>NC_140585.1:696488285-699195785 GCF_964204655.1 Triturus cristatus | reverse complement strand
GTCTTTGGTCACAACAGCAAACCACAGTCCAGAACTGGAAGATGACAGAGAGATAGAGGAAGAGCCTTTATCTGAGGATCTGGAATAAAGACGGACTAGGTAAACCTCGAATGAAGGGACATATCACTGACCTTCTGGACCACTCCCCACCATGTATATTTGAAAGATTTTTACTGTGACTATTTATTAAACATGGAGAATGGAGCTCAGCCTAAAGGAACTTCCCTGACAGCCCTTTGGGACCCAGAAACAACAAGCAAATTGCTTGTTTTCTTCTTTTTTTTTTAAGGCAAAAACTGATTTTCTTGAAGAACTTTATATGATGGCTTGTCCATTTAAAACCGTGTCTCAAAAGGGTTCATGAAATGACTGAATATGAGGAAACTCTATGTGTCCTGTAGAAAGCAAATGGCCTCATATACTGCCAAAAATAGTGCTAGTTTCATTAATGTGAATCCTCAGCATACAGTAGTTGTAATGTTGGAAACGATCGCTGGTCAAATTCAACTTGTTGCTATTGTTTTTAATTTGCACAGGAACAGTAACAGAAGTTAGTGTCACTGCTTGTATGTAGCGGAATTTCAAAACAAAAAACAGAACATTAATTTTTTTTTATGTTGGTACCACCAACTGTAAATGACATGAATTAGTTATTACAAACCACAGTTATTAGACTGTTGCAACCATCTAAAGACCTTAGGCTTCCAGTCTGTGCTGTTAGTGTTAAGATGTAAAGTGCAATCCTAAGCTAACATTGTCTGTGCAAGCACCATAGAGTCATCTGCATATCTGCGCATATATCTTTCAACTGTACTCTTTACCTCCTTGTGATGAAGCTTTGTCTACCTGCAACCACAGTCAAAGGCTACAGCTGCAAACCAAAGCCAACTCTAACAATGGCCAATAGCTCAACGACAGAAGCAGCCCACATGCTTTGGTCAGCCTTCTGTAACTTTAATGAGTACAAAGGAACCTTTCCATGAACTACCTGCTGTTTTCTGATGATCTCTGGGATCTTTACGCTTTGCCCAATACCAAGAAAAACATGAATCAAAGTAATTCAGCCAATAACGTAACCTCTGACGCCAAAAGTAATTCCAAATGCAATGAAGATTTGCTTTCGCTAAGGCAAAATGAGAAACAAAGTCTGCAGAGGATGACAAAAAGCAACAAAATGTGGATCACTGACCAAAACAATGATGTACTTGATGCAAATGCAGATTTCATATTGTTCGATACCTGTATGACATTGTGTTTTAATTTCTATTTCCCATCCAGTCATTTGTTTTTTTTTGGTGAATACATGCTGTTAGAACGTCTTGTATTGTCTTAATCTTTGTGTGTACTATTTTTTATAGTATTAAGTTATATTGAACAAAAATAGTAGGAACCAAACATAAAAGGTCTAGTAAAGCCAAAAATTAATTTCATATTGATTTAAAGTGGTCTAGCTAAGTTTTTACACTGAAAGTGAAGATATAGCAATTGTAGTCCATGGTATTTATTTCCAGTCAAACCAAAGTTACATATAATTCTGCCTCTGCTGATACGGGATATTAACACTAACAATACTCTCCCTTTGGTAGACTAGCATAGGCCAAATTGTTGGAATGCTGGTTTTCCTGAGACCTCCAACCCAAAAATGATATGATATTGCGTTATGGTATAGTTGAAAATAGCATAGTCAGATGTTTGCTGAAAATGTTACGTGTTGCTTTTCATGTGCTGTGCCAATTCTTGATTATACTTTTACCCCCAACCAAGGGACCTCATAACCTAATTATGGTTATTGCTTTACAAACAGTTTTGAGAGAAGGTGGCTGCTAGAGCTTTACATATACACCAGCTCCATGTGATGGAGCAGGTTCTTGCAAACTAAGCTCATCATTTGCTATTTGCTGGAGTCAGCAAAAAAGACTTAAAGATACACAGTCATCTATCACGCCAAATAAAGGGATGTAATGGCTTTCAAAAGGGTTTCCCCACTTATCCAAAAGGCTTTCTGAAAGCTTCTACCTCTGCACAAAAAAATCAGAACAAATATGGCAGATTGCATGAATCGTGAGAACGTCACAGTAACTGCTACTTCTCATTTCTGTGGGTTATGACCAAAAGAAGGCCTATGTTCCTTATGTCAAAAGGTAGTACTGATGGTAAAGGACCAGCCTCTATCATTTATGATGGTAAAGTGGTTACATCTAGAAAGGAATAATTTCTCTTGCAAGGACATTTTTAAATGTCATTGACAAACTTGATTTATAGTGACAATGTACATTTGGTGTACCTATAAGGAACAATGTGACCTAAGATAATAATGCTAAAGTGTGCATACCTCAGTTATAATACTTTTGAAAGGAAGTCTCAGCCACAGAATGCATATACCTGTAGAGTTTTGCATGGGTTTTGTATAAAATACAATTAAAAAAAATAGCTGCTTGCACATTATACCAGAAAAACCTCCAAAACTGCAATTGCTTTGAAAATAGATTTTAGTTTTTTTTGAGGTTTTCTGAAATGCTTGGTCTGTATTTTGATAATTGTGCATATTATGTAAAAATGTTGGTGGACCCATAAATGATCTGACTTTTTTCTAAGAAAAAATGTTGCTTTAATGCATTTCATCAGTTTTTACTCTTGTATCATTGCTTGCTAGTAATAGCAATCCTGCTGTCCTGCATCTGCTTTGCGTAGCTGTTGTAAGGCTTTGAACTAATGTATGTATTTATTGCTTGAACTTCTGTGCTTACCTTATAAAGCATAATGTCTGACAATTGCAAAAGCTCATACAGTTTTGCTTCAACCATAAGCTTGAGATGGTGAATCATATTTTTTTCTGTATACAGCAAATTTTACCTGTAGCACACACATTTGTTTATGTATCGGTGGAATATATATGTTTATTTATCTTTTTTGAGGTAAACAAAGTTTTGATACTTTTCATTACTGTGTACTGTGTTCATATTTTGAATTCTCTGACGCTAGAATTCATGGTGGAGAACCGTTACAGCTGTTATTTGTTCTGTATTCATGGAGTTCACTGCTGAATAAAATAAAGGACCAAATCTAGAATTTGAAAGAAAACTGTCTACCTCTAACACCAGGGAGTTATCAGATTTAATGTTACCTTGCTTTAGACTGCAAAGACAGAATGTCTAAAACCTAGTGGGCTCAAGGCTTTAATTCAGTGTGGTTGAATTCCTGACACAGTTATACAATTGACAAAAACAATTTCATTTTGGCAAGACTGTCTTAAGTATTTGGCAAACTTACCACTGAGTTTTCTTTAGTTAACCCAACAGCGAAATGCTAATATCAGCATTCCGTGCATACAAACTGTTACTTCATAAGCAGACATTTCTTTGTGATTAGGGACTCAGAAGCACAGCCAGCTAGGAAAAGACTGTAGGTATTAACTGCACTTACAATATACCATTGTGGACTTTAATACCTTTATACAAACCCTGATGTTATGATTTGCAAAATTCTCCAGATTTATGCCTGGTCTTGAAGAGCACACTTGAGTATTTTAAGTGCACATGTAGTTGTTACTTGATTTGTGCACTTAATTTGTACCATAGAGTTATTAAATGTAACACTCTTTGTCCTCACTCAATAAAGACTAACAATTAAATAGGAACTTTTTTTGACCAGGTAAGAAATTGGCAGAGCTAATGCAGCAAAAATGAGTATGTACATTTTATTATAAAATTGATGTATGAACAGTGTTTTTACTGCTTTTGGATGTAAAAATGTATATGATACCATTCTTTCATTTGCCTACATTTCTGGAGTATAAATAAAAAGTGGAATTCTTTTGACCCATTAACAACCTGCAGGGTTTCATCATTTCTTGACATCTTACCATTGCAATCTATATCCAAACCCAATTTTAGATTATATCATTTATGTTCTAAAAGAGTAAATAAAGATATGATAGATGTTGTGATATTAGTAGTGATAGAACAAGTGTGCAAGACTGGAATTGCAAGTTTGACATATGGTTGTGAAAGATGTGTTTGTGGCTTGTGAATATTTGGCTGAAATGTGCTCATTAGTAATAGCCTTTGCCTAAAGAACATTGTGCAAAGTTTATATCTATGTCAAAGTTCTCTGCCTAAAATTATGAATTTCTTCTGTGAAATGTATCCTATGTGCCACCAAAATAAGCATGCATTGATGCACGCGAGTCGTTTGTGCTAGTGGTATAAAGCTGTGATAAATAATAGTAAAGTATCAGTTAATAATTTCTACAGTAAAAAATCAAGATAAAAAAAGGAGCAGCAATGGTGGTTGATAGGAAGACAACAGTGCAATTTGAAACACAGGAACTACTACTTCCTCTAAAATGCAATGGAAAATCATTGAAATTATTTACAACAATGTTTTTACATGGAAACAAGGCTATCTATATTGGAGTTAAGAAAACCTTTTTTAGTTAACAATTGAGAGAACATCGAAACTCTGAAGTCTGTCCACAGGTCTCATGTCCCAAAAATTATAAATAGACATAGAAACCTTTATATCCACTTATAGAAGAATTAGTCAGGTGGAAACTAGCAAACCTATTTGTGGATAAAACAGCGGAATGGGATACACCTAATTTATTAATGGGCTTAAGAGACCTAGTTGCAGCACCACTAACAATCCTTGTCATTTTTGTCAGGGATAGTAATTATGACACATTACCAAGAGGAGCAGATTGAGTCTACTACATAGAAATAGAAACAGTTTTTAGGTGTTTAGAATCAAATTTGATGGGGGTGTAAAATAGAAAGCAAAGGGGCTAGTATTGTGGTTGTTTCTAACTGATAGAGACATCTAGCCCCAGATTCCTTAACTTAGAATATCCCCAGGTGTCAGACTGGATCTGGAAAAACTTTTGCAGCAGCACCTCTTCGCGCTGGGGGACTGCCACATGACCCCGCCCTAACGTCATCCACGTACGTGACATCAGCGAGGTCATATAAGTCCCTCCTGGCGAGCTGACGTCAGTTTCCTTCTTTTCCGCGTGCAACGTGGATCCGAAGTGAGCGGTCCCTCTGGCCTGTTTTCAGGCCTCTTTGTCGACGCTTTGCGTCAGGAACAGTGTGCGATGCCTTCAGGCTTTAAAACTTGTAATTCCTGTTCGCGACAGATGTCCGCGATGGACCCGCATCTTATTTGTATGTGGTGTCTGGGCGAGCACCATGACTCCATGGACTGCGAAGCCTGCCAACACCTGAAGCCAAAGTCTCTGCGGGAGCGCCGTATGATGCTTCTCTCGTCATGGCTGTCCCGGTCAGAATCGTCTCGTCCCCCGGCTTCTTCTTCAATGGCAGGTCCCTCTACTGTCCGGTTCTGCCATCGTTCAGCCTCCAGGGTCCGGGGCCATCGTTCACCACTTGGTAAGTCAAGGTGCTTGTCGCCGAGGTCTTCGACCTCCCCTTCTTCTGTTGTCAGGGGCACTGGTTCCCAGAACATTCCGGACATGCACTCCCGACAGTTGCCCCCCTCTATCCGCCCTTTCCGGGTGTGGGGGCGACTCGGGCCCAAATGGAGGCATATGCCACAAGTCTGCAGGCCTCCCTTGGGCCCTCTCCCATTCCTGGGGCATCCTTGGGGCCTCCGCTTCTTGTGTGATCTCCCACGGACTTGCCGGCGGGTTCGCCCAGGTGCCAATTGAGCCTTTGCCCCCAAGAAAGTCGGAGATGTGGTGCCATTAGGGCATGGCCTGGTTGGGTCCCCCTCTATGGTCCACATGGAGTCGTTAGGGCCCGGCCCACCTGGGTCCCGCTCTACAACCCACGGCACCTCTGCCACATGGCATAGCCCGCTGGGCTTCCTGTGGTGCCATAGGTGGTTGCCGGTGCTCATAGCCCTGCCTTGAGCACACCCCGGGCTCCCGGGCAGGCAGTCGCTTGTCCGGAGCCAGGGTCAACGCCGTACCGGCACCGGAGGCTCGGCTCCGCCTCCGCTTCTTCCTCCGGAGTCAGAGCCTGTCATGGATGAGGTGGAGTTGGCACCGGGGTGGCGCCGAAAGCTTGCCTCCCCGGCTCTGGCGCCTTCTCCTTCCTCGGAAGGTGAGCTTGTCATAGTTTCGGCGCCGGATGGCTCTGAGTCCATGCGTGTCGTTTCGGCGCCGTGTCGACGCTGAATTACGGACCCTTCTCTAGAGGCCTCTGGAGAGAGTTCGGCGCCGCCCTCTCGCCCGGCGTCACGGGAGGTACTGTTGCCAGTGCCCCCCTTCGAATTTGTGGAGCCTCCTCAGGAGCTCCTCGATCCGGCAGGCTCTTCCCCTCCCCTGGAACCACGTCCAGATCCTCATTCTTCAATGGGGCTCCCTTTTGTGGGGCATTGGTCGCACCCTCAGTGTCTTGGGAGGGTCAGCTTACAACCCTCCCCCACTGATGAGTTGTTATCCCCTCCACGGAGGGCTACCAAGGCTGGTGCAGCTTTTTTGAGAGTGGTCTCATTAGCCACCCGCATTTTAAACATGCAACCCCCTTCTGCCCCCTTGTCTGTGGACCCCTTGCTTGAGGTCCTTAACCGGGGTCCGGGAATGTGGAGCCGCTTCTGCACTTTGAGGCTTCCCTTTATGATACCCTTTTGGGTACCTGGGTCCGGCCTGCTTCAGGTGACCTGGTGGCTCATTCAGTTTTGCACAGCCACCATCTAGCTCCAACTGATCCTATTTGTCTTTTTGTGCATTCTGATGTGCAGGGAATTGTGTTGCAGACTGCCTTTCCTTCACTGTCCCCTCTTGCACTTCCTCCCTCTTGGGAGTCTAGATGGCTTGAGTCATGGGGAAGGAACATCTTTGCTTCTACTAGTGCAGCCCTACGGTCCTTAAATACAGTGTGTGTTTTGGCTCGGGCTACCTCTGCCCTGTGGGAGTCTGCAGAGTCTTTGCTTTCTGCCACCTCTGAAGGTGCTCGGGTTGATCTCCTTCGCCTCCTCCGGGATGGCTGCGACCTTGCCGAATTCACAATCTGCTCAGCCTTAGATACTGCAGATTCTTTGGGCCGAGCTATGGTGGGCTCTGTTGCCTTAAGGCATCACGCTTGGTTGCGAGATAGTGTCTTCCCTGAAAATATCCAGGAGCGACTGGTTGACTTACCCTTTGATGGAGTTTTGCTGTTTGATGCTCACGCCGAATCTGCGGTTCACCGGCTCCTTGCAGGCTTTTGTCTTCCCACTTAGGTACTTTTTCATTCCGCATCCCTTAGATGCGCTCTGTGTTTAACATGGGCAGTGAACCTTATGTCCTCTTTTCTGTGGTCAAGGTTGATTACCCTTTTATTGGCATCTCTTGTGTGCGTTTTGCTTTGAGCTGCCTGTTGGCCTGCTATGCCCGCGTTCCACGGGTTGCTGTGTCTGGTCCTCTGACTGTGGTATTGAGCCGCCTCGGAACTCAAGCTCACGGGTTCAGCTCGTTACTGCACTCTTTTACCTTAGCTTCTTGCCCTAAGAGGTGTGCCCCGTTGTTTGGGGTATGCATACTCCATGTGGGGTACTTGTATGCTATTATATAGCTTTGCTTATTTCACCTGGACCTGGAGAGCCTGTGTTTCCATGCGTCGTCTGGTGGTCGGATTGTCCGGTGTTCTCTTTTTCCTGGAGCAATCTGCTTACGCCATGGTCATCCACCTCTTTGGAGGTTTCATGGTGTCCTCTTCTACAACGGTTCCTGCCAGCCCTTACTGTGCTAGGTATGATCCAGTATGGGCATGTTCTGGCTCCTGGTTAGCTCTTTCTCTACATGATTATATGTTTATACATTCTGTATACATGCCAGTTGCCTTGGTATTCCTCTTCCTATGTCGCCACCTCTTTCAAGGCAGCACAGCCCGGACCAATATCTCCATGTGTGTAGGAGCTTTTCTATGTTTTAGCAAGTTGCCAATAGGTTCCTCCTTGCTTCTGCTTACTGGGGTAATTTCCCAATTTGACATATGCTCCCTTTTTTAGTGTTCGACGCTGTACGTGACTTTTCTGAAGTGTTGGTCCGGGATTCAGAGACACTTTCCCCCATTCGTAAATTTGGCGGTTTTTGGCCACTTCCTTCGGATATGCCCTTTTCCACGTTTTCACGTACTAATGTTACAGCTGCGCCTGCGGAACAGCTCTATTGTGGGTTGTTTCTCACTTTGGCTTCATATTGCCCAGTCGGGCAATCTTATGCTTCTTGTGTAAGCCACTTTATGGTCTCTCTGGCTGTTTGTCTACTGCATATTTCTTCCTGCTTCGGCGGGTTTCGAATTGATGCTAATTGCCTCTACTTACCCTTTTTGGGGATTGTGTGTGCACTTGACATGTTTCCTGCCCCGCTGGCAATTCCCAACGCATGGCTCAGATTCTAGCTCTTGCCCTGGGCTCGTGATACTGGCTCCTTCGACTTCCTTCTTAGGTTAGCCTGTTAGGCTGGTTGCATCTCTTGAAGTTTATTTCGAGCTTGGGTCGGTGTACTCATCGGGTGCCATTAAGCGGAGAGTGGCTCTTCTTCCTTTCTCTCTCTCTTTCTTGTTCTGGTACAGGGCTCCTGCCGTTCTACCTGTCACTTTTATACAGGCATGGTGTGGCGCCATTCTGGCGTTTTTGGGATATCTTTTGTCCTGTTATTTCTGCTCTTTCGAGCTGCTGGGTTGTGGTCTGGCTGTTCCACTGCAGCTTTTCCCCACCCCCCCTTTTCCATCACTCTGTTGCCGGATTGGATGCTTGGAGCTTTCTGTTCTCTCGGAGACCCACCCCCCTTTTTTGGGGTATGTCTGTGGTATCTATTCTAAGTTAAGGAATCTGCGGCTAGATGTCTCTATCAGATGTACAAATTACTTACCTTCGGTAACGATGTATCTGGTAGAGACGTTGTCTAGCCGCAGATTCCTTAACGCCCACCCAGCCTCCCTGTTCTGCGAGGACCTTGCCAAGTGGGGTTCTCTGCTGGCCCCCTTGTTACAGTTGGCATTGTTTTTTTCTCTCATGGGGGCTCACATTGTTGCGTCCCTTTGAGATTTGCCATAATACGGCTGGCTCCCTCTCAGGGATTTCTGTTACCATAATACAGTTGACTCCCTCTCAAGGGTTTCTTATCTGTAAAATGATGCCTTTTCGATTGACCTTCACCAGGAGATTCCTCTTCATTTTCTTTTCTTCTCCTGCTGCCTTTCCGCCTTCTCTATTGGCTCAGGGTTCTGGTCTCCTCTACGGTAGTCTTCTTTGGGGATCTGTTCACCTCTGTTTCAGACCTCCATTACTATAGGGCCAGTGCCAGGCTTTTCATACCTGCGGTGGACTGTTGTTATCTCTTTGCTCCGTTCTTGCTGGACTACACATTTCTACATGGTACTGACAGTCTATTTTTGTCTGTTGTTCTGCATGGTAATAACAGTCTATTTCTGTCTGTTGAGATATTCTTTCCTTGTTGCACTTGGGAAGGGTTTTTGCTTACCTTGCGAGGTTCTTTCTCACAGCTTTTTCACCTGTATGTAGGTAGTGTCTAATTCTGTCTTTTACGATGGTGTCTTGCACCATCCTCCTTATTTATTCAAGGATTTTCATCCATCGCACACTGTTACCATACTTTCACAGTTTTTTTTATTGGTGGCTCCGCGTTGTGTCGCGTAATAGTTTCTCCGAAGAAAACTGAAGTCAGTGTGCTGGGAGAGAGTTATATGACCTCGCTGACATCACGTATGTGGACAACGTCAGGGAGAGGTCATGTGGCGCCATCCCCGGCACGCAGAGGTGCTGCTGCAAAAGTTTTTCCGTATCCAGTCTGACGCCTGGGGATATTCTAAGTTAAGGAATCTGCGGCTAGACAACGTCTCTACCAGATACATCGTTACCGAAGGTAAGTAACTCATACTTGTATTGTCTGTATCAGGAAAACCATGAACATAGTACTCAACCATGCCTGTCTGTGCAGATAACACTAAGTTCTGCAACTCAGACCCTCATTAGTTCCAAAGGAAGCTTCAGGATCCATCAGAATTTTAAGGTCTGCAGAAAGACTGCTGAGTTGTCTTTTTCCCCGTTAAGATTCTGACTGTTCAAAGAGCTGAAAACTGCAGTGGAAACTTTAGGGAGGATTGGGGATTTCACCTGCCACTCAAAATACCCACTATCTCTGCACCCACAGAGTTAACGGGACCCCAGTAATCCTAACTCTGGGTATAGAAATAGAAGGTACTGGTCCAAGGCCAATAGTTAATACCTGGAAAATAGTAGAAAATAGCAAGGATTGTACAAATAGCAACAGTAATTCTAGTTGGAGATACACATGTAGCAATAAGAGATCTGAGAGAGTTTAATTATGATGGTTGTACACTAGAGGGATATTGTGGATGTTCTTATCAAAATACCAATAAATAATAACTGTAGTCTTTATCCCATATCTTACTGTTGCAGTGTAAGTGAAACAACAGCAATGTGAAATTCCATTTGCTTTCTGTCAAGGAAGTGCTTTATTCTGAAGACTGGGTGTTTGGAGATACTTCCCACAGTAACCAACATGACTTTGTTTGCTCTCTCTATTAAAGTTTCTCTCATCCATTTAATTACTGCATTGCAAATGTTAATCTCCTTTCTACTATATTGTATGTTTACAAATGTAGTTATGTGTGATTTTAAGATTGCTGCTTTTCATTTGGTTTACTCAGTTCAGTACCTTGTTTTTTGTGGCAATCTCTTCACGTATATCCTCAGCTCACTTTCTAGGTTTTTTCTGCAGTTGACAGTCAGTAAATATGTAACCAATATTAATTCACAAAGGTTTGCATCCTTTTAGTTTGAATTATATTGTCAAATTGTATTTTGTGGTTAGATACCTACAACACTACTGCCAGAGCTCATTTGGAATCCAGTTTTTCTATTGTAGCCTGTTGGTTACTTGAGAACGCCCTTAAAATGCAGACAAGGCAAAAATAATGATTGAGGTGGGTTCTCTATCAGAATTGATTCCTTGTGACCTACACTTTAGCACAGTACGCCTGCTCTAGTGACCGAGACCTGAAATCTGAGTTTCTTAGTTGACGGTGACCTTTCTCTAGTACCTCAAATTAATGTAGTTATACTTTTTAAAACACCCAGTAAAAAAATCTCCCATTTAAACGTTGGAGAATGTTGATACAGTTTGTGATTTCAACTAGACTTAGCTAAGGTTTTCCCTGTAATTTGGCTTGCTTAAACACCTGTTGAATAATCTGTTACATAGTCTAAGGTGTACTTCTGTTGCAGGACATCATGGAAACAATTAAATAGGCTACCATTCAAATGTACATCACATGTTTTCCTATGTATCTGACATTGGGCTTTAGCCAAAAGGAGGGAGGGAGGGGAGTAAATCTATCTGATGCATGTTACACTATCTTGACACAAAGGTACTTGCATACCACTGGCCTGATTCGGTGACTATAGTTATACTATAAATCGACTATCAAATATTCACCTCTCACAAGTGTTCATGACATAGCTCAGGCTAAAACAAAGATTGCTAAAAATAAAATTCACAAGTTTATTATGAGAAGTGGAAAGTAAACTGACTATTTTTCATATTTTTAAAGCTGGATTATAGGATTGAAAGTATATTCTACCGAACCTTCCATGTTCTTTTGACTCTGAAACTGAATTGTCTTTGAAGGATATAGGTGCTAACTAAGTCTGCCTAATTCATGGACAACTGTAATTATTGCCATTTTTATTAAAAGAGAAATATTCAACCAGTCATTAGATAAAATGTTCTTCCTTCCATGCATATTCTTTGATAAGTTTTAATTGTAACATGTTTAAACAATCATAGCAAACAGACAAATCATGAGTTTCCATAACTTATCTCAAAAGAACATCTCTGAGTTACACTGAAATATCTTTCTGCAAATGAAAAGGGCTGTTACTTTGTTAGATAGGACGAATTTAAGTGTAAACACCTAGACACTGCGGATGCTTTTTGAAATGGTCTTCTGGTGCTATTTACTTCTACTACTAAAATTATTGGGCCCGATTCACAAAGGCAATCTGAGACAAAAGTCTAACTTTATTACTTTTGTTATTGACAGAGGTCATTTCTTTATGCCTGCAGTCAGCCGAAATCTCGGGCTTAGGCCATACTCTCCGCATCTGGGCTGTACTCTCCGGCTCAGGTCATTGAAGTGTAATCCATGGGCCGGAATTCAATGTTTACAAAAAGGAACATTAGGAACGTGTGATAAGTGGTAGAAGAGGTCATGAAAATCTATTTGGGCAGGAAAAGGGTGTGGGCGGACACTACAGCATATACCAGAAAAGTTTGCTCCCTTGCATAATCGTACGTTCAGTTCACAATTTGCGCTCCTCTCAGTGTTGTCTGTCGTGTCTAATATGAAGGGGAGTGCAACATTGTTTTTCCAGGATTTATTGCTGTTTCCTGCACAAATAGAACAGTCATCGATCATACACAGTTTAGAAAGAAGCACATTCAACAGAAGAACACTGCATATTCCCTAAAAATGGTCTCCTCCCTAATATTTCACTAGGGCAAAAAAAGTAGGGAAGTTGCAAGTAAGCAAAGATGCATGCAGGATAGTAAAGTTGCAATCTTCATGTAAGCTACTCGGGCTATTCTCAAAGATAAGTTACAGCTATGTTTAAAGTGGTTGTATGATGTAACAACCCATTCCGTTGTAACGCATGCCTTTACCACGCATGTGTTACAACACATAGCGTCCCTGCCCTATTAAAAAAAATACCCGTCACTGCCCTAAGCCCTAAATCGAGACCCCAGCGCGCCCCCTGCCCTGTTTATAAAATACTTGTCTCTGCCCTAAGCCCTAATTCTGGTCCCCAGTGCACCCCTCGCCCTGTTAAAAAAAATACCTGTTTCTGTCCTAATCCCTAAATCTAGACCCCAATGCGCCCCCTGCCCTGTTTATAAAATACTCATCTCTGCCCTAAGCCCTTATTCTGGTCCCCAGTGCGCCCCTTGCCCTGTTAAAACAAATACCTGTCTCTACCCTAATCCCTAAATCTAGACCCCAGCGCGCCCCCTGCCCTGTTTATAAAATACTTGTCTCTGCCCTAAGCCCTAATTCTTGTTCCCAGTGCGCCCCTCACCCTGTTTAAAAAATACCGACCCTAATCCTAATAATCTCTAGCCCTGCGTCACCCCCTCCTATCTGTCCTCTGGCCCCGAGATCTTTTAAACTAAAATCAACAATCCCCCTTACCTTTTCCAGATGAGGCACTGCACACAAGTCGACAAGAGGAAGCAGAAGTACCTCTTCGGTCCTCTAACGATGGCGATTGCCTTTACTACGCAGTTGCCGTTACCAGCATATGCCCTGACAATGTACGTTGTTAAAAAAATGCGCGATGATGGCTATGCGTGGTAACAGTGTGTGCGTGGCAATGCCTGCGTGGTAAAGGCCCTGTGTGGAAACAGCTGCATTTTAATGGCTGTTTCCGTTTAAAGTTACATGTTTAACTTTACTCTTAAACTACTGCTTAACTTTATTCATTTTTTCTATTCGCCATTTACAGTTGTAAAGTTACTCGAAATTGTAGACTCCTCCTTCTGAATTCAGGAGTGGTGCCTCATTTACGAGCGTAAGTTACAACAATCAAAAAAAGGACCAGTAGTAAATCTGCTTTTTAAAATACTCCCTTTAAAAAAACTTATATATATATAGATATATAGATATCTATTTATATATATAGATATCTATATATGTATATATATATATAAATATATATGAAGTAGAATCATCTCAAGTTAGGAATCTGTAGGAAACAGACGAAGCGAATCCAATTGATGGTGCAATATTTTTATTTAATGCCCAACACCACCGCCGCCATAACGCCAAAAATAGTAGTCTGTATTTTAGAATGCGTGTATCAAAGTTTATATTAGGCCATCAGTATGTGCATCAGATCATCACGTGGATGATGTCATCAGTGATGTTATCAGTGATGTCATTTGAGATGTCATCAGTGATGTCATGAATGATGTCACTGACCATGTCATGAGTGATGCAATATGTGACGTCATCACCAGTGCATTGCGGGCGCGCGAGTTATAGTTAGCTCAACTAACTATAACGGGTGGATTTCTCTGGTTTTATATGAGTCAAATGTCCAACTAACTAGAACGTCCCTGAAACCTATGGTTTTTCAGTGAATTTCTAAGGATTTTTAAGTGCTAATTCCTAACTATAACGTTTGTAAAACCTATGGTTTTTTCAGTGAAATTCAAAGGTTTTTTAAATGTTAATTTCATAATTTAATATTTATAAAACCTATATTTTTTCTATTTTTAATATTTTGGAACTCTATTATCCTTTTTTTTATTTGAAAAATATGTAATGTTTTATATCTTCAAAAAAAAGTATGTATACCGTTTTGTTTTTTGTTGTTGAGAAAACTGAAGACCCGTACCGGTAGTGTACCAAGCTCCATCAGCACGTGAATCCTATCCGCCATATTGCTAAACTCGTAAAGGATGCGCATTTTGTATCCGACGAGTTCGTGGCACCGTGTCCCGCGTAACATCATATACGTATGTGGTCGCGCTAGCTGCTACTTTGGTATGCGACGGGTACGCAGTACCAAGCCGCGCCTTATGTCATGTACGTATGGGATCACGCCCCCTGCACGTTGCGTATGCGACGAGTGCACGCTACCAGGCCCTATGTTACGTCATAGACATATGGTGTCACGCTGGGAACGCCATTCCCTCATTTATTTTGTCTCAAAACTATATCTAAATAAGTTTCAAGTGTATATGAGAACAAGCAATAAACTAAAATATTTTAAACATTTATATATTTCTATCTGTAATAAACATATTATGGTAATATTTTCTCAAAATCGCGTCGGCGGCGGCCTCCTTACGCGCTCGGTGGGCGATTGCCATGTGACCTTAAACAAAAGCATTTGATTGGTTCATAACATTTCCCATTGTAACAGTTGGAGGGCCCCACCCATTTTAGCCATTCTCTCTACAGCGTTTGATGAGAGACTCCTATGTACACATATCTGACACTACTCACAACATGCAACCATCATCTTCATCAATATTCATGCTCTGTAAAGTAGCCTTCCACCTGTGATAGCCATGCATCTAAAAGCTACATAACAGAAATTTTCCCCACTGCCAGAGGTAACATGGTTGAATACGCTGTCCACAGCACAATGTAATGTGGTACGGCCCAGGGGCAGTATCATGCATAGATAATGAACACACGGACACAGATAGATAGTGGAAGTGGGTACGGGCACATGCGCTCAACTCCTTTTTATTACCAGGGTCACATATCCAGTGACGTCTGTGCTGGATGCGTGTGGGGTGAGTGTAAACCAGCCCTCAGGGAATGGTTGCTGCTAGCATCAACTACAACAGTAATCATTGGATCACACACAGAGATTGAGTAATAAAAGGGTCAATAGATTGCGCTGCAGTAAGGTAGGGACACTAGATGTGAAATAATACAGAAAAGATTCTATCATAAAAGAGCCATAACTTGTGGTATACTAAGATACAGGCAGTAGATCTGAAATAATACACAAAAAGATTGTATCATAAAGGGTCCATCCGGTCTAGTGCACATAGATAGCCACATCAAAAGCATTCGGCATGTGCACAGCCAGCGATGATGCATGCTGCGGGCGGGCCGTACTAGGAGCAATGTCTGTTGCCTACAACACTACATCATCTGCAATAGCGACTTGATCTGAATTGTAAATACTGCTGTCTGCAGTGTAGGCCAGAGAGTGGTCAGCAAGGGCCCACAGCCACGTGGCGTTGACTTGAGCTGTCCTGTTTTCCATTACCGAAGCAACAAAAACCGTGTGCGGACCCTGTGATGACAGAGCGCACTGGAGCAATGTATTTTCCCTACAGGACTGCGCCATCTACAATAGCGACTCGATCTGAATTGTGAACACTGCTGTCTGCAGTGTAAATTGAAGGCAGTAGTGAGCACAGTCTTCCATGAATACTTTTTATCTCACTTCCTCTTCACAAAATACAACAACATAAATTACACAAAACTCTGCAATAAATAAATCAAAACAATTCGAATTGCGATCTCTGCTGTCCACTGTGTACACTGTTATTCAGTGTTCTTTACCACTACCAGGAAGAATTTGGTCATTGTACTTGACCTATAAGTCATCTTAAAAAACTTCTTCAAGCAAGTATACTAAAAGGCTATTGTGTATATTTTAATAGATGTTTTAGTTAGTTTCCTACTGGCCAGAGGCAGTGGTCATTAACGCCTCACAGCCACATGACGTTGGATTCGGAAGCACGCAGTTGGTTGCACCTGATCGGAGGGGGTACACTCAAATCATCACAAACTTTAACGTCTGACATGCTCAATTATTGAATCAAGACCCCGTTTCACTGTTCCGACCTGTTGTACCATGGAGTACTCCACTGACTGCAGTCACCAAAACCCAATAATCATGTGCAACAGTTAGCTACGGAAGCACAGAGTCTAATGCACCTCAACGGAGGGAGTTCTGTCAAAACCAAGCAGCACGTAATATCGGATATCGTCCATTCTGGGATCAAGACACCGTTCCACGGTTGGGACCTAGAGTTGCTTGCACCTGGTCACAGGGAGTACCTTCATCTCCACTCTCAGATGCAGTTCTAACATCGTACATTGTGGGATCAAGACCCCGTTCCACTGTTCGGACCTGCTGTACCACGGTGTACTCCACCGACTGCAGTCAGCCAAGCACAATGATCATGTGCCGCACTTAGCTACAGAAGCACAGAGTCTGATGCACGTCAACGAAGGGACTTCTGTGAAAACACACAAGCAGCAGGTAATATCGGACATCGTCCATTCTGGAATCAAGACACTGTTCCACTGTTGGGACCTAGAGTTGGTTACACCAGGTCGAAGGGAGTACCTTCATCTACACTCTCAGATGTAGTTCTAACATCGTCCATTGTGTGATTGAGACACCGTTCCACTGGTGGGACCTAGAGTTGTTTACAGTTGGTTGAAAGGAGTACCTTCATCTGCACTCTCAGATGCAGTTCTAACATCGTCCATTGTGGGAACAAGACACGGTTCCATTGTTGGTACCTGTTGAACTTCTGTGTTAGTAGTATACAGAGTAACCCTGGGCGTAGTTCGCGAAGTAGCACTACGCGAAGCTACGCAAAGTGCACTTTGCACTACGCGAGCTACGCGTAGCACTTCGCGAACTGCGTAGTACCCTGTTCGCACTGTGCAAGATGCCGTTTTCAATGATTGCACAGTGCGGACAAGCATCCGACACTATGCAATCATTGAAAATGGCATCTTGCACAGTGCGAGCTGTAGTTTTCTGCTACTCGAGTAGATTTTTACTCGAGCGGCAGATTTCTCAACGCAGACTGGTAGTTTCTCATCGTGAGCGGTAGCGAGCATACGGGACCACTCGCACTGAGAAACCTGACCTCCTCGCATTGAGAATCTTGCCGGGATGTTTATTTTCCACGCTCGCGATCGGCAACTTGATGTTGCTGATCGCGAACAAGGAAAAAGTCTCGCCGGGATGTCATTTTGCTTGCTCGCGGTCGCCAACTTGATGTTGAGGACCGCGAGCAAGCAAAAAATGACCGCTGCACTACGCAATGCTACGCTACGCATGTTTGCACTGTGCTACGTGCAATTCGCGTAGTGCGAAGTAGCGCAAACTTCGCAAACTACGCGAGAGTAGCGTAGTGCTTTGCCCAGGCTTAATACAGAGCACTTCACAGTGCTGGGCCGCAGGCTGGGTGCTGTCTGCCTGTGTCGTGGAAGCCAGTGTTGATCTCAGGAGCCTTCCCACCTCGCAAACCTCGGTCCAGGAGCTTCCGCCGGCATGTGATGGGCCCTCTTTCACATACAACGGTGTCAAAAGGTGAACAGTGGGGCATATGTGCGTTGCAGCAGCCATGACGGTATCTGAGTAGCAGCAGGCTGAGAGCATTATTTCCGCAGCCACCTTCGCTCACAGCGTCAGCCTCGTGGCGGTGTAAGCTGTGCAGACCTGACAGACATGTTCGCCATTCTGGAAGAGAACCACACCCAGAGAAACGTCCCATTTATTCATACCCCTACGCTAGCCTTGCATACGCCGAGCCAGTCCACTACACTAAAGATTTGGGGGGAGGGGGCACGTACGCACTATTTTTTTGCAATCTTCTCTACTGACTGTACTATCATGGTTGTGTCCACTGTCGACTTCACTCAATAGACCATCAGTGTATGTTGACATGTACATGTCTGTGCTCTTCATACGCACATCCCCTCAACACTTTGCATTGTATACTTTTATAATCGAGAATCACTTGCCACCTTTGCACATACTTTGCTCCCATCTCTCCCCGCATTCTGCATTGTGTGGCAGAGGTGCCATGCCATGTTTGGTTTGTGTACATGGCTTGCCACGGTTCCCACAGTACGTAGTGTCGTTGTGTCTGCTAGGTGTACATGTTGTTTGTCATGTTGTATGTGATTATATAAGGTAGCGCGTTTATTCACGAGCAGTGGTTTTTCCCATTTACATATCGCTGTCTTAAAGAGGATACCGAAGTTTTTCTCACAGGTGAAAAGTGAGACCACAATGGCAATCATTCATTATTATGCAAGAATATCCAACTGCATGACACTTCTAAGCTTACAGCCCCCAATCTTGTGTGCTTTCTTAAAAACACACCAACTCCCACAATCAGACCAACATTCACATAGCTTTCTAATGGCAGTTATCTGGTTCTTAATAACATGGACTGCTACGCAATGTGAGCTGGCATACCGTATGTCCTTACTGTTTCAAACCGGATAACTTCCTCTGGCAATCTCTATTCCCACCCACACAAAGTAACTCCCAAAGCTCAACTTGGCCTTCAATACCTACTTTGACAACAGATTTTATTAAACGCAGCAAACTGAAAGCGCTTTTGTTTCAAACAGCAGTGTCCCTCACTTCTCCAAAAGTAATTTATCGACTGCAGATAGCACAAACTTCAGGTAAAATACACTGCCTTTTAAATACGAACCTCCCATTACACTTTGTGAATTGTTACACAATTTTCAACACATCTGACATTTAAGGTCTGGCACACTTTTTTAACATTGTCTCCTCTGGCCTTCTCACAGGCTTTCAAGCTGTTTTTAGTCTAATACCAGACTGCATTCATTCGATCATCTCTGGAATAACAGCAACAATGCCCATAATTCACGCTCTGTTTGTGGCCATCCTACTATTTTAGCTTGTTAAAAATGGCTACGCTCCCTGTGGTAACAAGCATGTCCGACAGAATACACCTCTAAGCATTCAAACTGGCACTTCAAAGTACAGATCGCGAATTCCCCACACTTATAGTGTGCGATTCCTTTTACTGTTCTCAGTCATATAATGAATATTTACAGAATTGGCTTCAAAACGGATTCAAAGATGCAAAAGTTGGCACAATAGAGCATAAAATGCTTTGGGAACAAGTAGTTCATTTGAGAAACGAACTACCAAAAGCTCACATAATACACACACTGAGTCATCAATGTGATGGCATTCACGTTGCAGGGAATTCATTGGCTGATGAAGCCGCAAAGGGGGCTGTTCAGATGGCTTCCGTAGCTGCGATCACTCGTTCAAAAACGAGAATAGACAGTGAGATATTGTTGGCTGTCAATGCTTCAAGCAAAGGCAGTGGTGCAGCGTTACCAAATACATTTCCACTCAAGTACTCTTATTTAATTGATGTGAACAACGTTCCTTTTGCTCTAATCCCTGGAGTGGGGGATGGGTAATTCCAAACATGGAACGTAAATTAGGACTGATCCTAGCAGCACATGAAGGGATAGCCTCTGCCCATGCAGGTGTTTCTGCAACAGTATCTTTACTAAAACAAAGACATTGGTGGCCTGGCATTAGGAAAGAGACCAAAAACTATGTTTTGGATTGTGAAATATGCCAACAGATGAAAGTCTCCACAGTAAAATGTCCTGCGAAGACACCCCTGTTGATTTCAGACAAAAAATTAGCTTGTGTTTACCTGGACCACGATAGATTCGTGCTCAAGGTTCCTACGGATGTGGCCTCAGACGCTCGAACTGTTATAAAAGATTTGCGAGTCTTTATCAGCACATACGCAATTGGCACACTGCATTCTGACAAGGGCCCTGCGTTTAGCTCTCGGGCTTGCAAAGAAGCCATGGCCAGTTTGGGCGTATCATTGCGGTACTCCTCTCTATTTCATCCTGAGGGAAATTCTGTTGTGGAAAGGAAAAACTGGGACATAAAACAGTCTATAACAGTTAGAGTATTAGGTTTGGGTGATGGGTGCATCAAACATCTTCATGGGGTCCAACAATCATTAAATAATTTACCTCGAAGTTCTCTAGGGGGGGTCACTCCATATGAGGTCCTATCTGGGACAAGAATATGGGTTCCTGATCTAAATATATGCATGTAAAGGCACAGTGGTGGACAATAAACCCTTTGATATCAAAGATCGTTTGGCTGTTTTACAGGATCTAAATGAACTAAGATCGAAACAAAGCAACTTGTTCCTGAAGCCAATCACCACTGGGGAAAAACCGGCAGTCCCAGCATGGCCTGTTTGGATCCCAAAAGATGGCGATCTAGTCAGAGAGAAGATTGTGGACAAGAACGAATTTGGACCTTCTTACAGACAACCAGTACATGTCCTAGTCATCCACGGAACAAGAACAGTACTCTGCCACCCCTTGCTGAAAAAAAGGAGAAAAGATTTGTGTCAATCGAACTCATCAAACCACACCATGTGGCCGATACTAAATAGTAGGCCTCATGGACTCCGACCTAGTAGCAGACACCCTCCTCTCGCTACTATCTAAGAGGTTCAGACTGCAATACTCATAACCATTGAAAATTCAGCAGTAATAGATGAAGGATTAAGCAACAATGATATGGAACTCATCCCTCTTGAAACTCAAGTAACAGTTCATCCAGATACACCTGTCTACACCAACGTAACACGTGATGAACTGGTTCCAGCGATTTCAACGAATCCTGATGCAATTCCAACAATTCACCGAACTGCTTCTGGCTACTTCATTAAGTTTGATACGTTTTCTGAGGATCCAAGTGAGCCTGAAACGATGCCAGCCCTAAAAACTTTCAAACGACAAGTACAAGACTTTTTTCATTTTCTGAAAGACACTTCTCTGGTTTCACCATGGATTGAACTATGAATTATTTCTGGAATATTTTTCTTTCTGCTTTGGCTAGCTTTGGTAATGACTCTTAGCGTGCTTATGAATGGCAGATACATTCGTTTGGGCACTGAAAGTAAAAATGTGAACTTACTTTTAAAACCACACAAATCTTCCCATTGTGAAGCAAGAAACTTGTCAGCAGTGAACATCACAGCTGTTCCTATACAGGATGGTATAGTTTGGGACAAAACCAATTTCGACATATTAGGCCCGACGGAACTTTTGAAGATTCCACATTTATTTAAAATGTAATTAAATGACTTTATTACCTCCAGTACCTATTCTGATGATTGGGACTTTGAGACTGTCAATAACATGATGTCTGCTCTAGAAAGGTCTGCTGCGTTCTCTAACAATGAAAACTTAGAGGGTTCATCAGACTACGAACAGCTTTATTGTTACAACCACTATGGTCATCATTTCTTGCATAAATCTGCAACACCTAGAAATGTGTTTATGATTAGCCAATGGGAACATTGTTCTACATCACCAAAGGGCATTTCAAAAACATTTGCAAATAAGTTTCCATATTTGTCAGGGTACAATACATCTGATCCAGAAACATTTTTCTATAGAAATGTACACAAAACAGGACAGAAAAATATGTTAACTAATACAAAACAGATTTATTCTGCAGCCTTTATTGCCCAACTGTCGAGACAAGGGTTTGACTTTTGGAAAGACACCATCGACACAAAATCTGTCTGGGGTTCTAAAGATTGGCAAGTTCAGGGGATGGAATCTTTGTTTAGAGCCTGTATCATCCCACAGCAAATAATGTATTTGAATGACACTGTGCAACAAACGTCTTGCCTTGGATTAGCCAAGATCAAAAGACATGAACACACCTTCTGTACCAACACCTGCAAGTAATAGCACTACACAGGTAGGGGTCACAGTAGAAACAATACTACAAAACAACAGATTAGATCCTGCTTGGAATAATTGGGTGCTCTGGCCCACAGACACAAACATCTGTCAAGAAATATTCCTGAATAGAATACAGGGCTTTACTATCCATAGGCCAGACCCATGTTATGTTCAACGACAGCATCCAGGGGTAGTAACAACATACAGGGTAGGAAAATTGTGCCTCGACTGGTTACAAAAATCTACACTCGAGGATGTGAAACAACACTTATCTTTACTTAAAGAAGACTCAGACCTTAGGGATTTCTTGCTAGGACCAAGAAAACCACGTCAAAAACGTTTCATAAATATCGGCATTTATGCTGCTTTTAATGAAACATGGAAGGTTTCACAGGTAGAGGCCGCAGAAAGAATACGTGAGCTTGATCGTATTAACTTAGAGAAATCTCTCACTGTGGTCGACAATGGGTTAACAACTTTGTCATCCAGAATATATTCACTGGACAACATTGAATCCTCTGCTATTGACATACTGGAACAAGATTTAGCCATATTACAACAAGGCCAATCTCAGTTACGTTCTATTATGTTATTAGGCTGGACGCTGCAATCCTGGCGTGCAGGCTATGTGCCTTGGCGTTTTATCAACACATTGGGCCCGATTCACAGAATTAACTTAAGACAAAATCCTAAACTTACTACCATTTTCGTATTCACAGAAGGCACTTACTCATTTTGGTATTCACAGAAGACACTTAATCATTTCGGTATTCACAGAAGTTAGTAGTCCTAACTTTAGGACTCCTAAATGCCTTCTGTGAATACCGAAAGTCTTAAAATCAGGATTTTTCTCAGTTTAGGAGTCCTAAAGTTAGGACCCCTAACTTTACTACTACTAAACTGAGAAAAATCCTAATTTTAAGCCTTTCGCTAATCACAGAAGGCATTTAGGAGTCCTAAAGTTAGGAGTCCTAACTTTACTACTACTAAATTGAGAAAAATCCTAATTTTAAGACTTTCGGTATTCACAGAAGGCATTTAGGAGTTCTAAAGTTAGGAGTCCTAACTATACTACTACTAAACTGAGAAAAATCCTAATTTTAAGGCTTTCGGTATTCACAGAAGGCATTTAGGAGTCCTAAAGTTAGGAGTCCTAACTTTACTACTACTAAACTGAGAAAAATCCTAATTTTAAGACTTTCGGTATTCACAGAAGGCATTTAGGAGTCCTAAACTTAGGAGTCCTAACTATACTACTACTAAACTGAGAAAAATCCTAACTTTAAGACTTTCGGTATTCACAGAAGGCATTTAGGAGTCCTAAAGTTAGGACTCCTAACTTCTGTGAATACCGAAATGAGTAAGTGCCTTCTGTGAATACCAAAATGAGTAAGTGCCTTCTGTGAATACCAAAATAGTAGTAAGTTTAGGATTTTGTCTTAAGTTAGTTCTGTGAATCGGGCCCAGAGTCTCTATTTTCAGAATACAATCTCACGGATAAACAGATCAAACTGGCACAAAGGGGAGCAAAGTATACAGTACTGAGCAATGAAAAACTGGAAATATTGACATTTACGGTAGCAGAAACACGAGCTACAGAATGGCTTATCCATGGCACAATAACTCTGCCTGTCACTACTTTTCATTTTCAGTATTGCCTCAAACAAATGCAAGCAGGCAAATATGAAAGGTTGGGTAAAGAATACATTAAGACATCCTGGGATTTACGTTATGAATACAAATGTAGGAGTGGGGGTCGTGAAGTGTTTCTAAGCGGTACACACTGTGAAAATGAACTGAGCGGATCACTCATATGTCAGGACATTTCTTTACATGGGGCTTGTAATGGTTCTGAGGCAAACTTGTCCTGCCACCTGCAGGGTACAGCAGCTGCTGTGATTAATCCAACATTTGGCCCACTTTCTAAAGGAAGTTACCTTATGTTGAATGATCAAAGTTGCTGTGTCATGTTGCCAGGAATCCTATATCTGGTAACGGTTAGCTCCAGGGTTACTTGTTTTATGCAAGTATTGTTCCCCCAAATCGACACAGTCAGGGAGTCGCCACTATGGCCTTCATTGAATGATTCGTTTTTATGTTTTGATACTTTAAACAGAATGAAAGCCATGCTTTTGCAACAGACCGTGCCTATGACCTCAGCCAAAGAAACCTATGATCTACAAATTGCAAGGACTTCAGCTGAGATACAGGCTCTAATACGTACAAACTGCCCTATAGATTTCATAGAAATGATGGGACGTATCTTAAACATGTATTTAAGACCATTTGTTCAGGACTGTTAACACCTTTTCAGGCAGTCCTCGGAATCATTCCAAACTTCGTGCATTCGGTGTTTGGTGGTCTGCCATTAATTCTAGCACTCATTGCAGGAATCCTGTTTCTATTCCTACTACTAAGCTATGGCAAGCCTCTCCACTGGCGTCACTCCCAGCAACATGGAGAAAGGTCTCCCAGAACAGAAGTGCCGTGAGCGCATAGTGCAACTTTTGGGAATACCTCACCTACGGAAACTTAATACAACATGGTTTCTGTCATTTAGACCAATTTTGCAAGAATGCATCTTACCTGTTCTACGCTGCCTGATTTGCGGTGAAGAATGCGTGCTAGACATCTGTCTAGCACTCCCATCAGTCATGCCAATGGATATCGATATTCTGCTGGACCCGATAACGGCCTGTGCTCTGTGTTGTCCCCAGAGGCTACCAATCCTGATAACGGCATTCCTTGAGATCTCACAGACGCTTCCTGCTGCTGCTGAGGTACGAGATGGATCAACAGGCACACAGGTAACAACTGACGCCAACATTGCTGCGGCATCCCATGCTGAATGCGATGCTTCACATCTCTGTGCAGCTAACCTTCTAAACGAGGTGTTCCAACTGTCACCGACATCGGTTAACAATCTTTTGTCTACAGGAGTAGATGATTTCATGTTTACACCAGACCCATACACTGAGTTTGATTTGGCTCACAGTGTACTGGGGAAGCTATGAATTTGGCCTCTATATTTTCAAAACAGAACAAAACTTGGAACTTTTCCTAAAAATGACTTTTTTAAAATTTGAAAATACATGGCAATTCAATCTGCTTACAGTAGAACTATTCATATAGAACAGACTTCTTTGAATACTTCAAGGGACACATTGTCACCTTATTTACCACTATTTCATTTAGTACCATGTTATAAAGTGGCTTTGGTTTTTGGATAATTGTCCACCATTTCATCATATGTATATATTTCTATTCATTAATATCGCATTTATTTTCGATATATGCGTAGAATGAAACACTGCTTTAAAATGTACAGTACCTTTGCATTACATGTGCAGCAATTTTTTTTTTTAAACATTCTTTTAATATGCTTTTACAAATTTTTTTTACAACATGTGGTACTCAGTTTAATGTTTAGCATTTAATGTTTAGCATTTAGTATTATCATTCATTCGAAAGTGGAGTGGTTGTTGTATTCTGCTTTAGGTGTCCGTATATAGGTTTTCCTAAAACATGTCCTTATATAGGTACAATTCGCATTGCCCTTATATAGGCATAAGATCCAAGTCCTTATTTAGGCATTAGCCAAGCTATCCAAATACAGGCATGGTCTCCTATATCTGTCCACCCTAACGTCACAACGAGTTCTTAGAAATTAGATCCTTAAGCTCTTGGGAGTTCCCCTAGCACAGGATTATTGATTTCTCCAAGAACTCATTTATTATGCATGAACTGCTATTCCTTAAGGGTTCATTACTGACGTCTTCCTCTGCCCGACTTTACGTCAATTCTAACATTCCAAGGCACCTACCAGGTATTAATATACCTTCTCTTGCCCAAGCAGGTAGGAGGAGACCTCGACTTTAGAGGAGCCCGTGTCCCAGCCTGACGCACTGATAAGAGACGCGGTCATCCCTGCACGCAGAGAATCCATCTTCCAGTGTTCTGACTCCCTTTGCGGGGTGTTAGAGTTCGAGACTCGGATAGAGATTCCCACCTCTCTCATTCTCAAGGTATGGAGCTGAATAGAACCTATAGGGACTCTTGGCATACCAGACTTGGCATACCAGACTATAGCATACCATACTATAGCCTACCATACTATAGAATACATCACCTACTTCTTACCTTGTACTACACTTAGGTTAGGTAAACTGGGGTAGAAATAGATAGAGAAGCATCTTATAAGTACCCACATTTTTAGCTTATGTTATTTATGTATATGAATATATATGTGTCATGGCTAAATGATAATGCTAGTGCAGTATTATTACTTTTTACTGCTTACGCTGTACACAATATATCTCACATACTGTTTTACGATTGTAGCAGCTCATATCTCTCACATGAGAAACAAGACTGTTCAATAAATCCTTTTATTGATTAACCCATATATTCTTTCTGTGTAACTCTGAAGAAACTAAGCATGCACTATTAGCTGAGTGAAACTGTTATCTGTTCTTTCCACGATTCTGAGAGTGTTCCGATTTTAAAGGGAAACAAATTTGTCATGTTTATGCGGTTGCCAGAAACTACTCCCTTCTTGTTTACAAGGAGTTTCTAGTGGCCTCTGAGTTAGCTGACACAAAGTAATTAAGTTAAATATACTCGATAGGGGCATATTGACCTCAGTCCTATATCAAATCTATAGGGTATATTATTCCAGGGCGCAGAGCCTATTAGGGAAATAGGAACTACACTACTCTGCCCTTATAACAAAGTATATTTGAGCTCCCTGATGTTGTTATAGTGCACTAGTTTGGAATGCCGGCCACTGGATAGTTTGGATCCGAGTTCACCACGGCTCTCAGGTGTTGTAAAATCCTGTTGAATCCTTGGAGTTTAGTACTCCCCACATACTTGAGCCCGCAGGAACATTCTAATACATATACTGCATGGTCTGTTTGGCAGGTATAGTGACCTCAGATCTTGATAGGTTTGGTACTGAATGCTGTAATATATTCTGTGGTGTTTACCCCGAACTTGCAAGCTCAACAGGAGCTGCAGTTGAAAAACCCTGTTTTGGTTGTCAACTATGTATGAGCTGGGGTTAACTCAGAACTACTCCTCACTAGTGCATCCCTCATAGAGGATGATCGCCTAAATGTCAGTGATGATTTATCTGGGAGAATCTGAATAAGTGTCATATCTGTTAACACTATGGGCCAGTGGGTGTTGATGATCTGCCTGATTTGCCTTTCCTGCTTGCTGTATGTTGTTATCATCCTGATCTCTTGTTGTGTCTCCTCAATGTTGTTAATGGTAGCTGTGGTGGGGTTTGTGTTGTTTTTACCTAATAAACAGACATCTCTTGTCTGTGTGTAGGCGTTTGTAATAGCTTTCTTTGAATCTGCACTTTAATTACCCCAAGCAATGAATCTTTGTGTTGCTTCAAGTTAACATTGTATTAGATCTATATTGAAGCTGCAAATTATGCGTATTCTTAAGTACTCCCCAAAGGGGATGCTCTGTATGAAATGCCTAGGATGTGCACTCCTTGCAAGGAGTGTGGAATTTCCTGCAGTAGTTTTTCTGTGTGTATGTTCTGGTCACTAATTTGAGACACAAACTTTAGATTTAGTTTATTGCTGTTGATTGAGGCTACAAATCTTTCTGCTTCCTCTTTGGAGCCCCTCCAAATGATACCGCTGTCATCGATGAAACACCACTACTGAACAACATGTGCATCCCACCTTGATTTGTGTTGCTTTCTGAGGACCTGCTCCTCCCACCAGCCCACATGAAGACATGTGTAGCTGGGGGAGAAGCAAACCCCCATCACCACTCCCCTCATCTGTTGATACACATCTTTGTTAAATAAAAGTAGTTATTTCTTAAACAAAGTTCTATCATAGTGATAATCATTCCGTTTTGTTCAAATAGATGTATTGGTCTTTGGTCTAGAAAGTGTGTGACAGCAATGATCCCGTCATTATGATGGATGTTAGTATATAAAGATGTTATGTCCATTACTATGAATAGAAAATCTGGCTCCCAATTCATTTAGTTGATTTTTCCTAAAAAGTCACCTGTGTCTTTGATAAAAGAAGGTAAACTTGTCTCAAACTCCTGTAGGAAAATGTCCACATATTTGGACATATGTTCAAAGAGACTTTTTGCCTGGCCGAAATAATCGGTCTACCTGTAATCGGTGTGTTGCTTTTGTGTACTTTTGGAATAAAGCATAAGACAGGTGTTAAGGGGTGTTCAGTTTTCCGAAAATTCATTTCGTCTTAAGTCTATTAACCTACATTTCGTCTTTAGTCTATAAACCTACATGCTTCCAGTGAGCCAAATCATGTAGTACTGACTCCTTTACTCTCTGTAAGTCATGAAGTGACACTTTTCTAAAACAAACTGTGTCATCCAAATGACGTGTTGCCTCTCCCAGATACTGATCCTTGGACGATGTTCCCACCCTTGTCTGCCTTTTTTATCACAATTTCTTTGTTGTCGTCCAATTGTTTCATCAATATATATATATATATACACACACACACACACACACATACACACACAAACACATACACACACATACATTTATATATGTATGTACAGATATATTTACATGTACATATTGTAGGTACCCTTGCTTCTATTGAGGGTAAGGGGGATAGACACTTTAGATAACCCCTGCTCACAACCTTGATAAGTAGGCACGAGCAGACAGGCTTATCCAAAAAGGCAATTTGTAAGTATTTGTAATCAAAACACACAGTACCACAGTGAAACACCACAAATGGACCCCACACCAGTTTAGAAAAATACAGTTATCTTTATCTAAACAAAACAAGACCAAAACTACAAAATCCAACATGCATGTATCAAATTATAACTTTAAAAGGTTATTTCAAAAATAGAACTTGTTGCAACAAAATAGCTCCACCTAGGACTATTATGATGTTGTGATCCACATCCAAAGTATGGCGCCGACTGTGAGGTGAGCGGCATGGGGCATGGAGTCACACAGACCCCCAAACAACAGTACCTTGGAAAACAAAGTCTATGGATGATGCATGGTGTCATGGAGGTGAGGTGTCAGTGCTGAGGTTGAGGCCAGTTCCCTTATTGCCACGGGAGAGGCGCGGGGTCCTGTCCACGAGGAGGTAAGGCATCGAATCCAGGACAGTGGAAGTTAGCGGCATCGGCGGTGAGGCGTTGGTTCCAGTGAGGCAATGCAAACTCGAAGAGTTTGTGAAGTCATCCTCTTTGATTACCAGCTCCATGGAATGCAGGCACTGGCAGTGATAGCATCGCTGTGAGCGCTGGCATTGGGAAGGCCAATAACTGCAGGCATCAAAGGGCATTGGAGCTGCAATGCTGGTGGGGTGGTGTGTCATGCACTTCACGATCAGTTCCCCCCGAACTCAGTGTAGCTTATGGCATTACTGGCAGCATCGCTGATGGCGTTAGATTTGATTTTCTTGCTTTGAAGCACCAACCATTGTGGCCACAATTCTCAGGCCCCAGGAATTGGAATTGGCACCCTTTTAAATGGGAGAGTCCACACAGGAGTCCAAGTGCTGTCAGTGGGTTGCAGGTGAAGTCTTTGTGTCCCTGAGACTTCAGAACAAGAGGCCAGCACACACAAGCCCTTGAAGATTCTTCTTTAAGCAGGTTCACAGCAAAATTCAAGTCTTTGTCCTTTCCTTGGCAGAAGCAGCAACTGCAGACCAACCCAGAAAAGCACACAGCAAAGGGGAAATACTCTTACTCACAGCTCTCCAGCTCTTCTCCTTGGCAAAGGTTCCTCTTGAGTCCAGAAGTGATCTAATTCTCTGGGGTTTCATACTTATACCCCATTTAGCCCAGTCCAAACTAGTTCTGTCCTCTCTGGCACAGCATGACCAAAAGAGGTGGAGACAGCATTGGGCAAAGGAGACACTGCATATTCAGGTGCAAGTGAAACTCCTCCCACCACTCTAAATGCAGTCAAGATCTAATCAGTTCAGCTATGAGTCACCCAGGAAAGTCAGGACACACCTCAACCCCCTTGCGGCTGTCTACAGTGAATGTACTTTCCCAGCTTCTGTCACTCCTAAACCAGACAGTCAATGCACAAACCAGCAGAGGCACACAGGATGGTTAAACAAAAAAAATACCTACTTTTAGAAAAGTGGCATTTTCAAACACACAATTTAAAAACCATCTTCCTAAAAATATGGTACATTCTGAGTTCACAGAGCCTAAACTCCATTTCTCTATATTGTCACAATTGAAAGTTAAACTTGGAAGGTGTTACAAAGTAACTCCCATTTTAACCTATGGGACAGATAGCCTTTCACTAGTGAAAACCGAAATTGGCAGCATTTCACTATCAGGATATGTGAAGCACACAAGCACATGTCCTATCTTTTACCTATACTGCCCCCGTCCCATGGGGGTACCTTGAGTCTTCCTGAGGGGTGCCTTTTATGTAAGAATCAGAAAGGTGGGGGCTGGGCAAGTGGGTGCAACTGCCAGGTTGACATGGCAGCTTCAAACTGCATTGGCAGACCCTGCAGTGGTAGGTCTGAGACACATTCACAGGGCTACACATGTGGGTGGCACAACCAGTGCTACAAACCCACTAGTAGCATTTGAGTTACACGTTTTGGCACTCTCAGTGTATTTTACTAGGGACCTACCAATAAATAAAATATGCAATCATTGATGAAAAATCAGAATCACAATTTACACAGAGACCATATGCACTTTTGCTGATCAGCAGTGGTAAAGTACCCAGAGTCCCAAAGCCAACAAAAACGGGTCAGGAAAAATAGGAGGAAGAAGCAAATTGTTTGGGGATAACCCTGCAAAAAGGGATATTTCCAATAGTGTGTGAGTGGTTGTATGGAGGAGTGAGTGTCTGTGGGTCTTGCTGAATGGGTGAGTGAGTGGCTGTGTGAGTCGTTGTCTGGATGCATGGATGTGTACGTAAGTGGTTGTATGGGTGTGTGAGTGTTGTATGGGTGAGTGAGTGAGTTAGTGAGTGTGTGAGTGTTGTATGGGTGAATGAGTGGCTCTGTAAAGACTGCATGGGTGAGTGAATGGGTATGGAGTGGGTGTATAGGTTGATAAATATGTGGGTTATTAGCTGTATGGTGTAGTGTGTGGATGTGTGAGTGGCTGTATGAGTAAGTGACTGGTTGTATGATAAGGTTCTAAGAATGAGTTAGAGGGCATCTGAGCAGCTCTATAGAAACGTTAGTGGTTGTGTAATTACTTGTATGGGTCTATGAATGGGCATATGAGTGGTTGTGTGGTTGTGTGGGTGTTTGAATGGAGATATTAGAGGTTGTTTGGGGGTGTGAGTGTGTGTTGATTGGTTCAGTGGATGATGTCATCAGTTATGTCATTTGAAATTTCATCAATCATGTCATCAGTGATGTCACTGCTTATGCCATGAGTGATGAAATATGTGAGGTTATAAGCAGTGCATTGTAGGGTCGTAAGGTATAGTTAGCTCAGATCATTGTAACTGACGAAAAATCTGAGTCTAACTATAGTGTGCCTGTAACATTTGTTTTTTTCAGTGAATTTCTAAGTTTTTTTTTTATTCTATTTCCCAACCATAATGTCCTTGTAACCTTTGTGTTTTTTGTGAATTATTAAGTTTTATTTAAATTCTATTTCCTAACTATAACATCCCTATAATCTTTGTTTTTTTCAGTGAATTTCTACAGTTTTTTTTAAATGCTATTTGCTAAATATATAGTCCCTGTAACATTTGGGTTTTTGAGTGAATTTGAAAGAGTGTTTTTAATTTTTATTTCCTAACTGTAAACACTAACCTTTGACTCTAAGTGTGTGAGTGCATTAGTGTGTTAGTGGGTGGATGAGTGTCTGAGTAGGTTTGTAAGTGGGTAGTAGAGAGCATGAGAGAGCTGTAAGTGGATACATGAGTATTTGAGTAAATATGTGAGTGGGGAATATATAACGTTACTTCGCAAGCCATTAGTACGCATGTCATTACTATGATGTTATTACTTCGCAATGACCATTACTTCGCAAGTTTAAACTGCGCATTCATTTATATTGCAATGGCATGGAAATGTTCTTTAAATGCGTTTTCTCTGCATTAAATTAATACGCATACCATTACACCACTAGTATTGCACGCAGTATGTAAAAAACATTCTAATAATATCCTATCCTATCCCCCATGACAGGATGACAGGGAAATAGGGTTTTTGGGTGGGGGAGTATCGCAAATATAATTAAAAACACTTTTAATTTTTTTTAAAGTTACATAATCATTAATCATTTTTAATATGTTCGACATGCTTTAAATAAATTTAATATAGCTTTTGGGTGGGTGGGTCATTCAGCTTTTTCAACACATTCACATTTACCAATCAAAACACTACACTACACAAAACCTCAAACACTAAACTATACTACACTACTCAAACACCTCTACACTACCCTAAACCCTAAAACACTATTCCCTAATAATCCTTACCCTTCTCCCAGTCCTGTCCCTACACTCTTACACTACACTGCATAACCCCCAACACTACCCTTAAATCTTAAACTCTACACTATCCTACACTACACAAACACCACAGCACTACACTAAACCCTAAATCACTACCCCTTGCAAGTCACTCCCCCTTCCCCAGTTTGCTCCCTACACTCAAACACTACCCTGCATGCCCCCTACACTTCCCTAAACTCTAAAATACTACCCTACACTACACATACACATACACCACAGCACTTCCCTAAACCCTTAAACCCTTAAATACTACCCCCTGCACATCCCTCCCCTGACCCCTAGTCCTACCCCTACTCGCAAACACTACCCTTCATGACCCCGATATTACCCTAAACCCAAAAACACTACTCTACACTACACAAACAATACACTACAACCTAAAAGACTATCCCAAACCCTAAAAACTACACAGCCCCACTTACCTCTCTCTCCTCGTGGTCCCTCTCTTCCCCTTCATTTGTGATTCCTCTCTTCTCCTGCTTAATGCATCGTCAGTGGTGCACGTCATTGTTTGGAAATGGAAGCGCCTCCTTTTCCAAACAACGATGTTGATAGTCTGCAAAGTAATTCACTTGCGAAGTAACGGTAAATATGATGTAACAGCATGCTAAGTAAAATCATACGTAGAAAAAGATCCTGCAAAGTAAAAAATGAGCAAAAGTTCTGCCGCTCTGTGTGGAATGCAGAGTTCTGCAAACACTCCGCCAACCGCTGGTGGAGAGGAGTTTACTGGCGCACTCATCCCTCAACTTCATCCCCCAACCAATAGTGTTCCAGGAGGCCCCTTCAAGAGTGGTTGAAAGAGGGGGCGGGGCCTAAGTAAAGGTGTGAGCAATACCACTGTGGGGGACTTTCTTGTGGCAACCTTAGGAGTTTGTGGCCCCCATTGACCCTCAGCAGCCAAGGGGACTTCATACCCCTGCCAGGAGGCCACTTTGCAGAGTGGTTGAGAATGGAGGCAGAGCCTACAATGAAGTCTGAGCAATCCTGCTGTGGGGAACTTGTGTCAACAATAGGGGCTCTCAGCCGCAACGACCTGCAGCAGCCAAGTAAGCTTCATCCCACAACAAGTAGTGAAACAGGAGGCCACTTTGCAGAATGGAATGAGAAAGGGGCAGGGCCTCCAATGAGGTCTCAGCAATCCAACTGTGGGAGACATACCTGTGGCAACAATAAGGGTTCTTGGTCTCCAATGACCCTCAGCAGCAAAGAAAAATTCTTCCCCCAACCAATAGTGCACCAGGAGGCCCCTTTGCATAGTGGTTGAAAAAGGGGGAAGGGCCTCCGATGAGGTCTGAGAAATCCTGCTGTGAGGGACTTACTTGTGGCAACAATAGGGGTACTTGGCCCCCAAAAACCCTCAGCAGCCAAAGGGACTCCAAGCCCCAACCAGTAGTGCGCCAGGAGGACCCTTTGCAGAGTGATTGAGAAAGGGGTAGGGGCCTCTGATGAGGTCTAAGCAATCCCTCTGTGGGGAACTTGTGGAAACAATTGGCATTCGTGGCCCACAATGACATTCAGCAGCCAAGAAGACTTCATTCCCCAACCAGTAGTGCGCCACAAGGCCACTTTGCAGAGTGGAATTTAAAAATGGGGCTAGGTCTCCGATGAGGTCTGAGGAATCCTGCTATAGCAGACTTACATGCAGCAGCAATAGGGGTTCTTGGCACCCAATGACCCTCAGCATTTCCTAACTATAATGTCCCTGTAACCTTTGGTTTTTCAAGTAAAATTTGATGTTTTTGAACTAATAGCAACATTTGCAGGTTGGTGGACAAAGGAGGTGGGGCCTCCAACCAGCTCTCAGCAATCCTTCAGTGTCAGACTTACTGGAGGTAACAGGAGGGCTTCTGTGCCCACAAGAACCCTCAGCATCCAAAAGGGCTTCATCTCCCAATTAGCAGTGTGCCAGGAAGAGCATTTGCAGAGTCTTGGAGAAAGGGTGTGTGGCATCTGCAGTCCTCTCAGCATTTGCCTTCTGTGGGACTTACTGGAGGCAACAGGAGGGCTTGTTGGCCCCTAAGGGCCGTCTGGATTCAAGGGGACTTCATACCCAACCAGCAGTGCACCAGGAGGTACATTTGCACAGTGCTAGAGAAAGGGGGCGTGGCCTCAGAAATCCTCTCAGCAATCATGCTCTGTGGGATTTACCGGAGGTAACAGGAGGACTTGTTGCCCCCAAGGACTCTTTGGAGCTAAGGGAACTTCATCCCGCAACCAGAAGTGCTCCATTTCTTTTATTTTGTTTTACAGAGTTTTATAGAGTGCAAACTTGACCCGAATCAGAGCGCTTTACATAGCACCAGTTGCATGATATGAGGACATATTCATGTTTGTTAGGCATGGGGAGATTAAGTGATTTGCCCAGAATCACAGCATGTTTGACGTCATTGCCGAAACTCGAACCCAGTTCCCAAGATTAGACGTTGACCGCATTAGCCATTAAGCCATCTCCTCTCCCCATGAGGCATGTTTGCAGAGTGGTAAAGAAAGGGGGTGAGGCCATCGTAGTCCTCTTAGCAATGTGCTCTATGGGACTTACCGGACTTCTTGGCCCCCATGGACCCTCAGTAGCCAAGGGGACTTCATCCCCCAATCAGAAGTGCAACAGGAGGCGTGTTTGCAGAGTGGTGGAGAAAGAAAGCAGTGACTTTCCGGTCTTTTTTAAATATTTATTCATTTGGTGAGTGGGGCCGCATGGCTCTCTTTCCTTGGACACATTTTGGCCTGGGGGATCCCATCTGCCCGGGCTAGGGCAATATTTTGGATGGGGGCAAAGCAGCCCCCCTCTTGGGCCGATTTCAGCCTTGGGGACCCCATCCCATTGTGGCTGCCCTACCCCACCTAGGGCAACCAGACACTTTGTTGGGGACATCTGTCTGAACATGCAGCTCTCTCTGCCAAAATGCAACTATTCTCAGATTTCAGCCAGCTATGTCCTGTGGGTGGGCAGGAGCCTTGGGGGATGGCGGTCCCCAGGGCCAACTTAATTTTGTCCCAGGAAGGAGGTGATCTATGGAGCTGGGGGCATAGTGCACGGCCCCCCTGCACTCAATATAAAAAAGTCTCGGGGAGGTGGCAGTCCTGAGTCACAAGATGGCTGCCAGCACTTCCTAGTTTGGAATGTTGTCTGCCAATCAGATCTCAGCACGAGATCGGAAGGAGTCACGGATCCTCTGCTTCCTTATATATACAACTGAAAATGTATGTCTTAACTGCAGGAGAAGGTAAGTTAACTACTGAAAGGATTTACACCCTTTAACTAAAAGGTAACTTTCCAGACCAACAGCTACCTTTCTGCCAAATTTGGTGAAATTCCCCTTTTTTCTCGGTCCCCACATCATGAATCACCACAAAATTTTCAGGACACTAGCTAAGATGAGTGTCAAATAAGTTCTGGAAACTTCGAGTAGATTTGTAAAACAACGCCAAAGTTATTGGCAAATGAAAAACGCTCAAATATGTCCTAACTATAACTACCTATATATATCTTTAAGAATTTTTCAATGCTATTTCCTAACTATAACATCCCTGTAACCTTTGTTTTGTTGTTATTGTGGTTTTCTATGTTTTTTAATGTTATGTCCTAACTGCACATCCCTGTAACTTTTGATTTTGTAGTAAATTTCTAAGGTTTATTGCCCGATTTTGTATTACATTCTACATGTGTCACCCTGGTGTGTTTTGGTACTTCGTGTGCTACGTGTGTGACTGTTATGCCTCTATCACAGGCTTGTGTTTCAAAGGTGTGTAAACGTTGCCCAGGGTGGCACGGCTGCGTGCTGTCATCATCCTGGCCATTTGGCATATAATGTTCCAGTCCTATAAGAGCTTCCCTTTGCTCACGAGAGGGTGAGTGACTAAAGCCTTGGCTGAGGTACTGGAGGCCCTGAGCCCCTCACCGTGGGATCCTGGACATCTCACTTTACCTCCGCATGATTGATTCATTCATTCACCAGTGCTAGAGTTTACAAACAGGTGTTGCACCATTGAGGAGGGCAAGAAAATCCATATATACATTTAAAAGAGGGACTGTTGCTGACAACGCTATTATGTTTGGACTCACAGGGGAAGCCACTGTCCCAGCATCAGCAGAAGGTAAGCCTCTTTGCTTTGTGTGATCTTTGTGTGATCTCCTGCACATGCTAGTCTCAGGTAACATGGGGGTTATAATTGTTCAAACTGGTAACAAGAGACCTTTCCTGAGTTCAAATTGCAGCATACCTGCTTGACCAGCATAGTGTGATCTTGGGTGAGGCAGAACTATTGAAAAATGTAGATTGTTGAGGAAATGTTTATATAGCGAGCCATGGACATTTCTGGATGGCATTCTTTGTTGTATTGTTTTTGTGTTAACATTAAATCTTGAACACGGGAATTCATTATATAGCTACGTTTTTCACTATTAATTCTGATACACTGAAAGTGGGTGAGCTTATAAATAGAACACTAAAAACAGGCGCTATATAAAAGGTTGTTCATAAACGTATGCTTTATGTTAGCCACTGGTAAACCATGAGAGGTAAAAAGAACAGGCACATGTGTAGTCCCAGCTTCTCAATATCGGAATAAATTGGCAAAATCACATTATCTTTGTGCACCAATTCTCGTATCTGAAAAAACTGAAAGAGCGTAGGAACAGAATAACCACAGTAGCATGTGTGTATATGCATGGGAGTTTCCAGATGCGCTCTTTTATGCTCACAATCAATTAATTGTGGGGGGTAAAATGAAACACATGAGTTAATCTCAACACTCATAGTTGTGCTTCACGTCTGACCCTGGGCAACTTTATGTTACCTCGGGTACCTTAGTTCACAACAATGACAATGTTTAGAAATAGACCAGATGCAATTTACAGGAGGATGTAAGTGGAGAGAACTCTTGTGAAAACAGAGGGCAGATCTGCAGGAGAAGGTAAGTTGAGGGATCTCTTCTGAGCACGGAGAGGAGGTCTGCAGGATGGGATAAGTGGAGGAAACTCTTCTGAGCACTGAGAGGACATCTGCAGGAGGAGATATGTGGGAGGAACTCTTATGAGTACAGACGGGAGATCTACACGAGAGGAGTGGAGGAAAATCTTCGGAGTACAGAGGGGAGATCTCTGCATGATGGACACCAAGGCAAGAACTCTGCAGAGTGGACACAGGATGAGATGGTGGGATGGGATGGTAGAGAGTGGAGGGCTCTCTATGAGAACTCTAAAGCAGGAACTCTGCCACGGCTTTCCTCTCTTGTGATCTTGGAATGTGAAGGCAGTGATTAGGGGGTCTGGTGTCTGTGGAGGACGCTGGCCACAGTGTGGCTAAGGGAGAAAAGGGGTCAGCAGATGGGGAGCTTTGCAGGAGTACAGGATGCGGGAAATGCCACAGCACCTCATCAGAAGTACTCTGTCTGGAGCAAGAGCATCTGCCACTAGAGCTCAGGGCAGTGCACTCTGCGACAGGAGCCCTGGAAATGACTCAGGAGTAGAAACTCCTCCTGGAGAAGGAAGCAGAGTCTAACGGGGGCTCATGATCCCCCTGTTCACTGGAAGAAAGTATGCTAAAACTGTCAAAAACAAAGGTCTGCACCCCGGCATCGCAATTTATATGAATACAGCAATGCCCAAATACAGCTCCACTCATGCAGGCACCACCGAGAATGTGCAGCTTCAGTCACTGATACCACACCAGATCAGACACTACTCCTTTCATGCAGCCAGCAACAAAGAAGGTGCAGTTTTAGTAATGGATACTGAGCCAGAGCAAGTGCAGCTCAACTCATGCAGCACCAGTGAAGGTGCACCATAAGTCATGGATACAGTGGCAGGATAGGTGCAGCTTCCATCAGCGGCCCCTCCCCCTTTTTTTCATGGTAGGGCCATCGGGCCATAAACAACCTGGGGAGTGGGGCCACGTGTGCTTCCTCCCCATAAAGATAAATATATTCTACCACCCGGCGAAGGGTATAAAAAATACAAGCAATGGAGTCCATGCTTGTTTTTCTCCTCAGGAATTTGCAAATCTTCATGATTTTTGCCCCAAAACGTTTTACAAAAATGCCTTTTGGCCCTCATGGGGTCTTTGGGTGATCCACCACCAGGCCTAGTGGGTCCGGGTATTCCTACCCTTCTCTTCTTTTTGCATTTTTGTTTGGGATTCAGCTGAGTCCGAGTCCCAATATGGCTGCCTGCTTGAAGTGTTGGCAGCCAATCAGATCTCGGCACGAGATTTGTTAGATTCATGGAGGGTCCTCACCTCTAGACATCTATATTTCTTTTACCTTTAATATCTCAAAAACTACTGAACAGATTTACACCAAATTACTAAAAGGGCTTTGCCTGGAAAAAGAACCAGCTTTCTACCAAATTTGGTGTAATTCCAACCAGCAATTTGGGCTGTAGTTGTGTTTAAACAAATCTTTTTCATGGCCTATGCTTGATTGATCACCCCAAAACTTCCCATGTACTAGAATCAAGAGGTCACTTTCTTGGGAACATTTTTTGAAGATTCATAGAACGTCGCCAAAATAATAAGCAAGTCAAAAAACTCTTTTCCTATGGAAACTGGGTCCTAACTATACCTACCTACTAGCGACCACCAGTAGGTTATATATATATTACCTACTGGCAGTCGGTAGTAGTTAGTTATAGTTAGGATCTGGTTTCCATTCAAAAAACGTTTTTTATTTTGCCAATATCTTAGGCGCAGTTTGACGAATCTTCGTGAAACTTTTCAAAACTAATGGTTCACTCAGGTCAGCTCCTCTCCTAGACGTTTCAGGGTGATTCATTAAACGGGGGCCAAGAAAAAAGGGGGGTCCCAAAACGCATTTCCCCATGTTAATTTCCATTGGAACTTTAGACACGACTATAGCTCGAACTGCTTAACGTAATTACACCAAATTTGGCTAACAGGTAGCTCTTTTAAATGGTGTAAATCCATTCAGTAGTTGCTAAGAAATTCAAAAAATGAAAATTTATATATCTGAGCACCGGGACTGAACTATGGGGGCACTCCAACCTCAGACCAATTACACATACCGAAAATAATTTTCTGAGGCAATTGACAGGGCTTCCGCGGACCTCCCCTCTGTTGCTCTTGTATATGGATCTGGGGGTGAGACCTATCGCACAAGAAATTGCAAGGCGTCTGCTACTGTATTGGCGACGTCTGTGGGCAACAAATGAGCTGGCGGAGTACTGAGCAGAATTACAAGAGGTACTCGGCCTATCTGGGGCAGGGAAGCTTCCTTGGCTTATGCACATCAAAAAAAGCTTAAATGAGATAGGCTGTCCCGAGTTACGGGCAAGTCCTCTAATTGCCCACACCAGGGTGACGCGAACATATTTATCCACCATGTACTGGAAGGCGAAAATTGATAAGATCTCAGAGGACCACAAGATTGGCTCTGTAACTCGCCAGTTCCTGGATATAAAAGCCATTTACCAACCATTGCCAGGAAACTCTATTTGCAGTTTCGTCATGGTTGTCTCCCCCTGCATTCATTTGTTAATAAATGGTCTAAGGATGTTCCCATGGCCTGCCCTGCCTGTGGTCTAGCTGAGGAAACAGAACTGCATGTTTTTTTTGTTTGCCAAGGCTACTCTATGATCAGAAGAAGAGAATTACAGCAATTATGTAAGAATCTTGGTGCTATCCATTGCATAGATGTGTTTAGGCTTTTAAAACATGTGACCAGCATGCATACAGTATTTGCTACCTCACGATTTCTTGCTGCAATGTGATGGGCTCGTCTGCAATTTTTAAAACCTTAATGAAATTTATTTTTTCATCTGTGGTCATTGAAAAAAAAATCCTTTTCTTTTATCAATGTATTTTACTCTTTTAAATATTCCTGCCAAAATCTTTTTTTAATCGTTGACATGAAATGCTGTCTTTTATGGTTTCATAACCGAAATAAAGATTTTCTACTACTATATCTGAGCACCCCAGAGGAGGAGTCGCAACTCCTCCCGAGCACAAGCTGACTTCTGATTGGCTGCCAACACTCCAAAGCAGAATGTGTTGGCAGCCATCTGGTGACTCGGTAACCAAATCACAAGAAAAAGGAATGAAACTGTTTGAAATGAAGAAATGGGGGCAGGGTAGAAACACCCTGACCCCCTATGCCGGCTCAGGGGCTCCAACAAGGACCCCCAGTGCCAAAAAAAGCATTAAAAAAAATCAACCAAATTCGTGCTGGGTGCGTGAATCCGGCCGAGAAAATAAAAAAAACAACAAAGCGTGGGCTCCCGTGCTTTAAAACCCCGGGTGGACCAGGTTCGGGGGCAATGTATAATTAAATATAGCATGGGCCTGCGGGAGCCCACACAGCCCCGGGGACTGCCACCTCCTTGGGGCTTTTCATTTAAAATGCGAGGGGGGCTCCTTCCCCCCACGCTGCCCCAGGGACCACCACCTCCCTGGGGCTTTGTTAATTATATGCGGGGGCCTCCTGGGCCTCCCCAAGCCCCCGGGACCGTCACCTCTCCGGGGCTTAAATTACAAATAATAAGTGTGGGGGGGGCTCCTTCCACCACCTCCCTGGGGCTTTGTTAATTATTTGCGGGGGCCTCCTGGGCCCCGCCACGTCCCAGGGACCGTCACCTCGCCGGGGCTTAAATTACAAAAAATAAGTGTGGGAAGCTCCTGCCCCCCACACTGCCCCAGGGACCACCACCTCCCCGGGGCACAAATTATTTAAATGCGGGAGTCCTTTGCGGAACCCTGGGGACCACCACCTCCCTGGAGATTTCATATCTTGGAAGGGGGGCCATGCAGCCCCCCTCCTGGAGCCCTTCTTTTCCCTGGGGAGCACCACCCTTAGGGCCGCCTGCTGCAATGTCCCGGGGTGCCCACCCCGGACATTGCTGTTTGCTATGGTAGAGCGGGAGTATGGCTTCTGCCCTGCCATAGCAAACAATGCTTTGTTTCGTTGAAGTGAGAGCAGGAAACGTGCTCTCGCTTCAACAAAGTAAAGCAGAATTGCTTTTGGGCAAGGGGAGCTGCATGTTAGCAGCTTCCCTTGCCCAAAAGCAATGCCGGCTCCAGCAAGAGGTAGGGAGCCAGCAGGGACAATGGGAGCATTGGGGCTCCCCCTCAGTCTCTATCAAAGAGGTCAGGCCCTGGGGTCCTGGGGTCAGAAGTGGCCAAGGGAAGGGCGGCCCCCTCCCTAATTAAAAAAACAAACAAAAAAAAGATCGAGGCACAGCCCCGATGATGGGGTCCCCTGGGCAAATAATGGCCTCAGCCAAACAGCCCCTCTCCTTAAAAATCATAACTTAAAAAATGCTAAATATGTGGCCATGACCCGGGGGATGGGGTCCCCGGGACCAAAATCGGCCATGGGAGGAGGGCAAGCAGCCCCCTCCCTTTTTATTTTTTTAAAACCCCAAAAATGCTCAGGCCCTGGGGGATGGGGTCTCCATGGTCCTAAAATAATAAAGGGAAAAGGGAGCACGCAGCCCCCCTTCCAAAAACGTAGAAAAAGCCGGCATATTGCCGGAGGCCCCACCCCCTCCCTGCATCAATCTGCAAATGCACCCCCTGCCACGTTCCAAGTTGGAGGATTAGGTCCCCTTCATTCCTGAGGGTCCCTGGGGGCCAACTAGCCCACCAGGTACCTCCAGTAAGCCCCACAGAGTGGGATTGCTTAGAGGTGGTCCGAGGCCATGCCCCTTTTTGCATCACTCTGCAAACACGCCTCTTGGTGCACTGCTGGTGGGGCGATGAGGTCCTCTTGTGTCTTGAGGACCTCAGGACACAAGCAGACTTCCTCCCCTGAGCAGCAGTGCACCAGGAGGCGCGTTTGTAGAGTGGTCTAAAAAGGGGACGTGGTTTTGGACCACTCTCAGCAATCCAGCTGTGTGGGGCTTACTGGAGGTACCTGGTGGGGTAGTGTGCCCCCAGGGACCCTCAGGAGGCAAAAGGACTTCATCCCTAAACCAAGAGTGTGCCAGGAGGTTCGTTTCCATTGTGGTGGAGAAAGGGGGCATGGCCTGTGTCCAGCTCTCAGCAATCCTACTGCGTGGGATTACTGGAGATGAGAGGTAGGCTAATTGGCCCCAAAGGACCCCCAGCAGCGAAGGTGACTTCAATCCCAATCCAAGAACGCACCAGGGAGCGCGTTTGCAGAGTGGTGGGCAAAGGGGGCGTGACCTGCTATGAGAACTTAGCAATAGGAAGGATGTCCTATTGGGGTAGGATATCCTTTGGGGCCAACTACCCCACTTGTTACCTCCATTAAGTCCCACACAGTGGGGATTGCTAAGACATCTTCGGAGGCCCTGCACCCTATCTCCACCACTCTGCAACCATGCCTCCTGGCAGACTACGGGATGGGGCATGAAGTCCACTTAACTCCTGAGGGACTTTGGGGAACAAGAAGCCCTCCTGGTACCTTCTGTAAGTCCTATGCAGCAGAATTCCTGGACGCTGGTGGAAGGCCCAGCACCCTTTCTCCACCACTCTGCAAACACGACTACCAGTTAAAGCATTTTCAATGTAATAGGTTTAGCATTTGCGAGAGTTAGAGCTATTGGCGTTGTAAATGTAAATGTTTTTTTTACTAATGTTTTTTGGTGTAGAGTGGATGTACATTGTATGTAGTGGAATTATGTGGTATGTTGTGCAGTGAAATTATGTGAATAGAAAGTATGTGGTATTTAGTGTATAGGAAATATGTGGAGTGGGATTATGTGTTGTGGAGAGTAATTATGTGGTATTGTAGTCTGTGTTGTGGAGTGGTAACCTCTGGTTTAGTCTTCATTGTTTCCATAGAAGCTAAACTATAAACTCAATGAGACAAAAAAAAGGAACCACTGAGGAGCAGTCCTGGACCTAGTCGGAGGTATGAGCAGGGCTGCTGTAATTATGTGACTGTTCGGCTGCACTAATTTTCACATATTTAAACATTTTCTGTATTTGCTAAATATTCCATCATCTGCTGCCTAATCTGCAGATTTGAACAAAAAAAAGCCTTGTTTCTAGCTCAAACGGTTCAAATGTTTCCAAAAATGCAGCGTCACTTGTTACAGCATGGTGGAAGGCCCTTTGCAAACTGAAATGGTCATGTGTTACTTATTGCAAAATGTGGGAGTTAAACTGGTAGTAATTGTGCACAAACATCTCTTCTTTCTGTGCCTCTCTTGCCTGTTTCTGTATTTCTCTTGCTTCTTTCTGCACCTTTCTTCCTCTTTGTGCACCTCACTGTCTTCTTTCTGCACTTCACTTGCCTCTTTCTGCATTCTCTTGCTCCTTTCTGAACCTCTCTTGCCTCTTTCAGCACCACTGTTGCTTTTTTCTGCAGATCTCTTGACTCTTTCTGCACCTCCCTTGCCTCTTTCTGTACCTCACATGCCTCTTTCTGCACTTCTCTTGCTTCTTTCTACACCTCTCTTGCCTCTTTCTGCTCCTCTCTTGCCTCTTTGTGCATTTCTCTTGCCTGTTTCTACAGTTCCCTTGCCTTTTTCTGTACCTCTCTTGCCACTTTCTGCACCATACTTGCCTCTCTGCACCTCACTCTCTTCCTGCTGCACCTCTCTTGCATCTTTCTGCACTTCTCTTGCCTCTTTTTGTACTTCTTGAGCCTCTTTATCTACCTCTTTTGCCTCTTTCAGCACCTCAGGTGCCTCTTTCTGCACTTCTCTTCCTTCTTTCTGCACCCTTCTTGCCTCTTTCTGTACCTCTCTTGCCTCCTTGTGCACCTCACCTACCTCTTTCTGCACTTCTCCTGCCTCTTTCTACACTTACTTTGTTTCTTTCTATACCTATCTTGCCTCTACCTCGCTTGCCACTTTATGCTCTTCTCTTGCCTCTTTCTGAACCTCACACTATTCTTTCTGTACCTCTCATGCCTCTTTCTGCACCTCACTTGCTTGTTTCTGCATCTCTCTTGCCTCTTTCTGCACTTCTATTGCCTCGTTCTGCACCCTTCTTGTCTCTTTCAGGTCTTCTGTTGCTTCTTTCTGCACTTCTCTTCCTTCTTTCTGTACCCTTCTTGCCTCTTTCTGTACCTCTCTTGCCTCTTTGTGCACCTCACCTACCTCTTTCTGCACCACTCTTGCCTTTTTCTGTACCTCTGTGGGTTCTATCTGCACTGCTCTTGCTTCTTTCTGCACCTCTTTTGTAAATGTCTTCATCCCTCTTGCCTCTTTCTGTACCCCTCTTCCCTCTTTTCACACCTCTCTTGCCTCTGTCTGCATACCAATTTCCTCTTTCTGCCAAACATTTACCTGTTTCTGCAACTCTTTTGCCTCTATCTGCAGTTCTATTGCCTCCTTCTGCACCTCTCTTGCCTCTTTCTGTACCTCACATGCCTCTTTCTGCACTTCTCTTGCTTCTTACTATACCTCTCTTGCCTCTTTCTGCTCCTCTCTTGCCTCTTTGTGCATTTCTCTTGCCTGTTTCTACAGTTCCCTTGCCTCTTTCTGTACCTCTCTTGCCACTTTCTGTACCTCGTTTGCCTCTCTGCACCTCACTCTCTTCCTGCTGCTCCTCTCTTGCCTCTTTCTGCACCCTTCTTGTCTCTTTCAGCACCTCTGTTGTTTCTTTCTGCACTTCTCTTCCTTCTTTCTGTACCCTTCTTGCCTCTTTCTGTACCTCACATGCCTCTTTCTGCACTTCTCTTGCTTCTTACTATACCTCTCTTGCCTCTTTCTGCTCCTCTCTTGCCTCTTTGTGCATTTCTCTTGCCTGTTTCTACAGTTCCCTTGCCTCTTTCTGTACCTCTCTTGCTACTTTCTATACCTCACTTGCCTCTCTGTACCTCACTCTCTTCCTGCTGCACCTCTCTTGCCTCTTTCTGCACTTTTCTTGCCTCTTTTTGCACTTCTTGAGCCTCTTTCTGTACCTCTTGTGCCTCTTCCTGCACCATCAGGTGCCTCTTTCTGTACTTCTCCTGCCTCTTTCTACACTTACTTTGTTTCTTTCTATACCTATCTTGCCTCTACCTCACTTGCCACTTTCTGCTCTTCTCTTGCCTCTTTCTGAATCTCACGCTATTCTTTCTGTACCTCTCATGCCTCTTTCTGCACCTCACTTGCTTCTTTCTGCATCTCTCTTGCCCCTTTCTGTACTTCTGTTGCCTCATTCTGCACCCTTCTTGTCTCTTTCAGCACCTCTGTTGCTTCTTTCTGCACTTCTCGTCCTTCTTTCTGCACCCTTCTTGCCTCTTTCTGTACCTCTCTTGCCTCGTTGTGCACCTCACCTACCTCTTTCTGCACCACTCTTGCTTCTTTCTTTACCTCTTTTGTAAATTTCTTCATCCTTCTTGCCTCTTTCTGTAGTCCTCTTCCCTCTTTTTGCACCTCTCTTGCCTCTGTCTGCACACCAGTTTCCTCTTTCTGCACAACGTTTATCTGTTTCTGCAACTCTCTTGCCTTTATCTGCAGTTCTCTTGCCTCCTTCTGTACCTCTCTTGCCTCTTTCTGTACCTCACTTGCTTCTATCAGCACCTCTGTTGTTTCTTTCTGCACTTCTCTTCCTTCTTTCTGCACCCATCTTGCCTCTTTCTGTACCTCTCTTGCCTCTTTGTGTACGCCTCTTCCGTCTTTCTGTACCTGCCTTGCCTCTGTCTGCACACCTGTTCCCTCTTTCTGCATAACTTTGACCTGTTTCTGCAACTCTCCTGCCTCTATCTGCAGTTCTCTTGCCTCCTTCTGTACCTCTCTTGCCTCTTTCTGTACCGCACTTGCTTCTTTCTGCATCGCTCTTGCCTCTTTATGCACCTTTCTTGTTTCTCTCAGCACCACTGTTGTTTCTTTCTGCACTTCTCTTGCTTCTTTCTGCACCCTTCTTGCTTCTTTCTGTACCTCTCTTGCCTCTTTGTGCACCTCACCTACCTCTTTCTGCACCACTCTTGCTTCTTTCTGCACCTCTTTTGCAAATGTATTCATCCCTCTTGCCTCTTTCTGTATCCCTAATCCCTCTTTCTGTACCTTTCTTGCCTCTGTCTGCATACCTGTTCCCTCTTTCTGCACTGCTTTTGCCTGTTTCTGCAACTCTCTTGCCTCTATCTGCAGTTCTCTTGCCTCCTTCTGCAGCTCACTTGCCTCTTTCTGCACCTCTCTTGCTTCTTTCTGCACCCCTTTTGTTTCTTTCTGCACTCTTATTCCCTCTTTCTGCACCTCTCTTTCTTCTTTCTGCACTCTTCTTCCCTTCTTTGCATCGCTCTTGCCTCTTTCTGCTGTTCTCCTGCAATTTTCTGAACTTCTCTTGCCTCTTTCTGCACCTCATTTGCCTCTTTCTGCACTTCCCTTGCTTCTTTCCACACCCCCATTGCTTCTTTCCGCAATTCTTTTGCCTCTTTCTGCACTTCTCTTGATTGTTTCTGCACCTCACTTGCTTCTTTCTGCACCCCTCTTGCCTCTTTTGCATCCATTTGTCCTCTTTCTGCACCTCTCTTGCGTCTTTCTTCACACCTGTTCCCTCTCTCTGCACCATTCCTGCCCATTTCTGTACCTTTCTTGCCTCTTTCAGTACCTCTGTTGCTTCTTTCTGCACTTCTCTTGCTCTTCCTGTACCCCTCGCGCCTCTTTCAGCACCTCTGTTGCTTCTTTCTGTACTTCTCTTCCTTCTTTCTGCACCCTTCCTGCCTCTTTCTGTACTTGTCTTGCCTCTTTGTGTACCTCTCCTACTTTTTTCTGTATCCCTCTTGCCTCTTTTTGCACCTCTGTTGGTTCTTTCTGCACTACTCTTGCTTCTTTCTTCACCTTACTTGTCTCTTTCTGCACATCTCTTCCTTCTTTCTGTACACCTCCTACCTCTTTCTGTACCTTTCTTGCTTCTTTCTGTACCTCTCCTACCTCTTTCTGCACCCTTCTTGCCTCTTTCTACACCTCTGTTGCTTCTTTCAGGAATTCGCTTGCTTCTTTCTACACTTCTTTTGCATCTTTCTGCATCTCTGTTGCTTCTTTCTGCAGCTCACTTGCTTCTTTCTGCACCTCTCTTGCCTCTTTCTGCACCAATTTTCCCTCTTTCTGTACCTCTCTTGCCTCTTTTTGTACCCTTGTTCCCTCTTTCTGCACCTTTCCTACCTGTTTCTGCACCTCTCTTGCCTCTTTCTGTACCTCTGTTCCTTATATCTGTACTTCTCTTGCTCTTTCTGCACCCTTCATGCTTCTATCAGCACCTCTGTTGCATCTTTCTGCACCCCTCTTGCCTCTTTCTGTACTTGTCTTTCTTGTCTCTTAATGCACCTCTCCTACTTATTTTTACACCTCTCTTGCCTCTTTCTGTACCTCTGTTGGTTCTGTCTGCACTGCTCTTGCTTCTTTCTGTACCTCTTTTGTAAATTTCAACTTCCCTCTGGCCTCTTTCTGTACCCCTCTTCCCTCTTTCTGTACCTCTCTTGCCTCTGTCTGCACACCTGTTCCCTCTTTCTGCACCCCTTTTGTCCATTTTTTAACTTTCTTGCCTCTTTCTGCAGTTCTCTTGCCTCCTTCTGCACTGCACTTACCTCTTTCTGCACTTCTATTGCCTATTTCAGCACCTCTCTTGCTTCTTTCTGCACCCCTGTGTTTTCTAGACCCCTGCTGTCTCTTTCTGCACTCGTCTTCCCTCTTTCTGCACCTCTCTTGCTTCTTTTCACACCTCTGGTGCTTCTTTCAGCAATTATCTTGCCACTTTCTGCACTTCTCTTGCTTGTTTCTGCACCCCTCTGACGTCTTTTTGTACCTCTGTTGACTCTTTCTGCACTTTACTTGCTTCTTTCTGCACCCCTCTTGCCTCTTGCTGCACCCCCTTCCCTCTCTCTGCACCTCTCTTGCCTCTTTCTGTACCTCTGTTGCTTCTTTCTGCACTTCTCTGGCCTCTTTCTGCACCCTTCACACCTCTTTCAGCACCTCTGTTGCTTCTTTCTGCACTTCTCTTCCTTCTTTCTGCACCCCTCCTGCCTCTTTCTGTACTTTTCTTGCCAACTTGTGCATTTCTCCTACTTCTTTTGGCACCCCTCTTGCCTCTTTTTGCACATCTGTTAGTTCTTTCTGCACTGCTCTTGCTTCTTTCTGTACTTTTTTTGAAAATGTCTGCATCCTTCATGCCTCTTTCTGCACCCTCTTCCCTATTAATCCATCTCTCTTACTTCTTTCTGCATGTCTCCTGCTTCTTTCTGCACCTCTCTTGCAAATTTCTGTATCCATTTTCCTACTTTCTATACCCCTGTTCCCTCTTCCTGTACCTTTCTTGCCTTTTTCTGTACCTCTCTTGCTTCTTTCTGCACTTCGCTTGCCTCTTTCTGTACCCCTCTTGCCTCTTTAAGCACCTCTGTTTCTTCTTTCTGCTCTTCTCTTGCTTCTTCCTACACTTTTCGTGCCTCTTTCTGTACCTCTCTTGCCTCTTCCTGCACCTCTGTTGATTCTTTCTGCACTGCTCTTGCTTGTTTCTGCACCTCTGACTTAGAGGTAGTTTTAATCCCCCTGCCATATTATGCACTAGGGCCTTACAGGGGAGGACATTCCAATCACATGGGTACCCCAACCCATAGTGTACCCTAGTGTATGTAGGTTTTTTCACTGCATTCTAAGTGTCTTTTAGCATAGCACTGGTTCCAGGCCTGGTTAGTCAGAGTCAGTTACTACCAGTAGCAGTCAGCAAAATGTTAGGGGCACAGGATGACTTTGCAACAAGGCCTCTTTGTGCACCTCTGTTAGGTCTTTCTGCATATCTCTTGCTTCTTTCTGCACCTTTCTTTGTCTTTCTGTATTTTTCTTGTTTCTTGCTGTGCCTTTCTTGCTCTTTCTGCATATGTCCTACCTATGTAGGCATAGTTAGAAATTAGCATTTAAAAAACGTTTGAAATTCACTGAAAAAACATAGGTTTTAGGGACGTTATAGTTAGAAATTAACACTTAAAAACCTTTGAAATTCACTGAAAAATCCATAGGTTTCTGGGATGTTATAGTTAGAAATGAGCATTTAAAAAACCTTAGAAAGTCACTGAAAAAAAACACAGGTTTCAGGGACGTTATAGTTAGTTGGACATTTCAGTTGTAAAAAACCAGGGATTCAGCCGTTATGGTTAGTTGAGGTAACTATAACTCGTACCCCTGCAATGCACTGCTGATGATGTCACATATTACATCACTCATGACATGGTCAGTGGTATCACTCATGACATCACTGATGACATCTCAAATGACATGACTGATTATATGACTGATGACATCATCCACCTGATAATCTGATGCACCTCCTCATACCCTAATATAAACTTTGATACACCCACTCTAAAATACAGACTATCATTTTCAAAACCAAAGACGCACCAATACCAGTTACTACATACCCACTCACTGATTCGTAGGTCTACACACACATCTACTCATTCACCCATACAGTCTCTCATACATGCATTCATTCATCAATACAGCACAATCATATGGACTCATACACCTATACAGATACTCACACACCGCCACTCACCCATAGAGTTATTCACACACATAGTCAGTCATACAAAGAATCAATCACACCCCCATTAACTCACATACACAATTATTCACACACCACTTCACTTATTCATACAGATACTAGCACATACATACTCTCTTATACAATCACTGACACAAGCACACACTCATCCATACAGCCACTCTCACAATCACTCACTCTCACATATAGTCATTTATATAGTCCAACACTCACATTTACTGCCTTTCACATATGTAGTTATTCACACATGTACCACTGAGGCATCTAAACACTCACCAACACACCCATACACACACTCACCCACCCATACAGCCCTTCACAGATGCACTCTGGAACACATACAGTCAGTTAATCACCCACTCACACATCTATGCACAAAGTCACATACCCCCACCCACCCAAATAGACACTCAGGCACCGATACAGATACTCATACAATCAATGAATTAACCCATATAGACACTCATGTGGCTACTCACCAACCCATGCAGCCGCTTACACACTAACTGACAGACTGATACAGACATTCACACAGTTTAGTCACTAACCCATGTATTCAGTAAGACACGTTTAATCATTCAACTTATACAGTCAGTCACAAACCTACTAAATAATTTATTCACACACTCATACACCCACTCATTCTTCAATACACCCTGGCATATATATATATAAAACATATTTAAACTTTTTTAGAAACACTCAGTCACTGGATTGAGGAAATATGAATTTTTATGATCAATTGTGTCCCCTATCTTAGACCCCAACGACTCCATGTACATGCTACAAGTACATGTATGTTCCCTCCACTTCAAGCTATGAAGACGCAAATACAATTGTGTCCAACGTTAACATGTCCTCTTTCAGATCCACCATGAATGGGTTGGATATTCCGTTCCTAAATATGTTTGGCCACCGACTTTATATGGTGCACTTTTCACGTTTTACAGCTCAGGCAAGTAGGCCCTGAATTCTGCCATCGAGCCTTTTCCTGCCTTCTGCCTCTGAAAGCTCCAGCCTGAGCCTACATCTGTATCAATGACCTTTGTCTTACTTCCTGCGCGGCTAACGGTGCCTGGCCCGGCCTGTTGCCTGCCAAAAACTGTATTCAGCCTTCAAGTTATCTGCTCCGCTCCTCGAGAAATGCATTCTTGTCTAGTAGTTTAGGTAAACATCCTTCCAGCTACAGAGCAAAGGGCCCGGCCTTACTGTCTCCGTGCAAGTAATTCATGACTTTCGTTACTATGTTAGGCCCATGCCCCCTTGCATCTCATGTAGACACCTAGACGCTTGTACACGCACTAGCAGTCAGTATAGAATAGGCTCTGTCTGAAAAGACCTTTCCTTCTAGATAATATAGTTCCTTAAACACAAGATATTAGATACGATTTGGGATTAGGTTGTCCTGACATCCCAGACTTCTGTCTCCTCATGTAGGGCTAAAATGTCAAGTTCCCTTCACCCTCCAGTTACACGTCAATCACACGTCATGCGGCTGCGCGCGCATCTCTGCCATGTATTTCTGCTGACTTTGCAGGATTCACTTATGGATCCACCCACTTGTGTCATCATCAGAATGACGTTTCTAGTATACGCCTTTATGCACGCCTACTGTAACGCCTTTTTCATTACGTATGTGTATTCTTATCTTTCTTTTCAGCTGTAACGCCTTCTGCATATGTCTTTACTGTAATGCATTTTACTATAAATATGATAACCTGTCAATAATGTATTGCTGATCCCTTCCTGAACCTTCGTGGTGACGGAACTCGATTGCCTGGTTCGAACCATAATTCCTTTGTAAGGAATAAATTCCCTTTTATAACCTCAAATACCACGGATTCTGCCTCTTATTTTTACTGAGTTATTCTTATTTAATTTTACCGCATAAATTAAGTCTAGGTAATTTAAATTTACCACATAATTGGCGCCCGAACAGGGACACCTCTCACACCCCACGCGCCAGAGGTGCGTTGCAGACCCGGTCTCCTGCCACAGCCGGACGGACAACTACGCGTACCCGCAGGATTTCCTGTATCTCCCTCAGGCCAACGGGGGGGCGACTGAGGCTGCGATCAACACCCAGACGAGGCGGTGAGGAGTGCGGAGAATCGCGACCAGAGCCTAGCTGAGAGAGCAAGATCCGAGGTATACAGAGGCCCACCAGATTCCGAAGTTCCGAAGTAACTAAGTCACGAGTCGAGTCGAGTCCAGGTTGGTCTAGTCCAGACCAGACTTTCTGAGGCCTTCTGTTCCGTTCCGTGCTTCCCGGTGAGTACCGTTGCTGGGGACGCATCTAGACGTTCGCATTGGTTTGTGCCGGTCAAGACGGGTTTGGGTACACAGACCTGGTCTGCACTGTTTCAGCAGTGTATCTGTGCTGTTTAGCAGTACATCTAGTATTATGTCAGTAACTAGTTTTATTCTAATTTTCATTGTTCGTTTCTAAAAGGTTTGTGATATGTTTTAAATGTCGTGGTATGAGTGACTGTTCGATCTTTATTATTGTGGTTATTGTAATTATTGTATTCAAAACCAAGATTAAGTAGCAAGGTTCAAGATGCCGTTATTTTCAAAATTAAGACAGATAAAAACTAGAAAAGGGATACTCGAGGAAGCTGTTCCCATTCCACCTAGGGACACTCCAGGGTACTTTATGTACCATAAACATGGCCTAGATGCCGTATTATATCTCGAATTATGGGTAGACTACACCAAGGATTTAGCAGGGAATCAGAGATGGCCCATTACTGGGACATGGGATGCAGATTGCATCATGAGAGTAGAAGAAGCATTATGGAAAAAGAAAGCCAGACAGTCACAGAAAGATGCTATTGAATTATGGCGTAAAGAATCGCATAGACGCACAGAAAAAGCGCTCAGAAAAGAAGAGAGAAGTAGGGAGGATTCAGACAAAGCCCGAGAAAATGTATTAATTGAGGAAGGTATCCGAGCAAAAGCCGAACAAGTAGACAGACAACGAAACACTCTTATGAATGGTATGTATCCTCTTCTGGCCGAGGGTTTACCTAAGGCCACCCCGGAAGTACCGAAAGATCTGCCACCTCCATTGCTTCCGACTAAATTGCACCCCAAGACTGCAAAGGACATTTTCCTTTCTTCCTATTTAGATGATGTAGCCCCCGAATATGTTAACCCTCCGCCACGCACACCGCCTGCTAATGGCGCTCGACCCCGAGAAAATCTGTCCCCACTCCCGCAGCAACATACTCCTCCGTCCGTTCAAAACCTTCCGCCCGTTCCTTCACTTCTCCCTGCATCTATTCTTCCTACCTTACACCCAACGAATCCTTTTGGACCTAGCACCTCAGGAGGTGCGACAGGAAGTTTTCATACGCTGCCATCAGTGCGTCGATTGACTTATAGGGATTTAGCACACCAACGTACACCGCAAACAGCGAATTATGACATACTTAAAGAGCCTCTCACAGATTGTAGATATGATCCAGTACCAGGTAAAGGCGACAGAATGATGCTATCATCAGTACGTCTACGACGAGTTGCGAACTATTTAATGATACTACCAGGAATGATTGATCATCTAGACAAAATATATCACTTTGTCCAAACAGGGCAAGGTCCTGAAAGTATTGGCGAGGCCATGGCATACCAGAAAGTGGATACGCAGAAACTGTTGTTACGCTTCTTCATAAACTGCCTGATAAGACACAGAGATAGGCCAGGTGTAGATGCGGAAGAAATGAGAGCCCTTAACAAATGGGGCCAGAATATAGCAGACGGAAAACATGATAAACAGAATAGTATAGAAAGTATGTACCGAAGGATCCGAAAAACAGTAGAACAAATATGTGAAAGAGAACGACCTGAACGAGAAACAGATGCAGATAAAACCGAGTCCTCAGGGGATGAGGAACAACTAGAAATAACAACAGGACAATTACAATTACCAGCTAGAGAGACGATAGCTTATGTAGGAAAAGGAAGATCCTTCAATAATCCAATACGTCCGATACGTCCAGAAAGTAAGAGAAGTTTTCAAGCAGTCATGTCAAACCCAAAGACCCCTGAACACTTATTCCAGGCTACTGATAAAATACTTCAAGAACGAATGGGGTACCATGTACTCGATTCTATGGATGAACAAGAATTAGCCAGGTCAGCAGTACAATGGGCTGACAGTTCTGATAAATATAGTGATGATGCGCTAGTACATACGTTTTTGAATCTTTCACCAGACGAACAGCGATTAGCTGGTATATACATGATACAACATCTCCTTATATTATATAAAGGCCAACACTCCGATCCTGGTCCCCTACCTGATATACTGATAGAACTACTCATGAATAAATGGAGAGGTCTAGGTACAGATCTAATTAAAATAATTCTAGAACATCGACACAGATATAGTGCCTTTCTGTGTCCAGAACACGATCCAGCTCCCTCCATGGAAAGAAAGACGTATTACATAGACAGACAGAATCCCTTACGCGAAGTGCACCCAGTTAGAAACGATGATAATACTTTTAGACGCGTGTTCGTGTACACGCCTATAACTAAAATAGAACTATTGGAAATGAAAAAAGTAGTGCCCAGCCATGACAGAGATCCAGCAGGTTTTCACCGTGAAATAAAAGACATGCTACTCATGGGTGATTATACCTATCCTGACATTATGAAAATATTGAAAGTATTATTGCCTGCCGGTATTTACGAGAAACTCAAAGAAAAAGAGTGGGAGGTGGGAGAGCAAAAGATTGATTGGACAGCATTAGAAAACGAAGAAAATACCCGAACTGCAGGCCTAGGGCTTGGAGACAAAACTAAAGCGTTACCAGGATTATTAGTACAAGTGTTGCCACGTTTATTGACTACGAAAAAGGAAGACTGGGGAGCAATCTCAGCTTGCAAACAGAAACCCGATGAAGACACTAGTGATTTTTATTCCCGATTTGAAAAATGTTTTGGTATTAATAGCGGTCTGAAAGCAAGTAGCGATTCATATCCACATCTTTTTGTAACGAAACTAGTCGAAAATTCCTTGCCTCAGGTTAAGAATAGAGTATTGAAAGTAGAGAGCTCTTGGCAAGCTAATACCCCATCACAAATGTTACAGATGTTACAGTACCACCAGAATAGAATTAGAGAAGAACAAGAGCACGAACAAAGACGTATGAAAGACACGAAAATGAAAATGCTCGTCGCTCAGTCAGTTCCAGCTGACGGTCATAAAAAGGGTGCGACACAGTCCAGTAATTCAGCGGTTCCCGTTAAAGGGACATGCAACTATTGTAAACAGCCAGGTCATTATATAAACGATTGTGCAGTTCTGAAACATAATATCTCTACGGGTAAAACCAAGGAGAGACCGCGTCCACCTAGACAGGATCAGATCCAGCAACAAGTACCTCAGAACGTACAGCCTATACAACAGACCGTAGCGGTACCACAGCCACAGCCTAGTGCCGCAACACAAAAGACGACACAACAGATGTACCAGTATGCACAAAATGACTATCCAGATTATCAGCGCTACACATGAAATAGCCTAGAGAGGGAAATTGGCTTACCCCTTATTGAGGTTCCTGTAGATCAAGAGGGTCCTTATGTACAGAGTCAAGTATTAGGGAAAGACAGAAAGTTTCTACTTGATACAGGGGCAAGCAGAACAACTATAAGTCACGACGAAGTCCCAGGGGCACCCCTCTCAGGCTCACAAAATATTTCCCTTGGTTTCTCAGGAAAGCCTACTATTAACGAAGTATCGCAACCGCTTGCACTTGCAGTTGGTCCATTGACACGGACTACAGATCTATTGCTTACAAAATCATGCCCAGAAAACTTGTTAGGTATAAAGACATTGAAAGCTCTAGGAGCTATAATATGTTGTTCTCCGGACGGAGTACGACTATTTTTGCGTGACTTTAAAGGTCACTACGTGTCAAGAGACATGGATCACCGGTTACAGAATCTACCTGCACATTTATGGGCACAAGGCCCCACTGATGTAGGATGTATGCATATTACACCATATCGAGTCACACTCAAAGCAGGAGTGGTATTACCACGAATGCGACAATACAAGTTACCTCCAGATGCTGTAGTGGCTTTACTGCAAATCATTGACGAGCTCATTGCACAAGGAGTGGTTGTGGAAACCGACTCCAATGTATGTAATTCTCCGATCATTCCGATTCTTAAACGAACTGATCCAAAAGCACCCCCAGTATATCGATTAGTTATTGATCTGCGCGAATTGAATAAATGCATTGTACCACAATATCCCGTGGTCCCAGATATCTCTTCATTACTGACAGCTATTGATTCAGAGGCAACGTTCTTCACTGTAATTGACCTCAAGAACGCCTTCTTTAGCGTCCCAATCGATCCAGAAAGCCAATATTTGTTCGGATTCTGTTTAAATGGACGAAGCTTCAAATTTGCACGCGCACCTCAAGGATTCACAGAAAGCCCCAGCATCTACAGCCAAGCACTGAAAAGACAACTTGACAGTATCCACATGCCTGTTAACACTGCACTGCTTCAGTATGTCGATGATCTGCTGATCACCGCCCGAAACGAACTCGAATGTGAAAAGGCATCACTTACGGTTTTACATTTTCTGGCCGACAAGGGGCACAAGGTGTCCCCTTCGAAGCTGCAATTCTGTGCCCAGCAAGTTGTGTACCTAGGGCACTTGCTGTCCAAGGGGGGGAGACAGCTCACACCTGACCGCATCCAGTTAATTATAAACATGCCACCACCCAAGACACAAAAGGAGGTATGGGCCTTCATAGGCCTCACTTCGTACTGTAGGCAGTGGATTCCCCAATACGCATTTCTAGCAAAACCACTCATTCAGTTGACAACCCAGGAGGCAGCGACATCGACTGTCCTCCCTTGGACTCCAGAACATACACAAGCTTTTGAAGACTTAAAGAAAGCCTTATGTCAAGCACCTGTTTTAGCGACACCATGTTACAGTAAGCCTTTTACACTCTTCGTTACAGAACGCGAAGGTACTGCCTTGTCAGTACTCACTCAGGAACAAGCAGGATCACACAAACCATGTGCTTACTTTTCTAGCACATTAGATCCCGTAGCTCAGGCTCTGCCTACGTGCCTGAAATCAGTCGCAGCGACAGCTTTAGCGATCAGACAAAGCGATTCCATAGTATTAGGACATCAATTGACAGTGCAAGTTCCACACTCTGTGGAAGTTCTTTTAAACCAAACTCAGACTCAACACTTGACTATAGCACGACTGACGGGTTATGAACTAACATTGTTCCAGCCACACATAGAAATCAGACGTTGTAGTACATTAAATCCTGCCACACTTTTGCCATTAAGTGGAACAGACCCATTGGCACATGATTGTATTGAAGTCATTACTATTACGACAAAACCCAGACAAGACTTGACAGACACTCCATTATCAGACCCAGACCTGACACTTTATGTAGATGGTTCATGCATGAGAACAAGTACAGGAGAATTAGTGGCCGCTTATGCAGTCACGACAGACACTGAAGTCATTGAAACAAATTGTATTGACACATTATCAGCTCAAGCAGCAGAGCTCATTGCTCTGACACAAGCCTGTATTCAAGCCAGAAATAAGAAAGTTAACATATACACAGATTCACGTTATGCATTCGGAGTTGTCCATGACTTCGGAGTCCTTTGGCGAGAGAGAGGTTATTTAACTTCTCATGGTGCCAACATTCAACACGGTCCCCTCATTCAAGCTCTATTAGATGTAATACATCTACCTACTTCAATATCTATCATGAAGTGCAAAGCCCATACAAAAGTCACCGATATTATTTCCCAGGGTAACGACCTAGCAGACCGAACAGCTAAGCAAACAGCACAGAATAGGAATCACGCAATTGACTTGACAAAGACAATAGTTCCGACGCCGACACACTGCATGACAGTTAAGGATCCCGCCCTTGATGTAATTGACATACAGACACATGCTACACCAGAGGAAATAAAGAAATGGACTGAATTAGGGGGGATCCAAACAGATCAGGGATGGATGACGAAGGGAAAATCTATATGGTTTCTCCCCGACTCCATGGTTCAAGTTATCATTAACACAATACATAGTCCAGCGCACCTGGGAGAAAAAGCTATGCTAGATAGTATTCAACACATTTGGTTCAACAAACACTTACGAGCAGCAGCCAAACAGAAAGTGCGTACTTGCATGATTTGTTGTCAGTTCAATCCAGGTAAAGGCGTACCTGTAGAGCAGGGTGGATTTCAACCTCCCGATCACCCTTTTGAAGTCCTCCAGATGGATTATATCCAGATGGAACGTTGTCGAGGATTCAAATATGTCCTCGTAGTTGTATGTGCTCTTTCCCGTTGGACAGAGGCATATCCCGTCTCAGATTACACTGCCCCGACTACTGCCAAACAGTTAGTTCGTGAATTCTTCCCACGGTATGGTTTGCCCCGTATCGTGTACTCAGATAACGGCCAGCCGTTCTCATCCGAGCTAATGAAACATATTTCACTCTTGTTAGGCTATCAATGGAAATTCCACTGTGTCCGACATCCCGAGGCAGCAGGTCTCGTGGAGCGTCATAATCAGACTCTGAAAATTCGACTTTCTAAAATCTGCAGAGAGAAAGGCGTCGACTGGATAGTAGCTTTACCAGTTGCGCTCTTTTACATGAGAATGGTAGCACATTCTCGCACAGGGCTATCCCCGTACGAGGTGGTCTTCGGTAGGCCACCAAATATGTGGGGGACGCCTATACCTCGTAAAATAACTGACGTTGATTGTAATATGCTGACAGATTACCTTGCTTCCTTGATGTCTGCACTACAATCTTGCCGTTCACAGGTAGCTGCAGCCTTTCCCGACAACACCGAGGTGAAGCCCCATGAAGTGGTTCCTGGAGACTTGGTCTTCATAAGAAACTTCGACAGGAGGAGCCCGTTGGAGCCTCGCTGGCAAACGCCAAAACTGGTACTTCTAACCACGAGGACAGCAGTGAAGGTCGAGGGTCGCAAGGGTTGGTTACACTCGAGCCATATCAAGAAATTTCATGGACTACCATCTGATTTGAACTCTCAGCCCTGCCCCCTTCCAGAGACTGATTCAAAACTCCCCCTGGTTGAAAAGACCAAATCACAGGAATACAAACTGAAACTAAGGTCTAGCAAGCCAGACAATTCGATTGTTTAAGTCCTCTCCAAGGTGAATCGGTTGAATAAGTCTCTGATATGTATCCTCTAGACCGAATTAGAGAGAGAAATAGACAGAAACAGCTCGAGAAACATGCATATTGTAAATCACTTCATAGTCACTGTATAGTGACATTGTTGATTATGTTTTTTCTAAGTCTTTTTATTATTGCTGCAAGTATACTGTTGCACATGTACTATCCTATTTTTAAGCATGCTCATTCTGTTTACAATGTTACTGCCGAACATTCTTTTAGTGAACTACCTCTACATGAGTTGTCCTACAGATTTGCGCTGCGCAACAACACATTCATTAGTATGTTACATCATTCCCATCAGACCAGCAATGCTACAAATTGTTGGATATGTGGCCGACTCCCTCCCTATCAGAAATACAAAGGAGTTCTGCCCCTCGTTCCGTATCCGTTCACACACAATGGCTCCTGTGGAGCATGGTTTAGTTTGATTAATTCTTTAGATTCAAATACTGTAGTTTACCAGAGCAACTGGGTATGGGGAAACCTGAACTTAGTTTTGCTTAAAACCTGTTACCCTAAAAAGGAGGGACTTCCCAAAAAGACAGGAACTGACCTAGAAAATGAAGTATATGGATTAGGTAATTTTACACTTAACCTCATGATTCTGAATGTTGAATCTGAAGCTGCACTAGTCTTGCCCGCTATGTCAGTATTTCCAGTTAAAGGTGAATTATGTGTAAGAAAGAATGGTTCAGTACACATGGGTCATAGTAGATGTACCACTGTGATCGAATTCAGTGATAAAGGCAAGTCTACATTTAGAGCTTCCCGTCATTCCTACTTCATATGTGGTCATACCGCATATATACGCCTACCTCTAGATTGGGATGGTACCTGTTACATTGCATTCCTTCTGCCACCTGTTTTCCTAGCCCCTCCTGATTATCATAGGAATACCCATTTAGTACACAATAGACCCCAGAGAGATCTCCCAATTGTCGACTACACTGAAACGGCATGGGAGCAATACACAGATTTCAATAAAGGTTTCTTTCCCTACATAGGTGTTGTCACTAATAGTAAACTAATACGTAGATTAACAAGAACCCTTGAAGCAGTAGTGAATGAAACTACTTCCGCCCTAGGCAACTTAACAGAGGAGCAGTCTGCGATGCGGATTGTTGTTCTTCAAAATCGTCTTGTCCTTGACGTCATCCTAGCCGATAGGGGCGGAGCCTGTAGGGTCATCGGATCAAGTTGCTGTGTTTTCATTCCAGAAAACGCGCCATCCGTATATAAGGCCATAACTCGTCTTCACAAGATTGCAAACCAGATACATCAGAATCCAGGCACCTGGACATGGTCCGGTTGGTTCTGGAGCGTGATGTCAGCCTGGGGATGGAAAGTCCTATCCTTCCTAGGTATTGGCCTTCTCATAGTATTCAGTTGTTGCCTGTGTCTACAATGTGGACCAGCGATTTGCGGCCTGTGTGCCACATCATGTATTCCACGTTCAAGTTCTCATTCAAAATCCCGGAAGAAGAAAGAAGAGCAAATGATGTTACATGAACAGATTGATGGATTCCTGAGGATCGATATTTCATGAAGGGTCCGTAGGGGACAAGGAGGGAATGAGGAAATATGAATTTTTATGATCAATTGTGTCCCCTATCTTAGACCCCAACGACTCCATGTACATGCTACAAGTACATGAATGTTCCCTCCACTTCAAGCTATGAAGACGCAAATACAATTGTGTCCAACGTTAACATGTCCTCTTTCAGATCCACCATGAATGGGTTGGATATTCCGTTCCTAAATATGTTTGGCCACCGACTTTATATGGTGCACTTTTCACGTTTTACAGCTCAGGCAAGTAGGCCCTGAATTCTGCCATCGAGCCTTTTCCTGCCTTCTGCCTCTGAAAGCTCCAGCCTGAGCCTACATCTGTATCAATGACCTTTGTCTTACTTCCTGCGCGGCTAACGGTGCCTGGCCCGGCCTGTTGCCTGCCAAAAACTGTATTCAGCCTTCAAGTTATCTGCTCCGCTCCTCGAGAAATGCATTCTTGTCTAGTAGTTTAGGTAAACATCCTTCCAGCTACAGAGCAAAGGGCCCGGCCTTACTGTCTCCGTGCAAGTAATTCATGACTTTCGTTACTATGTTAGGCCCATGCCCCCTCGCATCTCATGTAGACACCTAGACGCTTGTACACGCACTAGCAGTCAGTATAGAATAGGCTCTGTCCGAAAAGACCTTTCCTTCTAGATAATATAGTTCCTTAAACACAAGATATTAGATACGATTTGGGATTAGGTTGTCCTGACATCCCAGACTTCTGTCTCCTCATGTAGGGCTAAAATGTCAAGTTCCCTTCACCCTCCAGTTACACGTCAATCACACGTCATGCGGCTGCGCGCGCATCTCTGCCATGTATTTCTGCTGACTTTGCAGGATTCACTTATGGATCCACCCACTTGTGTCATCATCAGAATGACGTTTCTAGTATACGCCTTTATGCACGCCTACTGTAACGCCTTTTTCATTACGTATGTGTATTCTTATCTTTCTTTTCAGCTGTAACGCCTTCTGCATATGTCTTTACTGTAATGCATTTTACTATAAATATGATAACCTGTCAATAATGTATTGCTGATCCCTTCCTGAACCTTCGTGGTGACGGAACTCGATTGCCTGGTTCGAACCATAATTCCTTTGTAAGGAATAAATTCCCTTTTATAACCTCAAATACCACGGATTCTGCCTCTTATTTTTACTGAGTTATTCTTATTTAATTTTACCGCATAAATTAAGTCTAGGTAATTTAAATTTACCACAGGATGATGGCATCAGTGATGTCATCAGTGATGTCATCAGTGATGTCATTTGAGATGTCATCAATGATGTCATCAGTGATATCACTGACGATGTCATGAGTGATGTAATATGTGACATCATCAGCAGTGCATTACGGGTGCACAAATTATAGTTACCTCAACTACTTATAACGGCTGGATTTTTCTGTTTTTGTACAACTGAAATGTCCAACTAACTATAATGTGGGGAGTGACATTCTGGTTTCAAGCCCTTTACCTCAGGAGGTGGTGTTTCTCGGCTGGTGTGCGGCGAGGTCCCGACAGTCTGCTACGCTTCACCGCTGATCGGGGCTTGGAGACTACAACTCCCATCAGCCCTAGCGGCGGACCCGGAAGCCGCCGGACCTTCTTTCGCACCTGGAGGCGCTTAAATTTCACCTGTGCCGCTGACAGAGCGGGAGTGACATTCTGGTTTCAAGCCCTTTACCTCAGGAGGTGGTGTTTCTCTGCTGGTGTGCGGCGAGGTCCCGACAGTCTGCTACGCTTCACCGCTGATCGGGGCTTGGAGACTACAACTCCCATCAGCCCTAGCGGCGGACCCGGAAGCCGCCGGACCTTCTTTCGCGCCTGGAGGTGCTTAAATTTCACCTGTGCCGCTGACAGAGCGGGAGTGACATTCTGGTTTCAAGCCCTTTACCTCAGGAGGCGGTATTTCTCTGCTGGTGTGCGGCAAGGTCCCGACAGTCTGCTACGCTTCACCGCTGATCGGGGCTTGGAGACTACAACTCCCATCAGCCCTAGCGGCGGACCCGGAAGCCGCCGGACCTTCTTTCGCGCCTGGAGGTGCTTAAATTTCACCTGTGCCACCGCATCGCGGGTCCGCACGCGGGTTGGCGCCGGGAGAAGCCCGGGACAAGGGCGGGACCGTCTGTGGCCATCCGTGGATGGACGAGGCTGGGCTGGGCCATTCTTCTGTTTAGTGAGTACATCCTGTGAACCCTCGGAGGACCTATTGTATGACATTTGACGTTCGTGCTACCTTGCTACCATTTTTGGGAACGTACTTGCTTTGTGAGAAATGTCTGTGATGGGGAAACGTGCCGCGGTCCCTTCAACAGTGTCTGGCACCATGGACCAATTTATTACTCGAGCCGTAACGGTGTTTGAGCATGAAATTGCCATTACCGAAAGACGTCTTTCCATTGACCCCAAGCTTGCCAGACGTTCCTCCCTGGGCCCGCTAGCTCTTGCTAAGTCACCAATCAAACATAGAGACCACACACGGGGGGTTGTTCCTTCCCACACAGAGTTTGAAATATCACGCAATTTGCCATCATCTTCCGGGAGGTTATCACAATCTCCAGTTATGACAGACCCGGTTCCAGTAGTGGAACCTGTGGTAACACCCAAGTCTAAAGCCACTCGACCCCAGACCAGGGCAGGGGGCAAACCCTCTAGACCAGCGCATCACAAAAGGAAAAGGGTTGGGGTAATTGATGGCGCCAGGCAGGCGAAAATATCCAAACCAACTAATAACACGTCACCTCTTGACTTTTTCAGTTCTCCAGCCTGCCCAACATTAGTCGATGCAAGTACACCCACTTCCTCCTTGCCTAATGGCAATGACATGATTTCCCAGTTAGAACACACTGTTCGCTCCTTAATTTTACCATTATTAGAAAGGATCATAACAGTTGTAGAAAAAGTTGACAAACTAGAACAAACTATTTTGGACAATTTTTGTTCACTAAAGAATGTCGTTAAGCTAGCTACCAGGGACATTGGCAAAAGTAATTGCCCTCATGGCATAAATTCTATGACCCCTACGCCGCTTTTAACGGACAAACCCCCTGTCTTAACTGACGCAAGCACAGGCCCAGGTACAGCCTTGCCTTCACAACCTCCAAATACGCGTCAGTCTCTAGGGCGGGAGGGGGTGCCAGATATCCATCAGCCACTTGGGTGGGAGGGATGTACAAGCAAAGCATCTTCGGTTATTAACCCCAAGAAATCTGTGGGCACGAGAACAGCTAATGAGATAGCCACCCCAGATACTGTGCCTAGAGCATCCCCAACACAAATACATCTACCCCCTGAATCCCTACCCTATGTTGTGATCTTAACCGGTGTCCCTGAACTCCCCACTTGCAAAACTGAATCCTTTCACCAACTAAAAAATAAAACGAGTCATTGGCTTAATATGTATAGGCCAATCCCTACCCACCTTAATGGGCGGATTCTATTTGTCAGAAGAGTACAATGGGTAGGCCCCCAACCTAAAAATACTCAGGGAGATTGCATCATCGTTAATTTTGAAGACGCACGTCTTCCAAGGTTTATTACGGAATATCCACCACACGGATTCAGAACAGGGATAGAGGCCCATAACTTAAACTTCTTCTACAATATGGGCTCCAATTACTGACAATCCCATTGTATGACAAACGCCTCATCTCCTAAGACGCCGAGGGTCAATGAAAGTATACCCACGGCCGACCATGATGTTGCCTCCCTTGTATTGACAGGACCATTTCTGATCCCTGGGGCTCCTTCGTCGCCTAATTCCAGGATGGGCGAGAGGGAAAGCGCACTAGGCCAGATTGTTGCACCCCACATTGCACCATCTAGCACCCAGCAAGGGACTCTTTTGTCTTGGAATTTAGCTGGTATCAAGACCAAATTAGATTCACCGGAATGGGTTAGTTTTGTGAGTAAATATGATGTTTGTCTCCTGCAGGAAACATGGGCCTGCGAGGCTCGGTGCCTGTTGGGATATTTGAATTTTCACGTCCCAGCCACCCAAGGCCCGTTAGGTCGTCCAATGGGTGGACTAATCATTTGGGCTCGCCAGGACATATTCCCGAGCGCCGTTATGATTGACACGGGCTCTCCGGATATTCAATTAGTGAGATTAACTCTTGACCATAGGGGTAGTTTGGATATTTATAATCTATATCTCCGTGGCACGAAAGGGAAATCGTCAAGGGTGCTGGATACTTTGATTAGCCTTATAGAAACGGAATCGTGCAACAGGGACTTGATTGTTGCTGGTGACTTTAACGTCACATTTGAACCCTTACTAGATCCGGATCTAGAAAGTGGCCTTGATCCCGAAGAGGATAGATTATGGGGCATACCAGCACTCTCACTCTCTCCCATCAAAAGGTGGTCCTCGGTGGCAGTGCAGGTAAACGCACTCTGCCTTGAGAGGGGCCTAAGGGCCTTGAACGGCAGGACCCCAGGGGACAGGTTGGGAGCACCCACCTTTGACAATGGCCGCTCAACAAGCAGGATAGACTATGTGCTTTGTGGTTTGAGCATGTGGCTCCAACCTATTGACATGGTGGTCGAGTCAAGATTAGAGAGCGACCACAACCCCATTTGCATCTCCCACAGTTGGTGGGGGAACCACCGTTCGATGTGTGAGGAGACACTCATGGCTCCTACTGGATGCGTTCCGTCTAATGACATGCGGAGGTTAAAGTGGCCTCAGGTAATGACCAACGTCACGATCATTGCTAGTATTGACATTGAGCTCTCCGCAACCATTACGAGGTTGGAGGACGCTTTGAAAGACAAAGGAAATAGCGACCAAGCAACTAGAATACATGAATCCTTCTTCGAAGGTTTGCGCGGCTTTTTTCTCAAACCACTAAGAAAGGGCAATAAGCCACCGCGCAAGGAATTGAGGTGGTATGATAATGAATGTAAATGCGCTAGAAGTACTCTTTCACAAGCTCTCTCTAGCGGGAATAAGGCATACACACAACAAGCCAGATCCTCTTATAAGAAGTGCCTAGCCAAAGCAAAGAAAAGATGGGACGAATCTTATTGGCTTGACTTGAAGGAGGCTTGTTATGCCAGGGACACTAGACTGTTCTGGAACGTGATCAAGTGGAACAGAGGTGGCTCCCCCGAAAAACCTTCAAACCACGTGACCCAAGATGACTGGTTGGGGTACTTTAAACCCCAATACGCACGATACCCTCTCTATAGAAGTTTGGGGTCAACCCCATATGGCTTCTATTCGTCCGGTCCTTTCAGCCCTAAGGACGTTCTAGCTGCTTTGGCTTGTGTAGCCGCAGGGCGGGCACCAGGGCTGGATGGTGTTCCATCTGACCTCTTTCTTAACAATAAGACCCCCTGGAGCAAGTACATCGCTCTCCTGGCCAATGCTGTGGCTGAAGGTGCCCCAGTACCTAAATCGTGGGGGGGCGCCATTATAATTCCCATCTTCAAAAAGGGTGACAAAACCCTCCCAGGAAACTATAGGCCTATTAGCCTAATTGATACAATCCAAAAAGTCATTGGGAGGATGGTATTGAATGAGCTACTGGCCTGGATCGAAGATAATCGGATCCTCTCTAGCCTCCAAGCAGGTTTTCGTAAATTCACCAGCACTGTGGACCAGGTGTTCCGCTTTGAACAACTGCTTTGGAAGACAGTTACGCTAGGCAAAGGCAGTCTCTATGTCACTTTTGTAGATCTAAGAGCTGCCTTTGACCTCGTCCCTCGAGAGCAACTTTGGTGGGTACTTGAAAAACTCGGCCTTCCCTTGGAACTACTGACTTTAATCAGGAGGCTCCACGAACCTAATTTTGCTAAAATACAGTGGGGAGGCCTGGGGGATACAACCCCCGAGTTTCCGGTTGAGCGTGGTGTGCGCCAAGGCTGTGCCATGGCACCCACGCTCTTTTCTTTGTATATTAATGGCGTAGTTGATTATATGCTCCAAACCAGCACTGATGCTCCAAAGTTGGCTGGAGTTCCTACCCCAATATTGATGTTTGCTGACGATACCCTTATAGTATCAAAAACTCCGAGTGGCATGCAAAGGGCCTTGAAAGTCTTTGAAGACTTTTGTAACAAATATGGCTTGGAGGTCAACGTGACCAAGACCAAGCTCATGACATTCAACCCGCACCCAAGCTACAGAACTGGTAAACTCACAATGAATGGCCAAGTCCTCGAGGAGGTAAATAACTTCACCTACTTGGGCATTCATGTGACACACAATAATAAGTGGAATAGACACCTGGAGTTGTCTGCGTTGAAACTCACACAGATCACGGGAACACTGATTAATGAGCACAAAAAATCCCTCACCAAGCCGATCAAACCCGTGCTCCAGGTATACGAGGCAAAGGCCCTTAGTTCAGTGTTGTACGGGGCAGAGCTCTGGGGTTTCGACGTCTTATCATCCCTAACAGTTGTTGAAAACAAATTCTTCCGCTGTATAACAGGCCTCCCACAAAGCACGCCTCTGGTCCCATTGCGCTATGACCTAGGAAGGAAGGCCCTTAAGGACTTGGCCAAACTTCGCCCAGTCTTATACTGGAGGAGACTGTGGACTAAACCGGAGCTTCGGTCATATGCAATGGGTATCATGGATGTAATGCAGGCCGACAAGTTCCACAAGATAGGGTGGCTTAGGAACCTCCGGGAAACTTTGATAGACTTGGGACTGGCAGGCTTATGGAGCGACCCTGCTACTGCTGGTTTTCCCGCCAAGAAGCTTTTGAAAACGCTCTATTGGGAGAGGGTAAATCATAGGGCGTGGAGTGACTCCGTCTCCCCCTCGATGACTAGTCGTTTCTTAGAGGTAAAGCCCACTCCATTCTTTGAACCTTACTGGGATTTGATCACCTCACCTAGAGACAGGAAACTCTATTTTCAACTCAGAGCAGGCTCCCTTCCACTCAGGGCCTTAACTAGCGGGTGGTTTGGTATAGGTAAAGGCACTTGTCCTGGCTGTGGTGCCACGAAAGAATCCATTGCTCATTTTCTGTTTGTCTGCCCTGTATACGTGAACCCCAGACGAAAGTGTCTTACTCCTTTGTGCAAATTACTGGGCACAAGGAGTTCTGCTGTTGCCATTAGGATTCTAAGCACAAGCACTTTTCCAGTCCACTCAATCGCCTTAGCTAAATACTTGGGATGGGCATGGTCCTTAAGACGTAATGTTATACGGGGAATAGAGGTGCCACCTTCGTAGGGTCCCATCTTTGGATGTTATACTGTTTAATCATTTATTGATATTTCGCTTCATCTGAAGTCTGCTGATATGTTTAATTCTCTTCTTAAATCTGTTTTTTAGCTATTTATTGTAAGATTTTTTATATTCTTAGTGAATTGGATTTTTATAACTTTGTCTTATGTATATGTTTGTGTCTTGTATGAATTACTTTTAATTTGAATAAAGACTATGATGATGATAACGTCCCCGAAACCTGTGATTTTTTCAGTGAATTTCTAAGGTTTTTTTAAATTCTAATTTCTAACTATAACGTCCAAGAAAACTATGTTTTTTCAGTGAATATGAATATATATTTATATGTATATATACATATATATATTCACTGAAAAAAACATAGGTTTTAGGCACGTTATCGTTCGGAATTAGTATTTACAAAACCTTAGAAATTCACTGAAAAAACCATAGGTTTCAGGGGCGTTATAGTTAGCTGGACTTTTCACTCGTACAAAAACATTGAAATTCCCCTGTTATAGTTAGTTCAGCTAACTATAACTCGCGCGCCCGCAATGCACTGCTGATGACGTCACATATTACATCACTCATGACATGGTCAGTGACATCACTCATGACATCACTGATGACATCTCAAATGACATCACTGATGACATCATCCAGTGAATGTGTGTTTTTCTGAAAATTACATATGTTTTATATATGTATATCTCAAGGTCGATGGAAGAATAAATGGGTATATAAGTGTCTAAATGGATGATTTGTTTTTGAAAAATTGATTGTATAACTGACTGATTAAGTGTATCTTAGTGAATACATGGCTTAGTGAGTAATGTTTAAATATGTAAATATCTGTATCAGTCTCTCACTTTGTGTATAAGTGGCTGCATGGGTTGGTGAGTAGCTACATGAGTGTCTATATAGGTTATATATAATATATGTGAGATAGTATATGTGAGAGTGAGAGATTGAAAGAGTTCCTGTGTGAATAAGTATGTGTTTCTATAAGTGATTGTTTAAAAGACTAAGTATGTGTAAGTTTCTGTAGAAGTAAGTGTGGTGGTGTGTGTATAACTGTATATGCAAGTAAATGGATGTTTGATTCTTTATTAGCATGAGTGACTATGTGTGTGAGTAACTTTATGGATGAGTGGCGTTGTGTAACAGGATGTATAGATGTATGAGTACATATGATGAGTGAGTACATGTATGAGTGACTGTATAGGACTGTTGGTGAATGAGTGGATGTGTATGTGGATCTTAGAATTACTGAATAGGTTGTTGTAACTGATATTGGTATGTCCATTGTTTTGAAAATTTTAGTTTCTATTTTTGAATGTGTGCATCAAAGGTTATATTAGGGGGAGAGGAGGCCTGCCACACTATCAAAAGGATGATGTAATCAGTGATGTCATTTGAGATGTCATGAGTGATGTCACTGACCATGTCATGAGTGATGTAATATGTGACGTCATCAGCAGTGCATTGCGGGCGCGCGAGCTATAGTAAGCTGAACTAACTATAAAGGGGGAATTTCAATGGTTTTGTACAAGTGAAAAGTCCAGCTAACTATAACGCCCCTGAAACCTATGGTTTTTTCAGTGAATTTCTAAGTTTTTTTAAATACTAATTCCGAACTATAACGTGCCTAAAACCTATGGTTTTTTCAGTGAATTTCAAAGGTTTTTTAAATGCTAATTTCTAACTATGCCTACAGAGATAGGACATGTGAAGAAAGAAGAAAAAACGCACAGAAAGAAAAAAAAGAAATGCAGAAAGAAGTAACAGAAGTCCTCAAAGATGAAAAAAAGTGCAGGAAGAAGGATAACGTGCAGGAAGAACAAACGGAAGAGCAGAAAGAAGCCTTATTGCAAAATCATCCTGTACCCTCAACTTTTTCAGACGGATACTGGTGGTAACTGAGTCTGACTAACCAGTCCTAGAGCCAGTGCTATGTTAAAAGACACTCAGAATACAGTGAAACCACCTACATACACTAGGGAACACTATGCGTTGGGATCACCGTGTGATCAGCATGACCTCCTCTGTAAGCCCCTAGTATATAATAGGGCAGGGCATTAAAACTACCTCTTAAAACGCGCCACAGGGCGTGTTTGCAAACGTCACCTTAGGCCTGTCCCCTCACTTCCCCACTGTGTATACACTCCCTGTGGCTGTTTTATGTTGGGAGATTAAGTCCCCTTGAATCCTGAGGGTCCCTAGGGTCCAACTAGACCACTAGATACCTCCAGTAAGCGCCACAGAGCTGCGTTGCAGAGAGATGTAAAAAGGGGCACGGCCTAGACCACCTCTCTGCAACGCAGCGCAGTGGCGCTTACTGGAAGCACCTGGTGGGCTAGTTGGCCCCCAGGGTCCCTCAGGATTGAAAGGGAATTATTTCCCCAACTTAAAACACGCCACAGGGCGTGTTTGCACACGTCACCTCAGGCCCCGTCCACTCCCTTCACCACTGTGTAAACGCGCCTTGTGGCCGTTCTAAGTTGAGAGATTAAGTCCCCTTGAATCCTAAGGGTCCCTAGGATCAAACTATCCCACTAGGTACCTCCAGTAAGCGCCACAGAGCTGCGTTGCATAGAGGTGTAAAAAGGGGCGTGGCCTCAGAACACCTGTCGGCAACGCAGCTCCCTGGCGCATACTGGAGATACCTGTTGGGCTAGTTGGCCCTCAGGGACCCTCAGTATTGAAGGGGAATTAATTCCCCAACTTACAACTGGCCAGGGGGCGCGTTTGCAGAGTGCTGCAAGGAGGGGGCGTGGCCTCCGGCGCGATGCCGGTCTTTTATTTATTTTATTTTTTAAGAAGGAGGGCTGTGTGGGTGCCCTACTTTTTCTAATTTACTGGCCCTGGGGACCCCATCCTCCAGGGTCTGCACCCTAATTTTTTTTGTTGAAAAAAATTAATTTGGCCCTCCCAAGGTCTTAATCGGCCCCGGGGACCCCAACCCCCGGGTCATGGCCTTTTTAAAAAAAAATTCTTTAGGAGGGGGCTGCGTGGCCCCCATCCTCAGGCCACTTATGGCTCCGGGGACCCCATCCCCCGGGGCCGGTCTTTGTTTTTTATTATTTAAAAAAAATATATATTTATAGACACACCTAGGACATGCTGGACAAACCGTATGTACCTATCACCATGACGATTTGCGTGATATTCATTAAAAGGCAACTATGCATAGAATGAATCCACGTGGAATATATTTACACCGCTAGTGAAGCTCTGACGTGTCTGCCGACCCACCGTGCCTAATCCCGGCGTCCCCGCCAGTGGGTACTCTCCAAGTAGACACTCTTGTCGTTTATTTATACAAACATGGATAGCTATTGACGGGCACATTTAATATACACGCACACCAAGCAATTCAAAGGGGATTCGACAAAAAATCGACCAAACTATGCAAGAAACCCCCCTCACAGTTAATAAAATACACATCCACCACCGGATGTGTAATACTTTTTATTTTACTCTCTGGAAAGGAGATGAATCTCACTTGAGAGTCACAGCGTGCTCTGGGCTGAGCCCAATGCTGTGTTACACCCACCAGTGCCCGCCGAGTGCCTCACACCTCTGTGTTGTATTCCACCAGCTAGTGCGCATGCTATGACACTCTCTAGCCCATGTGCACTGTAACACCACCCCGTGAATATGTCATGCCACACTGGCCTTCGCACGGGTTATATTGCCCCATCTAACGTGCCTTCCTCGATGCCTATGTTATAACGCACAGCGCTATGCCATACATATTACAATCTGGGATCCATATCTTTGTCACAGTGCATATGCAACGTTACACTCCCCAGCACATATTTTATATTACAACTTTAGAGACTAGTTAGGTTACACAACACTGCCCTGTGCATATTACACTCCAAGGCGCATATTGCATAGCACAAGCTAGTGCCTGTGCTATCTCGCGCTCTCCAATGAATCTGTCATTGCGCACAATGTATTGCATATTATATTTCAAGCCCCGGTACATCTTATATCACACTTTTTGGTGCATAGTTTATACCATATACTATATCTAGTTTTCATTTTCAATCGTGCTCTCAGGACTATGTTCTATATAACACTGCGTCCACCTACCCTTTTCACGGGCATTACATTTTGCGATGGGGGTGGAGGGGCAGGGGCTGTTTCTGCCAAGTGAGCCCGGAGTCACAGTCACAAACATCCTCTTCTTCCTGAATAAAAGTGAGATTATGCTGCATACTTGTTCATATTTTAATTAGTTCGCACAGACACACATTTTAAAAACAATAAAGTTCCTAATACCCACCTTCTCTGAACAGTTAGCTTGCTGCCCCATCCACCTCCTCTGTTGTCTGAATCCATGGACTAGCCTCCTCCCTCCTGCCATGCATGGTCTGATGTGCTGCCACTGCCCTCCATTTAGCATGATGTACCAGTCCACTCCACCTGCCCTCCATGGCCCAATTCTATGGCCCATCATTGACGTCCTGCTTAGCCTCTGTGCTTAGCTTGCCGCCCCTATTCTCCTTCCCCCTGCCCTCCGATGTCTTTGTGCCACTCCTATCTACTCTGAGTGTTCTGTTGAGCTGCCACTCCCCTCCCACCTGCCTAGCATTGTCAGATGACTGTAACTTGTCCCTGCCACCTCCACCCTGCCTGTCCACATGCCATGCCCCTATCCCCTTCCTCCTGTCCTCCAAGGTCCATTTTACTGCCACACCCTTCTGCCCTCCCTGGTCTGTTGTGCTGCAACTGCTCCTCCTGCCTGCCCCGCGCAGTCTGTTGAGAAGCCCCTTCCCCTGAACTCTCTTGTCTGTGCCAGGTCCTGACCCTCCCTTCCATCCTCCATGGTCCTTTGTGCATGCCCCTGCACCCTCCTTCCTGCCCATCATAGCCATTGTGCTGCCACTAACCCTCCCGCTTGCCATGCATGGTCTTCTGTGCTGCCATGGCCCCTCCCACCTTCCCTGTGTGGTCAGCTAGCTGCCCCTGACCCCTCCCACCTTCCCTCCATGGTCTGTGTGTATGCCATCATAGTCTCATTGTTGCTCTCCATGGTGTGTCTTGTTTCTAGTGCCCATCCTGCCTGACCTCCATGGTCATCTTGCTGCTCCTGCCCTGCCCCCTTGCCCCCATCCCTCTGTTTCCATGTGCAGACTCCTATTCCCTCCCTCCTGGCTTGTCTGTTCCATTGTAATGCCCCTGATCCGTCCCTCCGCCATTTATGGTCTGTTATGCTGCAGCTTTCTCTCCTGTCTGTCCATTATGGTCAGCTAGCTACCATTGCCTCTTTCCCCTCTGTTCTCTGTTGTCCATGTGCATGGTCCTGTCCCCTCCCTATTGCTTTCTATGGATTGTTGTGCTGCACTCCCGTCCCGCATGCGCTGTGTGGTGTATTGTGCTGCTGCAAACCCTGATGCCTGCCCTGTAGGGTCAATTTGGTGCACCTCTCCATGTCCCTCCTGTCCTCTCTTATCCAAGTCCATGTCCCTACCCCAACTCCTCCTGCCTACCATGATCCAATGTACCATACTTGCGAACATTTTGAACTTGGTAAGAGGGAGATTTTGAAAAAAACTGGGGTATTGATTTTCCCCTTTGAGTTACATTGAAAAAGAGGAGATTGTATACAGGAGACAGATCAAATAAAGCCCATTTGAGCTTAGAAACATTGGATGTTTCCTGGCTGAAACGGGTCTGTTGGCATGTATGGTTGTACTACCACTGCCTCTTCCTTCTGCCCACAATGGTCTATTATATTGCCACAGCCTCTCTTGTCAGTCCTGTATTGTTGGTTTGTTGCCCCTGCCCCCCTTTCCACTGCCCTCCATAGTCTGTTGTGCTGCCACTGCCCTTCCTGCCTGCCCAGTGTGGTAAAATTGTTGCCTCTGCACTCTCCTACCTGCCTTCAATTTTCAGAGTCCGTGCCCCTGGCCTCTGCCTTTCAACAGTATCCCAATGAACAACTCGATTGCTAACATTCTATATTTATTACAAAAGTGTGGAACGCCTGACGTCATCTTGATGTAATCAAAACTGTAATACCTAGAGTATTTCCTTTAGAAATTACATATATGAGAGGGTCTTATTTGCATCAAAATTATGGTTAGTGCTCTAAAAAACTAAAATGAGGACATATTTTCTGAGTTTTCAAATAGCGACAAAGAACTTTTAAATTATTTGTAATCTTTATGTTTTTTTATCCAGTTGACCACTTGATTAAATGTTGCACCTAGGGGAGAGGATGTGGTGTTAATTCCAGAGCTGCAGACTTTGCAACTGGGGAATCAGGTTGGAGTTTCTGCTTCAGCTCAACATTCTGTGATTCTGGTCAAATCACTTAATCTCCCCATGTCTACAACCAAAATGAATTTGATCTTGTGTGATGTAACCAATGCTCATGTAAAGCACTCCAATACCTGACAAGTCTGCACTATATAAAACTGCAAATACACAAAAAATAAGTGTTTTGCACACTTCTGTCATTGGGCTACATGTGGGCTACATCTGGGTGATATTTGTGCTGCATTTGGGCTCTTTTGTCTCTGGTGGCCATCTTGGGAGATTTATTTGTTATGAAGTTTTAAGTGTTACCAGTTTATTCCAATCAAGATGGTTTCAGGTGCGCCATACTTTTGTCATATGTAAGACAGTAAGCGCTCTAGTTGTTCTTTAGAACACTCTGGGAAGCTGCAGTAGAACACAAAGAAATCAACTGACAGTCTCTGCCCTTGTTGGATGTACATGTTTTATTGAGAATGTCAGACTTCATTCTCACGTGACTGAGAAAGATAATGTGAATTTACAGAAAATATGCTCTCAGTTTAGCTTATAGATCACCTTCCAAACCTCTGTGGGAAAAGCATGAGAAAATAGTTTTCTCTCAAACATGATTCATGATATCACAGCAGAAGGCTTTTTCACATGGTAAAATCACCTTAGAACACACCACAATACCTACAATGAGTATGGTACCATCAACAAATGATTTATAATGTAACTAAAGTCTTAAAACCTTCTATTAACTGCAATGCTTTTTAATGAGGTGCTATCATGTATATTGGTCCCAAGATGGCTGCCAACACTTCTTGGATGAAGTGCTGACAGCCAATCAAATCTCACGATGAGATGTGTAGTTAGGCTCCGCCCAGATATATATGTGATTTTACTTTTGATTTTCTCAGGAACTACTGAACAGATTGACTCCATATATGCAAAAGGCACATGCCTGACCTGAGGACTACCTCTTTGCCAAATTTCAAGTAATTCTGTTCAGCCGTTCGGGCTGTACCTTCGACTAAAGGTCCTATGGGAAAATGCATGGGGAAAACGCGTTTTGGGACCCCCCTTTTTTCTCAGCCCTCGCTTGACGAATCACCCTGAGACTTTTAGGGTAGGAGCTGAGCGGAGCGCCCCATTAGTTTTACAAATTTCACGAAGATAAGTCAAGCGGCGCCAAAGTTATTCAAAATAGAATTTTCAGATTTCCTATGGGAACTCGGTCCTAACTATAACTATCTACTGGCGACCGCCAGTAGATAATATATATTTTGAAAAAAAAAATATATTTATATACGATGAGAAAATATTTAAATAACTTTTTCTACTTTACACATGAAAGTAATTTTATTTTATTAAATAATACATTAAATTAAATTAATTCTATACCTAACTTTTTATAATTTTAAACATATAAATACATATGAATATTTCATTTAAAGTAGGATTGATGTTTTTATTAATTCTTTAAAAAATACCCGAGTGGTGGAGATCTCCCTATGAAAAATTAAAGGGAAAGGTACATCAAAATTATTGAACTTTAACAGAAACTAGTCAAAATAATTTCTGTTAAATAGTAATGTGAATTAAGTGATGTCACTGACGATGTCATGAGTGATGTAATATGTGACATCATCAGCAGTGCATTGCGGGGGCGTGAGTTATAATTACCTCAACTACTTATAACAGCTGGATTTCTCTGGTTTTGTACGACTGAAATGTCCAACTACATATAACGTCCCTGAAACCTGTGATTTTTTCAGTGAATTTCTAAGGTTTTTTTAAATGCTAATTTCTAACTATACCATCCCTGAAACCTATGATTTTTTCAGTGAATATATATATTACCTACTGGCGGTCGCCAGTAGATAGTTATAGTCAGTGGCGGCTGGTGACATTTGAAAGTGGTAGGGCGTAAAATGAGTGGTGGAGTGCACCGCGGCGAGCGAGCGCGAAAAATATAAGGTGCGTTCGGCGGGGTGCTCCCCTGAGACAATTTCGAAAAAAGAGTGGGCACATGGTGCATTTTCAAGCCAATTTTCAATGTTCCACTTCATCTGGGAAAAAAGTTATACATGTGACGAATAGCAAAGGTAAATTAAATGCATAATTATTTACTGCCTGAAAAAGCCAGCCCAAGAGTATAAAGCAAGCCACACATATCCCAGACCTTGCTCCACAAGTCGCTGTGCAAACTATATCACAAATTTCCCACACCAACACCCTGTGGACTTTTATGTCAGCGTTTCTAGATTCATTTATTTGAAATACGTTTTTTTTTTACTCGTGCACATGCACTACAGGACTGAATATCTTGTTTGAAAATTCATGGTTTTTTTTCTTGTTATAATGCATGCAACATCTATTTCATTTTGAAGAAGTATCACACTCCCACCTCACCTATGGTTGGAGCTCTCATTGATATAGATTTACAACATTGCTATCATTTCTCTTTAGCAGTCCAGTACATAGTCTCACCACTCCCCCGCCTTTCCACCTCATTCCTGTCATACACGTACAGAAAAACATGGACAGTGGAGCAGGATAGTACAGAACAAGAGGAAGAGAGGCACTGACAAAGCAACAATGAGGACTGAACATGGACCAGGGTGCATGCATGGACACACAGACAGAGAGACACAGAACCTGTCTGACACATGGACAATGAGACACAGATCAGGGTGCATGCACACACAGACAGAGACATAGAACCTGACACATAGACAATGAGACATAGACAAAGACCAGGGTGCATGGACACACAGACAGAGACACAGACCCTGACACGTGGACAATGAGACATGGACACAGACCAGGGTGCATTAACACACACACAGAGACACAGAACCTGACACGTGGACAATGAGACAGGGACACAGACCAGGGTGCATGGACACTCAATGAGGCATGAACATGGACAGGGACAAGGATGCATGGGTACACAGACAGGGAAATACAGAACCTGAGACATGGATGGTGACTTACATAGAAACTCTCCTGAGTGACTGTGTACTTAGGGTAGAAGCACGCCTTTCATTTAGAAATCCTCCTCTGTTGCATGCTAGATACGTGGCCAGCTTCACCACATGCATGTCACCCCTCACATGGTTCTTCAATTAAACAAATATGCCTTGCCTCTCAATCATTCATTGATGGGTGCGTGGGAGCAGGGCCTACCTCCAGAAACATTTCTCTCTACAAGACTTGTTATTTTTCCAAAGCTAGGCCCTGCATGCACCTCTGAAAAGCATACACACTGCGTGCTAGCAGGGCCTAGCTTCAGAAACATAACATTACTTGTAGATAGAAATGTTTCTGAAGCTAGGCCCTGCTGGCACGCAGCGTATATGCTTCTCAGAGGAAGTGCATGGCAGGGCCTATCTCTGCTTCAGAAGCTTTTAAATACCCAGACTTGCTCTGATGCACAAGTAGGTTATTGAATGAAAAGTATTTCAGTTGAACCACAAAAGTGATTTGTTCCCCCCAAAGAACGGGTGTGACAATCAAGGAAATACCGTATTGTGAGGAATGGCCACATTTTTCCTCAAATTTGTCAATCGCTCGAATGAGGCATTTGTAAGATTATTGTAGGGCCCCCTAGAGCGTGGAGACGGATCCTAGCAGAGTGTGTAATTGCATTTATACAACCCTTCATAACCTGATGAGGTGCTAAAGCGCTTTCAGTGAGCTGGTAACACGCTAAATAATGCCATGCACCTCCGTGCCCACAGACATGCCAGGGGACAACGGCGGGAACACTGAGACCGACATTTATGAACGAGTTAGAGGGTTACAGAGCAGTGCCACCCTACCCTACTTTCAGCTGTTCCAGCTGCCTGCTTTTACTCTTTAACCAGCCCAGGCACCCTCCAGCCATCCATCAGTTTCCCCGTTCCTTTCAGAAGTACTGAGAAAGGCTGCCCTGAACCCTCGGTACCACCTGAGCCTAGGCTTCATATGAACTGTCAGGAGTGCACGGCAGGCAGCTGCAGATTTCCACAGTGCAAACCTTGGACGGCCCTTCATCTTTGATTCTAGAGAGTTTAGGAGGACGCCATTTGTTCCGCTGTCCAAGTGGAGCGGCGCAGCTCTGAAGTTGCCACTTTGTTGAGGGTCTGACCCCGCGGAATGTGCATCCAGACGAGTGCACTTGAATGTAAAGTTCAAGTCGGAGCAGCCGTGCACGGACAGTGACCCTCTGATGGCGCGCACTGGCTCCAGTTAGAAATGGGTTCTATTGGACCCGGTTCTAGCCGATGGGTTTGATATATAACTATGTAACCCTTTGAAGTTCTGTATTTCATAAACACACGTCTAGTGCTGTGTGGCTTTAATGTGACATGTGCTGGTAATAAACGACCCTTTTATCTCGTGTAAGATTGATGCAGCTCCAAGTTTTGACGACAAAAGTAGGCGGCCTTGTGCTGCTGGCTCTCTGTCAAGACTCGATGTCATCAGGCTGTCTGTAGAAAGATTATATAGCGCTAAATCGCATTGAGCTTTAATTCTGCAAGAAGCACTTTTCTTCAGTCGCGGGCAGCATTACGGGCGGGTGGGGGGGGTGTAATTTGAAATTGGGTCATCGCGCCGCGCGGGGGGATGGGGGAGGTGGAAGTGGTTTCATGGGAAAAAATATATCAAATAAAACTTACTTTCCCACGCCATCTACTGGATGGTTCCTGACGTCCAGTCCTGACTCCTGGGTTTTCGAATTCCGGGCCCGCCGGCTGAAGCTCTCCTCGCGTCATCAGGTAAGGCAGCCTCCCTCCCTTCCCTCCTCCAAACACAACTAGTGAGGCGACTCTGAGAGCGCCCCACCCGGGCCATTTTCTCTAAGTAGGCTGCTGCATGCAGCAGCCTACACAGAGAAAATGGGAGAATGGGCGTTCCTGCTCGAGGGCAGAGGGGGAATGGCCTGCCCACTGTTGCGCATACTGACTGTTTGGTAAGCTCCAGGGCCGGCCAAACAGTCAGTATGCACAACAGTGGCCAGGCCACTCCCCCCCTGACTTCGAGCAGGACCACCCACCCCCAACCAGGCACTTCTGCTTTCTTGTAGTGCGAGAAGCAGAAACATAAATGGTAATTATTACCATTTATGTTTCTGCCTTCTTGCACTGCGAGAAAGCAGTGAGGCGGCGCCCAAACACCCCAATGGAGGAGCCGCCACTGGTTATAGATAGGACCTATTATCCATAGAAAATTCGTAACATTCTTTTCGCAAAAACTTTGGCGCCGGATGCCGAATCTTCACAACATTTTCAAAACTGGTGGGGTGCTCTGGTCGGCTCCTATCCTGAAAGTTTGGGGGTGATTTGTCAAGCAGGAGCCGAGAAAAAAGAGGGTCCCAAAACGTGTTTCCTCCATGTTATTTCCCATACGAAATTTTGGAACAGGCTACAGCCAGAACTGCTGAACGGAATTACACCAAATTTTGCAAAAAGGTAGCCCTTGGCTCAGAAAGAGACCTTTTTTTAAATGCTGTAAATAAGTTCAGTAGTTCCTGAGAAAATCAAAAAATAGAGGCCAAAAAATCAATTTCCCATAGGAAAGTTTAGAAACAGTTATAGCAAAAATTGAATTACACCAAATTTGGCAAAAAGGTACTGCTTGGCTCAGAAAGCATCCGCTTTAAAAATGGTGTAAATCCGTTGAGTAGTTTTTGAGAAATTAAGAAATAAAGATAGTGATAACTATGGGCGCGGTGTTTATTGGGGGATGTTTGTAGCTATGTGTAAGTGCCAATGCAGAGACTTAAGTTGTTGAGAAGGACTCTGTTTCCCTTATCCGTGAAATGTACACCATCAGCCCTGTAGATTCGATCCATATTAAAACGCAGATTGTTGTTCTATATGGACCCCATACTATGGTCTCTGAGATCAGCAGAAACAGCTTTATTGAAATGTTTTCTAGCTTTCTCAAACTGTTGACAAAATTGATTGGACCTGTTCCGTTTCTGTCTTTGGCATATGTTAGAGTACACAAAGGCAGTTTGGGGGAAAAGCAACGTTAATTCTGCAAAGGTGTCCTTCATTAGCATTTCCAGAGCTAACCCAGTCAATGTGCCTAGGTCATTGCCACCACAGTGCACAATCATGAGGTCAGGAGGTTGGAGATGCAAAAAGGATTCAACCAATGGCATCAATTGGTGCCACTTTAATCCTCTCTGTCCAATCCATTTAATGTCTACATTTTGCAAAGCTAGGTCTTTGTCAATACCTCTGCTTTCAGCATACCTTTGCACCAGAAAATATAGCTGTGTTCAATAATCCACACAGAAAGCATCTTGAAGGGATTTCTGTAGGTAATCAGAAAATGTCTGCAGCTGCGGTAGGCAGGTGGAAGAATAAAATCTATCTAAAATGGTGGACAAGATGCTGTTTTTAAGAAAGTAGAGATTTGATTGGCTGTTTAACAACACTCTACAATCAAAAAAGGGTGCATTTTACTTTGTTTAGAAAGCATGTTTCTTATTGGTTATTAACAAATGTTGGAAAAGTACAGCAGAAAGGATAAGGGCAAACATTGCAAAGCCAACCACACCTGCTTTTGTCATTTGTAACATTGTGTGGTGAACTTGTGACCTGGCAGCTAAGTTGAATGTTGCATGACCTATTGCTATGGAAACTGACATTAAGGACAAGGGGTGAAGATGTCAGTTGAAAAGCATTATTCCCTATGACCAATGGAAATTCGTTTCTCAATTTGAAAAACATTGGGAAGCAATGCCATTTGTTGTTTATGTCTATATGTATGGAAAAATAGAGGGAAATTTTGCCAATACTGGTTCACCCTTGCAGAGTGTGTTGATCTACATTCTCTGTGTGAAAAAGAAAATCCTAAGTGAGCGTGTGAGATTTTTCATTCAACTGATTTATTTAAAGGTGAGTTACATATTTTTGAGGTTAATTTAAAAAAGATTTGACATTTTTATGAAACTGTGTTGTTTGAAAGCTATTATAAAATGCACAGATGTATATTGGGATTATTTTTATTGTACTTGAAGTTTGCTTAAAAAACAATATGTACAAAAATATATTTATTTAAGTGTGTTGGAAGATATAGTTGAATGAAGGCTCTTATTTACTATTAATTGGTTAAATATGTACTAAGAAGGTTTATTTTTTAACATATTCATGTAAGGTGTAGTTTATTAGGCATGATTATTTCTTCTGTGTAAAAAGGTATAGTTTAAAAATATTGCGTAATTATAGATAGTGTGGTAAAATGAGGTACAATTGTGCTGTTTGCAAGATGATCATATAAGGTGTTAATAATTATGAATCTGTTGTTAGTTGGTACAGTTTGTGCAGTTTTAAAAATCCTTATAAAAAAGAGTTCTTTATTATTGTCCTTCATTAAGTCTGTTGAGAGGTACAGTTTGATGAAGTTGCATATTTGTAGATTTAAAGGACAATATGTAGCTGCAAAGAAAGTCAGTACATTTTATTCTTTCTGGTATGTAGTAGTTAGTATGCCATGAGTCAGGTATTTGTTTACATTATATTTATATTTGTCTGAATTAATGATAGGTGTCTAATATATTAGAGGACTGCAAAGGTGGTGAAAATGTGATTGTATAAGTGTATGAGAAGTGATTTTGTGGTTCTATATTGTGTAATTTTGTAGTTAATATATAAGTAAATGTGCACAATCTATGCGGTGCCTTAACCCCCTGCACACTACTTATTCACGCCTGCAAAAATTCACACAGTAGCCATGCAGATAAGCAATCACACTGTCATTCACTGTCCAATCCTCCTATCATCCTGACAGCACCATGTCTGTATCTACTCTCTGCTGAAACATAAGCACTTAAAAACTCACCCTCCTGTCAACTACCAGCACTCTTACAATCTAGTCACTGTGCATACACCTATAGAATGCCTCAGGCATTAAGACACATAGTGCTACTGTGAAATGTGTGCAATGTATGCAGGCCTGTCACCCCCAGCAGACTACAGATTCACCCTTGCAATAAGCCAGGTAGTATTCATGCAGTGCCCCAAGCAGCCTATCAGACTCTGTCCACTCCTGCAATTATCCTGACAGAAGTATGTCCTTATCTAATCGCTGTGCCAACATACAAGCACCTATAAACTCTCCCTGCTGTCAACTACCACCACTTTAACTATCCTCTCTGTATTCATGCACTTGTAGAACGACTCAGGCATTAAGACAAGTAGTGGTAGAGTGAAATGTGCATAATCTATGCAGGCCTCTAACCCCAGCAGACTACTGATTCACCCTCGGAATAAGCCAGGTAGTATTCATGCTGTGCCTCAATCAGACTGTCACTCTCTGCCCACTCCTGTAATCATCCTGACAGAAGCATGTCCTTATCTAATTTCTGTGCCAACAGACAAGCACTTAAAAACTCACCTTTCTGTCAACTACCAGCACTCTTACTATCTAGTCACTGTGCATACACCTATAGAATGCCTCAGGCATTAAGACACATAGTGCTACTGTGAAATGTGCGTAATGTATGCAGGCCTGTAACCCCCAGAAGACTACTGATTCACCCTTGCAATAAGCCAGGTAGTACTCATGTGGTGCCCCAATCAGCCTATCAGTCTCTGTCCACTCCTGCAATTATCATGTCAGAAGCATGTCCTTATCTAATTACTGTGCCAACACACAAGCACTTTAAATCTCACCCCCCTGTCAACTACCAGCACTCTCACTATCTAGTCACTGTCCATATACCTATAGAATGCCTCAGGCATTAAGACACATAGTGCTACAGTGAAATGTGGGCAATGTATGCAGGCTGTTAACCCCCTGCAGACTACTGATTCACCCTTGCAATAAGCCAGGTAGTATTCATGCAGTGCCTCAATCAGACTGTCACTCTCTGTCCACTTCTGCAATAATGCTGTCAGAAAAATGTCCTTATCTAATTTCTGTGCCAACACACAAGCACTTAAAAACTCACCCTCCTGTCAACTACAACCACTCTTACTATCTAGTCACTGTGCATACACCTCGCGAATGCTTCAGGCATTAAGACACATAGTGTACAGTGAAATATGCACAATGTATGCAGGCCTGTAACCCCCAGCATACTACTGATTCACCATTGCAATAAGCCAGGTAGTATTCATTCAGTGCCCCAATCAGCCTATCAAACTCTGTCATCTCCTGCAATTATCCTGACAGAAGCATGCCCTTCTTTAATCGCTGTGCCAACACACACACACTTGTAAACTCTCCCTGCTGTCAACTACCACCACTTTAACTATCCTCTCCATATTCATGCACTTGTAGAACGACTCAGGCATTAAGACAAGCAGTGGTACAGTGAAATGTGCACAATCTATGCAGGCCTCTAACCCCCAGCAGACTACTGATTCACCCTTGGAATAAGCCAGGTAGTATTCATGCTGTGCCCCAATCAGACTGTCACTCTCTGCCCACTCCTGTAATCATCCTGGCAGAAGCATGTCCTTATCTAATTTCTGTGCCAACAGACAAGCACTTAAAAACTCACCCTCCTGTCAACTACCAGCACTCTCACTATCTAGTCACTGTGCATACACCTATAGAATGCCTCAGGCATTAAGACACATAGTGCTACTGTGAAATGTGCGCAATGTATGCAGGCCTGTAACCCCAGCAGAGTACTAATTCACCCTTGCAATAAGCCAGGTAGTATTCATGTAGTGCCCCAATCAGCCTATCAGTCTCTGTCCACTTCTGCAATTATCCTGACAGAAGCCAAAGTCACCCTCCTGTCAACTACCAGCACTCTCACTATCTAGTCACTGTAATTTCTTATGAGAGTATATTAAAAAAAAGTCTTAAACAAAAGATTAAGATGTTGCAAGGACTATATCCTTGCAGAGTCTTTCTAGAAAAGTATGTCAAAGTGTTTTTCATCATTTTAGAATGTTAGCAGTACATCATTCTCAAATGCGGAAGTTAGTCAGAAGATTGTATTACGCAAAAAGTCCAGCAATATTTTTAAATGAATTAAACAGTGCGCTTGTGCATGGGTCAGTATCAGATGTAAAAAAAAGTTTGTGATGAAATAGAGTTTTGTTACTTTGGTCCTGAAGAAGAGAGTAGACAAAGTGAGACATTGATAGAAGTAGGCATTGAAGAAAACGTGGAAAAGATTAGTACAGAGAAATTTGGAGAAGAAATGACAACATTTAAGGCAATTTTGTGTGAAAGGCCAAATTATACTTGTATTTGTTGTCGCCGAACTCACTATAAGAATCAGACTAGGACTGTTGATCTGTATTTAAAAATGAAAAAGAAATTAATGATAAGTGGAAGGAATTTGCAACTTATTTGTTGGTAGAGGATTGCTTTGATTTGGGTACTAATCAACGTATTTGTAATTATTGTTATAACAAATTAGAGGATAATAAAATGCCAGGAAGAGCTGTCCATAATGATCTGGAGTTGGTACCTATTCCTCAAGAACTGATGGATTTAAACACGTATGAGTCTATTCTAATTCAATTTGTGCACTCGGTTCAGGCTATTGTTTGTATGGAGCCTAAAACAGGTAAATTGCCTCCTACAGATTTACAGAGAGGATTAAAAGAAAGAGTTGTATTTTTCCCTATAGATTTAAAGAAAAATATTGAAACTATTGGTGTAGATAAAAAAGAAAGAGAGCCCTTAAGTATTCTTGTGAATGGTGTTCCTACTAAGAGTAAAAAAATCTGGCAGGAATTAGAGGATGTCAGGAAAGTGCAAAAGGAAACATTGTATCTTATAAAGAATAATAAATACTAAAAAAATGTGTATGTAGAAGAAGAAGAAATGCTTTTAGGGGATGATAGTGATATATCAAGTGGTCAAATTGAGAAAGTGGACATATCCAAAAGTGAAGAAATTTATGAACATTACAGGGTACATCCTTTACATTCTAAAGAAGTGTTTGGGAATACTATTGAATTATTTCAACTGAAGAAAGCGAAGGGGAATCCCTTGATTGTTTGGGAAACGAGTTTGGAAGCTCGTTTTCCACAGCTGTTCCCAACTTGAAAAGGTGGACGATATGACAAACGATCAATACAGATTCCTGCATGAGAATATCAGACAACAAGATTGTATGCAGAAGATCCTAGATTTCGACAATGTATCCCATATATATTTCATCTTTTGTTTGAGAGTGACTTGTCTGGACTTTCATATGCAGCCAACCATATATTAAAAACAGGAGTACATCTTCAAAATGTTTCTGCAAAGGAATTTATGGAAAAAGTGCATCAGAGAGATGATCATTTGGAATCTCAACTGATTAATTTGATGTCAGAGTGGTACTAATGAGTATTGGTATTGTCGTCATGGAGAACTTAAATGCAAGCTATGGAATTTAGGAACTCCAACGTGGTTTGTTACACTAAGCTGTGCTGAATACGCATGGGATGATTTACTTCAATTTCTTCGAGAAGCAAATTCCAACATTAAAAACATTGAATTCAAGACTCCTGGAGAATTGTGTTCTTTGGATCCTGTAAATGTATGCAGATATTTCAATCATAGGTTTGAAGCTATGATGTCTTTTATCTGCAACAAAAAGAATCCTCCTCTTGGAGAAGTTATTGATTTCTTTTGGAGAAAGGAGTATCAAGCTAGAGGTTCTCCTCATATACATATGCTTCTATGGATCAAGGATGCACCCAAATTTGGAACTGATTCGTATGACAATGTTTTATCTTTTATTGAAGAATATGTTACATGTGCTATACCTAAAAGAACAGAAGAAAATACCTTAATTCAACAAGTGTTACGATTCCAAAGTCATCGATGTGGGAAATACTTTCGATGGAAATACAAGTCTAAGGAAAGGTTTTATAACAAATGTCGTTTTGGATTTCCACACCCAGTAATATCCAAAGGAAGAGTGCACAGTTTCATGTCAGCGGTGAGACATATCATCACTAGAAAATCTCCCAAAAATACGTACAATTAGAGAAGAAGTGAAGAATCAAATTATATAAATGATTATAATCCAGTTATTCTGTCAATGTGGAATGCTAATATGGATATCCAGTATGTTGCGGATAATTCCATTGCTGTGGCTCGGTATGTAACATCATACATAACAAAATCAGAAAAGACGGAGTTGAAAGAAATGTGGGAAGAAATTTCCCACGAGAAGAGTCTCAGTAAGAAACTGTACAGCTTTAGTTTGAAGATGCTGTCACATCGAGAAATTGGATTGTACGAATGTTCGGATTGGTTATCGTCGGCAAGTTTATATTCAAAGTCAAGAGGAATTATTGGGGTTAGTCTAGGTCTTGCTGCAATGCAAAATCGAGTACTTAAATCTATACAGGAAATTGAATATTTTGCATTAAATGAATCGGAAAACACAGATATAGTCAAAACAAACATGTTGGATACATACTATCCAAATAGAAGTCTTCATCTTGAGAACATATGTCTGTATGAAGTACTTCAATATTACAGTTTTAAGAGAAATACTACAGAGACTATAAATGAAGGAAAATATGCAGTGTTGGTTCAGAAGGATGTTTGGTGAGACATACTAAAGGAAATGTCATTAATCATAGAAAACTGAGCTTGTGATAATCCTGATAAAAGAGAATTTTACTAATTAGCGCTTTTACAACTCTTCAAACCTTGGCGTACGGAACTGGAATTTCTTGGAGATTTTGAGTGCTATGAAGATTCTTTCAATGCATGTAAAGATAGCAATGAATGCACAGTTTTTACAAATTATCTCAAAATGTTGAATGAAGAAATCGATCAAGAAGCTTCTATTGCAGCTGAGATTGCTAGAGACAGTTCTCAACATAGTCAAAGTTCTGCTCCACTGAGTCAGGATCCTCTAGGAGAACCAATTCTTGAAAATGAAGCAGCCATCGCCATAAGTGAAGTGGAAACAGCAATGCAACAAGCTCAAGAAGATATGATTGACTTGGGAATCTTGGAAGAACAACTAAATATTGAACAGAAAGAAATATACCAGCAAGTGAAACATAAGATCGACCATGGTTTTCTTCATGAAAAGAAATAATGCACATGCACATCATTTCAACCTATCCGAATGTATGTCAGTGGTCAAGCTGGTACAGGAAAAAGTTTCTTAATTAAAGTTTTGACCAGTTATCTACAGAAAACAACGGACTCAGATTTGTCTTGTGTTGTAACTGCTGCAACTGGGTTGGCAGCACACAACATTAAAGGAATTACATTGCATCGTTTACTAATGCTACCTGTAGAGCATGAAAATAAATTGGAATATCACAAGCTATCTGGAGAAGCTTGTTATGAAGTTTCAAGAGTTCTAAAGAAAATGAAACTTCTAATTATTGATGAGGTGAGCATGGTCTCAAACTTAATGCTTGCCTTTGTGCATTTAAGAACGCATCACATTTTAAAAACAGAATAAAATGTGTTATTTGGAGGAAAACATGTCATAGTTTTTGGTGATCTACTTCAACTTACTCCTGTAAAAGGACAATCAGTATTTAAAACACTTCTGCATGAAGACACCAGAAAGTCTTTGGGAAACATTGGAATTATTAAAAGTATGCGACACGCAAATCATATAGATCATGGTACTATTCTTCAAGATATAAGAATTGGAGTATTGACAGAACATGGCAAACAAGCTTTGGAAAGTCAGCTACTTACTACCTTGTTTGCAAATGAAAATATAGTTCCTGAAAATATACAAGAAAATTGCAGAAAAAAATCTGTAATCTGCCTAATGCCAACACTGCGAGAGTGTTCTACATTCAATAAAGATTTTTCAAAGCTTGAAAATGAACAAATAATAAAAATGGAAGCGATTGATAAAATAGAGCTTGAAGGAGTTACTATTATTTTAACAGAAAAATCACAAAGAAAATTGGATAATTTGGAAAAATCTATATATAAAACTGCTGGTTTAGATTTTTTTTAATATGTATGTGTAAACTGTCGGGTTTAAGTGCAGACAGTGCTTTGGTAAACATTGGGAGTACCGTATTTAAAGAGGGTATGGCATATGTTGCTTTGTCCCGAGTCAGAACTTTATCTGGATTGTATTTGATTAATTTTGATGAGAGAAAGATTAATGCAGATTCTAGTTGTGTAAGAGAGTATAATCGGTTAAGAAGACTATATGCTCCCAATTTGAGTGAATATCCTGTATATGAAAAGCGTGTAGTTGGTCGAAAACGGAGATATGAGAATATCCGTAGTGAAGTTAAAGAGAAGAAAGAAAATCAAGATAATGTTGAGATTCCAAGCAAAAAGCACAAGGAGACTATTGAAGAGATTGTTGGATATCAATTAGAAAATAGTTCAGGTATCAACTGCTATGCAAATGTAGTGGTAAATGTTGTATTTTCTTTAGAATATCTGCAACAGCAAATTATGGAGCATCGAGAAAAACGGTTGTGTTCTTTGTTGCATTCTATTTTTGAAAAATTGAAAACTGATAAAAGTAAAATCCAAAGTGTTTCTGATATTCGGAATCTTCTGGATATATGTAGTGGTTCTACACAATTTACACAGAAAGTGCAACAAGATGCTCAGGAATTTCTAATGTATATGCTTGCAGTATTGGAAGATGAAGGAATACAAATTGAAAACCTATTTGGACTACGTTGTAAATGGCAACATGAATGTGAAAATTGTAGATTTACTTCTACCACTAACATAGACACTGCGAGATTCATATATTTGACAATACCAGACTGTAAAACAGTGTTTTTCAACAAATTAGTTAAAGCAGCAAATCAAAACATGGAGTGTAGCCTATGCAAATCAGGAATATTATCAACATCATTTATAGACAGGTTTGGAGAATATATCATTTTAATGATACAACGTTGTACAGCTGCTGGAAGAAAATCGGAAAGTTTAATAAAAACATTTGTAGCAAGTCAACTATCAATATTAGGAACAACTTTTGTAGCAGTAGTAATTATTTTCCACGATGGACCTTCAACAACATCTGGACATTACACAGTCTATTTAAAATGCAATAAAGGATGGACATATTGTAATGATGCTCATTTGGTTTTTAAATATCGTGTGCCTAAGGAATCACTAAATTCATACCTAATATTTTTAAAGCCAAAGTTCTAAGAACATAATTCGGCCTATTGGGAATATGTTAATATGTATTAATACCAATACTTTGGACAATTTAGGTATGAAGGATTTCAGTAATATCATTTGGCCTACAGGAAAGATATTAACATAAATTAAGCGGTTTTTCAGAGATATTCTGTTAGCAAATATTTTAAATGACATCATTTAGAGTATATGGAAATTATAAAGAATTGTTGATTGAATTATTGTTTATCTTCTTTGATATTATATTGACAAAATTCCCTTAGAAAGAAGCATTTTATATATACTAGAGTTACAATATATACTATGTTATTGAGGATGTTATTTATATGCAATGTGCAGAGATAGTTGCCTGTGTTTAAAATATTTTTTACACAGATTTGTTTTTTTTAAAACAATCTTATTGATTGTTGTTTTTTCCGCCCGCTGTTATGTGATGAGTAACATTGAAATCACTATTAATAGTGAAATTCAATATATTCTGAGAACAGCAAAAAAGGCAAACTAAATAATTGATATAATGGTAAAATTATGTTGTGTTGCAAAAATTATAAGATTATATATTATAACTGTATTTTTTCCTAATTCTAAATTTGCACAACAACTCAGTTATTAAGACACGAAGTGCTCCAGTCAAATGTGCGCAATGTATGCAGACCCCTAACCCCCAGCACAGTACTGATTCACCCTTGCTATAAGGCAGGTAGTATTCATTTGGTGCCCCAATCAGACTGTCACTCTCTGTTCACTATCCTTATCTAATCTCTGTGCCAACACACAAACACTTATAAAGTCTCTCTGCAGTGAAGAACCAGCAGTGTAAGTATCCTGTCACTATCCATGCACTTGTACAGTGACACAGGCATTAAGACAAGCAGTGCTACAGTCTAATGTGCACAATGTATACAGGCCCATAACCTCCAGCACAGTACTGATTCATCCTTGCAATAAGCCAGGTAGTATTCATGCAGTGCTAGAATCAGACTATCACTCTCTGTCCACTCCTGCGATCATCCTGACAGAATCATATCCTTCTAATCTCTGTGCCAACACACAAGCACTTATAAACTTACCCTACTGTTAACTACCAGCACTCTAACTATACAGTCTAGGTATCCATATGTCTATCCCATATACTTCTCCAATCACTTATCCACTACTATGCTTATCCTTTTACTCTGCCAATACCAGCAGTATCTTCTTATCCTATCACTCCGCCAATACCTCAGCACTTATAAATTGATCATGTATTCTACTTGCAGCACTGTAATCATTCTAATTACTAGTAATGTATTTATAGAGTGGCCTAGCCACTAACAGAAGTACACCTCCAATATTCTATACAGTATGCATGTAGACTTCCAAACAGGAATATACTATTTATACATTTATGCAAATTCCCACTTACTACCCTTGTAGCCAAAGAATCCTCCTGTTACTCCCATGCAGTTCCTCAATCACCCATCCAGCACTATCTACTTATCGTATTACTCTGCCAATACGTAAGCACTTATGGAGCAGATTTACAAGTCCCCTGCGCTACTACTACTTCACTTTTTGTGATGTAGTGGTGGTGCTTGGGGCACCTCCAGTTTTACAAAGAGAGGAAAAGCCACCCTGCATGGGTTTTCCTCTCCTTGTAAATACAGCCTTTTTATACGCAGCACTTTCTGTTGAAAGGGCATTCGATGGGTGTTGCTGTGTATGTTTCCACACAACACCCATAGAACCAGACACATGTCTAGATTTACAAGAAATCATACATCTGGACATGTGTGTGAATGCTGTTGCACCCTAGAGGTGGCGTAGCAAGGCGCAATAAGGAGAAATCTTTTCTTTTCTCCTAATTTTTTCCTCTTTCAATGTGTACTGTATTCTATGCCACACATTGAAGTAAGAAAATGCCTTCCGTGATTGTTTTTGTACAGGAAGGTGTTCATTCCTGCACAAAAACAATCTGCCCACAAATGTAAATGTGCAGATATTTATATAGCGCAAATCACCAACCAGTCTCTAAGCGCTTGCTTAGGGAACCCGTCCTGGTATTCCCCTGTGATATAACCCAGCAGGGAATCCACAAGGTGAAAGTCAGGCATCCCACCACGAGGGGCCATTGTGGAGATTAAGCAAGCTATTGCCCAGAGTCGCAGAGTGTGAACCCATGAATCAAGTATGCACTGGAGCGAGAATTATCAAGTCCATGGACAAATTATGGAGTCAAGACCCAGGCGAGCCGGGAATTGAACCCTGGCCCTGGGCTGACCTCTGCTTCCAGGTCTGCATACTCTAACCAGTGAGCCACACTTCTCCACAATGCAGGCATCCTTGCACCATGGTGCAAGGGTGCCTGTGCTAGCACATGGCCACAGTTTGTGTGCCAGTGCAGAGGGAAGCACAGAGATGCGACATATTCACGTAAATATGTTGCATGCCTGTGTTTCAGAAGTGCTGCAGCGGAGTGCAGCAAAAGGGCTTGCGGTACCACACTACAGCACTTCCTCATACATCTGCCTCAAAAAATTCATCATACACTACTAAAGCATACTTTCAGTCAATCATACTGTACACATATATTCAAGCAAACTTTCAGACATTACCATACAATTATAGTTCTTTTTTTAACCAGATAAGGTAGTTCTGAGAAGAACTTTTTTTTTCTTCTTTTTTGTTATGTGTTTTTTTGTGTTTTTTGAACAATTTTGTATTTTTTTGGTGTTTTTTCAGAAACTTAACAACAAAAAGGAAGAAAGTAAACAGAATCCTTTTGGAATTAGATGACATTCCAAAACCTAACAAAAAAAAAATTAACAATGGTGATTCCGTTGAGCAGCACAAACTGCTTATACTGACTGCTCTCCGTAGCAGATAATTTACTTGCACTTGCAACAGTGCTGCTCCAAAAAGGCAAATTTTGGACGAATATCCATAGGAGTTTGGGATGTTGATGCTCCGGATGTACTTTGTCCTGCTGCTGGTGGATTTTTAGCAGTGCGCCACATTTCCTCCCGAGCCAGATTGCGAGGATGCTGCGTACACAAGTGCTTATACATACTGGCAGTCCCACAAGAGTACTTCTTCTAACTGTCTCTTGATAGTACTCTGCCACAAATAATGCAGGTCACCTTGGTAGCATTGACTTTTTCTTCACCTGCTGGGTAAATGAAAAACTTCCACACCACTGATTCTGGCCTTTTCTTTGGTGGATCCTCCACCAACAGTTCTTCATCCGAAAATTCTTCCACCTGCTGGTTCTGCTGTGATGCCATTTTCTTTTGAGTTCAAAAAGAAACACCAAAAAAAATGCAAAACTTGTTCTTGTTGAAGAAGAGATGCTCCTCTGAAAATCCTCTAACAAGAATGAATGAAATGGGTGGGGTCCTTCAATACTTACAGTGGGAAATGTTATAAACCAACAAAATCTTTTATTTTGAGGACACATGGGATTCGCGCACCCTACACTCAGGAAGAGCGCACACGATGCGACTTCACGAAAATATGTTAAAAAAAATATCAGTTAATTACAAGTAGAAATATATTATTTTTATGAATACCTTAGATAATCTCTTGCCCTTATATGTACATTAAACACAAATACATATCATTTTAGAATATAAAAACTTTTGCGGGGTTGGCGCACCCAACGCGCCCCAGCACGCATATGACGTCACGCGGGGCCCGCCACCGCACAAGCGTCGTGTATCATAATGCGCATGTGTCGTGAATACGCGGGAGCAGGAGTTGCGTGCCGGTCGCATACCAATCGCGCACGCCACGTAATATTATACGTATTTGACGTAACTGGAAAACACGCACCCGTAGCACACCGTACTCGGATCCTTCACGACTTTTTTAAAATGGCTGCTAAAATGCGCACCCGCCGCGTTGGGTACGCAGTGGGTGCACGACTCAAAAAAAATCCAAAAAATATAAATTAATTAAAATACAAAAATAATTATACTATATTTCAGATGACATCATTGATGACATCATCCATGTGATAATTTCATGCACCTTCTCACACCCTAATATAACCTTTGATACACCCACTCTAAATTACAGACTGCCATTCTCAAAACCATAGACACTCCAACACCAATAACCACATACCAACTCACTGATTCTTAGGTCTACACACACAACCACTCACTCACCCGTACAGTCACTCATACTTACAGTCACTCAGTACAGGACTACCATATGCATTCATATACCTATATAGACACTCACACACCACTACTCATCCATAGACGTACTCACACAGCAAAAACCAAAGGAAATGATGGACGGAGTGTTGAACATTGCAAGCACTCACCCCCAGTCAACTGATCTGGGTTTAATCCATCACCGTTCTTTAGCCCACTCTGCCACCCCAGTTCAGACATGGCCATATGCAAATCAGTCTGACCCTGTGCCTCATGGGAACAGTCCAGCCCGAACTGCCAAGCCATGTCTTCCCTGGACCAGAAACAAGCTTCCTAGGACCGGTTTCTGGCATTTCAGCCGTCTTCAGCCAGGCTTGCTTGAATCCAGTGGCAAAGTGAGCAAGGGACTCACGTCTGAGCATACCCTGCCAACTTATGGCGAACAAAGCAAAAACCAAAGGAAATGATGGACGGAGTGTTGAACATTGCAAGCACTCACCCCCAGTCAACTGATCTGGGTTTAATCCATCACCGTTCTTTAGCCCACTCTGCCACCCCAGTTCAGACATGGCCATATGCAAATCAGTCTGACCCTGTGCCTCATGGGAACAGTCCAGCCCGAACTGCCAAGCCATGTCTTCCCTGGACCGGAAACAAGCTTCCTAGGACCGGTTTCTGGCATTTCAGCCATCTTCAGCCAGGCTTGCTTGAATCCAGTGGCAAAGTGAGCAAGGGACTCACGTCTGAGCATACCCTGCCAACTTATGGCGAACAAAGCAAAAACCAAAGGAAATGATGGACGGAGTGTTGAACATTGCAAGCACAGGGTCAGACTGATTTGCATATGGCCATGTCTGAACTGGGGTGGCAGAGTGGGCTAAAGAACGGTGATGGATTAAACCCAGATCAGTTGACTGGGGGTAAGTGCTTGCAATGTTCAACACTCCGTCCATCATTTCCTTTGGTTGTACTCACACACCTAGTCAGTCATGCAAATAATTAATCACACTCACATTTATTCACCTATATAGTTATACACACACCAGCTCTCTTACTCATACAAATACTAGCACATTCTTTCACTTTTAGACAATCACTGATACAAGCACACACTCATCTATACAGCCAGTCTTACAAACACACACTGTCACTTATAGCCATTTATATACTCTAACACACATATATACTGCCTGTCACATATGTAGTTACTCACACATGTACCACTGAGATATATATTCACTCACTAACACACCCATACACACACTCACCCACCCATACAGTTCATCACAGATGCACTCTTGAAACCATGCACCCAGTGAATCACCAACTCACACATCTATGCACAGAGTCACACACACCCCACCCAAACAAACACTCAAGCACCCCTACAGATACTCAGACAAGTAATCAATAACTCATATAGACACTAATGTAGTTATTCACAAACCCATGCAGCTGCTTACACACCAACAGACAGATTGATACAGAGATTCACAAAGTTTAGTCACTAACCCATGCATTCAGTAAGGTATGTTTAATCACTCACTTACAGTCAGTCACGCACCTGCTAAATCATCCATTCAGACACTTATACACCCACTCATTCTTCAATACGCCTTTCCCTATATATATTGAACATATTTAAACTTTACAGAAACACACTGTCACTGGATGATGTCATCAGTGATGTCATCAGTGATGTCATTTGAGATGTCATCAGTGATGTCATGAGTGATGTCACTGACCATGTCATGAGTGATGTAATATGTGACGTCATCAGCAGTGCATTGCGGAGGCATGAGTTATAGTTAGATGAACTAACTATAATAAGGGCATTTCTATGGTTTTGTACGAGTGAAATGTCCAACTAACTATAACTTACCCTAAAACCTATGGTTGTTTCAGTGAATTTCTAAGGTTTTTTAATGCTAATTTCTAGCTATAACGTGCCTGAAACGTTTGGTTTTTTCAGTGAATATATATATATATATTATCTACTGGCAGTCGCCAGTAGATAGTTATAGTTAGGACCGTGTTTCCATAGGAAATCCGCAACGTTCTATTTGGAATAACTTTGGCGCCGGTTGACGAATCCTCGCGAAATTTTCAAAATAGGTGGGGCGCTCCGCTCCTACCCTGAAAGTCTCGGGGGGATTCATCAAGCGGGGGCTGAGAAAAAAGGGGGGTCCCAAAACGCGTTTTCCCCATGCAATTTTCCATAGGGACCTTTAGTCCAAGGTACAGCCCGAACGGCTGAGAACAGAATTACTTGAAATTTGGCAGAGAGGTAGTCCTCAGCTCAGGGAAGTGCCTTTTGCAGGTCTGGTGTCAATCTGTTCAGTAGTTCCTGAGAAAATCAAAAGTAAAATCATATATATATGTGGGCGGAGCCTAACCACACATCTCATCCTGAGATCTGATTGGCTGTCAGCATTCATCCAAGAAGTGTTGGCAGCCATCTTGGGACCAATATACATGATAGCACCTCATTAAAAAGCATTGCAGTTAATAGAAGGTTTTAAGACTTTAGTTACATTATAAATCATTTGTTGATGGTACCATACTCATTTTAGGAATTGTGGTATGTTCTAAGGTGATTTCACCATGTGAAAAAGCCTTCTGCTGGGATATCATGATTGAGAGAAAAATATTTTCTCATGCTTTTCCCACAGAGGTTTGGAAGGTGATCTATAAGCTAAACTGAGAGCTTATTTTCTGTAAATTCACATTATCTTTCTCAGTCATGTGAGAATGAAGTCTGTCATTCTCAGTAAAACATGTAGATCCAACAAGGGCAGAGACTGTCAGTTGATTCCTTTGTGTTCTACTGCAGCTTCCCAGAGTGTTCCAAAGAACAACTAGAGCGCTAACAGTCCTACTTATGATAAACGTATGGCACACCTGAAGCCATCTTGCTTGGATTAAAGTGGTAACTCTTAAAACATTTAATTTAAAAAGGAACAAAATGAGGGGGTTCATTTTTCCATAACAAGTATGATTAGTGCTGCAGAAAGAAAAACTAGGGCACATTTTGACTTCTGAAATCCTCTTTTATTTCATTAAAAAATTCTGACATGCAGACTGAAACATGCACTTTCAATACCAGCAGCAGTTTTCCCTGGTGAGCAGTAGCTTTACTGCAGTGATCTAATGAGCAAAAAGAGTGCTAACATTCTGAATTTATGGCAAATGTGTAACACATCTGAATGCCTTCTTGATGGAATCAAAGTAAACAACTGAAAGTATTTCCTACTGAGGAGACTGCAGTAAATGAGGAAATTAGGAAACTTCATAACAAATATGTCTCCCAAGATGGCCACCAGAGACAAAAGAGTCCAAATGTAGCCCAAATATCACCCAGATGTAGCCCAAGTATAGCCCAATGACAGAATGTCCCAGAGTGTTCTTAAAAACAACTAGAGCGCTTACTGTCTTCATTATGACAAACGTATGGCACACCTGAAGCCATCTTGATTGGAATAAACTGGTAACACTTAAAACATTTAATTTAAAAAGGAACGCAATGAGGGGGTTCATTTTGCCATAGGAATTATGATTAATGCTGAAGAAAGAAAATGAGGGCACATTTTGAGTGACTTCTCAAATCCTCTTCTATTTCATTAAAAAATTCTGACATGCAGACTGAAACATGCACTTTTAATACCAGGAGCAGACTTCCATGGTGAACAGTAGTTTTCTACAGTGATCTAATGAGCAACTAGAGTGCTAACTTTCAGAATTTATGGCAAATGTGTGACATATCTGAATACCTTCATGATGGAATCAAAGTAAAAAACTGAAAGCATTTCCTACTGAGGAGACTGCAGTACATGAGGAAAATAGGAAACTTCATAACAAATAAATCTCCCAAGATGGCCACCGGAGACAAAAGAGCCCAAATGTAGCCCAAAATCACCCAGATGTAGCCCAAATATAGCCTAATGACAGAAGTGTGCAAAACACTTATTATTTTCTGTTTTTGCAGTGTTATATAGTGCAGACTTGTCAGGTATTGGAGTGCTTTACATGAGCATTGGTTACATCACACAAGAACAAAATAATTTTGGTTGTAGACATGGGGAGACTAAGTGATTTGACCAGAATCACAGAATGTCGAGCTGAAGCAGAAACTCCAAACTGGTTCCCCAGTTGCAAAGTCTGCAGTTCTGGAAGTAACACCACATCCTCTCCCCTAAGTGCAACATTTAATCAAGTGGTCAACTGGATAAAAAAACATAAAGATAACAAATAATTTAAAAGTGCTTTGTCGCTATTTGAAAACTCAGAAAATATGTCCTTATTTTAGTCTTTTAGAGCACTAACCATAATTTTGATGCCAATAAGACCATCTCATATATGTAATTTCTAAAGGAAATGCTCTAGGTTTTACAGTTTTGATTACATCAAGATGACGTCAGGCGTTCCACACTTTTGTAATAAATATAGAATGTTAGCAATCTAGTTGTTCATTAGGATACTGTTGAGAGGCAGAGGCCAGGGGCACGGACTCTGAAAATTGAAGGCAGGTAGGAGGGTGCAAAGGCAACAATTTAACCACACTGAGCAGGCAGGAAGGGCCGTGGCAGCACAACAGACTATGGAGGGCAGTGGAAAGGGGGGCAGGAGCAACAAACCAACAATACAGGACTTGCAAGAGAAGCTGTGGCAATGTAATAGACCATTGTGGGCAGAAGGAAGAGGCAATGGTAGTACAACCATACATGCCAACAGACCCGATTCAGCCAGGAAACGTCCAATGTTTTTAAGCTCAAATGGGCTTTATTTGATCTGTCTCCTGTCTACAATCTCCTCTTTTTCAATGTAACTCAAAGGGGAAAATCAATACCCCAGTTTTTTTTCAAAATCTCCCTCTTACCAAGTTCAAAATGTTCGCAAGTATGGTACATTGGATCATGGAAGGAAATGGGGTAAGGACATGGACTTGGATAACAGAGGACAGGAGGGACATGGAGAGGTGCACCAAACTGACCCTGCAGGGCAGGCATCAGGGTTTGCAGCAGCACAATACACCACACAGGGCATGCGGGACGGGAGTACAGCACAACAATCCATAGAAAGCAAGAGGGAGGGGACAGGACCATGCACATGGACAACAGAGAACAGAGGGGCAAGAGGCAATGGTAGCTAGCTGACCATAATGGACAGACAGGAGAGAAAGCTGCAGCATGACAGACCATAAATGGCAGGAAGGACGGATCAGGGGCATTACAATGGAACAGACAAGCCAGGAGGGAGGGAGTAGGGGTCTGCACATGTAAACAGAGGGCTGGGGGCAAGGGGGCAGGGCAGGAGCAGCAAGATAGCCATGGAGGTCAGGCAGGATGGGCACTAGAAGCAAGACACACCATGAAGAGCAACAGTGAGACTGTGATGGCATACACACAGACCATCGAGGGAAGGTGGGAGGGGGTCAGGGGCAGCTAACTGACCACACAGGGAAGGTGGGAGGGGCCATGGCAGCACAGAAGACCATGCATGGCAAGTGGGAGGGTTAGTGGCAGCACAATGGCTATGATGGGCAAGAAGGAGGGTGCAGGGGCATGCACAAAGGACAATGGAGGATAGAAGGGAGGGTCAGGACCTGTGCACAGACAAGAAAGTTCAGGGGAAGGGGCCTCACAACAGACCGCATGGGGCAGGCAGGAGGAGCAGTTGCAGCACAACAGACCAGGGAGGGCAGAAGGGTGTGGCAGTACAATGGACCATGTAGGACAGGAGGAAGAGGATAGGGGCATGGCATGTGGACAGGCAGGGTGGAGGTGGCAGGGACAGGTTACAGTCATCTGATAATGCTAGGCAGGTGGGAGGGGAGTGGCAGCTCAACAGAACACTCAGAGTAGATAGGAGTGGCAGGTCCATGGAACATGGTGGGCAAAAAGGATGGAGCAGGGGCATGCACAAAGACATCGGAGGGCAGGGGGAAGGAGAATAGGGGCAACAAGCTAAGCACAGAGTTTAAGCAGGAGGTCAATGATGGGGCATAGAATTGGGCAATGGAGGGCAGGAGGAGGGGACTGGTACATCATACTAAATTGAGGGCAGTGGCAGCACATCAGACCATGCATGGCAGGAGGGAGGAGGCTAGTCCATGGATTCACACAACAGAGGATAGGGAGGAGGGGGATGGGGCAGTAAGCTAACTGTTCAGAGAAGGCAGGTATTAGGAAGTTTATGGTTTTTAAAACGTGTGTCTGTGCGAACTACTTAAAATATGAACAAGTATGCAGCATAATCTCACTTTTATTCAGGAAGAAGAGGACGTTTGTGACTGTGACTCCGGGCTCACTTGGCAGAAACACCCCCTGACCCTCCACCCCCTATCGCAAAATGTAATGCCTGTGAAAAGGGTAGGTGAACACAGTGTTATATAGAACATAGTCCTGAGAGCACGATTGAAAATGAAAACTAGATATAGTGTATGGTATAAACTATGCACCAAAAAGTTTGATATAAGATGAACCGGGCGTGAAATATAATATGCAATACATTGTGCGCAATGACAGATTCATTGGAGAGCGCGAGATAGCACAGGCACTAGCGCGTGCTATGCGATGTGCGCCTTGGAGTGTAATATGCACAGGGCAGTGTTGTGTAACCTAACTAGTCTCTAAAGTTGTAATATAAAATATGTGCTGGGGAGTGTAACGTTGCATATACACTGTGACAAACAAATGGATCCCAGATTGTAATATGTATGGCATAGCGCTGTGCGTTATAACATAGGCATCGAGGAAGGCACGTTAGATGGGGCAATATAACCCGTGCGAAGGCCAGTGTGGCATGACATATTCACGGGGTGGTGTTACAGTGCACATGGGCTAGTGAGTGTCATAGCATATGCACTAGCTGGTGGAATACAACACAGAGGTGTGTGGCACTCGGCAGGCAATGGTGGGTGTAACACAGCATTGGGCTCTGCCAGGAGCGCGCTGTGACTCTCAAGTGATGTTCGTCCCCTTTCCAGAGAGAAAAATAAAAAGTATTACACATCCGGCAGTGGATGTGTGTTTTATTAACCGTGAGGGGGGTTTCTTACATAGTTTTGGTCGAATTTTTGTCGAATCCCCTTTGAATGGCTTGGTGTGCATGTGTATTAAATGTGCCCGTCAATAGCTACCCATGTTTGTATAAATAAAAGACAAGGGTGTCTACCGGGATTAGGCACGGTAGGGCATCAGACATGTCAGAGCTTCACTAGTGGTGTAAATACATTCCACGTGGATTCATTGTATGCATAGTCGCCTTTTAATGAATATCACTCAAATCGTCATGGTGATAGGTACGTACGGTTTGTCCAGCATGTCCTAGGTGTGTCTATAAATATATATTTTTTTAAAATAATAAAAAACAGTGGCCGGCCCTGGGGATTGGGGTCAAAAAAATATAATTAGGAGACAGGCCCTGGGGGATGGGGTCATCAGGGCCAATAAATTAGAATAAGAAGGGGAACCACACAGCCCCCCTTCTTAAAAAATTAAAATAAATAAAAGACTGGCATCGTGCCGGAGGCCACGCCCCCTCCTTGCAGCACTCTGCAAACGCGCCCCCTGGCAAGTTGTAAGTTGGGGAATTAATTCCTCTTCAATACTGAGGGTCCCTGAGGGCCAACTAGCCCAACAGGCATCTCCAGTATGCGCCAGGGAGCTGCGCTGCAGACAGGTGTTCTGAGGCCAAGCCCCTTTTTACACCTCTCTGCAACGCAGCTCTGTGGCGCTTACTGGAGGTACCTAGTGGTCTAGTTTGACCCTAGGGACCCTTAGGATTCAAGGGGACTTAATCTCTCAACTTAGAACAGCCACAGGGCGCGTTTACACAGTGGTGAAGGGAGGGGATGGGGCCTGAGGTGACGTGTGCAAACACGCACTATGGCACATTTTAAATTGGGGATATAATTTCCCTTCAATACTGAGGGCCCCTGGGGGCTAACTAGCCCACCAAGTGCTTCCAGTAAGTGTCACTGAGCTGCATTGCAGAGAGGTGGTCCAGGCTGTGCCACTTTTTACACCTCTCTGCAACGCAGCTCTGTGGCACTTACTGGAGGTACCTAGTGGGCTAGTTGGACCCTAGGGACCCTCAGGATTCAAATGAACTTAATCTCCCAACTAAAAACGAACACAGGGCGTGTTTACACAGTGGTGAAGGGAGGGGACGGGGCCTGAGTTAACGTGTGCAAAAACGCCCTGTGGCCTGTTTTAAGAGGTAGTTTTAATCCCCCTGCCCTATTATATACCAGGGGCTTACAGAGGAGGTCATGCTAATCACAGGGGGACCCCAACGCATAATGTTCCCTAGTGTATGTAGGTGTTTTCACTGTCTTCTAAGTATCTTTTAACATAGCACTGGCTCTAGGACTGGTTAGTCAGACTCAGTTACCACCAGTATCCGTCTGAAAAAGTTGAGGGTACAGGATGATTTTGCAACAAGGATTCTTTCTGCTCTTCTTTTTGTTCTTTCTGCACGTTATCCTTCTTCCTGCACTTTTCTTCGTCTTTGAGGACTTGTTGCTTCTTTCTGCACTTCTTTTTTTTCTTTCTGTGCATTTTTTCTTCTTTCTTCACATGTCCTATCTCTGTAGGCATAGTTAGAAATTAGCATTTAAAAAACCTTTGAAATTCACAGAAAAAACCATAGGTTTCAGGCACGTTATAGTTAGCAATTAGCATTTAAAAAACCTCAGAAATTCACTGAAAAAACCATAGGTTTCAGGGGTGTTATAGTTAGCTGGACTTTTCACTTGTACAAAACCATTGAAATTCCCCCGTTATAGTTAGTTCAGCTAACGATAACTCGCGCGCCCGCAATGCACTGCTGATGACGTCACATATTACATCACTCATGACATGGTCAGTGACATCACTCATGACATCACTGATGACATCTCAAATGACATCACTTATGACATCACTGATGACATCATCCTTGTGATAGAGTGGCAGACCTTCTCTCACCCTAATATAACCTTTGATACACACATTTAAAAATAGAGACTAAAATTTTCAAAACAATGGACATACCAATACCAGTTATAACAACCTCTTCAGTAATTCTAAGATCCACATACACATCCACTCATTCACCAACAGTCCTATACAGTCACTCATACATGTACTCACTCATCATATGTACTCATACACCTATACATCCTGTTACACAATGCCACTCATCCATAGTTACTCACACACATAGTCACTCATGCTAACAAATAATCAAACATACATTTACTTGCATATACAGTTATACACACACCACCACACTTACTTCTACGGAAACTTACACATACTTAGTCTTTTAAACAATCACTTATAGAAACACATACTTATTCATACAGGAACTCTTTCAATCTCTCACTCTCACATATACTCACTTATATACACCAATAGTCACATATACTAGTTTAAAACATATGTAGTTACTCATAAAGACACTATTGAGACAGTCATTCACTCACTAACACACCCATACACACACTCATCCACCCATACAGTCCTGCACACATGCTGTCTTCAACACATACAAACAGCGAGTCACTCATTCATGCACCTATGCACTACGTAATACCCCCCACCCGAACCATGCAGACACTCAGACTGATACTCAAAAAACCAACTAATAACCTATATAGACACCCATGTAGCTACTCAGCAACCCATGCAGCCACTTATACACAAAGTGAGAGACTGATACAGATATTTACATATTTAAACATTACTCACTAAGCCATGTATTCACTATGATACACTTAATCAGTCAGTTACACAATCAATTTTTCAAAAACAAATCATCCAGTTAGACACTTATATACCCATTTATTCTTCCATCGACCTTGAGATATACATATATAAAACATATTTAATTTTCAGAAAAACAGACATTCACTGGATGATGTCATCAGTGATGTCATCAGTGATGTCATTTGAGATGTCATCAGTGATGTCATGAGTGATGTCACTGACCATGTCATGAGTGATGTAATATGTGACGTCATCAGCAGTGCATTGCGGGCGCGCGAGTTATCGTTAGCTGAACTAACTATAACGGGAGAATTTCAATGGTTTTGTACAAGTGAAAAGTCCAGCTAACTATAACACCCCTGAAACCTATGGTTTTTTCAGTGAATATATATATTTATCCCTCAGCTGAGCGTTGCAAGGCAACGTAGTCGCTTTACCCTTGCCACTTGCGGTGGCGTTCTACGACGGGATGGCGAGCCCCTCAATGTCGAATCAAAATGCTGATTCTTTGTCAAGCAGCACACCGTAGACCAATTTACTTGTGCAGCGTTTTTTTTTTTTAGGTTTCTATCACACCCAACGCGTTTCGGGGAAGAAAACCCCTTGATCACGAGTAGCAGTGACTTTGGTTTGTTTGTTCAAATAAACAATCATGTGATACATAAACACAGTGAAAAGGCAGAAGGCAAAAACGGGCAGAGAGGCACAGGGCAGCAAGGGGAACAGAGGGAAAAATGGCACAGATCAAGTACAGGCAGCGGGGAAAGACGGGGAACAGCAGTCACAGGCACAGTAATGAAGACAAAGGCAATACAGGAAATACAGTGAAAACAATAAAAACAATACACTACAATACAATAACAAGCAGAAAAAAAGCGGAGATGAACAAACCTACGGCCTATCACTGGCCACCAGGGATGAGGCGCAGGTGGTAGCCTGCAGGTGGAGGAGGGCCTCAAACTTCCTCAGCAGCGGCAGCTGGGGCAGGGACACACAGGCGGTGCTGTGGGGAGGGGGAGCGACCTACCTGGAAGAAACAATTGGTCTGCCAGGGGGATTTTGCCTGTCTTTGTGGATTTTCAGAAGCAGGTATAGCGCTGGTAGCTTGGGATATTTACAAACCAGGAACTTAAATTTATCCCGTTCTAGAATAACCCTCTCCTTCCAGTCAGACAACTGGGCCTTATGTATCTGTATGGATTTCTCATATTCTTTTCTGCTACTCACTTCATATTTCTCAGAATCTGACAGTTGTTTCATACCTTCATTGATATACATGTCACGTGATAAAACAATCAATTTTCCCCCTTTATCAGCTTTTTTTATGACTATTGAACGATCACTTCTCAAATTATCAATAGCCATTATCTGATGTCTGAGAGAATTTTGTTGCCATACCATCTCTTTTGAGATAGTTTAAGAAATTCTTGTGTTGCCCCTCTTTCAAACACATCTATAGCATCATTTTTTATCTGTGGGAGAAATATCGATTTAGGCTTAAAACCACTTTTAACACTCATATCAATACGTACATTTTCATCAACAATAGAATTCGCAGTATCATAATCATCACTTTCCAATTCTCTCAGAGTATGCCGTAACTCAACATCACCTATACTGGTGGTACTAAGATTTTCATTGCTATTCAAGTTATCACCAATGTCAAATTGCCTTGAGAATACATCAAAATATGTGGACTTTTTTCTTTTTTTCCTTTTGCCTCTGGTGCAATCATTACCGTCTTATGTTAAGGACACAGGGGATTTCCTTAGACGCCTAGAGACTATTGATTGGAAAGCAGGCTACAATCTATTAAGTTTAGATGTTACAAGTTTATATACGTGTATCCCTCATCAACTGGGATTAGAGGCCTGTCGGTACTTCCTAAAAGACAGATCAGTCTCTTATACACTCCACACTGAAATGTTGATCTCAATGATGCTTAGCTGTCTTACACAGAATTTCTTTATCTTTGATGATAAGATACTTGATAGATATAGATAAGTTAAATAAGATATTTAGACAAACTCTCAGAACATCTATGGGGACGTACTTTGCTCCTTGCTTTGCAGGTCTCTACTTAGGGTATTTGGAAGAAACGATAGTCAAAAAAATGGAAGCCAGAAACAAAAAGGTGGTTACATGGGCACGCTACATCGATTACCTTTTTGTAGTGTGGAAAGGCAATGAGGCGGAAGCCAAATAATTTTTGAATGCTCTCAATAATAATGAATTCAATTTAAAATTCACAAGTGAATTCTCTGACATATCCCTGGAGTTTTTAGATCTCAAACTCAGAGTGACAAATGGCAAACTTGAGAGCACTCTCTTCCGGAAGGACACAGCAGGCAATAGCCTGCTACATGCTAGGAGTTGCCACCCCAAAAGCCTTATTCATAGTATCCCCCTTGGCGAGTTTTTGCGAGCAAAACGCAATTGCAACATGGAGGGGGGGGTATGTGAAAGAGGAAGCAATCATGACTAAGAGATTCCTCCAGAGAGGATACACCAAAGCTACCATTAGAAGAGCGAAGTTGGAAGTTAAAAACAGAATTAGATCAGACTTAATTGCCATCAAAGACACACCATTGGAGGATACTGATCAGAAGATCAGATTTATAACTACCTTCAATAGACAAGCTAAGCAAGTGAGACAAGGTCTAGGTAAATTCTGGCAGGTCTTGAGCACTGATAAAGATCAGGCACCCAAATTGAAACAGACCCAAAGATAACTTACAGGAAAGCTAGATCATTAAAAGACACTTTGCAGAACACTTGAAACATCTCTTATCAAGAAGTCAGATATCAGAGGCTTTTATACATGCCGTAATTGCAAGGCATGCAAATGCAGTAAAAATTGCAAATTATCATCTGCATGCAAACCTTTTGTCATTGGAAAACATTTATCTTGCAATACGGACTATGCAGTGTACGCTCTAAAATGTCCTTGCGATAAAACATATATAGGAAGTACACTGCACAGAGCAAAGAAACGTGTATTAGAGCACCTAAGAGCGATAAGAAACGGGGATAAACAATAGCCGGTCGCCAGACACTTTCAGAAATTTCACAATCAGGATGACAAACTGTTATCTTTCTGTGTCTTAGACACAATAAGTGCCAATGTTAGAGGAGGCAATCGGGTTCAGGATTTGAGACGTCTTGAATCGAGGTTAATTATCCAATACCAAACAATGGCTCCCAGGGGACATAATTGTGACGAAGACATGTCAGTCCATTTGGGCTAAGTTAATGTCCTTTCTGATTAAGTATTCAGTTTGTGGATATATTGTTTCTTCGTAATGTCCTGTTGTAATTTTAACCCAAATTATCAGATAATCTGATAAATTTACTGTCCTTACACTCACTGCTTAGTCATGTTAGTGGAGTGATTACATTGTAGTTGTGATCAAAATGTAAGAGTATTTATTAGAGTTCGTTGCCTCACAGCTTATTGTGTAGTTGTCTTTGTAAACTTTAATGAGAAGTGAAAAATGAACAATCTTTGTTATGTTTGGACCACAGGTTGAATAGAATGCAGCAGTGAAGAACTTGAAGCTTTTTTTACTTTACAAGATGCAGCCCCGGCTATCACCAGTCAGTTATATGTTTTGAGTGAAGCATCAAATTTATAATGCGTGATTTGGTCACAGGATGTGACCGAGGCGGGATTAAATTTTCTTTTGAAATTTGCCCACTTAGGCAAGACTGTGTAATGAATGGTTATTGAAGCCCAGTGACTTATTTGCCCACTAGGGCTTTATCATAGTATGTCACAGGAGGGCTAAAGCGCATTACAGTAATCATCAGCAGGGACTAAATGGGTTTGATTGGGTGTGTCAGAAGCCTAAATAAACAAACCGCTTCGCAACGAAATTGGTCTACGGTGTGCTGCTTGACAAAGAATCAGCATTTTGCATCGATATATATATTTATGAGAAAATATTTAAATAACTTTTTCTGCTATACACATAAAAGTAATTTTATTAAATAATACATTAAATTTAATTCATTCTATACCTAACTATTTATAATTTCAAACATAATAAATACATATGAATATTTCATTTATAGTGGGATTGATGTTTTTATTAATTCTTTAAAAAATACCCGAGTGGTGGAGATCTCCCTATGATAAATTAAAGGGAAAGGTAAAACAAAATTATTAAACTTTAAAAGAAACTATTCAAATTAATTTCATGTTAAATAGTAATGTGAATCAAATGATGTCACTGATGATGTCATGAGTGATGTAATATGTGACATCATCAGCAGTGCATTGCGGGGGCGTGAGTTATAGTTCCCTCAACTACTTATAACACCTGGATTCCTGAGGTTTTTTAAATGCTAATTTCTAACTATAACATCCCTGAAACCTATGATTTTGTCAGTGTATATATATATATTTATATATAAATATAAATATATATATAGATATATATATATATTAATGATGAGAGAATATTTAAATAACTTTTTCTAATATACACATAAAATAAATTTTATTAAATAATACATTAAATTTAATTAATTCTATACCTAACTTCTTATAATTTTAAACTTATAAATACATATGAATATTTCATTTAAAGTAGCATTGAGGTTTTTATTAATTCTTTAAAAAATACCCCAGTGGTGGACATATCCCTATGATAAATTAAAGTGAAAGGTAAAACAAAATTATTAAACTTTAACAGAAACTAGTCAAAATAATTTCACATGAAATAGTAATGTTAATTATGTGTATATACGTATTTTAAATGTAGAACAAAATAAGAGAATTACATCATTAGTAACTTAATCTAAAATTAAAATGTAATTCCTTTGAATGTATTAAATTAAATCAAAATTACTTTTCTGAAGTTTAAATTTGAAAAATCCCACATTAAGGGGCCAATTCCGATCCGGGTCGGAAAGCACTCCAACCGAGCCGGATCCGGAGTGTTTTCCGACCGAGCCAGAGTCCTGCAGTCCGACCGAGCGAGCGAGTACAATGCGGCTGTATGCTGCCAGACTCGGTTCGGTCAGACTCCCATAGAAGTCAATGGGAGCCGGTCGTACGACGTGTACATGGGCTCCCATTGACTCTATGGGTAAGTCGCGGACAAGTGCGCCCCCTACAGTGGGTACGCGTCGGTGCCATCTGCACCGTACATGCCTGTGTTGGGGAGACCCATGGGTCTCCCCCTTTGTCCGAGTCGTAGGGCTGCGGGTGACAGGGGTCCGACGCGGATCCCCAAAGGTAACCACCCGGACAATTTGCTAGCCGGACACACCGGCTCGCACAGGCTGTCTGACGCGTGCATCGTACTGGCTCGGTCATGAATCGCATCCATTGCACACCACGGTTAGCTTACGACCGAGACGTAGGTAACGGTTCGGACCCGGAAACGACTCGGTCGGTGAATTTCATGTAGCTCGCATCGTACTTGCTGGCTGGTACAGCTGTACGAGTCGGACGGAAAACACGCGTACGGCTCGTAGTTTTTCCGGCCGGATCGCGTTCGGTGCCCTTCCGACCTGGATTGGAATCGGCCCCAAAGTGTTATATATTTTGAATTATGTAATGATAATTATTAAAAGTGATGTATATAAGAAATATTAATGTAACATTGCTGTTTAAATTATAACAAGGTTATTAAAATATTTTAAAATGAAAATCAAATATGTTTTATTTTAGATAAATTTTTTTAGAATCAAATCCAATTTATTTATGATTCTAAATAGTTTCAATAATGTAATTTAATTTAACATTATTTCCTATAAGGTGTTAAGTACCTACCTCTAACTATTTTCTATGGGACAGTGTTGCAGTAACAGTGATTGCCTATGGGTGGTGCTGCACTTACTCCATCTCTGAGTCGGATTACATTTACTACTGTTTTAGGTTATTTTAGAAGTGTAGTTTGTGAATAGCAATGAGCTTACTCTTTAGTGGATGGGTGCATATTACATCCTAAACCCCTCTCAAATCCTGCATAAAATCCTCCTTAAACATCCATAATCCCTTCCCCTTTAGTTGTAAGTACTTCCTATTTTCCAGTCCCTCACACATGTATTACTAAAACATACACTTACGTATGCTTAGACTATGCAGTTGTGACAAAGCTCTCTGCAGAGGAAACGACAAAGTTTCAGATTAGTGCAAGACTGTTAAATATTGGATTTGATTTTAAACGTTTTAACTGAGGTTCGGGATAGTGCAATACTGTGTATTTTTGGGGTGGGAATACTATGATTGTATCTACTGTAACCTATTCAACCACAAAAACTTTACCTCACTCTCCAGTCTGCCTCAGTCCTGACTTTTTGAGCAGAGGGAGTTCTAGGATTCTTCTGGGTTGCCACACTGGGCTGGCTTCCTGGGGAGGTTTACGATCTAGGCGATGTACTCTCTGATGAGAGATGCCAATATTAGACCTATGGGGATGCAGACGTGCTGCTGGCATACCAAAGGCAAGCCCGTCTGCACCCAAATGTTACCAGGAACCCTGCCCCTCTGACCAGAAATACTACTACCACGGCCAAATTATACTACTACTCCATCAAACTACACCATCTCAACTCCAAATTCAGGTATTCTGGCTTTTCATCCCAGTGTTGAACAGGTCCTTTCTCTGTTAACCCGGTAAATCCTGTCTCCTGTCTTTACTGCAAGATTTCCTGCTCCCGTAGCTTCCTTATTTTCCACTGAACTGGAGGTTAATTCCCCATCAATCACCCTCAAGGGCTCATACAGCAATGGGGACTAAAGACCTGCAGCACCAATTCCTGTGTGTAATCCTTCTTCCCTTGTCATTCTCTATCTGAAAAAGCCTATACTGTAATATTAGATCTATGTAAAAGAACTTTACGAAATGTTGGTATCTTCTAACCTCTCTTTCTCCTGCACTGTGTTTTCTGACAGAATCTTGGATGAACGCAGCAGCTCTACCATGAATCCCTTTATCCCTTCCAGAGCAGTATCAACTGCTCAAGCTGGATAGAGACTCCATACTTGCAAAGATAAAGTGAAAATAGCTGTAATTGAGACCCTATCGGCTGAATGGGTGGAAATGTGTATTTTTAGATTTGAACTCTCAGCTACAGACTTCTGGATGGGTGCACTAACTTACAGTGCTCCTACAGCTAAGACAAACTTCAGTCTTCTTTTCCTCACATCATAGCATCTACATTTTTTTAATTTCTGGGGGATTTCAATTTTCATGGCAAAATTGTCCAAAAGAATGAGGTGGCCCTTCTTTTGGCTTGTATGGACATGCTAGGTGTTAAACAGGTTGTGGTGGGGCCTACTCATTTGGCCAGCCACACCCATATTCAATTTTTACTAATTCCCATGAGCTTCGGTGTTAACTCCCTTCTCCACTTCTCTGGACAGACTACTATTTGATTTACTTCCAAATTCAAAAAAACATATGAGCTGGTAAAATCAAAAAGAATGTCTATACGAGCTATGAGTCAGTGGAAATCTGTCCCTCCAATCTCCTTTGCTAAGGCCTATTTTCCATCTGAGTCTCTTAGTAATTTAAATGTAGAACTTGCTCTGGGGAACTTTCACAATTCCTTTTCCCAAGCACTAGACCACATCACCCCTCTCATACAGACTCCTGCTACCGCAAGCAAAAACAATGCCCCCTGGTTTTTGGCCGATTTAAAACTAGAGGAATCCAAGTACAAAAGGCTTGAAAGGCATGGGTGATGGACCAAAGCTCCCACAAAGAAGAATATAAATTGCTGCTGAAGAGCTATCATAATACTATCAAACGTCCAGAATAAACTGTATAATAAAAAATATTGAACAAGCAGGTAATTCCCAAAAAACTCTCTTCAAAACACTCAATGATTTCATCAAACCACATGCTTACACATGTATGAATCCGGCTAACCGAGAACTATGTGCCATTTTTTAATAAGCAAATAAAAACAATATCTTTACGAATTTCCAGCCCACCTGGAGCCAGCTTGAATGTCTTCCTGATTTTAGTCTGCCTTCACCTAAGGCCATCTTTCATCCGGAAAAGTTTTGTTCCTTGCACTTTGGAGCAGATCCAGAGGCTGCTAGACACAGCCAAAACAGGGTCATCATTGGACATGTTCCTTCCTGGAATTATGATGTTTCCAGCTCAATTGCTCCTGCCTTTTCAATCTCTCCAAGGATTCACCCTCAATCCCTATCATCAGGAAAACTGTCCAAGTCTCCTCCATTTTAAAGAATCCAACGCTGACCCTAACAATCCCTCAAATTTCCACCCTATCTTGCTACTTCCTCTCCATAGCAAACCTAGAGAGCATCATAAATAAGCAGCTAGCTACTTTCTTGGAAGAACATAAGCTCTTCAATCCCTCTGAGGTAGTCTCTGTCACTGATACTATCAGACTATCCATAGATACCGAGACCCCAACGATGCTTGTGCTTTTGGACAAACTGCGGCTTTTGACATGGTCTTCCAATATGTCCTAATTTGCGGGCTGCACAACATTGGGGCCTATGGCAAAGCACTCCACTGGTTTGTTGATTTCTTGAAAGGTCATACTCAAACTATCTTTCTGGAGCTCTTTAAATCACGTACCATGCAGGTCGATAAAGGGGTACTGCAGGGGTCCACACTAAGCTCCACATTATTCAACATCTATGTTGCCCCTTTGGCACAAATCACAATGCATGTGGTTTTGAGACAATATTCTATGCCGATGACACACAGTGGGTCATCTCCTTCGGTCTCAGTCTGGAAAGGGTGAAAGCCTACTTCTCTGACTGTATGAGGAAGATAGCTTTTGAATGCCCAACAACTGTCTGCAATTAAATGGAGAAAAGTCCAAAATACTTCTTTTTGGGGAATGACCAACACCTGGGGAAGTCGTATTGGTGGCAATCGAACTGTGACTTGCCCCATCCCCAAAACAAGTAGTTAAAAACCTTGATGTTAAGCTGTATTCAACATCTATGTCGCCCCTCTGGCACAAATCACAATGCCTGTGGTTTCGAGACAATATTCTATGCCGATGACACACAGTTGGTCATCTCCTTCAGTCCCAGTCTGGAAAGGGTGAAAGCCTTCTTCTCTGATTGTATGAGGAAGATAGCTTTTGAATGCCCACCAAATGTCTGCAATTAAATGGAGAAAAGACCAAAATACTTATTTTTGGGGAAAGACCAGCACCTCTGTAAGTAGTATTGGTGGCCATCGAACTGTGACTTGCCCCATCCCCAAAACAAGTAGTTAACAAGCATTGGCATAGCCAATAGGTCTCGCTTTTGGGACCTTATAAGTGAATAGCCATGCAATACTTGATGTTGTTTAATGTAGGATATTGTGCTGGATAACTAAACATTTATAATGTCACAAAGGCGACATCTATTGGCTATACATTGGGGGGCCTTATAAGTGTTTAGGTAGAGCTATTGACTTTGGCAATGTTTCTAAGCTGTGCTGTAGAGAGGTGTGGCTGCTGTGCAGCAGGCTGAGAAGTTGTAATTAAAAAGTGTAAGAAGCACTGAGGGATGCTGTGGTGTTGTTGAGTGATGATGTGCTGGCACTGAGTTATGCTGTGTTGGCATTGAGTGAAGCTGTGCTGGCCCTGAGTGATGGTGCGGTGGCCCTGAGTGATGCTGTGGTGGTGCAGACTGATGCTGTTGTGATGCTGATTGATGCTTTTGCGCTGCAGATTGATGCTGTGGTAGTGCTTAGTGATGCTGTTGTGGTCATGAGTGATGCTGTTGTGATCCTGAGTGATACTGTGGTGATGCTGAGTGATGCAGTGGTGAAGGTGAGTGATCCTGGGGTGGCCTGAGTGATGCTGTGGTGGTGCTGAGTGATGTTGTCGTGGTGCTGAGTGATGCTGTGGTGGTGCTGAGTGATGCTGTGGTGGTGTTGAGTGATGCTGTGGTGGTGCTGAGTAATGCTGTGGTGGCGCTGTGTGATGCTGTGGTAGCGCATAGTGATGCTGTGGTGGTACTGAGTGATGCTGTGGTATTTATGAGTGATGTTGTGGTGGTGCTGAATGATGCTGTTTTGAAGGTGAGTGATGATGTGGTGGTGCTGAGTGATGATGTGGTGGTGCTGACTGATGCTGTGGTGGATTTGAGTGATTCTGTGGTAGTGCTGAGTGATGCTGTGGTGGTTCTGATTGATGCTGTGGTTGCGTTGAGTGATATTGTTGTGTCCCTGACTGATGCTCTGGTGGTGCTGAGTGATGCTGTAGTGGTGCTGAGTGATGCTGTGGTTGTGCTGAGTGATGCTGTGGTGTTGTTGAGTGATGCAGTGTTGGCCTTGAGTGATGATGTGGTGTTGCTGAGTGAAGCTGTGGTGGTGCTGAGTGATGCTGTGGTGGTGCTGAGTGTTGCTGTGGTGACGTAGAGTGATGCAGTGAAGTGTTCGTTCAGATTTTGGGTTTGGTTTTTCTTTGTGGTTCATGCCACATTAAGCACATAGATACCCAGCTATTCAGCATGTTCTGTGCACTGTTTTTAATACTGTGGATAATAGTGGAAAATAATAAAAATCTGACTCTACTGGGATGTGATGAGCAGATAGGTGTCTTATTCCACTATATTCGATATGCGTCTTTAAGTAGTTTATAAAACCGATTTCTCGTCGGGAAGTGTGTTTAATTTCTCAGACGAACATCCTTTCCATGATGCTTTGAGCCAAAGTCCAGTGGTTCAGCCTCCACTTGCCAGAGCTTGCGAATGGCTGAAAGCCTAAAGATTAGGACACAGATTGGTGGAGGACCACGTTTACCAGGGGGTTAAGGAGCCCCTCAGAGGTTACAAACTAAAATCATTGGTTTAAGACTTTTGTATTGAGAAAGCGTATTGGTAAAACGTAGAAAACAGCACTATAAGAGCAGCAGCAGTGAGAGCTTCAGTCGGTTTGTAGGAAACGTAAGACCGTCACGTATGGTGCAGCAATATCACGGATGCCGGCAGCTAAATGCTTATTTCCAGCTATGCTCTCAGTAATGGTCAAGCAGAGAGCAAAAGATAAAGGCACGCACACACATAGCCACTTAAACAAGCGCTAAAACACCTGGGAAAATACATTTTAAAAAAGCAGAAAGGGTAGAAGGAAAGAGAACGAGCTGTAGCCCGGTAACTGATGAGGAGGGAGGGGGTAGTGAGAGCAGAGAGCAGGGGTTGGAGGGGCATAGAAGGAAAGAGAGCAAGTTGTAGCCCGGTAACTGACGAGGAGGGAGGGGGAGAAGGGTGGGGGTAGTGAGAGCAGAGAGCAGGGGGTGGAGGAGCATAGAAATAAAAGTGATTTGTGCGCTGTAAGGGTTGTAAGGCTTAATGAGCCATGACAGAAAGCCAGATGGCGGCTCTGCGCGTAACAGCAAGCTTGAGGCCAGCAAAAGCGTGTGGTTGGACTTTTAAAAGCCCACTTACTAAATGTCTTGTCAGTGCAGCGCATGCGCTGGCTCAGGTGAGACCTAAAAACCTTGATATTAAGCTGTACACTCCTCTGTCCATAAAGGAACATGTTTCAACCCTATGTTGAACCTGTTTTGCCACCATGCCATTATTGGAAACCCTAGTTTAATCCTTAATCACAAGTTGTCCTGTCTATGGAAATGCTTTACTTGTAGGTGCTAATGAGACTTTGCTGTTTAAACTGCAGGGGGTGCAGAAAACTTCACCCAGACTTGTCTGCAATCTCCCATTTGGTTGTCTCTCTGCTCCAGTACTACAATCTTTGCATTGCCTACCTATCAGGAAAAGGCTCATTTTTAGGGTGAGCCTAGACATCGCTTGCACTGTCAGATGATAGTTGTATGTACTTTGTGGGGCATTACTCCTCCCACTGCTTTGGATTGGCTTTTCTCTGTGCCTCTCAAAAATCATAGCCTGCAAGTGGATAATGGTTGGTGTATGTCCCACCTTTTTTCATAAGTTAACTCTCATGGAGCATTACTGCAGGAATGAGCAGCGACGCACACACAGCTTGTTGTCTTTTGTTTAATTTACAGTACGCTTCACTTCCCTGTGCTGTCTCTCCCCACCCTCTAACCCCTCCCACATCATTTCTGGCCCGCCCCCACCACCTCTCACAGATCGCTGCTCTTTTTTGCATCTAATTTACATTAATAAAATAATGTTTTGGTCTAATTTAAATTAATAGAATACAGTGCGAGCACGGGGAGATTAAATGATTTTCCCAGATTCACAGGATGTGGAGCCAACGCTGAGGTATAAACACAGATCCCCAACTCCCGATTGGACAGCTCTGACCCACTGCCCCACATCCTCTCCCTACCCTCTATCATTCTATTAGAGGCTTGTGAGAAAATGTTTTTATATATAGCGACTCCACAACAAGAAAAAAACTGGTCATATACTGTGTTACAAAAATTTAAATCCTATTTTTAAATAGAGCACGCAGTACGAAAGGAAAGGTGGCTGGGCCCTTTTCTGCTTTTGGCTTTGAACTTTTGTGCTAACTAGGAGTGTTAGTAGATGGGGAGTGCCATAGACTTAGTGAAATAGCATTGGCGCAATTTACACATTTACTTCTTCCTTCAGGGGCTCACTGAAGCCGTTAACAGCAGCCGGTGCTGCGTCTAATAACACTGATTATTGTTTTATAACTGCGTCGAACCTGTAATGAGATCGGCCGAGCGAGGGAAATGGCCGTGGAGCACCCCTATTGTGGGAGCAGGGAACATTCTGCTGCCAATATTTCCGCGCTCTCTTTATCCACTACCCAGTCACTTGTTGCCATGGAGAACGGTGTAATCCCCTTTCTTCCCCCTCTTTTGATTGGAGACGCCACAGACTCCTAGTGGGTCAAGGAGTTTGTGAGACAGCACCCCAGCTGCCATTAGAGGAAAATTACTCACAGGGAAAGTGGCCTAAAGTCTATTGATTCCCATTCTGATCACACAGTGTTTTTTTAAATTTGGACCAGCGGCATGGAGAGAGAATGCCCTCATCAAATAAATAAACTGCTGCGAGGCACCCAAAGTGTGGTCCAGCGGTTGAGCAGATAACTTTGGAACTGAGAGACCAGAGTATGTAGAAATGTTACTTCTCATCACACAAACTACAACCTCTGAGATTCTGGGCATGTCACTTTAACTCCAATTGACCTCCCCCACCTCAAATGCCATAACTGTGAGGACTTAGATTGAGAAGGGTGAACAAAACAGCAGTTATGGGAGAGATGGCAATATCTAGCCCTGTCAAAAATGCAGAACCAACTCTGTTAATCTGCCTTCATTCATTCACTTCCTCATCTACAACATCTGGAAACGTTCAAGTTTTTTTGTAATTACCACAACTTATGCCATGTTATGCTGGCTTTGTACCTGTCTCTAGGCAGGGGGAGCGGTCCATGCATCCACAAACCTACATTCATATATCTTATTTTTTTGTAGTTTTTCTATGGCACTGTTCTACCCCTTGATGGGGTTATAAAGTTCACTACAGTAGGCCAAATAAGAATCTTCTCTGTTGTATATGGTTGGGAGAATGTGTTGATTGACAAGTGGGTTAAGCGTGGCTTGTTTTGATATCCTGTATGAGACTAGAGATGTGATCCACGCTTGCTGCAGTGGCATTCTAACAATGTCATGCACAGAAGGAGGTTTACACTTTTTTCTGTGGATCAACTGGTGGGGGGGACCATCCGCATAGTTTCTGTAGGTGAGTTTGAAGGAATTGATAAAGTCAGCATGTTGTGCCAGAACATTTTTAAAATAGAAGGGGAGTGATAGTGGAACTCTCAGACATGTTTATCTTACTGCTGAATTTGCCAGAGTTGTGCTGTAATAAAGTGAATACTGGTGCTCCCTTGGTTGAGATAGGGTTTCATCCACTTGAAGATAGTGCCTTGAATTCTTTGTCTTATATGCTTTGCATGAGTAGCTGGTACTCCATGGTGTCAAATGCTGAATATCGGTCCATAAGGAGTAATGCAGCAACTCCATTTGTGTCTATGGAGTTTGAAGTTGTTACAGATGGGGATCAGCACTGATTCTATGTTTCCACCAGTTCAGAATCTTGTCCCTCTGTCAGAGAGGAGCTTTGTTCTGTGAAATTTGGTATGGAAGGACAATGTTTTTTTATGAGTTTGCATAGGACGGGCCATTTTCTATTGATCTGTAATTCACAAGGTAGAGTATTAACGTCCATGCTTCTTTAAAATGCATTTATTATAGGATTTTTTCAAGTTGCTCAAAAACACTCCAGTTACTAGGGATATGTTTATGAAAACTCTGGTTGATATGACAGTAATGGTTTCTTGAAGAAAGTTTTTATATATTTTTAGAGGCCAAGGGTTTGCAGAAGATCCTGATAGGTTTATAGCTTTGATTAGATAATTGGCTTCTTTTATTGTTAGCAGGTTGAAAGAACACAATGTAGGTTGCATTTTGGATGTAAGATGCTTAGTAGGCATCTCATGCTGGGAACCTCTTCTGCCCTTTTTTAAAAGGAAGTGTGCTTTGAGGCAGTCTGCTTTTTTGAAGGGGTCTGCTAAGGCTTTGCAGAGTTCCTGGGTGTGTTCCACCACTGATGAGATGCATGCTGATTTACAGAACTCAGTGACGATTTTAAAGTTTTTGGCTTAGGTGTGAGACCTCTGAAATGCAATGGGAGTAATGGTATGTCTATGCTTCTTTGATACAAGCTCTGAATTTTCTCTATTGTCTTTGGAACCAAACATTTTCATTTTGATAGTGTGTTTTCCTTTATCTTCTTTCAAGGGTGAGGTTTCTTTTTAATGTAGTTTTGTGTTGATTTGACCTTCCTATTTTCACAGAAAAGACGTAGTTTGCATTTTGTGTTATTTGGAGCCATGATGTCAAAGGACATTGTCTGGCAAAGGCAAAATTACTATACAGGCTTTGCAAAATTACATTGTTCTAATTTGCAGGTGGCTGAGCCCATCCTGGACAGGTTTTTAGATAATGTTCTCGTTTTTATGAGAGTGTGGTGAATTCATGACGTATTATACAGTTCTAAGACCCCTCTCTACCCAAGAGTGGCATCAGTTTGGTGATTGAAATGTATTCTTCAAGTACAGGGCAGCCTTGCTGGGAGTATTCACTTACCTACCTGGTTAACTCTCTGCACTCTGGGAATTGTGAGGGTAAGAACAATTACTTTCAAAGTAACTGTATTACCAAAATGTAGTGATCAACAACTTGGCAGTTGAGGAGACCGAACCATACAAAACAGATTAGAGAAAAATAGTTTCAGCTTCTAAAAACACTTCTAACCTGGCTCCTTTTAACATCAAAGTATTTCATTCCTGGTTGTCTTGGATGGTATTGTACCAATCCAAAGCTGTAATACCATGCCTTAAGTCCTAAAAGTATTTTGCCATTAACAGTTCAGTATGGGTGGCACTGTGCTAATCTTATCATTAAAGACTTTGCTGTAAAAATGGCAAAAGGCTTTGTCACTTTCTAAGTCGGCCTGGATGGCACTGTGCTAATCCTGTGCTTAAAACAAATAAATCTGCTCTCCTAAAAAGTGTCTGATTTTTGGTTCTTGTCTAAGCTGGGTCAGGTGGCTCAGTGGACTAATGAATCCACTGCAGGTGCCTGTGTTCAACCTCCTGGTCACAGGTTCAAATCCCAGCAAGTCCACTCAGCCTATCATCCATCTGATGTCAATAAAATGAGCATCATTGAGTTGGGTAACAATGATCATCTGTTATTCAGTGCCAAGAGACCTTGGGGGGAATGTGCTCTTTACAAATACTTATGTTATAGTCAGCGATTGTGCTGTCTCTGCACGACATACTTTATTCAGGATATGGGCTTTAAGAGCTCCTCCCATTTTCAAGGACTGCCCCTGTTACATGTGTTGTTATTCAGAGCTTGTGAGCACTATTTCTTTCTTGAAGATGGAGCACTCGAGATCAGTGCTTGTGGTTTACAGAGCTCTGTTGTAAACAGGGCTGTAAATCTTGCTCTTATTTTGCCATATTTGCTGTGCATTCAAAGACAAGGTCTGTTTTGACTGCAGCAGCCTCCTCCTCCCTCCTGCTTTTGAAACACATGGCCTGGTGTCATGGTCCCTGCCTTCCTATGGCTGATGCCGCCTCCTTCCCACAACTCAACAAGCATTTGCAATGCAATATGTCTCGCATTTGTGAGAGATTAAGCTATTGGCATTGTAATGCAAGGATTGTGTGAACACCTACTTTGTGCTTACTAGAAGCAAGGCTGGCAGTAACTGCACCTCTTTTACTGCCAGCCTTGCTTCTAATAAGCAAGGACTATAAGTACAAAGTGAGTGTTTACGCACCGCTTGCAGGTTTTCAAAGCACATAAATAGGGCATTGTCATTTACAATGTCAACAGCTGAAACACTAGTAAATGCAAAACCTATTGCATTGCAAATGCTTGCTATGATGTGCTACCTTGCCCATAAATCCTTGAATGGCAACGCTCTATCCTACTTACAAAATAGACTCAGATACTGTCACCTAAACAGAGAGCTAAGATCCACAGACTAAGCACTATTTCAAAATCCACTGATCCATATCTCTTTATTCTGCCGGAGGTCGTTCTCTTATCTGGCCCCCCTCTACTGGAATAAACTTTCCCTACAAATTTGTTTGTGTACAGAGCAGTGAAAGTTTAAAACACTCCTAAAAACGTGGCTGCTTTAGTTAGTTTTGCTAGTTTTATACATCAGCATAGCACCAAGCTATTCCTCCATCGATGATTTGCTAGATTACACTAAGTGATGTTAACATACTATAATATAGAAAAAGCAGAGGCTATACACATAAGTTATTGAGCAGCATTTTGTTGTACATCAGTAATACCATGTAGGAAAGTAGGATCTGCTTCACTGGTTACCCCTACTTTTTGCATTATGTGATGCTGTTTTGACTAGCAAACTGACTGGGAACCTATTAACCCCTTGCATGCGTCGGACGGCCCCCGGCCGTCTGACATCACGGGGGCGTGTGCGTCGGACGGCCGTGAGCCGTCCGATCTGCGCACGCGTGGAAATTTCCCACACTGTGGGGTAATTGCGGCCGCACCCAAAGGGTTAATCAGGACCCCAGTCTATCAGTTTTCTCCTTAAACTGTTGTGTTCAGTACTTAGGTACACTCCAGACTGCATACTGGGTTACCCTTGTCAGTCCCTAGTATATGGTACCCATGTACCCATGGCATTGGTACCCCAGAGGTATCCCATGGGCTGAAGAAAAACAGCACAAGTTGCACCACTCAAAATGTCCAATATAGTGTAAATCAATCCATATCCATGAGGTTTCTTTTCAGAGCAATCTTCTTTATTTCAATTGTTATGTACACATTAAAACATCCAAAAACAGCCAAAGCAGCCGACGCGTTTCGTCCACCTCGGGACTTCTTCAGGGCTGCAACAAATTTTATAAAAATACATAGAATAAATAACACACATAAGCAAAAGGCACAGACAATTATGACAATACAATAAACTAACATCAGAAGGATCAGAAATGATAGGGCCCAAGTGTTTATCACAGTTAAATTGGACATCCTTTTGTAAGCAACGACCAACATCAACTAATTGGAGTCATCAATAATCCTTAATTAATCTCCACATAAATAACAACATGAAATGAACATCACAACATCACAAAAATTAATTACAAAAAACGAATAGTTTCTTACATATATAATGTTTTGATCAGGAGGCCTTTGATAATCAACGGTAAGGGATATGATGCCCAATTTGCATAATTAAATTATCATCACCCGGAAATTTGGTTTCATTTAAAAAAGAAAAAATTCTCACTGTATTTCATATAGAATAGCATGTATTCTTAGGATTAAATCTAACCGTGAAATAACATTCATCATGTCCTCACTAAAAATATCTATCTAAAAATAAATGCAGAAAGCAGTAAAGCGACAAAGGGATGTATAAGGGTTAGGGGAATGGGGTATATACCCACCAAGAGAATTGCTGTGTTAGTCATAGAATTTTTTAATATGCCTTTTTCTGTATATCAATTGTCATGGTACTGGAAACATCTATATGTGTCACTAGGAAAAAAGCCAAAGAGTGAGTAAATATACAAGATAAGCTGAATAGATCAATTAGGTATATCAGTAACATAACACCAAACTATTAAGTTTTATCAACTATCATATACAGTCTCTGTCTAAATTCCTTTTTCTCTCATGGCCCGTATAATATTATACTGGCAACTACGTGATGCACCTTTTCCTTATTAGTAACAGTTAATCATGCTTTATCTTTCATTGTTATATAAGGTTAGTTAACTGCTCAAAGATGGCGGCCGATTTCCAAAACCCGCTCTTTTTATTGTCTTGCAATTGGAAGTACCCATGTCCTTAGAGGATATATTTATCTGTCACCTATTGACAATAGCTACGTTATTCAAACAGGATGTCGATTTTGCTTATATAATTTCCATTTACGTTGCTAAACTCGTGTTTAGCTCCTTACGATCACTCTCTTTCGGACTAAGAACTATAATATAAATTTGTGTTCTCTCATTCTGTCCTTTTAATATTGGTAGCCATAAGGTGATTGTGGGATCATTTAAGAATCATGAACGCACCTTATTTCTCAATAAAGATACGGGGCTCGTTTACCCTTCCAAGATGGCGGCGCTTTCTCAGATCCCGGCTTACGGTGCTAAACTCGCGGTTAGCTTTACACGATTTCTTTCTATCAGGCTACGAACTAAAATACAAACCTGTCTGTTTTAATTTAGTCCTTTCAATATTGGTAACCATAAGGTGATCGTGGGATTACTAATGAATCACGAAGACACCTTTTTCGCATCTTTGATGCGCGGCTCGCTTACCCTTCCAAGATGGCGGTGGTTCTTTCCAAACCCCGGCTTGATCATTTCTCGATCTCAGGAGGGTGAACTCAGGTGTTACCAATTAAGAATCACCTATAGCTCTATATAAACAGCATGTTTTTCCGACTTGCCCTGCTGTAACTTGACGGGAGTGACGACTTTTCCTTAAACAGATGTGGAATCGGGTAGGTCGATAGACTAGGTCTTCTTCACTCGTTTTTTTAGGGGCACCCTTCGCTAGCCTTTCTGGTTCATTTTCATGTATGGGGCTTCTTTTTTACTTCTATAAGATGCATTTATACTGAATTATTTTGCTTTCTGATTTGCAATCAAGAGGATGGTATTGGAATTAGTTCACTGCTCATGTTTTTTCTGTGTCACCTTCGAGTTTGACATGGATGTTTGAGGCTTTTCACGGGCCCCCCGCTAGTTTACTACTTTACAAAAGATATTTTGCATGTTTTTACAACATAAAATGGACTACATGGGGCGATTTCCACGCATTGCATATGGGAATCTTTTTGTGTCTCCAACTCTTTATTGTTATTATTCCTATTCTATACTTGATTTCTAACCTATTCAACTTATCACTCATCTCTAGGCATTTGAAAGAGTGACACTATCATTCGCACTTTTGGATAGAACTTAAACAGGATCAATGATGGAAGGATAGGATTCATCAGAGCTACTTAGCCAAATACCTTTCTTTTTGAAATTGAAATCGAGGTTTACACCTCTTTGAAGTGAGTACGCATACCATCCCTTAATAGTTTGGTGTTATGTTACTGATATACCTAATTGATCTATTCAGCTTATCTTGTATATTTTCTCACTCTTTGGCTTTTTTCCTAGTGACACATATAGATGTTTCCAGTACCATGACAATTGATATACAGAAAAAGGCATATTAAAAAATTCTATGACTAACACAGCAATTCTCTTGGTGGGTATATACCCCATTCCCCTAACCCTTATACATCCCTTTGTCGCTTTACTGCTTTCTGCATTTATTTTTAGATAGATATTTTTAGTGAGGACATGATGAATGTTATTGAACGGTTAGATTTAATCCTAAGAAAGGCCTGCATGCTATTCTATATGAAATACAGTGAGAATTTTTTCTTTTTTAAATGAAACCAAATTTCCGGGTGATGATAATTTAATTATGCAAATTGGGCATCATATCCCTTACCGTTGATTATCAAAGGCCTCCTGATCAAAACATTATATATGTAAGAAACTATTCGTTTTTTGTAATTAATTTTTGTGATGTTGTGATGTTCATTTAATGTTGTTATTTATGTGGAGATTAATTAAGGATTATTGATTACTCCAATTAGTTAATGTTGGTCGTTGCTTACAAAAGGATGTCCAATTTAACTGTGATAAAACTTGGGCCCTATCATTTATGATCCTTCTGATGTTAGTTTATTGTACTGTCATAATTATCTGTGCCTTTTGCTTATGTGTGTTATTAATTCTATGTATTTTTATAAAATTTGTTGCAGCCCTGAAGAAGTCCCGAGGTGGACGAAATGCGTCAGCTGCTGTGGCTGTTTTTGGATGTTTTAATGTGTACATAACAATTGAAATAAAGAAGATTGCTCTGAAAAGAAACCTCATGGATATGGATTGATTTACACTATATTGGACATTTTGAGTGGTGCAACTTGTGCTGTTTTTCTTCACTTTCATTCCAGAACTTGGAATAGCACTGTGTTGGCGGGTGCTAATCAAGTTTGCACACTCATTGTGAATGAAAATATCACCACTAGATAGGATGGGTTAATCCTAAATCCGGTGCTGTCCTAGAGGGATACCGCTAGCTTTGTTTGTCTTATGTATCCCATGGGCTGATGCATGTATTATGCCACCCATGAGAGATCATTCAAAATGGAACTACAGACCTGCCATTGCAGCCTGTGTAAGTTGATGCTTGCATGACTTACTAAAGATATAGGTTTACTATATCTAAGGGACACTGCACTTAAAACCCATAAGCCACCCCTATAGCAGGCCTTTACAACCCTGAAGGCACAGTGTGTGGTTCTAAGTGAGATGGTGCCCCTGCATGAGCAGGACACCCCAGCAGCCTATGGAGTCCATTCTCCCGGTTATCAGTGAAGCAGCCATATACTATATAGAAGGGCACCATGTAATTACACAATGACCATCTCGAAAACGGCTGCAACAAATCCTGTCATGTTTGGTATCAACCATGTTGGAATCATACCCCCACACCATAAACAGTGTTGGAGGTATGATTTCAAGCACTGGAAGAGCCCTCCGTTAGGTTCCCAGTGTTCCTGGTACCATCCTTCTAGACCCCGACAGCACAAAATAGTTGCTGCCGGCCAGAGACACATCTATGCCCTCCTGCTGCTGAGCTAAGCTTGAGCAGAGGAAGGTGGAACAATAGGCATCCTGTCAAAGCGAGGTGTGACCACATCCCAGACAGTATTTTGTGTATTGGGACCGGGTGGGTGCGCTTGCCAGTGCCAGAAAGTCTGTGTGAGGGGCACATTTGGTGCCCCTGTGCATAGTCCAGTTCAAACCAGTCCTGTGAGCTGTTTGCTCCCACTCTGGTATGAAACTGGATAAAGGACATGGGAATAACCTCCCCCCTGTCCAGACCCTCCCCTGGGAGGGTCCCCTGAATCTTCTTAACCTTTTCCCTAGGGTAATTAAGGGCTTACCTGAGTGTAGATCCCTAGATTCGGTGTGGAATAAGGTTCAGATCAGACACCACTGCACGTCTACCATCTGAGCATTCTGGGCTTGGCTGGACTTCGCTTGGGCCTGACTTCATTTCCCTTCCAGTCTGCTGCATCGTCTGTGCCTGTGCATTATATGGGATACTCCCAAGGCTTGTGAAGCATCAAAGACACCTGAAGTAATCTCTCTTTGAGTGAAGGAGTCACTCCCCTGCATGTGAAGGCACAGTAACTAAGTCGACCGGTCTGCAAATCCAGAGCTCCTTCGGGTTCCGTGGTCTCTGCAATGCACTTGGTGGTTTTCCATAGCTACTGAAGCCTGCCCTGCCCTCTCACCATGTTTGAGGCCAGTATCCCTAATGGGGGTTGCAATAACCGGACCCCAGTTCACCACATCCGACTTGCAGTTGCAAGGGCTTGTGGGTTCTTTGGAAGAATATCTTTGTGCTCCACGTAGCCCCAACCCGAGCATCTCCTTTGACCAGAATCTTCAGTCACACCACACCGTGGGCATCGTGGCTTGCATCTTTTGGTGAGCTGCTTGTGGTCCTCTTGCGAATACAGTGCCTCCGGCCTGTGGGTCCATTTGAGGGTCACATGTATCACTTTTGGGCTCCCCTGATTGTTCGGGCCTGCCCTGACTCCCCTGCTTGTTGTCAGTCCCCTGGACCTTGCTGGTCCCAACTGTACACCTTCTCGACTTCCTGCATGGGTTGCATTTGCCAAGGCTTGTTGGTGCTCCCGCCAGACAGCGACCCCTCAGCACTTGGCATCCTTCATGGGTGCAGCTCGTACCCAGGTCCTGGTCTTCCTCAGCATCGCCTGGTCCTCGGAGGGGCAGAGTCAAGCACTTTGTCATCTTCCCTGAAGCACCCGACATCGGAGGGCATTCATCTTACAAGTCTCCTGGTCACTCCTGAATGACGTAGACTCTGCTTTCAGGTACTCCTCTTCAAGAATCCATGTTTGGATTCCCACGGACACTTTCTCCTCTTCCAGCAGCAGCACTTTCCTGAAGTCCTCCATTGGTTTCGATAGCTGTTTCTGACACAAATTCACATGTATGCACCCGGCTTCCCTGGTGTAGGTAACATGGGTACTAGGGTATCCATGGGTGAGGTGGCTCTCCAACCTTCTGTCTTCCAAGGGGTTCCTCCAGGATCAACTGGGAAGGGTCCTTAATCTTTAAAAATCCAACCGCAATTTGCTCATATACTGGAAAAGAGCATCCAGTCGTCTTCACAAACTGCACACACTCTCCATGGGGTCCTTATCTACTTACCTTGGGTGGTTCTGTTGGTCCCCAGCAATTCTACATCCTCTCAACACTGTCTTGACTCGAGTGGTGGTTCTTATACCACTTTCTTAGTATAAGGTTTGGTCCCCCTCCCGGGCCACAGTGTATTTTTTGCTCCTTACTTTGTTTCTTTGCTAAAGTATTGTGTGCATCGTGCTTATCTCCATTTTGGAGACATTGGGACATACTAGAGAGTATTATATAATAAATACATATTTTTATAAATCCTTGGTGTGGTTCTTTTTAACTTAATCTATACTATAATATTGCATTCTGGTAAAACAAGCTGCTTTACACTCCTCCTGGACTAAACCTGAAGGCTGCTTTCCACAGCTACAACTTCAAGCGCTTTCTAAGGTTGTCTAAGACCTCTTAAATTACCATATTGGTTGTCTGGACTGGTGCAAGGTGCCCACTTACATTAGTGGACATCATATACCAGGCCAGCTTCTCACATACCATTTTAGTACTGCTAAATGCAGGTTATCAATAGGCCCAAGTGTAATTTGTATTTCTCCATGCAGTCATTTGAGCCATGATAAAGAAGGTTTATTAGAAATTCACAGCGAGCGGCTGCCAGTGCAGGGTCTCCAAGTTCAGGTTTCAGATTACATATGCCTCACTAATGTTGACCTCCTGTTACTGGGAAATTGCAAATTTAGGTGGACTATGCATATTCTGAAAGCTGTACATAGAAAGCACAAGCTCTAATCAACTCTTGGATAAATAATTTTGGAGACATCGAATGTAAACCATAGAAATAACTAACTGGACATGACTACACTACTATTAACATCTCCATCTTCAAGTTGTCAGGGACAGCATAGTGTGATGCATTCATCTTCGAATCTGCCAGTTATGACAATATTAGCCACTCTTGTAACCTCACCACCAGATAGTCATCATCATGTATGAAAGTGCCTCTTTTTTTATGGTCATTCCCATTTTTTGTGAAGTGAAGCTGCTGGTTTTTAACTCAGTACAATGAGACCCTGCTAACCAGGCTCCAGTGCCTAAACCCTAAAAGACGTCAAAATTGGTTATACTCTTAACTGGCATATTTAAATTACATATAAGTCCCTAGTACATGGCATATAGTATACCCAGCACCTATTTTACCACCCACTACAGTGTTAGTGCAATTATGGCTTCAGGGCTACCAATGTAATCTGACTGTGGCAGTTTAAAAACTGCAACTTGGCCTGTTAAAAAAAACCTGTTTGACAGGCCTTTTAAGTATTGATAAGTCACCTTTAAGTAGGCCTTAAAGCCAATAAGGCAGGATGATTGGTATTTAAAATTCGGACATATGGAATCTTAATATTAAACCTTGTTTTATAGTGACCAGCTGTACCATTTGTGCAGTGCCCAGTAACTTGCTTAACTTTCCCTTTTCATGGGCAAATGTTAGCTAACACCTGAGCAGGCCCCATTGCTTGCTGTTCCAGTCTGGCAGGTTCTAATCCCAGTAGAAAGGGAGCTAAACCCAGAAATGATTTGAAGTTGCTGCAGAGGAGGGTTTGCTCATTTTCCTGCCCTCGAGTTTGGTGTGCGCACACAGACTGTCCACAAGGGAAGAAGGGTTTCACCAGCCTGGATTTAGGCAGAGAGGCACACTGTGGGCTTTTTGCATTAGAACACACTGTAAATGCTGCACAAGTGAGAAGGGTAACCCTTGGGAACTTTGACCTCATAGGTTAGAGAGGAGCCAATAGTCTTTCCCATGCACAAACTGGTGCCAGGCTTAAATTTGGCATTCCCCGTACCCCATTACCCTCCTGAAAACACTCAACCTGTGGAAGAACAAAAGAAGGACTGCAGCTGCTGTTTGAAACCCGTGAGGAGATCTGAAGAGCTGGACCTGTTCCTACTTTTACCCAGAACAAAGTACTGAACTCCAAGAGTCAGTTGGCTGACCTCCTGTTAAGCTAAAGGCCACAACAAGCCACAAAGGACCTTTTCCTGAAGAGCCCAACTGTCAAGTGCAACTGGACCTGCCCTGGACCCTGCTGCTGCCTTCTGCTGGAGTGAGTCTTGGCCCACAAATGCTATTTCTGAGGTCCTGGGACAATTGGCTGTGCTAAAAGTTACTGCTCCACCTAACATCCTGAAAACCTTAACATTAGAAGGATTTTTGCTCCAAAGACCTCTGGAAGAGCAGGACAAACCTGCTGAGTCAACCAGTGTTCTTTGCTGCTAGGGCTGAAGATTCCCGTCTCTCCAGGTTAGAGCTTTTCCACAGCTGTCAATCTGTTTCAGTGGGACCTCCTGGAGAAGGCATATGGCCTCATTGAGCTCTCTTTGGCTAGAGCCTTTACTTGCAGCCTTTCCCCGCATGATAAATCGGAGGTCCAAAAAAGTGACTGAGCCTGAATGTAGAAAACTTGACGGGCGAAGGCACCATAAATATCTGATCAGCAAGAAGACTTCCCTGGGCTTAAATTTAGAATTTTCCTACTCAAAGCTTTTCACCAGGAAGTCATCCAATGCCTATCCAGTGTCATGGAGCCCCTCCTGGAAACAGCCTGCTGCCTTGCCTTGCAGAAGGATTTTGACTTCCCGAAAAAAGAATCCAAAGTCTCAAGGTAACTACTCTGACTGGGTCAAACTTGATTGTTGTATCTGACACGCACCCCATCGTGGTTGGCCTGAATTCACCCATAGGTCACAGTCTAACCAACCATAGACTACCATTGGCACTTTTACATAAAAGTTAAAAAACATTTGATTTTTGTCCTTTTGGTGTCATTCTATTCACTCAATTATTCTCTATTTTTATAAATTGGAGTAGGATTTTTATTTGAGCCGTGTTTTTGACTGTTTCAGTGTAATTATACTCCAAATGCTTTATGCTATTTCTTAGGTTACGCCTGTCGGCTCGGTGCTATAGCTATCATTGGCTGAGCTTAGGTTGAAATTACCGAAACCTTTACTGGACCTAACAAGATAGTAACATTGTTACTTATTGTGGACTCCTCTCCACCCCAACTAATAGTCCGCCTTTTCATGATCCACATATGTATGACATTTTAAATTATGTTTCCTGAGCAATTGAGCCAGCAGTTGACCCATCCAGTTGAAAGTGAGGAGAACTGCCCAACCCTTTGGGATTTTTCTTCACTAAGGTGGAAAAACCTGGATAGACCATCAGCATTGACTTGGTCTGTTCCAGGACGGTGTGACACCGCAAAGCACATTCGCTGTAGTGAGATGGACCACCTCAACAGCTAGGGATTCTCACCCCTCATCTGCATTAGCCATCTGAGGTGTCTGTGGACTGTCCGAACCAAGACGTGAGCACCAAATAGGTATGGTCTAAGCTTCCTCAGTGCCCAGATCACTGCAAAGCCTTCCCTTTCCATTGCACTCCACCTCTGTTCCATGGCAAGTCGCCTCCTACTGATGAAGGCTACCAGTTGATCCAGGCACTATTCATGCAGCTGTGAGAGCATGGCCCCTGTGCATTACTCTGATGTGTCTGGCTGTACAATGAATTCTTTAGAGAAGTTAGGGGCCTTGAGGACCGGTGATATGCACTTGGCCTCATTCAGGGTGTTAAAAGCGTTCTGGCATGTCTCTGTCCAAATCATCTATCTGGGCTGCTTCTTAGAGGCCAGCTCTGAAAAGAGTGCAATAATGGTGCCATACCCCCTGACGATTCTCCTGTATTAACTGGTGAGGCCTAAAATGGTCCTCACCTCTGTCTGGGTCTTGGGCGGTTCCCAAGCCAGAATGGTTTGGATTTTAGCCTGGAGAGGCTGCAACTTGACTCCTCCTACATGTTGAACCAAGTAGACCACTACGCCATGCCCTATCTGGCACTTACTAGCCTTGATAGTAAAGCCCGCCCTCTGCAGAGTCTGAAGCACTTCCCTGAGGTGGCCAGGTGGTCCTCCCAGCTATAAATGAATAACACAATGTTGATAAGATAAGCAGCACTGAAGTTCTCCAGCCCAGCCAGGACCTGGCTGATCAACCTCTGGAAGGTGGAAGGGGCCTTCTTCAACCCAAAGGGCATTACCTGGAAATAGAAGTGCCCTCTTTGGGGTAGTGAACACTAGGCCTGGGTGGTAAATTCTGTTCTGCTCGCGTAATTTGCGTAATTTGGTTAATATCGCGTTCCACGGAGAATGCGGGATTGTCCAAAATTCTGTGTTTCTCGGCTTTGTGGAATTTTTTGCTTGTTTGCGTTCTCAAAATGTGTGTTCACGAGATATTTCCCCCCGAACACGCAAACAGCGATCGCGAACAGGAAAAAAGCATCGCGAACAAGCAATTTCTGCGTGTTCGCTGAGATTTTTAACTGTTTCGCAGAGCTTTGCGTAGCGCAACTACGTAAATTCCACCCAACCCTAACACACACCTCTCTTTGGCCCTGTTGATCGCAGCAATATGACAGCACCCAGATGTTAAATCAATCATGCTGAGGAACTTAGCAGCTCCCAACCGATCTATGAGTTCATCAGTTCTGGGATGGAATGTGTGTCAGTCTTGACTGCATTCATCCCCTGGTAATCCACACAGAACCTAAGTTCTGGTATGACACATGGAGGGGCAACCCTGAGGGCCAGCACCACTGGGCTGGAAGATGGGCTGTTTGAGGGCTTAATATCCCCTAACTCACAAATTTTGGAGACTTCTTCCTTAATGCTGGTTCTCACCTTGTCAGACAACCTGTAAATCTTACTCTACAAAGTAGTGCTGTTCCCAGTCATGCAGTGAGTCCTAGGGTAAGGGAGAGCAGTGAGGCAAACTGCTCCAAAAACTTTGGACAGCCTCTCTGTTGTTCTAGGGTAAGGGTAGGGGAGAAGCTGATACCGTCCACTGACCCATCCTGCTACTTGGAAGAAAAGATTTTAGGGAGAGGTTCGCTGTCCTCCTCCACTCCATCCTCCATGACCAGGAGCATGGTTACTTATGACCTCTCAAAGTGGGGTTTGAGCTGATGCAAAACCCTTAAAGGGTTCTGGGGAATCTTGAGGTCCACTAGGTAGAGGACCTCACTCTTGTACTCTTTCGCCTCTTAAGGTACAGATCCATGGTCTTGCAGGGCCATGGGCTCTAGAGGCACCATAACCCACATTTTGTTAGCAGTCTAAACTTCGACCAGAGTTGTCTTCTGGTCATACCACCATTTTATGACCTCCTGACTAGCTTCTAGATTCTCTTTGGATTTCTTTCAGAAGCACTTCATCTGGGGTCAGAATGCCAGCTTGGAGCTGATCACATCCTGGGGGGATTTCCTGGGAGCTTGCTGCCACCCCTCCTTCACCAGACTGAGGATTCCTTGCACTGGGAGCCTACACAGAAGTTAGAAAGGGCTGAAGTCAACCCCCTACTGCAGTATTTCCTTGTAGGCAAAGAGCAGGCATTGTAGGAGGTCATCCCACTTCCACCACAAGGGGCTCTGACAGGCCCATGACCATGGCTGTTAGGGTCTTGTTTACCTCTCAACAAGCCCATTACCTTTGAGGTGGTAAGAAGGGGAGAACTTGTGGGTTACCCCACACTCCTTCCTCATAGATTTCATGTACACCAACATGAATTTGGTCCCACTGTCAGATGTCACCTCCCTGGGGAACCCTACATGGGTAAATATCCCCATCAGTGCCCTCAGGCACTGTGGGCACTGTCACCGTCCTCAGATGTATAGCCTCCAGGTACCAAGTGGCACGGTCCACCGGAGACCAGGATGAACTTTTTGACAAGGAATGTCTTGAGGTCTAGAGGCCAAACAATGTCAATGCCCACCCATTCAAAGGGGGTGCAAATGACAGGGAACAGCTGCAGGAGAGCCTTGCAAGTCCCTCCTGACATGCCACTGTCCAAGCAGCTAGGGCATGGCCGGCAGAGGACATCTGAGGCCATCCTCATCCAGGGCCAGTAAAAGTGGGTGACAAGCCTTTCAAAGGCCTTGCCCATGCCTAGGTGACCTGCCAGGAGTATATCATGAGCCAATTACAGTAGGAAGGCCCTGTAGCACTGGGGGACCATCAACACATGGGTTGCACCAGGCTCAGGAATCTTAGGCTCACTATATCAGAGACCATTCAGCCCAGTAAATCAAGTGATTCTCAGAGGTGCTGTAAGCTGCCCGGGCCTTGGCCTGCCACCATAGGCCCTCAAGAGTAGGGCACTCCATATACACCTTGCAGAAGTCCTCCCTAGTGAAACCCTATTCCTGCTACCAGTTGGTCAACTCAGGTAGGTTCCCCAGGGTGACAGTGTCCTCCCCTGTAAGTTCTGAGGTGTCATCCTCAGGCTCATTCTCCTCTCAGACGGTGGGAATTTCAGGAGAGGGTTTCCAGTACCCCTTCCCCTTCCTCTTTTTGCAAGCACCTGGGTCATTCTTCCAAGCTCCAGGTCTTCCTGACTACCCTCTTGAACAGTTATGGATTGTGTGGTCAGGCACACCCACTCAGGAAACCCTACCATCTCCAAGTGTGACCTGAGCTCCACCTCCTTCCAGATAGTGTACGCATTACCAAGCGTCAATCCATAGGCATGGATAGACTCACAGCTACTCTCAAGGAACCTTTGACCCCCCACACAAAGGGAGCCAGAGGTACTGGATAGTTGTCGGCTACAATAACCTTGTGGAATGTATTAGGGACTATTTGCTCTGAGGTCACCAGATTACATCAGACAGTAATGCTGGCTACAGTGTCTCTTGGAGCCCTCTGCCCATTGATTGTGACCCACCACTTGTATTTCCTAAACATGTGAATTCTCTGAACCATCTCTCCATCACCCACGGACACTAGGGTAACCTCTATGCTATCCACCTCCCTATCTGGAACAATCTCTGCCCTAAGCGCTACACTAACCAACCCCAGTGCCTGCCAACCAGTAGCAGGCTGTATCCACTTGGGGCACTTGGCATCCCCCTTCTAGAGCCCAACCTGTTGGCACCCATAGCTCTTAGGGGGTGCCTTCGCTGATGACATACTATTAGGGAATCATTTCTTCATTCCTTTAGGTTGGAGTTGTGAGTCCTGACTCTTTAGAGCTAGTTTGGGGACCTTTAGAGACGTCCCTGATGTTATGCTTACCTCTCCTTTTTATCTCTGGTGGAGACCTTGCCCACCCTTATGATGATTCCCCAGATAACTTCTTATGAGCCCTGGTACTGAGCCATTGGTCTACCTCATTGGAAAGGTCTCTGGGGTCAGTGAACTTACTATGAATAAGATGCTGGTGCAGATCTGCAAAACAAAGACTGGCCATGTGCTCTCTTGCATTCACATTGCACATCCTCTGACACTGATTGTGATGGGTTCGAAGGACCTCATGACAGGGATGAGGACGGTGACCCTCTATCTTTGTTGCTGAATCAGGACTGGCCCTTTAAGGAAGACGCGGACTCTGAGGATGCGGAGTTGGCCCCCGTGACGTCAGCCTTTGTCGACCTATCCTTGGTCTCACCATCATTGAAGAGGGACGACCCAGAAGACGCCAGCGCGAAAGCCGTGGATGCCGAAGAAGAGTCGAGCGAGAAGCCAGGAGAGCGGAGGAGAAAGGTGCACGCCAGGGACGACGGAACGGACACCGGGAACAGAGCGGAACCACCAGGAGGAGGGCCAGGAGGCCAAGTACACCACGCATCGCCCAGCCACACTTCAGGAGAAGTGTGGCTACCCGAGGTACGGAGGAGGATCCAGGGGTTGTTCTAATTGCAAGGGGGAAGCGGGTGAATTGCGGAAGGGACATCCCAGGGGGAACGAGGTGCATGATTTCGTAGGTTCTCTCTCCGTAGGGAAACGTGTTACAACCTGTCACAGTTGGTGGTGGTCTCTGGTGAACTCGCAATTCCTGCACTCCCGTCCCTAAAACGTATATATAGACCCTGCGAGCATACCCCTAAAGCCCTATTCTCTTTCTTTGTATATTTTATGACCTCGCCTCCACTGCCGGCCGTGAGGAACACTGTAGGGTACGAGAAATCGGAAAGAACGAAAGGAAAACCGGCAAGAAAGAAGACCCGGATGGGAGCTACCTGGACTGTTATATTCTGTTTCTTCCTGACTTCAATAAACCACCTTCGTAAACTCGCCCTTGTATTGGCTCCTTCCCGTCTTGTCCACTCTACTGGGTGACACTGATAATCCTTCACTTAACTGCCCCTCACTTAACCATTCAGTGTCTTGCAAAAGGAGTCCACACAATCCACAACTGCTGGTCCAGATTATTGTGGCCCTACACTTCTGCCTGTACTTTTCTGAGGTGGGACACTACTTTCTGACAAGGTTGTTGTTCATGGGGGGATACCTGATCCTATCTCCGTTATCTAGGGCCAGTAGGGCCTCCCTCCCCTTGCTAAAGATGTACTTCCAGGGGCTAGCCCCCAATCCTCCTCAGGGATCGTATACAACTGCAAAGCACTCCCATATGCTTCAAACCTTTTGTCGGGTGTAGAGCCAGAATATCGATGTAAAAATATCGATGTGCACAAATATCGTGGTAAAAATATCATTGGTCGAGAATATCGAAAAAAAAAATATCATGGTGTAGAATATCGATTTTGGGTAAGTAATATCGATGTAAAAAATATCAAAGTGTTTAATATCGTTTGCAAAAATATAGATGTTAAAAATATCGATTTTTTTATTAATGTCATGTATTTTAGAATATATTTAATATGTATGTGATGCATGTATTGTTTGTATAAGAATTCTTTGTATTTTTATTATATATGTTAAAATTTTAGTAGCTATTTAATTTTTTTTGTTTGAATTTTGCATTGGTCGTGGGTTTATAGGGGAATAGGGTGAGAAGTAATTCAATTATATAAGATTTATTGATTATTTTTAGTAGTTATTATTTTTTTATATTTGAATTTTGCATTTTTAGTACTGTAGCAGGTTGTGGGTTTATAGGGGAATAGGGTGGGAAGTAATTTAATTGCAGAAAATTTATTGATTAATTTGTATTTATTAATATTTGTTGAATTGAGATGTGTTATATGTGTAAATATTTTTTTTATTAATTATGTAATAATTAGCTGTTAAATAATTTTAATTAATTAATTAGAAATTAATTATGTTAATTGTGTAATTATTTTTAGGTCTGTGTTGTTATGTTTATAGATGAAAATGGTGGGAAGTACTTTATTTTTAATTGATTAATTAATAAGTAGTTGTTAATTAATAAAAATTAATTAATTAGGAATTATGGTAATTGTGTAATTTATTTTAGGTGTGTGTTGTGCATATTACAGTGTTAAAGAATGTGTATTCAATGAATGGTTATTAATCTTTTTTTATTAATAATAATTTGTTTAATGTATTTAATCTTACATTTTCAAAATATTGTTTATTTATTTTTAAGATTAATTACACATTTTCAATTGTTTAAATGTTATGATCAATTTTTGTTTATCTGCTTTCCAACAAATTCTCTACTGTTGCACTCACTGAAGTGGGAATAGTAATATTTACCCCTCCGCTGTCCAGCACTTTCCCTACTGTTGCACTTTTTGGAGTTGGAATAGTAATGTTTACCCCTCTGCTATCCAACACTTTCCCTACTTTTGCACTCACTTTTCAATTGTTTAAATGTTATGATCAATTTTTGTTTATCTGCTATCCAACAATTTCTCTACTGTTGCACTCACTGGAGAGGGAATAGTAATATTTACCCCTCCGCTGTCCAGCACTTTCCCTACTGTTGCACTCACTAGAGTGGGAATAATAATTTTTACCCCTCCACTTTCCAATATTTTCCCTACTGCGGCACTCACTGGAGTGGGAATAGTAATTTTTACCCATCCGCTATCCAAACTTTTCCCTACTGTTGCACTCACTGGAGTGGGAATAGTAACTATTACCCCTCCACTATCCAACACTTTCCCTACTGTTGCACTCATTGGAGTTAGAATAGTAATTTTTACCCCTCCGCTATCCAATACTTTCCCTACTGTTGCACTCACTGGAGTGGGAATAGTAATTTTTACCCCTCCGCTATCCAATACTTTCCCTACTGTTGCACTCACTGGAATGGGAATAGTAATTTTTACCCCTCCGCAAATCAACATATTCCCTACTGTTGTCATTTTTTTTATCATAGTTAAATGTTTGAATTACCTAGAAAATTGTTATTTTTAAATAAAGATAATTGTTAATACATTATTTTTAAGTAAATATATGTATATATATAAATTATTATGTTTTTGTGTTTATATTTTATTAAATTAAGTTTATTTGTAATATTTAGTTAAATGTATATTACATTTAATTTGTTTTGTTAAAATTTTTTATTAATATTTAATATTTTTAATACATTGTATTTTATATTATATATATTTAAAAATCGATATTTTTTACATATATATTTTTTATATCAATATTTTTGATTCGCTATTTTTGTACTTACCTGTTTAAGTATAGGGAGTAGATATTTTTGCATTCTTTATTTTTACTTCGATATTTTTATCATCGATATTTTGGTCATCGATATTTTATCAGTGAACCCTTTTGTCGTTTTCATGCCCCAAAACAAAGTCAGGCACCAGAATTTTGGGAATATGAACCCTCTTGTCTTCAGAGGAAACTGCAGGTATGCTGCCACCAATAATGTCAGACTCTACGTGCCTGGCTTTGACATGCAGCTCTTTGAGGCTCCTTTCATGAGCCAGTCGCTCTACGGCCAGTTTTGTCTCGATAGCCAGTTTCCTTTCCTCCATTTTAATTCTGCCTTCCTGTCCTCCAGCTCCTCGGGGGACAGGCATTGGGAAGACGCACTTCTGCTGTGGAAGAGAGCTACAATTTAGGGGGTACATCATCCTCCTCAGCAGAATGCTGCCTCACAGGACTGGTAGTCAGATTCTCTCCTTTCCTGTCCACATCATCATATCCATCTGTTGCTGTAACCAGTGGACTTCAGCCAATGCTCTAAGCACCTATTGAAGCTCCACCTTAGTGGTGTTGTTTATGGCTGGAAGTCCCCTCTCTTTGCAGAACACCTTGAGCTGAGTAAAAGCGTAGGCACACATTTTGGCCAGCTCAAACTCCATATTTGAAGGTGTGTATTCAGGCACAACAATCACAGAGAGAATTTTGAAAAACAAACAGGCCAATCATGGGTAGTTCAAACTTGAATGGGTCTCAGATATGGGATGGCAGTGCACACAAAATCACTGTATGGCACTGCATAAACACAAGTGCTAATCCTCACAGCTGATCACCAATGTAAGAAATTAGTTGTTGGTTGACTGGAGTGTTAGCCTGGTAAAGCAGTAACACAATTCTTGTCAGGGTGAGGCACACGCCAGCCCTAAACTCATCTGTGCTCAACCCTCTGGTAGCTTGGCACAGAGTGGTCAGGCTTAGAGGCAAATGTGTAAATTATTTGTGCAACACTTCAAACAGTGATAAAGTGAAAATACCACACAAAAACTATCCCACACCAAGTTAGAAAGGTAGGCCAATTTTTAATAAATAAAAAAGACTAAAATTACATAAACCCAATTAGTAGAACCAGACATATGCAATTCTTAGTGAAAATAGCACACAGAACCTCAAAGCGCCAACTGTGGTTATCTGGTTGTGCCGGTCCAGGACAAAGGCAGAAGTTCAGGTTGACTAGGATGGAGCACAGGCCGGCCAGCTACAGGGTCCCAGTTAGGCCAGCTGAACAAAATACCTTTAATCCTGGTTTGAAGACCATTGCAAGAGTCCACTTTGGCAGTAATGAAAGAAACTCCAAGGATAGTAGGTAGGTTGAAATATCAAAGTATTTATTTCAAGTCAGAAAACAGACCAATGACGGTGCACTCCTGTTCAGTCTGCATTGGCAGTCAACTGACTGACCGAGAACACTCGAACCGAACAGAGACCTGCATTCATGGAGACAAATAACAAGGAACCTAAGGCAAGGTTTAAAACAAAGCAGACCTTGTGCAAGACATGAATCAGAGAGCATTGCACAAAATGACTACACAACACATTAAGCTTCAAGAAGGCATACAACATCACCTTCTCCCTTTATCAAAGGAATCTAAGAAATTACAAAATAATGTAATCTCTGAGGCAACTTGATAGTGCGCTGACCGCGAGAAGAAGATGTTCCCTCTTGACCGATCTCATCTGGCACCACTTGCACATCAGTACAATCATTCAACTCTTGAGAAGTAGCCAAGTGACCTACATCATTGCTGGAGTTCAATGGAATGGTCACCTGTTCAGGCTTCGTTTCAAGGTCATAACCAAAAGTTGAGTCCTTAACATTACCTCTGTTTGCATACACATGTTTGAAAATATCAACCTGTTGTTTTGTTAGACAAATGACATTATCCTTGTTCCACCATCCTCTCCCCTCTAGAAGAACAGAGGGTTTGTTGACCCTTATGACAGGCATGGGAAAAGAAAATTTGGACTCCCCTTTTCATAGTGTCCTTGACTTTGTGCTTACCATTGTGCAGCAATTTTTGTGCCAACTGCTTGGCAGCCACTCTGTTCCTCACCATCAGATCACTGTTTTCCACATTTCTGTTCTCAGCTAAAGACTAACCTGCGGAAAACTTAAGAAACCAATCAGGCATAAGTTTACAGTTAGCTTCCGGTCCCTGAGAGCCTTGAAAGGTGTGACACCAGTAGTAGAATGAGGAGAGGTAATGTAAGCCCAAACTTTTTCTTGCAAGAAATCTGTCACACAAACAATGGTAGCTAGAGCAGTGGGGATGCCCTCTTTGAGAAAACGATTAGCTCTCTCAACAAGTCCATTGGAGCTTAGACTGTAGAGAGCATCCTGCAATTGTATCCTCAAAAAAGCTTGCATTTGGTTCAAGAGAAAATGCATACCGTTGTCAGAGACAATGGCACACGGAGGAACCTCCACTTTAAATATTTTCTCAAGGAAACAAATAACAGCAGAAGAACTTGCTGCTTCAACAAAAGAATAGCAAATCCACTTTGAGTAGTAGTCTATGGCCACTAGCAAATATCTCTTGTTAGTAGACAACAAAGTAAAAGGCCCTAAAAAATCTAAGGCAATTTTCTCCCAAGGTCTGTTAGGAAAAGGAACAGGATGTAAAGGTTTCTTGGACATCCTCCAATGTTTATCAGAAACCACACACTGAGGACAAGACTCAACCACATTAACCCCTTTGCCGCGGCAGGAATTCCGCCGCGGCGCTGGGGGGGGTTTGGGGGCAGCGCGGTGGCGCTGTGCTCGTGACGGAACCGCTCCGTCACGAGCCACGGTTGAGCTGTGCTCATGACGGAGTGGTTCCGTCACGTCTCTGCCCACTGCGCCAATCGCCCGCACAGGCGAGGAATTAGCGGCGCGTGGGGGAGCGGCGGCCAACGGCCGCAGCATGACGGAACCACTCCGTCATGAGCACAGCGCAACCGTGGCTCATGACGTAGTGGTTCCGTCATGAGCGGGGAAGGGGTTAAGAACTTGAAACTCCATACCCGGCCACCAGTAAACCTGCCTCAACTTCTTGGTAGTGGCAGAAATCCCCAAATACCCCCATGTAGCAATGTTGATGATTTTAGGTCTAAGCTTAGTGTGAGGAACAAAATTACCCTTCCTGATGCAAATTCCGTCTTCAAAAGATAGTTCTTCAGACACTTGATTGAAAAATCTGAACTCTGTGGAAAGAGTTTTTTCAGCAGCCCATCTACTCTTGGAGTAGCTCTCATCTTTCTTCAAGACCAAGTCATTCTTCATGGCTGCATCCCACTCCTCTTGGGAGATGGTGCCACGGCAAGCAAACATGGCACCAACGAGACACACCACACACTCTTTGTCTGAGCTGTGAAGAGAATCAGTGCTGGAAACCAGTGGAAGGCGGGACAAGCAGTCCGTACGAACATTTTTACCCCCTTGGGCATATTTAACAATCAAATCATATTCTTGAAGTTTGGACAACAGACGGACAAAACGTGTGGATGCCTTACCCAATCCGTTCCCAGCAAAGAGAAACACCAAAGGTTTGTGGTCGGTAAAAATCTCACAAGAATTCCCCCAAATGTAGGCCTTGAACTTTTGAACCGCCAGCACTATTGCTAAAGCCTCTCTCTCGATAATGCTGTAATTAGACTCAGCACTAGACAGTGCCCTAGAGGCAAAAGCAATAGTGTTCTCAGTGCCATCCACCCATTGACCAAAAACAGCTCCTAGTCCCTTGAGATTAGCGTCAACAGTGATGAAGGACCTCCCTGAGGAAACAAAAGGACGTAAAGCAGGGGCATTGACCGCCAGCATTTTAAGTTCCTCAAATACAGCGTTTACAACCTCAGACCACAAACATTTTGACTCCTTTTTAAATAGTGATCTCAAAGGCTGAACAGTGAGAGCATACCTAGGCACGAACCCTGGAGTAATATTCATAAAGCCCTAAAAAGGAACACAATTCATCCTTATCAGCAGGTGCTAGTGCTTTCTGAATAGCCTTGACGTTACAAAATGTTGGCTTAATACATTTGTCAGAGATGAGGTGTCCTTAATACTCAACTTCTCGTACAAGTAGTTTACACTTACTTGGCTTGACAGTCATCCCTCTATCTTGAAGAACACCGAATACTTTGTGTAAAGCCAAAACTGGTTACTCCTCAGTGTCAGTGTAAATGAGTATGTCATACTGGAATGCTCGCACATTCGGCATATCACCAAAATGACTATCCATCAAATTTTGAAACACACTCGCTGCTGATGCGAGCCCGAATGTAAGTGCAGAAATTTGAAGGCTCCAAACAGAGTCACAAAGGCAGTGAGACTCATCAAAAAGTTGTATTACGTGATAGGCTGAGTGCAAGTCAATGTTGGAGAAAAACTTAGCTGAGCCAATATTGGCTAACATTTCCTGTGTGTGAGGTAGGGGATGACAATCAACCACTCTATTTTGGTTAAGGGACCTCAAGTCCACACATAGCCTGAGATCCTCTGTCCTTTTTTTGTCAAAACTATGGGAGAATCCACTCAGAGGCATTTATATGTTATGTTAAAAGTACTTATCAAGCGCGCGTACACCAAGCGTTTTATGGCGCGGAGAATATAGGGGAGGTGGCATCAACAGAACAGTTGGCTTACTCATATGCCTGAGAAAACAACCTGGTCTTCTTGAGTTGTTTTCTGAACTGAACATAGGAAGGCGCAGACCTCAGTTTCACAGGAAGCGAGTTCCAAAATTGTGGAGCCAAGACCGCGAATCTGAGACCCCCGTGTTTTTTGCGTTTGAATGTTCGAGTAGTCGGTAAGTTAAGATAAGAAGAACGCAGTTCCCGGGAAGGGATGTAACACTGAATTTATAGGTGCAATAATGTTCTCCTCTCTGAGTTTGGCCAACAATTTTTCAGATCCTCCCTGATGCCTAATGGCATGGGCCTGACCTTATGAATTACAGATAGGGCATTCATCTTGAGCTTGATGCAATGCTCAAAACCCGAGACTGTACCTACCACATCCTTGAACACCTTGGGATAAGAGTTAAACATTTTATGCGCTATACTCGAGTTGACACCCATGCATCACAAATCTAAGGGCTGTCCCCCAACACAATGGAAGGGTCCTTACCAGGAAGTAAAATGATCCTGAGTATGACAAGATTCAGTCAGCCCACCAGCCCACAATATCTCTTCCTTTTACAGCCACGTAAACCTTTGTGGTGATGGATCTTCCCAGACAAACTACAGGGAGCCAAAGAAATGCCAGAAGGTCAATGTTGTGCTCCCCAAAAGCCTTGGGATTGATGTCGGGGGAAGCACAACAGTTTCAGGAGTCCACCATTCAAAGAAAGTGCGGTCAGCTAGAATGGTAATGGGCGCGCCTGAATCGGCCATCACATGCACCTGCTTGCCACCAATGAGCGCATTCACCGTTGGGCCTTTGATAAGCTTGTCAGGAACAACAGATGCAATGGTGAGCACATCCACCGTCAATAGGACACTGGAGAATTTGATTCTATTCTCATGCATCTCACTTTGGAAGTCCTCAAGACTCACTCTGCTGACCTTAACTCTATTGTTGAAATTACCCCCAGCCACAGCTCCTCTCCAAACCCCTTGAAAAGGACCCATTTTCGAGCACTTGTTGCACATCTTGCCAATGGCAGGACAGGATGGATTGTTACCAATGTGGTTACTGGAGCTGCATCTGTAACACGCCTGCTGTCCGCGAGGTGCCTGATTTCTTTGAGCCTTCTTGTCAGTATGGATTCTATCCACAATCGCATACACAACCTCTTAATTCACTACTGCGTTAGTAGATGGTTGCATGGGAACAGCATGATTAGACAGTACTTTTGAAGTCTCTATAGACCTCTCAATCCCCTTGGCCACATCTAGCATCTCTGCCAAGCTAGGATTGCGACAAGTGAGAAACCGCTCCTGGATTTTCTTGGAATAACAATAAAACATAAATTGGCTGCATATGGGAGTATCGACGTTCGTTTCAAATTCACACTTAGCTGCAAGAATCCTGAGAGTAGAGACATACTCCTCCACCGACTCCTCACTCGAGTGTTTGCACATGGCAAAATTAAATCTTTCAAGTAAAACACTCGACCCCCCGGAAAACTGCTTCCTCATCCTCTTTTTGACTTCAAGATAACAATTCCAGGGAACACCCTCAGCAGCAGGTGTAGGAGCAGGCGGGAGATTATTGAAGACTCTCTGCGCAGATATCCCTAGATGATTAAATAAAAGAGCAATTTTCCTAGGAGGAGCGTACTTATCGGCATGTATGGCAGTCAAATAATTCTCAAAAATTCTGAGCTATTCCTCCCACTTGATATCCGGCTTACCAGCTTTAGGAAGAAAAGGTGGATGCTGAATAATACCTTGTGCAGAAGCCATGGTCAGAGAAACAACTAGCCACCACCAAAGAAAAGGAGCAGGAAAACCTTTGAATCAGTGAGCTCAAGTCAAACCAAATTACCCAAAGTGGAGCTGCAGCAGCATGTCAATTACACTGTTCCCAAGAAGTAATAAAAACAAATCAAAATCATCCCAGTGGTTGTAGAGATCGTAATGATCAAAGTACCTGAGAAGTATGAGAGTAGTCCTGCAGAGTCTCTCTTTAATGGGTAACGAGCCTTCCCACTTGAGTAGATCAGCTCCGGAGAAAACCTTAATGACCCATAACAAAGATGGCCGCACGCTGACGTGATGTAGAGACGTCAAGTCCCTGTCAGCGCGTCCTGAAGAACGGTGATCCCGGAAAGCCTACATCAAAGGACGAAGTCCCACTGTGATGCTGAGGTCTTTATGCATAGCAGACTCACATCCTCGTGAAGTCCTCACGACGGAAACGGACCTCCAAAGCTGCTCGCAGGAGAGACTCACCCCAAGAAGTATGCAGGGTGAATGAGTTTCCTTTTTTGAGGATGGTAGTGGGTCGGCATCTTGTGATCTCCGGCGGCAGCAAAATGGTTATGATGGCAGGGCGGTAGTTGGTGGGTTGGCAGCTTTCGTTTCACCCCACTCCTGGTACAAAAAATGTGGTAGGGATGAAAGAAACTCCAAGGATATCAGGTAGGTTGAAATATCAAAGTATGTATTTTAAGTCAGGAAACAGACCCACAACAGCGAGCTCCTGTTCAGTCTGCATCAGCAATCAACTGACTGACCCAGAACACTCGAACCGAACAGAGACCCGAAGCCATGGAGAGAAAGAACAAGTAACCTAAGGCAAGGTTCAAAACAAAGCAGACCTCGTATGAGACACGTGCCAGAGAGAATTGCACAAAATAACTACATAACACATTAAGCTAAAAGAAGGCATACAACATCCACGAAGATGCTATGCGCAGCCAAAGTGATGCATCGGTTCCGAGGTCCTGAGTCATCATCGAGGATCTCATCGATGAGGGCTTGCGATGCGAAATTCAACATCAAAGATGCATTGAGCAGTCGGGGTGATGCATTAGTTCAGAGGAGTTGCAGAGCTGCAATGCGTAGTCCAGTGTCATACTAGAGGTTGTCATCAATGAGGAATACGAGGGCCATGCACAGAGGATGCATTGTGTAGCAGCTTTTCTGGTGAGACAGCAAGCTGCGATACACTGTGTGTCCTTGCAACAGTGGAGATGCACGCAGTGGCGACAATACCTTGGTTCTGTTTGAGGTTGTGCTGCACATCAGAGTAGATGCCTTGGTTCCAATGGATCCGCAGAGGCTGGCAGAGTACCTTAGGACATCTTCCACGGGTCCAGGACTGGTGAGGCACAACTTGGCAGGGTAGACAGCAAAATCACAGAGTCCAGGTGCTGGGTTGTTGGAGCCTTCTGTCACTGAAGCTCAGGTCATGAGGACAGCCAGGTAGCCCTTGGAATCAATCTGGAGTCCTGGTTCAACAGATGCAGGTTTAGTCCTTCTCACCCAGGCAAGAGGGCAGCAGGCAGCAGGGCAGCATAGCAGGGCAGCAGTCCTTCAGAGCAGCAGTCCAGCAGAATAGCAGTCCTTTCAGGAGCACAGCAGTCCTTCTCCCTGGCAGAATATCCACAGGTCCAGAAGTGTGCTGAGGAGTTGGTGTCTGAGGTCCAATATTTATACCCAGTTGTGCCTTTGCAGTGGGAGAAGCTTCTAGAAGCTTGCCTTTGATGTGGACGGGTGCCCTGCCTTCCCTGCCCTGGCTCTAGACTAACTACATGGTGTATATTGTCCTTTGTGTGGAGGCAGGACACAGCCTATTTAATTTTAAGTGGGTCTGTGCCCAGCTCCTCCCTCCCATCCTGCCAGTGATGGCCCATCCAGGCACACCAAGCTCACTATTGTTTGTGACTATCTAGGAGCAATACACAAAGCCCAACTGTCAACTACACCCAATCATATGACCCAGAGACAAGCTGCAGTCACCAAATGGCTAATTCAGAAACATGCTAACTTTCTGAAAGACCGATTTACATATGGCTCGGTCTCAACTGGGCTGGCACGGTGAGCAAATGAATGATGGATGTAACCCAGATCTCTTGACTTGCAGTTAACGTTTGATTTGTTCTGCATTCCTTCCATCATTTGTATGTCTTTTGCTCTCTCACCCTAAGTGCACTGAGTTTGCCCAGACGTGGGTCCCGGGCACATTGTGCTTCAAGCTAGCGTGGCTGATGAGGGGTGATACCCTGAAACTGAACTCAGGATGCTTGGTTCTAATCCAGGGAGGACCTGGCTTGGCAGTTCGGACTGGACTGTTCCCATGAGGAGTAGGGTCAACGCTGATTTTTACAATGGATTTAACCCAGATCTCTTGACTGGGCAGAATGTTTGATTTGTTCTGCATTCCGTCCATCATTTGTGTACCCTTTGAACTTCTAAAAGCGTCATTTTCAAAAATGGAATTTAAATTCTGACTTCTCCATGAGTTAGGATTTGTCATTACAATTCCAAAGACACTAAACATGAATGAGTCACCAGTTCCCATTTGAAAGGTATAGCTTATTAAATGTAATAAGGTAACTCCAATGTTATCCTATTGGAGAGGTGGGCCTTGCAGTAGTGAAAAATGATTTTGAGATTTTCACCACAAGAACATATAAAGCTTAAAAGTGCATGTCCTACTTTTTAAATACATTACACCCTGCCCTCAGACCTTCTAGGGGCTACCTTATAGGTGTCATATGTATTAATAGGAAGGTTTGGGCCTGGCAAAAGGTTTATTTTGCCAGTTCGAAATAGCAGTTAAAACTGCACATAGGCTGCAATGGCAGGCCTGAGACAAGTTTCAAGTGCTACTCTAGTGAGTGACACAATCAGTGCTGCAGGGTCACTAGAAGCATTTAATTTAAAGGCCCTGGTCACAGAGAGTATCACTTTACTAGAGACTTACAAGTAAATCAAATATGCCAATTGGGTATAAGCCAATATTACCTTGTTTTAAGGAGAGAGCACAAGCACTTTAGCACTGGTTAGCAGGGGTAAAGTGTGCAGAATCATAAAACCAGTAAAAACGAAGTCAGCAAAAAAGGGAGGTTTGAAGTAAAAAAGTCAGTGGAAACCACGCCAAGGATGCCCGGTCTAAAAATAGGTAAGACCGAAATCAATAATTTGTAAAATTATGAATCTTCATTAGAGGATGCATAGACAGACCAGGAGCAGTACAACTTTATGTATGCCAGAAAACAGCAGGGTAGAAGGAAAGGTTGCCAGGTCTAACAGCGGTTACCTAAAGGTGTTGTATAAGAGAGTGGTCAAGGTTGGGATCTGATTCAAAACTCTAAGGCTAAAACATGTTTTCCAAGTTGGCTCATTTACTTCCTGCTAGACACAAAGAAATAATAGTATGTCTTGGATTTCTCACCAATCCCACTACTCCTTCAAGTTGCTCCTGCATCACTGAATTGTCAATGATATCAACGGCATACAAAAGAACTTAACTAGTATTGCTGGCTTGCCCTAATCCTGTGCCCAGACAGAGGAGATGATCCTTTAAGCTCACATGGGAGGATTCAGTTCCTCTACTATAGGGTGTATGGAATCTTTTGATTCACAGCTATGCACTTTGTTTATAAACCGTTTTTGTGCTTCTGGAAGAAAGATAGTTGCAAGCGTGAAGTATTTACTTCAATTGCCCTCTGCGGCAATGGTAAACAATTTCAACTGTGAGGAGCCACAGGGAGCAGTTGGTGGACTGTTGTTGTTTGGCAGCAGTTCTGCCTCGAGGCCCCCTCCCCTCACATATTGTCCTCTATGCTGCTCTACTACTGCCACAGTGAGGCCCTATTCTACATTCAACATTAAATAGCACCTGCACCACCACCCATGTCCCAGTCCATTTCCTTCCCCATACTCAGCCCAGCTCCTTGTCATACCTTAGCATCCACGGTTGTTTTCTTTTCACAGGATGACTCATCCTTCATCTTACATCTAGAAAAATGTTCAGCTGCTTGGCTACCACTGAGATTATTACATCATTGAAGTCTAATCCAAATGGAAATATCCCTGAACGTACTGACATTAGAAGATAAAGGTAAAACCTTCACTTATGGAAATTTCCCTGAATTTCCCGAATTTAGAAGGTAGAGGTCAAACGTTCACTCACCCCTAATCTGTGCTTGTTTTACAACTATTCACGACCATGGTTCCCATTATTTCACCAATCAATGAAAGATCTTATAGCGTTGATAACTAGCAAAGCCACTAACCACAGCAATTGTAAATGTTCATGTTATATGTAATGTCTATATTGTTAAGTGTCGGTTAATTATGAATAGAAAAAACTTCCATCACATATACAGATTACTCACCTCGCACATGACAATCTCATTCAGGTTCCAAGATAGACTTAAGCAAGCTGCCTCTTAGGACCAGCGGTGGCTATTCATCCCAATGTCACAGGCCTCCATGTCCCTCTATTAGATAAAAGGGTCTGCAGGAGCGTGCATTCAACATGCTTGATCACAAGATCATAAAATATTGCAGCAGTACAGACAAAATGGCAGCAGTACTTTAACACTTAATACACCGGTGAGCACCTCTACCAAATACTTCTCACAAATTGCATCTCTACTGATAGCTGCAAATCCCATTCAGTCATGGCGCACAAGGAGCTGGCTGTGCCCGAGGCTCATCCAGATGATATGGTAAGTAGGCCTTGAAATAAGTTACATGTTTTTGGCACGTGCTACAACCAAAGGGGGCTGTGGTTTTGATCAGGGTTGCAGGAGTCTCCACTCGTAAGCAACAGTGCTGGATGTCTTTGAGGCTGAAGTAGTAGCTGATTCTCTTTACTGGGACCCTTTTGCACAGTTTGATATTTCCTCCTGGACTCTCTGCTCTCTGTTCCCCTTGCTAGTATTTTTGCGGCTCTCTGTTCCCCTTGCTAGTATATCTGGCTCCTGTCCAGGGTGATCACCAATCTCTTACTGGGCAAAAGTGAAGATGAAACATCTAATTCCCTTACAACCAATCATTTGACTTACGTGACAGCACTGTCCTCTCATCCTTTTCAGCGGCAACACATGATGCGCCAGGATCTCTATAGCATATTACTACCATTGGCCTCAACAGTCTAACATCAACTCATCCATCTACAGCAGCATCAGAAACTATAGGTACTTTAGGTACATCTGACTTGGACATCAGACACTCTAAGGGCTTCGGTGGGGCTGGGAAATGTAGTGCACCTGTGTAAGGCGAGAGTAGTTCCTGAATGATCCCCATTTGGCTTAGAAGCTACTGGCTTTTACTGTCCAGCATCCAGTCTGACCATAATAGGTATAATTGTATCAGAAATATCAGATCTTCATATACTCCAATGACAAATTTTCCTGCCCAATGCCCATAATAAGAGTCGCTGTTGAAGCTCTCAGCATCTCTCATCTGCTTACAAACTACTGCAACTTGTGAGATCCTCTTTTTGGAAGTGGGCTGGTTTTGCAAACATACATGCATGAAGACTGCAGCGGATGGTATGGTGAATCAATCCAGCTCTTCCTCACAGATCTATTATGCTCCTTGGGATATTAATGGGTAGATACATATCACTTCTATACCTAGCTCCCCTTTTGTCTTGCAAAATCAGAGCCTTTCTAGACCACTACATGGTCTTTTGTCTAGCCATGCCTATAACATATAAAACTTTTCAAAGTGTTTGATTAATACAAAAGTGAAAAAATTCATAGTCATTCAACACCTAAAATCTAATAATGTTCTCTTAGACTCTCAGTCACCATTGAAACTCCTTCCTCGGAGCTGGTTGCTGTAAACCCACTAAGTCCAGAAGAGTGATTGCTTACTTCCTGGAATCTTGTTAGAAATGGGATTTCTGGTTAGCTAGGGCATGTGCCTAAGCCTCGCAGAAACCACCACTCTAGTCAAGGCAAGGGAGTTACACACTGAAGATAACCCCTGCTCACCCCCTAGTTAGCTTGGCATGAGCAGTCAGGCCTATCCCAGAGGCAATATATAAAGCGTTTCCGTAACACACACACACAGCAGCGACACACTAGGTACACCACATAAAAAACTCCACACAAGGTTATATAAAAGTAGCCTTTATATTATCCATAAAACAGATCAGAGCATAATCACATATGTACACTGTGCCACCTGGCACTAGGTATTAATTAACAGGGGATTATATACATTACAGGGCCAATCGGGCCACTGTCATCACCATTAGAACACATAAGTAGTAAAACACAGCCAGTTACTACTGGTAACATTACAGGTAGCATAAACGCATTTATGCATCACATTTTAGGCATACAACATCCTAAATGTTATATGTTATATGTATTTTATATAGTGCAAAATCACCTTCAGGTCTCTAAGCGCTTTTAGAGAAAGTGACCAAAATCACTGACGGAGCTGGAAACACAAGGCAGCGGGTGGAAGTTACACTGTGGTTAATGTCTCCCCAAATAGAAGAGTTTTAAGTTGTTTCCTAAATGTGAGGAGGACTGGTTCCCTACGAAGGTACTCAAGTAGACTATTCCAGATTTGTGGGAGCAAGACAGATAACGCTCTGCCCCCATTGGATTTGGTAATATATCGGGGAAGGACTAGGCGGCAGGCCTCAGACGATCGCAGTGTCCGGCCAGGAACATATTTCTCCAGCAGGCGTTCTTTTATATACACTGGTGCTTGGCCATAAATTGCTTTGTGGGCAATACAGAGGCCCTTGAATTGAGCTCTCTGTTTGATGGGAAGCCAATGCAATTTATGTAGAAGAGGGGTAGCGCGGGTCCTTTTGGGGAGTCTGAAAATGAGCCTAGCCGCATCATTCTGCACTACTAGCAGCGTCTTGATAATTTTCTTGGGGAGGTCGATATAAAGGGCATTCCCATAGTCTAGCCTAGAGATAACAGTGGCGGAAACAATTGCCTGTAGTGAGGACGTTGACAGAAGAGGGGCAAGTTTCCGTAGCTGCCTCATCAGACCTACACAGGTTCCCACCACCGTGGTAACCTGGCTGGACATGGACAAATTGGAGTCAATTTTTATACCCAAGCTTTTTACAGCCAGTACTGGTACGGGGGTAGTACCCTGTTCCGGTGGCCAGAAAAGGTCACACCAAGGGCTGCTTTTTGTGGGAATGACGAGCACTTCAGTCTTGTCAGGATTTATTTTTAAAGAATTGGCCGTCATCCAATTCACTGTGAATCTGAGCAGCTTTTGTGCCGATTCCTGGGCCTAACTAGAGTTGCTGATCTGGATGAGGAGTTGGGTATCATCAGCATAATTGAAGACTCGGCAGTCCATGTGGGCCAGGGTCTTCACCAGGGGCTGCCAATAGATATTAAAGAGGAGCGGGGATAATGCGGAGCCCTGGGGCATGCCACAGGTAAGAGTGCCCTTAGCCGAAGTATGCTCACCCAACTGAACGCTCTGAGTCTGGTCTGATAGAAACGATTCTAGCCATTGGTGTGCTGGCCCACTGATGCCCAGGTCGAGAAAAATTACCAGCGCACCACAGTAACTCTCCTGGGGTGCACACATCACCTTAGGGCTTTACGCCCCACCAGAACACAAGGTGATCTCCAGGTCAACGGGCCTCCATCAGGGGCCCGTCTGAGGCTGTCCCGTAATGCTCTCCATCCAAAAGTCAGGGCTCTCTGAGCATGTGGCTTTTTTAAGTCCATCATCTTGTGTGTTTTGCTGTTCGCCCTATGTGGGAAGGGAATGCCCAGACGTGGGTCCCATGCTCACTACGCCACTGGAGTCAAGCTATCCTGGCTGAAGAGGGGTGAAACCCCGAAACCGGTCCTAGGATGCTTGATTCCGGTCCAGGGAAGACATGGCTTGGCAGTTCGGGCTGGACTGTTCCCATGAGGCACAGGGTCAAGACTGATTTGCATGTGGCCATGTCTGAACTGGGGTGGCGTGGTGAGCAAAATAACGATAGATTAAACCCAGATCTGTGACTGGGGGTGAATGTTTTGCCAATTTGCAACATTCCATCCATCATCTTGTGTGTTTTGCTGTTCACCCTATGTGGGAAGGGTATGCCAAGACGTGGGTCCCGTGCTCACTACGCCACCGGAGTCAAGCTATCCTGGCTGAAGAGGGGTGAAACCCCGAAACCAGTCCTAGGATGCTTGATTCCAGTCCAGGGAAGACGTGGCTTGGCAGTTCGGGCTGGATTGTTCAAATGATGCACAGGGTCAAGACTGATTTGCATATGGCCATGTCTGAACTGGGGTGGCGAGGTGAGCAAAATAACGATGGATTAAACCCAGATCTGTGACTGGGGGTGAATGTTTTGCCAATGCACAACATTCCGTTCATCATCTTGTGTGTTTTGCTGTTTGCCCTATGTGGGAAGGGTATGCCCAGACGTGGGTCCCGTGCTCACTACACCACTGGAGTCAAGCTATCCTGGCTGAAGAGGGGTGAAACCCCGAAACCGGCCCTAGGATTCTTAATTCTGGTCCAGGGAAGACATGGCTTGGTAGTTCGTGCTGGACTGTTCCCATGAGGCACAGGGTCAAGACTGAATTGCATATGGCCATGTCTGAACTGGGGTGGCGTGGTGAGCAAAATAATGATGGATTAAACCCAGATCTGTGACTGGGGGTGAATGTTTTGCTAGTGTGCAACATTCCGTCCATCATCTTGTGTGCTTTGCTGTTCGCCCTATGTGGGAAGGTTATGCCCAGACGTGGGTACCATGCTCACTACGCCTCTGGAGTCAAGCTATCCAGGCTGAAGAGGGGTGAAACCCTGAAACAGGTCCTAGGATACTTGATTCCGGTCCAGGAAAGACATGGCTTGGCAGTTCGGGCTGGACTGTCCCCTTAAGCACAGGGTCAAGACTGATTTGCATATGGCCATGTCTGAACTGGGGTGGCGTAGTGAGCAAAATAACGATGGATTATACCTAGATCTGTGACTGGGGGTGAATGTTTTGCGAATGTGCAACATTCCGTCCATCATCTTGTGTGTTTTGCTGTACGCCCTATGTGGGAAGGGTATGCCCAGACATGGGTCCCGTGCTCACTACGCCACTGGAGTCAAGCTACCCTGGCTGAAGAGGGGTGAAACCCCGAAACTGGTCCTAGGATGCTTGATTCCGGTCCAGGGAAGACATGGCTTGGCAGTTCGGGCTGGACTGTTCCCATGAGGTACAGGGTCAAGACTGATTTGCATACGGCCATGTCTGAACTGGGGTGGCGTGGTGAGCAAAGTAAAGATGGATTAAACCCAGATCTGTGACTGGGGTGAATGTTTTGCCAATGTGCAACATTCCGTCCATCATCTTGTGTGTTTTGCTTTTTTTAAGCCACAAGGCTGCCGATGCAGCAGGGTACTTGCCCCAATGTGCCGGTACACAAAACGGGGCAAGGGTGCAACTCACCTGTGTCCTTTAGTATCACCAAACAAAATGCTCCCCCCACGTTGCAGCTGCCCACAATCCGGCAGTGCAACTGTACGAATCACATCAGGCACCAACAGTGCCTTGTGAGCCCCACTCACCGGGGCTCCTCTGGGGCAACTGGTGCAACCAGGAACCAACAGTGTGCTTATGGAGCCCCCCTCACCGGGACTCCTTTCCAGCGAAATCAAGCAGGCACCCACAGTGTGCTTTGGAAGCCCCCCTCACTGGAGCTTCCCTCGCAGAGAAATCGGGAGGCACCCGCAGGCACCAACAGTGCTTCACCTCCAGGCCCCACTCACCAGGGCTTCTCTTTCTCTCCTAGCCGGCTCAAAGGTTTGGCAGAAATCAGGCACCAACAGTGTGCCTTGCAGGCCCCAATCACAGGATCTCTTCTCACCTCGTCCTGTCTCCTCGCTGTGACCGGCTGTCTCGGATGACCCGCCTCTCCCTCTACCAGGTGGGGGGAGGCGGGAAGTTGTGAAAATGGAGCCTGTGAGGTTCTCGTCCCCTCCTCAGCATGCAGGGCTCTCCTCGATGCCACAGGAGACCTGCCTCTAACCAGGCACAGATCTTGCCTGACTTCCTGTTTCCTGATGCTGGCTTCCCCCGCAGCTCCCTCGTTGCTATGGCAACGCGCTGGGAGAGCCACCCTCAGCAACAGAGACAAAGGCAACTTCTTCCCGGCATTTCCACTGCCACACAGGTACTTGTTGTGTAACCACAAAAAGGCGGGGCACAGCGCTGTTTGCGGGAAAGACACAGTGTTCGCCTGGCGCCAAGCCTCCTAAGCACTACGGGGCTGGGCACATGGAGAGGTCACGGCCCTTCAGGGACCACAAGGAAGCAAGACAGGCAGTTCTACCCATGTTCTCTTGCTGCTGGCAGGAGAGAAGGGGCTGCACTTCTCCAGGGCTTCCAGCTCCTCTTGCAGACAGCATTTCACCAGATCCCTACTTGTAAGGGACAACAGGGCACTCCAGTATGCTGATGGCTTGCCAGGGGATTTTAAGCGCTCACAACACGCTCAGTCCCCAAAGTCCCTCAGGGCAGAGCTGGGCCCAAGCAGGCCAGCTCACAGGGCCCTCCAGCAGAGGGGCACACCTTTGTGACAGTTCCTCCCAGCGCCCAGCAGCAATACGGCTCCAAACAGGGACTACCAGCCATGGGGTCACAGCCCCAATATTTATATGTCCATTGTTTTTGTTCTTTTTCTCCGTTGTCAAGCAGGGCTCGGATGTCATCGGTGGCTGCGATCAGGGCGGTCTCGGTGCTGTGGTTGGCCCGGAAGCCAGACTGCGAGAGGTCGAGGGATCCGTTCGTCTCAAGGAAGGCGGCCAGCTGCTTGTTGACGGTCTTCTCGATGACTTTGGCAGGGAACGGGAGCAGCGAGATGGGGCGGTAGTTCTTGAGGTCGGTGGGGTCGGCTGATGGCTTCTTTAGTAGAGCGCTGAGTTCGGCGTGCTTCCAGCTCTCCGGGAAGGTAGCGGTGTCGAAGGAGGTGTTGATGATGTCCCGCAGGTGGGGTGAGATGACAGCGTCGGCCTTGTTGAAGACGTGGTGAGGGCAGGGGTCGGTCGGAGATCCGGAGTGGATGGAGTTCCTCGTGCGGACGGTGTCTACGGTGCCAATCGGGGTCCAGGCGCGGAGGGTGGTGGTGGGGGGTGGTGGTTCGGTCGTGGCGTGCGTCGGTTGAGTGCTGAAGCTGTTGTGTATGTCCGCGATCTTGTTGTGGAAGTAGGAGGCGAGGGAGTTGCAGAGGTCTTGCGAAGGGGTGATGCCGTTGTTTCCGGCGTTGGGGTTGGAGAGCTCTTTAACGATGTTGAAGAGTTCCTTGCTGTTGTGTGCGTTGTTGTCCAGTCGTTCCTTGAATGCAGTTTTCTTGGTGGCGTGGATCCGTTGGTGGTGTTTTCGGGTGGCGAGCTTGAGGGCAGTCATGTTGTCCGGTGTTGGGTCTCTGCGCCAGGCTCTCTCGAGGGCTCGGCAGTTCTTCTTGGAGCTCTTGAGTTCGTCAGTGAACCATGGGGCTTTCTTGCTGCCGGGTCTGCTAGGCGGGGTCCTCAAGGGGCCGAGGTCGTCTGCGCAGTCGCTGATCCACTTCGTGAGGTTGGTGACCGCTTGGCTGGGGTTCGTTGTGCTGGTGGGTGGGTTCTTGCTCAGGGAAGTCGCGAGCTGGTCGGCTGTGATCTTGTTCCAGCTTCTGCGTGCAGCCTGTTGCTGGTGGTGGTGCATCGTGGTCCTTCTGAAGCTGAAGTGGACGCAGCTGTGGTCAGTCCAGTGGAGTCCGGTGGCATGGCTGAAGGTGATGTCTTTGCTGGATGAGAAGACGGGGTCGAGTGTGTGTCTGGCGTAGTGGGTGGGGGTGGTCACCAGCTGCTTGAGTCCGAGGTTTGCGAGGTTGTCCAGCAGGGTGGTGGTGTTGCTGTCGTTGTTGTTCTCCAGGTGGAAGTTGAGGTCCCCGAGGAGGATGTAGTCAGCGGAGGGGAGGGCGTGCGGGCTGACGAAGTCGGCAATGTCCTCGCTGAATTGTGTGCGTGGTCCCGGGGGTCTGTAGATGAGGGTGCCTCTGAGGGTGGTCTTGGGGTTGATGTGGACCTGGAAGTGCAGGTGCTCGGCGGGTGCGAGGGTGTCGGTCATGATGCGGATGATGGCGATGCCTCCTCCAGTCTGGTTGATGCGGTCCCTCCGGATGATCTTGTAGCCGTCTGGGATGGCGATGGCGATGTCGGACGCTGAGGAGGTGTTCATCCAGGTTTCCGTGAGGAAGGCGACGTCTGGGGCTGTGGTGTCGAGCAGGTTCCAGAGCTCGACGGCGTGTCTGTGGATGGAGCGGGTGTTGAGCAGGATGCATTTCGGGTGGCTGCTGCTGTTGATCGTCTTGGTCTTGGTCGGTGCTGGAGTAGTGCAGGTCCGGATGCAGGTGAACTTGCAGGTGTGGCAGCAGAAGGGTCCGTGGGTGCGTCTCGGGGTGGCTCGGTAGCAGCCCTGGAATCGGCCGGCGTTGAGTGCGTTGAGTTCAGTGGTGTCGTAGGTCCAGCGGGGGGGCTGGTGTCTGCGGGGGCCAGGGGTCCTGGCACTGGGCGCGGTCCAGGTGCGGACGGGTGCAGACGGGCTTACCTTTGGCGCACCTTCGGCGCGCGTAGGCCGCGCCCGCTGCGCGTTATCCACTCTGCCATAAGTGGAGAGGGGGGGGGGCGGAGCGAGGGAGGGGCAGCTGGGAGGCGGGAGTGGGGAGGGCACAGAAAGGAAGAGGGCGTGGCCATGAGAACGGCGGCGGGAAGCGGGGAGCGGGGCGGAGAGGGCACAGGGGGTACAAGCACGAGAAAAACAATAAACTACAACAGTAAAGTACAGCAGTCTCAAAACAAAACAGCAGTGCAAAATACGAAACCGGGCAACAGAGTGCTACCTGGTCCGGCGGAGCCGAGACAGGGGGGGAGAGCGCTCACAGTGTGCGAGCGTTGCCTGGCAGCAGATCAGGCCGCAGAGGAAGGCGGGCCTGCGGGGCAGAGGGCTGAGCGAGGCTGCGAGCAGCAGCGAGGGGAGAGGTCACCGGCACAGCTGGTGGCCGTGTGGTGCTGGAGTGTCCTGCGAGCAGGTCACTCAGATCAGTGCCGCGCGGTCACTATATATGGACCAGTGGGAGGGAGGGCCAGCTGGGAGGCGGGAGCGGGGAGGGCACAGAAAGGAAGAGGGCGTGGCCACGAGGACGGCGGCGGGAAGCGAGGAGCGGGGCGGGGAGGGCACAGGGGGTACAAGCACGAGAAAAACAATAAACTACAACAGTAAAGTACAGCAGTCACAAAACAAAACAACAGTGCAAAATACGAAACCGGGCAACAGAGTGCTACCTGGTCCGGCGGAGCCGAGACAGGGGGGGAGAGCGCTCACAGTGTGCGAGCGTTGCCTAGCAGCAGATCAGGCCGCAGAGGAAGGCGGGCCTGCGGGGCAGAGGGCTGAGCGAGGCTGCGAGCAGCAGCGAGGGGAGAGGGCACCAGCACAGCTGGTGGCCGTGCGGCGCTGGAGTGTCCTGCGAACAGGTGTACACCAATGTTACAATGTTGTACCATAAAGAGAACATGCACTTTACACTGGAAAGCAGTGATGAAGTGCCCAGAGTCCTAAAACCACCAACACCAGTTCAGAAAAAATACCAGGAGGATGGCAAAAAGTTCAGGAATGACCCTGCAAAAAGGGCCAAGTCCAACAAATCTCATATGTGGGAAATCTTGACAGATTTCAACCACAAAAGGGACATCAAAGTTAATTTGCACTTTGACTATAATCGAGCTCGACTGAAAGGGGATGTGGAAGGGACCAGGTTGAACACTGAGAACCAGAGTACAGAGATGAAATAGACAAAAACGTTGATTTATATCATAATTTCCCCTTTTAAGAACTAATGGTGTGCAGAACAAAACCTAGAAGCTGAATCATGTTGCTAACTATCATATGTTCACATATGAATATGTGTTTCTTCATTGTCATCAATGGTCAGCACTTTAACTTTAGCACTATAATCGAGGCCACTAAAAAATTTAATAATACAACTTTTTGTCTCACTCATCACATAGTCCAATACCGACTGCCTAATTTGCAGATTTTAAGGCAAATAAATGTGTTTCCAGCACAATAATTATTAAAATGATTGCATATGCTTCGCCAGACTCAATTGATTTGGTCATCTTAAGCCTTTAATTGCTGTAATCAGTATTTTAACAGGTGACATTCTTACCCTGGTAAAGTGAATATCTTTATTTAATCCAGGGAGAACGGGATTTCCGCTGCAGTTGATGACATAAACTCAAATACTTAAATGCAATTCAAACAGGGTGAGTAAAATTATTAATTTTTGTCATTGTTTCTATTTATGCAAATGCATGTTCGTCATCAAAGACTGTTCTCAAAGCTGCTGTTGATTCAATCGGACTCCCAGACTTTGGAAGAATCACAAATGTGCTGCATATATTTCTAGGGTGACGTCTTGAATACTAAAGTAATTTTTAACAAGACACATATATAATATTGATAGAATGTACTTTACTGTTCAACAGAGCTGTTTTTAAAGAAGGTGACACTTAGGGGAATATGTACAAGCCCCTATCACCACCTAAACATCACGGCTCTCGCCCCTGCCATTGCAAACAGTAGTGTCCCGGGAGTGGGCACCCCGGGACACTGCAGGAGCCGGACCTTGGGGGTGGCGGTCCCCAGGGCCATGGAGGGCTCCAGGAGGGGGGCCGTGTGGCCCTCCTCCCAACTTGTTTAAAGACCTGGGGAGGTGGTGGTACCCGGGTTTGGGGGTCTGTAATGGACCCCCAGATTTACATTCTTAGTGCCCCGGGGAGGTGGCGGTCTCTGGGGGGTGTGGTGGGGCTCGAGCACCCCACACAGATTTGATTTTTTTTAAAAAGAGAGGGTGTGGTCCCTGGGGCAGCGGGGGGGCCGTGTGCCCCCGCGAATATTTTAGGAAAGCCCTGGAGGGTGGCTGTCCCCGGGGCTTGGGGGGGTCTTGTGCCACCACAAATATTTTAGAAAAGCTCCGGGGGTGGCAGTCCCTGGGGCTTAGGGGGGCCTTGGAGGCCCCCCACACATTAAAAAACAAGCCCTGGCGGTGGCGGTCCCTGGTGCTGCGTGGCATTACAATTTGTAAATTGGGCAATGCCCCCGAGACCTGGCCCACCTGGGGGCCTCATTTAAATGAAGCGCGGGAGCCCACGCTTCATTTTTTTAAATAATTCCGGTGGGATTCCTGACCCCAGCACGAATTCTGCTGAAATTATTTAAAAAAATGCTTTTTTGGGCCCTGGGTGTTTCTACCCTGCCCCTTTTTCTTGTTTTTTATGTTTGTTTCACTGTTTTCACCGAGTTACAAGATGGCTGCCAACACTTCCTGGTTTGGAGTGTTGGCAGCCAATCACAGTGAAGCTCGTGGTCGGGAGGGTTTGCGAATCCACCACGGCCCTAGGTAGCAAAACTTTTATTTTTTGAATTTCTCAGCAACTACTGAACGGATTTACACCATTTTTAAAAAACGGTCGCTTTCTGAACCAAACACTACCTTTTTACCAAATTTGGTGTAATTCCGTTCAACAGTTCGGGCTGTAGCCTTGGCTAAAGTTACCTATGGGAAATTGATTTTTTTACATATATTTTTTTGATTTCTCGACAACTACTGAACGGATTTACACCATTTAAGAATAGGTCGCTTTCTGAACCAAGCTCTACCTTTTTGCCAAATTTGGTGTAATTCTGTTAAGCAGTTCGGGCTGTAGCCCGTAATAAAATTTCCTATGGAATTTAACATGTAGAAAACACTTTTTGGGACCCCCTTTTTTCTCAGCCCCTGCTTGACGAATCACCCCAAACTTTCAGGATAGGAGTAGGCCTGGGCAAAATTTCCGTTCCGTTCGCGGAATTTGCGATAATTTGGCATTTCCGCGTTCCGCGGAGAGCGTGGAAATGTCAATATTTCCGCATTCCGCAGCTTTGCGATAATTTGGTTCTTGCTCGCGCTGTAAAATAATACATTCTCGCGCGCGCGCGATCGCCTTACCTGAATCCCCGCGTTCGCCGACAAGTTTTCCCGATCCGGTCGCATTCTCCATGAGATGTTGTATTGTTTTAGCCATTTGCGCTGTCTCGCGACAGTTCGCGTGCGCAGTGACGTCATGCGTCGCGCGATCACGTCTTTTTTCTCGCGATAATGCACCGCGAGACAACTGAAAACAAGATGGCCGCGCCCGCAAGCAACCACAGGGGTAAGTTAGCGACCCGCAACCATGCATAAAATATCGCGAACGGGCGGGAAAAAAACTTCCTCATCTTCGCGATATTTCCGCTTGTTTGCGGAGATTTTTAACATTTTCGCGATAATTTGCGAAAGTCGCTTTCGCAAATTCCGCCCACCCCTAGATAGGAGCTGACCTGGATAGACCTTTTTTGGGAGAATTTCGGGATAATTCGTCAAACTACGCCAAAGTTATCAGCAAATCAAAAAATGTTTTTCCTATGGAAACTAGGTCCCAACTATAACTACCTACTGTTGACTGCCAGTAGTATATATAGGTTGCCAGAAGGTAGTTATAGTTAGGACCTAATTTCCATAGGAAAAGTATTTTTTGACTTGCCTCTAACTTTGACGTCATGTGACCAATCTGAGTGATATTTTCCCCATAAAAATATCAAAGTATGTTCTGTGTGTCATGGAAAGTTTAGGGGTGATCCGTGCAGTGGATAACAAGAAATAGGGGCACAAAATAAGGGTGAGTTTGTAATGTTAATTTCCATATGAACGTGTTGTAGAGCCTACAGCCGGAACCACTGGATGGAATTACATCAAATTTAGCAGAAAGGTAGATGTTGTTATGCCAATTGTGCTTTTTATTATTTGGTGCAAACCCGTTCCGTAGTACTTGAGAAAGTTAAGTTGAAATTTATAGTGATATCTGTGGTCACGAAGCCTTCATGAAAAAAACGGGCTCGTGCTTTTGAAATGCACCGCTCTGATTGACTGCCAACACTTCAACCAGGAAGTGATTGCAGCCATCTTGGGACTTGGTTTTACCGAGTCCCCCCCGAAAAAGTAAAAATAAAGTAAAGGGAGTAGGTTGGCATACCCTGAACCCTGGGACCCCCAGACAACATAAAAGCATTTTTTTTTAAAGAAAAATTGCTGCAAACTCACGATATTTGTGAATTTGCAGCACAAAAAGCATGTGTGGGCTTCCACGCTTGCTTTTTAATAACCAACGGGTGAGCCAGGTCTCGGAGGCATATAATAAATATAGGAGGGGTGCACAGTACCCCCCTCCTTGGGCTATTTAAAGCCCCGGGGACTGCCACCTGCCAGGAGCACTTTTCATTATGAGTGTGAGCGGGACCTCTACCTCCCTTGGCTATTTCCAAATATGTTGAGGGGGCCTCATTGACCCCCCCTGCCCTGGGGACCTTAACCTCCCTGGGGCTAATTAAAACAATATGGGGGCCTCGTGGACCCCCCTGCCCCAGGGATCGTCACCTATCTGGGGCTGACTTCAGTAATATGGGGGGACCTCATGAAATCCCCTACCCAGGGGCCACCACCTCTGTGGGGCACACATTTTTTTAAGCTAATGTGGGGGAGGCTGTAGGGCCTCCACTGCTGCCCTGAGAACACCACCTCCCTGGGGCACATAATGTATTTAAAAAAAAAAATGCGACTGGGGGACCATCACCTCCCCAGGGCAAATTCACACAAATGCGGGGGGCCACGTGGCCCACTCGCAGCCCCAGGGACAGCCACCTTCCCAGGGCTATATCAAATAATGATGCATTGGGGTTCTGCCCCCCACTCAGTTCCAGGGACAACAATTAAGGGGTCCTTTGCAGCCCCCCAGCCCCGTGGACCACTAGCACCACAGGGCAAATTTGAAGAAAGGAGGTGGCAATACTGCCCCCCTCCAGGAGCCCTACATGGCCCTGCAGACCGCCATCCCCCTGGGACGGCTCCAGAAATGTCCCGGGGTGCTCATCCTCAGACATTGTAGTTTGCTATGGTTTGGCAAGCCATAGCATACTCTGGTCTGCTTCGTACAAGCGAGAGCAGAAAATGCTTATGGACAGCGAGAACTGCATGTTAGCAGCTCCCTCTTTGGAAAAGTAATGCCTGCTCATGCAGGAGGCGGGGAGCTGGCAGGGAACACAGGAGCTGTGAGGCTAACCTTGCGGTCCCCAATGAGAAAGCCATGCCCCAGGGATAGAGTCCCCAGAGCAATTTTGGCTTTGGAGTAAGGCCGTGCAGGCCCCTCTCCCCATTAAATATTTTTTATGAAGGCCTGGCCCTGGGGGATGGGGTCCCTGGTGCCGAAATAGGCCTGGGGAGGGGGCTGCATGACCCCCACCATTTAAATGAATTTTAAAATATTTTTTGTAAACAAAGTGTATACAGAAAAATAAAGACCAGGCCCCGGAAAATGGGGTCCCCAGGGCTGAAATTGGCCCGGAAGGGGGGGAGTGCAGCCCTCTCCCGTTTTGTGACAATTTTTTAAAAAAAAGGATCAGGCCCCAGGAGTTTGGGTCCCCGGTGCCCAAAAAGGGCCAACCAGACCTCCTGTTCCCTCCAGTATGCCCCACAGAGTGGTATTGCTGAGAGGTGGTTGGAGACCATGCCCCCTTCACCACCACTCTGCAAATGTGCATCTCGGCACAGTGCTGGTGGGGGATGAGGTCCTCTTGCCTCCTGAGGGCCTCAGGACTAAAGTGGACTTCATCCCAAACCAGTAGTGGGCCAGGAGCCACATTTGCAGAGTGGTGGAGAAAGGGATTGTGGCCTCTGATGACCTCTCAGTAATGCAGCTGTATGTGTCTCACTGGAGGTAACAGAAGGGCTGGTTATCCCCTAAGGATACTTTGGAGCCAAGGGGACTTCATTTCACAACTAGTAGTGCACAAGGAGACACATTTGTAGAGTGGTTGTTAGACCTGGGGATTCTGGTTGGCTAAGGCTTGCGCCAAAGCCAGGCAGAAACCACCACTCTAGTCAGGGCAAGGAAGTTACACGCCAAAGATAACCCCTGCTCACCCCCTTGGTAGCTTGGCACGAGCAGTCAGGCTTATCTCTGAGGCGATGTGTAAAGCGTTTGCGCGCGCACCCAGCAACAACACCCAAGGCCCACCACAAAGGAAACTCCACACAAGGTATTCTATAAAAATAACCTTTGTATTATACACAACACATTAGATAAAAACACACACTTTACAATGTGCCAACAGGCACGGGCAGAATTTACAAGGGATTATGTACAAGACAGGGCCACCTGGACCACTGTCAGGATTTAGCACTTTTTTTAGATATTTAGCACACAAAATATATAAAATCACTGTAGCACAAAAATAATCTGTATAGCACACAACCAGTACTTACTGGTATCGGGGAAGTACCACCTACGTAACCCTAACTACTTTAGGAGACTGTCACGCAGGGAACTAGAACCTCACTAGCACCACCTGTACTAGGAGAAAGCAAACAACCACCTACGTATCACAATACCTGTAGGGGTAATAGAACGTTACACATGATGCCTAAAACATTCAGAGGTGTAGAGCAATGGCACATGACGCATCAAAACACATTCAGAGGTGCACGGAAGGAACACACATGATGCATAAAACATTCAGAGGTGTAAAAGCAATGGCACATGATGCATCAACACACATTCAGAGGTGCAAGTCGGAACAATTGCGCAAGACTCCACATGAGCCACCACCTGTGGCAGTCCCTGGGCCAACTGGCCTGGTAGGGGCTAGGACGCCCTGCGTTAGTCAAGCTGCGCCAGCTGCGCAAGCTGAAACGAAAATGGTCCCCCACCTAAACGTGGCAGCTGCCCACTAAGTGCTGGGCAGCTGGAAAACGAACTTCAGGCCCTCTGCGTGCCTCTGGAGCCCTCTCTGGGCTCTGTTCACTCAGAAGATGTCCCCTAGAGCCCTCGTGGCTCTGCACAACGTTGGAGCCTCACTGGGCTCAAACAACAATGCCCCGGGAGCCTTCACGGCTCTGAAACAACATGCCCCCGAGGTCGGAGCGTTCACTGCGCTCTTCTTTGGAGTCCCTCTCGACTCTGCGCCACTCGGAATGCCCCCTCAGAACGTTGGAGCCTCACGGGGCTCGTAAGCACTGCCCGGGTGCCTTGCGCAGGCACGACAGAGAGGCCCCCACTGGTGGAGCCTCACGGGGCTCTTCACACTGCCCCCGCACCCTCTCAGCACAGGCGCGGAGTCCCCCAGCCCTTTTAAACACTCACCGGGCCATTGCTCTGGGGACTCCCGCGTCGTCTCCTCGTTCTCTCGGCTCCGGGCACAGGAGGGCTCCCGCTCCTCGGGAGTCCTCTTACTCTCGTCAGCACTCCGGTCGGGGCAGCAGCGTCTCGCTGCCTCGCGTCCTCCTCTCAGTCCAGCGCGGGGTGGGCTCCCGCCTGGATCGTACTCTCGGTCAGAACGCACCGGGGCACAGGGTAGGCTCCTGCCTGTTCCGGGGCTCGGAGCAGCCGCGACGCTGCAGTAGGAGGCGGGGTAGGCTCCCGCCCTCCTTTCCTAAGTTCCGGTTGTCCCGGAGGCCCGCCCTCAGCCGCCTGACTTCCTGGTTCAGCCCGGGCTGCAGCGGTGATTATTCCGGCCGTAAGAGGGGTAGGCTCCCTCGAAATAAACGCACATAAGCGGGGTGGGCACCCGCAGGCTGAATCAAAACACGGCAGAATCGCGGGGTGGGCACCCGCTATCAGGATCACAGCGCGCCTAGCGCTATAAAGAAAAACAGCGCTCCCAGCGCTATAAAGATCGAAAAGTCCTAGGAAAACAGCGCGTGCAGCGCTACGAAGTCCAGGAAGCGCTCCCAGGCGCTATAAGCAATGTCCAGCAACCAAAAAGGTCCTTCAGAGAGCAGGGGGCAATGGCTGGGCCCAGAGCCAGCTCACAGGGCCCTCCAGCAGGGAGGCAGTCCCCAGTGGCGGTCTCTCCTGGCGCCCAGCAGCAGCAGGCCCCCCCTCAAGTGGATCCTGCAAGAGAACACAGGTAAGGGGACACAGCCCCTTTTTATACAGTACAAGGCTTTGTCTAAGGTGCAGGGAAGGGGCGAACCAGTTCCAACAGGTTCCTGAGCACTTTGTTTTGCTCAGCCCCTCTCCCTATTCACTGGCAGGGCTAGGGTCATTAGACGCACCACAGGGGCCGGCGCCAGCATTGTGTGGGGGAAGCCCTGTCCTATTCAGGACCCAGGTACACTCCTCCCCAGCCATTAACATGCTAACTCCCCATTCACCACTGGGTGACTCCTCCTGACTCTGGGGAATTCCCTAGTCCGTCACCTGACCTCACCAGCCAATCGCCAGACAAGCCACACATTTCAGACTGCACACTGAAGTGCCCACTTCTAGAAGTGGCACTTCCACACCAAGTACATGCACGCCGCACACATCAACGCGCAGCATTCACTCCTACGAGTCCGCACATACCAAACACGGGCCTGCACACCCCACGCATCAGGAACTACCGGGACCCATACATTCCCCCCTGCATTCCTATGGGAGGGCAGGCCAACCTCACAACACGCACGCACTTTACCCTGGGACACAGCGGTAAAGTGCGCCGAAGTCAATAAAATCACTAAACCAAGTCACAATATTAAGCAAAAAGTTTCGGGGTGAACCGGCCAGAAGGGCCAAGTCCAACACAACCCCCTTCCAGCCAAAACGCAGGGTAGACCAATCACCACCGTGATGGACTTCCCTGCTTGGGGCGATAGAACACGGACGCGGGCCCGCCACTGCCGGGACACCCTCCGGTTCTACGCCACGGTGAACCCATGGAGTTTCTTCTCAAACCACTCTCCGGACCAGCTGGGCTACCCCACTGGTACTCCCAAGCTGTCCGCGGCCAAGACCAGGCCCTAGGCCCCCCAGGTGCCACTGGTCCTTGCCTAACCACAGAGTGGGGGGTAGTAACCCCTGGCACATAGCAGCCATTCTCCACTCTACCCCTCATCAGGGCAGTTCTAAACTGCCACTGATCCTCCAGCCTAGGGCCCGTACCCTCAGGCTGACCAGAAGTCGCGGGTGAGGCTCTCCTCCCCCTACCTCTTCTCCTAGGGTTCCGCCCTCTCCTCCTTTGAGAGGCACCCTCGTAACATACCTCACCAACCAGCTCAGGACCCCTCCCTGAGAGCTGGTCTACCAACCTAGGGTTTAACCCCTCAGATTGCACCGGGGTCAGAGGTGGGCTCTCCCACCCTCTGCACCCCCTTCCAGAGTCCTGCTCCCTACCAACTGGGGCGGTCCCTCTGGAAGAAGAACCGGTCAGGACACTGGTTACAGTAGTCAGACCCTTCAGGTCAGGCTGCTCCTGAACCTGGCCTTCCAACCTCCGGTCTAAAACCTTCGGTGGAATAATTGCCTGGCACTCCAGGACTTCTGGGGATTTACACACCATCCCCCCGAGAGTAACATATGCCTCATATGTTGCATGACCGTCTGCCTGGTGCAGATCTCCCGTCCCCTGTCCACCTGACAGTGCGCAAAGATCCCCCAGGCCAGACGTGTAGTCGCCATTGGTCACTTCTAGGGGACTCAGCCCTCCCGGCTGGTCCCTGACCCACTGGCTCCTCCACCGGGGAACACAGCCCCATGCCACTCCTCTCGCTGGACTTCTGTACCCTCCCTACTGGAGCGGTACTGCCAGACACTAGAACCACAGGAGCCCTGTTTACAGGCGCTCCCGGTCCTCTACTCACTAGGTGATCCTCCTCAAATGGGCTAACAGGACAGCCTAGGTCCCCAACTTGGTGTTCCCTCCTGAAACCACCCAAGTCCTGAGGCAGGGTTTCGTACGTCTGGGGACCCTCGGTCACCCACTTACTCCCGCTCCACTGAGCCAGGCCGTAAGCCCCTACACCCTCCTCGCTACTCTGGGACCTAGCTGGGCTACACGGAGCCTCTTCCACCACGCTGGGCTGGAAGGTACCTGAACCACAACTGGAGTCACTAGTGTGGGAAGAACTATCCCATTCCTCATCATAACTGGGGGTCTGTTCCCATCGGTCTGCTTCCGCTGCCAGCTCCCACGGATCAGTGTGCCCCCATGCTAACAGGTGTTGGCGCAGCTCGGGATAAAAACTACTGGATAGCTGCTCTCTGACGAGCAGATCATACAGTTTTTCAAAATCCTCCTTCGTGCTACCCCATACCCAATCAAACAGTGCATCCTCGCATTCCTCCACAAACTTCTCCCAAGACTGGTGAGGCAGCTTCTTCCTGCCCCTGAACTTCAACCTACATTCCTCCTCCCGGGAACTAGGTACCATACTGGGGGAACTGGGAATGGGACTCTCTGCACTGCTCTCTCTATTGCTGCCACCACTGGACTCAACCCTCCCTGGGGAGCCCAGAAAACTACCACTGCGCTCTGGGGACAACTTACCCTCTAGAGCTAATCTCTCCCTGGCGAAGGCCCTCTCAGCCTCCGCCATCCTCTCCTGCGCTAAGACCCTCTCGGTCTCCAGCTTTTTCTCGGCCATAGTCAGCTGCGCCATCCCCCGGGCATGCTCCAACCTGAGCTTCTCCATGGCCAGCTGATGCTCCCTCTCTTCCCTCCTATCTACCCACTCCTCTGGGGACAGGGAAAGGGATGGGGTGCTGCTCCTGACACTGGACCCAGGAAGGGACTCCCTATCTATGGGGTCTTCACTCTCTACTGGCGTCCCTGTCAGGTAACCTTCCTCCTCCTCAGATTCCTCAGGGCTCCCCTCAGACCCACCACCCTCTCGGCGTGCGGCCCGGGCCCTATCTTCCTCGCTGCGCTCTCGCTCCCACTCCTCCTTTTGCCAAAGGATCAGGTTGTCCCTCAGTTTGGACTGGGTATCTGACTCACCCACCTCTATGTCCCTCTCCTCACAGAACCTTACCAGCTCCAACCTACTGTACCTAAACAGACTACAGAAGTTAAAAGCAGGCTCCATTTTGGCGGACGTTCCTGAGAAGAGTTCAACACAAGGAACCTGGGGGTCGGAGCTACACAGGAGTACACAATTCACAAAAGGTTTCAGTGAGCTCTCTATCCTGGAGAACTCACACTCACTGTCTAGTGCCCCACACACCATCCACGCCCAACCCTCCCCTCGGACTGGTAAGGCAGTTTCTACCACCCCTGATCCCTCAACCTGACCACCACGTGACACAGGTACCAAACTCTGGGCGCAGGGCGGGGGACAAATGTACTGGACACAATTACACAATGATACCTTCAGGGGAAGTAAAGGAACTTCAAAAACAATAATCCCTAAAAATGTGATTTATCTAATGCAGAGTTTTGTGGTGTAGCCAGTCGCTGCTGCGGTACAGCGCAAACGCAAGTTCAAATCCCGCCGCTGATCACCAATGTTAGACCTGGGGATTCTGGTTGGCTAAGGCTTGCGCCAAAGCCAGGCAGAAACCACCACTCTAGTCAGGGCAAGGAAGTTACACGCCAAAGATAACCCCTGCTCACCCCCTTGGTAGCTTGGCACGAGCAGTCAGGCTTATCTCTGAGGCGATGTGTAAAGCGTTTGCGCGCGCACCCAGCAACAACACCCAAGGCCCACCACAAAGGAAACTCCACACAAGGTATTCTATAAAAATAACCTTTGTATTATACACAACACATTAGATAAAAACACACACTTTACAATGTGCCAACAGGCACGGGCAGAATTTACAAGGGATTATGTACAAGACAGGGCCACCTGGACCACTGTCAGGATTTAGCACTTTTTTTAGATATTTAGCACACAAAATATATAAAATCACTGTAGCACAAAAATAATCTGTATAGCACACAACCAGTACTTACTGGTATCGGGGAAGTACCACCTACGTAACCCTAACTACTTTAGGAGACTGTCACGCAGGGAACTAGAACCTCACTAGCACCACCTGTACTAGGAGAAAGCAAACAACCACCTACGTATCACAATACCTGTAGGGGTAATAGAACGTTACACATGATGCCTAAAACATTCAGAGGTGTAGAGCAATGGCACATGACGCATCAAAACACATTCAGAGGTGCATGGAAGGAACACACATGATGCATAAAACATTCAGAGGTGTAAAAGCAATGGCACATGATGCATCAACACACATTCAGAGGTGCAAGTCGGAACAATTGCGCAAGACTCCACATGAGCCACCACCTGTGGCAGTCCCTGGGCCAACTGGCCTGGTAGGGGCTAGGACGCCCTGCGTTAGTCAAGCTGCGCCAGCTGCGCAAGCTGAAACGAAAATGGTCCCCCACCTAAACGTGGCAGCTGCCCACTAAGTGCTGGGCAGCTGGAAAACGAACTTCAGGCACTCTGCGTGCCTCTGGAGCCCTCTCTGGGCTCTGTTCACTCAGAAGATGTCCCCTAGAGCCCTCGTGGCTCTGCACAACGTTGGAGCCTCACTGGGCTCAAACAACAATGCCCCGGGAGCCTTCACGGCTCTGAAACAACATGCCCCCGAGGTCGGAGCGTTCACTGCGCTCTTCGTTGGAGTCCCTCTCGACTCTGCGCCACTCGGAATGCCCCCTCAGAACATTGGAGCCTCACGGGGCTCGTAAGCACTGCCCGGGTGCCTTGCGCAGGCACGACAGAGAGGCCCCCACTGGTGGAGCCTCACGGGGCTCTTCACACTGCCCCCGCACCCTCTCAGCACAGGCGCGGAGTCCCCCAGCCCTTTTAAACACTCACCGGGCCATTGCTCTGGGGACTCCCGCGTCGTCTCCTCGTTCTCTCGGCTCCGGGCACAGGAGGGCTCCCGCTCCTCGGGAGTCCTCTTACTCTCGTCAGCACTCCGGTCGGGGCAGCAGCATCTCGCTGCCTCGCGTCCTCCTCTCAGTCCAGCGCGGGGTGGGCTCCCGCCTGGATCGTACTCTCGGTCAGAACGCACCGGGGCACAGGGTAGGCTCCTGCCTGTTCCGGGGCTCGGAGCAGCCGCGACGCTGCAGTAGGAGGCGGGGTAGGCTCCCGCCCTCCTTTCCTAAGTTCCGGTTGTCCCGGAGGCCCGCCCTCAGCCGCCTGACTTCCTGGTTCAGCCCGGGCTGCAGCGGTGATTATTCCGGCCGTAAGAGGGGTAGGCTCCCTCGAAATAAACGCACATAAGCGGGGTGGGCACCCGCAGGCTGAATCAAAACACGGCAGAATCGCGGGGTGGGCACCCGCTATCAGGATCACAGCGCGCCTAGCGCTATAAAGAAAAACAGCGCTCCCAGCGCTATAAAGATCGCAAAGTCCTAGGAAAACAGCGCGTGCAGCGCTACGAAGTCCAGGAAGCGCTCCCAGGCGCTATAAGCAATGTCCAGCAACCAAAAAGGTCCTTCAGAGAGCAGGGGGCAATGGATGGGCCCAGAGCCAGCTCACAGGGCCCTCCAGCAGGGAGGCAGTCCCCAGTGGCGGTCTCTCCTGGCGCCCAGCAGCAGCAGGCCCCCCCTCAAGTGGATCCTGCAAGAGAACACAGGTAAGGGGACACAGCCCCTTTTTATACAGTACAAGGCTTTGTCTAAGGTGCAGGGAAGGGGCGAACCAGTTCCAACAGGTTCCTGAGCACTTTGTTTTGCTCAGCCCCTCTCCCTATTCACTGGCAGGGCTAGGGTCATTAGACGCACCACAGGGGCCGGCGCCAGCATTGTGTGGGGGAAGCCCTGTCCTATTCAGGACCCAGGTACACTCCTCCCCAGCCATTAACATGCTAACTCCCCATTCACCACTGGGTGACTCCTCCTGACTCTGGGGAATTCCCTAGTCCGTCACCTGACCTCACCAGCCAATCGCCAGACAAGCCACACATTTCAGACCGCACACTGAAGTGCCCACTTCTAGAAGTGGCACTTCCACACCAAGTACATGCACGCCGCACACATCAACGCGCAGCATTCACTCCTACGAGTCCGCACATACCAAACACGGGCCTGCACACCCCACGCATCAGGAACTACCGGGACCCATACATTCCCCCCTGCATTCCTATGGGAGGGCAGGCCAACCTCACAACACGCACGCACTTTACCCTGGGACACAGCGGTAAAGTGCGCCGAAGTCAATAAAATCACTAAACCAAGTCACAATATTAAGCAAAAAGTTTCGGGGTGAACCGGCCAGAAGGGCCAAGTCCAACAGTGGTGTATAAAGGGGGCATCGTCTCTGACAACTTATCAGCAATCCTGCTGTTTGGTACATAGTTGAGGTAGCAGGAGGGGTAGTTGGACCTCAAGGACATCCTTGGGGACCAACTATCCCTCCTGTTACCTCCAGTAAGTCCCACACAGCGAGATTGCTAAAAGGTGTGCGGAGGCCACATCCCTTTTCTCCACCACTCTGCAAACACGGCTCCTGGTGCACTACTCGTTGGGGGATGAAGTTCACTTTACTCCTGAGAGACAAGATACCCTCCTGGTACCTCCCTAAGTGCTATATAGCGGAATTCATGATAGCTGGTCAGAGGCCCGAGCCCTTTCTCCACCACTCTGCAAACTTGACTACTACTTTAATAACTATAGAAATTCACGGAAAAAACAAAGGTTATAGGAATGTTATACTTAGGAAACAGAATTTTAAAAATCATAGAAATTCACTGAAAAAAACAAAGGTTACAGAGACATTATAGTTAGGCTCAGGTTTCATTCATACAAAACCAGTGAAATTCAGCAGTTATCATTAGCTGAGCTAACTATAACTTGTACCCCCACAATGCCCTGCTTATGACCTCAAATATTGCATCACTCATGACATGCGCAGTGACATCACTGATTACATCATGGATGACATCAACCACAGAGTCTCTGATGCACCGACTCACACCCCAATATAACCTTTCATACACCCACTCCAGCTTCCACACTACCATTCTCAAAACCATTGACACCAATACCCTAACGTACATGCCTACTCACTGACTTATAGGTCTAAACACAGCAACTGAGTCGCCAATACAGCCACACATACACCAACTCACTCACTAATACAGCCACTGATATATCCACTCATACAGCTAGATCCTTGGGAATTACATTAGAAAGACATCAGAATAAGCAATATCACATAAGCACAGTCACTAAAGGAGCACATTTCCAGATGAGCATTCTGCAGAAACTTAAACACTACCTCCCATAAGAAGACCTAAAGCAAGTGGTTCAAGACTTGATTATGTGGTGCCCCATTATGCTGCCTACCTCAATACAAGTTGTCCCCTCTAAGAACCTCCCTTAATGCGGCAACCATACTTGTCTCCGGAACAAAAAGAAATAATCACATATCTCTGGCTCTAAAATCCCTGAATTGGCTACCATATGAAGCAAGAATTGAACTAAAGATTGCGTACATGACTCATAAAGCCCTAAATTTCAATACCCCTAGATATATGGCCCAAAAGCTTGAAAGAGCAGGGGGTTGCAGACCTTCGTGAAGTGTGAACTCCCTGATTCTAAAACCCCAATATTTCCATAATAAGAAAATGAGCTCTAGAGCTTTCTTGGTGGTCACACCTAAGATTTGGAATTCTCTGCCACCGGATGTTCACCTAATCTCATCTACCACCTCCTTCAAAAAAGAAGCAAAACCATTTCTGCTGACCAAGTCTTTGCCCTAAGACAAACTTATTATGCTTAGTGAATGTAACCATACAAGCTACTCTTTATGATGCTTGACCTCCTAATCGCTGACTATTTGTTAGAGATCAAGCTCATTCCTCTGTTTATTTTCAATGTTGTATCTGGCATTCTTATATGAAACCATTTTGTTTGTACATTTTATACCCTACCTTCCTTCATGTAACACACTCTGCTACCCGCTAGTCTCATGTTCGCATTATACAAAGCTTTATAAATAAAAATAAAATAAAATAAATACAAATACACCCATGCAGTCACTCACACACTGTCAGTCACCCATAGAGCTACTCAAAAATCTACTAACTCAACCATAAAGTCAATCACACAGCCACTTACTCACCTATAAAGTTATATACCCACTCTCTCACTTATTCATACAGATACTCACTCACCTATACGGTCACTGACACAAGCACAAATTCACCCATGTAGCCACTCATAACCAACTCACTAACTAATACAGCCACCAATATATCCACTCATACACCCATACAGCCACTCACATACTGTCAGTCACCCATAGAGCTACTCACACACCTTGTCACTAACCCATAGAGTCAATTACACAGCCACTTACTCACCGATACAGTTATACACACACCTACACACTTATTCATACAGATACTAACACATACTCACTCACCTATACAGTCACTGACACAAGCACACACTCACCCATACGGCCACTCTCCAATCCCTCAGTCATGTATACAGTCACTCATATACTCCAATACTCACCCATAATGCCTTTTCACAAATGCAGTTACTCACCCATATACCACTGACATATCTATTCACTCACCGACACATCCATATACACACTCAGTCACCTATACAGCCACTCACAGTGCACTCACTACCCATTCAGCCACTGACTCACACACTCACTCATCCATGCAGTCAGTCACACACACCCTCATCCACCCACACAGACACTCATACACCCATACAAGGACTCAGACAGCCAATCAATCACCCATACAGACACTCACATATCAATTCACCAACCCATACAGCCACTTAGACACCAGTTGACAGACTGAAACAGACATTCACTTAACCTAGTCACTCACCCATACATTCACTGAGACACCTAATAACTCACTTATCCAGTCAGTCATGCACCAACGGAATCATCCATACAGGTACTCATACACCCACAGATTCACTAGTAGACCTTGGTATATATATGTAACCCTCATAAACCTTTTAAAAACACTCTACCACTGGATGATGTCATCAGTGATGTCATTTGAGATGTCATCAGTGATGTCACAGACCATGTAATAAGTGATGTAATATGTGAGGTCATACGCAGTGTATTGCAGGGGCGTGAATTATAGTTAGCTCAGCTAACTATAACTACTGAATTTCACAGGTTTTGTATGAGTGAATCCTGAGCCTAACTATAATGTCTCTGTAACCTTTATTTTTTTCAGTGAATATCTATGGAATTTATTTAATTCTATTTCCTAACCATAACATTCCTGTGACCTTTGTTTTTTTCAGTGAATTTCTATGGTTTTTAAATTATTATTCACGTTTGCATAGTGGTGGAGAAAGGGGGCGGGCCTCTGACCAGCTCTCATGAATTTCGCTGTGTAGGACTTCTAGGAGGCACCAGGAGGGCACCTTGGATACATAGATAGATAGATAGATAGATAGATAGATAGATAGATAGATAGATAGATAGATAGATAGATAGATAGATAGATGATAGATGCACTTTATATTGACAAATATTTTGCATCCATTGCACTGACATAACCAATGAATTGTGAGGTATGTAGGTATGTTTAGGGAAGTGACTGTCAAGTTGAAAATAGTAATTACAAACCAAGATTGATGATTTATTGGCAGGCTAGGTAGTGGCTCTATTAGTTTTTCATTTAATAATATTGACCTCAATACAGTGTCATCCAACTAAGTATGTGTAGAGGAATCATTGTTTTTACTCATTGGCATTCGGAAAAACTTGCCATAATCTCAGCTATACTGATTCAAGCAGCTCTCCTGTTCTAACCTTAAACAGCAGCGACCGTGATGGAGTATTGGTCAAATTCACCTAGAGGGTCATCCCTTCGAAAGATTTTACCTTCTGGCTTAGGGCCTGATTTAAATATTGGAAAAGAGGAAACTCTATTGCAACAGTGGCAGTGGTCCCTCCTCACCAACATTATGGTCCTCACACCTGATTCTAATTCGGGTGGAGCATAGTTTGATGACAGCAGAGACTTGGCTATATGTCCACCTACCTCATTTAGATGGGCAGAAATATTACCAATTTTCACTGCCCCTCACCATCAGGAAAAATCTGGCGGTAACGGGCATTGTAAAGTGGACTATGCCTTTCTCTCCATGGGATGAAGCCCTCTTGGCGAGGGGCATTATTGTTCTCATTTTCAGAAAGAGATTTATATTTATTGCATTGAGTAATTCTTTTACATGTTATTTGCAGGTTGTTAGGTTTTTAGGGTTTAGGGTGGGAAGTAAATTGAGTAAAAATGTAATTATCAATTATTTATAAACTGCTAATTCTTTATATAATTGATTTTAATTATGCAATGCATAGATAACTTATTTATTTTGATTATATTTTTGTTGTGGGTTTCTAAATTTGTAGGGGTCTAGATTGGGAAGATAAATAATAATTAACTAATAATTTAATATCAGTTTTTAATTTATTATTTAATACATTTTTAATTGTGTAAAATATGGACAACTGATTTATTGCATTAATATTTTATTTGTGGGAAGCCAGGTTTGTAGGGGTATAGAGTGGAAATCTATTTAGTTGATAATTCATTTATTATTAATTATTATTTGTAAATTAATTATTTAGTTGAATTTTAAATATTTAAATTATGGAGAAATTCTATTATTTTAATTAAAGTTTAGTTGCTGCCTGCTAGGTTTGTAGGGGTCTAGCCTGGGAAGTTAATTAGGCAATAATTAATCAACAATTAATTACTAATTCTAAATTCATTATTGCATTGATTTTTAAATATGGAAATTATTGAACACTTATCTTGATACCTATATCTTTAATGCGCTTGAAGGGAAGTATGTTCCCTGCTCTTGTTTAGACTGCAGTAGGAATAGTAAACTAACCTCTTTGCAATTTGACACTTTACCTACTGTTACCCTGTTTGGATTGGGACTAGAAAATGTCATCCCTTCAAAATCCAGTGTTTGCCTTACCGTTGCATATACTGGACTGGGAAAAGTAAATTCTGCCCCTCCAAAGTCCAACACTTTCCCTACTGTTGTGCTGTTTGGAGTGCAAATAGTAAATTTCACCCTTTTGAGATGGAATGTTTTCCATACTGTTGCACAGGCGGAGTGGAAATAGTACATTAGCCCTCTCCAAAATCCAAAACTTTCCCTACGGTTACACAGACTGGAGTGGGAATAGCAAACTTGAACGCTCCAAAATCCAAAGCGTTCCTGTTATACTTTCTGCTCAGCCAGTGTGACTGTGGTGACAGAATGGTGAGTGGAATATTGGTGAGTGTATGAGTCAGTTGGTGGATGTGCTGAGTAGCTGGAAGGCTGCTCCTGGTGGGATTCTGCTTTACATCTTAACATCTGATCTTGAATAAATCTACTTGAGAAACCAACCTGGAATTGGACCATCATTTATTTACTACATATTTTGGCAACGATTTTCAACAAGAACCTATGCGTATTGGAATATGAACTACATTTGAAACTGCTGTGGAAACCTGGAACCTCAAATTAAGAAAACTCAAGTCTGAAGAAAAGAAATGTCCTGGTCAGCCCCATCAGTGTACTTTATCATCTGGTCAGCCTGTTTGAGGAGTTTCACCTTCCTAACATCAAGGGATATCAACTTGTGGCTACTACACAATGCTAAGTTCTTTATATGTGTATATGGATTGTACTTATTGTTGTACTGCCTGATGTGTTTGCTCTTCCTTTCATCATAAAACTGGCTGGATATTATCTACAAAGGCTGGTGTGTATTTATACAAGCACTAGGGATGCAGTGTCATTTGCAAACACATCCGGAATCCGTGCTTCAGGAGACGCTTTGGAAGAGCCAGTGTTGTTAACCAGTGGCAGTTAGTAACTCTGTAAAGTTACCAGCACGTTTTCAAAAGCACTTTATTTACTATGAATGGCTTTCTTTTTCTGTGTCATGAGCCTGTATTTGAAAGGGATTTGTGTATTTAATTTCTCCCGCACCTTTTTATGATCATTGCTGCCCAGCGTGTGCTCCTGTCAATTAAGGACTTTGGGAGTTGCATTTTGTCCTTTGCCGTTACCTTCAAAGTTTGGAGCGGGCTATGGGTGCCACAGTCGAGTTGCTCAAAAGGCAATGGCTAGCGATCAAGGTACTACTCATTAAAGAAAGATCAGCTCCGGCATTGCAACCCTGAGAACTGTTTGCATGCATCGACCTGTGTTTTACTGGTCTCTTGCCGTCACCGGTGAGTTACACGGTGATGGTTTGGCAGCAGGGTTGCAGTGTCGTGCCTGTTTGAAAGTGCCCTTTTTGAATCTGCTTGCTTGCCCTCACCTGGTCAGCTGGTCCTTGCTCTCTTCAGTGACATCTCCACTCGATGTTCCTGGAATCTTCATTCTTCACGATCCAATTATTTTTTTTCCCCTCATCAGAAGGCCATCTTGCGCAGCGTACGCTGCATGCCACCATCTTGTAATTGGAAGAAGCCCCAAGTATCAAGTATGTATTGCGCACATGAAGCTCAGTTCCCTGACCCATATGTCAGATGTTCCGATCCTTGTTTTTTTGTGGAAACAGTTTTCTTGGAATGAGGACTAGGCGATTTTATGCCATTTCCTTGAGCCTCTCGTCATATACCCCAGTTCCTGGTGAGAAGCAGGACTTTAGCAGTTTCTGAAAGGGGGAATCTTCCAGCTGAAGGTACTGTTTTATTTCCTTTCCTGCTTTCTGTCACATGTTCTTCAAGCAACACGTGTTGCCATGAAGACATTATGAAGGTGGTGCGTCCCTCTCTTCTTCAAGCCTTCCTGCGAGTAGTGTACTCACGTCAGCAACATGTATGTGTGCTGGACACACTTGGCGAATGACACAGTTTAAACTGTGATACATGATGAAATCATTATTTATTTTCTCATTGGAACTTGGATATCCTTATTTAAAGTAATCTTTGGTCCCATCACTACTTCTTCTTAGCTGCTGCTTTTGGGACTGTACTGTACTTCGGGTGAGAGGTCGCTCATCGGAGGTTCCCAGTTGTCGTTTCTCAATGTTGCATACTTCTTGTGTTCAAATGCCTTGTTTTGCCCTGCAGTGGTTGTGTTAATTTTATGTGATGCATGATTGTCTTGTTCGATGCTTTACTGTTGGTTTGCCTTACGTTTCGCGGAGGTTTTGAATGTGCTTTACATGCACTGATTCTGTTTTGTGCTTGCTTTATGCAGTCATGGGTTTGTGGTGTTTTCTTCATGAGTACTTGTACCATTATTTCTTTTAACAGTGATATGTTTATTTGGGATGGTGCAGTATTACCACATACACTTGTGATTGTGTTGCTGTCTCCCACTTTCATGTGGTTGTGGGTTGGTGCTGAAATACCACCCATCGTAAAGCAGATTGTTGAAGAGTGAGTCATTTTTCATTTTTTTTTTTTTTGCTTACTACTTTATTGGGTGTAGCATTGTGTGCTATTACATGTTTCGTGTGGAGCGTTTTTCCACACATACCACCCCAACTTCGGGTTTGGGTGAAGGGCTGTGTGAAAGCCAGATTTGCAGAGAGTGTGCGTTTTTGCTAGTGTGTGCTGTTTTCTATCACTACTTGTTTGGATGTAGCTTTGTGTTTGTGATTGGTGTTCTTTTCTGGTTTTGAGTGGATTTTTATTTCACACTTTCCACCCATGCTTTGGGCTTGGGTGAAGGGCAGATGTGATGCCATTTTTTCCATGTGGGGCGGTCTTCCACACTTTCTTACTGTGTTTTTAGTTCTTGTTGTTGGATGGTTCTCTTCTACACTTTGTGGTTGGCACCCTATTTACTTTTCTCATGTTTGCATGGCCAGCTGGCATGTTTTAGGCATCTGGGTTTGTTTGTGGTTTGTGGAGTGGTAGTGCATGGATTTTGCTGTGGTAGAAAGAGAGATGAGGCATGAGTGTATTCTTCTTATAGCACTTGTATTCCTTTTCCTCTCTCCCTTTTGTATTTCTTGTGCATGATATTTTCCATCTATTATCTTCATGCTAATATTTCAGATCGTTGCTATGTTGTTTATTTGTCGCAATGGTTCTGATATCATGCTGTTGCATGCTATTGTTTCTAAGTCATCTTTTGCTTGCATCAGACTTCATTGTCATTCCATCTAGAGTTCTTTTGTAATTAATGTAAGAAAGGAGATGTGTTATACCTGCGGTGCAGCCAGTGTGACTGTGGTGACAGAATGTTGGTGAGTGGAATGTTGGTGAGTGTGTGAGTCAGTTGGTGGATGGGCTGAGCAGCAGGAAGGCTTTACATCTTAACATCTGATCCTGACAAATCTAATTGAGGAACCAACCTGGAATTGGACCATCATTTATTTACTACAGTTCCCTACTGTTGCACAGATGTTTATAGTCTTTTTTGTAAAAGTGTTTTGGGGATATAGTAATTGATCTAAACAATAAATACAGTATAAAAATATTGTATTTATTGTGTACATTAATTGATATAGTTTATCTTATCAAATGTTGAATATTTTTTATTGTGCATGTTTGTTATACAAATGTATATGTATATATATATATTCACTGAAAAAACCATAGGTTTCACACACGTTATAGTTAGGAAATAGCATTTAAAAAACCTTGCTAATTCACTGAAAAAACCATAGGTTTCACACATGTTATAGTTAGCTGGACATTTTACTGATAAAAAACCAATGAAATTCCCCCGTTATAGTTACTGTAGGCAACTATAACTCACGCGACCGTAATCCTCTGCTGATGCTAATACTGTATTTAGACACTTATTTGCCCATATCTTCTTCCATTAAATTTTAGCTATACATATATTACAAATATTTTTTTTTCATAAAGACACATATGTCATCAGCAGAGGATTACGGTCGCGTGAGTTATAGTTGCCTACAGTAACTATAACGGGGGAATTTCATTGGTTTTTTATCAGTAAAATGTCCAGCTAACTATAACATGTGTGAAACCTATGGTTTTTTCAGTGAATTTGTACGGTTTTTTAAATGCTATTTCCTAACTATAACGTGTGTGAAACCTATGGTTTTTTCAGTGAATTTGTATGGTTTTTTAAATGCTAAGTTACTTTACGCCATTTGTGGCGTGCGCGCCCACTTAACGCAGTTCGTTCCGTGCACGGTTTTTATCAACTTTAATAAGCCCTGTACATTTGGTGGCCTTCGGCCACCAAAAGCACAGGGGGTGAGGTCAATGTGGATAGTGTTTTTTTTATTTCGATTTTATAATTTCATGTTGCCAAAATTACGTTTTTTTTCTCTATTAATAAGCCCTGCACATTTGGTGGCCTGCGGCCACCAAAAGCACAGGGGGTGGGGTAAGTGTGGATAGTGTTTTTTTTATTTTTATTTTTTTACCGTAAGCGTACGGTAAGCTTACGGTAAGCGTACGGTAAGCGTACGGTAAGCGTACCCCGCGAAATTGCCGAAAAAAAAATAAAACCGTTTTTGCTCTTGGGGGATGTTTGGGGACTCCCTCAACATGACTATGTGGGAGGGAGTTGTCAAAACAGCCCCGTAACATGTTTTTGGCCATCATGTTTGATAAACAACACTCAGTGCGAGAGACAAAATGGCGGACGCCGCTTCCTGGTTTCGGCCGATTCGAATGTTTACTAAGATCTAAGAGCCAATCAGAATCGCGCTCGCGCACGCCACCGTAAGCTTACGGTAAGCGTACGGTAAGCGTACGGTAAGCGTACCGTAAGCGGGCTCAGATATATATATTGATTTAAAGGCTATTTTCTCAGAATCTACTGAACAGATTTACACCAAACCTACAAAAGGCACTTCCTTGACCTAGGGACTACCTCTCTGCCAAATTTCTAGTAATTCTGTTCAGCCGTTCGGGCTGTAGCTCGTTCTAAAGGTCCTATGGAAAAATGCATGGGAAAAACGCGTTTTGGGACCCCCCTTTTATCTCAGCCCCCGCTTGACGAATCCCCCCGAGACTTTCAGGGTAGGAGCGGAGCGTAGCGCCCCACCTATTTTGAGAAATTCGCGAGGATTCGTCGACCGGCGCCAAAGTTATTCAAAATAGAATGTTGAGGTTTTCCTATGGAAACGTGGTCCTAACTATAACTACCTACTGGCGACCGCCAGTAGGTAATATATATATATATATATATATATAATATATATATATCCAAACTTACAGGTTCCCATTCGAAAAAGGCCACAGGAAGATTCACTTTGCACATCAATTTATTGGCAGCATGCAAGCAGAAGGTTAAAACAGAGTCCCGCATCAATCATTTCACAGCCATGGGAACCTGTAAGTTTGAATATATATATATATATTCACTGAAAAAAACATAGGTTCAAGGGACGTTTTAGTTAGTTGGACATTTCACTCGTACAAAACCAGAGAAATTCTGTTGTTTTAGTTAGTTCAGCTAACTATAACTCGCGCCCCCGCAATGCACTGCTGATGACGTCACATATTACATAATTCCTGATATGGTCATTGACATCACTGATGACATCGCAAATTACATCACTGATGACATCATCCACGTGAAAATCTGATGCACCTCCTCACACCCTAATATAACCTTTGATACACCCACTGTAAAATACGAACTACCATTTTCGAAACCATGGACACACCAATACCAGTTAATACATACGCACTCACTGATTCCTAGGTCCACACACACATCCACTCATTCACCCATACAATCACTCATACATGTAGTCACTCATCAATACAACACTATCATATGCACTCACACACCTATAAAGACACTCACACATCACCACTCATCCAGCGTTACTCACACACCGAGTCAGTCATGCAAAGAATCAGCCACACTTCCATTTACTCACTTATACAGCTATACACATACCACATCACTTATTCATACAGAAACAAACGCATACACTCTCTTATACAATCACTGATACAAGCACACACTCATCCATACAGCCACTCTGACAATCACTGACTCTCACGTATAGTCATTTATATACTCCAACTCTCACATACACTGCCTTTTATATATGTAGTTACTTGGACATGGACCACTGTGACATCCATTCACTCACTCACCCGCCTATATAGCTGTTTCCACATGCACTCCTAAACCGATACACCCAGTGAACCACACCTATGCACAGAGTCACACACCTCCCACCCACCCACACACACATACATGTTACCATCCTTGTGGGGACTATGTGTGAACACATGCCTTGTGGGGACTAACCTTTCCCAATGTTTCAAAAACATACCAATAACAGAAAAATGTTAAGAAAAAAATCATTATACAGGATCCTGCTTCAACTCTACAAATATATTGTTATTTAATCGCGTGCACAGAACAATCTTTGTGGGGACTTGAATGTGTCTAACTATCCTTGCGGGGACTTACTCAATCATTATCATTTCTGATTGAATATATTCACAAACAAATGGCTAAATGATGTTTTTCTCTGCTCTACCTATATTATATGATAGTTTACACATATATGAATATCTCTTTGTGTCTTAAGAGCATCTTGCAGATGGATGTTGATGATAATGCTTTTCTCAGTAAAAAAATATATTATAAAAAGTCCACGGAAAGGGATTTTCAGATATGTAGTCTATTGCTGACTTCTCACAAACCTTAAGGGATAAGGAAACAGTGAATAATTATATTCCTGTAAATGCCAAAGAGCATGCATTGTGGTCAGATGAGAAAGCCTAGCTGAGATTACCTTTTTTTTCCCTTCAACTCCACCATTGTCTTGGTATGGCTATACAATTATAGTCCCCAAAAGATATGGCATGTGAAATGTTCTAGAGCTATCAGAGATAATGTGCTGTGATAGTCGTTTTCAAGCCCCCACAGAGATTGTGCATGATTATATTGATGCCCTGGTTCCCAAATATATAATGTTTAATTATAGTCACTCTCAAGTTCCCATAGATAGTGTGTGATTATATTTATGTTAAAGCCCCCAGAGATGGTGTGTGATTATAATAATACTCAATTCTCTGTAGAGCTAGTGTGTGGTGACAGTTATGTAGAAGCCGCGTGAGATAGTGTGTTATTAGAGTGATGCCCAAGTTGCCACATGGATAGCATGTCATCGTAGTCATGCTCAAATCATCAAAAAGATAGTGCCTGATTATTATAGTCATGCCCAGGGTCCCTAGAGATAAAGTGTTTAGTCATAGTCATGTTCAAGTACCCCTAGAGATAGTGTACAATGATTGTCATGCTGCAATTCATGCAGAAACAGTGTGTTATTATAGTAATTACCAGGTCTCCACAGAGACAGTGTGTGATTACAGTCATGTTCAAGTCCCCGCATAGATGGTGTGTGATTATAATCATATTCAAGTCCCCACATAGAGAGTGTTATGATAGTCATGTTCAAGTCCTCCATAGTGTACGATGATCCTCATGCTGATGTTCATGCATACATAGTATGTCATTACAGTTGTGCCCTGGTCCCCACAGATATAGCATTTAAATATAATCAGTCTCAAGTCCCCATAGTGAAAGAGTGTGATTTTCTTCATATTCAAGTTCCCCCCAGTGATGGTGTATAATTGTAGTTATGTTCATGTCCTCACAGAGACAGTGTGTGGTTACAATCATATTCAAGTCCCCATATAAAAAGTGTTATGATAGTCATGTTAAACTTGCTATATAAAGAGGATTATGGTAGAAATATTCAGGTTCCTGGAGAAATGGTGTATTATATTAGTCATGATCGGATTCCTGCAAAAAAGATCTGTGATTATAGTGATGCTGAGGTGGAGTCACAGGTAGTGTGTGATTAGAGTCATGCTCCATCCCTGCAGAGGTATTGTGGGATTATAGTGAAGCACATGTTCTCACAGAGATAGTGTGTGGTAGCATTCATCTTTAATTCCCCACAAAGATTGTTTGCAATGGATTGTATTGATGTCCAGGTCCCCACAGAGATAGTGTGTGATTATAGCATTACCAATATCCCTAAGGAGATAGTATGTGATTATAGACATGCCCATGTCCCCACAGAGATACTATGCTGTGTGATAATAGACATGCCCCAGTCCCCACAGAGGTAGTGTGTGAATATAGAGATTTCAAGGTCCCCATGGAGATGGTGTGTGACTGTAGTATTCAGAAGACAAAACTTCCTACACTAATCTATTTAAGTGGAAGGCAATATGTCCATGAGATAAAGTAGAACCCACAGTCAACGGTGTATACAACTTTGTTATTTCATTTATTAGCTAATTTTTTCATTTTTTATCATTTTTTCAAAGAACATATACATATATATATTTTTCAGACTGTATGATGATGCATGAAATACAATTGGCATCGAAATATTGAAACACAATTGTGACTTATCATAAACACTGTACAACCATAACATAAATAAGAAACATATATACAACATATATTACAAAACGTTAGAGACAGTGAACCTGAAAACTCAAAAGAACAACAATATATTGATGATTAAAACCATAGGTTGTGAAGTTTGAACATGGGACCAGCGCCAACGCGCGTTTCGGAGCTCAAAAATGCTTTTTGCAGGCTCCTTCTTCAGGGCGTATTAAAGTGGTCTTTCAGAAAAAACAAGGCTTCAGGGCCTAGTTTGATGTCCAACCTCATAAGATAAAGTTAAACATTGAATATTGACAGCCGTTGGTCTGTGGGTATAAAAAGCCACAATAAGTAATTGTGAATACTATTTTAGTTTTTCAGTTTATTTAAAAGGAGGAGCAGGAGCTATAAGGAGAGAAAGGGAGTAAGGAGCTCTTATACACCCGTGATACAGCAATCACCCAAGAAAAATAATTTTTTGTGAGGAAATACCGATCCAGTTCCAATCACCTGAGTACAGAAGATGAGAAATGTCGAGAAAAAAAGAGTTGTATGAAAAATATTTTAAGTTTAAACATACTTGTCAGGAAAAACTCTTATACAAGAGGATACCCGTAGGGCAGCAACTTCAATCTTTAATTTAGCGTTAAAAAGCTACAATGAAAAGAAAAGAACACAATGACCCTTGCAAGATCTGAGAACATAATGGACAACTGTATGGAAATAGGCAAAACTCTTGGTGCTAAACTGAAGTGCTAGTAAGCAAGAAATGGGATTTTTCTTATATACGAAAGGAAATAGCAACCCCAAATTATATCCGTTCATAAGGTGGTAAGAGGAATCTGTATCTAGCGGAGCGTATAACATGAATAGAAGACGAACAATTTTCATTCTAGAAGTCAGTCTGGTGCTGGAAACATGCATCACGATAGGCTATTACAGTATATTCAGTAGAAAGAAGATTATAAGAAGTGGCTTAGAGTTTTGGATGGACTTAAAGGTAAAGGATTATACCCAAGCTACTTACTAAAATATTACTGGGCGTGAAGGCAGTATCAAAGCCGATGGTATGCCGTCAGGTACTGTTCAGTATAAATAGACGGGCACGTAGTAAAATCCAGAAAAATCAATAAGGATAATCACGCAGTTAAGATTAGCCTGAAAGTGTACAAAAGACAGGCTATATTAAAGTAACTAGATGTGTTTTGGAGGACTAAATGTATATGAAACCAGGCCCACTTACTTACCCAGCTGCGACAACAAAGAGCGTGCTAGCAGTATCCGAGCCGAAAATTTGGGGGCCAGTCAGGAAGTTATCTTAATAAGGTGTGCGGACCCGTGATGGTATAATTGTGAAAAGGTATAGGTAATCACAGGGTTTAGATGAAACCTGAAAATATACAAGTTATAAACTTTGTCAGAATTTAGAAAGGGGGGAAAGGAGAAGTATGTGTGCGAATGCTAACCTCAAGTTTTATGACAAATAGCATATTGTTTACCTGTTCACATTTCTATTCAGTCATTAGAAAGGCTGGTATCTTTGGGAGGTAAGTCGGGTACTCAGCGTGGGCGATAACAATCATTAAAGTAATCTACAAGAAAGATACGCATGGTTTCAAAATTACTGCTCAAAGGATGACAACGTGGGCGAGTTTTTAAAGGATAAAAAAGTGGCTGTAAATAGCGTCAATACAGTCCTTACCAGGCATTTCAACAGATACGTGTCACGGGTTCCACTGCTATCGCTCTCTGCGTAGGGCGATATGGAGACTGGCGTTTTCCTTATAAGGAGAACCGGGGAGTGGTAGAAGCTAATCATGGACACTGAAATGGGACTAAAAAGTCAACGGGGAAGCAGGCTTAAGGTGAGGACCCGATTCCGATACAGGCTTTAGCACCAAAGTGGAGGCGGACATCTTGGTAGGAGTGTAGAACTCTCTAAGGCGAATTCATAAGATTTACCGGAGGAAGCGCTCGACAGTCACACGAAATTAATAAAAAATCCCGAGTGACTAAATGTAGAGTTATAAAGCGAAACATAGTTAGTGGTCCGGGAGATACTGTATGTAACACAAATATAAGAGTGTGTGTATTGCCAACTATTTGAAGTAAAATGAACATCACGGCCAAAGTCCCGATGGTATGTTTGAAGTATTGGGCAGAATAGACAGTTCTCAATATATGGTTCTGTTATCAGGATAAAGAGAAGGAATATATATTCTTCATGAAATTTCCACAGGGTTGGACAAAAAATATATCTATGTAATCGCGTTTTCCCAAGGGAGATGTTCATTAAGGCCTTTTTCTTGTGTCTGAAGGACATATATCCAAAAGACTTCCCTTTTACATCTAATGGCATCCACATTGAGATTATTAGGTGGATGTACATGTTCCAAGATTAGCCACCTGAGGTCAGAAATAATGTGATGCTTCTCAGTCCAATGGGCCACCAGAGGGGCCCCTTCGCGTTTGTTGAGTATGGCTGACTTGTGTTCGCTGAAACGTACACGAAATTCTCTGCTGGTTTCGCCAACATATCCTTTGTCACAAGGACAAAGGATAAGGTAAACAACATGTCGAGTACGGCAATTGGTCATGTCCTTGAATGTAAATGTCCGTTTGTCCCAGATCAATTCGTTGGTGACAATGGCAAACTGGCATGCGTGGCAGCAACCGCATTTGTGAGTACCTCTAATAGGTTTAGTGCCAGTGATAGATTTCTGGACAAAGGGATTGGCAATAGGTACTCTGGACTTAACCAAAGAGTTCCTTAAATTTTTGTTGCGTCTAAATGCAAAGATGGGCTTAGGGAGACTCTTTCTAGAATGATCTGTATTTAAAATTTGCCAATCTTTGTTGATGATTTGTCTAATTTTATGGTCAATATTGGAATGGGTGGTAACACAGACCAATTTCTCATCAGTTTTAATTTCTTTGGGTTGCAGTAGTATTGTTCTATCATAATATTTTGCTCTTTTGTAGGCATCTTTAATCAGTTTAGGGGGATACCCTCTATTGGCAAATTTTTGTTTGAGTTCTTCTGCATGTGTATCGTAATTTGATATAGTGGTACAGTTCCTACGCAACCGTAAAAATTGACTAAAAGGGATGTTGTCCTTTTGGCTTCGAGGATGGAAGCTGGAGTACTGGAGTAGGGTATTTTTGGCTGTGGGCTTGGTATACAGACTGACCTCAATTTTTTCATCAACAATTTGTATCCAGATATCTAGAAATTCAATTTTGAACTTACTTATATTAGGACTAAATTTGAGGTGGACATCACAGAGGTTGATCCACGCCATAAATTCATGAAGTTGTTCTTCCGGGCCTCTCCAAATAAAAAAGATGTCGTCAATAAATCGATACCAGCTTTTGATGTTTTCACTGAATGGAGCTATTTCATTAAAAATAAACTTCTTTTCGAATTCTCCCATGTAGATATTGGCTACATTTGGTGCACATGCTGCGCCCATACTAACTCCAAGTATCTGTTTAAAGATTTGTCCGTTAAATTCAAAGTAATTTTCTTTTAGTACAATTGCTAGACATTCCAGCAGGAATAGCCGGTCAACAGCGTTATTACTATTCTCGAGGGTATGTTTAACTGCTTCCAATGCCCCTAGTTGTGGGATGTTGGTATACAAAGCTTCGATGTCCATGGACACTAAGAAATCTGTATAGGTGTTAAACTGAATGCCTTCAATTTCACTAATGAGGTGACTGTAGTATTACCATGGTCATCAAAGAGAATGTGTGTGACTATAAACCTGCTCAGGTCTCCATGGAGATAGTCTACGATTAAAGAAATGCCCACGTCCTCACAGAGATAGTGTGTGATTATAAGAATGTCCAGGTCCCCACAGAGATAGTGTGTGATTATAGACAAGCCCCGGTCCCCACAGATATAGTGTGTGATTATACACGTGCCCAGGTCCCCACAGAGATGGTGTGTGACTATAGTATTACCATGGTCAAAGAGAATTTGTATGATTATAGACATGCCCAGATTCAAGCAGAGATAGTGTGTGATTAACCCCTTCCCCGCTCATGACGGAGCCGCTCCGTCATGAGCCACGGTTGCCGTGTGCTCATGACGGAGCGGTTCCGTCATGTCACGGCCGTTGGCGGCCGCTCCGCCTACGCGGCGCTGTTTCCCCGCCTGTGCGGGGGGACAACGCAACTGGGCGGAGTCATGACGGAACCGCTCCGTCATGAGCACAGCTCAACCGTGGCTCATGACGGAGTGGCTCCGTCATGAGCACAGCGCCACCGCGCTGCCCCCCCACTCCCCCCAGCGCTGCGACGGAATTCCCGCCGCAGCGAAGGGGTTAATAGACAGGCCCAAGTACCCTTGGAGATAGTGTATGATTAACTACATTCTCAGGTCCTCACAAAGATAGTGTGTGATGATAGGGTTGCCCAGGTCCCCACAGAGATAGTGTGTGATTATAGACAAGCCCTGGTCCCCACAGATATAGTGTGTGATTATACACATGCCCAGATCCCCACAGAGATCATGTGTGACTATAGTATTACCATGGTCAAAGAGAATGTGTGTGATATTAGACATGCCCAGATTCAAGCAGAGATAGTGTGTGATTAAAGACATGCCCAAGTACCCATGGAGATAGTGTATGATTAAATATATACTCAGGTCCTCAAAAAGATAGTGCGTGATGATAGGGATGTCCAGGTCCCCACAGAGATAGTGTGTGATTATAGACATGCCCCAGTCCCCACAGACATAGTGTGTGATTATACACATGCCCAGGTTCCCACAGAGATAGTGTGTGATTAAGACATGCCCAGGTCCCAACGGAGATAGTGTGTTATTATAGGTCCCCACAGAGATAGTTTGTGATTATAGATATGCCAATGTTCCCGTAGAGTTAGTGTGTTATTATAGACATCAATTCAATGTCAGGTCAGGCGCGCCAGTCCCAGGTGGATGTGTGCACATTTACTCTGAAACTCTAGGTTTCTCATCCAAAATTAAACCAAAAATATATGTAGCTTCAATGAACACAATTCTTAAATTTCTTCTTTGATTAAATCATTGATTTATTGCTAAATCTTCTTCTTGTGTAAGGAACAAAATCCATCTGTCATTAATTCATGGTTTACCAATATTTTTCCAAAACCCAATGCATTCTGGGTCTACATGTACCCTTCATCTGAGGTCTAAAAAGTAATGATACAAAACAAGAGCCAAATCAGTCCATTATCATAATGAACGTGTAACAACAAAAATAATCCTTCTAATCTAATAACATGATATGCATCTCAATATTAATCACACTACTATGTGATGATTTACATAAGGTCATATGTAATATTATCAATGTGCTGCTCACAAGTTAAAATATACATGATTATTTTGAGCAAACGTATCTGGAATAAATGAGGATAACTTGTGCACTGTTATTTATGCTAATCAAAGTGGCTAATTACGGCACATGACTATTAACCATCGCTGCACTGAGCAAAATAAATTGACATGCAGGCTTTAATCGTAATGCTCACCGGCGTTTTAAATCTTCGTTTCTTAAATTCTCTAAGTGTAGAAGTTCAGGCATCACGTAGCTTTTAACATATACATAATGCGCAGCCTTCAATGGAAATGCTCACGGACATTCAAAGTCCTTGCTGCTGAGCCTCTAGCTATTCAAGCGTCACGCTGCTTTAGACCAACGCTACTCTGAGCCAAGGACACTGACATACGAACTTCAATTAAAGTATTAATTGACGTTCTTAAACCTCACTGTTTAAAAAACTAATTGTAACTGTTGCAGCGATAAATCCCTAAATCAACGCTCTTGCTTCTAGTTGCCCGCATGCTCTTACAGATTAGCTCAAAGCGAACCTCATACTTCTCCGACACCGTACGCATTGTTCCTTCCATGTTTTCTGAATGGTGAACTAATGTGCGTATAAATACTTCCTCATTTACGTGAAACGTGTGAACGACACTTCACGGGTTCTTGCTGGGTTCACATTTAAAGGGAAACATGCCCTTTAAGGAGAAGTGTCTATAGGTAATAAAGTTTCTTCAAGCACAAAAGATGAAAAACTTGTGCTATCGTAAAATGTGGGATTGCAAAATCAGATTACAAACTATGATTTTATTTTTATGAAATATTTGTGTGGACTTGTTAATGTGTGCCAAACAACTTGCCCAGCATGCATCAACCTATCCTACGTAGCGCTGCATGTGTAATCAACCAAAAAATACAAAATGTCAAACTAAACAAAAAGATGTGCAGTTCAAATCCTGCAAAATTACGGAAAACAATCAAGTTCAATATGGTCATTCATCCCGTCGAGATGCATAGAATTAAATTTTTGTATCAAATAAAACCCAGATCTGAGCAATTGTTTATGAGGATCAATGTCTGGTCGAGTCTTCAATGCTTCCAAGACAGTAAATCTTAACTGTGAGATATTATGTCCTACTTCCAGCCAGTGCATGGCTGCAGAGGATTTACCATTTTTTATTCAAATGTTACAAACATGCTCCTTGAGCCTTACTTTGATTTTTTTCTCTGTGATACCCGCATATGTTTTACCACAAGGCCATTTTATGACGTACACTACATTCATGGTATCACATGTGCTTGAATGCTGCAGTACAATTTTGGTCCTATGTAGAGGATGCATGAACTCCTTGCCTGTGATCACATTATTACAATGTGTGCAGTTTCCACATTTTTGTATGCCTTTGAGGATTTTTTTTGCCACTCTATTCTTTTATTAGATAATAATTCCTTTAGATTCCGGGAATGTTGAAAGGCGAAGACCACTCTTTTATCAGATATGCATCGTTGGTCTGGTTCAGTTTCTATCATCCTCCAATGTTTTTTGATGATATTTTCAATAGTGTTAGCTTGCGTGGAATACTTGAGAATGCATACAGTGGGTGTTTGTTTTTGGTGTCAATAAAGTAGATCTGTCAATGGTACTCACTTTTTGAGATCAATATTTTGGGATACCACCTTTCTGAAAATCTTGTAGCATAGCTTTTTATGGATTCTACAGCTTCTTGAGGATTGCTTGTAATTCTTTTCAACCTGATCAATTGTGAAAACAGAAGATGTTTTTTGAGTGATTGTTGATGAAAACTTTTAAAGTGCAAACAATTCTTGCGATCCATGGCTTTCGTGTATACATTGGTCTTAATTCCATTAACATCAATTTGTACTACAACGTCAAGAAATGCAATCTTATCTTTTTCAATTATGTGTGTAAATTTGATGTGATCATGACATCCATTCAATTTAATGATGTTCTCTTTGTAACAATTTCCTTTCTCCCCTCCAAATGATAAAAATTTCATCAATTAATCTTTTGAAGACCACTAAATTCTCACTCCATGAGGCATCTTGCAAGATATGATCATACTCAAATTTTGACATGAACATATTCGCATATGAAGGGGCCCCTGCGAAGCCCATGGATGTTCCGTTGCACTGGGAGAAAAACATTCCTTGCCATTGTAAATAACTGTGATATAATGCAAAGTGCATTAATTCCAATAAAAAGATTTTATTAACTCCTTCACAATCGTTATTTTAAAAAAAACACTCTATGGCTTCTAATCCTTCATTGTAAGGAATGGAAGTGTACAAGACGGTGACATCTACAGTGCACAGCCACCAAGTTGTCATATCTTGTTGTGGTATTGACTCCAAAATGTTCAAAAATGCTGCAGTATCCTTGATGTACTCATTTTTGTACCATAGGTTGAAAGAAATTATCTAAATACTGACCTATAGGCTGTGATATTGATCCGCAGGCTGATACAATCGGTCTGAATGGAGGTTGCTTTATACGTTTTTGTGCACCTTAGGTAGCATGTAAAACTGTGGTCGGCGAGGGTATTCACTGTCTAGAAACTTATAAGCATTTAATTTCAAGAGCTCTATCCAAAATTTGTCTTAAAATCTTCTGGAAATCATTAGTTGGATCCCAATCCAGTTGTAAGTACACATTTTTGTCTTGAACATGCGCTTCCACATTAGTTGCATAGAACTCAGAGTTCATAAATACTAACGCTCCTCTCTTATCTACTTTCTGAAACGTTAAACGTGGATTTTCAACCATACTCCGTAGAATGTTCCAATCTTTTTTGGAAAAATTTTAAGTCTTTCTGTTGACAAAATTGATTTTGTTGACATTGAGTTTTACTAGACGTTCAAAAGTGTTGATAGTTGTATGAGTAACTGGTGAACAAAAAGAGCTTTTGGCTTTGAACTCTATATCTTCTGGGTTTTCTTGACTCTCCATTGGTGTCGGTAAAGTGCTGAAAAAATATTTAAGTCTCAATGTTTGCAAAAATGTGAAAATAGCCACTTCTGTTTCAGCTACATTACTCCAATAAATCGGTACAAAGAAGGTTCCTTTATTTAATAATCTGCATTGATCCTTCATCAAATTCACATTCGATATATTAATGACTAAGTTGTCTTTGTCTTGCTTCTCAATGTTCTCTTGTCCGTTTCTGAATCTGTGTCTTTTGCCCCTGCAGGTTTTTCTAAAATGGGTGCATGGTTTGCTGCCGGACTCGTGGACAAAAAAGATGCCTTAGTTGGTATTGGTGCTAATGTACTCGATCATTGTGCTGATGTACTTGCTATCCTATTGATGGGAGGTATATTATGGGCGATGTCTGAATCTGATGCCATGCTTTCTTGAGATGAACTGATGTTGGTTTTTTGTTGCCATTTTCTTTGATTGTATACTTCAGCCCATGTGTATTTCTTTAGCATATCTTTCCAATTTTTTGTTGATGTCTTCTAATATTTCTTGTAAATTCTCATGTTTATCTAATTCAGCCTTGATTGTGGACAACTCTTCTTCTAGAGTCTTAAGGATGTTAGATAGTTCTTCCACGATTAATAAAATAAGATCCAAAGAACACTTGTTTAAAACCTGATACCATTTTTGAACAAAACCTTTATTGGTCCTACATAGCATGGGTTTTAACGTTATCCGGAGGCCTCTTGGAATGCGTTTTGTTTTATGGTAATGGATCAAGGTTGTGGCGTGCAATCTTTGGTTGATTTACTTCTTGCTTACGTATTCAAATTGTTTTAAGAGTTGTGTGACCGTATTTACTTGTGGTCTGAACGACCTGGCTTCTTGAATTAAATCATACATTTTGGTTGCTGCCTCTGCAGTGTAAACCAATGTTTCTGCTTTGTTTACTGTGGTTTGCGCAATCTTGTCATTCTCTTTGGTGCACCTTGAGGTGGGTAGACAAAATTGATACTAGTAAAATATAAAGTTGAGTGCACTAAGAAACTTTTATTATTATAGACATCCCCAGGTCCCCACAGAGATAGTGTGTGATTAAAGGTATGCACAGGGAGATTGCACAGAGACAGTGTGTGATTATAGTTATGCTCAAGTCTTCAGAGTGATGTGTGTAATTATAGGGATGTTGAAGAACCCATTAGGATCATATTAGTCTGGTGGCTTATTAAACTAATCAATTCACTTGAGGGTTGTGTGTTTCACCTCTCTCTCACATGTTTTAATCTTAGTGTTTCCACTCAGCCTTTCATACTTCCAAAATTCTTACAATAAGAACCATTTACTTGGATAACAATAAAAAAAAGTAAGTCAGCACCAAGACACCCCAAGGTGTGAATGTATACTTTATGTACGCACATGAGATGATGTGATGTGATATGATAATAGTGGTACTTAAGCCACCACCAGAGATAGACTGGAATTATGCTATATCTATTAATCCCACTTTAAATGCAGCAGTAACTGATTTAAACTGTGTCCCTCCAGGAAGTTCCACACTTCCTTAAAAATCCAAGTATCTCAGTTCTCATTCACTTTTCTAGCCGCCGTTTTATGAAATCTAGTCTCCATCACGAAGATAAAACTGTATTTCTGATTGCAAAAAACTCCCCATGCTGATTCTTCCTGACCCTTTAGGATTCTTACAATAGAGAAATAAATTTAAGAACTGGCACATCTTCATCATTTTTGTCTCTATAATTCGAGAATATAATTGTCCTCACCTCAAAGCTCTTATTTCTCTCAAAGTATTTCTTCTACCTGGGGCTCTTCTAGCTACCCAGGGTCACGCTCAATAAATATCTATATTTGTACATTAAACTTGTTTAACAAACTTAAAACATTTATTGTGTTGGAAGCACAAATTCTGTAAGTGGGTTTCCAGAATGGGGCTAGCTGTCCTTTGTGAAAGAGTAGAAAAAAGTCAAGTTGGCAGTGTTAAATCTGCCTTTTTATGGGATAAGACACATTTGCAAAATGTGCCCAGGTGAAACTTGGGAAACTTTCACAAAGTTGAAACATCCATTTGAGAACCAACATTTTATGTTTGGAGTATAGGATAGAAAGTCTTAAACCAAGCTTGTGTTTTTTTGTACAAGAGTAGAGAAAGGTAGTTTGGCCACGTGGTACAACAGCCTTCTTCGTGGAAAAAGGTACCTTTTCAGAAGTGCTGTCAACTACAAGAGACTTTCTCAGTGTTTAAGGTCTTATTTGAAGGCCAAATCATATACAAGAGTCTTATCAATTGTATTCCTGAACTGAACTGGTATGCTCATTGTGTAAGAGTAGAGAAAGTTACTTTGGCTGATGTACAGCTGTCTTTTTCATGGGAATAAAAATCTCAGAATGCTCCTACTGTAATTATAGGAGTCTTTTGCAATGTTAACAAAAACATTTTTGAGGAGTGAGGCCAAATGTTGTACATCAGTGTGCGTGGGGCATACAACTAGACTTCCTAAAAGGGGATGGTGAATCCTTTGTACAGGAATAGAGAAACATAATTTGATAGTCATGCACCAGCTGTTTTTGTGCAAAACGAATCCTTAAAATGTGCCCATGTCAAAGTTGAAATACATGTTTCCAGCAGTGGACATTTTAAACATAGAGTCTTAAACACTAATTTTTGAATTAGTTTTTTTTTCCCTTTGTGCCGGAGTGGAGAAATTCCCTTACAGTTGTGAGCTAAACTTTTCATGTGAAAAGGGACATTTTTAAAATAGGCACATGTTAAATATGGTCAATAAAATACATATTGATTCAAAAATATAATGTGACATAATCATGTTGTCAAAAATATCACCTCTGCAAAAATATTGTGGAACAGAATATCAAAAGTAAGAATATATGTTTTATTATAAGATTATGCAATATCTATATGACGGAAATTGTTGTCATTAATATTCTGTACTTCAATATAGTTGTAATAAACATTGATTTTAATTAAATATATATATATACTAATAATATTGGCATAATAGTCTTTTTTTAAATATAGTTTGTAATTTTCATTGAGTAATTTAATTTTTAAAATGTAATTAGTAGTTTATAATTTAGTAGCGGTCATTTTGTTTGTTGGGGAATATGGCGGTAAATTAAATACATTTTAAATGGAAGTTTTTTTAATGTTAAGTGATATAAGGTAAATTAAATATATAGGGCCATATGTAGGTAGCCTAATACCGGTCGGTAACGGCCGATTTTCGGTAAAAATCCCGTTACCGGCCGGTATTCAGGCTTTTGGTATGTAGGGGGGACATTTCAGGATTCGGTAATTTACCGAATCGGTAAAATTACCGAATCGGTAATTTTACCGATTCGGTAAATACCGAATCCTGAAATGAGATGTAGGGGGAGTGTGTGGGTGTTGTGTGGATTCGTTATTTACCACCAACTAAAAGTTGGTGGTAAATGACGAATGTCTTAGAAAAAGCATTTTCTGGCCCTTAGAAGTGTGCAATGTGGCAGACATACATGCCCTTAGGGCATGTATGTGTGCCACATGTGCACACATGCAGGAATCAGGGGTGCAACAGGGTGTCACTGTGACACCCTGCCACCCTTGATTGTGCTCCCCCCATTACCGAATCGGTATTTACCGATTCGGTAATGGTAACTGGCTTCCCATTGATTCCTATGGGCCTCCTGGCCCATAGGAATCAATGGGAAGCCAGTTACCATTACCGAATCGGTAAATACCGATTCTTAATTACCGACCAATTCCGAATCGGTAATTTTTACCGACTGATTACCTACATAGCATTTACCACTTCATAAATACCGAATCGGTAAAATTCGGTATTTATGAAGTGGTAAATGTTAGGCTACCTACATAAGGCCCATAATGTTTTCCTATGTAAATGTTTTAATTGTTCTTTCATTTATTTGTTTTTCATTTTGCATTTTTAATTTATATTTTGTATAGTATAATTAGTCATCTATAATTTAGTAACTTGTATGGTTTGTAGGGGAATCAGGTGAGATATTATTGAAATTAAAATAGTTTTCTTTATGTTTTAAGCTATTTAAATATTTAATTTATGAATCATTATATAATTATTTCCTTGATTATTTAATATGTACAATTGTTGTTTTACTTAGACTGTGAAAGAAATAATTGATAATATTTTTAAACAAGTGCATATTATATTACCATTTATTATTTTATGTTTCTTTTCTTTCAATTTTATTCTTGTTTTATTTATATTTCAATGTATCTTTTTGGTGTTTGTGGTTTTTGTTCAGTAGTAGTGAATTAAATGAATTCTATGCATGTTTATTTCAATATTTCATTTATTTATACATTTATTATGTATATTTATAATACATTTTACTTCTTATTTAAATGTATACAAGATATAGTTTTGATTTTGAATATGGTTAATCATGTTATGTTTTTAGATATTTAAATATTTATTTGAATTGCTGTGTTTAAATGGTATATGGAACCTTCTGTAGTCCAACACCTTCCCTACTGTTGCTTAGATTGGAGTGGGAATGGTAAATCTAGCACATCCAAATCCAATGCATTCCTTCTTGTTCCTTAATTGGAGTGGGGATAGTAAATCTAACCCTTTCAAAGTCCAAAGCTGTCCCTACTGTTGCTTAGGATGGAGTGAGAGTAGTAAATCTAACCCCTTTGAAGTCCAATGCTTTTCCTTCTGTTTTATATTTTGGGGTGGAAATCAGAAATCCAATCCCTCTGAAGTCCAACACTTTCCAAGCTTTGTGTACATTGCAGTGGGAATAGTAAATCTAACATCTCTAAAATTCAGCTGTTTTAATGCTTTTGCTTAGGGTGGAAAGGGAACATTATATTTGACCGCTCAGAAGTTCAACACATTCCCTACTGTTGCTTAGACTGAAGGACAACTAGAAATTTCAACTCCTCTGAAGCCCAGCACTTTCACTACTGTTACTTAGATTGGCATGAGAGCAGCAAATGTAACCTGTTCATAGTCCAACACTTTCCTTACTGTTGCTTAGACTGGAGTGGAAATGGTAACTCTAATCCCTTCTTAATCCAAAATCTTCCCTACTGTTGCATAGATCAGAGTGGGAATATTAATTCCAACCCTTCTGAAGTCTAACACTTTCCGAACTTTTTCTTAGATCGGAGTGGAATAGTAAATGTAGCCTCTCTGAAGTCCAAACATTTTTCTTGGGTTGCTTAAATAAGAGTGGGAATAGTAAATCTATCCTCTCCAAAATCCAAACCTTTCTGTACTGTTGCTTAGATCGGAGTCCGAAGTCCAATATTTTCAATGAGTTTGTTTATTAAGAGTAGAAAGAGTAAATGTAACACCTTTCATGTGTAACACTTTTCATACTTTTATTTTAATTTGGAGCTCGCAAATTTATTTTTGCTGTTTCTTTTACTTGCTGTTATATGTTTTAAATTATATATCTTTTTATGTTTATTATTGTTTAAAAAAATCAATTTTTATTTTAAAGTATATTTTTATATTATTTGCATTTATTTACTCAATTGTGTTGTATGTTTTAATATATGTTTTCTACATTTATTTTAATTGTTACTATTATTCATGTAGCTACAAATATTGTGTTACTTAAATAAGTGCAGTTCACAAAACTCCTATAAAATATATAGAAATTTATAAGTAAATATCTCCACCAATTGCCACTTAAATAAAGTGGTAATAGATAGTGAACAACAATAAAACGTAATACTAACCTATAAGTAACACCCTAAACCAAAATGCACTGAAACACAGACTACAGAAACCAGCAAAACTATGATAAAAGCTACATGACTGCCTTTGACCTTTGGCAAGCAGAGAAATTAGCAAATTACATATTCACTTCAAAGCCCCGTGTACTGTTGTATACCATGAACATACCACAGTATAAAGAGGCACAATATATAAGTACATTGTTTTAAAGTTATAAGTTTAGCACTACTTACACTATTTAGAGATACTACACCATTCCACTTTACGTCAGTCCATTATACGCAACTACACTGTACACTAATCCACTATACGCCACTCCAGATTTCTCTACCTCACTCCATTCTAGGCCACAACCAAAAATGAACATTTACACATCATAATGTATATTCCTGCCACATGACATTTACATTCATTCACACACTTTCACGCTACTTCTGTTTCAATTAACACACCACTCTGACATCTCACTTTACGCCACTCCACGCTATTCCACTCTCCACCATTTCATTTTACGTCAGTCCATTATACACCACTGCACTGTATGCTAATCCACTGTATGCCACTCCTCTGCACTCCACCTTTCTCCACTCTAGACCACCCTATGCTACACCGCTCTACTTTATGATATTAAACTATACACCACTCTATTCTATTAAACACCAGTCGGTGTCAATTTACTGTATGGCCTTCCATTGTACAAATCTCCACTGTACACTATTCCACTGTATGCTACTCCACTCTGACATTACACTCTAAGCTACTCTATGCCAATACATTCTGTGCTACTTCATGGTACATCACTACACTCTACGCTATTCCACTAGATGCCACTCCACTAAACAGCACTCTACTATACTCAACAGCAGTTTACCCCACTTAACTCTGCCTCAATCCACTGTATGCTACTACACTGTCAGGATGTCCTCAAAAAATGAGGGCAATCTGAAGAACTAATATAAAGATCCGAGCTTGTTTCATACATCTGCCGTTAAAAGTATAAAAATACAGGAGAGCTAGGTCGTACTGCATTTAAACTCTTATTTGTGTCCTGCAACAACAGTAAGGCCTTGAAATACTATTGTAGACCCATGTTTTCCCTATCATATCAAAAAACCTTTTGGCTGTGTGTGCCCTTGAACTTCAAAGGAGTTACTAAATGAGAAAAGAAAAGCCTGTTCTCCGTGCACAAAGAAGGGGGGTGCAGATTTAACATCTCAAAACTTTAGAAGCTGCAGCTTGTAACTAAGCAATCAGCATGTTAACGTGTAAATCGTTAACTTTTGTTTCCACCTTACTCGCTAGTGACACACACCTTTGGCTAGAGTACAGCTGATATCAAGTAACCCTAGTCCACCCCCAGACGCAGACCGCAACAGCCAGAAAGGAGCCCAGCAATCCACATTTGAGGGGGACAATCCTGAATGTCAACAGTGAAGAATGTTTTGCAGAAGCCCTGTCATTGGTGTTGCCCACAAAGTCTGATCAGTAGCCTCTCTGCGTCTTTGCCTGCACATCCCTAATTATGCAGACGTGTATCAACGATATATTTTTCTACTTTTGAAAGCATACTTAACGTTATTTTCCCTTGCTTACAGCAGGCTCTTAAACTCTGCTTTATTTAATATTCTTATACTAAACATTTTATTTCCCAACTGTTTAAGTTGATGCCGTAAAAGAAGCATGGCATTCCCCTTTGTCATGTCCCTGTATGCAGTAATGAGTGCCTGGTGTATGGTTGGCGGTCTAGCTCTCCTGCGAGTGCAGTACCACAGGTCACCTTTAGAGCACTTCCGGGGAACATCCTTGAAAGACCCGCAATGCCCAAACACAAGTGCTTCTGATACAGTTACAGACACCTCCTGACGGTGCCGGCAGAATCGCTAGCAGCTCCAGGTACCAGCTCCTTTGAACTCTTGTTGTGCCGTGTCAGCACCGGAGCACTGTTTCTGCCACGAGGAGCCGAGTGCGGGCGCACTCGCTTTCCTCCTTCCCGATCACGGTGAGTGCCGGGCGCGTCACCGCTTGCCTTCTCTCCTCCCTGATCCCGGTGAGTGCTGGGCGCGTCACCGTTTGTCTTCCACCACCAAAACCAGCGCTGGAGTGCTGACACAGCTGCAAGGAGCAGAGTGCGGGCGCACTCACTCCTCCTCCTCAAAACTATGCAGAGTGCTGGGTGCATCACCACTTGCAACGTTCTATAGACCTTGTCAGCGCCGGAGCGCTATAACTCGACACGGGGAGTCCAGTGCGGGTGCACTCGCTCTTCCAATTTCCTTCACGGTGAGCGCTGGGGCAAATCACCATTTGTGCCCTTTGATTGTTTTCTTTTTGTTGTATATGGCAAGCACTGGAGTGCATTGCCACCTTTCTTTTGCCCGCATTACGGTGAACACTGGAGTGTGTCACCGCCTACCCTTTTCTATGTACTTGACAAGCACCGGAGTGCATTGCCACCTTTCTTTTGCCCACAGCACAGTGAACACTGGAGTGTGTCACCGCCTTCCTTTTCCTTTGTACTTGGCAAGCACCGGAGTGCATTGCCACCTTTCTTTTGTCCACACCACGGTAGCGCAAGGGCACCTGATTCCGTAACCATTGTTTCATAGGAATCTCTTGTGTCTTTTGGAGTCGTGTTGATTGGTATAGCAGTACCTTGCTGGATTCTTCCGCTTCCTTGTTGGTAGGCGCTCCTACCAGAGGTTCCTGGACTGCACACACTCTCTTCAGGTGACTATGTTCTTCCTTCTGTCCTTCCCTCGATGACTGTAGGTGTGTGTATGTTTACTGATAGCGGCAGTAAGTAACAGATTGGTGGTTATTTTCCAGGACACAGGTCAGGAAGAACAACGCCTTCCACAAGGGGTCCTTGATCACCGTATCGCACCTTAAGGCATGTTTACTACAGGATTCCTTCCCCCAGTCTTCACCACGCCCGGTCTGGTACTGTTTGAGGTAGGACAAGGGAGCAGGTGAGGAACAGTGGAGGTAGCGGTGGAGGTAGTTCATGTCATCCCTGCAAGACTACTCTGCAGGCAGACGGTAAGGCTTGTGGGGTCCGTGACAGCCTTCTACTTGGTGCAGCACTTGTTTTTTTTATTTTGCTAAATGTGTCAGTACACAATAAAATATTTAGTTGTGCAATGCATGCAGAGACTGTAGAGTTCAGTAACTATGGGGGTCATTTTGATGGCGGGCGGATCGCCGCCCGCAATGCCAACTTGATTTACCCCCGCCATATTATTGTGGTTGGGGGTATCCTGCCAGACGGAAAGTCCATCCGCCGCTTTTCCGCCGGTTGGCATTCGTTACAATTGCTGGATGGGCAGACTGGGGCCTTAATATGGTGACTATGCCTAGCAGGCACCGCCATCCATATTAGGATGTGTGTTTGCAAAGGCCTTTCCAGGGTGGCGATGCCGCCATGGAAAGGCTGGCGGGGAATAGCTTTGGGGGCCCGTTGCGGGCCCCCGGGAGGGTGGGGGGCTGAACTTGGGGGGTAACTATGGTACCCCCCTACATTGCCATGCACAAGGTGGCAGGCACTGCGCAGTGCCTGCCACTTTGTGCATGGCACTGCACAACATGCGATTTTGGGATTGCGGCGGGTGCTGCTCACAGCAGCACCCGCCGCAATGTCAAGATTGCGGAATGCAACCGCCAGGGTGGCGATTGGCGGTCACATCCTAATCAGTGGTGCGAGACTGCCGCACGTCTGGTGGATGGTCCCAGCACCACTAGGGTGGTAGGTGGACAAAAGTCCGCCCACCATCCTAATAACCCCCTTAATACGAGAATTAGTACTGCCTAATTGAGTGCTGGAAACCAAATAAAAGTTAAACAAGAAAGCCTCAATTAAATGTGCTTATATTTGACTTTGGGGCACAGAAGTTGACCTCTATGAGCCAAAATTCAATTATGTAGTTTACAAACCCAAACCCAAACATGCACTAGGAAATTAATTTACTCACCTGTTAAAGAATATCAATATGGTGAAATTATGTGTGTTATTTAAGTTACTCACAGGGTGTACTATTGCCTATGTGTGTGGTTATTAACAAAGGCACTCATTTACAGGGAATTGGCGTAGGGCAGCACCGCAAGTCTTCTTGCTGCATTTCCATACCCCAATATGAAATGGCAGGAATGCACGGTATTTATGAAATACGGTGCATTCATGTGCTTTCCCCCTGTGCAGGTGCACAGTTTGCTGCCTAGCACCAACATAGGCACCCTTGCATCATGGTGCAAGGGTGCCTCAGTTGCAGGCAGGATTGTTTATGTACAGGAAGGGTCACCCAAGATGCATTTTCAGTTTTCAGAATGTGGCACACATGGAAAGAGGAAAAAATATTCCTCCTCGTTACTCCTGCTCTAGGGCAGTGGAAGGTGTTGGTGCTGCCCCATGTTTAAGTGATTAAGTACATCTGGGGCAGCGTCAAAAAGCATGGGTGTTCCATGGGAACACCCACTGGAACGTCCATGGATCATTTCCTTGATGAAGAGTAAGGCAACGCAGCGACTTGCTTTGTTTTACTCCATACCTATGAGGCCACGCAAAGCCACACAGGGTAGCTTTGCATCTCCTCATAGATATGATTGAGAGGCTTGCACTACTGCCACGTCAAGAAAGTGACACTTCGGCAGCGCAAGCCTCTCATAAATAAGCTGCTAAATGTTTGCTGGCAACTTCCCAACCCAAATTGAGTGTATTTTTACTTCTTTGACAAGTAGGAGAAAATGTGAAAGTGGCATGATCAGCCACAAATTGGTGGTGGTGTAGGGTAAATTAGAGAAAATAGTTAGGCGCTTGTCACATCATGGATGCAGATTTGTCAAAAGAGTTACAAGTTAACAGACAAGTTACAATCCCATTTACATTTCCAAATAATATAGAAATCGCTTGAGGCAACTTTTTCGCAAAAGAACTTGATAAAAGCTGAATGAATTCTCACCTAATTATGAAGACATAGGCCCAGATTTTCTCTTTTTTTTCACAACAGAATACAGCAAGTCAAGTTGCTGCACTGCGTTGCGTGAAGGGGAGAGAGCTGAACTGCATTATATGTACAAAAATATAGCACTGTTGGGCTCTCTTTGCGCTGGTGCATGGGTGTCTGCATTGTAGGAAGGATTGTTTTTGTGCAGAAAGGGATACCTTTGTGCACAAAAACAATTCTTAGAGGTTTATTCTTCTTTGTACGTGAGCTTCAGAGAATATGATAGGAGACTACATGTATTAGCAATAGGTCAGGTTATGGTCCTGATGGTCAGGATATTACTTGTAATGATATTTCGGTGTTGAATTAAATCCTGATTTGAGAGTGTGAATTGTGTATGTTATCTTCCAGAAAGGTCTCTGTGCAGGCAAATGCATGCTTTCAGTATTTTGTTTCTAGGGCACTTACATGATCCCTTGTACTATTTAGTCTCCTAATGGATCCTGCTCTTCATACCTTACAATAGCTGTCTATATAAGATAAGGTAACCTTCAAGATGATTTGCATTACTTACAGGGTATATTAGTCTCAGGGTTTGAAACCCATGTCTAAGCGTTCTACAGTTTCAACTTACCTCACTTGCAGTTTTATCTGTAGTCATAGCACTTTCATTTTTATCTGAAAAGTAGGCAATGATAGACATTTTCCCCCTGCTCTCTTGCAGGATCAGTACCGTCTACCCTTCACTTTAGCAATGCATTATAAATTGACTTGGACCACTGATTGACACTGACACTGACTACTCTGAAGTACAGAACATTACATTGGTGAGGACTATTTCCCTTTCTTACACTATTTGAACATACAGGTAGTTAATTCGAAAGGTGTCAGACTGACGTTGTTTCCCATTCTAAGAATTATGAATGTTTGTAAATGTGTATTTTGCCTCTAACCCACGCTCTACTCTCACCCTCCAAGAATGAAAAGCATTGAAGTTTGACTTCATGAAGGGATTCCAATCTAGTGGTCGAATTGCAGTGCAAAACTGTAAAATGTGGGATCAATCACATCTTACCTGCTTGACCAAATTGTGCGATCTCAGACAAATACTTTATTTCAATAAACCTCATTTTTGGTCATTATCACATAGGTAAGCATCAGGGAATGTATGACGTTACAACGCATACATTTACAATGCATGCCTTTACAATGCAGTTTTTACATCGCAACATCCTTTACAATGCATTCTTTTACATAGCATGCCATTACATTACATTTTCAGAAAATACCTTTACAACGCATTCCATTACATCGCATTATACCTTTACAACGCATACCATTACAATGCATACCATTACATTTCATTATAACTTTACAACGCATACCATTACAATGCATACCATTACAATGCATTTAAGGTAAGTGTTGGATAGTATAGGGGAAATAATTACTTTTCTAACTCCAGTGAGTGCAACAGTAGGATAAGTGTTGGATAGTGTAGGGGTAAAAATTACTATTTTAACTCTAGTGAGTGCAACAGCAGGGTATGTGTTGGATAGTGTAAGGGTACTATGCGTTGTAATGGTATGCGCTGTAATGACCTGCGTTGTAGTGACATGCATTGTAATGACACGCGTTACAGTGACCTGCAATGTAATGGCTGCATTGTAATGGCATGCGATGTAAAGGATGTTGCGATGTAATGACTGCTATGTAAAGGTAGTGCGATGTAATGACTGCGTTGTAAAGGTTGTTTCCCCTCCAGCTATAATAAGAATCAAGTTCACATGTAAGGTATTTGACAACTGACTTACATCCTAGTTCACTAACAGCATTATCACCAGATCAGGGAAAGTATTTCTCAGTGCATGTTTACACTATCTACATTTTGAAAGACACATCATATTTTAACATGATGTTTGTGGCAGGATTTACATGACAGCTATTTTCAAGGTTTGGCTTGTGCACTGGCTCTAAGAGCCAGAGCCCACCCTTGGCTCAGCTCTGGCTCTGCTCTCCCTAGGTTCTCTCTGGCTCGCCCACCTCTAGTCAAACCACACCAGCCTTCCCAAAAAGTTCTTAAATCCGTGGAGTCTTGCTCCTTCGTGTGAAAAATATAGTAAGCAGAGTCTCTAGAGTGAAACTAAACACACAAAAAGGCATTTAGTAAGTTTTTTGCAATTGAGATATTAGTGTCAGTTTAATGTATACAAATAAAATAAAATGCTGTAGCTCAGAATCTGAAGAAACATACAGAGAAATTCTATCTTTACCTGTAAGAGGGCAAAAAATATCCATGTTCCAGAAAAAAATATCCTCTGCGTTGAAACAATGAAAAGCCAGTTTTTGTATTTAAAACTACAAGTGTAGTTGTGGAGAGGAGTTGGCCTAACGGCTAGGGCGGCCTACCTAGAATCTGGGGAACTGGGTTTGAGTCTCGGCAATGACGCTGAACATCCTGCGATTCTGGGCAAATCACTTTATCTCCCCGTGCCTTACAAAAAATGAATGTGTCCTCATGTAATGCAACTGGTGCTATGTAAAGCGCTCTGATACCCATTTCGGGTCAAGTTCACGCTGTATAAAACTCTGTAAAAAAAACTAAAAGTGTAACTTTGCTCTGTGACCCTCCTATATCACAACTCAACTGTAATAACTTATTACAGTTGAGAAGCTATGTAATTGTGTTATACAGGTGACTAGAGACATCCGAACTAAACTGTATTTGATAAATCACTTGTCGGAGCGAAGGAGTTTGATGACCAAAGGTTTTGGCTGACAAACAAATTGTCCTGGTCAGCGCATATTACGAAATGCAAGGAACTCTTACAGGACAGAGCTGGAATTGTATTGAGGGCTTTAAAATCTTCGTATTATCATCCACTGTCATCTGCCTTGGAGATTTATCATACTAAAGCGGTTAGCGCAACAATTTGTGGCTCTGAGGTTTGGGCCCTTGGTAATTTATCCCATTTGTAAAAAAATGAAAATGGATATATTCGATCTTTCATGAGTCTCCCACAAAATGTCTCCTTGACTTCACTGCGATTAGATCTTGCACAAATAACATTGCGATATATCGCACATCTCAAAGCCTTTGGTACTGGATAAGGTTATGGTCCAGTAAAGAAGTACGTAATTCTAAGAAGGCCTCACTGAATTAAAAGAGTTTGATGCAGGTTGTAAATTACCCTTGTTCAAACATATTTAAGCATGGTTTGTGGGACTATCCATTTTCAAGTAGCAAGTGGACGAATGAACAACTGAAGACCAGGTATTGAGAGTATATCAGCGAAAAGTGTTACATGGAGTCCTGTGAGGGTAGTTTATAACATTTCTTGATGTAAACTGCTTACCACTTTTTGACCAGTTTCTTGGTAAGATTTAGCCGTCTGAAGCAAGAGCTTTATATTTGACATTTTATATGGTATTCTCAACCAACTCTGCAGTTGCGGGTGTTCCCTCACACAAGTTCTACTCATTTGTCCAGCTTATGCTTTCCCCTGTGAAACAGTAGCTCATTTCATGTTTTATTTGCCAGTTTATGTTGGCGTTAGGGGAGCTGTGCTGACACCTGTGTGTAGGAATCTGAGTGTGAGGAATTTTGAAGCAGCTCTAAGAATTTCAAAAACAGATATTAATGAACAATATGTGTGTGCAGTGGCCAAATATTTTCACAAGATTTGGAGGGTGAGGTATACGTTCTGCAGAGAGTAATTGCTGCTTATATAAGGAACCAGGCACCACACACAGATTTTTCAAATTCTGAGATATTTCAACAGCTCATGCACTGATTCTCTACACTGAGCTGCATCATACTCATTTGTGTGTCCTGCCTCACATGCCTCAAGACTCTGCCACAACTGCCCGCCATTCCTCAAACCAACTCCATAGTTATTTGATTTAGGGAATATGTGTGCCAGAATAACCATTCAATGGCAAGTGATGTGCATATTACTAAAGCACTGTTGGTGCAGATGGCTTCACACTGCCAGACATATCTGTGGTTACCATCCTAAAATGATTTACCTGAGTGATGAAGTAGCAGGCTCATGCAAGTAATGCAATGACCTTAACCTTGTTTCATTTGCAAGGAATACTGGCCTCTAAAGCAGTGTTGGGGTAGGTCGTCGAGTAGACAGAATTAGTGCCCTAATTGGGTTGGTTTTTCCTTTCAAATGAAACAAAGTTAACGTATCTATACCATACTTAGGTTACTGAGGATTGGATACCAATTGAGATACTAAGATTTCAACCATTGTGTAGATTAGGATAACTTTGGTCCTGATGAATTGCCAACTGATCATCTATGACTAACCCATGGCAAGAAACATGTTGACCTTTTTATAAGCTATCTTAGATCATTGCGTCTGGTGATAGCCACCACATTATTAACCAGACAATTAAACTCACCTATTAAAACATTCGGTTTACAGGACTACCTAGTCTATTTTAAACATGCACTACCCTACAGATATTCACTTTCATACACTAATCTACAGGAAAGGGCCCTACATCTGCATTTCAAATACGGCATTGGAAAAAAAGATCTTTGACAAAGAGTCCCCTTATGGCTACCCATTGGGCATTGCAGCGCTGGCCCGATGAGGAGCAAAGCCCTATGATGAAGCATGGCATCGATTTGGGAATGCGAGAACTCATTTTCCTAAGGGAGCAGACCCTTCCCACTCCCCTATCGTATGACTGACCTCTTTCTTTTTCTCTTACAAGGTACAAAATACTCTTGTTACATATTGGATTCAAAGGGAGCACGTATGCTGGACCTACTATCTTCCTACTGGGTCTAGCTCATGGGTCTAGCTTCCTATTGGCTCTAGCGATGAAGGGCCAGCACACCTGAACCACTGCCTTACATCCCACATACCCACCAGACAACTCCATTCCATCCAACTCGCCCCATGATACACAAGACCAGGACTGGAGGAAGATTCTTCTCCTACCTTGCCACCAATACCTGGAACACTCTGCCCCCTCCACCTCAGGCAATCCGCGTCACTGACCCAATTCAAGAAAGACCTCAAGCCCTGGCTCTTTGAATGATCCTACATCCCAGAAGGAACAGCAGCCCCCCCCAACCCACCCAGTGCCTTGAGGCCCTCACGGGTGAGTAGTCTCACTATACAAGCCCCATTGATTGATAGATTGATTGATAATGTGCCACTGGCAGGTTATTTGGAACAAGACAAGACCTTTGATAGGTTTGTCAGTCACTTTTATTGGCCTCAAATGAGGAAGGCCTCAGATGCGTTCTGGAGGTCCTGTCCTACCCGCCAGGCAAGTGGCAAGATAGTTTGTATGGGGGAGATGCAAGGCCACCATAAAAGCTTTTCCTGTCATTAGCACCCCTTTGAGAGGGTGGACATCATCATCATTGGGCCTCTGGACCCCAAGACAGCCATGGGCAACAGATTTGTTCTGGTCTTGGTGGACCATGCAACCCGGTACCCGGAAGCTATCCCTCTAACAGTGACTGCGCTTGCCGTGGCCAGGACACTGATGGGAATTTTTACCCATGTGTGTTTCCCCAAGGAGGTGGTATCTGACCGGGGTTCCAACTTCATATCTTAATACATGAAGACCATGTGGAAGGAGTGTGGGGTAACCTACAAGTTCCCTATTTCTTACAACCCCCAAACTAATGTTTTTTTTTAGAAGTTCATCTGAACTCTAAAAGGTATGATTGTGGGTCTACCAAAACCCATGGGGAGTTAAGTGGGATGTCCTCCTGCCATGCCTTTTATTTGCATAAAGGGAGGAACTACAGAATGGGGTCGGGTTCAGCCCCTTTAAACGTTTTTATGGGCACACTGGGAGAGGACTTCTCAGTTTGGTAAAGAAGGGCTGGGAGCAAGCTCCTGGTTGAGCCCACCATGATGTGGTCAGCTACATGCTGGCCTTCGCAAACAAATAGCCCGCTTCCGGAAACTTGCCCAGGAAAATCTGAAAGCTAGCCAGGAGACATTAAACACTGGTATTACCAGAATGCCACTCTGGTTGAGTTTCAGACTGGCCAAAAGTGTGAGTAATGGAGACCGTGGAACCCTAGGCCCTGCAAGACTACTGGTCTGGGCCCTAACGAGGTGAAAGAGCGCATGCGCAATTTCATCTACTTGGTGGACTTCAAAACTCCTAGGAACCTCTTGAGGTTCCTGAATTTTAATTGCCTCAAGCCCCACTTTGAAAGGTCTGAGATCACCATACTCTTGGTAACTGATTGTGGAGCAGGACGGGCCAGTGGAGAGTGTCAGGCTCTCCCCAACACTGACCCTAGATCAGAGGTCTTCAAACTTTTGGATGCTGAGACCCCTCTGTCAACATTTTGAGGCATAAGGACCCCCTCCTGACAAAAATGTCTAAACCTGTAGGCAGGGCTACTGGAATTATGAGGCAGGTGAGGACCAAATTACGCGACAGGCTTGACTAAATTGTGTGGGAAGAAAATGTAAATGAGGTTATGTGATGCCACGTATTTTGGGATAGCATTGCTTCATCATTTTGACATTTTTTACACACAGTAACACTGACGAAAGATTTCACCCCATCAGTACCCGTTTATAACCAAAATACAGCAATTAACATCAGAAAGATTTCTAGTCAACCTTTGTGAAGGGCCTTCCACTCCGCAGGAATACGTGCTGCCATATTAGAAGCTCACCTGGCCATGGCCGGGAGAAGCAGGAGTCTCTTAAAACCTTGCGGTTTTGTGCAGAGTTAGGCAGTTTACCCATGCAGCTTTCCTCTCACCCCCTCCCTTCCATCACTCTCTCCTCTCCTAATACTGGATCCCTCTCTCACTTTGCAGGCCATTTTATTTCACCCTTTTAACAACTTCTGAACTCTCCCCATTCAACCTCTCACTTCACCTTTAACCATCTCTTGCCATACTGTCCTTTCACTGCCCTCATCTCTAACAGTCTCTCGAATTTATCTCTTGGCCTCTCTGGCCCTGTCACTTCCCGTGCCCCTCAGCACTTCTCATTCACGTCGTCTCTCCATTCACATTTTTGTCTAATTTTATCTTACACCTCTCCAGTCCCCCCATTCATCTTTCACATCTCCCCTTTGTTCTAACAGAAGCCATCACCTTTGGCTTACACTCACTTCTTGCGTGTCCACACTTCTCTTCAGCAATTCACATTTCTACTCATCCCTGGCCTCTTCAATCAAATTCCCTCACTCCCTGGCTGTCCTCTCTCATCCTCTCATCTCTCCTCACCAGGCATACAGGTCGGACCCGTATGGTCCTCTCGGCCTGTGCCACTCTGCTTATTGTTCCCTAATTCAAGAAGGCATGAGTTGTCTGTCTCGCTGTTTTGGTGCAGACCACGCAGTTATGGAACTTGCACCCTCCTTTGCTTTGCTCCACCAAGAATCTATTATCCTTTAGGAAGATATAAAAACCTTTCTCTATGCTCTGTAGGTTACCTCAATTGGCTGGTTCTCCTTCTGTGTTTTTCTCACTTGTCTTCAGGCAGCAGATGGTTATTAGCCCCAGGACATCTTTTGGTAACAGTAGCGCACCACAAATGTAAATAATAAAAATAGGCAGAAGCAGGGGAGTCACTAGACCAGAACTTCGGAGGGGGGGGGGGGGGCTAACACTCCCAGCCAGGGCTGGTCCTAACACTGGTCGCACACGTTGCAACAGTCTTTTTTGGTGCCCCACCCCCGTTTCCTCCTTCTCCATGAATTCCTTCACTGTCACTCACCAACAATGCACCTCATCTCTCTATAGCACCTTTCTGACAAACATTTCATTTTTTTATAGCGCTACTCATAGTTTACTCACACTCATTTCTGTGATCTGCATGGTACATATTCTTTGTAGCAGGCACATTAACCCTCTGCACTGTGTAGGTGACAAGAGTGTCCATGTGAGTGCACGGTGAGCGATGCAACAGTGTGAGAGTAGGGTAAGAGGAGTGACTGCAGGGTGAGTGAGGTGGCGTATATTTGGGTGCGGATGCAAGTTCAGAATGGAATGAATGAATGTATGATTACTGATGGGCTTGTTTGAGTGAGTTGCATATTGAGCAGTGAGGGGGACAGGTGAGTGAAGTATCACATGAGTGCAGGATGAGTAGTGTACCTGTGTGACTGCAGGGTGAGGTACAGGGTGAACAGTGCAAGTGCATTGTGAGTGCAGAGTGATCACTGTGAGTGCAGGGTGAGCAGGTGAATGGTGTGAGTGCATGGTGATCAGTGTGAGTGCAGGGTAAGCGGGTGAATGGTGTGAGTGCATGGTGATCAGTGTGAGTGCATTGTGATCGCTGTGAATACAGGGTGAGCGTGAAAGTGAAGGGCGAGAATTAGGAATAAGTTGTCTGAATGCAGGGTGCATTCCCAGACACCTGAAGTAACTCAGCATGATATTGACGGCGGCGTAGTGTTTCAGATATAAGTTAAACTATTGCGGCATTATTCGGGGATCGAGTGTGAAGGAAATAAATAATGTGCTGATCCTGCAACAAATTTACAGTCCTATGGTTAGGGTTGACAGCAGATTATTTTGATGGCCCAGTCAGTACAAAAATAAGCAGTCACCTATAGCTGTATTTTCAGCACTTATCTGTGCATACTTTGAACAGCAAATATAAATAGAAAGCACTTTCAATTGTGTTCTAGGGCTGCCTCAATGATCCATGACTGATAATTAAAGAGAACAAAGACAGAAAATTCACATAACGAATGCATACATACTTTTTTATTTATAAGTCTATTTAGTGTCAAGGCTAGGTCCTTGCAGGCTCTTTAAACAAAACACGGCAGGCATTTTTCTTTTGGCAACCCTACTTTATATTCCTTTACATGAAATGTATTCACACACTACGGCAGTGAATGTAAAATCCAAATGTAAGGAATAGGCACAGTGGGGACGCAGGGGGTACTGGAACCAGGAAAAAACACTAAGCCTCTGTAACCAGTTTACAAAGGCATGTAAATATGCAAATGGTCTTTAAAGACCTGTGAAAAACTCGGGCGTGCCCGGAGATAAGACTCCAGGCACTGCCCAGCTGAGCCCCCATCAGCTCGAGTAGCACTGCAGCAGCCCGGGCTGAGACACAGGACGGGGGAAGAGGGGGGCTGAAGCCCTTGGGCCTGGGCAGAAGTGTGACTGGGAAGGTGCGACTACCTTTGCATCGCTCCACTGCCCCTCTGGGGGTCACGCCCCACAGTTTGAAGACCCCTGTCCTAGATCAACAGGAAGACTGCCGCCAGTTGCTGGGGCAGTTTGCATCCTTTGTTCTCCCTTCCTTTTAATACATATGTCCCCCCTAAGGTATGCCCTGGATAGCCCCAAGCGCAAGGTGCAGTGTATTTAAAATGTTGTATATGTATTTTTATGTTTTACGTGCCCTAGTAGTGAAAATCTGTTGTTTTTCACTGCTGCAAGACCTATCTGTCCAATAGTTTAACATTGGGATTACCATATTACCATTTATAAGTTTATTTTCCAATTGGGAAAAGATAGATATTTTGAGCTCGGTGTCTCTGGACTCACAATTTAAATTCACAACGTATGGTAAAGTTGCATTTTAATTTGCACGTCTGAAATGCCACTTTTAGAAAGTTGGTATTTTCTTGCTTTATCCATTCTGTGTCTCTGCCTGTCGCAGAATACACATCTGGGGTGGATGACAGCTGGGCTTTGTGCATTCCCTCTAAACAGTCAAACACAAAGGGAGCTGAGGTGTGCCTGATGGGTCATTCACATCCTGATGGACCAGTTACATCCTGATAAGGTCATCCTGGGTAGGAAGGGAGGGAGTAGCTGACACTTGAATCTGAATAGAGCTGTATCTGTCCCCACACAAATAGCTGCATACCCCTCAGTAGTGTATCTGGAGCCAGGAGAGGAAGGGCAAGGACCTTATGAACTACAAAGGCCTCTCTGTGAAGAGTCCCCCACATGAAAGGCATAACTGGGTATAAGTACTGGACCCCTTAAACCACCAACACAGTACTCCTCTGGACCTGGAAGTTCCCAAGTTATTCCAGTTTAGGTGGTAACAGACAGTTCAGTCCTGGTCCCTTCTTTATATGCTGGTCCTGCGCTGTGTCACACATTTTTCTTTCACGGAGCAAGAAGTGCATAGCTATCATGCTACCATTGATCCGTGAGTTCAAGTTTTGCATCGGCAGGAGAAGTGTCTAGGCATGCTATCTGAACTAGAATGGGATGCCTTATGGATTCAGCTGTAATAGGGAAATTTTTCCCCCTGGATGCTTAGTCCCTCTTTGCAACAGACAGCCAGTAACAAACCATATGCTTCTTTATTTTCCAAAACATGTACAGATTCTGTAAAAATGCAGTGTGCTTTATGGTCTAACAGTAGAGGCAACACTTGCTTCTGGACGGATAGTTTTACCACTACTCATTTCACTATTGGTGGCACTTTAATCAAGGCATCAGCCATAGGCATTGTGTTAGGCGTAATGACTGGTGAAGGTGGACAGACACCAGGGGCTATCATAAGTAACTGCATTTCAATTACAATATGTTGGGGCTAATAAAACATAACAAATCACTTATATAAAGTGAGTTTTCTATTTTGACATAGATGTTCATTGTGCTTTATATGTAAAAGAGCTGGATATTTGTTATGGATCACAATATTTATACAAGGAGTGCTACTCACTTTGTATTAAACACCAGAGCTACAAACATTCAGAATGAGCAATAAACGTTAAAATACATATTTCGCGCAAAGTTGATAATACCATTTTTTTGCAAAGCTAGTCTCACCGAGGCCTATTGCACACTGTTAGTTTCCTGCACTTGTTACTCTTGCGCACTTGCAAGCATTTTGTAAACAAATGCGTTTCTTGTAGCGTTCTGTTGAACAAGTAACTCACAAGCATTTTGAATGTGGGTGTATATGTTGTGTAGCTTTTACTTATGAGTGATTTAACATAAATATGAATTTAACAAAAAAAATCCTAAAGAATTGTTAGTATCAAAAAGAAGCACTGCTTGTGCTGGTAGTTTGAATTTTTGGGGTGATTTATATAAGAATTAATTTGAGTTTGAGAGGAAAAACCGGCGTTACTCTGGAAATCCTGTTTATATACAGGTTTTCCTTCAAGATATCCCCAGTCCCAAAGCAATGTTACAAAACATGATAGGTTTTCACAAAACAATTATATATCTTCATAGATGTCAAAATAACTAAAGAGGAACACAGCAATACCAGTCATTTGGATTTAGACGTGCAAATCAAATTGTGCAGGCATCTCTTCAGCCTGCACTCAATCACAGTGCGGTTTTGCAATCTTAAACTTGATAATTTAGCAGTTGCAGCCGGCATGACTCGGGAGCGGGGGGGCACGGAGGCAGGAGATTGTGGGGGGCAGGGGTCATGGGGCACAGGGGGTCACGGGGGGCAGGGGGTGACAGGGGGCCACGTGGGGCAGCGGTTTGCGGGGGTTAATTAAAAAAATATATATTAAAACGTACCTTCGCCTGCCCGGTCAGGTCCTGCGTCATGTCCCTCAGAGTCCCAGGGAGCAGGCAGCCTCCCTCCCCTCTTCTAAGCCAATCACAATGCTGCAATGGCAGCATTGTGATTGGCTGGGACTCCGACCCCACAGGAATCTATGGGATGCGGTTTTCTCTATGAAGGCTGCATGCAGCCTGCACTGAGAAAACGGAGTGTGTATGACTGGTTTGGTCGGCCATTGGGCCGACCAATCAGTCAGCGCCCACAACAGTGGGCAAGCCACTCTTCCCCTGGAGGAGGACCGCCCACCTGCTGAGGAAATATGAATTTTTATGGTCAATTGTGTCCCCTATCTTAGACCCCAACGACTCCATGTACATGCTACAAGTACATGTATGTTCCCTCCAGTTCCAGCTATGAAGACGCAAATACATGTGTGTCCAACGCCAACATATCCTCTTTCAGATCCGTCATGAATGGGTCGAATATTCCATTCCTAAGTATGATTGGCCACCGACTTTATATGGTTCACTTTTCTAGTTTTACAGTTCAGGCGAGTAGGCCCTGAATTCTGTCATCGAGCCTTTTCCTGCTTCTGCCTCTGAAATGCTCCAGCTTGGACCTGCATCCGTGTCCATGAACTTTGTCTTACTCCCTGCGCGGCTAGCGGTGCCTGACGCGGCCTGTTGCCTGCCAAAAACTGTATTCAGCCTTCAAAGTTATCTGCTCCGCTCCTCATCCAATACATTCCTGTCTAGTAGTTTAGGTAAACATCCTTCTAGCTACCGAGCAAAGGGCCCGGCCTTGCTGTCTTTATGCAAGTAATTTGTAGGCCCATGGAAGATTCTTGCCCCCTCGCATCTCATGTAGACACATAGACGCTTGTACACGCACTAACAGTCAGTATAGAATAGGATCTGTCCGAGAAGACCTTTCCTTCCAGATAATATGGTTCCTTAAACACAAGATATTAGATATGATTTAGGACTAGGTTGTCCTGACACCCCAGACTTCTGTCTCCATATGTAGAGCTAAATGTCAATTCCCCTTCACCCTCTAGTTGCACGTCAATCACACGTCATGCGGCTGCGCGCGCATCTCTGCCAAATATTTCTGCTGACACTGCAGGATTCTCTTATGGATCCACCCACTTGTGACATCATTTTAAAATGACGTTTCTAGTATTACGCCTATTGTTCATTACGTATGTGTATTCTTATCTGTATTATCAGCTGTTACGCCTCCTGCATCTGTCCTAATGCAATGCTTTTCATATAAATATTGTTACTTGTCAATAATGTATTGCTGATCCCTTCCTGAACCTTCGTGGTGATGGAATATGATTGCCTGGTTCGAACTATAATTCCTTTGTAAGGAATAAAGCCCTTTTCAGAACCTCTAATACCACGGATTCTGCCTCTTATTTTGACTGAGTTATTCTTACTAGACTTTACCGCATAAAAAATAGTACAGGTAATTTAAATATTTACCACATAAATTGGCGCCCAAATAGGGACACTTTCTCATCTCACGCGCCGGAGGTGCGTTGCAGGCCCGGTCCCCTGCCACAGCTGAACGGACAAAAACGCGTACCCGCAGGATTTCCTGTATCTCCCTCCGGCCAAGCGGGGGTGACTGAGGCTGCGATCAACACCCAGACGAGGCGGTGAGAAGTGCGAAGTATCCCGACCAGAGCCTAGCTGAGAGAGCAAGATCCGAGGTATACAGAGGCCCACCAGGTTCCGAAGTTCTGAGTCCAGTTGAGTCCAGTCCGGTCCAGTTCAGTTCAGTTCCGAGGCCTTCCGTTCCGTGCTACCCGGTGAGTACCGTTGCTGGGGAGGCAGTTAGACGTGCACATTAATTTGTGCCGGTCCTGACGGGTTTGGGTACACAGATCCGGTCTGCACTGTTTTAGCAGTGTATCTGTACTGTTTAGCAGTATATCCAGTATGTTCATGTATATAATTCAGTATTATCTAGTATTAGTATTATGTCAGTAACTAATTTTCTTCTAAATTAAATGTTCGTTAAAAGCTAAATGTTAAATGTTAAATGTTTTACTGTGTTCAAAAAATTGTGGTATGAATGAGTGTTCATTATTGTGTTTATCGTATTCATTGTGTTCAAGTCCGGTTCAAGTAAGAATCAAGTAACAGGGTTTAAAGATGCCGTTCTTTTCAAAATTAAGACAGATCAAAACCAGAAAAGGAGTACTCGAAGAAGCTGTTCCCATTCCACCTAGGGACACTCCAGGGTATTTTATGTATCATAAACATGGTCTAGATGCCGTATTATATCTTGACTTATGGGTGGACTACACCAAGGATCTAGCAGAAAGTCAGAGGTGGCCCGCAGCTGGGACATGGGATGCAGATTGCATCATGAGAGTAGAAGAAGAATTATGGAAAAAGAAAGCCAGACAGTCACAGAAAGATGCCATTGAGTTATGGCGTAAAGAATCGCATAGGCGCACAGAGAAAGCGCTCAGACTGGAAGAGAAAAGTAGGGAGAACTCAAATAGAGCCCGAGAAAACGTATTAGTTGAGGAAGGTATTCGAGTAAAAACAGAACAAGTAGACAGACAACGAAACACTCTTATGAATGGTATGTATCCTCTTTTGGCCGAAGGTTTACCTAAGGCCACCCCGGAAATACCGAAAGATTTGCCACCCCCATTACTCCCGACTAAAGCACATCCCAAGACCGCAAAAGATATTTTCCTTTCCTCCTATTTAGACGACGTAGCTCCCGAATATGTTAATGATCCACCACACACACCACCAGCTCAACACTGAGATCATCTGCCCCCACCTCCGCAACAACCAACTCCTCCGCACAATCCAACAGGTTCATCTGTTTCCACCGCTTTTCCTGCATCCACAGTCTCTACCTTACACCCTACAAATCCTTTTGTGCCTAGCACCTCAGAAGGTGCGACAGCAATTTTTGCCACGCCACCATCACGAAGTAAATCGTCTCTTAGAGATTTAGCAAACCAACGTACACCCCAAATAGCAACGTCCGACATGTTTAAGGAACATCTTGTAGATTGTAGGTATGATCCAGTGCCCGGTAAAAATGATAGAATGCTGCTATCATCACTACGTATACGACGGGCTTCACTATATTTAACGACGCTACCAGGAATGATTAAACATTTAGACAATATATATCGCTTTGTCCAAACAGGGCAAGGCCCTGAAAGTATTGACGAAGCCATGGAATACCAGAAAGCGGATATACAGAGACAACTGTTACGTTTCTTCATAAACTGCTTGATCAGAGACAGAGATAGGTCCGAGGTAGACCAGGATGAAATGCAAGTACTTACCCGATGGGGTCAGAATATATCAGAGGGAAAACATGATAAACAGACATGCATAGTAGTTATGTGCCGAAAGATCCGCAAAGAAGTAGAACGAATACATAAAGCCAGATTAGAGGCAGACAAAACTGAATCAGAGGGAGAGGAGGAGGAAGAATCAGAAATACCCACAGGACAATTAGAAACGATAGCTTATGTAGGTAGGGGAAGACCTTGTAACAATACCAGATACTTTAATGACCCGATACGTCCGATACGTCCAGAATGTAACAGACATTTTCAAGCCCCTATGTTAAATACGAAGTCCCCTGAACACTTATTCCAGGCTGCTGATAAATTACTCCGAGACCGAAGGGGGTATCATATGCTCGATTCTATGGATGAACAAGAATTAGCCAGGTCAGCAGTACAATGGGCTGACAGTCCTGAAAAATACAGTGATGATGCGCTAGCCCACACGTTTTTTAACCTTACCCCAGACGAACAGCGTTTAGCTGGTATATACATGATACAACACCTCGTTATATTATATAGAAGCCAACATTCCGATCCTGGACCCCTGCCTGATATATTGATAGAATTACTCACGAATAAATGGAGAGGTTCAGGTACTGATTTAATTAAAGAAATTCTGGAATATCGACACCAGTACATTGTCTTCATATGCCCAGAACATGTTTCAGTCCCCCCCAAGGAAAGAAAAACGTATCACATAGACAGACAGAATCCCTTACGCGAAGTGCACCCAGTCAGAGGTGAGGACAATATTTTTAAACGCGTGTTTGTGTACGCGCCCATAACTAAAATTGAATTATTAGAGATGAAGAAAGTAGTACCTAGCCATGACAAAGACCCAGCAGGTTTCCACCGTGAGATAAAAGACATTTTACTCATGGGAGAGTATACTTACCCGGACATTATGAAAATATTAAAAGTCCTATTACCCGCCGGTATTTACGAGAAACTCAAAGAAAAGGAATGGGAGGTGGGAGACCAAAAGATAGATTGGACAGTATTAGAAAACGAAGAAAAGGCCCGAGCTGCAGGTTCAGGGCTTGGGGAAAGGACTACAGCATTACCAGGATTATTAGTGCAGGTACTACCACGTTTATTAACTACGAAAAAGGAAGACTGGGGTGCAATCTCAGCCTGTAAACAAAAACAAGATGAAGACACTAGTGATTTCTATTCCCGATTTGAAAAATGTTTTGGTATTAATAGTGGCATAAAAGCAAGTAGTGAATCGTATCCACACCTGTTTGTGACAAAATTAGTTGAGAATTCCCTGCCCCAAGTTAAGAGTAGAGTACTGAAATTCGAGAGTACCTGGCAAGGAAACACACCGTCACAGATGTTACAAATGTTACAATATCATCACAATAGAATTAGGGAAGAACAAGAACATGAACAAAGACGTATGAAAGACACAAAAATGAAAATGCTTGTTGCTCAGTCAGTTCCAGCTGACGGTCATAAAAAGGGTACGACACAGTCCAATGATTCAGTAGGTCCTGTTAGAGGGACATGCAACTATTGTAAACAGCCAGGTCATTATATACACGATTGCGCAGTTCTGAAACATAATATCTCTACGGGTATAACGAAAGAGAGACCACGTCCGCCTAGACAGGATCAGATCCAACAACAAGTACCTCAGAATATACAGCCTATGCCAGCTGTACAACAGACCGCACCACAACCACAACAACAACTACAACAACAGCCACAGCCTATTGCTGCAACACAAAACACGACACAACAGATGTACCAGTATGCTCAAAATGACTACCCAGAGTATCAGCGCTACACATGAAAAAGCCTAGAGAGGGAAGTTGGCTTACCCCTTATTGAGGTTCCAGTAGATCAAGAAGGTCCTTATGTACAGAGTCAGTTATTAGGGAAAGACAGAAAGTTTCTACTCGATACAGGGGCAAGCAGAACCACTATCCGTCACAGCGAAGTCCCAGGGGTACCCCTCTCAGGCTCACAAAATATTTCCCTTGGTTTTTCGGGAAAGCCTACTGTTAACGAAGTATCGCAACCACTTGCATTTACAGTCGGTCCATTAACACGGACTACAGATCTATTACTTACTAAATCATGTCCAGAAAACTTGTTAGGTATAAAAACATTGAAAGCTCTAGGAGCTGTAATATGTTGTTCTCCGGAAGGAGTACGACTATTTTTGCGTGACTTTAAAGGTCACTACGTGTCTAGAGACATGGATCACCGGTTACAGAATCTACCTGCACATTTATGGGCACAAGGCCCCACTGATGTAGGTTGTATGCACATTACACCATATCGAGTCACAATCAAAACAGGAGTGGTACTACCACGAATACGACAATACAAGTTACCCCCAGATGCTGTAGTGGCTTTACTGCAAATCATTGACGAGCTCATTGCACAAGGAGTGGTTGTAGAAACCGACTCCAATGTATGTAATTCCCCGATAATTCCGATTCTTAAACGAACTGATCCAAAAGCACCACCAGTATATCGATTAGTTATTGATCTGCGAGAATTAAATAAATGCATTGTACCACAATACCCCGTGGTCCCAGATATCTCTTCATTATTAACGGCCATAGATTCAGAAGCAACGTTCTTTACTGTAATTGATCTCAAGAACGCTTTCTTTAGCGTCCCAATCGATCCGGAAAGCCAATATTTGTTCGGATTCAGTTTAAATGGACGAAGTTTTAAATTCACACGCGCACCTCAAGGATTCACAGAAAGCCCCAGCATCTATAGCCAAGCACTGAAAAGAGAACTTGACAGTATTCACATGCCAGCTAACACTGCCCTGCTTCAATATGTCGATGATCTACTGATCACCGCCCGAAACGAACCTGAATGTGAAAAAGCATCACTCACGGTTTTACATTTCCTAGCCAACAAGGGGCACAAAGTGTCCCCTTCAAAGCTGCAATTCTGTGTCCAGCAAGTTGTGTATCTCGGGCACTTGCTGTCCAAGGGGGGAAGACAGCTTACACCCGACCGTATCCAGTTAATTGTTAACATGCCGCCACCTAAGACACAAAAGGAGGTACGGGCATTCATAGGCCTCACTTCGTACTGTAGGCAGTGGATCCCTCAATATGCATTTCTAGCGAAACCACTCATTCAGTTGACAACACAGGAGGCAGCGACATCGACTGTCCTCCCTTGGACTCAGGAACACACACAAGCTTTTGAAAGCTTAAAGAAAGCTTTATGCCAAGCACCTGTTTTAGCAACGCCATGTTACAGCAAACATTTTACACTTTTTGTTACAGAACGTGAAGGTACTGCTCTGTCAGTACTCACGCAGGAACAGGCAGGATCACACAAGCCATGTGCTTATTTTTCTAGTACATTAGATCCCGTAGCTCAGGCTCTTCCTGCGTGCCTGAAATCAGTTGCAGCAACAGCTTTAGCAATCAGACAAAGCGATGCCATAGTATTAGGACATCAATTGACAGTACAAGTACCACACGCAGTAGAGGTTCTCTTGAACCGGACCCAAACACAACACTTGACTATAGCAAGACTGACGGGTTATGAATTAACATTATTCCAGCCACACATAGAAATCAGACGTTGTAGTACATTAAATCCTGCCACCCTTTTGCCATTAAATGGAACAGACCCATTGGCACATGATTGCATTGAAGTTATTACTTTTACGACGAAACCCAGACAAGACTTGACAGATATCCCATTATCAGATCCAGACCTGACATTATATGTAGATGGTTCATGCATGAGAACAAATACAGGAGAGTTAGTGGCCGCTTATGCAGTCACAACAGATACTGAAATTATTGAAACAAATTGTATCGATACCTTGTCAGCTCAAGCAGCAGAGCTCATCGCTCTGACACAAGCCTGTATTCAAGCCAAAAATAAGAAAGTCAACATATATACAGATTCACGTTATGCATTCGGAGTCGTCCATGACTTCGGCGTGCTTTGGTGAGAGAGAGGTTATTTAACTTCTCACGGTGCCCACATCCAGCACGGTCCCCTTATTCAAGCTCTGTTAGATGCAATACATCTGCCTACTGCAATATCGATTATGAAGTGCAAGGCCCATACGAAAGTGACTGACATTGTTTCTCAGGGTAACGACCTAGCTGACAGAACAGCTAAACAGACTGCTCAGAATCAGACTCGTCCAACTGACACGACAAAGACAATAGTTCCGACATCAACACACTGCATGACAGTTAAGGATCCCACCCTTGATGTAATTGACATACAGACACATGCTACACCAGAAGAAATAAAGAGATGGACTGAATTAGGAGGGATCCAAACGGATCAAGGATGGATGACGAAGGGAAAATCTATATGGTTTCTCCCCGACTCAATGGTTCAGGTCATCATTAACACAATACATAGTCCAGCGCACCTAGGAGAGAAAGCTATGCTAGACAGTATTCAACACATTTGGTTCAATAAACACTTGCGAGCAGCAGCTAAACAGAAAGTACGTACCTGTATGATTTGTTGTCAGTTCAATCCAGGAAAAGGCGTACCTGTAGACCAGGGTGGATTTCAAACCCCTGATCACCCTTTTGAAGTCCTCCAGATGGATTATATCCAGATGGAACGTTGTCGAGGATTCAAATATGTCCTCGTAGTTGTATGCGCTCTTTCCCGGTGGACAGAGGCGTATCCCGTCTCAGATTACACTGCCCCGACTACTGCCAAACAGTTAGTTCGAGAATTCTTCCCACGGTATGGTTTGCCCCGTATCGTGTACTCAGATAATGGCCAGCCGTTCTCATCCGAGCTAATGAAACATGTTTCACTTCTGTTAGGCTACCAATGGAAATTCCACTGTGTCCGACATCCCGAGGCAGCAGGTCTAGTGGAACGACATAATCAAACTCTGAAAATTAGACTGTCCAAAGTATGTAGAGAAAAAGGTGTCGACTGGATAGTAGCCTTACCAGTTGCGCTCTTTTTTACATGAGAATGGTAGCACATTCTCGAACAGGGCTATCCCCGTATGAGGTGATCTTCGGCAGACCACCAAATATGTGGGGGACGCCTATACCTCGTAAAATCACTGATGTTGACTGTAATATGCTGACAGATTACCTGGCTTCCTTGATGTCTGCACTACAATCTTGTCGTTCACAGGTAGCTGCAGCTTTTCCCGACAACACTGAGGTGAAGCCCCACGACGTGGTTCCGGGGGACCTCGTGTTTGTGAGGAATTTTGACAGGAGGAGCCAGCTGGAGCCTCGGTGGCAGTCGCCGAAGCTCGTCTTATTGACCACAAGGACAGCCGTGAAGATTGAGGGACGTAAAGGGTGGTTGCACTCGAGCCACATCAAAAAATTTTATGGACTACCGTCCGACGTGAACCCTCAGCCCTGCATTCCCTCACAGACTGATTCAAAACTACCCCTGGTTGAAAAAACCAAGAATGAAAACTATAAACTGAAACTAAGGTCTAGCAAGTCAGACAATTTGATTGTTTAAGTCCTCTCCAAGGTGAATCGGTTGAATTCGTCTCTGACATGTATCCTCTAGACCGAAATAGAGAGAAAAATGGACAGAAACAGCTCAGGACACATGCGTACTGTAAATCACTTCGTAGTCACTGCATAGTGACATTGTTAATTATGTTTTTTCTAAGTCTTCTGATTATTATCTCCAGTATATTATTGCACATGTATTACCCTATCTCCAAGCGTGCTTCCAATGCTACTGCCGAACATTCTTTTAGCGAATTACCCCCACATGAGTTGTCCTATAGATTTGCGCTGCGCAACAACACATTCATTAGTATGCTACATCATTCTCATCAGACCAGCAATGCTACAAATTGTTGGATATGTGGCCGACTCCCTCCCTATCAGAAATACAAGGGAGTTCTGCCTCTCTTTCCGTATCCGTTCACACACAATGGCTCCTGTGGAGCATGGTTTAGTTTGATTAATTCCCTAGATTCAAATTCAGTAGTTTATCAAGACAACTGGGTTTGGGGAAACCTGAACCTAGCTTTACTTAAAGTCTGCTACCCAAACAAGGAGGGACTTCCCAAAAGAACAGGAACTGATCTAGAAAATGAAGTATATGGATTAGGTAACTTTACACTTAATCTTATGATCCTGAATATTGAATCCGAAGCTACACCGATCTTGCCCGCTATGTCAGTATTTCCAGTTAGAGGCGAATTATGTGTAAGAAAGAATGGTTCAATACGCATGGGCCATAGTAAATGTACCACTGTAATAGAAATCAGTGATAAAGGCAAATCTACATTTAGAGCTTCTCGTCACTCCTACTTCATCTGTGGTCACACCGCATACATACGCCTACCCCTAGATTGGGATGGTACCTGTTACATTGCATTCCTTCTGCCACCTGTTTTCCTAGCCCCGCCTGATTACCATAGGAATACCCATTTAGTACACAATAGACAACAGAGAGATCTCCCGATTGTCGATTACACCGAAACAGCATGGGAGCAATACACAGATTTCAATAAAGGTTTCTTTCCCTACATAGGTACAGTCACTAATAGTAAGTTGATACGTAGATTAACTAGAACCCTTGAAGCAGTAGTGAATGAAACTACTTCCGCCTTAGGCAACTTAACAGAGGAGCAGTCTGCGATGCGGATTGTTGTTCTTCAAAATCGTCTTGTCCTTGACGTCATCCTGGCCGATAGGGGCGGAGCCTGTAGGGTCATCGGATCAAGTTGCTGTGTTTTCATACCAGAAAACGCGCCGTCAGTATATAAAGCTATAACTCGACTTCATAAGATCGTAAGCCAGATACACCAGAATCCAGGCACCTGGACTTGGTCCGGTTGGTTCTGGAGCGTGTTGTCAGCCTGGGGATGGAGGATCCTATCCTTCCTAGGTATTGGCTTTCTCATACTATTCAGTTGCTGCTTATGTGTACAATGTGGGCCAGCGATTTGTGGTCTGTGTGCCACATCGTGTATCCCGCCTTCAAATTTTCATTCAAGATCCCGGAAGAAGAAAGAAGAACAAATGATGCTATATGAACAGATTGATGGATTGATGAAGATGGATATTTCATGAGGGTCCGTAGGGGACAAGGAGGGAATGAGGAAATATGAATTTTTATGGTCAATTGTGTCCCCTATCTTAGACCCCAACGACTCCATGTACATGCTACAAGTACATGTATGTTCCCTCCAGTTCCAGCTATGAAGACGCAAATACATGTGCGTCCAACGCCAACATATCCTCTTTCAGATCCGTCATGAATGGGTCGAATATTCCATTCCTAAGTATGATTGGCCACCGACTTTATATGGTTCACTTTTCTAGTTTTACAGTTCAGGCGAGTAGGCCCTGAATTCTGTCATCGAGCCTTTTCCTGCTTCTGCCTCTGAAATGCTCCAGCTTGGACCTGCATCCGTGTCCATGAACTTTGTCTTACTCCCTGCGCGGCTAGCGGTGCCTGACGCGGCCTGTTGCCTGCCAAAAACTGTATTCAGCCTTCAAAGTTATCTGCTCCGCTCCTCATCCAATACATTCCTGTCTAGTAGTTTAGGTAAACATCCTTCTAGCTACCGAGCAAAGGGCCCGGCCTTGCTGTCTTTATGCAAGTAATTCGTAGGCCCATGGAAGATTCTTGCCCCCTCGCATCTCATGTAGACACATAGACGCTTGTACACGCACTAACAGTCAGTATAGAATAGGATCTGTCCGAGAAGACCTTTCCTTCCAGATAATATGGTTCCTTAAACACAAGATATTAGATATGATTTAGGACTAGGTTGTCCTGACACCCCAGACTTCTGTCTCCATATGTAGAGCTAAATGTCAATTCCCCTTCACCCTCTAGTTGCACGTCAATCACACGTCATGCGGCTGCGCGCGCATCTCTGCCAAATATTTCTGCTGACACTGCAGGATTCTCTTATGGATCCACCCACTTGTGACATCATTTTAAAATGACGTTTCTAGTATTACGCCTATTGTTCATTACGTATGTGTATTCTTATCTGTATTATCAGCTGTTACGCCTCCTGCATCTGTCCTAATGCAATGCTTTTCATATAAATATTGTTACTTGTCAATAATGTATTGCTGATCCCTTCCTGAACCTTCGTGGTGATGGAATATGATTGCCTGGTTCGAACTATAATTCCTTTGTAAGGAATAAAGCCCTTTTCAGAACCTCTAATACCACGGATTCTGCCTCTTATTTTGACTGAGTTATTCTTACTAGACTTTACCGCATAAAAAATAGTACAGGTAATTTAAATATTTACCACAACCAAACCCTTCTGCTTTCTTGCAGAATACAATTTTACGTTTCTGCTTCTCGCACTGCGAAAAAGCAGTGGGGCAATGCTCCTCCGCAAATGGAGGAACCGCCCCTGTAATTTAGGACCGAACAGGGGCCCATTGAAGAGAGGTCTGCTCGGTCATGTGCATGTGGATGTTTTGTGTGATATATCTGGTACAGTTGGAAGCCACGTCATAACAGACAGTACGACATATCTGAGTTGTCTGGGATGTAAATGTCTAATGCTTTATGATGGATGTATATGTGTGATGAACATTTTTGGGAAGTACTGTTGGGAGAGGCATGATAGAAGGTTATGTTAGGAGATTCACTGAAATTATTTGACGGGCACACCTAATTATGCAGAAGGGTTGGCTAAATTATGCAGTAAGAAAAGGCAAGTTATGCAACAAAATGCAGCAATTTTATGATATTATTACTTAATTCTTTTGTAATTTTGATGTATTGTAACACTGCCTGTGCAAAGATTTCACCCTGCTATTACCAGTTTAACATCCAAATACAGAAAGAAGCAACTGAAATATGACCAGGTAACAGTTGTTGAACACATCACCACATTTTTAGTAACTTTTGATCTGTTTGAGCTAGAATTTTTTTTTGTTAAAATTAGCAGATTATGCAGCAGAGGACAGATTATATGGAAAATGCAGCAAATTCATAATGAGGCAAAAAAAGACACATCTAGAGAATTGCATAGTTCTAGTTGCCCTGTTTATAAGGCATATAGATGATTGTTCCACTTGGTGCCATCTCCAATGGGTACAATCCCATGAAAGGGGCAACTCTTCTGAAGTGATTGTCAAGTCCCAAAAAATGCAAGAAAATCCTGTTCACAAACATATCAGCCATCCTGAGAAGTCCTATTATCTTTCTGCCTCTTCCTGGCATTCTCTATCTCTGCCTTTCTATGTCTGCACATGTCTCACTCTCTCTGTCTCATGTCTCTCTCTCCTCTGTATCTTTCCTTTTATCTTTCTCTGTCCCTTTCTTGTTATCCTTTTCTCTCTCTCTCTCTCCCTCCCTTACCCCCTGACTTATCTATTTGCTGCTTGCTGTCTCTCTCACCATCCCTGCTTCTCTTTCTCCGACTTTGTATGTATCTCTTTGGCTTTTTTCTCTTTCTGTTACCCTCTACCCATGTCTTTCTTTCCCCTTTTCCTTATCCCCCCCTGTCCTATGCCGTTCTTATTATCTTGTATGAATTTCTAATATTTTTGGAACTATGCACTAATCTTTGCAGCCTGCTTTGCAAATTGAAGGCTTCAGCTGTGAAATTATTCGAATAGGCGAATCCGTTCTCAATGTTGTCTGCTGTGCAGGAATCTTTTTTAATACTGCCTTGTGATCTTGCATCCATGGGGACAGCAGACGCTTCACCCTCTAAAATCTCAACAATGCGTTTCTCTATGTAAAAATGTTGGGTGCAAGTCATTCCATTCCTTACTAGAGTGCACCATTTCCACCTCCTCCCTTATTCCTACCAGACCACCAATTAACTTCAACGTGAGAACCTTATGCAAACACTACAAAATATGTGTTCAGTTTTTGAAGAGATGTGAAAAATATTTGTTCCTTTTAGTGAGTAAAAACGCCTGACAGCTGTAGACATAGATGGAATTCTTTGTTAATTTACACTGGGACTAGAAAACACGGATACATTTAAATGTGCTATTCACTTTCAAATGGCATCGTGTTTAATGTAAACTCACTCCCAGCAGGAGGCTACGATCAGTCAGCCTCTTTTTGGATGGCCTAGAGTCCTAGACCCATCCATGCTGCTGCCAGGGTCTCGGATCAGAGGCACCTGATGCTCCTCGTCTCTCAAAAGGTGTTTTCCTTGCAACAGGGCCCATCCCCCAGCCTGCATCTGAAACTAACTTCATGCAATTCCGGGCGCGCTGGCCTCTTGAAATGCAAATGGCCCTTTTGTTATGCGCAGGTGTATCTGCACGTAGGGGGGCGTGGCTTGGACGCCGAGGGAAGATGGCGGATCTCCGTTATCTCCGCTCGGACGCGGTGCTATGTAGCTGTGTGGAAGGCTTCCCAGCGAGCTACGGGCACTGTCTCCAGAAGAACTTACCAGCGGAACATGGCGTGATTCTGAATTGCTCCTCGTTGGCTGTTTTTTCCACTCCTATCCCTCGGAAACGTGGCGGTTTGATTTCCTGAGGTAATGCCCGACGGCGGCCATTTTGTATCGAGGCGCCGACATTCTATTCCTGAAACACCGCGCACGCATTTCCTGGATCCAGTCATGCTTTGATGCTTTACTGCTTCATTTCTCTTCGAGAGGGAGTCTGTTCCAAGTTCAACAGTCGCCAGTAGCCCCTGGCCATGCTTGTTCTATATCGTTTCTCTCCCCGGAGAAGGTCTCATAATTTTGTCTTTTCTTCAGAGGAGCCGTGATTAACCCCTATGTTCCGGTATCTTCAGAACCACAGGCTGGATGCATTGCAGCTTTGTGTATCTTTCTCTTTTTGTTCTAAGGTGATGCTGTAGTGGCTTTATGAATATCTTTGTAAAACCTTACAGCGTATGAGAGAACTCCGTGTACTTTTTCCCGCCAAAAAAGCATCTCGTCAAATTGCCAAGATGTCTAATGATTCCCATCCTCCAAATAAACCGTCTTCTTCTGGCGCAAAGCCTAAAAGGCTGAAGAATGACCCGCCCTCACCTATTCTTTCATCGCAAAGCCCAGTTTTGGATAACATACTAGAGGAAGTGCGTGGTCTTCAGCCTTTTATGGCCGCCACAAACGAAAAATTGCAACAAATTGAGGACCGATGGATTGTCATGGAAGGTAGGGTGACTGAGTTAGAACAACGCGTCAGTGACGTTCAAGATGTTGCCATAAAAATTCCGTTATTGGAACAAGAAATTCACAAATTGAAGCTCCATACTGAGGACTTGGAGAATCGTAATCGAAGGAATAACCTCCGTCTTTTTGGCTTGCCAGAGAATATTGAAGGTCCAGATATGTTGCTTTTCCTTCGAAAATTCCTTCATGACCTCTTGGGCCTTCAGTCATCTACACCTTTGAATATACAGAGAGCTCACCGCTTAGGTCGCCTTCAACCGAATTCCACCAAACCTCGTGGGATTATCATGCTGTTTCTGGAGTTCACAGAACTCATGGCTGTTCTTAAAGCAGCTAAACTCAAACGTCACCTATCGTGGTCTGGGCACAATATCTTTATCTCACAAGATGTCTCCAATGCGACCAATGCTCGTCGCAAAGAATTTCTTGCATTGCGTCCACAAATGAGGCTCTTGAACGTCCAGTATGGCATACTCCATCCCTCCATCTGCAAGATCACCCACGACGGCCAGACGAGATCCTTTGATGACCCGGGAAAACTAAAACTGTTTCTCAATAACATCTCTTCTCGGAATATGGACACAAATCATTGAGCGCTTCTTCTTTTTTTGCTGCTTCAGTGTAGTGCTCTTAACAGATATTAACAGCTTTTTTCTGGTTACCTTAGATTCCTCTTATACATAGCTTTCCATATGCTTTAATGCTTATTGCTTGTTGTACGTTTGTTAATCACGTTTCTTCCTCTTTGTTACTGCTTATTCCTGTTCAAATTCTTTCTTCCCCTTCTCATATCTCGCTTCCGCTATATGATTACCTATGTTATGTCCTGCTTCCAATTGTACCCATGTGAATTACACCGCTGTCTTCTCTCCGGTCGCATCACGCTCCAATTTTACTTTTCTATTGATGTCTTTCAGGTCTGGACTCTTTTCCTTGACCTGTTTTCCTTCTCTGCTTTCCTATGCTTTTTTCCTCTGCTCACCTTCTTTCCCTCACCTGCTCTTTCGCGCTCTTTCTTATTTCAGTCTTCCTCTGGTCGGTGCGTCACTCTCTTCTTCTCTCGAGTTTTTCCATGTTTCCTCTTCGCTCTTTTCCCTTCATTTCTTCATGATTATGGTGCTTTTGGACTTCTTTTTATGTATTACATTGTCAAAGGCTTGTTGATTCTTCTTAATAAGGTGGTTTTATGTTTTGTTGTTCCCTTGTGTAACCCTCATGCGCATTTTGTCTTCCAGTGTCATTGTGTCTCCGAAGTATTTCCACACCATGTGTATCACATTCCCCTGACCCTTCCGTATGTGTAATTTTGTTACGTGGAACGTCCGTGGTCTTGGAAATCCTGTTAAAAGACAAAAGGTAATTTCTCATTTATCTAAACTTAATTCCCAAATTTCCTTTCTTCAAGAAACTCACTGCAATGACGTCGAGTCACTGAAATTAAAAAGGCAATGGGTAGGCCAAGTTGTTTTTTCCCCTGCTGTTGACAAGAAGGGGGGGGGTTGCCATATTGTTTCACAAAACTTTATCTGTGCAAATTATTTCCTCTCAAAATGATGTCGCAGGTCGATGGGTAATGGCCAAGGTTGTTGTACACAATAAAACGTTAATCTTGCTAAACATTTATGGCCCTGTGAAACCAGATCCAAAATTTTGGAATGATATCAAAATTCTCCTCTCCACAGCTGATTGTCCCAATATTATTGTAGCAGGCGATTTTAATCAATGGTTGGATCCTTTCTCGGATCGCTTATCTAAGTACAAATTTCAACCGGATAAGACCCATAAATCCTTTCAATCGGCCATTGCCTCTCGCCCAATGTATGATGTCTGGAGAACCTGTAACCCTGATTTGTTGGAATATACGTTCTTTTCTAATGTACACCAAACCCGATCCAGAATTGATTATATCTTGGTTAGCAAATCCCTTCTTCCTTGTATCCAAAAATCTGAAATTGGCTCTATCTTTATCTCTGATCATGCCCCTGTCTATGCTATGTTCGACCTTTCACTCACCTCCACCAAATACAATCGCTGGAAGTTTAACACTCACCTACTTTCTGATACAACTTATATTAAAGAAGTCACCTCCTTTATTAATGAATTTTTCACCTTTAACAACCCATCAGACACTTCCACTTCTAACAACTGGGATGCTTTTAAAGCGGCGCTCCGTGCTTTTACTATTTCTTTTGTGTCCCGGAAGAAAAAGGCCAATGTGAAAAAGTATAAAGACCAATTACAACAGTTGAAAAAATTAGAGCATGACTATTTTTCCTCCAGAAATGCTGATTCACTTAGGAGTTTAATTATAGCCAAAACCAACCTTAACAAAATTGCCACTGTTGATGCCTGCAATGTTTTACTTAGAATTAAATCTAAATTTCACGGAGGGCAAAATAAAGCAGGTAAAATGCTAGCGAATTATTTAAAAATTCGCTCTGAACGTAAGACCATTGGTCCTATCTTGGATGAATCCACCAATAATCTGGTGTCCTCTGATGAAGAAATTGCAGCGGTCTTTCATGACTACTACCGATCTCTTTACTCAGATGATACATTCCCCTCCTCTTATAATCTTGATAAGTTTTTTTCTGGACTTTCTGCTCCCCCATCTCTGAATGCTGAGTTTTCTGCCTTAGAGGCGGATATTACCCTTCAAGAGATTATTACCGCCCTTCAAGCTTTAAAGAAATCAAAAGCCCCCGGCCCGGACGGATTACCGGTGGAGTTTTATTGTACTTTCAAATCTTTGTTTGCCCCTAAATTATTGCAGCTGTTTAATTCCTTCATTGCTGATGCGAAAGCATCAGGCTCCTTTATGGATGCCCTGATCGTCATTATCCCTAAGCCTGACAAGGACCATTCTTTATGTAAAAATTTTCGCCCAATCTCCCTTATCAATTACGACTGCAAGATCTTCGCTAAGATTATTGCATCTCGACTTGATTCTATCATACCCCTTTTGATCAAGACGGACCAGGTGGGTTTTGTCAAAGGTAGATTGGCTTCCGATAATGCTAGAATGTTCATGAATATCCTGTCCCATGGTAAAAATTATAAAGATCCTTTGGCTGCTTTGTCTCTGGACGCTGAAAAAGCATTTGATCGTATAAATTGGCAGTATATGCTTCATACTCTACAATGGTTTGGTTTTGGCCCTAATTTTATTTCCTTTATCAAATTGTTATACTCATGTCCGAGGGCAAGTATTTTTGTTAATAACCAATTCTCTCAATTTTTTCCCCTATCCAGAGGCACCAGGCAAGGTTGTCCTCTCTCCCCATTACTTTTTATCCTGTGTTTGGAACCCTTCCTTGAGCGTATTCGAACAAATCCCAAAATTAAAGGTTTTGTCTCTGCTTCTGTTGAAACTAAAATATCTGCCTACGCGGATGATATATTGGTATACATGTCCAACCCCAGTGAATCCCTTCCCCCCTTTTTAGAAGAAGTCCATCTTTACTCTTCCATTTCTGGGTACAAACTCAATCTAACCAAAACGGAGGTTCTTCCTTTAAATTCGATTTGTTATCAATTCATGTTTGCGGATACAGCCTTTGCATGGTGTCCCTCCAAAATTAAATACCTTGGCATTTGGTTTGCCCCCAATATTGCGGACACTATTAAATTCACCTTTAACGCACTAATGAATAAGTTGAAATCCCTTCTCCTTGTGTGGTCCCCCTTATTTTTGTCATGGTGGGGTCGACTAGATACTATTAAGATGATGGTCACTCCTCATATTCTTTATACGGTTTCTATGCTCCCTGTCAAAATCCCTAACACGTTTTTCTCCCAACTAAACTCTTTATGTATTAAATTTTTATGGAACAATAAACGCTCCCGCATAGCCTTAAACAAACTTATTTGCCCCAAGGAAGAGGGGGGAGTGCGTTTCCCTAATTTTAAAATATACCACTCTGCTTTTTTGATTAAACAATCTTTCTCATTGGCCTTCGATTTTGGGGATACGCCTATACCTCGTTGGATTATCTTTGAGCGATCGCTTCTAAAAGAGTTTCAGTTTCAGCATGTTACATTTATGTCCAACTGCACCTTTTTGTCTAAAAACCCTGTACTAAAATACTCCCGTGAATTGCTGTGCAATACATTTCTTAAGGACCTATCCCCTATCCAATGTTTTTTAACCTCTACCCTGTGGTATAACAAATTTCTCAAATACAAAGGTAGATCTTTCTATTACAAATACTGGAAGGAAAAGGAGATCATTTTTGTCCATCAGTTTTTGAATGGGTTCTCTATCATCTCCTTCCAGGAATTACAAACACGATATCAGCTACCTGACTCCTTCTACAAGGAATACCTTATTATCTCTAATGCTATACAAACCCAATTGGCTACCTACTCTCTCCCATCAGCCCCACCTTCTTTAACACCCTCTTCACCATTGTATCCTCTATTCCCGGCGCATAAACTCAAAGCTGCCACTGTTTATAAGTTATTGTTATCTAATGCTAATGTTCGTTCTAAAACCACCATTGAAAGTGCATGGGAAACGGACCTATCCTTTTCTCTTCCTATTGAAAGTTGGGACAAACTATGGTCGAAATTATTTAAAGTTTCGGCTGCAGCCAGGATAACCCAATCTCTGTTTTTTCTGTATCATAGAGCCATTATTACTCCTGTTACTATTTGTAAGTTTTCCCCCACATCCTCTCCCCTTTGCTGGTCCTGCTCTACCGAAACTGGTACATTAGTCCATCAGTTATATGAATGTGCATCTGTTCTATCTTTTTGGAATTCAATTTGGAATGTATGCATGTCAGTTTTCAACTTTAATGCAACCTTATCTTTTGTAAATATCTTTTTAGGTTCCTTAGCTCCTGATATGGAAACTGTTTTACCTAGTTCTAGGTTATTTGCCCTTTTTATTGCATTAGCTTTTAAAGTGATCCTGTCTGCATGGAAAGATAATTCTAAACTGTCGTCAATTACTTGGTGGAATTTTATTTGTGACGAACATAGGATTGCTTCCGTTTCCTCCTCTTCTGTCTCCCAAAAAATCAAAACTGATCTTCTTTGGCTTCCTTTTACTGTTTATCTCTCCTCGCACCCTCCCTTGCGGTAATTCTTCTTCTTTTTACTCTCTTCTCTCTCTGGCTTTCTCTCTTCTCTTCTCCCCTCACCTCTTTGGTCTTTCCTCTCTTCTTCACTTCTTTCCCTCCTATCCCATTCTCCAGTGCCATTTTCCTCAATTTACCCTATTATTGATCCTTTTTTCCTTTTGTTGACCTAATCATTATAAACCAACTTCGTTTATATAATATTTCTTATGGCGCTATATTGTAATAATTGTTTTATTGTATCATTTGTTTTTTCTTTTTCTTTTTCTCTGAAAATTCAATAAAAACTTCTTAAACAAAAAAAAAGGTGTATCTGCACGTAGTAGCTGCCCATCCCAAGTCCTGCCATCAGCTTCCTCTCGAGGAAGATACTATTAACATTTCCAATGGTGGACTGAGGAAAGGGCTTTGTCAACACACGGAGCAACAAACGAATAAAACAAGCATTTGCAATGCAATGGTCTCGGCAATATTATAGGTAGAGCTATTGGTATTGCTCATTATTTTTTTTATCATTTTTGTATCCCTAAATAAATGGCATTGTCATTTCTATTGGCATTAGTTTTTGTTTTGCATATGTGATACCTATTGCATTAGCAGAGAGAGAGTGATGTAGTGAGATAGTGAGATAGAGAGAGAGAGTGAGGTATTGAAATAGAGAGTGAGGTAGTGAGAGAGAGTGAGGTAGATAGAGTGAGGTAGTGAGATAGAGAGTGAGGTAGATAGAGAGTGAGGTAGTGAGATAGAGAGAGTGAGGTAGTGAAAGAATGAGGTAGTGAGGGAGAGGGATGTTGTGAGGTAGTGATATATAAGCATAGAGTGATGTTGTGATGTAGTGAGATAGATAGAGAGGTAGTGAAAGAGAGAGTGAAAGTGAGTTAGTGAGATAGAAAGAGTGAGGTAGTGAGATAGAGAGTGATTGAGGTAGTGAGTGAGAGAGAGTGGGATATTTAAAGTGGATGGAAATATGGTGGCATCATGTACATTCTTTGGAAACGAGGATCCTCGGGAGACTTGGGGATACACAGTATACACAGTAATCTTAGCCTCTAGACTGGAATACAGGAAGTGTATTGTTTTGGTACTGGGCATGAAGAAAAATACAAAAGCTACATTCTTTATGTCGGCTCCGTTGAAACCAAATTCAAACTTTTAAAGAATGTTATCCCTAACAAATACCGTTACATTACTTGACAAGTAAAAGACTGGAAAATAAGGGTAATGAACTTCCTTCATAACACACCTTTCTGCAGTCTTGTGTCTCCACTGTAAATCATACTGAAATCTCTGTGTTAGGAAGCCGAGCCTCGGTTGTAAAAAAGCTGCGGGGTTCTCGGATGAATCCAGATGGTTGCAGCGGTTAGACAAAAACATTATGCTTTCGGTGCACAGCCCGTCTTTCCGTGCAGTGCATTTCTTCTGTCTACTGTACAAAGAAGGCAGAGTAGAGCGCACATAGCAACAGCCCGGACAGCTGGTTGGGCGGTAGGCGTGGTTCAACGCTTCCCTGCTTGCAAGGTCTACTACAATTTCCTGTCTGTTTGGCGGTAGTATCAGGTTTTCTCCTTCTGTGTTTGTGAGCTCAGCTGCGTTTGAGCAATTTAAGAAAAACAGCACAAACAGTAGAACTCAACAGCAGCCGATAGAAACGCACAGATTTATCGGTTTTAACAGACCATGTATGAAAGCAGCCAAAAGTATGGCCTTACAACCGTCAGTCGTTTATTTACATAGGTTTAAAAGTGCAGATCATGTTTGAGAGAGTTCTGCGTTGTAGCTCATGCCTCCGGGCGTCAGTACGATGGCAGAAGCTTCTGGCTAGCACCCGCTCTGCGCAGACACCACCACCTTTCTCCGAGGTGAAGCAGAAATGCCTCGGAGAAACGCAGCGGCGGTTTCAGAATCGGGGGCGTGTTTCTTTTTCTCTCCTCTTGCCATTGGCTGGAGGAGAGAAAAACACGCCTAAAAAAGGGCGTGGCTAAAAAGTGGAAAGAAGAGTACAGAACACGCCCCCGAATCTGAAAAAGACGGAGCCTATTTGGAGGGACGGCTCTCTCCTCCAATGGCTGACCTCCGTTTAGGAAGCCAGCCAATGGAGGAGAGCCAAAAAGAGGCGGGCTAAAGAGCCACTCTAAGAAACATAAGATCTCCGGACTTCCGGTTCTGCCTTCGGTCTGTGGGTACAGGGGACAGGAGAGAAACCACTGTACTGCCCTGCATCTAAGCGAGGAGGAGAGAGGTCTGTGGGTACATAGGGGCAGGAGAGGGGGCACTGCACTGCCTCCATCTAGAGAGAGGAGAGGTCTGTGGGTACATGGGGCAGGAGAGAGGCCATTGTACTACTCTGCATCTAAGAGAGGAGGAGAGAGGTCTGTGGGTACAGGAGGACGGAGAGAAGCCACTGTAGTACCCAACATCTAAGAGAGGAGAGAGATCTGTGGGTCTAGGCGGCAGGAGAGAAGCCACTGTAGTGCCCTGCATCTAGAGAGAGAAGAGAGGTCTGTGGGTACAAAAGGGCGGGAGAGGGGCCACTGTACTGCCTGCATCTAGAGAGAGGAGAGAGGTCTGTGGGTACAAAGGGGCGGGAGAGGGCCACTGTACTGCCTGCATCTAGAGAGAGGAGAGAGGTCTGTGGGTACAAAGGGGCAGGAGAGGGGCCACTGTACTGCTTGCAGCTAGAGAGAGGAGAGAGGTCTGTGGGTACAGGGGACAAGGGAGACACCACCCTACTGCAGCATGTATCTAGAACGGGGTCTGTGGGTACAGGCCAGTGAGACACCCTATTATAGCATACATCTAGAGAGGGGAGTCCGAAGGACGGTGCAAGAGCAATTTTTAACGGGAATTGGGGTCGTGATTCAGAGGTTGCGAAAGTTACCATCGCACTGAGCAGAAACAAAGGGGGGGGTACAGTCTAGAGACAGGAGAGAGATACGTTCTTGCTACGTTGTTCTTCACAGGGAGGAGGGGTGCAGGCTGTAGGCAAAAGGTGGGGGGCATATTTGCAGACCGACCTCTGCCCCCACCCCTGCCCTACCGTCACTGCGGTGCATGACAACAATAACATTTTACTTACTTACACAACAGCCTGACAATCATGGCAGGCCAGGGGCTCCCAACGACTGAAGCCATAGTATAGTGCCCAGGAGTCGATTATTCTCTGAGGTCGGCGCTATATAGATCCGCCAGAGTCTGATTCCCAACAGGGAAAGGGTTCCGTTGGGTGTTTACAAAGATCCGCTTTACATTACGTCGTGGGGGAGTGGGTGAGGCGTACAGCTGGGTACGATATCTAGTGTCTTGGGCTGGGAGAGTGAGGAACTGTAGTGCTTGAGCGTGGCCTTGATCTATCCATAGCTTTGCAGTGTACGCAAGTTCACTTGGAAATGGTATATACATGTACTCGCTTGGTATCTATGGTACTCGGAAGCTGGACAAACGTGTGGCTTCTAGAAAGGTTCATATCCTACTTAGCGCCAGGGCACAGCAGGGCCTTGTAAGTAAGTAGGTGGCATACTAAGTACCCAGGAGCCTTTAATGTAGGTGCCCCAGGGAAGAGCAATGTGCGCTGTAGTGATGGCCTGCGAGGGGCTTCATTCACTTGTCCCCGCGCCCTCCTGCAGCTTAGGGCTTGCAGACCCCCCCCCTTCCGGAGCTAGGCTTCCCTCTTCATTCTGACTCTGCACCCCCCCGGCAGCTCTAGGCTCACAGTGCCCCCTCCCTGGCCGGGAGAGCCTGGACGGAGCTAAGCTTCCCTCTTCAGCCTCACCTCGGGCTGCACCATGCGTACTGATCCTCACGCCACCGGGGCTCTGGGCATCCCAAGCACACTGTAAGGGTCCAAGGGAGACCCTCCAAAAGGAGCAGGCCATGTGCTTGTCGCATGACTTTAGGATACGGACGGTGAGGGCGACGGCCCCATCTATTTTCCAGGTGAGGGGGGTCGCCTGCCTTTTGGTGCGGGGTGTGTTCACCGTAGCAGTTATCAATCCCTTGGGTAATGGCTCGTTTTTGGGGACAGGGCACACAGTGGCCCTTCCCTCTCACGTGTGCCCCCCTGGCCTGGCCTGTCCAGCCCTCGGCGGGCTCTTGCACCCCCTGCTGAACATAGGGCGCGCTTGGGCCCGCCTCACAGCACACACTCCCTGACAGATAGCGCTGGTTTAACATTTCATCATCCCAGCGTCTACGTGGGGTCGGCGGGGGTGTGCAACAGAGAACGTGTGGCCATTGATTGACAACCAAGGCGTTAAAGGGCTTGTCTGATGCGCTGTGTAATGTTAGGAAGGCAGGCGGTGTGCTGAACCAGGGCCTCCTGCATTGGCCCATCGCTGTATCGTCATGAAGGAAGTCAGTACGTGTGTGTATACATATACCATAAACTCGTGTAGGCGAAATATAGCTATAGAACTTAAACATGCTAAATCAGTAAGGTTTTACACACGCAACTGTGTGTCTTTGTGTGTGCGATATCAACACAATTTGCGTGTGTCTGTGCGTGACTAGTGAAGCCAGTGCAATTTAAAGTTACCCAATTTATGACTGCCGCGGAAAACACGCCTTCCATACCTCATCATAGTACAGATTAATTTGAGAAATCGCTGCTTGCTGCCTTTCAGTTTCCTTGTTACGCTCACTTTACCTCAGAAGAAAGAAGCTGGCCTGTCCCCGATGGCAGAAGCTTCTGGCTAGCACGCAGACACCACCGCCTTTCTCCGAGGCGAAGCAGAAATGCCTCGGAGAAACGCAGCGGCGGTTTCAGATTCGGGGGCGTGTTTCTTTTTTTCTCCTCTTGCCATTGGCTGGAGGAGAGAAAAACACGCCTAAAAAAGGGCGTGGCTAAAAAGTGGAAAGAACAGCACGAACACGCCCCCGAATCTGAAAAAGACAGAGCCTATTTGGAGGGACGGCTCTCTCCTTCAATGGCTGGCCTCCGTTTAGGAAGCCAGCCAATGGAGGAGAGGCAAAAAGAGAGGCGGGCTAAAGAGCCACTCTCAGAAACATTAAATCTCCGACTTCCGGTTCTGCCTTCGGCAGACCGGACGGTCCTCGACCTAAAAAACGGCTTACATGCTTGAAAAGCAAATTGTGCGTATTGCACAGACCCCTAATCAGAACGCTTAATTTCTTTGAAGGAAGTACAGTGTAAACATTTTTTAAATGCGCCATAGCAATACATTTTGTAACTTTCATGTAAGCCTTCTAGAACTTTGGCACAGTAAAATAAACACATTTCGAAGAGTGAGTCTTCAATCAGAGATTAAAATAATAGCAGTTTTAATTTGCCTTATCAGAAGATCTGAAAAAATTTGGTGCTCGATCCTTGCTAAAACATCATTTTTGCCAAATCAAGCAGAGTGAGCAGTCATTACATGCATTTCATGCGTCTATGCATAGCTTTTATGTATATGCTTTTTACTAAGCTAAGCCCATCTCATGTGCTAAGAAATATGTGGCATTGGAACAATGCAGTCTGATATGGGCTTAGCTTAGTAAAAATCATATACAAATAAAAGCTATGCATAGCAGCATGAAATGCATGTGATGACTCACTCTGCTTGATTTGGCAACAATTATGTTTTAACAAGAGTCGAGCTTTTAACAATTTATCAAACAAGCCAGATAGATGCTAAGAAATATGTGGCATTGGAACAATGCAGTCTATCTGGATTGTACGTTTGCAGAGCGTTGGGACACTGTGTAACCAAGCAGCGTTCTGCGCTGTGAAATGTATTTTGAAAAGACGTGCAAAGTAGGGCATGTATTGGGTCAGTTATGCTCACACAATCATTGTGATATCACATGCGCACCCTGTAAATTGCTTGTCCAAGTGCACGTTGTATCTCTTGCAGGCATTCGTTTATTTTTTATTTGACTCTACTTTGTTCAGCAGCTCTGTTAAGGTGTCACACATACAGGTGCTTATTGCATTTGTGGAAACATTTGTGTGCTAGTTTTCCTGTTGAACTGTATCTTCTCTCAGAGAGGGGAGCCAGGCACTTTCCCTAATTATACATATTTGTTTTAAAGACTAATGTTGGAGAAAATCATTGCAGGTATCACGGTTGAACTTTCTTGTTCCTTTCACATGCAGAATCATGTTTTGATTTTTGGCGTCAATTTTGTTTGGCTAAATTCATAAACTTTTTTACCTGGCTGCTATGTGTAACACATTCAGGGAGCTACAATAATTTTATCAAGCAGCACTAATTAAATAATGAGAACATTAAAGCCAGTTTTAACAGGATTAGATTGAAATGTGGTTTTAATAAAAAGAAAGATATTATATGAGTTGAAAAGGCTGTTCGGTAAAATATCTGCTGATGGCTTTGCTAACCTCCCTTTAAGAAGACTCTCCTCTCTTCAGTTAACCTAGGGATCAGGTTACTGAAGTGTGTTTAGATTCCTTCGTGTGTTTAACACTGCACTACCGATTCCTGTCTACAGGGGCAGAGCTGAGCATAAAAATAAACACACATGGGTAAACACAGGTCCCACAAGGTACATTTTTAAAAAATTGTAAAAATTGGCACAGGTGTTTCTGAAGTCATTTTCTGTCATTTGGAAGATATTACCTTTTGGGGACTTGGGTTCAGGTCCCCACAGTGCAATCAAGTCCCCACAGCGTGAGTGTGTTATCACACCCAAGTCCCCACAAGGATAGTAACACAAACACACACACTCAGGCACCCATACAAATACTCAGGCAACCAATCGATAACCCAAATAGACACTCATGTAGCTACTGGCCAACCCATGCAGCAACTTATACAACAACAGACAGACTGATACAGACATTCACACAGTTTAGTCACCAACCCATGCATTCAGTAAGGCACATTTAATCACTCACTTAAACAGTCAGTCATGCACTTACTAAATCCTCCATCCAGACACTTATACACCCACTCATTCTTCAATAAACTTTGGCATATATATAAAACATATTTAAACACACAGTCACTAGATGATGTCATCAGTGATGTCATTGGAGATGTCATCAGTGATGTCATCAGTGATGTCATCATTGATGTCACTGACCATGTCATGAATGATGTAATATGTGATGTCATCAGCAGTGCATTGCGGGGGCGTGAGTTGGAGTTAGCTGAACTAACTATAACGGCGGAATTTCTCACGGTTTTGTACAAGCGAAATGTCCAACTAACTATAACGTCCCTGAAACATATGTTTTTTTCAGTGAATTTCTAAGGTTTTTAAATGCTAATTTCTAACTATAACATTCCTGAAACCTATGGTTTCTTCAGTGAATTTCTAAGGTTTTTTAAATGCTAATTTCTAACTATACGTGCCTGAAACCTATGCTTTTTTCATTGAATATATATATCTATATCCATATCTATATCTATATCTATCTATCTATCTATCTATCTATCTATCTATCTATCTATCTATCTATCTATCTATCTATCTATCTATCTATCTATCTATCTATCTATCTATCTATCTATCTATCTATCTATCTATCTATCTATCTATCTATCTATCTATCTATCCATCTAGCATTAACACTTTGGTTTACGGTTTGTTTCAAAGTGACCACCTTGTTACACGTAGCAGCGCCGATTTCTAATTGTTTTAACTATTTTATCTATTGAGTGTTATATCCACAGATATCATACTACGAGTGATGGGGGTCATATTTTCAATGTGTATAATATTCCTACTAAGGCAGATACTACTAACAGTTTCGAAACATTACTCACTAAGCCATGTATTCACTAAGATACACTTAATCAGTCAGTTATGGAATTTTTCAAAAACAAATCATACATTTAGACACTTATATACCCATTTATTCTTCTAACGACCTTGAGATATACATATGTAAAACATATTTCATTTTCAGAAAAACACACATTCACTGGATGATGTCATCAGTGATGTCATTTGAGATGTCATCAATGATGTCATGAGTGATGTAACTGACCATGTCATGAGTGATTTAATATGTGACGTCATCAGCAGTGCATTGCGGGCGCGCGAGTTATAGTTAGCTGAACTAACTATAACGGGGGAATCTCAATGGTTTTGTACGAGTGAAAAGTCCAGCTAACTATATCGCCCCTGAAACCTATGGTTTTTTCAGTGAGTTTCAAAGGTTTTTTAAATGCTAGTTCCTAACTATAATGTGACTGAAACCTATGTTTTTTTTTAGTGAATTTCAAAGGTTTTTTAAATGCTAATTTCTAACTATGCCTACAGAGATAGGACATGTGAAGAAAGAAGAAAAAACGCACAAAAAGAAATGCAGAAAGAAGCAACAAAGTCCTCAAAGACGAAAAAAGTGCAGGAAGAAGGATAACGTGCAGAAAGAACAAACAGAAGAGCAGAAAGAAGCCTTGTTGCAAAATCATCCTGTACCCTCAACTTTTTCAGACGGATACTGGTGGTAACTGAGTCTGACTAACCAGTCCTAGAGCCAGTGCTATGTTAAAAGACACTCAGAATACACTGAAAACACCTACATACACTAAGGAACACTATGCATTGGGGTCCCCCTGTGATTAGCATGACCTCCTCTGTAAGCCCCTAGTATATAATAGGGCAGGAGGATTAAAATTACTTCTTAAAATGCGCCACAGGGCGTGTTTGCACACGTCACCTCAGGCCCCGTCCCCTCCCTTCCCCAGTGTGTAAACAAGCCCAGTGGCCATTTTAAGTTGGGAGATTAAGTCCCCTTGAATCCTGAGGGTCCCTAGGGTCCAACTAGACCACTAGGTACCTCCAGTAAGTGCCACAGAGCTGCGTTGCAAAGAGATGTAAAAATGGGCACGGCCTAGACCACCTCTCTGCAACGCAGCACAGTGGCGCTTACTGGAAGCACCTGGTGGGCTAGTTGGCCCCCAGGGTCCCTCAGGATTGAAGGTGAATTATTTCCCCAACTTAAAACGCACCACAAGGCGTGTTTGCACACGTTAACTCAGGCCCCGTCCCCTCCCTTCACCACAGTGTAAACACGCCCTGTGTCTGTTTTTAGTTGGGAGATTAAGTACATTTGAATCCTGAGGGTCCCTAGGGTCCAACTAGCCCACTAGGTACCTCCAGTAAGTGCCACAGAGCTGCGTTGCAGAGAGGTGTAAAAAGTGGCCCGGCCTGGATCACCTCTCTGCAACACAGCTCAGTGGCGCTCACTGGAAGCACCTGGTGGGCTAGTTAGCCACCAGGGGCCCTCAGGATTGAAGGGGAATTATTTCCCCAACTTAAAATGCACCATAGGGTGTGTTTGCACACGTCACCTCAGATTCCGTCCCCTCCCTTCCCCACTGTGTAAACATGCCCTGTGGCCGTTTTAAGTTGGGAGATTAAGTCCCCTTGAATCCTCAGGTTCCCTAGGGGCAAAATAGCCCACTAGGTACGTCCAGTAAGCGCCATTGCAGAGAGGGGTAAAAAGGAGCAGTGGCGCTCACAGGAAGCACCTGGTGGGCTAGTTGGCCCCCAGGGTCCCTCAGGATTGAAAGGGAATTATTTCCCCAGCTTAAAACACGCCACAGGGCGTGTTTGCACACGTCACCTTAGGCCCCGTCCCCTCCCCTCCCTTCACCACGGTGTAAACGTGCCCTGCGGGCGTTCTAAGTTGAGAGATTAAGTCCCCTTGAATCCTAAGGGTCCCTGGGGTCAAACTAGCCCGCTAGGTACCTCCAGTAAGCACCACAGAGCTGCGTTGCAGAGATGTGTAAAAAGGGGCGTTGCCTCAGAACACCTGGCTGCAACGCAGCTCCCTGGCATATACTGGAGATACCTGTTGGGCTAGTTGGTCCTGAGGGACCCTCAGTATTGAAAGGAAATCAATTCCCCAACTTATAAATGGCCAGGGGGCGCGTTTTGCAGAGTGCGGCAAGGAGGTGGCGTGGCCTCTGGCACGATGCCGGTCTTTTATTTAAGTTATTTTTTAAGAAGGAGGGCTGTGTGGCCCCCCTTCTTTTTCTAATTTATTGGCCCTGGGGACCCCATCCCCCAGGGCCTGCCACCTAATTTTTTTTTGGAAAAAAAAAAATTTGGAAGGGGGCCACGTGGCCCCCCTCCCAAGGCCTTAATCGGCACCGGGGACCCCAACCCCCAGGGCATGGCCTTTTTTTTGCAAAAATTCTTTAGGAGGGGGCTGCGTTGCCCCCCTCCTCAGGCCACTTATGGCCCCGGGGCCCCATCCCCCGGGGCCGGCCTTTGTTTTTTATTATTTATTTTTTTAATATATTTATAGAAACACCTAGGACATGCCGGACAAACCGTATGTACCTATCACCATGACGATTTGCGTGATATTCATTAAAAGGCGACTATGCATACAATGAATCCACGTGGAATGTATTTACACTGCTAGTGAAGCTCTGATGTGTCTGACGCCCTACTGTGCCTAATCTCGGCACCCCCGCCAGTGGGTACTCTCCAAGAAGACACCCTTGTAGTTTATTTATACAAACATGGGTAGCTATTGACGGGCACATTAAATACACACGCACACCTAGCCATTCAAAGGGGATTCGACAAAAATTCGACCAAATCCATGCAAGAAACCCCCCTCACGGTTAATAAAACACACATCCACCGCCAGATGTGTAATACTTTTTATTTTACTCTCTGCAAAGGAGACGAACCTCACTTGAGAGTCACAGCGTGCTCCTGGCTGAGCCCAATGCTGTGTTACACCCACCAGTGCCCGCCGAGTGCCACACACCTCTGTGTTGTATTCCACCAGCTAGTGCGTATGCTATGACACTCTCTAGCCCATGTGCACTGTAACACCACACCGTGAATATGTCATGCCGCACTTGCCTTCGCACGGGTTATATTGCCCCATCTAACGTGCCTTCCTCGAGGCCTGTGTTATAACGCACAGCGCTATGCCATACATATTACAATTTGGGATCCATATCTTTGTCACAGTGCATATGTAATGTTACACTCCCCAGCACATATTTTATATTACAACTTTAGAGACTAGTTAGGTTATACAACACTACCCTGTGCATATTACACTCCAAGGCGCATATCGCATAGCACGCGCTAGTGCCTGTGCTATCTCGTGCTCTCCAATGAATCTGTCATTGCGCACAATGTATTACATATTATATTTCATGCCCGGTTCATCTTATATCACACTTTTTGGTGCATAGTTTATACCATTTTCTATATCTAGTTTTAATTTTCAATCTTGCTCTCAGGACTATGTTCTATATAACACTGCGTTCACCTACCCTTTTCACAGGCATAACATTTTTCGATGGGGGGTGGAGGGTCAGGGGGTGTTTCTGCCAAGTGAGCCTGGAGTCACAGTCACAAACGTCCTCTTCTTCCTGAATAAAAGTGAGATTATGCTGCATACTTGTTCATATTTTAAGTAGTTCGCACAGACACACATTTTAAAAACAATAAAGTTCCTAATACCCACATTCTCTGAACAGTTAGCTTGCTGCCCCATCCACCTCCTTCCTATCCTTTGTTGTCTGAATCCATGGACTAGCCTCCTCCCTCCTGCCATGCATGGTCTGATGTGCTGCCACTGCCCTCCATTTAGGATGATGTACCAGTCCACTCTCCATTGCCCAATTCTATGCCCCATCATTGACCCCCTGCTTAGCCTCTGTGCTTAGCTTGCTGCCCCTATTATCGTTCCCCCTACCCAGGGACCCTCTGATGTCCTTGTGCATGCCCCTGCTCCATACTTTTTGCCCACCATGTTCCATGGACCTGCCACTCCTATCTACTCTGAGTGTTCTGCCACTCCCCTCCCACCTGCCTAGCATTGTCAGACGACTGTAACCTGTCCCTGCCACCTCTACCCTGCCTGTCCACATGCCATGCCCCTATCCCCTTACTCCTGTCCTCCATGGTCCATTTTACTGCCACACCCTTCTGCCCTCCCTGGTCTGCTGTGCTGCAACTGTTCCTCCTGCCTGCCCCGCGTGGTCTGTTGTGAGGCCCCTTCCCCTGAACTCTCTTGTCTGTGCCCAGGTCCTGACCCTCCATTCTATCCTCCATGGTCCTTTGTGCATGTCCCTGCACCCTCCTTCTTGCCCATCATAGCCATTGTGCTGTCACTAACCCTCCCACTTGCCATACATGGTCTTCTGTGCTGTCATGGCCCCTCCCACCTTCCCTGTGTGGTCAGCTAGCTGCCCTTGACCCCCTCCCACCTTCCCTCCATGGTCTGTGTGTATATGCCATCATTGTCTCACTGCTGCTCTCCATGGTGTGTCTTGTTTCTAGTGCCCATCCTGCCTGAGCTCCAAGGTCATCTTGCTGCTCCTGCCCTGCCCCCTTGCCCCCAGCCCTCTGTTCCATGTGCAGACCCCTATTCCCTCCCTCCTGGCTTGTCTGCTCCATTGTAATGCCCCTGATCCGTCCCTCCTGCCCTTTATGGTCTGTTATGCTGCAGCTTTCTCTCCTGTCTGTACATTATGGTCAGCTAGCTACCATACCCTCTTTCCCCTCTGTTCTCTGTTGTCCATGTGCATGGTCCTGTCCCCTCCCTATTGCTTTCTATGGATTGTTGTGCTGCACTCCCGTCCCGCATGCCCTGTGTGGTGTATTGTGCTGCTGCAAACCCTGATGCCTGCCCTGTAGGGTCAGTTTGGTGCACCTCTCCATGTCCCTCCTGTCCTCTGTTATCCGAGTCCATGTCCCTACCCCAATTCCTCCTGCCTTCCATGATCCAATGTACTATACTTGCGAACATTTTGAACTTGGTAAGAGGGAGATTTTGAAAAAAAACATGGGTATTGATTTTCCCCTTTGAGTTACATTGAAAAAGAGGAGATTGTAGACAGGAGGCAGATCAAATAAATCCCATTTGAGCTTAAAAACATTGGACGTTTCCTGGCCTCTCTTGCCAGTCCTGTATTGGTGGTTTGTTGCCCCTGCCCCCCTTTCCACTGCCCGCCATAGTCTGTTGTGCTGCCACTGCCCTTCCTGCCTGCCCAGTGTGGTCAAATTGTTGCCTCTGCACCCTCCTACCTGCCTTCAGTTTTCAGAGTCCGTGCCCCTGGCCTCTGCCTCACAATGAACAATTAGATTGCTAACATTCTATATTTATTACAAAAGTGTGGAACGCCTGACATCATCTTGATGTAATCAAAACTGTAATACCTAGAGCATTTCCTTTAGAAATTACATATATGAGAGGGTCTTATTTGCATCAAAATTATGGTTAGTGCTCTAAAAAACTAAAATGAGGACATATTTTCTGAGTTTTCAAATAGCGAAAAAGCACTTTAAAATTATTTGTTATCTTTATTTTTTTTATCCAGTTGACCACTTGATTAAATGTTGCACTTAGGGGAGAGGATGTGGTGTTACTTCCAGAGCTGCAGACTTTGCAACTGGGGAACCAGGTTGGAGTTTCTGCTACAGCTCAACATTCTGTGATTCTGGTCAAATCACTTAATCTCCCCATGTCTACAACCAAAATGAATTTGATCTTGTGTGATGCAACTAATGCTCATGTAAAGCACTCCAATACCTGACAAGTCTGCACTATATAAAACTGCAAAAACACAAACAATAAGTGTTTTGCACACTTCTGTCATTGGGCTACGTGTGGGCAACATCTGGGTGATATTTGTGCTGCATTTGGGCTCTTTTGTCTCTGGTGGCCATCTTGGGAGATTTATTTGTTATGAAGTTTCCTAATTTCCTCATTTACTGCAGTCTCCTCAGTAGGAAATGCTTTCAGTTTTTTACTTTGATTCCATCAAGAAGGTATTCAGATATGTCACACATTTGCAATAAATTCTGAATGTTAGCACTCTAGTTGCTCATTAGATCACTGTAGTAAAGCTACTGCTCACCACGGAAGTCTGCTTCTGGTATTAACCCCTTGAGTGCCCGCCCCTTTCCCCGCCCTGTGCCGGCCGTTGCATTAGCGGGCGGGGTTTATGACGAGCTGGTCTCGTCATGGGCACAGCGCAACCGCGGCCCATGACGAGACCAGCTCGTCATGGGCACTCAAGAGGTTAAAAGTGCATGTTTCAGTCTGCATGTCAGAATTTTTTAATGAAATAGAAGAGGATTTGAGAAGTCACTCAAAATGTGCCCTCTTTTTTCTTTCTTCAGCACTAATTTAAATGTTTTAAGTGTTACCAGCTTATTCCAATCAAGATGGCTTCTGATGTACCATACTTTTGTCATAAGCAAGACAGTAAGCGCTGTAGTTGTTCTTAAGAACACTCTGGGACATTCTGTCATTGGGCTATACTTGGGCTACATCTGGGTGATATTTGTGCTACATTTGGGCTCTTTTGTCTCTGGTGGCCATTTTGGGAAACTTATTTGTTATGAAGTTTCCTAATTTCCTCATTTACTACAGTAGGAAATACTTTCAGTTTTTTACTTTGATTCCATCAAGAAGGCATTCAGATGTGTCACACATTTGCCATAAATTCAGAATGTTAGCACTCTAGTTGCTCATTAGATAACTGTGGTAAAGCTACTGCTCACCAGGGAAGTCTGCTGCTGGTATTGAAAGTACATGTTTCAGTCTGCATGTCAGAATATTTTAATGAAATAGAAGAGGATTTGAGAAGTCACTCAAAATGTGCCCTAATTTTTCTTTTTGCAGCACTAATCCTACTTTCTATGGCAAAATGAACCCCCTCATTTTGTTCCTTTTTAAATTAAATGTTTTAAGAGTTACCACTTTATTCCAATCAAGATGGGTTCAGGTGTGCAACGCGTTTGTCTTAAATAGGACTGTTAGCGCTCTAGTTGTTCTTTAGAACACTCTGGGAAGCTGCACAAAGGAATCAACTGATAGTCTCTGCCCTTGTTGGATGTACATGTTGTGCTGAGTATGTCAGACTTCATTCTCACATGACTGAGAAAGATAATGTGAATTTACAGAAAATATGCTCTCAGTTTAGCTTATAGATCACCTTCCAAACCTCTGTGGGGAAAGCATGAGAAAATAGTTTTCTCTCAAACATGATTCATGATATCACAGCAGAAGACTTTTTCACACGGTAAAATCACCTTAGAACACACCACAATTCCTAAAATGAGTATGGTACCATCAACAAATGATTTATAATGTAACTAAAGTCTTAAAACCTTCTATTAACTGCAATGCTTTTTAATGAGGTGCTATCATGTATATTGGTCCCAAGATAGCTGCCAACACTTCTTGGATGAAGTACTGACAGCCAATCAGATCTCACGATGAGATGTGTGGTTAGGCTCCGCCCAGATATATATGTGACTTTGATTTTGATTTTCTCAGGAACTGCTGAACGGATTTACACCATTTAAGCAAAAGGCACGACTCTGAACCAAGGTCTACCTTTCTGCCAAATTTGGTGTAATTCCGTTCAGCAGTTCGGGCTGTAGCTGCGGCTAAAGGTCCTATGGGAAATTGCATGGGGAAAACACGTTTTGGGACCCCCCTTTTTTCTCAGCCCCCACTACATGAATCATCACAAGACTTTCAGGATAGGAGCCGACCAGAGCTGGCCAAAAGTTTTGAGAATTTTGCGAAGATTCGTCAACGGACGCCAACGTTATTCCAAATAGAATGTTGTGGATTTCCTATGCAAAATAGGTCCTAACTATAACTACCTACTGGCGACTGCCAGTAGGTAATATATATATATATATTACCTACTGGCAGTCGCCAGTAGGTAGTTTTTTGTTTTGCCAATAACTTTGGCGCAGTTTGACGAATCTTCATGAAATATTCAAAGAAGATAGGGCACTCCGGTCAGCTCCTGTCTTGAAAGTTTTGGGGTGATTAGTGAAGTGGGGGCTGAGAAAAAGGGGGTCCCAAAAGCCATAGGAAACTTTTGACAAAGCTACAGCCCGAACTGATGAATGGAATTACACCAAATTTGGCAAGACGGTTGTTCTTGGTTCAGAAAGAGCCCTTCTTTTAAATGGTGTAAAGCTATTCAGTAGTTCCTGAGAAATTAAAAAAAGAAAAATTATGATATCTGAGCACCGAGGAGGAGTCGCGACTCCTCCCGAGCATGAAGTAACTTCTAATTGGCTGCCAACACTCCAAACCAGGAAGTGTTGACAGGCATCTTGTGACTCGGTAGAACAGAGTCAGAAGAAAACAGTAAAACAAAAATAAAAAACAAGAAAATGGGGCAGGGTTGAAACACCATGACCCCCTCAGCCCAAAAAAGCATTTTTTTTATTTTGTCGTAATTTGCGTTGTATATATGACTCCAGCACTTCATTTTAAGGAGGCTCCGGGTGGGTCAGGTCCCAGGGGCATTGTTAAAACAAGTAATAGCGGGGGCCCGTGGGAGCCCCTGCAGCCCCAGGGACCGCCACCATCCTGGGGCTATGCTGATTGTGTGTGAGGGGGCATGTGGACCCCCCCAGCCCTGGGGACCACCACCTCCCCGGGGCTTTTAAAAAAAATAATGAGTGGGGTCCTACCCCCCCACACTGCCTGGGGTTTGCCACCTCCCCGTGGCTTCATTAAATAAGGGTGGGGAGGGCTTCTGGGGCCCCCACAAGCCCCGTGCACTGGCACCTCTCCGGGGCTGTGATAATCAATGAGTGTGGGGGGCTCAAAACCCCCCACACTGCCCCAGGGACCACCACCTCCCAGGGCCGGCTCCTGCAGTGTCCTGGGGTGGCCACTCCCGGGACACTGCATTTTGCTATGGCAGGGCGGGAGCTGTGCAGCTTCTGTTCTGCCATAGCAAACTCTGCTTTGCTTCATTGAAGCGAGAGCAGGGAAAACTGATCTTGCTTCAATGATGCAAAGCAGATGCCTTTTCCACAAGGGGAGCTGCATGTCAGCAGCTCCCCTTGTGGGAAAGCAATGCCAGCTCCCGCAGGAGATGGGGAGCCGGCAGGGACCATGGGGGTACTGGGGCTCCCCTCACCATCCCCAATGGAAAGGGCTGGCCCGAAGGATGGGGTCCCCGGGGCCAGAAGAGGCTCGGGAGGGGGCCACGTGGCCCCACTCCTTCATAAAAAAATACAAAAAAGAGGCAGAGCCCCTAGGGATGGGGTCCCGGGGCTAATAGAGGCCTCAGAAGGGGGGCCACGCAGCCCCCTCCTTAAAAAATAATACAAATAAAAAAATATATATGGCATGCCCCGGGGGATGGGGTCCCAGGGGCAGAAAATGGCCTCGGGAGGGCATGCCACGCGGTCCCCTTCCCGTTTATTTATTTTTAAAATAGGGGCAGGCCCTGGGGGATGGGGTCCCCAGGGCCCCAATAATGGGAAAAGAAGGGGAGCCACACCGCCTTCTAAAATAAAAGAAAAAAGCTGGCATTGTGCCAGAGGCCCCGCCCCCTCCCTGCAGCACTCTGCATATGCACCCCCTGGTGCGTTGTAAGTTGGGGAATTAATTCCCCTTGAATACTGAGGGTCTTGGGGGCCAACTGGCCCACCAGGTACCGCCAGTATGCACCAGGGAGCTGTGTTGCAGAGAGGTGGTCCAAGGCCATGCCCCCTTTTTACACCACTTTACACCAGTTACATGGTGGGCTAGTTGGCCCCCAGGGACCCTCAGGAATCAAGGGGATTTAATCCCCCAAATTACAATGTGCCAGGGGGCGCATTTGCACAGTGGTGCAGAGTGGGGGCAGGCCTGATATTACAAGTGTGCAAACAGACCCCTTGGCGCTTTGTAAATTAGGGGATAAAGTTGTTCTGAATCCTTAGTGTCCCTGGGAGCCAACTAGCCCACCAGGTACCTCCAGTAAGCGACACAGAGCTGCGTTGTAGAGAGGTGGTCAGAGGCCACATCCCCTTTTTTACACCTCTCTGCAACACAGCTCTGTTGAGCTTACTGGAGGTACCTGGTGGACTAGTTGGCCCCAGGGACCCTCAGGATTCAAGGGGACTTAATCCCCCAACTTACAATGCACCAGGGGAGCCGTTTGCACCGTGGTGCAGGGAGGGGGTGGGGCCCGATATTACAAGTGTGCAAACACACCCTCTGGTGCGTTGTAAATTGGGGGATTAAGTCCCCTTGAATCCTGAGGGTCCCTGGGGGCCAAGTAGTCCAGCAGGTTCCTCCAGTAAGCACCACAGAGCTGCGTTGCAGAGAGGTGGTCCCAGGCCTCGCCCCTTTTTACAACACTCAGCAAATGCGGCTTCTGGTGCTCTACTGGTGGGGCGACGAGGTCGTCTTGTGTCCTGAGGACCTCAGGACACAGGTGGACTTCATTATCTGAGCAGCAGTGCACCAGAAGCCGCGTTTGCAGCATGGTGTAAAAAGGGGCGTGGCCTCGGAACTCCTCTCTGCATTGAAGCTCTGTGGCACTTAATGGAGGTACCTGGTGGGCTACTTTGCCCCAGGACCCTCAGGATTCAAGGGGACTTAATCCTCCATTTCACAACACGCCAGAGGGCACGTTTGCACAGTGGTGCAGGGAGGGGAGGGGGCCTGATATAACAAGTTAGCAACCTTGCCGTGTGGTACTTTCTGGAGGTAATAAAAGGGGTAGTTGACCCCCAAGGTTGACGTAGGGGCTAACTACCCCTCCTGTTACCTCCAGTAAATTCCACACAGTGGGATTGCTAAAGGTATTTGAAGGCCATGCTCACCTTTCTCCACCACTCTGATAACGAGTCTGCTATGTTATAGTTAGAAATTAGCATTTAAAAAGCCTTTTAAATTCACTGAAAAAACCATAGGTTTCAGGGACGTTATAGTTAGAAATTAGCATTTAAAAAACCATTCTGATATCATTTGAGATGTCATCAGTGATGTCACTGACCACGTCATGAATGATGTAATATGTGACATCATCAGCAGTGCATTGTGGGGGCGCGAGTTATAGTTAGCTCAACTAACTATAACGGCAGAATTTATATGGTTTTGTACGAGTGAAATGTCCAACTAACTATATCGTCCCTGAAAGCTATGGTTTTTTCAATGAATATATTTATCTATACATATATCTTTGCTCTTTTATTTAAACTACACCAGAAACTGGTCCCTGTGTTCTGGGAGTAAGGGCCTGCATCCTGATGTTAGATGGTATATTCCACATGACATATATATCGTTCATTTTCTCATATGGGTAATTTATTTTTGTGAGTTGTAACTGCCCTTCTAGACCCCACAAACAATGGAATTATCTCTATGCGCTTGATGGTGGGCTTTCTTTTTTTCTCGTGAGTCAAAGCGCCATTCAACCTCATTGCTCCTACAAGGGATGAATGCCTGGGGAACAAGGAGCAGGAAAATAATGGGGGGAAGGGAGGGGGGTGCATTTGCCTCCGTTGTACTGTAAGTATACAAGAAGTGGACATTTTATTCCAAAACCCCTCTGTCAATGACAATCCTTATTTCTGACCCCGGAGCAGCCTCTTCCGTCGCAGGGATCCGTGCCAGGCGCCTGGCTGGCCATCGCTCTATTGACGTAGGCCTGAGGCGTCTGATAATTGACTGTCTCCAGAGAAGAGAGGTCTTGGCTTCCCATGGCAACAACCCGCTGCTCTGCGGGGCAGGTCTAATAACCCGAGGCCTTTAGTTTGATGTTCTGTAGAATAGCTCCTTTCAGCATGTTTTACTGTTGTGCCCAGACACAATCAATGTACGGGTCGGGAATGCACCCATTGTGTACATTCATTATGCGGCAGTGAAGGATGGACGTTATTATGAATCTTTGAGGTGCTTTCTGCAGAGTTCAATGTGTACAGTCATTGTGCCACACCCCCCACAGTCTCCTTGGCCTCTTTTGTCCTGCAGTGTAAGGAGATCCTGTTGAAATGCGAGAAATACGACTGTCTCTTTTCGAATTTAGATGCAAATGGGGCTCTGTTTTACATATTCAGAATGGGGAGGGGATGGCGTGTTCAGCCAGAACCACGCAAGCAAGTGGCACGGCTTCCCTAAGACAAACTGGAAGATAAGGGATTTGCCCAGGATCACACCATTTGGCCAAGTAGTGAAGACACGTTTAGAACTCGACTGCTTGGCCATCTGCCACGTGCACAATCTAGTATCCGGGCCTGCAGCTGCATATTAACATTTATGTAGCGTTTCATACTGCAGTTATTGCCTTTTCTAAGCACTGTAAATAGCTAGCCTTTCTTTTATCCATTACATTGACACCCAATTGGGGTTGGCACGAGCCCATCTAAGTGGATATAGCCATATCTAGCAATAATTCTAACTGGCCTTTTTGTTGTGTCCACATGCATATTTAGCCTTCAACATAGTACAGTGACATTTTTAGTCGGAAAGCGTCAACTTAACGAGCATGGCCCCTTCATTAGAAACCTGTTTTTCAGTTCCCTTTAAAAGACTGCCCGGTCCTTGCAGTGACTGTAATATTTCTGTAATTGTATTTATAAAACACTTACTACCCCAGACGAGGCGTCGAAGTGTGTGAGAGCGTCGACTATGTGGGATCTGCCCGTTAGCGTAGATGCATGGCATTACGATGTTTTAAAAGGCAGTCAATTTTACGAAAAGGCTTTCTAGGGAAATTAAATGCGCTGAAACATTCATGTATGGATTTCCTACACCACCTATAGGCCGCTCACTTCTGAGATGACAGTGGGTGAAAACAGCCAAAATTCAAACTATCTCAAACAGATGGTTGACCTCCCACTTCTGAGCCCAGCAGAGGCGGCAGAAGTGATCCTCTCGCAAGTGTTTAGAGTGACACCAGTAGATGTGACATTGTGAAGTGACACCAGCTTACCTCCCAAACGCCACAGCAGAGGGCGGTCAAGCCCGAGAGTGGTTCCCATCACTGTCTGAAGAAACAGAATCATGCCCACCCTCCACTCCCCTGCCTCAATGGACACCAGGCCTAGACAGGCTCCTCTCGCTCAACGTAGAGCAGACAGTGGAAGAGGACGAGTGTGAATGTCGTCTGTGGCGAGTGGCATCAGGCAGGGCCAGGCTGGGGGCGAGTGTGAATGTCGTCTGTGGTGAGCGGCATCAGGCAGGGCCGGGCTGAGGGCGAGTGTGAATGTCATCTGTGGTGAGCAGCATCAGGCAGGGCCAGTCTGAGGGCAAGTGTGAATGTCATCTGTGGCGAGCGGCGTCAGGCAGGGCAGGGCAGGGCTAAGGGCAAGTGTGAATGTTGTCTGTGGTGAGCGGTGTCAGGCAGGGCCGAGCTGAGGGCAAGTGTGAATGTCATCTGTGGTGAGCTGCGTCAGGCAGGGCCGGGCTAAGGGCGAGTGGGAATGTCAACTGAGCGGAGCGGTGTCAGGCAGGGCCAGGCTGAGGGCAAGTGTGAATGTCGTCTGTGGTGAGCAGCATCAGGCAGGGCAGGGCCAGGCTGAGGGCGAGTGAGAATGTCATCTGTGGCGAGCGGCGTCAGGCAGGGCAGGGCTGAGGATGAGTGTGAATGTTGTCTGTGGTGAGCGGTATCGGGCAGGGCCGGGCTGAGGGCGAGAGTGAATTTCATCTGTGGTGAGCAGCGTCAGGCAGGGCCAGGCTGAGAGCAAGTGTGAATGTCAACTGTGGGGAGCGGTGTCAGGCAGGGCCGGGCGAGTGAGAATGTCATCTGTGGCGAGCGGCGTCAGGCAGGGCAGGGCTGAGGGTGAGTGTGACTGTCATCTGTGGTGGGGGCATCAGGCAGGGCCGGCTGAGGGTATGTGTGAATATCGTCTGTGGTCAGGGCCCAGCTGTCTGCTCATCTCCCTATCTTTACTCTCCACGTACAGCACATGGCAATGAACACACTCAAATTCTTGATGGGGAGACTGGAGCCCTCCCAGCACAAACCCCTACTGGTCTGTGGGACTCACTCATCACTTCATATCCTGTATGTATTCCATGCACACGCTGGTGACAGAGTGCAAGAGTGATTCCCGCTTGTGTGCCCCAGAATGCAGACCTTCCCTCCGTGTTGGTGGTGACAGGCAGGCACAGAGAGTCAGCTCACCTCTTTCTAATTCAAGGAATTATTTTCAAAGCCCTGGGGAGGTGGCGGTCCCCGGGGCAGAGGCGGACCCCGCAAATTAAATACACATTGCCCCCGGGACCTGGCCCACCACCCGGGGGCCTCATTGAAATGAAGCATGGAAGCCCGCGCTTCATTTTTTAAAACGTTTCTGTGGGATTCGCGACCCCTACACAAATTCCGCCAAAATTATAAAAATGCTTTTTTGGGCCCTGGGGGTCCTTGTGTGACCCCCTGAGCGGGCCTTGGGGGTCAGGGTGTTTCTATCCTGCCCCATTTTCTTCTTTCTTACCCTGTTTTTCACTGTTTTCTTGTGACTCGGTTCTACCGAGTCACAAGATGGCTGCCTGGTTTGGAGTGTTGGCAGCCAATCAGAGTGAAGCTCATGCCCGGAAGGGTTCGCGAAACTTCCTCGGTGCTCAGATACCAAAACTTTTCTTTTTCTAATTTCTCTGGAACAACTGGACGCATTTACACCATTTCACAAAAAGGGCTTTTTCTGAACCAAGGGCTACCTTTTTGCCAAATTTGTTGTAATTCCGTTCAGCAGCTTTGTCGAAAGTTTCCTATGGAAATTAACATGGGGAAAACGTGTTTTGGGACCCCCCTTTTTTCTCCACCCCCACTTTACAAATCACCCCGAAACTTTCAAGACAGGAGCTGAAAGGAAGGAGCGTGCCACTAGCTTTGAAACTTTCGTGAAGATTCATCAAATGACGCCAAAGTTATTGGGAAAACAAAAAACGCTTTTTGAATAGAAACAAGTTCCTAACTATAACTATAAATTCACTGAAAAAACCATGGGTTTCACACACGTTATAGTTAGGAATTAGCATTTAAAAAACCTTAGAAATTCAGTGAAAAAACCATAGGTTTCACACACGTTATAGTTAGGAATTAGCATTTAAAAAACCTTAGAAATTCAGTGAAAAAACCATAGGTTTCACACATGTTAGAGTTAGCTGGACATTTTACTCGTAAAAAACCAATGAAATTCCCCCGTTATAGTTAGTTCAGCTAACTATAACTCGCGCGCCCGCAATGCACTGCTGATGACGTCACATATTACATCACTCATGACATGGTCAGTGACATCACTCATGACATCACTGATGACATCTCAAATGACATCACTGATGACATCATCCAGTGAATGTGTGTTTTTCTGAAAATTAAATATGTTTTATATATGTATATCTCAAGGTCGATGGAAGAATAAATGGGTATATTACTGTCTAAATGGATGATTTCTTTTTGAAAAATTGATTGTGTAACTGACTGATTAAGTGTATCATAGTGAATACATGGCTTAGTGAGTAATGTTTAAATATATAAATATCTGTATCATTTTTTCACTTTGTGTATAAGTGGCTGCATGGGTTGGTGAGTAGCTACATGGGTGTCTATATAGGTTATTAGTTGGTTTTTTGAGTATCAGTATGAGTGTCTGCATGGTTTGGTGGGGGGTATTACGTAGTGCATAGGTGCATGAATGAGTGACTCACTGTTTGTATGTGTTGAACAGAGCATGTGTGCAGGACTGCATGGGTGGATGTGTGTGTGTATGGGTGTGTTAGTGAGTGAATGACTGTCTCAATAGTGTCTTTATGAGTAACTACATATGTTTAAAACTAGTATATGTGACTATTGGTTTATATATGTGAGTATATGTGAGAGTGAGAGATTGAAAGAGTTCCTGTATGAATAAGTATGTATTTCTATAAGTGATTGTTTAAAAGACTAAGTATGTGTAAGTTTCCGTAGAAGTAAGTGTGGTGGTGTGTGTATAACTGTATATGCAAGTAAATGTATGTTTGATTCTTTATTAGCATGAGTGACTATGTGTGAGTAGCTCTATGGATGAGTGGCATTGTGTAACAGGATGTATAGGTGTATGAGTACATATGATAAGTGAGTACATGTATGAGTGACTGTATTGGACTGTTGGTGAATGAGTGGATGTGTATGTGGATCTTAGAATTACTGAAGAGGTTGTTGTAACTGTTATTGGTATGTCCATTCTTTTGTAAATTTTTGTCTCTATTTTTGAATGTGTGTATCAAAGGTTTTATTAGGGGAAGAGGAGGTCTGCCACTCTATCACAAGGATGATGTCATCAGTGAGGTCATCAGTGATGTCATTTGAGATGTCATCAGTGATGTCATGAGTGATGTCACTGACCATGTCATGAGTGATGTAATATGTGACGTCATCAGCAGTGCATTGCGGGCGCGCGAGTTATAGTTAGCTGAACTAACTATAACGGGGGAAGTAAAATGTCCAGCTAACTATAACATGTGTGAAACCTATGGTTTTTTCACTGAATTTCTAAGGTTTTTTAAATGCTAATTCCTAACTATAACGTGTGTGAAACCTATGGTTTTTTCACTGAATTTCTAAGGTTTTTTAAATGCTAATTCCTAACTATAACGTGTGTGAAACCCATGGTTTTTTCAGTGAATTTGCAAGGTTTTTTAAATGCTAAGTCCTAACTATAACGTGTGTGAAACCCATGGTTTTTTCAGTGAATTTGCAAGGTTTTTTAAATGCTAATTTTGTTTTTTTTCTTCTATTTTTTGAAACATATTTTTATTTTAATTTTCTATCCTTTTTTAAAGACTATGGTTAAATTTTTAAAATTCTATAAAATGTTTTTTTTAATATATTTTATAAAATAAACATGTAAAATTTATTAGCAATACATTTTTTCCTTTTTTTTTAATTTTTTTTTAGTACGCGTACCGTAAGCTTACGGTAAGCGTACGGTTTACGCAACGTTCGTAATTTATCTACGCTGTTTGCGTATAGTTACGCAATTTGCGTAGCCGCGCGTCCTCCGCGTGGGACGCGTACGCGTGTACGCTACACGCGCACGTTACGCGGAAGTGTCGGGTAGTGACTGTTATGCGCATGCGCGCAAGCGCGTGTCTTTTTTACGCGCATGCGCACTTTTGCCGTAAGCGTACCGTAAGCGTACCGTAAGCGTACGGTAGGTCATGTGATCATGAAACACAACTTTTGATTGGTTGAAACTACTTTCAGTTCTAGAACTCTCCTACACCACACCCATTCCCCTCATTTCTGCTTGTGATCCCTTGGGAGAAGGAGCTGGTTTGTCTTTGGGATACGATGGCAGAACAGCAGAGCTCTTCTGAGAGTGAGGCTAGCACTAGCAGCACTGTCTTGAGGCAGAGATCGAGGAAACAAAAGCCCTCTTATGTATGGGATTATTTTACTTTTCCTGAAGGCCAGCAAAAGGTAAATGCACCCTTAGTGACTTGTAAGCTGTGTAAGCGTGTACTTTCTAGAGGTAATCCTAACAGGAAGTATTCCTTTGGGAATCACACCATGAAGAGACACCTCCAGGATGTACACAGAAGGACACATGGTCATCTTTTTGGAGGTAACTCTTCAGAAAGACAAGCCAGTACATCCACAGCAGCTCAGCCTGGACCATCATCTGCAGGGCTGACTCCTTCTTCTGCAGGTCAGGTGAGCCCTTCATCTGTGGGGGGAGAATCTCCTTTTGCTGGCCCTCTGGAAATCAACCCTCGATTTCGGAAGGTTGATATTCGATGCACATTTTGTCAAGATCTAATTTGCTATAGGGAGACCAGTGTTTCCCTAGTGAACAACAAAATAGATCAGCACATTTGTCGCTTTGAATAATTTTCCCATGCTTCCTTTCCTCTGTCCCTGCATGAACACAACGGTTCTTTTAAGAGCCAACCTTATCTTTCATCTTTTTTTTACATATGTTTTTAAAAAAATTTTTTTTTTTTTTTACCGTACGCGTACGGTGCGCGTACTTTTTTTTTTTTTTTTTTAAAAACACTAAAAATCAATTATCACATTACAAGGTCCTTCTTTGCCAATTTGAAAGCACACTTACTACTCTTTTTTTTGGCAAGTGATAATCACTTTTACAGACTGACACATTATGAATCCACTTTTCAGATTCTTAAAAAAGCACATGTCCAAACTGCTTTTTCAGACCACCACCATGTGTATTCTCGGTGACTGCCTACACTCCAGCAAGGGCAACCAGCCTTAGTGATGCTGAATGTATTTGCATTACTGACTGAAACCTCAAACCCCACTCGCTTGTGAATACTGTGCATGATTCCACATGGTAAGCAGCTGGGTGTGTGCTAAGAGTCTGCTTCTGCACCAAAAAATGGCTCCCCCTTTCCATCTAATGCAACTGTGAAATCACCAGAGCAATACGCAATAAATCTCTGCGCACATGGGTGTGTGCTAAGAGTCTGCTTCTTCCCCCAAAAATTCGCTCCCCCTTTCCATCTAATGCAACTGTGAAATCACCAGAGCAATACGCAATAAATCTCTGTTTTTTCAGACCACCACCATGTGTATTCTCGGTGACTGCCTACACTCCAGCAAGGGCAACCAGCCTTAGTGATGCTGAATGTATTTGCATTACAGACTGAAACCTGAAAACCCCACTCGCTTGTAAATACTGTGCATGATTATACATGGCAAGCACATGGGTGTGTGCTAAGAGTCTGCTTCTTCCCCCAAAAATTCGCTCCCCCTTTCCATCTAATGCAACTGTGAAATCACCAGAGCAATATGCAATAAATCTCTGCCTATAAATCCTCTCTGCACACAGAGTCATGTTTTCACATTAGTCCCAAAACGAAATTTCTTTGCCAATTTGAAAGCACACTTACTGCTCTTTTTTTTTTCGGGGCAAGTGAAAATCACTTTTACAGACTGACACATTATGAAACCACTTTTTTTGATTTATTTAAATGCACATGTCCAAACTGTTTTTTCAGACCACCACCATGTGTATTCTCGGTGACTGCCTACACTCCAGCAAGGGCAACCAGCCTTAGTGATGCTGAATGTATTTGCATTACAGACTGAAACCTGAAAACCCCACTCGCTTGTAAATACTGTGCATGATTATACATGGCAAGCACATGGGTGTGTGCTAAGAGTCTGCTTCTTCCCCCAAAAATTCGCTCCCCCTTTCCATCTAATGCAACTGTGAAATCACCAGAGCAATACGCAATAAATCTCTGCCTATAATTCCTCTCTGCACACAGAGTCATGTTTTCACATTAGTCCCAAAACGAAATTTCTTTGCCAATTTGAAAGCACACTTACTGCTCTTTTTTTTTCGGGGCAAGTGAAAATCACTTTTACAGACTGACACATTATGAAACCACTTTTTTTGATTTATTTAAATGCACATGTCCAAACTGTTTTTTCAGACCACCACCATGTGTATTCTCGGTGACTGCCTACACTCCAGCAAGGGCAACCAGCCTTAGTGATGCTGAATGTATTTGCATTACAGACTGAAACCTGAAAACCCCACTCGCTTGTAAATACTGTGCATGATTATACATGGCAAGCACATGGGTGTGTGCTAAGAGTCTGCTTCTTCCCCCAAAAATTCGCTCCCCCTTTCCATCTAATGCAACTGTGAAATCACCAGAGCAATACGCAATACATCTCTGCCTATAATTCCTCTCTGCACACAGAGTCATGTTTTCACATTAGTCCCAAAACGAAATTTCTTTGCCAATTTGAAAGCACACTTACTGCTCTTTTTTTTTCGGGGCAAGTGAAAATCACTTTTACAGACTGACACATTATGAAACCACTTTTTTTGATTTATTTAAATGCACATGTCCAAACTGTTTTTTCAGACCACCACCATGTGTATTCTCGGTGACTGCCTACACTCCAGCAAGGGCAACCTGCCTTAGTGATGCTGAATGTATTTGCATTACAGACTGAAACCTGAAAACCCCACTCGCTTGTAAATACTGTGCATGATTATACATGGCAAGCACATGGGTGTGTGCTAAGAGTCTGCTTCTTCCCCCAAAAATTCGCTCCCCCTTTCCATCTAATGCAACTGTGAAATCACCAGAGCAATACGCAATAAATCTCTGCCTATAATTCCTCTCTGCACACAGAGTCATGTTTTCACATTAGTCCCAAAACGAAATTTCTTTGCCAATTTGAAAGCACACTTACTGCTCTTTTTTTTTCGGGGCAAGTGAAAATCACTTTTACAGACTGACACATTATGAAACCACTTTTTTTGATTTATTTAAATGCACATGTCCAAACTGTTTTTTCAGACCACCACCATGTGTATTCTCGGTGACTGCCTACACTCCAGCAAGGGCAACCAGCCTTAGTGATGCTGAATGTATTTGCATTACAGACTGAAACCTGAAAACCCCACTCGCTTTAAATACTGTGCATGATTATACATGGCAAGCACATGGGTGTGTGCTAAGAGTCTGCTTCTTCCCCCAAAAATTCGCTCCCCCTTTCCATCTAATGCAACTGTGAAATCACCAGAGCAATACGCAATAAATCTCTGCCTATAATTCCTCTCTGCACACAGAGTCATGTTTTCACATTAGTCCCAAAACGAAATTTCTTTGCCAAACCCTTAAACTATTCTTTTTTTTTCCAGTACACCTTAATTTATTGTGAAAACATACTCCATATTATTTTACATGTTCCTCACATTTAAATTTCTCCCAAAACAGAAAATGATAAACGCAACTACAAAAAAAACAATTTCCATTTCTATTATTCATTTCTTAAGTTGCCACATACATCCCCTCTCAAACTGTAAACTCACCTTTAAAATTAGTTAGTTGTGAAAGAAATGTGACACTCAAACAGCAGATTATCAGAGCCAGGATCTCTGTTGTGTTCACCTCTCTCCTCTCAGCAGAACCAGATAATGGCAAACTTTCCCTCTATTTTTCCACACATATACATGTAAGTTTCAAATCTCAGTGCTTCCCCCTTTTTTTCAAATGTAATCACACATTTCTATTGGTTGAAAACCAACCCTTTTCCAAAAGTACCCTTCCCCCAACTTGACTTCTGCCTAGTACCCTTCCCCCAACTTGACTTCTGCCTGCTACCATAGCAACAGCTCATGGAACACTGCTGTGTTGAGTTAGGTCAGAAGTTCGCCAAACAATGTTTCAATTCCACAGAGCAAGAGTGCTTGACTTTTCAAACCTAACAGCAAATCCATAGTACTGTTCTTTGGTTACACATTTTTTTGTACCAATACAAAACATGCTTCTATTAATTTACACATACAGCCTAGTTTTTATTCTAGAATGGTATGAAACAGCCAATCAGTTCTTTTTGTTTTGAAAAAAATATGTATGCCTCCATTTCCAAACTGTCTTTCTTTTCATATTGCCATTCTACTGAAAGACACCTCCTGAGTGCATCCAGATCTCCTTTGAAGATGTTCACAGTGTGGATTGTAGGGCACAGCTATGTCTTCTGGAGTGAAAAGTTTGCAGAGAAAACAGATATGGTGAGAGACCTTGCTTTGCCAAATGTAGACATTAAATGGATTGGTCAGAGAGGGTTAAAGTGGCACCAATTGATGCCATTGGTGAAATCCTTCATGCAAATCCAACACCCTGACCTCATAATAGTGCACTGTGGTGGCAATGACCTAGGCACTTTGACTGGGGTAGGTCTGGAAATGCTTATGAAGGACACCTTTGCACAACTGTTTTCTCTTTTCCCTAAAACTGCCTTTGTGTTTTCCAACATATGCCAAAGGCAAAAATGGAACTGGTCCAATCATTTCTGTCCACAGATTGACAAAGCAAGAAAGCACGTCAACAAATCTGTTTCTGCTTTCCTCCGTGACTATGGTATGGGTGCCATTTACCACAACAACTTGCGTTATGACATGCAAGACATTTATAGAGGAGATGGTGTGCACTTCAATGATGAAGGGAACAGAGTCTTCCTTTTGAACCTTAGACTCTGCATCGGTACTTACTTGTAGGTACCACTAAAAAAATGACTTCATAAACACAACAGCTCTTTTTAGAGCTCCCTAATATCTAAACTCTTAAATCTGCTTTTCATTTATTTATTTTTATTTTTTTTACCGTACGCTTACCGTAAGCTTACCGTACGCGTACCCCGTGATTTTTTTAAAAATCAATAAATGTTTTTTTTGTACTTTTCTGTCCTTCTTTGACCCCCTTACAAATGTTAGGGGGTCTGTAACTCTCCTCATTGCCCCCTTTTCTTGTTTTCACTCTTTTTTTTCAGAGTGAAATACACAAAATGGCGGCCGCCGCTTCCTGGTTTCGGCCGATTCGAATGTTTACTAAGATCTAAGAGCCAATCAGAATCGCGCTCGCGCACGCCACCGTACGCTTACGGTAAGCGTACGGTAAGCGTACCGTAAGCGGGCTCAGATATATATATTGATTTAAAGGCTATTTTCTCAGAATCTACTGAACAGATTTACACCAAACCTACAAAAGGCACTTCCTTGACCTAGGGACTACCTCTCTGCCAAATTTCGAGTAATTCTGTTCAGCCGTTCGGGCTGTAGCTCGTTCTAAAGGTCCTATGGAAAAATGCATGGGAAAAACGCGTTTTGGGACCCCCCTTTTATCTCAGCCTCCACTTGACGGATCCCCCCGAGACTTTCAGGGTAGGAGCGGAGCGTAGCGCCCCACGTATTTTGAGAAATTCGCGAGGATTCGTCAACCGGCGCCAAAGTTATTCAAAATAGAATGTTGCGGATTTCCTATGGAAAAGGGGTCCTAACTATAACTACCTACTGGCGACCGCCAGTAGGTAATATATTTCTCTCTCTGGTTATATATGTATGTATAGTCTAACATAATTAAGCAAATATTTATTTTACATTATATTAAAGTCAAAGTCAAATCATCTTCAGTCGGTTAACAACTTTTAACAAAAAAGAATACATAAAACAATAAATAAAATAAAAATCTTTAAAAACAAATAAATCAATGCATATCCAGCAGAGACTTTCTATCTTTCACAACACTATACTGGTGGATGGTCAGCTGCTAAAACGCTGCCTCTTTTTTTTTTAAACAAAACCCTTACAAACTTCTTGCTGCTAATTCTGCTGCTAACCTTGTTGTTCTCTTTGCACTTTAATTTTTAAAAACGAAACGCTTTTTATCAGTTTTATGTGTTGAAACGTGATATTGTCTTACCTGCCGCATTAATTCTGTTCGCACCCTCCGTTCCGCCACGGTTATTCCGGTTGTGTGGAGAGGGTGTGCCTCCAGCTCGCAATTATTTCAGGGCTCACGCTGGGCGGCGCCATCTTGGTGGTGGTTGGCGCTCGGCTGGGGAAAGCCCTCATTTCCGGGTGGGAAAGTATAAATTGGTAACGCAAGGGCGAGCGCGCAGCGGATGGTCAGCTGCTAAAATGCTGCCTCTTTTTTTTTTAAACAAAACCCTTACAAACTTCTTGCTGCTAATTCTGCTGCTAACCTCGTTGTTCTCATTGCACTTTAATTTTTCAAAACTAAACGCGTTTTATATCAGTTTTATGTGTTGAAACGTGATATTGTCTTACCTGCCGCATTAATTCTGTTCGCACCCTCCGTTCCGCCACGGTTATTCCGGTTGTGCGGAGAGGGTTTGCCTCCAGCTCGCAATTATTTCAGGGCTCACGCTGGGCGGCGCCATCTTGGTGGTGGTTGGCGCTCGGCTGGGGAAAGCCCTCATTTCCGGGTGGGAAAATATAAATTGGTAATGCAAGGGTGAGCGCGCAGCGGACGCGCGCAGCGGGTGCGCCGCCAGCACGCCGAAGGCGCGCTAAAGGCAAGCCCGTCTGCGTCAGTCCGCGACCGGCCGTGGCCTAGGGCCCAGGACCCTGCTTACCGCCAGGTTTATTCCTCCTTCAATCTTAGATCCTTGTGGGGAAACTGGGCTTTGGACCCTTATATCCAACAACGGATAGACATTTTGAAGATTCCCAGCATTGTTCGCACGGACTGTACACTGCCCTCTATTCCTTCTGTTTTGCATACCCCTTGTACGTCTAATGCTCCTCTCATCCCCTTTTCTGATACCTCACATTCAGGACAAGAGCAGTTGTTTATTTGCTATCTCAACACCCGATCGATGGTGAAACTCCAACTCGAGATATTTTATTTCTTGGAGTCCAATAAACCGGATATCCTTCTTTTATCCAAAACCTGGCTGACGGAAGTCTCCAAATGGAGGGGGGTGTGGCAGCCATTATTTCGCACAAACACAAATGTATCTCCTTTCATACCCAGTGTATCCCTTCAGTTGATTATCTTCTGTTTAAATTTGAATCTGATTATTCCTCTTTTGCTTGTGCTCTATTCTATCCGCCTCCTGATTCCATGCCCACCTTTGTGCAAACACCGAGTGAAGTCATTGCCACCCTAACCATTAATCATGCAAGTATATTGATTGTTGGCGATTTTAACTATTGGCCCAATAGTCCACAGGAAGGTCCTCATTCTCGTGAGTTCACAGACTTGTTGACAGGACTGAACCTTTATCAACACATTAAAGTCCTTACCCACGTCAAGGGGAATACATTAGATCAGGTTTGGACATCTAATCTGGAACTGGGCAAACTAATTATTTTTCCTTGTTCTTGGTCAGATCATTCGTTTATCACCTTCTCCATTCTTATTTTTCCCGCTATTAAATCTTCTCCTGCAGTTTCATTTTCTGCCAGAAACTGGAGTCAGGCTAACATCAAAGATTATAGCTCCATGTTAATTGCTTCCCAACCTAGTAGCACAGTGTCCTCTCTTCACTCCCAGGCAGAAAACATCAACATCTGGTTAGAATCGGCTAGAGATAGTAATGCTCCGCTCCGCACCATTAAAAAATAAAAGAGCTCATGACGCACAGCGTTGGTTCTCGGACAAGTTGAAATCCATGAAAACTGGCTCTGCGTCAAACTGAGCGTAAGTGGAGACAGGATTACTGTCCCCACAAGCAGCTCTTATTCACTGCCGCACTTAAGGATTATAAAAACGCTATCATTAATGCTAAATCTGAATATTTCTCATCTGAAAATTCTGGCATCCACCAAGAGGTCTAAAGACATCTTTGCAATAGTGGATGAACTTGTCACACCTGACTGTGTTGCTGTTAAACCCACCCCTTCCCAATCTTTGTGTGACTCACTTAACGATTATTTTATCAAGAAAATTGTTAACATCAAACTAAGCATTCATCATCCTCCTGCTTCTGTGGCCTCTTCTGTTCCTAATATCAACCCCTATTGCCTGGACTGTTTTCCTCCTATTACGCAAGAAACCTTTTTTTCTCTACTTAAAAGAGTGAAGTCAGGATCCCCCTCAGATAGTTGTCCTTCTTCCATTCTTCGAGAAGTTTATCTTTCCTGTCCGGCGCCCCCCATGACTCTCCTTAACAATTCCCTTTCTCGGGGCATTGTCCCCAATCTTTTCAAATGTGCTGAGGTTGTTCCTATTTTAAAAAAAACAGGTTCTGATTCCTCCATCCTCAGCAATTTCCGCTCCATCACATTGTTGCCTTTCTTGGCCAAAATCTTGGAGACCCATGTTGCTGACTGTCTCAGCACCATTATTGAACAGTCATCGTACTTAGACCCCCATCAAGCGGGGTTTAGACCTAAACATTCTACGGAAGCTGTTATTCTGGCAGTTCTTGATGAACTTCGTAGAGGGGCCGATTCGAGTTCCACGCAAGCCCTGGTACTTTTAAATCTCTCGGCTGCTTTCGACACGGTCCACCATGCTCTTTTGGTCGATCGGGTCGAGAGCGCCGGGATTCGGGGTCCCCCATTGGACTGGATCTCCTCATTTCTCTGTGACCGCTTTCAAGCGGTTCGTCTGGCCGGTTTCCTGGCTCAGAAAAAGAGACTGACATGCGGTGTCCCCCAGGGCTCGGCCCTCTCCCCCCTCCTCTTTAATTTGTACATTCTTCCGTTAATCTCGGCCCTCCAAAAAAGAGAGGTGACCGTTTTCAACAATGCCGATGACCTCCAATTAGTTTTTCATATTCATTCCTCTCCCTCCTCTATTGAAAACTTTCAATCTGTCATGCTATTTATTAGCAATTGGATGAGTGCCAGCCAGCTTAAGCTAAACCCAGATAAAACTGAGCTGATCCTCATGGGGGGCCCAGGGAATCCCTGGAATTCCAACTTCTGGCCTGACTCCCTGGGTCGTCCTCCATCTCCAGCGCAATCAGTCAAGAGTCTAGGAGTTGTAATCAGTTGCGATCTCTCGATGAAAGCACAGATTAAATCTGTGGTATCTGCCTATTTTTTCCATCTTCAAAGAATTCGCAAAATTACCAGATTTCTGACTTTTGAGGCTCGGATCCAGGCCGTCCTTGCCTTGGTGATGTCACGTACTGACTTCGCTAATTCTCTCTACACCGGCATTCCTGCCTATCAATTACATCAACTTCAACTGGTACAGAACCAAGGCGCTCGTCTTGTACACGGCCAGCCTAAATCTCGCCATGTGAAACCCCTTTTGAAGGATCTTCATTGGCTTCCCGCATTTCAACGTTGCCTTTTCAAACTAGGATGCACCATTTTTAAAGCCTTCTGGGATCTTGGCCCGCCTTTTATTAGGTCTAGACTGCAACGCTATACCCCTTCTCGTGTACTACGCTCTTCAAACATGAATCTTTTGATGTCTTGTTCCTTTAAGCGCAAGAAACACGGTGGTCTTTGTTTTTCATTCCTGGCGCCTCAGTTTTGGAACACTCTTCCTCCTGATCTTCGCTCATCCTCTTCTTATGCTCTGTTCAGGTCCGCTCTTAAAACCTGGCTGTTCATTCAAGCTCATAATTAAAATACCTCTTTTTCTTCTTTATTCTTTTTATGCAACTGTCTGACTCTGCTTAGCGCCAAGAAACCATATGGTGAATGTGCGCTGAATAAATCTCTTTTCACATATACTCAAACTTCAACACAGCATAGCAAACTGTGGGGGACGGCAAAAAACACAAACTCAAGAGGGCAGGTCTGAACTGTTCAAAATGAGATACAAATTGTTTCAAAGATCAAACTTTCTAAAGCTTATAAAACTACAAAAAAAGACAAAATAGTAAGTGCTTTGTGCAGAAGATACATCACACGGACTTAATCTATTATCTTTAAACCACCAGCTTGGTGTCGGGTGAGCAACCAAATAATGTATTTTTCCCAGATGAAAATACAGCATCGATGGCTATTTAAACATACGAAAGATAAGGCTAAAAGGAATTAAACCATACAAAAATACAGAACATTTAGTAATTTTATTGCATTTTCTTGATTCGGTAGCCTGGCTTAACAGAATCTGCTTCAATTCAAGTTTTGAGTATTTCGCTAGTGTAGAAAGAATACTTTCTTCAGTAGTACACAAAGTAAGGCCAATGATTTATACAATGACATAATACAATTAAGCTAGTCAATTTCATACAAACAATCAAGGGTCAAAACATCTAAAATTAGAGTCTGGCTTAAGGTGGATTCAGGTTTGTTCCAGATAGAATATCATAACAGCATTGGTCGTATTTTAATAATATCCTCAATATAGGGTGTACCCAAGTCTTTATAACAAATAAAAACTAAATTTGCATGAGGAACAACGAAAAGTCTTCTGAAAATTATATTCTCAGCCTGTTGTACAGTCTGGCAATCCACATATCCCCAGATACTTGAGCCATAAGTTGTTGCAGAGACACTTTTGCACTTGCTTATTGGAAGCATTTCCCTGATAGATCTAGACCCTAGTTTACAAGCAATTAAAAAGATTGTGATGACCATCTTCTTTAACTGTCCGACTTTAGCTGAATTTGTGAAAGCCACTTCCCTTTATTATTGAATAGAACACCTAAAACAGAAAATGTATGAATAATTGGAACTGTGGTGTCTTTTTCAATGATTTTCCTTATTTTATGGATGCCCTTCGCCCAGGGAATCCATAGACATAGGTTCCGATTCATAACAGTAATATGAGACAAAAGTCTAACTTACGACTTCTGGTAATCACAGAGGTCATTCATGAGCCGTATCTTTACATCCGCAGTTGGGCTAGAATCTCGGCACATGGGCGGAATCTCCGCCCTTGGGCCAGAATATCCAACTCAGGGCGGATGAAGTGTAATCACCAACACCTGCAGTCAATGTACACCACCTGCAAGACCTGCACTACAAACCAGATAAAAGCAGCACAAAAAAGGCCCATGTTTAGCCACAAAGCATGTCTGCATGCCTGCTCTGCACCTTGCCTCAAAAAATGCTACCCCAGAAAAGGAAGAAAAACGATACTGAGGAGGAGACAGCTATGATTCTGGAGATCATTTTTAGGCACCACAAGAAGCTTCATGGTCCCCCCCCCCCCCGGCACCAGAGGCACAGAGAAGGCAGCCCTATGGCTGCATTTAGCCACTGCATCGCAGCGTTGGGAGAAGATGTCCACACTGTAACTGACATTAGGAAGAAGTGGTAGGACAAGAAGAGGCGAGTGAAGGAAAAGTACGCTATGATAGAGGTGGCCAGAGTTCTCCCTGGTGGACAATCTGGACCCTGCCTCCATCTCACCTTCATTTTCTAACATCAGATGAAGGGATTGGAGCTTCTCTAAGGGATTCTTGGCTATATACATAGGAGTATGCAAGTGCTTCTGTCTTATCTGAACTATGTATGTTCATCTTCTTAGCACTATGGTAGAAATGTATCTGCTGTTTACTATATTAGTACTTGTGGTTTCCTTCATATGCTTCTGTCTCCTAATTGTCGCAGCAAATATATTTTACACAAGACTGATGCTGAACCAATAAATACTTATTGAAATGTCCTAATGGCTATCCTGTGTATTTTCTGAGAGTAAGCAAGCACAAGTGACTGTGCGAAAAGTACTGTACTGTTTTCCAAGATCCCTGACGTATCAGGGTTGTCATGTTCAGTGGTTGCTAGAAACTACCTACACCACTGTAAGATACAGGGGGTGATAGTGGCACTGTAGAGCTAGCTGGTCTAAAGGCTATCCTGCGGGGGTGTCCGGAAGCGTTTTGGAAACCAAGCCCTCAGTTTAGGTCATCCAAAAAGCGCAGGTCCTGGGGATTCCTAGGAACTACACGACATCTTCTTTCGTACACTGCACTACAAGTCCCAGAATCCTTTGGGATGGAAATGAAAAACCCCATTTCCTCAGTCCTCCCTGCACTTGTGGCATGCCCTGCTCTGCTAGTCATACACGCCTACTGGACTGCAGTGCCCGCAAGGGTGGTCCAGATTCTGGTGTGCACTTCATTACTCAGCTGGTTGTCGGTACCCCTTACAGCTGAGGGTACTTTCCTAGCACCCCATCTGCTAACTGGTCCAATTCCCTTGTGGTGTAAGGGGGTGCTTTCTCCCTCAGCCATGTTGGGGGCAGTTTGGGTGTACAGAGCAGCAGGGTGGCAGAGGATATGATCTGGTGCAGAGGATGACTCAGAATGAACAGAAAATGGGTGCCAGCAACTTCCTATGATGTATTTCCAGCCTAACATCACCTATCTGTAATTTCCTGTATGAAATTCTTGGGTTCTGGCCCGTTTTCAGAATCTCTGGCCCAAGTGCTTACGCTTTGCATGCAGAGCGAAGACTCTGCATACAGAGTGGAGGTTCCAAAAATGGGCAGGGACACAATTTTTACAAACAGTAACATTAGGAACATGAGACAAATAGTAGAGCAGTTCATGAAAATCAGTTTGGACAGGGAAAAGTGTATGGCCAGATACAATATCACATCCCAGAAAAGTTTGCTCTTTTGCATCATGGTACATGCTGTCCACAATTTGCGTTCCCCTCAGTGTTGACTGTAGTGTTATACCAAAGTCAGGGGAAGCAGTGTTGTGTATCCCCATACACATAGGGCCTGATTCACAAAGCGTGTCTAACAAAGGGAGGGACTTAGAACGCATCAAGGTTCAGCATATGTGCTCCAAATAATCCAATAAATGCATGTGGGATATGCAGTTCCTAAAGAAGAATGAGTCTCTATGTGGGTCCATGACTATTCTGAAAGATACACAGTGGGTGTGAACCTGCAAGAATCAAACACCCTCGTCGGGCCAGCGCTGCAATGCACGATGGGCACCCCCAATGAGTACTCTTTGCTGGAGATCATCTGCTTTTTGATGAAGTGCGGGTGTGGGAGCTTAAGGAGTAGGTTAGTGTTGAGGTGTGAAGGTATGAGGTTAAAAATAAGGAAAGAGGTACTTGTCAGGAAACACTTTAATGAACAATTTCTCTTACCTATATTAAAAATGTGTGGTGATATCTATTAGACTTTACTTATCTTAGATAGCTATAGGTCAACATGTTTCTAGCTTCCATGTAGTCATAACAATGATCTAGTAGCTATACATCATGACCAATATCAACCTAATCTATTTAGAGATTGGAGTTTTAATGTATGGGTTCATTTATTTTCTCCCAATCACAAATACCTTGGTTTCGGTATTGATTTTTGATTTTTTTAGCGATGACCTGTAGTTCAAAGACACATAGTACACAGTAAAAACACAATTCAATATTTCCAAATCATGATTTCCAATGTTGATTCTGATACCCAAATCATGGAACATGTGCTTATTATGTTACACCAAAAGCATACTTATTTGTTTGCATCAAGCTCATGCTTTGTGCCAAAGTATGTCACCTGTACCTATAAAAAACACCACAAGACACATGCAACATAAATTAAAAGTCCCTCACAGTTGATAACTTTCCCAAATTTGGTAAAAATGTGTGCCTCCTCGGGTTATGAACAATAGCACTACGTTTGTGTGCTGAAAAAGTTAATCAATGTTTGGTTCAATTTGGCTTTGCTTGAATCAGAGTCTAGAAAGAGTTCCATTCTGCAGAGCATTAGCGGCTATGCTGTACTTACAGTTTGGTCGGGAAGGGCTCCCTAGTGGACGTACCCTCGTCTGTCAACTCGAAAGTGTCAGCTCATGAGTGAGTTGGGAGTTTTTAACCTGTTCCTGATAGATAAACAGGGACCAGGTGTTGCCGGTATTGGACTCGCCCTGCATATAAACACTAGAGTAGGGATTGACTAGGCTGGTTTAGTTTGTTATTTATGTCCATTTGGAGGAAAATGTAGCTTATGTGGCGGCCATCTTAACACCATAATTAAACCGATTGTCAATATCCATATTGGACTAAAGCTTCTACTTATTAACCATTACCAATGGGGGTTGTTAAGAGCGTATTCTCAATTTATAAGTCTAAGTCGTGTCCGTCGGGAATTCCACAGGTCTTGGAACGGTAGTGATCAAAACAGTTAAATTATCATTGATGGGAAATGGCATCTATGTGTATTTTTTCAGCTCTCTATCTGTATTATACTATGTCATCCTGGAAGTAACAAGATATGTTCAAGATATTAGGAGTATTAAGAGGAGGATTAGCTTTGTATGATCAGGTAGTTCTGTTCAGCAGTGTGGAAATAGGTCTTGCTAGCGGAAGAATGTCTTTGTGGACCGTTCAATACAAAATGTTACTCCCTTCATTAGGTGTTTACATTCAGAACCGCTGTTGGTTCATTATGAGGAAGACAGGGTTGAGCACCTCAAATAACGTTACGATGTGAGGTGATCTCACGTATCTCATCCTGGACTGATCCAATCTAGCCTATGAATGGAGTATCTATATCTCTAGGGGGTGAATGTTTTGATTTGTTCTGCATTCCGTCCATTAATTGTGTGTCTTTTGGTATCTATATCTGATGTCACGGAGTGTCATCGTTCAACCCAATGGTATTTTAGGAAAGACGGAAGATCATTTTCTGAACAATAAGTGCTAGTTCATATTAGGATGTGTTTCTAGTATGATCCAGCATAGGTAATCTGGTGTGTGACCCCTAGTCAGGAAGTTCATACTCATTTTTGTGTTGGACTTTTTGCAGCGGATAGGGCTGCGATGTTCATTAAGTCTCAGTTTAATTGGACGTGTGGTCATTCCTATATACTGTTATTCACATGAACAGGTGATAAGATAGACACAGTTTTTTGTGTTGCAGTTTGCATGTGCTGTTATTGTCCATACACAGTCCGTCCATAGCTGTACCTCTACTGGTGACTCTGGAGGCACAAGCTACATATGAACCGCAAGGAAAATGATCTACCACAGGTGAAAGATCCCACAATGGTCTTTGGTCTGACACCTTCATTTCTCATAGACGTTTGTGTATTAACCTTTCCTTCAAGTTTTTTGTGCATTTAAATGCAAATCTTGGTGGTGGGAGAGGCAATTGCCCTGTTTTACAAAAATGGCCAATGTTTGTTGATAGTCTCTAAGTCGCTCCTTTTGTAAGACAAGATTTTAGACATCACCACGGATAAAACTTTAGGAAGTGGTTGCAAACTGAAGTCAACATTTTGCCCCCAACTCCCGGCAAGGAAAAAAATTGATTTATTGCAGGAGTTCATGACTGAAGGTTTTAATGGAAAGATTTCCGAAGGATTAAGTAAGAAGAATCAACCAAGAAACATGACTAAAGAAAAGTGTTAAGCACTATCTGATTTATAACAAGATAGTGCATTCATAATCAAAATGAGTGATAAAGGGAGCAATATTGTGATACTCAGCCATGAAAAATACATGGCTGAGGCAAAAACAATTGGGAAATAAAAATCATTACAAATTATTCCCATCAAATCCTAATGAGGGATGTAAAATAACTTTCCACATGATGTTAAAAAACTGGTATATTAGAAATCTAGTAGACATAGAGAAATACAAGTTCTTGAAGACGATGCATCCCATCATACCCATGATTTACTTTCTCCTAAAAGTACACAAAAATATCACTGAACCTCTAGGGAGACCAATTGTGAGCTCCACAGGCTCTTTGCTTGAGAACACTTCAAGATTTATTGACATTAGTATATATTCTCATATGTAGAGAGCCTTCCATTGTATCTACGTGATTCATTAGACTTCTTGAAAAGAAAAAATATATTTACAATGGCAGCCTAATTACTACATGGCAACGGTAGACATATTCTCCCTATATACATCTATTCAACACACCCCTGGAATTGAGGCTTGTAAATATTTCCTGCAGACTCGTTCTGCCTTACTCCTGGAACACTCTACTATGCTAATATAAATGATTGAATTCTGCCTCCACCATAATGTTTTTTTATTTAACAAGTACTACCTGCAAGTGCAGGGAATTGCTATGGGTACTTAATTCGCGCCAACCCATGCTAATTTACTGATGGGTTGTTGGGAGGCTGAGACAGTGTGGAGTGAGGAAAACAAATTGAGGATGGAGCAGATAGTCCTGTGGGTTTGTTTCATAGATGATGTATTTTTAATCTCAGAGGGCTGCAATACTGATTTGGAGTGTTTTTTAAATCATTGAACAATAAATATCTGAATCTTAATTTCACTTTTGATCTTCAAGTTAAAGAGATCAGTGTATTTGGACATTGTAATCTACATTGAAAATTATATAAATTTTGTATGAAACTTTACAAGAAACCCATTAGAACAAATAGCATTTTACATGCCAATAGTGGACACCCAAAATCACTAAAAGAGAGAGTCCTCAATGGTGAGTTGTTCAGAGATATCTACATTTGATCAACAAGTAACAGAAAGGTATGAAAGATACAAAATATGTGCCTACCCACCACCCAGATATTGTGTTGGCTGATGCTCTGCAAAGAGCCAAAGCAAAGAAGCATGAGACACTTCTGTTAGTTAAACCGAAGGAAGTCTTGATAGACGGTAATGATGATATCATCAGATACATCACGGACTATGACCTCAGGGACTTGCTATCTGACATGCTATATAAATCTCCCAATCTAACGTATGGAAAAACAGCATCATTAGGAGATCTGTTAACTAACAGTTATATGAAACACGAAAATCCGGAGTCAAGCATCAATACAAACTGGCTAACAAACATGAATAGGAAAAATTGATTTGGGAGTTGTTCTAAATGCAAAGCTTGTACACATGGATTAAACACCACTGAATTTGGAACAATATATGGAACTTTGAGTAAAATAAAGGAACCGATCACTTATGAAATTAATTTAATGGTAAATGTTCAGGAATGCACATGCAGTAAAAGTATGTAGAAACTACTGTAAATAAACTCAAACTACCAATTTTAAAACATTTGCGAGCAATAAGAAATCTGGATTTCCAGTATGCTATGGTAAAGCACATCGGGGGGAACATAATGGTGAAATCAATTGTATGAAATACTATGGAGTAAAAAATACAAGAATGGGAAACGGGGAACTATATCTTCAGAGAGTGGAACCTAGAATGATTATCTTAATGGGTACAGAGATTCCATGTGACTTGAACACAGAAGCGGAACTATATATGCATTTATAATGAATATTATCATGAAATGGAATTATACACAACAGGGAACATAATTGAATTCAGAACAAATATGTAGGGTCTGAGAGATGGCTACAAAATGATGTACATTTTACTATTAGATCTTATGGTATTTTACACGTTTTATATATAGGTCATTATATTCAGAGTACTGTACTGTGAATATAACCAGTTGAGTAGTCATAAACATTGTAAACTATTGAATGCATATGTGCACATATTGGTTGTTTACAATGCATTTGCACTTTATGAAACTTATATTAGAGGAAAATCAATGGAAAGACGATAAAGAATGTTTTGGATTGTGTAGAAGAATGGCACATTTGCAATTCCAAAAACATTTGAACATGGATGGAAAATTGATTGAAAGTAAATCAAGACTTTCGTGTAACGCATAGAAGAATTATGAGAACACTGAAACATTGTCAGGTGATTGCAAATTTTGCACATTAATTACAGTTTAAAAAGCTATTACACCTAAAGAGACCCACACATATGCATTGCCTGAAATAGATTCAGGATTTGCATACATTTTTGTACCTGTTTGGAAACCATTGTGCTATAATTTACATTCAAACTAACATAATAGATATATTCATTTATTCTTATTCTTGATTTAATCAAGAGGCTGTGGACATTTTCACTTTACAATTGTTGCACTTTATGAAATATACTTGAGGTATTTAAGAGGCATTTGCACTTTAAGTATTTATCTTTGATAACAAACATTTGAAAATCAACATGTGTGAAAACAATAGGATAGAGAACCTATAGAAAGGAATATATCCTAATGAAAATTGAGGAATTGTTAATCAATTTCCCTGACCAAATTCCAAAACCCCACCCCATCCTCTTTCTTCCCATGATTTTAATGTGCAGTACTAACCACTTGATTCTTTTCATATTCACTCTCCCCTTTTCCTATTCCTCTATATTCATCTATTCCTGTTTTTCTTCATGTGGAGCGTCCGCTATCTAGTCAGCACCGGCAATAAAGGATGTGACGTTGTCGATCTATTATATTTGCGTGGTCACATGGCCTGTGACGCATGTGCCAGATGGGTGTGGTGTGTGTGCAAACCTGCCCTGAGGGAGTGGCCGTAAGATGTTGAGAACTAGACCACTGACCTGCACACCAACAGCGAGTACGCCTGCGACAGGTAGCTATGTGGGTCCAACGTCGGAACGTAGTCGCAGTGGCGTGGTGTGGTGTGGCGTATGATGGAACAGGGCAGGGATAGCTACAATAACGCGGATGGCTCGTAGTACTGCGTCTGTGAGTCAAGCGGATGGGCCACAGCTGGCCCTCTGCGTGCCTGGGTGTGAACTGTTTATAGCTCACACTACAGAAGCATTGAAAAACCATTTTGTGATTCAGTCCGTCAGCTGGCATTTGTCCGAGGCATTTGTGAAAACATATCGGAGTTCTTTCTGTGATAGATACCCCTTTGGTGCTGCCTCTCCCCATATCAGCAGCTAATGCACCCTCTTCCCACATTACCATCATACCCCAACAACCTTCTTGGGCCTGGAAGTGTCCCTGTACGGTTGGACAAAGAAGAATCTTAGTTATGTATACATTTACATATTAAAAAAATTATTTAAAGAAAAGAACAACAAATAAGACTGAAGGGAGTCTGGTGCTGTGGTTGCCGCCAAGAAGTTGGGGTCACTGCCATTCAGGACTCAGGACACAGTTACACATGTGGGATCAGCTTGTGTTAAAGAGGGTTAGTGGTAATACGTGTCACCGGACTTGCATATCGAAATATGCGTCACTGATCGAAGGGAGTGTGGTGCTGTGGTCGGTGCCACAGACTTGGGGTCACTGCCATTCAGGACTCAGGACACAGTTACACATGTGGGATCGGCTTTTGTTGGACAGTGTTAGTTGGCACTACATGTCCAAAATTCAAATTGTGAGGTCTGCTGCCCGCAGTGTAGACTGCTGAGTGTTCATTTATACTTGAAACTGAATTTGGTCATTGTACTAAAGCTATAACTGATATAAAAAATGTTCAAGAAGAAAGGATACTAAAAGGATATTATGTAGATTTGAGGCCTGTAATAGTTACTTGCCTAGTGGACTCTGTAGTTAATGAATGAAGAAATAATTTTCATTGTGAGCCCTACTGAGTGCAGTGTAGGCGTTTGATGAAAAGATGAAATAAGTATAGATTACATTGACAAAGTGTTGTATTTTCTGAGTACAATATTGTTAGAAATTAGCATTTAAAATTGGAATTGGGAGCTGTACTGCCTGTAGTGTAAACCGCTATTCTATGTTAATTTGCATTTGAAGATTAATTTGGTCATTGCTGTAAAGCTTTAACTGATATAAAAAAAATTCTTGAAGCGACTATACTAAAAGGATAATATGTAGGGTGTAGGACTGTGATAGTTGCCTACTGGAGTCTGTAGTTGCATATGGAAATACCCCTCACTAATCAAAGGGAGTGTGGTGCTGTGGTCGCTGCCACAGACTTGGGGTGACTGCTATTCAGGACTCAGGACACAGTTACATATGTGGGATCGGCTTGAGTTGAATACGGTTAGTGGGACTACGTGTTGCCGGCCTTGCATATCGAAATATGCCTCACTGATCGAAGGGAGTGTGGTGCTGTGGTCGCCTCCACGGACTTAGGGTGACTGCCATTCAGGACTCAGGACACAGTTACACATATGGGATCGGCTTGTGTTGAACAGAGTTATTGGCACCACGTGTCACCACCGTTGCATATGGAAATATGCCTAACTAATCAGAGGGAGTATGCTGCTGTGGTCGCTGCCATGAACTTGGGGTCACTGCCATTCAGGACTCAGGATACAGTTCCACATGTGGGATTGTTTGGCTTGTGTTGAACAGAGTTATTGGCACCACGTGTCGCTGCCGTTGCATATGGAAATATGCCTATCTAACCAGAGGGAGTATGCTGCTGTGGTCGCTGCCATGGACTTGGGGTCAGTGCCATTCAGGATTCAGGACACAGTTCCACATGTGGGATTGTTCGGCTTGTGTTGAACAGAGTTATTGGCACCACGTGTCGCTGCCGTTGCATGTGGAAATATGCCTCACTGATCGAAGGGAGTCTGGTGCTGTGGTTGTCTCACGGAGTTAGGGTCACTACCATTCAGGACTTAGGACACAGTTCCACATGTGGGATCGGCTTGTGTTGAAGACGGTTAGTGGCATCATTTGTCACCGGTCTTCCACAGTGTAGGCCAGAGGTAGCGGTGAGCAAGGGCCCACAGCCACGTGCATATGTTGGTGGGCCCACCGGCTTGCGTAGTACAGGTTCAGTGGCACCACATGTCGCCGGCCTTCCATATGGAAATACCCCTCACTGATCGAAGGGAGTCTGGTGCTGTGGTCGCTGCAATTCAGGACTCAGGACACACTTACACATGTGGGATCGGCTTATGTTGAACAGGGTTAGTTGGCACCATGTGTCGTCGGTCTTCCACAGTGTAGGCCGGAGGCAGCGGTCTGCAAAGGCCCACAGGAAGGTGACGTTGACTTGAGCTGCACAGATTGGGAGCATGTGGTCTTCTTAACCCATTATCGTGTCTTACATAATTTGCGTCGCTACTAATCTTGAATTGTGAACCGTGTAACCCCAGTGTAGGGCGGAAGCAGCGGTCAGGATGGGCGCACAGCTACGTGGCGATGATTTATGGTGCAGTGAGTTAGTAGCACCGGAAGCACACAGCATGTGCACACCGTGCGATGATGCATGGTCTGGGCGGGCCGCACTGGAAGCAAAGTGTCTTGCGAACTGGACTGCGACATCTGCAATTGCCACGGCATCTGAATTGTGAGCGCTGCTGTCTGCAGTGTAGATCGAAGGCAGTAGTCTGTACAGACAGAAGTCTGCGGTGCTGTGCCGCTGGGTTCACAGGGGGCCTGTGTCGAGGAGGCCCACGGTTATTGCAGCAGCCTCGTGCCAGGGTGAGGGCTGCCACTGTGACAGACTCGTTGGTCTTCCCTCAAGTGAACCATGCTTAGGGCCTGGCCTATTTATTCATACTCCTATGCTGGAGTGGCATACATTGGAGAAGCCCACTCTGCTTCCGCTTCCAGGGGGGGACAACACAGCTACATTACTGAGATCTTCCCCACTGCCTGAGGTAACATGGTTGCATCCACTGTGCACTACACTACAAGTATCAACAGTATATCTCCACATGGAGAGGTTTGTGCTTTGCATAGTGAGGTCTGTGCAGCACATCAGTGTTACACTTGGCATTGTGTGCTTTATTGGTGAAGGGTGAAGGGTGACTTGCCTCCTTCATGTATAGTTGGTTGCCAAATCTCCCAACATTCAGCTATTGTGTGGCTGAGGGGTATGATGTTTTGGGAAGGTCCGTTGTCCTGTTTTGCGCTGCCTTGGTGGTAGTAGGGAGGTGGTGCGGGGGGAGGTTTTAGTGGTGGTGGCGCTGGGTGTTGTGGTCTTGTTGCATGTCGGACCTGCATGATCAGTAGCTCTATCACGTGTTGGTCTTTAGATGTGGCTGTGAGTTGGGTCCAATTCATGGAGTAGATAGTCGACCTCCTTACACCAGTTAAATGTTGATGTTAATTTGTTACTGCTAACTTGGCTTATCGCCTACTTTTTGGATCGCATTGCAGATTTGGCTGGTCATTGAAAATATGGGAAAGTGGTGTTTTCGTGTTTTTTTTGCACGGGAACGCCTACTTTGCATTTCATTAGCGTTAGTTGTGGCTCTCGTTTGTGGCGATTTTGTTCACGTAAGGTATCGATGGAAGAGTGGTGAGATTTGCAGTTTTCACGAAGTTGAGAATGGTTTGATAATTAAAAAACACAGAATAAAACATAGGTTTAATGAACATTATAATTAGAAATTAGCATTTAAAAAACCTTTGAAATCCACTAAAAAAAACATAGGATTCAGGCATGTTATAGTTAGAAATTAGCATTTAAAAAACCTTAGAAATTCACAGAAAAAAACATAGGTTTCAGGCACGTTATAGTTAGAAATTAGCATTTAAAAAACCTTAGAAATTCACAGAAAAAACATAGGTTTCAGGCACGTTAAAGTTACAAATTAGCATTTAAAAAACCTTTGAAATTCACTGAAAAAACCATAGGTTTCAGGGATGTTATAGTTAGTTGGACATTTCACTCATAGAAAACCATAGAAATTCCCCTGTTATAGTTAGTTGAGCTAACTATAACTCACGCCCCCGCAATGCACTGCTGATGATGTCACATATTACATCATTCATGACATGGTCAGTGACATCACTTATGACATTACTGATAACATCATCCAAGTCAACATCTGATGCACCTTATCAGACCCTAATATTACACTTGATACACCCACTCTAAAATACAGAATATAATATTTGAAACCATGAACACACCAATACCAGTTAGTACATATCCACTCACTAATTCCTAGGTCTATACACACATCCATTCATTCACCCATACAGTCACTCATACATACAGTCAGCCATCAATACAGCGTTATCATATCCAGTCACATATCTATACAGACACTCACAAACCGCCTCTCATTCATAGAGTTATTCACATACCTAGTCAGTAATGGAAATAATCAATCACACTTTCATTTACTCACCTGTACATTTATACACATACCACATCACTTATTTAAACATATACTAACACATACTTAAACTCTAATACAATAACTAATGCAAGCACACACTGATCCATACAGGCACTCTCACAATCACTCACTCTCACAATATAGTCATTTATACAGTCCAACACTCATATATACTGACTTTCACATATGGAGTTACTCACACATGTACCACTGAGGCATCCATTTAATCACCAAGTAACTCATAAACACACTCACCAAGCCATACAGCCCTTCACAGATACAGCCTTGAACACATATACCCAGCGAATTATCTACTCCCACATCTATGCACAGAGTCACACCCCCCACCCACCTACACAGACACTCAGGCACCCATACAGGTACTCAGACAAGCAATCGATAGCTCATATAGATCCTCATTTAGTTGCTAACCAAACCATGGAATTGCTTACACACCAACTGACAACCTAAACTGTGCGAATGTCTATATCAGTCGCTAACATATGAATTAAGCAAGACACAATTAATCACTCAGTTATACAGTCAGTCACACACCTTTTTAATCATCCATCCTGACTCTTATACACCCGTTCATTCTTCAATACACCTTGGCATATATATATATATAAAACATATTTACGTTTTATAGAAACACACATTCACTGGATGATGTCATCAGTGATGTCATTTGAGATGTCATCAGTGATGTCATCAGTGATGTCACTGACCATGTCATGAATGATGTAATATGTGACATCGTCAACAGTGCATTGTGGGGGCGCGAGTTATAGTTAGCTCAACTAACTATAACAGGGGAATTTCCATGGTTTTCTATGAGTGAAATGTCCAAGTGACAATAACATCCCTGAAACCTATGTTTTTTTAAGTGAATTTCAAAGTTTTTTAAAATGCTAATTTCTAACTATAACGTGCCTGAAACCTATGGTTTTTCAGTGAAAAAAATAAAAATAACAAAATATATATATATATATCACTCGAACCTTAGTTCGCGGTTGATCTCTGCCTCTTAAGTGGTGGCGGGCTGCTGGCAGGGTTGCGACCCCTTCAAATCCAAAACAAACGATCAATCCTTCCTTGATTAAAGATTGCGCCGAGCCCCAATTCATTTCATTAGCGTGCTTCATTTAAAGCAATGACAAACACTGTCCCGACGCGTTTCAGAACCTTAGTTCCTTGGTCACGGGTCAACAGACGTTAACGTGAATCATGTGATATAGTGCAAAAAATGATAACAATACAAACAAAGGACAACGGTGTTGCCATGATTTAGAGACTGCTTGCACCACCATATTGGAATGGTTCATTTATACCAGATAGTATGTAATGATTTCAATTACAAAACACTGAACCACAACTTAAATTCATTACGAAAATAGCAGTAATGAAAAAGTAATTTCATACATGATACGATCAGGTTTGATCAGAAATTAAATGTCAGTTGTCAGCAATTGAGCATCGCGTTAATCTCAAAACATTCTTATTTCATGTTTAACAATATTACCCAAGTGGGTGAGTGTTCACAAACATTAATCGCAATGTTGACTACATTGGCAACACCATAGTCCTTTGTTTGTATTGTTATCATCGGGACAGTGGTTGTCATTGCTTTAAATAAAGCACGCTAATGAAATGAATTGGGGCTCGGCGCAATCTTTAATCAAGGAAGGATTGATCGTTTGTTCTGGATTTGAAGGAGTCGCGACCCTGCCGGCAGCCCGCCACCACTTAAGAGGCAGAGCTCAACCGCAAAATAAGGTTCGAGTGATAGAAAGTATTTGTCTGCCCGCTCGACACAACACCACGTATCCATTGCAGGAGGGGAAAACTTGTAGTTAAGTATAAGGATTTGCAGAACGCTTACGGGAGGTCAGCTGACTTCTCCAGTTAGCGCAGTGATCCATTACGGATTAGCTGGAAGGTTAACCCGTCACCTCCTAACGGGTTTCTGCGGTAACCGAGTCGAAGCTGGTGGAATAAACGTGATGGGCACGTCACGATTTAAAAGCGTGCAGGTAACAACATCAAGACGGGACCAGTGTATGTCAGGTTCCAAGATAAATAAGCAAAAGGTTGACAAACGGAGAGGCAACACGACGAGAAGCAGCGGAGCTGCTATTTATAGCAACTATTGATGGTCAGGTTGGTGTGAACAATGTGGGCAATAAAATCATGGATGAATTCCAGAACAAAAGAGAATTATGGAATAAATTGTGGAAAGTGGCCAAATTGGAACAGGTGAAGTGGTGGGAGGCGACTGCCCTTCAAAAATATGTAGACTTTGGAAGAGTCCCAAGGGGGCTGCGCATCTTCATCACCCCTACTTTCCAAGACCCTGACCCCAATCTTATTGAAGAATGGATGGTAAATAATCATGAGTGTTCCACGGTGATGCTGAAACTTTTGATTAAATACGCGCTCAATGATACAGAACGACTAGCATTGGAGATAGAAAAGCTTTCTGAACTGCTGAAAAGCAAATGCACTACAAGCGAGCTGGAGACAGAAATGGCTAAATTAAAAACACGTTTGGAAAAGGCTGAGGAAGAAATCAAACAGAAAAAACTGCGAAAATTCTATCGTGACAAATTGGATTACAAACAAGGTCAGATCCTTACTTTTGGTAGAAAATTTGACCATTTAAGAGAGAAAGTAACATCGGGTATAGAGCAAGTGCAAGGAATTGTCAATACTGAGAATATTAACAATGAAACCCCAATGGAAGTTGCTACAACATCACGGCCACAGGAAGTAGAATCTATGGAAAAGGGGAAAGGTAAAACCCCGGAAGGAGTAAAATCCAGCATTTTAAGGGAAAACAACATAATTGCCAGGCCCAGGGAATAGCGATGGGAACCTGCTTCGCCCCCAGTTACGCAGGGTTGTACCTGGGCTGGTGGGAGGAGCAGGTGGCGAAAAACATCAGTGCCTTTAACCATCAGGTCGTCCTCTGGGCAAGGTATATTGATGACATATTCTGCATTTGGAAGGGTGATGAGGTAGAGGCAGTTAGATTTGTAGAATCCCTCAATGAAAATGACCTAAATCTCAAGTTCACTTGCACAGTTAATAAGAACGCTACTGAGTTCTTAGATGTGGAAGTAAAAATTAATGGAAGCCGTTTGGAGAGCAAACTATTCTGTAAAGTTACGGCTGGAAACAGCATCTTGCATGCTGCAAGCTGTCATCCTGTAAATCTCATTAATAGTATACCCTATGGGGTATTTGCAGAAGAGATGAATACGATGAGAGGCAGGTTTGAAGAAAGAGGTTATTCCTGCAAAGTTATCAGAAAGGCATGCGAGAAAGTCACAAAAATAAAAAGAGAAGAACTTTTTAAAAGCAAGGCTAATGCAGAAGTGGAGGAAGAACCTATACGATTCATCCCCACGTTCAGTAATCAGGCAAACGATGTCAGAAAGTGTTTAAACAAATTCTGGAAGGTGCTACGCATTGACGAGACCTTCATAAAATGTATTGACGACTTCCCAAAAGTTACATTTCGTAGATGTCCTGCCCTAAAAGATGTACTATGTAGAAATATTTTTATGCATGAAAAGGAAACTAGATCTAATAATCGGGGATTTTTTACATGTACTTCATGTAAAGCGTGCAGGAACAGTTTCAATTGTAAACAGATAGTTTTATCTAAAACTATGAAACCGTTCATCATAAGAAAGCATCTAAATTGCAAATCGGATTTCTGTGTGTATGCACTTATATGCCCTTGCCAGCTGGTGTACATTGGTAGTACGATCAACCAGGTCAAACTGCGTATTTTGGAACACATGCGTGCCATAACAAATGAGGATCGGCAATATCCTATTGATCGGCATTTTAAAGAATGCCACAATAAAGACATTGGCTTATTGAGATATTGTGCCCTTGACAGAATTGCTATCTCTGAAAGAGGGGGGAATAGAACACAAGAGTTGCGCAGATTGGTATCACGGCTGATAATAAAATATGAAACCAAGTTCCCAGGGGGCATTAACAAAGATGAATAATTATCAGTTCATCTTGGCTAAGTTGTAGCTCCAACCTGACCATTTAATGTTTTTTATATAATGAATCTCGAAATTTTGCCTTTCGTATATGATGCTTGTGTTGTTTTTAATAGGTGGATAGTAACCATTATATTGATTAGTGCATTTGGTTTTATCTTTGTATGAGACGGAGTGTATGCCTTGTTGTGAAGAATTGCAGTATTAAACCTCATGAATTGGTATCATTTAATGAATTAGAAACACGTTTGGTATTGGCCCACTAGGGCATCAATGTAACAATGTAGTCAACATTGCGATTAATATTTGTGAAAACTCACCCACTTGGGTAATATTGTTAAACATGAAATAAGAATGTTTTGAGATTAACGTGATGCTCAATTGTTGACAACTGACATTTAATTTCTGATCAAACCTGATCGTATCATATATGAAATTACTTTTTCATTACTGCTATTTTCATAATGAATTTAAGTTGTGGTTCAGTGTTCTGTAATTTAAATCAGTACATACTATCTGGTATAAATGAACCATTCCAATATGGTGGTGCAAGCAGTCTCTAAATGGCAACACCGTAGTCCTTTGTTTGAATTGTTATCATTTTTTGCACTATATCACATGATTCACGTTAACGTCTGTTGACCCGTGACCAAGGAACTAAGGTTCTGAAACGCGTCGGGACAGTGTTTGTCATTGCTTAAAATAAAGCACGCTAATGAAATGAATTGGTGCTCGGCGCAATCTTTAATCAAGGAAGGATTGATCGTTTGTTCTGGATATATATATATATATTCACAGAAAAAATGCAAAGGTTCCAGGGATGTTATAGTTAGGCTCAGGTTTCCCTCTTACAAACCCAGAGAAATTCAGTAGTCATAGCTAGATGAGCGAACTATGACTCGCCCCCGCAATGCACTGCTTGTGACCTCATATATTACATCACTAGTGACATGGTCAGTTACATCACTGATGACATCTCAAATGACATTAGTGATGACACACTTTCATTGACTGAGAGTGTTTAAAAAACTGTTTATGTGTTAAATATGTAGGCAAAGGTGTATAGATAAATCAGTGGGTTTTTGAGTGTCTGTATGGGTGATTCAGTGGGTGCATGACTGACTGAATAAGAGAGTGATTAGGTATCTCAGTGAATATATATGGGTGAGTGACTGGTTGAGTGAATGTCTGTATCAGTCTCTCAGTTGGTGTCTAAGTAGCTGTATGGGTGTGTGAGTGGGTAAATGAGTTTCTGTTTAGGTGAGGGAATGGTTGTCTGAGAATCTCTATAGGTGTCGGATTGTCTGTGTGGGTGAGTGAGAGAGTGTGCCTCTATGAATGATTGAGTGGGCAAATCAGTGGCTGAATGGGTCAGTGAGTGTATGTGTGAGGGACTGTTTGAGTGAGTGAGTGTGTGTATGGCTGTGTCAGTGAGTAAGTACATTTGTTTGTGGTATATGGGTAAGTGACTGGGTATGTAAAGGGCAGTATAGGTGAATGATGGTGTATATGAGTGGCAATGGGTGAGTGAGTGAATGGATGTGTATGTGCTTGTATTAGTGACTGTATAAGTGGGTAATTATGAATTAATATCTGTATGAGTATGTGAGTGGGTGTGTGTGTCTCAGTATTTGTGAGTGAGTGGATGTGTGCTTGACTGTATGTGTTAGTGACTAGGTGTGTGAGAAGTTATATAAGTGACTGACAGTGTATGAGTGGATATGTCAGTGTCTGTATTAGTGAGTAAGTTGGTGTATGAGTGGCTGTATGGGTGACTGAGTAGATGTGTGTGTAGACCTATGAATCAGTGAGTAGGTGTGTAAGTACTGGTATGGCCGTGCCAATGGTTTTGAGAATGGCAGTATGGAAGTCGGAGTGGATATATGAGAGATTGTATTGGGATGTGAGTGAGTGCATCACAGATTTTGTGGATGATGTCATCAGTGGGGTCATTTGAGATGTCATAAGCAGTGCATTATGGGGGCATAAGTTATAGTTAGCTGCTGTCTTGTATGAGAGAAACTTGAGCCTAACTATAACGTACCTTTAACAATTGTTTTTTCAGTGAATTTCGTAGTTTTAAAAAATTCTGTTTCCTAACTATAACGTCCTTGTAACCTTGGTTTTTTTCAGTGAATTTCTTAGTTTTTAAAATTTGCTATTTTCTAAATGTAATGTCCCTGTAACCTTTGGTATTTTCAGTGAAATTCTAAAGTTTTTCAACCTCTATTTCCTAACTATAAGGTCCTGTAATCTCTGAATTTTTATTTAATTTCTGAGGATTTTATATTGTGTTCTCTATCTATAATGCCTCTATAACGTATATTTTTATAACCTTGTATTTTCTTCAGTGAATTAATAAGTGTAGTTTTCTTTTCTTTACATTTTTTATATTCACGACGACATTGCGATACCCACGGTGTCGTCACGAAAGGTGCTCATTTTTGAGGAAGTCTTAATAAACCTATATATAGACAGATTTTACTGAATAACAGACACTAGTTGTTAAGTAATGTAGAGATTCTATTTCAGTTTGTGTGATGGTTTTTCAAAAACAACACTCCAAAGTGGTGTTTTATGTGTTGCAGTGACTCTGTAGACCACTGCGCCATCAGTGATCGTGAAATTTGCATGTTTTTTAAAACTCAGCAAGATATACTTATACAGATTTTAACTAATATTTGACAGACATCATTTACTGATATACTCTTTAAGCCTAACTTTTGTAAGAATGTTTCAATTTTAAAAGCCTTTTACTTGGTGGTCTCCGTGATTGCGGTCATGCCAAAAGTCGTGATGACTTCTGCACTAACCGCGATGAACGCATGTTTTTGGTGAGCGTGTAACAAATATTTATGCATATAACATTGTATGATGCACATTTGGGGTTTACTATGAGTCGAATAACACTTATGTTTGAGTAGTTATTTTCAAATGAAATATTATTCTGTTCAATTTACGGTCTTTGCGAGGATGCAGATCATCACAAAGATAATGTGACCCAGGAAAGAAAGGAATATGATTGGATGATACACTTAACAACTATAAGAATAGGAAGAACATGCCCATTTATCTATCTTGAACATTCTTTAAGAGGTGTTCATTCTGAGCAACTAACTAGCATTTATTGAAGTCTTTTTTGCCTATTATTTCAAAAATGGCAACTCACCCAGAAGAGGGAGATCAGGTGGAACGGCAGTTGGACAAAGAAGTCCAAGAGGTGGATTCTGATGACTCTAAAGATGAGGGGCCTCCCTAGAAGAAATCAAGCATTTTCTGGGATATCTCCAGGATTCCTTATGGAGAATAGAAACAGTTGCCAAATTTGTGCAATGCGCAATATGTGACAAGACATTGTCAAGAGGTACAAATAAAAAATATTTTTGCAGCACTACGTTGATGCTTCACCATCTAAAAACATATCACAGCCATCTTCTGAAAGCAGCAAGAAGGCAACATGAGGCTGAAGGACCTTCAACTTCAAAAGCAGCCACAATAACACCAAGGTACAGAGTCCCTTCGGAGGTCCAATCTCAAGTTCAAGATTTGGATCCAGAGTTTTGCCTGATGATCATACTGCATGGATTTTGTAATTGTACTGAGTTCTGGAGAGCAGTCCATATCAGCCCTCTGCAATGCTGCCAAGATTCATAAATGTTGATTTTTTAAATTTTTGGCCCTTCATATTTTTTCAACATTTTTGAGTGCGTGTTGAAGTTTTTGCACTGCCAGTTAAATAATAATTCAGAAAAAACCTCCAAAAACCTCTTTTCAGTTAAAAACAGATAAGCTTAATGAATCAGTGTATGAGCATGTATATAGTGATTGAATGTGTGCTTGAGTAGTGAATTGATGATTGAATGAATATATGAGTGGTGCATGGTTGATTGAATTAGTGCATGAGAGGTGCATGGATGAATTAATGAGTGCATAAGTGGTGCATGAATGATTTAATGATTACATGAGTGGTGAATGCATTATTGGATGAGTGCATAATCATGCATGGATGATTGAATGAGGGTATACTTGGGGCATGGATAATCAAATGAGTGCATGAGTGGTTAGATAACTGCATGTTGAGTGTCTGGATGATTGGATGGGTGCATATGTAGTGCCTGGGTGATTGTATGAGTAAATGGGTAGTGTATATGTGATTGAATGAGGGCATGTGTAGTACCTGGGAGATTGAATGTGTACATGGTTAGTGCATGCTTGATTCAATGAGTGCTTGTGTTGTGTCTGAGGGATACAATGAGTGCATGAGTAGTGCCTAGGTGATTGGATGAGTGCACGGGTATTGCATAAGTGATTATATGAGTGCAACTACAGTGTCTGGATCATTGAATGCGTCTAAGTGCAGTGCTTGGGTGAATGGATAAGTGCAAGGGTAGTGCCTAGGTGATTGGAGGATGACCCCAAATGCAGTACCTGGGTGAATGGATGAGTGCAAGTGCAGTGCTTGATCAATGAATCAGTGCAAGTGCAGTGCCTGGGTGATTGCAAAACTGCCTGGGTAGAGCCTGAGTGAATGGATGATTCCATGGCTGTCATCTTGTTGACTGGATGAGTGTCTGAGTAGTCTCTGTTAGATTGGATGGGTGCGAGTGTAGTGCCTTGGTGAATAGATGAGTGTAAGTGTAGTGCCTAGGTGAATGGATGAGTGCTGTTTTAGTGCCTGGGTGATTGGATGAGTGCTAGTGCAATGCCTGGGTGATTGCATGACTGCATGGGTAGTGCCTGAATGAATGGATGAGTGCAGGTGCATTGCCTGGTTGATTGCATGAGTCCAACTGCAGTGCCTGGGTGAATGGATGAGTGCAGGTGCAGTGCCTGGGTGAAGGAATAGCTGCATGGGCAATGCCTGACTGATTGTATGAGTGCATGTACACTGCCTGTATGATTGTATGACTACGAATGCAGTCCTTGTATTATTGAATGAGTGCAAATGCAGTGCCTGAGTAAATGGATAAGTGCAAGTGTAGTGCCTGGGTGAATGGATGAGTGCAAGTGTGATGCCTGGGTGAATAGATCAATGCAAGTGCAGTGACTAGGTGATTGTCTAATGGCATGGGTGGTGCCTGAGTAAATGGATGAGTGCATGCCTAGTGCCTTGGTGATTGAATAACTGCAAATGTAGTGCTTCGATGATTGGTTGAGTGCACGTGCAACTGGGTGAGTTAATAAGTGCAAGTCCAGTGCCTGGGTGAATGAATAAGTACAAGTGCACTGCCTGAGTGGTTGCATGACTGTATGAGCAATGCCTGACTGATTGTATGAGTGCAAGAACACTTCCTGTTTGATTGCATAAGTGCAAGTGCAATGCCTGGATGGTTGGATGAGTCTAAGTGCAGTGACTAAATAAATGGATAATTTCAAGTGCAGTGCCTGAGTCACTGGATGATTGCAAATGCAGTGCCTGGGAGAATAATAGATAAGTGCAGGTGTAGTGCCTGGGTGAATGGATGAGTGCAAGTGTAGTACCTACATGATTGTCCAGTGCCTGAGTCAATCAGTGCCTGAGTATTGGCATGTCTGCATGAGTAATGCCTGACTGATTTTATGAATCCAAATGCAGTACCTGGATCATTGCATAAGTAGTAGTGCACTGCCTGGATGATTAAATGAGTGCAAGTGCAGGGCCTGGGTGGATGCATAACTGCAAGTGTAGTGCCTGGGTGAATGGAAGAGTACAAGTGTAGTGTCAGGGTGCTTAGATGAGTGCAAATGCAATGCTTGGGTGAATTAATAAGTGCAATGTAGTTGCTGGGTGATTACATGAGGTTCCTGGGTAATGCCTGAGTGATTGTATGAGTGCAAATGCAGTGCCTGGATAAGAGCATTAGTACAAGTACCCTGCCTGGATGATTGGATGAGTGCAAGTGCACTCCCAAGGTGGTTGGATGAGGGCAAGTACAATGCCTGGGTAAATGGATGAGTGCACATGCACTGCCTGGGTAAATAGATGAGTGAAAGTGCTGCGTCTGGGTGATTCATGACAGCATGGTTAGTGAATGGATGAGTGCATGGGTAGTGCCTGGGTGATAGTATGAGTACAAGTGCAGTTCCTGGATGATTGTATGAGTGCATGTACAGTGCCTGGATGATTGAATGAGTACAAGTGCAGTGCCTGGATAAATGGATAACTGCAAGTGTTCTACTGGGGTGAATAGATGAGTACACATGTAGTGCCTGGGTGATGAGATGAGTGCAAGTGTAGTGCCTGAGTGATTGCAGGAATGCAGATTAATGCCAGACTGATTATATGAGTGCAAGTGCAGTGCCTGGATAAGAGCATTAGTACAAGTGTACTACCTAGGTGATAGGAAGAGTGCAAGTGCACTGCCTGGGTGATTGCATGAGTGCAGGTATATTGCCTGGGTGAATAGATGAGTACAACTGCACTGCCTGGCTGTATAGATGAGCATAAGTGCGGTGCCTTGGTGATTCATGACTGCATGGATAATGCCTGAGTAACTGGATGAGTGCATGAATAGTGCTTGGGTGATTGGATGAGTGCAAGTACAGTGCCTGGATGATGGGATGTGTGCCAATCCAGTGCTTGGGTGCATGGATAAGTGTAGGTGTAGTGTCAGGGTAAATGGATGGGTGCAAGTACAGTGCCTGGATGAATGAATGAGTTCAAGTGCACTGCCTGGGTGACTGCATGACTGCATGGGTAGTACCTGAGCGAACAGATCACTACATGGCCATCACCTGGGTTTTTGGATGGCTGTAAGTGTAGTGCTTGGGTGAATGTAAGATTGCAAGGGCAGTGCCTGGATAAATAAAAGAGTGCAATTGTAGTGCCTAGGTAATTCTGTATCTGCATCAGTAGTGCCTGAGTGAAGGCATGACTCCATGGTACCAGCTGGGTGATTGGATGAGTGCCTGAGTAGTGGCTAGGAGATCAAATGAATGCAAGTGCAGTACCTGGGTGATTTGATGTCTGCCTAGGTAGTGGCTGGGTGATTGGATGAGTGGAACTGTAGAGCCTGGGAGATGGGATGTGTATATGATTAGTGACTTTATGAATCCATCACTACATTAGTGATTTGACACATGTAACATATCCCGATCTCCAACCACTGTGAAAAAATATAAACAGAGAAAAATGTATTAGGATTTCATTTTGAACATTAGGCAACCAAAACAGCACATACCATTTTTACTCCAAAACGTTAATTCAACTTAGCCAAATGCTTGACAGTTTTTTTAAGTTTTCAGCTTTCATACTTTTTCACTTTCAACAATGGTCTGTATGATGCATCATCATCAAACAGTGGAGAAAAAAATCTATGGATTGTGAAAAAAAAATAAAGTGCACAGTAGATCATTACAAATATGTCATACTGTGCATTCCACTTACTACACGTTAGTTAATACTGACTTGATGTCATGTTACTACCTTAATTAAAGCAATTATATGTTAAAACTGTTTCCGATATTTTTATATCTGGTTCAAAATGTCCAACAATTATGTAGCAGCTTTCATTTTTGGATATCCTTTTGTAAACATCATCCCTGTTAGGCCAAATGATGTCTAAAATGTTCTTGGTCCATGTACGAAAAACATAACACACAGTACTATGCGTTCAAAACAGCCTATCCTGTGTGGGAAGGCATTTTTAAACTAAAACTGTACAATTTCTTTGTAGACTCTTTTTTGCTGAAATCTCCTTCATCTCCTTCATCTCAATTTTCTCCGACTTTGTTATAAAAAATGTAATGTACCGAACAACAGCATTTGAATTGTCTGCAACAAACTGTACAGCCATGTTTGTATTCCACATCTTCAGAATCACAGGGTTGTAGTCGTTAATGTACTTGGAGGCCTCAGTTCTTTTTAGATTTGTATGCATTTTTCAGTGATATCCTTGTAAGTGTATGTCTGACTGCAGACAAGAAGCTATTGACACTTCCTTGTAAGATGACAAGTCGTGGGATTCCAAAACGACATCTTGTATAAAAGTTCCCTTTTGCTCTGTATTTACTCTGAAAGCATTTTCCTCATCGATCATTTTGGAATCATAGAACTTGTTGTCTTAATATTTTGTCACCACTCTCCGTTGAGATAGAGCAAGTTGCATCCTGCTCAATAACAGATAACACAGACTCATCACTGTCTGTTCCAAACTTTGGGGCATCTTTTACCCACAACTGCCTGTCAATGTGGGGAGCACCTCTGGCTTGGTACTCTTTGCGTCAAAATAACTCAGTCAATTCACCAAGAGGAGGTTTTGTTTTGTTCATGATGAAGGCCAACATTGCTTTAAAGCTGTGATTAGTATATCTGCAAACATTTGCAGAGTCTAGTGATCACAGTTCTCCTGGTGTCTTCAAATAAATGTATTTTATATTTGAATTTGTCTCCTGCAAGAATTCTAGCAGGTCATCCCATGCATGCTCAGCACAACTGAGCATCAGAAACCAAGTAGGTGCCTCAAGGTTCCTCAACATGCACTTGGGTTCCCCATGATGGTGATACCAATATTCATTAGTCCCATGTTAACATGCCATTAGGTTTAATAAATGGTATACCAAGTGATCATCTTTTTCTTGAACGTTCTCCAGAAATTCTCTTGCTGATATAGTCTGCAAATTAACTCTTGTTTTTAAAATGTGATTCAAAGCATATATGAGAGGCAATACAAGTCACTCTCCAATAGTAGGTAAAATATATACAGAATACACTGACAAAATATAGGGTCTTCTGAATAAAGTCTAGTAGATTTATATACAGCTGTAGGTATTATCAGAGGCTGATCGTCATACCTGCCACCTACTCCAGTAGGAAAAGATGTGGGAAACACTGAGCTTCTAAACTTTTCTCCCACACACTTGATGGAGCTCCTTTCTCCTTCCTAATTTGAAAAAGATCAATGGCATCACCAATAAACTCTTTAGAATGCTACGGGTGGATACTATAATGTTCATACATTTTGTCTGTTCCGGACTGATCCACTTTCTCAATCTGACCTGCTGATTGACATGTCTGATGCTCCAGATGTGTTATATCTTGAAGGCTTTCTACATTTCTATAGCAAACTTTATTCTGTACCAGATATAAAGTTGTTTTTTAACTTTGGTAACATCTACTAACTCCTGCCACATCTTTTTGTTCCTAGTAGGCACAACATTTACAAGAATTTCAAGTCCTTCTTCTAATTCTCTATCTCCCCCTGCAATTTCAATACTTTTCTTGCAAACTAATGGCAAGTACATTACTCTACCTTTTAGACCTTTCTGCAGTTCTAACTTGCCTGTCTTTAGCTCCATACAAACCATTACTTGAAATGGATACATACTTTGAATGAGAATGTACTCATAAATATTCAATCCTTGAAATGCTTCTGGAATAGAGACCAGTTCTAACTTATTATGCACTAGCAGGCATTTTATTATCTTCTAATTGTTTGTAACAGTACTTACACATATCTTGTCGTATGGACAAATCAAAGTGTTCCTCTAGAAATAAGTACACAGTTAACCTTTGCCAGTTATCATTATTTTCTTTTTCACTTTTTAAATACAAGTCAACAGTCTGTGTTTGAATCTTGTAGTGAGTGAGTTGATAACATATACAAACATACTCTGGTTTTTCAGAGCACACTGTGTTAAATTTTGTAATCTTTTCTTCAAAACTATCAACAGTAATACTGTGTTCCGTTCTGCAACTCCTCCTGTTAACAACTCTTCATTCTCCCTAGAGTCCTGATCAGAACCAAAGAAACTAAACTGCACATCATCACAAACCTTTTCCACGTCTGCAACAGTACCATGCAAAAGTGCTCTATTCATTTCTCCTAAACATAATGCATGAGTTTTTTACATAGATCAGTCTCCTAACTAAAGTTTGTATTGTTGAGAGGTATACAGCTAACATCATGAAATGATAGAAGGGCCTTTGGCACACTCTCTTTGATAAACAGCAGTGAGTGTTGCTACAAATTTCTATGCTTTCAAACTAGGCAAGGATCCAATCCTTGTCAAGTACTTATTTTGTGTTTTAAACTGTGCCTTGGAAAGATATGTAGGAATTTCCTTAATACATCAATGAATTGCTGTTGAATACTAAAAACACTTCTACAATTCCATTTGTATACAAGCACCTGAATATGCCTTCCTTGTACCTCTTCTGCAATAACTTGTTCTACATTTTTAGGCACCTTCACATCTTTCACCATAGGAGTGCACTTCTTCATTTCATAACATCGTCCTCTTTCATCAATAGCAGCAACTCATTTATTATCCCGGAGTTAACCTCCTTCAGTAAAGAAAGGCTTGATACTAGAAGTATGTATCCATTCTCCACTAAAAACTGTACAAAAGTTACTTCTATTCACTAATCTTTTTTTCTGGTTTTGTCTCCTCATGGACAACACCATCTTGTCAAGAGACTTCATTCTAAGGTTCCTCTTGAAAGCAAAGGGCATATCAACTCTATCAGCTACTCTCTCAACTCTTTCTTTCTATTTCAGTGCCTCTAAACTTCTTCTATACTTCTTCATAGTTCTCTGTAGAGTTATAACTGCTCTACTAAGAAACATCCTGGCTCTGATTTCCTTAAACTGCTTTTGTCTCTTGGTTAAGGTGTGTCCATTTTCGTTACATTCTTTCCTGTTCCCGTTATATAGATTTTGTCCACTCTTATTGTTTCTCATAGTTAGATTTTATTTTCATTAATTTGTAATCATTGTAAATATCAACAAATATTTTTAAGAAATGACTTTGTCCTCTTACCAGTAGCTCTTTTTTGTTTCATAACTTTTTCTGCATTTTGCCCCTTTTGTGTCTCAGTTCTGCATAGATACTATAGTTGCTTCTGTTTTTCCTCTGAGCTTTTGTAGGGATTGTAACTCTCTGTAGTTATGTAGATATTGTTCTGTAAAACAAAAAGGAAATATGAATTTGTATTCTGGCAAATGTATCAACTACTTTTTTACTGGCTTACACATAATACAAAAACAGTTTTTATGTTATGTTGCAGTTTTAAATCTACAGATGAACCTAGCTACATAACTACAAGCACTTACTTCAATATACCAAACCAAAACCAAAACACAAAACATAATTTATTAGTTGCCTTTTAATATTACAACACAGCTGGAACACATCTTAGTTCTCACTTATACATGGTAAAAGACCCCTTTATCCCTTTTGTAGTACATTTTAAAATAAACATCAATGAAAGTATAAAAGTGCATACAGTGTCTCAATACTGTAAATCCGAAAACACATCAGAAGATATATTTCTGTGTCTCTCTACCACTGTGCCACTGGTAGATTCAGTGTTTGAGTACCTTTCAACTTAGATGCATCAGATGTAAAATTTGTGAAACACTGCACATACAAATCTCCATATTAATCTGTATCACAGCATATAGCTCACTAGTTCTTCTGAGTACATGCAAACAGTGTGTGACTGGTTACATATTTAATTCACCAGATGGTTCTAAAAGTTACATATTCCTCATTAAAACTTATAAACATATGTGTTTGTGGTTGAATACAACAATTCTCCCTGGATGATTGGATGAGTGCATAGGAAGTGCCTAGGTGATTCCCTGAGAATATAGGTACTGCCTGGATGATTCCCTGAGTATGTAGGAACTACATCATTGATACCATATCTGCATAGTTACTGCCTGTGTGTTTGCATTACTATATTGCTACTATCTGGGTGCTTGGATAAGTGCATGAGTAGTGCCTGAATGATTAGATAAGTATATACATAATGCCTCAATGATTCAAAACATGCTTTGATAGTGGTTGGATGATTACGTGAGTGTTACTCTAGTCCCTGGATGATAACAGGACTACACACATACATGATTTATTGAGTGCAAGAATAGTGCGTACATGATTGTTTAAGTGCATACATAGCACCTGGCAAATTGCAAGAGTAGTGTTTCATTGATAGAATGAATACATGAGTGCCGCCCATGTGTTTTTGGTTAATTTAACAGGTAGTGCCTGGGTGATTATATAACTACATGGTTATTGCCTGGTAAATTGAATGAGTGCATCAGTAGTGCCTGGCTGATCAAGTGAGTGCATGACTAATGTCTGAGTAATTGTATAAGTCCCATGTTAAAACTTGAGTGATTTGACGAAAGCAAGTGTACTTCTGTCGTGATTATATTAGTGCAAGAGTATTGCCTCAGTAATTGGATGAGAGCATAAATACTGGATGGGAGATAGGGTCACTGAAATGGTATTTCCTGCCTGAGTGTTTGGATGAGTGCATGGGTTGTGTCTCAGTATTTGGATGAGTGCATGGGTTATAAGTGGGTGTTTGGATGAGTGCATGGGTTGTGCCTGGGTTTTTAAATAACTGCATAGGTGCAGCTTTGGTGACAGTATGTGTGAATGGTTAGAGCCTTGATGATTGGATTAATGCATGGGTGTTGCCTGCATAGTTCAATGAGTACATAATTAGTACCTGCGTGATTGGAAGAGTGCATGTGTAGTGCCTGGGTGATAGAATAAGTGCAGAGATAGTGCATGAGTGATAAGATAACTATCTGAGTAGTGTCTGAGTGATTGGATGAGTGCCTGAGTAGTGTCTGGGTGACTGTAAAATATCTCCATTGCTGTTAGATACAGTTGTGACTATATCTGTAACTCATTGTTTATCACACTACATATATAATTGGATACATGCCCCTCTACGAGCATATATTGCTCTGTTAATAAGCATGCACATACATCAGTACATTTCTAAAACTGAAAACAACAAATCTCACTTTTTCAAAGCACAAAACCTATTCTTAATGGCATACCTACATCATTTCTCAAATTTTTCTTGTGTGTTTAAAACATATATTCAGCATTTCTTAAAGAACTCTCAATAGACATTCTGCACTATAAACTTGCCCCAATTTTAAACAGAGCATGTTTAAAGAAATACACCACCCTCACCACATACATGGCATTTTCATTAGCCTTAAAGAACATAGATCCCCATGTAAACATATATGTGATTCCATAATAGATATACACATTTACACCATCTTTCCAAAAATATATAGTTCTCTGTATCTTTAAATAAACTCAAGAGTCTAGCCATACATATACCTATCTCCAACCACAAAAACAAATCTCACCATCTAAGCATATGCAAACCAGTCATATAAGTAAAACAACACATTGACAAACACTTCCTAATACATCCCTAACAAATATGACTACTTTATAATATGTATACAGCCATTGAACATGTTCTTATCTTTTATTTGTAACTACATTACTCCTGTTTAATAATGTGACTAAAAGTATTGCAACTCTCAGAACACAAATAACATAGATGTATCTATTCAGCACATGATGCTTAGACATTTAAAACATTCATAGTTTTAAATACATTCCTCATTGCAACTTTGAACCATACTATACTGTTATTTTCTATACACTACACAATGGAATAAAGGGGCACTAATAAATTTTCCTCTTACTTCCCAAAACATTTTGTACTAACATCTTAAACACATACCCTCTGGAAGATACAGTTCGACTCATATATTTTTTCATATTACAGTGATTCTCTTTTTTATCAAACTCCCATATACATCTTCATTTCTAAAGTAATTTTTTTAAATAACTAAAAAGTATGTACGTACCAGTTAATTGAGTTCATAGATTATATTGTTGTTTTAGCTCTTTTTAAATAGTTTTGATGCAGTTAGGATTTGTAAAAACTAAACACAAGAATGCTACACCAGTCTCATACAAAGCAACCTTAAAATGGCAACCTCTGTAATCATGCAAAAAGCTGAAAATTGAGTAATGTCTTTCATTTTAGAGTACGCTATCTCCACTTATGAATGGTTAGTATCTGTTAACCCTGTCCCTCTCTTTCAAAGAGAGATGCTTGTCTATGTATGTTCATGAAGTATTCACGATCATCGTGGAATAATCGTAATAAAACAGGAGTCCAAACCTATATATAGATTTAGTTTTTTTACATTTAAATACTACAGGAAAGTTTACTACACAGCCCTGAATTTGAAATTAAAATGTATAGTTAGTTAAATGTTGTCATAACTCCTGTAATTATAAAAAAAATCTACTTCTGTAATACCCTTCTTGCAATACACTCTTAGATGACTGTGTGTAGCATCCTACTGCAATCAGTAGATCACAAGTTCAAAGCACATTCTAAAAGGACCATGTTACTTTTAAATAAGGTGCAGCAGGTGTGGTTTACTGCACAGATTCAGAAGCATAACCATGTCTGCATTACATTTTTTTTAAACAACAGCCAATAATAGGACATCTTGCTAATGCATCCTATGTACTACCTAATTGTGTTTACTTACATACTAACAGCATCCAAAGAAATATATATGTTTTAAAAAAAAAAGGAAAGATCTCCATTTTAACTGCTTTTCATTTGGAAAACTACCTCATTCAGCTCCAGCCTTCTCCTAACTGCTATTGCTTCTTCCCTTGAAAATGCTGGTGTGGATTGTTGGCCACAGCTATGTCTATTGGGCTAAAGAGGCTGCAAAAAAGAGAGGTGTTGACATGGACATGGGTTTGCCAAATGTGGAGATTACTTGATTTGGCCAGAGAGGATTAACATTTCATCAGTTGCTGGCTGTGGTTAAAACCATTGTGGATTGCCAAGCTCCTCACCTCATGATTGTGCACTATGGTGGCAAAGACCATGGCACATTGACTGGGGTAGGGCTGGAAATCCTAATGAAATATACCTTTGCAGAACAGATGTCACTTTTCCCTCACACTGTCTTGGTGTACTCTAATATATGCCAAAGACAGAAATGGAAGTGGTCAAATCAATTCTGTCCAAAGATTGACAAATCGGAGAAACATGTTAATAAACTGTTTCTGCATTCCTCAGAGACCATCATATGTGCTGTACCTATAACAACAATCTGCATTTTGAGATGCATGGAATTTATAGAAATGATGGAGTGCTTTTTACAGACGAAAGCAACAGTGTGTTTCTAAGTAACCTGAAACTCTGCATCCGGTCTTATGTGTAGCTTTCATATACACACAATCAACACAAAGGCTCTTGTCAAAGTCACCCTAGTACCCAAAATATTGCTAATTTTCTTTATAAAGATCCTTTTTTTGTTTTTAGTAATCTTGCCAACGACGTTGCAATCGCCGTAAATACGGCGCAAAATCACAAAACAAAAGGAGACATTCAACCGCCACCAGCACATCCAAAAATATTGCCTAAAAAAATAAATCCATCCTAAACATTGCGCTACACATATTACTATATACATGCTTCATTAAAATCATGTTTAAACTCATGTTTTTCTACTAAGTTTCTTTATAATCCATCTTTAAGACCTATTTTCCGTTAACCATGACGATCACACCTTTTCCATTAAGTGAAAAACACATCTATGCACACATATTAAAGTAACCAAACACCTGGTCAAGCAGCCGGTCACTCACCCACACAGTCACTTATATAGCCACTCAAACTCCCACACAGCCACTCACACAACCACTCACTCACCCATGCAGCCACTAACACACCTATGTACTCACCAATACTGTCACTCACACAGCCACTAAGTCACCCACACAACTACTCATACATCTATGTATACACCCATACTGCTACTCATATAACTACCCACACACCCATACAGCCACTCAGACACCCACTCACACACTGCTACACACAGTTACACAGCCATTCACATAACCAATGTTAAAAAATGGAATCACTCAATAGTACAGAAAATATACTATTTTAACTTTTGTAGTTCCTTGGTTTATATGTTTAACACTTATAAACTTTGAGAAAACACACTCACACTCACTGGAAGATGTCATCAGTGGTGTTATTTGAGATGCCATAAGTGATGGCATCAGTCATGTCACTGACTGTTAGACCTGGTATCTTTTGGCATGGTTAGCCCTGTCTTTTGACTCTGACCGCCTGACTTTGTGTTCTGCATTAAGTTTTTGCTGGTTTTAGGACTCTGGGCATTTTACAATTGCTGGCCAATGCTAAAGTGCAAGTGCTTCCTATTTACATTGTATTGGTGAGTGGTCTATCCATGATTGGCATGTCTGATTTACTAGTAAGTCCCCAGTAAAATGCCCCAGGTGTGCCCAGGGCCCGACAATCAAATTATACTAGTGGGCTTGCAGCACAGATTGTGCCACCCACATGAGTAAACGTGCAAACAAATCTCAGACCTGCCACTGCAGTGCCCGTGTGAAAATTTTTAAACTGTCAAGCCAACCTCCGAAGTGCATCCACTTGCCAGGTCCAAACCATCCCTTTTATTACATGTAAGGTACCCCTAAGGGAGGGCCAAGGTATGTCCATGGGCAGGGTTCAATGAATTTAAAGGTAGGACATGTACTGTTGTGTTTTACATGCCCTGGAAGTGAAATATTTCTAATTTCATTTTTTTCTCGTACAACAAGGCCTATCTCTCGCATGGAAAGCATTGGTAGTGCTGTGTAACATCTTACAAGTATATCTTCCAATTGGGAATAGATAGAGGTTTGGAGTTTGGGCGTCTCAGGATGCACAATTTAAAAATACATCTTTTGGTAAAGTTGTTTTTTACATTGCTTGACTGAAAATGTCCACTTTTAGAAAGTTGGCATTTTCTTGCTTAACCATTCTGTGTCCCTGCCTGTCTGCTGAATAAATAGCTGGGTTAGGATGACAGTTGGGCTGTTTTTGCATTCACTCTAGACAGGCACCAGGATCATGGGTCTTCCTGAACTAGAGTGTTGGGAGGAGTTGCCACTGAAACCTGAATAGAGTTGTGGCTGTCCTCACAAAAAGCTGTCTCTACCCCTGTAGTATGTCTGAAGCTAGGGCAAGTAAAGGCAGGGTTGTTTGCACAACAAAGCCTTTCCTTTGAAGTTTTCATACTATAAAGGCTGAAATAGGTACAAGTGATGGACCTCTGACACCATATACTCAGAACACTTTTTGGTTGAGGACCTCCTGCCAGGAAGAAGAGTTGGATTGCTGCCTGGAAATACTGCCCCTTTTCTGGGTGCTTTACTCTGCTGGCCTACTGCTGCTGCTTCTGTCCTAGGAGTGAAATGACTGGACTTTGCTTTCTACATCCTGCTGCCAAGGTTCTCCAAGGGCTTTTGTGTGCTTGCTTACTGTTAAAAAGTCTCTGAGCCATCAAAGACATCAACTTCATCTTGTTAACAATACCTGGTCATCTCTGCTGGGAGTCCTGATTGACAAGTGGTGCCAAATCCAGCTCCTGGGCCTTTGCAATTGTGTTGTTGGTGCTGCATTCCTAGAAAAGCAACCGCAACACCATCAGCGACTCCTCTACCTGAACGGGAGTCGAGGCACTGCTCGCGAAGAGCACCATGTACCGACCAACTTACATTGAAGCCCTAGTTTTACCAGTGACAGCAACTTATCGACTCCGAATCTGTCATCGAGGCCGCCGCCTGCAGTGGAGCTGAGGGCACCGCAGGTGATGAGCATGATGCACCACCCCGACTCACACCACAGTCCTGAACTCCCCAATGACAGCGCTCCATACTGACGCTCTGCCTGCACCAAACACACAGATGATGAATGGAATGCAGAGCAAATCAAACATTCAGCCCCCATTAATAGGTATACATTAAACCCATTGTTCCTTTGCTCACAATGCCACCCCAGTTTAAACCCAGACATATGCAAATCAATCTTGACACTGTGCCTCACAGTCCAGATCAAACTGCCAAGTCAGATTCTCCCTGGACTGGAAACAAGCATCCTGGGACCGGTTTTGGGGCATCACCCCTCATCAGCCAGTCTAGCTTGAATCCAGTGACACAGTGAGCCTGAGGCCCACGTCTGGGCATACCTGGCGCACTTTGGGCGAGAAAGCAAAAGACACACAGATGATGGATGGAATGCACAGGAAATCAAACATTTACCCCCAGTCAATAGATCTGGGTTAAATCCACTGTTCTTTTGCTCACAATGCCATTCCATTTTTAGACCCAGTCATATGTAAATCAGTCTTGACCCTGTGCCTCATGGGAACAGTCCAGACCAAAGGGCCAAGCCAGATCCTCCCTGGACCTGAAACAAGCATCCTGGGACCGGATTTGGGGCACTACCCCTCATCAGCCAGGTTACCTTGAATCTAGTTGCACAGTGAGCCCGGGACCCACATCTGGGCATACCCGACGCACTTAGGGCGAGAAAGCAAACAACACATAGGTGATGGATGGAATGCAGAGCAAATCAAACATTCACCCCCAGTCAATAGATCTGGGTTAAATCCATTGTTCTTTTGTTCGCCATGTCACCCCAGTTTAGACACAGCCATATGCAAATCAGTCTTGACCCTGTGCCTCATGGGAACCGTCCAGACTGAACTGCCAAGCCAGGTCCTTCTTGGACCGGAAACAGGCATCCTGGGACCTGTTTTGGGGCATCACCACTCATCAGCCAGGCTATCTTGAATCCAGTGGAACAGTGAGCCCGCGACCCACATCTGGGCTTTCCCGTATGCACTTAGGGCGAGAAAGCAAAAGACACACAGATGATGGACGGAATGAAGAGCAAATCAAACATCACCCACAGTCAATTGATGTGGGTTAAATCCATTGTTCTTTTGCTCACCATGCCACCCCAGTTTAGACCCAAACACATCCAACTCAGACTTGACTTTGATACTCTTGGGAACAGTCTAGACAGAACTGCCAAGCCAGGTCCTCCCTGGACCGGAAACAGGAATCCTGGGACCCGTTTCGGTGCATCCACCTTATCAGCCAGGCTAGCTTTAATCCAATTGCACAGTGAGCCTGCGACCCGAGTCTGGGCATACCAGGCGCACTTAGGGCGAGAAAGCAAAAGACACACAGACGATGGATGGAATGCAGAGCAAATCAAACATTCACTCCCAGTCAATAGATATGGGTTAAATCCATATTTCTTTTTCTCACCATGCCACCCCAGTTTAAACCCAGTCATATGCAAATCAGTCTTGACCAAGTGCCTCATGGGAGCAGTCCAGACCAAACTGCCAAGCCAGATCCTCCCTGGACCGGAAACAAGCATCCTGGGACCGGATTTGGGGCATTACCCCTCATCAGCCAGGTTTGCTTGAATCCAGTTGCACAGTGAGCCCGGGACCCACATCCGGGCATACCCAGCGCACTTAGGGCGAGAAAGCAAAAGACACGCAGATGATGGACGGAATGCAGAGCAAATCAAACATTCACTCCCAGTCAACAGATCTGGGTTAAATCCATCTTTCTTTTGCTCACCATACCACCCCAGTTTAGACCCAGCCATATGTAAATCAGTCTTGGTCCTGTGCCTCATGGGAACAGTCCAGACCAAACTGCCAAGTCAGGCCCTTCCCGGACTGGAAACGAGCATCTTGGGACCAGTTTCGGGGTATCACCCCTCATCAGCCAGGCTAGCTTGAATCCAGTGGCACAGTGATCCTGTGACCCACGTCTGGGCATACCCGGCGTACTTTGGGCAAGAAAGCAAAAGACACACAGATGATGGACGGGATGCAGGGCAAAGCAAACATCACCCCCAGTCAATAGATGTGGGTTAAATCCATTGTTCTTTTGCTCACCATATCACCCCAGTTTAGACCCACCCATATGCAATTAAGTCTTGACCCTGTGCCTCATGGGAACAGTCCAGGACGAGCTGCCAAGCCCTGTCCTCCCTGGACTGCAAACAAGCATCCTGGGACTGGTTTCGCTGCATCACCCCTCATCAGCCAGGCTACCTTGAATCCAGTGGCTCAGTGAGCCTGGGACCCCCGTCTGGGCATACCTGGTGCACTTAGGGCGAGAAAGCAAAAGAGCACGGTGCACGACCCAACTCTCACTGCAGCCCTGACACCAGTCGACACCAGCGGTTCATCTGCAACACAGTGAAGCCGATAACCAACATGTGTGACCTACTGAACTCATCAACACTGCACCATCACAAGGAATCAATGCATCATCCACGTTGCTGCATCACTTCCCCTGCAACAGTAAGGAACTGAAGTATCACCTACCCTGCCTAGCAGTAAGGAACAGATGCCTCACCTACCCTGTGGCAGTAAAGAACTAATGCCCTGCTGGCCCAGCGATTACTCCCATCCCCTATGCCATGCAATGCGTTTGTTTTCATCATCTTCTAAATTACTGGCATTGGGGTATGTTTGACTACGCAGAGGGCCAACGCTCACTCGTGGTTGGTGCCAAACTGTTGGATTAGTACCAGTCATGACGTCAGCATAGCCCCAATTGGAGCTATTGGATTTATAAGAGCTATACTTTTAAGTGATCTTTGCGAAAGTAATATCTTATTTTACGTATGTTGTTTTTTTGTCATTTTGGTCTTGTTTTATTCAGATAAATATTGGCTATTTTTCTAAACTGGTGTGGAGTCCTTTTGTAGTGTTTTCACCTTGTTACTGTGTGTGTGTATGTGTACAAATACTTTAAGCATTGACTCTGTGATAAGCCTGACTGCTCTGTGCGATACTACCAAGGGGGTGAGCAGGGTTATCTTAGCTGTGTGGCTCCCTTACCCTGACTAGAACGAGGGTCCCTACTTGGATAGGGTGTAAACCACTTCCAAGTATAGACCCTATTTCTAACACAGACTATGTCATGAGTGATGTATTAAGTGAGGTCATAAGTCGTGCATTGCGGGGGTGTAAGTTATAGTTAGCTCTTCTAACTTCACTAGTTTTGAATTTCTAAGGTTTTTTTAAATTCTATTTCCTAACTATAACATCCAATAACCTTTGATTTTTTTCAGCGAATTTCTAAGGTTTTCTTAATTTTGTTTACTAACTATAACGACCCTGTAACCTTTGTTTTTTTATTGAAATTCTTACATTTTTTGTTTTATTTCCTAACTGCAACCACTAACCTTTGACAGTGAGTGTGTGAGTGAGTGTGTGAGTGTCTCAGCAGGTCTGTGAATGGGTGTGAAAGTGGCTGAGTGGGTCTGTGACTGGGGTGTGCGTATCTGAGTATATCTGTGAGTGGGTGCGGGAGTCTCTGAGTAGGTCTGTGAGTGGGTGCATGAGTGTGTAAGTGGGTCTGTGAGTGGGTAAGTGAGGGTTTAAGTAGGTCTGTAAGTGAGTTCATGAGTCTGTGAGTGGTTCTGTGAGCAAGTGTATATGTTTTTGAGTGAGTCTGTGAGTGTATGCATGATTGTCTGAGTGGGTCTGTGAGTATGTACTTGAGTGTCTGAGTAGATCTGTGAGATTTTGCATGAGTATCTGAGTGGGTATGTGAGTGGGTGCATGAGTCTCTGAGTGTGTCCTTGTGTTGGTTCATGAGTGCATGAGTAGGTCTGTGAGTGGGTGCTTTAATCTCTCAGTGGGTCTATGAGTAGATGCATGAGTGTCTAAGTGGGTCTATGAGTGGATGTATGAATGTTTCATTGGGTCTGTGAGTGGGTATGTGAGTCTCTGAGTAGATGTGTGAGAGGGTGCATGAGTGTCTGAGTGAGTCTATGAGTTTGTGCATGCGTGTCTAAATGGGGTTGTGAGTGGGGGAAGGAGTCTCTGAGTGTGTCTGTCAGTAGGTGCGTGAGTCTCTGAGTGAGTCTGTAAGTGGGTACATGAGTCTCAGAGTGGGTCTGTGAGTGTGTTCATGAGAACCTGAGTGGGTCTGTGAGTAGATGCATGTGGGTCTTTGTGTGGGTGCATGAGTGTCTTTATCAGTCTTTGTGTAGGTACATGAGTGTTTCAGTGAGTCTGAGTGAGTGCATGAGTTTCTGAGTTGGCCTGTGAGCGGGTACTGAGTCTATGAGTGTATCTGTAAGTGGGTGTGCAAGCCTGTGTATATCTGTGAGTCGGTGAATGAGTGTCTGAGTGGGTCTGTAAGTGGGTGCATGAGTCTCTGAGTGGGTTTGTGAGTGTGTCTATAAGTTTCTCTTCGGGTCTGTGAATGGGTGAGTAAGTCTCTGAGTGGGTGTGTGAGGTGTGTGAGTACTCTGTGTTTCCTTCTTCTGCTCCATTTTACCATTTCTGCCCTCTGTTCTGCCTTCCTTTCTCATTTTTCTGCCCTATATTTTGTCCCTTTCTATTCTACTTTGTGTTTTCTGCTAATTTATCTACCCTCGGTTTGCCTTTTTTTCTCATTTTTCTTCTTTCCTGATCAATTTTACTGCCTTCTGTGCTGCCTTTTTGCTTGTTTTTCTCCCATCTGTTTTGCCTTTTCCCTGGGGCCTGGCAGAAATGGGTGGAAAGAAGGTGGCTCTCCTCCACAGGCACCATCCCCCAGGGCCCGGCCATGTGTCTTTGTGTTTTTGTGTCCCAGCCAGGAAACCCAGTGTGCACAATGGGGAGCGCGAGGGACCCTCAAGGCCCCAGCGGTCCCAGCCAGCTTCCTGCCTCCTACAAGAGCCAGCATTGCTGCTTCACAGAGGGAGCTGCTGGAAATGCAGCTCCCTGCATGCAGGGGCAACAGTTTCATCTCTTTCACTGCCCACATGTCTGTAGGCAGGAAATGACATAAAAACACCAAGCAAATGCAAACATCTATGTCCCAGGGATGGGCACCCCAGGACTTAGCAGGACTTGTGGGGCGGCGATATCCAGGGTAATAATTGGCTCCAGGACAGGGCCCCCTTTCTCTGAGCCTGGGCTGCTCCAGAGATGTGGTGGTCTTTGGGGCTGTATATGGCCGGGTAGGGATCCCCTTCTGGTATTTTTTATTGCTTAGGCCCTGGGAAGGTGGTTGTCCTTGGGGCCTGGGGGGGTCTATGAGGCCCCCCACAAATCCAGTTTATTGCCCCATGGAGATAGTGGTCCCTTAGGCTTCTTAGTAGCCCAAGAGGGGATTCCGCATGGCCCCCCTCCAATCTTTAAAACAAAGCCCTTGGGATGTGGTGGCCCCTGGGGCTCAATGAGGCTTCGGAGGGGGGCTTGTTAAAAAAAGAAGCTCCTGCGACTTGGCCCACCAATAGGCTCTATTCAAAACAAGCGTGAGAGACCATGCTCGTTTTTTAAAACATTTTTGCTGTGGATTCACGGGTTAGTCACATTTCCGTGGCAAAAATGTAAAAAATAAAATACTGACTTGCCCTGGCAGGGTCCCTCTGGGACCCCATGACTAGAGCTTGGAGGTCAGGGTATTCCTACGCAGCCCCCTTTTCTTTTGTAAAAAGCATTTTTGTGGAACTCGGTAGAAGCCGAGCCCCAATATGGCTGCCAACACTTCTCACTTGACGTGTTGGCAACCAATCAGGTTTCAGCCCAGGGACTGTCAGATTGCTGGAGGATCTGCGTCCCAAGATATACAAATGTGGATTTATTTGAATAAATAAAAACATACTGAATGGATTTATACCAAATAACAAAAAAGGTTCCTTTTGGACCAGGAACTATCTTTCTGCCAAATTTTGTGTAATTCCGTCCAGTAGTTCGGGCTGTAGTCAAGTCTAAAAACTCTAAGGAATTTAACATGGGAAAAACACTTTTCATGGCACACTTTTTTTTCTGCCCCCACTTCACAAATTGACCAAAGCTTTCCATGCACAACTAGAATCACCATGGCACTTTATTTTAGAAAGTTTAATGAAGAATCGTCAAACAACCCACTAGATATAGTCAAAAAACGATTTTCAAATGCTAACACGGTCCTAACTATAACTACCTACTGCCGACTGCCAGTAGGTTATATATATATATATATATATATATATATATATAAAGCGTTTTTTCTTTTCCAAATAACTTTGGCGACGGTTGATGAATCTTCGCGAAATTTTCAAAACTTGCGGCCCGCTCCGGTCAGCTCATATCATGAAAGTTTTGGGGTGATTTGAACAGTGGGGGCTCAGAAAAAAGGGGGGTCCCAAAACTTGTTTTCTCCAAGTTATTTCCCATAGGAAAATTTAGACACAACTATAGCCCGAACGGCTGAACGGAATTACATCAAATTTGGCAAAAAGGTAGCCCTTTGTTCAAAAAGAGACTATTTTTAAATTATATAAATCCGTTCAGTAGTTCCTGAGAAATTAAAAAAATAGAGGAAAAAATCAATTTACCATAGGAAACTTTAGACACAGTTACAGCTGAAACTGCTGAATGGAATTATACCAAATTTGGCAAAAAGGTAGTGCTTGGTTCATAAAGTGACCTTTTTTTTAAATGTTGTAAATCCGTTCAGTAGTTTTCGCGATATTAAAGGAAAAAAATCTTTATGTATCTGGGCGGGACCGAACGAAACAAGCACGAGCTTGGCTCTAATTGGCTGCCAACACTTCAATCGAGGAAGTGTTGGCAGCCATCTTGGTGCACTGCTTTTTAATTCTCACCTAGCGATGCAATGCATGCGCTGCCTACTACACAAACACAACTGCACTGCCCTAAACCGTAAAACACTATACCAGCATGACCCCGTACACTGCACGAACACGACTGCACTGCCATAAACCATAAAACACTACCCCAGCATGACCCCCTACACTGCCCGAACACCACTGCACTGCCCTAAACCCTAAAACACTACCCCCAGCATGACCTCTTACACTGCCCAAACACCACTGCACTGCCCTAAACCCTGAAACATTACCTCCAGCACAACCCCCTACAGTGCCCATACACCACTGCACTGCCCTAAACCCTGAAACACTACCCCCAGCATGACACCCTACACTGCCCGAACACCACTGCACTGCCCTAAACCCTGAAACACCACCCCAGCACAACCCCCTACACTGACCGAACACCACTGCACTCCTCTAAACACTGAAACATCACCCACACAAAAAAACCCTACACTGCCCGAACACCACTGCCCTAAACCCTGACACACCACCCCCAGCAAGATCCCCTACACTGCCCGAACACCACTGCACTGCCCTGAACCCTGAAACACCAGCCCCAGCACGACCCCCTACACTGCCCGAACACCACTGCTCTGCCCAAAACCCTGAAACACCAGCCCCAGCACGACCCCCTACACTGCCCGAACACCACTGCACTGCCATAAACCCTGAAACACCACCCACCACATGACCCCCTACACTGCCCGAACACCACTGCACTGCCCTAAACCCTGAAACACCACCCCTCACATGACCCCCTACACTGCCCGTTCACCACTGCAATGCCCTAAACCCTGAAACACCACCCCCAGCATGCCCCCCTTCACTACCTGAACACCACTGCACTACCCTAAACCCTAAAACACCACCCCGCGCATGACCCCCTACTTTACCCGAACAACACTGCACTGCCCTCAACCCTAAAACATCACCCCCAGCATGACCCCAACAGTACCCAAACACCACTACACTACCATAAACCCTAATAATCTAGCCCTAGCACGACCCCCTACACTACACTAACACCAGGCACTACCCTAAACCCTAAAACACTACCCCAGCATGACCCCCTACACTACCCACACACCACTGCACTACTCTAAACCCTAAAACACTACCCCCAAAACGACCCCCTACACTACTCAAACACAACTGCACTACCCTAAATCCTAAAACACTACCCCCAGCACGACCCTCTACACTACAGAAACACCACTGCACTGCCCTAAACCCAAAACACTACCCCCAGCACAACCCCCTACACTACACAAACACCACTGCACAACCCTAAACCCTAAATCTACCTCAAACACTACCCCCTACACTACACAAACACCTCTCAAACACCTCTGCACTGCCCTGAACCCTGAAATACCACCCCTACACGACCCTCTACACTGTCCCAACACCACTGCACTGCCCTAAACCCTGAAACACCACCCCCAGCATGACCCCCAAAACTGTCCGCACACCACTTCACTTCCCTAAACCCTGAAACACCACCCCAGCCCGAACCCCTAAACTGCCCTAACACCACTTCACTGCCCTAAACCCTGAAATACCACCCCTACACGACCATCTACACTGTCCCAACACCACTGCACTGCCCTAAACCCTGAAACACCACCCCAGCACGACCCCCAAAACTGTCCGAACACCACTTCACTGTCCTAAACCCTGAAACACCACCCCCCTTCATAACCCCCTACACTGCCTGAACACCACTGTTCTGCCCTAAACCCTGAAATACCACCCCCAGCCAGACACCCTACACTGCCCGAGCACCACTGCACTACCCTAAACCCTAAAACACCACCCCCTGCATGACACCCTACACTGCCCGAACTACACTGCACTGTCCTAAACCCTGAAACACCACCCCCCACATGACCCCCTATACTGCCCGAACACCACTGCACTGCCCTTAACCCTGAAACACCAACCCCCACACTATCCCCTATACTGCCCAAACACCACTGCACTGCCCTAAACCCTGAAACACTACCCCCAGCATGCCCCCTTCACTACCCAAACACCACTGCACTACCCTAAACCCTAAAACACCACCCCAGCATGACCCCCTACTTTACCTGAACAACACTTAACTGCTGAGGAAATATGAATTTTGTGATCAGTTATGTCCCCTATCGTAGACCCCAACGGCTCCATGTACATGCTATAAGTACATGTATGTTCCCTCCTGCTCCAGTTCTGAAGACGCAAACATATGTGCGTCCACCGTCAACAAGTCCTCTTTCAGATCCGCCATGAATGGGTCAGATATTCCATTCCTAAGTATGAAAGGCCACCGACCTTATATGGTTCACTTTCCACATTTTACAGATTCAGGCGAGTAGGCCCGAATTCTGTCATCAAGCCTTTTCCTGCCTTCTGCCTCTGAAAGCTCCAGTCTGAGCCTGCATCTGTGACCATGAACTTTGTCTTACTCCTTGCGCGGCTAACGGTGCCTGATCCAGCCTGTCGCCTGCCAAAAAACTGTATTTCACCTTCGAGATTATCTCCTTCGCTCCTCATCCGATGCATTCCTGTCTAGTAGTTTAGGTAAACATTCCTCCAGCTACCGTGCAAAGGGGTCAGGCCTCGCTGTCCTCATGCAAGTAATTCATAGCCCCGTTACCATGGAATATTCCTACCCCCTCGCATCTAGTGTAGACACTTAGACGCTTGTACACGCACTAACAGTCAGTATAGTCAGTATAGAATAAGATTCTATCCTAAGAGACCTCTCTTTTTGGATAACACAGTTCTTTAAACATAGGATATTAGATATGATTTGGGATTAGGTTGACATAACCCCAGACCTCTGTCTCCACATGTAGAGCTAAATGTCAAGTCCCCTTCACCCTCTAGTTGCACGTCAATCACACGTCATGCGGCTGCGCGCGCGTCTCTGCCAAATATTTCTGCTGACATTGCAGGATTCTTTTATGGATCCACCCACTTGTGACATCATGTATAATGACGTTTTCTAGTTACGCCTATTCTAGTTACGCATGCATATTTTATTTTGTCTTATCAGTTGTTACGCCTACTGCATCTGTTTCACTGTAATGCCTTTTCTATAAAAATGATTACCTGTCAATAATATATGCTCCCTTCCTTCCTGAACTTTCGTGGTGATGGAACAGAAGGCCCACAATTCGAATTGTCTTCCTTTATATTGGAATAAAGCCCTTTTAAAACCTCTAATACCACGGATTCTGCCTCTTATATTTACTGAGTTATTCTTAATAGACTTTACCGCATAAAAAATAGTACCGGTAACGAAATATTTACCACATAAATTGGCGCCCGAACAGGGACACTTTCTCATCTCACGCGCCGGCGGTGCGTTGCAAGCCCGGTCTCCTGCCACAGCTGACCGGAAAAAAAAAAAAAAACGCGTACCTGCAGGATTTCCTGTATCTCCCTCCGGCCAAGCGGGGACGACTGAGGCTGCGATCAACACCCAGACGAGGCGGTGAGAAGTGCGAAGTATCCCGACCAGAGCCTAGCTGAGAGAGCAAGATCCGAGGTATACAGAGTCCCGCCAGGTTCCGAAGTTCCGAGTCCAGTCGAGTCGAGTCCAGTCCGGTCCAGTTTCAGTTCCGTTCCGAGGCCTTCCGTTCCGAGCTACCCGGTGAGTACCATTACCGGGGAGGCACTTTACGTGCACATAGTCTGTGCCGGTCAAGACGGGTTTGGGTACACAAATCCGGTCTGCACTGTTTTAGCAGTGTATCTGTACTGTTTAGCAGTATATATAGTATGTTTTGCATATAAATAAGTATTATCTAGTGTCAGTATAATGTCAGTAACTAGTTTTCTATTAGTTATCATTGTTCGTAAAACTGTTAAGCGTTAAATGTTTTAAATACGTTCTATATATTGTGGTGTGAATGACTGTTCATTATTGTGTTTTCTTGTATAAAGTGTGTTCTAGTAATAAGGTCTAAAAATGCCGCTCTTTTCGAAACTAAGACAGATCAAAACTAGAAAAGGTGTACTCGAAGAAGCCGTTCCCATTCCACCTAGGGACACTCCAGGATACTTTATGTATCATAAGCATGGTCTAGATGCCGTATTATTTCTTGATTTATGGGTGGACTACACCAAAGAATTACCAGAGAGTCAGAGATGGCCCGCAGCAGGGACCTGGGATGCAGATTGCATCATGAGAGTAGAAGAAGAATTATGGAAAAAGAAAGCCAGACAGTCACAGAAAGATGCCATTGAATTATGGCGTAAAGAATCATATAGACGTACAGAAAAAGCACTCAGACAGGAAGAGAAAGGTAGAGAGAATTCAAATAAAGCTCGAGAAAATCTATTACTTGAGGAAGGTACCCGGGTAAACTCAGAACAACTAGACAGACAAAGAAACGCCCTTATGAATGGTATGTATCCACTTCTGGCCGAAGGGTTACCTAAGGCTACTCCGGAAATACCAAAAGACTTGCCACCTCCATTGTTTCCGATAAAAGCACATCCCAAATCACATCCCAAAACAGCAAAGGACGTTTTTCTTTCCTCCTATTTAGACGACGCAGCTCCCGAGTATGCTAATGCCATACCACCCACATCGCTTGCCGATGGTGTTCAACACCAAGAGCATACGTCTGTACCCCCGCAACTACAAACTCCTACACAAGTTCCAACAGGCCCGTCCGTCTCTACAGTTTTTCCCACATCTACAATCTCTGTCTCACCTTCAACAAATCCTTTCACGTCCAGCACCCCAGACGGTGCTACAGGAGGTACGACAGACATTTTTTCTACGCCACCCAGAGGAAATAAATTTTCCCTTAGAGAATTAGCACACCAACGTACGCCCAAACTAGCAACTCCCGACATGCTTAAGGAACTTCTAGTAGATTGTAGATATGATCCTGTGCCCGGTAAACGGGACGAAATGCTGCTGTCATCATTACGTATTCGACGAGCTGCAATATATTTAACGAAGCTACCAGGAATGACTACACATTTAGAAAATATGTATCACTTTGTCCAGTCAGGGCGAGGTCCTGAAAGTATTAGCAGAGCCATGGAGTACCAGAAAGCGGAGGTACAAGGACAACTGTTACGTTTCCTCATAAACTGTGTAATCAGAAATCAAGACCGGTCTGGGGTAAATCCGGAAGAAATGCAAAAACTTGTCACTTGGGGCCAGAATATATCAGAAGGGAGACATGATAAACAGTTATGTATAGTCGCTATGTACCGAAAAATCCGCAAAGAAGTAGAACGAATACACGAAGAAAGATTAGAGGTAGACGCCGCTGACCTAAACAGAGAAGAGGAGGAGCAAGAGTCAGAACAAGTAGAAACGATAGCTTATGTAGGTAGAGGAAGACCCCATAATAATACCAGAGGTTTTAATGATCCGGTACGTCCAATACGTCCAGAATATAATAGACATTTTCCAAACCCTATGCTAAATACAAAATCCCCTGAACACTTATTCCAAGCCGCTGATAAATTACTCCGAGATCGAAGGGGGTACCACATGCTTGATTCCATGGACGAACAAGAATTAGCCAGGTCAGCAGTACAACGGGCTGACAGTCCCGGCGAATACAATGATGATGTACTTGCACACACGTTTCTGAATCTAGACCCATATGAACAGCGTTTAGCTAGTATATACATGATTCAACACCTCCTTATATTATATAAAAGCCAACACTCCGATCCAGGACCCTTACCTGACATATTGACAGAACTACTCACAAATATATGGAGAGGGTCAGGTACTGATTTGATTAAGGAAATTCTAGAATCCCGAAACCAATATTTAAATTTCGTATGCCCAGAACACGTTCCAGTTCCCATCATGGGAAGAAAAATGTACCCGTTACGCGAAGTGCACCCAATAAGAGGTGCCGGTGATAATTTTACACGCGTGTTTGTGTACACGCCTATAACTAAACTAGAATTATTAGAAATGAAGAAAGTAGTACCCAGCCATGACAAGGACCCAGCAGGTTTCCACCGTGAGATAAAAGACATGTTACTCATGGGAGAGTATACCTACCCCGACATTATGAAAATATTAAAAGTCCTATTACCCGCCGGTGTTTATGAGAAACTCAAAGAAAAGGAATGGGAGGTAGGAGACCAAAAGATAGATTGGACAGCGTTGGAAAACGAAGAAAAGGCCCGAGCTGCAGGAGCAGGGCTTGGGGAAAAGACTACAGCACTAGCAGGATTACTAATACAGGTACTGCCACGTTTATTAACTACGAAAAAGGAAGACTGGGGTGCAATCTCTGCCTGTAAACAAAAACCAGATGAAGACACTAGTGATTTCTATTCCCGATTTGAAAAATGTTTTGGTATAAATAGTGGTATAAAAGCCAGTAGTGAGTCATATCCACATCTGTTTGTGACAAAATTAGTTGAAAATTCTCTGCTACAAGTTAAGAATAGAGTATTGAAATTCGAAAGTACCTGGCAAGGTAATACCCCATCACAGATGCTACAGATGTTACAATATCATCACAATAGAATTAGAGAAGAACAAGAACACGAACAAAGACGTATGAAAGATACAAAAATGAAAATGCTTGTTGCACAGTCAGTTCCAGCCGATAGTCATCAAAAGGGTGATTCCGCAGGTCTTACGAAAGGGACATGCAACTATTGTAAACAACCAGGTCATTATATACACGATTGTCCAGTCCTGAAACATAATATTGCTACAGGTGGAACACATGAGAGACCACGTCCACCCAGACAGGATCAGAACCAACAACAAATCCCTCAGCATGCACAACCTAGGTTAGCTCTGCAACAGCTAGCTCCGCAACAGGCAGCTCCACAACAGATCGTAGCACCACCACAAGCGCAGCCTATTGCTGCAACACAAGCAACGACACAACAGATGTACCAGTATGCACAAGCAGATTATCCCGATTATCAGCGATACTCATGAGATAGCCTAGAGAGGGAAGTTGGCTTACCCCTTATTGAGGTTCCTGTAGACCAAGAGGGACCTTATGTACATAGTGAACTATTAGGGGAAGACAGAAAGTTTTTACTTGATACAGGGGCAAGCAGAACAACTATAAGACGTAGTGAAGTTCCAGGGGCACCCCTCTCAGGCTCACAGAATATTTCCCTTGGATTCTCAGGAAAACCTATAATTAATGACGTAACACAACCTCTTCCACTTACAGTTGGTCCATTGACACGTACTACAGATTTATTGCTTACTAAATCATGTCCAGAAAACTTGTTAGGCATAAAAACATTGAAAGCTCTAGGAGCTATAATATGTTGTTCTCCGGAAGGAGTACGACTATTTTTACGTGATTTTAAAGGTCACTACGTGTCCAGAGACATGGATCACCGGCTGCAGAATTTACCTACACATTTATGGGCACAAGGCCCCACTGATGTCGGTTGCATGAACATTACACCATATCGAGTTACACTGAAATCAGGAATAGTACTACCACGAATGCGACAATACAAGTTACCACCCGATGCTGTTGTGGCTTTACTGCAAATCATTGACGAGCTCATTGCACAAGGAGTGGTTGTTGAAACTGACTCCAATGTATGTAATTCTCCGATAATTCCGATTCTTAAAAGAACGGATCCAAAAGCATCACCAGTATATCGATTAGTTATTGATCTGCGCGAAATAAATAAATGTATTGTACCACAATACCCTGTGGTCCCAGATATCTCTTCATTACTCACAGCTATTGACTCAGAAGCAACGTTTTTCACTGTAATTGATCTCAAGAATGCTTTCTTTAGTGTCCCAATCGATCCGGAAAGTCAATATTTGTTCGGATTCAGTTTAAATGGACGAAGTTTTAAATTCACACGCGCACCTCAAGGATTTACAGAAAGCCCCAGCATCTATAGCCAAGCACTGAAACGAGAACTTGACAGTATCCACATGCCAGTTAACACTGCCTTGCTTCAATATGTCGATGATCTGCTGATCACCGCCCGAAGCGAACCTGAATGTGAAAAAGCGTCACTGACGGTTTTGAAATTTCTGGCTGACAAGGGGCACAAGGTCTCCCCTTCTAAGCTGCAATTCTGTGTCCAGAGATTTGTTTACCTTGGGCACTCGCTGTCCAAGGAGGGAAGGCAGCTTACACCCGACCGCATCCAGTTAATCGCTAACATGCCACCACCCAAGACACAAAAGGAGGTACGGGCTTTTATAGGCCTCACTTCATACTGTAGGCAGTGGATCCCTCAATATGCATTTCTAGCAAAACCACTCATCCAGTTGACAACACAGGAGGCAGCCGCATCGACTGTCCTCCCTTGGACTCAAGAACATACACACGCCTTTGAAAGCTTAAAGAAAGCTTTATGCCAAGCACCTGTTTTAGCAACACCATGCTACAGTAAACAGTTTACACTCTTTGTTACAGAACGCGAAGGTACTGCTTTGTCAGTACTCACTCAGGAACAAGCAGGATCACACAAACCATGTGCTTATTTCTCTAGTACATTGGATCCAGTAGCTCAGGCTCTTCCTGCGTGCCTGAAATCGGTGGCAGCAACAGCTTTAGCAATCAGACAAAGCGATGCCATAGTGTTAGGACATCAATTGACAGTACAAGTACCACATGCAGTAGAGGTTCTTTTGAACCGCACACAGACACAACACTTGACTATAGCGAGACTCACCGGTTACGAACTGACATTGTTTCAGCCACACATAGAAATCAGACGCTGCAATACGTTAAATCCTGCCACACTGTTACCAGTGGGCGGAACAGATCCATTGGCACATGATTGTGTCGAAGTCATTACTATCACGACGAAACCCAGACAAGACTTGACAGATATCCCTTTATCAGATCCAGACTTGACATTGTATGTAGATGGGTCATGTATGAGAACAAGTACAGGAGAGTTAGTGGCCGCTTACGCAGTCACAACAGACACTGAAGTCATTGAAACAAATCGTATTAACACTTTGTCAGCTCAAGCAGCAGAGCTCATCGCTCTGACACAAGCCTGTATCCAAGCCAAAAATAAGAAAGTCAACATATACACAGATTCACGTTATGCATTCGGAGTCGTCCATGACTTCGGCGTATTGTGGCGAGAGAGAGGTTATTTAACTTCTCACGGTGCCCACATCCAGCACGGACCCCTCATTCAAGCCCTATTAGATGCGATTCATCTACCTACTACAATATCGATTATGAAATGCAAAGCCCATACAAAAGTTACCGATATTATTTCTCAGGGTAATGACCTAGCTGACAGAACAGCTAAACAGACTGCTCAGAATCAGACTCACACAACTGACATGACAAAGACAATAGTTCCGACACCAACACATTGCATGACAGTTAAGGATCCCGCCCTTGATGTAATTGACATACAGACACATGCTACACCAGAAGAAATAAAGAAATGGACTGAATTAGGAGGGATCCAAACAGATCAGGGATGGATGACGAAGGAAAAATCTATATGGTTTCTTCCCGACTCTATGGTCCAAGTCATCATTAACACAATACATAGTCCAGCGCACCTAGGAGAAAAAGCTATGCTAGACAGCATTCAACACATTTGGTTCAACAAGCACTTGCGAGCAGCCGCTAAACAAAAAGTTCGTACCTGTATGATATGTTGTCAGTTTAATCCAGGTAAAAGCATCCCCGTAGAGCAGGGTGGATTTCAAACTCCCGATCACGCTTTTGAAGTCCTCCAGATGGATTATATCCAGATGGAACGATGTCGAGGATTCAAATATGTTCTCGTAGTTGTTTGTGCTCTTTCCCGTTGGACAGAAGCATACCCGGTTTCAGATTACACTGCCCCGACTACTGCCAAACAGTTAGTTCGAGAATTCTTCCCACGGTACGGTTTACCACGTGTTGTCTACTCAGATAACGGCCAGCCGTTCTCATCCGAACTAATGAAACACGTTTCCCTTCTATTAGGCTATCAATGGAAATTTCACTGTGTCCGACATCCCGAGGCAGCAGGTCTCGTGGAACGCCATAATCAAACTTTGAAAATTAGATTGTCCAAAATATGTAGAGAAAAAGGAGTCGATTGGATAGTAGCCTTACCAGTTGCGCTCTTTTACATGAGAATGGTAGCACATTCTCGAACAGGGCTATCCCCGTATGAGGTGATCTTCGGTAGACCACCAAATATGTGGGGGACGCCTATACCTCGTAAAATCACTGACGTTGACTGTAATATGCTGACAGATTACCTGGCTTCCTTGATGTCTGCACTACAATCTTGTCGTTCACAGGTATCCGCAGCTTTTCCCGATAATACTGAGGTGAAGCCCCATGACGTGGTTCCTGGTGACCTGGTACTGGTCAGGAACTTTGACCGGAAGACCCAACTGGATCCTAGGTGGAAGTCACCGAAGTTGGTTCTACTCACCACAAGGACAGCCGTGAAAATCGAGGGAAGGAAAGGGTGGTTGCACTCGAGTCATATCAAGAAATTTTATGGACTACCATCCAATGTAGATACTCAACCCTGTATTCCCTCAAAGACAGACTCAAAGCTCCCCTTGGTTGAGCAATCGAACTCAGAAATGTATAAACTAAAATTGAGGTCTAGTAAGTCAGACAATTTGATTGTTTAAGTCCTCTCCAAGGTGAATCGGTTGAATTTGTCCCTGACATGTATCCTCTAGACCGGAATAGAGAAAGAAATCAGCGAATGCAGCTGAAAAAGCATGCGTATTGTAAATCACTTCGTAGTCACTGTACAGTAACATTATTAATTTTGTTTTTTCTAAGTCTTCTGATCATTATTTTTAGCATACTATTGCACATGTATTACCCTATTCTTAAACATGCTTACAATATAACTGCAGAACATTCTTTTAGCGAATTTCCTCCGCATGAATTGTCCTATAGATTTGCGCTGCGCAACAACACATTTATTAGTATGCTACATCATTCCCATCAAACCAGCAATGCCACAAATTGTTGGATATGTGGCCGACTCCCTCCCTATCAGAACTATAAGGGAGTTTTGCCCCTCTTTCCATATCCGTTCACACACAATGGCTCCTGTGGAGCATGGTTTAGTTTGATTAATACCCTAGATTCAAATTCCGCAGTTTATCAAGACAACTGGGTATGGGGAAACCTGAACCTAGTTTTACTTAAAGTCTGCTACCCTAACAAGGAGGGACTTCCCAAAAGAACAGGAACTGATCTAGAAAATGAAGTATATGGATTAGGTAACTTTACACTTAACCTCATGATCCTGAACGTTGAATCTGAAGCTACACCAATCTTGCCCGCCATGTCAGTATTCCCAGAAAAAGGGGAATTATGTATAAGAAAGAATGGTTCCATACACATGGGTCATAGTAAATGCACCACTGTAATAAAATTCAGTGATCAAGGCAAGTCTACATTTAGAGCTTCCCGTCATTCCTACTTCATATGTGGCCAGACCGCATATATATGTCTACCTTTAGATTGGGATGGTACTTGTTACATAGCATTCCTTCTGCCACCTGTTTTCCTAGCTCCTCCTGATTATCATAGAAATACCCATTTAGTACACAATAGACAACAGAGAGATCTCCCAATTGTCGATTACACTGAAACAGCATGGGAAAAATACACAGATTTCAATAAAGGATTCTTTCCCTATATAGGTACAGTCACTAATAGTAAGCTGATACGTAGATTAACCAGAACCCTTGAAGCAGTAGTGAACGAAACTATTTCCGCCTTAGGCAATTTAACAGAAGAGCAGTCTGCTATGCGGATTGTTGTGCTTCAAAATCGTCTTGTCCTTGACGTCATCCTGGCCGATAGGGGCGGAGCTTGTAGGGTCATCGGATCAAGTTGTTGCATTTTCATACCAGAAAATTCGCCGTCAGTATATAAAGCCATAACCCGCCTTCATAAGATTATAAGCCAGATACACCAGAGTCCAGGCACCTGGACTTGGTCCGGTTGGTTCTGGGGCGTGTTGTCAGCCTGGGGATGGAGAATCCTATCCTTCCTAGGTATTGGCTTTCTCATACTATTCAGTTGCTGCTTATGTCTACAATGTGGGCCAGCGATTTGTGGTCTGTGTGCCACATCGTGTATCCCACATCCACGTTTTCATTCAAGATCCCGGAAGAAGAAAGAAGAACAAATGATGCTATATGAACAGATCGATGGATTGATGAAGATCGATATCTCCTAAGGGTCCGAAGGGGACAAGGAGGGAATGAGGAAATATGAATTTTGTGATCAGTTATGTCCCCTATCGTAGACCCCAACGGCTCCATGTACATGCTATAAGTACATGTATGTTTCCTCCTGCTCCAGTTCTGAAGACGCAAACATATGTGCGTCCACCGTCAACAGGTCCTCTTTCAGATCCGCCATGAATGGGTCAGATATTCCATTCCTAAGTATGAAAGGCCACCGACTTTATATGGTTCACTTTCCACATTTTACAGATTCAGGCGAGTAGGCCCGAATTCTGTCATCAAGCCTTTTCCTGCCTTCTGCCTCTGAAAGCTCCAGTCTGAGCCTGCATCTGTGACCATGAACTTTGTCTTACTCCTTGCGCGGCTAACGGTGCCTGATCCAGCCTGTCGCCTGCCAAAAAACTGTATTTCACCTTCGAGATTATCTCCTTCGCTCCTCATCCGATGCATTCCTGTCTAGTAGTTTAGGTAAACATTCCTCCAGCTACCGTGCAAAGGGGTCAGGCCTCGCTGTCCTCATGCAAGTAATTCATAGCCCCGTTACCATGGAATATTCCTACCCCCTCGCATCTAGTGTAGACACTTAGACCTTGTACACGCACTAACAGTCAGTATAGTCAGTATAGAATAAGATTCTATCCTAAGAGACCTCTCTTTTTGGATAACACAGTTCTTTAAACATAGGATATTAGATATGATTTGGGATTAGGTTGACATAACCCCAGACCTCTGTCTCCACATGTAGAGCTAAATGTCAAGTCCCCTTCACCCTCTAGTTGCACGTCAATCACACGTCATGCGGCTGCGCGCGCATCTCTGCCAAATATTTCTGCTGACATTGCAGGATTCTTTTATGGATCCACCCACTTGTGACATCATGTATAATGACGTTTTCTAGTTACGCCTATTCTAGTTACGCATGCATATTTTATTTTGTCTTATCAGTTGTTACGCCTACTGCATCTGTTTCACTGTAATGCCTTTTCTATAAAAATGATTACCTGTCAATAATATATGCTCCCTTCCTTCCTGAACTTTCGTGGTGATGGAACAGAAGGCCCACAATTCGAATTGTCTTCCTTTATATTGGAATAAAGCCCTTTTAAAACCTCTAATACCACGGATTCTGCCTCTTATATTTACTGAGTTATTCTTAATAGACTTTACCGCATAAAAAATAGTACCGGTAACGATATATTTACCACACTGCCCTAAACCCTAAAACACCACCCCCAGCACGACCCCTACAGTACCCAAACACCACTGCATTACCCTAAACCCTAAAAAATTACCCCTAGCATAACCCCCTACTCTACACCAACACCAGTGCACTACCCTAAACCCTAAAACATTACCCCAGCATGACCCCTACACTACCCAAACACCACTGCACTACTATAAACCCTAAAACACTACCCCCAGCACGACCCCCTACACTACCCAAACACCACTGCACTACTCTAAACCCTAAAACACTACCTCCAGCAGGACCCCTACACTACCCAAACACCACTGCACTACTATAAACCCTAAAACACTACCCCAGCACGACCCCCTACACTACCCAAACACCACTGCACTACTCTAAACCCTAAAACACTACCTCCAGCACGACCCCCTATACTACCCAAACACCACTGCACTACCCAAAACCTTAAAACACAACCCCCAGCACGACCCCCTACTCTACACCAACACCAGTGCACTACCCTAAACCCTAAAACACAACCCCCAGCACGACCCTCTACGCTACAGAAACACCACTGCACTGCCCTAAACCTAAAACACTACCCCCAGCACAACCCCCTACACTATACAAACACCACTGCACTGCCCTAAACCCTAAAAAACTACCCCTAGCATGACCCCCTACTCTACACCAACACCAGTGCACTACCCTAAACCCTAAAACATTACCCCAGCATTAGGCCTGGGCGGTAAATTCCGTTCCGTTCACGGAATTTGCGAAATTTGGGTAATTTCGCGTTCCGCGGAGAACGCGAAATTGCAAAAAGCTACGTTCCGCAACTTCGCGAAATTTTTTGCTTGTTCGCGTTCTCAATATGCGTGTTCGCGAGATATTTCACCTCGAGCACGCAAACAGCGATCGCGAACAGGAAAAAAGTATCGCGAACAAGCAATTCCGCGTGTTCGCGGAATTTCTGCATGTTCGCGGAGATTTTTTACCGTTTCGCGGAGATTTGCGTAACGCGATTACGCAAATTCCGCCCACCCCTACCCAGCATGACCCCCTACACTACCCAAACACCACTGCACTACTATAAACCCTAAAACCCTACCCCCAGCACGACCCCCTACACTCCCCAAACACCACTGCGCTACTCTAAACCCTAAAACACTACCTCCAGCACGAACCCCTATACTACCCAAACACCACTGCACTACCCTAAACCCTAAAACACAACCCCCAGCACGACCCCCTACTCTACACCAACACCAGTGCACTACCCTAAACCCTAAAACATTACCTCAGCTTGACCCCCTACACTATCCAAACACCACTGCACTACTCTAAACCCTAAAACACTACCCCCAGCACGACCCCCTACACTACCCAAACACCACTGCACTACCCTAAACCCTAAAACACAACCCCCAGCATGACCCTCTACGCTACAGAAACACCACTGCACTGCCCTAAACCTAAAACACTACCCCCAGCACAACCCCCTACACTATACAAACATCACTGCACTGCCCTAAACCCTAAATCACTACCCCCAGCATGACCCCCTACACTACCCAAACACCACTGCACTACTCTAAACCCTAAAACACTACCTCCAGTACGACCCCTCATACTACCCAAACACCACTGCACTACCCTAAACCCTAAAACACAACCCCCAGCACGACCCCCTACTCTACACCAACATCAGTGCACTACCCTAAACCCTAAAACATTACCTCAGCATGACCCCCTACACTATCCAAACACCACTGCACTACTCTAAACCCTAAAACACCACCCCCAACACGACCCGCACACTACCCGAACACCACTGCACTGCCCTAAACCCTAAAACACCACCCCCACCATGACCCCCTACTTTACCCGAACACCACTGCACTGCCCTAAACCCTAAAACACCACCCCCAGCATGACCCCTACAGTACCTAAACACCACTGCACTACCCTAAACCCTAAAACACTACCCTTAGCACGATCCCCTACACTGCCCAAATACCACTGCACTGCCCTAAACCATGAAACACCACCCCCAGTACAACCCCCTACACTGCACGAACACCACTTCACTGCCCCAAACCCTGTAATACCACCCCCAGCACGACCCCCTACATTGCCCGAACACCACTGCACTACCATAAACCCTGAAACACCACCCCCTGCATGACCCCCTACACTGCCCGAACACCACTGTACTGCCCTAAACCCTGAAACACCACCCCCCCACATGACCCCCTACACTACCCAAACACCACTGCACTACTATAAACCCTAAAACCCTACCCCCAGCACGACCCCCTACACTCCCCAAACACCACTGCGCTACTCTAAACCCTAAAACACTACCTCCAGCACGACCCCCTATACTACCCAAACACCACTGCACTACCCTAAACCCTAAAACACAACCCCCAGCACGACCCCCTACTCTACACCAACACCAGTGCACTACCCTAAACCCTAAAACATTACCCCAGCATGACCCCCTACACTACCCAAACACCACTGCACTACTATAAACCCTAAAACACTACCCCCAGCATGACCCCCTACACTACCCAAACACCACTGCACTACTCTAAACCCTAAAACACTACCTCCAGTACGACCCCTCATACAACCCAAACACCACTGCACTACCCTAAACCCTAAAACACTACCCTTAGCACGATCCCCTACACTGCCCAAATACCACTGCACTGCCCTAAACCATGAAACACCACCCCCAGTACAACCCCCTACACTGCACGAACACCACTTCACTGCCCCAAACCCTGTAATACCACCCCCAGCACGACCCCCTACATTGCCCGAACACCACTGCACTACCATAAACCCTGAAACACCACCCCCTGCATGACCCCCTACACTGCCCGAACACCACTGTACTGCCCTAAACCCTGAAACACCACCCCCCACATGACCCCCTACACTGCCCGAACACCACTGCACTGCCCTAAACCCTGAAACACCACCCCCAACACGCCCCCTTCACTACCCGAACACCACTGCAGTACCCTAAACCCTAAAACACCAGCCCGCGCATGACCCCCTACTTTACCCGAACAACACTGCACTGCCCTGAACCCTAAAACACTGCCCCCAGCATGACCCCTACAGTACCCAAACACCACTACACTACCATAAACCCTAAAAATCTACCCCTAGCTCGACCCCCTACACTACACTAACACCAGTGCACTACCCTAAACCCTAAAACACTACCCCAGCATGACTCCCTACACTACCCAAACACCTCTGCACTACTCTAAACCCTAAAACACTACCCCCAGCATGACCCCATACACTACCCAAACACCACTGCACTACCCTAAACCCTAAAACACTACCCCCAGCACGACCCTCTACACTACAAAAACACCACTGCACTGCTCTAAACCCAAAACACTACCCCCAGCACAACCCCCTACACTACACAAACACCACTGCACAACCCTAAAACCTAAATCTACCTCAAGCACTACCCCCTACACTACACAAACACCTCTGCACTACCCTAAACCCTCAAATACATCCCCTACATGACCCTCTACACTGTCCCAACACCACTGCACTGCCCTAAACCCTGAAACACCACCCCCAGCACGACCCCCAAAACTGTCCAAACACCACTTCACTTCCCTAAACCCTGAAACACCACCCCAGCACGAACCCCTACAGTGCCCTAACACCACTTCACTGACCTAAACCCTGAAATACCACCCCTACACGACCCTCTACACTGTCCCAACACCACTGCACTGCCCTAAACCCTAAAACACCACCCCCAGCACGACTCCAAAACTGTCCGAACACCACTTCACTGTCCTAAACCCTGAAACACCACCCCCCTGCATGACCCCCTACACTGCCTGAAAACCACTACTCTGCCCTAAACCCTGAAACACCACCCCGCACGACCCCCTACACTTCCTAAACACCACTGCACTGCCCTAAACCCTGAAACACCCCCCCAGCACAACCCCCTACACTGCCCGAACACCACAGAACCACCACCCCCAGCATGACCACCCACACTGCCCGAACACCACTTCACTGCCATAAACCCTGTAATACCACCCCCAGCACGACCCCCTTCACTTCCCAAACACCACTGCACTGCCCTAAACCCTGAAACACCACCCCTCACATGACCCCCTACACTGCCCGAACACCACTGCACTGTCCTAAACCCTGAAACACCACCCCCAGCCAGACACCCTACACTGCCCGAGCACCACTGCACTGCCCTAAACCCTAAAACACCACCCCCTGCATGACACCCTACACTGCCTGAACACCACTGCACTGCCCTAAACCCTGAAACACCACCCCACACATGACCCCCTACACTGCCTAAACACCACTGCACTGCCCTAAACCCTGAAACACTACCCCAGCACACCCCCTTCACTACCCGAACACCACTGCACTACCCTAAACCCTAAAACACCACCCCAGCATGACCCCCTACTTTACCTGAACAACACTGCACTGCCCTAAACCCTAAAACACCACCCCCAGCATGACCCCTACAGTACCCAAACACCATTGCACTACCCTAAACCCTAAAAAGCTACCCCTAGCACGACCCCCTACTCTACACCAACACCAGTGCACTACCCTAAACCCTAAAACACTACCCCTAGCACAACCCCCTACACTACACAAACACCACTGCACTACCCTAAACCCTAAAACACCACCCCCAGCACAACCCCCTACATTACCCGAACACCAGTGCACTGCCCTAAACCCTAAAACAGCACCCCCACCATGACCCCCTACTTTACCTGAACACCACTGCACTGCCCTAAACCCTAAAACACCACCCCCAGCACGACCCCTACAGTACCCAAACACCACTGCACTACCCTAAACCCTAAAACACTACCATTAGCACGACCCCCTACACTACACCAACACCACTGCACAACCCTAAATCTACCTCAGGCACTAACCCCCACACTACTCAAACACCACTGCGCTACCCTAAACCCTAAAAATGTAACCACCACCGCATGCCCATCCCCCTTACCTCTCACTCCTCAACATTCCTCTCTCCTCATAGTTCCTGCTTCATGTCATCTCTGAGGGGCGGTGCACGTCGTTGTGAGGAAACGAAACAGCCTCTGTTTCCTTACAATGACGTGGATCATCTATATTTTTTTAGAACTCATGGTCATTTACCATACATACCTTTACAACAAAATTCATTGTAATGGCATGCGCGGTAAATGGCCATGCGCTCTAAAAAGATGCGTAGTAATGACTTCGCGATGTACAACTCATGCGTGGTAATGCATGCATTGTAATGGTATCGCAAAGTAAAACATTTGTTGTAACAGCTGTTTAAAGATCGAAGCTGGACCCTGTTCTTCATTGAGTCATTTTTTTATAAATTAGGAGGAAGGAATGTGTTTTTTTACCGAAAAGTGCATTCCCGGCTGTTGTATTGTGAAAGTGTCCGCGTGGCCTGGTTTCACTTCCGGTGAGAGAGTGGAAGAGTCTGTTTGGATCTAAAGGGGTTCTGCTGTAGGACGGGGCCGGCGGGACACGTCATCAGAAAACACAGCTAATGGAAAGCATTGTCCCCGAAGATCCTGTGTTATTCAGTGCCCTCGTTCTTTTTTCTGTGGGTAGTGGTGCTTGTCACTTCGCTGACCCGCCGGTGCACACGACTGGGCTCCCCACCTCATGTGCCATCTGCAGGGCCTCTGCCCTCGGATCACTGGTTTCGGTTTCTGGAGTGGTAACATAAACAGTTGCTCCAAAAGGCCTAGCCTGAACACTTAGGTGAATATCCCCTGCGCCAGCATTCCACTGAAATTCTTTCCTAACTCTCCCACGTCGACCACTATGTCATAATAGCACGGCTCCGCTCGCGACATCGTATGACATCATAGGAGCCATAGGAGGACCTCGTCGGCGTGCTGACGTCAGCTCCACCACTGAGGTAAACAGGTGGACCGACACATTTTCACATGTATACATAGTATACTAAATATATATATATCTATATACACAAATGCATAACCAATAAAGACATAAAGAAATAGCAACAGATGAAGCATTTTTCACTATTAAAACAAAAGCATGATTAAGACATATTAAAAACATTCCTGCCAAACAGTAAAAGCATCTTTTTGGTAGAAACAAGTGGACAACGGGGAGGCGGGTGGGACAGTGAGGAATCCACAGGCAGATACTGTATCCACCAGAAAAAGCGTTAAGGTAAGTAACTTGCTCTTCTGATGGATACTTCTGCCTGTTGATTCCTCACCTTTTGAATAGAATCCTCAAGCCGTACCTCACCCGGAGGAGGGTGTCCACCTGACCAGACCAAAAAATCTTGCAAAACAGATTGAGTAAAATGGCCATCCCTTCAAACCTCCGAATCCAATAATAATCGAATAATTTTTACACAAAATTATATTCAAAATAATACTTTAAAAATACTTTTATTAATACATTTAGACAAACACTTAAAGGAAAACTTTTATTTATAATTAATTTAAAGATATTTCCTACTTTTTCAAACTACGCCAAAGTCGCGACCCCAGCGCGACTTTTCAAAATGTCTACCAGAATGCACACAGCCATCGTGTAGGGTGCGCGACGGGTGCGCGACCTCTGTATAATATTTAAAAAGAAAAAAGAACGAATATAGTTTTCTTTACTAAAAATGATTCACAATTTTTTTTTAATATATATATTATATATATGTATATATGTATGTATATATATATATATATATATATATATATATATATATATATATATATATATAGTTTTCAGGCACGTAATAGTTCGAAATTAGCATTTAAAAAACCATTGAAATTAACTGAAAAAACCATAGGTTTCAGGAACGTTATAGTTAGTTGGACATTTCACTCATACAAAACCATAGCAATACCGGCGTTATAGTTAGTTCAGCTAACTATAACTCGCGCCCCCGCAATGCACTGCTGATGACGTCACATATTACATCATTCATGACATGGTCAGTGACATCACTCATGACATCACATCACAAATGTCCAAATAACTATAACGTCCCTGAAACCTATGTTTTTTTTGTGAATTTCAAAGGTTTTTTAAAGGCTAATTCCTAACTATAACGTCTGTAAAACCTATGGTTTTTTTCAGTGAATATATATATATATATATATATATGTGTATATGTATATATACATATTCACTGAAAAAAACATAGGTTTCAGGGACGTTATAATTAGTTGGACATTTGACTCATATAAAACCAGAGAAATTTGCGTGTTATAGTTACTTGAGCTAACTATAACTCGCGCGCCCGAAATGTACTGGTGATGACGTCACATATTACATCACTCATGACATGGTCAATGACATCACTGATGACATCACTGATGACATCTCAAATGGCATCACTGATGACATCATCCAGTGAATGTGAGTTTCTGTAAAGTTTAAATATTTTTCATATATATCTATGCCAAGGTGTATTGAATAAAGAGTGAATTTAGAAGTCCCTGAATGGATTATTTAGTAGGTGCGTGCTTGACTGTATAACTGAGTGATTGAACATGTGTTACAGAATGTATGGCTTAGTGACTAAACTGTGTGAAAGTGTTTATTAGTGTCTCAGTTGGTGTATAAGCGTCAGCATGGGTTGGTGAGTAGCTACATGAGTGTCTATATGGGTTATTGATTTGTTGTCTGAGTATCTGTAGGAGTGCCTGAGTGTCTGTGTGGATAGGTGGGGGGGTGTAACTCTCTGCATACATGTCTGATCTATCATTCACTGGTTGTATGGACTCAAAAGTACATCTGGGAAGGGCTGTATGGGTGAGTTAGTGTGTGTATGGGTGTGTTGGTGAATGTATGAATGTCTCAGTGGTATATGTGTGAATAACTACATATGTTTTAAGGCAGTATATGTGAGTGTTGGAGTATATAAATGACTATACGTAAGAGTAAGTTATTTGAAGCAGTAGGTGTATAAAAGTGTCTGCTTGTATCAGTGATTGTATAAGCCAGTAAGTATGTGTTAGTATCTGCATAAATAAGTGATGTGGTGTGTGTATAAAGAACGCAGTTGGTGTGTATAATTGTATACATGAGTAAATGGATATGTGGTTGATTCTTTACATGACTGACTAGGTGTGTGAGTAACTCTATGGATGAGTAGCGGACTGTGACTGTATGTATAGATGTATGAGTACATATTATAGTGCTATATTGATGAGTAACTGCATGTATAAGTAAGTGGATGTGAGTGTAGACCTAGGAAATTGTGCGTGGTATGTAGGATCTGGCATTGTTGTGTGTATGGTTTCAAAAATAGTAGTCTGTATTTTAGAGTGCATGTATCAGAGTTTATATTAGGCCATCAGTATAGGCATCAGATTTTCAGGTGGATGATGTCATCAGTGATGCCATTTGAGATGTCATCAGTGATGTCACTGACCATGTCATGCGTGATGTAATATGTGATGTCATCACCAGTGCATTGCGGGCGCGCGAGTTATAGTTAGCTCCACTAACTATAACGGGCAAATTTCTCTGGTTTTATATGAGTCAAATATACAACTTACTATAACGTCCCTGAAACCTATGGTTTTTTCAGTGATTTTCTAAGTTTTTTTAAATGCTAATTCCTAACTATAACGTCCCTGAAACCTATGTTTTTTTCAGTAAATTTCTAAGGTTTTTTAAATGCTAATTCCTAACTATAACGTCTGTAAAACCTATGGTTTTCCAGTGAATTTCAAAGGTTTTTTAAATGTAAATTTCATATTTTTATATTTATAAAACCTATATTTTTCCAATTTTTTTGTAATATTTTGGACCTCTATTATCCTTTTTTGTTTTTAATTTGAAAATATGTAATGTTTTATATCTTCAATAAAAAGTATGTATATACATTTTTGGGAGAAAATTGAAGTCCTGTACCAGTAGTGTACCAAGCTCCGTCAGCACGCAAATCCTATCTGCCATATTGCTAAACTCGTAAAGGATGCGCTTTTCGTATCCGACAGGTTCATGGCACCGCGTCCCACGTAACATCATATACGTATGTGGTCGCGCCAGCTGCTACTTTGGTAGGCGACTGGTATGCAGTACCAAGCCATGCCTTTCGTCATGTACGTATGGGATCAAGCCCGCTGCGCGTTGGGTATGCGACGAGTGCACTCTGCCAGGCCCTGTGTTATGTCATAGACGTATGGTGTCGCACTGGGAACGCAATTCCCTCATTTTTTTTTGTCTCAAAACTATATCTAAATAAGTTTAAAGTTTATAGGAGAACAAGCAATAATCTAAAATATTTTAAACATTTATATATTTCTAACTGTAATAAACTTATATTATGCTAATATTTTCTCCAAATCGCGTCGGGTGTGGCCTCCTTGTGCGCTCCCTGCACGATTCCCATGTGACCTTAAAGAAAAGCATTTGATTGGTTCATAACATTTCCCATTGTAACAGTTCAGGACCCCACCCAGTTTCGCCATTCTCTCTACAGCGTTTGATGAGAGACTCCTCTTCTGCTTACAGAGCTTTTTTGAAAACTTTTTGCTAAGTACACATATTTGACAATACACATAACATGCAACCATCATATTCATCAATATTCATGCTCTGTAAAGCAGCCTTCCACCTGTGATAGCCATGCATCTAAAAGCTACATAACAGAGCTTTTCCCCACTGCCAGAGGTAACATGGTTGCATACGCTGTCCACAGCACAATCTAATGTGGTTCGGCCCAGGGGCAGTATCATGCATAGATAATGAACATAAGGACACAGATAGATAGAGGAAGTTTGTATGGGCATGTGCGCTTGACTCCTTTTTATTACCAGGGTCACATATCCAGTGACGTCTGTGCTGGATGTTTGTGGGGTGAGTGTAAACCAGCCCTCAGTGAATGGATGCTGCTAGCATCAACTACAACAGTAATCATTGGATCAAATACAGAGATTCAATAATAAAAGGGTCAATAGTTTGCGCTGCAGTAAGGTAGGGAGACTAGATAAGAAATAATACAGAAAAGATTATATCGTAATAGAACCATAACTTGTGGTATACTAAGATACAGGCAGTAGATCTGAAATAATATAAATAAAGATTGTATCATAAAGGGTCCATCAGATCTAGTGCACTTAGATAGCCACATCAGAAGCATTCAGCATGTGCACAGCCAGCGATGATGCGTGCTGCAGGTGGGCCGCACTAGGAGCAATGTCTGTTGCCTACAACACTACATCATCTGCAATAGCGACTCGATCTGAATTGTAAACACTGCTGTCTGCAGTGTAGGCCAGAGAGGGGTCAGCAAGGGCCCACATGGCATTGACTTGAGCTGCCCAGTTTGCCGCACGTGAAGCACTAAAAACCGTGTGCCGACTATGTGATGATGCGTATGCGTGGTGCGGACTGGAGCAATGTCTTTTGCCTACAAGACTGCGTCATCTACAATAGCGACTCGATCTGAATTGTGAACACTGCTGTCTGCAGTGTAAATTGAAGGCAGTAGTGAGCACAGTCTTTCATGAATACTTTTTCTCACGTCCTCTTCACAAAATACAACAACATAAATTACACAAAACTCTGCAATAAATAAATCAAAACAATTCAAATTGCGATCTCTGCTGTCCACTGTGTACACAGTTATTCAGTGTTCTTTACCACTACCAAGAAGAATTTGGTCATTGTATTAGACCCATAAGTCATCTTAAAAAACTTTTTCAAGCAAGTACACTAAAAGGCTATTGTGTATATATCAATAGACGTTGTAGTTAGTTGCCTGCTGGATTCTGTAATTAAACAATCACCACTCGATCTGAATTGTGAGCCCTGCTGACCGCACTGTAGGCCAGCGGCAGTTGTCATTAACGCCTCACAGCCACATGCCGTTGGATTCGGAAGCACGCAGTTGGTTGCACCTGATCGGAGTAGGTACACAGAAAGCATCACAAACTTTAACTTCTGACATCCTTAATCACAGAATCAAGACCCCGTTTCACTGTTCCGACCTGCTGTACCACGGTGTACTCCACCAACTGCAGTCAACCAAACCCAATAATTATGTGCAGCTGTTAGCTATGGAAGCACAGAGTCTGATGCACCTCAACAGATGGAGTTCTGTCAAAACCAAGCAGCAAGTAATATTGGACATCGTCCATTTTGGGATCAAGACACCGTTCCACTGTTGGGACCTAGAGTTGGTTGCACCTGGTCGAAGGGACTACCTTCAACTCCACTCTCAGATACAGTTCTAACATCGTCCATTGTGGGATCAAGACACTGTTCCACTGTTGGGACCTAGAGTTGCTTGCACCTGGTGACAGGGAGTACCTTCATCTCCACTCTCAGATACAGTTCTAACATTGTCCATTCTGCGATCAAGATCCCATTCCACTGTTCGGACCTGCTGTACCATGGTGTACTCCACCGACTGCAGTCACCCAACCCCAATAATCATGTGCAGCAATTAGCTACCGAAGCACAGACTCTGATTCACCTCAACGGAGGGAGTTCTGTGATAACCAAGCAGCACGTAATATCATCCATCGTCCAGTTTGGGATCAAGACCCTGTTCCACTGTTCGGACCTGCTGTACCGCGGTGTTCTCCACCGACTGGTGTCAACCAAGCGCAGTAATCATGTGCAGCACTTAGCTTCGGAAGCACAGAGTCTGATGCACATCAATGCAGGGGCTTCTGTGAAAATTCACAAGCAGCAGGTAATATCGGACATCGTCCATTGTGGGATCAAGACACCGTTCCACTGTTGGGACCTAGAGTTGGTTACAGCTGGTCGAAAGGAGTACCTTCATCTGCACTCTCAGATGCAGTTCTAACATCCTCCATTGTGGGTTCAAGACACCGTTCCACTGCTGGTACCTCTTCGACTACTTTGTTAGTAGTATACAGAGCACTTCATGGTGCTGGGCCTCAGGCTGGGCGCTGTCTGCCTGTGTCGCGGTAGCCAGTGTTGATCTCAGGAGCCTTCCCAGCTCGCAGACCTCGGCCCAAAAGCTTCCGCTGGCACGTGGTGGGCCCTCTTTCACATGCGACGGTGTCAAAAGTTGAACTGTGGGGCATATGTGCGTTGCAGCGGCCATGCCAGTTTCTGGGTAGCAGAAGGCTGAGAGCATTATTCCCGCAGCCACCTTCGCCCACGGCGTCAGCTGTGCAGACCTGACAGACATGTTCGCCATTCCGGAAGAGAACCACACCCAGAGAAACGTGCCTTTTATTCATACCCCTAAGCTAGCCTTGCGTACGCCGAGCCAGCCCACTACGCTAAAGATTTGAGGGGGAGGGGGCACATACGCCCTATGTTTTCATAATCTTCCCCACTAACTGTACTATCATGGTTGCGTCCACTGTCGACTTCACTCAATAGACCATCAGTGTATGTTGACATGTAAATGTCTGTGCTCTGCATACTCAAGTCTGTCCGGCACATCCCCTCAACACTTTGCATTGTATACTTTTATAATCGAGAATCACTTGCCACCTTCGCACATACTTTGCTCCCATCTCTCCCCGCATTTTGCATTGTGTGGCAGAGGTGCTATACTTGGTTTCTGTACATGGCTAGCTACGGTTCCCACAGTACGGAGTGTTGTTGTGTCTGCTAGGTGTACATGTTGTTTGTCATGTTGTATGTGATTATATAAGGTAGCGCGTTTATTCACGAGCAGTGGTTTCTCCCATTTACATATCGTTGTCTTAAAGAGGATACAAAAGTTTTTCTCACAGGTGAAAAGTGGGACCACAATGGCAATCATTCATTACTATGAAAGAATGTCCAACTGCACGACGCTTCTAAGCTTACAGTCCCCAATCGTGTGTGCTTTTTTTTTGCAGAGTTTTATATAGCGCAAACTTGACCCAAATCCAATCAGGTATCAGAGCGCTTTACATAGCACCAGTTATGTTACATGAGGCCCCCCCTTTCATTTTTTTGTTAGGCACGGATTTGCCCAGAATCACAGGAAGTTCAGTGTCATTACCGAGACTCAAACCCAGTTCCCCAGGTCCTAGGTCGAGCGCTCTAGCCGTTAGGCCAACTCCTCTTCCTCTTAAAAGCACACCAACTCCCACAATCAGACCAACATTCACACAGCTTTCTAACGGCAGTTATCTGCTTCTTAATACCATGGACTGCTACGCAATGTGAGCCGGCATACCGTATGCCCTTACTGTTTCAAACCGGGTAACTTCCTCTGGCAATCTCTATTCCCACCCAAACAAAGTAACTCCCAAAGTTCCACTTGGCCTTCAATACCTACTTTGAAAACAGATTTTATTAAATGGAGCAAACTGAAAGCGCTTTTGTTTCAAACAGAAGTGTCCCTCACTTCTCCAAAAGTAATTTATTGATTGCAGATAGCACAAACTTCAAGTAAAATACACTCCCTTTTAAATATGAACCTCCCATTACACTTTGTGAATTGTTACACAATTTTTGACACATCTGACATTTGAGGTCTGGCACACTTTTTTAACATTGTCTGCTCCAGCCTTCTCACAGGCTTTCAAACTGGTTTTAGTCTAATACCAGACTTCATTCATTCGATCATCTCTGGAATAACAGCAACAGTGCCCATAATTCTCGCTCTGTTTGCAGCCATCCTACTACTATTTTAGCTTGTTAAAAATGGCTACGCTCCCTGTGGTAACAAGCATGTCTGACAGAATATGCCTTTACGCGAAGATACATCAACACCATGAAAAAATGGAACAACTTTTCGGCTGCCTGCCTCTATCTATTATCGGAGCCAGCTACAATCTGACATTTATTTACACATATACAATCTGCGTGCAACCATCTTTTTATTGCAAAACTTGCCCAATCGACTGGCGAATGGATCTATGCCTTGCCAATATCCCAGCAAACGCTCCCAATATCCAGCAGGTAATGGAGAATCTTGAAAACCATGAACTTGATTGTTCGTGCAGTGGAGCAATGGCGGATGCAATGCAAAATGGTATCCTGGTGAAATGGTATTTTTATGCAGCCGCGAAAGATCTCCTGCAATGTGCGACCTTTGACAACATAGCAGATTGCCTGCCAATTCAAATTGCCGCTCCAACATTCGAGGGACATTTCTGTCCCTTCGAGGATATGAAGTGGATCACTTCGCTTTTCTCAGACAATGGCAACAATCGCCTCTTGGAACATTGCGCATCTCAAACCGCTGAAGAACTTCCGGACTGCAATCTCCAAGACTTGTAAGAAATTCACTTTATTCTTGAATTGATTTTTTCCAACTTTGTTACTTTTTCCTATTACATTTTTTAATACACTTCAATTGAACTATTTTCATATATTAACTTTCTAAGTATGCTTAGGCATTTTAACCCTGTTTTTATTATTGGCCCTTACCTTTCCACACCAACCAGGGATGGATGATGTATAGCCTATGCAAATACGCTATTTACTTGCTAAATCAGCCTAAACCCAACTTCCATTTTGAAACCATATCTATTCTTTGTACACATGTCTCTCTGCCTGCCTCTTATCCACGAAGCCCTTTCACACAAATTAGCTCATCCTCAGCCTCTGCTCACGAACTGGCGATCAAGATCAAAAAACACGGCATTGTTTAGGAACTGGTTGGCACAGTGTGGTAATCGTATCCTACCTTTATTTTCATTCTACAATTTACAGTCATTCATGTCTTATAGGTATTGTTTATTTCACATGGAACTGTAACATGTAATGTGGAATTGACTGATGAAGAAGCTTAGCTTTGAATACAGCTCTTGCACCAGTGGTTCCATTTATGGCGCTTACATAAAGACACTTTTTATATAACTTGCAGACTCCATCGCTTCATCCCACACAGCCACTTTCTTAAACACACCTGATTTCACCATTTGTCTTCTGTGGCATTGCAACATTCTGCATTATATTCTTCATGATTATTTCTTTATTCCTGCTTGCTAAAACACTGCATTTGAGTCTTCAGACCGGTGGGGGTGAGTAGTTTGCTTCCCGCTCCTGCTATAGTCTAAACCCATACTAACACCACTTTCACAGCTATGCTACAGTGGCCAGTATGCTACAGCGCCAGGAGCACATCAGTTTACAGCAATCAGCTCACAGTTTCATCCCCGAGTGTACTGGCACCTCACCTCAGCACCATCTCATTCTGGTCAAAATAGCACTTTCACACCGCAAGGGGTGAATACTTCACTTCACAGTCCCTGTATAGCACACCCTAACCACCCCACAGAGCTCACACCGTTATACTCTAAACCCATACTAACACCACTTGCACAGCTATGCTACAGCGGCCAGTATCCTACAGTGTCCAGAGCACATCAGTTTACAGCAATCAGCTCACGGTTTCATCCCTGAGTGTACCAGCACCTCACCTCAGCACCATCTCACTCTGGGCAAAACAGCACTTTCACACTGGTAGGGGTGAATACATCGCTGCACACTCCCTGTGTAGCACACCCTAACCACCCCACAGACCTCACAACGCTCCTACCCTCCTCTTTCCTACTCTTTTTGCCCTTTTTTCCCCTTACTCGCTTCAACGGAATCACAAAATGGCAGCCAATACTTCCTAGTTGCAACCGCTTGCAGTGCTCACAACCAATAAGCAGCAAGCTCGTGCTCATAACGCCTCAGCCAATCAGATGGCAGAATTCCCAAATATCAATATCGGTAAATTTCGATATTTCTCAAAAACTACTGAACGGATTTACACCAAATAAACAAAAGCGTGCTTTATCGACCAAGACCCTTCTGCCTGCCAAATTTGGGGTAATTCCGTTCACCCATTTGACCTGTAGCCTTGTCTAAAGTTTCCTACAGAAATTAACATGGAGAAAACACGTTTTGGGAACCCCATTTTTTCTTGCCCCTCCCTTGATGAATCACCCCCAAACTTCCCACATAGGAGCTGATATAAACCAAGAATTAGTTTGGAATATTTCATGAAGATTTATCAAACGACGCCAAAGTTATAAACAAAACAAAAAATGTTCTTCCTATGGAAACTTGGTCCTAACTATAACTACCTACTGGCGACCACCAGTAGGTAATGCAATATATGTATATGTATATATATATATTTATATATATAGATATATATATTATCTTCTGGCGGTCGTTATAGTTAGGACCTATTTTCCATAGGAAATCCACAACATTCTATTTGGAATAACGTTGGCGCCGGTTGACGAATCCTTGCGAAATTTTCCAAACTTTTGGCTAGCTCCGCTCCGCTACTACCCTGAAAGTTTTGCGGTGATCCGTCAAGCGGGGGCTGAGAAAAAAGGGGGGTCCCAAAACGCGTTTTCCCCATGCAATTTCCCATAGGATCTGTTGTCGCAGCTACAGCCCGAACTGCTGAACAGAATGACACCAAATTTGGCGTCAAAGAGGTAGTCCTCAGTTCGGACTCGTACCTTTTGCATATATGGTGTGAATCTGTTCAGTAGTTCCTGAGAAAATTAGGGTAAAAAAGTTAGTGATATCTATTGCCGCGGAGGATCCGCGGACCGTACCCGCACTGTAAACGCACCCTCCCTGAACCGAGCGCGCACCCTCCCGATCGCGCACTGAATGCTAATTGGCTGTCGAGTGTCTCTTTACATTCGAAACCAGGAACTGTTGGCGGCCATTTTCTGCCTTGGTAGAAGCGAGGCTGAAGATGCAAGGGGAATAAGTGTGTAAAACATATAAAGGGGCAGAGTGGAAATACTCTGACCCTCTAGAGGTGCTTAGGGGGTCCCAGAAGGACCCCCTGGGGCCCCCTTTTAAAAAAAAAAAAACACGGGGAAATGCGCGCACGGTGCGTGCATCCTATCGCGTTGGATGCACGGATTCTCTCGCGGTGGGTGCGCGGATCCACGGCAACGTTTTTTGAAAAACGACAAGAAATCATTGGTTGTATGAAAACTTTCTACACTGAAAGGTAGGGTGTATATTTTTGTTTTTTAAAGGTATGATTGTTATTGGTTAACAAAAACAGACTGTAAGGAACATTATATATGATAAGCTGATATGTTGAAAAGTCAAGCACACTTCCTGTCTTGTGTAGGAACATTGTGTGCTGAACTTGTGACCTGTGAGCTCAGTGCAGTGTTCCATGACCTGTTTCTATGGTAACAGGCAAAAGGCAGATTGGGGGAAGGGTTGAAATGTATTTCAGTTGGAAAGGGTTGAAATGTTTAACCAATAGAAATGTGTGTTTGCTTTTGAGTTTATGTGCAAAGGATTGTGATTTGATGTTTACATGTATATGTGTGGAAAATGAAAGGGAAACTTTTTCATTCTTTGCTTTTGCTGAGAGGTGCACAGTGCAGAGATTCTGTAAAAGGAAAATATGGTGAGTGATTGATATACTTCTTAATCTACAAAATAACTTGAAAGATGAGTTATTTAATAGTGAGGGGATGTATATAGACTATTTTGATTTTAATCAGACTAATGTATTTCTCCTGCTAAAGTGTAGGGAGTACTGTTTTTCTCTACAATGTGTGTGCATGCAGAAACCATTCTGTGATAAGCATTTGTGTTTTTCATGTGTTTGTAGACAGATAACTGTGCTGTTTTTATATTTTGGTAGAATTAGAAACCAGTCATTGTTTATGAATTTGTGAAATGAGTTATGTTATGTTTCTATACTAAAATGTAGTACTACTTCTAGATGAAGAAATGTGTTTTGGTATAGTTCAAGGGATAGTGTTGTTTGTCTAGAATCACACAGTGAGTCTGTGTGCATTTGGGAACCACTGTGAGAGAAGCATTTGGTAACATCGTGTATTTGCTGACAGATAACTGTTTTAACTTGTCATGTTGTGAAGTTTTAGTAGCATTAGAAGACAGTTATGGCTTATGATTTGATTAAATGAGTCAGGCTTTGACAGAAAAGTGCAGTCCTGAAATATGTAGATTGTGTGCAGTTCCCTTACCAGTTGCACTGTAGTGAATGAGTTTTGGTAAACTCCTAGGGATAGTGGTGCATGTCTAGAATCACAGTGTGAGTTAGTGTGTATTTGGGATCAGTTTGAGAGAAGCATTTGGTGATATCATGTATTTGCTTACAGATAACTGTTTTAAAACCTGTCATGTTGTGAAGTTTTAGTAGCATTAGAATCCATGCTTTGCTTATGCGTTGATTAAATGAGTCATGCTTTGACAATGATGTGCTGTACTTAAATATGTAGATTGTGTTCAGTACCATTAACTCTTGCAGACTAGTGAATGAGTTTTGGTAAACTCCTAGGCTAGTGTTGATTGTATAAAATCACACTGTGAGTCTGTGTGCATTTGGGTAAGGATTGTGAGAGAAGCATTTGGTAACATTGTGTATTTGCTGACAGATAACTGTTTTAAAACCAGTCAGGTTGTCAAGTTTTAGTAGCATTAGAAGACAGTTATGGCTTATGCTTTTATTAAATGAGTCAGGCATTGACAGTAAATTGCAGTCGTGAAATATGTAGATTGTGTGCAGTTCCCTTACCACTTGCACTGTAGTGAATGAGTTTTGGTAAACTCATAGGGATAGTGGTGCTTGTCTAGAATCACACTGTGAGTTAGTGTGTATTTGGGATCAGTGTGCGAGAATCATTTGGTAACATCATGTATTTGCTGACAGATAACTGTTTTAAAATCTGTCATGTTGTGAAGTTTTAGTAGCATTAGAATCCAGTCTTTGCTTATATGTTGATTAAATGAGTCATGCTTTGACACTGATGTGCTGTACTTAAATATGTAGATTGTGTGCAGTCCCCTTACCCCTTCCACAGTATTGAATGAGTTTTGGTAAAGTCCTAGGATAGTGTTGATTGTCTAAAATCACACTGTGAGTCTGTGTGCATTTGGGTAAGGATTGTGAGAGAAGCATTTGGTAACATCGTGTATTTGCTGACAGATAACTGTTTTAAAACCAGTCAGGTTGTCAAGTTTTAGTAGCATTAGAAGACAGTCTTTGCTTATGCGTTGATTAAATTAGTCAGGCATTGACATTAAAGTGTAGTCGTGAAATATGTAGATTGTGTGCAGTTCCGTTACCACTTCCACTGTAGTGAATGAGTTTTGGTAAACTCCTAGGGATGGTGTTGTTTGTCTAGAATCACACTGTGAGTCTGTGTGCATTTGGGAACCACTGTGAGAGAAGTGTTTGGTAACATTGTGTATTTGCTGACAGATAAGTATTGTAAAACATGTCATGTTGTCAAGTTTTAGTAGCATTAGAAGACAGTTATGGCTTATGCTTTCATTATATGAGTCAGGCATTGACAGTAAATTGCAGTTGTGAAATATGTAGATTGTGTGCAGTTCCCTTACTACTTGCACTGTAGTGAATGAGTTTTGGTAAACTCATAGGGATAGTGGTGCTTGTCTAGAATCACACTGTGAGTTAGTGTGTATTTGGGATCACTGTGAGAGAAGCATTTGGTAACATCATGTATTTGCTGACAGATAACTGTTTTAAAACCTGTCATGTTGTGAAGTGTTAGTAGGATTAGAATCCAGTCTTTGCTTATGCGTTGATTAAATGAGTCATGCTTTGACACTGATGTGGTGTACTTAAATATGTAGTTTGTGTCCAGTACCATTAACTCTTCCAGAGTAGTGAATGAGTTTTGGTAAACTCCTAGGATAGTGTTGCTTGTCTAAAATCACACTGTGAGTCTGTGTGCATTTGGGTAAGGATTGTGAGAGAAGCATTTGGTAACATCGTGTATTTGCTGACATATACCTGTTTTAAAACCGGTCATGTTGTGAAGTTTTAGTAGCATTAGAAGCCAGTCTTTGCTTATGCTTTGATTATATGAGTCAGGCTTTGACATAAAAGTGCAGTCCTGAAATATGAAGATTGTGTGCAGTTCGCTTACCACTTCCACAGTAGTGAATGATTTTTGGTAAACTCCTAGGTATAGTGGTTGTTGTCTAGAATCACACTGTGAGTCTGTGTGCATTTGAGAACCACTGTGAGAGAAGCATTTGGTAACATCGTGTATTTGCTGACAGATAACTAATTTAAAACCTCTCATGTTGTCCAGTTTTAGTAGCATTAGAAGCTAGTCTTTGCTTATGCATTGATAACATGAGTCAGTGTTTGACACTAAGGTGCAGTACCATGTACTATTCTGTTCACTGTGGCAGAACTGAAAATTTAAAAGTTTTACCTAAGCACTGTCCTATAAGTAGTCTGATTATTTAGTCAGTTTCTAAGTACCAAATAGACTGCTTCAAATGTCTATGCAGTATGCATGTAGTGTTCTAACATACTATACACTTGTCTTTTACACCTTCAATTCCCTAGTCAGTATCCATACACTTCCAGGAAACATCCTGTCACTTCATTTGCAGTCCTCTAGAGACCCATTCAACAGCATGTACTAATCCATTCACTGTGCCAAAACCCAAACACTTATAAATTCACCAAGACACTCTCTTTCCAGTACTCTAATGATTCAGTCACTGCCTAAGTATTCATGCACTGAGCCAGGTCTTAGCACATGGACTTCTTCAAACCCCTATCCACTATGCATGCAGTCCTCTAAGCACCTACACACTTGTCTTTCACACCTTCAACTCCCCAGTCAGTTTCCGTTCACTTCCAGCAAACACCCTGTCACTCCATTTGCACTCCTCTAGTGACACATTCAGCATCATGTACTAATCCATTCACTGCGCCAAACCCTAATAAATTCACCCAGGCACTCTCCTTGCAGCACTCTAATCATTCAGTCAGTACCCAAGTACTCATCCAGTGACCCAGGCCTTAGTATATGGACTGCTTCAAACCCTTATCCACTATGCATGCAGTCCTCTAACCACCTACACAATTGTCTTTCTCACCTTCAATTCCCTAGTCGAGTGGTTCCCAAACTGTGCGCCGCGGCACCCCGGTGTACCGTTAGGAGTAGCCGGGGGCGCCGCTCAGATTTGGGAAAGATAGCGTGTGGCTGTGGGCTGAGCAAGCTTATAATCATGTTGTGTGAATGTGGGCAGTAAAATAATATGAGTCTTTTGACGCCTACCTGAATGCAGCAAGTGAAGCTTATTCCAGCCGCAGCGCAACTCACGGGGGAGTTACAAATGCCACCTGCATAACCCGGGAACTTGGTTTGGCCCAAGAGCGCAATGCCGCCATACGTGCGTGCGTGCTTTCACAGACGTAACCACCGCATACGCAGCAATGACTGCCCGCCGTGTTCTGCCGTGCCTTGGACGACCCTCTTCAAAAAGTAACAAGTAGGTAAGAGGGCTGATTCACTGCTTGCTCATTGACTAGTTTAATTTGACAAGTCGAGTTTGAAAGGGACAAGTTAAATAAATGTGCAGTGGCACACAGTCTCGTCGGAAAACAGGAGTGCATCTTAATGAACACGTAGGCTCCTCGCAGAACAAATTAGGCAAACAGGTGCATATGAATGAAATTTATGGTGCAGTAAAGCTTCCTGGGGAACAAGAGTTATGTAGGGGGGAAAAACAGACTTGTGACATTTTCACTCAAGTCAAGATAAAGATTTCACTTTGGGCAAGTTCACTTTGGAAATAGGTCGCATTGCAGCCAGGATTAATTTCTGGACCCCAGTCTGACCCTCAGCTAAGGCCAGGCAGGAAGCATGTAACTGAATTAACCTGTTTCCCATTCTGCCTCAGTGAAAGCAGTTTATCATTGTTCCCTCTGTATATTTCCGCATGTTAGTGACAACATAAGAGACCTCCCAAATTAAATAAGTATAAAGCCTTTTCTGGAACTGGTACTACCCCTCCCTATTTCTCTTACACTATTAGCCTAGCGCTTACCTCGGACGAGACATCGCAGTGATATGCAAGTTCAGCTCAGACTGCAGCAACCTGGGCATCGGAGAGGCTGTTAAATCAACCCAGACTGGGGCATGTATGTTTTATTTCTGTGAAGAGGAGTGCGGCAGAGGGATGGGAAATACAGGTAACTAAAAGTGACACCAAAACTTTCAGTCTGAGAAAACAAGGGCAAGCAGCAGGTGGAAGAAGGAATACACGGGGGTAAAACAAAGTGTGAAAGAACCAAAGGGGAAGAGAAGGAAAGCAGGACATAAAGGCAGAGAGAGGGGAGAAAAAGAATGTTGAAGAACAAAGGCAGCAACAAGAGGGATGAGGGAATAGAAGACGCTTTAGCAGGCTTTTTCATAATTGAAAGTTTCACAAAGCGTCATTAATTGACCAACAACAGATACAGCAGAGGCTGCAACAATGCAAGCTTCCTTAAAGCACCGAACAGGCACACATATAGCTGCTCTTTTTTTAGCATTTAGTAGTGCATTCTTGGGCTTGTAGTTTGCCTTTTTTACATTATTATGCTGAGTATTATCTCGCAACTCATGGCTAGCGAAAGCTTTTAGCTAAAATGCCTGGACTGCTCAGAGGTGTCATACTCACAGAAGGTGATGGCAGGAATGCTTCAGTCTGTCTAATCATGGTACACTTGATAAAGCATATTTCACTTAATCCAGGTCCGTAATTATTAAAGCTTTTATTAAACAACTGCTATATTTTTATTTTGTTACAAATATGATTATAATACTTTCATCGCATCTCAATACATTTCAGGGAGACAACTGGAAGTACTCCCGAGGTCGGATTTACATTCCCCCACCGATAAAAAAATGGCGGGGAGCCATGGCCAAATGCCAATTAGGTCAAGGGAGCCACAGGTCGAAAAAGTTTGGGAACCACTGCCCTAGTCAGTATCCATACACTTCCAGGAAATACCCTGTCACTCCCTTTGCAGTCCTCTAGTGACCCATTCAGCACCATGTACTAATCCATTCACTGTGCTAAAACCCAAAAACTTATAAATTCACCAAGATACTATCTTTGCAGTACTCTAGTCATTCAGTCAGTGCCTAAGTATTCATACACTGAGCCAGGCCTTAGCACATGGACTGCTTCTAACCCCTATGCACTATGCATGCAGTCTTCTAACCACCTAGACACTTGTCTTTCACACTTTCAATTTCCTAGTCAGTATCCATAAAGTCCAGCACTTGTGACTGCCTTTGCACTCCTCTAGTGACCCATTCAGTACCAAGTACTAATCCATTCCCTGTGCGAAAAGCCTAGCACTTATAAATTCACCTAGGCACTCTCCTTGCTGTACTCTAATCATTCAGTCAGTACCCAAGTAGTCATGCAGTGAGCCAGGTCTTAGCACATGGACTGCTTTAAATGTCTATGCAGTATGGATGCAGTCCTCTAATCACCTACACAGTTGTGTTTCACACCTTCAATTCCCTAGTTAGTATTCATACACTTCTAGTAAACACCCTGTCACTCACTCAGTGTGTCTCCTTATAGTACTGTAATCATTTAGTCAGTTAGCATGTAGTCTTTTAGTGAGGTAGGCTTTAGTGTATAAACTGCTTCAAAGTAGTATGCACTATGCATGTAGTGTTTTAACGATCGTCACACTTGTGGTTCAGGGCTATAGTTTCTTAGTTAGTTTTTATATAAAATGTGTTTGTACAGTAATGGAATAGTATAAATTTGAAAGTTATTAATATACATTTATTTGTGATTCTTTTTTACAGATACAGAACAAGGAGTGTTTCTCATCTGTTTGCACTCTTCTCGTGCAAGATTGTTTGGATGAAGGGTCCTTAGGTGATTCATCATACTTGCTGTGCCGCACGAGTATTTTTTGTTAGAATCTCCTCGTAACAGAACTCTTTGGCAAATCTTGTGAATGAAGAAGGTGGCATTGGTCTTTGTTTGCCCCTTGGAAAAAGTTAAAAATTCCTTCACCACTGAAGAAAAACGTTGTGGGCGTGGTGCCTTCTGCAAAAAAAATCCTTAGATTCAGTAAACATTTTAAAGTGGCAACCTTTACAGTTTTTGTAAGTTAAACTTATGAAATTTTGTTAGCTGTATGCATTTTATATATCTGTGATTTGTTTCTTGTGGTATTTTGTTGAGAATACCATGTTTTTTTTTAACAATCTTTCTGATTTTCCAGGTCTGTCGTCGACATCCGTGGTTCCCACAGGAGTGTTCCGCCTTGTTGTTTTGTATTATTGTTGTTACATTTTGTTTATTAGTTTATTGTTTATAATTATGTTAATAAAAAAATAAAGTTTGAAAATAGTTTATCGTTTATATATTTAATATTATAAAAAATAAAGTTTGGAAAAAAAATTCATAATGTTTTTGGTTGTTCTCTTAAGTGCTGTGTGACTCTTTCTTGTTCTTATTCCTGTTATTTGATGGAGTCCACCACGGTGTTAAATTTTGGGGCACTTATCGCTGGAATACTAGTGATATCTGCAGTTTGCACCAACTTCTGAATAGTGTGTTCGATTTTTCTGAAATTTACTTCCGTTAAAGTGCTGATAATGAAATTGAGAGTAGCCGTTCCCGTGCAAAAAGACACGAGGTGCACCTTTGCGATTTATTCTAAATACTAAAATCCTGAATTGTATTGCACTGAGGTATTGGCTGCACTTACAGTGTACACACAAGTGTACACACAACATCTATTAAGAAATCTCATTGTATTTATATTGATTGGGAATAGTGCGTCAGGTGCTGGATCTTGACGAGATACACTGCTCAGTTCGTATATTGTTGTGCACACGAAAAAAATCACATCACAACTTTCACACCAATTGCAATGCAAAACAAATTCCGGCGATAAGGCACGTTAGCACCAGGGATTTTACACCTGCTTTCTGCTGGTGTTAAGCAGGACAACTACCTGCGCCATGAAAGGGAACACAGCCGAGAGCCACAGCAGAACACCCACAGGTGCCATAGAGTCAATGAGCATGATACAGGGATACCCATGAGGGGCAGAAGACTCATCTCAACAACTCCAGGACCGCCAATGCCCCCCAAACCCACATCTTAGTAAGTGTGTCCCTGTGGTCATTGTCTTAGCATGATACGCACGAGCTCTGCAACATCACAGTGTGCTGTCACCTCAGCGTTGGCAGTGAGCCTGGATGTGTAGCTACATACGCATCCTCCTGCATGCACAACTGGCGTGTGCTGGTCTGTCGTTCACAGGTCAGTGCAGGGGTGTGCCTATCCGGCAAGGGGAAATGGGGTGTCTCGGACATGTCCGTGTACAGGAAGTGCGGTAAGTGTGTCTCTGTGTTCTGGTGTGGCCTGTTACAAGAGCCGCAGCAGTCGATGTTGTAAAGTGGCATGCACCACCTCCAAACGGCACTTTGATGTTGTAGTTGGAATGCAGCAGGACATGCGCAAATAGACATTACAATGGTGTGCCGTACGAGTGCACGAGATACAACAGCTCACCGTACAAAAGTGTGGGGGCTCGTGGGAGGGAGGAGCAGCCATTTGTCAACATAACACACAGTGAACTCGACCATGTGCCACATGCTGGGCATCTCATCCATGATGACCACGGTCGCAGACATCCCACAACACCAACGACTGGCCTTTGTACACATCCTGTATGAATGCAGCGTGGTTTTCACTTCTATGCTCGTTCAGTGGTGTGATGTTGGCAGGTTGTGTGACTTGTGCTCCTTGTTGGTGTGTTTCATTTTGGCCATTGTTAGTCTATATGTATGTTTTACTTAATTGTGCATGTGTGCCATTCTGCCTATCTCCCCCCCTCCCTCCACTCCCTGCTTCTTCCTCTTCCTAGTGCTGTTGTGTCTATAATTTTGTTGCTGCACACATAAATACATGTAAAGAATAAATTAGAATTGTTCCTTGATTCATTTAGGTTTCAAAACTTCTCTATTGGTTTCTTTTTAATTTTCCATATGAACCGTTTTTTTAAATATTCAACAACACATAAAAGTCAGAAGTGCAACGTATTCTATCAACACACTTTCTAGAACATTCTACAATACGTGCAGGTTAAAAGTTCATCAATTTTTTCAAACTTTACGATTTTTTTTGTAACGTTTTCTTCAACATTTAACGACACGTGCAGGTTAAAAGTTGACAATTGTTTTAAGTTCGAACAGTGCCTTCCAAATGCAAGTAGCAGGTGTGGTTGAGCTGAGCAAATTTTATCCTATGATATGTACTCCACGTTATAACGGCTTTTTCTTAACCAATCACAAAGATGCTTTTCCACAAAACTAATGTGCACCCTACTTTTAAAAAAGAATGCTTTTCATGATATCTTCAGAGATAAGTTATAGATAGGAATTAGCATTTAAAAAACCTTTGAAATTCACTGAAAAAACCATAGGTTTCATGCACGTTATAGTTAGGAATTGGCATTTCAAAACCTTTGAAATTCACTGAAAAAACCAAAGGTTTCAGGGGCGTTATAGTTAGGAATTGGCATTTAAAAAACCTTAGAAATTCACTGAAAACACCATAGGCTTCAGGGGTGTTATAGTTAGCTGGACATTTTCCTTGTACAAAACCCTAGAAATTCCCCTGTTATAGTTAGTTCAGCTAGCTACAACTCGCGCCCCTGCAATGCACTGCTGATAACGTCACATATTACATCACTCATGACATGGTCAGTGACATCACTGATGACACCACTGATGACATCTCAAATGACATCACTCATGACATCACTGATGACATCATCCATTGAGTATGTGTTTCTGAACAGTTTTATTATGTTTAATATATATAGGGAAAGGCCTGTTGAAAAATAAGTGGGTGTACAAGTGTGTGAATGGATGATTTTCTAGGTGCGTAACTGAGTCTATAAATGAGTCATTAAATGTATCTTACTGCAGACTAGTGACTAAACTGTGTGAATGTTTGTATGTGTCTGTGTGTTGGTGTATAAGTGGCTGCATGGTTTTGTGAATAGCTATATGAGTGTCTATATGGGTTATTGATTGGTTGTCTGAGTATCTGTATGGGTGCCTGAGTGTTTGTGTTGGTAGGGTGTGTGTGACTCTGTGACTAGATGTGTGAGTGGGTGATTCAGTGGGTGCATGTTTTTAAGAGTGCATCTGTAATGGACCGTATGGTTGGGTGAGTGTATGTATGCGTGTGTTAGTGATTGAACGCATATCTCAGTTGTACATGTGTCAGTAACTACATATGTGAAATGCAGTGTATATGTGTGTAAGAGTATATAACTATCTATATTTGAGAGTGTGTGATTTTGGGAGTGGCTGTATGCGCCATAGTGCAAGGATATCTGTGTCATGTGCTGTTTGTTTTTCTGCAGAAAGACACAGAATTTGTTAGTATTTTTATGAGTAAGTGAACTTGAGTGTTTTAACTGTATAGGTGAGTACATTTTACTGTGATTAATTATTTGCATGACTGACTAGATGTGTCAGTACCTCAATGGATGATTGGCGGTGTGTGAGGGTCTATATAGGTGTATAAATGCACAGAGTGACTGTAAGTATGAGTGACTGTACAGGTGAGTGAGTGGAGATGTATGTAGATCTAAATGTCAATGAGTGGGTGAGTAGTTATTGGTATTGGAGTATCTATGGTTGTCAAAATGGCCGTCTGAAATTTTGAGTTGGTGTATCAAAGGTTATATTAGGGTGTGAGAAGATGCACTAATTTATCACATGGATAACGTCATCAGTGATGTCATCAGTGATGTCATTTGAGATGTCAACAGTGATGTCATCAGTGATGTCACTGACCATGTCATGAGTGATGTAATATGTGACGTCATCAGCAGTGCATTGCGGGGGCGCGAGCTATAGTTAGCTGAACTAACTATAACAGGGGAATTTCTAGGATCTTGTACGAGGGAAATGTCCAGCTAACTATAACACCCCTGAAACCTATGGTTTTTTCAGTGAATTTCTAAGGTTTTTTAAATGCCAATTCCTAACTATAACGCCCCTGAAACCTTTGGTTTTTTCAGTGAATTTCAAAGGTTTTTTAAATGCCAATTCCTAACTATAACATGCATGAAACCTATGGTTTTTTCAGTGAATATATATATTTATATATATATATATCAGTACTGCACAGTCCTCCTTCTGGTCAGCTCGGGACCCTTGAAGAGTGGCGCACGCACCGGCGTAAATAATGCAAAAATCCTCAATAAGTGCGCTCTCAGAAAACACCAACTCCGTGAAATATAAGAATATCGCTGTTTATTCACAACGCGTTTCGCTTAGACAAGCTTGATCACGTGAATACCGTGCACCCAATGACAGCCGAACTTATAGTAATCATGTCAATCACAGGTAAGATGGCAAATAAAGAGAGAGGACTGAAAAGAGATTCATCTTGGCAGACATCTTAGAGTGGAGCGTAATCCATGGACACCGGATAAGTGCCCTGGATGCCTCTAATTTAAACAAGATTCAAGGTTAAATGCACAATGAAACCAATGTTAAAGTGAAGCATCCTGCTGGGGCACCTCTATATGTGCAAATGCAAATAAAAGGTCATCCGATAACTCCAAATAAAACAGTGTAAACATGTTGAAACTAAAGCAATAAATGTGCTTAGATATATGGTTAACTGTTATCAAATAAGGTATGTACACTACAGGTTTACCAAAGACCTGTCAGTTATCAAAATGCTCCAATTACGAAACAGATAAGCTCACACCAGATAATCTGTGTCTTGCTCCAATTGGCTGAGGTATCGGACAGATAAATATATAGGTGTATGATGAACATCTAGATGGGTGAACCAATTAATTGACAAAATAAATGAATGGCTGCTCCATTATCGTTGCATAATGTCAAACAAGGGGGGGGTTATTAAGGCAAGTGCCCAAAATCTTAAGGGTGATGTGCACTAGGTCTAATGCATACTATTCCTTGGTGTAGAACGTTAGAAGTTCACTGAAAAAACCATAGGTTTCATTGATGTTATTGTTAGTTGGACATTTAACTCGTACAAACTAGAGAAATTCCACTGTTATAGTTAGTTCAGCTAACTATAACTCGCGCCCCTGCAATGCACTGCTGATGACGTCACATATTACATAATTCATGACATGGTCAGTGACATCACTGATTACATCACTGATTACAGCAGTGCATTGCGGGGGCGCGAGTTATAGTTAGCTGAACTAACTATAAAGGCAGAATTTCTCTGGATTTGTACAAGTGAAATGTCCAACTAACTATATGTAACCTATGGTTTTTTCAGTGAATTCCTAAGGTTTTCTAATGCTAATTTCTAACTATAACATGCCTGAAACCTATGTTTTTTTCAATGAATTTCAAAGGTTTTTTAAAAGCTAATTTCGAACTATAATGTCCCAGAAACCTACGTTTTGCCAGTGAATTTCAAAGGTTTTTTAAATGCTAATTTCTAACTATAACATACCAGTCGCGTTTCCAGAGTGGTGGAGAAAGGGGAGCGTGGCCTCCAAAACACCTCTTAGCAATCCCACTGTGTGGGTTTTACTGGAGGTAACAGGAGGAGTAGTTAGCCCCCAACATGAACCTTGGTGGCCAACTATCCCTTTTATTACCACCAGTAAGTCTCACACAGCAGGAATTCTAACTTCTTATATCAGGCCACACCCCTTCCCCGTACCACTGTGCAAACGTGCCCCCTAGTACGTTGTAAGTTGGGGGACTAAGTCCCCTTGAATCCTCAGTGTCCCTGTGTGCCAATTAGCCCACCAGGTACCTCCAGGAAGCAGCACTGAGCTGCTTTGCAGAGAGGTGGTCCAAGGCCACACCCCTTTTTACAATTCTCTGCAACGCAGCTCTGTGGCACTTACTGGAGATTGCTGGTGGGCTAATTGGAGCCAGGGACCCTCAGGATTCAAGGGCACTTAATCCCCCAACTTACAACATGCCAGAGGGCCCGTTTGTTCAGTGGTGCAAGGAAGGGGCGGGGCCTGATGTGACAAGTGTGCAAACACACACTGTGGTGCGTTTTAAGTTGTGGGATTAATTCCCCTTGAATCCTTAGGGTCCCTGGGGGCCAACTAGCCCACCAGAAACCTCCAGTAAGCACCACAGGGCTGCGTTGCTGAGAGGTGATCTGAGGCCATGCCCCTTTTTACTCCTCTCTGCAATGCAACTCTGTGGCGCTTACTGGAGGTACATGGTGGGCTAGTTGGCCCCTACGGACCCTCAGGATTCAAGGGGACTTAATCCCCCAACTTAAAACGCTCCATGGACCGTGTTTGCACACTTGTCACATCAGATCCCGCCCCCTCCCTTCACCACTGTGCAAACGCACCCTGTGGCGCGTTTTAAGTTAAAACATAAAACAACTGATGAATGCAGGAGTTCTCCTCACACTTTTATGTCCCATTATCGTTTGGTGGTGGGTGGGACTGAGACAGCTGGGTTTGGGGACGCAGTGTTGCATTCTGCTCCGATGGTATGACTTATTGCGGTGCAAAATAATGTCTGTTTTTGATATTCAATGAAGCCAATTCTTGCTTTGGTATCTGCTCATCTGGTTTGGTCTGGGACGGGGAAGGCTGACGAGGAGGTAATGTCCGGTTACTTACCGGTAATATTCATTACTCCGAGTCGTAGCCCTCCCTGTCCCAGTCTGGGTTCCCATCCCTCCCTCCCTGTTCACCATCTTGTGCTTGGTGGTGCAGGCTGTGGTTCTGGGCGTCACATGTTATATGCCTAAGGGTATGGGAGTGGCCTGGAGGGAAGGGATGGCCATGGAGTTTTGCTTGGGAGTTTCTGGTGGGAGGAGCTATGCTCATCTGGTTTGTACTAGGATGGGGAGGGCTACGACTCGGAGTAATGAATATTACAGGTAAGTAACTGGAAATGAATTCCTAAAGCTAGAGAATTGTCTGGCTTGTAGAATAATCCAGGTCTTGGATGAAGCAAGTGGTTGGAAGGAATTTGTGTGCAGAGGGTGATTGTGCAGGAGTGAGTGTTGTAGTGCAGCAAGTGCTAAGGCAACAGGTGCTAGAGTGTGACAGTGGTTGCTGGAACTGCAGTTTGTTTTAGCTTGTGTAGAAAATGGTGTGGTCCGTGATGAAATTGCAGCAGCAATGGTGTGGGTAACACAGTTAGAAAAGGAGCTGCCAGGGTAGACGTGACAGTCTTGGTATTGGTGTATCAATTGCAGAGGGAAAGGTGAAGCTATGTTGATGGTGCAGGGTTTTCTGCTGCAGGGTTCATGCATCAGTCACCGAAATGGTGCATTAAGTGCTGGTTTTCAGCAGCAGGCACTAGGTGTGGTGCAGGCATTATACCTTGTGTTGTGTTGGTTGCTTATATTTCAAGTGCAACAGATGCTGTGAGTAGTGACACATATTCCCATGTTTGAGGTGCAGTTTTAATAGGGGCTGGTCTAATGCGACAGGTATTGAGGCTCACAGGGCAACATTTGTCTGGTGATTGTGCATCTTCTACTGATAAAGCTAATTATCCTGCAGACATAGTGGTGCTTTTGCTGCTGGCACTGGTGTAGCTGAAGATGCACGAGGAATTGCTGTATTATTCTACAGGCATTAGATTAGTGTTTCAGTTAATATGAGTGTGTAGCTTGTAACGTGGTTGGTTCAGCAGATGCTGAACATGGCCACAGCCACTGGAAAGATGTGATTCTTGTGCTGCGGCGTTTTCTGCATAATTATGAACGGGTTGCACTTGGCCCATAATCCATCATCTTCTGCATAATCTGCAGATTTGAACCAAAAAATGGTTTCTACGTGAAACGGATCAAACATTACTAAAGTTGATTGATTCTTGTTGCCACACAGATAGAGGAGGTTGACTGGACATCTTTCCATTGGTTATTACTGTACTTTGGATGTTAAACGTGTACCAATGAGCTGAAACTTTTACCCATCAGTTTTAACATGTGAAAAAAATGCAAACCTATGAAAAAAAAATATTACAAAATGTGCCTCTTTAGGATGCATAATTTGCCTTTTCTTGCGGCGTAATTTAGTTAGCCGTCACGTAATTTGGTCATCTCCTGCTGCATACTTCCAGTGGCCCTGAGTATGGCTCTTGGGGTGCAGAGAATAGTGCAACCAGGGCTGCTACGTGAGATAATGCAGTGTTCGTTTACAGGTGGTAGGAGTGGTACACCAGAGTCTGTGGTGTTGTTTTGCAGCTTCTGGCATAGGTACAGGTGTTAAGGAAGAGCTGGTAAGGGATATCTGGTGCTGCAGCAAGATCGGGTGCTTCACCTGCTAGCACGGTACTGCTAATGGTGCAATGGGATCGTGCATATAAGTGACTGTGTGCAAGGCGTGATGCAGCAAGTGCCACAGCTGGTGGCGGGGTGCAGTTAGTAGGTGTTTGTGCAATGGCAGCAGACGCCTATGCTGTTTTTTATAGCCGATGCCTCTTCGGCTGTTTCAGCGGGTCAAGGAGGTTGGCCAGCAAGTTAGTTTAATATGTGCTGTGGCAAGTACTAAAGTTGTAGATCAGAAGGGATCGAGCAGGTGATCGTGTTTTTCAGCAGGCGCTGGGGTGGTCGATCAGAAGGGACAGAGCAGGATCTGTCGGCTTGTCTCCAGGTGCTGGGGTTGGTGCAGAAAGAGCAGTCTTAGTCACAGCAAGGGCTGTTGATGATATTGTATCAGGTGGCAGTCAGTGCAGCAGCCTTCGGGTGGGCGCGGTGGGTTCTTGGCTTGGTGGTTTCCTGAAGCCGACTGTAGGTGGATACTGGTGGTGCTGATCCATCCTGGTGCTCCTGTAGCAGGTGGTGTTATTTGTACATCAGGTAGTGATGCTACAGTCACTGCTGTAACAAAGAGATATGATGGTTGCTTCTCCGTGGGTATACCAGGTGTAGTAGGCGCTTTGTGCTCCTAGCATCGCTCCAGCATTGCACCACTCAGTCCCCTGCAAATGGACTGTCTTTTACACCCTACCTTTCCCAATCCGTTCACCCTGTCCAATAAGGTAGTGTGGGCCCTGCCTGCAAATGTTCTTATAGGCTGAAGTATGATGGTTGTGCGGGCCGAAAGAGGTGGGCTCAAGCTTGGCTGCTGCCAGGCTGAGGGAGACTTCAGTCTGCGTGCCGGAGGTGGGGCAAGCTGCTGGCAGCCGGGCTTGGAACGGGCATCTAAGGAGGAGTGGAGCCGAGGAGCTCGTGGAGATGTGACTTGGGCCCCCGGGGAGCCTCTCGGGTGCCGCACAGCCGGGGATGCTCCGGAGCTGGACGGGGAGCCCTGCGGGGTCACTGGGACTATTGCTGGGACTAGGAGTGCTGGCCCTGAGCTCAGCTGCCGCCAAAGGTAAGATAAAGGTAAAGTGGTATGCTTCGAGCCCCTTGCCTATTCGTGCTGAGGAGCCCATGTGACTCTACATTCCATGTTCATCAGTGTCCAGCTTTATGCATATACACTTTCTGTCCCTGCAGCCCTTTCCCTTCTGTGCCCCTGCATCACAGCCTCACCTGTGTCATTGCTACCAAATTGCGCCTACAGCGCTTTGACACCAGCGCCTGGGACCACAGTGTGTGCACCTACCGCACGTTGACACCAGTGCCTGGGACCCCAGTAGGTGCACAACTCCGGGGAGGTGGCGGTCCCCGGGGCTGTGGGGCCCCCCGCAGGCCCCCGCAGGCCCCGCTATTATTCTTTGGACAAGCCCCCGGTACCTGGCCCACCCGAGGGCCTCATTAAAATGAAGCGCGGGAGGCCGCGCTTCATCTTTATAAATAATTTTGGCGGGATTCGTGTCCCCAGCGCGAATTCCACTGAAATTATTTTTTAAAATGCTTTTTGGGCCCTGGGGGTCCTTGTGGGACCCCCTGAGCAGGCCTAGGGGGTCAGGGTGTTTCTACCCAGCCCCTTTTCTTGTTTTTAAACATTTTTTTCCCTGTTTTCTTGTGACTCGGTTCTACCAAGTCACAAGATGGCTGCCAACACTTCCTGGTTTGGAGTGTTGGCAGCCAATCACATTGAAGCTTGTGCGCAGGAGGGTTCGCAAACCCAACGCTGCCCCCGATATCGGTATCCCGTGATTCGGTTAAAAAACAAAAATTCTCAGCCGGATTCACGACCCCATCGCGAATTCGGCCAATTTTTTTTTTATTTTTTTATTAGTTTTTTGGCTCTGGGGGTCCTTGTGGGACCCCCTGAACAGGCCTAGGGGGTCAGGGTGTTTCTACCCTGCCCCCTTTTCTTTTTTACAGTGTTTCACTATTTTCTTGTGACTCAGGTCTACCGAGTCACAAGATGGCTGCCAACACTTCCTGGTTTGGAGTGATGGCAGCCAATCACAGTGAAGCTCATGCTTGGGAGGATTCGTGAATCCATTGCGTCCCTAAATATCGAACATTTTATTTTTTAAATTTCTCAGGAACTACTGAACGGATTTACACCATTTAACAACAAGCATTGGCATAGCCAATAGGTCTCGCTTTTGGGACCTTATAAGTATTTAGTTACACAGCACAATATCCTTGGTGCAACAACATCAACTGTTGCATAGCTAAACGCTTATAAGGTTCCAAAGGCGAGACCTATTGGCTATGCTAATGCTTGTTTTAAATGAATCCCTGACCCACCCACCACGAAACAGTGCTGGCTTCTCGCAGGACGGAGGGCAGTGTGATTGCTTTGAGATAAAGCAACTAATCTACATGTAACTCGGCGGCTGGTCGTAAAGCGGGGAGAGAACGTATTTAAAAGAAAAGCACGGTGTCTATTATTGGCGCCGGGCTAAAGTCTGGAAAATGGGGTGTGTTGGTAAGTGGGAGGGTTGCAACGGCGGCGAATAAAACATAACAAAAGCGTGTGGTAGGGCTGGTTTAGTAAGCGGGAGGGTTGAAATAGCTTCTGGAGTGGCTGCAAACAAGGAGACAGAAGAACGTTCCATAACAATGTATTTGGACTGTAGTGTTTTAAAGTGCTAACTTTCCAGAGCAATGGTAGCTCCGCATCGTGAGACGTGTGATCCTTGTTGCATTAAGCCTGTTTTTTTAAAATGAATCCCTGACCCACCCACCACGTAACAATGCTGGCTTCTCGTGGGATGGAGGGCAGTGTGATTGCTTTAAGATAAAGCAAATAATCTGCATGTAACTCGGCGGCTGGCCATAAAGCGGGGAGGGAATGTTTTTAAAAGCAAAGCACGGTGTCTATTATTGGCGACGGGCTTAAGTCTGGAAATTGGGGCGTGTTGGTAAGTGGGAGGGTTGCAACGGCGGCAAATAAAACATAACAAAAGCGCGTGGTAGTGCGGGTTTAGTAAGCGGGAGGGTTGTAATAGCTGCAAATAAAACAAGCATTGGCTGCGCGGCCGGTTCTTCGAATTAATTATCAGAGAACGAATGATCGCAGAGTGTACAAGTACAGCCGGGTGCTTTACATGCAGAGCCTCTGCCACACGATGATATTTGGTCTCCTCCGCAGTCAGGCCCTTGTGCGGGGTGTATCCAGCGTCCCTCAGACCTGCCGGCTGCTCAAAAAGCTGAATGCTCTCCTGGGTCTGTTCTGGAAAGGAGAATACATTTGTACAAGCCAAAAGAATACAGTAAGATCAATGGGGTATGGGGTGGTGACCGCCTAGAAGCCAGAACTTCCCACAGCTGCATAGCAGTGCAGGTGGCTGCACAAAGTTCTATCTACAATAGCAGCCCAATTAAAACAGACCATGCTAGTATTTGAGGGGCTGGGTTTGCGGACCGCTCCTAATCCAATTGGTAATGATTAAATGAGGAACAACTTATTAAATGTAGTGCACGGCCGCAAAGGTATGAAAGCGCGGGCCACAATTCAACGCGCAAGAGATTACCAAACCAAAGAATAAACAACAATTAAATAAAACACCCTGGAAAACTTACCAACTCCCACCGTATGCTCATTGAATGAAATATTAACTACAGTGCATGATGATGAGTTTTTTCTAATCTGATTCCCGCCATTTATCCCTTTCCAGATTTAGGTCAACTAAACAAAGCCTACCTGTCCTAGACAAAGAGCAACAGTGACCATTGTAGACTCCGTTTCACAACGTTGGGGCATTGCAGGTACTGGGAATTCAGATATAAAAATAAAACACTGGTGCACTAAAATATCTCCAAATGTAATACTTACACCAAGCTAAACAAGCGCCCTGCCTTGGCTTCATGTAATCAGACAAGCGCTGCTTTGTACACGCGAAGGACATCTTAGCAAATAAAGAGGTGGCGATAGCAGCATATCTACCTACACTTCTCTCATGTCAGCTACAAGCTGCCCACCCACCCACCCGACACTAGAACAAGATTGATCTAATGACGAACTATAAAATGCAACCATGGCATCTGTATAGGGTCTGGAACTTTATTCATATATAGTCTGAGAACAAATGCAGTTTAAAGACAATGTGGCTCTCGAGCACACCAGCGGGCAAAGTAATCATTGCACAAAGAACCCTTCAAACTCCCCACAAAAGGTAAGTGACGAGCTTACTTGTCACGAGGGAGTTCACGATAACGGAGGTGGCCTTGGCCTTCACCACAGGAACCTTGCTGGCATACTTCGTAGAAGACTGGGTTATAGAAGCTGGGACACTAGAGTCTCCTTCCTCAACCTGAAGGAGGTGCAATTTAAAGTACAGAGAAGAAGAAACCATTACCTTGGTAACAATACAAGCTTTGACCCTAAAAATGCAGCTTTGGAGACTCATAATTGCCATTACATCCTCAGTGCGAACAGAGGGTAGAACTTTGGGAGCTAATGAGTAGTATATATTAGCAAATCAGTCGGGGTGGGGGGCAGCGCAGGGCGATATAAATAAACAAACGACGACTGAAGCAAATGAATTAGCCTCTTCTGCATACATCTACAAAAGAAAATAGACTGGATGCCAGAGAACGAGATAAAGACTTAAGACAAGTGTTCAAGTTAACAACTAAATACAACGATAATATATGCAAAACTCCACGAGGAGCAATGAAAAGTAGGGCATGACTGTACGCCCCAGAAGCACAGGTTACATTTAATTCAGGGTCACACAGCTTGCATCACACCTCCTACGAAAATGATAACAGCTGTGTAATTATCCTGGTGGGTGCCCTGGGATGCTTAAGGAAAAACAAAATACTTGTTGGCAACTCTCCAAACCCACTTAGCTTCCTGTATCCCACAAAAGGTCTTGCACATAAGATAGTCAGTCAATGATCGTAAAAGCTTAACTTATTCATAGGTGATTATGTTGAGTTGGAAAGTCAAGCCGTCAGAATGATACGCCCCCCTTTCCCAAAGGCTGATGTGCATACCTTAGATAGAATCTTGTACCTGCGCTCCGGAATAACTGTCAGCCTCCAGATGTTATTAGCACACATGTCTGAAGGAGGAGGGGTCATTGGAGCAGTGTCAAAAGAAATAGACAAAAACATCTATTTCTGTACTTTTGCTATAATCGCGGCACCCGCGCTTTACTTTTAACGTTAAAAGTGAAGCGCGGGTGGCGTGATTATAGCAAAAGTAAAGAAATAGATGTTTTTGTCTATTTCTTTACTTTTGCTATAATCGCGGCACCCGCGCTTTACTTTTAATGTTAAAAATAAAGCGCAGGTGCCGCGAATTTTGCAAAAGTAAAGACACACAGACAGGGTGGAGCGAGTGGGCGCGCGGATGCAAAAGTGAAAGCAGCTGCAGTGTCCACATGCTTAATGACCCATGAAAGGAATGGCACCTGCGCACGTTTACGCTCACGTGAACGCAAGCGCTAGGCCAGCCATGGCAGCATTTTTTTAAGCCCTTCCTACAGGTCTCGCCAGACCAGCGCATGCGCTGGGTCAGGCAAGACCTAAAAAGGGCTCTTTCTGAACCAAGGGCTATCTTTTTTGCCAAATTTGATGTAATTCCGTTCAGCAGTTCAGGCTGTAGCTTGGTCTAAAGTTTCCTATGAAAACTAACATGGGAAAACGTGTTTTGGGTCCCTCCTTTTTTCTAGGCCCCGCTTGGCGAATCACCCCGGAACTTTCAAAACAGGAGCTGACCGGAGGTGATCACTAGTTTTGAAAATTTTGTGAAGATTCGTCAACCGGCGCCAAAGTTATTGGGAAAACAAAAAACGGTTTTCCTATGGAAACTAGGTCCTAATTATGACTACCTATTGGCGACCGCAAGAAACTCCCAAGGTTCTGCCACACTGGAAAAACACACAGGCACAGACTCCAATTGATAAGTATATTTTAATCTATCAAAACAAGGTCCAAATGACGCGTTTCGGGAGCTGGACTGCGGCCTTGATCACATAACGCGCTATATATAGTAAGGGCCAATATCGTCGGCGCCACTTGATAAATCTTCACAACATTTTCAAAAGCTTCCCCTTTTTGATTCAGCTGCTGTGTCGAAAAGGGGGTCCAATACATATTTTCCTCATGTTATGTCTATGGAGAGTTTAAATGTTTTTAACACGACTACAGCCTGAACCGCTGAACGAAATTACACCAAATGTGGCAGAAAGCTAGATGTTGGTCCACTAAGCGTTTTTTTTGTAATTTTGTGTACATAGGTTCAGCAGTTTCAGCGGTATTCAAGTTTTAAAATTATAGATATCTGGGTTCACAAGTCCTTGCAGTGGAGTCGCAGATCCTACAAAAATTTGATTGGCTGCCAACACTTCAAACAGGAAGTGTTGGCAGCCGTCTTGGGACTTGGCTTAAAGCAAAGTTCCAGGAAAAGAGCAGAAAATAACAAAAAGGTGGCAGGGTAGGAATACCCTGACCCCCCAGATATGGTAGGGATTCTCACAGGGACCCCTACCGGGTGTAAAAAGATGTTTTTAAATTAAATTTTGCCATGAATTCATGTGTGGACCCGCATATCCGGGCAATTTAAAAAAAAAAAAAGACATGCAGTCTTCCCTCGCATCTTTTTTATGAATTCCTTGGGTGGGTTACATCCCGGAGGCATGTTACAATCAAGGAGGGGGGTTCATGGTGCCCCGATCCTAGGCCTGGGGACCACCATCCAGGGGACCACCACCTCCCTGGGGAACTTAATTATAAAAATGTGGGGGACCCACCAGGTCCCTTGCAGCCCTGGGGACCATCCACATCCTCTTGGCACTGAAGTGTAGGCTTGCCTGTCCCCCTGCAGCCCCAGGGACTGCTACCTCCCTGGGGCACTCAAATATTCAAAGGCAGGGTGCCCCCCCAGCCACCCCGCAGTCCCGGGGACTCTCACGTCCCTGGGGCACATACATTATTTTAAAAAGAATGTGGGGGAGGACCTACAGGCTCCCCCTCATTCCCACGAACTGTCACCTCCCCTGGGCAGAAATAATATATTTATGGAGGGCCATATGCCTCCCCCACTGCCCCAAGGACCGCCACCTACCTGAGCCACAAACAGTAAAAAACAAATGGGTCTGTTGCAGCACCAGGGACCACCACATCCCCGGGGCTAAATGTGGATCCATAGATTGCCCTGGGGACCTTCGCCCCCCAGGGCCGGCTCAGCAATGTCCCGGTGCTCCCCCCTCTGGGACATTGGTGTGTGCTATGGCTTGGCGGAAGCACCATTCCTGCCAAGCCATAGCAAACACTGCTCCTCTTTCAGCCAGCAAGAGCATTAAAAATGCTCTCGCTTGCTGAAAGCAGAGCAGAATTGCTTTTGGACAGTGGTAGCAAAATGTTCAGCAGCTCCCTCTGTCCAAAAGCAATTATGGCTCCCACAAGAAGTGTGGTGGCACCAGGGACTTTCAGGCTCCCACCATGGTCCCTAATGAAAATAACTGGGTTCCCTGGGTAGGACTAGGGCACCTAGTATAGAGGTTAGGACCCGGGGGATGGGGTCCCCAGTCCAAAGTTGGTCCAGGAGGGTAGGGTTGTGGCCCCACCTCCATTCTTTTAAAAAAAAAAAAACATTCAAAAAGGGGCAGGCCCCGGGATGAAGACTGCCCGGGAGGGGGGCTGCATGGCCCCCTCCATTTATTTAAGAAGAAAGAAAGGCCTTGGGGAATGGGGTCTCCAGGGCTGAAATTGGCCCAGGGAGCTGGGCCATGTGGACCCTAATCCCATTCTAAAAAGGCCTGGCCCCAGGGATTGAGGTCCCTGAGACCGAAATCAGCCCAGAGAAAGGATGCTCCACAGCCCTCTTTCCCTAAAAATAAAAACAAATAGATAAAAAAAGTCTTCCCCCTCACTCCACCACTCTGCAAACATGCATCCTGCTGTGCTGCTGGTTGGGAGATGAAATCCCCTTGCCTCCAGAGGGTCCTTGGGGGTGAACAATTCCTCCTGTTACTACCAGTAAGTCTCACACAGTTGGATTGCTAAAAGGTTGTTGGAGGCCACGCCTCCTTTCTCCACCACTCTGCAAATGCTCCTCCTAGCACACTACTGGTTGGGGGATGAAACCCACTTTACTACTGAGGGACCTTGGGGGCCAAGAAGCCCTACTAGTACCTCCTGTACGTACTGCACAGCGGGATTTCTGAGAGCTGGTCAGAGGCCCTACCCCTTTCTCCACCACTCAGCAAATGCGACTACTACTTAAGAAACCTTAAAAATCCACTAAAAAATAAAGGTTACAGGGAAGTTATAGTTAGGCTCGGTTTCACTTGTACAAAACCAATGAAATTTAGCTGTTATAGTCGCTCACCTTTATATTCACTAAGATACCTAATCAATCACTTATACAGTCAGTCATGCACCCAGTGAATCATCCACACAGGCACTCATACACGCACAGATTCAACAATATACCTTGGTATATATATTTAACACTCATAAACTTTTTTAAAACTCTCAGTCGCTAGATGGTGTCATCAGTGATGTAATTTGAGATGTCATCATTGCTGTCATGAGTGATGTCACCGACCATGTCATAAGTGATATACTATGAGATGTCATAAGCTGTGCATTGCGGGGGGTGACTATAACAGCTGAATTTCATTAGTTTTGAACAAGTGAAACCCTAAGCCTAACTATAATATCCCTGTAACCTTTGTTTTTTTCAATCAATCAATCAATCATTCAATCAATCAATCAATCTATATGTATATATATATATACATATTATCTACTGGCGGTCGCCAGTAGATAGTTATAGTTAGGACCTTGTTTCATAGGAAAAGTGTTTTTTCTTTTCCCACTAACTTTGGCACCGGTTGACGAATCTTCGCGAAATTTTCAAAACTAGTGGCCCTCTCCAGTCAGCTCCTATCCTGAAAGTTTCAGGATAATTCGCCAAGTGCTGGCTGAAAAAAAAGGGGGGTCCCAAAACGTGTTTTCTCCATGTTATTTCCCATATGAAACTTTAGACATGACTGCAACCCGAACTGTTGAACAGAATTACACCAAATGTGGCAAAAAGGGAGCCCTTGGTTCAGAAAGAGAGCCTTCTTTTTAAATGGTATAAATCCGTTCAGTAGTTCCTGAGAAATTAGAAAATCAATTTCCCATAAGAAACTTTAGACACTGTTACAGCTGAAACTGCTGAATGGAATTACACTAAATGCAGCAAAAAGGTAGTGCTTGGTTCATAAAGCGACCTTTTTTTTAAGTGTTGGCAGCCATCTTGGTGCAATGCTTTTTAGGTCTCGACTAGCGATGCAGCGCATGCGCTGCCACTACACATACACCACTGCACTGCCCTAAACCCTAAAACACTACCCCAGCACGGCCCCCTACACTGCACGAACACCACTGCACTGCCCTAAACCCTAAAACACTACCCCAGCATGACCCCCTACACTGCCCGAACACCACTGCACTTCCCTAAACCCTAAAACACTACCCCAGCATGAACCACCTACACTACCCGAACACCACTGCACTGCCCTAAACACTGAAACACTACCCCCAGCATGACCGACTACACTGCCCGAACACCTCTACGCTGCGCTAAACATTGAAACACTACCCCCCGCAAGACACCCTATACTGCCCGAACACCGCTGCACTGCCCCAAACCCTGAATCACCACCACCAGCACAACCACCTACACTGCCCAAACACCACTGCACTACCCTAAACCCTGAAACACCACCCCCAGCATGACACCCTATACATCCTGAACACCACTGCACTGCCCTAAACCCTGAAACATCACCCGCAGCACGACCCACTACACTGCCCAAACACCACTGCACTGCTCTAAACACTGAAAACCCTGAAACGCCACCCCAAGCACGACCCCTACACTGCCCGAACACCACTGAACTGCCCAAAACTCTGAAACACCACCCCCAGCACGACCCCCTACACTGCCCGAACACCACGGCCCTAAACCCTAAAACACAACCCCCAGCACGACCCCTACACTGCCCGAACATCACTGCACTGCCCTAAACCCAGAAAACCCTGAAACACCACCCCAAGCACGACCCCTGCACTGCCCGAACACCACTGAACTGCCCAAAACTCTGAAACACCACCCCAGCACAACCCCCTACACTGCCAGAACACCACTGCACTGCCCAAAACCCTGAAACACCACCCCCAGCACAATCCCCTACACTGTCGAACACTCCTGCACTGCCCTAAACCCTGAAACATTAGCCCAGCACGACACCCTATACTGCCCGAACACCGCTGCACTGCCCCAAACCCTGAATCACCACCACCAGCACAACCACCTACACTGCCCAAACACCACTGCACTACCCTAAACCCTGAAACACCACCCCCAGCATGACACCCTATACATCCTGAACACCACTGCACTGCCCTAAACCCTGAAACATCACCCGCAGCACGGCCCACTACACTGCCCAAACACCACTGCACTGCTCTAAACACTGAAAACCCTGAAACGCCACCCCAAGCACGACCCCTACACTGCCCGAACACCACTGAACTGCCCAAAACTCTGAAACACCACCCCCAGCACGACCCCCTACACTGCCCGAACACCACGGCCCTAAACCCTAAAACACAACCCCCAGCACGACCCCTACACTGCCCGAACATCACTGCACTGCCCTAAACCCTGAAAACCCTGAAACACCACCCCAAGCACGACCCCTGCACTGCCCGAACACCACTGAACTGCCCAAAACTCTGAAACACCACCCACAGCACAACCCCCTACACTGCCAGAACACCACTGCACTGCCCAAAACCCTGAAACACCACCCCCAGCACAACCCCCTACACTGTCGAACACTCCTGCACTGCCCTAAACCCTGAAACATTAGCCCAGCACGACCCCCTACACTGACCGAACACCCCCCCACTGCCCTAAACCCAAAAAACACCAGCACAACCCACTACACTGCCTGAACACCACTGCACTGCCCTGAACCCTGAAACACCAGCCCCAGCATGACCCCCTACACTGCCCGTAAACCACTGCACTACCCTGAAACACCAGCCCCAGTACGACCCCTACACTGCCTGAACACCACTGCACTGCCCTGAACCCTGAAACACCAGCCCCAGCATGACCCCTACACTGCCTGAACACTACTGCACTGCCCTGAAACCTGAAACACCAGCCCCAGCACGACCCCCTGCACGGCCCATACACCACTGCACTGCCCTGAATCCTGAAACACCAGCCCAGCATGACCCCCTACACTGCCTAAATACCACTGCACTGCCCTAAACCCTGAAACACCACCCGAGCAAGACCCCCTACACTGCCCAAACACCACCGCCCTAAACCCTGAAACACAAACCCCAGCAAGACCCCGTACACTGCCCGAACACCACTGCCCTAAACCCCGAAACACCACCCCCAGCAAGACCACCTGCACTGACCGAACACCACTGCCCTGCCCTGAACCCTAAAACACCACCCCCTGCATGACCCCCTACACTGCCTGAACACCACTGCTCTGCCCTAAACCCTGAAACACCACCCCCAGCACGACCCCCTACACTGTCCGAACACCACTGCACTGCCCTAAACCCTGAAACACCACCCACACCACAACCCCTCCAATGCCCGAACACCACTGCACTGCCCTAAACCCTGCAACACCACCCACAGCATGACCCCCTACACTGCCCAAACACCACTGCACTGCCCTAAACCCTGAAACACCACCCACAGCATGACCCCCTACACTGCCCAAACACCACTGCACTGCCCTAATCCCTGAAACACCAGCCCAGCGCGACCCCCTACACTGCCCGAACACCACTGCCCTGGCCTAAACCCTGAAACACCACCCCATGCATGACCCCCTACACTGCCGGAACAGCACTGCACTGCCCAAAAACCAGAAACACCACTCCCAGCATGATCCCCTACACTGCCCGAACACCACTGTACTGCCCAAAACCCTGAAACACCACCCCCAGCATGATCCCCTACACTGCCTGAACACCACTGCACTGCCCTGAACCCTGAAACACCAGCCCCAGCACAACCCCTACACTGCCTGAACACCACTGCACTGCCCCGAACCCTGAAACACCAGCCCCAGCAAGACCCCCTACACTGCCCATACACCACTGCACTGTCATGAATCCTAAAACAACAGCCCAGCACGACCCCCTATCCTGCCCGAACACCACTGCACTGTCCAAAACCCTGAAATACCAGCCCAGCATGACTCCCTACACTATCCGAACACCACTGCACTACCCTAAACCCTGAAACACCAGCCCAGCATGACCCCTACACTGCCCAAACACCACTGCACTGCCCTAAACCCTGAAACACCACCCAAGCAAGACCCCCTACACTGCCCAAACACCACTGCCCTAAACACTGAAACACCACCCCAGCAAGATCCTCTACACTGCCCGAACACCACTGCCCTAAACCCTGAAACACCACCCCCAGCAAGACCCCTGCACTGCCTGAACACCACTGCCCTTCCCTAAACCCTGAAACACCACCCCCTGCATGACCCCCTACACTGCCCGAACACCACTGCACTGCCCTAAACCCTGAAACACTTCCCTCTGCACGACCCCCTGCACTGCCCGAACACAACTGCACTGCCCTAAACCCTGAAACACCATCCCCAGCACGACCCCCTACACTGGCCGAACAACACTGCACTGCCCTAAACCCGAGGGCCCGATTCACAGAACTAACTTAAGGCAAAATCCTAAACTTACTACTTTTGGTATTCACATAAGTTAGGATTTTGCCTTAAGTTTGTCTTAAGATAAACTTCAGACAGACTTAAGACAGACTTAAGATAAACTTAAGACAGACTTAAGACAGACTTAAGACAGACTTAAGTCTGTCTTAAGTCTGTCTTACGTCTGTCTTAAGTCTGTCTTAAGTTTGTCTTAACTTTGTCTTAAGCCTGACTTAAGTCTGTCTTAAGTTTGTCTTAAGTTTGCCTTAAGTCTGTCTTAAGTCTGTCTTAAGTTTGTCTTAAGACAAACTCCTAACTTCTGTGAACACCAAAAGTAGTAAGTTTAGGATTTTGTCTTAAGTTAGTTCTGTGAATCGGCCCTTGAAACACCAACCCCAGCACAACCCCCTACACTGACCAAACACCGCTGCTCTGCCATAAACCCTGAAACACCACCTCCAGCACAACCCCCTACACTGTCCGTACACCGCTGCACTGCCCTAAACCCTGAAACACCACCCACAGAACAACCCCTCCACTGCCCGAACACCACTGCACTGCCCTAAACCCTGAAACACTACCCAAAGCATGACCTCCTATACTGCCAGAACACCACTGCACTGCTCTAAACCCTGAAACACCACCCACAGCATGACCCCCTACACTGCCCAAACACCACTGCACTGGCCTAATCCCTGAAACACCAGACCCAGCACGACCCCTTACACGGCTCAAACACAAGTGCACTGCCCTAAACCTTGAAACACCACCCCCCTGCATGACCCCCTACACTGCCCAAACACCACTGCACTACCCTAAATGCTGAAACACCACCCCTCTGCCTGACCCCCCTATACCGCCCGAACACTACTGCACTGCCCTAAACCCTGAAACACCACCCCATTGCGCAATCCCCTACACTGCCCAAACACCACTGCACTGCACTGCCCTAAACCCTGAAACACCACCCCCACAAGACCCCCTACACGGCCCGAACACCACTGCACTAAACACTGGAGCAACAACCCCAGCATGACCCTCTACACCACCTGAACACCACTGCCCTGCCCTAAACCTTAAAACACCACCCCCAGCATGATCCCCTACACTGCCCGAACACCACTGCACTGCCCTGAACCCTGAAACACCAGCCCCAGCACAACCCCTACAATGCCTGAACACAACTGCACTGCCCTGAACCCTGAAACACAAGCCCCAGCATGAACCCCTACACTGCCCATACACCACTGCACTGCCCTAAATCCTAAAACACCAGCCCAGCACGACCACCTACACTGCCCGAACACCACTGCACTGTCCGAGACCCTGAAATACCAGCCCAGCATGACTCCCTACACTATCCGAACACCACTGCACTACCCTAAACCCTGAAACACCAGCCCAGCATGACCCCCTACACTGCCCAAACACCACTGTCTTGCCCTAAACCCTGAAACACCACCCACAGCATGACCCCCTACACTGCCCAAACACCACTGCACTGCCCTAATCCCTGAAACACCTGCCCAGCGCGACCCCCTACACTGCCCGAACACCACGGCCCTGGCCTAAACCGTGAAACACCACCCCATGCATGACCCCCTAACTATGCTGTTCAACTTTATCCAAATAAAAAAAGAGCTGAGCCATTCCATATTACAGGATACAGTCAATCTATAACTATATACATAGGTAGCTTATTGTAAAATAAATATTTAAAAAATATAATAATACATTCATAAATTAGCATTTAAAAAACCATGCAAATTCACTTAAAAAATCACAGGTTTCACACACGTTATAGTTAGGAATTAGCATTTAAAAAAACTTGCAAATTCACTGAAAAAACCATAGGTTTCACACATGTTATAGTTAGCTGGACATTTCACTCGTACAAAACCATTGAAATTCCCCCGTTTTGGGGGCATATCAACAACAACCGGCGATAATTATCTCTAAGCGCACTTAGCGCTAGGATAATTATCGCCGGCTAGCGTGAATTTTTATCGCTGAGATAGCGTGCTATTAGCAACGCTTATCTCAATAGCGATAAAAATCCTCACGCTAACAGGCTAACGATAACCCAGCGATAATCTCACGTTACCTTGTTGATAGGGACAGGCAAACTTAGCCATGATATCCTCCTTCCATAGGATATCATGGCTAAGTCAGAAAAATACCAGACGTAAAAAAGCAACTTTAACCGCGGTTAGCACTGCTTTTTTTGTCTCTAACAGGGTTAGCGACATTCTTGATAATAGGAGGCCAACCATGTCATCAGTGATGTAATATGTGATGTCATCAGCAGTGGATTGCGGGCGCGCGAGTTATAGTTATCTGAACTAACTATAACGGGGGAATTTCAATGGTTTTGTATGAGTGGAATGTCCAGCTAACTATAACATATGTGAAACCTATGGTTTTTTCAGTGAATTTGCAAGTTTTTTTAAATGCTAATTCCTAACTATAACGTGTGTGAAACCTATGGTTTTTTAAGTGAATATATATGTATATATATATATATATATATATTCACTGAAAAAAACATAGGTTTTACAGATGTTATAGTTAGGAATTAGCATTTAAAAATCCTTAGAAATGCACTGAAAAAACCATAGGTTTCAGGGACGTTATAGTTAGTTTTGACTCATATAAAACCAGAGAAATTCGCCTGTTATAGTTAGTTGAACTAAATATAGCTCGCGCGCCCGCAATCCACTGGTGATGATGTCACATATTACATCACTCATGACATGGTCAGTGACATCACTGATGACATGACTGATGACATCATCCAGTAAATGTGTGTTTTTGTAAAGTTAAAATATTTTTCATATATATCTATGCCAAGGTGTATTGAAGAATGAATAGATTTACAAGGGCCTGAATGGATTATTTAGTAGGTGTGTGACTGACTGTATAAGTGAGTGATTGAACATGAGTTACTGAATGCATGGGTTAGTGACTAAACTGTGTGAAAGTCTGAATTTGTGTCTCAGTTGGTGTATAAGCGGCTGCATGGGTTGGTGAGTAGCTACATGAGTGTCTATATGGGTTATTGATTTGTTGTTTGAGTATCTCTATGGGTGCCTGAATGTCTGTATGGGTGGGTGGGGGGTGGGTGACTATGTGCATAGATGTCTAAGTGGATGATTCACTAGTTGTATGGATTCAAAAGTGCATCGGGTAAGGGCTGTATGGGTGAGTTAGAGTGTGTATGGGTGTGTTGGTGAGTGAATGAATGTCTTAGTGGGTAACTACACATGTTTTAAGGTAGTATATGTGAGTGTTGGAATATATAAATTACTATACGTGAGAGCAAGTAATTTGTAGAGTGGGTGTATAAATGAGTGTCTGCTTGTATCAGTGATTGTATAAGACAGTAAGTATTTGTTAGTATCTGCATAAATAAGTGATGTGGTATGTGTATAATTAACGAAGTTGGTGTGTATAACTGTATACATGAGTAAATGGGTATGTGATAGATTCTTTGCATGACTGACTAGGTGTGTGAGTAACTCTATGGATGAGTGGCAGAGTGTGACTGTATGTATAGGTGTATGAGTGCATATTATAGTACTGTATTGATGAGTAAAGTGCCTGGATGAGTGTGTGTAGACCTAGGAAATAGTGGGTGGTATGTATTATCTGGCATTGTTGTGTGTATGGTTTCAAAAATAGTAGTCATGTATCAAAGTTTATATTAGGGCATCAGGTTGTGCATCAGATTATCACGTGGATGATGTCCTAAGTGACGTCATGAGTGATGTCATTTGAGATGTCATCGGTGATGTCACTGACCATGTCATGAGTGATGTAATATGTGACGTCATCACAAGTGCATTGCGGGCGCGCAAGTTATAGTTAGCTCAACTATCTATAACGGGCAAATTTCTCTGGTTTTATATGAGTCAAATGTCCAACTAACTATAACGTCCCTGAAACCTATGGTTTTTTCAGTGAATTTCTATGTTTTTTTAATGCTAATTCCTAACTATAACATCTGTAAAACCTATGCTTTTTTCAGTGAATTTCAAGCATTTTTAAATGTTAATTTCATATTTTGATATTTAAAAAACTATTTTTCTATTTTTTTGTAATATTTTGGAACTCTATTATCCTTTTTTTATTTGAAAAATTGTGTAATTTTTTATATATTCAAAAAAAGTATGGATTTCTTTTTTCTGTTGTTGTTGAGAAAACTGGACTCCCGTACCGAAAGTGTACCAAGCTCCATTAGCACGCAAATCCTATTCGCCATATTGCTAAACTCGTAAAGGATGCGCATTTCGTATCAGACGGCTTTGTAGCACTGCGTCCCGCCTAACATCATATAGGTATAAGGTTGCGGCAGCTGCTAGTTTGGTATGCGACGGGTGCGCGGTACCATGCCGCGTGTTACATCATATACATATGGGGTCGCAGCGACGAGTGCACGCTGCCAGGCCCTATGTTACGGGATAGATGTATGGTATCGCGCCGGGTACGCCATTCCCTCATTTTGTTTTTATGTCTCAAAACTATATCTAGATAAGTTTAAAGTGTATATGAGAGTAAGCGATAATCTAAAATATTTTAAACATTTATATATTTCTAACTGTAATAAACTTCTCGGTGCGCGATTGCCATGTGACCTTAAAAAAAAGCATTTGATTGATTCATAACATTTCCCATTGTCACAGTTGGAGGACCCCACCCATTTTAGTCATTCTCTCTACAGCTTTTGATGAGAGACTCCTCTTCTGCTTAGAGAACTTTTTTGAAAAGTTTTTTGCTGTGTACACATATCTTATGGTACACACAGTAAGATAAACGATCATCTTGATCAATATTCATGCTCTGTACAGTAGCCTTCCACGTGTGATGGCCATGCATCTGAAACGTTACATCAAAAAACTAATATGTGTCACAAGATGCCCCTGGTGTGTGTGTGTGTGTGCATGATTGTGCTGCCTTTCGGCCTGGGCATTGATGGCTCGAAGGGGTATCATAAGCCACCGCCAGAGTGCACATCCTAGATCACTTGTGACAAACAGTAAAGAGTAATGTGTAAATTTGTGTTGCAGTATGCTCTGTTGTCAGGCTTTACCAGTATAGTAGTGTGTCATATGTGAGTCTATCAGATTCACGTTTGACATGCATTGCTTTACTGTAATGAGCGTTATCGCTGTGTATGACGTAGCCTCACTGCTGATCCTCCCTCCATCCGAGCACATTCACATGTGTGCGCTTCACGATAGCAACACTTTCAATAATACCGCACACCATTGACATGCGTGTCTGCGCATATCCACAAGCTTGACAGCGACACGTTATGTTGTCCATTCAATGATTTCGGACAGCATCACATTAGCGATAGTTGCCGCCCTCCTGGTAAATGCTACATTAATGTAAATTGCAAATTGTACGATGTCAAAACTGCAACAGGGACACACACATAAGTACACTTCCTGCCCAGGCAGGAACTGAACCACGCCCAGGTCCCCAGAATAATTATTCACACCCCTATGCTGGCCTGGCATATGCAAGCCCAGCCCACTTTGTGTACGCATAAATAGGATAACCACAAAGCCACATGTCCCAGTTCTTCGAAACTGCCTCAGGTGATATGGCCGCATTAACCTCGCATATCACAATGCGCAATAAAAAAAAGGGATCCTTGAGGTGTACACCATCCTGGCAATCAAAACTCGATCTGAATTGTGAACCCTGTTGGCTGTCGTGTTTGGACACATACCAATGACAGCAGGTGAGCAGTGGGGCCTGGGTGCACAGGGGCTGCAATTGAGCGCGGTGCGGCAGGAGGGGTGGGGTGCATCAGCCTGGGTGGGCAGGTGCAAACAAGCGATGTTGCTGTGCGTAATGATGTGATCTCTGACCTCATTCAGACACATCTCTGTCTCATTTTAAGGACCTGCTGGACCGTACTGTAGGCCTGAGCCCATCCATCATCCCCTTTGGTACCACTTTGTTTGCCCTAAGTTGGCAGGGTATGCCCAGACATGGGTCCCTTGCTCACTTTGCCACTGGTTTCAAGATAGCATGGCTGATGAGGGTTATGAACCCGAAACCGGTCCCAGGATGCTTGTTTCCGGTCCAGGGAAGACATCGCTTGGCAGTTCGGGATGGACTGTTCCCATGAGGCACAGGGTCAGACTGATTTGCAAATGGCCATGTCTGAACTGGGGTGGTGGAGTGAGCTAAAGAAAGATGATGGATTAAACCCAGATCAGTTGACTGGGGGTGAGTGTTTGATTTGCTCAAATGCTCTGTCCATCATCCCCTTTGGTACCACTTTGTTCGCCCTAAATTGGCAGGGTATGCCCAGACGTGGGTCTCTTGCTCACTTTGCCACTGGATTCAAGATAGCCTGGCTGATGAGGGTTATGAACCCGAAACTGATCCCAGGATGCTTGTTTCTGGTGAAGGGAAGACATGGCTTGGCAGTTCGGGCTGGACTGTTCCCATGAGGCACAGTGTCAGACTGATTTGCATATGGCAATTTCTGAACTGGGGTGGTGGAGTGAGTTAAAGAAAGATGATGGATTAAACCCAGATCAGCTGACTGGGGGTGAGTGTTTGATTTGCTCAAACGCTCTGCCCATCATCCCCTTTGGTATCGCTTTGTTCGCCTTAAGTTGGCAGGGTATGCCCAGACGTGGGTCCCTTGCTCACTTTGCCACTGGATTCAAGATAGCCTGGCTGATGAGGGTTATGAACCCGAAACTGATCCCAGGATGCTTGTTTCCGGTCCAGGGAAGACATGGCTTGGCAGTGCGGGCTGGACTGTTCCCATGAGGCACAGGGTCAGACTGATTTGCATATGGCCATGTCTGAACTGGGGTGGTGGAGTGAGCTAAAGAAAGATGATGGATTAAACCCAGATCAGTTGACTGGGGGTGAGTGTTTGATTTGCACAAACGCTCCGTCCATCATCCCCTTTGGTATCACTTTGTTCGCCCTAAATCGGCAGGGTATGCCCAGACATGGGTCCCTTGCTCACTTTGCCACTGGATTCAAGGTAGCCTGGCTGATGAGGGTTATGAACCCAAAACCGGTCCCAGGATGCATGTTTCCGGTCCAGGGAAGACATGGCTTAGCAGTTCGGGCTGGACTGTTCCCATGAGGCACAGGGTCAGACTGATTTGCATATGGCCATGTCTGAGCTGGGGTGGTGGAGTGAGCTAAAGAAAGATGATGGATTAAACCCAGATCAGTTGACTGGGGTGAGTGTTTGATTTGCTCAAACGCTCTGTCCATCGTCCCCTTTGCTATAACATTGTTCACCCTAAGTTGGCAGGGTATGCCCAGACGTGGGTCCCTTGCTCACTTTGCCACTGGATTCAAGATAGCCTGGCTGATGAGGGTTATGAACCCAAAACTGGTCCCAGGATGCTTGTTTCCGGTCCAGGGAAGACATGGCTCAGCAGTTCGGGCTGGACTGTTCCCATGAGGCACAGGGTCAGACTGATTTGCATATGGCCATTTCTGAACTGGGGTGGTGTAATGAGCTAAAGAAAGATGATGGATTAAACCCAGATCAGTTGACTGGGGGTGAGTGTTTGATTTGCTCAAACGCTCCATCCATCATCCCCTTTGGTATCACTTTGTCGCCCTAAGTTGGCAGGGTATGCCCAGACGTGGGTCCCTTGCTCACTTTGCCACTGGATTCAAGATAGCCTGGCTGATGAGAACACGAAACCAGTCCCAAGATGCTTGTTTCCGGTCCAGGGAAGACATGGCTTGGCAGTTCGGGCAGGACGGTTCCCATGAGGCACAGGGTCAGACTGATTTGCATATGGCCATGTCTGAACTGGGGTGGTGGAGTGAGCTAAAGAAAGATGATGCATTAAACCCAGATCAGTTGACTGGGGGTGAGTGTTTGATTTACTCAAACGCTCCGTCCATCATCCCCTTTGGTATCGCTTTGTTCGCCCTAAATTGGCAGGGTATCCCCAGACTTGGGTCCCTTGCTCACTTTGCCACTGGATTCAAGATAGCCTGGCTGATGAGGGTTATGAACCCGAAACCGATCCCAGGATGCTTGTTTCCAGTCCAGGGAAAACATGGCTTGGCAGTTCGGGCTGGACTGTTCCCATGAGGCACAGGGTCAGACTGATTTGCATATGGCCATGTCTGAACTGGGGTGGTGGAGTGAGCTAAAGAAAGATGATGGATTAAACCCAGATTAGTTGACTGGAGGTGAGTGTTTGATTTGCTCAAACACTCCGTCCATCATCCCCTTTGGTATTGCTTTGTTCGCCCTTAGTTGGCAGGGTATGCCCAGACGTGGGTCCCTTGCTCACTTTGCCACTGGATTCAAGATAGCCTTGCTGATGAGGTTTATGAACCCGAAACCGGTCCCAGGATGCTTGTTTCCGGTCCAGGGAAGACATGGCTTGGCAGTTCGGGCTGGACTATTCCCATGAGGCACAGGGTCAGACTGATTTGCATATGGCCATGTCTGAACTGGGGTGATGGAGTGAGCTAAAGAAAGATGATGGATAAAACCTAGATCAGTTGTCTGGGGGTGAGTGTTTGATTTGCTCAAACGCTCCGTCCATCATCCCCTTTGTATCGCTTTGTTCGCCCTAAGTTGGCAGGGTATGCCCAGACGTGGGTCCCTTGCTCACTTTGCCACTGGATTCAAGATAGCCTGGCTGATGAGGGTTATGAATCCGAAACCGGTCCCAGGATGCTTGTTTCCTTTCCAGGGAAGACATGGCTTGGCAGTTCGGGCTGGACTGTTCCCATGAGGCACAGGGTCAGACTGATTTGCATATGGCCATGTCTGACCTGGGGTGATGGAGTGAGCTAAAGAAAGATGATGGATAAAACCCAGATCAGTTGACTTGGGGTGAGTGTTTGATTTGCTCAAACGCTCCGGCCATCATCCCCTTTGTATCGCTTTGTTCGCCCTAAGTTGGCAGGGTATGCCCAGATGTGGGTCCCTTGCTCACTTTGCCACTGGATTCAAGATAGCCTGGCGATGAGGGTTATGAACCCGAAACCGGTCCCAGGATGCTTGTTTCCGGTCCAGGGAAGACATGGCTTGGCAGTTCGGGCTGGACTGTTCCCATGAGGCACAGGGTCAGCCTGATTTTCATATGGCCATGTCTGAACTAGGGTGGTGGAGTGAGCTAAAGAAAGATGATGGATTAAACCCAGATCAGTTGACTGGGGGTGAGTGTTTGATTTGCTCAAATGCTCCGTCCATCATCCCCTTTGGTATCGCCCTACAGACACGTGGCATTGGCTTTTGGGGCTCTGTAGTGAGCTGATTACTAAGTGTACATACACACAGGCTTCCCCCACTGCATTGCACACGCACATTATGCTTCTAGCATGTGCTCTGTTCCTTTGTATATGAACGTCGGCATAACATATTAATATTTAACCTTGAGTATTCTCGTGCACTCCAACTCCTCTTTGAACCACGATTACCACTAACAGTTGGTAGATCGTACTTCAAGAAGGAAGGATGCACTCAACTGGTGTTCTCTATGAACCTTGAAATAAAACTTAATTACGTCAAGACGTTTCCAGCATTATATTATTTCTCCCTTTTCAGACACTGAGTTAGTGGCACCATAATTGGCAGAGCAGATGCTCAGCCCGTGATGAGGCCCTTGGCATTCTGACACCTTCCATCGTGGTATCAAGACACCATCCCCGACCGGAGTCCTGCTGTGCCACAGATAGAGCGACACCCCGGAGTTGGTGCTTGCACCGGCACATCGTTGGACACACTGATTGTGGCAGGTGAGCAGTGAAGCCTCGGTGTGCAGGAGCTGCAATTGAGCACAGTGCGGGAGAAGGGGCTAGGGTGCAGCAGCCTGGGTGCACAGGTGCAGGTAAGCGATGTTGCTGTAGATAATAATGTAATCTCTGGCTTCATTCATATCTCTGTTTCATTTTAAAGACTTGCTGGACCGCACTCTTTCTCGCGGACCCCAGCGTCCCAGACACACGGGTGATGGGAGGTGAACAGTGAGCACTGGGTGCAGTAGGCAGAAGCTCTGTCTCCTCCACCCTCTGTTCTTTTGACTCTCCCTCCCCTTCTCCCTTCCACCCACTCACTCTCTGTCCCATTCTCACTTTCTTCCTTTCATTCTTTTGTACGCTGCTTCCGGAGGAGTCTCACCTACTTAATTCATGTTTTACTGCTGTTAGTTTGAATAAAGTTGTGTTTCCATTTATTTGTGTTGTTTTAATAAAAGTTATTTTTTTAACCAATTAATAAGTGAGTGTATGGGTCTTCTTTTCTGACAACACTTGTCTGTAGTTTATTGTGAAAATCTGCGGTTGATAGGAGGTAATGAGGGAAAACATTTTTAATTTTGCGGTGCACCTACCAAATATAAACCAACAGAATATTACATAAATGAAGCCTAGGTAATTCTTCAACTATTAGTGTATCTCTTTATAACACCATGAGTACTGCCCGTGTGATTACAGAACCAATAAGGCACTGCCTAGGGCCACCGAGGCTTCAGGGACTGTTGACGCCCACCCTGCATATTTAAGTGAAGTCCCAGAGGGTGGCAACCCCCTGAAGCCCCCCGAACAATTACTAAACAATACCCGGGGGGTGACGATCCCCTAGGCTGCGAAACATCTCTGTGCCCTCCCGCGCCTAATTTACATTTGAGATTAAGGTCCCCAGTGCTGCAGAGACCCCACAATATGTTTATAGGATAGACCCCGGAACATTACCCACCAGGGGGCTCATTTAAATGAATGGGTGAGGAACCGCTTCATTTTCTTTTTTCATCTTTACCATCCGGATCCACTTTATTGACGCGATACAAGGTTTTCCTCCTCTGGCCTCAACGAGGCAAATAAGGATTTGCTATCACAAGGTGGAAGCCATGCTCCCACCCCGTAATAGCAAACATAAATGTCCAGTGGATGCACACCCCGGGACACAGTATGAGCTGCTCCTGAGAGGTTGCGCTCCATAGGGCCATGATGCATTGGTTATTGCATAACTACAGAATTAGTATAAAAGCATACTAACACTACTTGCACATGTGTTGTACAGCGACCAGAGTGTAGTGAAGAGACAGAGGAAGCCCAAAATCCAAAAATGTAAATCCTACCAGAGGTCAGATGACATAGTTTGATGAGCCGACGACCCTGGGATGAGTAGAAACAGCTTCACCAAGAAAACGGGTCTTAAGCAGAACACAGGGAAGCTCAAAATATTGGTCAGTGCTGCCTTCTTTTTACCTTCTCCCGTTCGTCGCCAAATTTATGTAGTGAAGAGGAAGACAGCAGTGGATCCGATAAGTAGATTTATTTCAGGAAAAGAAGACAGCTTAAACAGCCACCAACAGGAGCAGACATCAAGGCAACCGTGTTCTCCAGCACCATGTACAAACTCCCAAGGATTCCCCTCATGACAACCCTACATTCTAACATTACATACTTACATTTTAGTAGCATTACATTCTAACATTCTACTGTGACTTACATTGGAATACTACACAGAGCACATGACTTTACAGCAATGAGCTCTTGGTTTCATTCACGAGTCTTGAGACCGGTAGGGGTGAGTAGTTCGCTTCCCACTGCCTGTATTGTTTAAATGCAAACTAACACTACTTCCACCGGTATGCTACAGCGCCCAGAGCACATCACTTTACAGCAATTAGCTCACAGTTTAATCCCCGAGTCTTCAGACCAGTCTTTAGACCAGTAGGGGTGAGCAGTCTTTCGGAAAAAGCTAAAGACCTGGCTCTTTCCATCTTTGAGTTCTCTTGTTTAATCTCTTCTTCTTTCCTCTGCCCGGAATCTAATTTGTGCTGCAGCGCGGGGACACACTAGTAAGTGTAACCAAGCGCTTTATAAGCTGGTTATTATTATTATTAGTTTGCTTCCCTGTATAGTATAAACGCATACTAACACTACTTACACAGTTATACTACAGCGGCCAGTATGCTACAGCGCCCAGAGCCCATCACTTTACAGCAATCAGCTCGGTTTGATCCCTGAGTCTTCACACCGGTAGGCGTGAGTACTTCGCTTTCCACTTCCGGTATAGTATAAACGCACGGTAGAGGTCAGTAGTTTGCTTCCCACTCCCTGTATGGTATGAATGCCTACTAACACTATTTGCACAGGGTATGCTACAAAGACCAGAGCACATCACTTTACAGCAATGAGCTCATGGTTTAGGCTCTTGGTTTCATACCCAAGTGTAGCAGCATCTCATCTCAGCACCATGTCACTCTGAGCAACACCGCACTTTCAGACCGGTAGAAGTGACTACTTTGCTTCGCACTCCCCCACAGAGGTTACAGTGCTCCTATACTCCGGTTTCCTACTCTTTTTGCCCTTTTTTCCCCTTACTCGTTTCAAAAGAATCACAAAATGGCTGTCAACACTTCCTATTTGCAACAGCTCGCAGCCAATAAGCAGCAAGCTTGTGATCATAACGGCTCAGCCAATCATATGGCAGAATTCCCAAATATCGATATCTGCAAATTTCGATATTTCTCCAAAACTACTTAACGGATTTACACCAAATAAACAAAAGCGTGCTTTCTAGACCAAGACCCTTCTCCCTGCCAAATTTGGGGTAATACCGTTCACTTGTTCAACCTGTAGCCTTGTCTAAAGTTTCCTATGGAAATTGCATGGAGAAAACATGTTTTAAGACCCCCTTTTTTCTTGGCCCCCCTTGACAATTCACCCCCAAACTTTTAACATAGGAACTGATATGAACAAAGAATTAGTTTGGAAAATTTCATGAAGAGTCATCAAACGACGCCAAAGTTAGAAGCAAAACAAAAAATGCTCTTCCTATGGAAACTTAGTCCTAAATATAACTACCTACTGGTGACTGCCAGTAGGTAATATTATCTACTGGCGGTCGCCAGTAGATAGTTATAGTTAGGACCGAGTTCCCATAGGAAATCTGAAAATTCTATTTTGAATAACTTTGGCGCCGGTTGACTTATCTTCGTGAAATTTTCAAAACTAATGGGGTGCTCCGCTCAGATCCTACCCTGAAAGTCTCGGGGTGATTCGACAAGCGGGGGATGAGAAAAAAGGGGGGTCCCAAAACACGTTTTCCCCATGCATTTTCCCATAGGACCTTTAGTCGAAGGTACAGCCCGAACGGCTGAACAGAATTACTTGAAATTTGGCAAAGAGGTAGTCCTCAGGTCAGGCATGTGCCTTTTGCATATATGGTGTAAATCCGTTCAGTAGTTCCTGAGAAAATCAAAAGTAAAATCATATATATATCTGGGCGGAGCCTAACCACACATCTCATTGTGAGATCTGATTGGCTGTCAGCACTTCATCCAAGAAGTGTTGGCAGCCATCTTGGGACCAATATACATGATAGCACCTCATTAAAAAGCATTGCAGTTAATAGAAGGTTTTAAGACTTTAGTTACATTATAAATCTTTTGTTGATGGTACCATACTCATTTTAGGAATTGTGGTATGTTCTAAGGTGCTTTTGCCATGTGAAAAAGCCTTCTGCTGGGATATCATGAATCATGTTTGAGAGAAAACTATTTTCACATGCTTTTCCCACAGAGGTTCGGAAGGTGATCTATAAGCTAAACTGGCTGAGAGCATATTTTCTGTAAATTCACATTATCTTTCTCAGTCATGTGAGAATGAAGTCTGACATTCTCAGTAAAACATGTACATCCAACAAGGGCAGAGACTGTCAGTTGATTCCTTTGTGTTCTACTGCAGCTTCCCAGAGTGCTCCAAAGAACAACTAGAGCGCTACCACTCCTACTTATGATAAACGTATGGCACACCTGAAGCCATCTTGATTGGAATATAGTGGTAACATTTAAAACATTTAATTTAAAAAGGAAAAAAATGAGAGGGTTCATTTTGCCATAGAATGTATGATTAGTGCTGCAGAAAGAAAAATTAGGGCACATTTTGAGTGACTTCTCAAATCCTCTTCTATTTCATTAAAGAATTCTGACATGCAGACTGAAACATGCACTTTCAATACCAGCAGCAGACTTCCCTGGTGAGCAGTAGCTTTACTACAGTGATCTCATGAGCAACTAGAGTGCTAACATTCTGAATTTATTGCAAATGTGTGACACATCTGAATGCCTTCTTCATTGAATCAAAGTAAAAAACTGACAGTATGCCTACTGAGGAGACTGCAGTAAATGAGGAAATCAGGAAACTTCATAACAAGTCTCCCAAGATGGCCACCAGAGACAAAAGAGCCCAAATGTAGCACAAATATCACCGAGATGTAGCCCAAGTATAGCCCAATGACAGAAATCCCAGAGTGTTTTAAAGAACAACTAGAGCGCTAACAGTCTTACTTATGACAAAGGTATGGCACACCTGAAGCCATCTTGATTGGAATAAAGTGGTAACATTTAAAACATTTAATTTAAAAAGGAACACAATGAGAGGGTTCATTTTGCCATAGAATGTATGATTAGTGCTGCAGAAAGAAAAATTAGGGCACATTTTGAGTGACTTCTCAAATCCTCTTCTATTTCATTAAAGAATTCTGACATGCAGACTGAAACATGCACTTTGAATACCAGCAGCAGACTTCCCTGGTGAGCAGTAGCTTTACTACAGTGATCTAATGAGCAACTAGAGTACTACCATTCAGAATTTATGGCAAATGTGTCACATCTGAATGCCTTCTTGATGGAACCAAAGTAAACAAGCATTGAAAATGCAATAGGTCTCGCCCTCGTTTAAGTTAAAGCAATTCTGTTTGTAATTAGGTGGCTTTTTAGCTTTGCTTTTATTAGTGTTTTTCAAACTTTCATGTACATAACATGCATATATGTATATGTATGCATGCATTTATATTTGTATTTATATAGATATGCAGATTATATATGTTTATATATGTATGTATATATATATATATACACATACATATATATAAATGCATATGCATATATGTGCATATGTGTGCTTGTAGAGAGAGGTAGAGAGGTAGAGGTGTAGAGGTAGAGACGTAGAAGTAGAGAGGTAGAGGTAGAGAGGTAGAGGTAGAGAGGTAGAGAGTAGTAGAGAGAGAGGAAGAGAAAGGTAGAGAGGTAGAGAGTAGAGGATGAGTAATAGAGAGTAGAGAGTTGAGAGAGAGTAGTAGAGAGTAGTAGAGAGTAGCAGAGAGTGAGTAGGAGAGAGTAGTAGAGTCAGTAGTAGAGAGTGAGTAGTAGAGAGTAGTAGAGAGTGCGAAGTAGAGAGTAGTAGAGAGTAGTAGAGAGCGAGTAGTAGAGGGAGTAGTAGAGAGTAGTAGAGAGTGAGTAATAGACAGTAGTAGAGAGTGAGTATTAGAGAGTGAGTAATAGAGAGAAGTAGAGAGTGAGTAGTGGAGACTGAGTAGCAGAGAGAGAGTAGTAGAGAATGAGTAGTAGAGAATGAGTAGTAGAGTGAGTAGTAGAGAGAAGTAGAGAGAGTAGTAGAGAGTGAGTAGTAGAGAGTAGTAGAGAGTGAGTAGTATAGAGTAGTAGAGAGTAGTAGAGAGAGAGTAGTAGAGAGTGAGTAGTAGAGAGTGAGTAGTAGAGAGTAGTAGAGAGTGAGTAGTAGAGAGTAGTATGGAGTGAGTAGTAGAAAGTGATTAGTAGAGAGTAGTGGAGTAGTAGAGAGTGAGTAGTAGAGAGTAGTATAGAGTGAGTAGTAGAGTGAGTAGTAGGGAATAGTAGAGAGTGAGTTGTAGAGTGAGTAGTAGAGTGAGTAGTAGAGAGCAAGTAGTAGAGAGTGTGTAGTAGAGACAGAGTAGCAGAGAGTAGTAGAGAGTGAGTAGTAGAGAGTGAGTATTAGAGAGAGTAGTAGAGAGTAGTAGAGTAGTAGGGAGTGAGTATTAGAGAGTGAGTAGTAGAGAGTAGTAGAGAGTGAGTAGCAGAGAGAGTAGTAGAGAGTAGTAGAGTGAGTAGTAGAGAGTGAGTAGTAGAGAGAGAGAGTAGTAGAGAGTGAGTGGTAGAGAGTAGTAGAGTGAGTAGTAGAGAGTAGTAGAGAGTGAGTAGTAGAGAGTGAGTAGTAGAGAGTAGTAGAGAGTAGTAGAGTAGTAGAGAGTGAGTAGTAGAGAGTGAGTAGTAGAGAGTAGTAGAGTGAGTAGTAGAGAGGGAGTAGTAGAGAGAGAGTAGTAGAGAGTAGTAGAGAGTGAGTGGTAGAGTAGTAGAGAGTGAGTGGTAGAAAGTAGTAGAGAGTAGTAGAGAGTGAGTAGTAGAGAGTGAGTAGTAGAGAGTAGTAGTAGAGAATAGTAGAGTAGTAGAGAGTAGTAGAAAGTGAGTAGTAGAGAGTGAGTAGTAGAAAGTAGTAGCGAGTGAGTAGTAGAGAGTGAGTAGTTTAATTTAAAAAGAGCACAATGAGGAGGTTCATTTTGCCATAGAAATTATGATTAGTGGGGAAAAAAGAAAAATTAGGGCACATTTTGAGTGACTTCTCAAATCCTCTTCTATTTCATAAAACAATTCTGACATGCAGACTGAAACATGCACTTTCAATACCAGCAGCAGACTTCCCTGGTGAGCAGTAGCTTTACTACAGTGATCTAATGAGCAACTAGAGTGCTACCATTCAGAATTTATGGAAAATGTGTGACACATCTGAATGCCTTCTTGATGGAATCAAAGTAAACAAGCATTGAAAATGCAATAGGTCTCGCCCTCGTTTAAGTTAAAGCAATTCTGTTTGTAATTAGGTGGCTTTTTAGCTTTGCTTGTATTAGAGTTTTTCAAACTTTCATGTACATACCATGCATATGTATGCATATATGTTATGTATATGTTTGCATAAATTTATATTTATATAGATATGCAGATTATATTTATATGTTTATATATGTACATATACATATATATATATATATACACATACATATATATATAAATGCATATGCATATATATGCATATATATATGTGCATATGTGTGCATGTACAGAGAGGTAGAGAGGTAGAGGTGTATAGGTAGAGGTATAGAGGTAGAGAGGTAGAGGTAGAGAGGTAGAGAGAAGAGAGCGAGTAATAGAGAGTAGAGAGTGAGAGAGTAGTAGAGAGTAGTAGAGAAAGTATCAGAGAGTGAGTAGTAGAGAGTAGTAGAGTGAGTAGTAGAGAGTGAGTAGTAGAGAGTGAGTATTAGAGAGTGAGTAGTAGAGAAATAGTAGAGAGTGAGTAGTAGAGTGAGTAGTAGAGAGTAGTAGAGAGTGAGTAGTAGAGAGTAGTAGAGAGTGAGTAGTAGAGAGTGAGTAGTAGAGAGTAGTAGAGAGAGAGAAGTAGAGAGTGAGTAGTAGGGAGTAGTAGAGAGTGAGTAGTAGAGAGCGGTAGAGAGAGTAGTAGAGAGTGAGTAGTAGAGAGTAGTAGAGAGTGAGTAGTAGAGAGTAGTAGAGAGTGAGTAGTAGAGAGTGAGTAGTAGAGAGAGAGAAGTAGAGAGTAGTATAGTAGAGCGTGAGTAGTAGAGAGTGAGTAGTAGAGAGTAGTGGAGTAGTAGAGAGTGAGTATTAGAGTGAGTACTAGAGAGTAGTAGAGAGCGAGTAGCAGAGAGCAAGTAGTAAAGAGTGTGTAGTAGAGAGTGAGTAGTAGAGAGTGAGTAGTAGAGAGAGTAGTAGAGAGTGAGAAGCAGAGAGAGTAGTAGAGTAGTAGAGTAGTAGAGAGTGAGTAGTAGAGAGCGGTAGAGAGAGTAGTAGAGAGTGAGTAGTAGAGAGTAGTAGAGAGTGAGTAGTAGAGAGTAGTAGAGAGTGAGTAGTAGAGAGTGAGTAGTAGAGAGAGAGAAGTAGAGAGTAGTATAGTAGAGCGTGAGTAGTAGAGAGTGAGTAGTAGAGAGTAGTGGAGTAGTAGAGAGTGAGTATTAGAGTGAGTACTAGAGAGTAGTAGAGAGCGAGTAGCAGAGAGCAAGTAGTAGAGAGTGTGTAGTAGAGAGTGAGTAGTAGAGAGTGAGTAGTAGAGAGAGTAGTAGAGAGTGAGAAGCAGAGAGAGTAGTAGAGTAGTAGAGAGTGAGTAGTAGAGTGAGTAGTAGAGAGTAGTTGAGTGCGAGTAGTAGAGAATCAGTAGTGGAGAGTGAGCAGTAGAGAGTAGTAGAGAGTGAGAAGTAGAGAGTGAGTAGTACAGAGTGAGTAGTAGAGAGTAGTAGAGAGTGAGTAGTAGAGAGTAGTAGAGTGAGTAGTAGAGAGTGAGTAGTAGAGAGAGAGTAGTAGAGAGTGAGTAGTAGAGAGTGAGTGGTAGAGAATAGGAGAGAGTAGTAGAGTGATGTTGGAGGGAGGACCACCGGGGAGTCGGGGAGACTAGTCCGGCACCCTTCCTACCGCACAGTTATAGCCGAGCGCCGCTGAGAAGCCCCCTTCGGGGAGGACTTTCTCCTATAATCGTACTAGGCCCAGTAACACCACCACACAGGACTCAATATCAGTTGCTTGATTTAGTTCTTTATCAGAAGTAGCACGTTTCAATATTTACAGTGGGATCGAGGGATCCAGTAAGAGTCTCAATGTCTGTTAGAGGGATAGGGTAGCGGGACAGTCTTAGTACCAACCAGGTACGGGAGGCTCTGCGCCAGACCTTGGGTGCTGGCCGCGGGGCGGCTCGGACGTGGGGAGCCGTGACGGCATCTGCAGGGCTCGGGTGGTAGTTCCGCTTGGGTCGAGCCGCGACACAGTCAGCAGGGCTCCGGTGGTAGGTCCGCTTCGGTCGAGCCGCGACGAGGTCAGCTGGGCTCTGATAAGGAGGTTCGACAAGGTCAGGCCGCGACAGCGTCAGCAGGGCCCCAAAGGTTCGTGAAGGTCTTCAAGCACGGAGGAGCCGCGACGTCGTCAGCAGGGCTCAGAGTGTGGGTTCAGGATGAGTCTTCTTCCGTAGGGTCAGCCGCGATCCGATCAGCAGGGCTCTTGACTCCGGGATACAACTACTGTCCTGTTGTTGGGTTGTCCCAGATATAGGACTGGAGCCCTTTGATGTCCGGACCCTTGCGCCCGGAGGGGGCGGAGAGGCCGGTTGGGGAGCAGCCAGACGCCCAGCAGGAGAGGCGCCAGGCCCCAGAGAGCTGTGAGGTGATCGCACCTAGGTGTGGAAAGACGGCTGGGGGTCCCATCGATACTGCCCTCCGCCGGGAGTGGGAAGGGTTCACGTGGTATCCCCCGGGCCAGGGGTTGGCGCCTCGATGTCGGGCCTCGCTGGGACAGAGGCCGGGTGAAGCAGGGTCACGCAGGTGGTCACGTGGAGTGACGTATAATCCAAAATGGAGGAGCCCCGAGGTGCATGGGACCTCGTGCGGCTTAGCGAGGGGCAACAGGACCACACCACGAGGCCGGCTCCCACAAGTGAGTAGTAGAGAATAGTAGAGAGTGAGTAGTAGAGCGAGTAGTAGAGAGTAGTAGAGTAGTAGAGAGTGAGTAGTAGAGAGTGAGTAGCAGAGAGAGTAGTAGAGAGTGAGTAGTAGAGAGTGAGTAGTAGAGAGTGAGTAGTAGAGAGTAGTAGAGAGCGAGTAGTAGAGAGCGAGTAGTAGAGAGTGAGTAGTAGAGAGTGAATAGTAGAGAGTGAGTAGTAGAGAGAGAGTAGTAGAGAGTGAGTAGTAGAGAGTAGTAGAGTGAGTAGTAGAGAGTGAGTAGTAGATAGTAGTAGAGAGAGAGTAGTAGAGATTGAGTTGTAGAGAGAGAGTAGTAGAGTAGTGGAGAGTGAGTGCTAGAGAGCAGCAGAGAGTAGTAGAGTGAGTAGTAGAGAGTAGTAGAGAGTGAGTAGTAGAGAGTGAATAGTAGAGAGTAGTAGTAGAGAGTAGTAGAGAGAGAGAGTAGTAGAGAGTGTAGTAGAGAGTGAGTAGTAGAGAGTAGTAGCGAGTGAGTAGTAGAGAGTAGTAGAGAGTGAGTAGTAGAGTAGTAGAGAGTGAGTGGTAGAGAGTAGTAGAAAGTCATAGAGTGAGTAGTAGAGAATGAGTAGTAGAGAGTGAATAGTAGAGAGTAGTAGAGAGTAGTAGAGCGTGAGTAGTAGAGTGTGAGTAGTAGAGAGTGAGTAGGAGAGAGTAGTAGTGAGTGAGTAGTACAGAGTGAGTAGTAGAGTAGTAGAGAGTGAGTAGTTGAGAGTGAGTAGTAGAGAGTGAGTAGTATAGAGTAGTAGAGTAGTAGAGAGTGAGTAGTAGAGAGTGAGTAGTAGAGAGAGAGTAGTAGAGTGTAGTAGAGAGTCAGTAGTAGAGTAGTAGAGAGTAGTCAGTCAGTGTCAGTCAGTGTCAGTCAATGTCAGTCAGTGTCAGTCAGTCTGTCAGTGTCAGTCAATCAGTGTCAGTCAGTGTCAGTCAATCAGTGTCAGTCAGTCAGTGTCAGTCAATCAGTGTCAGTCAGTGTCAGTCAGTGTCAGTCAGTGTCAGTCAGTCAGTGTCAGTTAGTCAGTGTTAGTCAGTCAGAGTCAGCTAGAGCAGCTCTGCTGACCTGGTTCTCTGGCTCTAAAGCAGCTCTGCTGACCTGGTTCTCTCTCTCTAAAGCAGCTCTGCTGACCTGGTTTCTCTGGCTCTACAGCAGGTCTGCTGACCTGGTTCTCTGGCTCTAGAGCAGCTCTGCTGACCTAGTTCTTATGCTACAGAGCAGCTCTGCTGATCTAGTTCTCTGGCTCTACAACAGCTCTGCAGACCTGGTTCTCTGGCTCTAAAGCAGCTCCGTTGACCCAGTTCTATGGCTCTGAAGCAGTTCTGCTGACATGGTTCTCTGGCTCTTTAGAAGCTCTGCTGACCTGGTTCTCTCCCTCTAAAGCATATCTACTGACCTGGTTTCTCTGGCTCTGCTGACCTGGTTCTCTGGCTCTAGAGCCGCTCTGTTGACCTGGTTTTCTGCACTCACGACGCACGCACCCGACTGCGCGAAAATATATTTAAAAATAATATAAGTTTCTTATAAGTACAAATATATTATTTTGATGAATATCTTACATAATCTCTTGCCTTAATATGTATATTAAAGACACATACATATCATTTTGGAACATACATTTTTTTTGCGGGAGTCGCGCACCCAGCGTGCCCCAGCATGTATATGATATCATGCGGGACCCGCAAGCGCCCAAACATCTCGTACCGTAATGCGCATGTGTCACGAATGCGCGGGAGCAGGAGTCGCAGACTGGTCACATACCAATCGCGCATATCAGGTGATATTAAATGTATATGATGTAACTGAAAAACACGCAGCCGTCGCACACCATACGCGGATCCTTGATGACTTTTCAAAAATGGCGGCTAGATTGTGCGCACCCACCGGGATGTGTACACTTTGAGTGCACGACTGCGAAAAAAATTGGAATTTGTTTTTTTTAAGAAAATGATATAAATATATTCAAATAAAAAATGAAAACAAGAAAATTAATCAATATTTCAGTTTTAATTAAAAAATGTTTTTTTGCAATTTTCAGAAAAATATATAATGTTATTTAATGAATAAAATATTTATAAATAAACAGTTAAAAAACTGTAGAAAATCAGAACAAAAAAATAGATATAACTACTATCACACTTAAAAGTTAACATTTAAAAACCTTAGAAATTCACAGAAAAAACCATAGGTTTCAGGGGTGTTATAGTTAGCTGCCCATTTCACTCGTACAAAACCATAGAAATTCCTCCGTTATAGTTAGTTCTGCTAACTATAACTCACGCGCCCGCAATGCACTGCTGATGATGTCACATATTGCATCATTCATGACATGGTCAGTGACATCACTGATGACATCACTGATGACATCTCAAATGACATCACTGATGACATCATCCACTTGACAATCCGATACACCACATCAAACACTAGTATAACCTTTCATCACTCACTGTAAAATACAGAGTACCATATTTGAAACCATTGACACACCAATAGCAGTTACTACATACCCACTCACTGAGTCCTAAGTCTACACACACAACTACCCAGTCAACAACAGAATCATCTATACATGCAGTCATTAATTAATAGAACTCTATCAAATGCACTTATACACATATATAGACATTGACACCTCAGCAGTCATCTTAGTCGGTTATGCAGTCATCCTACTCACTCATGAAAAAAATGTATCGCACTTAAATTTACTCACTTACACAATTATCCAACGACACCTCATTTATTCAAACACATAGTAACTCATCGTTAATATGTTAAAAAAGCACCATTACAATTATACATTCATTCATATATTTACTCTCACAATCACTGACTCTTACACAGACTTATTTATATACACCAACTCTCACACACAATGCCTTTTATTTTTTTACTTTGTTGAAGATGTACAACTAAAACATATATTCGCTCACCAACACACAAATAAATACACTCAGTCACCCAAACAACTGTTTCCACATGCACTCTTAAACCCATACACCTAGTCAATCAACCATTCACACATCTATGCATAGAGTTACACACACCCCATCCAACCACACACAAACTCAGTGTCCCATACAAATACTCACCCAACTAATCAATAACTAATATACACACTCATGTAGTTAGTGACCAAATGAGGCAGCATGTTATACAACAACAGAGACAGTGCTGCACACATTCACATAGTTTAGTTACTAATCCATGTATTAAGTGAGACACTTTTAATTACTCACTTAAAAAGACAGTCAGACAGCTACTAAATCCTCCATCCAGACAGTTATATATCCACTCAATCTTCAATACAGATTGGTATATATATAATACATATTTAAATTTCAAACTAAACCACATTCAGTGGATGATGTCATCAGTGATGTCATCAGTGATGTCATTTGAGATGTCATCAGTGATGTCATCAGTGATGTCACTGACCATGTCATGAATGATGCAATATGTGACATCATCAGCAGTGCTTTGCGGGCGTGTGAGTTATAGTTAGCAGAACTAACTATAACGGAGGAATTTCTATGGTTTTGTACGAGTGAAATGGGCAGCAAACTATAACACCCCTGAAACCTATGGTTTTTTCTGTGAATATAGATATATATATATATATATATACATTTATATAGATATATATATATGTATATCTATATATATAAATATATATATATATATATAGCCACTGAAAAGAGTCGCCTCACAGATGGAGCCCACACGGGTAAAATCTTCTGCACAATTTTAATGGAGACTGTACAAAGTGAATGCACCGCCAGCAGCACAAAGTCTTATCTGAAGTCAAATGCCAACGCGTTTCGGGCTCCTGCCCTTTGTCTAAGGCTGACTTGAAAACTTGACCAAATGCTATAACTGAGCACCTGATTCAATAAGTACCGGCCCCAGCGGGCGTGGCTGCTCCTGTAGCCTCTTGGCACTTGTAGTGCAGCATGAAGTATTCCTCAATTATAAGTCCTTGTTCGCAATGGCACTGGTCAACACAATGACGTTGTTGTCCATGAATACGCTGGTACCCGTAAACATCATATGACTTGGAAATGAAGAGATCTGATTGGAGTAGTCCATTTTCATTAATATTGAAAGGAAGTTGCTTCTTGAATTCTCCTATGTTTGGATTGGAATACTTTTGGAGCTCCGGTGGAGATATTGGAAAAAAGGGACTATTTTGCAGAGTATTTTGCAATTTTTACAAAAATAAGATGCCATCAGAGTCAAATGAGGAAGAACACCATCTGCACATCCAATCTGAAGAGCAAGAGGTGCCAGCAGGAGAGAAATATTCTGATGAAGAAGAGCCACCAACCAAGATACTGAGTGTGTCTTGGGATTTTTTTACAGTCTCTTTGGGAGAGAGCAAGACTTGCAAAATTAGGAAAATGCAAGAAAACTCTTTCAAGTGGTATTGCCAAAAACTACTCTTAAGGTACTACCTCAATGATATACCACTTAAGAATATATCACAAATGACAACTGAAACTGGCACAAAAGGAGAGGGAGAAAGACCAGCAAAGCCCATCTACAGCAGCAGCACCGGCAACAGTAACTAGAGTGCCATGACGGTACAGAGATGCCAGCCTGATATCTCTCCTCAATTACGCCATGTGGGTATATACGGTTTGGATTGCAATGTTACCCTAACTGCTGAAGAACAGTCTGTCGACATTATTTTGGACATTAATGAGAAGCACAGATGTTAATTTTTTAAATTATTTTCACTAGATTTTTAATTGCTGTTCTGTTTTTTACCCTTGTTGCCATTTTATTTAGAAACAAATACAAAAAAATACTAAATGTTTAAAAATGTTTAAAAATGGGGAGGAGCCTAGCGCTTGACCAAGATGGCCGCGTGAGCTTAGAGCTCCCGAGACCCTCGTGCCCTCCGTCGACTATCCTGTCTCTAATCCTGATGGTATGCATGGCATTGTGTTGCTGAGTTGTCAGGGAGGCGATTGATGCTACCCACGGTCGGATCGCCCATCGAGAACCGGACTTACGCCTGGCGGAAGATCGCAGCCTATCTCCCGGGGATGCCAGGGGCTAGAGTTGGCAGGATGCCCGGCTCCTAGTTGATCAACAACGGACAGGCGAGGTGTGAACTGTCGGACGGAGGTCCCCGCGCTTTCACTTTCGATTTCGTTCCCTTTGTCTGCCCGGACACTGGAGAGCTCTGGGGGCTTTATTACCCCAAGGACGCTCGGCGAGCTACTCTGGCAGCTTAAGATAGAACTGCTCACTCCTTATTCCTCTCTCTGAGAGGGACCAGTCTTAACTACACTGGACGGCCTGGAGTCCATTATGTCGGGCAAAGCAGAAGGGGATCGGCTGAAGACTAAGTCTACCAGGCGGGGAACGTATACCCAAATCAACAGCATGGACCGCTACGCACTCCAGAAAGTATCACCGAGTGGATCGAGCCAGGCGCTGGATGCCCAGAAGGAGGACTCGCCTGTGGCACCGGAGCTCTCCCTACAGGATGTCATGGGCGCGCTCGACGGGATGCAGACCTCGATGGGGAGACAGTTCGAGGCCCTGGCGCATAAGGTGGACGCCATCCTGGTGGATGTCAATCTGATCCGCTCGGACCTGGGCAAGACAAACGAACGCGTTAAGAACCTGGACCTCAGGACCACGGGCCTCACTGATGATGTTGTGGAACTGCAGGCCGAGGTCCGTAAGCTGAGGGCCGAGAGTGACCTCGTCGCCCGCCGGCTGGAGGACTTCGAGAGCCGGGCCAGGCGCAACAACGTGCGCGTCATCGGGGTCCCGGAGTCCTCGGATGAGGCTTCGGCGGACCTGCTGGTTGAGGATTTGGTCCTTAATCATCTGAAGCCTAAGGGCCTTGGGAAGTTTTTTGCGGTGGAAAGGGCCCATAGGGTGCCGGGTGGGCGGCCCAAGGCGGGTGCCCCGCCGCGGCCGATTGTCGCCCGGCTCTTTCATTTCCGAGATCGGGACGCCATCCTGCAAGCATCGAGGGTGACGGGCCCAGTTCCCTTCCAGAATGCGTCGGTGAATTTTTACCCGGACTTCACCCAGCAGGTGCAGAGACAGAGACAGAGCTTCCTGGGGGTGAAGCGGAGGCTTCGGGAACTGGATCTGAAGTATGCCATGCTTTTCCCTGCCAGACTACGGGTGGTGCACGAAGATCGAACATTCTTTTTTGACTCTCCTGTTATGGCCAACGAATGGCTGGACGCTTTGCCCCGGCGACGGACGGGGGACGACACTGCCGAGCATGGAGATTGTGGCCGGGATGGACAGGGCTGATATCTCACAGACGGCCTGACTTGATTTGACTATACTTGAGAAATTGAACAGAATGCAGTAACTGTGGAGGGTTGTGGGAGGACGAGGGGTGCTCTTTTCCTCCCTTAGGGTACTTTTTGTAGACTTTTGGTTTTTAGGGCGACAGGCACACTGCAAGTTGGGGGGGCTTTGTAAGCTGCAGCAGGGGTGCAGGGTGGGGGGAGTTTCGGGGATTTGGACTTTGTTGTTGGGGGGTTTATTTCTGCAAGGCATGATGATTATCCTCAGGGCTGTTCCATGGTGGCTCTTCGGGTGTGGGGTGGGCCTCTTTCCGTTTGAGGATGGGGGGTAGAGGCTTAAGTGTTATAAGCTGGAATGTTAATGGTTTGGGGGATCGCGTCAAGAGGGGGATTGTTTTGCAATTTTTGAAACGCTCAATGCCAGATGTTGCCCTGCTGCAGGAGACGCATCTCATAGGTAATACGTGCTATGCCCTGAATAGGAAGGGGTATAAATTCATTGCACACTCTGGATTCTCTTCTGGGTCCAGGGGAGTGGGCATCCTAGTTAGAGCATCGTTGCCTTTTGAGGTGGACTCCACCATTGTTGACGATAGGGGGAGGTTTGTGGCGGTGGCGGGGCGGTGGGAAGGAAGGATTTTGGTTTTGGTTTCGGTTTATGTCCCGCCGGCCCTGCAGGCCTCCACATTTGCTGATCTGGGCAGGGCTTTGTTGACTCTCCCGGGGGGTATGCTGGTAGTGGGAGGGGATTTCAACGCTGTGGGCTCCGGACTGTTGGATAGATACCCGCCCAGGGACACAGGGGGGGCTCAGAAATGGCTTCCAGATTTCCTAGACACGTTTGGTCTGATAGACTGCTGGAGACTCCGGCACCCCACACAGAGTCAATACACGTTCCACTCCGGGGCGCATGGTAGCCTCTCCAGGATTGACTACCTGCTCACTCTGGCCGCACATGCCTCGTTGGTATCCGAGGCGAGGCACATGGCACGCGGCATCTCTGACCACTCGCCAGTGTGGATCCGGCTGGATCTAGGTCGGGAGGGAGGAGGGAGGGTGGCCCCCATCAACCCGTGGTATTTCCGAGACCCCAAGATGCGCAGCGCCCTGGTAAAGAAGGTAGATAATTACTTCAAGGACAATCTGGGAACTGTGGACTCGGCGGTGTCGCTGTGGGAAGCTTTTAAGACCGTGCTTCGGGGGGAAGCCCTCTCCCTGGTGGTGGCTGCCAAGAATCGGAGGGATGGCGAGGTACGGCAGGTAGAGGAGGAGATTGCGGCCCTTGAGGGGGCTATGGAGGAGGGGGTTACAGAGTCCTCACTGCATGAGCTTTGCTTGAAGCAGACGGAATATAGGGAACTGGTGACGAACGCCGCTAAAACCCTCAGTAGGGAACAACAGGGCCGCCTGTATGATGTTGGCGATAAGGCAGGGAAACTCCTGGCGTGGTTGGACAGGAAAGAACGGGTCAATAGAGTGGTGCCAGAGTTGACGGGAGTGAGGGGAGAGGCGATTGCGGAAACCTGAGGGGATTGTGAAGTGTTTCGCGGAGTATTTTCATGGGGTTTATTCCTCTGTGTCGGACAGGCCGCCCGAGGACTCGTCGGATCTCCTCCGTGATACCGAGTTGCCCTGCCTCTCTGACATAGATAGGGACGATTTGGATGGTGACATAACGATTGACGAGGTGGCGGGGGCTATTCGCGCGTTAAACTCGGGTAAGGCCTCTGGACCGAACGGATTGCCGATCGATCTGTACAAGCTGTTCCCGGATAGGGTCGCCCCTCACCTGCGCGCCATGTTTTTGGAGGCGCGGGGGGATGGGATCCTTCCGTTGGACCAGCGGCTGGCATCGATCGTGGTCATACATAAAGAGGGCAAACCCCGAGATAGGTGCGCCTCCTATCGGCCCATTTCACTCCTCAACGCTGAGCCGAAAATTCTGGCTAAACTCCTGGCGACACGTTTGATTAGGGTACTTGGCGACCTGGTTCACCCGGATCAATCCGGATTCATCCCGCACCGAAACACAGCATTAAACCTTAGGCGTCTTCATGGCGTCATCGCCAGGGCGGGCACGCTGCGTGAACCGGCTATTGTGGCGTCTCTTGATGCTGCGATGGCCTTTGACTCGGTGGAGTGGCCATACCTATGGGCCGTGCTGGCCAAGTTTGGTTTTGGTCGCGGTTTTGTGAGTTGGGTTAGGTTGCTGTACGAGGGGCCGCTAGCGAATGTTGTGGTGAATGGTCGGGCCTCTACTCCGTTTCGACTTGGTAGGGGTACTCGGCAGGGTTGCCCCCTGTCACCTCTGTTGTTCGCCCTCGCCCTTGAGCCGTTGGCTGCGTGGATACGTTGGCACCCGGATATACGGGGCCTTCGGTGGTCGCCTGATCACGAGGACCGTATCTCGCTTTATGCCGATGATATCCTGTTGTACCTTGCCTCACCTAAGAAGTCACTTATAGTGGTCTGTGACGTACTCGCATCGTTCGGTAGGAACTCGGGGCTCGTTATTAATTGGGGCAAATCGTACTTGTACGTTCTTAGTGGCGAGGTCCCACCGATCCCTAGAACATGTTCGATACAGGTCGCCCAGCAGGGTTTCGTGTATTTGGGGATTTTTATATCCATGCACCCTGCTGTGCGCTACGAGAAGAATCTGCTCCCCCCCCTGGCACGTTTGAGGCGAGATGTTGAAGGTTGGCGGAAGTTGCCGCTCTCCCTTGTTGGGCGTGCGGCCCTGTTCAAAATGATGTCTCTTCCCCGCTTCCTCTACGCCCTCCAGAACACTTTGGACTGGGTCCCGGCCAAATACTTTCGGGAGGTCGAAGGCCTCCAACGGACGTTGCTGTGGGATGGGCGGCCGCGAATAGCTATTGCAAAGTTGACGCTCCCGTGGTACGATGGGGGCATAGCCCTTCCAGACATCCGACGGTACTATTGGGCCACGCAGCTGAGCGCGATCAACCATGGCTTTTATGGCCCCGCCCTCAGCCCTGGGTATGCCATGGACAGGTGGTTGCTGCGTGGTGGCAACTACTACAGGGCGTTGTATTCGCGGTCCCTAGACTCGTCCCTCACGGGGCCCACAGGTGTGGCGGTGCGTGTGTGGAAGATGGCGACTGACTCGTTGGGCTGGAAGGATAGGCTCACCCTCGCTACCCCATTGTTTGAATCGGAGAGATTGGGAAGGCTCTGGCATACGAAGGGCTTTGATAAGTGGGACCTGATAGGTTTTTCCAAGGTGGGAGATATGCTGCATAAGGGGAGAGTGAAGTCCTTCGAGGAGTTGCAGACAGAGTATGAGCTGGGGCCCTCCGAGTATTTCAGGTATATCCAGCTGCGCCACGCCCTTCGATCAGTCCTCGTGGAGGGTGAGAAGGTGCCGGAGTCCTCTCCCCTTGAGGACCGGGTCCTTGATGGTCATATGCCCGAGAGCACGATCTCGCTCATATATAAGAAATTGATTAACGTCCGGGCAGACATGCTTTTGGGGCTGAGAGAACAGTGGACTAGGGATGGCCTTGAGTTGGATAATGAGGACTGGCAGTCAGCGGTTTCTTCTCCTAAGGAGGTTGCGATCCCGTCGCGTCTGCGGCTGGTGCAGCTTAAAATACTGCACCGGGTGTATGTGACGGGGCCAAGGCTGGTCCACATGGGATTCTCGGAGGATGGCCTGTGCAGGAGGGGATGTGGTATGGTGGGCACTTTCCTGCACATCATTTGGGAATGTGGTGTCATCGTGGAGTTCTGGAGGAGAGTCCATGCAGTTATGGGGGAGGTGACGGGCATTGCTGTGCAGCCAGAGGCGCGGTGTTGCCTCCTGAACGTCTGGGGGCCCACTGACCTCGATGAGGCGCAGACCCAATGGGTGACTCTGGGTAACATGGTCGCTAAAAGGGATATCGCGCGATTGTGGGGTTCCTCGGGACCCCCTACACTGACCGCGTGGAAAGAGAACATGGACTGGAGCATGTTTAGGGAGAAGACGGTCTATTGCTCCAGAGGTCGCCCCCGGAAGTGGCATGCCATCTGGGGGCGGTAGAATCAATACAGGGGGGGATTATGTCTTGCCCCGGATCTGGAACCTCCCGAGGAACAGCTTTCCCCCTGACCTTCTTTCCAGCACAGTTGGGTTTTAGGAACTGTTTTGGGCCTCTGCTGCCCCCCTTCTTCCTCCGTACACCGTCTTGTAACTAGTAGATGAGTGGGGTCCGGCCTCCCCTGGGGGCTTTCACCATGGGCTTTCAATGTTCTTGCCTTGCTGGGGTTTGTTGTGGTTTTTTCCTTTTTTGTGTTTACCTAAAATTGGACCTTTGCACTACTCTTTGTACTGTACTGGGGACACGTCACTGTATCTAACTCTCAATGCTGCCGAACCTTCGGGCTGTCGGCTGAATAGCTGTGTCCTGATTCTTGAAATAAAGGTTTTCCAAAAAAAAAAAAAAAAATGTTTAAAAATAATACACAATATTAAAAACAGAGTTCCAAAAAGAAAGACATTAGGCTTATTTCAGAGCAACCTTTCTTTGTTCAAAAAGAAAACATGTATGTATGTGTGTATTTAGTGCATGAGAGGTGCCTGGAAGATTGATTGATTGCATAAGTTGTGAATGGATATATGAATAAGTGCATGGCTGGTGCTTGGGTGTTAGTGTGACTACATGAGAGATGCATGGATTAGTGCATGAGTGGTGTATAGATGATATAGTGAGTGCAGCTGTGGTGATTGAATATTAGATTGAGTGCATGAGTGGTGTTTGGGTGTTACTATGAATGCATGACAGGTGTGTGGATGATTGCATGATTGTGTGAGTGGTGTAGGGATGACTGAATGAGTACATGGGTGGTGCATGGCTGTTTGAATGAATGCATGAGTTGTAAATGGGTGATTGACTCAGTGCATGATTGGTGCATGGTTGGTTGAGAGAGTGCACGGGTAGTGCATGGATGATAGAATGAGTGTGTCATTGGGGTATGAATGATTGAATGAGTGCATGTGTGGGGCATGGATGACTGAATGAGTGCATCAGTGGGGCATGGGTGACTGAATGAGTACATGAGTGGGGCATGGGTGACTGAATACATTCATGAGTGGGGCCTGGATGATTGAATGAGTGCATGAGTGGGGCCTGGATTATTGAATGAGTGCATGAGTGGGGCATGGATGATTGAAGGAGTAGATGAGTGGTTCATGGGTAATTGAATGAGTGCATGAGTGGTATATGGATGACTGAATAAGTACATGAGTGGGGCATGGGTGACTGACATAGAGCATGAGTGGAGTATGGATAATTCAATGATTGCATGAGTGGTGTATGGATGATTGAATGAGTGCATGAGAAGTGCATGGATGATTGAATGAGTGCATCAGTAGGGTATGGAAGATTGAATGGGTGCACAAGTAGGATATTGATGGTTGAATAAGGGGATGAGTGGTAATGGATGATTGAATAAGTACATCTGTGGTGTATATATGCTTGAATAAGTGCATGAGTGCTGCATGGCTGATTGAATGAGTACATGAATAGTGCATGGATGACTAAATGAGTGGATGAGTGCTGCATGCATGTTAGTATGAGTGCATGAGTGCTGCATGGATGCTTGAATGAGTGCATGAGTGCTGCATGGATCCTTGAATGAGAATGAGTGCATGAATGCTACATGGCTGATGGAATGAGTAAATGAGTGAATGAGTAGTGCATAGATTATTGAATGAGTGCATGAGTGGTTATGATTGATTGAATGAGTGTGTGAGTGGGCATGGATATTTGAATGAGTGCATGAGTGGGGCATGGATGATTCAAAGAGTTCATGAGTGGGCCATGGATGATTAAAGGAGTTGATGAGTGGTTCATGGATGATTGAATGAGTGGCATATGAATAACTGAATGAGTGAATAAATGCTGCATGGAGGATTGAATGATTGGTGCATGGATAATTGAATGAGTGGAAGAGTTGGGCATGGCTGTTAGTATGAGTGCATGAGTGCAGTATGGATGTGTGAATGAGTGCATTGAGTAGTGCATGGGTCCTTGAAGGAGAACATGAGTGCTGAATGGAAGTTTGAATAAGTGCATGAGTGCTGTATGGATGCTTGAATGAGTGCATGGGTGCTGCATGGATCCTTGAATGAGAATGAGTGCATGAATGCTGCATGGATGATGGAATGAGTAAATGAGTGAATGAGTGGTGCATGGATTATTGAATGAGTGCATGAGTGGGTATGATTGATTGAATGAGTATATGAGCAGGCATGGATCTTTGAATGAGTGCACGAGTGGGGCATGGATGATTCAAAGAGTGCATGAGTGGGCCATGGATGATTGAAGGAGTTGATGAGTGGTTCATGGATGATTGAATGAGTGGCATATGAATAACTGAATGAGTGAATGAATGCTGCATGGATGATTGAATGAGTGGTGCATGGATAATTGAATGAGTGGATGAGTGGGACATGGGTGTTAGTATGAGTGCATGAGTGCTGTATGGATGTGTGAATGAGTGCATTGAGTAGTGCATGGATCCTTGAAGGAGAGCATGAGTGCTGAATGGAAGATTGAATAAGTGTATGAGTGGTGGATGGATGATTGAGAGAGTGCATGATTGATGCCTTGATGTTAGAAGGAATTCATAGGTGGGGCATGGTTGATTGAATTAGTGCTTGAGTGGTGAATGGATGATTGCATGATTGTATAAATGGTGTATGGATGATTGAATGAATGCATGAGTGGTGAATGGATGATGTATCACATGCTTGAGGGGTGTATGGGTGAGTGAATGAGTGCATGAGTAGTGTAGGGGTGATTGAATGCATACATGAGTGGTACACAGGTGATTGAATCAGTGCATTAGTGGTATATGGTGATTGAAAGAGATCATTGCTGGTTGAATAAATGCATGAGTGGGCCTGGATGATTGAATGAGTGCATGAGTGGGGCCTGGATGATTGAATGAGTGCATGAGTGGGGCATGGATGATTGAAGGAGTAGATGAGTGGTTCATGGATAATTGAAAGTGTGCATGAGTGGTATATGGATAATTGAATGAGTGTTTGAGTACTGCATAGGCTATTGAATGAGTGTATGAGGAGTGTATTGAGGATTGGATTAGGATATGAGTGGTGCATGGGTGATTGAGAGAGTGCATGAGTGTGATCTGGATCATTGAATGAGTGCATGAGTTGGGCATGGATGATTGAATGAGTGAAAGTGGGGGAAAGAATGATTCAAAGAGTGCATGAGTAGGGCATTGATGATTGAATGAGGGGTTGAGTGGTGCTTGGATGTTAGTATGAGTGCATGAGTGCTGCATGGATGCTTGATTAAGTTCATGATGGCTGCATGGATCTTCCAATGAGAACATGAGTGCTGCATGGTAACAGAATAAGTACATGGGTGGATGAGTAGTGCATGGATGATTGAATGAGTGCAATAGTGGGGTATGAATGATTAAATGAGTACCTGAGTGAGGCATGGATGATTGAATGAGTACATGAGTGGGATATGGATGATTCAAAGAGTGCTAGTGTGGGGCATGGATGATTGAAGGAGTGGGTGAGAGGTTCATGGATGACTGAATGAGTTCATGAGTGGTCTATGAATGAGCATATGAATGGTGCATGTATGAATGAATGAGTAGGACGTGGATGTTAGTATGAGTGCATGAGTGTTGCATGAATTCTTGAATGAGTGCATGAGTAGTGCATGGATCCTTGAAAGAGAGCATGAGTGCTGCATTGAAGATTATATGAGTGCATGAGTGATTGATGGATGATTGAAAGAGTACTTGAATGATGCATGGATATTAGAATTAATTCATAAGTGATACATAGATCATTGCATATGTGCTTGAGTGGTACATGGATGATTGTACCACTGTATAAATGGTGAATGGATGATTGATCACATGCATGAGTGGTTAATGGATGATTGAATGAGTGCATGAGAGGTGCATGGATGATTGAATGAGTGCTTGAGTGGGGCATGGATGTTAGAATGTGTACATGAGTGGTGCGTGGATGTTTGAATGAATGCATGAGTTGTAAATGAGTGATTGAATGAGTGGTGCATGGATGATTGAAAGAGTACATAACTAGTACATGGATGAATGAATAAGTAAATCAGTGGGGTTTTGATGATTGAATGAGTGCATGAGTGGGGCATGTATGATTGAATGAGTGCATGAGTACGGCAAGGATAATTCAAAGAATGCATGAGTGGGGCACTGATGATTAAATGAGTAGATGAGTGACATATGGATGATTGAATGAGTGTATAGGTGGTTTTTGAATGCTTGAATAAGTACATGAGTGCTGCATGGATGATTGCATGAGTGCAAGAATAGTCATGGATGATTGAATAAGTGGATGAGTGTAGCATGGATGTTAGTATGAGTGCAAGAGTGCTTCAGGGATACTTAAATTAGTGTTTGAGTGCAGCATGGATCCTTGAATGAGAGCATGAGTGGTGGATGGATTATTGCACAAGTGCATGGGTGATGTATTATTGTTCAAATGAATTCATAATTGGGGCATGGATTATTAAATTAGTGTGTGAGTGGTATATGGATGAGTGTTTGTCTGTATAAGTGGTGTATGGATGATTAAATGACTGCACAAGAGATGAATGAATGATTGATTGAGTGCATTAGTGGTGTATGGATGAGCGAATGAGTGCATGAGTGATGAAGGGATGAATGAGTGCATATGATATATATGGATGATTGAATGAGTACATGAGTGGTGCATGGGTGATAGAATAAATACATGAGTGATACATGGATGACTGAATGAGTGCATGAGAAGGGGTATGTATGATTGAATGATTACATGAGTGGGAAATGGATGACTGAGTAACTACATGAGTGATGCATGGATGTTAGCATGAGTGTATGAGTGGTTTGGGATGACTGCATGTGTGCATGAGTGGAGTTTGGATGACTGAATGAGTACATGAGTGGGATATTAATGATTGAATGTATGCATGAGTGGTGCATAGATGATTGAATGAGGGCATCATTGGTGCATAGATAATTGTATCACTGTATAAGTGGTATATGGATCATTGAATGAGTACATGAGTTGCGTTGATGTTAGAATGAGTGTACAAGTGGTGTATGGTTGATTGAATGAGTTCACGAGTAGTGAATGAATGATGAGAGCTGCATAGATGATTGAATCAGTGCATGGATAATTGTATGACTGTATAAGTGGTAAATGGATCATTGGATGAGTCCATGTGTGGTGCATGGGTGTTAGAATGACTGCATGTATGGGGCATCAATGAATGAATGAGTGCATGAGTGAGGCATGAATGACTGAATAAGTGCATGAGTGGAGCTTGGATGATGGAATTATTGCATGAGTGTGGCATGGGTGATTGAATGAGTGCATGAGCGTGTCTTGGATGATTGAATGAATGCATGAGTGGGACATGGATGATTGACTATGTGCATGAGCGATGCCTGGATGATTGAATGAGTACATGGGTAGTGCATGGATGTTAGAATGAGTGCATGAGTGGTGCATGGATAATTGAATGAGTGCATGAGTGGTGCATGGATGATTGTATGACTGTATAAGTGGTGTATGGATTATTGAATGAGTAGTTGAGTGTTGCATGGATGATTTAATGAGTGCATGAGTGTTGCATCGATGTTAGATTGAGTGTATAAGTGGTGCATGGATTATTGAAAGTGTGCATGTGTGATGAATAGATGATTGAATGAGTGCATGAGAGGTGCATGAATGATTGAATGAGTGTATGAGTAGATCATGGGTGATTGAATGAGTGCATGAATTGTGCATGGATGACTATATGACTCTATAAGTTGTATATGCATCATTGAATGAGAGGTGCATGGATGATTGAATGAGTGCCTGAGTGGTGCATGGATGTTAGAATGAGTGTATAGGTGATGTACGGATGATGGAATGAGTGCATGAGTGGTTAATGTATGGTTGAATGTGTGTATGAGAGGTGTATGGATGATTGAATATTGGAATAAATGAATGAGTGTTAAATGGGTGATTGAATAAGTGCATGCGTGTTGCATGTATGATTGAATGATTGCATGAGTGGATCATGGATGATTGAATGCGTGCATGAGTGGATCATGGGTGACTAGATGTATTCATGAGTGATGTATGGATGACTGAATGAGTGCATGAATTGTGCATGGATGACTATATGACTCTATAAGTTGTGTACGCATCATTCAATGAGTGGTGCATGGATGATTGAATGAGTGCCTGAGTGGTGCATGGATGTTAGAATGAGTGTACAGGTGATGTACGGATGATGGAATGAGTGCATGAGTGGTTAATATATGATTGAATGTGTGTATGAGAGGTGCATGGATGATTGAATGAGTGTATGAGTAGTGCATGGATCTTTGAATGCATGCATGAGTTGTAAATGGGTGATTGAAAGAGTGCATGAGTATTTAATGGATGACTGCATGAGTGCATGAGTGGTGCATGGATGTTAGAATGAGTGCATGAGTTGTGTTGATGTTAGAATGAGTGGTGTATGGACAATTTAATAAGTACATGAGTGCTGTATGGATATTTGAGTGAGTGGATGAGTTGTGCATGAATGTTAATATGAGTGCATGAGTGCCACATTGATGCTTGAATGACTACATGAGTGTTGCATGGATCCTTGAATGAGAACTTGAGTGGTGTATAGATGATATAATGAGTACATGAGTGAATTAGTAGTACATGGAGGATTGAATGAGTGCTTGAGTGGAGTATGAATGATTGAATGAGTGCATGAGTATGGCATAGATGATTACATGAGTGCATAATTGGGGCTTGGATGATTGAACAAGTGGATGAGTGGACCATGGATGATTGAGTGAGTAGCATATGGATGATTGGATGAGTGCATGAGTGGTAGTTAGATGATTGATTGCACAAGTTGAGCATCGATGATTGAATACGTGATGAGTTGCTTGTGTGATTGAATGAGTGTATAACTGGTGCATGGATGATATTTTTAGTGTATGAGTGGTCATGGATATTATAATGAGTGCATGAGTGGTGTAGGAATGATTCAGTAATAAATATGTCTGAAGTAGCAGAACTTTTCTAAGGTATCTAATGATGTTGAGTTGCAGCCACTATTGAAAAAGAAAAAGAAGATAAATATATGCTAGTAGTTAATCTTCAAAATTACACATGCATATTAATACACATTGCTTATTGTGTAAGACAATATCACAATATAATACAAATTCAATTTTCCCTTTTTTACTGTTCCCAGCTTTCATACTTCTTCACCCTAAGCAATAATTTGTATGAAGCATCATTTTTAAAAAGTGGGGAAAAAACAATCAATGGATTGTAAAAAAAAAACAAAGCCGCACAGTAAATCACTTCATATAAGTGATTCTATGCATTTCACTCAGTACAAGTCATGAATTAGTGGCTTTTACTACATTTACTATAGTAATGTGACAAAACATATCATATAATTATTTGTCATATTATATTATCTGGTACAATATCAATATTAAATGTGAAGTAGTCTTTAATTTTGGATATCCTCTTGAAGACATCACCCCTGGTAGGCCAAATGATGCATAAAGCAGTAATGATCCATGTAGACAAAATCTCATGCAGTAGTTTTTTGCCGCACATAGGACGTCCAAATTAGATTAGAGAAGCAAAAGAGTACAATGTTTTACTTTTGAAGGCAGTATTTGGTTTCATCTGAAGGCTGCAGTACCTGCAGTATGTTCATCCACTTTTAGATTTAAAATACAGTGTTGAGTATAGTTGTTATATTTACTCCTTTCTCCAGTAGCGGCTCGTGGAGGGAGTTTGGTAGGGCAGTGAGGCGAGGCGACGGAGGGGCAGGGTGGGGAAATGTAAACACCGGAATATGGATAAACGGAGGTAAGTACACATTTAAATTAATAAAACGAATTCCTTTGCACGCGCTGCATCGCATTTTGCAATGCAGCGCGCACAATGAAATTCGTTTAACTGTAATTAGAGAATGAAGTTTTTAGATGCTATATAAACTTACCTGAAATTGATATTTGTCAAGCTACAACGTTTGCAATTTCAGTCTCTAATTTTGAACCATCTGCTCTGCATGGTTGTAACATCAATATAATATATTTCCCGCTTGCTTGTGGGAACAATGCAGACATGACATCTGATCTGTAGTTTGGGCATCTCATATTTTAGTTGGCCTTTTCAACACTTTTTCATAAGGTACAGTATGTTCTGCTATCTGGTAATGTCAAGAAGAGGAATAGTTTATATTTCATTACAGTGGTGGACGTGAATCCATACTCTTCACAGTCATGATTCAATTTATAACTCAATCCATGTAATTAATTAATATTTACTTCTTCTTTCTCTAATACTCCCAGCATTATCATAATACATTTTTTGCATCTTGTTGAATATTTAGAGAAAACACTACTGATCCAGTGGAAAATCTATAAGATCTAGGATTCCTGAAATGCAATGTATTACTGTTCTGTCAGTCAATAAACTTTGGAGCACACTATAAAGTGCAGAACATATTATCATATCTCTTTTATTCAATTTGGTTTACTACATGTGACAAAAGGAACAGTACATTCAGAACAATATTAGATAGCAGTTGACGTCTTTACTGAGAAACTACAACTTATCCATCATTTAGCAGTTTTCTCTTCTTTGATTCTTGAGGATTCTCTATCTCTCCTTCCTTTTCTTGAGCATCTACACACTGTTTTGTAATCTTCCACTTGGGGCAGATTAACCATTTCTTTTAAACAGGATACAAGTCAAAATGAGGAGCATATACACTTCTCAACCTATTATATTCCCTTAACAGCTTGCACCAGCACTAACTTTCTTCTCATCAAAATCAATCATAAACAAACTGGACAATTTTCAAATTCACGCCAGTGCCACTTGTAACATTCCTTCTTTGAATACAGTTCTTCCAATATTAACAAAAGCTGTATCTACACTTAAACCTGTAGATTTGTGGATGGATACAAAATATGCTACAGACAGTGGAAACTGATTTTGCTAGACATATAAATCTTTCATTAGCAAAAAAACGTACAACGCATCAACCAATGTGCTTGACACTATTAGCCTTATCACATTTCATGACCAATCAATCCACCTCATTTCTTTTTGGGTAATTAATGACATTTATAACTTTACCCATTGAACTATATACTAATCATTATTCAACATTTAAATTGTGATGCAAAATTATAGAACAGTTTTTACATACATGTAACCACTCCTTCAACCCTGCAGTTTTTGATACACACCTCTCTAAAGAATCCAATGTTGGTTGCAGTTTATTTGTAAGTAGTATTGTCACTCCCCGATGGTCCATTTTATCAGTTGCCATCATTTCTAAAATATCTTCTTTTTCCAGTTCCAGTAATTCTTTATTGAATGTGGAGCACTCCAGAAAGGTTGACATTAAACACACAATAGACCCATTTTTTCTTTAATAAAATTATATATAAGTTGTGCTGCTGTAATATTAGATGCAAATTGTTTCTAGATAAGGCAAGTATCCAAAGCATGTTTGCCTTCCTTTGTAAGAGTTTGTTATAGTCCATATCGGTACCCTATATAGGCACAGGTAACACTGCAACCTTTTACCTATATCATTCCCTACATTACATACATAACGGTTCATAGGGACTGACCTTTTACCTAGATACAACACTGCATCCAGAATGCAGGTTTTTTTCTTGGTTTGATACTCATACATTTTGCACAAGGCTTCTTGGCAGCACAGCAGGACTCACAGCAGGACGAACATTTTCTGTATGATATCTATGTTAAAGTTCAAGCCCAACATCATCCTTTAGGCCAACACAGTAGCACAGCAAGGTAGGACCCCTTGGGAGACCTGTGAGTATATGTACATCATGTCTTGCTTAGACAGACAGAGGAGACCATGACTTCCCGACTGACACACTGACCAGAGACGCTGAGGTTCCTGCATGCAGACACTCCAGCTCGCAGTGGTCTAAAATCCCTTGTGGGGTGTCCAACTGCAGACCAGGATGGGGTCCCATATTCTCTCCTTTCTCAGGTAATGGGGTTGACTAGATCCTAGAGGGATTCTTGGCATAACAACTACACCGATGCTAGGTACAGTTAGGTACATCAAGTTAGGGAGACATCATAGGAGTACGCACTTTCTTATCATGTGTTTTATGTATTTGTATATATTCATGATTACTGCAAAATGGTAGAACTGTAGCATCCCTATACTTTCGTAGTACTGCTGACCATATATCTCTGCTACTGTCTAATGGTTGTTACAGCACATCTATTTTACACTAGTATAACAACTGTTCAAGAAATCCTTATTGAAATGCTCAGACTGTTTATTCTATGTGTCTCGGAGAGAAAGGAAGTGAGCACGGGAAACTGAGCAAAAAGTAGTATATTGTTTCCCTGATCCTGGGGGATCAGGGTTGTCATATTCTGATTTTGCCAGAAACTATTCTCTCCCTTTTAAGAGGAGATTCTAGTGGCACTGTGAGCTAGCTAATGCAAACAGGCTAACATATCCGGTGGGGGTGCTCGGAAGCAGTCTGCCACCAAACCCACAGTTTATGTTATCCAAACGAACAGATCATGTATAGGATATATAGGAAGTACACAACAAATTCCTACTCTAATGTCCTATAGTATATCCCCATATTGCAAATCTGATGCTTCACGCATATTTCTCACCAACTCATTGTATTAAAACTTTTGCCAAAAATTCACATTCTCAATACATCCTAGAGAATTTCCGAATTCATTATGTAGAATTTTTTTAATACTATTACATGTTTTCCACCGAATGGTATATCATAGTTTGTTTTCAATATCTACTTCATTCTCAAATGTATGAAAGCAATCGTTAGGTTTGAGACTATACTTACTTCATCAATAATTAGAAGCTTCAGTTTTTTAAATACTCTTGCTACCTCATTACAAGCAGCACCAGATAATTTCTGGTATTCTACTTTGTTGTCAAGCCCCCACGTCACCTTCAGCCACGCCTCCGAACTCACCTGGACTGACCACCACTGCATCCATTTTTCCTTCCAAAAACCACTCACACACCACCGCACTCTACAGACCCCCTGCCGCCGCTGGGGAAAAATTACTGAAGAACAACTACAGACAAGCCTCGCACTCAATCCTGCGACCAACCCCACCAACCCGGATGATGGTGCACTCTCCCTCGAACGCTGGATAAACTATTGCGCCAACACCATTGCGCCGCTAAAAAACCCCACCAACAGAGACACCAGCAGAAGAGCCAGCTGGTTCACCCCGGAACTCCTCGACTCCAAACGCACCAGCCAGAAACTGGAAAACACACGGAGCAGCAACAAGACGCCAGAAAGCCGCACTGCCTACAAAGACGCCATCCGCAACCACCACCGCCTCATCAGGACCGCCAAAAAGACCACCTTCACAGACCGCCTTGAAAACAATGCACACAACAGCAAGGAGCTCTTCACCATCGTGAAGGAACTCTCCAACCCCAGCTCCAACGCCAATGACATCCCACCATCACAAGCCCTGTGCGACTCTCGCCACCTTCTTTCACCGGAAAATCACTGACATCCATGACAGCTTCAGACCCCGGACGACCATGGGATCAATCCTCTCCGGTTCCCCATCCGACCCCCTACCACACCACATCTTCAACAAAGCCAGCAAGTCCATCGCACCCCACCTGCACAAAATCATCAACCTCTCCTTCGAGACGCCACCTTTCCTGAGAACTGGAAGCACGCGGAGAAAAACGCCCTACTGCAGAAACCCAAGGCAGACCCAGGCGACCTCAAGAACTTCTGGCCCATCTCCTTGCTCCCGTTCCCAGCTAAAGTAATCGAGAAGATAGTTAACACCCAGCTCACGCGACAACATCCTAGACCCATCACAATCAGGATTCCTCAGCAACCACAGCACCGAGACCGCCCTTATCGCCGCCACACATGACATCAGGATCCTGCTTGACAACGGCGAGACGGCGTCCCTCATCCTCCTAGACCTCTCCGCCGCCTTCGACACCGTCTGCCACCGCACACTACGCACACGCCTCCACGAAACCAGGCCCTGGACTGGACCACCTCCTTCCTCTCCGGCAGAACTCAGAGAGTCCGCCTCCCCCCGTTCCACTCCGAGGCCTCCAAGATCATCTGCGGCGTCCCACAGGGATCCTCCCTCAGCCCGACGCTGTTCAACGTCTACATGGCACCACTATCACGCATCGCCCGACAACACGACCTCAACATAATCTCCTACGCCGACGACACTCAGCTGATCCTCTCCCTCACCAAGGACCCCCTCACCACCAAATCCAACCTACATCAGGGAATGAAGGCCGTCGCTGACTGGATGGAAGACAGCCACCTCAAACTGAACGCAGACAAAACGGAATTCCTCATCCTCGGGTCCAACCCCTCCGCTTGGGACGACTCTTGATGGCCCACATCACTGGGGTCCCCCCCGGCCCCCACCGACCATGCACGCAACCTGGGAGTCATTCTCGACTCGAAACTCTCCATGACCAAACAAGTCGACGCAGTTTCCTCCACCTGTTTCAACACCCTCCGCATGCTCCGCAAGATCTTCAGATGGATCCCTACAAACACGAGGAAAACAGTCACCCAGGCCCTGGTCAGCAGCAGGCTCGACTACGGAAACGCCCTCTACGCCGGATCCTCATCCAAGCTCATCAGCAGACTACAGAGAATCCAGGATGCCTCTGCACGCCTGATCCTCGATGTCCTGTGCCGCAACCACATCGCCCCCCACCTGAAGAACATGCACTGGCTCCCCGTCGACAAAAGAATCTCCTTCAAGCTCCTGATCCACGCACACAAGGCACTCCACAAAACCGGCCCAGCCTATCTCAACAGCCGACTCTCCTTCTACGTACCCAACAGAAAATTCTGCTCCGCTGACGACGCCCTGGCCACGGTCCCACGCGTCCAGAGAACTACTTCCGGAGGCAGATCCTTCTCCCACCGAGCCGCCAAGACCTGGAACACCCTTCCCCTCCACCTACGCCAAACCGAAGACCTGCTGACCTTCAGGAGACAACTCAAGACCTGGCTCTTCGACCACTAACAGCCTCCCCCCAGCGCCTTGAAACCCGTTGTATGTAGTGCGCTTTACAAGTTACTGATTGATTGTAGATCCATATTAACATTCCACGTCCACATCTTCAGAATGACCGGATTGTAGTCATTAATATACTCTGAAGCTTTTTTTCAGGTTGTATGTATTTTTGGGTGATTACCATATGAGAGTGTGTCTGACTGCAGACAGAAAGCTGTTCATTCTTTCTTCTGAGATCACAGACCAGGGAAATCCAAAACGACACCTTATGCAAAAGTTTCCTTTTGATTTCTATTTTCGGCTACAGTATTTTCCACACCTATGATTTTGAAATTGAAGAACTTGTTCTCTTAATATTTTGCCACCACTGTCCTCTAGGATTGCACAAGTTACATACTGTTGTATGAAAGACAAGACACACTCATCAGTGTTTTTTCCAAATTTTGGGGCATCATTTACCCATAACAGCATGTGAATATGTTGAGCACCTCTAGCTTCGTACGCCTTGCACAAAAATAAATCAGTTACTTCACCAAGAGGGGGATTAGTTTTATTGCAGATAAATGCCATCATCACTTGAAACCTGTGGTTATAATATCTGTAAAAATCTGCAGGATCCATCGAACCAAATTCTCCTGGTATCTTTAGATTGATGTCTTTTATGTTAGAGTTTGCTTCTCACAGAAAATCACGGCAGTCATCCCATGAATACTCAGCACAACTGAGTGCTGAAAATGAAGTCGCTATGCCTACGTTTCTCAACATGCATGTCAACTCACCATGATGACAATACCAATATTCATTGGTGACACTCTGGCATGCCATCAAATAAATCAGGTTGTATTCCAGGCTTTCATGTTTCCTTGAACTCTGTCAACAAGTTCCCTTGCTGTAATATTTTGCAAATTCAATCCTGTCTTGAGAATGTGAGTTACTGCATTATATAGCCTGATAAGTCGCTCTCAAATAAAAGATGAAATACATAGGGTATACACTAGCGAAATCTAGGATCTTCTGAGTATAGTCTAGTTGATCTGTACTCAGCTGCTGGAATCTGTACAGGCCAGTTATCATATCTACCAACAATTCCTGAGGGAAAGAGATACAGAAAACATCAAGCTTCTAAACTTCTCTCCCAGACACTCAACGGGGCTACTCCTGCTTCTTTCATTTTAAAGAGATGAATAGCATCACCAGTCATCTCTTTAGAATGTAGAGGGTGAATACTATATTGTTCATAAATTTCTTCTGATCGGGATCGATCCACTTTTTCAATTTGACCTCATGATAATGAGATATCCTCCTCCATATGTGGTACATTCTGAAGAACATCTATATCTTTATAATATATATTATTTTCTACCAGATGTAATATTGCATTTTTTACTTTTGTAACATTCGCTAACTCTTGCGGTATCTTTTTGCTCTTGTTTGGAGCACCATTCACTAGAATTACAAGTGCTTCTTTCAAATCTTTCTGCACCCCTACAGTTTAAATATTTTGCTTTAAATCAAATTGCAAATATAGAACTCTATCTTTAAAACCTTTCTGCAGCTCACTTGGAGGTAACTTCCCCGTATTTCGCTCCATAAAGACTCGGGCTTGGATAAGAATTGATTAATGCTCATTGAGATTTTGAGCTTGTGGCACAACTGAAATTTCTACTAACTTGTTATGGGCTGCTCTAGCTGGCACTTTATTATCCTCTAAGTTAGAATAACAGTACTTACATATAATTTGTCGAATGGAACCATCAAAACACTACTCTTCAAATAAATAAGTTATAAATTCTCACCACAAATTTCCACTTTATTTTCTGGCAACAGCAAAGTCCCTCCTGTGGATCAGAGACCAAGTAAGGGGCAAGCGGTAAATTCGGCCAGTAGGCAGGCTAAGGGAAGGGCGAATGTCCCTCCCTGGGGCAACAAAAGGAAATGGCGGTACTGAACAACCCTAACCCACCTCAGAGCGAGACACCATCCCTAAATGAAGATCCCCAAATCACCTCCATAACAAGCGAAGGGATATTAGCAAATGTAGATCTAATCCCGGCTGCTCAAGAAGGCATCATTGGGAATGGCCGCAACAATAGGAGCAACAATGAGGGCCAGGGACATGAAAGGGACAAACAGATGCAATTGAGTGAAGTGTATTTGGAAGCTCGATGCACGACCCAGTCTGTAACTGCTGCTCATCAAGAGACCCTCACTAAAGGCATCGCTGGGTTCACTCTGGAGGTGGTACAGATCTTCTCAGTAATGGAGTCACATCTCTCTAATATCGGGGTGTCATCATCTTCCCTAACTGTCGAGCCAGTCTCAGGTTCTGCCTCCAACAATGCCCCTGAAGAAACTACTTGCGCAACCCAAGGTAAAAAAGACTGCATGGCACCATTAAAAAAATCAATAAAACCTTCTCAGATATCTCTGGCAGAATGACAATGGACGAGGAACGGACTGAAAACCTGGAAGCCGAAGTCAAGGCTTTAAAACTGCAGGAATCATCACAGGCAGCAATGATAGCTGATGTCCTCTGGAAGCTCGAAGATTATGAAAATAGACAGAGGCGCATCAACTTGAGCATCATGTGAGTACCCGAGGGAGCGGAAGGCTCTGATACAAGAGCCTCTATCATATCTCTCTTCAAGGGTGCCTTCCCAGAGAAAACCAATTGGGACTAGGGTGCCGAAATCCAACGTGCCCATATGTTCCCCCTAATGCTAAAGAAATCTCGATCCAATGAAGCTGAAAGAACTAGGGCGATCCTGGTTTACTTCGGGAATTTCCTGCTGCGCCAAGAAATTTTTGACCAAACACGCCCCAATGCAAAGATGGACTTTGGGGTTATCACGTTTTTTTGTAGGACCTGATTTTGCCCATGCCACAGTAGTGAGGCGATGGCAGATGCGGCAGCTGTGTAACCCTTTCCAGCAACTTGGAGCAGAAGTTTATCTTCAAAATCCCTCCCGTCTGAAAGTAATTTACAAAGGACAAACACATAGTTTTACCTCAGGGATTGTAACTCAGGAGTATCTTAAAGAAATTGGTGGGGAAAAGCAGTTAAAATGTAGTGCATTTCATGTTTAGTGGTAGCTGCTCCCTTTCGCCTGACTAAACATTAGGTTGTAGTCTCTCAGTTGGTTGGAATTACCATTGGGGCTTAAAGGATAGTTTAGTCCTAATCCATCTTGGTTGGTATGGGATGTTAAGTCTGATGTTTTTCACTTGGGGGGTCACAGGTTGGGAGCAACTCGGGATGAACACTTCCACAGGCACCATCATTCATGCTCTTCTTCCAATTGCTGATCTGGGTGGGTGGAGGAGGGAAGGGATAATGGGAGGGGGTGCATAGCTGGTGGGATTGGGAGGGTGCTACACTGGAGGACAAATGGGTAAAAGAAATTGCAAGAAGAGGTGGTGGATCTAAGGACAGTAAGATATTAGTGGCTGACCAGTGTCAAGATGCTAAATTTGAGATACTTAAAAGAACATTTTGTAAATTAGGGCAATGACTAAATTAATAATTGTCTTTGTGTAGCCTTAAGTATAAGAAAAAGAGAGCAAAGGTAACCTCGGAATTGCAAGCTTTGGAGGCAATATAATATGTCTCCAAGAGACCCATTTAGCGGGAGTACAACTGTCCTTGTTGGACACTCTGGGCTTTAAATTGGTCACAGTTATGTGCCAAAGCACTCAGACCTGTGGGGTTGCAATTTTGGCTAAAAGGGATTTGATTCAGTGCTTTACACATGTTTGTACCAATAGACTGGGAAGATTGGTTATATTACAATTTCCATCAAATGCTTGCACTTTTACGTTGTGCTCCGTATATGGACCAATTCTAGATGATGCAGGGCTGTGTGATTGGCTGACTAATGAACTGGTGTCTTGGCAGTCTACTATTGCTTTATGTGGAGACTTAAACATTAATTTATCCAATAGCTGGCCCTGTGAGGAGCAGTATAAATACTGTGGCAGGAAACCTATTGTATTCCAGTCTCCTAAAAGTCTCTGTAAAGATCACACCCTGATGGATTTTTGGCAGATTAGGAGATCAACCAAACATGGCTTTACTTTCTTTTCCCCACCCCACCAGTCACATGCCGTTTGGATTTTTTTTTTGTCTCACACTCATTCAAGACTGCAACATTTACATTTTCCCCGGGTCATGTCCGATCAAAACCCTCTAGTTTTAGTAAACAAGAAGGGTGAGCCCCGCAAAAAGGGCAGTCAATTGAGTTTCGAGCGGGCAATCCTGGTTAAGAACGAATATCTTACCCACATGAGGTATTTGGATAGCAACATTCCTTAGAGAAACCTTGGTACCATTTCCCTGGCAACTGTCTGGGATACATTGAAAGCAGGGATTTGGGAGAACCCTGCAGTTTATGCTATCTAGGTTAAGGAAGGAAAAGCAAAAAATGCGAGAGCTATATGTCACACTAGCTCTGGAAGAAAAGAAATGTATAACTATTACACAACAGGGGGGTGATAGTCAAGAGGCGCAGATGGAGGTTATGATTGCTAAAGCAGCTATAAATTACATCACAATAGCAAAGACAGCAGCTAAATTTTTAGTTCATAGTCAACAAGCCTACGAATATGGAGAATAAGTCGGTCATACACTTGCTATAGGGACCAGACAAAAGTGTGGCCAGAATGAAGTTAGGGAAACAAGGGATCCAGTTCACGGCATGATCTCTGATCCAGCAGGTATAACATCAGCGTATAAAAGATTCTTTCAGACACTGTATCTGGAAACCGGAAAGGGAGAGCACAATGATATTTACGACTATCTAGATCTAACTGTAATTCCTAAATTTGATGAAGAAGAGCTGGCAGGTTTAGAAGGGGCCCCCCGTGGGAAGAGGTCTTAACAGCTATCTTGTCTTCGGCGACAGGGATGGCCGCTGGTGAAGACGGCATTCCGGCTGAATTTTATAGAGCATTTGCACCGGGACTTATGGACAGCCTAATGAGATTGTTCACGCATGTATTTGAAGGTAATAAACCTCCACCTTCATGGTCGCAAGCAAAGTTCGTGGTTTTCCCTAAAAAGAACAAACCCATAAGGAGCTATAGACCGATTACACTAATTAATAGACACTCTAAAATATATTCTAAAATCTTAGCTTCCCGCCTGTGCCATATCATCAGTAAGGTAGTAACTGGTCGACAACATGGGTTTATACCTGGGAAAAGCACCACGGACCATATCAGACGGGTAATCACATTGTTCGATGCTGCCCAGGTAGCGGGAGACCCTTTGGCTTTGATTCTGCAAGATGCTTAGAAGACTTTTGACAAGGTCTCCTGGGACTACCTGCGGAATGTGCTTCAAAAGGTAAACATAGGGCCCAAATTCCAGCAAGCACTTAAGGCACTATACTTTAAACCAGGGACTTGGGTGTTTGTTGCAGGGAAATTCTCTAAGTCATTTAGAATCTTAAGAGGGACCAGGCAGGTTTGCCCCTGCTCCCCACTACTGTTTCCCCTCTATATTGACCCTTTTATTTGTAGGCTAGAGTCTAATGTGAAGATTTTCCCTATGGTATATAACGACTGGGATACCAAAACGCTCACCTATGAAGTACCGGGTATTTTAAACCCAGCGGTGCAGGGGCACACACCCTATGACTTCTGGGTTCTCCCTGTTCCAGACCTACAGAAACACAGAGTCTTCTGGGTGAAGTCAAAGATTCATTTATTGGCTGCAGACCAATTACAGGTATCCTAGAAGTACAACAGCGTGTATGTTCTCAGGAGACTGCTAAAAATCATAGAAACGGACTTCTTCTTAAATACACTTTTTCCTGCTTCAGGCATACATTCCTAGGTTTATGATACGGCAATATACAAGTGTACATTTCAAACGAAAGAGCAGAGTCATGATGACCATCCCACATTCCAGTTAAGCCAGCCCACAATTATTTACACAGCAAGGTTCAGATCCCACATCAGATATCGATAGGCCCCAATAAAACACGGGCGGCTCCTGTTGATAGAAACAAGTCATAAAGCAGGAACAGTCAGGTGTGAAAGAGATTAGCCAGAGGCTTGTGTGGGATGAAAGGACTTTATGGCGTGTCAAGCCCTGATGCTAATCACAGGTGGCCGGAGGAAGGGGAGCTTGTGAGACCAGTTTGACCTGGGGCAGCAGAGCCAAGCTGCCCAGGTCACAGAAGAGTCATGGAAAGGCAAATGTGCTGTGAGGCCCGTATTTGCTTCATTATAGCCTATGTGAGGGCAATCACAAGATGGCCACCGCTTCCAAAATGGAACCCGCGTAGTGATGCAGAATAACGTGTACACAGTGCATTCATAGCTAGAACGGTATACAAAGCACTTGTACATACCGCATTAACCATTTGCGGTTCGCCAATACCAGGATAGACAGGGGTGGGGCCCTGTCCCCTACGCAGTCACAGACATTAAAGTACGACAGACCCTCCTTTTGCCCTTACATAGGCAATCACTATACTCATCTTAATCCGAGTCTAGGTCAATGTTCACAAAGTCATGGAGATGTTGCTGTAGCATCATCCTATTACTTAGCTCGTCCCTCGATACAGGTTTCCTTACACATAAGGTAGCACAGAGGCCACATATCGCAGGAGCACACTGTATGCACAGACAGAACAGGAAAAGAATGGCTAAGATCATTCCAATGACCATCAGAACTTTCCAACCCCAGGCAGATATCAGTTCCCAGAACCACCCCACCAGTGACCAATCTCCTTTATCCACGTGTATGGACTCAGATATTTTATGGAGTCTGGAGATGGCTTGATAGACTGTTGGAGCGTTATCTGGTATGAAAATGCAACAACTGGATTGGATAACCTTACATACCCCACCGCGGTCTGCAAGAATAACGTCTAGAACCATGCGGTTCTGCAAAGTCATAAGGCGATCCGCTTGGAGCTCAGCTGTCAAATTACCGAGGGCACCAGCCGTTACATTGACAGTGGATTCAACCACACGAGTCAGTTGTCTCAGGTTCCTACTATTTACCATAGGTCCCCAAAACGGCAGTAAACCCAAGAAGAAGTCTCCCGCTTCCTGACCGGCAGTATCCTCCTTACTAATTACGCCCCTCACAATTCTAGTCTTGTGATAGTCAGAGGCAGCAGTAAATGTTGGCGGTAGCAAGTTCGCAATATAACATGTGCCCGAGAAATCAGGGGGCAACCATGTATATGCTCGGTCATTGCAGATGAAATATGTGCCCTTGGCAGCCAAAAACGCAGGAGAAAACTGTGATGGGAAAGTGTACGTTTCAGTACAGTCACTTCTCCCCAGTTGAGCTCTAGGATTCTGACCATTACCCTGTAAGCAGAACCGACCTATGTGGGGTACGACCCAGATTGGGGATGAGATTTTTCGCTGTCTTTCACCCAGACCAATACTATACCCCGTTGCGTTCCATCCTACATAAGATCTCAATTCTTCCTTGGGTATGGACGAGTATGCATCGATATCTCTGCTCATATCGGCAACTCCTTTCATCAAAGCCTTATTATTGGTGATAGGTCTGATGGAACGCGGTTGTCGCGGGGAGTACGTATCTAGTGCATAGAGAAACATGGTCTGGAATGCCCATGACGATCCATTGTAACTAAATGGCAGCACCAAATAGGGAATACCCTTATTAATGGTATGTGGCATTAACCCACACACCCAGCAATTGGTTGTATTCATTACTAGTTGGTGTTGGTGCAAGAGCTGAATAAAGGAGTTATTTACAAACTCCGATCGTCTGGTTTGTTCATGTTCAGGCAGAGGGTGAAAAGAGTGTAAGGAGGCAGTAAAAAGAGGTATAGGCTGTACAGTGGGTGCAATGGGCTTTTGAGAGGAGAAAAATACAAATCCAACGATGAACATTATTATACTACATAGTATAAATAGGCACAAAAATACAAAACATTTACTCTTTATAGCTTTACACATCCTTGCTTTAAAGTTCATTTCCTCAACGGGTCTCTCCATCTTAAAAAACTCCATCCTCTAATCGGGCCGCTCGCGGCGGATGAGTTTCTTCTGCTAAGGAGTACGCCTGTCAGTCCAGGGAAACACCCTAGACCAACCAGAACCGTTGACCTAACGTCTTCAGCCTGTACCCCAAAGTCTTGGGCACCGCGACCCTGCGGCTGAACCCGGATGGTGGTTCGAAAAACAAAAATCAAGAAAGTCCTTCAGATGGGAGAGCTTATAATGTCAGAAAGAAAAAATAGTAAGGAAATCTTTATTTGTCCATAGGCCTTGGTCTCAAATTATAGCGGAGACGGCCAGGTGCTGTTTGATCCTGGAACAAAAGTTCAGGCTCTGTGGTGTCCAATCGACTTGATGGTGGCACAGCTTCTTGCAAAATATCGTTACTCTCTTGGTCTGAAACTGTGCCTTTTATGCGCGCGTCACTGAATGGTACAAAACGAGGTACAGTGTCTGTTTCAGAGTCGGCGATACCCTCCTGGACCCACTGGTCATATGGCAGGGGCAAGGGGACTACCTTGCAGTGGGTGCCATGGACCCAATTATTTCTCCCTTTCACCCGAACCGCTGATCTCGTTGACAGAAGTACAAGGTGGGGGCCGATCCAACGAGGCTCGTCGTTGCTCTTGCGCTGGAAATTTCTAATCAGCACCCATGTGCCAGGGTCGATAGGGTGTCCAGGAGTTTCAGAAGCTTGGGGAAGAGTATCATGCACCTGTTGATGTAAAACACGTAGTTTAACAGTCAAATCATACAAGTAATCGAGTAGTACTGGATGCTCGATCTCACTGAATTTCGTAGGCCTTGGTACACACCATACATTGGCCGGGCGGCCAAAAACCACTTCGTAAGGACTAAGTCCCACTCGTGAGTGTATGGTCATTCTGGTGGACAGGAGTGCTAAAGGCAGAGCATCAGGCCATTTAAGACCGGTGCTCGCCTGGATTTTGGCCAGTTTAAGTTTTAGAGCGCCGTTGTAGTGCTCTACTAATCCAGCTGATTGGGGGTGATTTGCAGCGTGGAACTTCTGCCTAATACCTAGCCCCTCACACACATTCTTCATCACTTTACCCACAAACTCACTTCCGTTATCACACCACATCATTCTTGGCATTCCAAACCTAGGGAAAAATTCTTTCACAAGGGCTTTGGCTGTGGATAGGGCAGTGTTATCTTTTAGAGGATAGGCCTCTAGCCATTTTGAAAAAGCGCAGACAACCACCAATACATATTTCAGGTTGTTGCACCTTTCCATGTGGATAAAGCCCAGCTGCAAAACTTCAAATGGGTATGATGGGGGTGCAAAATGACCAGCTGGAGTTGGGGTTCCCCTACCAGGGTTATACTTCAGACATACCATACAATTCTTGACCACATTCTCTGCACACTTGGGAATTCCAGCATTCTGCCATACTGGAGCCAACAACTTACAAATTCCTTTCGTACTGATATGTGCCATTCCATGTGCCATTGTAACTACTGGAAGCACATATGCATCAGGCAACAACCATCGCCTATGTTCTGTCAGATCAATCCAACAACCATTCTCATCCAACTTACCCACACTTTCTCTCCACTTGCTTAATTCTTTCTCTGTAGCTTCAGCTTGAAGCGACTTCACACTCTCTATCGTGTTTTCACACATTCCAACATCATCAACCCATCTTGCGGGCCTGCAACATACATTCTAGTCTTTACATTCTGTGCTGTTTCTTTCGCGATCTCATCAGCAAACGCAATCCCACGTCCAACATCATCTGTGATTTTCCTGTGCGCACTGCATTTCATAATCGCAACTTGCAACGGTAGGGTCAGTGACTCAAGGAGATCATTCACCAACTTGCCATTCTGAATTTTAGCTCCATGCGACGTCAGGAACCCACGTTCTTTCCACAATCGCCCAAAACTATGAGCCACGCCAAAGGCGTACTGGCTATCAGTGTATATATTCACTCTCATTCCTTCAGACAACACGCATGCTCTTGTGAGGGCGATTAATTCTGCTGCTTGGGCCGAATTCTGTGGCACTCGTGCAGTTTCCACAACCGTGTGTAAAGTCGTGATAGCATATGCAGCAGTCGTGTCACCATTAGGGAGCTTGAAACACGAACCATCCACCCATAAAGTACCATCACACTCAGTCAGGGGAGTATCTTTTAGATCTACTCTCCCTTTCGTCTCTTCTTCTGTTCTGAACAGACAGTCATGTTGCTCAATCTCATCTAGGTCTGCTGGAATTGGCAATAACGTAGCTGGATTCAGCGTGTTGCATCTCTTTATGTGTATGTGGTTTGCTAACAGTGTGAGCTCATAGCCTGATAATCGCGCACTAGTCAAGTGTTGTGTCTTGGTTCTGTTTAATAATGTGTCTACAGCATGTGGAACCATAACGATCAATGTGTTGTCCATTACCAAACCAGCAGATTGTCGGACAGACATAGCTGCAGCAGCTGTCGCTCTCAGACAGCTTGGCAATGCCCTCGCTACAGGGTCCAAGGTTGATGAAAAATATGCGCATGGGCGCGGTCTGTCACCAAAAGGCTGTGTTAACACTGATAATGCACAACCATCTTTCTCGTGAACATACAATGTAAAAGGCTTGCTGTAGTCAGGGGTACCCAACACAGGAGCTGAACATAATGCATTGCGCAATTCCACAAAACGTTTCTGGCACTCTTCAGACCATGGGATAGGATTCGGTGTGTCTTTGCATGTTAATGCTAACAAAGGTTTTGCCAACAGGGAAACATTTGGGATCCAGTGCCTACAGTATGAGGTAATGCCCAAGAAAGCACGCACTTCTCTCTGTGTTCTTGGCACACTCAACTGTGCAATGGCTTGAATTCTTTCTGGGGTCAGTTTCCTTCCCTCCTTCGACAAGAGATGACCTAAGTAGGTCACTTCTTGTCGACAATATTGCAGCTTTGAGAGAGACACTTTGTGATGGAAAGCAGATAAATGACGCAACAATGATAATGTGGCTTCTTTGCAGATCTTCTCAGTATCCGCGGCAATTAGTAAATCGCCAACGTACTGAATCAGGATAGCGCCACTAGGTAAAACAAGTGCATCAAGCTGCGCTTTTAAAGCTTGGCTGTATATTGATGGACTTTCACAGTAGCCCTGGGGAGCGCGTTTGAAGAGGAAGCTTCGGCCTCCCAGACTGAAGCCAAAAATGTCTCTGCTCTCCTCTGCAATTGGGATGCTAAAGAAAGCATTCTTTAAATCGATCAATGAAAACCATGCAGCAGAGGCTGGAATCATCGTTAACAAAGCAGTTATATCAGGGACAACTGGAAACTGTGGCACAACAATCTTATTAACCTCTCTAAGATCAATCACAAATCTGTAAACAGGTGGCTGTGAAGGGTCCGTTCGTTTTAAGACAGGTAAAATCGGACTATTGCAAACGTTGCCTCTTGTCTCTTCAATTACACCCTTATTAATCAAGTCGCTGACAATGTCTAACAATGCTTTCTGGCCTTCATTAGAGATCTTGTACTGGGGAATACGTGGCAGTCTGACATTAGCCTTCAAAGTTACCACGTATGGTGGTATTTCCAAGAGACCCACATCATTGGGACCAGTAGCCCAAAGGGCATCCGGAAGGGATGACAATTCAGGTGGCATTGCATTTTTAGACAAATACATTGGGGAAATCACTTTCCTGCCTAATGTAAGTTGTACTCCTGATGGTGAACAATACAGTGTAGCATGCAATCTTTTTAACAAATCTAACCCTAGCAAATTTTCACCACAACCTGTTGTTAGGATCAGGGGTGCTTTCAGCTCGCAAGGTCCAATAGAAAGTGACATGGGACTAGAAATCGGGTTCCTAACTGGGGCGCCAGAAAAACCTACTGAAACATATATATCGCCAGACAAAGGTGCGCCAGGGAGTTTTGAATGCATGATTGAACTCTTTGCAGCACCAGTGTCTAGCAGAAAGGGCTCCGTTACATTTGCTGTAGTCACCTCAACATACGGTCCGCTCTGATCCACTGGCACTGAAACAACTCCCTCTCTCTGTCTACGGTTGTCCTAGTAATCCTTATTTTCTGCATCGCCGTCCTCTGCATAATAATCATTATTGTAGTACTGAGCTGTATTACTAGTCGCGTTGACTTGCTGATCAAAGCTATTGATGGTATTTTGAGGCGGAAGAGGACGCGCGTTCTGGGGAACATTTCCACGCCCTCTGCCTCTAGGAGCTTGCTGACCACCCCTCCCTCCTGCGCCATACATATTGCCGTTACGCTGCATCAATTTAGGGCAACTATATTTAAAATGACCTTCCTCTTTACAGTATGAACATTGGTTGAGACCTACAGGGACACGTGGTTGATAATACCCATTCATTTGCTGATTGCGCTGAAATTGTTGGGGTTGGTGATAGACACCTTGGGGTTGCCTATAATTATTCTGACCTCCACGTGGCGGATAGGCCTGCTGTAAAAGGACTTTTGTTTTTAGTTCTTTCGTTTTCTTTTCTGTTCTATCTTTCGCGTCTTTATCTCTGTTTTCATAATACTGTGCAGTAGCCAGTATTTGCGCTGAAGAAGAAACAGCCCAAGAACTTTCTGAATCTTTTAACTTTTTACACAGGTCAGGAAGTAAATTCTGCACAAATTTATCCACAAATAACCGTTGGCCACCCTCAGTACTCATATCTTGCCCACTGTGGTCAATAAACGTTTCTTCAAACCTGGTAAAGAAGTCTGACACTGTCTCATCTTTCTTTTGCTTGCATGCAGATAGCTTATCCCAATTTACGCGCATCGCGGGCATTATTGTCTTCATATACGTGATGATTCTACCAGGGAGTTCTGCTATTAAAGTCTCTGGTTTCGCGCCACCAATCTGTCTAGCGTCAGCAGCGATGATGTTAGCCCATGTGTCCCCTAGTTCTGCAGCATGATCCATATTACGAATGGATCCCCACAAAGGCTGTGGAACCACATTCCCAAACAGCATATCTATGTCAGCCAGATTCATTACACAGGATTCTGCAGTTTGTGACAACTCCTTATAATAACCGGTAGGGTTTTTACGGGGATCAGGCAATGTCTGCTTAAGTGCTAACACCTCAGATCTTTTCCATGGAACATGTACCCAAATACGCTGAAAATGTGCTAAGACAGGTGGATTAGCATTTGGTTCAGCAGGTCTCCAAACCGGGGGAACCTCACGCATCGGATATTGGCGTGCTTTTACCCTTTTTCCCACAGGGACATCAGGTTCAAACAATGACTGTTGACAATCATCATTCCTGAAGGATAATACAACTGCAACTGCTTTATCTACATCGCGATCCACAATGGTACCAGTTCCAAAATCAAATCTCACTCGACACAACTCCTGCGGGCTTGGGTCTTTACCACTATCATCCAATTCCTCACAGAGAATTTCGCACATTTTCTCAAAGACATACCTCTGTTTTGGGGCATGCCATTGATGGAAAACGTTGACAACTGATTCCACATCATATAGTGAAGGGAAAACAATCCATCTACGCGCCATGCGATCTATTACCTTTTTCTCATCGGGGTTAGGCAATTGACTGCGCAATTGCTTACGCTGTAAGCCAGGAGTCGCACCGGATGACTCAAAGAGAGGTGACATTAACGTAGTAACCACATTAGCTAAACGCTGTCACGCTGAAGGAGAAGTTGAGGCGAAAACAGGGGGATAAACAGAGGGGAGAAAAGAGGATGTAGAAACAGGTACTGGAGTGGTGCAAGGAAGAGTGTCAGGGGAGGCAGCTGCTGAATTAGACAAAGTCGCAGGAAGCGCGGGGGCAGTTGGAAACACAACTGGCGGCCCTTGAGAGGGCTGCGCTCTAGGGATAGGAGCCGGCTGCGAAGCAGCTGGCGGTAGCGGCAAAGCTTGCAGTATATTAACTGGAGGTGGCATATTCACAAGCTGGGGAGGCACGGTGGCATTTTGAGCATACGGGGGTGGTGAACTCAGCAAATGCGACATCAGGGGATCTTTCTCCTTGTCTTCTAACACATTCTGTTTAGAGTGCGGTAAAGCTGGGTAACATTTGTCGATCCCTAACTTACGCTGCCTATACAATTGCTCATTCATCTGCTCCTCCTCATTGTCTTTGAATTGTACAGCTGCTTGCATTACTGTCATACCTTTCTCTCTCTTATTCTTTTTCGCTAGCTTAATTTCCTTCTGTTTGGCTTCCTTCCGCCATAAGCGGAAAGAATCAAACATCGCAGGCCGGGCTTTCTTTTTAAACAATTTAATTTCCAAATTATCTAAAATATCGGTATCGAAACTACCATTTTGGGGCCATTTTAAAACACCGTCTTTTCTGGTGTAGTGGATCCATACTTCGTTATATGCAATGGGGCCTACGCCATGTTTTACATAGAGCTCATAAGTTGGAGTTCCAACCGGAGGAACCGGACATGATTCCTCCAGCTGGAAATCTCTTCCACAACCCAAACAAAACAATCTACCAAATATTCTAGAACCAGGCATCTTCGCTCACTAGTCTAGATCCAAATGTCAAAGGATTATCGATTACGATAGTCTCGTGAATACACGAGTCCTCTGGCTTTGGCGTTTGCAAACTCCAAATTTCCAAATCAAAACGATCCAGAGGGATACCAAACAAATGGGAGACGCTCCACTTATACTTAACTGAATATTGATGATCAATGGCGTCACCAGAAGACTCTCTCGATTGTTTTGCTCTATCAAAACTCGTCAAGGGTCCAAAACAGGTCGATTAATCAGGGCAGCAGTCCTTCGTAGCCGTCGGGACGCGGAGAACCTCGCAGAAAAGACTTTCGGACCACGTCGACATGCAGGGGTCGATGAAGTGGCGGCCTTCCTCCGGAATTTCCACATGAAGCTCCTCACGAACCTCTGGCTTGGACTGGTACCGCTGAAATCGCCCCACGTTGGGCGCCAAACTGAAGTACCGGGTATTTTAAACCCAGCGGTGCAGGGGCACACACCCTATGACTTCTGGGTTCTCCCTGTTCCAGACCTAAAGAAACACAGAGTCTTCTGGGTGAAGTCAAAGATTCATTTATTGGCTGCAGACCAATTACAGGTATCCTAGAAGTACAACAGCGTGTATGTTCTCAGGAGACTGCTAAAAATCATAGAAATGGACTTCTTCTTAAATACACTTTTTCCTGCTTCAGGCATACATTCCTAGGTTTATGATACGGCAATATACAAGTGTACATTTCAAACGAAAGAGCAGAGTCATGATGACCATCCCACATTCCAGTTAAGCCAGCCCACAATTATTTACACAGCAAGGTTCAGATCCCACATCAGATATCGATAGGCCCCAATAAAACACGGGCAGCTCCTGTTGATAGAAACAAGTCATAAAGCAGGAACAGTCAGGTGTGAAAGAGATTAGCCAGAGGCTTGTATGGGATGAAAGGACTTTATGGCGTGTCAAGCCCTGATGCTAATCACAGGTGGCCGGAGGAAGGGGAGCTCGTGAGACCAGTTTGACCTGGGGCAGCAGAGCCAAGCTGCCCAGGTCACAGAAGAGTCATGGAAAGGCAAATGTGCTGTGAGGCCAGTATTTGCTTCATTATAGCCTATGTGAGGGCAATCACAAGATGGCCACCGCTTCCAAAATGGAACCCGCGTAGTGATTTAGAATAACGTGTACACAGTGCATTCATAGCTAGAACGGTATACAAAGCACTTGTACATACCGCATTAACCATTTGCGGTTCGCCAATACCAGGATAGACAGGGGTGGGGCCCTGTCCCCTACGCGGTCACAGAGATTAAAGTACGACACCTATGCTGATGGCATCGCCTTAGTCACGCCCAAACCTGCTACAGCAATTGCTGAGATCGAGAAAGAAGCTGCTGAATTAAAGACATATTTTGGGCTATTCCCTAAATAGGGATAAAACAGTAATTCTGGTAAACAGTAAGCTATCTTTACAAGCTTCACGGGTAGCCACGAGTGCAACATACTTGGGAGTTGCTATCACTCCCGATTTGGATTGTATTATTGGGGATAATCTCAAGCCTTTGCTTGAAAAATCCAAGAAAGACCTGCAAAGGCCGAATAATCTGCACCTATCCCTGGCGGGTTGATGCAATTTTATCAAAATTATTTCTTTCCCTGAATGTTTTTTTTTAAATGCCATTCCTTTATGGAGAGGGAATCTTTGGTTTAAAAAACTAGAAGAAATGATTTCTCGATTTGAGTGGCCCTATGCAAAACCAAGACGATCCCTGAAATTTCTGACCCTTCCTAAATACCATGGAGGGTGGGGACTCCCAAATTTAAAATTGTACTGGGCTACTATTTTACAGAATTTTGGGCCTCTATTACAAGAAAAAACACCCCGGCAATTAGGAGATGGTTATTTCCCTTCCCCATATGAATTACTGGTAGGTGACGGGGTGCGGGGGAACCTATGGTGGCAGATTGAGCTAAACTACTTCAAGCGTGTTCACTTCAAGACCTTACTGAACACCTTTGAAATTTGGTCTACAGTCCGTAAAATTAATGGGTCTGGGTCGACTTAATTTTTATACTCCTTTAAATGATAACATATACCTTTCAGGAATCTTTTGGGAACCAACATGTTTTACGCTGGGTCAAAACTGGCTTAAACAAGGTGGGCCTTCTCTTTTCCACCATAGATTTAAAATCACTTAAAGATTTCTTTAAGTTTTTACAAGGTAGGGACTTTCTTTTTCGCAAGGCCGGAGGGGCGATTGGATTCCAACAGTGCGATTTGGTTGAAGCCCTGTTAGCTGGACTCAAACCCTCAATTGGTTTTATCTACTCCCTCCTTCACAAACACATGAAGGATGACATTGACAAACATTGTCCGAGATGGCAAGAAGAACTGGCCATCTCAGATGCCTGCTTTCGGGAATCCTTCTCTTTGGCTCAGTCGTCATTCATATCTTCTAAATTACACGTACAGTATTACAAAACATGTTCCAATATATACTATACTCATAGTAGGATTAGTAAATGGGGGACGGTAAAGGCACTCAATGCCCTAGATGTCAACTTAAGGGGGCGGATATAGTACATATTTTTGCCACTTGTCCGTCCTTATCTCTCATTAAGACCCAGATCACTAATTTCCTTTTTAACAAAATAAATATTCAGCTATCCCTATCGCCTGCTGTGATTCTCCTGGGAGTATCTGAAATTGAGAGATTGGCAAGAGGTAGAGGGTTGGTCTTTATCGACATGACCATTTACCCTTTATGTATCGCCACTGCTTGGCTAGACAGTAACACACCAGTGTTCCAACAATAGATAGCTAGGGTGCTGGCAACTTGTAATCCAGAAAAGGCAATCTTCCAAAGGAAGGGGACTAGTAGTAAAAGGAAGGGGTTGAGGAGATATGGTCCGCTTTTTGAAATGGATAAAATTAAGGAGTTGTTGATGCTAGATACGATGCTCTTTAATCTGGTGTATATAAAGGACCCATGCATTTTGTTTGTCCCTAATGGACATGCTTACATTTTCTTTTTTGTCTCTATTTGTATTAACCTGTATGGACAAGAATGTATTTGTCATGAAATAGGTACCGTACCAATGATAAAAAATCTGTAATTTAAATGAGTAGCTGGGGTGGGTTGGGTGTGGGGTTTTTATTGGGGTAAAATGATGGTCTTTTCTTTATATCATGTATTATGTGTTTGCAATTAACAATAAAACATTTTTTTTAAAAATCTCACCACTTATCATTGTTTTCTTTTTAATTTATTTGATACATATCAACATTTCGAGTTTGGCTTAAGCAATGAGTGCATCTGCAAAAAATGCAAACAAAGCTTGGTATCTCTGAAGAAACACTGTTAAACTTTCTAGTCTCTTCTTTGAAATTATCAACAACAATACCTGTCTCTTGTTCTGGTACTAATGAAGATGTCAAGTGCTCATTCTCCCCACACTGCTCTTCAGGACCAAAGAAACAAAACTCAACATCATTACTAGCTTTTGTACTTCTGCTACTGTACCATGCAAATGAGCTCTATTTATTTCTCCTAAAGATAGCGCGGACTTTAAACATGATAAAGCCTCCCAACTAGTTATTGCATTTCATAGTGGTGAACAGCTAACATTCTAAAGTGATGAAAGGTGCATTGGCACACTTTCTTTGATAGAAATGCCAGCAAATGCTGATTTAAATTAGTATACTTTCTCACTTTGCATGGATCTAATCTTTGCAGCATAGCTATTTTCTGTTTCATACTCCAGCAGGGTAATATACGAGGACATTTCTCAACATGTCAAGAGATTCCTGCAGAATACTACAAACACTGCTACAGTTCAATTTACATACAGGGACCTGTCTAAGCCTTTGCTGTACCCCTTCAGCTATGACTTCCTCTACATTACTAGGTATTATCACCTCTTTTCCAATGGGACAACCATTTTTCACCTCATAATATCAGCCACATTTATCAACTGCATGCACTTATTTGTTCTCTTGCAAATAGCTTTATTCATTTAAGAAAGGCTCAGTACTGGAAGTATGTGACCATTCACCACTAAAAATGTTGCAAAAGTTACTTCTATTGAGAAGTATTTTATTTTGGCAATGACTCCTAATAGACAACACTATTTTGTCTAGTGTTTTCCTTCTGATTAGAATCAAAATAAATAGCTTGCTCTTGATAGTAAACACTGTATTGAGTATATCCTCAACATGTTCCTTTTGTTTGACCTCTTCTTTTCTTTTTCTATACGTCTTCATAGTCTTTACTAAATTAAGAGCTACTCCGCTACAGAACATTTTAACTCTGATTTCCTTAAACAGCCTTTGTCTTCTGGTTTAAGTCTCTCCTTTGTCGCACAATGTTTTACTCTTCATATTATAGACTTTTTCTCCTTTCTTAGTCGGTTATGAAGTTTGTTTTTTAATTCCTTCATTTTCCCATTTTTCAAGCTGATGGCACATAATTTTAAGGAATTTCTTTGTTCTCTTGCCAGCAGCTCTTTTTTCTTCCTCACTTTTTCAGCATTTTGCCCCTTTTGTTTCTCACTTTTGATGAGATAGTGTGTTTGCTGCTGTTTCTTTCTTATCTCAAATGTTGATGGCATTGTAATTCTTTGTAGAAAAGTAGAAATTAATCTCTGAAGAATAAAAAATAGATAACCAAATTTACATTTTAATTATGTAATATCAAATTATATTTTGCTAAGTATTTAATTAGTAACATAAACAATTTGTTTAGTATAATATAGTTAACATTTTCTCTATCAGGGGGGCGTGGCTTGCCGAGCTGCGGAATGGCCGCTACCTAAGCGAGCTCCGCCGGCCGGAATCTAATCCTGTAACTAATCCTGCACTTTTGGGCGCGCTGACACCGCCGAGCTCTGCGGAGACGAAAGCGCATGGAGCGAGGCACAAGCAGGTGAAATCTTGGCGGCCAGGAGGCTTTGACGGTGGAGATACGGCCCTGCGACAGCCGCGACGGTGTGGGAGGCTACCGCTGCCGTGACCTGGAGGCGGCGATAAGTAAATTGAGGCCGGGGCGCCCGCGTGGCGGAAGGCCCGGCGTCTCTGACTGGCGGCTAGATCGGGCCTGAAACCTGGCTGCGGCGACGGATGGGAGGCAGCAGACGCCGCGGATGCCCGACCGAACTGTGGTGCGGAGTGAGAGACTTGCAGAGGCCAATGATCGGTGCTCGAGATGGTGTGCGCTCCGAGTGGGGGAGATGAAAAGAAGCCTTGGCTGAACAGCGGCCCTGAGGAGGAGGGGACCGTGTGCGCTACTTCCCTGCTGATCGGGGGAGTCTAGCCGAGGTGCTGACATCCGCATGAGCCCGCGAATTGACCGGCTGGCGAGGCGAGCGGGCAAAACTACTGAGGAGCGCTATCTGGGGGCAACGAACACTGGCTGATGAACTTAGCGAACTGTTGGCGTGCGAAGGTGGAGAGGACGTGTGAGGCTGGGTAGTGGGCCTGCAACGAAGCGCTCGTGGCATTGTGCGGAGGTGAGCTGTGACCCGCGGGCGAGGGGAGTGTCGTGTGGCCGGGGGCATTGTGAAGAAACCTGCCTGAGGGCGACGCTGCTAGAACTGAGGAGCTATAACCGAGCTGCGGAGAGAGGGAGGCAGGAGAGGTGGGCAGCCCGTGGACTACCAGCGTATGAGAGGGAGATGTTGCTCTGACCCCAGGGCACGGCCGGACGATGACCACGCCAACTTCGGTCCTGAAACTGACCGACACCTACTTGTGAGTCTGCAGCGGGGAGCGCAAGGCCTTGCACTTTGGCTGGGAGGTCCGCACCCCGTCTGGTGGTTCTAGCACGGTCTGCGCGGCGGCTGCCATGGGGAAGCACGACGCCAAACAATCGAAGATAACCTTCGACAACAAGCGGCCGATGCGGCAGGTGGACACAGGAGCAGAGGTGCAAGCGGAGAGCAGGCCTGACCAGGTGGTGGAAGATCAAGGGGAGGATTTGAGGACCCTAATGCTGGAGATGAGATCCAGCCTCCGCAACATCGATACTAAGCTGGACACCCTGACATCACAGCTCGAGTCGGTCAAGATGCAAGTTAGCACCCACGAAACGCGTCTGGACTCACTGGACGGACGAGCTGCGGACTTCCATGAGTTTCAGGTCGAGACCAAAGAACAGCTCTTACACATGGATAGGCTGCTGAGCGTCATAAGGGCAAAGAATGATGATTTAGAGGCTCGATCGCGCCGCAGCAACCTCCGCGTCACGGGGATCCCGGAGACGTCCGCCATCTCCAAAATGGAGACGTACATCACCGACCTGCTGCACGAGCTGTTTGACCCACACCTATCAGCGGTCTTTGTAGTGGAGAGGGCACATAGGTCGCTGGGCCAAAAGCCGCCAGTTGGGGCACCTCCGAGGCCCATTATTGCTAAACTCCTTAACTACCAGGACAGAGACATAATCCTTAGACTTGCGAGAGAGAGAGGAAAGATCACGCACCAGGGAAATGCAATATCATTTTATCCAGACTTGACTCCAGAGGTGCAAGTGGCGCGAAGGGAGTTCGCACCGGCCAAGAGACTTCTCCTTCAGGCGCAGATCCCGTATTCGTTGCTGTACCCGGCGAAGCTCAAAGTGCCGTTTGAAGGCACCACACACTTCTTTGCGGATGCCAAGGAGGCGATGAAGTTTGCCAAACATGTGGGCCGAAAGAAGCAAAAACAACAGACGGGGGGAGCGGAGAATGCGGCTGGAAACCTGAGTGACAATGACTGATATGGGTATCGTATTAATGAGAAGTACTTTAACTGCCTCTGCCACTTGGTAACAGTTTTGCCAATGGTTTGTGAACGTCAGCTCCCTATCCTATAGGTTCCTGCCACGCTGCCATGCACCCTTATTTTGTAAATATGATCTCGAGCGGGCCGGGTTGCCTGCAGATCTTCTGGCCGCCCTGTTCTCACCGGGGTAAGAAGCTGGCTTCGGCACGTCCCCATGGGAAGGTTCCCGATTATGTTGGAGGTTCTTGACTCTAGGGTGGGCAATACACAACCTGTTTGGGGGGTTGGAGTGGACGGGGGGCGGATGTTGGGATGTTTTTGTTTAGTACTTGGTTCCAGCTTACATGTAATTTGCTCTGTGGTCGCTAGAGTGCATAGAAATGTGGAGAATACTGGGTGTATCGTTAGGCTATAGACATGACCCAAAAGTTACCTAACGTCTTAAGCTATGTGACATGGAATGTGCGGGGTCTGAATGACTGTAGAAAGGCCAGGTTAGTGCATGCGTTTTTGGTCCGTCACAATGTAGACATCTGCCTTCTCCAGGAGACGCATCTGGGTTCCTCCTCGTCTCCCCGACTACGACATGCCCGCTGGGGCCATGTGTACTCTGCTACGTACTCCACTTATGCCCGAGGGGTGGCCATTCTAGTTCGACGTGGGTTGGATTGGCGGGAAGAACTGACGCAATGTGACCCTGAGGGCCGATATGTCTTAGTCCGGGGCCTCTTATGTGGCCTACTGGTGACAATTGTGGCCATATACGGCCCAAATGTAGACTCCCCTGGGTTCTTTCAGGATGTATGGGCGAGGGTGAGGGCGGCTGGATGCACTACTGTTCTTTGGGGGGGATATTTTAATGCAGTGTTAAATGATGATCTGGATTGACAGGGTGCCGTCTGCAGCCTACACCCTGCGGCGGGTGCTGCCCTGGGGGCGATAGTTGAGGAGGAGGGCCTGGTGGATGTGTGGAGGGCTAGACATGGTGAGCTGAGGGAGGGTACTTGCATCACTGACCACCGCTGCGCCTGGTCCCGATTGGACTTTTGGCTACTATCTAGAGACGCGGCTCTGTGGACAGTGGAGGCTGAACATATGACGCGCTCGCTCTCAGACCATGCGCCCTGCCTATTGCGACTGTCGTTGCCCGGCCTGCCCCCACGGGGCTTTTCATGGCGCCTGCCACGACATGCACTGCTAGACGAGGCGTTTAAGGAGGAGATACGGGAGGACATTATTGATTATTTTGCGCTGAATGCGGGCTCGGTGGACACTGAGGCGTCCCTTTGGGAGGCCTTTAAAGTGGTGATTCACAGAAAGTGTATTGCGCGTCAGGCTGGGGTACTGAAAGCTATAAGAGGTACGCTCACATCGCTGGAAGCAGACATTAAAGATCTGGAGAGCCGCTTCTATGCTGCGAACACCCCAGACATCCTGGGTTTACTGAAGGCTAAGTTATTAGAGTATGATGCGGATGCACAGCGGGAGGTTCAGTTTCTGGGTAAACATGCAGAGGCCAGGAGATACGGGGAGGGAGATAGACCGGGGCGCACCCTGGCGAATATGATAAGGCCGTCCAAGGCTGCGACATTTGTCCATGAACTTCGCTCGAAAACCGGGGACACGATCAGGGGCCAAGAGGACATACTACACGCCTTCTCGGGCTTTTACACCGATTTGTACACTACCACCCAGGGGGGATGCCCGGAAGGGCTAGACTCGTTCCTAGAATCCATAGCACTTGTCTGGTTTAATAATAAACATAGAGAATATATGGATCTCCCGATAACAGCCGCAGATGTGGCCCAGGTGATCAAAAGCTTGCCCCTTGACAAGGCCCCTGGCCCAGACGGCCTGACTACGGCCTTTAACAAGGCATACACGGAGGAACTGGCTCCCCGGCTGTTGGCGGTGTATGAGGAGGTGTTACAGGTGGGAATGCTTCCCAAAACGATGCGCAAAGCGTCAATTATTACCCTGTGAAAACCGGACAAAACAAAAGACGAGATGGACTCTTACAGACCTCTATCCTTAATTAATGTGGATGTAAAAATACTGGCCAAATTACTTGCTAATAGAATACAACCAATGCTGCCCCTGATAGCTTTGCCGGACCAATCGGGGTTTATCCCAGGGCGGTCCACGTCTCATAATCTCCGTACGATTTTTTCCATACTGCATTACTTGCATCCGGATGTGCACACTGCGATGGTATTCTTGGATGCCACCAAAGCTTTCGATACTCTGGAATGGCCATATCTGTTCGCAATACTGACTCGTATAGGTTTTGGCCAGCTCCTAATAAACAAAATCCGCCTACTTTACACTATGCCTTGTGCCAGAATTAGGGTGAATGGTATGATTTCAGACCCGTTTCTGATTTCGCGTGGTACACGCCAGGGATGCCCGCTGTCCCCGCTCCTCTTCGCCATTGCGATGGAGCCGCTAGCGGCTCGTATTCGACAACATCACACGGCACGTGGAATTGGACTCAGCGCGCGCAACCTGTTGATATCGCTCTATGCGGACGACGTAACACTCTATCTCACTAAGCCCGAGGTAAACCTGGACGTAGTACTGCGTGAATTCATCCGATTTGCAGGGCTTGCCGGTATAGCGATCAATTGGTCCAAATCGGTGGTCTTCCCATTGACGGAGAGTACCCCGAGGATGCAGTCGGAATACCCCTTAAGGTGGGAAATGGATGCTGTTAAATATCTCGGCATCTGGGTGAGTCGAGTGCCTCAGGACATTTGGACTCTTAATTTTGGGAGGGCGGTCGCGTGGCTGGAGGAAAGGATAAAGATATGGGTGAGGCTGCCCCTGTCACTAACAGACAGGATAGCTCTGGTCAAAATGGTGGTTTTGCCTACATTTTTGTATTTATTTGCGAATATACCAATCCCTTTGACGTCGCAGTTTTTCGTCACACTCCGGTCGCACTTGATCGAACTGGTGTGGGCTGGTGGACAGGCGCGTGCATCCTGGGACATGCTGACTTTACCGTTGGTGCAGGGTGGGCTGGGAGCGCCAGATATGCGCTTATATGCCCTATGCGCACAGGCGCAGTTCCTGCACTTTTGGGTGCATCCGATGCCCTTCCAGCCGCATGTGGCTGTGGAGCGGGACAATGTGGCTCCGATCCCGCTGAGAGTGGCAATTTGTGCGAAGGCGCGCCGTCCCCGAGGAGACGTGGACACTGCGGAGATGCTGCGCTGGGTCTGGGTGGAACTTCGACGCAGAGCGGGTGTGCCACTCCTGTATGCCCCGTCTTTGTCCCTGGAGCGCAACCCGCTCTTGCCTTGTATCGGAGACGGAATTGTCCCGCCTCTACTGCGTAGGATGCACCTGCATACATTTGCGGATCTCTTTCCGGATAATACCTTCATGCAGCCGCCGGTGGCAGCGGGGGGGCAGGCGGTGCATTTTTCTGAGTTGTTTTTATACCACAAACTGCAGGAGACATGCCGGGTGTTGAGCGAGGACTTTCCGGCGGCCCCCCCGGTGTTCCAGGCGCTGGAGGGTGTGGTGGGTTCCCCGTCCCCTCGGAGATTAGTCACTAGACTCTATAGAGCCATGCAGACTGAGGCGCCGGTGGTGCAGCCTCAGTCCTTCCAGCACTGGAACGAGGAGCTTGACTCTCCCTTGTCGGAGGAGCAGTGGACCTTCTGCTGTGGACAGCTAGCTGAGCTCTCCCCAAACTATAAACTGAGGCTCATACATTTCAAATATTTGCATAGATTCTACAGAACACCGATTGCTTTAAATAGAATGGGCTTGAGGGAGGGTGTAGGTTGTTGGAGGTGCGGGGGTGAACCTGTCTCATTTTTGCATATGGCGTGGTCCTGCCCCAGGCTTCAGGAATTTTGGTCCCGGGTGTTCGCGATAGTCAACCAGATGTTGGGTCGCACTGAGGCTCCTTCCCCCGAGGTGGGGATACTGGGATATGTCAAGAACACGCCGCCTAAAGAACGTAAACTGCATGCCATGCTACTACTATTTGCTAAAAGACAGGTGGCGATCCACTGGGGTAGGAGCCGGGTGCCCTCGGTGAAGGGATGGCTGGCAGACGTAACTTATGGTCATGGGCAGTTGAGCGTATTCTGGGACTTGATGCCATCCACCTCCCGCCCGCGAGACATCTGGGAACCGTTTGTGCGATGGGCTCAGATGCAACGTGAGATAGAGGCTACACTGGATGAATGAGTGTGGGAGGTCCGGGGTGTGCCCCATGGGCGTGGCGGGGGGGGGCTGGTTCGCCGGGGAGAGAGGGGAGGTACTCTGGGCGATTACTTTGATTAGCGGTCGCCCAGTTGGGCATGGAGAGGTCCGGGCCCGATAATGTGTACTACTGGATGGGCGAATTGACAGGTCTGATCTGGCCCTGCGTGGAAGGGTTCTTAAAGTGATGGTCGAACATGATGTCAGGAGCACCCAAAGCTATGGATGTATATAAGTGACTGCATTGGCATGTACCACAGATGTAATAAGGATGTAATATTGCTGGCTTGTGTTGTTGGTTATTGTTTGTAACGTTGTATCACTTTCAATAAACCTTTCAAAAAAAAAAAAACATTTTCTCTATCAGATATCTTGATAAGTGTTAGAGTCCCTATTTGAGACTGTTAGTGCATGTATATATAACTGTCTTAATAATTATCTGCCTCTCTTTGTGTCATGTATGCTTCTCTAAATGTGTCAATGAGGGGCTACATGTACTGCTTTCTGTGTGTGTTAGTAAGTAAAGTGTTATTCATAAAAACTGAGTCTCAGTCAGACTTAAAGTCAAAGGGTTATTAAATTGTATATATAAGTGACTCCATTAGTGCAAGGTACATAGCCGTTCTGTCTGTTTGTGTGAGTGAATGTTTAGGTGCTTCTCCTACTATTTTACTGGGTGTTTTACTCTACTCTTCTAGTAGGTTATGTTAGATTAAAGTCTGGGTGGGTGGGTGGTTGTCTGGGTGGCAGGGAGGATATATAATTGGGCACATGGGTCTCTGGAAATGCATGTAGCTCACTGAAACTTCATAGTACATGTTTTACCTTTCAAGCATATAGCTGACTCTACTCTTACCTAGCTACAGCCTACATTAATGGCTACCTATATGTGGTACTTGAACAGTTTACATATTGTGTAGCAGTTTAAAGTGAGAAGAGAGCGCTAGCTGTAAAATTCCATTCACGAGGTCAACTATAGTAGCCCAAGACATAACCCAAATCCAGCATCTCTGCATGGTAGACTTGAACGTGTCAGTTCTTTAGCAGATATCTGAATGAGTGTCCCAGTCACTATCCAGGGCTGCGATTGCAGTATGTAAGTTTGTTGCTAAATGATGGCCTCTCTTTTGTCATGTATGCTTTTCTAAATGTCTCTATAAGGGGCTTCATGGATTGCCTCCTGGGTGTGTTAGTGAGTATTGGGTTATTTAAGTGTATGTGCCACTGCCCCCATTAGTGCATGGTAGATATCAGTTCTGCCTGTCTGTGTGAGTGAATGGTTTTCTATGTTACTGCCTTTCTACTTAGGTGTGTCAGATTAAAGTCTGGGTGGCAGGGTGGTTGTATACTTGTGCACATGGGTCTCTAGGATGCATATATGTCACTGAAGCTTCATAGTACATGGTTTACTTTTTAAGCACATAGCACCTTGCCCTATTGTCTAGCTACAGCCTACCTTAGTGATTACTTGTATTTAGTACAAAAGTTGTTGGTATATGACTACCTCTCTTTGTGACATGCTGGCTTCTATAAATGGCTCTGTAAGGGGCTGGGTGGATATCTAATTGGGCACATTTGTCTCTAGAAGTGCATATAGCCCACTGAAACATATCAGTACATGTTTTACCTTTTAAGGAAATAACTACCTCCACTATGGCCTAGATACATCCTACCTTAGTGGATACTTATATGTGTTACTAGAGCAATTGACCCCCTGTATAGGAGTTTTAAGTGAGAATAGAGTGCTAGCAGTAAAACTCTATTCACAAGCTCAACTATAGGAGCCCAAGACATAACCCAAATCAAGCATCTCTGCATGGTAGACTTGAAAGTGTCAGTTCTTTAGCAGATATCTGAATGAGTGTCCCAGTCACTATCTGGGGTTGTGATTGCATGTATGTAAGTTTGTTGCTAAATGACGGCCTCTCTTTTTGTCATGAATGCTTTTCTAAATGTCTCTGTAAGGGGCTGCATGGGTTGCCTACTGGGTGTGTCAGTGAGTATTGGGTTATTTAAGTGTATGTGCCATTGCCCCCATTAGCGCATGGTAGATATCAGTTCTGCCTGTCTGTGTGAGGGAATGTATAGCTGCTTTTCTTACTATGTCGCTGGTTGTTTTTCCGTGTATCTGCCTTTCTACTTAGGTATGTCATATTAAAGTCTGAGTGGCAGGGTGGTTGTATAATTGTGCACAGGGGTCTCTACGAGTGCATATAGGTCACTGAAGCTTCATAGTACATGGTTTACCTTTTAGGCACATAGCACCTTGCCCTATGGTCTAGCTACAGCTTACCTTAGTGGTTACTTGTATGTGGTACACAAGCAGTTTACACCTTGTGTAATAGGTTCAATTGAGAAGACAGGGCTAGCAGTAAAACTACATATGCAATCTGAACTGTAGTTGGCGTGAGACATTATCCAAGGCATACTTGTCTGCATAGTAGACTGGAAATTGTCAATTATTTTGTAAATATCTGAATGAGTGTGTCAGTTCCAGGCTGGGGCTGTGATTGCATGTGAATGTAAGTTTGTTGGTAAATAACTGCCTGTCTATGTGACATGTATGCTTCTCTAAATGTGTCTGTAAGTGGCTGCATGAATTGGTGTTTTGAAAACTTCTATTTCACCTACATTATGATTGCTATAGCATGTGTAGTACTTCCAATAACACTGTGCACATCCATAACTAAGGGGGTCATTAGGATGGCAGATGGACTGTCATCCGTCCGCCATCCAATTGTATTTGGGACCACCTTCCTACAAGGCGGCGGTCTCAGAGGACAAATTAGGATGCGACTGCCACTGTGGCGGTCTCATTGCCCATGTTTTGAATTGCAGTGGGTGCTGCGCTGCTGCAGCCACCGCAAGACAAAACAGACGCCCCACACATATCACTGAACTACATGGCAGGCACCATGTGGTGCCTACCACATGGTTTAGGGATATGTATGTGGGCCCACAACTGGCCCACAGGACCTATTTCCCTGGCCCAGGGGGGAAAGGGGAGCTTGCAACAGGCCCTCAAATCTGTTTCCGCCTGCTGTTTTACTACGGTTTGACTGCCACAGAACGACCAGCAGAAAGTGATATTGTAATCCCTATGGTGGTGCCTGACAGGCAATAATGATGAAATGCTTCTGTCATATTAAATTGAAGTTCTGCAAACATGGAGTGCTCTGTGTTTTCTTTTGGGGACGTTTGGTGAACTATTTACTTGGTGATAGCCACAGTCTTCTCGAAACATTCCAAAAAGGTGCTATGTTTTTACAAGTTTGTGCATGGGAAAGTGTCTGGGTGATCTGAGAGGTGGGGGCCGAGAAAGATGGATCTACCAAAATGTACAATTTCCACCCATTTTTATAGTCTTCTCTTTTGAGAAATGAAGGGTCAAAAATAATTGTACATCTGGATGTTTAGGTTGTAGAGACTCTCGCAAGAATCCCTGAAACCCAGAATTGAACAAGCATTTGCAATGCAATGGGTCTCGCATTTAGGTGAGTTTAAGCTATTGGCATTGTAAATGGCAATGCCTTTTATTTATGTTTAAAAAAAAATAAAAAAAAATAAAAGGCATTATCATTTACAATGCCAATAGCTCAAATTTGCGTAATTGCGATACCTATTGCATTGCAAATGCTGGTTTTATAGAATCAACATGCCACATTTCCGCCCATTCAGCCCGCCATTAAACAGAGCTAGCTATGATCCCCCAATTGATGGAGTCCCGATGGCCAAATAATGGTCAGGACTCCCCTTAATATATATTTTTTGCCCCAGAGGATGGGGTCCCTCGAACCAGAAGGCCAACCCTACACTGCACCAGAGGCTGCATGCAGTGTGGGGTGAACAGGCTGCTGGGGATTTGGCTTCAGGGCCTGGTGGCAGGCCAAGCCCTGTGGCCAACAGCCCACTGTGCATAGCCAAAGGCTGTGTGGAGCATGGGGTTGGCTGCCTGTGGGGATTTTGATGCAGGGCCTGGCTGCCAGACAGCTCTGTGGCTAACCCTGTGCCATGCACCACCAAAGGCCTGCGCAGTGTGGGGTTATCTGCCTTCGGGTAGCTATGTCGGGAGTTGGGTGAAGGGCCTGACTAAAAGCCAGGCCATGCAGCAAACTCCACACCGTTCATGATGAATGTCGTGCACAGCATGCAGTTGGCTGTCTGTGGGGGTTGCCTGTCTCTGGGTGAGATGGCCACAGAGCCAGGCCCTGTCACCAACCCATGCTGCCCAAGGCTGAAGGCTGTGCATTGCGTGGGTTGGCTGCCTGCAGGGGATTTTCCACCGGGCTAAAGAGCCCTTGCCATTGTTCTGTACCCTCAACCCCTAATGCCTCAGCAGTATTGTTGCTCTCGTTAGGCTGCAATACAGAAAGTGTCTCAGGGGCACACCAGGTGTTTGCATCCCACTCCTTGCGTCCCCTGGGCACTTGGTATTGTAGAAGTGGCAGCAGATTCTTGAGCAGCTCCTTCTACAATATGGATAATGCCGACACCCTTTTTATTCCGGCACGATCACCAGTGGGTGTTCTCTCATTTGTATGGGGCATGACTCCATTCAAGTTAGGGAACTCTTTGACTTTGAGCTTCTATACTATTACATACATGGGCACAGAGGCAAGCAAAAAGAAATTTGGATTTCTAAGGATGTCCTGTTGATATGGGCTAGCAGAGAGGGGAAATATTCCTATTCTCCATTCAAGGGTGTCCGAAATAGGTCGACACCACCCACCACTCCTTTATTGGACAACCCATTCCTGGTGTCTACTGGATTTTCTGCCCACTGGAAGAGGAAGATAGCAGACAAACCCTCCGACCTTCCCCTAGTGGGGGATATAAATATTATCCGGTGCTACAAGGTGTGACCGTCACTTCATTCTGTTATTTACTTTTTCCCCTGATGATCTGGTGAGATTTCTCTTCCCTGAGTTGAGCAGATTTAGGGCACACACCCCAATCTGAAAATCCCCCAGAGCTTAAAACCTGCCAGATTACCATGGACACAGTGAGAACAATTACTGGGATGGATCTTTTGGTTGCATCAGTTCCCATCCCTGGGCAATAGACAGTTTATATGCCCACTGGAGGAGGAAGAATAGGGGGTTTATCACCTCTCTGTCTGGCCATATCACAAATCTAGGCAAAAAGAAATCTCAATTTCTTCTCATTTGCCATGAGGTCTAGCTGTAGTCTATATGCTAAGGTCACCCATCACCCAGGTAAGCCTACCCACCTTGGCATTTTTGCAAATCAGACAGACAGAGGACTTCATGTGTTGGGGTTTGTCTGGATCATAGCATGTTTTCTTTACCCAGAATACTGCAAACATCAGAACCTTGCCTAAAACACCCAATTTCTCTGCTTTCTCTTGGGAATGTTTGAAAAATTTAAGCTTGGAAACACCTGGCACTCAGCTATCCCTATCAACCATGGGAAATTTTGAAACCAAGAGATCAATGGAGATCAATACTGAAGTGCCTTGCGTGAATGAAAATGTAGGTAAAATAACTCTATTTTTCACATCTTTATGTAAGAGAAATCAAATATACTTTTAGCCAATGGGCACAGCCTTACCACCCTGCATTCACAAACTGATAAAAACACAACCCTGTGTGTGGGTGGACCTAATGCACATCATAGAAACACACCAAAACTCATTGTGTGAATATCACACTAATACTACATTGGCCACTTCTGTCACTGGAAATAGGCCAAATTACTCAAGTAGAATACTGCTTTTATCAAGATAAGTTAGTGTGTGAATGCTGTTTGGTAGGATTTTTGTCAATTTCCCCAGATTCCTGAACTTTGTTGAAGAGAAACAAAGGAAAGAACTGTGATTTTAGTCAAAGTTTGATATTTGCATTTGGGGTATGAAAAGATGGTGTGCGTCACCACACAGACTCCACTGGGTATAAAGTTGCAGAAATGTCTCATCATAGTAGGTTTTCCTTGGTGCTGGCCGATCCTAGGCTAAAATACTGCAACACTCAGAAAGTGTGAAATTCCATGTAGAAATATTGATGCTTCTATATCACATTTTGGAGCCTTTCCTATCACAGATGAAATGGCAGCCCCCACTTGTTTGATATTCTTTTTATCGTGAAAAGATAGGGAACACAGAATAGTAGAACATTGGTTGTTATGAAGTAAATATGTCTCAATTGTTGGCTTCTAAATGTAAGTTAATGTGCAAGAAAGTACACCTTTTGAAAAATGCCCTCTGATTCACATAATATGATGTGTAACCCCAAATTCACAGTGCTAGTCATGTCAGGCCTTAGACTGATCATCCCCACCAACTTTTTGCCTTCTTCCTCTATTTTTCTGACCTTGTTTTTGCTGACCATAGAACTCAGAGCACTTTACAACTGCTAACCAGTTCTATCATGCATGTGCTCTCTCCTCTAAACCTGGTTATATTGGCTCATACCCAATTGGCATACTTAATTTACTTATAAGTCCCTATTAAAGTGCAGTACATGTGCCCAGAGCCTGTAAGTTATATGCTGCTAGTGCCTCTGCAGTAAATAGCCCTTAAACATAACTCTGAAGTGCCATTGCAGAGACTGTGTGTGAAGCTTTAAACTGCCATATTGATCTGACAAAATAAGCGTTTGTGCCAGACCCAAACCTTCCTTTTTAATACATATGTCACCACTAGGGTAGGCCCTGGATAGCCCAGAGAGCAGGGTGCAATGGATTTAAAATACAGGACTTGTACTTTTAAGTTTTACATGTACAGGTAGTGAAAAACTTCTATTGACATGTTTCAGTACTGCAAGGCCTGTATCTCTCATAGGATAACAATGGGATTGCATTATTACAGTTTATAAGTGTCATTTCTAAATGGAAAGATATAACTGACTTCAGTATGGTTTCTCTGGAATCCTAATTTACCATCTTAACTTATGGTCAAGTCAGATTTTAAATTACAATCCTGAAATGGCACTTTTAGAAAGTTGCCATTTTCTTGTCTTAACCATTTGGTGCCTGCAGCCTATCTCTGGGCACATGATTCGGTGTAGTTGACAGTTGAGATGTTGCACAAATACTTTACATATTGCCTTTCAGTTAAGCCTGACTGCTCTGTGCAATATACCAAGGAGGTTAGCACAGGTTAATTAGGGGTTTTCTGGTGCCTTACCGTTCCAAGGACTGTAGTTCCTGCTTGACCAGGGTTTACATCGCAGGAAACCAACAACCCAATTCCTTACAATGGTGATCAGCGGTGAGGATTGGACTTGTGTTTGTACAGTGCCATACAGTAACTTTGTGTTTACTACCATCTCACATAAATAATGTAATACCAATTCATTCTTTAAATCACCTTGATTGGCTTCTTTTAATTTTTCCAACACTACCCTGAGTCCTACTACTATAATGTCTGATACCATATCTGCAGCAATGAAGTTTGAGCTGGCTATCCAGGAAAGCTATACAGTGGTTGAGCTTAAACAGTTCTGCAAGGGAAGGGGACTAAAGATGAAGAAGGGCACCAAAAAGTTGGCTCTTCTGAAAGCTCAGAGGGCCTGGTCTGAGGTCCACCAGTTAATGGCCACCACAGAGTATGAGGTTGAGATGGAGAATCAGAATCAAGACCAGGACAACAGCCCTAAAGTACAGTTTTAAGGGGAGGGAGGTGACACATCCCCTGCATTGGAACCTCCCGCCAGAGTGGGAAGCAGTGTTTCATCGCATAGCCCGTCCCCAGAGGAGATGGTGGACATGAAGGCAGAGAGGGAGTTTCGACTTTAAATGGCCAAATTAAAAATGAAAGATAAAAAGTGAGCTGAGTCTTAAGGATCTGGACCTCAACGCCAGGCAGACAGAGTCCAGCAGTGATGGTGGCAGCAATCCTACAGTGTCTGAAGGAGGCAGAAAAGTTTGCATCCCCAAGGTTTTAGTGCCCAGTTATGTGGTGGAAGATAACATTGACAAATAGTTTTCTGCCCTTGAGGTAGCCCTGAGGATGCACAAGATCCCAGAAGAGCACTGGGTTGCTGGTTTGTGGAAACACATGCCTACCGTGCAACAGGCACACTTCTCACATTAGAGGTTGGTGACCAAACTAGGAACACTCACATGAAAGTCATCTTGGTTTCTAAGTTTCGACTTACCCCTAAAAAAGTACCGCAAAAGAATGAAGGACAGTTAGAAGCTCCCCAACCAGTCCTGGATAGACTTCCCGGAGCCAACCGGGATAGACGTTGCCACCCTTGGTGACCTACCTGAGCTTGCTCATTGGCAAGTTGAGGATGGGCCAACCAGAGAGGAATTTTGCAAGGCAAAGAAAGAGTGCTCCACTCTAGAGGGCTTGAGGCAGTGACCTGAGGCCCAGGTGGCAGGTGACACCTCTGGAGATCACCTGATCTATTGGGAGAATTACCTCCTCTATAGTGAGCCTAAGGCTTCTGAATCTGGGGTTTGGCTCATGACATATACCTGGAAGAATATCTAGGGCAAGACAAGACCTTTGTAAGACTTGCTCCCCACTTCTAATGGCCCTGGTAAAGACATCCTCAAGTGCATTCTACCGGTCTGGTCCCACCTTCCAGGCCAGTGGGAAGTCAGGGAGAAGGCTCATGGCTCCTCTGACCCCATTACCTGTTGTTGACACACCCGTTGGGAGGATAGGCATCAACATTTTTGCACCCTTGTACACCAAGTCTGCTTTAAGCAACAGGTTTGTCCTGATTTTGGTAGACCATGCCACTTGCTACCCAGAGGCCATACCTCTGAGGTTGGAGTCTGCACCTAAGATGGCTAGGGTCGTGATAGGGATTTTTACTCCTGTGGGGTTCCACAAAGAGGTAGTGTCTGACAGAAGCACTAACTTTATGCCAGCATACATGAAGTCCATTGGGGATGAGTGTGGGGTAGCGTACAAGTTCTCCACACCCTATCACCCCCAAACAGTCTTGTTGAGAGATTCAACAAGACCTTGAAAGGCATGATAATCAGCCTACTTGAGCCCCTGAGGCGTAAGAGGGATGCCCTCCTTCCATGCTTTCTCTTTGCCTATGGGGAGATCCAACAGAACGGAGTGGGGTTTAGCCCCTATGCACTCCTCTATTGCCACCCTGTCAGAGGACCTCTTAGCTTTGAAAAGGGGGGTGGGAGCAAGCTTCCAGGAAAGCCCCATTGGGTGTGGTGAGCTTCATGCTTGCCCACTGAAATCAGATGCACTGCTTCTGGAAAAGAAAAGGCAAAAAGCAATCTTAAGGCCAATCAAGAAGTTATGAAACTTTGGTATGACCAGAAGGCCACCCTGGTAGAGTTTCAGCTTGGCCAGTAAGCTATGGAGCCTGTGGAGCCCAGATCCCTCTGTGTAATCACAATTTTATTCTATGGGAGGTACAGGCCTTGCAGTAGTGAAAAACTCCAAGGGCTAGTTGGCCGGCCTCCTAATGTGAAGCGTTGAGGACATGACAGGCTTTTAACCATCTTGCACCTGCACCTAGACTCTGCCTTCTGTGAGTCTGTCTTGCCAAGTGGGGCCACCCTAGTCCGGGACCCTTGAAAGTGGGCCTAAGGTGCTTGCCAGAGGAACCAATGCATCTTTTCTGCTAAGTGGCGCAAACCTGAGCAGAACTTATGCATTGCCACTGCTGCATGGATTGGGCCCGTCACAAAGACCTGCATCGCCCACCGCAGCTTCTCGAAACTGATCATCTCTCCAGTGGTGCAGTGCATCCACACCGCAAGTTCTCACATCTCTCAATGATGCAGCCTCAACAACAATGACTGACTCCACATCGCAACCCCTCGAAACCGAAGCATCACCAGCTACACGCCACATCCTCAATATTGGACTTCGCATAGCAAGCCCCGTTGATGGGATCCTCGATGATGATGCAACAGAACCTTGCCCCATGCCTGCCCACATACCAGGACCAACGCATTGCTTTAGCTGTGCTGCATATCTTCGACTAGTATCCACACAATTCTCCGCAACCAGGATCTAAGGCACTCTGTTCAGCAGGCCTAACTGGGTCCCTGTAGCCTTCCTAAGCTACATTGTGGTCAGCCTGAAATTGTGACTTTGTCCCTGTCCTCCACAACCGGATATCCCCAATAGTTTTTTGTGCTTGTTGGCACTATTTCTCACTATAAACTTTAAAATTGAATATCTCCAGTTCTACAAATTGAATTTTTGTCATTTTGATCTTGTTTGATTTATTACAACTCAGTTTATTTTTCTAAACTTGTTTTGGGCTCTATTTTGAGGTGTGTTTTAAATTTTTACTGTTTGAAGTGTTTCACAAATACTTTACACATTGTCTTTAAGTTAAGCCTGACTGTTCTGTGCCAAAATACCAAGGGGGTGAGCACAGGTTAATTAGGGGTTTTCTTGTGCCTTACTCTGACAAGGATTGTGGTTGCTGTCTGAGCTGGGCTTACACACCAGTCAACCAACAACCCAATTTTATATACAGAGTCATAAGAATAACAACTATTCCTAATCTTAGATTTTTGGCACGTTTAAACCCTTCGCTGCTAGGCCTTCCGCCCCCCCCCCCCCCCCCCCCCCTGTGCTAAGACATTTTTTGGCTATTTGTGGTTTTTCGTGCATAGGCACCTGTAACTTTTTGACCACATAAGGTATCCATGCAAAATTTGCGTCCTTTTCTTCCAATATCATGGGGATTCTAAAGGTACCCAGGGTTTGTGGATTCCACTGTAGGGGACCCAGAAATTAGCCAAAATACAGATACATTTTGTTTTTTGGGGGAAAAATGGGAAAAAAGTGCTGCAAATGAAAGCATCTGGATTTTTCCCTGAAAATGGTATTGAAAAAGGGTTTGTGGGGCTGAAATTACCATTTTGCCAGATTTTTAGGGAATGACAGACTTTTGCCAGAATACCAAAATATTTTACACAGTTTTGGCATTTTTCTGGGACATATGCTATTTTTAGTGCTTTCAACCTCTTTCCAGTTAATGGTAGAAATGGGTATGAAAGCAATAATGGATCCTGGAAAGCTACACATTTTAGAAAAGTATACAACATTTTGAATTCAGCAAGGGGTCATTTGTGTAGATCCTTCAAGTTTTCTTTATAGAAACTAACAGTTAAATGTAGGAAAAATTGAAAATTAGTTGAAAAAAACAGCCATTTGTGTAAACGTTTTCACATGTAACTTCTTCTAATTATGATAGGTGTTTGCAATATACCGTTACATTCCTTGGACCTTTCTGATTGTGGGGATAAACAGGACTTGTAGGTTCACCAAGAACCCAAAGAACCCAGAGCCAAAAACTGAGCAGGGACTTGCAATGGTTTTTTATTATGTACCGGGTATATCGCAATTCGGTATGAAAGACACCTATGTATTTCTGAAATGAGAACCAAATATAGACTTTAGAAACAGTAGATATTTGCACATTTCTGAAATTGGGAATACCCATACTAGCATGAGAATTATAGGTCATTTTTCAAAATGACTTATTTTTTACACATTGTCTTTCATTTGGAAGGCAGAAATGCATCAAACGTCAATAGGTAATAAAAGTTGCTTTACGAATCTGTGTTACCCTAACTCTCCCGATAAAAATGGTACCTCACTTGTGTGGGTAGGCCTAGTGGCCACGACAGGAAACGGCTCAAAACCCAACATGAGCACACCACATTTTCACAATGAAAAATTGCCCTTTTTTTGCAAAGTGCCTAGATGTAGATTTTTAACCCTAGCTCTGCTGGCACCTAGGGAAACCCAACAAACCTATACATTTTTAAAAACGAGACACCCAGGGGAATCCAGGATGGTGTGACTAGACTGGCTCACACCAGGTTCTGTTTCCCAGAATCACTTGGAAACCTAAAAAATTGTCAAAAAAACTAATTTTCCTCACATTTCTGTGGTGGAAAGTTCTGGAATCTGTGTGGATCCACAAAATCCCACCCACCCTGCATTACCCTAAGTCTTCCAAGAAAAATGGTACCTTACTTGTGTGGGTAGGCCTAGTGCCCGCAACAGGAAACGGCGCAAAACGCAACGTGGACACACCACATTTTCACAGTGAAAAATTACCCTTTTTTTAAAAAGTGCCTAGCTGTAGTTTTTTAACCCTAGCTCTGCTGGCACCTAAGGAAACCTAGCAAACCTATACAGTTTTGAAAACTAGACACCAAGGGGAATCCAGCATGGGGTGACTTGACTGGCTCTCACCAGGTTCTGTTACCCAGAATCCCTTGCAAACCTATAAAATTGTCAAAAAAGCCACATTTTCCTCACATTTCTGTACCCAATCACCCGCGACAGGCAAAGGCCCAAAACCTATTGAGGCGACATCAAAATTACCTATCACAAACCAACCTGGTTTTGCAAGGGTGGTCTCATGAGTTTTTGGACCGGGGCTCGGTGGCCATCTAGGGAAACCTACCAAACCCACATATTTCTGGAAACTAGACTCCCAGGGGAGTCCAGCGAGGTATGGCTTACGTGGATCCCCCAACATTCTCTTACACAGAACCCCCTGCAAACCTAACATTTTGCTGAACAAATCACTTTTTTCTCAAATTTATGTGTGGCAAAGTTCTGTAATCTACGTGGATCCACAAATTTTCTCACACCCAGCATTCCCCCAGGTCTCCCGATAAAAATGGTACCTCACTTGTGTGGGTAGGCATAGTGGCTGTCAAAGGCAATGGCCCACATCGTACTGTGGAGACTTCAAAATTACCTTTAACAAAACGACCTGGTTTTGGGGGGGATCCTGAGATTTTTGCCCCGGGCTCGGCGGCCATCTTGGGAAAGTACCAAACCCAAACATTTCTGAAAACTAGACACCCATGGGAGTCCAATGAGGTATGGCTTGCGTGGATCCTCCAACGTTTTCATACCCAGAATGTCATGCAAACGTCAAATTTAGCTGAAAAACCCACATTTTCAACATATTATTGTGTGGAATCACCGTGCCGGCACAAATGTCCTCCCCCACAGCGACACATTTTGAGGTTTGCAAGGGATTCTGGGTAACAGAACCTGGTGAGAGCCAGTCAAGTCACTCCATCCTGGATTTCCCTAGGTGTCTAGTTTTTAAAAATGTATAGGTTTGCTAGGTTTGCTTAGGAGCCTGCAGAGCTAGGGTTCAAAATCTTCAGCTAGGCACCTTGCAAAAAAAGGGTCAGTTTTCACTGTAAAAATGTGGTGTGTCCATGTTGCGTTTTGGGCTGTTTCCTGTCACTAGCCGTACCCACACAAGTGAGGTACCATTTTTCTCAGGAGACTTTGGGGAATGGGGGTGGGTGGAATTTTGTGGATCCACGCAGATCCCAGAACTTTCCGTCACAGAAATGTGAGGAAAATGTGTTGTTTTTAACTAAGTTTGAGGTTTGCAAGGTATTCTGGGTAACAGAACCTGGTGAGAGGCACACAAGTCACCCCATCCTGGATTCCCCTTGGTGTGTAGTTTAAAAAAATGTACAGGTTTGCTAGGTTTCCCTATGTGCCGGCTGTGCTAGGGCCCAAAATCCACAGGTAGGCACATTGCTAAAAACAAGTCTGTGCCTAGTGGGCTTTCTGGGGAAGGGTTGCTCCGATATGCCTCCAAGGGAGGCAGAAAGACTGTGGCTATGTTTTTGGGGGGTGAAGGAATTGGTATGCCCATTCTGGGCAGCCCCCACGCTTAAAAAAAGTCAGCGTAATCGCTGGTGCCTAGTGGAGTTTCTACCGCCCGGGGGGGCAGATTGGTGGCTCCTGCCCACAGGGGCAGAAAGACTTACATTTCTCTTAGTGGGGCATTGCCATGCCCTTTTTTGGGAGACCCCACCCCAACGTCAATAAAAAAATAATCCCTGGTTTCTAGTGGGCTTTCGGCCCCCCTGGTGGGCAGATTGGGGGCTACTGCCCCCATCTGCCCCCCGGGGGGCAGAAAGACTGACATTTCTTTGGGGGGGTGGGGGCATTGCCATGCCCTTTTTGGCCATCCCCCACCCCAACGTCAATAAAATAAAATCCCTGGTTTCTAGTAGGCTTTCTGCTCCCCGTGGGGCAGATGGGTGCTACTGCCCCCATCTGACCCTCTGGGGGGGCAGAAAGACCTATATTTCTTTTGGGGGGGTTTGGGGGCATTGGCATGCCCTCTTTGGGCAGCCCCCACCCCAACGTCAATAAAAAAAACCAATCTCTGGTTTCTAGTGGGCTTTCTGCCCTCCCCGGGGCGGCAGATTGGGGCTACTGCCCCCATCTGCCCTCCAGGGGGGGCAGAAAGACTTACATTTCTCTGGAGGGTGGGGGCATTGCCATGCCCTTTTTGGGCAGCCCCACCCCAACATCAATAAAAAAATCCCTGGTGTCTAGTGGGCTTTCCGCCGCCCCCAACGGGGCGCAGATTGTGGCCTATTGCCCCATCTGCCCCTTAGGGGGGGCAGAAAGTCTGTAGAGGCCAAAAAATATGGGGGAGCAAAGGCCCTTGCCCAAGGGTCTGCTCCCCCCTCCCTGGCGCTAGTGGGTGGATCCCTGCTTGGGGATCACCTCTTCCATCTTTTTCGGTGCTCGGGGGCTGAGATAGCCCCACAAGCACCGAAACTGAGAAACTAAAACTAAGTTTCAGTTTCGATTTTGTTGTAATGACGATGGTGTGCCATGCGCACGATCGTCATTGCAAAGAAAATCACAAATAGGCCTGGGGAGGTTGGGGGAGCTCTTTCCCACCTCAGCGGGCAAAAAAAAAATAATGGGAAATCCCTCTGCTGTCTGCAGCAGAGGGATTTCCTTAGAATGTGCTCATGACGGCATGGTTCCGTCATGAGCACACTAGAGCTTGTGCTCATGATGGAACTATTCTGTCATGAGCATGGAAAGGGTTAAAAAATACATAGCTTTAATTCATACACTTTTTTCAAATACCGGATTTCACCTTATGAACTGATGCATGTACACAATTAAAATCATTATTATCTACAGGTTCATTGATGGCTCTGGATATCTCATGTTTTTCAACAACCGAAGAACCTGAATGACAATGAAGTGTCTCAGGGATTACAATGGCAGGAATAAGCTTTCTGCACCAACATTCCAATGTGTGTCTTTATGTTTCTCCCTCTTTAATTTAGTAATTTCTACCCTCAGATGGTGGAATCTTATATACAGGACTGGACTGGCCATAGCGGGCACCGGGTATTTCCCCGGTGGGCCGCCATCGTTGGAGCCGGTTTTGGACCCCTGAGGGGCGGTTTTGCACCATAGCTGAAATATTGGCCCCTTGTAGCAAAATGCAGCTGCAGTGTTTTCCACGTGCACCCCCCCAACCTCCCCACTGCGACTGGCCCAACTCAATTGCCAGGGCCGGTTTTCATTCCCAGTCCTGCCTTGGTTTAATAACCCTTCGGCCTAGTTTAACTGCTTCTACCATTTGTTAAAAGCCCTCTCCCTCACTATAAGCCCTCGACTGAGCTTCAGGCCCATCACTTGGGTTCATGGCCTTTAACAACTGGTATAGCCCTCATCAGCATGCTATAAGGATAAATTACTTTTCTAGATCGCTTACTGGAACAACAAAATACATATGAAAATACTGACACCTATTTCTAAATTTTTCTGCTTACTTTCATTACTTTTTGAATTAATTAATTACATTCTTTGTGGCAACCTTTAGTGATGAACACCAGTGACCCTTGCTGGGTTTTGAATTGTGTCTATCTTCAAAAACTGGACAGCTTTCAGGCTCATCCATTGGTTTCACACCCCTTTCCCCTCACAAACTGAAAGTAAGTAGAAACCGCAACAATAGCAAAAATTGATTAACAATTACAAAATTGCAAAATCTGTGGTGAAAAAATATTTGTTTTTTTACATCAGTTTCTGTTGCTGAAAGCAGGGATGAGGTTGATCTTAGCATAGCAAGCCTTTTGTTGATTCATTTTTTTTAGAAAAAATAGACCCCCACTTTCTTGCACATCGTTTTTTTCTCACTTTTTAAGTTCTCTGCAGGGGAATACACAATCCCTGTAAATGTGGGAAAGAAGTCAGATATCTGTCTTGGAAGTCGTTCGTGGAAACAAGGTGTGAGGACTTGAAGACTTAAGCACAAACTTGCCTTGATATTAAAAATGTCTCAGTGCTCTGTAGAAAAGCCTCAGCATTTAGGCACTTAAGCAACTTAAGATGTTAACAATCCACTTTTTAACATATAATTATTGTGTATGGAAAAATGAGCAGCATGTAAAGTTTGTCCATTTTATGCTACAACTATATATCTGTAATTAGGAGAGAACCTTGAGTTGGGCAAAAAAACTGATGTTATAAATTTTATTTAATTTAATTTAAAACTCATTTATATGGTGCATGGATTATCCCCAAGGGGATCTCTCGGCCCCTGAGAAAGAAACACCCCATGTAAAGTAAGATCATAGAATAGCCAGGTCTTAAGCATTTTTTTTAATTGAGGCAGGTTAGGGCAGGCACGGATTTGGTCGGGGAGGTCATTCCAATATTTGGGGGCCAGATAAGAAAAGGCACGACCACCTATTTTGACTTTCCTTATTCTTCGGCTGCAGAGCAAGCTGCGATTACTAGATCTAAGCTGACTTACAGGTTTATACAGCTCAATTATATTGGTCAAATAAGCCGGTCCCGTTCCATGCAGGGCCTTGAAGACCAAACATAGCAACTTGAAGATGGCTTGTTTCCTGACAGGAAGCCAATGTAGTTGTCGTAGGGGAGGGAGAGAGGGGGTTTGTGCTGTTTTTTTCAGGGCAAGACGGGCTGCCGTATTGTGCACGACCTGTAGTTTGGATAACAGATCCTCCCTAATTCCTAACAGCAAAGAGTTGCCATAATCAAGGCGGCTGATTAGGAGCAACTGAATGAGGGCCTTCCTGGCATTTAGCGGGATCCATGGGAAGATCTTTCTAAGCATCCGCATGGTCCCGAAGCAGGTACCTGCGAGAGTCTTCACCTGTTCCTCCATCAATAGCTTATTGTCTATTCTGACCCCTAGGTTCTTCGCCCAACCTCTAGGGGAGGGACCTTCTCCTAGTTCAGATGGCCACCAGTCAGAAGCCCACAGTTCTTTTGCCTTGTCAAACAGAAGTATCTCCGTTTTGGAGGAGTTAAGTTGCAGAAAGTTCTTCCTCATCCAGCTTGCTATGCTAGTCATACAGTTTATTAACTTAGCTTTAGTTACAGCAGGATCATTCTCTATGTGCACTATCAGCTGCGTATCATCCACGTAGGATATGGTTTCAAACCCACAATTCCTGATGATTGAGGCCAAGGGGGCGAGATTGAAAAATGTAGGGCTCAATATAGAGCCTTGCGGGACCCCCTTATCCACCGCAGCTGTATGTGACACATAGGAGTCCAACTGGACACATTGTGTTCTATGGGAGAGATAGTTCTGGATCCATTTAAAGGTCAGACCTCCGACACCAATCTCTCGAAGCCTGTTCAGCAGCATACGATGAGAGATGGTGTTGAAGGCTGCCAACAGGTCCAGCAGCACTAACATAACTGGAGAGTCCTTATCCAGTGACATCCTGAGTGTGTCAGTAACCTCTAATAAGGCGGCCTCAGTGTTATAAGATGCACGGAAGCCGGACTGAGATGGATCCAATATCTTGTTCTATTCTAAATAGCTGGAAAGATGTTGGTTGATTAGTGTCTCCATGATTTTAGAACAGCAAGGGAGAAGGGAAATAGGCCTGTAATTCTGTAGGTCCGTAGGGTCTGCTAGAGCTTTTTTAAGCAGGGGCTTAATAAATCTTGCTTGGATTTGGATTTTCTCAATTTTCTTTCTTTTTTCCTCATAAGGCTTTCTCCTTTCTTAATGTATCTGTACACCACGGTGCAGGGGCCGCTCTAGCCTTGATTTTTACCATCTTCAATGGTGCAATCGAGTCGAGGACCTCTGTTATAGAGGCCTCAAATAGTTCTAATACCAGGTCGCAGTCATTTCAACAATGCAGGGGCGGTATAGATCCTGCTAAAGGCAGAGGCTGTTACCTTTTTCCAAACTCTACGAAGTTCTTTACGGGGTTGCGGAAGACCATGCGGTTTCAAGGGGGCCCAGGAAAAATGTCAAACTGAGTGATCTGTCCAGTCTACCCCTAGCGGGGGATCTACTCTTAAATCTGAGATGTTGGAGAAGATTGTGTCCAGTACATGGCCTGCCAGATGAGTTGGACTAGCTACTCTAGAGAAAAGCTCAAGGGACTCCATAGCTGCAAGCAAGCTGGCCGAATCTACATTAGGGAGAGCCTCGAGATGGTGATTGAAGTCCCCTACAAGTAGGAACTTGTTTGATTGCAGCGTAAATGGAGCAAGTCTCTCTAATTGTGCTGTACAGAATTCTCTCTTGTTTCCTCCAGGTGGGTGATACACTGGAGCTCCTGTCCATTCAATCGTATTTGCTCGCTGCACTCTGAAAATAAATAGCTCTAAATTGGGGGTAGAGACAGTGTCAAAGGTCATAGTATGATAAGGGGGACGCGTGGCGATTGTCAAACCTCCACCCCTCTTCCCTACTCTGTCTAGGCGCACAACAGAATTGTCCGCTGGGAATGCCATTGCCAGAGTTGGTGTAGCTTCATTATTTAACCATGTTTCCGTAAAAAGACAGCTATCCGGTTTGGTGCTGTTTAACAAATCTCAAATATCTGCCACGTGTTTTGGGATAGATTTAACATTGAGATAGAGTCCCTGCGAGGGTACTGCTAGTTTCTCCTCATCCTGTTCCTCTGTCCCATCAGACTGACCCTGGTCTAAAAGGTGCCTCGTCGAGTTGGCTTGAAGGGTACATGAGGTACAAGCAGTAACTGTTAATAGCCAGCCGCAATGAGGGCAGTTCCCACCAATGAGGGTATCTGCTGCGTGAGGAATATTTCTCCCCAGGACAGAATGGGACAGCATATCCCATTTGCATCAACCTCTCTCTCGAATAGCGTATCCGAGGCACAAGACATATCTGTTGGGAAACGGGCAGTATCTCCTGGCAGCCGGCAGTATTCAGGCATCGAGGGCGCAGACGGGCTTGCCTTAGGCGCGCCTTTGGCGCTCGAGTGGCTGGCCCGCTGCGCACATCCGCTACGCGGCCACAAGCTTGGTGAATGTATGCCCCCAGAAGAGTTAGCAGCTAGAACGCTAACCGCTGTGAATGGCGGCCCGCGACTAGCATGAAATGAAAGGGCATACTCTCTCTACTCAAACAACCAGTTGTCTGGTTGCGGTGGACCGGAGAGCTGCTGAGGGACTACACAAAGGACCCGGTAAGAAGAATTACCCCAAAGTATACAAGCAAACTGGCTCTAAAATGTTCAATTTAAAAATGCATGCAATTACGAAAGGTACACAGTTTAAAAGACACAAAGGCCTCTTTCGAAATATTATTATAAATGACTTAGCCACAAAATGATTGGTCGGTCCAAAATGAACAAGCATGTTACAAATTCTGATGTGGAGCATGATTGTCCAATATCGTTTTTTGTTAGGACAATTACTTTCCACGCTCTCAGGCTGGCCCACCACAATTTTTTTCATCGTCAAGGAAATCGCGAGCGACCATTTCGTGGTACGTATCTGTTTTGTGCTTGTCCAGTCATAGACAATTTCCCATTATGCGTCTTAGAAGCATTCATGTATGCTTGGTCCAGGTTAAAGTCTGTCAGCGTCTGCATGCACTGCTGCATGCACCTGTCAACCTTTGAGACAATTTCTAATGAGAGGCATGCCAACCAATCAAGAGCCATTGCAATACATGCAATGCAATCAACATATCCGGCAACTCTTAGTAGCACGATAGGTAGGGAAGGGATTCATGTCTCGGGAAAGGGTCAAAAGGGTGCCTAATTGGAACACTGAACTGTATATTAGTGCGCTAAATCTTCAAATGATATATTCCCTCAGCTTGCTGAGAAACGAACATCTCTGAGTCGAACCCCACTGGCTGCGAGTATATACTGCTAGTTGATCTGGTATATCAGTTGGCCAGTAAATGTCGAATACTCATATTGTAAAATAGCGATTGAGGAAGTATCAACACAAATACAGTAGAGCGCCTTTGAAACACAATGTTTGTGTTTTCATTCTAATCCCTCGCAATGAATGAGAAAAATATGTTTATGTCGTGTACGGTTTGTAACGAACAGAACACAGAGGGGCTGGAGAGAAAGGTAAACGATGATTTGCTCTTAGCAGCTTTTTAATTATGTACAGCGGAGCTTTCCACTTCTAATCCTCGGGGACTTTCGACAAGTCAGGTTTTCAAGAGAGTCCATCTATATGCAAAACAGATCAATTATACGTAAATATGATCTATTCTATGCAAATGACCCGCACATGTCAGGAACTGGTTATCCTAAAATGTTAAAAAGGCCTATGGCAAACACTAGCTTTTGCAGAATGATGTTGCCACAGCCTCCCAAGTCTAGGCACTGTTAGATGACAAAATCCCTTGTAGCTGAGAAGGGGCTGGACAGCGCCATCTTAAAAGAAAGGGAGCTATTCTGCGCAAGGGCCTTTCCCTCCTGTTTGGCCTTCTCTCTCAAATGACCGCCTATGACACATTTTATGCACTTTTCTCTCCCAAACCTTAGAGAACAGCTTGATAATTGCACAGGCTTCATATCAGACCATCAGGGCCAATGAGGCATTCGCTGATATCGCGCAAGAGATATATTTTTTTTCAATACTTACTAACATGTTTTGTTTTAGGATATGTATGTGACTGCAGACTTCACTGTCATATTTTTTTCGGGATATTGAAATTACTCAATGTATGCGTTACATTTCTACATGAACTGAACTAGGACACTGTATCATATTAATTCTGTTACATTTAGCCCAACGATTATATCCTTAGTTCTGACTCAACTTTCTGTGACCAGAGAAAATATTTATTCTATAGCCAAACAAGGGTGGCTTGCAATATGACATATATGCGAGACGCCTAAAGGGGCAAAACCATAAGGTAAATGGTGTTGTGTGACAAACATACATTCTGATTTTTTTTTGTTTATGAAGACTGACGGAACCACAGAAAATGCTTTTTTTATTAAATGTCTGCTGGACGGGGAGAGAGCCGTGTTCCTATGTTTTCTCAAAGAAGTTGGACAAATGAGCACACACGTCGTGTGTAGAAGGGACATTTGCAGCTGCTGTGGAGTTCCTGAAAATCACGAGCTCTATATTTTGAAAAATAGGAATATTTTCCAACGTTTTTAAATATTAGCAACTGTAAGAGTTTCACATTTTTACATTTTTATATTTTTGAAGATTTTCTGTACTATTCATGTAAAAGTAGACATAGTGAGTAAGTTGGTTGAGTGTTAGAATTTTGAGAACAAAAACATCGTCCGGCATAAATATTGTCGCTTAAACATTGTTTCCAAGAATATTGTGCCCCTTGGTGTAGTCCTTCCATTATTAACTCGAACTAGGCAATATTTTTTAAACAACAGCTTTCACACAAAATGTTTGTAAAATGATATTTAGGCCACAGCAATACTGTGACAGTATTCTCTGACAATGATTTGGAGTCTGCATAAGAAGCATTAGATCATGGACTGGTCGCATGCAGTTTTAAAGGTGCAATCTTTCTGAAGAAGAGGTTGCAAAAGAAAGGCAATCATATGCCATACACCAGTCACTGGAAAAGAAGCAGTCTGATGGGGCATGTGCATTTTGAATAAGTGTTTAAAAAACTTGGGTATTTCGGTTGCATGATGTGATTCTTGGCATACATTGCCCTTGTGGTCCATAGCATATCTCATGGGGACCATGAAGTATCTAAGCATGTGTTTCAAGAAGTCTCTGAGGGAGGGGCTTTTGGTAAACAGGATTTGCAAATGCGGTTTCGGGTGTCTGTGAAAATGGCAGTTCCAAGATGGAGGAATGAACAGTTATATGGACATAGGTATATATGCTTATGAGTAGGCTTTTTGAATCAGTCACTTCCTTCCAGTATGATACATTTTACTCACAGAATCAAGATATTAAAAAAAAATTATCTTCCATTTAATAACTACTAACAACCCCGGTAAGCCTCTATATTCACATACCTTAGATGCATCGCACAAGTTAATCTAAAGTGTCACGAGACTGAAAGCCTAAAGTGTCAAGTGGCTGAAAGGCCAGTCCTCATCCTTTAGCCCATAATAGGCTGTCATTACCCTCAACCTCTTCTCCTCTTTATGTGGAATGCATCACAAGCAAACCACATGACAACCATCACAACTGGGAATCAAAACTACTTTTAGTATATCTCCCACTAGGATCCTGGACATTTACAAGCTGGCGCCCATGAACCAGGTGACTGGAGGCTGCCAACCATCAGTGAAGGCCAAAGATTATTTGCAAAGCTGCATTCCTAGGGAACTACAGCTGCCACAATGAGGCATACAATACCACACCAACCTTTTTTCAAATGCCCTTTACTCATCTGAAAGTGCTGGCAACATACCAAACTGCATTATTGACCAATGTGCACCTATTACATCAGAAAATAATAAAGTATTATATTCACTGAAATCTGACCACTGAATTAAGAAAAGTGGCCAAAACAACCAACAGAGAACAAAGAAAAGACTGATTTACCGTAACTAGAATGTAGATCCAGGACAGCAGCAGGACTATGACTTGAACTTGATAGAGTAAGTTATCATAAGTGATTGGGGCTTTACAAACAAGTGTATTGTTGATGAAAATTCTAAAATGGGGACCTATAATGTTGATGGGCACCGACAAGATCAAAGATAGACCTCAATATATGTCTAACTTCCCCTTAAAAGTCTAGGCTATTCTAGCCCGGACTATGGAAATGTCCTCTACTTGGGAGCTAACACTAAGTGCATTCAGAGGCTACAACGCATCCAGAATGCGGCAGATCGCCTGGTTTTGATGTTGCCCAAGAGAGCCCCTTCCAAGAGAGCTTTGGCTATCCTGCATTGGCTTCCGATTAAGGAGCTAATTCTGTTCAAAGCGTTCTGTGTGAGTAATTGGATTGTACAGAGGAAGGGGCCCACCTACCTCCATAGCCTCCTAACCTCCTATGCCCATACCCGTCAATTAAGGTCTAGCGGGAAGGGGCAGGTCATCATACCCACCATTAAGAGAGCAAGGATGGGCGGGCGCTCCTTTAGCTTTGTGGCAGCACAACAGTGGAACAAACTCCCGTGGGGGCTCAGGATGGAGGTCTCAGAGACGACCTTCCGTAAGGAACTGAAAATGTATCTTTTCCCCTCTGAATAGAGTAGCAGGGAGCTCAAACGGGTAGGAATTGTATCTCGACAGGGATGTCAGGGGCCTTGTTTCCGTAGCGCGGGGACACACTATCCTAGTGTAACCATGCGCTTTATAAATCTTCTCATTATTATTATTATTATTATTATTATTATTATTATAAAGCCGCTGCATGATCTACAAAGGAGCACTGTTTCCCCTCCAACTTCACCCTCTGTCAATAAGGCTGACAAACTCACCACTTTGTGTGGCTCTCAACATACTCCGATTCAGCACATCATCAGACTGGATATGAAAGAGTTCAAAACAGAAAAACTAAGGCAATAGGCTTTATCGAGTCATGCACTCAGGGTCTGGAACTACATCCCTGCTTTCCATCATGAGTGCAGTGGACAAACAAGGATGAAAAAGCCTCCAACAATAGTTTTTTGTGCAGGAAGATTCCTTACTGCACAAAAACTATCCTGACCATAAAGCAGCCAACCTTGCACTATGGCATAGCATAGTATTATCTGAGTTGGTGGCTGGCAGCTCAAAGTGCACCAGCACAAGGAGAGAGCTAAACTGCATCCTTTCTTTGAAGATATATATTTATTTATTTGGTATTTTATATAGCGCGATCATGACCCTGAGTAGAGTATCAGAGTGCTTTACATTTACATATCTTTAACTTAGAATCCATGAACGTCATATATATTTACTAACAAAAATTAATGTACAGCAAGTTTTGAGAAACAGTAATTCTACAAGGTCCTGAGTAATTGTACAATGATGTGTGAAAGAAACATTTGAGCTTTAACATTCATATATAAAATACCAAAATGAGGTTAGTGTTCGATAAGAGGTAGCATGTGTATGATCTGGTAGTGTCAAGTCTGCTTAGATTATGGAAGAAATTTGCTCATAAAGAAAGCTCAGTCATAGGTTCTCTTCTTTCGGAAAAGGGCTGGTTTCAGTAATAGATCTCTATGACTCCAGGAAACACGGCGTCCTCCTGTGAGTGATACATGCCATTTTTAGTTGTATAAGCTTCATAAGGCAGCCATTTGAGTGTTTTCAGATGGGGGTTGATGTAGTCAATTTTTCTAGAGCCGGTTATGAGTCTTGTGGCCGCACTGAGACAAGCTTTTAGTGGAGCTGTTGAAATCTTGGGGAGCCCAGCTAGAGTTGTCCAACTGTACTCGTTCCTCAAAATGACTAGTGCCTGGACTGCAGTTGTAAGCTCTGAGTTATTTATGAAAGGTTTCAGTTTTGTGAGGTAGCTTAAATGGAAACTGGCGCTTTTTGCCATTGTGATCATATGTGATAGCATGTTCATTTTTTTGTCTAGCGTAATTCCAAGGGATTTGGTAGAATCTACGATCCTCGTAGTACAGTTTAGTGCTGTGATCAGTTCGGTCCACTTTAGGATGTTCGTAGTGTTTTTTGGGGGGTCATCAGTAGGAATTCGATTTTATGCGGGTTAAACTTGAGGAGATTACTGGTAAGCCACTGGACAGTTCTCTTTAATGCCTGGTTCATGATGCCTTTCTCTTCTATTGATGTGATCTTGATGTAAAGTTGTGTGTCATCTGCGTACATGTGGAAGGAGATGTTTGCTTCTTGCAAGATTAGTGTGAGTGTTTCTATTTACAGATTGAATAGAGCACGGGATAGTGTTGAACCCTGAGGTAATCCAACAGAATTTCTGGATGATTCTGATAATGTTTGGTTGACTATGAATTTTTGCGTACTGTTCTCTAAGAACGAGCTAAACCACTTTAGGACTGTACCCTCTAATCACATCCTATTTTTCATGCTATCTAGTATTTTGGCATGGTTTACAGTGTCAAATGCCGATGAGAGGTCGAGCAGGATTAGGAAACAGGTTCCGTTGCGTTCGAGGGCAAGTAAAGCATCATCCACAATGTGCAGAATTGCTGTTTCAGTACTGTGGTTTGGTCTAAATCCTGACTGAAAGTCATTCAGCAGTTTGAATTCAGAGATGTTTTGGCTCAATTGTTGTTGTACGCATTTTTCCAGGACTTTGGCTAGCATGGGAATGTTTGTTACTGATCTGAAATTGTTAGGGTCTGAGGGGTTCTCTGATGGTTTTTTTAAGATGGGGGTGACTTGCCCTGTTTTTAAACAGTCCGGTAGTAAGCCCTGTGATAGCGAAGCGTTAATGATCTTTGTCTATGAGGGGATGAGCAAATAGTTTATTGAAGACCAACAATTTGCAGGTAGAGCATTGTTGAAATGATTGTTTGGTTTTATGGTCGAGATAATTTTTGCTGTATCTAAGGCACTGAAAGGCTTGAAATCTGACCATAGAGCATTATTTTTAGGCATTTCCCGATCTGGATGATATTGAGGTTTAGCTGGGGTGCTCTTTTTGATCAAAGGGCATTCAGGAGGAGAAATCTTTGCAGCTTATGTTGGATTCTGTAGCTGTCGGTGCAGATTTTGGCAGTTTTGTTGGATTGATCTTTTAGTAGATCGAATAGTTTCCTCATGTCTGTTTTTTGCATTATCTAGTTCTTTCCTAAAGCACTCTTTTTTTAAATTTAAAATGTTTTCATTGTAGGTTTTTCTGGCCTGTCTTAGTTGAAATAAGTGGGGTGAGAAGGGGTGTTGTCACCATTTCAGCTCTGTGATCGTCTTTCTTCATTGAGGGAACCATTAAATCAGGGGCTTTTATCTTTGTCAGGGACCATTTTGAGTTTTAAAGGGCCTATGTCCTCAATAATACTTGACATTGTACTGTTGTAATAATCCGTGAGGTCACCGACCACTACCATGATATTAGGAGGTTGCAATTCTTTCTCACAGCGTGCTGCGAGATTTTCCATTTTGAGCCCTCTAGTGTCACAAGTCCATTTTTTGGGCTTTATTGATTGTGAGGAGGTTTTCATTTTTATGTGAGGTATTGATGTGATGATCTGACCAGTCACAAGGGATGATCTCAATTTTATTGACCGCTTTTTCTTTAGAGATGATCCAATCTAAGCTAGAGCCTTTAGAATGGGTTGGTAGATGGCATTCTTGAACCAGCGATTGATCTTTAAGGAAGGCTTTTAGTAGATTGATCTGATTGTCAGTATGATCCTCCCAGTGAAGATGGAAGTCTCCTAGGAAAATATCATTGGAATGAGGGGTAGAGTTTGCTGTGATGATTTCTATCTATGAACATGGTATTTTTGCCTGTGGGGTGGTTGAATGTGTGAAGTTTGCAGATTTGAATATCTAAGGATCTTAAGGACAAACCGAGATATTCACATGACTCTAGGGGGTCTGAATGTACTTTTATAATGGCAATGTCTGATCTCTGTATACAGGCGATGCCTCCACCCTTTTTGTTGGCCTGTCTAGTCTCACAATGCAGAAGTTATGGTGCAGGTCTGCTCTCTTCATGTGACTGAATGTGCTGTGCTGCAACGCTTCTTTTTGAATAGGTCCCTTGGTGTATGGTTTACCAGAAAGGGAGCAAATATGCATCCATAGAAGTACTCTTTGAATGGGTGCACATTTACATTTTTTGAATTGTCAAACATTGGCTTTAGTAAGCTAGGAAAGCTATGGCAGTCTCAGGTTTCCAGGCATACTTCTGACAATTAAACATCCAAAAGTTGATGGGACGAATGCTTGCAAATAGTCTAACCAGTTCCAGTCCCTTGGGTTAGCATTCCATACCATGTGTTTGCACTCACTGTGCCACTCTAGGCAGAGGGGTTCATTTAGGATTTAGCAGAGGGAGTAAAGGCAGACAATGTGGAGGAGGAATTTACTGCCTTGACTCCACCCAGATATACCTGATGGTGACAGACAGCAAAAAAGCAAAAAGCCATCCTACTATCCACTCTAAATAGGGCAGAAGACCAGATGGCTTAATTCTGAATGCACCTATTCCATCAAGCTGTCTTAGGATGCATTACCAATATAGAGTAAAATGTATCTCTGTCGACATAAAGCTTGTAGTCTGCATGAATCCAAATTGGGCTTGTCGATAAACTACTCCTCGCCGTTGCAACAGAGTACCTGTCTGCTAAATTGTAAATCATCCCCCGAGGCCCACCTGAAGCAAATGTCTTCTGACAATGTGAGGGATAAAAAAGTAGATTTCCCATATATAAGGAGTATCGGATTTATATTATGTCAGCATGAGGCATCTATACGTATATCACCTTTTTGATATATATGCTTTTGCTTGGAGGAAACTCGTATATTTCCTCCTTGGATATCTATTGCTAAAAGAGTAGGCCGAGAACCATACGGACGCCATCTTCTGAACGTATGCTTGAGCATGGGCCGTGATCATGTGTTGATCACGTGCAGTTGTCAGGCCCCAGCTCATCTGAGTTACTGGTAGCAGCTGAAGATAGGCTGTTTAATTGACTGTTCTAAGACTCAAGGTCGCATCTGGCTTTGGGGGCAATAAGCGCATTCCTGGAGGCGCCGTGTCTACACTCCCAGGCACCAAGACGAAAGCGAGTCACCCCTCCTGACCTCATCAGTAAGAGATAGTCAAGCCTTTGTACTGGTATGATGTGTGCCATATATGGCCCTTTCCTGGAGCTCGAGGGCCAACTGCTGTTTTTCCTTTTACAGTAAATGTATGTGTTGAACCGAAAAGTATATAACCTCATGTTTGAATACGAGCCAACAGTCTTCTCGGCGCACCTGATGGGTGAGGTTCGGAAAGGCTCCTCTATATTTTTGCTTAATAAACGATTGAACCTTCCTCACTGCCAACTGACTGATTATTTGGTAATGGTATTGGGACTATTGGTAGGTATAGTCCTTTGGTATATTTTTATGGTACATCAGTTGGCGACTCCGCCAGAACTCCGTGACTGGGTCGTCCTCCCTGTAAACAAGGACAAGGGGTAATTCTGGTCGAGCGGGCAGACGGAAAAAGGATTCTTTTGAAATTTAGCCATCTTTGGTATGTACTTACTCCGCTCTCACGATCAGAGTATGCCCAGCTGCTAGTGACCCTTCACCGGAGTCCTATGGGCGTAACCCAGGAGCTGACCATGTTGGTCTTCAGGAGTTGGCAGTGGAGAACACGCAATTGTACCTGTGTGTACCAGGTGAGTGGAATTGTTTTGCATGCACCGTGAGCAGTGCTTTTGAAGCAGTTAATTGTGTAAGGATTTGGTGGTCAGTGTGCCACGGAGAATCTTAGGGGGCCAACGGGGCAGCATTGTGGTGTCTGCACGTATAGATGCTCCATGGACCTTTTTGTGAATAATAGAGACGCCGATCAGACGCCCGGTGTGGCACGAGTAGTGCACGCCCGGCCGGACTGCTCTCGGAAACGCCTGTGGCTGTACCTGGGTAGCCTTGGGAACACATCTGAAGCAGTGCTAATGAAGCGGGCATAGTCAGAATAGTCCCAAGAGTGAACCAGGAAGGCTGCGGGATGGTCTGTGGGTCGGTTTGTGGTTATACCTGTCTGACGGTCTCTTGGTACTCTTTGGACTGCTTGATTTTGGTATCTGTTGATCTTGGAATCTGAATTTGATTGATTCTCCACGAACAGGAGTCGCTGGGCTCTGTTCTTTGTTTGAAAAGACGTCATTTTTGAATACCTTTGTATGCATATATATATGTTTATATTAGTGTTTTGTGTATGTTCAAAATGAGTGCGAGGTTGTATGTTTTGTGAATGTTTGAACATGGCCATGTTTGAAAGTTCATTTTTATGATCGAATGAGGAACGCGTGACGACAATAACCATGCCGTGTTTTAGCAAATTGGGTTGTTGCCGCCCTAATGATACGCGTTTGGCTGAAAGTCTACCTGCTCCACATGAGGGCAGCCCAAGTTACGATATGTATATAAAGCATGCTATTACACCTCTCTTGTTTAATACACTATGGCATAAATATACTAAAGAAAATGTGGAATTACAATGGCCTCTTTTGAAGAGAAGAAAATACATTTCTTGCAGTATCGATTATTTTCTAAACGTAGTTGACAGTGAATGTTTGACTCCCTAAACCTGTTGCAGAAGGAAGCAAAGTGTAGATGTATGCGGGAGGAGAAAGTATGTAGGATGAGAGGAAATCAGACAATTACGCAGAAAACTATAGCCTATGATAAAGCACCAACTGAACAGGGGATTGATTGTGCAGACAGACAATTTAGATTGCAAGTGGATAATACCTATGTGGCTAGGACTGAAGCGGAAGATGAGATAGAGGATTTATTGGATACTCGTCCCCCTCCACCTTATGCTCCGCAGCGTATATATCCCGTTGTTCCCCCAACTCTAGTACAGGCCCCTTCAGCTTCCGCCCCTGTTGTTTCCTCTTCCCTTGCCTCTCCGGGAACGTCCTCTGTTTTGTTTCCCTCAGTGTCTGAGACAGATACTTTATGGCCTGCTACACTGCCGTCTTCCGTTATGTCCACAGCTGTTTTGTCTCCCCCCACCCCTGTGTGGGCCTCCCTTTCTGCGAGCATGACCCCATCTCCAGCTGTTTTGACTCCATTTCGTCCTCCGGGGGATCTTGACGCAGGGAAGTTGTTTACCCGTTCGGCTGTAGGACAAGAGGAGAAACAGATGATTGAGGATCAGTCATCCCAGTGGATGCAACAGCCTATTTATACTATAACTGATATATGGAGCACGCTTCGAGACTATGAGCCTGTTATGCAGCAACATGCTTTGAAACACATGGCTGCAAGTATTATTATTCTCTGGGAACAGTGTTTTCCAGGAGGGATGGACCCCAAGTGATGTACGACATCCGGGACAGGGATCATAAGTCTGAACTCAGCCCAGATGAAGTGTACAGAAATGTGGAGGTTTTATTAAATTATCGAGAACGGATGCATCAAAAGTGTCCCTCGTGGAACACTCAGCATCCTATGCGAGAAGTTCATCCTATCTTTCATCCTGAAATACCGGAACTGAAGAATGACTAGGGCGTGGTGACTAGACCTCGCGTAGCAGCCCAAGTACAGGAGCAGTGGATTTACACCCCCTGGAAGAGGAGTGAAGTCCTCTCGCTCAAATCACAATTACCTGATCCCCGTAAGAATCCCACGGCTTATTATAAAGAACTCACAGAAGCGGCCTCTTCGGCCTTCATGACCTTAGCTGACATAGAGTTATTTTTTGCATTATTAGTTCCCGTTGACATATGGCATCAGGTGCATGATCAGGACCATGTTCAAGAATTAGGCGGAACATGGGACCAGATAAAAGATTGCGACAAGGATCGTAAGCCTGGAGATAAGCCGAAACCTGAATTATTGGCATTACCTGGCCGTATTTTCACTTACATGCATTCCTTAATTCCACCTCGTAAGGTGGATTGGGACAAATGTAAACAGAAGTAAGATGAAAGTGTTTCTGATTTCTTTACAAGATTTGAGGGCATATTCATTGATTTTAGTGGACAGGATTTATCGTTGGAAGGCGGTATACGATTATTTGTTAATCATTTTGTGTCTAATTTGTTACCAAAAGTCTCTGCACGGCTACAAGCCGCTGAAAGTACCTGGACCACTTCCACGCCCTCGGTAATGTTGAGTATGGCCCAATATTATGAACATAGAGAAAATGAGAGTAAGGATAAGACGGAAAAGAAAGCGAAGGAGCTGAAAACATGGGTGTTGATGCAACAAGTTGTTCAAGGACGAGGCAGAGAGAGAGGCGGTAGAGGGTTCGTCCCGAGGGGGGCAGGAACTGAATGAGGCAGAGGGCCGGCTGTTGTTTAGGGAATAAATCAGTGTGCATATTGTAAGGAGGAAGGGCATTGACGATTTCAGTGTCCGTTGTTACTGGCCCAGAACGGGGCTATGAGAAGTAGCGGAAGAGGTCGGGGAAGTGATATGCGACGAGAAGAAGCGACGCAAGTTGGGCAAGAAAATAATTATTTTGATAATCTAAGAGGTAGGCAGTATTATAATGAGGAGTGTGCTATGGACGCAACCGAAGGGTATGCTTATACATAGGATAGCCATGGACAGAGTGAGGGCCAGGTGTCAATACCCGTTGATCAGCAAGGGCCTTATGTAGAGGCGCAGTTGATGGGGACATCTGAAAAGTTTTTAGTTGATATGGGTGCAATGAATAGTTCTATTTCTCGTTCCCTGGTCCCAGGAGCTGCTCTGTCCGGGCACAATAATGTTTCGGTAGGATTCTCGGGAATTTCACTGGTGAGCCCCATCTCCAAACCTATTCCTTTTACAATTGGTCCTGTTACGATAGACTCCCCGTTCCTTTTGACTTCCCATTGTGGCAAAAATTTGTTGGGCTTGGATTTGTTGAAGAAATTACATGCTAAGATTCATTGTTCACCTGATGGTGTTTACTTGACTATTAATTCCTTTGGGAAGCATATTTTGCAGTGTTTTACTAAAAATGAACCCCTCCCTCCTGAGTTTGCTGATATTCCAGCAACATTGTGGGCCACTGGTGATACAGATGTAGGATTATTGAAGATTCCGCCCGTTTCTATTACTTTGAAGCAAAATGCTCGGCTTCCTCGTATATCTCAGTACAAAATTTTTCCGGCAGGCGAGAAGGCTTTGCTCTCCATCATACAAGATTTGGTAAAACGGGGTGTGATGGAAGAGACAGCTGCTAATGTGTGCAATAGCCCCATTTTGCCTATCTTAAAGAGAGCCTCTGTTGGAAGCGATCCTGACTATACTGATACCTATCGTTTTGTGATTGATTTGCGTGAAATTAATAAAATAGTGGTGCCCCAATACCCTGTGGTTTCAGACATCACTATTATTCTCACTATGATTCATCCTACTGCAAAATATTTCTCTGTGATTGATTTAAAAAATGCTTTCTTTGGCATTCCGATTCATCCTGATAGCCGCCATAGTTTTGGCTTCTCATTATCTGGTCGCAGCTTCCGGTTCTGTCGTGCTCCCCAGGGGTACACAGAGAGTCCTAGTATTTATAGTCAAGCTTTGAAAACATTGTTGGATGATTTAGTTTTGCCCCATGGTAATGTGCTTTTGCAATACGTAGATGATTTGTTAGTGGCCTCTGATACCGAGGAAGGTTGTAAGACGGCCACTGTACAATTATTGTCTTATTTGGCTGCTAATGGCAATAAAGTATCCCTTTCTAAATTTCAATATTGTCGACAGGAGGGGACCTACCTCAGTCATCTACTGTCGAAAGAGGGGAGGAGACTAACCCCTGAACGTGTGACTACCATTTTTAATATGTCTGTACCTCGTACTCAGCGTGATGTTTGTGCATTTCTTGGCATAACTTCTTACTGTCGCCAATGGATCCCTAATTTTTCCCTCCTTACTAAACCTCTTCTGTATTTAACCACTAAAGATGTGCATGAACCTTTACCCTGGACTGATACTTGTCAAGATGCTTTTTACTCTTTGAAATCTGCGCTTTGTTCTGCACCTGTTCTTGGTACTCCCGACTACCGGAAACCTTTTGTGCTTTACGTACACGAGGTGGACGGTTGCTCCCTTTCTGTGCTAACACAAGGATTTGGTGGTAAGCAGAGACCTTGTGCCTATTTCTCGGCGGCGTTGTATAACGTCGCCAGAGCACTCCCTAGCTGTTTAAGAGCTACTGCAGCGGTTGCGGTTGCTATTCGACAGTCGGAAGGGCTCGTTCTGAACACTGACCTCACAGTGATGGTACCGGACGCTGTGGATACATTATTGAACAAAACAAAGACTCAGCACCTTACGAGTGCACGTCTTACTGCATACGAATTGACTTTGTTTGCTCCACATATTACGATTAAACGATGTGCCACTCTGAACCCTGCCACGTTACTACCCCTCCCTTCGAATGAAAAAATTAATGATGTTCATGATTTTATATTTCGGACCGAAGAAGAAATGAAGGGACGAGTAGACCTGATGACACTCCTCTATCTGACCCCCAAAAGGAGTTGTACGTCGATGGCTCTTGTTTTAAGTTACCAGATGGCACGACAACTGCTGCATATGCGATAACGACTCTTCACACTATCGTTGAGGCTTCTCGAGTACCCTATCAGTCAGCACAGGCGGCTGAATTAGTGGCATTGTTTCGGGCCTATGAGTTAAGTGAAGGACTGAGAGTAAATATTTACACCAACAGCCAGTACGCCTTCGGCGTGGCTCATAGTTTTGTCCGACTGTGGGCAGAGAGAGGTTTTCTTACTTCTCATGGTCAGCAAATACAGCATGGCCCTTTAATTTTGCGATTATTGACAGCATTAACGTTACCAGAAATAGTGGCTGTAGTCAAATGTAGTGCACACAAGGCGGTGGTTGATGCAGTGGGGGAGGGTAATACCTTTGCCGATCAAGTAGCTAAGGAAACTGCCAAATCCAAATTGACCTCAATGTTTGTGACTAGCTCTGCTAGGTGGGTGGCTGAAACAGAGATGTTTGATAACACCATGGAGAGTACTCCGAGAGATACAGAAAGAAGCTACCCCTATCGAACTGGCTCACAGGAAAGAGCGAATTGGGATATTAGATGAAGATGGTTGTTGGATTGATCTGACAGAAAAGCAGCGGTGGCTGTTGCCTAATGCATTAGTGAATGCGGTGGTGACAATGGCACATGGTTCAGCTCATATTGGGGTGAAAGGTATTTGTGCATTATCAGATCCTGTATGGTACAATCCCAATATTTCTAGGACCACTGCTCATTTGGTACAATATTGTATGGTTTGCTTACGACATAACCCAGGGGGCATGGAGCCTGTTCTGAGTGGAAACTTTGCACCACCATCTTTGCCTTTTGAGGTGCTCCAAATTGATTATATCCAGCTGGAGTGTGTTAACAATTTGAAGTATGTCCTGGTCGTGGTATGCGTTTTCAGTAAATGGGTGGAAGCCTACCCGACAAAAGAAAATACTGCTTTGGCAACGGCAAAAGCATTGGTAAAGGAGTACTTCCCTCGCTACGGATTGCCTCCGGTGATCTGGAGTGACAACGGAAGTCATTTTAATGCAGAACTCATCACACATATGTGTAATGGGCTACAGATCAAACAGAAATTCCATGCGGCTCGACACCCCTAGACCGCTGGGTTGGTCGAGAAGTATAATGGGATATTAAAGCTCAAATTCGCTAAAATTCAAGAAAGTACTGGATTGAAGTGGCCAGATGCTCTGCCACTGGCGTTAATGTTAATACGAGTTACCCCACATTCTCGTTCTGGTTTGTCTCCGTAGGAGGTCATTTTTGGGCGCCCTGCTAATGTTTGGGGCGTCCCGAGACCCAGAACGTTTCGTGATATAGAGTATCCTATGCTGACAGACTATTTGTATGCTTTGGCTAAAGATCTTCGTTCCATTCATCAACAGGTCTCAGCAGTTTTGCAGCCCCTGCCGGAGGGTCCCGGACATCGTCTGGAACCAGGACAGTGGGTTCTGGTCCGTAACTATCAGCGAAAATCCAGCTTGGATCCTCGTTGGTCTGAACCATTTCAAGTCTTGTTGGCCACGCGAATGGCGGTAAAAGTGAATGGCAAGCGACACTGGATTCATGTGTCACATCTGAAGAAACTACCCCTCCTGCTTTCATATGATCAGCGAATCCAGAACGGAGTTCTGACTCAGGAAAGTGAGCGAGAGCCTTGATTCATTCCTTTTTCTGACGCCCAGGTAATTGGAGAAGGGCAAGGAGAAGGTGCACCGGGCTCGGAATGGGCTCTGTCATGAGCACAATTGATCGCCCCAGATTCTGTTGTTCCTACAGCTAATCCAGAGGCTCGCAGTACCCCTGTTTCACCGGATTCGTCATCCTCTGTTTTGTTCTCTGATCAAGAAGTGCCTGGCCATACTCGATACAACCTGCGGCCCAGAAAACAACACGGTACACCAGGTGAACATGGTAGGAGATAGGGAGAGACTTGAGTGATAGGGTACAGACCTGTGCTATGAATGTCTGTTAGATACGCTTCTGGTGTACTGAGCGAGACACTGGACTGAACATGCTAAGAGCCTTGAACATTTGCTTGCTCTGTTCAGAAAAAAGACTGAATTTCATGTTCAAATGGGCCCAGGTTGTGTTTTCTTCAAGGGTTGTGTGAGAACATAACTCTACCGTGAGAAGTTTGTTTTGGTATTATCTGTGGTGAACGATAGGAGCCTGCCTGTGAGGCTCTAAACGGACACAGGAAAGAAGCACCCTCTGGCAGGTTGGACTGCATTGCCCTAGTTTATTATTGGACTTTTAGTTAGCATGTATCCCTTTGCTCGTTTTGTTCCTGAAGGGGAACGTCGTTTTGTACTGCGCTATCTTTCTATATATATGCCTGTTTTTTCTAGTTGGACCAATCATGCTAAAATTGCATTTATAGCCACCATAGCAATATTGCTAATTATATTACTGGGAGTATTCATATATTTAGAATTTTGCCACCCTATGCATACTGTTTTAGGGACAACTACCCCACCTCCGGAACATGTGTTTCATACTTTATCTCCTCATAAGGAAAGGCATTGTCAGACCTATGTGAAAAACGCATTTATTGAAATGCTTGATCAAGCACACAGTGCCACCAATACTACAAATTGTTGGGTTTGTGGTCTTTTACAATCTGTTATGCACACGCACGACTTATTTATATCCCTACGTTTGTTTCATCTGGGAAGTTGTGAGGCTTGGTTCAAATTGCTGTCTATGATGTATATGCATTACACTGTGGACGCTCAAAGGTTTTCAGAGAGAGATTATGAAATGATTTTAGCATATATTGAGGTCCATCAAGGATTCAACCCCGATGGGAATAATGGAGAGGGAACCTTAGATACGAATGCCTGCATGAATATATATATAACATATGAAAATACCACTTGGTTGAAAAATGAAATTTTGGATTTTGTTGAATTCAATTTCACTCAATATTATCGACACTTTCAGGACCGTAATGTTACTGAAGATAGGGCTATTCCAGTGCCTGTATTAAACAGTACCTCTACGTTTTGTGTTCAAGGAGCAGGGTACATCCCAGTAGGAGAAAGTCGATGTAATTACACTTATCGGTTGCATACCTTTAGCAGCCCCCCGTTGTTAACCCCTCCTAATGTATATTTTATCTGTGGAGAAAGTGCCTATACTTGGCTCCCCCGAGGTTGGGATGGACGTTGCTACCTGTCCTTCCTGTACCCTCCAGTCTATGTTGCCCCTTCTAATTATCATAAGGATCACCGACTAGATAAACGTAGTGTGCTTATTAGGAGGAATAAAAGGCTGATAGATACCACTGATTTAGATCAGACCAATACTCCACTGCAGCATTTCACTGATATTATGAAGGGAGTGTTACCCTTTTGGGGGACTATGCTTACTAGCCGAGAAGTACGACGTTTGTCTAGAGTAGTTGAAGGGGTAATTAACACTACTGCAGGAATACTGACTAATATAACAGTAGAGCTACAGGCGACCAGACTTGTTTCGCTTCAAAACCGTATGGTTTTGGACGTTATCTTGGCAGATCGAGGAGGAGCATGCCGTGTGATCGGCAGCTCTTGCTGTGTTTATATTCCTGACTCCGCCCCCTCCGTTCATTTGGCAATACAGAAGCTACATCATTTAGCTTCTGAGGTACATGTCGAAACTGGCACGTGGTCTCTCTCTGGTTGGTTCTGGGGTTTGCTGTCTACTTGGGAATGGAAAATTTTGATGGTGCTGGCATGTATAGCTGGTATCATGCTTACGTGTTGTGTTTGTGTACAATGTGGACCTGCATATTGCTCTTATTGTGCGACAAAACTCACTTCCTCTGTGCTTGGTCCATCCCCAACAGCGGTAAAAGCTCAGCTAGTTGAGCAGGAGCTCAAGGACCTAATGCAGATTGATGAGGGAATATTTGAAGACTGAACCGTTTTAGTTAGCTACATCATGCTAAAAGGGCCGTACTAAGGGATAAAAAAGTAGATTTCCCATATATAAGGAGTATCGGATTTATATTATGTTAGCATGATGCATCTATACGTATATCCCCTGTTTGATATATATGCTGTCGCTTGGAGGAAACTCATGTATTTCCTCCTTGTATATCTATTGCTAAAAGAGTAGGCCGAGAACCATACGGACGCCATCTTCTGAACGTATGCTCGAGCACGGCCGTGATCACGTGTTGATCACGTGCAGTTGTCAGGCCCCAGCTCATCTGAGTGACTGGTAGCAGCTGAATAGAAGGCTGTTTAATTGACTGTTCTAAGACTCACAGTCGCATCTGGCTTTGGGGGCGATAAGCGCATTCCTGGAGGCGCCGTGTCTACACTCCCAGTCACCAAGACAAAAGGGAGTCACCCCTCCTGACCTCATCAGTAATAGATAGTCAAGCCTTTGTACTGGTATGATGTGTGCCATATATGGTCCTTTCCTGGAGCTCGAGGGCCAACTGGTGTTTTTCCTTTTACAGTAATTGTATTTGTTGAACCGAAAAGTATATAACCTCATGTTTGAATACGAGCCAACACTCTTCTCGGCGCACCTGATGGGTGAGGTTCGGAGAGGCTCCTCTATAGAGTATTTTTGATTAATAAACGATTGAACCTTCCTCACTGCCAACTGACTGATTATTTGATAATGGTATTGGGACTATTGGTATTCCTTTGGTATATTTTTATGGTACATCAAATGCTATCATAAGAACAGACCACCCCAAACTCTAGCCACATGACATATTCACTCTGTGGTGCACAGACTGTTTTTAGTTGGGAAATTTGAGATCCATATCCCCTGAATCTCATGGACTAAGCTACACCCCTGGAGAATTCTACCATGGCACAAATCTTGAACTATTTGACAAACGCGTTATATAATATAGCAACCAACGTACTATATTTCCTCTTCCTGCAGTACACTTTTTCAGTTGATATAAAGTGGTGCCTTTCTAATTTTTTCATGTGTATCTTAAAGCCCCAAAAATTAATTTTACTACTCTTTGTATGTCTGGTGTCCTGAATTGTGTTGAATTACTATTTTAAGTGATATTTAAAGGCCTCACAACACCATATGGAGTGCTTTATTTTGTTTTTACATCAGGCTGCATGGGAATAGCTTCCCGAGCAGCCTGGTTTTTTTGCTAATCTTTAATGATGATCAGCGCACAGGGCACACTGACATCATTACAGGAAAGTGAAAGTAAAACAAGCCAATGGGCTAATTTTACTTCCACTAAATCAGTGTTTGGGGACATATTTCAGTCCCCCGAGCCCTGATTCTTTTGGTAGAGGTATTGATGAAAAGGGAAGAATCTCCCCTTTCCAGTACTACACACATAGGAAAAAAAAGATACAGCTTTCAGTGGAAAATGTGATGCATCCATGTTGTGTTTTGGCCCATTTCCTGTCAATGGCACTAGTTGCACCCACACAAGTGAGGTACCATTTTTATTGGAAGACATATGGGAGCATAGAATAGTAGAAAATGTGTTATTACCAAATGGAAGTTGCTGCATTTATGCCAATCAAATGTAAGCCAGTTTGTAAGAAAGAAGACATTTTGAAAAAATACCCTCTGATTCATATGCTACTACGGGTACCCACAAATTCAGAGATGTACTAATAACCAATACTCATAAACTTTATATTATGTGTACATTTCAGAAATACATTGGTTTCATTCATACCCATTTCTTACCCTACATATTTCACGATATGAATCGGTCTATACTCTGTGCATAGTGAAAAAACATTGTACTGTGCAGCTCAGATGTTGGCTCTGGCTACCATGTGTTCTTTAAGAACTTAAAAACTCTATACATGCCTGCAACCAGAAAGGTCTAGTGGATGTAAGGATATATGGATTTTGTAAATCGGCCATTGTGAAAAAAAGTTACAAATGAAAATTTCACAAATGGCTGGTTTTTCCAACTCTTTTTTAAAATGTTTTTTATTTCAACAGTTAGTTTCTTTGGGAAAACCTTGAGGAATCTACACATATGGCCCCCTTTTGAATTCAGAATGATATTTACTTTTCAGAAAGCTATTGTTTTCCTATAATACCCAGGGGTTTTACACTGGTTGACACCACAAACTGGAAATAGGTTGAGAGCACAAAAAATTGGAATAAAGGACTACCTCTTTGGAAAATGACAAAACTGTGGTAAAAAAATAGGTTTTTTATACAGCTCCTTATGTTCCCAAAAGCTGGGAAGATTGTGACTTTAGCACAGCAAACCATTCTTTGACGCCATTTTTAGGGGAAAAAACACTTTTTTCCAGGGCAATTTTTCGTGACTCAAAACTTTGCAATATTTTGACTATTTTCGCAGTCCCTTCCAGGGTAATCCACAAACCCTGGGCATCTTTAGAATCCCAAGGATGTGTAAAAACAGGTGTGAATACATTATGTGGAAAAATGTTATGGAACCCTAAGTGATTACTCCAAGCAGTCAAAAAAGAGCTCAGCACTGGAATGAAAAAGGCCCAGCAGCTAAGGGTTTAAACAGTGTTACAAAGATGTTTCAGTATTATTGTACTGCACTTTTAAAGAATGTGCTTGATTCATATTTAATATTAGGTGTCTAAATAACATATTCCGTATAATCACCCACTGAGTAGCGAGGGTAAGACTGTGGTACTACAGCAAAATATATGCATCTCCCCTTGAAATTTCATACTACTAAAGTTGCCAGGTTCATTGCAAATATTCGATATAGTTTTAATTGTGTCCTAATTTATTTTTGCACGTACGAATAAAATGAGGGTTGACTACAATATTGCGTTGAATAAAATTACCGAGAACATTGCTAGTTTTATTGTAAATATTGTATTCCCAAAAAATCTAATTCCATACTAAAGGACTTGCACTTTCCACCGGTCCAAATACTTGCGTTGAAATGTAAATAGAAATGCTATGTATGTCATTGCACTAAGAACGACGTACAGCTGGACGTGGAATATTTAAATTGTTTTACTGTGAATCGTTTAATGTCCTATTGCTGTAATAAAGTATATATTGAAGGAGTACATTAATTGATCAATGGCAGTATGCCACAGCACAGTGTTGTAGGATTGTTGAGGGAGTACCAAGTGCGGTAGGGACAGTAGAAAACAAAAACTATCCCCAGTTGGGGACTTCTTGTTAGTAAGGTTTTGAGTCAGGTTGTCGAGCTGCAAATCTTTGCACAGATGTTAGGTGAACCAAAAGCCCTGCATTGTTGACTGTGGCAAAGAAAACCAAGAGGATGTTTGTCTTACATTAGGCCAGGGACTTATGTATCATCCCAGGGAAATGTCAAATATGGTCACTGCTTTGGATATGTTAGAAGTGAGCCGTGGCTTTTAGAGCTGTGGCCTGGATTGCCTGTTAAATGTGGGCTATTAATTATCAGCAGTGAAACCACTAAGAAGCATACTAAAATGCTGCATTACTGCTAATGTCAGACAATATGGGCCATATTCATGGCTTGGTTTGCATCACTTTTGCACCAAGTAACGTGGTGCCAGAGCAACATAAACCTTAAGTCAGATTTATGAAGCCATGCAAAGCCACTTTGCAGTGCAAGTCGCTGTGCTGTGTAACTCCGCCTTGAGAAGGCATGCCAGGGGCGTTGCATAGGTATTCTCACTCAACTCCAATGTTTTTTGATGTACTGCCTGATTTACAGGACCTTGTAAACCTGGGAATGCACCACATACGGCACACTCCTGCCCTTTCCCAGTGACGCAGTGCAGCAAGGTGATTTGCAGCACTGCAGTGTACCACTATTTTATAAATATGCTCCTTTGTGGTTAAGTCATGCAAATGGTATATCAGGAATGTAATACACAATATCATTACAAGTATATCATAGCCATGGCTGTTATTATTTTTAAATAAAGAAACATATTACTAAAATGTCAAGCTTAAAATGGTTAACGATGGCAGGTCACTGTCAGTTTTCTGTCTTGTGTGTTTTAATAGCATTTGTGCTTTCAGTAATTTTAAGAAGCAAATCAGTTTGGTATGTTGTGTTCCTAGACAGGATTTATACTTCCAGTATTTAAAATAGGCACATACACGATGTGGACATGAACATTGCTGAACTTTACCATATGAAACGTGACATCTGTAAAGTGAGAATATTTTCTATTTTTACATGCTCATATATAAACTCATAACTAATAATACTTAGTTGCACGAAAGAAAGAAAAACGTTTTTTATTTACCATAGTACAAGTTTTCAGTTCGCGAGTAAATTATTTGTTCAATAAATTGAATGTATGCTTGTTAGTCTATAGTAAAAGTAGCCTTTGAAAAGCTACAAGCAGCTAAGATACATGAAAGACTAATTTTTTGCATTAGTCGGTCCCAGGTGATGAACGGCCTCTTAGACTACAAGCACTTTGGAGAAGATAAATGCAACTCTGATGGCTATGTGATCAGACATCAAAATCTTTCTGCATGGTTAGTTAGCTTTCTTTTTCCAGTACATAAACTCTACTTAGTACTCTTGAACGTGCACTGAAAAAACACCTACCTATTGTTTCACAATACTGGTTATCTCACCACTTGGAAATAATCTCACTTTGTTTAGATAAACATATTTTCGGTCTGATTAAATTGACGTAAAAAACCAACATCGTAATAAAGGACAACAATTACTTTTCCCAAGTTCCTAAATATTAACTCCAATGTACCCCCTTCCATTTTATACTATTTGCATAGAACAAATAAATAACAGAACTGTGCATATGTTCAGCACAAAACCTCTGCATTTAAGAGATTCAGTTGTCAACAACATTAATTGATATCCGCCCTTGAGACATAACTCAGAGATAACTCGTATCTCTCTTAATTTACTACATTATTATTAAGCAGGTGTGCAGTGTTCTCTCATGTTCCTTACAGAACTCAAGGAATGTTTCGTTCAAAATGTGGAGGTGATTTTGGCGCAGCTGTGACTATTGCATGCACCCTGCAACACCTAACACAACCTTTGCAACTTTGGGTTTAAGAAGTGACAATAGCTGTGTCATGAACTGAAGCTAAACAGAACCATGAGTGTCAGTGCTTACATTCTGCAGTTCCCACTGGGGCATTCCACTTTCTGTTTGGAAAAATACATTCATTCAGCAGTGCAGCACTCTTTCCTTCCGCCCCGGCCAAGGAACGGAGACTGCAATACTTTCAGTGGTGGAAGAAACCCGGAAAATCCTGGATGCAGGAGGAGTGGCTGCAATAATCCTCCTCGACTTGAGTGCGGCATTTAACACAGTTAATCATCATGTCTTGATTCACCGCCTCAGGAAAGTTGGAGTGACGGGAACAGTGCTATTATGGCTGCAGTCCTTTCTAGAAGGGAGATCCTTTCAGGTCTTTGAGGGAAGTACCAACTCACAGCCCTTGCCCCAACAGTGTGGAGTCACACAGGGCTCCTCACTGAGTCCTACTCTTTTTTATGCCTACATGGCCCCGCTGGCTGAAGTGGTCACCCCTTTCGGGATCCATATGGTAACCTACGCCAACGACACCCAGTTGGGTGTAGCTTTGAACCCTTCATGCCAACAGACCAATCTCCCTTCCTGCTTGCAAGAAGTGGTAAAATGGATGAGTTTATCGCAGCTGAAACTCAATGGAGAGAAAACAGAGCTGATGATTCTTGGTAACTCTGTAAACACATTCCAGAAAAATCTTTGACCATCTACCATGGGCCCAGCACCAATCCCCAAAACTGAGATCAAAAGCCTTGGAATCTGGCTGGACCAGAATCTTACCTTTAAAGCACAGGCAAGTAAAATGACTGCTCTATGCTACGGTTTACTGAGAATCATTCGCAAAATCCTTCCACTCCTACCTCCGATCGCAAGAAGACTAGTGATCCAGGCTCTTATTTTGTCCAGACTTGATTACGGAAATGCTCTGTATTTAGCCGCCCCAAAGGAGGTGATCTTAAAACTGCAGGTAGTGCAGAATTGTGCGGCAAGATGCTTACTGACACCCTAACCGATGTTCAACTAGACCTTCTTTACATGCTCTCCACTGGCTCCCAGTACAGGAGAGAATACACTTTAAGGCTCTCTGTATAGCCCATAAGGCACTGAATGAAGGAAAGCCTATAATTACAAACGCCATGATCCGCCCTTATAGGGCTATTAGGAAACTTCGCTCCAATGAGCTCCATCTTGCGATGGTCCCCAGGATCAAGAAGGTGAGAAGTGGCGGAAGGCTCTTCTCGCTAAATGTCGCCAAACTCTTGAATGACCTCCCGCTACATCTACGGAGGGAACCGATCCATCTGAAATTCCGGAAACAACTTAAGACCTGGCTTTTCCCCTAAAGATCGGCTCCCACAGCAGTGTATCACAGCGCTGGGATGCCTCCGGGTAGCCATGCGCTATACAAGTGCCAATACAATACAATAAAATGAAACAAATAAAAATACAACCTTTTTTCTTGTTGCCACGTGTCATTGTTGAAAAACAAGTAAGTGGCCAATAGTTCAAAAATTGGCAGGCTGTTTTATATTTGGAAGGATTCGTCACAAAAATAAAAATGTAAAAAACAACTTCAAAAAGAAAAAAACCAACTACATGCAATTTTAATAAAACACCGTGGGTCCTTTCTTGCTGGCAAGTGTACATAGAACAGGTGGACAAATGACTTTTATTTGCAGAGTGAACAATTACTGTAGCAGAAATACATAGTTTAAACACACAAGGATGACTAAAAGATAAGAAAGTAATAAATAATGAAAAAACAAATGCACTGGAAAACTCATTATAAGAGGATGATAAAACAGCAAATGCTGTCTTTAATCCACACCTAATAATGTGTTTGAGCAAAATATTTCCTTTGTGCTTTATAAGTGTGTCTCTCTCTCCATCTCTGTATATGTGTATTACCTACTGGCAATCGCCAGTAGGTAGTTATAGTTACAACCTAGTTTCCATAGGAAAAGCATTTTTTGATTTGCTAATAACTTTGACGTCGTTTAACAAATCTTCCTGAAATTCTCCCCCAAAAAATTCTATCCAGGTCAACTCCTATCCTGAAAGTGTGGGGGTGATTTGTCAAGCGGGGGCTGAGAAAAAAGGAGGGACCCAAAACTCGTTTTCTCCATGTTAATTTCCATTGGAACTGTAGCGACGAGCTACAGCCCGAACTGCTGAACGGAATTACCCCAAATTTGGCAAAAAGGTAGAGCTTGGTTCAGAAAGCGACCTTTTTTTTAAATGGTGTAAATCCGTTCAGTAGTTTTTGAGAAATTCAAAAAATAAGAGTAAAAAAATCAATTTCCCATAGGAAATTTTGTGCAAGGCTACAGCCGAAACTACTGAACGGAATTACCCCAAATTTGGCAGAAAGGTAGTGCTTAGGTCACAAAGCAACCTTTTTAAAAATGGTATAAATCCGTTCAGTAGTTGTTGGGAAATTAGAAAAATAAAGGTTTCGATATCTGGGCGGAGCCTAAGTCGCGTGCGCAAGCTTCACTGTGATTGGCTGCTAGTAGTCCAAACCAGGAAGTGTTGACAGCCATCTTGTGGCTCGGTAGAAGTGAGTCACCCAAAAACGGAGAAACAAAGGTATAAAACAAGAGAAGGGGGCAGGGTAGGAAAACCCTGACCCCCTAGGCCTGCTCAGGGGGTCCCAGAAGGAATCATCATAAAAAAAAAAAAAATCGGCCAAAACTTGCACTGGGTTCGCGGGAGCTCGTGTTTCATTTTAATGAGGCCCTTGGGTGGGCTAGGTTCCGGGGGTATTTCTTAAAAAATAAGAGCAGGGGCTCGCAGCCGTTGCGGGGGTGCGCTGGGGTCCGTGCAGGCCTGGGGCTTCACTCATGTTGGGAGGGGTGTTGCGCTGCCCCCCTTCTGGAGCCTTCTATGTGGTTGTAACTTTGGCATCGTTTGACGAATCTTTATGAAATTATCCAAAAAGTTTCTCTTTTTTTGATTAGCTCTTATATTGAATGTTTGGGGGTGAATGGTGTAGGAGGGGCTGAGAAAAAAGGGGGTCCCAAAACGTGCTTTCTCCATGTAGTTTCGATAGGAAACTTTACAGAAGACTATAGGTGAAACTGCTGAACGGAATTACGGCATATTTGGCAGGGAGAAAGATGATGGTACAGAAGGTACGCTTTTGTTTAAATGGTGTAAATCTGTTCAGTAGTTTTTGAGAAATATTACATTTTACAGATATCGATATTTGAGAATTCTGACATGTGATTAGCTGAGCCCAAGCGTGCGGCTCATAGGCTGTGAACTGTTGAAACCAGGAAGTGTTGGCAGCCATTTTGTAATTTCTAAGTTTGCAAGCTAGTACGCTGCTGTGGGGTGCAGGTGTCCCTTTGCGAGACTGGGTGCAAACTGTTGATAAGTCACACTATATGAGCATTGAAAAGCCATTTTGTGATTGAGTCCATCAGCTCGCATCTGTCCGAGGCAACTCTGAAAATAAACCGGAGGTCTGTCTGTGTGAGATACCCGTTTCACGCTGCTTGTTTCCACATCAGCAGGTGACGCACCCTGTTCCTATACCACCAGCATACCCCAACAACCTTATTGGGCCCGCAAGTCTCCCTTTGCGAACCACTAGTGAGCTCGCAGCTGTTCGGGTGGGACTTCTCAGGGCTGCAGTTGTATCTGTGAAGCCAAGACTGGAAATATACCGCAGGTCTCTCTCTGCGAGATACCCCCTTCACGCTCCCTCTGCCCAACATGACCACTTTGCAGCTATGATTTTAGAAGCCACTGCGTCAGCTCGCAGCTCTCTACCTTTGCGAGCTAGGCCGCTGCTGTGCCTCTTCGGCTTCGATCTACTATACTGCTGTTCCTTTGGGAGCGGACGGCCTGAAGTTCTCCCTCTGCGAGTCGAGCCCAGGGACCTCAGCTGTTCCTCTGCGAGCCTGGGTGCGCACTGTTGATAAGTCATACTGTATGAACATTGAAAAGCCATTTTGTGATTGAGTCCGTCAGTTCGCATCTGTCCGAGGCATTTCTGAGAACATAACATAGGTCTGTCTTTGAGAGATATTCCTTTCGCGCTGCGTCTCCCCACATCAGCAGGTAATGCACTCTCTTCCCACATCACCAGCATAACCTCAATAACCTTCTTGGGCCAGCAAGTCTCCCTCTGCGAAGAAGCTCCTTGTCCGCCATCCCCATTCACCCCCCACCAAGAAATGTGACAGGAACATTTTAAAATCTTGAGCCTAACAAATCAGCTGGTGTTGTAGTTTATTAAAAAAGATACTTGTGAGGTTGGACAAATAAGAATCTTAGTCATGTATGGATTTACATATAAAATATTTTATTAAAACAAAACAGCAACAAATAAAACTGTGTGTAAAACGTTTTATTAAAACAAAACAACAACAAATAAAACTATGTACAGCGATGGTGTGTCATCCCTTGACAATTTGTGAATCACAGCCTGCAAGACAAAAAGAAAGATAAGATGGTGTGTCATGCATCCAGCAAAGGAGAGAGAAAAAGAGGGAGGGAGAGGGAGAGTGAGATACAAGGAAAATAGAAAGAGAAAAACAGTGTGAGAGAGGAAGATAGAGAAAGAAAGAGTAAGACAGAGAAAGAGAGAGAGATACAAGGAAGAGAGAAAGAGTGTGAGAGAGAAGAGAGAGAGAGAAAGAGTGAGAGAGAGGAAGAGAGAGAGAGGAAGGGAGAAAAAGTGAAACAGTTTGAAAGAGGAAGAGACGGAGAAAGAGTGAGAGAGAGGAAGAGAGAGAGAAAGAGTGAGAGAGAGGAAGGGAGAGAAAGAGAATGTGAGAGAAAGAAAGAAAGAGTGAGATACAAGGAGGAGAGAAAGAGAGAAACAGTTTGAGAGAGGAAAGAGAGAGAAACAGTGTGAGAGAGAGGAAGAGAGAGAGAGAGAGAGCAAGTGAGAGAAAGAGAGAATGAGAGAGAGAGGAAGAGACAGAGGGGCATATTATCAACAAAGTGGCAAAGAGAGGCATTAGCCGTCTTGGCTTAACGCCTCTCTTTGCCACTTCAGAAACGCTAGGCTGCACGATATTACCAAGGATATGGTGCAGCCTAGCGTTTCCCCTTGCGATGGCGATAAGTTTTACAAGTTACCGCCAGCGCACGTGTCTGCGAGGAGGGAAGGTTTGTTTATGTAGAAGAAGGAGTTTCTTCCTGCACATAAACAAACCTTACATGCCATTTTGTAACATGTGTGCTGCTTCATGCAGTACACATGTAAGTTACAAATTGGCATTTTAAAAAAAAGTTTGTTTATGTATAGGAAGGGACACTTTCCCGTACATAAAGACGGTTCCATGATGGAATATCGTTAACATAAATATCGTCAGAAATAAATATCGTCACTAAAATATCGCTTACATTAATATCGTCATCCTATACTTAAACAAGAATTCACACAAATATCGATTTTTTTTTATCGACAACCCTAATATCGTTCACACTAATATCTACAACATAAATATCGACTACTACATTATCGACTTTATTTTAAATATCATTACCTTAGACATTTATATCGACTACACTAACATCGACGACCTATCTGCTTATAGAAATATACAAAAAATATCGTCTTTTTATTACCAACTCGATATGCACGATTCTTTTATTTTACTCACTTGTTTTTACTATTTTACTTTACAAAACTATTCACACATATAATTATTTAGTTTTCCTAATACTTATTGATATAAAAATATATAATATATATTAAAAAAATTACATTTACTGATACTATCATACACTCCGATGGCCTAAATGTGAAACACATTTAATTATTTTCTACATATAAACTATTTACATATAAAACAAAAAAGCACATATAAAACTTTTTACAATGTACTTTAACAAACAAATAGTGATGCAACAAACTCTTACGAAAATAACGGTTTTCTAATTTGAAATTACGTTCTCGACCAATGATTTTGAAATTTCACTAATTGAACCAATCAAAAGCTACCATTAATTAACTCACTAATATAAAAACAATTATACACTTTACGTAATTTACCATTTTTGGCACAAACTTGGAGAAAAACGGTTACCTTGCTGAGAGAAGAGAATACAAACCTACGACTACAACTACAAAACGTCATACTACACTTCAAGTAAGTAAAATCCCATTGCTTTTTTCATTCGAACTTAGCAAAAAGTAGATAAACTCCCTAATTTAAAAACTGTTCTTCTTTAGAGTGAAAACAAAACATGTTGAACTTATCAACAACGACCAAAAAATTAGATGTAAAAACATTTATAAACTACCTTATCCATGTCTACTTAGATAGCTGATAAAAATTATTTAAACTTGCTAAGTAAATGTACTATTTACTTCATATGTTAACAACTACTATCATCCAAATACTATAAGTAACACAAAGATTATTTTTTCCACAGACTCTACAAAATTATTTACCTATCTACAACTACACTACCAACATCTTCTACTACATCAAGTAAGTATAGTCACTGTATGTATAACAATTCTGAAAGTAAAATCAAACACTAAATCATGTCTTTCAATTATTCTTTAACACTACTACAGAACTTAAAAATAAGAAAATTCAGAAAGAGAAATAAGAATAAAAGAATTACCAGTGAAGCCACATAGTAAGTATATGTTCACGCTTTTTCCTGCTCTTATACACATCTCTGTAAATCGTCTTCAATGTTCTTAAAAATACATATATATATTTTCCACAGATCTACCTTAGACATGCCAACTGGAGCTACTTTCATTACTTCGCAAAAAGGGAAACTAATGCTGAACTACATGGGTTACACCTACACCCAAGAAAGAGTAAAAGCGAATAAGACCCATTGGAAATGTAGCAAATATTACTCAAGTGCATGCTATGGTAGAGCAACAACTGTTGATAACAATGTGGTAAATGTACGTGAGCATAACCACCCACCAAATGTAACAGAAGTGGAAGTTAGAGAAGCACTGGAAACATTGAAAGATGCTAGTAAAGGATCACAAGAAACAAGCACTAGTATTTTGAAAAATGTTTTAAGCAAAGTGCCAGAACATGTGACAGGACAGCTACCTTCTATTCCCAACTTAAAAAGATTAATTTCAAAAACTAAACGTGCTTCAGATCCAACTCCACCAACGCCAGAAAGTTTTAAGGATATAAAAATATATCCTGAATATACCATTACACATAATGAGGATAAATTCCTAATGTATGACAACCAGAGTCATGACAAACGAGTTTTACTTTTTGCTACTAATAGTAATTTGCAAAAACTTAAATCATGTGAAACATGGATGATGGACGGGACTTTTAAAGTTTGTACCAAACCTTTCTATCAACTTTACACCATCCATGGGGAATACCAAGATACAAATATCCCTCTAATTTATACTCTGCTGCCAAACAAAACAAATACTACCTACGTTGAACTTTTAACAAAGATCAAAGAATTAACAGATAATTACTATCCTCAAAGAATTATAATTGACTTTGAAATAGCCATGATTCAAGCTATCCTTAAGATATATCCCCATAACTCAATACAAGGTTGTTATTATCACTACAACCAAAGTATATGGAGGCACTTACAAAAATCTACCTTAAGCATTGAATATTGTACAAACAGTCACTTTGCTTATCAAATAAAAAAGTTGATTGCATTGGCATATGTACCAACAACAGAAGTAGCTAACTACTACAATTTATTAATTGACAGCCCTTTCTACCGCACCAATGAGAAAATACTAACTCCCTTCTTGGACTATTTTGAAGATACCTGGGTTGGAAGATTACATCGTTCAGGCCACCGTAGACAACCTAAATTTCAAATTCCATGGTGGAATGTGTATGCTAGTACAATAGCACAGAAAGCTAAAACTAACAACGCAGTTGAAGGATGGCATAATGCCTTCCAAGCCACTTTAGGAAGAAGTCAACCAACACTTCACAAACTAATCCAAAGCATTAAAAAAGAAAAAAGCTACCAAGAACTCAGAATAGAGCAATCCCTTTTTAAAATTGGCCCTAAACTAAGTAAACAAACATTAAATATGTACGAATATCTCCAGCAAAAAACTAGACTGTACCCAAGTATAGAAGGTCTAGCATACTTAGACCTAATAGCTAAATCCATCCTTTAAATATAAATTTACCATGTTTAGTAATAATTTACTTTTTATTCTTAAAAAACAAATGAATATTGTAAAATATACATTAATATGTTCAATAGAATTATATATTAATTGTTTATTGTATATTAAAAAATGTTTTTCATTGTTAAATATTTTTCTCAGATGTTAAAAAATGTAAATTTATGTTATGTACATATCATGATAAAATCAATGTCATAAAAAATATGTAATATATTAAATTTTTATAAAAAATATAAAAATTTAATATACTAATGTATGCATAATTGAAACTGTATTTATGTACAAAACTGCAATATAATTTGTTAACAAAAATTATGTTAAATGTTTTATAAAATGTTCAAAATCTTTGCAGTAACAAATTAAACTATGAATAAAAAAAAAGATCTAAAAATTGTTATTTCTTAATTTAGAAACTTGTCATATGTATGTAAAAATGTTATAAAAATGTTTTTAATTTATATTGTTGAAATGAATATTACAACATGACATATATTATTCTTATTAAAAATAGTAAATAGATAATGCTGGATAATAAACCATAATAATTAACTATTCTAACTCCAATCCTACGTAAGTCAGGGTAAATGGTGGATAGTAAACCATTATAATTAACTATTCTAACTCCAAACAAAACATAAGTCAAGGGAAGTGCTGGATAGTAAACCATAATAAATTACTATTCTAACTCCAAACATGACATAAGTCAGGGAAAGTGCTGGATAGTAAACCATAATAAATTACTATTCTAACTCCAAACATAACATAACTCAGGGAAAGTGCTGGATAGTAAACCATAATAAATTACTATTCAAACTCCAATCCAACATAAGTCAGAGAGAGTGCTGGATAGTAAACCATAATAACTTACTATTCAAACTCCAATCCAACATAAGTCAGGGAAAGTGCTGGATAGTAAACCATAATAAATTACTATTCTAACTCCAAACATAACATAAGTCAGAGAGAGTGCTGGATAGTAAACCATAATAAATTACTATTCAAACTCCAATCCAACATAAGTCAGAGAAAGTGCTGGATAGTAAACCATAATAAATTACTATTCTAACTCCAAACATAACATAAGTCAGGGAGAGTGCTGGATAGTAAACCATAATAAATTACTATTCTAACTCCAATCCAACATAAGTCAGGGAAAGTGCTGGATAGTAAACCATAAAAAATTACTATTCTAACTCCAAACATAACATAAGTCAGGGAGAGTGCTGGATAGTAAACCATAATAAATTACTATTCTAACTCCAAACATAACATAAGTCAGGGAGAGTGCTGGATAGTAAACCATAATAAATTACTATTCTAATTCCAATCCAACATAAGTCAGGGAAAGTGCTGGATAGTAAACCATAACAAATTACTATTCTAACTCCAATCCAACATAAGTCAGGAAATGTGCAGGTTAGTAAACAATATAAATTTTTCTATCTAAATTATATTTTATACCCTATTACCCTATAATACCAAAATAACGCTTCTTCAATATTAATTTAATATTTTTTATTAAAATTAAAAAATAAATTTCATGTAAAATTTAAAATTTCGAAGTTAAATTTTGATTTCATGATAAATTTCTAATTTATTAATATTTTCTACACTTTTAAAACACGACATTTTTAAATTACTACCCACCCTAATCCCCTATAATACCATACATATTTTTTTATAAATTTTATAACAACTTATATTTTTCTGTCGATATTATATGAAACGACATTTTGATCAACGATATTCTGTTCATCGATATTTTTTCTTGACGATATTTTTGTCATTCTCAAGAAACGATATTTTTTACAAAGATATTTTCTATTACGATATTTTTCACAGTCGATATTCTTACCACGATATTAATGCTAGTCGATATTTTCCCGTCGATATTCTATCTTTATACCCATAAAGACACCTTGGGATTTTGCTTTTTCCATGTGTGCTGCATAAGCCAGTACACATGGAAAAAGCAAAAACGAGAAGAAATGAAGCATTTCTCCTCGTTTCGCCACCTTAATACCAGGATTTTTCTGGTCTTAAGTTCGGCGCTGCCACCTATTATCGCCAAGCTTCATAATAGGTGGCAGCGTCAAAGTGAATGGGTGTTGTGGTGTACGCCACAACACCCACTGCACGCCCCTTTCAGGGTAGGTTTATCGTGAAATGGGCCCTATTACCGAGGCATCGCTAAGGCAATTAACGTGATAATAGAGAGATGCACATATTGCAGCATTATCAGCAGAAAACTGCCGAAAAGGCAGTGATAAAGGGCTTGATAATGTGCCCCAGAGAGAGAGAGAAAGTGTGAGAGAGAGAAAGGAAGAGAAGGAGAGTGAGTGTTGACACTGGAGAAAATCTTCACAGCTCACCTTTGTGCCATCGGTGTGTGTCCAACGAGTCATAGTGTACCTTCAAGTTTAGTGAACTGAAAGATAGTATAGAATGAGTAATTGTAGAGTACATACAACTGCACATGAGTAATTCTCTGTGCCGTGTGTGCGCACGCAGGCTGCTGCACCCCATCCATTCCCACTGCAAGAAGGTGTCTGTGCGCTCTTTTGCGCTCAGGGTGCTGTACCCCATTCACTCCCACTGCCCAGAGGTGACTTCCCATTCCTGCGCACCCAGACTGTTGTACCCCATCCACTCCCATTGCCCAGAGGTGTTTGCCGACTCTTGTGCAGCCAGGCTGTTGCACACTATCCACTCCCAGCGCCTAGAGGTGACTGCTCGCTGCTACGGAAAGAAGCCTCTCTGCTCACCTTCCGCCACCGGCGTGTGCGTAAGAGGGTCCACCATATGCCAAAGCAATCTGCTCAGGCGTTGAGGATGGCCACGCATCATCGCAGGTTCAACAGGCATTGAACAGGCGTTGAACCTGCTCCGGTGGTGTTGAGGGGGGGCGCCAATTCGTGAAACACAGCCTGTTAGATAAAAAGAAAAATAAGATTGTGCGTCATGCGTCCATCAAAGGATAGAGGTAGAGAAAGAGAGAAAGACTGAGAGTGACACTGGAGAAAAACTTTGCAGGTCACCTTTCTGTCACCGGGGTGTCTCCAAGCACGTGCAGGGACATAGTGCACCCTTAAGGTCCACATCTGAAAGATAGTAGAGAATTAGTAATTGTAGGAAAGTCCAGTATGCAGGAATGAAAAGACAGAACACGTCTCTTAAGCAGCAAGTATAAAGGAAGAATGAGTGAACCCCCGTTAACTTCTACATCCCAACCTTCTCACATTTAAAGCATAAGATTCCCAAAGAGATGTGAGGCCGCCACGAGCTGTGAGAGGAATGTCACCCTCGTGTCTGCATGCTATGATGCTCATAACACACCTTACCTCCTTATAAAAAAAGAGAAAAAGGAAAGGTTGTCAACATTTGATGGTAAATTTAAGGATACAAAGTATGAAAAAATATATAGTCAACTAGTTTGCTACAGATATGGGAGCGACGGATAGTTGACCGACTCTAAAAACTGTCCTGCTATTGATTTTTTTTTATCAAAATGCAATAAGACAGGGTAAAGCCAGGGTATATACGACTGTACGCCTAAATCGCTGTGACATGTTTTTGTATCCAAGCTGCTGCACCCCATCAACTCCCGCAGCCCAGAGGTATCTAGCCGCCGCTGCGCACCCAGACCTCACAGTTCACCTTTTCATGGACAGGGCACCCTGCACATCATGCAGCCCCGCTCTGCAAGCCAGAAGTCTCACAATTGGTGCTGAGTCTTGATATCACCATGGCAGAGGACATACTCGTGCACCCATCATAATCGCAGGTTGCTCACCCGCTCAGTGCTTGCAGTGCCTCTAACTCAGTGACTAGTTAGGGCACGCACGTGGCAGTACGCCCCCCCTGGTGCATGACTTAGGTCTACAATGCGGTCGATCAGGGCACACAATAGATGAGGTGTATGGACCACCGGGACAGGCCATCACCGAAGGCTCCACACCCGCTCAGCACTTACAATGCCCTTACCTCAGTGGACCGAAATTCACAGTTTTGTGGCTGTGTGCCTGTGCTGGCCCCAGTGCATCCGCAGCGAGCAACTCTAAAATGGTGTCGAGCATGGGCGCCCGGTCTTTTTTATTGGCAGGTTCACGTGTCCTGTGATGCCTGTGCTGGATGGGTGTGGTGTGGGTGTACAGCAGCTGTGAGGGATTGGCTGTGGCGTGCTAAGAACTAGACCTGTGACCAGCAGATCACTATAATGAAAATGTGGGCCATGTTGTGTTGCTGTTCTTTTTTGTAAGCGTAAGCGGAGTGGGCTGGTGTGGCGTGTGCCAGTGCTGCATGAGACTGTGAAGAAGGACTGCGGAGCTATGGGTGTGGCTCCGTCGTGAGGTATATGAGGAATTAACTGATGTGGGTGTCTGTGTTGTAGTGCTGCCATCACCTGGGTCGTAAGCGCAAATGTGTCATTCTGTGAGTGAAGTCTCACAACATGGCCAACATAAAGGTACGGAGAATCACTGACCCTACATTCATCCATAGTTCCACACATGAATGATGGTGGACATGACGCATTTCTGTGGATATGAATCTTTATTGCACATTCACTGCAGTGTTGTAGCTGTAGCAATACAGGGCCATGGAAAGTCCACGTCGCAGTTTTTAGGACATGGAGGGCAGTCAATAAGAGCGAAGCTCGCGTTCGGAGTTAGGCTGCACCAACATATGTACTTATGTGGTCCGTCGGCTAGACTGCCGACCTTGGTGGTGGAAACCAGCGTTTGAGCCTCCGGGTTGCATACACATCCTGCGATTATAGGCAAATCACTTATTCTCTGCGTGCTTCAATGTGTAATGTAAATACGGTGCTCATGTAAAGCGGTCCAATACCTTTGGGTGGAGTTCGCGTAATATAAATATGCAACAAAAAAAGAAAAAAACTCTGCCAATCCCCACGCACTTATAAATTGACTGTACACTCTCCTTGCAGTACTCTAATCATCCAGTCTCTACCTATGTACTTGTACAATGAGCGAGACAAAGTTACATAAGCAAGGTACGGGCACGTGCGCTTGACTCCTTTTTATTACCATGGTCACATGTCCAGTGACTTGTGTGCTGGGTGCATGTGAGTTGAGTGTAAGCCAGTGCTCCGGGAATGGTTGGTGATGGTAACAAGTACAAAAGTAATTATTGGATCATACACAGAGATTCAATCATAAAGGGTCTATGACTTGTGCTGCAGTAAGGTAGGGGCACTACATGTGAAATAATACACAAAGGATTGTATCGTAAAGAGTCCATGACTTGTGGTGCACTGAGGTAGGGACGGCAGATCTGAAATCATACACAAAACATTCTATAATAAAGGGTCCATGAGATGTGGTTCACTGAGGTAGGGGCATCATAAGCAATGAGCGTGTGTGGAGCCAACGATGATGCGTGGTCCGGGCTGGCCGCACTGGGAGCAATGTCTTTTGTGTACTGGACTGCGTCATCTGCAATCGCGACTCAAACAAGAGATGAAACATCTCTGGAATACATTGTCGAAACATGTAGGTTTCAGGGACGTATAGTTCAAATTGTGAGCTGTGCTGACCGCAGTGTAGAGTGCCATTCAGTGTTCGTTTGGAATTGGAAGATGAATTTGGTTATTGTACTGAAGCTATAACTGATATAAAACAAGTTCTTGAAGCAAGGATACTAAAAGGATATTGTGTAGGTTTTGAGGGACGTCATACTTACTTGCGTACTGCACTTTTAATGAATGAATGAAGAGTCAATTTAATTGTGAGCTCTGATGACCACAGTTTAGGCAGGAGGCAGCAGTCAGCAGGGGCCCACAGGCACGTGGTGTTGAGTACAGGTGCACAGGCATTGGCAATTCAGTTTGTGTGCAGCCAGCGATGATAAGTGGTGCAGTGAGTTAGTTGCACATGAAGGAACCAGCTTGTGTGGAGTCTGCAAAGATGCGTGGTGCCGCTCTAGTAGCAATGTCTTTTGCCTACTGAATTCTGCCTTATTAAGTCAATCTGGCATTGACTTGGGGTGCACTGAGTTAGTGGTACCTCTGGCGCTCAGCGTGTGCACACTCTACGATGATGCATGGTCCGTGGGGCGGCACGGGGAGCAATGTGTCTTAGTTACTGGACTGCATCATCTGGAATAGCCACTCCACCAGAATTGTGAGCCCTGCTGTCCGTAGTGTAGGCAGGGGTCAGCAAGGGCCCACAGCCACGTGGCGTTACCTTGAGCTGCACAGATTGGGAGCATTTGGTCTTCTTAACCCATTATAGTGTCTTACACAATTTGCATCTCTACTAATCTTGAATTGTGAACCGTGCTAACCCTAGTGTAGTGCGGAGGCAGTGGTCAGGATGGGCCTACAGCTACGTGGCGTTGACTTGAGCTGCACAGTTAGTGGCACTTGAAGCACTCAGCGTGTGTGCACCCTGCGATGATACGTGGTCCCAGTGGGCCGCACTGGTAGCAATCCTTTTGTCTAATGAATTCTGCCTTATTAAGGCCACGTGGTATTGATTTGTGGTGCACTGAGTTAGTGGTACCTTTGGCACTCAGCGTGTATGCAGCCTGCGATCATGCGTGGTCTGGGTGGGTCACAGTTGGAGCAATGTGTCTTGCATACTGGCCTGCGTCATCTGCAATCGGCACTGCATATGAATTGTGAGGCCTGCTGTGTGCCCTGTAGATGGAAGGCAGTAGTCTGTACTGACATAAGTCTCCGGTGCCGTGCCACTGGGTTCGCAGGGGGCCTGTGTCGAGGAGGCCTGCATTCATGGCGGCAGCCATGTGGCAGGGTGAGGCCCGCCGCTCTGGCAGACGCGTTGGCCTTCCCACAAGTGACCACGCCCAAAGACCCAGCTTATTTATTCATACTCCTACGCTGAAATGGTGTACGTTGGACCAGCGCACTCCGCTTCCACTCCGAGGGGGAGACAACACAGCTACATGACCGAGATCTTCCCCACTGCCTGAGGTAACATGGTTACGTTCACTTCACAACACTACAAGTATCAGCAGTATATGTCCACATGGAGAGGTTTGTGCTTTGCATAGTGAGGTCAGTCCAGCACATCACCACTACACTTGTTATTGTGTGCATATTATTGATGCGTGACTTGTGTCCTTCACACATACTTGGTTCCCACCTCTCCCAACATTCAGCTATTGTGCGGCTGAGGGGCCATGGCGTTTTGGGAAGGTCCGTTGTCCTGTTCAGCGCTGCCTCGGTGGTAGTCGGGGGTGTGTGGTAAGGGGGGAGGTCCTGGGGGTGGTTGCGGTGGGTGTTGTGGCCTTCTTGGGTGTCGGAGCTGCATGATCAGTAGCTCTATGACATGTTGGTCTTTACATGTGTCTCTGAGTTAGGCTCCAATTCACACTGTAGATAGACGTCCTGCTAGTTTACACCAGTTAAAGGCTGTTGTTAAATTCTTACTGCTAATTCGGCTTATCGCCTGATTTTTGGATCGCATCACAGATTTGGCTGGTCATTGAAAATATGGGGAAGTGGTGTTTTTGTGTTTTTGTTGGCACAGGAACGCCTACTCTGTATATCATTAACGTTAGTTGTGGCTCTCATTTGTGGTGATTTTTTTGACGGACGGTATCGATGGAAAAGTGGTGAGATTTGCAGTTTTCACCATGTTGAGAATGGGATGATAATTTAAAAACACAGAAAAAAAGATAGGTTTAATGAACATTATAATTAGAATTTAGCATTTAAAAAACCATTGAAATCAACCAATCAATAGCCCATAAAGACACTCATGTAGATACTGACCAACGCATGCAGCAGCTTACAAACAACAGACATAGTGATACAGACATACAGACAGTTTAGTCACTAACCCATGCATTCAGTAAGACACATTTAGTCACTCACTTATACAGTCAGTCACGCACCAACTAAATCCTCCATCCAGACACTTACACATATTGTTATTCATCAATACACCTTGGCATATATAAAACATATTTAAACTTTAGAGAAATACACATTCACTGGATGATGTCATCAGTGATGTCATCAATGATGTCATTTGAGATTTCATCAGTGATGTCACTGACCATGTCATGAATGATGTAATATGTGACGTCAACAGCAGTGCATTGCGGGTGTGCGAGCTATAGTTAGCTCAACTAACTATAACGGGTAATTTCTATGGTTTTGTATGAGTGAAATGTCCAACTAACTATAATGTCCCTGAAACCTATGGTTTCTTCAGTGAATTGCTAAGGTTTTTTAAATGCTAATTTCTAACTATAACATCCCTGAAACCTATGTTTTTTTTCAGTGAATAAATATATATATCAATATATACACACATATGTACTTCTGTTGTTCTGGTGATTAATGTACAAGATGCAGGATGTTCCGTGCCTGTCAATGCCTGAAGCCACCCTACAGGATCAGAGGCTCTCAGTCTCGGAGGTTTTCTCTGTGGACTTAATAAGAGAGCATGACCCGCTCGCCGTCATGTCAAAAAAGGATTTACCCTGATATTAAAGGCGGTGGTGAGCAAGGGATACAAGAGGGGATACCTTTCTCCTCTCGACTTTACCAGATACTATGCAGTATTGAAGACACAAGTTAACAAATTTGTCTAAGGCTGTGCTTAGAAAATTACGATCTGCCATGCCAGGCTGCGGTGAAATTTTACATGACTCTCCAATTTTGGAAGTACTTTTACTGCACAAGTGCACTGCCAAACAAAGAATTTACAATATACAACTGCGTAAGTTGAGACACAATTTTGGTTAATTTAAATTCTACACCGCAGTTTTCCTTGAAGGATTTAACAACATTGGTGCACTGTGGGATATGCATGCTTGTAAACCATGAGAGTCACATGATGGCATGTTTTTAAAGCAAGCATGCAGTCACTTCATGACAAGCTGCCTCACCCGTGAGAAAGGCTCATTGTGGAGCCGAAACGTTAGGGAAATGAGAGCAGGCTGCCTTCCGAAAATAAATGCAATGTTTTCCAAGGAACTGTCCTTTGGCACTGTTGTTGTGGTGATTAATGTACAGGATGCTCCGTTGCCTATCAACACCAGAAGCCGCCCTGCAGGGTTGGAGGCTCTCAGTCTCTGAGGTGTTTGTGTGAATATATATATAGCACGGAGTGAAGTGGGGACCGAGAAAAAAAGGGGGTCCCAAAGCGCTTTTTCTCCATGTTATTTTCCATAGGAACTTTATTACAGGCTACAGCCCGAACTGCTGAACTGAATTACACCAAATTTGGCAAAAAGGTAGGCCTTGGTTTAGACTGCACCCTTATTGTTAAATGGTGTAAATCCATTCAGTAGTTCCTGAGAAATGTAAACAAGAAAAATATTAATATCTGAGCACCCAGTAGGAGTCACAAACCCCCCTGAGCACAAGCTTCACTTTGAGTGGCTGCCAACACTCCAAACCAGGAAGTGTTGGCAGCCATCTTGTGACTCGGGGGTCCCACAAGGACCCCCAGGGACAAAAAAAGCATTAAAAAAAACTTATGACGGCCCAGGGGACCACCACCCCCCCAGGGCTAGCAAAACCTGCAAACCATAGCAAAACCTGCTAGGATAGGAAAACCTGCTCTTGCTGCAATGAAGCATAGCAGATTGCTTTTGAGCAAGGGGAGCTGCATGTTAGCAGCTACCCTTGCTCATAAGCAATGCAGGCTCCCAGGGACCCGGCTAGGACCATGGGTGCATTGGGGCTCTCCCCGCGGACCTAAACAGAGAGACCAGGCCCCGGGGGATGGGGTCCCCAGGGCCACGCATCCCCCTCCCTTTTATAAAAAAATGAATGGCTGAGCCCCAGGGGATACAGTCCCCAGGGCCCCTCCTAAAAAAAAATATATATAAAAAACCATGGCCTAGCCCCAGGGGATAGGGTCCCCGGGTCAGAAGTGGCCTGGGAGGGTGGCCACGCTGCCCCCTCCCATAATTTAAGAAAAAAAAAAAAGGCAATGCCCCGTGGGATGCGGTCCCCGGGCAGATAAAAGCCTCAGGAGGGGGGCCACACTGCCCCCTCCATTAAATATGAAAAAAGTGTTTCTGGCCATGCCCTGGGGATGGGGTCTCCGGGGCTGAAATTGGCCTCGGGAGGGGGGCTGCACGGCCCCCTTCCCATTTTTTTTATTTATATATTTTTAATAAAAAGGAATCAGGCCCTGGGGGATGGGGTACCCAGAGCCACAAAAATGCCAGAAGAAGGGGGGCCACAGAGGCCCCCTTCTAAATTGTTTTAAAAAAAAGCCGCATCTTGCCGGTAGGCAACGCCCCCTTTTTCCACCACTCTGCAAACGCGCCCCCTGGCGCATAGTAATTTGGGGGATTAATTCCCCTAGAATACTGAGGGTCCCTGGGGGCCAACTTGCCTACCAGGTACCTCCAGTAAGCGCCACAGAGCTGGATTGCAAAGAGGTCGTCCAAGACAACGCCCCGTTTTACACCACTCTGAAAACACAGCTCATGGCACACTGCTGCTTAGAGGATGAAGTCCACTTGTGTCCTGAGGACCTCAGGAGACAAGTGGACTTCATCCTCTGAGCAGCCTTGCGCCAAAAGCCACGCTTGCAGAGTGGTGTAAAAAGGGGCATGGCCTTCGACCACCGCTCTGCAATCCAGCTGTGTGGCGCTTACTGGAGGTACCTTGTGGGCTAATTGGCCCCCTGGGACCCTCAGTATTCAAGGGGACTTAATCCCCCAACTTAGAATGCACCAGGGGGCGTGTTTGCAGAGTGGTGGAGAAAGGGGGCGTGGCCTTTGACCACCTCTCAGCAATCCCACTGTGTGGGGCTTACTGGAGGTAAGAGGTAGGCTAGTTGTCCCCTAAAGGACATCCAACAGCGAAGGGGACTTCAATCCCCCAAGTGACTGTATGGGTGAATGAGTGGATGTGTGTAGACTTAGGAATTAGTGAGTAGGTATGTACTAACTGGTATCGATGTGTTTATGGTTTCGAAAATGGTAGTCTGTATTTTAGAGTGGATGTATCAAAGGTTATATTAGGGTATGAGGAGGTGCATCAGATTTTTACATGGATGATGTCATCAGTGATGCCATCAGTGATGTCATTTGAGATGTCAACAGTGATGTCATCAGTGATTTCACTGACCATGTCATGAATGATGTAATATGTGATGTCATCAGCAGTGCATTGCGGGGGCACGGGTTATAGTTAGCTGAACTAACTATAACGGCCGAATTTCTCTGGTTTTTTACGAGTGAAATGTCCAACTAACTATAACGTCCCTGAAACCTGTGTTTTTTTCAGTGAATTTCTAAGGTTTTTTAAATGCTAATTTCTAACTATAATGTCCCTGAAACCTATTGTTTTTTCAGTGAATTTCAAAGGTTTTTTAAATGATAATTTCTAACTATAATGTCCCTGAAACCTGTGTTTTTTGAGTGAATATATATGTATATGTGTTGGACCTGAAACCCTTAGGTTTGTATCCCCAAACATTTAGCCTACTTGCCGTTAATTTTGCTAAATTCTTTTTCCTGGTCTTGGGTCTCTGAGCACTTTACCACTGCCAACCAGCGCTAAAATGAAGGTGCCTCTCCTCTAAAACATGGTTTGATTGACTTATTCACAACTGACATCTTTAATTTATGGATAAGCCCCTGCTAGAGTGCACTACCTTTGCCCAGGGCCTGTAAACTAAGTGGTACTCTACATCTGCAGCACTGATTGTGCCACCCACACAAGTAGCACTTTAAACATGTCTCAGGTCTTCCACTCCAGAACCTGTGTGTGCAGTTTACAGTGCCATGTCAACTTGGCATTTAAAACCACTTGTCAATCCTTAAACTCCCCTTTTATTGCCTATGCGTCCCCCTAAATTAGGCTCCAGGTAGCCCAAAAGGCAGAGTGCTGAATAATCAAGAGGAAGGACATGTACTTTTAACTTTTGCATGTAATGGTAGTGAAAAAGACCCACATTTGTTTTTTCACTACTGTGAGGCATATCCCTCTAATAGGTTAACATTGGGAATTCCTTATTACACTTATAAGCTGTAATTCCTGATTGAAGAGTAGTAGCTCTGTCATGTTCTATATTATTGGAACGATAATCATCAAACTCTTTACTGGTAAAGTGGAACTTATCATTACCTATTTAAAAATGCTGCATTTGAATGCATTTAAAAAGATGCTGCTCAAACAAATGATGAACAGAAGACTGAACAAATCAAACATTCACTCCCAGTCACAAGATCTGGGTTAATTCCATTGTTCCAAAGCTCATGGAATCACTGAAAGTAAAATAGGACTACAAAGCAAATCGTTTGGACCTCCCTAGTCTCTAGGATCGGCCATCTTGTAATGATAAGGGGGTTGTTATAACAACGGAAAGCGGTTCGTAATTTCTAGTGAAAAAAAAGGAAGTAAGAAAGAAGTATAGAAATAAATGATAACAATAACGCTTCCCTGCCTTAACACACATGATTATCTGGGCGGTTACCTACGACAGAGTGAAAAACTTAATATGATTAGCAGACTTTGTAAACTCTTCCCCCTGTTATTAGACGCACAACACACAGGAGCATTTGGGGTACTGGGCTGTTACCTACGCTCCAGTGAAGAACTTGATTGGCAGACTGGGAAAACTCTCCACCCCTGGGATTAGACTCTATATCGTAAGGGGTTATTCAATAATTCACTTTAGACTCTCTGTGATTACTACCTGACCACCGAGAAGGTAATATCCAGAGGTTGACACAACACCACAAAACTCACAAGGTCAAGCAATCAGTTCTCCAAGATGGCACAACCACAAATCAAGGCCATAGATAGATGCTTCTCGGAATCTGGAACCAACTCCCTCAAAATACACTACCCTCCGAATCTCTCTAAGAATGCAGCAAAACACTTCAAACGCAGACTCTTAAAAGCCAACCCGGTAACACTAATCTCTGATTCATACATTTGCCTAAAGAAAGGAGCAATAAAATCAGATCTGATCTTCTTCTCACGTTGCACAGCAAGGTGAAGAAAGTGGTACATGCAGTCCTACATGTTTCTAAATTCAACAAAATACAACATGGTCTCATACTGTCTATTTCCCCCTCCCAAACATTCAAGGTAGAAGTGGCAATATCAATCTACAAAAATGCCATCTTATCGGAAAAAAGCATCAGACCCTAACCTTGAAATCTTTGATCAATGGTTCCCCAAACTAAAAGCTCACATGAGAGCCATTTCCTCCCAGTGCATGTTCCAGGATAACCAGTCCAATCAAGAACATCTCAGAATTGAGAACTCTCTAGAAACGGACCCAAACTTTACAGTAATGGATCACAACACACCCCAAATCTCTACCAATTAATGCCAACTAAAGCTGCTCCTCAACACTAACGACCAAGCCCATATACCAGCTGTCATCAATCATTTAAACCACTACCACATGAGAAATGGAATACAATAACGACAACAACGTTTCAAGATCCTAGTCAAACTCCAGTCGCTCACATTCCATACGCTACCTCAGGGCCACCGCACCAGATAACAACAACGAACAATAGGGAAGAATGGGAGTGAAAGAGACCCACAAAGACAAGTATAACATATGCGATAGGAACATCGAACTTCACCCCTACGGGGCAACGACGTGCACAAACCCCCAAATGAATTTGACCATTGGGACACACATCACCATCTGCATTAAGTCCATCACTCGCACACCTCGCCCAGGGTATTCAGATGTCTCAAAGAAGAGAACACTCCTTATCTGATGACACAGGAAGAAAACCCTACAACGACCACAGCAATCCATTGCATGGGTGCTTAAAGGCACATATAAGTCGATTACCAATTCCAGACAACACACGTTACAAAGATTATTCACCAAGACCATGCCATAGCGATGATCAACAGACAGAGACAAACCTTACAAAATCCACAAAATACAGTTCGCTCCACAGACACAATCTGGCCTCCTATTAGAACACACAGCTGAGCAAGCTGGAACACAAAATTAAAACCCTATTTAATGGAGTAAACATAGCATATTCGATCATCAAAGAAACCTCACTAGCTTGCCAGGAGATTAAGACACACATTCGAGACACATGAACCCCTATAGCTAACAACCTCTCACTTTCAATATTTAGCTACGGCACCCAACCTTGGCCATCCATTTTCGGGCCCAAGAGAGCACAGAACCATCTATCCAAGAAAGACATTGAAACCTTGCTTCTATTGTACAACAATCCCTCACCACCTATAAAGACACAAGTTTTCAACATACAGACCGTGGATTTCAAGGAAAGGTGAAAGGCCCAGGGAAAAAGACCACAAACCATGAGACCCTAATTGAAATTCCAAGGGGACTAAATCCCAATCCCACGTCTCTCTCAAATCCGACCACCAAATGCATGTTACTAAACTGCAGATCTGCGATCAAACATGCCACAGACATTGCAGAAACTATCCTTCACCAAAAATTGGATATTCTTTTCCTGACTGAAACATTGCTAACTCAATGGTCCGCACCCATGCTTGACTAATTTGTTCCCCAAAACCACACCATCGAGCACCTCGACTGACAACATCAACCGGAAGGTGGAATTGCAATCATTCATGAGAGCTCCCTTCAAGTCAAAACCTTCCCTGTAGACAATCTCACATCCTGTGAGTGCATGGGTGCAGAAATCTACACAGCAGAGAAATCCCTAGCCAAAGTACAACTATTTTATCACATTCCAGGAGACAACCAGCTGTTCATTAAACAGATAATGGAAACAATCACAATGCATTCCATGCTACACCCCAATGCGATTTTTCTTGGTGACAAACCTTCACTGGAATGACGAGGAAGATACACAAGTTGCTACCCTTAAACAATTCCTCTATGATCTGAACTTGACGCAATCTTGCACAATCCCTACACACAACAAAGGATCAACGCTCGACCTAATCATATCCAGAGAAGGGGCATTGTCAATAGATTCAATAACACTCATTGACTGGTCTGATCATTACTTAATATTATTCCACCTAATTAAACACTCACAGGCCACCAAAGGGCAAGTAACCAAACACAAATACTGGATCAGAGACACCGAAAACATGAATAAGCTGACACTGACAGAATTGTGCAAAATAACCTCACTCCTACTGCAACAAACCAGAATGTGTTTGAATTAACCAAACACTACAACCAAACATCAAATATAACGGAGACAGTAGCCCCTCTGAGACTCAAGAAGCAAAGAATCAAACCCTCACAACCTTGGTACAATCAAAACCTGAATGAGGAAAAGAGAAGCCTAGGCAAGCAGAACGAAGATGGAGAAAGGAACCCTCAAAATTACATCTAAGCAAACTACGTGAATGACGAAACAGCTACAAAAAACGCATCTGGGAAGCCAAAGCATCGTACTTCAGAACCCAAATTGACAATGCAAGGGTAGGTCACACATCTTGCAACCAGGCGTGCCAAATGTGTTAGCCTGATGTACCTGACGGAACCGTAGAAGTCCGCTCTTCAAATCAGAGGGGTTGGATGCAGGTTCTTTAAATGAAAAGCACCTCATAGCGCATGAACGCATCTCCCCTTGAATAATAAGGTATCATTGACTCACAGGCCTCGCCTGGAATCACATTTTTATTTGTATTATCTCTTCACTGGTCCTGAGGAAGCGCAAAGGATCCTTTATGGACGGATGTATGACGTTACAACGCACACTTTTACAACGAATGCACTTACAACGCATTTTTTACAACGCATAATCCATTACAACGCATGACTTTACAACGCAGGACACTACAACGCATTTTTAAAAAATACCTTTACAACGCATTACCATTACAACGCATACTACCTTTACAACGCATACCATTACAACGCATAATATTAAATTACATTTAAGGTAAGTATTAGATAGTATAGGGGTAAAAATTACTATTCTAACTCCAGGGGGTGCAACAGTAAGGTAAGTGTTGGATAGTGTAGGGGTAAAAATTACTATTCTAACTCCAGGGGGTGCAACAGTAGGGTAAGTGTTGGATAGTGTAGGGGTAAAAATTACTATTCTAACTCCAGGGGGTGCAACAGTAGGGTAAGTGTTGGATAGTGTAGGGGTAAAAATTACTATTCTAACTCCAGGGGGTGCATCAGTAGGGTAAGTGTTGGATAGTATAGGGGGTAAAAATTACTATTCTAACTCCAGGGGGTGCATCAGTAGGGTAAGTGTTGGATAGTATAGGGGTTAAAATTACTATTCTAACTCCAGGGGGTGCATCAGTAGGGTAAGTGTTGGATAGTATAGGGGTAAAAATTACTATTCTAACTCCAGGGGGTGCATCAGTAGGGTAAGTGTTGGATAGTATAGGGGTAAAAATTACTATTCTAACTCCAGGGGGTGCATCAGTAGGGTAAGTGTTGGATAGTATAGGGGTAAAAATTACTATTCTAACTCCAGGGGGTGCATCAGTAGGGTAAGTGTTGGATAGTATAGGGGTAAAAATTACTATTCTAACTCCAGGGGGTGCAACATTAGGGTAAGTGTTGGATAGTGTAGGGGTAAAAATTACTATTCTAACTCCAGGGGGTGCAACATTAGGGTAAGTGTTGGATAGTGTAGGGGTAAAAATTACTATTCTAACTCCAGGGGGTGCATCAGTAGGGTAAGTGTTTGATAGTATAGTGTAATATTATGCGTTGTAATGGTATGCGTTGTAATGGTAGTATGCGTTGTAATGGAATGCGTTGTAAAGGTAGTTTTAAAAAAATGCGTTGTAGTGTCATGCGTTGTAATGTCATGCGTTGTAATGGATTATGCGTTGTAAAAAATGCGTTGTAATGGTAGTGCGTTGTAAAAGTTGCGTTGTAAAGGTTGTTCCCCTTTATGGACCATTATAGAGCGCAAAACATGTTGACCCCATCATACATACCTCACATTAGTACACATATCCTGTGAGTAGCAGTTAGTCATACATCTGCCCTCTATTTTCTTTCCCACAGAGGAACTCCAGGATCTTTACTATATTTTAATTTACAGATTGGACCCGTGAATAAAAACTTCGGTTCTGGGTTCCATTCAGTAATTTTAACGCACTCACTTAATTTCAAAGCCCACATACACCCATGCACAACTGCGGCGTCTCCTTTCAAAAAGATCTCCCCTAAAGAGCCCTCTAGCGGGGCCCGTGAGGGACTGCAGCGCCACCCCCACGAGGAGCATCACCCTATGATGAAGCATGACACCCGCAAGGGTGTGTGAGGGCATCATAGATAAAAGGAGCAGTTCCCTTTCCACTCACACTAAAAAACTTTATATTTGAGCCACTTCTACCTACCTGGTTTTGTTTTTGTTTTTTCAATTTAGGAACAGTTACCCCTTTAGTTTATTACTGATCTCTTGGGAGTTTGGGTACTGGACCTTGTATTTCTAACTAAGCTCCCGGTCCCCAATCCTTTTTGTGTGCGCAATGCAAGTAATCACCCAAGACGACTGTTTGAAATTGTCAACCAACAAATGGGGGCAAACAATGTAACCAAGCTCAGCAATAACACAATGGAAAAATGTGAACCATTCTCTTAATCTTAAAGATTTTAGGAATCAAAAAAGAAATTTCAAAAGATAAGCATAGCTCATAAGACGATAAAGTCAATGATCACCATCCTGTCAATTACCCTACATGCCAGGTGGTGGAGCCAATGACAATTCACCCTTCCAAGACCGAAAATCAAGCTACCTGGAGAGAGTTTAAAACACTAACAGAAGAAGAGGTACACCAGATCTTACTATAGATGAAACCACCTTCACATTTCAATGATCCTATCCCCTTCACAACACTAAAGGACCACAGTCACCTCTTCTTACCTATGCTAACGAAGATTGTAAACTCATCGCTAAAACAAGGTAGTATCCCAGAATGCCTGAAGACTGGACAAGTGATACCCTTCTTGCAAAAAGTGGGTGCTGACCCTATAATCCTGAGCAAATTTTGCCCGGTGTCAAATATCCTCTTTCTAGCAAAATTACTGGAAAAGTGTGTGCACAACCAATTGAGCCAGCACATTGACCAATTCAAACTAGTCAACAAATTTCAACCAGGGTTTAGAACAAGACACAGCATCGAGTCATCCATTGTGCACAGAATGGACGACACCCTTAATATACTAGGCAACAACGACTTGTGTCTACTCATCCTCCTAGACCACTCATCGGTGTTTGACACGTTCAATCACAATATCCTTCTAACAGTACTAGAACACAGAATGGGGTTGTCTGGGAAAGTGATTTCTTGGTTAGCTTCCTTCCTGCTGAATTGCTCGCAATGCATCAAACTAGGCAACTCATTCTCTGACGCCTCACCTATGAGGTGCAGAATCCCCCAAGGGTTGACTATTTACACCACACACTTTAACCTATTTATGGAACCTCTAACTGACATCCTCAATCAATTGAACATTGTATACCACATGTACGCAGACGACACCCAATTAACTCAAATATTTCCACCCTAGATGATGTCATTAAACTAAATAACATGGTAGTCAAAACTCAGTCCTGGCTCTCTCAAAACAACCTCAAGCTGAACTCTCTGAAAACCAAATTCCTTCTTTTCTCCCTTCAAAACAGCTCCACATTCATCCAAGTTTTGGCTACAGCATCTAGACAGCCTCAATTGCAAACCTACAATAATTGACTCCACGTAATCCCTTGGAATATCACTTGGGGAGAATCTAAACATGAGAGCTCACATCAGTGCTTCCACATGCAGTGTGACATTCCAAGTATATTACTGAAGGAATTGAATAATTTCTGCCACCTTCAGACTTCAAACACGCAGCACAATCACTTTTGGGCTTCAGACGAGAATATGGCTCAGCAACCCTTTCAGGTCTACGCAAAGGGAGAACAGCTCCACTTGAATTGACTCTTAATGCTGCAGCGAGACTGGTAACAGGAACTAGAGGCTTTAACCACATCACCCCTTCATTTAGGTATCTAGACTTGCTGCCCCTCTAGGCAAGAACTCAACTGAAATTTGCCTGCCTCACACACAAAGCACTACATTTTAATGAACCAAGTTACCTGGCAGAAAAGATTAAAATCTCCGGTGGCAGCCACTACCTAAGAAGTTCTAACTCTCTCAGGCTTGAACCTTCTAGATTCCAAAAACAAAAACCTACACACACTCCTTCCCAGGGGCGGCAACAAGGATGTGGTACTCCTTATCACCTAAGGGATGCTCAAACCCATCATCCGACTTTTTAAAAAAAGAGGTGAAAAAGATCCTACTGAAAAGATTCCTTTCAAAGACTCTCAGAGAGCCCCTCCATGTGTGCAAGGGTCGTCGCAATAGCAGCATTTTCTAGATTGGTCAGAAGCACGTAGTTTACAGGAGAACCCTTTAAAACCTTGCTCCCCTGGGTAACTGGATCTGAATTGTTTCAGAGCAGCAGCAAAACAACCACCATGAAGATGCTAGAGCAATGCACACTAAGGCAATGTTAATGGACAGACGGGTGTTTTATGTGATATCTGTTGCAACAGCCTACTGCGGCTCTGTACATTTGATGTACCTGTCAATACCTAGAACTTGAACATAGGGTTCATTCAACCCTATGTACAGCACTATGATACCCTTGGTTCATGTGCACGCTTTATGAAACACTCTAAATAAATAAAATTTAAATTACAAGTGATCTTATGTTCACCATGCCACCCCAGTTTGGACCCAGCCATATGCAAATCAGTCTTGATGCTGCTCCTCATGGGAACAGTCCAGCCCGAACTGGTAAGCCAGGTCCTCCATGGACAGGAAACAAGCATCCTGGGACTGTTTTCGGGCTATCACCCCTAATCAGTCAGGCTAGCTTGACTCCAATGGCACAGCAAGCAAGGGACTCAATTTTGGGCATACGCATCCCACTTAAAGCATAAAATACTGCGCAAACAAATGATGGACGGAATGCTGAAAAAATCTAACATTCTTCCCCAGTCAAGAGATATGGGTTAAGTCTATCATTATTTTGCTCACCATGCCACTCCAATTTGGTTATAGCCATATGCAAATCAATCCTGAACCTGCTCCTCATGAGAACAGTCCAGGCTTAACTGGCAAGCCAGGTCCTCCCTGGATGGAAACAAGCATCCTTGGACAGGTTTTGGGGCATCACCCCTCATCAGTCAGGCTAGCTTGAATCCAATGGAACAGTAAGCAAAGGACCCATGTCTGGGCATGCCCATCTCAGATAGGGTGAAAAATGATGCGCAAAGAAATGACGGATGGAATGCTGAACAAATCCAATGTTCCCCAGCCAAGAGATCTGGGTTAAATCCATTGTTCTTTTGCTTACTATGCCACCTCAGTTTGGAACCAGCCATATGCAAATTAGTCTGAATCCAGTTGTCCAGCGAGCAAAGGACCCTCGTCTGGGCATACCCATTAGGGCAAAAACACAACACAAAAAAATGATGGACAAATGCTGAACAAATCCAAGATTCACTCCCAGTCAAGAAATCTGGGTTAAATCCATTGTTCTTTTGCTCACCATGCCACCCCAGTTAGGACACATCTATATGCAAATCAGTTTTGACCCTGCCTCTCATGGGAACAGACCAGCCCAAACGGCAAAACCAGGTCCTACCTGGACTGGAAACAAGCATCCTGGGACCAGTTTCGGGATATCACCCCTCATCAGCCAGGCTAGCTTAAATCCAGTGGCACAGTGAGCAAGGGACCCATGTCTGGGCATATCCATCCCACTTATTGTGAAAATGCTGACCAAACAAGAGATGGACAGAATGCTGAAGAAATCAAGCATTCACCACCAGTCAAGCGATCTGTGTTAAAACCATTGTTCTTCTGCTCACCATGCCCCCTCAATTTGGACCCAACCATGTATAAATCAGTCTTGACCCTGCTCTGCCAGATGGGCAGTTGGGGCTTCACAAGTGCCAATTTTGGAGTTCTGCCCTACGGGTTTAGAATATCCCTGACTTACTGGAATTGTGGCTAATATTTGCCCATATTTCCTGCACTCTTTTGGGGCTTACCTGCCCTAGCTGCACGTTGAGCCCACCACCCCAGAATGCTTGGGTGAGGTCTGGGATATTGTTCTTTTGCTCATCATGCCACCCCAGTTGGGGCCCAGCCATGTGCAAATGAGTCTTGACCCTGTTCTATACAAGCTAGGTGGGCAGGTGGGGCTTCACCAGTGCCAATTGTTAGGTCATTAAGGGTCCCTGGCTAGGTGCCCTGTCTTGTTGCAGTTAAGGCACCAAGCCTTCTTGGGGTCCCGTTTCTTACCTAGTACCCACCTTCATTTTGTGAGGTGTCTGGGGTTCATGGGCAGGTTTGGGCAGAGTGATCCACTTTCTCTTCTGCAGCAGTCTTTTTGACTTCTTTCTTTTTGTCACCCCACCCTTTATAGTTTTTGATACTCTAGTTCTTACCCAATGATCAGCCTTCTTTCCCAACTCTTGGGGAAAGATTGGCCCCAGGTCTACTAGGTATGCATGCAACTTCTTCTGCACACAATTACTTAACAGATGTTCTTTCATGATCAAATTGTAAAGCCTACCACAATCATACACATTGTTACCTTGTAACCAGCTGCTTAGTGCTTTCACTTAAAAGTCTACAAATTCAACTCAGTCCTCACTTTGGGCCTTCTGAGTCTCCTTGAATTTAATTCTGTATTCTTCAGCGGCAAGTCTAAAGCCCTCAATCAGGGTACCCTTTATGAGGTCATAAGACTCAGCATCTTTCTCATTCAATGACACGAGTCTATCCCTGCATTTTCCTGAGAAAAGATCCCACAAGAGAGAGACCACATTCTTTTAGACTACCCTCCTGGCTATGCAGTCTTTTTCAAAAGCAGTGAAACATTTGCTGTCATCACCATCTGAATATTTGGCGGCAATCTCTTTGGGGAGATTTGAGTCAAAATAGTCTTCTCTCTACCTTGTTAAAAAATTGCAGCCACCAGAGATGGATCCTAGGCCCATCTCTTTTCTTTGTCTTTCTATAGCTAGAGTTGAGCTTCAACCTCCCAGTCGACTTGTCCAGCATGATTCCTTCCTCTGAAGGCCCCATATCTGTTTATGAGTGGAGTGTCTCAGCTCCCTCCCCAGAAAGACTCATTAGTAGGCCTTTTGTCTTCCAATTGAGTTACTAACTGTGGATGGTCAATCTCAAACTCTGCTAACAGCCTTCTAAGCTTTTCTTTGTGAGCATAATAGCCAGTCTTGATATCATAAACTTTAGAGAGGGCCTTCATCTGGCATAGAACAGGCCCCTGTCAGAGGTCAGGTGAGTTCCTGAGCCTGGTTATTAGTTTCACTTATTATTGTTCCAAAAGTTGAAACTAATTATAAAATTCAAAAAAACCTTACCACTTTTCTTTATCCTAACTACAGTAAGAGTTTTAAAATTCGAACAATTGGATACAGGGACTTAACCAAGGCCCTAACAGTTAATTTTAAAATTTTCTAAAATTGACCAGTTTTAAAATCCAACTTCCTAATGGGGTCACAAATTGCGAGTGCCTCATTAATATGCATGAGGCATCTAATTTGCGACCCCATTAGGAATCGCTAACAGTGTGTCAGACACTGTTGTACATGGCATTTAGTGACTTGCAAATTGTGATTCGCAATTGAGCGCAATTTGCGAGTCACTAAATTACATGGTCGTACATCTGGCCCGTGGTCACTTATTGGCAGAGTGGCATTAGCAAAAGAAAAGTCATAGATCCACCAATGTCGGAAGTTGGCTCTCTATATAGTGTAGTAAAACTAACTACACTGTGCAGAGAGTCCAGTGAGGCCCTTATTGGTTTACAGAGGTACAAGTAGATAATACCCAAGCTCTATGTGTGGTAGTGTGGGTGAGCAGTTAGGCTTATTAGAGGGAAGTGCTAAGCATTTGTTGTATTCACAGAGGCAATAAATGAGACACACGCTCAAGAATGAGCAGATATGACCCTACAATATCAAGTCCATTCTTGGCTATTGTAAGTGCCAAGGGAATCCATAGAGAGTACATAGACTAGATACTTGTCATTATGAGTTTCCTAGCTCCATGATGGCTACCAAACTTCTCATCTTAATAAATCCTCACTGATGCTTGTGTTGGATTCATTAATAAATGCACACAGGAGACCCCTTAGAGGGTCCTCCTGGAAACCCACCATGCACTGGTGTGGTCTCTGACTAGTCTTAGCCAGGCTGCCACCACCAGACATGCTTCTGTTCTCATGGGGTGAGTGCCTGTGCTCTCAAAGGCCAGGCACAAAGCATGCCCTAGGCAGAGGTACCTCACCCCTCTCCAGAAAAGGATAGACTTCCGAGGCGGGAAGCTTCAAAGTCAATGCCGCCTTTGAAATGTGACCGAGGTAGTTCCAAATAGTAGAGAATGCCAACCCCCCTTTTGGACAGGTGGGAAAATTAGTTAAATTAGGAGGTGTGTACACATTTAGCCAGCACCACCCTTAAAGTGGAGCAGGTGATATGGACACAACTTCTCCTATTCCTCCATCTTGGGATGGCAGGAATGAACCTTTCAGGGCTTTGCTAATGCTCACTCCCACAAGAAGTGGTCATTTAGGGGGTGAACTTGCACGCAGCGGCTGTTATGAACACGTTCCATTCCAAACACGCAGAGACCTTGCACGTGTTAAAGTGTTCCGTTATATGAGATCTCATAGTTGACCACCTGTTTTATTTTTACATCTTTGCATACATTTTTTTATTCTGAAGTGTGGTGTCCTGCTGAGCTCCCGTAAGGGTAGCAGGTTGGATCTGTTTTTCATGGTATAAAAGAAATTAAGGGGCTTTTCCAAAGAACAGAAGCCCTTGCTTTACAGGGGGCATTAATATACCATCTAGGAATCGGTTACAATTCGTACACTTGGTTCTTAACCAGGTTTATTGTCTTTGTTAAACTGCCTACAATGTGATCCTCTGGCATGAATGTGATCACCATTGTTTCTCCCTCTTCATGCTGCAGTGATGGTGAAAGTGCATCACTTTTTATGGGTCCTTTTGAAACTAAAACAGAGTAAGTAGCACATTCAGTGTGCTTGTAATTACTGGTAAATGTGACCTGGCTATTTCTTGTTGGCGTGTCTAGATAACAAATGCACTCCTAGTTGCAAGAAGTTCCTGCTCGAATATAGACTAAATAATAAAATTAATCATGTATGTCTATAATTATTTAAAATGTAGTGAAAAAAACACAAACCAAAATTACAAAAGTAGACTAGTGAGACAAATCAAATGGATTAAAATATACTTTAACGACTGCCAAGCATGAACGTTTTGACATCACAAACATCACTATTTCATTTAAAAATACAAACACCATAATTGTGCATTAATGTGAAAAAAAACCAAATGGGACAAGCAAATATATAATAAAATGGAGCATTTTAAGACACAAAAACAATGTTCATGGAAATGTAATATGGAGAAGTGAAAATGATATATTTGCCATATTTTGTTTCGACCTTGGCAGAACAGAAGTAGACTGGGCTTGCTGCCTATAACCTATGTGGAGACCTGAAGGGCTGGGCCTGTTCACATCTCTACCCAGGGCAAAAAAATTAATGTGTGGCTACAGTGATATAACAAGCTGCAAGAATCATTTTTCCTGCAGTAGCCAGAGGACCAGTTTCAACTGGAGCTTAAATGGACCTTTCTGGCTCCCTCTGATAGAATGTGTTCTGGATGCCTTGGATGTGGCTAAGAAAGCCTAAAAGGTTGGCACTGAGAACATTTTTGGACTTCCAAGACCTTTGAAGCTTCAGCAGGGCCTTTCTGCAAATGTGTCCAATTTTGTAAGGACTTCATTGGATACAGCTTCTGGCTAGCCCCGCTGGAAGATTTTAACCTCCAAAAATGGGACTGACTAAGGCTACAGACTGGCATACTTGCGAGGGCATGGCATGGTGGTCCAGCCTCCGCTGAAATGGTGTTCTGACCTCCTTATTAGGACGTTGGTGGTTGGGCCACCATTGCCCCACCACAACTGCCAGAGACCTGCAGTCCCGTGGTGGTCTAAGGGCCGCAATATGCCTGGTGGAGCCCTGAGGCACCACCAAGCATATTATGACTTTCCTCAATTCCAGCAGTGTCATGGAGGTTCTTCCTCCATCTAACTGCAGGTGGTGAGGAAAGAAAGGGGACCCTACAGGGCCCCTCTTGCCCCTGTGCACAGGGGCTCATGCAGGAATGCACATGTGCCCGCCTGTAGTGTGGCACCACCAGTTCCTGCAAGGAAGTGGCATGGGCCTGTGCCCGCACAGCCAAAATTCGTAAATCAGGCACCAAATCTAAAGGTAGAAATTGTGACCAGGCATAAGAACGAAAAGTATCCACCCAACAAGAGGACTCCGGCAGCTGCAAAAGTTCTGTTTTAATACTTAGAGATGTTTCCACCATAACCAATTGCTTCAGTTAAACCTGAATTTGAAAGAATCTCATCCTTAGATTTAGGCCCTAATTTGCAGTTTGGTGAGTGACAGATATTCAGTCTGCTGTATTACAAGTGCCATAGAATATATGGAACTTATTGCATATATTCCATCCGCCAAACTCGAAATCAGCCCTAAGTCAGAAAGTATACATTTTTACTGGGATGACCCACTTGCTGTGTCCAACCTCTGCTCCATCATGGTCAGCCTACAATTGTGCCTAGATCCTGGTCCACTGCAAATAGTGGTTTCTGATTAGTGCTGTTCTTTTTATTGGTACTTTTTGTCTTAAAACTTAAAAAATGTATATCTCTTGTCCCCTTTATCGGATTTAGCTGTTTTGATGTCATTTTTCTTATTGCATTTTTTTTATTTTGTAGAAACTGGTTGTGCGATTTTTATTTAGTTATAGTTTGAATTGTTGATTGTTTTAGTGTTGTACCTTTTCCTAAGTTAAACCTGTGTGCTCTATGCCACAGCTACCAAGGTGTGCTCCCAGGTTTACATTGTTGCAACAGTGTAACTGACATGACAGGATTTTGGAACGTATTACTTGAGTAGAAAGCACATCCTCCCCAACGAATAACCCATTTTCTTACACTACATATCATTGTATTTCTCACCTATAAGTATCTTCCAGAAATTCCCAGTTTTTGTACATTCAATGTATGTTTTTTTCTAGTTAGTAGTTTACATTGCATACTATTGAATATTGTTTGGTGGAACGTAGATATCGGTCGTGACTATTTTTACAGAATCCATATTTTCTCAAATTAATATATGTCCTGTTTCTTTTAGGGAGTTTTAGGAGAACTGAAAACAAGTAGTGACATATTGGATATCTTATATTTACCTAATGAACGCCATCTAAAACACACTTTCTTTTTTCGTTATGAGTGATGGAATACTGAATGTTTACTTGTAAATAATTCTAGTGCCTATTAACCTGGCCTTTTACCTTTTGTCATATTCTTATACGTCAAATGCCCAAGATGTTTTCCGGTACTTGTACAATTATCTGTAAACGAAAGGTGCTCTAACTTACTATAAACAAGTCTACAAGAAGCAGTTTCTCTTTTGGTGTTTTTTTTTTTTCATTTTATACAAATACCTCGATGATTTGTATTTGTTTTTTTGAGAGCACAGGAGACGGAAAATTCCCTGTATAGTGCATTTTAAAAGTGGTCTTGTTCAAGTACTTCACAAATAAATAAGTTATTATTCTGATAAATGTTTAATGCAAAACTGTGAATGCACGGGTGTAAATTACACCATAGGTAGGCAGCTCAGGGACAAGGCCTGCATTTTCCCAGGGCTTCTGAGAATCACCTTAATAATCTATGGGAAAAGGTTTTCCCATTTAGCTCAAGATGTCGATTTCACTCTGGGTATGGATATTTCAACAGCTAGATCGTGTTCTGCATGCTGCTTGTTTGTGTAGTGGCGGAGTTTGTCAGCGATCTTGCTTGCAATTCTTTCTACAGATGTTACACACAGCATGACTTCAACCTAACGTCATGATGGAGACAATAAAGGGGCATTCGGCACAATAAAATCTACAAACACTATCCTAATATGTCCTTTAAACATTAGAAAACCAGATCAAATACAACAGCTTGAACACATCAATTCAAACGAAAAAAAATGTGTAGATTTGGGAACTATTTTGTTGAATTTTCACATTGAAAGGCGGAGATTGAGATGGGCAGCAGTCAGTGACCGAGGAAAGGAGTGAGTTGGACGCTAAATCAGGAGACAAAAAAATGCAGCTTAATGATTGCCGTGGACTTGACCTGTCGATTTATTATTTCATGAAAACGCTGGTGTTTGATATAATTTAAGAATGGATGTAAACACTTTCTTGTGAGTTCCAGGCTTTTAAAACATTTTTATTGAGCAGATTACTAGATACAGTACAACATAAATCATTATAGCCATATTTTCATAGTTCCACGCTTATTGTGCATGGTTTGCACTTCTGTTTACAGCAAGCAATGTGGTAAAATAAAAAAAAGTGCACATTAAGAGGTGAAACCAATAAAATTAATGAAAATAATCTTCAGGGCTCCTTTTGGGTATTAAACCTTTTTTGCGATGTCCTTCAGGCTCCGCAATGCATTTGTTATATTTTAGCGTTTTGAATGCTGTGTTCCGAGACTTGCTGGAGAATTCTCGAGTAACTGTATGTTAAATGATTGTACTAAGAATCTTGTTATATATAAACTGAGTATTAGAAAAACTGTGGATTCATAAAAGTTTGGCTACAACGTCAAAGCCCTTTTTCGATCAAGACCATATCTTATTCCTCGCATATGTCTTGTCATGAGAAACATTCAAAATGAAAACTGAAAGACCAATTGCAATTTTTGAGTAGGCCTGGGTGGAGTTTGCGGAGTCGCGCTACTTGGAACTCTGCGCACGGGCTAAGAACTCTACCATTCTATGTCGAATTCTGCATTCGTGGGGATGTTCCCGGCGTGTCCGTTCACTTTGTGTTTTTAGTCAAATACAATGCGGAATCGTCCTCACATTGGAAATCACACACAAATGGCACCACGGGGTTCAGATGGGCACGCCCATCTTGTTTTCTCTGTTCTGTTCATGGATTTTTGAATCCACTGTTAATCCTTTCAATCTTTCACCCTCCTAATTAATCTACCCCTAATTTTTATTTATTATATTAATGTGTTTTTTTCTGTCTTTGTATTTTGCGCTTTTTATTTTTTGTGTGTTTTTGTGACAGTTTTTATTGTTCCTTTACTTCCTTATATTTCATTTTCTTCCTCCATCCTGTCCTCCTTTCCTCCCTCCCTCCCTTTTTCTTGTGCACCGCCACCTCCCCTCCATGCTGGCAGCAGGCAGCAGGCCTGGCAGCGGTTACCCCCTATTTTGGCTGCATGGGGGACAGTGCATCAGTTTGTGTGGTGCACCAGACAGTTTCGGTGCACCGTCCAGCAGATGTCGCAATGCTGGACAGATATCCTTGACTGGGAGCAGGACCTGCTCGACTTGCTTGTTGATGAGATTCCGGGCTTGGTGACTCTTAATTGTTTGTTGTGTTTGTGTTCCACAATGGTATAAAAAAAATCTGAATAGCAAGCTGCTCACACTAAGAGGTAAGTAACCTTTAGTTTACATTTGATATTATTATTATGTGATCTAGTTTCAGCTTGGCGGGGGTTAAGCACCACCTAATCGTACTCATTGGTGCTCGCTTTGGCTGATTAATTAGTAATCCATTGCAGACTCTTCTGTCCTCCCGTCACCATAGTGAACCAGTGATATCAGTGTGTTAGCTTTCTCTGCAACTTTCTTTATTTAGGTCGTACAGTTCCAGGCTATTTCAGAGTGATGTGTAGTATGCATCTATGCATTGCAAAAAAGGGAGATTGAGTTTGTCCATCAAGGGGGTTGAGAAAGAAGAATAGAATAAAAGATCATTCATTGCAATGAATTAATTTCAAATGTAGGTTTTGTTAATGAACTCAGGAATAGGGATATTATAATTAGTATGAGCAACTCAACAACAGTGAATATACTCGAATCTAGTACTATAGTCGATCTGATTTAGATAAGTACAATGTGGCAATGTGACTGCGTTTGCCTGTCATAATACTTTAGCAGAGATTAACTCTACCACTAAGCTATTTTTCATCTTCTTCATTTCTTACATCAGCACACAAAGGCAAAACGAGGGGCAGTTCAGAGGAGGGTCTGGTAAGAGCTGGGGAGGAGGCGCCAACCACCAGCGCCACCGCTGAGAGCTCATCCTACTAAGTCCTATTACTTACTATTATTATTTGCCTAATTTTGGTTTTTATGATTGTTGTGGGCTTAGGGTAGAACCTTGGGGCATTCTGAATATTGGTGCTGGGTTCCAGGACAGGAGTTGCTGCCTTGAGCCTGGTGTTTCTGTTGAGAAGTAAAGTTGCGCTGATACTCTTACCTGCTGTCTTCCTTTCACGTGGCGACTAGGGTGGAATATTAACCTGTGCATGCATGCAAAGCACAATGGATTAGCTATTTTATCTCTGCCCCCTATGGTTCTTTTAAATGTTGCCTTGTTTATTTTTTCATAGTCTCCTTTTTTTCCAACTCCGCTATCTCATTTTTGCTTCTTTCCTGTTATCCCTGCATTATCTTTTTAGTTCCTTATTTCATGTTTTTTTGGGGGTAGCTGACTTTTTCCAGTCTGTTCTAGTCTCTTGTACACTTATGTTCTGCTTTGTTGGTAATATTTACCACTCTCCTATATATCTTGAGGTACTGTAAGACTAAAACAGATTTGTGTTACTCTACTGTCTATTGTGAAATTTACAGGACCAAGTAAGCTAGTATTATAAATAATATTCACCATGTATGTTGTTGAGAAGGCTTTCTTTTCCTTGCTCGTGCTCTAACAGTTAACAAGAGAATTGCCATGGTCATGCACCTCCCAGATCCCAATGTTCTGCTGTGTAATTCACTCATACAGTAAACCAGCAGTTTTCATGACAGTGCAGCATGACTGGAGAATATTAGATCCTTTTTATTGTTTTTTTTTTTTTACTATTATTATTTTTCTTTTTTCACATATACAATACCAGCAAGTGTACTTACATAAAAATCCATTAAGTTAACCAAAATAAATAACATTCACCAAATAAAATAGCAGCACTAATTCATAATACATTCCAATTGTGAACAGAGTCAGCATATAAAATGATCTAAACTATATTGCCTAATAAAACCATTCCAGCCATATTGTTAAAGCCTCCTAGATGCTCCTCCCCTTCCTTTTATCTCGCTTGGTTTCACGTGCATTCAGTGCCTTTTCAAAGTGACATACATGTAAAAAGCGGTCTTTCCATTGCTGTAAGGCTAACGGTAAAGGGGCGAACCATGATGAAGAGATACACAGTCTTAAATCTGTCATTGTAATACAAATAATTTCCACTCACACAATTTGCAACTGTCTCATCCACCCCCAATAGCATAAGTTGTGATGATGATATTAACATTTAAAACCTCCCCTAAAAAGCTTACAATTTCCAAATGAAGTGATTTTAAAGTGGGGCAGGAATAAAATATGGGAGCCAAATCCTCCTCCAGTGCCTAACATCTAGGTCCCAGCCACACCACCCCATTTCGCAATCTTTGCTGGAGTTATATACAGGTCAAACAACGTCAAATAGTGTTGTGACTGTAGATACGAGGCGCACTTGACTGCACCTCCCATCTGAAGTGATTTCAAAAACCTGGGGTCGGCCAAATCAAGCCTATCCCGCCATTTCCCATTCTGTTTCACTAAATCATCCGGGACACATTACAGCAAACAGCCATATAACTGCGAGATGAAAGGGGTAGTGTTCTTCACCAATATTTCCAGCACAGGTATTCGGTCAAAGCCAGCTATCTCCCCAGTCTTTCTCATGAAAAAATCCAGAATCTGTAGATATTTAAAAAAAATCCTGTGGCCCAGTATTAAATCTACTGCAGACCACCTCAAAGGGAGCAAACAGCTTCCCAACAAGAAGATCTCCTATCCTACCCAGCACGCCACTTCCCCACCTTGCAAAACATCTGTCATTAAATATGCTGGGTAGTTATTCATTCCGAAGCGGGGTGTATATCTGCTATACCTACCCACCCCCCATTTCTTTCGGGCCATTGCCCAATTTTGAAATGCGCCATTCAAAGTCTTGAAGTGAGTCTGCTTAAAATAGCTTGGCTCAAAAAACTTCAAAGGGCATCCATGGACAGCGTTGCCAATCAAAAGCAATAAATGGAGGGTACATAACCAATTGCTCGGCATTCTATTGCTTGACAATTAAATAATAAACTAAAGCACTGCAAAGCAGCACCTAAATAATAAAATCTGAAATTGGGTAGCGCCCACGCCCCCCCTCTCTCTGGGTAAACACATGAAAGTGTTGGTTCTCCTAGTTTTCCCATTCGCTCAAATAAATCTTGCCACTAATCTATCAATTTTTTTAAACCAATCATTATTGAATTCCAATGGGACAGTGTGAAAAACATATAATAGTTTAGGAAGGAAAATAATTTTAACTAAGTTGCATCTCCCCATCATGGAAAGTTTCAAATTATCCCACCGCGTAAAATCCTTCTTGGCTTTCTCAAGGATGGGCACTAGGTTTAGATCAATTAAATGCTCCACCTTAGCAGTAATAGATATTGTTTATTATATGTCCTCTTTTTTAATCCTACTATCAGAGGCAAGTGTGTGACTATTAATCAATACTTGGGTTTTAGAGCTATTAACCAAAAACCCAGATCTAGTGCTTAAGTCTTCTGCTATCTCCTCAACAGCCAGCAGAGCTCTATCTGGATTGCTGGTTATTATCACCACATTATCAACGTAGGCCAGGGTTTTTGTATCCCAGCCCTGTAAGCTGACAGGCACAATATCGTGTTAGGATTCCAGCTTCCTTAAAAAGGGACCATAAATAATGCAAATAACAAAGGAGAGCTAGGTCAGCCCCGTCTCGTGCCCCTCTCTATTGAGAAGGGGTCTGAATCGTGTCCCATTATTCATAGACAGACTATTGGTTTATTATACATTGTGCGAATTGCCTCAATGAAATCTCCCTCCAAGCCGTTTGCTTCCAGAACTTTCCACAGAAAGGCCCACAACACCCAGTCAAAGGCCTTTTCAGCTTCCAGTAAGGCCACCCACATAGGTTTTGCCATGTCTTCAGTTGCATCAAATAAAGAAATGACCCTCTGAACATGATCCGTAAGTCCCTCTGCTGGGAATGAACCCATGCTGCCGTTCTGACACCAATCTGTGTATAACGCCCGCAAGTCGAGTGGCAAAGATTTTTGAGTAGATCTTCACATCACTGTTATGGAATTGTTCTATATGGTCCCATAACTGTGGGGTCCTTGGCTTTAAAATATATATATATATACTAGCAATGCCCCAAGACCCTGGGGGAGGGACCCCACATTTAACATCATTGACCATGCTCAGCAGTTACTGATTTATTTCTGTATAGAATACCATATAAAATTCAAGGGGGACATAGTCTGCCCCAACTCTTTTCCCAGATGATAAGGCGAACAGAGCCGACTGTACTTCCTGGATCACTGACATAATATCGACAGACATAATATCGACCGACCATAATATCGGGACAAAAATATTGATTACACTAATGTCGACATACTATAGTTATTTTAAAAAATACACAAATATCGACAACAAAATATCGTTAAACATTTACATCGATCTCAGTATTATCGAACCCAAAAATATTGTTATAACTAATATCAAACTGATTAAGAAAGCATACAAAGTGACAATAATATCGATAACAAAAATGTAGACAACAATATTATTGTTAAAAAAAGTATCAACATGTTAAAATGGTTTATAACACAATACTTACCCCCAAAAATATAAAAATGTTAATTAACACAGACAAAATAAAAAAAAATGGATTAACACATATTAAGACATTTAAGAATTATTAACCCCTTCACTGCTAGGCCTTTTTCCCCCCTGTGCTAAGACTTTTTTTGGCTATTTCGGGGAGTTCACGCTTAGGCCCCTGTAACTTCTTGACCACATAAGGTATCCACGCCAAATTTGTGTCCTTTTCTTTCAACATCATGGGGATTCTAAAGGTACCCAGGGTTTGTGGATTCCCCCGGAGGGGACCCAGAAATTAGACAAAATACAGCTCCATTTTGTTTTTTGGGGGAAAAATGGGAAAAAACTGCTGCAAAATGAAAGCATCTGTTTTTTTCCCTGCAAATGGTATCAAAAAAGGGTTTGTGGGGATGAAATCACCATTTGCCCAGCTTTTAGGGAAGACAAATTTTTGTCAGAAAACCAACATTCTTTACACAGTTTTGGCATTTTTCTGGGACATAGCCTATTTTTACTATTTTTTGTGCTTTCAATCTCCTTCCAGTTAATGGTAGAAATGGGTTTGAAAGTAATGATGGATCCTGTAAAGCTATACATTTTTGATAAAGTAGACAAAATTCCTAATTCAGCAAGGGGTCATTTGTGTAGATCCTTCAAGGTTTCTTTAAATAAACTAACAGTTAAATATAGGAACAATTGAAAATTAGTTGAAAAAAACAGCCTTTTGTGTCAACGTTTTCACCTGTAACTTCTTCTAAATATGACAGCTCTTTGAAAGCAATATGCCGTTATATCCGCTGGACATTACTGGTTGTGGGGATATATAGGACTTGTAGGTTCACCAAGAACCCGACGAACCCAGAGACAAAAACTGAGCAGCGACTTGCAATGGTTTTTTATTATGTACCGTGTATATAGCAATTATTCTGGGAAAATGTATACATGGAAAAATCGGTATGAAAGACACCTCTATATTTCTGAAATGGGAAGAAAATGTAGAGTTTAGAAACAGTAGATATTTGCACATTTCTGAAATTAGGAATACTCATACTAGCATGAGAATTATCGGTCATTTTTCAAAATGACTTCTTTTTTACACATTGTCTTTCATTTGGAAGGCAGACATGCATCAAAAGTAAATAGTTAATACATTTACGTTACAAATCTGAATTACCCTAAGTCTTCCGATAAAAATGGTACCTCACTTTTGTGGGTAGGCATAGTGCCCACGACAGGAAACGGCTCAAAACTCAACGTGAACACACTACAATTTCATGCATGGGCACCCTCTCACACAAAACCAAGCACCCTCCCTTCAGGCCTGCCATAGGGGTGACTGATAGGTTTATATGTGCATTGATAGGTGAGATATAGTGAACCTATATCTCTGTAAGGGGTGCATGCACCACCTTACACAGGCTGCAGTAGTAGGCCTGTGGTGTCATTTTGGAGGGCTTCCCAGGGGTGGCATAATACATGCCGCAGCCCCTGGTAGGCCTCTGGGGTACCTATGCCCTGTGTACATAATATACCATATACTAGGGACTTATAAGGGCACCCCAGAATCCAATCTGTGGTGTACCTAAGGTACTAGGAATCAATTTAGAGAGGAAGCAGCTAGGCTGGGGTCCTGAATAGCAGGGCCCCAGCCAGACTAAAGTCGTAAAACAATGAAACATCAGCAAAAAGTGGGAGTAACAATAAGAAGCAGATCCTACTCTCCTACAACCCTGCCCACTTTTATAAAACTTCCTGCATGTTTTACTGCAAGCTATCCCACAGCTCTCCTCTTTCCCTAAAACCAACATGGCAGAACCCTTCTTCCCATAGACAGAGCTGCCTGTTCTCACCCAGATGTTTGGCAATGGATATTGGCAAACCCTCCCCTGTGGTCAGCCAAATCCAGTTCAGAGGCAACAAAGAAGGTATGCCTGGGTGTGAAGAACATCTGCTAGTGTGAGGGTAGGCACCCTTTATAGCTTAGGAATGGAAAATCAACTCTTCACAACCAAGCCTTTTGTCCATTGTCTGGGAGCAATCCACATCTCACTACAGGAGAATGAAGCAACACTCAGGTGGCAATGGGCACTAGCAGAAAGGCACATTTGTCATAGGAAGAAAAATGGCAAATTTCTGAAAGTGTGGGGGCTTGTGTTTGCTGCGCACTGTTCACTGGTTTGTAACCAACAATGTTAAACCATGTGTGCTCATTTTTACATTTATTTTCTTATGAGAAAAGTATTTCAACGTTAATGGAAAAATAATACATACATTTGTATTTGGTAACGGAACATAGAAATCAGTAGTTATTAAAAAATTCTGCTTTTCATGTACTTCAACATCATATATAACATAAATTGTACATTTACAGAAATATTCATTCGTGGATGCTCGTGTCTATGCCCAATGCATTTCGGAACATACAAGTTCCTTCCTCAGGGGAAAATTCTGAAATAAAGAATATATAGAACATGATATTATTAAATGTGTGTCCATTCGGAGGCTCGAGAATGAGTATATGTTAGCTTAACTGTTTTCATTGTGTGTCAATTAATCATACCTCAGATAGCCAGTGTGTGTCCGCATAACCGGTAATCCTAAAATGCCAGATCACAATAATAATGGTTTTAATATCGTGAAGCAATAGTAAACCGTGAGAGTACCTAATTTGTAAAAGCTTACCTAATTAAAGATTTGCCAGTGTTATTATCTGAAACACAGAGCCAAAAGAGAATTCAGTGTGAAAAACCATGTGTTTTAAGGCAATCACGAGACCAAGAAAACAAGATTGCTAGAGGCGTGTGAACAACAAGTATACAATGTCAAATGTCTTACCTAAACGGCACCCATTTCATCAAATATCTAAACGGAAACAAAGAGCAAAAAGACAACATAAGTCGGAGTTTAGTCTTGTATATCTGCCCCTTTGAATCTAGAGAGAAAACGCATAAAGTTAAGTCAGCTTCATGAATCCAATTATTTTAAATAATTCACTAAATTGTGCTGAGAAAACAATTTTAATGTACGAAATTCTAGAATGTCGTCATTGAAAACGTCTTATGAAGAAAGTAAATAATGCATGCATTATTGGTTGCTCATAAAAAGCATATTTTTGCTTGTCAAATTTTACAGTCCCTGGAAATATCAGTACGGATATATTATGGCTCATTATCTTGACTTATCAAGCAGTCTCACCTTGTTTTTTTCGAAGGCAAAAAGGATGAACCTGTACAACGTCACTGCATCGCATCAGACAACAAACATACAGGGGCAGATTTACAAGCCCCTTGCACCACTTTTCCCATGTTAAAAAATTACGCAAACCCTATACGTCTTGCTGCGGCCGCCCGGAGGAGGGTTTGCCCTCGGGGGGGGGGGCGCCCTTGAAGCATGACTCACACGAAGCCAGGGAAGGAGCCGCCGGTGGCCTCCAGGGATCCCTCAGTCGTAGACCTCTGGAGCAAGCCCGGCGCTGCGTCGGCGGGCGCCACGCCGTCAGGAGCGGGAGCCTCTGCCAAGCCGGTCACTCAGTCCTTCATGGCGCTGTTCATGCAGGAGCTCAAGTCGGAAATTGGGTCACTTCGTACTGAAGTCCAAGCGTGCGTCAAGGACCTACGGAGGGACGTGGGGGAACTGGGAGCTCGAGTGGACGACATGGAGAAGACTCTGGATGCTCACACGGAGGACCAGGAACACCTATGGCAGCGGCTGGCGACTTTGGAGGAACAGCATGTCGAGCTCCAGATTAAACAAGAGGACTTGGAAAATAGGGGGCACCGAAACAACATACGCATCAGGGGTGTTCCAATCGGGGCGGAAGGCGCTGACATCATGCCGTTTGTGGCGGACCTGTTGCATGATATTCGCGGAGACGACGACGCCTCGCCGCCGGCCCTGGATCGGGCGCACACGGTCTCGGGACAACCTGGGAGGCCTGGACTCATCCCCGACATCCTGACACGGGTCCACTTCTTTGTCGAAAAGGAAGCAATTCTCAAAGCGGCTAGAGATAAGTCCGAACTACTTTACAAAGGCAAACCTATACAGCTGTTCCAAGATTTGGCCCCTACGACTCTCCGACGCAGAAGGGACTTCTGACCTGTCACTGACAAGCTGCGGGATCTTAACATCCGCTACCAATGGGGCCACCCCTTCGCCCTCATCTTTCAGTGGGAATCCAAGCGCCAGGTGATGCGTTCCTATCGGGAGGCGGCCCAACTGCTCCAAATTCAAGATTCCCCGCCGGCCAGCCACTCGTGGCGGCCGGCGAATCTCAGAGTCCCGCTGAAGCCGCAGTGGTCTACGGTACGCCGCGCCCGCCGCCCTTCCTCCCCTGATGGCAGCAGAACATCACGCGACAAGCAGGATATCATACAACATATCAAATCCTTGGAAGGTGGTACGTCACTGTCCGGCTCATAGGCGTCTCCTCTAAAATGAGCCCCCGCGAGCTGGAAAGTCCCTCATGAAGATACTCTCAGAGTTCTACAGCCTACTGGCTTGATTCGTCTCTACTCGCCTCGGAGGCCTTCCCCTTAATGTCCTCGGAGCCCAAGCTGGTGAAGCGTTCCTGCTTGTTCTGCGGCGCACCACCCACTCTGGAGCAGCGGGGGCCCGGAGAGGGCCCTTGGCGATTTAGACTTATAGACTGGCGATGACGGACCCCCATGCCTATCTTTGGGAGAGTGACATCTCCGGGACAGCCTGTGCCATTGTGCCTGGCTACTCCCTAGACTGGAATAGGCTTTGTTGGCCATCTTGGCCGTTTACGTATATTTGTTGTTCCACCTGTTCTTCCCCACTCTCCCTCCTTCCCCTTCTTTTGGTACCCTCTTGGCGGGGGGGGACACGCTAGCGCGTGGAAGATTTGCGTGGACATAGCCTTTCGAGTGGACCTGGGATAATGACCACTGAACCTTGCTGGAAGCTCCTCTCTCTTAATGTGAAGGGGCTCAACTCGCCCAACAAGCGCCGCCAAATATGGCGGTATTTGCTACTTCAGAACCCCGATATCATTTTCCTTCAGGAGACCAACCTCCTTAGGGCTGACGTGGCCCGTATGGCCCACCCACGCTTCCCTCGGCAGTTTTGGGCCTCTGTGGCCACTAAGACAGCAGGGGTGGCTATTCTCTGCAGGGCGGGGTTAGCTCAAGGGGCTCACAAAGTGTTCAGTGATAGCGAGGGTCGGTTCTTGAAAGTTGAGGTCAGGAGAGGACATCGCACGCTCACTCTCTGTAACGTTTACGCCCCCAACCAGGGTCAGAATGCTTTCTTACGCAAGCTGATTAGGGAACACCTCGAGCCGATGCATACGGACCTCATAGTTGGAGGCGACTTTAACTTGGTATGGGATGCGGAGCTGGATCGCTGTGGGGGTGCCTTTCATGGGGTAGGGGCTATGTCTGCAGCTGTGAAGAACTCCCTGGGTGCTTTGAACTTAGTTGATATCTGGCGCTACCACTCTCCGGGCCTACGAGACTATACCTACTACTCGCACGCGCATCGCTCTTACTCTCATATAGACCTGCTTCTCGTCTCACACTCCCTGCTCAAAGACACCATATCGACGGCACATTCTACTATTTCAATCTCCGATCATGCACACGTGGAGTTGAGTTTGCGTGAGCGCCTCACCCATCCTCTGCAGTCGTGTCGCTGGCGGTTCCCGGATCACGTCCTTCGGGACCCCGTGGATAGGGAGGAAATTCAGGCCGCCATGCTGGCATACTTTGAAGCAAACGACCTCCCAGGGACCCCCCTTCCCCTTCTGTGGGACGCGTTCAAGGCTACCATACGAGGTACCCTCCCGGCTATAGCTGCTGCGAGAGTGCGTGAGGCACAGCTTTATGAGACCAAGCTTACGCGGGAAGTCAAGACGCTTGAGAAGATGGACCAAGAGCGTCCGCTAGCAGCGCACAAACAATGCCTGGCCGTACTTAGAGGCCAGCTTCGGGCGCATAGGACGAACAAAGCGGAGCGTGCTCTGCTTGCGCTCAAGCAGCGTTATTATACAGGCGGCGACAAGGTGGGCTCCGTTCTGGCTCGGCGCCTGCGTACACGGGCAGCCAAGGCCCACATCGCAAAGCTGCAAAAGGCAGACGGGTCATGGGCCACCACGGAATCGGCAAAGCTCCAAATATTCCGCAATTTTTATGCGACTTTATATGCAGATGACCCGCCTGCGGCGGATCTGATCTCGTCGACTTTGGGCGCCTGCGATTGGGAACCATTAAGCGAGCGCCAGTCCGGGCTCCTGGAGACCTCCATCACCTCGGCAGAAATAGCTGACGCCCTTCGCGACCTTCCGTTGGGTAAAACGCCAGGCCCGAATGGGTTGCCGGTCTCCTTCTATCGCGCCTTTTTGCCGCAATTACAACCATATCTTCTCCGTCTTTTTAACTCATTTGATGAGTTGGTTGGACCCTCACCGGACATGGCAATGGCCGAAATAGCCCTCATCCCAAAACCCGGGAAAGATCACACCCTTTGCTCCTCCTATAGGCCCATCGCCCTGCTAAATACGGATCTCAAGCAGTACACTAAACTTCTGGCTAAGCGGCTCAGCGTCCATCTGCCCAATCTCATAGAGCCAGACCAGGTGTGGTTTATCCAGCATCGCCAGGGTGCAGACAACGTACGCCGCATAGCGCACATAGATGGGAAGGCTAACCATTGGGGTATCCCAGCCTGCTTGTTATCGCTTGACGCCGAAAAGGCGTTCGATCGGGTGGACTGGTCATTCCTTCGTGCGGTCTTACGGAAGGTGGGCCTGGGCCCGAAGATGGTGGGGCGCATTATGGCTCCCTATATTTCACCGGTCGCTATAGTGCACGTAAATGGTCAGCTCACGCAGCCCTTTTCCATCTGTAGGGGCACCCGACAGGGCTGTCCCCTGTCACCCCTGCTGTTCGCCCTTGTGGTGGAACCCCTTGCTATCATGATACGCCGTTCCCCCGACATCCGTGGTATCTCTCTTCGAGGGGTGGAACATAAGATCGCCCTTTTCGCGGATGACCTCCTTCTCACTCTCTCTGACCCGCTGCGTTCCTTGCCGGCAGTGCACTCGCTGCTTCAGGCTTATGAAAGCGCCTCTTGGCTTAAAATCAACCACACGAAATCCTGGGCCCGTAATCTTACGATCCTGGACGCGGACCTTGTGTCGCTGCGGGCCTGCGTTCCTTATCAATGGGCGTCCTGGTCAGTGCGATACCTGGGTCTCAACTTGACCCCCGATCTGGCCACCTGGACACAGGCTAACTGGCAGGAGTATAAACTCTCAGTCCTGGCCGACTTGTGCGCGTGGAAAGCTTTACCACTCTCTTGGCTTGGTCGACTCAACACGGTAAAAATGTCTATCCTGCCGAAGATCCTTTATCTCTTTCAAACGCTGCCGACGCCTATACCGGAGCACCTGATACAGGGGCTCCAACGGGAGATTGTTGCCTTTATCTGGGGCAGAAAGAAACCGCGCTTCTCTAACAAAATTTTGATGCTCCCTTGGGATAGGGGCGGGCTTGCCTGCCCAAACCTACTTAACTACTATTGGGCGTCGCATCTCCGCTATGTACTGGAATGGGGAGCAATGGAGAGTGAAAAGGTGTGGTTCCACATGGATCGGGCTGTCACCTGCCGCCCACTGTGGGACCACGCCTGATTGCCTCGAGAGGCGCGCCATCGCAGCGCCTACTTGGCGGTCCCCACAAAAATGGTCCTTGAGATCTGGGACAAGGTGGCAGTTCGCAAGGGCCTTACCACCTTCCCGTCCCCTCACACTCCCATTGCGCGCAATCCGCAGTTCCCTCCGGCGTGTCGTCTGCCCTATTTCGCGAACTGGACGGAAACTGGTTGCAGGACGATAGGGAACCTATTTACAGGAGGGAACTTTAAATCCTTTCCTCAATGCCAGCAAGAATTTGGGCTCACAGGGAAGGACAAATTCCAGTACATCCAGCTCCGTCATTGGATTCAGGGCTTCTCACTGTCCCAGGCGGCCGCGCGGCCCTACACCCCATTCGAGCAGCTAGCGCGTACCTTTGGCACATATAAGGGGCTGATCTCCCGTATCTATAAGGTGCTGCAGCACGCACAGTGCCTGGATCCCCACCCATACCAACTGCGATGGCAAAACGTCTCCGGCTCTGGTGTTACCCCCTCTCAATGGGCAAGGCTTTGGAGGGACATCCCTAAAACTCTACATAGCATTCCCCAACAGGAGTCAGCTTACAAGGTAATGACCTAATGGTACTACACCCCCATTCGCCTTCACAAGATGTTTCCTAGGACATCTCCCCTATGCTGGCGTTGTACTCAGGCGCTGGGAGACTTCATACATATTTGGTGGGTGTGCCCCCTCCTGGCCCTCTACTGGAAAGAGGTCCTCAGCCATATCAAAAGGGTTCTGGGGTACCCCCTGCCTGAGGATCCGCTTGTGGTCATCCTAGGCCTTACACCAGAGACTCTACGAGCTATGACGGGTCGTGATCGGCACCTTAGCCTCCACATGCTGTGCGCTGCCAAACAGACGGAGGCGCTTTACTGGAAGAAACCCGACACGCCCTCCATCAACGTATGGTTTACCCGCCTGTGGCATGTGGTGGCGATGGAGTCACTCACGGCACGTCTCCAATTTCGAGATACTCAGTTTAGGAAACTCTGGAAGTCCTTGGTAGATCATCTGGGATGCCTGGAGCACGTTAGACTGCAGCCACCACGGCTCCGGGCCCTTAAGCTCTTTGACGATGAAGTACGCTCTGTGGACCCAGGGGGTTTCTAGGGGTCTGTGGACAATAGGTAGGGTGTACCAGATACTGCCACCTCCCTCGGGGGGGGGAACCCTGACTCTGAACAGTTGAGCCCACGGCCACCACCAGATAGCGATAGTGTGATTCACCCTCCTTCTCCCCGCCAAGCCCGCCCTTTCTACCCCAGTCTCTCCCCCCTTCTTCTCCCTTACCCCCGACCCTGCCTCAGTTGGTTGACTGCCGTATAGGCATCCTTTGATTCAGGGAGTACAGCGGAGGGTTCGCCCGCCGCCATGCCAAGGTAACGCTGGATTGCCCTACTGCCTGTCTTTCTATTGCCATGTCTAGCCTGATAGCTGGTGTGCCACTTTATGCTCTGCAAGTAATAGGCGAACGATTTGGTGCTTCCATAGGACTCTACTCCTGCCATTGCGACTTGCTCAGGGGTACCTCTGTTGAAGAATGGGATAGGGTCATGGTAAAGAGATCCCCCTGACACCGTCCTCCTGGATGGCCGCTGCCTGTGGGGAGGTGCTGCCCGATCTGTTTGTGTGCTGCTACCTCTAGGGCGGCATAGCCTCAGGTCTGGCTGGAATTGCAGTAAGAAGGGTTTGGAAACCAGGAGGCTGCCCTAGTGTCATGCACCGAACAGGGCATATCGCCCTCTTAGGGCGCGGGCGGCGCCTTTTGCATTTGCTATTCCTTGCTGGAACCCCCGCTCTTGTCTGATATTGTTCATCTGAAGTTTTGACCGGGTTGATATAGAGCTTTTGGGGCGGGGGATTCTGTTCAAGTGGACGATTGTATCTAGACCTGTTCTTGGGTTATAGTATGGCCTCATTGTCTCTTAGACCCCTGCATTTCCTTATCTGAGTTCTTTGGCTGCCGGCCTATAAGGTTGTAGGCGAATAAGCTGTGTATTGGTTATGGTGGGAACCTTGAAAATCAATAAAAAGTTGTTCTATAAAAAATTATGCAAAAGTGGCGCAAGCCCTTGTAAATAAGCCCCACAATGATCTGTAGTGGTTGCGCAAGCACGAAACATCTACGTTCTGAGCGTTTAAAAAATCAATGAGTATATTGCAATATACCCATCAAGCCTTACTGTATATCACTACAAGAAACTTTTTTTCTGAGAACAATTAGTGCAAATAATCACATATTAAAAGAATATATGAATGAACTGTAATATACCTTATAATACATAGACACTTATAATCCATGTATCTAATATCGCTAATTTCCATAATACTATCTAGCTGTAACAGAGGCAGTCACTTGAAATAAGAAAATGAATAGGTTGCTCAACTATGTTATTATAATTGAAATGTGACGTCATAATGCATGCAGACAGAGCAAGCAGTCACGGTGAAAAGGTCAGGGAGCATCATTGCAGATACGGTTTAAACAAAGAAACCAGTAACTGCCTTTTCCTCCTCAAGATCTTTGTGTTGTAAGTGAACACTGGCAGCAAAAAGATATTTATGGCCGCATCTTTATTTTTTCACATGGTTCATTCCAGGAAAGGATCTCTCTGCAGTTTACTTCTCATTGTGATCTACAACCCTTCAGGCTGATTGTAAACTGATTCTATCTTATTTTGAAACAAATGTCTGCTTTGGTGTTTCCCATTGGACTGTATATTCTTCTTTAGTCTTCATGACAGCGGCTTTACTATCTCTTCCATAGGAATGAAGACTCCAAGGCCCATGTTTATCATAGTGTTGGGCCACGTTACACCACGCAGGGGGGCGCAAATTTGACTTAATACTAAAGTCAGATTTATCAAACCGCGCAAGGCATGGTGACCTCATGGCTTAATAAATCTGGAGTAACCCAAGGCAGTACAAATCACTAACTTGCATTACTCTGCCCGAGGGAGGCGTTCCATGGGTGGAGAGTGTTTGTTCCCATGTATTCACCCATGTATTTTGGTGCATTCCCAGATTTACTATTAATGGCAGACCTGGGAATGCATCAAAATGCTACACCTTCCCAGGAGACGACCAAAGAGAAGAGGTATCTTTATTATTTTGCCTCCTTTTCCCTCTTTTTATCTGTGCTGAATTTTGCAGGACACATAGAAAGAGGAAAATGCCACTGAAGATTGTTTTTGTGCAGGAAGGTATCCCTATCCTGCACAAAAACAATCCTGACTGCAACAAGGACACCCTTGCTCCATGATGCAAGGGTACCTGCGTTGGTCCTAGGCAGCCAAAAGTGTGTCAGCGCAAGGAAAGGATGTTAAATACAAGCGCATACCTGTCCTTTCAGGCAGTGCAGTTCAGCAAGTTGGTTTGCTGCGTTGAGCTGCATGAAAGTATGAAAATTTGTGCCCATGATTTTAAGCTTCTTGTCAGAAGGGTTATGATGTGACCATTTATAGTAATAAAGTACCCTCTGCCATATGTTAAAATAAAAATACAGAATGATTTTTTTTTTTTTTTTTTTAAAAACCTTTATTGTCATTTCAAACTGTACACCGCTATTTAGCCAACAACCCGGAGGCAGGCAGCAAAGTGACGTGGCGGCACACCGCCAAAGCTTATCCACCTTGTACATCTGAGCGATATATCCAAAATATGAATACACACAATTTACAGTAACATACAACCAAAAAGCGACAGTCGAAGAACAGTAGCACATTCCAGTCATCAGTACTCCTGCAGTTACTAACGCGCACCTATGCAATGCCGCAGCCTCGGGAACCCTAGTCGTCCCATCTAGTCATAGCACAGCCCAGCCACCAGAGCAGCAGCGGCCTGGGCAGCGCAGCCCCAACGCCAATCAGCCTCCACATGCAGACCCAAAGTGCGCCCATATCAAACTACCAGTCCACTCTCCCACGGCCTCAATCCTCGCCAGCCGCATCTCTACTCGCCAGCCATTCTACTAGCGGCTGCCATATATCCACTGGTCGTGAACGCTGCGGCATCTGATCCCAATAGGCAGTGAGTTGGTCCTTGCAGTATATCGCAGACCTAACCCATCCTGCAACAGCCGGCGGAGCCTGCTTCTTCCAGTGTACTGCCAGTTGGCGCTTAGCGAGTAGTAGGAGAAGGGCCACAAGGCGACGCAACGCCGGGGGTATATTCTTGACGAAGCCCAGGAGGGCCACCAAAGGGTCCGGAACAATGCGCATGCCCACAATTTCACTGACAGCTTTAAATATGGCATCCCAGAAGCCGTCAATGGGACCGCATGTCCACACCAGATGGAAGAACGTAGCGTCCCCCACACCACATCTCCAGCACTTCGTATCGGCCTGCAGGCCCATCTTGAAGAGCTGCATAGGTGTACGGTACGTCCTGTGTAGGTAGTTGAAGTGTACCAGCCGCAGCCGGTAATTGGGCGACAATTGCTCAAGCTGGGCACAGCAGAATTCCCATTGTTGTTCCGTGATGCGCACGCCCGCCTCCTCCTCCCACAGTGTCCTGGAGTCCATATGCGCAACCGGCGTCGCACGCTGTGTAGACCTGTATATGCGTGTTATTAATTTCCGCGAGGAGGAGTTGGACAGCACGTCCTCCAAGGCCGCCAGTGATGGCGGGGCCTCCGGGAACGTAGGATATCTCTTCCTGCATGCCGACCGTAATTGATAGTATAGCAGCAGCTCCGATGCCGTCGGTTCAGGGGTCGCGGCCATGTCAGGCAGTGTGATGAAAGTGTCGTCCGGATACAGGTCACCTGCCACCGTCAACCCACACGCACCGGCCCGGCGTGCCACCGCCGCGTCCGTCAACTGACCCAACAGGGGATTTCCCTCCAGGGGCATGCTCGGGGCGTAGAGATCAGAGACGCCCGCGCGTCTGGCAATGCCCGCCCAGGCCCAACGCACCATTTCCACGGTGTTGATATCTTCCCTGGGTCGTTTATATTTCTGGTACACCGCCGTCCGTATCGGGCAGGGCGCCGCCACGTCCAGTTCTATCGCAACGTGTGGCTGGTAAGGAATCGGGTGGTGCCAGTAGTGTAAGTATTGTGCCTGCGCGCTGTACGCATACATCTCAAAGTCCGGGGCTGCCAGGCACCCCTGACTGAAGGGAAGTGTGAGGAGGTTCCAAGCCACTCGAGGCTGCCTGCCCGCCCAGACCAGTTCAATCACGGCTGAGCGGAGGCGACGGAAGAACGCCTTTGTTAGCGGTAAAGGGATGTTTACAAATAGGTAGAGAAACTTGGGCACCACGACCATTTTCGCGATGGCGATGCGGCCCAGCATGGACAGCGGCAGCGCCTTCCATCTCTTCACCTTGGTCTCCAGCCATTCCATGGTCACCCCAAAGTTAGACAGCCACACTTCCTGAATTGAGCGGCTGATCTGAATGCCCAGATACTTGACCTCGTCGGTGGCCCACTCTATCGGGAATTCCGTGTGACACACAGCCGTGCCGTCCGTCAGCGGCAGCATCACTGACTTCGACCAGTTAATATCTATGCCGGTTAGGCCGCTATAGCGTATCACCTCTCTCATCAGCGGATCAAAATTCTCTGCCGGGTTCATCATATATATGGTAAGATCATCAGCGTACAGCGAGATTAAGAGGCCACGGGACGTGAAGCCTATGCTGCGCTGGGTGTGGTGCTGCCTCAACCGAGCCGCCAGGGGCTCCGTGGCGATGGCAAAAAGCAACGGCGAAAGCGGGCAGCCCTGCCGAGTCCCTCTGGTTATGCGTATGGGCGCAGACGTTTGACCATTCACCCGCACCCTTGCCGTCGGGCCATTATATAGAACACCGATACGCCTAGCAAAGGGCAGGCTAAAGCCCATTCGAGTAAACAATGTCCGCAAGAATTTCCACTCCAGGGAGTCAAACGCTTTGGTCGCGTCCAGCAACGCCGCCGTCGCCTGCACCCTGGGGTCCAGGTAGTGTAGGAGCCCAAAGAGCACCCTCAAGTTCTGAGAGGTGGACCTCCCCATGACAAAGCCCGACTGATCCGACAGCGCTATCTGTGGCAGCATGAATTTGAGGCGGTCAGAGAGCAGTTTCGCATATATTTTAGCGTCAAGGTTTATCAGGGAAAGTGGGCGGTAGGAATCCGGGCTAGCGGGGTCCTTTCCTGGCTTCAGCAGCGTGATGATCAGCGCCTCACGCATTGACTGGGGAAGGATCCCCGTTTCTACCGCCTCCTCAAACACTCTGTGTAAGCGCGGGACCAGGATGTCAGCATATTCCTTATAGAAGGCCGCCGTAAGCCCGTCAGGGCCCGGTGCCTTACAGAGGGGTAAGCCAGCGATCACTGCCCTTATGTCATCCGGCGTAAATGGGAGATCCATGTATTGTCTGGCTCTATCATTGAACCACGCAAGCGCTATAGTGTCCAAGTACTCGCGGAGAGCAGTGTCGTCCGGATCCACCTTGGAGGTATATAATTCTGTGTAAAAGTCTGTCATAGTAGCAAGTATATCCGGCGGCTCCCGCACCACCTCGCCATCCTCCCTCCGTAATTCCAGGATATGATCCGCCCCACGCGGTGCCCGCAGCAGGTTCGCCAGCGTGCGGCCCGCGCGGTCACCCTCTCCATACCGTCTGGCTTGACAGTCTTTAGATAGGTACGCGACCTCACGGTCAGCTTCCTCCTGATATTTAGTCAGTGTCGATCGGAACATAGCCCTCGCGCCATCAGAGGGCGCCGCGAGTAACGTGGACTCAAGCCGCGCAAGTTCCGCCTCCAAGGACTCAAGCGTGCGCCGTATGGTTCTCAAAACTCCCGATTTTAGTGACATGCAGTACCCCCTGGTGACTACCTTGCAGGCCTCCCACAGTATTCCCGGGGACTCTACGGACCCCTCATTAAGCTCAAAGTACTCCTCGAGCTTCTCGCGGAGACCTTGCTGGAATACCTGGTCGCGCAGCGCTCGGGAGGGGAACCGCCAGCTAAAGGGCGTAGCATATTTGGAGGGGGTAGCCAGTGACAACAACACCGGGGCGTGATCAGAGAGTGACCTCGGTAGGTGCTCCACCTCCAATACCGAGGTGTGCAGGTCCCTGGACAACAGCCAGTAGTCCAGCCGGGACCAAGCAGCCCTATGTGCAGTGATGCACGTACCCGCCCGATCTCCGGGGTGCAGCACCCTCCAGGAATCCACAAGCCCCGCATCTTGTATAATATCACCGAGCGTTTCCGCCGCTCTAGGATGATGGTCCCTGGCCGCGCCCTGAATATCCATCGTGTCAGAGAGCACAACGTTGTAGTCCCCCCCCCACAACACTGCCGCCGGCCCCCGGGTCCGTACCTTATGCCATAGTTCTTCATAAAAGTCAGGGTTGTCATCATTGGGGCCGTATACATTCACGAGCACCACCCTCATACCATGCAGCGCCCCCACCAATATGATATATCTGCCATCTGCATCCCTAATCGTCTCATGGGTGGTCCATGGGAGCCCTCTCTTTATTAAGATCGCCACCCCTCTGGAGTAATTGGAGTATGCCGCATGCACTGGCTCTGCCCAACGATGCCGCCTGAGGAGCTGTGTCGCGGTAGCAGTTAGATGGGTTTCCTGCAGGAGGCAGATGTCTATGTCTTTCCTAAGTAGGTAGGCCTGCACTAGCCGGGCCTTGCGGCCGTCATTCATACCGCGCACATTCCAAGTCAGGCACCTCACTCTCTGCACTGCGCCAGGTACCTCAGAAGATCAGGAGCCAACCGCAGGCCATGATCGCTCAGCTCGCCACTCTCGCCCCACCTACAGACACTAGGGTCAAACACCTGTCGCACGGCTAGTAGTCTGGCACAAAAAGGAGCGCGGGACAGCGTGCACCATGATGGAAAACATTGCAGTGTGTACTGTACAGTAAAAGATAAATCACAGCGATGTGCTTCTTCTCGGTCGTCGCCACAAACCCCCCAACTACCCTGAACATCCTCCCAACTCCCAAAACCAGAAACCCCACCCGCTCCAACCCCCCAATCAGGTTGTGCAACTGCCCCCCCAATTACCCACCCCACCCCACAAACAGTTGCTAAGGCCATCGATAGCAGCCCGTAAATGGGAATCATCCCCTGAGGCGCGCAGGTTGGCCACCTACTAACCCTGTACTTTTGACAGGGCGATCGAGCGCCAGTGGGTTGTGCCAGCTCGAGGACCCCCACCCCCAGAATCAAGAGGTCAGATTAATAGCAGCCCAGCCATCTGGAGGAATTCCCCAATGCCCACAGCAGACACCAGTGTCCGGTCGAGCCCATACAGGCCGGTCATAGGGAAACACCAGAAAAAAACCCTCTGCGGACACACTCATTCCACATCACTTAGCCTGTCCGGAAGTTCTGGTCCCTCCGCAGGCGGGCGGTTCTTTTGGTCTCTGGCTAACTGCTTCGCGTACTGCATGGCTGCCTTCGCATCCACGAAGAATGAAGGTGTCCCGGGGCCATGCACCCGGAGCTTGGCAGGGTAGATCAAAGAGTATTTCGTGCCCGTTTGTTGAAAAATTTTCTTCGCCGGCATGAATTCCCTGCGGGCCATCTGTACCTGTAGCGTGAAGTCCGGGTACAGCGCGATGTTGTTTCCCTTGTATTGTACGTCCTTCATGTCGCGTGCCATTCGCAGTATCGTGTCCCGATCCCTGTAATTTAGGATGCGTGCAATAATGGGTCTGGATGGTGCTCCCGGCTTAGGTCTAGGTCCCAGTGTCCTATGCGCCCTTTCAACAAGGAACATCTGCGAAAGGCCGGACCCAAACAAGTCCTTCATCATCTGCTCGACATACTGCTCCATGCTGGTGATGTCGGTCGACTCCGCCACCCCTGTGATGCGGATGTTGTTACGCCTTGAGCGAGCCTCCAAATCCTCGTTCTTTTGCTGTATGAGTGCCAAGACTTTTTCCATGCCCTTCATTTGCGTGGCCAGCGCCGTCTGGCTCTCCTCCGTCTCCGCAACACGAGCCTCCAGCCCTTCCACTCTGCCCTCCTGCTTGTCCATTCGCGTCGTAATGCCATCCATGCGCGCCGCTAGCGCGTCCATCTTGCCATCTATTCCCTGCAGGCTTGTTTTTAGGTCCAGAAACATTGATTTAATGTCCACGTCTTGAGAGCCGCCCTGAGCATCCTGCACCGCATCGGGGTCTCGAGTGTTCGGATCCGGTGCTTTTTGCTTGGATTTGTCAAATGTCAGGCGCGGTTGGCGGGTATCAGGCTTGCCCATTGTTACCTCGCAGCGCCAACTGTGGAACGGGGCCTACGCTGTCCCCAAATCGCAATCCAACCGCAGGCCCGCGCCGCGGAGTATGTCCTTCCACGGGGTAGCACGCTTCGTCTGATCAGTTGCGGCACAGATCACCATCCGCCGGCTGCCCCCAGCGCGACCTCCTCACTGCGGGGCTCCCAGGTCAGGGCTTCGCAGCAGCACCTCACAGCGTCGGCGTCGCTCCAGCCCGGCAAAATGGCGTCGCAGTCAGTGTCGGCAAGGCCCAAGCGCCACCACAGGCACAGGCCCCGGACTCCGGGGGGTGCCGGCCCGCTATCTCTTGTTCTTAGGGCCCCAGCAGTAGGCACTCCTCACCGTCTCACAGCCGCAGGGAGACCTACGCCACCGGGTGCCCCCTCGCAGGCCCCCGCGTCGTCGCCGATCCAGGCGCGGCGATCGATCTTCGTCCCTGATCCCAGGGCACAGTGCGGACCCAATAGTCAAAGGGGAGCAGAAGCGACCCACGATCACAGCACGGGTTACCCTGCCGGGCGGATTAGCAGTTCGCGCCCAGCTCGCGGTCTCCCACAGGGCCTCTCTCTGGTCAACAGGCCAGGCGCTCGCGCCACGACCTCCGTAATGGCTTCCGAGCGCGGGGACCCAGAGTGCCCCGATCTCCAGCTCCAGCTCCGCCAGCGGCGGATCCAGTCCAGGGCGAACCGCCTTCGAGTCCCAGCGTCCCCCGAGGGGGCAAAGTCAGTGATCAGGCCTGGGAAGAGCAGCCTCACGCCCGCGAGCAGCACCGCGCCGCTCCTGGCACCAGTCCCACGCCAGTCCCCGGCTTCTAGGAAGGTCGTAGGCCCCGCCTCCGGTGCTCCGCTCGGCAGGCCGATAGTCGCCGCCGCCGCTCACGCCGCGGCAGGGATCCTCTCCGGCCGGGCCCCCACACCAGGGGGTTCAAGCGGGGGCGAGAGGACCGAGACTAGGCACAATTTCGACGGATATTCACCGGATTAATTCGCTCGATCGGTGGAGCTGCGGTTTCAGGCAGCCATTCTGCCTCGCAGCCAAGCCACGCCCCAAATACAGAATGATTAAAGGGGGAATACTCGATTTTAATATTTTAATGATTTGGAATAGAATGTGCCACCTGGTGATCTTGTTTTACTCCGCTCACAAGGGTAACAAACAAACTCCATTGCCCACTAATTGTCTACTTGTTTGATAACCTCTGCAAACTAGATGGATTTGCTAACCTGATTTTATTATAGGCACATGAGCAATCATAAAATCAAAGATCAGGTATGATTTAGTTTTTGTTTAAACTTTATTGTATTGTAATGTACAATAATGTGTTCACTTTTGTAAACATTTTGTGTCCCATGATTCTCAATCCATGTGTGATAAATTAATTTCTTTTGTTTTTTGAATAATATTTTTGGAATGGGTATAGAACACATCCTGCTATTGGAAGGGCCTCTAAACACTTTCTGCAATCTTGTGGATTCACAAATAGTTCTGAGGATTTTATTTCAGCCAAGAGTCTGATTGAGTCTATAAAGAGGGGTGACAATGTTGAGATGCAGTCTGACACTTAGGTAGCTGGCTTTATCTTCTTCTTTGAGCAATAGGGGTATGAGTTTGGTGTTAAGGTTTGAGACAAGAGGAGCGTCTTTAATATTTGTTTGTACGTCTTCTAGGTCAGACATTGCCAGTGAATAGAGTTGTATGAATGTGTGTGTGTTGTGCTTTTGCTGGTGAGCACTGATGGGTACCATGATAGCCAAGCAGTATTCTCTGAGAGTTTTGAATATCATTATACATACTCAGGGGGATATTCTCAAGAACGTGTATTAACCATCGCAAAAGTTACTTAACGCAACCTTCAACATCGCAGTCTATCGCGGGAAATTTACGCCGTGTTAACCAAGTATTCACAACACGGCGGTACCATGCGATAGTCTCCAGATAACGCGTTAACTGACCACATTAAAATCAATGCCACGCTGCAAAAATGCAACACACAAACGCAAAAAAAGCTGCGATGAGGTCAAGCGCGATACAAAAATCTGTGCAAACCAGCTACAGGCCTGCAATTCACACGCCTCAAGTGTGAACAATCACCATAAAAGTAGAAGAAAAACAGACAAACAAATGCCAAACAACAGCGAAGCACAATGGACATTGCCGGAGCAAGTATGGAGGAGAACCAGAACCCCACAAGCCCCCCGGAGGACCAGCCTAGGACCTCGGGGTCAGGGAAGGGCAAGGACAAGAAGAGTAGGAAGAAAACATTCAGTCTGCAGGAAAACAGGATCCTGATAACGGAGGTGGTAGAACACCATCAACTACTGTTGGTCACCTCCACTGTGTCATTGGCAACAAAAAATGGACTATGGCAGTCCATCATGGACAAGGTGAATGTAGTCGGAGTGCTGAAGAGGACAATGGAAGAGGTCAAGAGGCGCTGGAATGATGTCAGTGCAAAAACAGCTGAAACTCGCCAACAACCGGAAGGCTGCAATGCAGACTGGAGGTGGGAGCCCAACGCCACAGGAGGAACTGGACAACATGGAGGAAATGGTGTCCACAGTCATCAGTGGGGAGACGGTGGCAGGAGATGGGGGACCGGACACTGCTCAACAGGACCGGACACAACAGCAACAGGGTGAGTAACGACCAGGGACTGGAGGGACGGGGGGAGATGGGCACAATTACACACATGCACAAGTAAGTAGAGCACATCTGTGGACAAACCATGCACCAGACCACCAACTCCCACCAAGAGACCAATGTACCCAAGTATGCAACATGTCGGCACTGTACAAGCACAGAAGTCAAAGGCACGCCGCATGAAAGGGATAAGGGGCAGCAAAATCAGAGCTGCAGGGGCGACTCCCCCAAAATGCAGCACACACATATCACATGCAGAGCACATCAACATTGACGACAATGTGGCACAATCCGCAAAACACCTATAACAGAACACAGGACACAACTGGTGCCGCTTGGGTGCAGACACTGGCCAATCACATTTGGCATTGCAGGGAAATGTGAGTTGATAATGTACAATTACAAACAAACACACGTCTGTCATCGAAATGTCCACTGTCCCCCATCAAATAGGCAGCTCCTCCCGGGAAACAACCGTTACAACACATGCATTAAAACGCATGCTTTTACTCTGCATGCCATTACAACGAAAACGACTTTCTGTAGGGGGTATAAGGTGTTGGATTCAACTCCGGCACCCTCCCTACTGTTGCACAGACTGGAGTTGGAATAGTAAATTATACTATCATGCTGTCTCTCTGAATTTTCAGTCGCATTATCAATTTCATCATCTTTGAATTGTTGGGCAGCCTGTATAATTGTCATACCCTGTGCTTTCCTATCTCGTTTTGCTTGCTTAATTTCTTTCTGTTTGGCTTCCTTACGTCAAAGGCGGAAAGAGTCAAACATTGCCGGCCGGGCTTTTCTTTTGAATAGAACTGCTTCCAAATTATCTAGCACATCAGAATCGAAACTACCATTTTCTGGCCATTTTAGAACACCATCTTTCTTCGTGTATCGGGTCCATGCCTTATTAAAGGCAATGGGGCCAATACCATGTTTCGAATAGAGCTCATATGTGGGAGTTCCGACCGAAGGAATCGGACAAAAGTCCTCAAGTCGGGAATCCCTATTACAACCTAAGCAACAAAATTCTCCAAACTTAGTCAGACCAGGCATCTCGTGATTTTACCTGACTGTTCACAAACTTCAAGGGGGTAAAACTCGGTTTACGCAGCACAAATGCACTTACCCTCGGCTTCGGCTATTGCAATAGTCGAATCTAAGGACCAGGAGTAAACAACTAAGAAAAAAAAGGACAAAAATTGTGGGCGCAACCCACGAAAATACTTAACTAAGGACGTCTTCTTACGCCAACAGAGGCCCGTCTATCGTCTCCCCTTACCATACATCACCAAAGGAAGGGCCAAGGCAGGTCGGCAGTCAGGGCAGCAGTTGTTAGTAGCCGTCAGGAAGGAGTAACCGCGCTGCAAAAGACCTTCGGACCACTTTCGACATACAGGGGTCGCTTGATGTGGCTCGCGAATCCTCTGGAATTTTCTTGCGGGGTTCCTCACGTCCTTCGGGCAGAACCGGTACCACTGACACCGCCCCACGTTGGGCGCCAGTTGAAGAACCAGAACCTTTTGGGCCTGGCGGCGCAGGGTACGCCTTAATCTCCTGGGTTCTCCTGCTCAGCTACACAGAGACACGGGACACTCTGTTAGGCGTTAGAAGATCAGATTTATTAGCTGCAGCTAGTACAGTTATCCCAGAAGTACACAAGGTAGGTTCTCAGGAGACTGCCACTTCACTCTGTGGCGCACAATCTAATATACCATATAAGTAACATATACATTAACCAAGTATACACCCAGAACATTCACGAAAAAGCCAATAAGTAAAATTGGAAAACAGGACAGAACCAATAGGAGAGATTTGAAAACAAAAGTGTCAGATGACTCGAAGAAACCTCTCCTCCAACTATGTTTGTCACCCCACCCTCAAACTAATTCATTAACGGATTCGTCACAAACTTGCAGGTGGCGAGATACGTTTGTGTGTGTTGGAGGACAGTTGTGAAATGAGAGAATGCTAGCAGAGGACAGTGAAGGCCGGACGATAAGATAAAGTCAGAAAAGAATAGTGTGAACCAACAGATAGTTGAGACGGGGATTAGAAAAACCAGACAGGGATTAGTGTACTCGGCCAGTCCTAACACCAGCTTTGCAAATAGAGGCAGAAGGGCCATTTTAACACGAAGCTGCAGAAAAAGCAGAATAGACTTTGTTCGCCGTGCTGCCTGAGTGATGGCAACACAAAATGGCGGCGGAGCACAAAATGGCAGGTCGATTCGATCGCGATCGGAAATCGAAGTTCCTCAAGGGCCGGCTTCAGCTTGGTTTTGCCCTCTGCGTCATCACCTTCCACTGTCTCCAATGCACTCTGCGACACTCACCTTGGACCTCGACATGGACTGCCATATGCTGTTTGATTCCCAATGACACAGCAATCAGACTGCAGACTTAACTCTTCCTCTTCCTTTGGACTTGTCATTCCCTGAAGGACTATGTCTGGTCCTCCACGGGCCAACATCGTCATGTGGGGTTTGCATGGCCCTGTACTGCTCCAGATGCAACAATCTACTACATTGTGCATTAAGCATTCATATTCACACAGATGTGTCATGTCTATGGTCTTTCAAGTGTGGAAGCATGGATGAATGTAGGCTCACTGGGCTCCTCTTATGTCAATGTGGCTCATGTCGTAGAACAGGGATCACAGGGTGACATATTGCTGAATGCGGTCCGTGTGGCGCTGGCACGACAACTTGGACAAACGCATGAGTTACTTCCTTGTCCAGCCCAGTACGGAACCATGCCCAGGTCCCCGGGGTCATTTACAAACCCTTACGCTGGACTGGCATACGCCAGGCCAGCCCACTCTGCTTACGCTCACAGGGGGGAAGGCAACACTACATGACCCTGGTCTTCCCTGTAGTGATCTGCTGCTCACTGGTGTAGTTGTCAGCATGCCACACACACACCACACCCATCCAGTTCAAGTGTCACAGGACATGTGACCCTGGCATTAAAAAGGGCCATGCGCACATGCTCTATGCCATTTCCACTCTCTATCTGGGTGCATCCGTGTGGTGTTACTGTAGGCAAGAAGGCCTCAGACCCCTGCAACATCACATTCCCCAGGACCAGAGGTGACATGATGGCATCCGCAACACGATGCCCAATCATACAGGGTCCATGACTTTGGGGCACAGACTTGGTGGCACCGGATTCATTGTGGCAGGCACAGGAACACCGTCACGGGATGGTGACTTTGGGTGCACTGAGGTAGGGGCACCTTAAGTGCTGAGCGGGTGTGCAGCCTGCGATGATGCCTGGTCCCGGCGGTCCGGACTGCTCAGGATTTGTGTGCCCTGCTGGACTGCAGTGTAGGTCAGAGGCGGTGGGCAGTGTGGGCCTACCACCACGTAGTGTCGCATCCCGGATCACAGAGTTAGTGGCACCTCAAGGCCTGAGCAGGTGTGCAGCCTGCAATGATGCCGGGTGCACTGGTATGTCCTCTGCCATGGCAAAATCAAGACCCAGAATCAAATGTGAGAACCGGTGGCCTGTGGAGCGGGGCTGCATGATGTGGAGGGTGCTATGTCCGGGGGCCCTGGGCATATGGCTTGCAGCGGCACGTGGTGGGCCCTTATTGCTGCACGCCAAGGGCGGAAGGTGAGCAGTGAGGCCTGGGTGCGCAGGGGCAGGCATGCACCGCTGGGTGGCGGGAGGGGCTGGGTTGCATCTGCCTGGGTGCACAGGGGCGGGCATGGACCGCTGGGCGGCGGGAGGGGCTGGGGTGCATCTGCCTGGGTGCGCAGGGGTGGAAAGGCGATGATGGCGTGTGCAATTGTATGTACTTTGCCATTCATGTATCTGGACTCTGTTTCAGATGACGGATCTGTTTCAGATGTGTGACCTGGTGAACTGCACTACATACCGGCATGTGGTTGGAGACACACCTGTGGCAGCAGGTGAGCAGTGTGGCCTGGGTGCGCATTGTCAGCACTCTCTCTCCCCGTCCATCTCTTCTGTCCGTCTTCGTCTCGCTCCCCCTCTCTGTCCGTCTTTCTCGCGCTCCCCCTCTCTGTCCTTCTTTCCCTCTCTTCCCCTCTCTGTCCGTCTTTCTCTCGCTCCCCCTCCTTCGCTCTCTCTTTGTCCTTTGATGTATGCTAGACACACCTTCTCATCATGATTTTTGTGACCTACGTATTGTCCCGAGGGGAGCTGCCATGTGCCTTCATTTCTGTTCTGTGTTTCTTTGAATACATTTTCATTTGTTACATCGTAGGTGAATGTGTGATGCTCATTTTTGTGACGACACATGCATGTCACCAAATGTGATTGTGCGACATTAGGCGGATTATTTGGTACATGCTTCTGTGTAGTTGATGTGGCAAGTCTTGGGCAGGGGGGAGGGTACCGGGGAGGGGTGGTCCTGGGGTGGTGGCGGTGGGTGTTGTGTCCCTCTTGGGGGTCCGTGCTGCATGATCAGTGGCTCCATGCCATCTGTTGCCCTTCAGGTGAGGCTCTGGTCTGGGCTCCCTTTTCTGTTGCAGGCTGTGGTCCAACTTTTCAACAGGTTAGAGCAAGTATTAATTTCCTGCAGCTAACGTGCCTTATCACCTGTTTTGTGGTGTTGTCGCGGCTTTTTGCACGGGAACGCCTACTCTGCATCTCATTACCGATAGTTGCCGGAGTCATCTGTGGCGATGTTTTTAGCGGCTGCTATCGCAGGTAAACTGGTGCTTGGGGCTGTTAACACCAGCTTGTGAATGGGGTGATAAATGTATCGCGACTTTGGCATCGATAAACTGCCGTTAACCCGGCAATAGCTCCTTGAGAATATGCCCCTATGTTTTTTTGGAACAAATATTGTCTAACGCCAGGCCTACTTTGGGTTGCTGAGGTTTTGCAAACCAAATTATTCAACAATCGTAAAATCTTGTTGAGATTAAGATTATTATTAATACTTTGGAATCTGGATTCTGTTAATAGCATGAGAAGGAAACTCAAGCACACGAGGCTCTACATAAGCAACGACCTATACATATTAACCACCACCTGATCTTCCACCAACCATTGAGAAGACTATGCTGTGCCTCCCTTTCACTCACCCATACTCCCTGTATCTACAAAGCAATAGTGGAGGACATGCTTTATAAATCCTGATTGATCAATTAATTGATTTACTTAATGTTTGTAATGATCTCCTATGCATTGCAGATGGTAGCTTGTTGACCATGCTCATCTTGTCAGCGGGTTTTGACATGGTGTTATTAGCTAGCCTAACTGCTCAGCAAGTGTGCTTTGGTCAGATGTTAATGAACAGAAATATGGATAGTTAAGGCCTATTTGAACAGTAGGTACCTGAAATTGAACTGTGTTTCTCGCTCCAGGGTGCTTGCTTATGGATTTTCACTGGGCTCATCCTGTTCCTCTTTGATGTTTATCATCTACATGAATTATTTTGCCCTGAATTAATTATATTTTCTTTCATTCTTAGGCCTTGTCAGATTATCAGGAAGTCAGGGGTTTAGCAACCCTTGAGGATTTCTTTTGTCTGACTTCTCCAACTGAATGTCAGCAGAGATCTTGACCGCTGGTTCAAAACATATATCTAAAACAAGCTTTGGCAATGCCTTGTTCATGAAAGTGCCTTTTGTGTTACTGATGGGTATAACACTTGATAAGTCATCATGCATGAACTTTGTCACTAATCTTTGCACTCATACACCCATTTATGAATCCACTGACTCATCTGTCCATTCACCCTCTTACACAATCACAATAACATACACACAAACTCAACAACATGTGCATGGTAAACTAAAAGAATACAAGTAGAACAAATAAATCATGCAGCCTTCTAAACACAGAGGGTATATGTTTGCAGTGTGTCCATCTTGCAATGGTATTGTAAATAGTCTATCATTGTTTTAAAGTTCAAGCATGACCGCCACATTTAGAACCAATGTGTTGGCCTTTTTGGAATGGTAAAACAATGATACCCTGTGGAAGTGGCCATGTGTAATGCTGAACACTGCAGATGAATTAAGCGGCAAGCAAGTGACCCATAAGCACTGTCCGGAGAGCTGTAGTATCCACGAAAATAAAGAGGAGAAGCAAAGAAATGAAAGGAGAACAATTAGAAGAGAAAAAAAAAAAACATAAAAGGCTTGCAAACCAGACCTGTTTCTGATGTGCTCACATATTCAGGTGGATGCACATACATGAACCAATGATGGATGCAGTGTGAACCGGTTGTATGCCAGGACAACACTGGCAGTTACCACGCAGGTAAGTATAAATAAGGTAAGTGTTTATATGTGTGTATAAATATATATATACATAAAATTCCGATGGAATTGTCATTATTAATAAGGTTGCACTTCAATATAATGGTGATACGTTAAAGATTTTACACTCTATGCACCTTAAACCGGCCTATGTAACATCCTTGTATTTAATAATAATAATTTTTGGGTTGGGATATGAAATATGCCCTTGCCACGAGTTAATGATTATTATTTAATGATTTGGTTTTTACTGTGGTCCAAAATGTCAAAAATTGGGAATTTAACCTAGAGTATCGTATTATGTTAAATGTTGTCAGGAGACCCTCTTTAATGTCAGTCTGAGACCAAGGTTGCTGAGATGGCCAAAACGCATCATGGTTGACGAAGAATAAAGCAAAAAAAAAATGCATTGGTGTAGGCTCTGTTTTGTTATTGGATATTGACAAAATTACTCTGATATATATGTATATACATATATGTATATATATGACGGGGGTCATGGAGAAACAAGTAGAAAAGTTAACGGTGACACCACCCCCCCAGGACCTGACGACTCCATAACCATCATCAATTTGGCAAACACAAACTTGAAGGCAGCGGAGGAGCAGCTGCTGTCCTTGGAGCTCACTTACTGTCCAGATTCTAATTTTTATTACACACAAACACATGTAGATGTGTATCAATTTATTAGGAAGTTGAAACTCCAGAAGTTCTACAAATTACAGCCACAAATCCAGACAAATTTCAACCCAACTACCACTATATCCAGTACATCAGATTTGGTAGTTGCAGACTATGATTTATTGAAAGACTTACAGGAGTTATCAAATGAAGCTGAAATCTCCCAATGAGATGGACAACTGGGGGTGTATATGGTAGACGGTACAGGACATGAATTCCAGGGATCTGGAGCAGTGAATTGGAGTAAGCCAGATACACCCTTCAAAGTCAAATCTACATTTACACCAGTTACCGTGAGGGAATCAGTAGATGTGTTTAATGAATTAGTTGTGGCTCAAATAAAGAAACTCAACATTACAAATAACAAAAAAGAAAAATAACAAATCATGAAAGAAAATATGGACAGCTCATGGCTAAACTCAAGAAAGAGGGGAATATAATAATCAGAAACTCAGATAAAGGGGGGAATATAGTGCTTTGGCCCCTGGCAGGTACAAAACCATGCGGGACCAGCTCTATACTAAATTACTGGCATGGAAAAGTTTGGGTTTGCTTAACTTGGAAGAGCTCAAATTCCTAAGAAAGGACCACCCCAAAACTCCCGTCATCTATTTCTTTCCGAAGGTGCATAAGCACATTGAAAAGCCACCTGAAAGGCCCATCATTGCAGCCTGTGATGGGCCTTTAGGGAATCTGTCGAGGTAAATAGACTTATTTTTGCAGGAACATGTCCATGGTCTGGAGTCATATATTCAGGATACTAGTGACTTCATTCGAAAGATTCAGGATGTGGCATGGTGAAAAGGATATTGCAATGGGATAGAGGCAGTGGACTACTTTTTAGCAAGAAGACCGATAGAGTACAGGCAGCACAATCGAATGTTGATGAATATGCTGGTTTTCTGCTTGGAAAATAATTTTTTCTTATTAAAAAAACAAATGTATAAGAAGGTACAAAGGGTTGCAATGGGGGCGAGCTTCTCCCCCAGCTATGCCTGTATCTCTATGGGCTGGTGGGAGGAGAGGGTCCTGAGAAAGCAGTATGAACAAATTTATAGTGGGAATGTGGTGTCCTGGCTAAGATACATCGACTATCTCATTATTGTATGGAATGGTACACAGACAGAAGCCAGATATTTCATTTCTGTGAACGATGTCAATCTTGCATTTACATCTTGTACTAGTGACAGTAGTGTCACATTCTTGGATGTAAAAGTTACAGTAAATGATGAAATCTTAACCACCTCACTGTACCGAAAAGATACACCTTGGCATATTATCTACTGGCGGTCGCCAGTAGATAGTTATAGTTAGGACCATGTTTCCATAGGAAATCCGCAACATTCTATTTGGAATAACTTTGGCGCCGGTCGACGAATCCTCGTGAAATTTTCAAAACTAATGGGGCGCTACGCTCCGCTCCTACCCTGAAAGTCTCGGGGGGATTCGTCAAGCGGGGGCTGAGAAAAAAGGGGGGTCCCAAAATGCATTTTCCCCATGCATTTTTCCATAGGACCTTTAGACACAGCTACAGCCCGAACGGCTGAACAGAGTTACTTGAAATTTGGCAGAGAGGTAGTCTACAGGTCAAGGATGTGCCTTTTGTAGGTTTGGTGTAAATCTGTTCAGTATTTCCTAAGAAAATAGCATTTAAATCAATATATATATCTGTAAGCGCGCTCCGAGCACGCACCGTAAGCTTACCGTACGCGTACGGTGCTGTGCGCGTGCGCGATTCTGATTGGCTGTTAGATCTTAGTAAACATTCGAATCGGTCGAAACCAGGAAGTGTCGGCCGCCATTTTCTCTCTCGCACTCTGAGGGGGGGAGGAAAAACAAAGTTGGGTAACATGAAAAGGGGCAGGCTAGACAGCTCCTAACCACCTAGCCTTGGTTACGGTGTCCCAAAAGAACCCCCAAGGCCAAAAATTCTATTTTTTTTTTTTGAAAAAACGCCGAATGTGCTTACCATACGCGTACGGCCAAAAATAAATGAAAAAAAAACAAAATCCACATAACCCCCCCCCCCCGTGTGCAAAAGGTGCCCGTGGTGCACCTTTTGTGCATGGCATATCACTCAATTGAACATTTAATAGATAACCTTTCACAACGAAGCGCATAATATGTCCTCCGTGTGCGGACGGTGCGCGAAGGGCATCGTGCGTACATGGCCCATCCAGCATAACGTGGGCACGGCACTAACTGCGTAAAGTGGGCGCGCGGTGCGCGAAGCGCACCGCGCGCTCACTGTACATGCACGGTGCGCGAAGCGCACCGTGCGCGCACGGAACGAACTGCGTGAAGTGGGCGCGCACGCCACGAACGGCGAAAAGTAACTTAGCATTTAAAAAAACGTACAAATTCACTGAAAAAACCATAGGTTTCACACACGTTATAGTTAGGAATTAGCATTTAAAAAACCTTGCAAATTCACTGAAAAAACCATAGGTTTCACACAAGTTATAGTTAGCTGTACATTTCACTCGTAAAAAACCAATGAAATTCCACGTTATAGTTAGTGCAGGCAACTATAACTCACGCGACCGCAATCCTCTTCTGATGCTAATACTGTATTTAGAAACTTATTTGCCCATGTCTTCTTCCATTAAATTTTAGCTATACATATATTACAAATATTTTTTTTTCATAAAGACACATATGTCATCAGCAGAGGATTGTGGTCGCGTGAGTTATAGTTGCCTGCACTAACTATAACGTGGAATTTCATTGGTTTTTTACGAGTGAAATGTACAGCTAACTCTAACTTGTGTGAAACCTATGGTTTTTTCAGTGAATATATATATAAAACATATTTAAACTTTAGAGAAACACACAGTCACTGGATGATGTCATCCTCGATGTCATCAGTGATGTCATTTGAGATGTCATCAGTGATGTCATCAGTGATGACATTGACCATGTCATGAATGATGTAATATGTGACATCATCAGTAGTGCATTGCGGGGGCGCAAGTTATAGTTAGCTGAACTAACTATAACAGCCGAATTTCTCTGGTTTTGTACGAGTGAAGTGTCCAACTAACTATAACATCCCTGAAACCTATGTTTTTTTCAGTGAATTTCTAAGGTTTTTTAAATGGTAATTTATAACTATAACGTCTCTGAAACCTGTGGTTTTTTCAGTGAATTTCAAAGGTTTTTTAAATGCTAATTTGTAAGTATAATTTTTATAATACCTATCTTTTTGTCTGAAAATTGCAAGTTTTTTATAAATGATATTTTGTAACTATAAAATCTTATAATTATTTTCTCTTATTTTTTCCTTTTATTTTAAATATGTAGTCTTATGTCTTTTAAAATATATATATATATATATATATATATATATATTTTCCATCAAAGTGCTCTTGCGCTCGAGAGGGCACACACGGCATCCCAGCAGTTCAGCTTTTCTCGCCTCTCTCAGCTCTCATGCCCTTCCTCCAAATGTATAACCAAATCCCGACGCGTTTCGAGGCTGTTCCGCCTCTTCATCTGGGGACAAACACAGAAGCAGACAGGAAACTCTCCTCTTGTTTCCATTACTTTTTATTGGAAATCACCGCCCTAAGTGGGCGTGGCTCGCCGTGTTCACCATCAAGCATGATGGTCTACGTAGTCCCTGAGGTGAGTTGTAAGTCTCCCTATAGTAGGTTGTGTGCTTCTATGTTCAATTTCAGTCCATTTTCAAGCCTTTAGTAGGAAGTGAAGAACGGGGCACTTGAGCTGTTAGTTAAAACGGAACGTCGTATCCGAGGGTGATGAGCAGTTCTCCACCACGGTCTCTCTGCTAGCAGTATCGTCTTCTGCAGACAGAGCGGTGCACCTCTCCACGACCAAGGGCAGCCGTGTATATATTTTCCATCAAAGTGCTCTTGCGCTCGAGAGGGCACACACGGCATCCCAGCAGTTCAGCTTTTCTCGCCTCTCAGCTCTCATGCCCTTCCTCCAAATGTATAACCAAATCCCGACGCGTTTCGAGGCTGTTCCGCCTCTTCATCTGGGGACAAACACAGAAGCAGACAGGAAACTCTCCTCTTGTTTCCATTATCTTTTTATTGGAAATCACCGCCCTAAGTGGGCGTGGCTCGCCGTGTTCACCATCAAGCATGATGGTCTACGTAGTCCCTGAGGTGAGTTGTAAGTCTCCCTATAGTAGGTTGTGTGCTTCTATGTTCAATTTCAGTCCATTTTCAAGCCTTTAGTAGGAAGTGAAGAACGGGGCACTTGAGCTGTTAGTTAAAACGGAACGTCGTATCCGAGGGTGATGAGCAGTTCTCCACCACGGTCTCTCTGCTAGCAGTATCGTCTTCTGCAGACAGAGCGGTGCACCTCTCCACGACCAAGGGCAGCCGTGTATATATTTTCCATCAAAGTGCTCTTGCGCTCGAGAGGGCACACACGGCATCCCAGCAGTTCAGCTTTTCTCGCCTCTCTCAGCTCTCATGCCCTTCCTCCAAATGTATAACCAAATCCCGACGCGTTTCGAGGCTGTTCCGCCTCTTCATCTGGGGACAAACACAGAAGCAGACAGGAAACTCTCCTCTTGTTTCCATTACTTTTTATTGGAAATCACCGCCCTAAGTGGGCGTGGCTCGCCGTGTTCACCATCAAGCATGATGGTCTACGTAGTCCCTGAGGTGAGTTGTAAGTCTCCCTATAGTAGGTTGTGTGCTTCTATGTTCAATTTCAGTCCATTTTCAAGCCTTTAGTAGGAAGTGAAGAACGGGGCACTTGAGCTGTTAGTTAAAACGGAACGTCGTATCCGAGGGTGATGAGCAGTTCTCCACCACGGTCTCTCTGCTAGCAGTATCGTCTTCTGCAGACAGAGCGGTGCACCTCTCCACGACCAAGGGCAGCCGTGTATATATTTTCCATCAAAGTGCTCTTGCGCTCGAGAGGGCACACACGGCATCCCAGCAGTTCAGCTTTTCTCGCCTCTCTCAGCTCTCATGCCCTTCCTCCAAATGTATAACCAAATCCCGACGCGTTTCGAGGCTGTTCCGCCTCTTCATCTGGGGACAAACACAGAAGCAGACAGGAAACTCTCCTCTTGTTTCCATTACTTTTTATTGGAAATCACCGCCCTAAGTGGGCGTGGCTCGCCATGTTCACCATCAAGCATGATGGTCTACGTAGTCCCTGAGGTGAGTTGTAAGTCTCCCTATAGTAGGTTGTGTGCTTCTATGTTCAATTTCAGTCCATTTTCAAGCCTTTAGTAGGAAGTGAAGAACGGGGCACTTGAGCTGTTAGTTAAAACGGAACGTCGTATCCGAGGGTGATGAGCAGTTCTCCACCACGGTCTCTCTGCTAGCAGTATCGTCTTCTGCAGACAGAGCGGTGCACCTCTCCACGACCAAGGGCAGCCGTGTATATATTTTCCATCAAAGTGCTCTTGCGCTCGAGAGGGCACACACGGCATCCCAGCAGTTCAGCTTTTCTCGCCTCTCTCAGCTCTCATGCCCTTCCTCCAAATGTATAACCAAATCCCGACGCGTTTCGAGGCTGTTCCGCCTCTTCATCTGGGGACAAACACAGAAGCAGACAGGAAACTCTCCTCTTGTTTCCATTACTTTTTATTGGAAATCACCGCCCTAAGTGGGCGTGGCTCGCCGTGTTCACCATCAAGCATGATGGTCTACGTAGTCCCTGAGGTGAGTTGTAAGTCTCCCTATAGTAGGTTGTGTGCTTCTATGTTCAATTTCAGTCCATTTTCAAGCCTTTAGTAGGAAGTGAAGAACGGGGCACTTGAGCTGTTAGTTAAAACGGAACGTCGTATCCGAGGGTGATGAGCAGTTCTCCACCACGGTCTCTCTGCTAGCAGTATCGTCTTCTGCAGACAGAGCGGTGCACCTCTCCACGACCAAGGGCAGCCGTGTATATATGGAAACAAGAGGAGAGTTTCCTGTCTGCTTCTGTGTTTGTCCCCAGATGAAGAGGCGGAACAGCCTCGAAACGCGTCGGGTTTGGTTATACACTTGGAGGAAGGGCATGAGAGCTGAGAGAGGCGAGAAAAGCTGAACTGCTGGGATGCCGTGTGTGCCCTTTCGAGCGCAAGAGCACTTTGATGGAAAATATATACACGGCTGCCCTTGGTCGTGGAGAGGTGCACCGCTCTGTCTGCAGAAGACGATACTGCTAGCAGAGAGACCGTGGTGGAGAACTGCTCATCACCCTCGGATACGACGTTCCGTTTTAACTAACAGCTCAAGTGCCCCGTTCTTCACTTCCTACTAAAGGCTTGAAAATGGACTGAAATTGAACATAGAAGCACACAACCTACTATAGGGAGACTTACAACTCACCTCAGGGACTACGTAGACCATCATGCTTGATGGTGAACACGGCGAGCCACGCCCACTTAGGGCGGTGATTTCCAATAAAAAGTAATGGAAACAAGAGGAGAGTTTCCTGTCTGCTTCTGTGTTTGTCCCCAGATGAAGAGGCGGAACAGCCTCGAAACGCGTCGGGATTTGGTTATACATTTGGAGGAAGGGCATGAGAGCTGAGAGAGGCGAGAAAAGCTGAACTGCTGGGATGCCGTGTGTGCCCTCTCGAGCGCAAGAGCACTTTGATGGAAAATATATATATATATATATATATTTGATTTGCATAAATAGTGGAGTCGCGTACCCATCGTGTACCTATCACGGTGGGTGCGCAAATTCAAGCCGCCATATTGCTAAGGTCGAGAAAGCTGCGCGTTTGGCATGCAATGGGTACGCAGTGTCTGGCCCCGCTTAACGTGACATACATATGGGATCGCGTCATGTGCGCATTTGGTATGTGACTGGTGCACGGTGCTTGGCTCCGCGCAACGTGATATACATATGGGATCGCATCATGTGCGCGTTTGGTATGCAACATGTGCGTGGTGTCAGGACCCACGTGACATCATATACATGCTGGGTCGCGTCGGGGGCACGACTTCAGTAAAAAAAATTATGTTTGAAAACTATCTGTATATAACTTTATTGTATATATGAGGGCAAGAGATTATTTAAACTATTTAAAAAAATTTATATATTTCTACTTGTAATAAAATTATATTATTGGTATATTTTCGCGGAGTCACGCCGGGTGTGAAGTGGTTGCACGCCGGGTGCGCGACTTCCATGGGACTTTAAAAGAAAGCATTTGATTGGTTTTTAAGGTTTCCTATTATAACAGTTGAAGGACCCCACCCATTTTATTCATTCTCTGTGCAGCATTTGAGGACAGAGACCTGTTGTATTTTTGGGAGTTATATTGACAATTTTGTTTTTGTGTTTGCTGGAAAAGGTTACAATGGCTTTCTCAAATCCACAAATAGACCATCCTTCTGAAGATGAAAACTTGGATCCACCTACCAAGAAAAGACCTGAGTCTATTGTTTGAAAGTTTTTCAGCATACCTGATGGTGAAAAAAAGGTGAATGCTCAAAAGGTGAGCTGCAAACTATGTCCCAGGATTCTTTTGAGAGGCAGTGACAAGAAATATTCGTGTGGGACTTCCAGCATGTTTAGACATTTGCAAACCATACATCCGAAACATATTGCACGTGAACAGCTGCGACGTGCCCAAGAAGCCACACAGCAAAGTGACCAGGCAGCACTTCTGGAGCCTCAAGCTCCACATCTTGTGGTCCAGACATTCAAGTTGAGTTTGCGACCCTAGAACAGCATTGCATGAAATTCAAGGCAATTTTATGTTGTGGGGAGCTGTCAGTTGACGCTGTTTGTTCTCCAGCAAGAATTCATTGCTGCTATTTTTTTTTTTCTGTTGGAATGACTACATAATTCCCAAGGTAAAAGTTTTGTCTGTTGTTTTTTCCTTTTTCAAAAAACACCCAAAAAATTGACAAAATAGTTTAAAAAACACAAAAATTTTACAAAACAAAAAAGAAGAAAAAAAGAGTTATTTTCATAACTACCTTATTTGGTTAAAAAAGAGAAATAACTGCATGCTAATGTGTGGGTGATTGCATGAATACATGGGTAGTGACTGCATGATTAGAGTGCAGCAAGGAGAGTGCATGGTGAATTTATAAGTGCTTGGGTATTGGTGCAGTGATTGGATAAGTACATGGTGCTGGCAGGGTGATTGAAAGAGTGCTCACGGAGTGACAGGGGGAATGCTGGACTGCATGGGTAGTGCATAGGGGATTGCAGCAGTGCATATGTTAGTGACTGGGTTATTGGATGAGCACACCGGTAGTGCCTAGGTGACTGGAGAATGCAAGGAGAGTGCATGGTGAATTTATAAGTGCTTGGGTATTGGCGGAGTGTTTGTATTATTACATGGTAGTGGCTCGGTGACTAGAGGAGTGCACAGGGAGTGACAGAGTGATTGCTGGACTGCATAGGTACTACCTAGGGATTGGAAGAAGTGAATGAGTAGTGTGTAAATTGTTAGAGTACTGCATGGGTAGTGCATAGGTTATTGCAGCAGTGCATGTGTTAGTGACTGGGTCATTGCATGAGTACACGGGTACTGACTGGATGATTACAGTATTGCAAGGAGACTGCATTGTGAATTTATAAGTGCTTGGGTATTGGCAGAGTGTTTGGATTTGTACATGATAGTGACTTGGTGACTAGAGGAGTGCACGGGGAGTGACAGTGTGATTGCTGAAGTGCATGGGTAGTACCTGGGAAAATAAAGGTGCAAATGAGCAGTGTGTTGGTGGTTAGAGGACTGCATGGGTAGTGCACATGTGATTGTGGCAGTTCATGTGTTAGTGCCTGGGTCATTGCATGAGTACATACGTAGTGACTGGATGATTAGAGTACTGCAAGGAGACTTCATGGTGAATTTATAAGTGTTTGTATTTTGGCGGAGTGATTGAATAAGGACATGGGACTGGCTGGGTGATTGGAACAGTGCACAGGGAGTGACAGGAGGATTTCTGGACTGCATGGGTAGTACTCTGGGGATTGTAGCACTGCATGAGTTAGTGCCTGGGTCATTGCATGAGTACATGGGTAGTGACTGGGTGATTAGAATACTGCAAGGAGAGTGCATGGTGAATTCATAAGTGCTTTGGTTTTGGCGCAGTGATTGGATAAGTACATGGTGCTGGCTGGATGATTGGAATAGTGCACGGGAAGTGACAGGAGGATTGCTGGACTGCAAGGGTTGTGCTCTGAGGATTGTAGCACTGCGTGAGTTAGTTCCTGGGTCATTGCATGAGTATGTGGGTAGTGACTGGATGATTAGAATGCTGCAAGGAGAGTGCATGGTGAATTTATAAGTGCTTCGGTTTTGTTGGAGAGATTGGATAAGTACATGCTGCTGGCTGGGTGACTGTAGGAGTGTATGGGTACTACCTGGGTATTTGCAGTGTCTAGGCGGTTAGAGGATAGTATGGGAAGTACACAGTTGAATGTAGTACTGCATAGGTAGTGCTTGGGTTACTTAGTCTTACTTTTTTCATAGTAGATATGAAAGTCATTGAAACAATTTTTGCAGTTCTTTTTTATAATCTATACTTTAAAAAGTTTCAAACTTTATAATGTGGGTCTGTAAAAGAGAAGAAAAAATACAGTTATAACATATAATATTATAGTTTTAAGAACACAACACAACATAACATATTCAGTTTGCCTTTTTTGCTTTTTTCAGAATATATTGAATTTCACCATACACTGTGAGTTCAATGTTGCTCATCATGTAACAGCGGGCAAAAAAATACAATCAATAAGATTGTTAAAAATAAACAAATCTGTGTTCAAAATAATTACAACAAAATAAACATTGCATATAATACAAAGATCAAATATATGAAATATTTCTTTCTAATACAATTTCAAAGAACAGAAAAGATAGCTAAATCAGCCACCTTTAGGCCGAATGATATTTCCAAAATGATTTGCATTGAGAATATCCAAAATAAACTTCTTAGTTTATATTGACCTCTTCCCAATAGGTTGAATGATGTTTCTGAATTTGTTTGCATTGCAAATTTCCAAAAGAATCTCATTAATTCCTGTTGACATCTTCCCAATAGGCCGAATGATGTTCTCAGAAATTTGGCATCAAAAATATTAGGTATGAATTTAGTAATTTATTAGGCAATCAATATTTGAATTGCAAATGGGCATCATTACAATGTGTCCATCCTTTATTGCACTTTAAATACATAGTGTAGTGTCCAGATGTTGTAGAAGCTCCATCGTGGAAAATAATTGCACTGCTTTGAAAGTTTTTCGTGAAATTGACAGCTGACTTGCCCCAAATTCTTTAATATTAGTATCAAATTTTATTCCATCTGGTCTACAAAGTTGTATCATTAAAATGACATATTGTCCAAATCTTTCTATAAATAATGTTGATAACATTTCAGATTTGCACTGACTACATTCCATATTTTGATTTGCTGATTTTACAAATTTTTTAAAAGACACTGTTTTACAATCTGGTATTAAATATATGAATCTTTCAGTGTCTATTTCAGTGTTAGAAGTAAATGTGCAATCTACACATTCATGTTTCCATCTGTAACAAAGTCCAAACAGATTTTCAATTTGTATTCCTTCATCTTCCAATACTGCAAGCATAAACATAAGAAATTCCCATACCCCCAGCATGTACGCGCTGGGGGTACGGTGCATACATATGCGTTGGGGGTACGCACCGTACATACGTGCTGGGGTACGGTGCGTACATACGCGCTGGGGGTACTGTGCGTACATACGTGCTGGGGGTACGCACCGTACACACACAACACACTGGGGTGTATGCCTGTACGACTCGTACCCCTGGGGACTCAGCATTTACGGCTGTTATTGGCTCCCGTAAAAAAAGAGCCGTACGGAGTGACGTAGGAACGATTCGTACTTGCTGGGCCATAAAACGCTGCTTAAATACGTACGGACGTCGTGTACAGGCTGTTCCGGATCAGAATCGTAGCTATTTATTACCCGTACGGTCTTTTGTACGATTCATAGGGAAATAGGCTTTCTGTACGAATCGTACTTCCTAGGTTGTACGGACAGTTTACTGGGTACGAGTCGTACAGAGAAAACGCTCTGTACGACGATTCGTACGGCCTTTTTCCATGATTTGAATCGGCCCCCTGGAGATAATTTGGAAAAACTGTGCGTTCAATGCTATCTTTACATGCACTAAAAGAATCTTCATAGCACTGAAAAATCTCCAAGTAATTCCAGTTCCGTACACCAAGGTTTGAAGAGTTGCAGAAGTGCTTAATAGTAAAATTCCCTTTTATCAGGAGTATCGCAAATCAGTTTCCTGTGATTAATCAGATTTCCTTTACTATGTTTCACCAAACATCCTTCTGAACCAATCACTGCATATTTTTCTTCATTCATGTTCTCTGTAATATTTCTCTTAAAACTGTAATATTGCAGCACTTTATAGAGACATATGTTTTCAAGATGAGGACTTCTATTTGGATAGTACGTATCCAACATGTTTGTTTTAACAATATCTGTGCTTTGCGGTTCATTTAATGCTAAATATTCAATTTCTTGAATAGATTTAAGTGCTCGATTTCGTGTTGCAGCAAGACCTAGACTAACCCAAATGATTCCTCTTGACTTTGAAACTAAAGCTGTACAATTTCTTACTAGTGGGAAATTTCATCCCACATTTCTTTCAAATCAGTCTTTTCAGATTTTGTTATGTATGAAGTTACATACCGAGCAACAGCAATGGAATTATCCGCAACATACTGGATATCCATATTAGCATTTCTCATTAACAAAATAACTGGATTATAATCATTAATATACTTTGATTGTTCACTTCTTTTTCAATTGTAAGTATTTTTGGGAGATTTTCTAGTGATACTATGCCTCACTGCTGACATGAAACTGTTGACTCTTCTTTTGTATATTACTGGACGTGGAAATCCAAAACGACATTTGGTATAAAACTTTTCCTTTTACTTGTATTTCCGTCAACAGTATTTGCCACATCGATCAGTTTGGAACCGTAAGACTTGTTGCCTTAAGGTGTTTTCTTCTCTTGTTTTTGGTATAGCACATGTAACATAGTCTTCAATAAAAGATAAAACAGTCTCATCTGAATAAGTTCCAAATGTTGGTGCATCCTTGATCCATAAAAGCATATGTATATGAGGAGCACCTCTAGCTTAATACTCCTTTCTCTAAAAGAAATCAAGAACTTCTCCAAGGGGAGGATTGTTTTTATTGCAGATAAAAGACATCATAGCTAGAAACTTATAATTAAAATATCTACACACATTTACTGGATCAGGTTCTGCAGGTGTCTTGAATTCAATGTTTTTAATATTTGAATTTGCTTCTCGGAAAAATTTGAGTAATCATCCCATGCGCATTCAGCACAGCTTAGCGTAACAAACCACGTAGGAGTTCCTAAGTTCCTTAACATACATTTACGTTCTCCATGATGACGATACCAATACTCATTAGTACCAAGTTGACACGCCATCAAATTAATCAATTGAGATTCTAAATGATCATCAATCTGATGTACTTTGTCCATGAGTTCCTTTGCAGAAACATTTTGAAGATGAACTCCTGTTTTTATTATGTGGTTGACTGCATATGAAAGTCCAGGCAAATCAATTTCAAACAAAAGATGAAATATATATGGGATACATTGTCGAAATCTTGGATATTCTGAGTACAATCTTGTTGTACGATATTCTGATGCAGGAATCTGTACTGGTTGTTCATCATGTCGTCCACCTTTACCAGTGGGGAAGAGCAGTGGAAAACAACGAGCTTCCAAGCTTTTTTCCCAAACACTCATGGGAGTGCATTTCACTTTCTTCATGTGGAATAATTCAATAGTATTTCCCATCACTTCTTTGGAATGTAAAGGATGTACACTATAATGTTCATAAATTTCTTCACTATTGGACATATCCACTTTTTCAATTTGGCCACTTGAAATTTCGCTATAATCTCCTAAAACTAATTCTTCATCTTCCACATACACATTTTTGAAGTAATCATTGTTTTTTATGAGATATAGCGTAGCCTTTTGCACTTTACTCACATCTACTAATTCTTGCCATATTTTCCGACTCTTTGTAGGATCACCATTAACTAGAATAACTACAGGTTCTATTTCCTCTTTCTCTACACCAATAGTTTAAATATTTTTCTTTAAATCTAAAGGTAAATACACAACTCTTCCTTTTAAACCTCTGTGTAAATCTGTGAGGGGCAACTTACCTGTTTTAGGCTCCTTACGAACAATAGCCTGAAACGGGTGCACAGATTGAATCAGAATGGAATCATAAGTATTTAAATCTACCAGCTCTGGAGGAATACCTACCAACTCTAGGTTATTATGTACAACTTTAGCTGGCATTTTGTTATCCTCAAATTTGGTATAACAATATTTACAAATACGTTGATCACTACCCAAATCAAAGCAATATTCTACCAACAAATACGTTGCAAAAACCTGCCACTTATCATTGTTCTCTTTTTCACTTTTTAAATACAGATCAACATTCCTAGTTTGATTTTTATAGTGAGTTCGCCGACAACAAATACAAACATAATTTGGTTTTTCACAACTAATTACCTTAAACATTGTAATTTCTTCTTCAAACTTCTTAGTACTAATATCTTGCACGTCTTCTTCAACACCTACTTCTATCAATGTCTCACTTTCTCTACACTCATGTTCAGGACCAAAGTAAAGAAACTCTATTTCATCACAAACTTTTTTTAGATCTGATACTGACCCATGCAAAATAGCACTACTTAAATCAATTAAAATTATTGCTGGACTTTTTGCATAGTACAATCTTCTGACTAACTTCCGCATTTGAGAGTGATGTACTGCTAACATTCTGAAATGATAAAAAACACTTTGACACACTTTTCTAGAAAGACAAGCCAGAGAATGACCTTGCAAACCAGTGTTTTCTCACTTTGCAAAGATTTAGTCTTTGCAGCATCTAAATCTATTGTTTAACACTTTTGTTACTGTATGCTCGTACGAAATTTCATAAAATATCAATAGACTCCTGTCGTATACTACAAATACTACTACAATCCCAAGAATAGACTGGGACTTTAGTATATCTCCCTAGAACTTCATCAGCTATCACTTCTTCTACATTTCTAGGAACCATTTTTTCTTTTTCAATTGCACAACCGTTCTTCACTTCATAAGCGCGACCACTGGTATCAACTGCGTGAACTAATGTATTGGTTTGAAAATAGCTCTCTTTATTAAATAAAGGCTCTGAACTTGAAGTGTACTTCCATTCACCCATAAAAATATCACAAAAGTGAGTTCTGTTAATTAGTCTCTTCTTTTTACTTTTGGCCTTCATAAAATGTATTGGCTTATCTAATGATCGAATTCTGTTTAAAACTAAAATGAATAATTTCCCTTTTAATTCAAAAGCCTTCTCAACAATAGTTTCAATCTGTTTCTTCTTTTTATAAAATGCTGATGTTTTTTATATAATTCTTGCCATCTTTTAATAAATCGAATACTACTCGATTGTGAAACATTCTTTTCCCTATTTCATCAAATTGATTCTTTTTCCTTTTACCATAGATTGTTTTTTCAAAACATGATTTGCCATTAATATGTCCTTTTTTCATTTAATTTTTCTTTGTTCCTGAGATATCCTTTCTACTTTTTACATTATGCAAACTGTTTCTAGTCCTTGAAAGTCTTTTAATAAATTCTTTTGATCTCTTACCACAAGAATTTTTCTTTTTACCCACATGTTGTAGTTCATCAAATTCTTGCTGTTGTCTTTTCTTTAAATAATATTCTTTTTTTTCTTGTTTCCTCTGAATGATGATGAAGAATATCTGAAAAAAATTATATAATATTATTAATATACCTTAATAGAAATATACTGTTCTATTACTACACAAACACGACATGCATAAAAAACAATTAAATGCTTTCCTTTGAAATCACATTGGGATTGGTGCACTATACAGGTAATACCTGGATAATTGGAGGAGTGAATGAGTAGTGTTTAGGTGTTTAGAGGACTGCATGGTTAGAGGACAGGGAATTGTAGCAGTGCATGAGTTAGTACCTGGGTCATTGCATGAGTACATGGGTAGTGACAGGATGATTAGAGTGATGCAAGGAGAGTGCATAGTGAATTTATAAGTGCTTTGGTTTTGGCGCAGTGACTGGATAAGGACATGGGACTGGCTGGGTGATTGGAGAAGTGCATAGGTAGTAACAGGGAGACTACTGAACTGTATAGGTAGTGCTCAAGGGATTGTAGAAGTGCATGAGTTAGTGCCTGGGTCATTGCATGACTACATGGGTACCAACTGGAAGATTAGAGTACTGAACGGAGAGTGCATGGTGAAATTATAAGTGCTTGGATTTTGGTGCAGTGATTGGATAAGGACATAGGACTGGCTGGGTGATTGCAGAAGTGCATAGGTAGAAACAGGGAGATAACTAAACTGTCTAGGTAGTGCTCAAGGGATTGTGGAAGTGCATGAGTTAGTGCCTCGGTCATTGCATGAGTATATGGGTAGTGACCGGATGATTAGAGTACTGCAAGGAGAGTGCCTCGCGAATTTATAACTGCTTGGGTTTTGGCGCAGTGATTGGATAAAGACATGGGACGGTCTGGGTGATTGGAGGAGTGCATACGTAGTAACAGGGAGATTACTGAACTGTATAGGTAGTGCTCAAGATATTGTAGAACTGCATGAGTTAGTGCATCGGTCATTGTATGAGTATATGGGTAGTGACTGGATAATTAGAGTACAGCAAGGAGAGAGCATGGTGAATTTATAAGGGCTTGGGTTTTGGTGCAGTGATTTGATAAGGACATGGGACTGGCTGGGTGATTGGAGGAGTGCATAGTTAATAACAGGGAGATTACTGACCTGTATAGGTAGTGTATTATGGATTTTATAAGTGCATGAGTTAGTGCTTGAGTCATTGCATGACTACATGGGTACTAACTGGAAGATGAGAGTACTGCAAGGAGAGTGCATGATGAATTTATAAGTGATTGGGTTTTGGCGCAGTTATTGGATAATGACATGGGACTGGCTGGGTTATGGAAGGAGTGCATAGGTAGTAACTGGGAGATTACTAAACTGTATAGGTAGTGCTCAAGGGATTGTAGAAGTGAATGAGCTAGTGCTTCGGTCATTGCATGAGTACATGGGTAGTGACTGGATGATTAGAGTACTGCAAGGAGAGTGCATGGTGAATTTATAAGTGCTTGGGTTTTGGTGCAGTAATTAGATACGGACATAGGACTGACTGGGTGATTGGAGATGTGCATAGGTGGTAACAGGGAAATGAATGAACTGTATATGTAGTGTTGAAGGGATTGTAGAAGTGCATGAGTTAGTGCCTGGGTCATTGCATGACTACATGTGTACTAACTGGAAGATTAGAGTACTGCAAAGAGTGTGCATGGTGAATCTATAAGTGCTTGGGTTTTGGCGCAGTGATTGGATAAGGACATGGGACGGTCTGGGTGATTGGAGGAGTGCATAGGTAGTAACAAAGAGATTACTAAGCTGTATAGGTAGTGTTCAAGGGATTATAGAAATGCATGAGATAGTGCCTGAGTCATTGCATCAGTCCATGGGTAGCGACTGGATGACTAGAGTACTGCAAGGAGAGTGCCTCGCGAATTTATAAATGCTTGGATTTTGAAGCAGTGATTGGATAAGGACATAGGACTGCCTGGGTGATTGCAGGAGTGCATAGATAGTAACAAGGAGATTACTGAACTGTATTGGTAGTGCTCAAGGGATTGTAGAAGTGTATGAGTTAGTGCCTGGGTCATTGCATGAGTACATGGGTTGTGACTGGATGATTACAGTACTGCTAGGAGAGCGCATGGTGAATTTATAAGTGCTTGGGTTGTGGAGCAGTGCTTAGATAAGGACATAGGACTGGCTGGGTGATTGGAGGAGTGCATAAGTAGTAATAGGGAAATTACTGATCTGTGTAGGTAGTGCTCAAAGGAATGTAGAAGTGCATGAGTTAGTGCATCGGTCATTGTATGAGTATATGGGTAGTGACTGGATGATTAGAGTACAGCAAGGAGAGAGCATGGTGAATTTATAAGGGCTTGGGTTTTGGTGCAGTGATTAGATAAGGACATGGGACTGGCTGGGTGATTGGAGGAGTGCATAGTTAATAACAGGGAGATTACTGACCTGTATAGGTAGTGTATTATGGATTTTATAAGTGGATGAGTTAGTGCTCGAGTCATTGCATGACTACATGGATACTAACTGGAAGATGAGAGTACTGCAAGGAGAGTGCCTGGTGAATCTATAAGTGCTTTGGTTTTGGAGCAGTGATTGGATAAGGACATAGGACTGGTGGGGTGATTGCAGGAGTGCATAGGTAGTAACAAGGAGATTAGTGAACTGGATAGGTAGTGCTCAAGGGATTGTAAAAGTGCCTGAGTTAGTGCCTGGGTCATTGCATGAGTACATGGGTAGTGACTGGATGATTAGGGTACTGCAAGGCGAGTGCATGGTGAAATCATAATTGCTTTGGTTTTGGTGCAGTGATTAGATAAGGACACAAGACTGGCTGGGTGGTTGGACGAGTGCATAGGTAGTAACAGGGAAATTACTGAACTGTATCGGTAGTGTTCAAGGGATTGTAGAAATGCATGAGATAGTGCCTGGGTCTTTGCATTACTACATGGGTACTAACTGGAAGATTAGAACACTGCAAGGAGAGTGCATGGTGAATCTATAAGTGCTTGGGTTTTGGAGCAGTGAATGGATAAAGACAAATGACTGGCTCGGTGATTAGGGGAGTGCATAGGTAGAAACAGGGAAATTACTGAACTGTATAGGTAGTGCTCAATGGAATGTAGAACTACATGAGCTAGTGCCTGGGGCATTGCAAGAATACATGGGTAGTGACTGGATGAATAAAGCACTGCAAGGAGAGTGCATGATGAATTTATAAGTGATTGGGTGTTGGCGCAGTTATTGGATAAGGACATGGGACTGGCTGGGTTATGGAAGGAGTGCAGAGGTAGTAACAGAGAGATTACTGAATTGTATAGGTAGTCCTCAAGAGATTGTAGAAGTGCATGAGCTAGTGCCTCGGTCATTGCATGAGTACATGGGTAGTGACTGGATGATTAGAGTACTGCAAGGAGAGTTCATGATGAATTTATAAGTGCTTGGGTTTTGGCACAGTGATTGTATAAGGACATTGGACTGGCTGGGTGATTGGAGGAGTGCACAGGTAGTAGCGGGGAGGTTAGTGAACTGTATAGGTAGAGCTCATGGGATTGTAAAAGTGCATGAGTTAGTGCCACGGTTATTGCTTGAGTACATGGGTTGTGACTGGATGATTACAGTACTGCTAGGAGAGCGCATGGTGAATTTATAAGTGCTTGGGTTGTGGAGCAGTGCTTAGATAAGGACATAGGACTGGCTGGGTGATTGGAGGAGTGCATAAGTAGTAATAGGGAAATTACTGATCTGTGTAGGTAGTGCTCAAAGGAATGTAGAAGTGCATGAGTTAGTGCATCGGTCATTGTATGAGTATATGGGTAGTGACTGGATGATTAGAGTACAGCAAGGAGAGTGCATGGTGAATTTATAAGTGCTTGGGTTTTGGTGCAGTGATTAGATATGGACATAGGACTGGCTGGGTGATTGGAGGAGTGCATAGGTGGTAACAGGGAAATTACTGAACAGTATAGGTAGTGTTGAAGGGATTGTAGACGTGCATGAGTTAGTGCCTGGGGCATTGCATGACTACATATGTACTAACTGTAAGATTAGAGTACTGCAAGGTGAGTGCATGGTGAATCTAAAAGTGCTTGGGTTTTGGTGCAGTGATTGGATAAGGACATGGGACTGACTTGGTGATTGGAGAAGTGTATAGGTAGGAACAAAGAGATTACTGAACTGTATAGGTAGTGTTCAAGGTATTGTAGAAATGCATGAGATAGTGCCTGGGTCATTGCATTAGTAGAACGTATGTAGTGACTGGATGATTAGAGGACTGCAAGGAGAGTGCCTCGCTAATTTATAAATGCTTGGGTTTTGGTGCAGTGATTGGATAAAGACATAGGACTGGATGGGTGATTGGAGGTGTACATAGGTAGTAACAGGGAGATTACTGAACTGTATAGGTAGTACTCAAGGGATTGTACAAGTGCATGAGTTAGTGCCTCGGTCATTGTATGAGTACATTGGTAGTGACTGGATGATTAGAGTACTTCAAGGAGAGAGCATGGTGAATTTATAAGGGCTTGGGTTTTGGTGCAGTGATTGCATAAGGACATAAGACTGGCTGGGTGATTGGAGGAGTGCATAGGTTGGAACAGGGAGGTTAGTGAACTGTATAGGTAATGCTCAAGGGATTGTAAAAGTGCATGAGTTAGTGCCTGGATCATTGCATTAGTTCATGGGTAGTGACTGGATGATTAAAGTACTGCAAGGAGAGTGCATGATGAATTTATAAGTGCTTGGGTTTTGGTGCAGTGATTGGATAAGGACATGGGACTGGCTGGGTGATTGGAGACGTGCATAGGTAGGAACAAAGAGATTACTGAACTGTAAAGGTAGTGTTCAAGGTATTGTAGAAATGCATGAGATAGTGCCTGGGTCATTGCATTAGTAGAACATAGGTAGTGACTGGATGATTAGAGGACTGCAAGGAGAGTGCCTCACTAATGTATAAATGCTTGGGTTTTGTTGCAGTGATTGGATAAAGACATAGGACTGGATGGGTGATTGGAGGTGTACATAGGTAGTAACAGGGAGATTACTGAACTGTATTGGTACTGGTCAAGGGATTGTGAACGGTCATGAATTAGGGCCTAAGTCATCGCATGAGTACATGGGTAGTGACTGGATGATTACAGTAATGCTAGGAGTGCGCATGGTGAATTTATAAGTACTTGGGTTTTAGTGCAGTGATTAGATAAGGACATAGGACTGGCTGGATGATTGGATGAGTGCATAAGTAGTAACAGGGAGATTACTGAACTGTATAGGTAGTGCTCAAGGGATTGTAGAAGTGCATGAGTTAGTGCCTCGGTCATTGTATGAGTACATGGGTAGTGACTAGATGATTAGAGTACTGCAAGGAGAGAGCATGGTGAATGTATAAGGGCTTGGGTTTTGGTGCAGTGATTAGATCAGGACATGGGACTGGCTGGGTGATTGGAGGAGTGCATAGGTAGTAACAGGGAGATTACTGAACTGTATAGGTAGTGTTCAAGGGATTGTAGAAATGCATGAGATAGTGCCTGGGCCATTGAATGAGTTCATGGATAGTGACTGGATGATTAGAGTACTGCAAGGAGAGTGCATGGTGAATTGTGAAGCGCTTAGGTTTTGGTGCAGTGATTAGATAAGGACATGGGACTGGCTGGGTGATTGGAGTAGTGCAGAGGTACTAAGAGGGAGATTACTGAACTGTATACATAGTGTTCAAAGGATGGTAGAAGTGCATGAGTTAGTGCCTGGTTCATTGCATGAAAACATGGGTACTAACTGGACGATGAAGGACTGCAAGGAGAGTGCCTGGTGAATCTATATGTGCTTTGGTTTTTGAGCAGTGATTGGATAACAACATAGGACTGGCAAGGTGATTGCAGGGGTGCATAGGTAGTAACAAGGAGATTAGTGAACTGGATAGGTAGTGCTCAAGGGATTGTAGAAGTGCATGAGTTAGTGCCTGGGTCATTGCATGAGTACATGGGTAGTGACTGGATGATTAGAGTACTGCAAGGAGAGTGCATGGTGAAATCATAATTGGTTGGGTTTTGGTGCAGTGATTAGATAAGGACACAAGACTGGCTGGGTGGTTGGAGGAGGGCATAGGTAGTAACAGGTAAATTATTGAACTGTATAGGTAGTGGTCAAAGGATTGTAGAAATGCATGAGACAGTGCCTGGGTCTTTGCATTACTACATGGGTACTAACTGGAAGATTAGAGTACTGCAAGGAGAGTGCATGGTGAATCTATAAGTGGTTGGGTTTTGGAGCAGTGATTGGATAAAGACAAAGGACTGGCTGGGTGATTAGGGGAGTGCATAGGTAGAAACAGGGAAATTACTGAACTGTATAGATAGTGCTCAAAGGAATGTAGAACTGCATGAGTTAGTGCCTGATGCATTGCACAAGTACATGGGTAGTGACTGGATGATTACAGTACTGCAAGGAGAGCGCATGGTGAATTTATAAGTGCTTGGGTTTTGGTGCAGTGATTAAATAAAGGACACAAGACTGGGTGGGTGATTGGAGGAGTGCATAGGTAGTAACAGGGATGTTAGTGAACTGTATAGGTAGAGCTCAAGGGTTTGTAGAAGTGCATGAGTTTGTGCCTCGGTCATTGCATGAGTACATGGGTAGTGACTGGATGATTAGAGTACTGCAAGGAGAGTGCATGGTGAATTTATAAGTGCTTGGGCTTTGGCGCAGTGATTAGATAAGGACATGGGACTGGCTGGGTGATTGGAGGAGTGCATAGGTAGTAACAGGGAGATTACTGAACTGTATAGGTAGTGCTCAAGGGATTGTAGAAGTGCATGACTTTGTGCCAGGGTCATTGCATGAGTACATGGGTAGTGACTGGATGATTACAGTACTGCTAGGAGAGAGCACGGTGAATTTATAAGTGCTTTGGCTTTGGCGCAGTTATTAGATAAGGACATGGGACTGGCTGGGTGATTGGAGGAGTACATAAGTAGTAACAGGGAAATTACTGAACTGTATAGGTAGTGTTTAAGGGATTGTAGAAATGCATGAGATAGTGCCTGGGTCTTCGCATTACTATATGGGTTCTAACTGGAAGATTAGAGTACCTTAAGGAGAGTGCATTGTGAATCTATAAGTGCTTGGGTTTTAGCGCAGTGATTGGATTAAGACATAGGACTGGCTGGGTGATTAGAGTAGTTCATAGGTAGAAACAGGGAAATTACTGAACTCTATAGGTAGTGCTCAATGGAATGTAGTACTGCATGAGTTAGTGCCTGGGTCATTGCACGAGTACATGGGTGGTGACTGGATGATTACAGTACTTCAAGGAGAGTGCATGGTGAATTTATAATTACTTGTTTTTTTGGTGCAGTTATTGGATGAGGACATGGGACTAGCTGGGGTATAGAAGTAGTGCATAGGTAGTAACAAGGAAATTAGTGAACTGTATAGGTAGTGCTCAAGGGATTGTACAAATGCAAGAAGTTAATGCCTGGATCATTACATGACTACATGGGTAGTGAGTGGATGATTAAAGTACTGCAAGAAGAGTGCATGAGGAATTTATAAGTGCTTGGGTTTTGGCGCACTGATTGGATAAGGACATAGGACTGGCTGGGCGATTGGAGACGTGCATAGGTAGTAACAGGGAGGTTAGTGAAATATATAGGTAGAGCTCAAGGGATTGTAGAAGTGCATGAGTTAGTGCCTGGATCATTGCATGAGTACATGGGTAGTAACTGTAAGATTAGAGTACTGCAAGGAGAGTGCATGCGGAATCTATAAGTTCTTGGGTTTTGGCGCAGTGATTGGATAAGGACATAAGACTGGCTGGGTGATTGCAGGAGTGCATAAGTAGTAACAGGGAGATTACTGAACTGTATAGGTAGTGGTCAAGGGATTGTGGAAGTTCATGAGTTAGGGCCTAAGTCATTGCATGAGTACATGGATAGTGACTGGATGAATACAGTACTACTAGGAGAGTGCATGGTGAATTTATAAGTGCTTGGGTTTTGGCGCAGTGATTAGATAAGGACATAGGACTGGCTGGGTGATTGCAGGAGTGCATAGGTAGTAACAAGGAGATTAGTGAACTGGATAGGTAGTGCTCAAAGGATTGTAGAAGTGCCTGAGTTAGTGCCTGGGTCATTGCATGAGTACATGGGTAGTGACTGGATGATTAGGGTACTGCAAGGCGAGTGCATGGTGAAATCATAATTGCTTTGGTTTTGGTGCAGTGATTAGATAAGGACACAAGACTGGCTGGGTGGTTGGACGAGTGCATAGGTAGTAACAGGGAAATTACTGAACTGTATCGGTAGTGTTCAAGGGATTGTAGAAATGCATGAGATAGAGCCTGGGTCTTTGCATTACTACATGGGTACTAACTGGAAGATTAGAACACTGCAAGGAGAGTGCATGGTGAATCTATAAGTGCTTGGGTTTTGGAGCAGTGAATGGATAAAGACAAATGACTGGCTCGGTGATTAGGGGAGTGCATAGGTAGAAACAGGGAAATTACTGAACTGTATAGGTAGTGCTCAATGGAATGTAGAACTACATGAGCTAGTGCCTGGGGCATTGCAAGAATACATTGGTAGTGACTGGATGAATAAAGCACTGCAAGGAGAGTGCATGATGAATTTATAAGTGATTGGGTGTTGGCGCAGTTATTGGATAAGGACATGGGACTGGCTGGGTTATGGAAGGAGTGCATAGGTAGTAACAGGGAGATTACTGAATTGCATAGGTAGTCCTCAAGAGATTGTAGAAGTGCATGAGCTAGTGCCTCGGTCATTGCATGAGTACATGGGTAGTGACTGGATGATTAGAGTACTGCAAGGAGAGTTCATGATGAATTTAAAAGTGCTTGGGTTTTGGCGCAGTGATTGTATAAGGACATTGGACTGGCTGGGTGATTGGAGGAGTGCACAGGTAGTAGCGGGGAGGTTAGTGAACTGTATAGGTAGAGCTCATGGGATTGTAGAAGTGCATGAGTTAGTGCCACGGTCATTGCTTGAGTACATGGGTAGTGACTGGATGATTAGAGTACTGCAAGGAGAGTGCATGGTGAATTTATAAGTGCTTGGGTTTTGGTGCAGTGATTAGATATGGACATAGGACTGGCTGGGTGTTTGGAGGAGTGCATAGGTGGTAACAGGGAAATTACTGAACAGTATAGGTAGTGTTGAAGGGATTGTAGACGTGCATGAGTTAGTGCCTGGGGCATTGCATGACTACATGTGTACTAACTGTAAGATTAGAGTACTGCAAGGTGAGTGCATGGTGAATCTAAAAGTGCTTGGGTTTTGGTGCAGTGATTGGATAAGGACATGGGACTGACTGGGTGATTGGAGAAGTGCATAGGTAGGAACAAAGAGATTACTGAACTGTATAGGTAGTGTTCAAGGTATTGTAGAAATGCATGAGATAGTGCCTGGGTCATTGCATTAGTAGAACGTATGTAGTGACCGGATGATTAGAGGACTGCAAGGAGAGTGCCTCGCTAATTTATAAATGCTTGGGTTTTGGTGCAGTGATTGGATAAAGACATAGGACTGGATGGGTGATTGGAGGTGTACATAAGTAGTAACAGGGAGATTACTGAACTGTATAGGTAGTACTCAAGGGATTGTACAAGTGCATGAGTTAGTGCCTCGGTCATTGTATGAGTACATGGGTAGTGACTGGATGATTAGAGTACTTCAAGGAGAGAGCATGGTGAATTTATAAGGGCTTGGGTTTTGGTGCAGTGATTGCATAAGGACATAAGACTGGCTGGGTGATTGGAGGAGTGCATAGGTTGTAACAGGGAGGTTAGTGAACTGTATAGGTAATGCTCAAGGGATTGTAAAAGTGCATGAGTTAGTGCCTGGATCATTGCATTAGTTCATGGGTAGTGACTGGATGATTAAAGTACTGCAAGGAGAGTGCATGATGAATTTATAAGTGCTTGGGTTTTGGTGCAGTGATTGGATAAGTACATGGGACTGGCTGGGTGATTGGAGACGTGCATAGGTAGGAACAAAGAGATTACTGAACTGTATAGGTAGTGTTCAAGGTATTGTAGAAATGCATGAGATAGTGCCTGGGTCATTGCATTAGTAGAACATAGGTAGTGACTGGATGATTAGAGGACTGCAAGGAGAGTGCCTCACTAATTTATAAATGCTTGGGTTTTGTTGCAGTGATTGGATAAAGACATAGGACTGGATGGGTGATTGGAGGTGTACATAGGTAGTAACAGGGAGATTACTGAACTGTATTGGTACTGGTCAAGGGATTGTGAACGGTCATGAGTTAGGGCCTAAGTCATCGCATGAGTACATGGGTAGTGACTGGATGATTACAGTAATGCTAGGAGAGCGCATTGTGAATTTATAAGTACTTGGGTTTTAGTGCAGTGATAAGATAAGGACATAGGACTGGCTGGATGATTGGATGAGTGCATAAGTAGTAACAGGGAGATTACTGAACTGTATAGGTAGTGCTCAAGGGTTTGTAGAAGTGCATGAGTTTGTGCCTCGGTCATTGCATGAGTACATGGGTAGTGACTGGATGATTAGAGTACTTCAAGGAGAGAGCATGGGGAATTTATAAGGGCTTGGGTTTTGGTGCAGTGATTAGATCAGGACATGGGACTGGCTGGGTGATTGGAGGAGTGCATAGGTAGTAACAGGGAGATTACTGAACTGTATAGGTAGTGTTCAAGGGATTGTAGAAATGCATGAGATAGTGCCTGGGCCATTGCATGAGTTCATGGATAGTGACTGGATGATTAGAGTACTGCAAGGAGAGTGCATGGTGAATTGTTAAGCGCTTAGGTTTTGGTGCAGTGATTGGATAAGGACATGGGACTGGCTGGGTGATTGGAGTAGTGCAGAGGTACTAACAGGGAGATTACTGAACTGTATACGTAGTGTTCAAAGGATGGTAGAAGTGCATGAGTTAGTGCCTGGTTCATTGCATGAAAACATGGGTACTAACTGGACGATGAGAGTACTGCAAGGAGAGTGCCTGGTGAATCTATATGTGCTTTGGTTTTTGAGCAGTGATTGGATAAGGACATAGGACTGGCAAGGTGATTGCAGGGGTGCATAGGTAGTAACAAGGAGATTAGTGAACTGGATAGGTAGTGCTCAAGGGATTGTAGAAGTGCATGAGTTAGTGCCTGGGTCATTGCATGAGTACATGGGTAGTGACTGGATGATTAGAGTACTGCAAGGAGAGTGCATGGTGAAATCATAATTGGTTGGGTTTTGGTGCAGTGATTAGATAAGGACACAAGACTGGCTGGGTGGTTGGAGGAGTGCATAGGTAGTAACAGGTAAATTATTGAACTGTATAGGTAGTGGTCAAAGGATTGTAGAAATGCATGAGAGTGCCTGGGTCTTTGCATTACTACATGGGTACTAACTGGAAGATTAGAGTACTGCAAGGAGAGTGCATGGTGAATCTATAAGTGGTTGGGTTTTGGAGCAGTGATTGGATAAAGACAAAGGACTGGCTGGGTGATTAGGGGAGTGCATAGGTAGAAACAGGGAAATTACTGAACTGTATAGATAGTGCTCAAAGGAATGTAGAACTGCATGAGTTAGTGCCTGCTGCATTGCACGAGTATATGGGTAGTGACTGGATGATTACAGTACTGCAAGGAGAGCGCATGGTGAATTTATAAGTGCTTGGGTTTTGGTGCAGTGATTAAATAAAGGACACAAGACTGGGTGGGTGATTGGAGGAGTGCATAGGTAGTAACAGGGATGTTAGTGAACTGTATAGGTAGAGCTCAAGGGTTTGTAGAAGTGCATGAGTTTGTACCTCGGTCATTGCATGAGTACATGGGTAGTGACTGGATGATTAGAGTACTGCAAGGAGAGTGCATGGTGAATTTATAAGTGCTTGGGCTTTGGCGCAGTGATTAGATAAGGACATGGGACTGGCTGGGTGATTGGAGGAGTGCATTGGTAGTAACAGGGAGATTACTGAACTGTATAGGTAGTGCTCAAGGGATTGTGGAAGTGCATGACTTTGTGCCTGGGTCATTGCATGAGTACATGGGTAGTGACTGGATGATTACAGTACTGCTAGGAGAGAGCACGGTGAATTTATAAGTGCTTTGGCTTTGGCGCAGTTATTAGATAAGGACATGGAACTGGCTGGGTGATTGGAGGAGTACATAAGTAGTAACAGGGAAATTACTGAACTGTATAGGTAGTGTTCAAGGGATTGTAGAAATGCATAAGATAGTGCCTGGGTCTTCGCATTACTATATGGGTTCTAACTGGAAGATTAGAGTACCTTAAGGAGAGTGCATTGTGAATCTATAAGTGCTTGGGTTTTGGCGCAGTGATTGGATTAAGACATAGGACTGGCTGGGTGATTAGAGTAGTTCATAGGTAGAAACAGGGAAATTACTGAACTCTATAGGTAGTGCTCAATGGAATGTAGTACTGCATGAGTTAGTGCCTGGGTCATTGCACGAGTACAAGGGTGGTGACTGGATGATTACAGTACTTCAAGGAGATTGCATGGTGAATTTATAATTACTTGTTTTTTGGTGCAGTTATTGGATAAGGACATGGGACTAGCTGGGTTATAGACGTAGTGCATAGGTAGTAACAAGGAAATTAGTGAACTGTATAGGTAGTGCTCAAGGGATTGTACAAATGCAAGAAGTTAATGCCTGGATCATTACATGACTACATGGGTAGTGAGCGGATGATTAAAGTACTGCAAGAAGAGTGCATGAGGAATTTATAAGTGCTTGGGTTTTGGCGCACTGATTGGATAAGGACATAGGACTGGCTGGGCGATTGGAGACGTGCATAGGTAGTAACAGGGAGGTTAGTGAAATATATAGGTAGAGCTCAAGGGATTGTAGAAGTGCATGAGTTAGTGCCTGGATCATTGCATGAGTACATGGGTAGTAACTGTAAGATTAGAGTACTGCAAGGAGAGTGCATGCTGAATCTATAAGTTCTTGGGTTTTGGCGCAGTGATTGGATAAGGACATAGGACTGGCTGGGTGATTGCAGGAGTGCATAAGTAGTAACAGGGAGATTACTGAACTGTATAGGTAGTGGTCAAGGGATTGTGGAAGTTCATGAGTTAGGGCCTAAGTCATTGCATGAGTACATGGATAGTGACTGGATGATTACAGTACTGCTAGGAGAGTGCATGGTGAATTTATAAGTGCTTGGGTTTTGGCGCAGTGATTAGATAAGGACATAGGACTGGCTGGGTGATTGGAGGAGTGCATAAGTAGTAACAGGGGGATTACTGAACTGTATAGGTAGTACTCAAGGGATTGTAGAAGTGCATGAGTAAGTGCCTCGGTCATTGTATGAGTACATGGGCAGTGACTGGACGATTAGAGTACTTCAAGGAGAGAGCATTGTGAATTTATAAGGGCTTGGGTTTTGGCGCAGTGATTGCATAAAGACATAGGACTGGCTGGGTGATTGGAGGAGTGCATAGGTTGTAACAGGGTGGTTAGTGAACTGTATAGGTAATGCTCAAGGGGTTGTAGAAGTGCATGAGTTAGTGCCTGGATCATTGCATTAGTTCATGGATAGTGACTGGATGATTAGAGTACTGCAAGGAGAGTGCATGATGAATTTATAAGTGCTTGGGTTTTGGCGCAGTGATTGGATAAGGACATGGGACTGGCTGGGTGATTGGAGAAGTGCAAAGGTAGGAACAAAGAGATTACTGAACTGTATAGGTAGTGTTCAAGGGATTGTAGAAATGCATGAGATAGTGCCTGGGTCATTGCATGAGTACATGGGTAGTAGTGCCTGGGTCATTGCACGAGTACATGGGTAGTGACTGGATGATTAGAGGACTGCAAGGAGAGTGCCTCGCTAATTTATAAATGCTTGGGTTTTGGTGCAGTGATTGGATAAAGACATAGGACTGGACGGGTGATTGGAGGTGTACATTGGTAGTAACAGGGAGATTACTGAACTGTATAGGTACTGGTCAAGGGATTGTGGAAGTTCATGAGTTAGGGCCTAAGTCATCGCATGAGTACATGGATAGTGACTGGATGATTACAGTAATGCTAGGACAGCGCATGGTGAATTTATAAGTACTTGGGGTTTAGTGCAGTGATTAGATAAGGACATAGGACTGGCTGGATGATTGGATGAGTGTATAAGTAGTAAGAGGGAGATTACTGAACTGTATAGGTAGTGCTCAAGGGATTGTAGAAGTGCATGAGTTAGTGCCTCGGTCATTGTATGAGTACATGGGTAGTGACTAGTTGATTAGAGTACTGCAAGGAGAGAGCATGGTGAATGTATAAGGGTTTGGGTTTTGGTGCAGTGATTAGATCAGGACATGGGACTGGCTGGGTGAATTGAGGAGTGCATAGGTAGTAACAGGGAGATTACTGCACTGTATAGGTAGTGTTCAAGATATTGTAGAAGTGCATGAGTTAGTGCATCGGTCAGTGTATGAGTACATGGGTAGTGACTGGATGATTAGAGTATTGCAAGGAGAGAGCATGGTGAATCTATAAATGCTTGGGTTTTGGATCAGTGATTGGATAAAGACAAAGGACTGGCTGGGTGATTAGGGGAGTGCATAGGTAGAATCAGGGAAATTACTGAACTGTATAGGTAGTGCTCAATGGAATGTATGCATGAGTTAGTGCCTGGGGCATTGCACGAGTACATGGGTAGTGACTGGATGAATAAAGTACTGCAAGGAGAGTGCTTGATGAATTTATAAGTGATTGGGATTTGGCACAGTTATTGGATAAGGACATGGGACTGGCTGGGTTATGGAAGTAGTGCATAGGTAGTAACAGGGAGATTACTGAACTGTATAGGTAGTGCTCAAGAGATTGTAAAAGTGCATGAGCTAGTGCCTCGGTCATTGCATGAGTAAATGGGTAGTGACTGGATGATTAGAGTACTGCAAGGAGAGTACATTATGAATTTATAAGTGCTTGGGTTTTGGCGCAGTGATTGCATAAGGACATTGGACTGGCTGGGTGATTGGAGGAGTGCATAGGTAGTAACAGGGAGATTACTGAACTGTATAGGTAGTGTTCAAAGGATTGTAGAAGTGCATGAGTTAGTGCCTGGGTCATTGCATGACTACATGGGTCCTAACTGGGAGATTAGAGTACTGCAAGGAGAGTGCATGGTGAATCTATAAGAGCTTGGGTTTTTTTGAAGTGATTGGATAAAGACATAGGACTGGCTGGGTGATTGCAGGATTGCATAGGTGGTAACAAGGAGATTACTGAACTGTATAGGTAGTGCATGAGTTAGTGCCTGGATCATTGCATGAGTACATGGCTAGTGACTGGATTATTACCTGCCCGACCCTGCACACCCATGCAGAGGTACCCCAGCCCCTCCCACTGCCCATCAGAGCATGCCCTTCCATACACGCCCAGGCATCACTGCTCACCTTCCGCCACCGGCGTGCAGACAAGAGGTCCCAACACGTGCCGCTGCAAGCCACAAGCCCAGGGCCCACGGACATAGCACCCTCCACATCATGCAGCCCCACTCCACTGGCCACCAGGTCTCACATGTTATGCTGGGTCTTGAATTCGCCATGGCAGAGGACATACCAGTGCACAGGGCATCACGGCAGGCTGCACACCCGCTCAGCCCAATAGATGCCACTAACTCTGAGATCCCGGACGCGACGCCACGTGGTGGTAGACACGCACAGCCCACTGGCTCTGGCCTACACTGTGGTCCAGCAGGGCACACAAAACCTGAGCTGTCCGGACCGCTGGAATGGAGCATCAGCGCAGGCTGCACACCTGCTCAGCACTTAAGGTGCCCCTACCTCAGTGCACCCAAAGTCACCGTTTCGTGGCGGGGTGCCTGTGTCGGCTGCAAAGCTTCAGGTGCCATTAACCCTGTGCAACCCCAGTGAGCACCATGTGGTGGTAGGCCTGTGACGGCCACAAGGCCACGGGGGCCACTAACCCTGTGCAACCCCAGTCAGCACCACGTGTTGGTAGGCCCATTACAGCTGCAAGGCCTCGGGTACCACGAACCCTGTGCACAACAACTCATGGGCCCTTTATGATTGAGAACCGTGGAGTGTCTGTCATCCAGTCACCATTGGCAGAGGGGAATGTGACGTCATTGACCCTTTATGTTGGCGGAGTCACATGGTCTGTGACGCCTGTGCGTGCAAACCTGCCCACAGGGAGAGGTTGTGACATGCTGACAACTAGACCAGTGACCTGCACATCACCAGTGAGTACGCCTGAGACGGGTAGCAATGAGGCCCCCCCTCGGAGAGTAAGCGGAGTGGCGTGGCCTGCATTATGCCAGACCAGCGCAGGGCTTGCAACAATGACTCGTGGGCTCTGGGCGTGGTTCAGTCCATGTCCGAACAAGGAAGTGACTGATGCGTGTGTCCCTGTTGTAGTGTCCACGGCACCCGGAACACAATAGGCAATGTAGCAACCTCTGACTTGCGTCCCACAGGATGAGCAACATTTACACAAGGGAAAACACTGCCCCTACATTCATCCACACATTCATACAAGAATGATGAAAGACATAACACAGCAGTGCGTTACTGGATGTTTATTGCACATCCAGTTCAGTTTTGCAGCTGGAGTGGCACAGGTCAATGCCAAGCACACTACACAATATGGGCCTGTGGAGGGCCAGCCAGAGTCCATCTGGGGATGGTAAGTACTGCGGGAGAGGAAGGGTACAGTCTGCAGTCTGGTCACCGTATCATTGACATAAAACAGGATATGGCAGTTGTTAGATCTGGGGGTCTCTAGTTTGTAGAGGTAGGTACCAATGTCCAAATAGGGACCCTTGATTCTAGTCAGGGTAAGGGGGATACACTCTTTAGATAACCCCTGCTCACACCCTTGGTAGCTTGGCAGAAGCAAACAGGTTTATCAAAGGCAATGTGTAAAGTATTTGTACCAACACTCACAGTAACGCAGTGAAAACACCACAAATGGTCTCCACACCAGTTAAGAAATATAAAGTATCATTATCTAAACTACACAAGACCAAAACAACAAAAATCCAACATACACTGTTCCAAAGTAAGTCTTTAAAAAGAGTTCAAGGGTTTGCACCAAAATGATCCACAGTTGCATCACTTTTAGCCGAAAGTACCTGTAGATGCAAAAAAAGTTCCCAGCGGCAGCTGCACCTTCAGAAAACAAGCGATGCGCCACTCCTGAGACCCTGAGGAGGCGATGCGACAACCCCGCTGCATGCAGCAGGCGGGTTGTGTCGAATCTGGTCTGTATGGGGAGCAATGCGATACCTTGATGGATTCCGGTTTGCAGGTTCTCCGGTAGGAAGCGTCTCGCACAGGCATGATCTTCGATGCAGCGGTGATGCGCTGCGCAGCGTTGATCATCTTCTGTCGCGGCCCTCGATGCGTTGGCGCTGGACTCTGCGACGATGTTCGCAGTGATGGGATGCGGTCCGCAGGCAAGCAGTGCGACGGGTCTCACAGCGACGGCAGGCTCTGCGACGATAGTCGCAGCGACAGGAATCTTCCCGCACCGGGGCAATGCGCTCCGCAAGCGAGTGACGCGTCGGGTCTTGCAGTGGCTGCGACGATCCTCGCAGCGACGGGAATTTTCTCGCACTGTCGACGATGCATTCCGCAAGCGAGCGATGTGTGCAAAATTGTGGATCTTCTCTTCTTCTTCCTTTCCAGCTCCCCAAACAACAGGAGAAAACGTCCAGAGGCCCCACAACTGGATCAAACACTCTGGGCAGGTCAGAACTCACACAGCAGATTTCAAGGGGGAAGCTGGGGGTGAAGCCCTTTTGTTCCTGGGACTTCTTAACAGGAGGCCAGCTCTCCTCAGGCCCTTGGAGATCTTGTCAATCAGGGGACACAGCAACAGCAAAGTCCTTCCCCTCTCCTTGGCAGAATAGCAACTGCAGGTCAGCCCACAAACACACAGCAGGACAGTCCTTCCTCTTCAGTCTTCCAGCTTTTCTCCTTGGCAGAGTTTCCTTCTTGATTCCAGGATGATCTAAAGTTCTGGGTTCTGGGTCCCCCTTTTTATACACAGTTTCTCTTTGTTCTCTGAAGGCAGAGAGGCCTTTGCCTAGTCCAAACCAGTTCTGGTCAGTCCTGGAGCACTTTGTTGACAAGACTCCTTCTTTCCTTTGACAGTGTAGGCCAGGGCCATCAGACGCACCACAGGGGGTGGAGCCAGCATTGTGGAGGGAAAGCACAGCCCTATTCAGGTCTCAGGTGCAACTCCTCCCACCACTCTACATGTAGATAGCCCTATTCAGCCCTGTGCTGACTCACCCTGCCTCCGGGAATTTCCCCAGCCCCTGTCACTCAAACTCCAGACAAGGAATACACAGCCTAGCAGAGGCAGGTTTGGATGCTTAGACGAGAAAATACCTACTTTCTAAAAGTAGTATTTTCAAACACAGAATGTTAAAACCAACTTCACTAAAAGATGTATTTTATCATTCTGAGTTCAGGCATACTAAACTCGAATTTCTACCATGTTCCCTGAGTCAGTTAGGATTATAAGATGTAATAATCAAACTGCCCATTCTGGCCTATGGAGAACATGCACAGCCTAGCAGAGGCAGGTTTGGATGCTTAGACAAGAAAATACCTACTTTCTAAAAGTAGTATTTTCAAACACAGAATGTTAAAACCAACGTCACTAAAAGATGTATTTTATCATTCTGAGTTCAGGCATACTAAACTCGAATGTCTACCATGTTCCTTGAGTCAGTTAGGATTATAAGATGTAATAATCAAACTGCCCATTCTGGCCTATGGAGAACAGGTAGCCTTGCAATAGTGAAAAACGAAAATGGCTGTAACTCACTATTAGAGCATGCCACACACACCAGGGCATGTCCTACCTTTAACTTCCAATGCACCCTGCCCTTGGGCCTACCATAGGGGTGTCTGATATAGGCCTGGGCCAAAATTCCATTCCGTTCGCGGAAATTGCGATAATTTGGCATTTTCGCATTCCGCGGAAAGTGCGAAAATGTCAAACTTTCCACATTCCGTATCTTAGCGACAATTTGTTTCTTGCTAGCGCTGTAAAAAAATACATTCTTGTGTGCGCGCGATCGCCTTACCTGAATCCCCGCGTTCGCTGACAAGCATTCCCGAACCGGTCGCGTTCTCCACGAGATGTTGGATGTTGATAGCCATTTTGCGCTGTCTCGCGACAGTTCACGCCCGCATTAACGTCATTTGTCGCGCGAACACGTCATTTGTCGCGCAATCACGATCATGCACCGCAAGAGTATGAGAAGATTGAGATCTCGAACACGTCATTCTCTACCGCGAGCGAGAGGATGAGGACGCAGGCACGTCTAATCAAATGCGAAAAGGAGAAAGAGACCCCGAACACGTCAAATCCAACGTGACAGGGAGCGAGAGAACGCGATCAAGTCATTTTCAACACGCCATCGACATCCAGCAGAAGTAATGTGAAGCTCGAGAACTCGAACATGTAAAATTTTCAATTTGGAGAAGAATATCAGCTCTAGCAGCATGAAACCTTCTGCAACTGATGATTTTGGATGAAAACAACTCCTCAGATTGACATTTGGCTGTCCTTTTTTGTGCAAGGAGCCCTTTTTTAAAAAGGTGGGGAGAGGGAGGAAGTGACACAGAATCTCCAACTTCCTGTTCCTGTCCAGCAGGCTCCTCCCAGTGCTTTGTCCATCTCCTGCTCATTCTGCCTTTGGATTTTGAGCTGAAAAGATCACTCTTTTTGTCTGCTGCATCATTGCAATTGGATTTGAGGATTTTTTGATTTGGATATTTCACAAGTAAGTGGTTGTTGTGTCTAGTCTGTTTGATTGGGGGCATTGCAGTTCTTGTAACTACAATTTATTTTTGGCAACTATCATTATTCCTTTTTTTTAAAATGTTGTGGGTTGTACTAGTCAGTAGTAGGCCTGAGCTAGTCATGGGCATGGCCTAATGGGTGTGTGTGTGTGCATGATGAAGCAACTGTTCCTTTAGTGTTTTTTTAATGTATTTCATTTTCAAGCATCATTTAAGGGCATGGATGGCATTGGATTGAGTTGAGGAAGTGTTTTTTTTGGGGTGGCCTTTCTAATGTTGTTGGGCCTGGCCATGTGGCTGGTGGCCATTTTGAAGCCTAGGCCTGCAAGCTTGCCTGGCCTTGTCTGCCAACTGGCCTGCTTTTTCATCCACTAGGATCAGAGCAGGTAGCCACAGCTTTAATAATCAAGTGTTTTCTGTGTGGTCTGTTGAATTTAGACGTCATTTAGGGCATGGATGGCATTGGATTGAGTTGGGGAAGTGTGTTTTTTTGGGTGGCCTTTCTGATGTTGTTGGGCCTGGCCATGTAGACTGAAGACATTCTTTGCTTTTTCCGAGATTGATGTTGCCCGCTACAAAACTTGCATAGCTGAAGCGGCCAGTAAGTTGGAAAACGAACGGCTGCTAATTAAAAGCCCGCAAGATCAACCCACAAGAAGTACTGCAGCAGGCCATGCAGGATCAAGTGCAACTTTGTCGGCTGAGGGCAGTGCGTTTGGATCACAAGACTCACCATCACTATCGACCACAGCAACAATAACTGGATCAGTAGGCGGAGTACAATCATTACACGATTGGTATGTAAAGTTAGGCATTAATAAGCACAGTGCTGATGCACAGAGAAAAGAGCCCGAAACCTTACCAGCAGCAACCCTGTACATTGAGCGGATGGTCCAGGCCTATCTGGACGACCCAACAGAGGTTTACATTGATCAAAACCCATTGCAGTATTGGTATAGGAAAAGGTCTGAATGGCCACAGCTCAGCAGGCTGGCGATAAGCTATCTGGCTTGCCCTGTCACAAGTGTCTCTTCCGAACGTGTTTTCAGTGCTGCTGGTTCCATTGTAACATTGAGAAGGACCAGTCTATCGCCAAAAAACGTGGAGAGGTTAACAGTGATCAAAATGAATCAGCACTTCATACCACCGAATTACACAATACATGAAGCAATGGAGGAAGATGAGGACAGCGGCTCAGGTGACAGAAGTATTGTGTCACATGATTACCTACTACTGGCTGAACCCCCAGAGTTTGAGGACGAGCTATACTTCACTGACAATTATGCTTGCACTTACTGTCTTCCTCCCTTTTTTCCCCTTTGTTTGTGTGTCTGTCGTTCCGGTTACAAACTTGTGAATCACAACAAATCCATTACCACCGTCTTCTACTCTTCTAATTTGATATACAAGTTTCAGGTGTCTGCAATTTGACAATACAGTCCTCCGAATCCAGCTCCTCCGCTCCATCATACTGAATCTCCTGCTCAATTCCATTTTCCTCATGAATGATGATTGGATGATGGTAAAATAATACAACAACAAATTCAAACTTTCCTAGTCCTTCCAAAAGAAGTAGAGCATGAATCAGATGACTACTATAGCTATCCTCCTTTCAGAGCCGAGAGACACTGGCCATTAACTGAAAATAAGATGGAACAGGTAATGATTGATGCCATGCATTGGACGCAGAGTCGCAGACTGAATGATTTAGATTTTGTTGTGTTTGTTGTGCATGAATTTATGTAATTGTGCACTGCCACTAATCAACTTTCTACAGAACACACTAAACTTAACTCAAGGTAAATTCAATTTTCCCCTTCATGCAAATATTAAATTTGTACTTCTCCTACAGCTAGGTGATACATTGCTTTTAATTCAATACAGGAAGGGGACTCACTCAATCTGCGCAATGAGTATGATTGACTCAACAGCACCGTCCATCATGATGATGGCGAAATAGACGGCCCGTTAACTTAAGATGAGAAGGAACAGGTAATGACAATTAATGGCATGCATTGGACACCTGACTCTGAGTGATTGGTCTTTGTGTTTTCGTTGTTTGTTTGTTGTGCACAAACTGAAGTCAAACTGTACTAGTAATCTATCTTTCTGTACACACTAAAGAATCACTCAAGTCAGTAATATTTCTACTCTTGTTGTGTAATAAAAATTTTACTTATTCTGCAGGCCGATCTTCACAGTCAGTCAGTAAAAGTATCGGAGATGATGATGAAGTCAGGAGGACGTTTCATGAGTGGCATAAAACGTAAAAGACTAAAGGTAAACATGTCAACAACAACCACAGCAGACCCAAATGTCTGTTTAGAAGTGGAATAGAGTGTAGCGGTGAGAGGACTGCGGTGCATTGATTTTACTAACTTAAACTGTAAAATGCTATGTTCGGAATGGTAACTAGACATAATATCGAAAAAAAAATATCGAGTAGCCAGAATATCGAGTTTTTAATATCGAATGGACAGAATATCGACTTGCAAAAATATAGTGGTGAAGAATATCGAAAAACAGGTAAGAAATATCGATTGCAATAATATAGAAGTAAGTAATATCGACAGTCATAATATAGTTGTTAAAAATATCGAATTTTTTATAGTGTTTTAAGTGTTAGTATATGTGTTAAAAGTATGTATTAATATTGGAATGTATGTTAGAATATTTTTAAATTAATGAATTTTACCTTTTTTTATTTTTTTGTAATTTAATTCCGTAGCGGGTTGTGGGTTTATAGGGGAGTAGGGTGGGAAGTAATTTAATTATAGTACATTAAATAATAATTTATAGGAATTATTAATTATTTTTAATTTAATTTTGCGTTTTACTTCTGTAGCGGGTTGTGGGTTTATAGGGGAATAGGGTGGGAAGTAATTTAATTTTTATTAGTTAATTATTAATTGGTATTGAAAATTAATTGGTTGTTGATGAATTATTAATTGATAAATAATTAGTATTAATTGGTAATTAATTTGTATTAATTGTTTAATTGATAATTATGTTAATTGTATTCATTTAATATTTGTAGCGGGCAGTGTGTTTATAGGGGAATATGGTGGCAAGTAATATAATTGTAAATAAATAATTATTTAATTTATTTGTGTATATTGTTAATTAATATATCTTTAATTTAATTGTGCGTTTTACTTCTGTAGCGGGTTGTGGGTTTATAGGGGAATAGGGTGGGAAGTAATTTAATTTTTATTAGTTAATTATTAATTGGTATTGCAAATTAATTGGTTGTTGATTAATTATTAATTGGTAAATAATTAGTATTAATTGGTAATTAATTAGTATTAATAGTTTAATTGATAATTATGTTAATTGTATTCAATTAATATTTGTAGCGGGTATTGTGTTTATAGGGGAATATGGTGGGAAGTAATATATTTGAAAAAAATAATTATTTAAATAATTTGGGTATATCCTTAATTAATATATTATAAATGAATTATTAATTGGTATTATTTGAATTTATTAATGTTTGTTATTGAAAAACAATTGTTTGTTAATTAATTATTAATAGTTAATTAATTAAACAAACATGTATTGGTATTTATAAATAATCAATTCTTGTGTGATTGGTAATTAATTGTAATACTTGTTTTTGTATTAATAATTAATTAATTAAAAAAAAAATATATATATTATTTTCTCTACTATTGCACTTACTTGAGTGGGAATAGTAATTTTTACCCCTACGCTATCCAATGCTTTCCCTATTATTGCACTCTCTGGAGTGTGAATAGTAATTTTTACCCTCCCGCTATCCAACACTTTCCCCACTGTTGCATTCTCTGGAGTGGGAATAGTATTTTTTACCCTACCGCAATCCAACGCTTTCTCTAGTGTTGCACTCACTGGAGTGGGAATAGTAAATTTGACCCTCCCGCTATCCAACCCTTTCCCTACTGTTGCACTCTCTGGAGTGGGAATAGTAATTTTTACCCCTACGCTATCCAACGCTTTCCCTACTGTTGCACTCTCTGGAGTGGGAATAGTAATTTTTACCCTACCGCTATCCAACGCTTTCCCTACTGTTGCAGTCACTGGAGTGGGAATAGTAAATTTGACCCTCCCCCTATCCAACACTTTCCCTACTGTTGCACTCTCTGGAGTGGGAATAGTAATTTTTACCCCTACGCTATCCAATGCTTTCCCTACTGTTGCACTCTCTGGAGTGGGAATAGTAATTTTTACCCTACCGCTATCCAACGCTTTCCCTACTGTTGCAGTCACTGGAGTGGGAATAGTAAATTTGACACTCCCGCTATCCAACGCTTTCCCTACTGTTGCACTCTCTGGAGTGGGAATAGTAATTTTTACCCCTACGCTATCCAACGCTTTCCCTACTGTTGCACTCACTGGAGTGGGAATAGTAAATGTTACCCTCCCGCTATCCAACGCTTTCCCTACTGTTGCACTCTCTGGAGTGGGAATAGTAATTTTTACCCCTATGCTATCCAACGCTTTCCCTACTGTTGCACTCACTGGAGTGGGAATAGTAAATGTTACCCTCCCGCTATCCAACGCTTTCCCTACTGTTGCACACTCTGGAGTGGGAATAGTAATTTTTACCCTCCCGCTATCCAACGCTTTCCCTACTGTTGCACTCTCTGGAGTGGGAATAGTAATTTTTACCCCTACGCTATCCAACGCTTTCCCTACTGTTGCACTCACTGGAGTGGGAATAGTAAATGTTACCCTCCCGCTATCCAACGCTTTCCCTACTGTTGCACTCTCTGGAGTGGGAATAGTAATTTTTACCCTTACGCTATCCAACGCTTTCCCTACTGTTGCACTCACTGGAGTGGGAATAGTAAATGTTACCCTCCCGCTATCCAACGCTTTCCCTACTGTTGCACTCTCTGGAGTGGGAATAGTAATTTTTACCCCTACGCTATCCAATGTTTTCCCTATTATTGCACTCTCTGGAGTGGGAATAGTAATTTTTACCCTCCCGCTATCCAACGCTTTCCCTACTGTTGCACTCTCTGGAGTGGGAATAGTAATTTTTACCCCTACGCTATCCAACGCTTTCCCTACTGTTGCACTCACTGGAGTGGGAATAGTAAATGTTACCCTCCCGCTATCCAACGCTTTCCCTACTGTTGCACTCTCTGGAGTGGGAATAGTAAATATTACCCTTCCGCTATCCAACGCTTTCCCTACTGTTGCACTCTCTGGAGTGGGAATAGTAATTTTTACCCCTACGCTATCCAATGTTTTCCCTATTATTGCACTCTCTGGAGTGGGAATAGTAATTTTTACCCTCCCGCTATCCAACGCGTTCCCTACTGTTGCAATCTCTGGAGTGGGAATAGTAATTTTTACCCTCCCGCTATCCAACGCTTTCCCTACTATTGCACTTACTGGAGTGGTAATAGTAAATTTTACGCGCCCGCTATCCTACACAGAAAATATTGAATATTTTTAATTAATATCACGTTAAGATATATGTATTAATTTTTTTTTTTAACTTACTTTAATTATTCATTAAGTTTACTGTTATTTAAGTATTTTTAAGTATGTGTCAGTTAATTATATGTATTATTTCATTAATTTAACATTACTTTTAAAACATTTAAAAAATTCGATATTTTGACTAACTATATTATTTACATCGATATTTTGGATTCGATATTTTTGTAATTTCCTGTTTGGAGATAGGACTTCGATATTTTGGTATTCTATATTTTGGCATCGATATTTTTGTAAGTCTATATTTTTGTAGTCGATATTATGTCAGTGATCCGTTTGGAATGGATAATGTGCTTTGCATTTGTCCAACTCTTTAAAAAAAAAAAAAGTACTCTAAAGTCTTAACGTAGGATGTGCTACTGCTAAGCACTGTGGTCCTGCTCTCTCCTGTTATTGTTGAAGGTCAATGCTGGAAACAGACTAGAGTAGACTGAGATGATGCATACATGCCACCTCGGAAAGTGTTCTTGTTGCACTACACCATAAGGTGTGCATTTGTTTCAACTTTGTTTCTCAATATCCCCTTTGGTTTTCCATCTACAATTGCAGGCCGGGCATTGCCCTATACTTTGGAAAACATTACAATGCACACTTACCTTACCAATAAATCAAATTTTTTTTTCCAGCCGGGCAGTGGCGAGTGGTGAGGCGACACACCCAAGATTGATGGACGAGAGGAGCAAGAGGAATGCTGAGATGCAAATCCAGTCCACATTTTTTACCAGGATAACACAGTAACAGTATCCACTTTAATCTTCTTTTAAATAATTTGATTAATATTTTGTATACAATCTTTACAACAGTGTGTTCTTGGAGTTGTGATCATCATCATTAGGTTTGCTCTGTGTTTACGATTCTTCCCTACCAATATTTAAAATTTCTATTTGCTATCTGTAAAAGTATTAAGGCCGGAACAACAGAACAAGAACTAGAAGTGTATGTAATCCGGGTCTCTCATCATCATGCATGCATTTTCTTTTTCTCCCTTAACATATGGATATGGTAGTCTTCAATGATTATCGTTTGTTTGTCCATGCATACTGTTTTTCTATGTCAAACCTTTCCCAAAAACCCCCTTCCCATCCATTCAACAAACCCTAACCCTCTTCCCCCGGGCTGTGTGACTTATTGTCGAGGTGTGACTAAATTAAATGTACACCAATACTTAATCACACACTTGCTGGGGCGGATGTGGCGAAAGCAACACTACTTCAATTTCAAGGCAGAGCGATGATCTTCTTCTGCTTGCCCACCCATGAGTAGGATATTTCAGAGGTTATTTTATTTAACAAAGGAACATATACCTCAGCATGAATTGCCGGCATTGATTGGATTTGTTTGTTGTCATTCCTCATATACAGCACTAACTGTTAGGCTGTAGGCCTAGTCAAGTGACTTAACACAACTATAGTTTGTAACTCTGTCTAGTAGGCTATCCCAACCACCATTATGTTTTGTTGTCAAATACTTGAGCATATTATTGTTGCTCAGTAAGTTCTGTACTGTACTTCATTCTTCTACTCCTCTAACAGTCTCTGAAAGGCGATTGACGGTCTCCTTTTCTTTTTTTGCAAATGCTGACGCCCTGCCAGTGTCTACTACTACTACTATACTACCACCACCACCACCCCAATCATGGCATGTATGAAAAAGGAAACCATCTTCACCATTCAGCCATTGCTGTGCCACAGTTGGACATAAACATCAAGCACCAGTAAGAGAGAAGTTTGGGGGAGGCAGAATTAATAATGGACATGTTGTCAATGATTTCATTTTCACACACCAGTCCAGATAAAGAATGCATAGACTAGAGGACAGACTGAAAGTACTAGAAGGACAAGTCAATGAGTGAGGTGTGTCGCATCTATCTGTTTGTGTCTTATACAGTCAGCCAATTATTTAAATCAAACACAGGCTATGGGCGGCCATGCACCAGCAAGGAAACAGTGTGATGTAAAACAGTTACCCCACCTACAAAACATTAACAACATTGCATGTAACATAGAAAAATATATTTAATTTACCCTAACAAAAATAAACTAAGCCCACAAAAGCTGACCCACCACGCTCCCTAACCCCAACCAATGTCCATAGGAGAAAAAGTCCGCAACGCCCAAACAAGTTCCCACCCACCCACCCAAACAAGAATTAAAAAAGGGGCAGAACAAGATGACAGGGACTAAGGTGTGGGGCGGGACTCAAGGAGGACACGCATCTGGTCCTCTAAACGGGCGATGCGGTGTCTGAGTGCGGGGCAGTTGCAACCACAGTGGGGGGCACCAGAGATGGCACTACGGTGGCGGCGGGCAGCCGCCAGACGGTGGCGCCGTACCGCTGGAGGGCGGTGGCTGGGGCCCAGGGCACTGGAGGAGGCTTGAAGAATTGCTGCCGCAGTCTCCTCCTCCTCCTCGGCTAAGACCACCAGCCGCCGGTATTCCCGCTGGATTGCCTCGAGCTTCCGGCGCCGTGCCTTGGCGGCCAACTCCTTACGATTTAGTTTCGGAGCTGCTGTGTATCAAAAAGAAAAAAACAAGACAATTGTAAAATATACTCTTAGAAAAACAGTAAGACAAGTTAATTATTTATACACATAGTGGCATGGTAGAGTAGCACTGTCTATAAAGCACAGTAGTACATAACATTTTAAATCTCGCCCGTCCTTCTTCCTTCCACCCGTCTTTCACTTTTTAGTTGAACAGTGCACCAGGTGCTCTTCACCATAAAACTTTCAAAGCTGAGTTGAAATCAGATAGATGAGGCCATTGGTTACTCAATACTCCCGCTCCTATGCGAATTAAAGGGAATTCTAGTCTTGTAGTTCACTCTTCAAACGTCCCCAACAACTCATACTTACTTACGACAAAAGTCCGCCCGCCATCCTCACGCTAAAAAGGGTGTGGGTCCCGTGGGGACAATTAATTAGGATGATGCACCCGGCACAGTAGCGGGCACATCCTGTTTTTTTTACATTCTGGTTGGCGTTGCCGAAAGCAATGCTAAAAATACATGTTGTGCTGTTTTTCCAAGCACAACATGACGTGCCCCGCACGGAGCCTGTCACGTTTTGCTTTGAAAGGCAGGGGGGATACCATAGCATAGGTAGGTACCCTCCATGGGGGCCCCCAAGCATACTCTGCAATGTCTGCATGCCTTTCCGTGGCAGACGGCAATGCTGCCACGCAAAGGCATTCCAAAATGCAGATTATATGGCTGGCGGTGTGTTCAGAGAGACACCACCACCATATTGAACCCTTTTCCGCCTGGTCGACATGTGGGGGTTCTGAATATTTTCTACAGGGATGGCGGGAGGTTTGCCCCTGCGGTGTCGGCAGTGAATACCGCCGGCCCGGCGGGGGCAATACACCCGCCATCCTAAAGGGGCCCTAATTTGCAACTGTACAGTATACATATACATACAGTACACCCTTGCAGTGAGTGTACTGTCAAGTTCAACAATAGTTAAGGATTATGAATCTAACTTACTACCACCCACCACTGGTGCTGCCACTCCCCCTACCGCTCCGTTGCTATCTGCAGCAACTGCCGCATTCTCGCCCTCCGCGTTGCCTTCGCTGGCCCCGGCAATGGTGGTCGGTAGTGCGCCTAGAAAACATTACACATTTATTAGGCGTCATATACACCTCCCCCCTATTGATCAGTAGCAAGGTTGAAAAATGAGTTAATACTAACATACATCACTAGTACAAATCAGGTAGTAGTAGAGTAGACACTAATAGTTATATATGATCATTGTAGCCTTTGCTTAATTAGCCCTAGCCATGCTACCGTTTTACCTTTGTGTCTTTTATTTTTGCACATGTGACGTTACCTTGCAGCTTCTTGTATAAGACACCTTTGAGCCCACATGACCTGCCACACACTGCTACTGTCTAGTCTACATGCTGCGTACAAGCGGTCAACAAAAACATTAAGAAGCCACTTTTTTAGGAAGTACTGGTGTACTGTTAGTCCATATTGCTTATACATAAATGCTACACTTTTTGGCACGGCTGAGAAATGCTTGCAAGTTGCAATATATTAACGCACACCATTTCATTTTTCGCATTACAGACGGAAGATTCTCTTCTACGAACCAGAGCTTCTAAGGTGAGGGGTCCCTTCACTCACATCTTCATTTATAAATTTATATAAACTAAATTCCTAGGGGATGGTGGTGCTGCCTTCAACCACTGTTCAGTTATCATGATTTAATTCCCAACTGTATAAGTGTACCAATGTATATTGTTTTAATGTTATTGATTTTCCGGTTGGTGCTGCAATTTATAATAAAACAATGTACAGAGCTTCATTCTCAATTCAAAATAAACATTTTGAACTTACATAGACTTGGTGGTATTTGATGTGGACTAACTTACACGAGTGAGCAAATTAAAGTAAGGGTGTGCATGTGCATTGCTTCCACGACTGAGAGGTTGGGTGTGTTATGTTCTGGGTTGCCTCAAGATTAACAAAGACTCAAGATCAATAAGAGTAGAAGTAGTACAAGACGACGACCGAAAGGATTGGACTCAATGGCTCGAGCTACTGGTGAATATGAGTTTTATATTACAACCTTTCACATAAAGAGTGGCACTGGCCAACTGGGCAAGACTAGCTACTACTGTACAGACGGACTGATAGTATTAGTAGTAGTAGTAGTACTGAGAGTCATCATAGCGGAGGCAGGGATAAGATTTTTGAAACCGTACAGATCGAAGGATAATTGTTGGTAAAAAAATTGCATTTGGAAACAAACAATAGTTCGTGAAAAATATGGGGCAGTAAAAGTTATGGAATAAGAAAGATTATTAAAAACAAGAAGACTTACTGGGGCCAGCAGAGGAGCCCTCATTGGTGTCCTCCTGGTGCTGTTCGGACTGTTGTCCCGCCGAACCCCCACTCCCTGTTTGTCTGCCCCTGGGTGCTGAATGATGAACAGGAAAGATATAAGAAAGAGACAAACATTGATGGATGGTGTCAAACAAATACAATATTTTTCAACAACGGTCAAAAAACACTTATGTAAACAACAATTGCAATAACTAAATTGACCGATCTCATCTGGTCAACAAGTAATATCGGGGGATTTGAAGATCGACTACTTGAGTTACTATTTATCAACAGTAATCCAGTCTTCCATTCTGATTCCAGAATACTAAGTTACAACTAAGCCTAAGTACGACGTACCACCCAACCTAGCCCACCTATTCCAGGCATGCCAATTGTACATTAAGTATGCATTTCCACTTTATTCCTCAACAATGCATATGGTCAAATCATTGAGGACACATGACTACATTTTTTGTATACACCAAATTTTGGGTTGATTGATTGATGCTGATGTTCTGCTAGTGCTAAGCCAATTACCACAACTCATTAAACAAACTAGAAAAGGTTCTAATAAAGACTGCCATACTATCAGCACGTCACGTAACTGAGGGGGCATCACGCATACCACTAACAAATTAGAAGCTCATACAAAGTACCTAAACCTAAGTATCAATCCGCCCCTATCTATTAGTGACAGGACAAAGTAAGGAGTGGACTAGAGTCACTGTAGCATTACGTAACTTAATTTCTCTAAAATAAACTCGTAAAGAATCACGCTAAGCAAGCGCAAACGCAAAGTTGCAAACAAGCAAGATTAGTAGTAGCGCAGAAGAGCACCTGTGTCATAATCACAGAAGACTTTTAAACGTAATTAACCTGGAATGTAAGCAGCAACATTCTAGCTGGTTGGAAGTAAAAAAAGATATTTGCAATATATAACACAGAGCAGAAGAACAGACACAAAGTTGTAATAATTAAATAGGTACTCACCAAGCCCCGGGACCTCCACTCCTAGCAGGTCCAGCAGGTCCTGCTCACGGTCCAGGATGTCGGACCACAGGTGCGTCAGCTGCGTCTGGGTGCGCCGGACACCAGAGAAGCGCGACACTGCCCGGCGCACCTTCCCCCACCACTGCCGACGCTCCCGGAGGCTGTACCCAGACCCAGGCCTGCCACCTGCTGCCAAGGTTGAGGGGAGGTGGCCCTGCACAAAGAAAATTAGTGCAGCCAACTCCACCTCCCTAAATAAGGTCCGTGCCTGCACTCCTTGTGGGTGCGCCTTCCGCAAGGAAAGCGGTCGCGGCTCTGGCTGCGTCGTCCACCAGCCCTACCCTTAGACATGGTTCTGGGGTAAGAAAAGGTAATAAAATTAAAGAAGTAAAGGAAATAAATAATAGTAGGCAATAGAAAGAGAAAAAGTAGCTAAAAAACAAAAAAAGGAGACAAAAACCAAAAATATAGAAGCTGGAAAATAGTAAGATAAATGATAAATAAGAAAGATCAAAAAAAGTGGGTTTAAACCAAGGATTGAAAAGATTTGGAGAGGATTGAAAAACAGGCCCCAGAACCATGCAATAGAGTAAAAAACAAGATGGCCGCAACCATTGCGACCACGTGCGCACGTTTGCGCGATATTTTCTCCCCGAGCAAGCAAAAAGCAACGCGATCAAGTAAAAGCGGTCGCGAACAGGAAATATCAACCGCGAACGGACGCAAACATGCATTGCGCGACCCGGAACAGGAAGTAAGCATCGCGAGAGGGCAGGACAAGTGAAAACAAGATGGCCACGCCCATGAGCAACCGCATGGGTAAGTTGGCGACCCGCGATCATGCAAAAAATACCGCGAACAGGCGGGAAAAAACTTCCGCGTCTTCGCGATATTTCGGGCGTGTTTGCGGAGATTTTTTGCATTTTCGCGATAAATTGCGAAAGTTAATTTCGCAAATTCCGCCCACTGAAAAGGGAAGGTTTAGGGACTGGCAAGTGGGTGTACTTGCCCAGTCAGCATGACAGTACCTGACTGCATGCAGGCTCTGCAATGGCAGGCCTTAGACACACTTTTACAGGCTGCTTCTGTGGGTGGCACAACCAATGCTGCAAGCCCACCAGCAGCATTTGGATTACCAGCCCTGGGCACACTCAGTGCACTGTACTAGGGTCTGACAAATAAACCAAATAAACCAATCATGGAGTCACTAATCCATACATCAATTTACAATAGGGAGAGCATATGCACTTTAGCACTGATCAGCAGTGGTAAAGTGCCCAGAGTCATAAAACAGCCAACAACAGGTCAGAAAAAATATAGGAGGAAGGCAAAAAGTTCAGGGATGGCCCTGCAAAAAGGGCCAAGTCCAACACAACCCCCTTCCAGCCAAAACGCAGGGTAGATCAATCACTACCTTGATGGGCTTCCCTGCTTTTGGCGATAGAACCTGAACCTGGCCCGCAACGGCAGGGGCATATTCCAGTTCTACGCCAATCTGAACCTATTTTAATTCCTCTGTCCATACTCTCAGGGCCCACCAAGCTAACCCATGTGGAACCCTTCTCCTCACCTGTTGACACCACCTGTGCAGCATCTAACCTTAACTTGCTCACAGGTGTGTCCCAACAGACAGGCAGCAAGCAACAGTGGCCTTATGCCTCCCAGGGCTCTCAAACCAATGTCCTTCAACTCCTCTGGAGACAGTCCTTTGGCAGAAACACTGCTACCTATTGGGGAAGTTACTCTCCTCCCCCATTGACCCACTGGCCCACCCAGCTGTGCCTCTGCATTCTCAACCTCTTCCTCATCATCATAGGTATTTCTAGTTGCGACCTAGGCCCTCAGCGCCTTCTGGTACTCATCTCTCTTGGAGAGACCGGTCATTGCAACTTTGAATTTCCAGCAAAAGTGCTTCAGCTGTCTGACAGTGTAGCTTTCCAGTTTCTCCTCTTCCCAATCAAGATCAACAGATGCTATGGATGCTGCTTTCTCCATGGTGGTTAAACTTGGCAGTTCTTTGCAAAAATAGAAAGTCCCAGAAAACAATCTACCAAAAGTATGTGGTCACGTTTTGGTCTGCACTCACTAGTAGTGTTCACCAATCACTGTACATGAGTCACAAATGCAAGTCCAGGATCCTCACCGCTTCCCACCAATGTTAGATTTGGGGGTCTCTAGTTGGCATAGGTAGGTACCTGTGACAAATAGGGACCCTTGCGTCTAGTCAGGGTAAGGGGGTACACTCCTAAAATAACCCCTGCTCACCCCCTTGGTAGCTTGGCACGAGCAGACAGGCTTATCTCAGAGGCAGTGTGTAAAGCATTTGTAAATACATACAGTAATCAAGTGACAACACTACAGATGGACACCACACAAGTTTTATATCAAAAATAAGTATTCTTTATATAGACTTATCACAAAACCACAAACGACACAACTCCACAATACTGTTACTTTAAAATGGTAGAATTTACCTTAGTTCTCTTAAGATGGTAAATGCGACACTCAGAGTTCAATGTACCTGAAGATGCGTAACACAAGACAACAAAAGTGTTGCAAGGACGGTGATGCGTTGAAGTTCCACTGCAAAGAAACAAAGATGGCGCTTCCTTCTTGATGCAACACGCTTCCCGGTGAGGCGGAGGCGCCTGATGCGATGTCGATCCTCTTCTCCGGTGATGCGAGATGTTTCCTCAAGATGTGAGCCACGTTAGGCCCTGCGAAACACTTCCCAGTGATGCGGCGGTGTCTGATGCGATGTCGATCCTCTCCCCTGGCAATGCGAGTTGATTCCACAACGATGCGAGCCGCGACAGGCCCTGCAACACTTATCCCGGTGATGCGGCGGCGTCTGATGCCACGTCGATCCTCTTCTCCGGCGATGAGCCGCGACAGGCCCTGCGACACGCTTCCCGGAAATGTGGCAGAGCCTTATGCAACGTCAACCCTCTTCTCCGGCGATGAGCCTTGACAGGCCCTGTGACACGCTTCCAGGAGATGTTGCGGCGTCTGATGCGACGTCGATCCACTTATCCGGCGATGTGAGGTGCTTCGGTGGACCTGCGATGACTCCGCGATTCTTCTGCGACACGCTTCCCGGTGATGCGGCGCCATCTGATGCAACTTCGATCCTCTTCTCCAGTGATGCGTGGCGCTTTGTGTTGTGAAGCGGCAGCGGCAGTTCGGCGATACGCTTCCTGTTCTTGAGTCACACTTCCAGCTCCTTGCGACACGCAAGTCCTCAAAAAGTCCAGCAGAACTGCAGGCACTTCAAAATAACTCTTGGGGTGCTCGTGGGTGAAGTCTGTTGGCCCTGAGACTTCAGCAGGAGGCAAGCTCTTTTCCAAGCCCTCGGAGATCCTTAGCAAGTTGAATAAAGTGCATACAAAGTCCTTTCTCCTTTCTTTGGCAGTCAGGCAACCACTGCAGGCCAATCCCCTAAGCAGCACTTCAGCTTAGGGATAGTCTGTCCTCAGTTTCTTTTGGTTCCACTCCTCAGCAAAGGTTTCTTCTTGTTTCCCAAAGTGATCTAAAGATCTGGGGTCTGGGTCCCCTTTTTATACACAGTTTCTCTTTGTTCTCTGAAGGCAGAGAGGCCTATGCCTAGTCCAAACCAGTTCTGGTCATTCCGGTAGCGCTTTGTTGACAAGACTCCTTCTTTCCTTTCAGAGTGCAGGGCAGAGACATCAGACACACCACAGGAGGTGGAGCCAGCATTGTGGAGGGAAGGCACTGCCGTATTCAGGTCCCAGGTGCAACCCCTACCACCCATCTAGATGCAGATCTCTCTATTCAGCCCTGTGCTGACTCACCCTGTCTCCTGGAATTTCCCCAGCCCCTGTCACTCAAACTCCAGACAAGGAATACACAGTCTAGCAGAGGCAGGTTCGTATGGTTAGACAAGAAAATATCTACTTTCTAAAAGTAGTATTTTCAAACACAGAATGTTAAAACCAACTTCACTAAAAGATGTATGTTATCATTCTGAGTTTAGGCATACTAAACTCGAATTTATACCATGTTCCATGAGTCAGTTAGCATTATAAGATGTAATAATCAAACTGCCCATTCTGGCCTATGGAGAAAAGATAGCCATGCAATATTGAAAAACGAAAATGGCTGTAACTCACTATTAGAACATGCCACACACACCAGGGCATGTCCTACCTTTAACTTTCAATGCACCCTGCCCTTGGGCCTACCATAGGGGTGTCTGCTATTAAGAAAAGCGAAGCTTTAGGGACTGGCAAGTGTGTGTACTTGCCCAGTCAGCATGACAGTAAGACTGCACGCAGGCTCTCCAATGGCAGGCCTTAGACACACTTTTACAGGCTGCTTCTGTGGGTGGCACAACCAATGCTGCAAGCCCACCAGCAGCATTTGGATTACCAGCCCTGGGCATACTCAGTGCACTGTACTAGGGTCTGACAAATAAACCAAATCGGCCAATCATGGAGTCACTAATCCATACATCAATTTACAATAGGGAGAGCATATGGACTGTAGCACTGATCAGCAGTGGTAAAGTGCCCAGAGTCATAAAACAGCCATCAACAGGTCAGAAAAAATATAGGAGGAAGGCAAAAAGTTCAGAGATGACCCTGCAAAAAGGGCCAAGTCCAACAAGGTTGTAAATCCCATTTCATGCCCCCTTGCCCTTAACATTGGTCCTTTTACTGTGGATTCTCTGTTTCTTCTAACTTCTGACTGTAGTGAAAATTTGATGGGGTTAGATTTACTGAAGAAATTGCATGCTACTATTTATTGCTCCCCTGCAGGTGTTTATATTACTATGGGTCCGGATGTGAGTGCTAAGCTTTGTTTCTCCCAAGATGCACCCCTTCCAGTTGAATTTGCTCTGGTGCCACGTACATTGTAGGCCACACGTGATACAGGTATGGGTCTATTGAATATACCACCAGTTTCTATACAAGTTAAACAAAATGCTATGTTACCCCATATTCCTCAGTCTAAAATACCACAGGCAGGAGAATGGGCTCTTCTTCAGATTGTTCAGGATTTGATACAAAAGAGAGTGGTTGAAGAAATGTCTACCAATGTTTGTAATAGTCTGATTCTTCCGATTCCTTAAAGGACACCCTCAGGCTCCTCTGAAGATAATGATAATATTTCTCCTTTTGTGATTGATCTGCGTGAGGTTAATAAAATAGTAATTCCACAGTTCCTGGTGGTTACTGACATTACTACTCTTTTGACAATGATTCCTTCTACTGCTAAATTCTTTTCTGTTATTGATTTGAAAAATGCTTTCTTTATTATTCCTATCCATCCAGACAGTAGATATTTGTTTGGGTTCACTCTGGCTGGTAGAAGTTTTAGATTCTGTTCCACTCCTCAAGGCTATATTGAAAGTCATAGTATCTATAGTCAGACGTTAAAGAGCCAATTGGATTCATTGTCACTTCCTCCAGGTAATGTATTGGTGCAGTACGTTGATGACCTCTTGATCGCTTCTGATACGGAGCAGAGTTGCAGAGACAGTACGGTGCAATTGCTTTTGCATTTGGCACATCTTGGTCATAAGTAGGCTTTCCTGTTTTCAGTTTCTATTTTTAGTAAATTCTGGTGGAGTTTTTTCAGTTTTTTCAATACCTTAAAAAAACAGTGGTTATCAGTGGTTACACATTTTTGCGCTATTAAAAACAACAGAAACAGTGTTTTCCAGTTTTTGTGGAATTTTTATTTAATTTTTATTATTGCATGTGTAGAGGTAGCGTGGGCACAGGATATATGGGTACCAAATACATTCATACTGCACCAGAATGGACTACAAAGTCAATAGCATTCTTCATTAACTCTGAATGTTGTAAAGATGCTTTCAGCATACCATCTAGCAAGTGACAAGGATTTCTTACAGGGAATCACTTCAGCTCAGTTATCGATTCTGACAGGCCATCATACAACTCTTTCATAAATGTAGCTGAATTACTGCAAATACAAACAATATCACTCCAATCTTTATTGAACTTGGTAGGAACTTCAGCAGCTTTCCAAGTGACACTGTGTTCCATGTTTACCAAACGCCTGGTGTCATGTTTTTACCACTATCTCAGATGCTTGGTGACAACATTCTTTTCATATATACCTGTCACTACATCTTGCATTAAATGTTTTTATAACTGGGGTGTTTGGCAATTCACTTACAATCATTACTGACTCACTAGAAAAGGGGGTTGATGTATCAAAGGATTTCACCCTTTCTCTGTCTGTGGGTGAATATGCTGCTACATATTAGGAAAGATTCTTATGAAACCAGCCATTTTACCTATCAGTGAAATCAAATGAAGCCAAAATTTCAAATATGATTTGGATATTTCCCGATTCTCTACAGTTTATAAAATAACTAAACAAGACCTAAAACATGCTTCTAAACAATGCATCTTTAGACCAAAGAACCCAACACTGAAAACAGCAGAAGGAAGAATTGACAATGTCTTAGTGACAACCCTAAACTACAAAACTCAAGCAGAATAATGTTAGTCCAGTCTTTCTTGATACTACCTTGTATAACAAAGTTACATTGTATTGGCCCCCTTCAGGAAGAAATAACAATGACTCACTCATATTTTTCTTTCTTTGAATGGCACTTAGTTTGTAGTTTGCAAAGGTGTTTTTTCAGTGTTTATATGTTTACACCGGTGATGGCTATTTTCCTTTCAGTGGGGTTTTATCAGGTATTGTAGGTTTAAACCTAAAACCAGATAGCCTAGTCATAAGGTTTCCCTTTCTAAATGTCAATATTGTCGACAGAAGGTCACCTACTTATGTCACCTGCTGTCGAAAGAGGGTAGGAGATTGACCCCTGAGCATAGTTGTACCATTGTAAAAATGCCCATTCCACTAACTCAAAAAGATGTACGTGCTTTTATAGGCATTACTTCTTACTGTCGCAAGTGGATCCCATACTACTCATTACTAACCAAACCTTTGCTTGCATTAACAATGAAAGCAGTGCATGAGCCTTTGCCTTGGACGCCCGAATGCCAGAAGACTTTTGAGCAAATGAAAACTGCACTTTGTTCGTCTCCAGTGCTTGGCACACCTAACTATGGTAAACCGTTTGTGCTCTATGTCCACAAGATGGCTGGTTATACGCTTTCTGTCCTAACACACAAACTTGGAGATAAGCAGAGGTCTTGTGCTTAATAGTTCTGCTGTGCTTGATCCTGTTGCTAGAGCCCTCCTGAGTTGCCTGAGAGCAGTCGCGGCTGTGGCCACTTCAATCAGACAATCGGCTGGACTCTCACTTGATACTGACCTCACAGTTATGGTATACTATGCTGTGGATACTCTTTTGAATAAGACAATGACACAGCCCCTCACCAATGCACATCTTACTGGCTATGAATTGACATTGTTTGCTAAGCATAATACGATTAAAAGATGTGCCACTCTGAACCCAGCCACGTTACTACCCCTTCCTTCTGAGAATGATGCACTTGATAAATATGATTGTATCTTCCGTATGGAAGAAGAGACGAAGGGACGGGTAGAACTGACTTATGTTCCCTTATCTAAGCCCTAAGGAGAACTATATGTTGATGGTTCTTGTTTTAAATTTCCAGAAGGCAGCACCACTGCAGCTTATGCTATCACTACATTGTGCACGGTGGTAGAGACATAACGGGTCCCTTATCAGTCGGCTCAAGCTGCTGAACTTGTTGCCCTTATTTGAGATTGCGAATTGAGTGAAAGGCTGGTTGTTAATATTTATACTGACAACCAGTACGCATTTGGGGTTGCCCATAATTTTGGCTGGCTTTGGGCAGAGAGAGGGTTCCTTACTTCTCATGGCACCAGATTCAGCATGGGCACCTCATATTGAGGCTTTTGTATGCATTAACGCTCCCCAGGAAATTATCCATAATTAAATGTAGTACCCACAGGAAGGTTACTGATGATGTGGGTAGAGGAAATGCTTTTGCCAATCAGACAGCTAAGGAAACGGCCCGAACAAAGATGAAACACATGTTTCTAGCAGGTCCAGCAAGGTGGGTCCCAGAAGTTGTTATGTTTGAGAATACCCTTAAGAGTGTAAAGGAGATGCAAACTGAAGCCACGATAGAAGAATTGGCACAATGGCAGGAGAGCACAGTTCAATGAGGAAGCATGTTAGATTGATAAGTCAGGTAAACAAAGATGGACATTGTTAGATGCATATTTTCTTCCTGTGGTGACTATGGCACATGGTTCAGCTTATATTAGTGCAAAAGGCATTTGTAATTTGTTATCCCCTGTATGGCAGAACAGCAATATTTCCAAGATGGATGCGCATTTAGTAAAGTACTGCATGGTCTGCATGATGCATAATCCAGGGAAGGGTACCCCGACACCACCTGGTAAATTAGCATGACCCACTTTTTCTTTTGAAGTCCTTCAAATGAAATATATTGAATCGGAGGGATGCAATAATCTTAAGTATGTTTTGGTGGTTGTATATGCATTCAGTAAATGGTTTGAGGATTTCCCCACTAGAGATAATACAGCCATTACGACTGCAAAGGTACTCCTTAAGGAGTTCTTTACTTGTCTCGGCTTGCCCTGAATTATCTGGAGTGACAGCAGAAGTCATTTTAATGGGAAAGTGATTAAATTGATTTGTGAAGGTCTTCATGTAAAACAGAAATTTCATTCTGCCAATCACCCACAGTCAGTGGGTTTGGTTGAGAAGTACAATGGTATTCTCAAACTGAAACTGGCAAAAATTCAGAAGACGACAGGGTGAAAGTGGTCAGATGCTTTACCATTATCTCTTTTGTCAACAAGAACAACTGCATATTCTAGGACAGGATTGTCTCCTTACGAGGTCGTGTTAAGGTGCCTGGCAAATGTCTGGGGTGTCCAGCGTCCCAGTAAGTACCCTGATATTGAGTACCCTGTTTTGCTTAATTACCTTGGCCAGTTAACAGAAAGTTTACATTCTATTCACCAACAGGTGTGGAAGTCCCTATCTTCCACACCAGAGGGACCAGGCCACAACATCCAGCCTGGCGATTGTGCTCTGCTTCGAAATTTTCAGAGGAAGAAAAGTTTGAAGCCATGCTGGCAAGGTCCTGAACAGGTTTTTTTGGTGACACGGACATCTGTAAAGTTTGCTGGTCGAAAGAACTGGGTACATGCTATTCATTGTTGGAGGTTTACTTTGCCGTTACCATATGACCAGTGGGTCAAAGACGGCATAGGGAACACAGATGGTGAACAGGTCCCCAGGTTTGTTCCTTTCAGCGACGCCCAGTTAACATGGACTCAAATGGATAAGGAGAGTGAAAATGCTTTAAGCAAGGCTGTTCCCCAGAAATATGAGCTTTCCAAGAGCCTTTGTTCACTGATCACATGGTGCATGGCGTTACCAGGTACAATTTGCGCCCTTGACTGAGGGATACTGAGTCCAAGGAGAAAAAAGATTAGGGATGGACTGTGTAAGGTAGATAGTACTGAGCTACAGTACCAACAGAATTAACAGAAGCTAGTTGAGAATTTTCTGTTTACTTTATCTTAGTTGTTCAGAAAATTAATTAGGGAGGACTGAAATATACCCAGAAAGTATCCTATCTGGATCGATGTGGGATACATTAAAAGACTTTAGGACAGAGCAAGCTCCACCACAGGTGTTCAAGAGTGCCACATTTTGAAAGACAATAGGAGCCTGTACCAGTGAGGCTCTGATGGACACTGGGGACTTATGTATTTTCTTTGCATTTTTGCCCCTTTCACAATTCATTATGCATACCTTTGGTAGAAAAGTCACTGAGGAGGAGCATCCAATGGTTCTTGTTGCACAACGTAATATGAAGTGAACCCTGAAAAGCAAAATGGTCTGTGTTGCTCTTGTGGTTTTGTTGCAAATAATATTGTGCAGGGTATTATGGGTTTTGGAAAATGATCAAAGTGTACCTTTACGTAGTAGGGGTAAGGTTATCTCCCCGACAAGAAACAAAAAAGAGCAGCCCTGAGTAATGTATTTTTGGAGACCCATAGGAGGTTCTTCGGAGAAGGGACAGCCTGTTACCCCACTCAATCTGTCACTAGTCTGTGGACTGCATACCCATTATCACTTGTGAATTATACATACACTCGGCCATCTTAATATGTAGAAGTAAAAGATGTGTTTGGTTTTGGTTATTCAGGCCATGTCTGTACCATAGAAAACCATTGGGGGAGGGTGTCCCCGTTTATGATAACAATACATACTGTGATCATTTCTACATGGATGCCCAGAACATAAAGTTGGTGGGTTGGCATTAGGGGTGGGCAGAATTTGCGTTACGCAAATCTTTGCGAAAAGGTCAAAAATCTCCGCAAACACGTGGAAATATTGCGAAGACGCGGAAGTGCTTGTCCCGCCTATCCGTGATGTTTTTTGCCTGATTGCTTTGAAAATGTGTCGCCAACTTGCCCATGCGGTCGCTAATGGGCGCGGCCATCTTGTTTTCACTTGTCCCTCCCGCTCGCGATGCTATTTCCTGTTCCGGGTCGCGCAATGCATGCTTGAGCCCGTTCGCGATAAGTTTTTCCTGTTCGGGAATGCGTATTGCGTGTTTGCAACGCTTTCTGCGTGCTCAGGGGAAAATTATCACGTGAACTTGCCCATGTGGTCGCAATGGGCGTGGCCATCTTGCTTTTCACTCTATTGCTATGGTTCTGGGGCCTTCTTTTCAATCCTTCCTCTATCTTTTCAATCTTTTGTTTCTGAAAACGTTTTTTTGATCTTTTTTATTTATTATCTCTCTCTCTATTTTCCTGATTCTATATTTTTGGTTTTTGTCTACTTTTTGTGTGTGTTTTAACTACTTTTTCACCCTTTTTCTATTACCTGCTTTTTTAATTTTTACCTTTTCTTTTCCGCTCCCCGCCTACCCCAGAACCATGGCAAAGGACCACAGAAGGGCTCATCATCGCAGCCAGAGCCGCGACCGCCTTCCTTGCAGAAGGCGGCGCTCACAAGGGGTGCAGGCACGGGCCTTATTTGGGGAGGTGGAGTTGGCCGCACTGTTTTTTTTTGTGCAGCGCCGCCTCCCCTTAACCATGGCTGCAGGCGGCAGGCCTGGGTCCGGGTACTGGCTCCGTGATCATCGGCACCGGGGGGAAAAGGGGCGCCGGGCAGTGTTTTGCTGCTCTGCTGTCCGGCGCAGCCAGAACCAATTGACGCACTGGTGGTCCGATATCCTGGACCGGGAGCAGGACCTGCTGGACCTGATAGGAGTGGAGATCCCGGGTCTTGGTGAGTAGCTATTTAATCATTACTACTTTGTGTCTGTTCTTCTGCTTTGTGCTATATATTGTGAATATATTTTTTTTCTGACCAGCTAGAATGCTGCTGCTTACATTACAGGTAAATTACGTTTAAAAGTGTTCTGTGATTGTTATGACACAGGTGTTCTGCGCTACTAATCTTGTTATTTGCAACTTTGCTTTTGCGCTCATTTGCGTGATTATGTAAGAGTTTATTTTAGAGAACTTAAGTTAGGTAATGCTAGAGTGACTCTAGTTCTTTGTTTGTCCTGTCACTAATAGATAGGGGTGGATTGATACTTAGGTTCAGTTACTTATTATGAGTTTGTAATTTCTTAGTGGTCTGCGTGACGCTCCCTCTGTTACATCACGTGCTGCTGAGTGCTGCTAGTGCCTACCCCAGTCCTTAGTAGAACCTTTTGTAGTTTTTTCAGTGAGTGGTAATAGGCTTAGGACTAGCAGAACTTCAGCATCAACCAACCAACAATTTGGTGTATGCAAAAATGTAGGCATGTGTCCTCCATTTATGCATTTTTGAGGACTAAAAGAAGTGGAAATGCTTACTTAATGTACAATTGGCACACCTGGAATAGGCTAGGTCAGGTGGTACATACTACTTAGGCTTAGTTAGTATTCTAGAATCAGAATGGAACACAGGATTAGTGTTGATAAATAATAAATAGTCGGTCCGCAAATCCCCCAATACTACTTGTCAACCAGATTAGATAAGTCAATTTTATTGCAATTGTTGTTTATATAAATGTTTTTTTGACCGTCTTTTAAAAATATTTTATTTGTTTCACACCAATCATCAATGTTTGTCTCTTTCTTTCTTATATCTTTCATGATCAGCACCCAGAGGCAAGAAGACGGGGTCAGAGTCAGACGGGAGCAGTTCAACACCAAGGACAGGAGGACCAGTACGAGGGCTCTTCTGCTGGCCCCAGTAATTCTTCCTGTTTAAATATTAATAATTCTTATTCACTAACTTTTACTTCCAATTTTGTTTGCCATTTGTCTGCTATTCTGGGTAGGTCATCGGGCATTAGACTGTTTAATGCAGAGTAGATAGAGCCAATCCGAGGGGTTACTGGAGACCTTAAGTTTTCAATGAGTTCTATTTTTACGAACCCAATGAGTCCTCCAGCCTTTCAAGCCAGAAAATCGCGTATGGCGATATACTTGAAAGCATCTTGGCTTCTCTGAAGCTCTGTAAAGGACTTAACTCCTTCACTAGAGATTAAGTCTCCCAACTGTAAGATGCCGGCTCTATAGCAGTCTTGTAGAGAGGGCCTCCCAAAAATAGCAGGCAGGTTGCAATTCATGCTGATAGGGGAAAAATAGTTTAGTTTTCCCAAACCATAGATCCTACCGACAAGGCGAAAGACCTTAAAGGGATTCATCAGTGTCTTGAATCTGACACGCTTGTAATATCCGAAAGACATCTGTCTGAGGAGACACCCATGGGCCTCTTCTCCTACCACTGGTTGAAATCACTAGTTCCGCACTATACTGCAAGACTGAAGCCAAATAATAGAGCACTATATTAGGAAAGGCCCAACCTCCCCTCTTCCTGGGAAGAGATAGTTGCTTTAACGCCTTTCTGGGTTGTGAATAAGCCCAAATAAATTGTGTAAAAAGTTGCTGGAATTTTTGCAGCATGGTTTTATGAAATTCAAGTGGGATGGATCGGAAAAAGTAGAGTAGCTTTGGGAAGTAAGTAATTTTGATTATGTTGCATCTTCCCACCAGGGTCAAGTGTAGGTTATTAATTCGATTAAGAGCTCTTTTTGTTTCAATTGCCAAAGGAATTAGGTTTTCTGCCACAATTTCATCCACGTTTTCTATTATGGTCACCCACAAGTATTTGGCCTTTGTGACAACCCGGCTATCTATCCAATCAATTTCTTTGTTTACTACTATTTATTTTTTTTATTCAGTGCGTACCTCGAAATTTTCCCACATTTTTGTGCCTCTACTTCCAGTGCCAGAATAGCGCTTTTGGGCTCTGGAGTAGTTATGGCAAGATCGTCGGCGTAAGCCATCATTTTAGTGTCCCATCCAAATCTGCTTACTGCCTGGATTGCTGGGATATTTTCTATTTTTTTTTATTAAGGGTCTATATAGAAGGCAAAGAGCAAGGGGGAGCATGGGCACCCTTGCCTGGTGCCCCGAGAGATGTTAAATTGCTCAGTTAGCCTCCCATTTATTGAAACACAGGCTGTCGGGTTCCGATATAAGGCCTGTACAGCTTGTGTTAGTTTTGGTCCAAAGCCCATCTTTCTCATAACGCCCCAGAGAAACTGCCAGGAGACCCGATCGAATGCTTTTTCAGCATCTAATAATATTAGTGACATCGGGTCTCTTGTCACCTGTGCTGCATCAAACAAAGTAATGGCCCACCTGATGTGTTCGGTGGTGCTTTTCTTAGGAATGAATCCATGTTGCCATTCTGAGACCAAGGACTAGACTACTGAGGATATTCTTATCGCCAGGATTTTGGAAAATACTTTTGAATCACAGTTTATAAGTGTGATTGGCCTGTATGAGTCCATCTCTGAGGTTGACTTATCTTTTTTAGGAAAAATTGAAATTTTAGCACTGGACCAGGAGGCAGGATGAGGGGCCCCATTAAAAATTGAAGTTACTACAATAGAAAAGATAGGTTTTATTTGGGTAGCAAAGATCTTGTAAAATTCCAGCGGGATGCCATCCACTCCTGCGGCTTTCCCGTCAGGCAAGCTGGCTAGAGCTTTGGCTATGTCTTTCCAAGTCAGGGTGACATCAAGCGGATCACAGCTCTCCTGGTTAAGCTGCATTAGATTTACCTCTTCTATGTATTTAGCGATCTCGTCTTCTCTTGAGTCAGCTGGCCTGCTACTCTTTTCTGTATATAAATCAGAGTAGAATTCTCGGAAGCCTGCTTGTATTTTACTGGTGTCGCTAGTCTCTTCTCCCATAGAAAGTTGAATTGACAGTATTTCACTGCCTATAGCCTGCTGCCTGGTTTTCATGGCTAGATGGTGACTGATGAGGTCACTGCATTCGTAATTTCTTTTCCCGCATTGTGGCCCACTTAGCTGCAGCCTTTTCTACAAATATTGACCCTATTTCAGCTTTTATAAGTGTTACTTCATTTTGGATAGCCTCGGTATCCCTGGAGTTCACAGATCAGCAGTTTTTCTTTCTTTTTTTTTCTGATAGAGAACCCAAGAGTCTCCCCCCTAATGCCAGCCTTTAGTGTGTCCCACACTATCATAATTGGGGCCGTTCCCATGTTTACGTCAAGGAATTCCTCAATCAATGCCTGCATGTGTGACCGATATCCCACGTCATATAGTAGTGCTTTCTCAAAACTCCATTTCGGAGTTTCCTTCCAGTTTCCAAATCCCCCAACATTTAGAATAAGTGGATTATGGTCCGACATAAAGTGTGGAGCAGCATCTATGGAGCATTCACTTAGTAAGGATGATGAGATAAAAAAGTAGTCTAATCTTGCGAATGACCGGTGTGGGGCAGACAAGTAAGCGTAGCCTGGTTGCGTCGAATTTAGATTGGCCCAAGCATCACTGAGCCGATGGGTTTGAGCTAAGTTGATTATTGCTTGATATACTCGGGGCTTCCTGCCTGTGTACATCCATTTATCGTCCATTTTCCAATTACAGTGCAGATTGATATTAAGGTCACCACAGACGATTATCGGAGTAGGACAGTGGGCTAGCTCCCCCATAATCCAATTAATGATCACTGGATCATCTACATTGCTTCTGTAGATTGAGCATAAGGTAAAAGGAGGATTAGGGGGAAGGTGGCACTCCGCAATTACCCATCTGGCCAGTGAATCGGATTTGACGCGGGGACATTTTAAAGGTAGTCTACTTTCAGCTATAACTCCTACCCCTTTTATTCTCGTACCCTGTGTGGTAGCCCCTATAACTTTAAACCCTAGTGAATTCAATAAGTGCTTTTGTGAGCCCTCTATGTGAGTTTCCTGAAGGCTGATAATATCAGCCCCCAGCGAACGGAAACCTTGTGCTACTTTTTGTCTCTTTGTAGCTTCATTCAATCCACATATGTTTGGTGAAACAAGTCTAAGAGTGTGTACCATAGCCATTTAAATATTTTAGAGAAAGTTGAACCAAAAGATTATTGACCCCTTGAGAGAAATTTAGTAATTTTGTTGACTTTGCCCAGTGTTTAAATAAGTAGTTGTGTATAAAAAGGAAAAAAAAGAAGAAAAAACGTGTCCTTGATCGCCCTGTTTCGCACCGGTTCTCCCCCTCCCCATCCCATCCCTCCCCCTCTTTCAGTGGGCAATCAGGAATGACCTGAATGATGGTAGTCAAAAGTTAGTCTACGCCGCTGAAACACGCCTTAGAAGTATTAAGTAAGCATTCGGCTATTCCCCATCAGATTTGGTATGGTGAGTTTCTAAATAGGCACGCCCTGGTTTCTTAATAGGGCTGTTCAGTGGTGAAGGAACCCATAAAGAAAAGGAGTGGAAAATAAAAAGATCTTTTCTTTGCCCTCCCCTACCCAAAGCAGTGAGATAATCTCCTGAACTGGAGCTTTCTGCTTCCCAAGAGCAGTGAGAGAGATTCCTTGGCTTGAGCCCTTCTTAGACTTAATCTCTCCCAAGAATTTGCCAGCCTTAATTTCGGACATAAAGATTTTAGAAGCCCCATTATAGATTACTTTAAGTCTGGCAGGGTTCATTAAGTACACTTGTGCTCCCATCTGCTGAAACTGGGAGATTAACTGACGTAGACGCCATCTTCGTTCTACCGTCTGGTGGCAAAAGTTGGGTTTCGCAAAAAATGTTACTCCATTAGACCCCTTCTGGGAATTTGGGCGGGCCTGGTCATATACGAGTTGCCTAAGAAGAAAGTTTCCAAAGTGCACCAGGAACGCCCTTGGTTGTCAATCAGTTGAGCTGCTGCCGTCACGTTGCCGTCTCAGGTTAAAAGGGAAGCGATGTGCCCTCTGCACCTCATTGTCCTAGTACCAGCCTGGATGATCAGGGAAGGATTCTTGCAAGAGTTTCACTATGTGGCGCCTAGGGTCTTCTCCTTCTTTTCCTTCCGGAATTCCTAGCAAGCGAAGGTTGTTTCTGCGTTGCCCATTTTCCTGTTCCTCCATTTTGGTCATTATGTCCACTAGACTAGCAGTATTGGATTTGCTTTCCTTTTAAACGGCAGTGACCTGTGTTTCCAGACACTCTATGCGCCCTTCAACCATGGTGACACAGTCGCTTATGTCGGAACAGATTTTATTCAATCTTCTCATGCCTCCTTGTAGTTTTTTAGCGGCCTCCTTAGCTGCGCGATTGTCCGCACGGGCCTCTTCTTGAAATTCTTTGATAGAGGCTAGAATCAAAGCTAATGAGGGTTCGGCAATATCTTCTGGTGCGCTCTTCGTATTTTCCCTCATCGTAGTGTGAGAGTCATCTTCTTCCAGAGGGTAGGACATCTGTGAGTCAGAGTAGTCCCATTTAAGCTGGCTATGTCTTTTGGCCTTGCTTCTTGTCTTCCTGGGACGCTGTACTGTTCCTGTGTCCTTAGTTGACTCCTCGCTGTCGTCTTCGCTGGTGTTAAACCCACCCTCATCTGAGGAGGTCCCAGTGCCATCTGATACTGAATAGAAATTTTCAGCCCCCGTTTCCGGTGTCAATGGAACTTGCGGGCCTGCGGCAGCTTCTAAGCCCTGGATATAATTTTCAATACTGACCTCAGGGGTTTTAAAGGTATTCCCCAAGCTGCTTATGCTGGAACACCCTTCTATTTCTAGGGTTACGGGGGCTAAGGGTAGCTGGCTTCTCTGCGCAGTTAGTTCCCCAACATCACTTTCTACCTGAGGAGCGATCAAGTTGTTGTCAGCCAAGTCTTGTAAGTCACCAATAGTTCCAGTGTCAGCTTGCTGTGCCTTCACATGGTTCGCCTTGGCTGAGGTTAATTTTTGATAATTAGTTAGCGAGGCTGGCTGATGTGTTGGCAAATCCATGGGGGCAAACTTGAGGGAAGTGTATGTGGAGCAGAGTTAATCTTAGAGTCTATAGCAGGAGGCGGCTCCTTAGCCCCGAGACACATTTTTGCAATTAAAGGCTGGGTGCCTGCTATGTCCTTATGCACACCGCCTCCCCCGAGCCTCCCCAACGGCTTTTTATTGGCACTGACCTCACGTTTAGATTTGCTTCCACTTTCTCCTGGACCGGCGTCTCCGGTGTCAGCGCTGGCAGTGGCTGTTTTTACCTTGTTATTCTTCCCCGTCTTTGCTCCCCTTGTGTTCATAATTGTAGAGCAGCTCCGGTGCTGCTGCCACTGACCTCTCTCCTGTACTCGATGTCCAAAGTTCGGGAGGGCTGGGGCGGCTGAAGCGAGTAACACAAATGCGGCACACCGGGCAGTCCAAAAGAAGAGCAGTTATCGCAGCCTCTGTGTGGGCAGCACCCAGGGATCCTGATGAGTTTTGTGATTTGCCGCAACCGCACCGGTAACAACTATTTTGAGCAGAGCCTGCTGAGGATGCAAGGAGGTCGTCTGTGATCTCCTCGCTATCCGTCTCCACATCGCACCGCAGGGCACCTAGCCGATCGGTGATGTGACTGGCGTGAGCAGCTGAGCAGCGTGAGATCTCACTTTGACTTCATCTTGCTCCCCCGAGCCTATGTAAGTTCAAAAGTTTTATTTGCAACTGACAAGCTCTGTACATTGTTCTATAATGCAGCACCAACAGCAACATGCATAAGATTAAAACTATAAACATTGTTACACTTCGTTACACTTACAACAACCACAAGTCCATAGAACGAAGAATAAAAAATGCGAAATCATGATAACTGAACAGTGGTGGAAGCACCACCATCCCCTTGGTAGGAATACAGTTTATATAAAATTATAAATGAAGATCTCTGAGCGGATTCTGTGGGCCCCTCACCTTAGAAGAACCTAGTACTGGTTACATAATAAGCTCTGCAAAGCTCTGGTTCGTAGAAGGGAATCTTCCGTCTGTTATGAGAAAAATGGTGCGCGTTAGTATATTGCAAGCATTTCTCAGTCTTACTAATAAAAGTGTAGCATTTTTATTGATAAGCAATATGGACTAACACCAGAACTCCATAACAAAGTGGCTTGTTTTGTTTGACCTTGTATGCAGCACTTAGACAGTAGCAGTATGAGCTCATGTGGGCTCAAAGGCGTCTTTATACAACAAGCTGCTAGGTAACGACACGTGTGAAAAAATAAAAGACACAAAGGTAAAATGCTGCATGGCTCGGGCTAACTAAGCAAAGGCTAGATTAACCCTAGGGACCATATAACTACTAGTGTCTACTCTACTACTACCTGATTTGTACTAATGTTGTATGTTGTATATGTAAGTATTACTATTAACTTATTGTTCAATCTTGCTTGTGAAAAATAGGGGGAGGTGTATATGACACCTAAAAAAATGTGTAATGTTTTTTCAAGGCGCACTACCAACCACCAGTGCCAGGGCCAGCGGCGAAGGCGACCGGGCTGCTGACGTAGGAGAGGATGCGGCAGTTGCAGGAGGAGCTGCAGGGGGTGAGCCAGCAGCAGTGGCGGGCGGTGGTAAGTTAGATTCCTAATCCTTACTTATTGACATTACACTCACTGCAAGGGTGTACTTTATACTGTAGAGTTGAGACTTACTAAGTAAGAAGTTGTTGTGAACGGTTGAAGATACCCTTTACTTAGCATTAGTAAAAGCATTAGAGGTGGGAGTGTTGAGTAACCAATGGCCTCTTCTATCTGATTTCAACTCAGCTGTGAAAGTTTTATGGAGACGACTAAAAGTCAGATCAGATGACCTTGATGGATGGGTTGAAAGAAAGGGAAAGAAGAGTGGAAGGAAGAAGGACGGGCGAGATTTAATATTTATGACTGGCAGAGAAGGATACGTGGGATGCATGCATGCATAGGTGAATGATAGGAATCAGATGCATGGTTGGTTGAATGCCTGAAACTACCACAAATGTTAAAGTCCAAGAAAGTGGGAGGAGAGATACATATCACAAATGTTATGTACTGTGCTTACTAGTGCTACCGTGCCACTAAATGTAGAATTAATTTGTCTTACTGCTTTGCTAAGAGTATATTTTACAATAGTCTTGTTTTTCTTCTTCATATATAGCTACTCCTTCCAGGGGGAAACCTGACAGGAAGAAGTTGGCAGCCAAGGCCCGGCACCGGAAGCTAGAGGCCATACAGCGTGAATACAGCGTGAATACCGTGGGCTGGGGGTTCTGGAAGAGGAGGAGCAGGAGGTGGCAGCAGCTGCAGCCTCCTCCAATGCCCCGGGCCTCAGCCACTGCCCTCCAGTGGTATGGCGCCACAGTCTGGCAGCCGCCCACCGCGGCCCCTCCTTTAACATCACTGCTGCCCCCCCTGTGGGTGCAACTGCCATGCATTGAAGCGTCAAGTTTCCCGCCTACAGGAGCAAGTGCGTGTCCTCCAGAGTCGAGCCCGTCGAACATAAGACCCTGTTCATTGCCCCTTTTTTATTTATTCTTTTGGTGGGTGGGAATCGGGCATTGGGTTTTCTATTTTCTTTGGACAATTGGACATTATGTTGGACTTTTTCTTTACGGACTTTGGTTGGGGTTAGGGAGAGGGGTGGGTCAGGTGTTGTGTTTTTTTTTTACATAGATTATTTTTGTTAGGGGATTAAATAATATATTTCTACTTTACATACAATGTTGTTAATGTTTTCTGGGTGGGGTTACTGTTTTACATCACACTGTTTCCTTGCTGGCTCAGGGCCACCCACAGCCAGTGTTTGATTTAAATATTTGTCTGACTTTGTAAGACACAAACAGATAGATTCTGCACCCCTCACTGAGTGACTTGTCCTACTAGTACTGTCAGTCTCTTCTACTCTATGCATTCTGCAACTGGACTCAAAGGGGTGTGTGAAATTGAATTAATGAAAACATGTCCATTATTAGTTATGCCTCTCCAAACTTCTCTTACCTTTGCTTGATGTTTAACTTAGGCAAAGTGATAGCTGCATGGTGATGATGGTTTTCTTTCCAAACATGCCATGGTTGTGGTGGTAGTAGTAGCAGTAGACACTGGCAGCAGCATTTGCAAAAAAAGAAAATGAGACAGTCAGTAGCCAGAGAAAGACTCTTCGAGGAGTAGTAGAATGAAGTACAGTACAGAATTTACTGTCAAACAATAATATACAAAAATACAACAAAACATAATGGTGGTGGGGATAGCCTAGCACACAGAGTTATAAACCCCAGTTGTGTCGAGTCACTTATCTAGGCCTACAGTACACTGGACACAAGCGTAACTGTTAGTGCTGTGTAGGAGGATGACAACAAATCCATGAATCCAATCGATGCCGGCAATTAATGCTGATGTATTAGGTTCCTTTGGTAAAAAAATTAAAAAATATACTGCTCATGGGTGGGCAAGAAGAAGAAGATCCCCGCCCTACCTTGAAATTGAAGTACTGCTGCTTTTGCCACATCCGCCCCAGCAAGTGTGTGATAAATTATTGGTGTACATTTAATTTAGTCACACCTCAATAAGTCACACAGCCCGGGGAAAGAGGGTTAGGGTTTGTTGAATGGTCGGGAAGGGGGGTTTGGGGAAAGGTTTGAGAAAGAAAAACAGAGCGCATGGACAAACAACAAACAACAGAATCTTTGTAGACTACCATATCCATATCAATATGTTAAGGGAGAAAAAGGAAATGCATGCGTGATGATGATAAGGAGTCCCGGACTACATACAGTTTGTGTTCAGTGTTACCAGGCTTACTTTTACAGATAGCAAAGAAAATGTTAAAATATCTGTAGGGATGAATTAAAAACAGAGAGAAAACCTAATGATGATAATAACAACAAGAACACACTGTTGTAATGATTGTAGACAGAAAAATAAATCAAATTATTTAAAAGATGATGAAAGTTGATACTGTTAGTGTGTTATCCTTGTCAAACGGGGAGTTGAATCTCGGCATTCCTCTTGGTCCTCCCTTCCATGGATGCTCCGTCCATCAATCTTGGGTGATGCCACTGCCTGCCTGGCAGATGTAGATTCATTGGTAAGGTAAGTGTGCATTGTTTTCCGCAGTATAGCACAGGGTAAGGACCAGCCTGTAATTGTAGATGGAAAAACAAAAGGGATATTGAGAAACCAAGTTGAAAAAAATGCACAAGTTATGGTGTAGTGCAACAAGAAGACTTTCCGAGGTGGCATGGATGCATCATCTCTACTCGAGTCTGTTTCCAGCATTAACCTACAACACCAACAGGACAGAGCAGGCTCACGGTGACGGCACCCTTTGCACATCCTCCATTTAGCGTACATTTTTTGAAAGAGTTGGACATAGCACATATCCAGCAACATAGCATTTTACAATTTAAGTGACTAAATCAATGCACCACAGTCATACTACCGCTACACTCGACTCCACCGCTACACAGACATTTAGGTCTGCTGTGGTTGTTGTTTACTTGTTTACGTTTTATGCCACTCATGAAACGCCCTGACTTATTCCATCAATCATCACGGATCCTTGTACTGAGTGACTGTGAAGATACTATGTCGCTGTGGTCATCATGATGGTATTGTTCAACTCAGTCTGCATTGTACCGAGTGAGTCCAGATTCCATATTAAAAAATGCAATAGATCGGCCTGCAGTAGAAGTACAATTTTGTTATTAAACAACAAGAGTGGAAATATTGACGTGAGTCTAGGGGTGGGCGGAATTTGCGAAATTCACTTTTGCAAATTATCTGGAAAATGATAAAATACGCGGAAATATCGCAAAGATGCGGACGTTTTTTTCCCGCCCGTTAGCGGTATTTTCTGCGTGGTCGCGGCTCGCCAACTTACCCATGCGGTTGCTCGCGGGCGTGGCCATCTTGTTTTCACTTGTCTCACAGTGCATGATCGCGAGAAGAAAGACGTGATCGCGCGACGAATGACGTTACTGCGGGCGTGAACTGTCGCGAGACAGCGCAAATGGCTACCAACAATCCAACATCTCATGGAGAACGCGATCGGATCGGGAAAACTTGTCGGCGAACGCGGGAATTCAGGTAAGGCGATCGCGCGCACGCGAGAATGTATTATTTTACAGCGCGAGCAAGCAAAAAATTTCCGGTAAAATGCGGATTGCGGAAATTTTGACATTTTCGCGCTCACCGCGGAACGCAAATATGTCAAATTATCGCAATTTCCACGAGCGGAACTGAATTTTAGCCCAGGCCTACTTGAGTCACTGTTAGTGTGTAGAGTAAATACTAGTACACTTTGACTTCACTTCATGCACAACAAACAACAAAATCACAAACACCAATCACTCAGAGTCGGTGTCCAATGAATGCCATTCATTACCTGTTCCTTCTCATCTTAAGTGAAGGGGCCGTCTCTCTCGCCATTATCATCATGGTGTTGTCCTACTCAGTGTGCAGTGTACAGATTGAGTCCCCTTCCTATATTCAAAATGCAATGTATTGGCCTGCAGTAGAAGTACAAATTTGTTATTAAAGATACAAGAAGGGAAAAAGTGCCTTGAGTTACTTTTAGTGTGTAGATTATTACATATAGTACACAATGAAGTGACTTCATGCACAACAAATAACAACAAAATCACTCAGTCAGCGTCCAATGCATGGCATCATTCATTACCGGTTCCTTCTCATCTTCAGTTAATGGACAGTCTCTGGAGGATAGCTATAGTAGTCATCATCAATCATGTTCCACTTCTTTTGGAGGGACTAGGAAAGATGTTCTTTTTTCTTCTATTTTGCATCATCCAATCATCATCTGTCTTCTTGAGGGCAATGGAATTAGGGAGATTCAGGAGGATGGAGGAGCAGGATTCAGAGAAGTGTACTGTGAAATGCAGACAGCTGAAACTCGTATATGGCAATAAAACGAGTAGAAGACGGTTGTGATGGATTTGTTGTGATTCGAAGTTTCTAACCAGAAAGATAGACACACAAATAAAAGAAAATAAGGGAGGAAGACAGTAAGAAGTGCAAGCCTAATTGTCAGGGAAGTACAATTTGTCCTCAAACTCTGGGGGTTCAACCAGAAGTAGGTAATCATCATCTAACAAACCACTTCTGTCACCTGAGCCGCTGTCCTCATCTTCCTCCCTTGATTCATGTATTGTGCAATTCGGTGGTATAAAGTGCTAATTGATCATGGTTAACCTCTCCACGTTTTTGGGCAAGAGACTGGTCCTTCTCACTGTTACAATGGAACCAGCAGCACTGAAAACACGTTCAGAAGAGACGCTTGTGACAGGGTAAGCTAGATAGTTTATCGCCAGCCTGCTGAGCAGTGGCAATTGGCCCCTTTTCCCATACCAATACCGCAATGGGTTTTGATCAATGTACACCTCTGTTGGGTCGTCCAGATAGGCCTGTACCAGCCGCTCAATGTTCAGGGGTGCTAAACTTTTTTCGGGCTCTTCTCTCGTTGCATCAGCACTGGACTTACCAATGCCTTGCTGTAAACACCGATCGTTTAACAATTTTACTGGGCCTAATGATTCAGTTCTTGCTGTTGTCGATAGTGTTGGTTAGTGTTCTGAGCCAAACACACTGCCCTTAGGCTCCGAAGTTGAACTTGTTGCCGGATGCCCTGCTGCAGTACTTGTTGTGGGTTGACCTAGCGGGCTTTTAATCAGCAGCCGTTCATTTTCCAACTTACTCGCTGACTCAGCTATCCAAGTTTTGAACCGGGCAACATCCATTTCTGAACAAAGAATTAATGTCTTCAGTGCCCATTTTGTCCGTGGATCCAGAATTGTGGCACAAATGTAATATTTTTGTGACAAAATCTTATTTTGCACCCTTGTATTGGCAGCTAAGTGACGGGCTAAGCTCTCCACCAACTCATATGCTTCTTTTTTTTCCTCTACACCTTTGTGTGCTTCAGACACCTCCTTCAGCTGATGCTCTAGAATTTGCAACAATGGGATAGCTTGGCCCATAGTACAGTCCTCCTTGCTGGCTTCACATGTGATGACCTCGAAAGGAAGAAGCATCTCAGTCAGGCATTTAACTAGGCACCATTGGTCGCTCTGAAGGGTCATGCCTTTCACAGTAGCATCCCCTCTTCACATGACATATTCATTGATTGGCCTGTACTGCTCAAACAGATGGTCAAGCATGTAATAAGTTGAGTTCCAATGTGTTGCCACCTCCTGGATGAGTGCTTTGACTGGCATTCTATAGTTACGTAGAATGATCCTCAGCTGCTTCCGAGCTTTAAAAGAATGGCTGAAATGATTGCATATTCTTCGGTAAGTTGCTGACTATGGCTTCTTTTTTCAGAAAGTCTTGAACTATAATGTTAATGCAGTGCGCCAAACATGGAACCCTGAAATAGGAACCAAGCTCCATGGCCTTAAGTACATTACTGCCATTATCTGTGGAAACAAAACCAATCCGAAGCCCTCTTGGGCGCAGCCATTCAAAAACCTTGCTGTTAAACTCTTCCAATATGTTTACAGGAGTATGAGATTTCTCCATGGCGAACATGGATACAGTTGCATGTTTCCGAGTAGCTTTAAAAATCTCAGCTGTGTTAACAGCACCTATTTCAGATAGCTTATCTCTAACCCCCATAAAAGAGACCCAGTCTACAGTGATGCACATGTAATCAGTGGCTTGGCAACTGGTCCACATGTCTGTTGTTAGGTGAATATTGTGAACAGCACTCTGCTGCAAAGTTGTCCAACCAATTCCAGCACATCATGATGTAGTGCTGGAACAGCAACTCTTGCGAAATAGGACCGGCTGGGAACCTTCCATTTAGGGCAGATGGTTGACACAAATTCAAGGAAACTCACCCCTTCCACAAATGACAAAGGGAGAAGGTCCAGCGCTAGCATTTTAGCCAGCTTCGCATTGTACAACTGTGCCGTTGGGCGGTTGCGTTGGTACTGCCCCTCCAACCTAAGCATGCTATCAATGGTAGGCTGAATTATTTTCCTTTGTGGTGCACTTGTTTTCTTTAACCAAGTTAGGCTCAACGATGCACTTTGTTTCATTGCAGTACCACTCGGTCGCCTTGGTGTCTCAGCCTGACTCTGACTCTTACTGCGGTGCCACTGAGATGTTGCTGAGCATGTGGGCGCTACCACTACACTACTGGGGACCGGGCTAGAAATATCTCCCTCTTGTTCACCTTCCACCATGATAATATCGTCCCCTGAGTCTTAATGTCTAACAACAATGGGTTGAGTTTTACTTTGTTCTAAGCGAAGTAGGTGAGCCTCCCACACGATTGTGTGGTGTATTTTGAGATGACTTGTTTGGCCTCCAGTACCATAGTTTGTACCAAGCTTACACCGCCTAACAGCATGTCAACAAATTGAGCATATAGCAATGTTTTCCTCCTTACTGCTAACCGAAAAGAAGTCCCAAACTGGGGAGGAGAACTTTCTTGTGCTGCTGGATGTGCCACTTTCAATACCAGATGAACTGGAGGGTGTGCTTTGAATGTGACTCTGTGCAGCTACACTGTGACTTCTACCACTACCTACTGAGGTGGTGGTTGAGCTGAATGTAGGTCCCTGCCTTTCCTTTGCAAATGAAAATATGGAAGCTGGAGGTCGTTGTGGTGTTACCTGTGTTGGTGGTATCCGTACTACATCCCTTGCAGCCATTTTGGATAGGGCAATAATGTTGGTCTCCATCTCCTTTGGGCCGGGAGTGATGTCCGTGATGACTGACTCGTCATCATCATCATCCCCCTCTTGTACATCTACCTCCATAACTCTAAGGCTTTCTGGAACCTTTCTTTTCACTATCCTTGTCTTGTGGCGTGCATCACTCTCAGACTGAGCTGGTGGCTTCCAAGTGGCATCAAGATCATCAGAAGCGTGGCTTGAAGAAGAAGATGATGGACTAACCCTCCTTTTCCTTGCTGGGGGACTGGAAGACAATGGATCTTCTGGAACAGTGGTTTGCTCCTCTTTGTCTGCAGGGAGCTCGATTTCCTGAAATGCCCCTACTTCCGGAGGAACAACTACTATTGTGGGCTGTTGTTGTGGCTTTTCTTGTGGCTGCTGCTGTTCTTGTGGTGGCTGCTGTTCTTGCAGCTGCTGCTGTTCTTGCGGCTGCTGCTGTTAGTAGACTGCCTACCTCTGTGACAATCATGGGCTTGGGCCTAGCTTGGTGGAGTTGGCCCGTTGGTGTGGAGGTGCTGCTCCCGGCTTGGTTCCCGGACAACGCTGCTGCAGGCGTAATTGTTTTGGTCCCAAAAAACACATTGGCCGGCACACCAGTCGTGGTTAGTGCCTCTTCCTTTTTCTGTTCCTTCTTCTTCTCACCGGCAACTTTCTTGGTACTGGAGGACCTTTATTAGGGGCCATCTTCTTCAGATGTCAGGCAGGACGCAGGTGCACAAGTTACAGAGATGTCTGTGGTCACACGTGGACGTGATGTGGTGCGCAGCAGGACTTCTGTCTGGCAGTACAACGGATGATGTTGATAGTTACCTCCTCCTCTGTCTTTTTGTGCACCTAAAAGCAAATAAGCCAGGAGAAGAACATCAGTGAAATGTTGCATTTGTTGTTGTGGTTCAATTACTACTAGTACAAACAAACAAATAAAAGATATAGTGTAGCAATTTGTGAGACTTTGACAACAAGGGCTATGGTATACTACTTACTGTGTACAGTGTAAACACTACACTCTCAGGAAGGATAGGAAAGAATAAGAACAACAACCAAAATACAAATTTAATTGAAGGGAGCTGCAGCTGGCAAAGGGGAATGGATGGAAGCAGTAGGCCAATAGGAAAACCATGCAAGCCTATATGGCAAAAACAGCACACTAATAACTCCCACCAGAAAAGGCCACCAGCCACATGGACACTCACAAATCACAAGCAACAAGCAGGAGGCCTGGGAAACAATGAACTGACAAAAGGCCTATGAAAGAAGCCAGGCAAAGGATGCATGCTAAACCACATTGCTTTGCCTTTTTAATGCAAAACTACAGGGCCAAACAAGGTCTGCAGGGTGCACACCAACACACCAGGCTCACACAACAACGGCATTTCTTTAACACACACCCAAAAACACAATACAATGCCATCCATGCCCTAAATGATGTTTAAATTCAACGGAAACACTTGTTTAATGAACCTGTGGCTACCTGCTCTGAGCCTACTGGATGAAAGCAGGCCCGTGGGCAGACAAGGCCACACAAGCTTGCAGGTCTAGGCTTCAAAATAGCCACCAGCCACATGGCCAGGCCCACCCAACTACAAGAAACAGAAGACAGACAATGCAGGCCTATTGCAAAAAGTACACTGCCTACCTTCAAAATGGCCACCAGCCTCATGGCCAGGCCCACAACAAGAAGCCTAGGCCACAAACGAATACCATGTAGGCCTATATGGCAAAAGCAGCACACTAATATCTCCCATCAGAAAAGGCCACCAGCCACATGGACACTCACAAATCACAAGCAACAAGCAACAAGCAGGAGGCCAGGGAAACAATGAACTGACAAAACGTCTATAAAAGAAGCCAGGCAAAAGATGCATGCTAAACCACACCGCTTTGCCTTTTTAATGCAATGAAATGCAAAAACGAAAATCCACAGGGCAAAACAAGGTCTACAGGGTGCACACCAACACACCAGGCACACACAACAAAGTAATTTCTTTAACACACACCTAAAAACAGAAATACCCCCCAAAAAACACATTTTCCAACTCAATCCAATGCCATCCATGCCCAAAATGATGTTTGAAAAACATTCAACACACACCAAAGGAACAGTTGCTTCATCATGCACCCACCCATGACTAGCTCTGGGCCTACTGGCTACCCCCAACAATTAAAAAAAAAGAATGATAAATACCAAAATTGTAGTTGCAGCAACTGCAATGCCCCCAATCAAACAGACACAACACCAAATTACTTGTAAAATATCAAAATCAAAAGTCCTCAAATCCAATGATAATGATGCAGCAGACACAAAGAGTGATCCTTTCAGATCAAAATCCAAAGGCAGAATGAACAGGAGATGGACAAAGCACTGGGAGGAGCCTGCTGGACAGGAAGAGAAAGTTGGAGACTCTGTGGCACTTCCTCCCTCTCCCCCCAAAAAGTTTTTTTTTTTTTTAAAAGGACTCCTTGCACAAAAAAGGACAGCCAAATGTCAATCTGAGGAGTTTTTTTCATCCAAATCATCATTTACAGAATTTTTTATGCTGCTAGAGATAATTTTTTTTCCAGATTGAAAATTTGGTGTGTTCTCGATCACGAGCTTCATCATACTTCCGCCGGATGTCGATGGCGCGTCCAAAATTATGTGTTCGCGATCTCATGCTCTCTGTCACGGTGGAGATTGAAGTGTTTGTGACCTCACGCTCTCTCTCGCAGTGGAAAATGATGTGTTCGCGATCTCAGACTCTCGCAGCGTCTGATGGCGAGGCGAATGACGTGATCGTGATCGCGAACTCTCGCGGGATAGGGCGACCAGCTATCAACATCTCATGGAGCACGTGAACGGATAGGCAAACGCAAGGATCCCGGTAAGGTGATCGCTCGTGCGAGAACGCATTTTCAAAGCATGAACATGAAAAAAATCTTGCTGAAATGTTGGCATTTTCTCGCTCTCCTCGGAACGCCAAAATGTCAAAATATCACAAATTCAGCGAGCGGAACGGAATTTGATGCCCACCCTTAGTTGGCATTACAAGGAGTTGACAGTTCCCCAGGAAGCTGGTTATTACCCTGCTTGTTGCGCTATTATCAACAGTACTGACACTTCATTATATATAAATTGTTCAGCGATAGTCTTGTGTAAGGAGACGTACCCTCTGGTGAATTCAGAAGATCCAAGTGCCTTTGGAATGAATTCCCGTTACCCTGCAGTGGATTATGATAGGCCAATTTATGCACACCCAGGGTTTTTCTTCTTGTCTAATGGGACTTATTCTAATGTCCATAATTGTACGGACGATGTAACCCTTGGCTGTGCCTTGTCAATGTGCGAAGCCTATAGTAAGATGGGTCAAAAGAACACTGACCAAAGGGTTCTGTGAGGGGGTGAGAAATACAGAGGTCAATAATTACAGCAATGGTATTACTTTTGGATACATTCTTTCTTCTATTTATTTCACATTGGGTGGTACGTCTATGGCCAGGGGTGAGAAAGCTAGAGAATATTTTGGCTGCAAGCTGCAAATTTTGCTTAACATCACAGTGGTAGCTTTACGCAACATCATAAATTCAGAACAGACCAGATATGAAGTTGATTTTATTTTAGCTAAGTGTGGTGGTGTATGCACCGTAGTGGGAGACCAGTGTGTAGTCGGAATCAAGAACATAGAAAAGAATATCACCAAACATATCTTAGACATCCTGGAGAATGTTAAGGGAATGGAAAGTGGAAACTAGAGTTGGTTTCTCTTTGGTAGCTGGGGTTGGATTTTTGAAAAGGTGATATATCTCATTGCAATATTGGTGCTCTGATGCATTCTCATTTAGTGTCTTCCCTTCTGTTGCTCTTACTGTACCACTATTCTCACCCCAAAACAAAAGCTATCAATTCATGACACCAATTTAGCTATAATGATTAAAAAGGATGTGGACAACTTTATGAATATAGACAAGGGAGTTTTTGAGACTTCCTCCCTCCTCACTGTTTCACTTCCTGATGTTAACACTTTGAAATGTTCTTAATTGTGAATTCATACAATTTCTCCCTACTGTTTATAATTTTACTTGCTGGTAGGAGATGTTTTAGGTCATGCTAAAAGGAGGATCTGTTAGAATAGAAATGTTCATGTTAGCGCATTGCCCTATGTTATTATTTGTTGCGCCATTTTCTTTATAGGCACCGTTTTAGGCTGTTTGAAACTGATCTTGTTTGAATTGTGAAAAATGCTCCCCTTAGAGTATCGTTTCCCTAATTTCTGTTCTGTTCCCGTAATGAATACACTGTTCTTATTAGTGCATATCTTTCTCACTAGATAGAGGCCCTCGCACACTTGTCTAGTGGCAGGCCCGAATGGAACAACCTTGGAATTGAGATACTTTGTGAGAAGAGCTGAAACCGTTTTTTTTTGTATTTCACTGTTTAGCTGCACCTGCCTGGAAAATTCCACTGTGGGCATGTTTTAGCCAAGTTACGAAATGTACATAATGTATCTCTATGCTTGTTGATTTCAGTCCCCTCTGCAGCACTCTTAGCGACTGGGCATACCGTGCTCCACTCTGAGTGTATATTATAAACAGTTATTGATTCATATACTCTATTGTCTGACAGACTCTTCATTTAGTATGGAAGGCTGCAATGTGGTCATTGGTGCTCAATGGTCATGGGTGCTCCGCTTTGCTTGGCCTCTTTTGCCTTTGCCTCAGCACTGGACTTAAGCTCTGCCAGTAGAAACCATTCTTTTGCCGATTTTGGGGCTAATGCTCCTGTTCTTGTTAATGTTGTTCATGCTGTTGTTTGTGGTTTTGGCTGCTGTCAACCAACCTCACTGCCCTCCGGCTCTGAAGTTGAACTTGAAAGCTGCCCTGCCGTACCTGTTGTGCCCTGGAGGAGGGGGCCTCTAATTTCCGGCCATTCTTTTTCTAGTCGACTGGCTTGCAATGCTATCCAAGTTTTGTAGTTGTCAACATCCCCGTCTGAAAAAGGAATGAAAGTGTCCAGTAATGGTTTGTACAGTGGATCAAGAATTGTGGCACAAATGTAATGGTTGGATGAAACAATGTCTCTTTGCACCCTTGTATTTTCAGATAAGCGAAGGTTTAAGATCTCCACCAATTCATATACTTCTTTTTTTCCTCCACACCTGCATACATTGCCGACACCTCCTTTAGCTGTTCCTGTAGCATGTGCAACAATGGGATAGCTTGGCCCAAGGTACACTCCTTCTTGCTGAATTCATGTGTGAACACCTCGAAAGGAAGCAGCAATCTCTGTCATGTATTTAACTAGGCCCCGTTGGTCCATCTCAATGATCTTGCCTTTCACAGTTGCATCCCCTCTTTGCATAACATATTCATTGATTGGTTTGTACTGCTCAAACAGCTGTCCAAGCCTGTAATAATTCGAGTTCCAACATGTTGGCACCTCCTGGATGAGTACTTTAACTGTCATTCTATCATCACATAGAATTATCTCCAGGTGCTTCCTGGTTTTAAAAGAATGGCTGAAATGTGTGCAGATTCGTCTGCAGGTGGTCAGTAAGTTGCTGACTTGATCTTCTTTTTTCAGAAAGTCTTGAACAATGATGTTAATGCAGGGCACCAAACACAGAACCCTGAAATAGCCACCATGGGCCATGCCATTAACTATATTACTGCCATTGTCCCTGGCAACAAAACCAATGTTAAGCCCTCTTGGTCGCAGCCATTCAAAGACCTTAGTGTTAAAGTCTTCCAAAATGTTTGCAGCAGTATGGAATTTCTTCATGGCGAACATGGCTACTGTAGCATGCTTCCGAATGCCATTAAAAATGTCAGCAGTGTCAACACCTGCAGATATCTTTTCTCTAACCCCCACAAAAGAAATCCAGTGTGCAGTGATGCACATGTAATAAGTGGCTTGGCAACTGGTCAACATGTCTGTCGTTAGGTGGATAGTGTGAACAGCACTCTCCTGCAAAGTTTGTCCAAGCAATTCTAGCACGTCGTGATGTAGCGCTATAACAGCAGCTCTGGTGAAACAGCACCGGCTGGGAACCTTCTATTTCAGGCAGATGGCTGCCACAAATTGCAGTAAATCCACCCCTTCCACAAAAGAAAAGGGAGGAGCTCCAGTACTAATATTTTAGCCAGTTTTGCATTTCCCCAACATGTCGTTGGGTGGTTGCGTTCGTACTGTCCCCCGGTCTAAACATGCATTCTTTTGCGGTGCCACTGATGAAGGTGACTTTTTGAGACCAGATATTGTTAGGCTCAATGCATGATTTGTGTTGTGGCAGTCACTGTACTCCCTTGTCTTAGACCCCTTGGTGTCCCGACCTGACTCTTGTGCCATTGCGATGTTACTGATGATGACGTGGGCGATACCACTGCACTGCTGGGGACAGGGCCTGTGCTTAATTTGTGTCAGTGCTTTCCGGTGCTCAGCAACGGCACTTATTTGCCAGCACCGGGGCATATGATTGTCTGCCACATGGTATGGGCATATGCCAATTTAGGTACAAGCACAACAACTTCTGTTTATTATTTAAATTAAAATTTCCAATTAGTAGTATTTGCCTCCAAAGCCATTCTAATAGTTTTGGGGGGCTTTAATAGTATGAATTATCACACTAGTAAGAGTGTGATGATTAGTAGTGTGTTGGTGCTGTCATTGGCAGTGCTTCCAGGGGCAATGGATGGTGCAAGCTCTAGTGCCCTCCTATCGAGGACCCTGGCACTACGTTTTTTACAGATTAAGCACTGGACAGGGCTGTTTAGTTTGCTGGAGAAAATGTCTCCCTCTACTTCACCTTCGACCGTTTCGGAATCTTACACCTCCACCAACAACACTTGCAGTTTTTTGGCCACTGAGGTGAGCCTTCCACTCGATCAAGTGGTGTTTTCTCAGATGTGTTGTTTGGCCTCCAGTATCATAGTTTGTGCCAAGCTTACCCTGATTAAAGCTTGCTCCACAAATGGATCATATTGCAATGTTCAACTCGTTCCTGCTAACCAAAACAAAGTCCCAAACTGGGGATGTCAACTTTCTGCTGCTGCTGTTGCCACTTGCAATGTCAGATGAACTTGTAGTTGGGCGTGAAATTTGACTCTCTGCAGTACCTACTTCTACTGAGGTGGTTGTGGTGGATGTAGGTCACTGCCGGGACTTTGTAAATATGGCAGCTGGAGGTGGTGTTGGGGTATCTGTGTTGGTGGTATCCATGCCACACCCTTCACAACAATTTGTGATGGGGTAATATTGGTATCTACTGTGGTGGGGCTAACGTCCATAATGACTGGCTCTTCATCAATGTCCATGATAACTGGCTCTTCATCATCCTCCCCTTCAAACTCATAACTCATAACATCATACCTCTAAGGCTTTTTGGAACCTTCCTTTTCCTGAGCCTTGTCTCGTGGGCGTGGCGTATCTTATTCTCAGACTGAGGTGGGATCCAAGTGGTGTCTAGATCATCAGAAGGGGGGCTTGGAGAAGAAGTTGATGGACTTACCCTCCTTTACATGCTGGGGATCTGAATGATAATGGTTCTTCTGAAAGAGTGGCTTGCTCTTCTTTCTCAGCAGGAAGTTCGATCTCCTGAACTGCCCCTACTTTGGGAGGAACTACTACTATTGGTTATGGTTGCAGCTGTAGTTGTCCACTTATCTGAGTTTCCTGCATTGATTGGGTACTACTTTGAGATAACAATAAGCCAATTTCAACGTCACTGCTCGTCGCGTTGCCGTGATTAGACTGGCTGCCTCTGAGACAGACATGGACTTGGGCCTAAGTTGGTCTGGTGGGTCAACTGCTGTGGGGGTGCTGCTCCCAGATGCTGCCTGGACACCGCTGCTCCAGGCGAAATTTTTAATTTCAGAAAAAAGGTCTTGGGCGACATACCGGTGGTGGTAAGTGGCAGTGCCTACTTCTTCTCACTGACTTTCTTGGTACTGGTACCTTTCTTTGGGGCCATCTTGAAGCTATTAGTTAGTACACAGCGGCACTTGCCTTAGACTCACAAGTTGAAGAGATGTCTGTGGTCACGTCTAGTGACATCATGCGCAGGGTGTAGGCCTTCTGTCTGGCAGTACAATGGGTGATGTTGTCTCCTCCTCTTGTGCACCTAAAAGCAAAGAAGCAAGAATAACAACAGTGAAAAATGGCATTGTTGTAGTTCAATTACTAGTACAAACAAATAAAAAATAATTTAGTGTGTGGTCACACTTGATAGTGTTACCTCCGTTATTAAAATATTAACAAGACAGTGTAACCATTTGTGAGACTTTGACAACAACAAGGGCTTTAATGGTGTACTGTACAGTAAACTCAGGAAGGATAGGAAAGAAGAACAACAACAAAAATACAAATGTAACGGTTTGGCATTGTGTATCGCGTGGGATGCAGCACTCAAGGAGCTGCAGCTCACAAATGACAATGGAACAATCTCTAGACAATGAATACGGTTGTGCATGTCATAAAGCAGACATGGGGTTAATTGTTAATTGATGGCAAACCATGTTACTTTGAAACAAAAAAAAATTAGAAAAAGAAATTGATTTTTTTAAACGTTCAAAAATTGGAAAAAATTGAAAATATAAATAGATAATGACAAATAAGTAAACAATTTAAATTACCCTCAAGTGCCTAATTATTAATTTATTAAGCTGCTATTATCTCATTGATCAACCATCCATGCAAGGATATGGCAAAGGGGCACATTGGCTGAATACACAAAATGGCTGCCAGCCAGTGCCACATGGTCATCATCAACAACAACAGCAAGCAAGAAGAAGGCATTTGAGAACAAAGAGAAGACATGCATGCCTATGGCAAAAGCACACTGACTGCCTTCACAAAATGGCCGCCAGTCACATGGCCAGGCCACAACAAGAAGCAATAAGCCAAGGGGAACAAAGGGAAGACATGCAGGCCGACGGAAAAAGCACACTGACTGCCTTCACAAAATGGCCACCAGCCACATGGTCACAACAACAAGCAGGAGGCCTGGAAAACAATGAACACAACCAGGCCTATTGACACAGACTTTACAAAATAGCCACTGGCCACATGGGGAGCCAAGGCAAATGCTGGCCTACTATTACAAACACACTCACACACCAGCCAGACAAAGGAGGCATTCTAAACAATACACTTTTAATGCAAATACCAAAAACAAAAATCCACAGGGCTAAAAAGGTTTACAAGAAACAACCACACACATCCAACAAATGCATTAACACACATGAAAAAAAGTGAAATGCCACAAAAAACATTTTGTATCTCAATCCAATGCCATCCATGCTCTAAAAAATGTTTAAATTCAACAGATACCACAGAAAATGTTGTTTCTTGCACCCATGAGTAGCTCTGGGCTTACTGGCTGAAAGGCCTATTGGCATACTACTGGGCTACATAGTGAATTAAATAAATATTGCAAATTGATTTCAAAACATGGAGAAAATGTAGTAAACTGTGCAACATGTTTCCTTTCTAAAAGAAGAAATATTACAAATAAAGAAACCACTAGGTCCCTACCGAAACTGCGGGCCAACCACCACAATAGATTTAAAAAATCGACGAACAGCACAAATAAATCTAGGTGCATGGCCCGAATCAAACTAACAACACTAGTTTTCCAACTTACTTGTGAAATCTCAAATTCAAAGTCATTAAGTACAATGACATATTATGCAGTTGGCACAAAGAGTGATCCTTCAAGTGTAGCTTGATATTTTACTTTATCAATGGAATCTATAGACCACTGCAGCTTCTTATAATTGGTCATCGAAAGATAAAGAATATCCGATTGCCTTGTTCATGCAAGGAGTTGTGCAGATTTACTTAGGTAATCTGCAGATGATGGTAATTTTCCAGCTTCCCAATACATAATAAGCCACCCTATGAAATGAAGCGAGTGGCACTAGAGTGTAGTCAATAACTGAATAAAAAGTTGCTGAGTGATGGGTTGCGTGCACCAGATTGTCAGGTTCAACCCAGCCATTCAAGATTCTCAGACCCAGATGCACTACATTACTTATAAATTGTCTCCCACTCCTTTGTTTGTAGGGTTGAAACGATGGAATCTGCCAATCCACTTTTTGATCCCTAGATACCACCTGGAGCATATGCATGTTAAAATCACCAGTCACAAAAATAAAGTGAACCAGATTTGTAATAGATTGGGTGGTCCAATAAAATAGCAATGGTTTCTTCCTTATTTGTCGGAGAGGGATGACTGTAAACATTTATAACCAGGACCAACCTGTTGCTTTCATAAGCAGCAAGTTTCTCCCCAGAGAGCAGCAATGGTGGGCCATTGAGATGGAGCCTTTGCTGTGGTTTGGCTCTCAATTCCTTGTCCAAACCAACCACAGGTGTCTCAGATGGCTTATTCATATGAATGGAGAAAACTCTACATTGTTAAGGTGGTCCATATCCTTAGAGGGACTTTACAGTGGAACACAGACCTGGGACTGACCATGCCAATGCAGATAGTCTTTCCAATTTCTTCCACTTAGACAATGCAGATGATGAACAATCCTTCGGGTTTCATCCTCTTTCATTTGTGGAGGGGGGTCGTGTGGGAAAGTGCCTCTTTTGACAGTGCAAATCAGGTTCCCAATGCCAAATCTCTTTCCCATAATTGTGCCACGATTGGCAGAAATTCAGCCCCCCTGTAAGACCCTAGTAAATGGTGTCACTGGTACCTAGAGCATGGTAACTGAAAAAGGCCCACTTGGGCTGCGGCCCAAATTATGCCACCCCAGAGACGCCCTCACCAAGACCGTGCAAACTGCCACTGTAGGCTGTGTGTCTTGGTGCAGACATACCCGAAGAGTCCACATTGGCAAACTGGCCTGCGTGCCATGCCTTCAAACACTGCATGAGATATAATTAAGCCACCCCTGCTGCAGGCCTTACAGTCCTAATGCAGGGTGCCCTACATCTCATGTGTGGATGTATCTGCATGAGCAGATATGATCTTGCAATATCTGAGGCATTCTGGGACATTGTAAGTGCACAGCGAAGCCATAGAGAGTACATGGGCTAGATACTTGTTATTGCGAGTGTCCTAACACCATGATGGCTTCACTGTATCCTAAGATGCTTGGTATCAAACACTGTGTCTTAATAAATTCTCTTTGATGCCCGTGTTAGATTTATTAATACATGAACACATGAGACCCTTTAGAGGGCCCCCTGGAAACGTACCAAGCACTGATGAGGTATCTGACTAGTCATAGCCAATCTGCCACCACCAGGCATGTTTCTGACCTCATGGGGTGAGAGCACAAGGTCTCAGAGGCCAGAAACAAAACCTGCTCTGGACAGGTGTGCTTCACACCACCTCCAGGCCAGAATGGCATTCAAGAGTGAGATGCTTCAAAGGCGATGACATCTTTGCAGTGCAGACCAGGCTTCCCTAGATAGTGGGGGATGCCAACCCCTTTATCCTGCTCCACATTTGGCAGGAGGACAGGCAGGAAAATTAGCTCTTTTTTAATTGTATTTATTTATTAATTTTTCAACATCGGCATTATACGGAAAATTAATCGGCAAGACAAACAGAGACACACATGAAAATACATATCCAAATTGGTAAAAAGAAGAAGACTATAAAGCATACTGAGTAAACGTTGTCACACTATATACTACATGTTTTGACAAGCTTATTAATTTATCTCCTGCACCCTCATTGGTACTAAAAACAAGCTACCAGTTAATCCTGAAACCTGAAGAAAAATATCTCCATACATCAGATAAAGTGCTAAGTGTGAATACACATGCATAATTCAGAAAAGATCAGCAGTATAGGTTTATGCCAAAATTACAGTTTCCTTGCATTCGTTAAAGTGCCACATGAAAGTGCATGAGAAAAAGAAAACAAAACAGCAATGCAAATGCCCAGGATAGAGAAGCTAAAACATATACATATTTAAACAATTCATGTATTTAGTGTGGAAGGCTGATATCTAGTATCCCTTGTGGCTCAAGATAAACTAACTGACATCCTGCTTACGTTTCTGACTCTTAATGATCCATCAACTCCTTGATTCCTTTGATAACTGAGGACCCGATACCATTCCCCCACCGTCCCTTCTTATGTCACTTGAGCCTATGTAAACTGACTTCCATAGTGTATGTAGCCATACATCTAGATCGCCGCACTGCAAATGTTGAAGGCTCTGGTTTTAGCCATTCTGACACAGTGCAAAGTTATGCTACAGCCTTCGTGATAAATATGAAATAATATTATTTCTGTAATATCACATTTTCTTCTATATCATCAACCAACCCTAAGACCAACATTGGAGAAGTGATACAGATCTGCCCTTTGGTGGCATGGCTTCCAAATTTCTCTATCCCTTATAGCAGGGATTCAAGCTTAGGGCATGAAAAATGTATGCACAGTTTGCACTTGCCATCAGAGCATCCCCTCTCACTTAGAAATTTACCTGGACTATAGTATAAGTTAAAAACTGCCTTAAAATACTGACTCCTCAGGCTTTCAGTTAATATAAACTTATCACAGAGTTCCAGTGACCCCTGGAGGCATACCCCCTCTATTTCTAACCTAATCGCCCCCTTAGAGTTCTAAATATATCCCAAATTGCAGTGCCAGTCTTTCTATTGCAAAGAATGCAGTAGTGAGATCTACGGTAACCACTGCCACATCGTCTGCATAGGCAAACACTTTATAATTCTAACTGATTCTGGATAACAGATCGAATACGTAGGCTCCCCTCCAGTTTAATTAAAAATGGGTCGATATAACGGGCAAATAAAAAGAGGGTAGCAAGGACAACCCTGCCTTGTTCTTCTTGAAATACATATAGCTAGGCCTAGGTGGTAAATTCCGGAATTTGTGGAATTTGGGTCATTTCGCGTTCCACGGAGAACGCTGAATTGCCCAAAATTCTGCGTTCCACAGCTTCGGAGAATTATTTGTATGTTCGCGTTCTCAAAATGCGTGTTCACAAGATATTTCCCCCCAAGCACTCTAACAGCGTTCGCGAACAGGAAAAAAGCATCGCGAACAAGCAATTCCGCGTGTTTGCGTAATTTCTGCGTGCCCGTGGAGATTTTTTACCGTTTCGCAGAGCTTTGCGTAGCGCGACTACGCAAATTCCACCCACCCCTGCATATAGCCTCATATTCCAAACCTATTGTTCATACTCTGGGAGTCAGATTCTTATATACAAACTTAATGGCCCTTTATAAATCCTTTCCCAAATCCTTTTCACTCCAAAACTGACAATGAAAATCCCCACGAAACTTAGTCATATGCTCTCTCGGCTTCTAATAAAATCAGTCCTAAAATTGTCTTATGAACTTCAACTAAGTCAAATAACATAATCACCAATCTAATATGATCCATTGTACCTCTACCTGGTATAAATCTATGTTACCTATATGAAACTAAGGATGAAACCTGCCCAGTCTATTTGCCAACACCTTGGCATAAATGTTTCCATCACAATTTAGCAGAGAAATTGGTCTAAATGACCCGGGAAGTAGGGCTGACTTATATTTCTACTTAAAAATAACTATATATATTGCTTCCCAGAAGGGAGGAATCTGCCATTGCTGAGCCTCTTGGAATGTTAACAACATATTATGTTGTAGCTCTTGATAAGATGTCTTAAAAAACTTCCAACGGAAGGGTATCTGGACCAGCAGCCTTTCCTATAGCCAAAGAAGGTATAGCTTCTGAAATCTCCTCTATTGATATCTGACAATCAAGAGCTGCTTGATCCTCTCTGCTCAAGCTAGATCTTTCTCAGCCCTGAAAAAAGTTGCCACATCCCAGAACCGGAGGTTCTAGATCACCAGGTACAAAGCTTCATAAAACGCTTTAAATACCTTGATAATTTTTGATGGGGCTTCAACAGTTCTTCCCCCGCATCATTTATTATTCACCTTCTACCTTCTTCTGTCTGATTCCCTTGGCTAGCAGTCTGCCAGTAGCCTCTCCATATTCAAAACATTCCGACCTGTACGTGCAATATTTAGCAGCCACCTCTATACTAAAATACTGGGTAATATTGGCCTTCCATATAGATGTCTCCTATTGTACTCCTTGTATATCACGCCCTCAATTAATTTCAAAGTCAATTTCCCTTCTGCTGATGACAACTCCTTATACAAACACTGAATTTTCATGTGCTTTAATTTCTGTAAGTATAGACCAAAGCTAAGGGTCTTCCCTCTAGCTCATGCCTTTAGGGCATCCCAGACTACCCCAATCTCCTGTTAGTTTCCAAGAACTGCATATTTCTGCTCCCAAATTTGGCTTTATCAACCTCAAAATGGAAACTTAAATCCCCCCAAAAAACTAAAGGAAGAGGCCATGAGGCCAATGCCATATTCAATAAATCAAAGATGTTTGCTTCATCGATATTTGATCCATAAACTGTACACAATGTAAACTGGGCAGAGCCAATACTACATTCCATAAGTATCAAGCGACCTAGCTTGTCTACTAACCTACGACCAGTAGAACGAATACATATTTTGCCAAAACTGCAACCCCACATGATGGTAACCCCTGCTGTGTACAGGCTAGCAAAGCCAAGTCTAAATCTTTTAAGAGTTCCCACTATCCCAAGGGAATATGTTTCTTGCATACACACTACATGTGGTCGCATCACTCTCAAACCTAGTGCAACTCTATTTCTTTTGTTTCTATCATTTAGGTCACAATTATTAATCATACAGATTCGTAGATTACGATCCATTCTTTTGTTTTCTATGAGATACCTTTACATCCAACATTATCTTATCTTTTCTTTGCCTCATTATGTGACCAATGCAAGCCCTTACTTATACCCACCTCAAATCATCTTCTAAGAACTCCCGACCCAAAATAATGACCTATACTGTTGGAGTATACAGTGAGGTTCATTTTTCTTTTCACTGTTTTGCTATCTCCATGATGACTTCAATGTATCCTAAGATGTTTGGTACCAAACATTTTGTCTTAATAAATTCTCACTGATGCTAGTGTTAGAGTTAATAATAAATGCACCCAGGAGACCCTTTCAGGGCATGTGCTCTCAGAGGTCAGAAACAAATCCTGCTCTGGGCGGAAGTGCTTTACACATTCTCCAGGCCGGAATGGTCTTCCAGATCGAGAAGCTTCAAAGGTGAGGTTGCCTTTGAAGTGCAGCCCAGGCTTCCCCAGATAGTGGAGGATGACTAAGCCCCTGTCCTGCTCCACATTTCACATGAGGACAGGTGGGAAAATTAGATTAGTTAGATGAGGAGGAGTGTCCACCTTCAGCCAGCACGACCCCTATGGTGTTGTACCTGATGTGGACCCCTCTCTTGAAAATCCACCATTTTGAAATGGTGAGAAAACAACCTAACAGAGCTAGGATAGTGCCCATTTCCAGAGAAAATGGTCACTTTGAGGGTGTAGACACTCAAATGGTAGGTATCCCCTCTTACACTCATAACATTTAGTATTTAGGTGGCATCCCTGGACCATAGATTTAATTGAGAAGAAGAAGACATGACAAATAAGAGCTGCTGCCCGAGAACTGAAGCCCTGTTGCAGAGAAAATTGGCACCAAACCCTGACACCTACCTTAAGGATTCAACTATCGTGTTTGTGAAATCTTGTCCTGAACCTGTTAAGACTACTAGACCCCAGACATAGTCCATGTTTTGAGTAATCACTGAGTACCTTCCTTGGAGTGAAGGTATCACTCAACTGAACACCGCAGGCACCAAGCCAGCTAAGTATGGTTTGTTGACATGTTGCTCCCTGGTGACTCCAGAGCAGCACCCAAACCAAAAAAGGCTCAGCCCTCCTAGCCCAAATGTGAGCAGTGCTCTATGCTAAAACATCAGGACTGAATCAAAGCCATGCATGGCATATCGCAACTGAGCTTCAGTTTCCATTCAAGGAGGGGAGCTAGCCAAACCAGGGGTCTGACAAGTCATCTGCAGCAGCTGACAAAGCATTGCTAGACTAGATAGGAAATTCCCGAAAGGCTTTGTCAAAACCTGAGTGTGCAACCTTTCTTCCTCAGTAAGATGGTTAGTTGCCTTCTGCAAACAAACAAACTTTCCCTTTCATCAGAAGTTATATGGCATTCAAATTAGCTTTTGTGATTTGTTTTAACTAGCATTCACACATTTACATAATACAAGCTTTCTTTATTTTCCCAAATAATACTGATACTTTTTTTCTCAAAAAAATGTTGCCTTCCTCGCTAAATAATTGTGTCCACATTAGAACAATTTGATTTTTCCCAAAACTTCAGTTTGAGAAAGAAAAACAATACAAACACAGAGAAGGGTGGCTCTGGCCCATATGCATTTTTGGCTGTAAGAATTTTAGGCCCTTCCTTCTAAGGCTTTCTGTGCAGACAGGTGCTACCAGCCCCACATCCAAGACCTTCTAGGCCATGATGCCATCTGCTCATGGGGAAAAGATGATTATGTAGCTGGCCTGTACTTCAGGAAGGCAGGCAGTGCTGAAATGTACTCAGTCACAATAGGCCAGTTTCTCTGAAAGACTGTCGGGCTTATGGTAGAGACTCAATTTTGAAAGGCTGGCATGGACTTGAAGAAGTAAGTCCAGGAGGACAGTACGGAGTCTGTGGCATGCTAATGTGGTGCATCTGAAAGACCAGCGGGGTTTTAAAAATGAAGAGCTCTGAAGTTTCCTACTTCCATTGGTGAGTAGCTCATCCTGTGAGGCATTCCGGGATTTGTAGTTCTGTTTTTCAAATAGATCAAAGAGTATTACAAATCCCAGGCAGTAATAAATTAAAGAGTTTTTCACCCACAAATCTAGTCATCTTGAGGGCTTTGAAAAAATCATGTACCTGTAAAGTTCTCTTATGAGAAACCAGAAACTCAGGAGTGTTTGACAGAAATACAAAGGCATTCAATTGTTGTAGCTTGTCCACTGCTTGTTTACCTTAAATTCACAACTTTTAGTCATGCTTACATATAAAAAAATATTCAGCCACTGTCACACCCACTCACAGACCCACTCCGACAATCCTAGACCTATTTATATACCTATTCAGCAACTCATGGACCCACTCACACACCCAAGCAAACAGTCACACACCCACTCACAGACCCATTCAGAAACTCACACAAGCAGTCACACACCCACTCAGACACATACACACCCATTGACAGACCCACTCAGACAGTTACACACCCACTCAAACATTGACAAACCACTCAAAGACCCACTCAGGCACACATCTACCCACTCACAGACACAGACACTCACACACCTACTCATAGACCCACACAGGCACTTGCATACTCACTCAATGACCAACACATGTTCTCACACATCCACTAATATACTTGTCAACCCATTGACAGACCCAATGAGACATTGACACATACTCACCAACCTACTGAGACACTCATGTATCCACTCACACACCCACTCAGACACCCACTCACAGACCAATGCAGCCACTCACACACTCACTCACTGATCTATGTAGCCATACACCCACATTAAAAGGTTACAGTTATGCTAAAGGGAGTTTATAGTCCAGAAATAACATTTAAAAAATGTAGACATTTACTGAAAAACCCAAAGCTTACAGGGATATTATAGGTCGGAAACTGCATACAAAAATCTTAGAAATTCACTGAAAAAAACACAAAGGTTACTGGGACTTTATAGTTAGGCTCAGATTTTATTCATACAAAACCATAGAAATTCAGCAGTTATTTGTTACCTGCGGTAACTATAACTTATGCCCTCACAATGAACTGCTTATAACCTCACATAATATTTCATCATGAGATGGTCAGTGACATCACTGATTATATTCCTAATGACATCTCAAATGACATCACTGATATCAGCCACAAAACCACAGACACACCCACTTAAATCCATATATAGGCTCCCATACACCCACTGACATACCACATAATCACTTACACACCAATTTACACACTCATACAAACAGTCACACACCCACTGACACACCCACACAAACACTCACACATAAACTCACACACTCACAAAACCACTCACAAATACAATCACACAACCACATAACCACTCATACACCCACTTAGACACATGTACAGCCACTTACACACCTGCTCAATCCCCAATACACCCACTCAAATACCAACTTACTTAACCAAATGCCCACTCAAACATCCACGTACTCACCCATACAGTCACTCGCACACCCAGTAATTCACACATGCAGCTAGTCACATATCTAGCTACCCACCCATAGAGCCACTCACACAGCTACTCACTTTCCCATGCAGTCACTCACTCACCCATACAGCCACTCAAACTCCCAAACAGCCACTCATACACCCACCCACTCATCCATGGAAATACTAATATACCCACTCAAACATCCACGCAGCTACTCAGACACCTTCTCACACACCCATACAACCTCTCACACACCCATCAAATGACACACACACTGACTCACACACCCATACAGCCACTCACAAAGCCAATCCCATACACACAAAACCTCTCACCAACCCACTCACCGACTTATACAGCCACTCACACACCCATTAACAGTCCCATACAATGACTCAGAGACCCACTCATGCACTGATGCATGCAGTCACACAGCCACTCAAATCAGATATGTTATAAATAAAACACATGGCTAAATAGTATCACTCATTAGTAGTACAGAAAGATTAGTAATTTAACTCATGCAGTAGATTCATATATATCTTTAATTCTCATAAACCTTTAGGAAATACTCACAATCACTAAATGATGTTGTCAGTGATGTCATCAGTGATGTCAATTGAGATGTCATCATTGACGTCATCAGTGACCACATCAAGAGTGGTGTAGTATGTGAGGTTATAAGCAGAGAATTGGGGGGCATAAGTTATAATTAGCTCAGGTAACTATAACTGCTGAATTTCTGTGGTGTAATAGTGAAATCTGAACCTAACTATAATGTCCCTGTAACCTTTGTTTTTTTAGTGAATTTCTAAGGTTTTTAAAATTTTATTTCACAACTGAAACCTGTCATCTTTGACAGTGTGCATGTGAGTGGCTGTGTGGATCTGTGAGTGGGTCAGTGGGCGGTTTCGTGGGTGTGAGTGGCAGTATGGTTCTTCGAATGAGTGTTTGATTGACTGTACGGATCTGTGAGTGGGTGGTTGAGTGCTATCATCTACAGATAATAAACACAAAGGCTCTTCTCATAGCCACCCTATATCCAAAACACTGGTTGATTTTCTTTTTAAATATATTTTTTGGGTTTTTTTCAAATTCACAATTACATCATGAATTTGCGAAACAAAAGCAGACATTCAATAGACACCAGCACATTTAAATTTCACAATTATATAAATGACTTTGTTTTTTAGGGGTATACTCTCCAACCCACCTTTTATTAATTACCCTTACAAGCCTATACCCCTACACACTCCATAACCTAAAATACCCTTACCACCCAAAACCCTTACCAGCACCTAAACCCTAAACGTACCCCTAGCACCCAATGCCCTTACACACCTCTAGACCATAAAAAACTCCCTTACCACCCAATGCCTCTACCCACCCTTAATCCCTAAAAAACACATTTACCACAAAATATTTGTACCCACCCCTAAACACTAAAAATACACTTACCACCCAATTCCGCTAACCCAGCTAAACCCTAAAAATACCCCCATCACCCAATTCCTTACCCATGCCTAAACTCTAAAAGCCCCCATCAACCTATGCCGCTAACCAACCATAAACCCTCAAAAACATCCTTGCCAACCAATTCCACCGTCATACCATATACACACACACACACACACCCACACACACACACACACACACACATATACTTACCTTTAATAGACTTACCATGGGTTTTAAATGCATGTGTGGTAAATGCATGTGCATGGTAAAAATGTGCACTGTGAAAGCAATGTGGTAAAGGCACTGCATGCTAATTCCCACTATGTGAAGACTGTTTCTCATCTGAACCTTGATCTCATGCAATTCAATGCCATGGATAGAAGCAGAGTTTAAATAACACTCCGACAGACCAGTGGCAGAACAGAGTGGACCGAAAGGCCGTCTATGTGTGTGTGTGTGTGTGTGCGTGTGTAGGTGTGTGTGTGAGTGTGAGTGTGTGTGTATACACATATATATATATTGAGAAATGCACATATCACAAATTGAAATGTCCATGTATGTCCTTTTATTTTACATTTGTCTTCTTTTTATACACTTGAGAAATTCTTCCTCAATTATTGTGAAATTTGCATCTAAATCTCCATACACATGATCAGAGTTCTTCATAAAATATTTTAACAAATACAGCCAAGCCAATGTGTGTTTCGCAAAGGTTTTGCTTCTTTGGGGCTCCAACGATATATTCAAAATAGCTCCTTTCAAATCTTCTGTTTCACTGCTCCATAGTATCCAATAAACAATTAAATCTTCTGATAGATTTCTCTAATATCATATGCCGGCTGTAGCCATTTTCAGTAGAATCTAGTATCTAGTGAGCGACTGCTGATTCTACTCACAATGGCTACAGCCCACATAGGCTATTAGAGAAAACTATCAGAAGATTTAATTGTTTATTGGATACCATGGAACAGTGAAAGTACTGACAGTACAAATCTTCTGTACCCATGATTGGTCATAGGAGGTAACCAGCATCAAAATGCTTGCCTAGTATGGTGAGATTCCCTGTAACAAAATACCTATCTGTAGGCTTTATTTCATAGTAATAACAAACACCCCCTTAAATGCCTATTGATTTAAACATATGCTTTTCACAAACAATATATCACTCATATTGCAGCCTTTATAATTTTCTTGTCACCATATCCAATTTAAGCTCATTGTACTGAAGGTAGTCTTTTCACAAGTCAACCGTTCGGCATACAGTCATAAAAGTGCAAATGTATACAGAATTAGTTGGCAAATCAACAAACTATTTCTCCTAAGAGAGCCTAATGAGAATTATTGTACGGCATATATTTTATTCGCACACTTTGTTCAGGTAGATCATCAACACCAACATCCTTGGCAACTACAGTAATCTATGAAATTCCATGTAAAAAAGGACCTGCCTACAGGGACACTGTAATTACAACCCATCCTTAACCCCTTCGGTGCTCATGACGGAACGGTTCCGTCATGAGCCACGGTTGAGCTGTGCTCATGACGGAACCGTTCCGTCATGACCACGCCCGCGCAAGATTCCGTCAGCACAGCGGCGGAATCTGCGCAGCATGGAAGGGGTTAAAACCTTTTGTTTTAATGCATTGCTTTCCACCACAATAAGTAGCTTATGTAGCTTTCCCATAACATTTCATATTAAATATAAATATATATAAGACAACCCCATGAAATCTGGAATGTTTTTCCAGATGAACTGGTGCAATCTTTACCCTTTAACATTGGCTTTACACTTTACCTAAACTGGCATATTCAAGTGAATATACACTGACAACCATTATGCATACAGTTATAGAATTACAAATATGTAGATAATACAGCTTGCAAAATGTTATACAACCCCTCCTAACAGGACCTAACAAGAATCATAACAATGAAAACCCCAGGGTATGTCATAGTGAGTGGTCAACTTCAAAACCTTTATCTACTATGGTAATCTGTGAGATTCCATGCATCAATATACCTATCTGGAGGTTTTACGAAAGAGTAATAACAATCCACACCTAATTGCTTATAGACTTTAACATGTGCTTTCAACAATAAATATGTCAGGACTAATGGATTTATCATACATTTCATAATGGACAGATCAGGCCCATAGGCATGTGTTACAAATAAATGAAGGATACGTAGTCCAGTGATGTAGTTCAGGATCACAGCTTTATTCTTCAGATAGAATCCATATTAAGTTAGGCCTTAATCAATGTCCAGCAATGCCCCACCAGGAGCAGCCTCCCTGCTGCTCAGCCCTTCCACCAACTGATCCCTTCTCCCCACTCAAACACTCTCAACATTCCGATGACATCACATAGACTGAGCAGCAAAGCAAGGACAGCAACAGAGAGGATGCATCAATCACTTACTAGATCATAACACATCCCCCCTCTTCAAATTTGTCAAAATACAAACATGCAAGATCAATGTACTTACATGCAATAAGACTAATTAAATAAAATGTGCGATGATAGAATTACACACATACAAAAATCAATGAGCTTCAAGAATAACACGAAGCTTCAGAACATAACACTGAAAGGGGTAAACTTGCAACCCCTGACAGGCAAATCAGAAAGCTAGAAGATAAGAAATTTCCACACATGCGCACCAATTCAAGGGTACAACCAGACCTGTAAATCTGAGAAGCCTCAAAATAAGGAGTCTTCTTACGTGCGCACCTGTGACGCACAGACCAACACCTCACACGAGCTAACCACCAATACAAGGGTAAAACCAGACAGGAAAGTCTGAGAAGCCTCAAAATAAGCAGTCTCCTCACGTGTGCATCCATAACGCACAGACCAAGACCTCACACGAGGTGACCACCAATTCAAGGATAAAACCAGACAGGTAAGTCTGAGAAGCTTCAAAAGAAGAAGTCTTCTTATGTGCGCACCCGTAACACACAGACCAAACACCTCACATGAGGCAAACTTAATAAAAGACGTACACTAACAAGACCAAGGACACTACACTCTCCCCCCTCTCATACTCAAATACAATACGCACGCACAACTGTACAGTATGCACTTGCAGGACTTGGGAGATAACAACACCCCTTCTTCAGCATAAACTGGAGGACTTAGGATACTACCTACATAGTCCCTTTACTGCACACACTTGCAGGTCTTGCGCCTTATACTGCTGATGACATACATATGATACCATACACTCATCACTTTGAATACTTTTAACACAACATAGTAAAGCTTCATAGGCATGGGACACAATAACAGATGAATAAGTATGGCATTTAGACATTAAATCTAAAACATAGACTTCACATATGAGAAGTTTAACAAAACAGTCAAAATGACCGGTGAGCAACTTCTCACCCGAGGGTCATCATCCAAACAGCTTGAGAATTGTAATTTTTTTCTTGCATTACCCCGATTGAGTCACAAAATACGTTCCTCCAATGTTGTCGCTAAAGAAGAATGCCAACGCGCTCTCCGGCGCTACCGAGCTCATGGGTGCAGGCGCATGGAACGTGGTTGGCGAAATGAACTACGGAAAACGCATCCAATCTCAAAATGGCGGCACGCCATGACACGCCGCGCCGGATGGCTCACAGCCGCAACGTGCTTCAAAGTCCCAGCAAGCATCACAGTGGACGAAAAGGGAGAGTACGTCACAGAGAAAATTCCATGAGTGACGAGAAACATGCATGCGATCCAAACCTTCTCCCAGGTAAGCGCGTGTCTTACTTGTCACAGGCTCCTTTTGAAATTTAAAATGAAGGCTTCGGTTAGGCAACGCCGCAGCATCGGGACGTAAAGGCAAAGTACAAATCCGTTTCAAATAACATCTGCACGTCAAATCTCACAGTGTGAACAAACACAACACCGCAGCAAAATCCAGTCCCAGCACATCTCCCAGTGATATCACCACAGTAGATCCAACAGGGAGGGAAGAATCTAGGTACTTCCCTTCACCCAAGTCCAATTTATGAATTTCTGCGGAAGGGAGACACAATCATGTGCACTGCAGACAGACAATGGAAAGCAGCAGTTGAAAGACACCTCCAATTTAGCAGGAATTGGCACTCCAGCAAAGGCAACACAATGCAGGCCACAGTAGGCCACAGCAGGCCAAAATTTCGAAAAGCAGGCAGGCAAGCAGGAACTGGCACCTTAGATCACTGGTAAAACGTTCCTAAAATCCAACAGGTAGCAGGAAACAACCCAAATCCAAATGTAGAGTACTCACTAGTACACGCACATAATGTCCAGGTTACAGATAATGTTCCCTGTCAACATGTTATAGGACAGGAACAGTTCAGCAAAGACAGGCAGGCTTCAAGACAATGAAGGAAAGTCTAAGACAAACTGGCACTTACTGGTTGGGGCGACCGATGAAATGGTCACTGGTGGGGCATTAGGAGTGCCAGGTGTCTGTTCAAATCCACAGGTTGTAGTTTCTTCAGTTTTAAAAGTCCAATCTCCATTCAAGTAGCACGCAGGTTCCTAAAATCGTCGCCAGTGTTACAAATAAATGAAGGATACGTAGTCCAGTGATGTAGTTCAGGATCACAGCTTTATTCTTCAGATAGGATCCATATTAAGTTCATGTTAGGCCTTAATCAATTTCCAGCAATGCCCCACCAGGAGCAGCCTCCCTGCTGCTCAGCCCTTCCACCAACTGATCCCTTCTCCCCACTCAAACACTCTCAACATTCCGATTACATCACATAGACTGAGCAGCAAAGCAAGGACAGCAACAGAGAGGATGCATCAATCACTTACTAGACCATAACAGCATGGTCAGTGGCATGCCACCATAACCAATTCAGTCCTGCTGCATCAAGTAAAGTTTGCCACAACCCAAAAGGTACAATACATGCAGTTTTGTTACATGAAGCACACATTTTTGGCCTAATCAAATCCTGTACTCAGTTGGGCAAACATGAGGGCGGATCCTAAGCCCCTCTTTCAGTAGGACTCGTAAAGCTCTTTTTTGTTGCTCCGTCAATCAACACCTAAAAGTCCATGTAGGTAATGACTGCCTTTCTCCCCTCTGTGGTGATGCCAAAGGAAAACACAGTAACTTATCTAGTAATCTAGGACAATTTAATAGCATTACAATGTCATGTGTATGCCCCTGAAAGTTCAAGTTCGGGCAGCTGGAAAAATCGACAAAATGATCACAGTTGCTTGGAGGGCATGCACTTTTCTGGTGGAAGCTTACACCTTCTGCTCAATAAGAACATGTATTTGTGTGATTGCGAACATGTGGGCAGAGCCAAAGCTCCTATCCTGGTGATTGCCACGTAATTGTCTGGTAACAGCTGCTCTGTCATGCCAGATGATAAACAGATGCATTTTGCTCTGCCTCCTTTGATTATTGGTGGACATGTATCCAGATTGCTAAATGAGGAAATGTTTGCCACGAACATCTGCTACTTGAATTTAGCTTTCCATCATCCTTCAATTATTAAAAGCTGTACAATTTAGAAAATTAATATTTACACCAGTTATTTACAGTGGTTTAAATTTCAGATGTACAATATGTGGTGCTATATAAACAAACATTGGCAAAGCCAATAGGTCTTGCTTTTGGGATATATTGGCTTTGCCAATGTTTTTTTAGCCAGGCTTTACAGCATTTGCATTGCTGTGCAGAATGACTAAAGCTTAAAAAAAAAAACCATTGACGCAACTGCCCAAGTCTTTTTGTACGTCTGCACACCATGCATGTACATCCCACAAAATACTACAGATGCTCTTTATTCTTTTCAGCTACCGATCTAAATTGGATCATAACCAAAAGGAGAATAAAATGAAAAAAAGTGGGTTTTTTTTAAAGACGATAGGGAGTGGAAGCAAAGGGGGCTGGAAGCAACTGGGGTGGTAGAAGCATGGGGAGGCAGGGGATGTAGAAGCGAATTGTGGGAGGGAATGAGATGCCAAAGCAACATTGAATATGTAAGCAATAAGCTGGAGGGGGAAGGTATGCGCAAGCAGCACTGCATGCAGAAGCAACAGAGGGGAGTGAGGGAATTTTATTTATTTATTTATATAGTTTTATATAGCGCGAACCAGACCCAAGATAGGGTATCAGAGCGCTTTACAAGGCAGAAGGTGAACACATTCAAAAGGATAACATTGCATATACAAAGACATACTCCGAAAGTAACGAGGCGTAACAGTAATGAAATGACTAGCTCTAGGTAGTGAAAACATTCAAAGTTCGTGTCGGTTTACACTTCACGTATCAGCAATGGGGGAGAAATGCACTGAGTCTTGCAATACAGTTCGAGCTAATGACAGTCATCAGTTACGGTCAGGGAACCCACAATAGAGGTAGATAGTGGTTGAGGTTCAGGGTCGTGGTTGTGCAGAGTCAGAGTAGGAATTTGCTCATCAGGTATAATTTTGCTTCCTTTTTGAAGAGAGGTGTAACGGAGATTTTTCTGATATAAGGTGGGAGAGAGTTCCATATCCTTGGCGCAGCCCCGGAGAAAGATCTGTTTGAAGTTTTCGACTTGTTGAAACGTGAGGGTTTCAGAAGTAGATTGTTTGAACTCCTTGAATGCCTGTTTCCCCCGGATAAGGTGAGTTTTTGGGCTAGGTACTGTGGGGTGTTGTGGTGTAACGCCTTGTGTGTGATGCAAGCCATTTTTAGGTGGATTCGGGCTTCGTAGGGTAACCATTTGAGAAGGTTGCAGAAGCAACACAGGGTTTGGGGGAAAGCAACATAGCGCACACGAGTGGTGGCATGGTGAATAAATTGGGAGAAGCACACAAGTGAAAAAAACAGAGAGGAGGTGGGTAGAATACACATGTTACAAAAAGCAACACAGGGAGAGAAGTACATTAGAGAGACATCTTAAACACACATGCACTCTCATAGAGTGCTTAGCATAAAATAAAAAAGTAGTGCTTAGAAATAAGTCTGTGGAAGTAGAGATGCCAGTCAATCAAAGAGATGGTAAAGAGGCATTGCCCCATGGGAGGGATAATCACAAGATTAAGAAGCTAGGATATGAATAAGAAGCAGGCAAATGAGAGTAACAGGAAAGCCATCCAATGGTAAGCCAATCAAAAACTTCAAGAACCTCAATGTTTTGGGTAACCCACAATGTGTCTTGCAACAGACATTGCTCTGTCTAGTAGGCTCGAACTAAACAAATGACGAGAAATATTATCATCAAATCTACAAGGAAAATCCCCGGGTCATGATTTATGCAGAATTAATAATTAATTTGAAGATCACATACGTGGTCAAGACTTTATATTACAGTAAAACCCGTTGACCTAAATATTACCATTTATTGCTGAAAGCTGTGCATCTGTGTTTGTTTCTTTGCCGTAACACAGGCTTTATGCTAGCCATTTTGACTAACAATGCCAGTATCATACATAGTGAAACAGTTGGTGCTATTGGCATTTTGGCATGTTTTTTGTCCCTCCTGGGGGCACTTTTGTATTAAATATTTGTGCTGACCCTTCTGTAATAAAGAACTTATGGCATTTTACCATGTACCTGTACCTTATTACAACTGTGGGTTTAATGGCTCTTGCTCTACTGCCATGCATACATTCTTTAAATATATCTGGATTCGTTTTTACTGTCCATTTACTTTTGTAGATGTTCTTTTGCCTTCTTGCTTCTATGTGTGCCTTCTAATGTCATACGTCAGATGAAAGACACTGTATTTCTAGGTGTTTCAATTACACATAGGGATGCATAATATATTTTGTGCATGGTTGATAGTTAATATGTCACACATGTACTCAGAACCTACAGACTCTGAGATGTGAATACCATTGACACTTTTTAGAGAGTCCAGTGTAGCCATCTTGTCCTTCAGCCATTGTCTTCTAGTTTGGGATATTCTCATTATGCTGTGTCTATACGTTCACCCATCTCATCTTAACCTTACCACCATCTCCTAGAAACGCACAGAGACCTACGCTGAGGCACATCTCTCACAGATAACAAAAAAAGTGGGTTCTATGACGTTTTCTTGAGTCTACGCCATCTTTTACTGTTGCACAGGAGGCAGGAAATACTCTGTAGTGACCTGTCTGGGAGATTTTGCGGCGCTTTCGTGGATTCACGAATTTGCATTGTCCCAGATGGCATATTTGTCAGCGATTCTACCCCCAAGTTCAGATCCAGTGATTTAAAGGGTACTTTAAACTGAAGTTTCACAGATTTCCGAAAGATTACTTTAATAAACTATTTTCATTTTTTTTCTGTTATGAAAGAAATAACCGATAAAGGCTTCGGATTTTTGGCACGAATTCTGAAAGGCAAACCTTGATATTACCTATTGTTTAAATATTCTGTGCTTCATAAGGTTGGGCTCATATTTTTGCAATATTAAAAAGCATGCCTCCGCCTGAGACTTTACCGTTCCTGTGATCTTGCTGCATTTTAATCGTAGCACCAATACTCAACCTTGCTAGGTTGTGTATTTGCGGATGTACTGTAACCCGCCATCTTAAATGGGTTTTCTTCAACCGACTCCTTTTCATACTACTCCAATAAAGGAGGCTAAATATCCATATTTTGGAAGAAACTGGGAAAAAATGAAGAATGAGCCTTATAGAAATGATCTATCGTGTCTACTCTTACATTTGAGATGCATAAACAATAAAAACAGGCCATTCTGAGCCATATTACTACATTTATTCCTGAGGGGCAGCAGTTAGGAAATATTGCCTGCTGGAACGAGAAGCGTGACTTATGTTTCGATAAGAATAGGTTAACAAACTTAAGGTAAGCATGTAAAACTTAAGCTCGGAGAGCTTTCTTGGGCTCATGTTTTATGAGCTATTCCCCATGAATATGCATAAGGTTACCTCTTTTGAACTTCCATGAAACAAATTCTCATAAATAAACAAGGAATGCTCAGTACTGGCTGACAGAGTCACTTAGACTAGAGCATTGTGCTAATGGAGTGCAAAGAATGAAAACATTTCCAAAAGCTTCAACTCTCAATTTCGATGCGTTTCATGGAAATCAGATCAGGTCCTAATTGCTAATTCATCAGAAATTATTAAAAGGAAATTTCAATTACGTACCACCATTGAATTCTGATGTACCAAATTAAATTAGGACACTCGATTGTATCTCGCCCTCCCCCTTGTAACCGACGCCACTGAAAAGCCATTTCGGTGAATACTAGAAAGGAACTCTGTGTTCAGTTATGTTGTAAAAATCCTGCATAAGTATGAAATAGTAGGTTAAATCTCTTACTGAAGAATTTTAATGACATTTCAGTGTTCCTCTTATAATTACTCTTCATCTAAGATATACCATAATGATGTTGGACATTCTTGGTTCAAGCTCAGTGGCTTGCTTCATTAGCATGTCATCCCCATTCCACATCATAAGATTTAATTGTAATGCCGAATATGCACAGCTCTCCACAGAAGTCTAATCAAAGTGGATTCACTTGTATTATTAATATCAAAAATCAGTCCACTTGCTATTTTTATAAATAAAAGAATCCAGATACATAAATCAGCTGTCATTTATTAGCATGTTACTGGCATATCTGCCTGACATATGAGCAGCCCTATCACAGTTCCTTAGGATTATTTTCATCAAGATTAAAAACCCTCTACATTAAATATACATACTAATTCCAACATAAAGTAATCAGATTACAGTGCAGGTGACACCGTGTGCCAGAATTCAAATGATTTGCAGTAATGAGCTGGCAAGGTATTCTTGGAGTTAGACAGAGAATGAAATGGGGTACAATAAAAATGAAAGATTGTGTTTTTTTGATTCTCTGTTTCCTTCCTCATGTTGTGTAACTGTTGATTTTCTCTTCCTTACAAAGCCTTCTGGACGAGAAGAAATGATCCACTATGCGTCTGAAATAGTTTTGGGTCTTTACCCCAGAACCAGACCGGAACACTGACACCTAGAGCCAGATCCACCACTTACTCACGCAGCTCAGTGTAGCAGCCGCATACGTTGTGCTGCATGAAAAGGAGAGAGGAGGATAGCATCATATTTGCAGAGCGATGCAACTCTCCTCCTCTCTCCCTAGAGCTTGTTTTGAAATCAGCTGCCATTCACCACGGAGACACCTTTGTGACATAGTGCAAGGGAGTCTCATTGAGTCTAGCATTCCAGTACAAAATATTATGCATAGACTGACTTTAACCCTTTTCCCTCTTTATATGTATGTTGTAAAGTGCAGCACATGTACAAAGTCGGAAAAGGAAGGAGAAATGAAAGTGTTTCTCCTTTGTTGTGCCTACTTCAAAAGGGCACAGTTTTCTGACTCCAAACTTCATCTACTGTATTTAGTAAGTAGGGTTCAGCATCAGAAATCTTGTGTGGGTACAAGGGAATTCCCATGCTCCACCCATGCTATGCCCCCTTTGCGCTACGTAATGCAAAGCAGTGCTGTGTGCTGCTTTGCATTACTGTCACGTTATTTCCAGCTCTAAACAAGTAAAAGTCAATTGGAAAAAAAGATTTTGTGCCAATTTGTGTCACTTTTGTGACATAACGTGGCATTAAATCTTAGTAAATCTCCCCCACGCTTTGCAAAGTGCATCTTTGTCTGCTTGGTCTGGAATCATGGAATGCTGGAAGTAATGTTTTAGATTTCCAAAATCACAGTCACTGTATGGCTGAATATTTATTTCTGTTGCGGACTTTTTATCTCTCCTCTTGTGAGTGTAGACCTTGACACTTTTCTGATTTTATGATATGGCCAAAAGCTGTTCTCTCTCAGCATGATTCGTTTCATCCAAAAAGGTGAGTGAAAAGGGATTTGCTCACTGAGAGGTACAATATCCAATTTAAAATAGAGCATTTTGCTATAATCAAACAACACTGACTGGTATCACTCTGAGTGACAAATACTACATAATAATGCTTTAGAAGTCTGGTTTTGTTCTTGTGTTCTTCTGAATGGGTAGAATCTAAAGATATTCTTGTACTCTTGAAGTCAATAGCTAGTTATTAAACAATGTCACATACCACCTGGTTTATATTTAGGAGACTGTATATATATATATATATATATATGTATATCTTTAAGAGGATACATAAGTATCAAAATATTTATTTAGATATCTGTGTGTGTGTATGTATATGATGAGATCATCAACACCTCGCTTTTCCAAGGGGAGATCTCGGACTGCCTGAAGGCTGGCCTAGTTCTCCCTATTCTCAAAAAACCCACGGATGACCCTGATGACCTTAATAACTATCAACCAATCACAAACATCCCTACCCTGGCTAAACTCCTCGAGAAATGTGTACATGATCAACTGCGCAAACACATTGACCAATTCCAACTCCTCGACCAATACCAATCGGGCTTCCGCACTGGCCACAGCACGGAGACCGCCATCACTCATATAGTGGATGATGCCCTCTCTATGATCGACCAGAACAAAGCTCGCCTACTAATAGTACTCGATCTCTCATCTGCTTTTGACACGGTCAAACATGACAACCTACTTAACCTCTTGGAATGTAGGATGGGACTCTCAGGCACTGTCCTTAAATGGTTGGCCTCCTTCCTCAACAACAGAACACAGAGTCAAATCCAATTAAACGCTATCCAACTGCAGTCCCTGCACACTTGGTGTTCCACAAGGTTCCTCACTATCCCCCACACTCTTAAACCTTTTCATGGAACAACTGACTGTAATCCTCAAAAATTCTAACATCCAATACCACATGCATGCGGATGATACCCAACTGTAAATGAAACTATCTTTACCAAAAGATATACAGTCTCTAAACGGAACCGTGCAAAAAACCATTAACTGGTTAACCTCCAGCCACCTCAAACTAAACACCCTCAAAACTGAATTCTTCCTCATTTCACCCACTAGACAAACCCCCACTGTAGTGAACTTCCTCACAAACCTCACCGCTCTCAACTGCACACCACACATCATTGACTCCACTAAATCATTGGGTGTTGTTTTAGATAAGAATCTAAACATGCAAGACCACATTAGAGCATTGACCAAAGGAGCGAACTACCATCTTAGCATCCTAACAAAACTCAAACCTTACCTCCCACAAGATGACTTCAAATCGGTGGTGCAAGCACTTGTCATTTCAAGACTCGAATACGGCAGTGCCACTCTATGCGGTCTCCCTAAACTCACCCTAACCACACTCAGAGCATCTCTGAATGCTGCGACTAGACTTATCACTGGCTCCAAGAAATCCAATCACATTTTGCCGGACCTGAAATCACTCAACTGGCTCTCACTCGAGGCAAGGACACAATAAAAAATTGCGTGTATGACCCATAGAGCACTTCACTTCAACTTCCCGCTATACCTGAAAAATAAGCTCAAACTATCTGGCAGTACTCGATCCTCAAGGAGCACCAGCACTCTGCTCCTTAAGCCAAAGAAATTAAAAAAGCTGAAAACCTACAAATGCACTTTCTCCGGCACTGATCCGAGAATCTGGAACTCCCTACCTGTTGAAACAAGACTGATTACATCAACTTTTGCATTGAAAAGGTAAGTGAAGGCTCTACTGATTAACAATTCTCTGAATTAGCAGCCTCTCTCCCTCACCGCCCGGCCTGTTTTAGCATAATGTGTAACCAAGTGCCCTATGCTACTGCCCTGTATCACCTGCTACTGTGTTATTGCTATTCCCAATGTAACTTTTCGTAACTACTACCTGGCCTCTGTCACAGCCCTCTTTCGCCCGTAATCATGTCAATGTTTCTCCTGATGTATATTGCCTGATTGACTTATCGACCTGTATCCTCCTCAACCCTCATGTAAAGCGCTCTGATACCAGCTTGGGTCATGTTCGCACTATACAAAACTTTCTAATAAATAAATAAATCTGTATGAATAAGTGAGTTGGTGTGCATATAACTGTATAGGTGAGTAAGTAGCAGTGTGATTGGCTCTATGGGTGAGTGAATAGGTGTGTGAGTAGCTATATGAGTGTCTAACAGTGAATGAGTGGCCTTATGAGTGTATGAGTGAATATGTCAGTGGCTGTAGTAGTGAGTGGGTACATGAGTGGCTATATGGGTGAGTGAGTAGATGTGTTTATAGACTTATCAATGAGTGAGCAGGTATGTAAGTACTGGTTTGGGTGTGTCAATGGTTTCGAGAATGGTAGTGTGAAAGTTGGAGTGGGTGTATGAATGGTTACATGGAGGTGTGAGTGGCTGCATCAGAAATTCTGCGGATGGTGCCATCATCAATGTCATCATTGATGTTACTGACCATGTCATGAGTGATATTATATGTGAGGTCATAATCAGTGCATTGTGGGGGCACGAGTTATAGTTACCTCAGCTAAATATAACTGCTGATTTTCTCTGGTTTTGTACAAGAGAAATGTCAGCCTAACTATAACGTCCCTATAACTTTATTCGTATTCAGTAACTTTCTAAGGATTTTTTAAAGTCTGTTTCCTAACTATAACGTCCCTGTAACCTTTGTTTTTTTCAGTGAATGTTTAGGGTTTTTTAAATGCTAATTGTTAACTATAATGTTACTAAATCCTTTGGTTTTTTTTCAATTTCTCAGGTTTGTTTAAAAAAAGTGTAATGTCCAATTTTTTTTAAAATATACTGTTATTTTTTTGTGCTTCCTTTCTACAATTGGATATTGCCACCCTAGCACCCAACATAATGTGAAGTTTTTTCTAAAGGGTTTTTTTTCCTTTAGTTTTTGGAGATCTTCGTGAAGACATCGTGACCCATGCAAACAGATTGCATGAACGAAAACAAAAGCAGACATTCAATGGCCACCAACTCATCCAAAAATAATATGTAAAAAAATACATTCTGAACATTGCACTACACATATTACTATGTACATACATCTTTGAAAGCATGTTCAAACCCATATTTTTGTACTAAGTTTCTTTTAAAGCCATCTTTCAGACCTATTTTTGCAGTGTTTTGGGACGTCACAATGACATCGTTAACCACGACAATCATGCCTTTTCAATAAAGGGGAAACGCATACATACACACACATTACAGTATTTTACACACTAGAGGTTTATTACTGTACACTTAAAACTCATGTTTTTCTAGAACAGCCATCTCTAAAACCTACTTTCTGTTTTTACTGTGACTTCAGATATTGCGATGATGTTGCTCATCGCAATGCCCACGGTTATGTTGTGAAAGTGGAAAACAAAAGCAGGATATCAATAGCCACCACTACATAAAAAAATTATAACTATATAATTAATCCTAACCATCACAGTAGATAACTCACCATATAAGTAACTCTGTAAAACATTTATCAGAATCTCAATATCTCAATAGGAATGCACATTAATGATTCACCAATATTCATGATGACAACATTAGTCACGACATCCCCACGATAATACACAGGTTGCTGCGCTGGTGGTCACATCGTCATTGCGAGTATCGCGCACAAAAAAACCCTTCAATTTTGGATGCATAACTTGTATCACTAACACCTCCATTTCTCAACCATGAGGTCGGAGTATCTCCACCCTGACCCCTTATGTGGGCTTTCACACATTTTCAGCCCCGGGAACCATCCCTGATAGATAAAATGGCAACCACAACTTTGTATTCAGGTTGCGACCACCCAATCAGAGCATTCCCCTTGGAGCATGTATTTGCGATTCATTGCAAAACCTCAGCAAAATATCCACAGCTAGAAATAGCACTGTCAGCTTAAAGTTCTCAAAAACTTTTGAACGTATTTACCCCAAATAAGCAAAAAGCACTTCCTTAAACTGCATCTACCTCCCTGTCAAATTTGGTGTTAGTCTGTTCAGCGTATTGGGTTCTAGAGGAGGCTAAAGGTTCCGAAGGGAATTAACAATACAAACAAACCTTATTTCTCTCCCCAAATTCTCTGTCACCACTGAACGGATCACCCCCAAACTTTCCCAATCAATAGCACCCACCGTGACACATTTTTGGCAAACTTTCATGCAAATTGGTCAAATGATGGCAAAGTTATACCAAGTCAAACAATGTTTTCCTATAGAAACTATATATTATCTACTGGCGGTCGCCAGTAGATAGTCATAGTTAGGACCGTGTTTCCATAGGAAATCTCAAAATTCTATTTTGAATAACTTTGGCGCCGGTTGACGAATCTTCGCGAAATTGTCAAAACTAATGGGGCGCTCTGCTCAGCTCCTACCCTGAAAGTCTCGGGGGGATTCGTCAAGCGGGGGCCGAGAAAAAAGGGGGGTCCCAAAACACGTTTTCCCCATGCATTTTCCGATAGGACCTTTGGTCGAAGGTACAGCCCTAACGGCTGAACAGAATTACTTGAAATTTGGCAGAGAGGTAGTCCTCAGGTCAGGGATGTGCCTTTTGCATATATGGAGTCAATCTGTTCAGTAGTTCCTAAGAAAATTGCAGTTAAAAGCACATACATATCTATAGCCGCGTACCGTGCGCGCACCGTGCGCGCACCTTAACGTGCATGAGCGTAATTCTGATTGGTTGTTACATGTCAGTCAACTTTCGAATCGGTCGAAATCAGGAAGTGTCGGCCGCCATTTTGTTTGTTTTCAGTGCGAGAGTAGAAAAGGAAGGTGGCGAACGTGAAAATGGGGCAGGGTAGAGAGTTCCTGACCTCCTAGCCTTTGTCAGGGGGTCCCTGAAGGACCCCGAAGGCAGAAAAAAACATTTAATTTTTTTTTTTTTTTAAATCGCGGGGGTGCGCGCACCGTGCGCGCATGGTGAAAAACCATAAAAAAAATAATAATAATTTTATACGTAGTTTATTGAAAAATGAATATATTAAAAAAACAATAATACATACATAACTTAGCATTTAAAAAAACGTACAAATTCACTGAAAAAAACCATAGGTTTCACACACGTTATAGTTAGGAATTAGCATTTAAAAAACCTTGCAAATTCACTTAAAAAACCATAGGTTTCACACATGTTATAGTTAGGTGGATATTTCACTCGTAAAAAACCAATGAAATTCTCCTGTTATAGTTAGTTCAGATAACTATAACTCGCGCGACCGCCACTCTATCACAAGGATGATGTCATCAGTGATGTCAAGAGTGATGCCACTGACCATGTCATGAGTGATGTAATATGTGACGTCATCAGCAGTGGATTGCGGGCGCGCGAGTTATAGTTATCTAAACTAACTATAAAGGGGGAATTTCATTGGTTTTTTACGAGTGAAATATCCACCTAACTATAACATGTGTGAAACCTATGGTTTTTTAAGCGAATATATATATATATATGTATGCATGTATGTATATATATATGTGTGTGTGTGTGTATATATACACACACATATATTCATATATATACATACATGCATACATATATATATATATATATTCACTTAAAAAACCATAGGTTTCACACATGTTATAGTTAGGTGGATATTTCACTCGTAAAAAACCAATGAAATCAACAAACATTGAATATCTCTAGTTAATTCAAGCAACAATATAACCCTACTGTATTGTTACACGGAAGCGCGGCATATATACTAGGCTCTTTTGCACATACATTGCACTAAACACTCAAGCACTTTTTCAATAACAATTGTGTTTATTTTTATTGTTGTTGATTTTATAATGATCGTGACACGAGTGATACAATACAAGGTATTAACAATGTATAAATACAGCACACAATGTGAGCATGCAGATGATACATTTTCTTTATATTTTATGGAGATCGATGCAAAGTTTATATTTTATGTGACATTTTATGTGACTTTACCCATCTCTTCACTAACGTAAAGCTGCTCTTGTTGTTGATGTCTATGACGAGATTACCGTAGTAGGCGTATCACGTGGTCACGATCATACTTGCACTTTCACTTTAAAAATGAGCTATCTCTCTCAGGCCACTGTCATGTGATCAAGGCTCAAGCGAGCCGAAACGCGTTATGGCGACAGAGGAATAAAGGATATTCACTTTTGCACAAACAGTTTGGGTCCGTGTCCTTCTCTTCAGGAGAGCCGCGAGGTTGAAAGCAGCGGAGGAAAACTCGTGATTTCTTTGGTCGTTTGCTGGTCTCGCACGACCATTCACGGACCCCCTTCTCGAAAACGGTCGACGGTGCAGTGAGACTTTTCTTCCCGGGCAATCAGGAAGCCCGCACGCATCCCTAACAGGATACCAGACCGCCGGACTCCCCGCAACCCCAAATAAGCCCGGAAAACCTGATAAACTCGGTAGGAGACGAGTCGGAGGACCCGACAAATACGGAAGGCAGCAGGTAGGCACATAAGAGGGTATTGCGGGGTGAGGAGGTATGCAAATACTTCGTTGAATGCAGCTACATTCAAAACTGCTTTAACGGAAGTATCCATATATTGAGATTATTTTCCTCATGTCGGCCGACGTGGCAAGAGCACGGGAGGCGGCAGCAACAGAGATGTTCTCTGACGCCCTCCCAATTACGAGCAATATGACGGAGCCTATGCTAAACAAAGCCAGCGTAAACAACTCAGTAAGGGATTTCTTCAAAAAACTTGAGAAAAAAATGAAATCAGAAATGACAAAGTGGTGGGAATCCAAATCACTGCAAGGATATATTGATGTTAACAGGATCCCACGGGGCTTACGTATACTAACGGCACCGAGCTACGAGGAACCCAACCCTGAATTAATGAAAGAATGGGCGGAGTGCAATTTAGAATCCTCGAGGAAACTAACTCTCATTCTAATCAAATATGCGGATATAGACAGAGCTAAATTACTGGGGGAAATTGATGAAATAAATGAAGAGTTGGAAAAACACGAGCACAAGGATGAACAGAATAAATTAAGAAACGAAATGATGGCCCGCTTACAAAAGGAGGAGGAAAAAATTAAAACAAGAAAAGCTTACAAATTCCAAAGAGACAGAACTGACTATGAGTTGGGTCAAATATTTACCTTTGCCAAACGATATGATGCGCTGAGGAAGTCAAAATTCCGCACTGATCAAGCACCAGCAGTCCCAAATTTGAATGAAAATCGCATGGCCAATACCACCCAATCAGAAGGCAGCTCGGGGGCAGGCAGCGAATCAGAATCCGAAATGCGTACCTCTACAACGATGGGATCAAAGTTGAAGCCATCTCCGGGAGAAGAACTTAATTTTTTATGTCAAGAACGCAGACAAACTCTGCGTCCAAGACCACAGGCAAATCCAGCTCCGCCAATTACAAACGGAGACAGAGGCGCAAAGCAAATACCAAACGAGCAAAGACAAGGCAGAAGGAGGGGACGGGGACATTGGAGAAACAAACAATAATGGACGAGCAGGTAGAAAATACCATAGTGAACTTATCCAACATCGAGTTAACAACACAGGAAAAAAATATTTTAAGATTGGGTCTATCGTATGCACCGCGTAATAATTTTGATTATGCAGCAACAAGAATTGATGTATACAAAGGAGTACGCAAACTCAAACTAAAAAAGCACTTCCTAATGAATACATCTAACCAAGCAGGTAGGGGTGAAGTCTCTACATCTGATACCCAACAAGGAGCAAGTACATTAACCCAGTCGGATACATCACTCTTACAAATCATGCAAGATCTTAGCAACGAAAGTTACCCAACCAACAAAACTCTCAAAGCAAGTCCATTCAAACCCAAATCCTCCTTCAACCCAATCATGATCAGAGACTCCATTGATATCTTCCATGAAGCGGTTACTACTCAAATGAAAGAGTTGAATAAGAAAACACAAGCCAAAATGAAGCAACATAACAAAGTTGATCAGCAATACAAACGGCTAACATCGAAATTACAAAAAAACAATAAAGAGATTGTAATTCGCAACAGCGACAAAGGTGGAAATATTGTCATTTGGCCAATGAGTTCATATAACAAGGAAGCATACAAGCAACTCAATGATCGCACATGTTATATACGGACTACTATTGGAGATATGAAAATCACGTACAAAGACTTCCACCTCAAGCTCAATAAATGGAAAAATGCGAATCTGATCAATAACGATGAATTCAAATTCCTAAAAAATGACAGCCCTACTACACCAACCATTTACTTCATCCCGAAGATTCATAAAAACTACAATGATTCTCCAGGGAGGCCAATAATCAGTGCTAGAAACAGTCTGACGGAGCACACAACCAAATACATTGACTATTACCTGCAGGAGTTCGTGCAAAATTTACCATCCTATGTAAAGGACACCAGTGACTTCCTCAGAAAAATTTTGAATATTGTGTGGCAGGACAATTATTTACTCATAGCGTTAGATGTAACATCTTTATACACCAGTATAGAACATGTGTCAGGCCTAGCAGCGATTCAGCATTACCTTTCATTAAGAGCTGTGCAGTATTTAGAACATAATCGCATGCTGGTTGAAATGACTGAATTTTGTTTACGCAACAACATTTTCATGTTCAACAGTCAACTTTACCAGCAAACTAGAGGTGTAGCTATGGGGGCCAGCTTCTCACCAAGTTACGCATGTCTGCACATGGGCAGATGGGAGGAGCTGGTCCTCAAGGAAGAACACTATGAATATGTCAATACTAATGTCAAAGTATGGTTAAGATATATTGACGATCTTTTTGTAGTCTGGGAAGGCACATGTCAGCAAGCAAATGACTTTATTGAAAAGATTAATGTCAATAACATGAATTTACATTTTACTGCCACAATCAGTGCCACACAAATTGAATTCTTAGACACCCACGTCTATATAAACAAGAACAAAATTGAAACCCGTCTATTCAGAAAGAAAGCGGCGGGCAATTCCACGCTCCATGCGTCAAGTGCGCACCCTAAACACCTTATTAATAGCATCCCCTATGGGGAAATGCTAAGGATTAGGCGCATATGTAGCAATCATGATGATTTAATGGCAGCACAAGAAGCAAGTAAACTTCGCTTCAAACAACGTGGCTACCAATCACACATTATTGATAATGCTATCAAAAAATCTATGACTTGGAGCAGAGATGAAGCCATAAGGGATAAAAAAGCTGTAAATACCACTAATATGGCAAGCTCCATAAATACCATGGGTGTTAACATCAAGGAAGACAATGAATTTCGTCTGATTGTCCAATACAGCCAACAGCATAAAGCGATAAACAAAATCCTCCAACACAATTGGCCACTAGTACGCAGCGACCCAGTGATAGGACCCCTGCTACCGCAGAGGGTGTCCATCACTTACAGCAGGGCGCCCTCAATGAGGGATTCACTAGTCAGAACAAGCCCTGAGGTGATTGACAGCAGTAGCTGGATACAATCCATGAAAGGATTCTTTCGATGCAAAACATGTAAAGCTTGTAGTCAGGGAGTTAACACCAACACATATAAAACCCCTTTTAGTGATCAAAATCACGTAATTTCCAAGCTCCTGACTTGCAAGATAGAATTTGCGGTATATGTACTCTCATGTCCCTGCAATCTGCGCTACATTGGTAGTACCAAATTACCTGTATATAAACGCATCCTGCAGCACCTCAGGGCAATCACAAATCAGGATAACACCTACCCTGTTGCACGGCATTTTAAAGAACATCATGAATCGGACAACCGCAAAGTAAAATACTTTGTAATTGACACTGTACCACCAAGCAGGAGAGGTGGCAACCGAGAAAATAAACTTAGAAAACTTGAAACTCGGTACATTTTGCAGTTAGATAGTAAGCACCCTGCCGGTCTAAATGCTACTGAAGATCTATGTACATGCTTGATTTAATCTAATAAGATTAAATCTCTGGTCACCATGGGTTTGGATAACTCAACCATTTTACGCCATACATCAACAAGACCCATAATATTTAGGTTTAGTACCTAGGACTGATACATATATATTTTTTTTATTATCATCACACTTTTTACTTTCAAGTCCTACAAATACGCAATTGGAACAGAATAATTTTACTTGTGGTTATTTATTATACACAATTTTTGATAAGGTTTTTAATGAGATTATGAATTTTTAGTCTTTTATTATATTTATTGTAAATTTGTTCTTAAATTTGTACCTATCTACGTGTCAGATTACAGGGATAGGTCAACTGATATATAGTATTTTAAAGGGTATTAAACACCTTTTATCTATTTATTAGCAATTTGCACTATTCTACGGCACTGACTCACATGCACTTTACAGGTGCATTTAGTACAATGCGATTAGAAGTAGACGAACCTTATTTTGAAACGTTATAGGCTATCAAACAGCACATATGCATATACTATACATCTTGTTCCAGGACTGCAATAGTATCAGGTAGTATTAAACTCTCAAATTAGGGAGCGATGGACCCTAAGTAAAAAGTATATATGCACAAAGGAAAGACTGGTCGTTGAACAAAATAACTAAATATTAAGAATGAATTGGCTTGAACATACAAACCCATGGAGATTACAACAATAACAACGATTTGCTGCAATTTTCTCTACCCATCCACTTGTCATTTTGACTAAATCATATGCAAGGGTATTTAAACCACGAATCAACAAACATTGAATATCTCTAGTTAATTCAAGCAACAATATAACCCTACTGTATTGTTGCACGGAAGCGCGGCATATATACTAGGCTCTTTTGCACATACATTGCACTAAACACTCAAGCACTTTTTCAATAACAATTGTGTTTATTTTTATTGTTGTTGATTTTATAATGATCGTGACACGAGTGATACAATACAAGGTATTACCAATGTATAAATACAGCACACAATGTGAGCATGCAGATGATACATTTTCTTTATATTTTATGGAGATCGATGCAAAGTTTATATTTTATGTGACATTTTATGTGACTTTACCCATCTCTTCACTAACGTAAAGCTGCTCTTGTTGTTTATGTCTATGACGAGATTACCGTAGTAGGCGTATCACGTGGTCACGATCATACTTGCACTTTCACTTTAAAAATGAGCTATCTCTCTCAGGCCACTGTCATGTGATCAAGGCTCAAGCGAGCCGAAACGCGTTATGGCGACAGAGGAATAAAGGATATTCACTTTTGCACAAACAGTTTGGGTCCGTGTCCTTCTCTTCAGGAGAGCCGCGAGGTTGAAAGCAGCGGAGGAAAACTAGTGATATATATATATATATATATACACACACACACACACATACAGATATATATACATACAAACACAACCACATATTATCTACTGGCGGTCGCCAGTCGAGAGTTATATTTAGGACCTATTTTCCATAGGAAATTCGCAACATTCTATTCCCAATAACTTTGGCGCCGATAGACGAATCTTCGCAAACTTTTTAAAACACGTGGGGCGCTCCGGTCCACTCCTATCCTGAAAGTTTCGGACTGATTCGTCAAGCGGGGGCCGAGAAAAAAGGGGGTCCCAAAACGTGTTTTCCCCATGCAATTTCCCATAGGAAAATTAAGACACGACTACAGCCCGAACTGCTGAACGGAATTGCACCAAATTTGGCAAAAAGGTAGATTTTGGGTCAGAAAGAAACCTTTTTGTTAAATGGTGTAAATCCGTTCAGTAGTTGCTGAGAAAATCAAAAGTAAAAACACATATATATCTAGGGCCGCGGATCCTCCCGAGCACGAGCTTTATGCTAATTGGCTGTCAACACTCCAAACCAGGAAGTGTTGGCAGCCATCTTGTGCCTCGGTAGACCCAAGGCACAAGAAATCAGTGCAACAAACACAAAAAACACAAAAAGGGGGCAGGGTAGAAACACCCTGACCCCCTAGGCCTAGTTAGGGGGTCCCACAAGGACCCCCAGGGCCCAAAAAAATCGGGCCTGTGATGAGTTGTAAGTTGGGGAATTAATTATCTTTCAATACTGAGAGTCCATGAGGGGCAACTAGCCCAACAGGTATCTCCAGTATGTGCCAGGGAGCTGCGTTCCAGACAGGTGTTCAGAGGCCATGCCCCGATTCACACCTCTCTGCAACGCAGCTCTGTGACGCTTACTGGAGGTACCTAGTGGGCTAGTTTGACCCTAGACACCCTTAGGATTCAAGGGGACTTAATCTCTCAACTTAGAACGGCCACAGGGCATGTTTACACAGTGGTGAAGGGAGGGGACTGGGCCTGAGGCGACGTGTGCAAACACGCCCTGTGGCACGTTTTAAGTTGGGGAAGTAATTCCCCTTCAATCCTGAGGGACCCTGGGGGCAAACTAACCCACCAGGTGCTTCCAGTAAGCGCCAATGCGCTGCGTTGCAGAGAGGTGGTGCAGGCTGTGCCCCTTTTTACACCTCGCTGCAATGGCACTTACTGGACGTACCTAGTGGGCTAATTTGCCCCTAGGGACCCTCAGGATTCAAGGGGACTTAATCTCCCAATTTAAAACGGCCACAGGGTGTGTTTACACAGTGGGGAAGGGAGGGGACGGGGCCTGAGGTGACGTGTGCAAACACGCCCTATGGCGTGTTTTAAGTTGGGGAAACAATTCCCCTTCAATCCTGAGGGCCCGTGGGGGCTAACTAGCCCACCAGGTGCTTCTAGTAAGCACCACTGTGCTGCGTTGCAGAGAGGTGATCCAGGCCGTGCCATTTTTTACACCTCTCTGTAATGCAGCTCTGTGGCGCTTACTGGAGGTACCTAGTGGGCTAGTTGGACCATAAGGACCCTCAGGATTCAAATGAACTTAATCTCCCAACTTAAAACGGCAACAGGACGTGTTTACACAGTGGTGAAGGGAGGGGACGGGCCTGAGGTGACGTGTGCAAAGACGCCCTGTGGCGCATTTTATGTCGGGGAAATAATTCCCCTTCAATCCTGAGGGATCCAGGGGGCTAACTAGCCTACCAGGTGCTTCCAGTAAGCACCACTGCGCTGCATTGCAGAGAGGTGGTCTAGGCTGTGCCCCTTTTTACACCTCTCTGCAACGCAGCTATGTGGCGCTTACTGGAGGTACCTAGTGGGCTAGTTGGACCCTAGGGACACTAAGGATTCAAGGGGACTTAATCTCCCAAATTAAAACGCCCACAGGGCGTGTTTACACAGTGGTGAAGGGAGGGTACAGGGCCTGAGGTGACGTGTGCCAACACGCCCTGTGGCGCGTTTTAAGTTGGGGAAATAATTCCCCTTCAATTCTGAGGGCCCCTGGGGGCCAACTAACCCACCAGGTGCTTCCAGTAAGCGCAACTGTGCTGTGTTTCAGAGATGTGGAGTAGGCTGTTCCCCTTTTTACACCTCTCTGCAACACAGCTCTGTGGCGCTTACTGGAGGTACCTAGTGGGCTAGTTGGACCCTAGGGACCCTCAGGATTCAAGGGGACTTAATCTCACAACTTAAAATGGCCACAGAGCGTGTTTGCACAGTGGTGAAGGGAGGGAACGAGGCCTGAGGTGGCGTGTGCAAACACGCCCTGTGGCGCCTTTTAAGAGGTAGTTTTATTCCCCCTGCCCTGTTATATACTAGGGGCTAACAGAGGAGGTCATGCTAATCTCAGGGGGACCCTAACGCATAGTGTTCCCTAGTGTATGTAGGTGTTTTCACTGTATTCTAAGTGTCTTTTAACATAGCACTGGCTCTAGGACTGGTTAGTCAGACTTACTTCTACAGAAACTTATACATACTTACTCTTTTGAACAATCAAAAATAGAAACACATACTTATTCATACAGGAACTCTTCCAATCTCTCACTCTCACATGTACTCACTTCTATACACCAATACTCACATTTACTAGTTTAAAATATATGTAGTTACTTATGAAGACACTATTGAGACAGTCATTCACTCACTAACACACCCATACACACACTCATCCACCCATGCAGTCCTGCACACATACTGTCTTCAACACATACAAATAGTGGCTCACTCATTCATGCATGTATGCACTAAGTAATACCCCCCACTGAACCATACATAAAACTCAGACACTCATACTGATACTCAAAAAACCAAGTAATAACCCATATAGACACTCATGTAGCTACTCACCAACCCATGCAGCCACTTATACACAAAGTAAGAGACTGATACAGATATTTATATATTTAAACATTACTCACTAACCCATGTATTCACTAAGATACACTTATTCAATTAGTTATACAATCAATTTTTCCTTAAAAAAATCATCCCTTTAGACACTTATATACCAATTTATTCTTCCATTGACCTTCAGATATACATATATAAAACATATTTAATTTTCAGAAAAACACACATTCACTGGATGATGTCATCAGTGATGTCATCAGTGATGTCATTTGAGATGTCATGAGTGATGTCATGAGTGATGTCACTGACCTTGTCATGAGTGATGTAATATGTGACATCATCAGTTGTGCATTGCGAGTGCACGAGTTATAGTTAGCTGAACTAACTATAACGGGGGAATTTCAATGGTTTTGTACGAGTGAAATGTCCAGCTAACTATAACGCCCCTGAAACCTATGGTATTTTCAGTGAATTTCTAAGGTTTTTTAAATGCTAATTCCTAACTATAACGTGCCTGAAACCTATGGTTTTTTCAGTGAATATAGATATATATATATACATAAATCTACAACAAAGAAATCCCATTATTTGGCAAAACTCCTGAACAGAAGTGGGCACGGACTCAAAACTGATGCGGTGCAATAGTATGTGTTTATTAAAGATTCAAGTGCAGTCCATGACGCTTTTCGGCCACACCAAGTGGCCTTGATCACATGATCGCGATATGGCATTTCCTGCATTTAAATATAAAACCACGTGTTTGTTTGCTGAACACCCAGTGATAAAAACTGACAATAGACTGCCCAAACAATGGCATAGTTAATAAAAAGCATTTTACGATGCAAATATGCATATTCCTGGATACAAAAGAATAGCAAGGCACAGACAATAATAAAGTTCTAAAATACTTGCATAAATGCACTATAAAAATTCCTGTAAAAATGTCTGTAAGCGTAATCATTGAACATATCATTCAGATTTAAAACAATGTACACGCTATAATGTACAAATTTTTACTTTTTTTGTACCCTCAAAAAAAAAACACTTGTTTGATAACATCTGTTTGCCTTTATAGGTACCAATACATACATTTTGATAAATCGGAAAGCAGAATGTATAATGATAGACATATTTATAGCACATGGGAATGAAATGTGAAAGACTTTGTGATTAAGTGCTAGAATACAATTGTAGATCAGAAATGGGGCTACAAGAAGGACCTGCATCTGCTAACAGAGTAAAGGGCATAGTGCATCAATCCTGCTGCCTCTCGTACATGAGATGGTAACAGATTTTATACTGATGATTTTAAGTGCATGTTTGAATTGTTCAAAATTAGTCAATACTTTAAATTAAAATGCTAAAGTGCCTGCCTATCGCAAGTGCTGAGTGTTCGACTATACTCAAAAGAGGGAGGAATTGCATTGGGAAGAGTTCACTCAAAATATATGGACTATTCTAACTAAATATTAGCTGGATGGAAAATGGCCCAAAATCTTATAGTCGGGTGACCCTACAGATATCTAGCACCATAATATGAAATGTGTATACCTGCAGATACTAATCTGTTTTACTAGTCATGGCTACAATAGCTATCTGCACTCATTGATACCAGGCCAAATCATCATCATAAGAAATTGTGTAAATCGTCACTGGTGGCCAATAGGTGTCTTAGTATCGAGTTCCAAAATGAATTTGGACTCTAACTGAAGTAATGATTTCTCTCAGTTTCCACCTCTTTCAGACGCTTGCACTGCCCCAATTACATAATATGTAATGCAGCTGAGTTTGTTGTTGTGTGTGTCTTTAAAATGTCATGCCACTGGGTAAACGGGATTGGAATTGACAGTGGCTCTCAAATGTTGGAGAATCCTAATGTGCACCTGCAATTTAGTGCTGCCAACATAGCGTACGCCACAAGTACATTGGAGGACATATACCGTGCATTCAGTTCTGCAAGTATAGCGTCCTCTTAGATCTACTGGTTTAGAACTTAAACCATGGTATAGGAGGACATGTTAACCTAAAATTTGCACGCTTGGCAGGTGCTACATTTGAAAAAGCCATTTTGGGGGGCAGCCAACTTATTTTTAGTGTCAAGCTCAGGAGTGGTCTTAACTAATGCACTTCGCATAGATGGTGCTCTGCAGAAGGTTAAAGTTGGTTTCTCAGGTAATATCTGGCCCAATGGCACATCAGTGAGCACTATGGGCCAATGATGGTTTATGATGGCTCGGATGTTCCTTGCTTGTCTGCTAAAAAAAAAATATATATATATATATACACACACACACACACATATGCCACACACACACACACACGCACACACACACATACACACACATACACACAAACACACACATAAACATGCATCTATTGCAACAATAATTATTAAAAGTGATGGATAGGGTTAATTAAAAGTGGAGTAATTATATTTACTAACATTTTTCTTACATTTGTATTTGATATGTCAAGAATGCTTTTTAAATATTTAATAATTAAATAATAAATGTTTACTATTTTCATGTGTTTTTAACATTAAATTACTTTTTCAGCAATTTTAAATAATTTATAACGGTGTTTCCTATAGTGTTTTATTTTAAGTTCCTACTTCAATTGACTTGTGTTTAACGGTGTTGCAGTATGACTGGCTGGCCCTGGGTGATGCTGGAATTACTTCAACTCTTAGCTGGAGTAATTTTTCACCTATTTTGGTTCATTCTTGGCTGTAGTAAAGAGCAGATTGTTAATAGCAATGCACTTACTCTGTTGTGGGTAGAAACACTCTCCTCCCTAACAACTCCCATTTAGTATACTTCATCTGTGTGTGAATAGCATTTTGTAAAACGTTTGTAGTACTAGTGTTGTACTACAAAACGTACGGCAAAATGTAGTTGGTGAATAGACCCTTATATCTAGACCATTCCTTCAAAGTGACTCACAAGCCTGCGCTGTCTTTCCAAAGGGTCTTCCCTTTCCTCCCATGATAGACCTAGGGAGGGAAAACGATTAAACACACCTCTCTCTAAATAGGGTGTAGGGCGCACCACTGTGACTGGCACTCACAGGTTTACAATGGCAGGGGCAGTTGTTGCTCTGTGGGTACTGCACCATCCGCTAAACTGAATGGAGAACTGTGAATTTGATGAGGCTAAAACACATCTCTATCGAAAAACTCAGCCTTGACTCTCCATTTAACCTTTAAATGGGAGGCTGATTACTTACAATGCTGCAGATCAGCTACAAGAATAGGGCAGGCTCTGTGTTTTATGGCACTAGAGCTGTATTGGGTGAACAGTAGGCATTTTACCTTATCTTGCATAATTATCAAAACTGGTTTTTTTTCTGAATAAAAGCATAAATAGGCTAAATATAATGATGACATAGGTTTGAAAACTTTGATATGAAAACGCATTCTGTCATCATGCATCAGAGACTGTTGAAACTGCACTCGAATGCGTGCCTGTGCTTTTAATCCATTCTATTTAATAACAATTCTTGCAGATTGCGGCGTGGAGATTAGAGGGTACCGGGCTGAACTTTGGCCATGTGTTATGATTGCAAACGACACTCACTTTTCATTGATTAATGCTTGAAATGAAAGCATACAAATGATTCTTCGCATCGGTGAAGTTTTACAAACGTTTGCCTTTTATGGAAATGGCAAAGCACATTTAATAATGTTTTTTCAGGATATTACTGTTGTGCATATTTGATAGCTTGGAGCTTATAGTTAACTTTTTCAGAGAATTTTTTATAAAACCTAATTTGATATTTGGCAAATAACACTTTAATATTATGGTTTAAGGTTTCTTAGGCAGATTATTTGCTTGTGGTAGATTTTTAAGAGTACTATGTTATTAATAATTTTAATTGATGTGGTCTGTAAAGTAAAAAGAAAGTAAAAGCATTTTGCGGTTAAGGTCAAGGGGTATGGCCTTCAACCAACACGAGCTACGATTCAACGTGTTGCCCTCTCGATATGCGCCAGTTAACTCTCTCCCATTGACAAAAGAGCTAAATATTAACAGTACAATAACATTGGTTATCGATCTCTTTTGACAATAGGTAAATGAAGCAAGGAAACAAATATATCACGAACAGCATTTAACATACAAAAAGGCAAAGAAAAGGTGAACGAAAATCTTGCATACAACAAATAATAAAAATGAAAAATGAATTTAGACAGCCCTGATTCGCTGCATGAATTGCAACATTTTAAATGCTCTGAGGGGTGTTTATCATCACGAGGTTGCATCACTTTTGCACCGTTCAACGGGGTGAACAAGCGGCGCAACCCTTATGTGTGATTTATCAAGCCAAGCAAGGCCACCTCGCAAGACCCTGAGTGGCTTGATACATACTGAGTAATGTAACCGAGCGCAAATTCCTGCGTTGCGTTATTCCACCCTGGGAGGTGTTCCATGGGTGGTGCATGGGTGTTCCCATGCAACACCCATGGATTTTCGTACATTCCCAGATATACCATAAGTGGTAGACGTAGGACTACGTCATAACTGATACACATCCCCAGGTTAGGGGTAACAAGAAGAATTAGGTTTATTTCTCCTCTTTTTCTCCTCTTTCTATGTGGGCTGCTTTGCTCCATAATATTCTCTAATATCTCTAGGTCTACGTGCCGGCCCCCCCTACTTCCACTGTATCACTCGTTTGTAACTTTGACTCTGCCTCAAAGTCCGCCAAATGTTTTTGCACTACTCCTGCCATTTTTCACAGCTCCGTCCTTCCCACTTCCCACCCCCTGCCAGCCCTTCTCACATTTCAGGACTACATATGGAGGCAGCAGCGGGGACGCACAGTGGCCGTGTGCAGCAGACGTACAGCCTGTGCACTAAAAGTGCACCATTGCCAACCCCATCTGTACTCATCCGTGCCTGAACCACACCAGCACCAGGAACCCTGGTTTTACCGCCACCTGAAGATAGACCGCTGTCAAACTCCAAGCTCTGGACCCAGGACTCTGTAGCAACAACAGCTGCTGCATCTCTCTCAGATCCTGCTACACCAAAGCACCAGAACACACAATGATCACTATCATGCCTACCGCGACCATCCAAGACCATCTCCAATGCATCCTGCTCAACGCACGTTCTCTCTGTAAGCATGCCACCGAGATTTGGGACACCATCACCTCCTTCACCCCTTTCATCTTCCTCACCTAGACCTAACTCAACCCTGCATCTGAACCCAACACCGCCTCAGCTATGCCTGACGACTGCACACCGAGTTTGCATCAAAAAGTACGGAGGGGGAATTGCCATCATCCACAAGGAAACCATCCACTACACCATGTCCGCAGACGATTCAGGATCAGAGGCACCCTTGCCTGCTGACCTACAGGACCTCACCTCACCTTCTGCCATTCCGAGATTTCATCTCTCTGCCCACCATTGGCTCCAAAAATTAAATCTTCCACTGAAACCTCAATGTTCACCTTGACGACCCCAACTACACCAACAACGCCACCCTCCTCGAAAGCATGAGCAACATCGGCCGCGCCCAACTTGTCACCAAACCCACACAAATCACAGTGTTACAGCAAACAAATGATGGACGGAATGCTGACAATGCAAGCATTCTCCCCCAGTCAAAAAATCTGGGTTAAATCCATCGTTTTTTTGCCCACTACGCCACCCCAGTTTGGACCCAGCCATATGCAAATCAGTCTTGACCCTGTGCCCCATGGGAACAGTCCAGACCGAACTGCCAGACCAGGTCCTCCCTGTACTGGAAACAAGCATCCTGGGACTGGTTTCAGGGTATGTCACCCTTCTTCAGCCAGGCTAGCTTGAATCCAGTGGCACAGGGAGCACGGGACCAACGTCTGGGCATACCCATTCCACTTAGGGCGAAAAGTGTTACAGCAAACAAATGGTGGATGGAATGCTGACAATGCAAGCATTCTCCCCCAGTCAAAAGATCTGCGTTAAATCCATCGTTTTTTTGCCCACTACGCCACCCCAGTTTGGACCCAGCCATTTGCAAATCAGTCTTGACCCTGTGCCCCATGGGAAAAGTCCAGACCGAACTGCCAGACCAGGTCCTCCCTGGACCGGAAACAAGCATCCTGGGACCGGTTTCAGGGTATGTCACCCTTATTCAGCCAGGCTAGCTTGAATCCAGTGGCACAGTGAGCAAGGGACCCACGTCTGGGCATACCCATCCCACTTAGGGCGAAAAGTGTTATAGCAAACAAATGATGGATGGAATGCTGACAATGCAAGCATTCTCCCCTAGTCAAAAGATTTGGATTAAATCCATTGTTTTTTCCCACTACGCCACCCCAGTTTGGACCCCGCCATATGCAAATCAGTCTTGACCCTGTGCCCCATGGGAACAGTCAGGAGAGGACACACACTTGACCCCACCTTCATGGCCAGAAACAGAGTCAAGTAAAGCCAAGTCACTGCGCTCACCTGGACAGACCACGCCATTGTACACTTCACTATCTGGGGATCCCGGCACCACCCTCATGCCACCCAGCACTGCACAACAGAGCTAGATCATGGTCTTAGAGAACCAATGAACCAACCCCTCAACACCTCCTGCCCTCACATTGCAACTGATCTAGAACAGTCAGCCAAGCACTTCTCTAGCTGGATCACAGACTGCAACGACAGAGTCACCCCAGCAATCCCGCCAAACTGAAAGGTACTCCAAGCAAGTCAGTCGGTACACTATGGAACAAAGAACCATGAATGATACCTGCAAATTACTTGGAAAGGAAATGAAGCACCAGCATGGAACCCACAGCCCTCAACCAATACCACCAACTCCTGAAAAGAACAAAAGGAAGCACCCTGGCTGGCCACATAGAAGCAAGCTCAAACCAGAGCAAGGAACTCTTCCTCATCATCAGGGAGTTCTTCAGCCCCTTAGCCACTGTAAACTTTATCACCCCTTCCCAGCAACTCGGCGACACTTCTTCTATGACAATATCTCTACCATCTACAGTAACTTTGAACCCCAACCCACCAACATCCTCAACCATTTTGCCCCCATGAATGAGGAACACGACCACCTGCTCACCACCTCTGTCGAGCTCACCACACAAGAAACCTCAGCCATCATGAACTCCCTCCACTCAGGAGCTCCCACGGACCCCTGCCCCCACCACATCTTAAACCTAGGGAGTAAGATGATCAGCAGAGAGCTCACAACAAACTTCAATGCATCCATCACCAGGGCCACTTTCCTTGGAGGATGGAAACATGCAGAAGTCAAGCCCCTACTCAAGAAACAATCCGTCAACGCTAACAAACTCAAGAACCTTTACCCCTTCTCTCTGCTGCCCTTTCCCACTAAAGTCCTCAAGAAGGCCATCAATTGCAAATTCACAGAAAACCTGGAAAACAACAATCTTCTGGAGGCTTCCCAATCTGGATTCCACACCAACGACAGCACCAAAACTGCCCTGATTGCAGCCATAGATGACATCAGATCCCTTCTTGTTCAAGGACAAATGTTGGCCTTGGTCCTCCTGGACCACTCGATAGTGTTCGACACAGTATCACACTACACTCTGCTCAAAAGGCTTTACAACATTGACTCCAAGGAGACGGCACCATGTGGATCACCTCCGTCCACACTGAAAGAACCCAGAGAATCTGCCTTCCTCCCTTCACCTTTAACCCCACGAACACCATCTGCGACGTCCCTCAAGGTTTGTCCCTCAAGCCTACTCTGTTCAACATCTATATGACTCACTTGGCCAAAGCTGTCAAATCACATGGACTAAACATCTTATCCTACACTGACTATACCCATCATATCTCTTCTGCATCAGAAAGCCCCTCTGCCGCACTGACCAACTTCTGCATGTGCATGACAAGCATTATTGACTGGATGAGAGACAACTGCCTAAAACTCAACAGAAACAAGACGGAAGTGCTGATGTTTGGGAACAAAACCTCCCAGTGGACCGACGCATGGTGGCCCCCCAAACCAGGACCCTCACACTCTCCGACCGACCACGCCCGCAACCATGGCATCATCCTGGACAGTAAGCTCACTATGAAAAGACCGATCAGCTAAGTTTCATCTGCCTGATTCCTTACCCTTCGCATGCTCTACAAGATCTTCAAGTGGCTCCCTATTGGCACCAGATGGACCATCACACAAGCCCTTGTAGCAGTTGACTGGACTATGGCAGCACATGCTACTTAGGTATCAACTCGCACCTCCTCAAGAGACTGCAAATTATACAGAACTCAGAGGCCAGACTCATCCTTGACCTCCCTAAACTGACCCACATCACATCACACCTCAAAAAGCTCCACTGGCTTCTCATTCAGAAACAAATGCCAGTACAAGTTGTATATCTACTCCTTCAAAGCCCTCCACAACCAGGTGCCAACTTACATGAACCACTGACTGAACTTTCACACTCCCTCCAGACACCTGTGCCCCACCTCCTTCTGCCTTGCACACACCCTATGCATCTGCCTCAGCAACAGTTGATGGCGCTCCTTCTCTGACCCCATTGCGAAGTCCTGGAATGACCTCCCACCCCACCTACGGACCTCATCCTTTCTGCTGGAATTCAGAAAAGGACTCAAGACCAGGCTGTTCAACTGATCCCCCCTGCAACAGTACTCTCAGCACCTGGATAGCCTCATGACTAAATAGCCACACTATACAAATCCAGATTGATTGATTCAAATACAGCACATTCCTACCCATTCCCTTTCAAGTGGCGCAGAGCAGCAAGGCAGCTTGATGCGTGACTTTTTTTTGTTTTTTTGTTTTTTATAGCATTTACTGAAGGTATCAGAGCGCTTTACATGTGCACCAGTTTCATTACAGATGGACACATTAATTTTTGTTAGGCACAGGGAGATTAAGGGACTTGCCCAGAATCACAGGATGTGGAGAGTACGTTGCTGAGACTCGAACCTGTTTCCCCAGCTTCCAGGTCGACCGCTCTAGCTGTTAGGCTAAATCCTCTCCTCTTAATGATAAATATGCCCCATAATGTATAGCAGGCCAGTATTCTGAGATCTGTGGATCTGAAGGGCAACCTTACAATTCTTGTAACAATTTATGTTACGTATCACATCCTGAACTTTGAAGGGGTAGGCTTATATTTATCTGTGCATAAATGTGGTTTTCAAAAAGGCGTGAACTTGGCCAAATGCTGCAGAGCATCACACTAGGAAAAAAGCAAGGATACAGTTGACATGAGATTTAAGGGGTAGCTGGTTTGTAGACTGTTACCGCATCATGACTATGGTGCCGATCACGATCCGGTAAAAACCGGGTACGAACCGTCGGTCGGAGCGTATTCTCCGTCCGACTCGTACCCGGTTGTAAAACATTACAAACATGGAATTACGATTCGTACGGAAACACCATTTCCGTACGAATCGTAAAAAACACCGACCGACGAAAAAATGCATACGAATGTGATCCGGGAATGCTGCGACGTGACGTCGGGACGCTTCCAGGCAGCGTTTCACGACCCAGGAATTACGATTCGAACCGACAGCAGTCCGGACGGCAATATTTTTACGGCACCCAAAAAGTGCCGGAAATGCGAAGTACAGCGCGAAACGACCAGAGAAGGTGGCCCGGTAAGCGCCGTACCCCCCCCAGCCCCTGCATGTACGCGCCGTACCCCCCCCAGCCCCCGCATGTACGCGCCGTACCCCCGTGTATGTACACCCGAGTACGTGTCGAACCCCCCGTGTATGTACACCCGAGTACGTGTCGAACTGTACGTGTCGAACCCCCCCGTGTATGTACACCCGAGTACGTGTCGAACCCCCCCGTGTATGTACACCCGAGTACGTGTCGAACCCCCCGTGTATGTACACCCGAGTACGTATCGAACTGTACGTGTCGAACCCCCCGTGTATGTACACCCGAGTACGTGTCGAACCCCCCCGTGTATGTACACCCGAGTACGTGTCGCATCCCCACGTGTATGTACACCCGTGTACGTTCGAGTCATACCCCCACCCGTGTATGCTACGCGCTGGGGGTACTCACCGTACATACACGGGTGGGGGTACGACTCGAACGTACACGGGTGTACATACACGGGGGGGTTCGACACGTACCCGGGTGTACATACGGGGGCTGGGGGGGTACGGCGCGTACATGCGGGGGCTGGGGGGGTATGGCGCGTACATGCGGGGGCTGGGGGGGTACAGCTCGTACATGCGGGGGCTGGGGGGGGTACGGCGCGTACATGCGGGGGCGGGGGGGGTACGGCGCGTACCGGGCACCTGTTTGGACGTCTCCATGGTTGCTATAGGAGTTCGGTGCGGACGGTCTTTTAACCATACGGTTGTACATTCGGACGCCCGGGATGGATCGTGATTCCCCGGTCGGACTTCGCTTTTCACGTTTGTACGGTAAATCGTCCGAGGACGTGTCGGACACTTTTTCCGACCCGAGGACGTGTGGGGAATTATTCCCAATGCGACTTGTATGGGCTTTTTACCATGCGAATCGTGATTGCCAGTTTGTACGGCACTTGTACGATTCGTACGGTAAAAAGACCGGATACGAGTCGTACGGGAATTTTTTTTACCGGATCGTAATTGGCACCATAGTGTTCTGTAAAGATGTGTGTCTTCACCTCTTTCCTGAATTAGAGCAAGGTTGGAGTTACAGGGATGTTGTTCAATATCCTGGTTGAATAGATGAAAAAGGTGGGATATCTTATTTGTTTTTTTTGTTTTTTACACTTCATCCTCTCCAGTTTGATGCTAATATTTCGCATTTTGTATTTAAAGCTCCCTGAGCTATGGGTTGACGAGCCCGGATCCCGCACCCGTGCGCCGTGAGAGGTACTATACCTGATAATTTTTGGCAGTCTACAGCACCCCGCATACGTACCTGCTCCCTGCTGACGAGAGGCAATTAGCTCGAAACACGTGTCCAGGGATGGCATTTTAAACTTTTTACTCGTGGCATAGGTGTACCCGCCGCTGTCACTACATTCTCCAGAATCCTATGGGGCTATTTGCTAGTATGATGAGCGGTGTGCGACCCACTTCGCATTTTGTATTTAAAGCTCCCTGAGCTATGGGTTGACGAGCCCGGATCCCGCACCCGCGCGCCGTGAGAGGTACTATACCTGATAAGTTTTTGGCAGTCTACAGCACCCCGCATACGTACCTGCTCCCTGCTGACGAGAGGCAATTACCTCGAAACACGTGTCCAGGGATGGCATTTTAAACTTTTTACTCGTGGCATAGGTGTACCCGCCGCTGTCACTACATTCTCCAGAATCCTATGGGGCTATTTGCTAGTATGACGAGCGGTGTGCGACCCACTTCGCATTTTGTATTTAAAGCTCCCTGAGCTATGGGTTGACGAGCCCGGATCCCGCACCCGCGCGCCGTGAGAGGTACTATACCTGATAATTTTTGGCAGTCTACAGCACCCCGCATACGTACCTGCTCCCTGCTGACGAGAGGCAATTACCTCGAAACACGTGTCCAGGGATGGCATTTTAAACTTTTTACTCGTGGCATAGGTGTACCCGCCGCTGTCACTACATTCTCCAAAATCCTATGGGGCTATTTGCTAGTATGACGAGCGGTGTGCGACCCACTTCGCATTTTGTATTTAAAGCTCCCTGAGCTATGGGTTGACGAGCCCGGATCCCGCACCCGCGCGCCGTGAGAGGTACTATACCTGATAATTCTTTGCAGTCTACAGCACCCCGCATACGTACCTGCTCCCTGCTGACGAGAGGCAATTACCTCGAAACACGTGTCCAGGGATGGCATTTTAAACTTTTTACTCGTGGCATAGGTGTACCCGCCGCTGTCACTACATTCTCCAGAATCCTATGGGGCTATTTGCTAGTATGACGAGCGGTGTGCGACCCACTTCGCATTTTGTATTTAAAGCTCCCTGAGCTATGGGTTGACGAGCCCGGATCCCGCACCCGCGCGCCGTGAGAGGTACTATACCTGATAATTTTTGGCAGTCTACAGCACCCCGCATACGTACCTGCTCCCTGCTGACGAGAGGCAATTACCTCGAAACACGTGTCCAGGGATGGCATTTTAAACTTTTTACTCGTGGCATAGGTGTACCCGCCGCTGTCACTACATTCTCCAGAAACCTATGGGGCTATTTGCTAGTATGACGAGCGGTGTGCGACCCACTTCGCATTTTGTATTTAAAGCTCCCTGAGCTATGGGTTGACGAGCCCGGATCCCGCACCCGCGCGCCGTGAGAGGTACTATACCTGATAAGTTTTTGGCAGTCTACAGCACCCCGCATACGTACCTGCTCCCTGCTGACGAGAGGCAATTACCTCGAAACACGTGTCCAGGGATGGCATTTTAAACTTTTTACTCGTGGCATAGGTGTACCCGCCGCTGTCACTACATTCTCCAGAATCCTATGGGGCTATTTGCTAGTATGACGAGCGGTGAGCGACCCACTTCGCATTTTGTGTTTAAAGCTCCATGAGCTATGGGTTGACGAGCCCGGATCCCGCACCCGCGCGCCGTGAGAGGTACTATACCTGATAATTTTTGGCAGTCTACAGCACCCCGCATACGTACCTGCTCCCTGCTGACGAGAGGCAATTACCTCGAAACACGTGTCCAGGGATGGCATTTTAAACTTTTTACTCGTGGCATAGGTGTACCCGCCGCTGTCACTACATTCTCCAGAATCCTATGGGGCTATTTGCTAGTATGACGAGCGGTGTGCGACCCACTTCGCATTTTGTATTTAAAGCTCCCTGAGCTATGGGTTGACGAGCCCGGATCCCGCACCCGCGCGCCGTGAGAGGTACTATACCTGATAATTTTTGGCAGTCTACAGCACCCCGCATACGTACCTGCTCCCTGCTGACGAGAGGCAATTACCTTGAAACACGTGTCCGGGGATGGCATTTTAAACTTTTTACTCGTGGCATAGGTGTACCCGCCGCTGTCACTACATTCTCCAGAATCCTATGGGGCTATTTGCTAGTATGACGAGCGGTGTGCGACCCACTTCGCATTTTGTATTTAAAGCTCCCTGAGCTATGGGTTGACGAGCCCGGATCCCGCACCCGCGCGCCGTGAGAGGTACTATACCTGATAATTCTTGGCAGTCTACAGCACCCCGCATACGTACCTGCTCCCTGCTGACGAGAGGCAATTACCTCGAAACACGTGTCCAGGGATGGCATTTTAAACTTTTTACTCGTGGCATAGGTGTACCCGCCGCTGTCACTACATTCTCCAGAATCCTATGGGGCTATTTGCTAGTATGACGAGCGGTGTGCGACCCACTTCGCATTTTGTATTTAAAGCTCCCTGAGCTATGGGTTGACGAGCCCGGATCCCGCACCCGCGCGCCGTGAGAGGTACTATACCTGATAATTTTTGGCAGTCTACAGCACCCCGCATACGTACCTGCTCCCTGCTGACGAGAGGCAATTACCTCGAAACACGTGTCCAGGGATGGCATTTTAAACTTTTTACTCGTGGCATAGGTGTACCCGCCGCTGTCACTACATTCTCCAGAATCCTATGGGGCTATTTGCTAGTATGACGAGCGGTGTGCGACCCACTTCGCATTTTGTATTTAAAGCTCCCTGAGCTATGGGTTGACGAGCCCGGATCCCGCACCCGCGCGCCGTGAGAGGTACTATACCTGATAATTTTTGGCAGTCTACAGCACCCCGCATACGTACCTGCTCCCTGCTGACGAGAGGCAATTACCTCGAAACACGTGTCCAGGGATGGCATTTTAAACTTTTTACTCGTGGCATAGGTGTACCCGCCGCTGTCACTACATTCTCCAGAATCCTATGGGGCTATTTGCTAGTATGACGAGCGGTGTGCGACCCACTTCGCATTTTGTATTTAAAGCTCCCTGAGCTATGGGTTGACGAGCCCGGATCCCGCACCCGCACGCCGTGAGAGGTACTATACCTGATAATTTTTGGCAGTCTACAGCACCCCGCATACGTACCTGCTCCCTGCTGGCGAGAGGCAATTACCTCGAAACACGTGTCCAGGGATGGCATTTTAAACTTTTTACTCGTGGCATAGGTGTACCCGCCGTTGTCACTACATTCTCCAGAATCCTATGGGGCTATTTGCTAGTATGACGAGCGGTGTGCGACCCACTTCGCATTTTGTATTTAAAGCTCCCTGAGCTATGGGTTGACGAGCCCGGATCCCGCACCCGCGCACCGTGAGAGGTACTATACCTGATAATTTTTGGCAGTCTACAGCACCCCGCATACGTACCTGCTCCCTGCTGACGAGAGGCAATTACCTCGAAACACGTGTCCAGGGATGGCATTTTAAACTTTTTACTCGTGGCATAGGTGTACCCGCCGCTGTCACTACATTCTCCAGAATCCTATGGGGCTATTTGCTAGTATGACGAGCGGTGTGCGACCCACTTCGCATTTTGTATTTAAAGCTCCCTGAGCTATGGGTTGACGAGCCCGGATCCCGCACCCGCGCGCCGTGAGAGGTACTATACCTAATAATTTTTGGCAGTCTACAGCACCCCGCTTACGTACCTGCTCCCTGCTGACGAGAGGCAATTACCTCGAAACACGTGTCCAGGGATGGCATTTTAAACTTTTTACTCGTGGCATAGGTGTACCCGCCGCTGTCACTACATTCTCCAGAATCCTATGGGGCTATTTGCTAGTATGACGAGCGGTGTGCGACCCACTTCGCATTTTGTATTTAAAGCTCCCTGAGCTATGGGTTGACGAGCCCGGATCCTGCACCCGCGCGCCGTGAGAGGTACTATACCTGATAATTTTTGGCAGTCTACAGCACCCCGCATACGTACCTGCTCCCTGCTGACGAGAGGCAATTACCTCGAAACACGTGTCCAGGGATGGCATTTAAAACTTTTTACTCGTGGCATAGGTGTACCCGCCGCTGTCACTACATTCTCCAGAATCCTATGGGGCTATTTGCTAGTATGACGAGCGGTGTGCGACCCACTTCGCATTTTGTATTTAAAGCTCCCTGAGCTATGGGTTGACGAGCCCGGATCACGCACCCGCGCGCCGTGAGAGGTACTATACCTGATAATTTTTGGCAGTCTACAGCACCCCGCATACGTACCTGCTCCCTGCTGACGAGAGGCAATTACCTCGAAACACGTGTCCAGGGATGGCATTTTAAACTTTTTACTCGTGGCATAGGTGTACCCGCCGCTGTCACTACATTCTCCAGAATCCTATGGGGCTATTTGCTAGTATGACGAGCGGTGTGCGACCCACTTCGCATTTTGTATTTAAAGCTCCCTGAGCTATGGGTTGACGAGCCCGGATCCCGCACCCGCGCGCCATGAGAGGTACTATACCTGATAATTTTTGGCAGTCTACAGCACCCCGCATACGTACCTGCTCCCTGCTGACGAGAGGCAATTACCTCGAAACACGTGTCCAGGGATGGCATTTTAAACTTTTTACTCGTGGCATAGGTGTACCCGCCACTGTCACTACATTCTCCAGAATCCTATGGGGCTATTTGCTAGTATGACGAGCGGTGTGCGACCCACTTCGCATTTTGTATTTAAAGCGCCCTGAGCTATGGGTTGACGAGCCCGGATCCCGCACCCGCGCGCCGTGAGAGGTACTATACCTGATAATTTTTGGCAGTCTACAGCACCCCGCATACGTACCTGCTCCCTGCTGGCGAGAGGCAATTACCTCGAAACACGTGTCCAGGGATGGCATTTTAAACTTTTTACTCGTGGCATAGGTGTACCCGCCGTTGTCACTACATTCTCCAGAATCCTATGGGGCTATTTGCTAGTATGACGAGCGGTGTGCGACCCACTTCGCATTTTGTATTTAAAGCTCCCTGAGCTATGGGTTGACGAGCCCGGATCCCGCACCCTGAGTGCCGTGAGAGGTACTATACCTGATAATTTTTGGCAGTCTACAGCACCCCGCATACGTACCTGCTCCCTGCTGACGAGAGGCAATTACCTCGAAACACGTGTCCAGGGATGGCATTTTAAACTTTTTACTCGTGGCATAGGTGTTCCCGCCGCTGTCACTACATTCTCCAGAATCCTATGGGGCTATTTGCTAGTATGACGAGCGGTGTGCGACCCACTTCGCATTTTGTATTTAAAGCTCCCTGAGCTATGGGTTGACGAGCCCGGATCCCGCACCCGCGCGCCGTGAGAGGTACTATACCTGATAATTTTTGGCAGTCTACAGCACCCCGCTTACGTACCTGCTCCCTGCTGACGAGAGGCAATTACCTCGAAACACGTGTCCAGGGATGGCATTTTAAACTTTTTACTCGTGGCATAGGTGTACCCGCCGCTGTCACTACATTCTCCAGAATCCTATGGGGCTATTTGCTAGTATGACGAGCGGTGTGCGACCCACTTCGCATTTTGTATTTAAAGCTCCCTGAGCTATGGGTTGACGAGCCCGGATCCTGCACCCGCGCGCCGTGAGAGGTACTATACCTGATAATTTTTGGCAGTCTACAGCACCCCGCATACGTACCTGCTCCCTGCTGACGAGAGGCAATTACCTCGAAACACGTGTCCAGGGATGGCATTTAAAACTTTTTACTCGTGGCATAGGTGTACCCGCCGCTGTCACTACATTCTCCAGAATCCTATGGGGCTATTTGCTAGTATGACAAGCGGTGTGCGACCCACTTCGCATTTTGATGCTAATATTGTCAGGCAGAAGGGTAGGGGCTCAGTTCTTGATTTTAAATGATGCAGCTGGTTTTAAATATGGCACAGGCAATCAAGGTAAGGAAGTAGAGTTCCATCAGCATGGGTATGATGTGATCGACATTTTTAAGGGTCTGGATGAGATTTGCTGAGGCCTCCATGATATTCCCAAGTGGCCATCCAGATGTGAGAGTATGAGAGTTTAAAGAGCAATTCTCAAGTCACTTTCTAGGAGGAACAGCTTCACTTTCTTCTCTCCTTAGCAACGCATTCCTTGAGAGTGATAGTGGTGTCCAGGTTGAATACACATTGCTAGGTATTTGGTGAAAGTTGCAATTCGAAGATATCAGTGTTCATGCCATTGATCTAGGTTTGAATTTCATCATGCTTGCTGTTCGTGGCAAGTGTAAGAAAATGCACCTTTTTGGCATAATCACCCCCTTTTTTTTGGACTCATGCTGCTGTTATTTTGGCTCTGTGCATTTGGACACTGCTAGTCAGGTCAACCCCAGGTCATGTGCTCTGACTCCACAAACCTGTCAAAATAGGTCATTCTCGTGATTGGCATACTTAACTTACCTAATATATGGTACAAAAGAGTACTCACGGCCTGCATAAAATGCCAATTCTGGGCTGCAGCATATATTTGAAGACCAGTAAAGTGACAATGCAAAGCATGTCTCCAGGATTAGACCTTCAGACTTGGTGTGCAGTTTTAAAATGGCTAATTTAATCCAGCAAAATAAACCTTGTGTCAGGCTTATACTTTCCCTTTTAGTACATATAAGTCCATCTTAAGGTAGACCCTTAATGACTGTGTGGCAGGGTGCATGGTATTTATAAAGTAGGACATGCATATTTTATTTTTTACATGTTCTGGCAGTGAAAAACCTCCAAAGTCCAGTCTCACTGTGGCAAGGCTGGCTCTTCCATAGCAAAGTAGTGGGGTATATTATAGCACCTTATAATGGAATCACTTCAGATTGGGAGTAGCTAGAAATTTGATTCAAGGGCTCATTTTAATAGTAATTTAAAATCAAACTTAGTGGTCAATTCAGATTTTTGTATTACTATATTTAAAATGCCACATTTTCCTGCCTGAACAAAATGTACCTTTCTGCTAGTGCTCAATGTCACTGAGGAGCTGAATGGCTCCTTAATTGGGTGTAATGTGGCTCCCAGAGCGGACACCAAGGGAGAGGGGCTGACCTTCCCCTGACAGGAGGTCATCTGGGAATTAATTATTGACCTTCAAAGGATGCTCAACCTGTCACAGGAAGAGGTAGATCACAACTGGGATTGCCCGCTCTATTGTCCAGGTAGCCAGCTAGGCATTACTCCTAGATGGAAAGGAGCTGCTATCAGAACTAGGTCTGTGTTACCACAGGGGATGGTATGCTTATTTGCTTTACCATTCCTCTGGGCTGGGCACAGGAGGGCTACATAAGGGAGGAAAGATGTGACCATTTTCGTTTTGGGTAGGGAGGAGTACTGCGGGACAGTTTACAGTAAAACACACAGGAAGGGCTGCAAAAGTGAGTAGGGTCATCCCAGGGCACTTTTACCCCATTGGTTAGGAAGTGGCCAGTGGTTTCCTCCACCCATAGGCTGGCATTGGGCATTAATGTGGCACTCCCCAAATGCCTCTTAGAACACTACTGGATCTTTGGGAGCCAAAAAGCACTGCACCTGCTGCTGTGACCTATGAGCAGAACCGCAAGGGCTGCGCCAGCTCTCACTTGTACCCGGGACTAAGAAGTGGGGGTCCAAGTGTCAGTTGGCTGACCTCTTGTTAAGATATGAGAAAACAAAAGCTGCAAGAAGCCCACTTTCCTGAAGAGCCCAGCTAATAGGTTTCTACCTGACCTGCCCTGAACACTTCTGGTGGCTTCTGCTAGAGTGAGTCTGTGGTAAATATTTCTCCTTTACCGGGACTGAATTTGGTACAGAAACATTATAAAATAGCTCAGTAAAATGAGAGGCAGAATCCGTGATATTAGAGTTTCGGAATGGGCTTTATTCCAATAAGCGATTATAATCGGATGCCTCAAGTTCCATCACCACGGGGGTTCAGGAAGTGAAGTACATACTTTATTGACAAGAAGTAACTTTTATAGTCCATACATTATAATGAAGTGAATATAGTAGGCGTAACAATTGATAAGGACATTGACGTTTGGTTTGCGTAACCGAAAATGGGTGTAATAATGAGTAAAAAGGAACATGATTGGCTGTGATGTCATGTATAGGTGGATCTAGATAATACTTGGCATGGATGCGCGCGCAGCAGTATGACGTGTAATTTGACGTGTAACTAGGGGGTGACGGGGACTTGACATTTAGTTCTATATGTGGAGACGAGAAGTCTGGGAGGTCAAGTCAACCTAATCCCAAATCATATCTAACATCCTATGTTTAAAGAACTATGTTATCCAAAAAGGAGGACTCTCGGACAGAATCTATTCTATACTGACTGTGCGTGTACAAGCGTCTAAGTGTCTACACTGAATGCGAGGGGGTAGGAATATTCCATGGTAACAAGGCTATGAATTACTTGCATGAGGACAGAGAAGATGGGTCTTTTTTCTTGGTAACTGGAAGAATGTTTACTTAAACTACTAGGCAGGAATGCATCGGCTGAGGGGGAAGCAGATAATTCGAAGGTGAAATACAGTTCTTGGCAGAGAGTAAGCTGATGTCAGGCTTCGTGAGCAGCGCAGAGAATGAGACAAAGTTCATGGTCACAGATGCAGGCTCGGGCTGGAGCTTTTAGAGGCAGAAGGCAAGAAGAGTTTGATGACAGAATCAGGGCCTACTTGCCTGGACTGAAAAGTGGCATAAGTGAACCATATAAAGCCGGTGGCCTTTCATATTTAAGAATGGAATATCCGGCCTATTCATGGCGGATCTGGCAGAGGACATGTTGACGGTGGACACGCATGTGTTTGCGTCATCAATACTGGAACTGGAGGGAACATACATGTACTTGCGACATGCACATAGAACCGTTGGGGTCCAAGATAGGGGACATAACTGACCAGGAAAATCCATATTTCCACATTCCCTCCTTGTCCCCTACTTGCCCTTCAAGAGATATCAATCTTCATCAATCCATTGATCTGTTCATATAGCATCATTTGTTCTTCTTTCTTCTTCCGGGATCTTGAATGAAAATCTTGATGTGGGATACACGATGTGGCACACAGACCACAAATCGCTGGTCCACATTGTAGACATAGACAGCAACTGAATAGTATGAGAAGGCCAATACCTAGGAAGGATAGAACTCTCCATCCCCAGGCTGATACCGCATTCCAAAACCAACTGGACCAAGTCCAAGTGCCTGGGTTCTGGTGTATCTGGCTTACAATCTTATGAAGGCGAGTGATGGCTTTATATACAGATGGCGAATTTTCTGGTATGAATACGCAACAGCTTGATCCGATGACCCTACAAGCTCCGCCCCTATCAGCCAGGATGACGTCAAGGACAAGACGATTTTGAAGCACAACAATCCGCATAGCAGACTGCTCTTCCGTTAAATTGCCTAAGGCGGAAATAGTCTCATTCACTACTGCTTCAAGGGTTCTAGTTAATCTACGTATCAGCTTACTATTAGTAACAGTACCTATATAGGGAAAGATGCCTTTATTAAAATCTACATACTTGTCCCATGCCGTCTCAGTGTAATCGACAATGGGGAGATCTCTCCGTTCTCTGTTGTGTACTAAATGAATATTTCTGTAATAATCAGGAGGAGCTAGGAAAACAGGTGGCAAAAGGAATGCAATGTAGCAGGTACCATCCCAATCTAGGGGTAGACGCATATATGCAGTCTGACCACATATAAAGTAGGAGTGGCGAGAAGCTCTGAATGAAGATTTGCCTTGGTCACTGAATTCTACGGTAGTAGTGCATTGACTGTGGCCCATATGTATGGAACCAACCTTTCTTACACATAATTCACCTTTTGCTGGGAATACTGACATGGTGGGTAAGACTAGCTCAACTTCGGATACGACATTTAGAATCATGAGATTAGGTGTAAAATTACCTAATCCATACACTTCATTTTCTAGATCAGTTCCTGTTCTTTTGGGGCGACCCTCCTTGTCAGGGTAGCAGACTTTGAGTAAAACTAGGTTCAGGTTTCCCCATATCCAATGGTCTTGGTAAACTGCTGTGTCTGAGTCTATGGAATTGATTAAACTAAACCATGCTCCACAGGAGCCATTATGTGTAAATGGATGTGGGAAAAAAGGCAGGACTCCTTCATAATTCTGGTAGGGAGGGAGTCGGCCACACACCCAACAATTGGTGGCGTTACTAGTCTGATGGGAATGATGTAACATACTAATGAAAGTGTTATTGCGCAGCGCAAGTCTATAAGACAATTCATGCGGAGGTAAGTCACTAAAAGAATGTTCAGCAGCAACATTATAAACATGTCTAGAAATAGGGTAATATATGTGCAACAACATACTTGTAATAATTATTAAAAGACTCAATAAAAACAAAATTAATAATGTCACTATGCAGTGGCTACGCAGTGATTTACAATACGCCTGTCGTTTCAACATTTTTCGGGTATTTTCTCTACTCAGGTCCAAGGGATACATGTCAGAGACAATTCAACCGCTTCACCTTGGAGAGGACTTAAACAATCAAATTGCTCGACTTGGTGGGCCTAAGCTTTAGTTTGTAATTTTCAGATTTGTTCGGTTCAACAAAAGGAAGCTTTGTATCAGTCTGTGAGGGAGTGCAGGGCACAATGTCTATATCCGAAGATAGTCCATGAAATTTCTTGATGTGGCTTGAATGAATCCAGCCCTTGCGGCCCTCGATCTTCACGGCTGTTCTTGTGGTCAACAGGACCAACTTGGGTGCTTTCCACCTGGGCTCCAGTTGAGTCTTTCGGTCGAAATTTCTCACAAGGACAAGATCCCCCGGAACCACGTCATGGGGTTTCACCTCAGTGTTGTCGGGAAAGGCTGCAGCTACCTGTGAACGAGAAGATTGTAGTGCAGACATCAAGGAAGCCAAGTAATCTGTCAGCATATTACAGTCAATATCAGTTATTTTGCGTGGTATAGGCGTCCCCCACATATTCGGTGGTCTACCGAAGATCACCTCATACGGGGATAGCCCTGTTCTAGAGTGTGCTACCATTCTCATGTAAAAAAGTGCAACTGGTAATGCTACTATCCAGTCGACCCCTTTCTCTCTGCATATTTTGGACAGTCTGATTTTCAGTGTCTGATTATGTCTTTCTACGAGACCTGCTGCCTCGGGATGTCGGACACAGTGGAATTTCCACTGATATCCTAGCAGAAGTGAAACGTGTTTCATTAATTCGGATGAGAACGGCTGGCCGTTATCTGAGTAGACAACACGTGGTAAACCGTATCGTGGGAAGAATTCTCGAACCAACTGTTTGGCAGTAGTCGGGGCAGTGTAATCTGAAACCGGGTACGCCTCTGTCCAACGGGACAGAGCGCAGACAACTACGAGAACATATTTGAATCCTCGACATCGTTCCATCTGGATATAATCCATCTGTAGGACTTCAAAAGGGTGATCAGGAGGATGAAATCCACCCTGTTCTACGGGAACACTTTTTCCTGGGTTGAACTGGCAACAGATCATACAGGTACGGACCTTTTGTTTTGCTGCTGCTCGTAAATGTTTATTGAACCAAATGTGTTGAATGCTGTCTAGCATAGCTTTTTCTCCTAGATGTGCCGGACTATGTATAGTGTTAATTACGACTTGGACCATTGAATCAGGAAGGAACCATACAGACCTTTCCTTCATCATCCATCCTTGGTCCGTTTGGATCCCTCCTAACTCGGTCCATTTCTTTATTTCGTCTGGTGTAGCATGTGTCTGTATGTCAATTACGTCAAGAGTAGGATCTTTAACGGTCATACAATGTGTCGGTGTCGGGACTATTGTCTTTGTCATGTCGGGGGTCTGAGCTTGAGCAGTCAGTTTAGCTGTTCTGTCGGCTAGATCATTGCCTTGGGAAATGATATCAGTAACCTTCGTATGGGCCTTACATTTCATAATTGATATTTCAGTGGGTAGATGTATTGCATCTAATAATGCGTGAATGAGGGGTCCGTGCTGAATGTGGGCACCGTGGGAAGTTAAATAACCTCTCTCTCGCCACAGCACGCCGAAGTCATGTACAACTCCGAATGCATAACGTGAATCAGTGTATATGTTGACTTTTTTATTCGTGGCTTGAATACAGGCCTGTGTCAGAGCGATGAGCTCTGCGGCTTGAGCTGACAAAGTATTTATACGATTAGTTTCAATGACTTCAGTATCTGTTGTGACTGCATAAGCGGCTACTAACTCTCCTGTACTTGTTCTCATGCATGAACCATCGACATAAAATGTCAAGTCTGGATCTGACAATGGAACATCGGTCAAGTCTTGTCTGGGTTTTGTCGTTACAGTAATAACTTCAATACAGTCATGGGCTAGTGGGTCTGTTCCGGTTACTGGCAAAAGTGTGGCCGGATTCAATGTGTTACAGCGTCTTATTTCTATATGTGGCTGAAACAATGTAAGTTCATATCCTGTAAGTCGCGCTATAGTCAAGTGTTGTGTTTGCGTTCTATTTACAAGAACCTCTACTGCGTGGGGTACTTGAACTGTCAATGGATGTCCTAACACTATGGCATCGCTTTGTCTGATTGCTAAAGCTGTCGCTGCTACTGATTTCAGGCACGCAGGCAGAGCCTGAGCTACGGGATCTAATGTACTAGAGAAATAGGCACATGGTTTGTGTGCTCCTGCTTGATCCTGTGTGAGTACTGACAAAGCAGTACCTTCGCGTTCTGTAACAAAGAGTGTAAACTGTTTTTTGTAACATGGCGTTGCTAAAACGGGTGCTTGACATAAAGCTTTCTTTAGGCTTTCAAAAGCTTGTGTGTGTTCCTGAGTCCAAGGGAGAACAGTCGATGTGGCTGCCTCCTGTGTTGTCAATTGAATGAGTGGTTTTGCTAGAAATGCATACTGAGGGATCCACTGCCTACAATATGAAGTGAGGCCTATGAAAGCCCGTACCTCCTTTTGTGTCTTGGGTATTGGCATGTTAGCTATTAACTGAATACGGTCGGGTGTAAGCTGCCTTCCCTCCTTGTCCAGCGAGTGTCCAAGATAAACAACTTGCTGGACACAGAATTGCAGCTTAGAAGGGGACACCTTGTGCCCTTTTTCGGCCAGAAATTGTAAAACTGTCAGTGATGCTTTCTCACATTCAGGTTCGCTTCTTGCGGTAATCAGCAGGTCATCGACATATTGAAGCAAAGCAGTGTTGACTGGCATGTGGATACTGTCAAGTTCTCGTTTCAGTGCTTGGCTATAGATGCTGGGGCTTTCTGTAAATCCTTGAGGTGCGCGTGTGAATTTAAAGCTACGCCCATTTAAACTAAATCCGAACAAATATTGGCTTTCCTGATCTATTGGGACGCTGAAAAAGGCGTTTTTGAGATCAATTACAGTAAAGAATGTCGCTTCGGAATCAATGGCTGTCAGTAATGACGAGATATCTGGGACCACAGGGAATTGTGGCACAATGCATTTGTTTAATTCGCGCAGATCAATAACCAATCGATATACTGGCGGCGCTGTAGGATCTGTTCGTTTAAGAATCGGTATTATCGGTGAATTACATATATTGGAGTCTGTTTCCACAACTACTCCTTGGGCAATGAGCTCGTCAATGATTTGTAGTAAAGCCACTACAGCATCTGGTGGTAACTTGTATTGTCGCATTCGTGGTAGCACCACTCCTGCCTTTAGTGTGACTCGATATGGTGTAATATTCATGCAACCAACATCAGTAGGGCCTTGTGCCCATAGGCGTGTAGGTAAAGTCTGCAGTCGGGGATCCATGTCTCTAGATACATAGTGACCTTTAAAATCACGTAAAAACAACCTTACTCCTTCCGGAGAACAACATATTATGGCTCCTAGGGCTTTCAACGTTTTTATTCCTAACAAGTTTTCTGGACATGATTTAGTAAGCAGTAAATCTGTAGTTCGGGTCAGAGGTCCTATCGTAAGTGGCAAAGGCTGTGACACTTCATTAACAATAGGTTTTCCTGAAAAACCAAGGGAAATATTCTGTGAGCCTGAGAGGGGTGCCCCTGGAACTTCACTACGTTTTATAGTTGTTCGACTTGCCCCTGTATCGAGTAAAAATTTTCTATCTTGACCTAATAATTTACTATGTACATAAGGTCCTTCTTGATCTACAGGAATCTCGATAAGGGGTAAGTCAACTTCCCTCTCTAGGCTTGTTCATGCGTAACGCTGATACTCGGGATATTCATACTGTGCGGTCTGATACATTTGTCGTGTTGTCGTCTGTGTGGCAGCAGCAGGCAACGGTGGTGCAGCTGGCACAAACTGTATTGGCTGTTGTGAGGCTGGCATGGCCTGGGTATGCTGCATAGCTCCTTGTTCATTCTGATCTTGTCTTAGTGGCCGTGATCTTTCTTGTGTTTTACCTATGGCGATATTATGTTTTAAAACTGGACAATCGTGTACGTAATGGCCTGGCTTTTTACAATAATTGCATGTCCCCTTTACAGGTCCTGCTGAATCGGAATGTGTCATACCCTTTTTATGTCCTTCAGCTGGAACTGTCTGGGAAACTAGCATTTTCATTTTCGTGTCTTTCATGCGTCTGTGTTCATGTTCTTGTTCCTCTTTAATTCTATTGTGGTGGTACTGTAACATTTGTAACATTTGTGTTGGAGTGTTACCTTGCCAGGTACTCTCGAATTTTAATACTCTATTCTTTACTGGGGGCAGAGCATTTTCTACTAATTTTGTTACAAACAGATGTGGGTATGATTCGCTACTTGCTTTTATGCCACTATTTATACCAAAACATTTTTCAAAACGGGCATAGTAATCACTAGTGTCTTCGTCTTGCTTCTGTTTACAGGCTGAAATTGTACCCCAATCTTCCTTTTTCGTAGTTAATAAACGTGGCAGTACCTGTACTAGTAGTCCTGGTAATGCCTTAGTTTTGTCCCCAAGCCCCGAACCTGGACCTCGGGCCCTTTCTTCTGCTTCTAATGCTGACCATTCTATCTTTTGATCACCTACCTCCCACTCTTTTTCCTTGAGTTTCTCATAAATGCCAGCAGGCATCAACACCTTTAATATTGTCATAATGTCGGGGTAGGTATATTCTCCCATGAGTAACATGTCTTTAATTTCTCGGTGAAACCCCGCTGGGTCCTTGTCATGACTGGGTACTACTTTCTTCATTTCTAACAATTCTATTTTCGATATAGGCGTATATACAAATACGCGTTTAAACTCGTTGTCCTCACCCTTTATTGGGTGCACTTCTCGTAAGGGATTCTGTCTATCTATGTGATACGTAGTTCTTTCCTTGACAGACAATGGAACATGTTCTGAACATACAAAAAGAATATACTGCTTTCTTGATTCTAGAATTTCTTTAATTAATTCAGTACCTGGACCTCTCCATTTATTCATAAGTAATTCAGTCAGTATGTCAGGCAAGGGACCAGGGTCCGAATGCTGACTCCGATATAGTATAATGAGTTGTTGAATCATATAAATCCCAGCTAACCTTTGTTCATCTGGGGTAAGATTCAAAAATGTGCGTACTACTGTATCATCACTGTATTTTCCGGGACTGTCCACCCAATGGACAGCTGCCCTGGCTAAATCTTGTTCATCCATAGAATCGAGGAAATGATAACCCCTTCGTTCTTGTAGTAGTTTGTCGGCGGTTTGGAACGAATGCTCGTTAGACCTTATGTTAATTATAGGTATTTGAAAATTTCTGTTATTATCTGGACATATCGGATGTATTGAGTCAGTGTGATATCTAGTCTTACTCCTATTACAAGATCTTCCTCTACCTACATAGGCTATGGTGTCCGACTGTCCTGTGGGCAGTCCTGACCCTTCTTCCTCGTTTTGTTCGAACTCGCCTACCTCTAATCGCTCTTCGTGTAGGCGTTCTATTTCTTTACGGATCTTTCGGCACATGGCTATTATACAGTTTTGTTTATCATGTCTCCCTTCCGATATATTCTGGCTCCATCTTGTAAGAATTTTCATGGCTTCCGGGTCTACCCCCGGTCGGTCTTGATTTCTGATCACACAGTTTATGAGGAAACGTAACAGTTCCCCCTGTATCTCTACTTTCTGGTATTCCATAGCTCTGTAAATACATTCTGGATCTCGCCCTGTTTGGACAAAATGATATATATTATCTAGATGCGCAGTCATTCCTGGTAACTTCGCTAAATACACTGCGGCTCGTCTGATACGCAATGATGCTAGGGTCATTTCGTCCTCTTTTCCAGGCACCGGGTCATATCTACAATCTATAAGAAGTTCCTTAAGCGCACGAGCACTAAGGAGTTTGGGTGTACGTGAATGTGCTGACTCTTGAAAAGTAAGTTTATTTATTCTGGGTGGTGTAGAAAAGACATTGGCAGCTCCTCCCGCGGCCCCATCTGGGGCGTCGGGTGTAAAAGGATTCGTCGAACGTGACACAGCAACTGCAGGTGTGGACACAGCCATGGAAGTAGCTGTAGGAGCGGATACAGAAACAGATGTGCTTGCCGGAACTTGTGACTCGATTTGTTGCTGCAGGGATACGGGTACTGGATCTTGGCGTTGAACCTCCCTGGTATGCGGTCTATGTAGGGCAGAGTTAGCATACTCGGGAGCTGCGTCATCTAAATATGAGGAAAGAAAAACATCTTCTGCGGTTCTAGGATGCCCCTTAGGATGTACCTTTATTGGGAACAATGGGGTTGGCAAGTCTTTTGGTGTCTCTGGAGTAGCCTTAGGTAATCCTTCGGCCAGGAGAGGATACATACCATTCATAAGGGCATTTCTTTGTCTGTCTACTTGTTCTGATTTTACTCGGATACCTTCCTCAATTAATAGATTCTCTCGAACTTTATTGGAATTCTCTTTACTCTTCTCCTCCTGTCTACGTGCTTTTTCTGTTCGTCTATGTGATTCTTTACGCCATAATTCAACGGCGTCTTTCTGTGACTGTCTGACTTTTCTTTTCCATAACTCTTCCTCGACTTTCATGATGCACTCTGCATCCCAGGTCCCCGCTGTGGGCCACCTTTGACTTTCTGGTAATCCCTTGGTATAGTCTACCCATAAATCAAGAAATAATATAGCGTCTAAGCCATGTTTGTGATACATAAAGTGCCCTGGAGTGTCCCTAGGAGGAATAGGGACGGCTTCTTCGAGAACCCCTTTTCTGGTAGTGATCTGTCTTAATTTCGAAAAGAGCGGCATATTGAGAACTGACCTTATACTTGATTTTGACCTGATACTTGAATTTGAACAGACTTAATACAATAAACACGATAATGAACAGTCATTCATACCACGATATTCAGAACATACTTAAACACTTTAAACATTTAACATTAAACCATTAACTGAAACAACAATGATGATCGTCTGCATAACTAATCACCAAGCTTAATTCTCGACAATAACTAGACAATAACTAGACACTTCGGAATACTTCGGAATACTTGATATACTGCTAAACAGTACAGATACACTGCTAAGACAGTGCAGACCGGATTTGTGTACCCAAACCCGTCTTGACCGGCACAACCTATGTGCACGTCAGAAATGCCTCCCCAGCAATGGTACTCACCGGGTAGCTTCGGAAACGGAAGGCCTCAGTAACTTGAACTTGAACCGGACCGGACTCGACTCGACTCGACTCGTCGGACACTGGGCTTGACTTCGGACTGGTGGGTCTCTGTATACCTCGGATCTTGCTCTCTCAGCTAGGCTCTGGTCCGGATACTTCGCACTTCTCACCGCCTCGTCTGGGTGTTGATTGCAGTCTCAGTCGCCCCCGCTTGACCGGAGGGAGATACAGGAAATCCTGCTGGTACGCGTTATTGTCCGTCCAGCTGTGGCAGGAGACCGGGCCTGCAACACACCGCCGGCGCGTGAGATGAGAAAGTGTCCCTATTCGGGCGCCATCATGTGGTAAATATTTCTCCTTTACCGGGACTGAATTTGGTACAGAAACATTATAAAATAGCTCAGTAAAATGAGAGGCAGAATCCGTGATATTAGAGTTTCGGAATGGGCTTTATTCCAATAAGCGATTATAATCGGATGCCTCAAGTTCCATCACCACGGGGGTTCAGGAAGTGAAGTACATACTTTATTGACAAGAAGTAACTTTTATAGTCCATACATTATAATGAAGTGAATATAGTAGGCGTAACAATTGATAAGGACATTGACGTTTGGTTTGCGTAACCGAAAATGGGTGTAATAATGAGTAAAAAGGAACATGATTGGCTGTGATGTCATGTATAGGTGGATCTATAAGATAATACTTGGCATGGATGCGCGCGCAGCAGTATGACGTGTAATTTGACGTGTAACTAGGGGGTGACGGGGACTTGACATTTAGTTCTATATGTGGAGACGAGAAGTCTGGGAGGTCAAGTCAACCTAATCCCAAATCATATCTAACATCCTATGTTTAAAGAACTATGTTATCCAAAAAGGAGGACTCTCGGACAGAATCTATTCTATACTGACTGTGCGTGTACAAGCGTCTAAGTGTCTACACTGAATGCGAGGGGGTAGGAATATTCCATGGTAACAAGGCTATGAATTACTTGCATGAGGACAGAGAAGATGGGTCTTTTTTCTTGGTAACTGGAAGAATGTTTACTTAAACTACTAGGCAGGAATGCATCGGCTGAGGGGGAAGCAGATAATTCGAAGGTGAAATACAGTTCTTGGCAGAGAGTAAGCTGATGTCAGGCTTCGTGAGCAGCGCAGAGAATGAGACAAAGTTCATGGTCACAGATGCAGGCTCGGGCTGGAGCTTTTAGAGGCAGAAGGCAAGAAGAGTTTGATGACAGAATCAGGGCCTACTTGCCTGGACTGAAAAGTGGCATAAGTGAACCATATAAAGCCGGTGGCCTTTCATATTTAAGAATGGAATATCCGGCCTATTCATGGCGGATCTGGCAGAGGACATGTTGACGGTGGACACGCATGTGTTTGCGTCATCAATACTGGAACTGGAGGGAACATACATGTACTTGCGACATGCACATAGAACCGTTGGGGTCCAAGATAGGGGACATAACTGACCAGGAAAATCCATATTTCCACAAGTCCTGAACCCAAAGTGCTGTTCCTGGGCTTCTAGAATTCTTGGCTGGTGTTAGATTGTACTCCTCCTGCTCCAACTGCAAAAACTGGGACTTAGAAACTTTTTGTCAACTTAACCTCTGATGAGCCAGCAGGAGACCATGACTGCTGTCGAGACGAAACTGTCAATGATGAATTGCTGGTCAATTCAACTTGCTTATCCTCTCCCCTGAAGGAAATATGACTTCCAGAAAAGTTCTAAGACCAAATTCAGAGGGTTTCACTGAGAGCAACACCGAAGCCAATTGATGTTTAGAGACCTTCCTGGGCATGGACACAAGAATTTGCCTACTTGGAGCTTTCCCACCTTTGTTGCTGGTACCACGCTATTCAGCAACCCATCAACATTGAACTCCTGGTCATGAACTGGTATCAAAAATTAACTGAAAAGAACCACTGGAGGAAGATGCTAGGGAATCCCATTCAAGGCTTAAGGATGTCGGTGAGGATGGGATTGTGAAAAGTGTCAAGGCCTTTGAGAGGTCCAACAGTATCAGGATGCAGGGGCCATTTTCATCCGTGGCCAGAAGAGTGCACTCATTGCGGCCAATGACAACATTCAAATTGTTATGGACTGAGGAGAAATGGCGGCCTTTATCCTGCTCAACCTCTCCGTGGCCTTCAACACTGTCTTCCATAATACTCTAAACAGAAGACTCCACAAGATTGGCATACACAGGTTTGCTCTCAAATGGATCCTTTCCTTCATCATGGGAAGAACCCAAAGGGTCAGGCTATCACCCTTCACATCGGAGACCAAAGGATAAATATGCGGAGTTCTTCAGGGATCGTTCCCACCCTATTCAACATATACATGACACTGCTCATCACCATCATTTAATCGCAAGATAAAACCATCAATTCCTACACCAATGACACCCAACTCATCCTCTCCCTGATGGGCAAGACAGCCACCACCAAGACCAACTTCACCAACTGCATGACCATGATAGCAGTTTGGCTATAAACCAACTGCCTGAGATCTTCAAATGGTTTCCTCAGAATACCAAAACAACTGTCACACAAGCACTCATCACCAGCAGGCTGGATTATGGCAACAGTCTCTATGCCAGAATCTCCAAACAACTCATACACAGACTCCATGCCATCCAGAACACTAGTGAAAGACTCATACTTGACCTCCCATGCCACACCCACAACACACTACACCGCAAGACGCTTCACTGGCTTCCAATTCCTAAGAACACTGCATTCAAACTATTCATGTACACACACAAAGCCCTACACAACCCTGGACCAGAATATCCGAACAGCCACATGCACTTTTACCAACCTATCAGACACCTATGCTCTGCCTCACTCTCACTCACACTTGTACACATTCCCTGCATCCACAAAAGCAAAACTGAAGGTTGTTCATTCTCGTATATCGCACTCAAGACATGGAACAAATTCCCTCAACATATCAGAGAATCCTCACTTCTTGAGTTCTACAAGAACCTGAAGACCTGGCTCTTCATATAAGCACCTTTTGGACCTCATACCTACAGACCTGCTCAAGCACCTTCCTACCCTCTTAGGTGATTAGTGCTCTATACAAATCAATATACCATATATTAACATATCATAAAGGTGTTGTCTAAGATATGTAAGTAAACTGTTTCTGTATTGCAGTATGATCTGAACTCAGATTGGTAGCTGTGCAAGAGGTGGTTGCATTCGATGTGATGTTGGAGTTGAGCATACACAGTTTTTTCTATGTTCTTACAAAATATGGATTTTTGAGTGATGGGCCCATAGCTCACAAGGTCTTCAGCATCAAGTGTATGTTTCTTTGGGAGTGGGAGGATCTGACCTGTCTTGAGGGATTCTGGGAATTTTGCTTGAGTGGGAGAATCATTGGCAATCTTGAGTAGGTGAGAGAGAGCTTCTGCTGAGGAAGCTTTGATGAATTACAAGGGTAAGAAATCCTCTTCGTAGTAGGTGGCTTTGAAAGAGCAGAGTATTTTGGTGAGTTCTGCGACAGATAGGGCTTTGAAGGATGACTATTGTGGGATGCTACAAGAACCAGTGCATCTAAGGGGAGAAGAAAGCTTGATGTTGTGAATGTGCTTTTTGATTTTATTTTTGCTCTGAAGGCAAGGCGATGGCATTGCACTTGTCTGTGGAGTGTGGGATAGGTGGGTCAGGTGGGAGGTTTATACAGTGCTTGAATTTCTTTAATAGCTTTCTGCCTATTTTCTTAGCTTTATTGAATGTATAGGTATAGAACTTTACTTTGATTGATGTTTGTGAGTGGCATAAAGGGACTTTGGCATTATGACGTAGCTGGGTATTCTGTTTAAAAAAAGTGAGCTATTTGAAGCACCAGGGTACTGAAGGTTTTGGCTTGCACTTTTATTTTAGTTGGAGCATGGATGCTCACATGGTTTTCCAGAAAAATGTTGAAGCCTTAGGTTGTCAATGGGGAAGTCTTTGAATCATCTGAAGGTTATGTGTTCTTGTTTGTGTTTACCTCTGTGAGTTGGTTGTACACTGAGCCGGCACATGGGTGTATTGTGGTAGTCTGTCCACTCCAGAGAGATGGGTACGAGCATCAAATTGCAGGTAATGTTGGAAATAGAAGGTTAACAATGTGGCCTTTGAAATGTGTTGCTTAGTTGACCTACTGTGTCAAAATGAATGTATTGATGAGGTTATGAAGGGTGTCTCTTGTCTTTTCAAGCTTGTGATGTCTGGGAGGTTAAAGGCACCCAGGAGGGTAGTGTAGGTATGTTGAATGGGTGAGGTAGAAAGGAGATCTAAGAATGTGTCCTTAACTGTTTCTTTTACCTTGAAGACCTGCAGATATTTGGAAAACTTAGAGTTGGTTCCAAGGCAGGAACTTTGAGCATTCAGAAAATAAAGGTATTCTTAAAAATCTGAAGACAACCACTTATTTTAAATTAATGTTTTTTAAATTCAATACTTTATTGTTTAAGTTAATAAAAACCATACAATCAATCAATCAATCAATCAATCACGAAATTTGTATAGCGCGCTACTCACCCCGGGGGGTCTCAAGGCGCTTGGGGATGGGGGTCCGCTACTGCTCGAACAGCCAGGTCTTGAGTTGCTTCCTGAAGGAGAGGTGGTCCTGGGTCAGGCGGAGGTGGATGGGGAGGGAGTTCCAAGTCTTGGCCGCCAGGTAGGAGAACGATCTTCCTCCCATGGTGGCTCTTCGGATGCATGGAACGGCGGCGAGGGCGTGGCTGGTCGATCGTAGCTGGCGGGTGGGACTGTAGAAGATCAGGCGGTTGTTGAGGTACCTGGGGCCCAGGTCGTGGAGGGCTTTGTGTGCGTGGGTGAGGAGTCGGAACATGATTCTCTTGCTGACGGGGAGCCAGTGCAGGTCTCTCAGGTGTCCGGAGATGTGGGTGTGTCGCGGGATGTCCAGGATGAGTCGTGCGGAGGCGTTCTGGATTCGTTGGAGTCTTTTCTGAAGTTTGGCTGTGGTTCCGGTGTAGAGGGTGTTCCCGTAGTCCAGTCGGCTGGTGACAAGTGCCTGGGTGACCGTCTTTCTGGTTTCGGTGGGGATCCATCGGAAGACCTTACGGAGCATGCGTAGGATGTTAAAGCATGATGATGAGACGGCGTTGACTGGTACAGTACAATTGATAGTGCAGTGCTTGCCAAGTAAGACTTTATGGTTTTCATTTGTCACTGGAGCACAATGTTATTCGCACTTGAATCAGTTACTAATAATACATTATGTACGATGTTTTTGGTCTACCAAAAACCAACAAAATGTCAACAAAAAAGTGCTCTAGTGTCTTTAAAAGTCTGACCCTTGATAGTTAAAAAGTATCATTATTAATTGTATCCAGGATAAAACCTCCATTATTCCATAAATAGATCATCTAGAAGAAACATCATAACGCCATACATAAGTGCTGTTGTGCTGTTAAAATAAAAAATAACATTATTTAAATTGCCCCTGAATACCATGATCATTTTTGGTAATGGGTGTCTTGGGAGGATACTAAACATCAGACCTGCAGGCTTTAAATGATAGTTCTTGTGGGCCGATAAAGGTTTACAGTGTTATTATATTTTTAGTGTAAAATCAAAAATGTCATCATTTTGCAGTTGAGATGAGCGTCAGTTGGATCAAGAACTTTTATTATGGCCATTCTACTGTATTTTAAAGTACATTTCCTGTTGATGTGAAACAGTCCATGACAAACAATTTCCAAAATTGAATGCTCATGCTACTTTTGAAGATAAAAAAAGGTTATCACTGCACAATCAAGGACCCTCGCTATGTTCTGGTTTCATTGTCAAAGCATAACACAGGTTGTGTGGAATGGGCAGGAAGCTCATCTATCTGTTTAGGTTAATGATTTTGTCCATGATTTGACCATAGTGTACTTTTCAGGGGTTGCATCTCTTTGGTCCAAGGGTGAACTGAATTAACTGGCTTGGTCAAGGGAGGGTAAACATGTGAGGCGATTTAAAAAACTGTCCCCGGATGAAGCACAGTACCCAAAGTTGATGTGCTCCATTGTGTAACAGGGAGAGAGCAGGAAAGTGACATATCTACAGAGATATGCCACTATCCTGCTATCACCTTAGCGCTGGTGCACAATCAGGTTGATGAGCGCCACACACACACCTTTGCACCTCACTGCAACGCTGTATGCTTCAGTCTAATATAGATTTTGTATTAGAAGGGTACTCTTCCAGTACAATATACTATGTTTAGAGTACATTTGAAACTTTTCCAAGATTGGATGTGTGTTCTACAGTGCAGCAAGCATGTAAAGTGCGAAAAGTTAGGAGAAATAAATGTATTTCTCCTTTTTGATGCCTTCTTTCAAGTGGCATTCATTTTTGGTGCTAACCCCTGTCTACTATTGTTTTTAGATAGGATTTCTTGTCAGGAACTATGGGTGATTGCTTGGAAACACCCATGTATCACACATGGAACTCCCCCTTGATGCAGAGTAACACAAAGTAATGTTTCTCGAAAAGGATTTTATGTTGGGTCCGCACTATAAAAGTAAGGAAGATCCATCACAAAAGCTTTGTAAATCTAGCTTTAAGAGTCATTCCTCTTTCATTCAATTTTATGTGATTTGAGACAGGACGCATATCTCCTACAGGAAAGAGGGAGACAACATTTCTGATAAACAATAAGCTTTATGAATCACCCTAAAACAAAAATGTTGCTAAGCCTACAGGCACCACCGTACTGGGAATACCCAACAACGCATGTACCTGAGGACTACTAACTCCCACTATTTACACTCAGGGTAAATTAGGAGGGCCGGACTTGAAGGTTACACAAATTTGTATAAGGAGAGTCAGTAAACAGTCTCCTCACTGCAATGCAGGGAGCAAGGTCTTTAGCTGATTGCTATGGAGCAGCTGTACAAAACCATTGGACATGCGGGCAGTAGAGGACATAGTGGTAAGGTGCAGGTTCACACCCCTTTGTTTATTTTACAAAATGTAATTTTGTTGTTTTTGAATTGGGCTGTTAATGAGCTTTTCTTCACTTGGGGGCTGGGTTAAAGGGCCCGTTAGAGCCAGTTATTTCTTTGCGGCAGCCATCTTTGGTTTTGCCACCATGATTATAGGTTAGGGGAAGGGAAGTATTTTCGTTTTTGATAGTCCCTTCTGCAGCATGTGTCTGCCCCCACAATTTAACTACACCAATGCGCAGATGCGGGCAGAGAAGAGATAGTGATAAGGTATTCGCCTTGCAGGTTCAGACCTCTTTGTTGTTTTTTTCTTTATGTAATTTTGTTGTTTTTAAATTGGGCTGTTCTTGAGTTTTTCTTCACTCGGTGGCTGGTTTAAAGGGCCTGTTAGAGCCTGTATTCTCTTAGCAGCGGCTGCCATCTTTGTTTTGCCACCATGCTTATACGTTAGGGGAATGGTAGCATTTTATTGTTTGATGCTCCTTTCTGCAGGATGTTTCTGCCCCTGCAATTTAAATGTGCGGACATGCCACTGGTGCACCAAAGGTGTGCCCAAGACAAGCCTTTCTGTGCCCGTCCTCGCCTGAACGGGAACAGAGTCTAGGGATGCTGTCGGGTTGAATTCAGGGAAGCACCACTGGACTTATTGTAGACTAGCCTATATAAATCTAGAGTCTAAGGTGAGATGTGGGCTAGATTATGGATGGGGGAGACGGTGGTGTAGCACCTGCTGTAACTGGACATTTGTTAGCTGTAAGGGGGAGGACAGGGAGGGAGCTGATATGGCTCCCCCCGGGAATATCTGCGAAGTACATAGTGAGGTGGCCTTGAAGACAAAGGAAGCTCTCCACTGTGCTTTGGTGAATGCCCGCTCACTGATTAAACACGGTTGCTGTGGACAATGTGAACAATAAACTGTATAGGTATGCACAAAGGCAATAAAAAGTGGTAAGGTGGATGTCCGAGAGTCCCGTATGAGTTACCATTACTCTACAATACGGTAAGAATGCAGGGACTTGCACAGTTGGCAGTACTACTTTTCATTGTGTCTCTGGCCCTCGGGACATTGACACAGTTTTTTATACACCATTATATTTTTTCAGAAACACATTCATCCCACAAGGACTGTTGTGTATTTTCCTGAAAATTGCTGTAGATAATTCCACACATATTGAGGTGTAGTCTATGGAAACTGATGCAGTTACTCAATACAAGCACGTACTAAGACTGTCAGTCCTTTCCCCTCACTGGGGTGAGTCCTTTTACTTATGGCTCTTACATTATCTACCCAAGTTTGTTTTAAATGAGGTCTCATTACTTCCCGTGTTTTATTTTTACTAGTGCCCGGCAGGGTCCCATATGAGTACCCTTCCTACACCTTCTCTTCCTTGTGGTGCACTATTGTCACTCTGACAGCTATTCCTTCTTTCAGATACCCGATCATTCCTCCATTAGCATATTCTCACTGCCTTTGATTGTTTCCTGCCCCCCTACTGATCCAAACTTTCTGATTGTCATCTTTCAGATGTCCCTGCATTGCTAAGTCCTGAAGAGACTCCTTATTGCCAATGGGGTCGAAACATCGTCGACAAAACCGAAAGCAAACCATTCACCAGTCTCTGTGATACTAGAAGGCAGTGTACATTTTATATTAATCGATGGTCGACTTTTTCACTTTGGAAACCATTTTCTTATGTCACAATATGTCACAAATTTTTATGTAGGTTCCATGTTCACTGGGAGCACCATGCACCTTGTTGAATATAATTGTGATGAGTTATGTATATAAGCTTTCTGAACTAACAAGTATACTGTGTTATATGGTCTTATATCTCTCTCGGACATCCACCTTATCCCTTCTCATTGCCATTGTGCGTACCTATACTGGTTTTTTTTTATAACACTTTATTGATGACCGCAATGCGTACCTATACTGTTCATTGTTCATATTTGCCCACAAGAACTGTTGTGTCTACTTATATACTATGTACCCTCTTTCCATTTGAGTAAGGTGTTCCTTGCCTCCTTTACATCGCTGAAAATTGGAAATTAGAGAGTTGATTGAGACAGCCCGGTTTGACTGCCTTTTCGCTATGGAGACCTGGGCAAAGGAGGACTCCGGCCCATATTTGTCAGTCGCAACACCCCCAGAGTATGAGGTGGTGAATTTGGATTAAACCATACTTTGGGGAAGAGGCCTAGCCTTTGTTTTTGTTGAACAATTGAGTTGTACGCTAGAGCCTAGCAACACTCCTATCAAAGGCTGTGAAGTAGGTCATTTCATAATTCCCGCCAGGTCCCCAAAAGCAATTTATTTCCATTTGTTACTAAGTGGTGGAGCCCTTCATCTCTGGTAACAACCTCATTATCCTGGGGGACTTTAACCTTTATTTAGAGGAAGAGCAGGACCGGGACTCTTGGGAGCTTTTTGGACTTTATGTTTAGTTTTAGTCTGGCCCAATGAGTCAAGTTTTCAACTAATAAAGCTGGACACATATTAGACAGGATTTTCTCCAATCAAGAGAATTTGATCTTTAGGGTGTTCTCCTGGATAGACTGAACAGATCACAGTCTGGTTTCATTTTTGGTCCAGGAGGAACGTGTAGTGGATTGCTCAAGGAGTATCACCAAGAATAATAGAAACTCAAGAAAAATTGTTGTGGGAGGATTTGTCCATGCCCTGGAAAAATATTTGGAGCATGACCATTTGGGTCAGGCTCTTCTGCAGAAAAAGGTCAATAACTGGGTAAGAGCAGCTGTAAAAGAGGTTGCACCCCTGATGAGAGTTAGCTCGAAAGGTAGGAAGAAACTCTCTGCCCCTTAGTTTTCAGAAGAACTCAAGGAGCTCCAAACAAACTTAGGGCGCTCATTCTCAAATATAAAAGGGTGAATTAAGAAACCAAACTGGCGAAAAGATATGGTAAGCCAGTAGGGCCCGAAATAACCTTTCAATACAGTACGTACCCTTATGTCACCGCCGATGGTGCAGTAAGTGGAGAACTCCTCAGATTTTTGTAATAAGATAGCAGAGTTTTTCAAAGAGAAAATCTTGAAGATCAATGAGGATTTTCCAGCTCCCTCCGAGGGTATTGGTGGCTTTGGTAGTCAGTCTCTCCATGATGTGGATCGGGCAGCCGTTGATCATTTCACCCCCAGTTGTTTAACCAGATTCTCCCTGTTCCCTATGTTTAACATCAACAATATGTTAGCTGGTACTACCTCGGGTTCTCCAGATGATCCATGCCCACCTAGAGTCAAGCAATTGGTTCCGGATCTGATGGCTGAGGCTTTGCAGAAGATCTATTCTGAGGTCCTGGAGACTGGGATGTACCCACAGGCATGGAAGGAGGCAGTTGCGACCCCACAGACTTGAAAAATCTGTGTCCAACCTCTTGATTGCCTTCTCTGGCGAAGATCTTGGAGAAGCATATATACCAGAACTTGCCAAATACCTTCTTGAGGATAAACTCCTGAGCCCTTCTCAGAATGGGTTCAGGAAGAATCATAGCACCGAATCAGTGCTTATTGCCACAACAGATTTTATTTGTAGGCAAGTTGATCAGGGAGATGTGGCTGTCCTGGTTTTGCTAAACTTGTCGAAGCCTTTGACACCATATCTCCATATTTGTTGGTGGAAAGGCAGCTGGAAGCCAGACTGAAGGATATAGCCCTGAAGCTGTTGAAGTCCTTCCTGTGTATTAGCACATGCACAGTTAGTTGTGGTGACTTTAGATCATCTCCCTTTCAGCTTCCTTGTGGAGTTTCTCAATGGTCGTCCCTAAGCCCCACCCTATTTAACTTGTGCATTGCCCCATTGGCAAGATTTGCAAGGTTTTTTGACTTTAGGGTATCGTCCTATGTGGATTACACTCAGATGATCGTTTCAATCTCCGATGACTGGGAAGAGGTAGAGGAAAGGTTTAGGGCAGATATGTAGGAGACGAACCGATGGATGAGGGGAAACTGGCTAACAATTAAAGGGTAGAAAACTGAGTTTGTGGTGTTTGGCGTGGACAGTTCAATTTTGATTGACCATTGGTGGCCTGCTACTTGTGGTACTCTAAAACCTGGGTGTGTTTCTTAACAACACCTTGACCTTCGACACCCAGGTTAATAGAACAGTGAGTTCATGTTTCTGGATGATCAGGATCTTGAAGAAGATTCTGTGGCTACTTCCGAAGTAGCTCAGGGCCTCAGTGGTCATTGCACTTATCACCTCACGCTTAGACTACTGCAATGCCCTGTATCTAAACATCCATCCACTAAACAAGCTCCAAGTCACCCAGAATGCAGCTGCATGCTTGATTTTGGGAATACCGAAGCACGCTTCAGCCAGAGAAGGTCTGATATCTCTTCATTGTCTGCCAATAAAGAAACAGGTATCTTTTAAAGTACTATAGGCCTCATTTACAAATTTTTGACGCACAGCAGTGCAGTAGACCTTCGGTTGTGCTGCTGTAAATTAAAAGAAAAGGGCGGAGTTTGCCATATCTACAAGTTACGATGCATTCCTGTCCTTCTCCCCTGCACCGGTGCACAAACAGCAGCTGTGTGCCAACACAGACACCCTTGATTCATGTGTCAAGGGTGCCTGTGTTGCGGAAATGATTGTTTTTGTTCAGGGAGGGACATCTTCCTGCACAAACACAATCGTTGATGGCATTTTCCTCTTTCTATGCATGCTGCAAAATGCAGGACGCATAGAAAGAGGAATAAACAAGGAGAAATAAAAGTATTTCTCCTTGTTGCGCTACTCCTGTGCCTCCCTTTCGTAGGCATAGGATTCTGATGCATTACCAAGTTTACAAATCCTCGTAAATGTAGGATTCCAAGGGTGTAGCGAGGGGACACCCACAGCAAAACCCATGGAACGACGCTTTCAAGCAGTGTTCTGCATGAAAGGGGCACATATTTACAAGGTCATAAAAAGCCACGTGTTGTGGCTTTGTATGGCCTTGTAAATATGCTGCTGCACATTGCGCACTGGAGCATCATAAAAGTGATACTCCAGCAGCGCAAAGTGCCGCTAAGGCCTCATAACTGAGGCCCTATGTTTGAATCATAAAGCCCTTGACTCACGAGGCTCTAACTATCTTAGGGCAACTATGAAATGGTATGCTCGGAGGACAGCTTAGAGATCTGTGGGACTTCATGAGGTAGAGGTTCCACTGTGCAAGAAAGTCAGGTTGAGGGAATGTGCCTTTATGGTGGTGGCTACCAGGCTGTTCAACTCCATGCCCGTACATATCAGAAAGCCAGAGTTTGCAACTGATGTTCCTCAAGCTAGGGGATATTCTTTAGGGAGATTTGTCTGCCTCAGGATTCCACAACTTAGTGTGTCTTTTGTCCTGTATAGCACGTTGATGCCTCCTGGTCTAATGGTTTCTAGAAATACCATAAATACAATACAAATAGTAGTCAGCACTGTCAAAATGAACATCACTCTGGGTGCACCACTAGTGCCCAAAAGAGTTACCACTCTGGGGCCGATTCCGATCCGGGTCGGAAGGGCACCGAACGCAATCCGTCCGGAAAAACTACAAGCCGTACGCGTGTTTTCTGCCCGACTCATACAGCTGTACAAGCGGGCAAGTACGATGCGAGCTACGTGAAATTCACCGACTGAGTTGTTTCCAGGTCCAAACCGCTCCGTACGTCTTGGTCGGAAGCTAACTGTGGCGTGCAATGGATGCGATTTACGACCAAGCCAGTACGATGCAGGCGTCGGACAGCCTGTGCAAGCCGGAGTGTCCGGCTCGCAAAACGTCTGGGTGGTTGCATTTGGGGGTCCGCGTCAGACCCCCTGTCACCCGCAGCCCTCCGACTCGAAACACATGGGGAGACCCAAGGGTCCCTCCAGCACAGGCATGTACGGTGCGGATGGCACGGACGTGTACCCACTGTAGGGGGTGCCCTTGCGCGAGATGTACCCATTCAATCAATGGGAACCCATGTACGCCTCGTATGACCGGCTCCCATTGACTTCTATGACCGAACCGAGTCTGGCAGCATACAGCCGCATCGAAAACACTCCGAATCCGACTCGGTCGGAGTGCTTTCTGACCCGGATCTGAATCAGCACCTCTGTTGGTGAGCAACATCCACAAACATGTAGAACACCATGAGTCCTCTGCACAGTAGAACATTTCAGGTACTTCAGAAGTAGAATGTGAGGAACATGATAACGTATGGCTTCTTTGCCCATGGCCTTTGCCTCTACAATACATCTTGAGGATAGAGAAGTTCTGGATGGTATTGACATAAGAGGAAGATGTGTGAAAGCCCTTGGCACATCATCAGATAACATCACCACCTCCTTTTCGTGCTGTTTGTAATAACTCTGCCATCAGTTTCGAATTTCAAGCTACGTCCACACATGGATTGTAGATCTGAAACCATTTTTTAGTAGACAGGCATACAAAAACACAAGATTGGAGGTGTTATTGATATTATTTCCAAGAAGGCAATCAACTTGTTTTTGTTGGCTTTAGGACTCTATACACTTTACCACCACTAACTCGTGCTAATGTGCTTGTTTTCTCTCCCTAAAACACTGCAAACATGGCCTCTACCTGATTGGCACATTTTATTTACTAGTCAGTTTCTATTATATGGTACTACTTGTGCCCAGGGCCTATAAATTAAATGCAACTAGTGGGTCTGTAGTGCAGTTTTAAACTACTATTTCGACTTGGCAAATAAAACTTTTGCCAGGCCTAAAACGTCCTTTTTAAATACATGTAAATCACCCCTATGGATGGAATTAAATGCCCATAGCAAAAAGAGCAGATGATGAACGGAATGCTGAATAAATCCAATATTATCACTCAGTCACAGATCTGGGTTAAATCCATTGTTTATTTGCTTGCCACGCCATTCCAGGTTGGACCCAGCCATATGTAAATCAGTCTTGACCCTGTTACCTATGAGAACAGTCCAGCCAGCAGTTCTACCTCGGCTAGAAAACAAGCATTCTGCTACCAGTTTCAGGGTATCACCCCTCATCAGCCAGGATACCTTGAAACTGGTGGTATGGCAAGCAAGAGACTCACGTCTGGGCATAACCTTCCCACTTAGGAAAACATATACAAAATGATCAGATGATGGACAAAATGCTGAACAAATCAAACATTCACCCCCAGTCACAGATATGGGTTTAATAAAAAAAAAAATGCTCACCAGGCCATTCCTGTTTGGAATCAGCCATATGCAAATCAGCCTTGACCTTACTCTTGACTGCGGGTGAATGTTTCATTTGTTCAGAATTCTGTCCAGCAATTGTTTGCACACCATTTTTCACCATAAGTGGGGTTGGTATGCCTAGACATGGGTCCCTTGCTCGCTGCGCCACTGGATTCAAGCTAGCCTGTCTGATGGGGAGGTATACCCCAAAACCGGTCCTAGGATGCTTGTTTCCAGTCCAGGGAGGACCTGGCTTGGCAGTTCGGGCTGGACTGTTCCCATGAGGCACAGGGTCAAGACTGATTTGCATATGGCCAGGTCTACACGGGGGTGGCATGGTGAGCAAAAGAATTATGGATTTAACCCAGATCTCTTGACTGGGGGTGAATGTTTTGATTAGTTCTGCATTTCGTCCATTAATTGTGTGTATTTTGCTTTCTCGCCCTAAGTGCGCCAGGTATGCCCAAACGTGGGTCCTGGGCTCACTGTGCCACTGGAATCAAGCTATCCTCGCTGAAGAGGGGTGAAACCCTGAAACCGGTCCTAGGATGCTTGTTTCCGGTCCAGAGAGGACCTGGCTTGGCAGTTTGGGTTAGAATTTTCGATGAGGAGCAGGGTCGAGACTTATTTGCATAAGGCTGGGTCTAAACTGGGCTGGCAATGTGAGCAAAAGAATGATGGATTAAACCCAGGTCTCTTGACTGTAAGTGAATGTTTGATTTGTTTGGCATTCCGTCCATCATTTGTTTCCACACCACTTAAATGCCCAAAGGGCAGGTTGCATTGTATTTAACAAGTAGGGCAGGTTTCACATGTCTCTGTAGTGAAAAACAGCTACATTTGTTTTTCACTTTTGTAAGGCCTATCTCTCCAATTGGACAACACTGTGTTACCTTCTTACATTTAATAGGTGCTACCTTTTGATTGGAAGCAGGTAGACATATCATGCTTATACTTAAATTAATTGCAATTTTTAAAAGAATTTAATGGTAAAGTCATATTTCAAGTCACAATTCTAAAAACGCAACTTTAAAAAATATATCAAAAGACACACAGATGATGGACGGAATACAGATCAAATCAGTCAAGAGATCTGGGTTATATCCATCATTCTTTTGCTCACCATGCCACCCCAGTTTAGAACCATTCATATGCAAATCAGTCTTGGCCCTGTGCCTCATGGGAACAGTTCAGCCCAAAATGCCAAGCTAGCTCCTCCCTGGACCAGAAACAAGCATCCTGGGACCAGTTTCAGGGCATCACCCCTCATCAGCCAGGTTAGCTTGAATCCAGTGGCACAGTGAGCCCGGAACACACATCTGGGCATACATGGCGTACTTAGGGCGAGAAAACAAATGACACACAGATGATGGACAGAATGGAGAGCAAATCAAACATTCAGCCCAGTCAAGAGTTCTGGGTTAAATACATTGTTCTTTTGCTCACCATGCCTCCCGAGTTTAGACGCAGTTTTTCCCAAGCCAGGTCCTCCCTGGATTGGAAACAATCATCCTGAGACCGGTTTCAGGGCATCACCCCTCATCAGCCAGGCTAGCTTGAATCCAGTGGCACAGTGAGCCCAGGACCACGTCTGGGCATATCCTGTGGCCTAAGAGTGAGAACAAGAAACACACAGATGATGGACAGAATGCAGAGCAAATCAAACATTCACCCCCAGGCAAGAGTTCTAGGTTAAATCCATTCTTCTTTAAAAAATATGGCATTTTATTGCCCTAACCATTTGGTGTCTGCTGCCAGTGTTGTGGGTCACATGACTATGAATAGCTCTGCTGTTGGCGTTTGTGTATTCCTGCTAGACAGAGAGACAAAGGGGAGTGGTTGTAGGCAGGATGGGATGTTCCCTGCCCCACATACATTTCAAAGAGTCTTGCCTTCAGAACATAAAGGGTAAAATTATATTAGTCTTTTGTTTTCCTAGATTTGTTAGATCCTTGACACAAGTAGGGAAGAATTTTCAAGAACCCGATGTAGGGGTACCACTTCAAAGGATGGCACTAGGGATATATATTGGACCCTCAGAACATCTTTTCAGCACACTCTTGAACCTGGGGAAGACTTCTGAAGCCCTGCTGCTTGAAGGACTGCGTTGCTACTTGAAGGAGAACTGGACCATCTCCTTGAACGCAGGACCTCCAGAAGTGCCTCTAAGAGCCAGTAGGCTTGCATCATGTGTGGAATACATGGACATAGCAAGCTCCTGAGGCCTTGAACCCTGCTGATGGCCTCTGCTGGAGAAAATCCTAACCTCCAAGTGGTGCCCCCCAGGTCCTGGACCTTTGGTAATGGTGCTGTTGGTACTTCAAAAACACGGGACTTGAAATCATTTTTACCAATAAGCGCTCAGAGAACCGAAAGAAAACTGGGACCTACCCAACGCCAATCCACTCAAGGTTCCTAGCCGATTGGCCTGACTTTGTGGTAGCTCATGCTACATTCTTCTCCACAACAGCAACTCCTGTTCCGTGGGACCTCTCAGTGCAAGTACCAGGCCTCATGGAGTCCTCATTGGCTACAGTACGCAGCTTCATTCTGTTGGAGGTTTTCATCTTTTTAAAGAAAGTGAAGGTAAAAATGTTCATTTTGATTACGTCCAGCAGCTCCCCGATGAGAATGCCTCATACTAACACCACCTGCTGCCTTGCCCCGATGATATTCTACCTTCAAAATTTCTTCCAAGTCTGAAGGTAAGCCAAGACAGGCCCAATCCACCTTGTGTATCCGACCTACACCCCATTTCATTTGGCCTTATCTCTTGACTTTGACCCGCTCTTGCGCAACCAGATACCCGATGTTGACGCTTTCCTATTTTAGGTACTATTTTGCACTTAAAACTGCAAAATTTCCTACCTCCGGTTCAACTGATTGGGATTTAATTCATTTTGGTGTAATGTTATTCATTATAATCTATTCTATTATTCTGTATTTGTTTGGGATATTTCTTGTGTTGAGTTTTCACTTTATTACTGATTGAGTGAAGCATAAATACATTACACATTGCCTCTAAGGTAAGCCTGACAGCTTTTGTGCCATGCTACCAGTGGGTTAAACACAGGTTAATTTAGTGAGTTTTGTGATTCACCCTGACAAGGACTGTGGATACTGCCTGAGTGAGTGGGGGTTCCACTCTCCCTCAACGAATACCAATGTCTTACACAGACCCATCACCTACTAGCAAATGTTGTGTTTGAATGTCTACCATCCAAGGACACATCATGTTACAAATTATCTACCACCCACTGAAACATAATTCTGAATTAGCAGTGCAAGTAAGAGACTATTTTATGAGAAGCTTTAAATTAGTTTGCGGTAACACCAACATCAAAGATTTTCAGACAATTAGTGATCTAGCCTTAGCTCGCAGTCTGTAACAACTAAGGGGCAGATTCTGATCTTGCTAGGAGAGCTCCCGTACGAGTCAGATGAATAGCTTCACATACATAAATGAGTCGGCCAGAGCGTACTTGCTCGTTTGTAACGGGGCACGATTCGGTCGGAAACATAGGCTCCGAATCAGACTTGCAAGCTGCAAATCACATTCGGAGCCCTTCCTTACTAGATTGGAATCGGCCCCTAAGTCTCCTGTCTAGGCACAACAAAGAAGTCGATCTCGTGCTGGCTTTTCAAATTGTGTCCCAATGCTCTCACTAATTTAAAAAGATGAACTTGTAGTCTAAAAGAAAACACAAAACCCAAATATGGATATAACAGAACCCATTTCCCAACTCCTTCAAATGGTTGAGCCAAAATAAAATGCTATTAGTACAACCAAAGACTGTATAAACAAAGTTACAGTGGATATAGATCTTCTAGCTAAGCTTAAGTTGAAAGGTTCACTGACAAAATATCAATGCAAAAATATAGAAGTAAAAATATTATGAAAAAATATAGAAGGCAAAAATATCGACTACCTATAATTAAACAGGTAAGTAAAAAACATATTGGAAAAAAAAATTGATGTAAAAAATATAGTTGTACAAAATATCGAATTGTATATATATAAAATGAAATATTAAATAATAAATATTAAATATGTTAAATAATAAAATGTATTTAAAACAATTCGATTTAATATAAATTTAAAATATATAATAAATAAACTTAATTCAAAAAAGTTAAACACACATAAATAATTCATATATATTTACTTTAAAACAATTAATGAACTATTAATTGTAATATATTTTACAATTTTAAAATTATATACCAATGTACATATATATAAATATATACCAATAACATAAAATCTAATTAAAAAAACATACTTTTATAAATTAAAACATTAAACTATTTAAAAAATCTTCAAACTTAAATTTCCCACTCCAGTGTGTGCAACAGTAGGAAAAGTGTTGGATAGAGGAGGGGTAAAAATTACTATTCCCACTCCAGTGAGTGTAACAGTAGGGAAAGAGTGGATAGCAGAGTGGTAAAAATTACTATTCCCACACCAGTCAGTGCAACAGTAGGGTAAGTGTTGAATAGCGGAAGGGTAAACATTACTTTTCCCACTCCAGTGAGTGCAACAGTAGAGAAAGTGTTGGATAGTGGCGTGATAAAATGTACTATTCCTACTCTAATTATTGCAACAGTTGGGAAAGTGTTGGATAGCGGAGGGGTAAGAATTACTAGTCTCACTCCAATAATCATTAAAGTAGGGAAAGTGTTGGATAGCGGAGGGATAAAAATTACTATTTCCACTCCAGTGAGTGCAACAGTAGGGAAAGTGTTGGATTGCGGAGGAGTACCAATTAATATTCCCACTCCAGTCATTTCAAAATAAAAAACAAACAAAATATTGACAACAAAAATATATACAAATAATAATAAATTAAAAACTATATAAATGTGTTAAACATTATAATACAAATATATTTAATATTTAACTTTTCTTTTTAAACATATTAGAAAGTTAAATACATATGACAAATACCTGCAAATAATATATTAAATAAAATAAAAAAAATATTTCCAGAAAAATAAATATTTTTAATTAGAAATTATTTAGAAACAAAAACATTAATTATTACATACATTTAATTTTTTTTTCCTATCCTATAACACCACACAATTCACAACCCACATCTAAATTAAAACATTGTTTTACTTCCTTAAGTAACATAATGAATTGCCAATTAAATAAATATTATTAATTAAAAAACAAATAAAAACTCATAAAAACCATTCAACTTGCTACACTTTACCCCTATAATCCCCACAACCCACAGCTAAAATTAAACTGTAAAGTAGGTCAAATAATTTACTCCTCACATTGTACCTCTATAACAGTAAAACACACAACAAAAAATATAAACAAATACCCTAATTAAATACAAATTAATTAAAAGGAATGATCAACTCATTTTTAATTAATTAAACATACTTTACTTCCCACCCTTCACCCCTATAAAACCCGCAACCCACACCTAAAATTAATTACACAAATTCCATATTTAATTTTCAATTACATATTTAATAATAATTAACATCTAATTATTAGCTAATTAAACATACATTTCTTCCCACCCTTTATGCCATAAACCCCACAACCCACACCTAAATAAATCACACAATTTTCATAATTTATTAGTTAATATAAATTATCAACTAATTACTAATTAATTAAACATAAATTACAACCCAGCCTTTACCCCTATAAACCTCACAACCCACACCTAGATGTAATTACACAATTTTCATAATTAATTTTCAATCAATTAATTAATATTAATTAACAACTAATTATTAATTAATCAAAACGAATTACTTCCCACCCTTTACATCTATAAACCGAGGGAACCCACACCTACATTTTTTTACACAATTACCATAATGTATTATCAATTAATTAATATTAATTAACAACCAATTAATAATTAATCACAAATAAATTACTTCTCACAATTAACACTATATAATCTAAATGAAAAATAATAATTAATTTATTATAATGAATGTACTAAATTACTTCCCACCCTATTCCCCTATAAACCTACAACCCTCTACGGAACTAAAAAATGCAAGATGTAATTAAAATAAAATTCATAACTACTACAAATGTAACATATATATTAAAAAACATAAACAATACTTATACAAAAAATACATCGCATTCATTTAAAATATAAACAAAAATACATAACACTAATTAATAAATCAATATTTTAAACAACTATATTTTCCCAAACAATATTAATAACTTCTATATTTTTAAAAACAATATTTCTTACCTTAAATTCGACATTCTTGCTGTTGATATTTTCCGAATCACGTTATTTCCATCTTGATATTTGTGTAAGTCGACATTTCCAACTTGATATTCTGTCTGAACACCCTCTCAGTAGGTAGCATTTATACGATGATCAGGGCATACCATTGGCAACATTGAATCATCTAATGGATTGCAGAAGGAAAGTTTTGAAATGAATTTCCTTGTTCCTGGAAAATAGAAGCACCTAGTAAATATGAGAGATAAGCTCTCAGATACAGGAAGCTCTATATGCGGTGTCATGCAAGGATCAATATTATCCCCAATATTATTTAAACTTTATAGTTTGCCACTGGAATGGACACTGCACTGAATCAATATGCCGATGTCACTACTGCATTTGAAAACTTCAGCTGTAAACGAATTGACCACTCTTGGGCATTGATTGCCTAAAAACCTTTAAAAATAGCAAACGAAGATCTTCCCACTTTTGAATGCAAATAAGGCAGCATTTATCCGCCCGTTGACAGTATCTACCCTTCAATACTAAAAACTCTAAACCTAACAAGCTTTTCACTGTCAACATTGCCCTCAGCAAAGTGCCTCAGCTTCATACTTTTACACCGTGCTAACACTGATCCCAAACATAAATAATGTAGTGAAAAAGGACTACTATTAGTGACGTATTAAAGAATCTGCAACAACTAGACACACCTTACCACCTTTAAACACGTGTACACTTGATAGTCATCTCCTGGTTGGACTTTGGAAATGCCACACCTATAACAGGTGCACCACTATCTGCATTAACTCACTGAAACCCGCTCTACTTTCGGCAGCCAGGCTCGTTTCCTCACTCAGCAAAGAGAAGTGACCACATGACTCCTGTGCTTTATTGGAGTACTATACAAGTTAGGACAATTTTCAAAATGTGTTGCTCAGCACTCAAGGTCAGCCTCGACAGCAGCCTAGCTGCACTTGTAATCATCTCCAAAGATGGCAGAGGGTTTAGAAGGAAAGAGTCACTGCTCTTAGAAGTACTCAATTCCACATCTTCCATAGCACAAAACAGTCTTTAACGGAGGAGCTGTCACGGCACAGAACTCTTTACTACTGGATTTGGGAAAACTCGTCTATTCCTGCGGTCCACATCTTCATTCCTAAATTAAATTAATTTGCCCAGGTTAGTCAACTAAACCCTTGGCACACACAAGCCTGATAATCAAATGTTCGGTGATTTTATTATTTCAAATGCTCCTCTTTTCTTTCATCCTACAGTTCCAAGTCATAAAGAAACTTCCTCGTATGTTGTCTGAAATAAATGTTATGTTTTGTGCAAAACCCATCACTTCTGACAATTGCTAAACTGGATTTTTCCGCTGCTATCAGGCCACAGGGAACACGGCATACACAAATCCATTATTCGAATGTTCTTTCATTTGATTATTTCAAATGCTCGTTTTTTCTCTCTTCCTACAGTGCCAAGTCATAATGATATTTTCGCGTATTTTATCTGTAATTAAATATTATATTTCATTTACAGCAGTCTAGCGGCTTTGAGCCCAGGAGAACAATAAACGAAATAAAAAGAGTGCATTAAAAAATCTTCGAGCCATCATAGATGCCCTTTGACCCTGAAATTAGAGCAGCTGTGAACCGTGGTTTCTCCAACTGTCTAAGCCGTTTTTCATTTGTACATAATCCGTAATAAATAGCAGTCGTACTTGGCGCTGCTATAAGCCCCTGCATGGACAATGTAGTTCGTTTCATTCCAGGTTTCCAGTCAATTGTACCCACAGGCTTTAACTGCTACAGAACACCATTCTTCTTTGATGTGGGCTGAAGACAAAAAGAGCATGCCGCCTTGACTAGAAAATCACTACGGTGACCTCTGGTCAAAGAAAGAAGGTTCTTTTAAAAATGCCTATGAAATCTGATCGTGTCCTATCTGATGACTTTTCTACCTCTATATCCCCTTATTTGCAGTGTTTGTCTTAAGGACACTCCCTGCTTGATGCACAAAGCACAACATACAATTATTAACTTGTTTTAAGGGCAACCAAATGCTGAACAGAAATCAAGTGTGTTAGAAAAACACTCCCACACCGGAAGGGTGGTGGTGTTCTCCCAGACATACACTGTGGTAGCTTGGCTCGAGTGGTCAGGGGTCAGGCACCGTGCTAAGCATACGTCATACCCACACAATAACCATGCGTGCATCCATTCCAAAAACGACACTACACCTTAAAAATTATACTGAAAATATATCTCTTTATCTTCTTTTCTCTTAGTTGCTGATTAAATAAATAATAATACAATCACGGTACACAAGGCTTTTCCTGTGGAAGGGTAAGTCAAATAAATATTACTTCAACGATTCAATAAATAAGGTAGATCATAAATAATCAAGGCATAAATATAAGTGCATTACATATCAGGCAATTAAATATTATGAGGCAATAAATACTGCGAGACAATAAATACTGTGCGACAATAAATACTGTGAAACAATAAATACTGTAAGGCAATAAATACTGTGAGGCAATAAATAGGATGAATACAATAAATACAGTGCTCTCAATAAATAATAAAAGCCAACAGTGACACTTGAAAATCAGTTCACATTCCTGAGGTACTATGGGATGATTTGACCCAATCCCAGCTTGTAGAGTTTTGGATGACCTGAGGGGTGTACTACTTGGCTTGGACAAGGCTGAGGCCTAAACTGAGGTAGATCAAGGGGGGATCTAGAGATCTAGCTCTCCCACACTACACAACCCCTCTGTATTAGTCTCAGCTCACCCCTGGCACTATCAAGCTGGTTCCAGCACCTCTCTAGCCTCTAGGATGGTCTCTTAGGGCTTCACAGGGCCTTAGGCGCCCTCTATTCCACTTACTGCCCTTTTTATGAAGTTCCGACGCCGCTGGAGTCGTGTCGACGCCGTGAGGCGGTTCCGGTTCGATGTCGGCGGCCTCGGCTCAATGACAGTTCTTGTCGACGCCGGGAGGCGGTTCCGGTTCGATGTCGGCGGCCTCGGTTCGATGACGTCGGGCAGCCTTGGCTCGATGTCGACTTCCGGCGGCTCCGGAGTGCGATCTCCACTCCCGACCTCCGGTGCTCCTTTCCTCAGGTTCCGGCGACTCCGGAGTGCGACCTCCACTCCTGACCTCCGGCACGATTCTCTTCAGGTTCCGGCGACTCCGGAGTGCAATCTCCACTCCCGACCTCCGGCACGCTTCACCTCGGTCTCCGGCGACTCCGGAGGGCGGACTTCACTCCCCCGTCGACGCCGCACACTCGACCTCGGGTGACTTCCTCCTCGACCTCTGGTACTCTCCACGACCTCCGTCGGCGCCCTCTCTCGACCTCTGGCGGCTCCAGGTACGACATCTGCTTTCCAGTCAGCGCCGCTTCTCCACCTCGGGCTCCAGGTCTCCAGGCTTCTCGACGTCGGACTTCAAGAAGTTACCAGTAACCAGGTCAGGAACTTGCTGTTCTTTACTTTTAAGGCCTGTTCCTGCTGTCCAGGTCCTTAAGATGGTTTCTCTTGCTTTCTCCCACACAGGTCTCCAGGCTGGGCTCAGTCAGTAGGGACTAGTATCAAGGGTGGGTTTATGGACCCCACTCCAGGCACAAGTTTCCACCCCTGCTGCCTCACTCCTTCCTCCTTCAGGTTTCTGCTCCTCTCTCTTCACCAGTCAGGTGCCAACTGCCAACTCCAACTGTCAACTCTGACTTAGCTTCCCAACATTCTAAACCGCCTCCAACTGTCACAGGGTTCCAGAATGTTGCAGAAGGTTCTAGTAGGTTCCAGTGATGTCACAGGTGACAATGGGTGGCCACCATTTTGTGCTCCAGGCCCTCAGACAGAAGTTCCAGGGGTAGATAAAATGGCTCCCTGAATCTGCATCAATACTAAAAAGTCTGGTGGTTCCCAAAAAGGAAAAATTCTAACAGGGTTTGAGGCAAAAGTGGGACAAAATAAATAATGATCAGGAGGGACCACCCAAAGGGCTGACAGGTCTAACACGCGTCCCCCCCAACTGAAAGTGGGGAGAGCTACCCAACCCCTTGGGAGTTCTCATCACTAAGGCGGAAATTCCTTGAGAGACCGTCTGCATTGGCGTGGTCCACTCCAGGCCGATGTTCCACCTGAAAGTCCATTCCCTGTAGGGAGATAGACCACCTCAACAACTTGGGATTCTCCCCCTTCATCTGCATCAGCCAACGAAGGGGTCTGTGGTCGGTCTGAATTAGGAAGTGCGAGCCAAACAGGTATGGCCGCAACTTCTTCAGAGCCCATACCACTGCAAAGGCTTCACGCTCTATTGCACTCCACTTCTGTTCCCTGGGAAGTAGTCTCCGGGATAGGAAGACCACGGGTTGATCCAGACCCTCTTCATTGAGTTGCGATAACACTGCCCCAATGCCATGTTCCGATGCATCTGTCTGGACAATGAACTTCTTGGAAAAGTCTGGGGCCCTTAAGACCGGGGCCTCACACATGGCTTGCTTCAGCTTTACAAAGGCCTGCTGACAAGCCTCCGTCCAGACTACCCGTCGAGGTTGCTTCTTGGACGTGAGCTCCGTGAGGGGGGCTACGATGGTACCGTACCCCTTCACGAAGCGGCGGTAATATCCCGTGAGGCCCAAAAATGCTCGGACCTCAGTCTGAGTCTTGGGGGGTTCCCAGGCCATGATGGCCTCGATCTTCGCCTGGAGGGGTTGCACCGCTCCCCTACCCACCAAGTGTCCGAGGTACACTACCGACCCCTGCCCGATCTGGCACTTGCTGGCCTTGATCGTCAATCCAGCTTGTCTCAGGGCCTGGAGAACAGCTTGCAGGTGACGCAAGTGATCCTCCCAGCTGTTACTGAAGACGGCTATGTCATCCAGATAAGCAGCAGAGAAACTCTCCATTCCAGTGAGGATCTGGTTCACCAGACGCTGAAACGTGGCAGGTGCGTTCTTGAGCCCAAAGGGCATCACACAGAACTGGTAGTGGCCATTGGGCGTGGAGAAGGCTGACCTTTCCTTTGCTCCATCAGTCAAAGAGATCTGCCAGTACCCAGAAGTAAGGTCAAAGGTACTTAGATATTGGGCAGCTCCCAGCCGGTCAATCAATTCATCCGCCCTAGGGATCGGATGAGCATCAGTTTTGGTTACTGAATTCAGTCCCCGGTAGTCCACACAGAACCTCAGTTCCGGTTGGCCACACGGTGGTGCGGCTTTTGGTACTAACACCACCGGACTGGACCAGGGGCTGCTGGAAGGTTCGATCACTCCTAGCTCCAGCATCTTAGTGACTTCACTGTTAATGCTGGCCTTCACCTTGTCTGACATCCGGTAGATCTTGGACTTCACAGGTGGGCTGTCTCCTGTGTCCACATCATGGTCGCACAGGTGAGTCCTACCCGGAACAAGGGAGAACAACGAAGAGTACTGTCCCAGGACCTGGCGGCAGTCCTCCTGCTGTTCAGGAGTTAGAGATGGGGAGAGAATCACTCCCTCCACCGACCCATCCTTCTCTTGAGACGCAAATAAATCGGGGAGAGGCTCGCTTTCCGCGTCCTCTGCTCCGTCAGTCACCATCATCAAAATGACTTCGGGCCTCTCGTGGTGGGGTTTGAGGCGGTTGGCATGCAGCACCCGTAGGGGCTGACGAGGGGTCTTAAGATCCACCAAGTAGGTAGCCTTACCCTTCTTCTCCAATACCTCAAAGGGTCCTGACCAGCGATCCTGGAGGGCGCTAAGCTCTCCTGGTTCGATCACCCACACCTTCTGGCCAGGCTCCAATTCCACCGGGTGAGCGTTGTGGTCATACCACGCCTTCATTACTGCTTGGCTGGCCTCCAAGTTGTCAGAAGTTTGCTTCCACAACTTAGCCATTTGGCTCCGGAAGGCCAGCATGTAGCTCACCACATCCTGGGGAAGCTTCCTGGGAGTTCTTTCCCATCCGTCTCTCACCAGGTTGAGAGGTCCACGTACAGGGTGCCCATACAAAAGCTTGAAGGGGCTGAAGCCCACTCCCTTCTGCGGCACTTCCCTGTAGGAAAACAATAGACAGGGTAGGAGGACGTCCCATTTCCTCCGCAGGCTTTCAGGCAGACTTCTGATCATGCCTTTCAAGGTTTTGTTAAACCTCTCCACCAGACCATTGGTCTGGGGGTGGTAAGGAGTTGTGAACCGGTAGGTCACTCCACACTCCTTCCACATCGCCCGCATGTACGCTGACATGAAGTTGGTCCCCCTGTCGGACACAACTTCCTTGGGAAAACCCACTCGGGTAAAGATTCCCATCAGGGCCCTAGCCACAACAGGTGCTGTAATGGTCCTCAGAGGTATAGCCTCTGGGTACCGTGTGGCATGATCCACCAAAACCAGGATAAACCTGTGACCAGCTGTAGTAGGCGGATCTAATGGACCCACAATGTCGATGCCCACCCTTTCAAAGGGGGTGCTAACGACAGGAAGTGGTTCCAGGGGAGCTTTCAGCTTCACCCCTGTTTTCCCACTGGCTTGGCAAGACACACATGTCCGGCAGTAGGTGTCGGACGACACTTTCATTTGAGGCCAATAAAAGTGTGGGACAAGACGGGCGAAGGTCTTGTTTTGCCCCAGGTGTCCTGCCAATGGGATCTCGTGAGCCAACTCCAGAAGGAAGGCTCGATAACGTTGAGGGACTACCAAGGCTCGTGACGATCCATGTAGGGGTGCCTTGGGTTCACTGTAGAGGAGGCCATCCTCCCAGTAAACACTGTAGTTCCCTTCAACGTTCCCTGCTGCCTGGGCTTCGGCCTGTCGCCTCAGTCCCTCAAGGGTAGGGCACTCCTTCTGGCCCTGGCAGAATTCCTCCCTGGTCGGGCCTCCCTCCACGTGCCACTCGGCCGGGATGGGTAGGTCCTCCAGTTTGGTAACATCCCCCACCGCGGACTCCTGGTCCACCACCTCCGGTGGCCTATCCGTCCTACGGGGGGCGGACGCCGAGGCAGGCTCCTCCTGTCCTCGGTTCTTCCCTTGACTGGCAGCTGGCTGGGCCTTTGTTCCAGGCTCCAGCCGAAACGAACTCCCTCTCTGGGTAGTCGCGGACCCTGTGCTCACACAGGCCCAGTCAGGTGTACCCAGCATCTCAGTATGAGTCCGGTATTCCACCTCTTTCCAAGCATTGTGCTCCATGTCATTCCCTAGCAGACAATCGACTGGCACAGCAGGGCTTACGGCAACTCGAAGTGAATCTGCAACCCCTTCCCATTCAAAGGGAACCTCGGCCACCGGATAGTGGCCCATTCTGCCGTCAGCCATCGCGGCAGGGTGGAGTACATCGGGAATTACCTGCTCTGGAGACACCAGTTGGCTACGTACCATAGTCATACTGGCTCCTGTGTCTCTCAGAGCCTCCCCCCTTTGGCCGTTGATGGTGACCCACTGCCCATACTTTATAGTATTTGCGGGCACCTGGATCTTAGGAACCATCTCCCGTTCTCCCAGGGACACTAAAGTGACACCCGCCCACTCCCTTCCCCTAATTAAAGGCATCTCCTCCCCGAGCACTACACTAGCTACTCCGGGGGCCTTTCCTCCAATGGGAGGGGGTGGTCGTTTTGGGCACTTCGCATCTCCCTTATAGTGTCCAACGCCACCGCACTCGAAGCAATGGACAACCCTTGGCTGCTGACTCTGGCCAGGATTAGGGTTTCTGGGTGGGTTAGCCCTAGGGGTGAATCCTGTTCCCTTACCTTGGAAATTATTTTGGGGGCCTTTGGAGAACTCCTTTTTCTTTTCCCCTCCCTCTTTTGAGTATCCCCTCCAGTCCCCCTTGTGGACACCCGGGTACTAGCCCAAATGTCCGCCTCCTCAGCAAGCTTCCGGGGATTGGTCAGCTTGCTATCCACCAGGTGTTGACGCAGTTCAGGGAAACATTTTTCGAGCAGGTGTTCCTTCAATACTAAATCAAACAACCCCTCGTAGTTCCTTACTTCACTGCCCTGAATGCAACCCTCTAATGCCTTCTTTGCATAATCCAGGAAGTCCACCCAATTCTGTGTGCCCAGTTTGTGGCTACCCCGGAACTTCTGTCTGTATTTCTCGGGTGTTAGTCCAAACTTTCGTATGAGCGCCACTTTCATGGTGGGGTAGTGGGTCTGCTCATCCTGCTCTAGGGCCAATAATGCATCCCTACCAGCTGGAGGCATGTACCTGTACAATCCCCCTCCCCAGTACTTCTCTGGAACCCCATGGGCCCTTAATGAGACCTCATAGGCCGCTAGCCACTTGGCAATATCGTCGCCCACACCATAGCTAGCCACTATGTCTTTCGGCAAATAGGGTTTGGGTTCCCTAGTGAACTCTCTTTCTTCGCTGCCACCATTAGGAACAGGGTGTGCCCTAACTCTTAGGATCTGAAGATCTATCTCTTTCAGCCTTAGCTCATGAGCCATCCTCTGTTCCTCCTTCTCTTTCTCCAGCCTTGCTAAGTCCCATGTGAGCTGTCTTTTCTCCCTCCGGTCTGTTAACTCCACTTCAGACAAGCCACCGCTAGAGGCACTGCTGCCCTTCCTAGAAAGTGTCCTGGGCCCCGCTAACAGGTTCCCCACCTCAGGTTGGTACAAACCAGCTCCCTCACTGTCGGGCTCTCTATCCCTGTCCTCCTCCTCAGCCTTGCTTTCTCGTCGTGCCTCCCCCCAAGCCCTTAAGCTGGTTTGGAGTGCACCCTTCTTTGCTCCTGGGGGACAATACACCCCCTCCTGCTGGCAAAACTCCCTGAGTTGGGCCACAGTGTACGTTTCTAAATTCTCCAGTACAAACTCCATCTTGCCCACTCAGGTCAGAGGACAGTTATTTGCAGAAGCTATGCAGGGGGGTACCTTTTATAATACCTCCTCCCACCACCAGAGTAAATTTGGAAAAAACAAAAACTCACAATTAGGAAGTCCGCTTGGAGAAAACTCCCGGTGTAGGCCTATGGACTACCCACAGTTATTGTTGAGTATACGTAGGCACAGCTCTATCCCACCACTGAACACCAATTATGTTAGAAAAACACTCCCACACCGGAAGGGTGGTGGTGTTCTCCCAGACATACACTGTGGTAGCTTGGCTCGAGTGGTCAGGGGTCAGGCACCGTGCTAAGCATACGTCATACCCACACAATAACCATGCGTGCATCCGTTCCAAAAACGACACTACACCTTAAAAATTATACTGAAAAAATATCTCTTTATCTTCTTTTCTCTTAGTTGCTGATTAAATAAATAATAATACAATCACAGTACACAAGGCTTTTCCTGTGGAAGGGTAAGTCAAATAAATATTACTTCAACGATTCAATAAATAAGGTAGATCATAAATAATCAAGGCATAAATATAAGTGCATTACATATCAGGCAATTAAATATTATGAGGCAATAAATACTGCGAGACAATAAATACTGTGCGACAATAAATACTGAGAAACAATAAATACTGTAAGGCAATAAATACTGTGAGGCAATAAATAGGATGAATACAATAAATACAGTGCTCTCAATAAATAATAAAAGCCAACAGTGACACTTGAAAATCAGTTCACATTCCTGAGGTACTATGGGATGATTTGACCCAATCCCAGCTTGTAGAGTTTTGGATGACCTGAGGGGTGTACTACTTGGCTTGGACAAGGCTGAGGCCTAAACTGAGGTAGATCAAGGGGGGATCTAGAGATCTAGCTCTCCCACACTACACAACCCCTCTGTATTAGTCTCAGCTCACCCCTGGCACTATCAAGCTGGTTCCAGCACCTCTCTAGCCTCTAGGATGGTCTCTTAGGGCTTCACAGGGCCTTAAGCGCCCTCTATTCCACTTACTGCCCTTTTTATGAAGTTCCGACGCCGCTGGAGTCGTGTCGATGCCGTGAGGCGGTTCCGGTTCGATGTCGGCGGCCTCGGCTCAATGACAGCTCTTGTCGACGCCGGGAGGCGGTTCCGGTTCGATGTCGGCGGCCTCGGTTCGATGACGTCGGGCAGCCTTGGCTCGATGTCGACTTCGGGCGGCTCCGGTTCGATGACGTCGGGCGGCCTTGGCTCGATGTCGACTTCCGGCGGCTCCGGAGTGCGATCTCCACTCCCGACCTCCGGTGCTCCTTTCCTCAGGTTCCGGCGACTCCGGAGTGCGACCTCCACTCCCGACCTCCGGCACGATTCTCTTCAGGTTCCGGCGACTCCGGAGTGCGATCTCCACTCCCGACCTCCGGCACGCTTCACCTCGGTCTCCGGCGACTCCGGAGGGCGGACTTCACTCCCCCGTCGACGCCGCTCATTCGACCTCGGGTGACTTCCTCCTCGACCTCTGGTACTCTCCACGACCTCCGTCGGCGCCCTCTCTCGACCTCTGGCGGCTCCGGGTACGACGTCTGCTTTCCAGTCAGCGCCGCTTCTCCACCTCGGGCTCCAGGTCTCCAGGCTTCTCGACGTCGGACTTCAAGAAGTTACCAGTAACCAGGTCAGGAACTTGCTGTTCTTTACTTTTAAGGCCTGTTCCTGCTGTCCAGGTCCTTAGGATGGTTTCTCTTGCTTTCTCCCACACAGGGCTCCAGGCTGGGCTCAGTCAGTAGGGACTAGTATCAAGGGTGGGTTTATGGACCCCATCCAGGCACAAGTTTCCACCCCTGCTGCCTCACTCCTTCCTCCTTCAGGTTTCTGCTCCTCTCTCTTCACCAGTCAGGTGCCAACTGCCAACTCCAACTGTCAACTCTGACTTAGCTTCCCAACATTCTAAACCGCCTCCAACTGTCACAGGGTTCCAGAATGTTGCAGAAGGTTCTAGTAGGTTCCAGTGATGTCACAGGTGACAATGGGTGGCCACCATTTTGTGCTCCAGGGCTGACAGGTCTAACAAAGTGTAATGGCCAAGAGTGCGGACTGTACGTGCTGCTCAGATGCACCTGGCGATGTCATGAAGGAGGGCGGAGGTTGACTGGCCTTTTCCAGTCAACAGAACATCCGACTTAAGAACGTTCTCTACTTGTCACTGAGCCTTTGTTAATGTCCAATGAGAGGGACTGAAAGTTCAGGACGAAAACATACCTTTGGAAACTTGACAGGACTATTGGCAAGGGGAAGTATCTTACTATCCTATTAAAAACTTAAAATGTATTTGCAGCGAATTAAGAAACATATGTAGTATCCTATTGATATAACCCCTAATCAATTTAAATATGGATTAACCACAGTTCGGCATTTTTGACTGACATAACTGTGGACACTGCTAGTGTTAATAAAGTCACACATGACTACAGTATAAAAATGATTGACATATAATTTGATCAATTTGATTCGATTTTCGATGTGCTTTTTAAGCTGTAGTGGTTTTATAGTGAATTTCTAAGGTTCTTTTTCACCTACACTAAAATTTCACTAACTCCTCATGTATAGTTCCTATTTAACCTTTCCAGTGGAATTCTATGTTTTTTAACATTAAATAATATTTAAAACTGCAGGAAACAGCTTGCTTCATGCCCTCAGCGCCCATCCAGAGACACTTAAGTGGAGTATTCCATTTGGGGAGTTACTGAGGGCACGAAGAAACTGTAGTACGGATGAGGCATACATGCAAGAGCAAGAAACCATGCTAGCTAGATTTAGAGAGTGAGGTTACCCGGAATGGGTACTAAAAAAAAGCTATGGAGAAAATAAAAGAAACTTGAGTATACGGAAAAGGACAGCATTGATGAAACACAGACCAGGGTAATAACCACATTCAATCACAGATCTAAGCATGTTCATAAGATCTTAGCTGACAATTGGAAAATCTTGAAATATGATACTATCATAGGCGGCAGCATAAGTGATAGACCAATGATTACATACAGAAAAGGCAGAAGCCTGAAAGACATTCTGGTCAAAGGTGACATTACTGAAATCCACAATAGAAACCTACACAATCTTAAAGGTTCCTATCCTTGTGGACACTGCAGGGCATGTAAATCTAACCATGTGGTTAAGGAATTTGAGGTATTGGGGTCAAGAAAGAATAAGATCATAACACAGTTCCTAACATGCAATACCAACTTTGTCATCTAAGTGCTTGAGTGTCCGTGCAGACTCAGATATGTAGGGAGCACAACTTGCATGGTCAAGAAGCGTATTCAAGAACATTTAAGAGCTATCATGAATGTAGACTTGCATTATCGCACAACACTTTCAGGAGAAACATCATTCCAACAATTCCCTCCTAAGATTTTTTGCCATTGAGCAGGTTAATCTGGGTAAGAGAGGAGGCAATAGGGAATTAACCCTAAGAAAAAAAGAATCCAAATGGATAATTGAGCTGGAAACTAGATTCCCGGGGGGGGACACAACCTCGATGAAGAATTAGCAACGCATTTACATGATGATTAATTGTTTTTTCTCCAATATGTTGTTTTATCTGATAATGTATACTTCTCGGTAATTATCTATAGTAATGTATTGTTAACTACTGTTTGAGTTGTATATTGATTTTAATTGCTTTCTTTTCTTATTGTCTAGGAGGAAAGGAAGGGACCCATCACTTTTCAAGACACTGCACCGGTTCCCTACCCTTTTCTTCACCAGGATTGCCAGCTGCACTTTCAATAAGATAAGAATTACCTTTTTAAACACAGAATCACTTGACTTATAATTTTTTGTAGTAAAACTTTTTTTTGTCACTTTTTCAAAGAAGAAAAACTTGCAAATATTCACTGCCACTTTGCATTTATAGAAATTCTCTAATGATGCAGTAACATGGCACAAGAGACTAACGGGCACTAGTCCGCATGTATAGTTTAATTCATTGAACGTCTGCCACTAGTCCACAAACTGTTGAAACGCAACATTTGCTTATATTTACCTGTATACCTGCATTCGAACACGCGATCTTTAGTGCGTTCATACAGGGTTGACGCACATGTAATAATATCATGTTTCAGTTCAATCGGGGCACTTGCCTATGAGGAATCAGATTGAGCTTGTTTATCCATGATGGATAACCTAGAAAATTGTATGCGTAAATTCTCTTAAGATTTTGTGGTCATTATATATATTTTTTTACTTAGAAACTTAGGACCAATAAGGAATATTGATGTGGCCATTGACATTTTGGATGTATTGCAACCACTAAACTGTATATCTCTGTATCTGTTGCAAAATGGCTGCCATTGTAAACACGGACTGTAGGGGGATTGCCAAAACTGAAGTGCTTCTTCTATGTTTATTATTTATATATGCACATTTTTGCAAAGTTAAAATATCGTGTGAGCAAGACACATTTGGTGTCGAAACACGTAGCGGTTTTTGAGGAAAATAAAAGAGCTGAACTCTGAGAGTGCGTTATCTTTTGTTTTTTGGATATATATATATATATATATATATATTCACTGAAAAAACCATAGGTTTCACACATGTTATAGTTAGCGGAAATTTTACTGATAAAAAACCAATGAAATTCCCCCGTTATAGTTAGTGCAGGCAACTATAACTCACGCGACCGCAATCCTCTGCTGATGCTAATACTGTATTTAGACACTTATTTGCCCATGTCTTCTTCCATACATTTTTAGCTATACATATATTACAAATATTTTTTTTTCATAAAGACACATATGTCATCAGCAGAAGATTGCGGTCGCGTGAGTTATAGTTGCCTGCACTAACTATAACGGGGGAATTTCATTGGTTTTTTATCAGTAAAATTTCCGCTAACTATAACATGTGTGAAACCTATGGTTTTTTCAGTGAATTTGCAAGGTTTTTTAAATGCTAATTCCTAACTATAACGTGTGTGAAACCTATGGTTTTTTCAGTGAATTTGTACGTTTTTTTAAATGCTAAGTTACTTTACGCCATTCGTGGCGTGCGCGCCCACTTAACGCAGTTCGTTCCGTGCGCACACGGTGCGCTTCGCGCACCGTGCGCGCACAGTGAGCACGCGGTGCGCTTCGCGCACCGCGCGCCCACTTTACGCAGTTAGTGCCGTGCACGCACGGTGGGCACGCGGTGCGATGACAAAGCAAGAAAGCACGTCAACAAATCTGTTTCTGCTTTCCTCCGTGACTATGGTATGGGTGCCATTTACCACAACAACTTGCGTTATGACATGCAAGACATTTATAGAGGAGATGGTGTGCACTTCAATGATGAAGGGAACAGAGTCTTCCTCTTGAACCTTAGACTCTGCATCGGTACTTACTTGTAGGTACCACTAAAAAATCATTTCATAAACACAACGGCTCTTTTTAGAGCCCCCTAATATCTAAACACTTAAATCTGATTTTCATTTTTTTTTTTTTTTTTTTTCTACCGTACGCTTACCGTAAGCTTACCGTACGCGTACCCCGTGATTTTTTTTAAAATCAATAAATGTTTTTTTTGTACTTTTCTGTCCTTTTTTGACCCCCTTACAAATGTTAGGGGGTCTGTAACTCTCCTCATTGCCCCCTTTCCTTGTTTTCACTCTTTTTTTTCAGAGTGAAATACACAAAATGGCGGCCGCCGCTTCCTGGTTTCGGCCGATTCAAATGTTTACTAAGATCTAAGAGCCAATCAGAATCGCGCTCGCGCACGCCACCGTACGCTTACCGTAAGCGTACGGTAAGCGTACCGTAAGCGGGCTCAGATATATATATTGATTTAAAGGCTATTTTCTCAGAATCTACTGAACAGATTTACACCAAACCTACAAAAGGCACTTCCTTGACCTAGGGACTACCTCTCTGCCAAATTTTGAGTAATTCTGTTCAGCCGTTCGGGCTGTAGCTCGTTCTAAAGGTCCTATGGAAAAATGCATGGGAAAAACGCATTTTGGGACCCCCCTTTTATCTCAGCCCCCGCTTGACGGATCCCCCGGAGACTTTCAGGGTAGGAGCGGAGCGTAGCGCCCCACCTATTTTGAGAAATTCGCGAGGATTCGTCGACCGGCGCCAAAGTTATTCAAAATAGAATGTTGAGGTTTTCCTATGGAAACGTGGTCCTAACTATAACTACCTACTGGCGACCGCCAGTAGGTAATATATATATTCACTGAAAAAACCAAAGGTTTCACACACGTTATAGTTAGGAATTAGCATTTAAAAAACCTTGCAAATTCACTGAAAAAACCATAGGTTTCACACATGTTATAGTTAGCTGGACATTTCACTCGTGAAAAACCAATGAAATTCCCCCGTTATAGTTAGTTCAGCTAACTATAACTTGCGCCCCCGCAATGCACTGCTGATGACGTCACATATTACATCACTCATGACATGGTCAGTGACATCACTCATGACATCACTGATGACATCTCAAATGACATCACTGATGACATCACTGATGACATCTCAAATGACATCACTGATGACATCATCCAGTGAATGTGTATTTTTCTGAAAATTAAATATGTTTTATATATGTATATCTCAAGGTCGATGGAAGAATAAATGGGTATATAAGTGTCTAAATGGATGATTTGTTTTTGAAAAATTGATTGTGTAACCGACTGATTAAGTGTATCATAGTGAATACATGGCTTAGTGAGTAATGTTTAAATATGTAAATATCTCTATCAGTCTCTCACTTTGTGTATAAGTGGCTGCATGGGTTGGTGAGTAGCTACATGGGTGTTTATATAGGTTATTAGTTGGTTTTTTTAGTATCAGTGTGAGTGTGTGTATGGTTCGGTGGGGGGTATTACGTACTGCATAGGTACATGAATGAGTGACTCACTGTTTGTATGTGTTGAAGACAGCATGTCTGCAGGACTGTATGGGTGGATGAGTGTGTGCATGGGTGTGTTAGTGAGTGAATGACTGTCTCAATGGTGTCTCTATGAGTAACTACATATGTTTTAAACTAGTATATGTGACTATTGGTGTATATAACTGAGTATATGTGAGAGTGAGAGATTGAAAGAGTTCCTGTATGAATAAGTATGTGTTTCTATAAGTGATTGTTTAAAAAACTAAATATGTGTAAGTTCCCGTAGAAGTAAGTGTGGTGGTGTGTGTATAAATGTATATGCAAGTAAATGTATGTTTCTTTCTTTATTTTCATGAGTGACTATGTGTGTCAGTAACTTTGTGGATGAGTGGCATTGTGTAACAGGATGTATAGGTGTATGAGTACATATGATGAGTGAGTACATGTATGAGTGACTGTACAGGACTGTTGGTGAATGAGTGTATGTGTATGTGGATCTTAGAATTACTCAAGAGGTTGTTGTAACTGGTATTGATATGTCCATTTTTTTGAAAATTTTAGTCTCTATTTTTGAATGTGTGTATCAAAGGTTATATTAGGGTGAGAGGAGGTCTGCCACTCTGTCACAAGGATGATGTCATCAGTGATGTCATTTGAGATGCCATCAGTGATGTCATGAGTGATGTCACTGACCATGTCATGAGTGATGTAATATGTGACGTCATCAGCAGTGCATTGCGGGGGCGCGAGTTATAGTTAGCTGAACTAACTATAACGGGGGAATTTCATTGGTTTTTCACGAGTGAAATGTCCAGCTAACTATAACATGTGTGAAACCTATGGTTTTTTCAGTGAATTTGCAAGGTTTTTTAAATGCTAATTCCTAACTATAACGTGTGTGAAACCTTTGGTTTTTTCAGTGAATATATATATATATATATATATATATATTTTCTTCAAAAGCCCTTGCGCTCGGAGAGTGCACTCGATGCAGTTCCGCCCATCAGGGATTGTGTAGCCTCGCTGCAGCTCACCCCTCCGTCATTCAAAATTGATTCATGCTCGACGCGTTTCGAGGCCACCCGCCTCTTAATCATGAGCAAGTATACAGAAGCATTCGGATGATTCATCACCAGTGTTCTTTTATTAATTAGTTTAAGTTGGACCGCCTTTAGTGGGCGTGACTATCGTCGATGCCAGATGGCATGATGGACATCGTAGTCCCACCGGTGAGTACAGTGAAATACCTTAGTAGGCTCCATGCTGCTGTACAGTCTTTAAAGCTTGAATTAAAACCTTTTGTAGGAAAGAATATTCAGAAGAGGCGAGCTTTGTTTAGCAGAAGAAACGGCATGCTTCTAGGAGTAGAACATTGTCCTCCACGGCCTTCCTGGCACCCAGGAATGGTGCACATCTCCTTCTCACGGCTCGGGCAGCCGCGTATTTCCATTTTCTTCAAAAGCCCTTGCGCTCGGAGAGTGCACTCGATGCAGTTCCGCCCATCAGGGATTGTGTAGCCTCGCTGCAGCTCACCCCTCCGTCATTCAAAATTGATTCATGCTCGACGCGTTTCGAGGCCACCCGCCTCTTAATCATGAGCAAGTATACAGAAGCATTCGGATGATTCATCACCAGTGTTCTTTTATTAATTAGTTTAAGTTGGACCGCCTTTAGTGGGCGTGACTATCGTCGATGCCAGATGGCATGATGGACATCGTAGTCCCACCGGTGAGTACAGTGAAATACCTTAGTAGGCTCCATGCTGCTGTACAGTCTTTAAAGCTTGAATTAAAACCTTTTGTAGGAAAGAATATTCAGAAGAGGCGAGCTTTGTTTAGCAGAAGAAACGGCATGCTTCTAGGAGTAGAACATTGTCCTCCACGGCCTTCCTGGCACCCAGGAATGGTGCACATCTCCTTCTCACGGCTCGGGCAGCCGCGTATTTCCATTTTCTTCAAAAGCCCTTGCGCTCGGAGAGTGCACTCGATGCAGTTCCGCCCATCAGGGATTGTGTAGCCTCGCTGCAGCTCACCCCTCCGTCATTCAAAATTGATTCATGCTCGACGCGTTTCGAGGCCACCCGCCTCTTAATCATGAGCAAGTATACAGAAGCATTCGGATGATTCATCACCAGTGTTCTTTTATTAATTAGTTTAAGTTGGACCGCCTTTAGTGGGCGTGACTATCGTCGATGCCAGATGGCATGATGGACATCGTAGTCCCACCGGTGAGTACAGTGAAATACCTTAGTAGGCTCCATGCTGCTGTACAGTCTTTAAAGCTTGAATTAAAACCTTTTGTAGGAAAGAATATTCAGAAGAGGCGAGCTTTGTTTAGCAGAAGAAACGGCATGCTTCTAGGAGTAGAACATTGTCCTCCACGGCCTTCCTGGCACCCAGGAATGGTGCACATCTCCTTCTCACGGCTCGGGCAGCCGCGTATTTCCATTTTCTTCAAAAGCCCTTGCGCTCGGAGAGTGCACTCGATGCAGTTCCGCCCATCAGGGATTGTGTAGCCTCGCTGCAGCTCACCCCTCCGTCATTCAAAATTGATTCATGCTCGACGCGTTTCGAGGCCACCCGCCTCTTAATCATGAGCAAGTATACAGAAGCATTCGGATGATTCATCACCAGTGTTCTTTTATTAATTAGTTTAAGTTGGACCGCCTTTAGTGGGCGTGACTATCGTCGATGCCAGATGGGTGGCCTCGAAACGCGTCGAGCATGAATCAATTTTGAATGACGGAGGGGTGAGCTGCAGCGAGGCTACACAATGGCTTTTGAAGAAAATATATATATATATATATATATATATATATATATATATATATCCAAAAAACAAAAGATAGCGCACCCAGTACGTATGCGTACGTACGTACGCATGCGTGCGTGCGTCCTACGCACTCCACGCGGTTTACTTCCGCATACGCTAAAATTACGCGCAATAACAGTCGCGTATACGCGTGTTCAACGTATGCGCGCTACGCTACGCGCATATGACGTATGCACATGCGCTCCTACGCGTTCGCGCATACGTAATCACGAGGTGCCCGCTCGGAGCTTGCGCAGTGCGCGCACCTCGGGTATATGCATAATAAAACAGCACTTCTTATTGGTTATCATTACTTTCAGTTTCTGATTGTTTCAACACCACACCCAATACCCTCATGGCAAGTCATGTGATCAAGAATCATCACTTTTGATTGGTTTGAAGTACTTTCAGTTCCAGATTCTTCCCAAACCACACCTACTCCCCTCATTATTAGTTCTGATTCCTTTGGAGAAGGAGCTATTCTGTTGTTGAGAGACAATGGCTGAACAGCAACCATCTTCAGACAGTGACCAGGACACTCTTGAGAGGCAGAGGAACAGGAAGCAGAAAGACAGCTTTATATGGCAGTTTTTCACTTTTCCAGAGGGACTAAAAAAGGTAAATGCACCTTAAGTTACATGTGTACTTTGTCAAAAAGTCTTGTCACGTGGGAATCCTAACAAGAAATATTCTTTTAGCATTCACACTATGTTGAGGCATGTTGACAAAATGCATCCAGTGACTTTTCGTCGAGCTTCTGGAGCAAACCCTCCACCTGCTCTACCGACGACATCTGCAGCAGCTCAGCCGAGCACATCTTCGGCAGCTCAGCCGAGCACTTCTTCTGCAGTGGTGCCTTTGCCTTCTTCCACACCTCGTTTTGGACCACCTTGTTTTGCTAGGTTGTCCACACGCTGCACTGATTGCGGTAAACTTATTTCTGTGTGTGAGACCAGTCTTGATCTCATTCAGAGAAAATTTGATGCCCATGAGTGCAAGTAGGCCATAGATGTTTTTTCTTTTTTATCGTCTTTCTCTTCCTGTTTCCCTCCATTAATTCAAGGGCTCTTTTAAGAGCCACTTATAAACTAAACCCCCAAAAAATTTTTTTGAGGGATTTTTTTTGTTTTTTTTTTTTGAGGTGCGCGCACCCTGCGCGCACCCAAGGTTATTTTTAAATTTTTTTTTTTTTTTTTTAATTTAATGTACAAAAAGAGGTGAAGAAATGGAAGCATGAAAAGGGAGGATTGAGTAATACTAATATTTTTCACTTATTTAAAAAAAAAAAAAAGTTTCGAAAAATTTTTTTTTTAAAGTATTTTGCAAGGGAACAGAATTTTTTTTTCTTTTTTCTTTCCAGTTCTGCAAATAAAGAAAAAAAGTATTAATATTCAATCATACATTACAAAAACATTACATGTTTTTACATATTTTACTAAGCAATTTGTTGCCCTTTTTTTGCTGTTTTCAGAATTTTTTATTTTTCACTTAAAATAGTGAAAACAATTGTATTCATCATTTAACAGCGGGCAAAAAAAAAACAATCTGAAAGATTGCTTAAAAAAAGCCCTAAAACTTTCCTCACTAAAATATACCTTGTTAGAAATATTACATATATATTACAAGTACTTCTCTAGATGAATAAAACATTTCTAGACAAACCATCTTTAAACCTTGTCGCAAAAGCACACATGTCAAAATAATTTCTGTCAAAGGAGTCCACAATTGTTTTTATTACTTTTCCTTTAGGCCAAATAGTAATTTCAAAATCCTTTTTAAGTGATATCTTCAATTATAATCCTTTAAAATTACAAAAAATGCTTTCTTTAGATGCAGTTTTTAGTTTTCAAAATTTAGGTTTCAGAAAAATTAAGTAAGAATTGGGTAAATCATAAGGCAAACGTTGCTTGAAAATCAATTGGGAATCATTACACAGTGTCCAGCCTTTTTCACATTTAAGATAAACTGTGTAATGCCCAGAAGTTACAGTAGGTCCTTCATGAAAAATTATTGCAACTGTAACAAAAGTTTTTCCAGAAATTGATAATTGCTGTCCTGTAAACTTCATTATTAAAGTGTCCAATTTTGAACCATCAGCTCTACAACGTTGCATCATTAAAATTACATACTGACCATATTTCTGTAAAAATAATGTAGAAAACATGTCTGATTTACATTCAGTACATTCCATGTTGTGATTGGCATCTTTAACTAATTTACTAAAAGTCACTGATTTACTTTGTGGTAATGGTAAAAATATGAACCTTTCTGAATCAACATTACTACTACATGTGTTCATACAGTTTTCACAGCAATGTTCCCATTTGTAAGAGACACCAAATAAGTTTTCTACTTCTACTCCTTCATCTTCTAGTACACTCAAAATATATATTAAGAATTCCTGAGCATCTTGCTGGACATTTTCTTTAAACTGTGTAGAACCACAACATACATCTAAAAGATTTCTAACATCAGTAGCACTTTCTATTTCAGTTTTATCATTACTCAGCTTCTCATAAAGGAGACTCAGCAGAGAACACAATCTTTTTCCATGATTTACTATTATCTGTTCTAGCAACTTTTCAAGATAAAATACAACATTCAGCACTACATTTGCATGGCAGTTGACACCAGAGCTATTTTCAAAATGGCAACCAACAACCTCTTCAACACTGTCCTTTTTCTTTTTCCTTGCTATCACATCACTGTCCTTTTTTTTGTTCTGTTCATCCACATTACAGATATTCTCAAATCTCCTTTTCCGACAAACAACATGTTTTTCAATCACAGGATACTGACCTAAATGAGGAGCATAGGTTCTTCTTAATCTGTTATACTCCTTTACACAGTTTGTATCAGCACTAACTTTTGAGTCATCAAAGTCTATCATAAATAAACCAGATAATGTTTTCACTCGTGACAAAGCAACATATGCCATACCTTCTTTGAACACAGTAGAACCAATGTTTACAAAAGCACTATCTACAGTCAATCCTTGAGACTTGTGAATAGTTACAGCATATGCTAGAGAAAACGGAAACTGCTTCCTACGTACATATAAGTCTTTCACAAGCATGAAACGATCTGAACAACGACAAATGTCTTTAACTTCTTCTATCTGATCAAATTTTATTTTTAAACATTCAATTCCATCTTTTTTCTGGTAATTAATAAAACTCACAACTCTTCCCATAGCTCCATTCACTAAACCTTTTTCTACATCCAAATTTCTCCTTAAAATCACTCGACAATTCATGCAAACATATAGATTTTTTTCTAATCCAGCTGTTTTGGAAATATTCTTCTCTAGTGAATCCAATTTATTTTTCAGTTTGCCTGTTAATGTAAAAGTAATTCTTTCATGCTGAATTTTGTCCTCTGCTTCCATTTTCTTAATCTCTTCCTTTTCCAATTTCAAAAGTTCCTCATTGAATATTGAGCACTCACGTAGTGTTGGCATTAAGCAGATTACAGTATTTTTTCTGCAATGTTCTGGTATATTTTCTCTGCAACTATTTCTTCATTTGGAAATAAGTTATGTAGCAACTGACTCTCTTATGCTTTTTTGCCAACTTCTGTGAGTAGTCCAATTCTGATATCTTTCAGAATACTTGCATAATCTTCGTCGTTTGCTTGTCTCATATTGGTAGTGAGTTCTTTGTACTCAAAGAACGACCAAATATTCACATTACCAATGCTTCCTAATGACTTCTTCGTGTCTTCATGTGTCACAGTATTAAACACTGGTTGTCCTTTAACTGGAGTGAGCTGCAGAAGATCCCCAAAACCTATGACGTGTTTTCCTCCAAATAACACGTCATAGTCTCTCTTAAGAATTTGTTGCATTCTTAAATGCACAAAGGCAAGCATTAAATTTGAAACCATGCTCACCTCATCAATAATGAGAACTTGCATCTTCTTCAACACTCTTGAAACTTCGAGGCATGCTTCTCCAGTTAGCTTGTGGTATTCTATTTTGTTCTCATGCTCCACTGGTAACATTAGCAAGCGATGTAAGGTAATTCCTTTTATGTTATAGGCTGCTAACCCAGTTGGAGGAGTTACCACACAAGACAAATTTGAAGCTGTTTTTTGCTGTAGGTAGCTTCTGATGACTTTTATTAAGAAACTTTTACCAGTTCCAGCTTGTCCACTCACATACATCCTGATTGGTTCAAATGATGTGCATGAGCACTCTTTCTTTTCATGTAGTAATCCATGATCAATTTTTTTGATGACTTCTTCATAAATTTCTTTTTGTTCTTCATTCAGTTGTTGTTCCAGATTTAGTAAGTCGATTGAATCTTCCTGTGCTTGATTCATAGCCGTTTCTACTTCAGTCATGGCTACTGCAGCTTCATTTTCTATGATTGGTTGTCCTAGGGGATCTTGACTAAGTGTTCCTGAACTTTGGCTGTCTTGAGAACTGTCTCTAGCTACTTCAGCTGCAATTTTTGCTTCCTGTTCATTTTCTTCATTTAACATTTGGACATAAGTTGTGAAAGTACTGCATTCTATACTGTCTTTGCTAGCATTAAAAGAATCTTCATAGCTTTGAAATTCTCCCAGTAGTTCGTCCTCTGAACGCCATGGTTTAAACAGCTGTAAAAGAGCCAAGTAGTAAAATTCCTTTTTGTCAGTAGTTTCGCAACTGAGCTTCCTGTGATTTATCAAACTTCCTTTTGTTTGCTTCACCAAACATCCTTCCTCACCAATGACTTTATATTTTCCATTGTTGATGTCTTCTGTGGCTTTCCGTGAATAAATGTAGTTCTGCAGCACTTCATAGAGACACATGGTCTCAAGATGATGACTTCTCTTTGGGTAATATGTGTCCAACATGTTTGATTTCAAAATATCTGTACTTTCTGGGTCATTCTCGGCCAAATATTCAATTTCTCCAACAGATTTCAGTACCCGATTTCTCATTCCTGCAAGGCCTAAGCTTACCCAAATTATTCTTCTGGATTTCGAGTAAAGACTTGCAGATGATAACCTATCTGAGCATTCGTAGGATCCAATTTCTCGATGCGATAACATCTTTAAACTGAAACTGTACAGCTTCTTACTGACAGTCTTCTCGTGAAAAATCTCTTCCCACATTTCCTTCAATTCTGTTTTCTCAGATTTAGTGATGTAAGATGTCACATACCGAGCAACAGCAATAGAATACTGAATATCCATGTTAGCATTCCACATGGATAAAATGACTGGGTTGAAGTCATTTATAAATTTTGACTCTTCATTTCTTTTTAGGTTGTAGGTATTTTTGGGAGATTTTCTGGTTATAGTATGTCGCACAGCTGACATAAAACTGTTGACTCTTCCTTTTGAAAGAACAGGTCTAGGAAATCCAAATCGACACTTTGTGTAGAATTTATCTTTCGTCTTGTACTTCCGTCGACAGTATTTTCCACACCGATGACTTTGGAAACGTAAAACTTGCTCTTTTAACTTTTTCTCTTCTGTGCTTTTAGGTATAGCACATGTTGCATATTCTTCAATGAAAGATAACACTGCTTCATCAGTATCTGTTCCAAACTTTGGGGCATCCTTGATCCACAACAGCATATGAATATGAGGAGCACCTCTTGCCTGGTACTCTTTTCTCCAATCCACTACTTCTCCAAGAGGTGGATTTTTTTTATTGCAGATGAAGGACATCATAGCCTCAAATCTATGATTGAAATATCTGCAAACATTAACTGGATCCAATGAGCACAGTTATCCAGCTGTCTTGTATTCAATGTTTTTAATGTTTGAATTTGCCTCTCTTAGAAAATCCAGTAAATCATCCCAAGCGTACTCAGCACAGCTTAGGGTTAGAAACCATGAAGGAGTTCCTAAATTCCGTAACATGCATTTTAATTCACCATGGCGTCGGTACCAATATTCATTTGTCCCACGCTGACAAGCCATCAGATTGATCAGTTGTGTTTCCAAATGATCATCTCGGTGCTGCACTTTCTCCATAAAATCCTTAGCAGACACATTTTGTAAATGTACTCCACTTTTTAAAATGTGATTTACTGCATAAGATAATGCAGACAAGTCGCTTTCAAATAAAAGATGGAACAAATAAGGAATACTTTGATGAAATCTTGGATCTTCTGCATATAGTCTTGTAGTCCGATACTCAGAAGCTGGAATCTGTTCTGGACGTTCATCGTATCGTCCTCCTTTTCCTGTAGGAAACAGCTGGGGAAAACATTGAGCTTCCAAGCTCTCCTCCCATACACTCACAGGAGTTCCTTTTGCTTTCTTCATCTGAAACAGATCAATAGTGTCTCCCATAACTTCTTTTGAATGAAGAGGATGTATGCTAAAATGTTCATACATTTCTTCCTCCTTTGACTTGTCCACTTTTTCAATTTGACCAGTTGGTGTTTCTGTGTCTTCTTGTAAATCTTCTTCTTCTTCTTCTATATAAATTGATTCATACCATTTATTATTTTTTTTCAAATACAAATTTGCTCTTTGTACTTTTCGTACATCCACCAGCTCCTGCCAAATCTTCTTATTCTTTGTAGGTACACCATTAACCAGAATTACTAATGGTTCAGTTTCCAAAGTATCTGCATCAATAGTTTCCATATTTTTTTTCAAATCCAAGGGCAAATACACCACTCTTCCTTTTAAACCTCTCAGTAAATCAGAAGGAGGTAATTTACCAGTTTTGGGCTCCATACGTACTATGGTCTGGAACGGATGAACACATTGAATGAGTATAGACTCATATGTATTTAATTCAGAAAGTTCGGCAGGAATAGAATCCAATTCTAAATTATTATGTACAGCTCTGGTCGGCATTCTATTTTCTTCTAACTTATTATAACAGTATTTACAAATACGAGGATCTTCACCCAATTCAAAACAATTTTCAAGAAATATATATGTTGCAAAATCCTTCCACTTATAATTATCTTCATTATCACTTTTTTTATACAGATCAACATTCCTTGTTTGAATTTTATAATGACTTCTGCGGCAACAAATACAAGTAATATTTGGTCTTTCATTAGAGGTGATAGTAAATTTTGTCATTTCATCCTTAAAATTTTTAGTAATAATGAGTTCTACATTCTGTTCCTCATTTTCCTCATTTACTGTGTCCTTTTCTGCACTTTCTTGTTCTGGACCAAAGTAACAAAACTGAATCTCATCAGTAACTTTCACTACATCTGATACAGATCCACGGAACAGAGCATTATTCAACTCATTCAACTTTACTGCTGGACTTTTAGCAAAATACAATGTTCTCACAAACTTTCTCATTTCAGTATGATGAACAGCCAGCATCCTAAAATGATGAAAAACACTTTTACACACTTTTCTAGATGGACAAGCCAGAGAATGTCCCTGCAAACCAGTATTTTCTCTCACTCTGCATGGATCTAGTGTTTGAAGCACCTTCATCTTCTGTTTTACACTCTTTTTACTATATTCTCTTAGAAAGTCACGTAATTTATCAATAGATTCCTGACGCACAGTACAAATACTACTACAGTTCCAAGTGTACACTGGGGCTTTTGGACGTCTCCCCATAGCCTCAGCAGCCATTACTTCTTCATCATTTCTTGGGACCATTTTCTCTTTTTGCATCACACAACCATCCTTAACTTCATATGCTCTACCATTGGTGTCAACTGCATGCAACAAACTATTACTTTGAAGATAACTCTCTTCATTAAAAAATGGTTCAGTACTTGAACTGTGTTTCCATTCTCCCAAGAACACTTTACAAAAGTTACTTTTTTCCACTTCTCTTTTCCTTTTGCTTTGTGACTTCATTGCATTGACTAATTTATCTAATCTACGCATCCTATTCAAAATTAGAATAAAAAGTTTTCTTTTTATTTCCAAAGCCTTATTTACAATATTTTCTATAAAAAAAATGTTCTTAATAAATTTTGTTTTTTTCTTATATTTTTTCACATCCTTTAGCAAATTTAACATCACTCTTCTATGAAACATTTTTCGACGAATGTTTTTAAAATCTAATTTTCGTGTTAAATCAGTTTGACATACTTCTGATTGTACATTAGTTTTTTTGCTGTTGACTGTGTTGTTGCTTTGTACATAAAACTCTCTTTGTTTTACAGTTATTTTTGCCATTTTTTTGTTTTTTGAAAATCTTTTTTAAGAAATCTCTGCTCTGCTTACCAGTAGACTTTTTCTTTTTGCCATCACCAGCTTCTCCTGCTATTTTTTTCCCAGTTTTGTCCAGATATACTTGTTGTTGCTTTTCTTTCCTCTTTCTTGTCCTTAAAGGCATTTTTTTTTTCACTGTTGCTCAGCAATACCTGCAAGGAACTAAAAAAAAATCCTTTTTGTAATTATAATTCATTAAAATATTTTTTTTTACTTTTCATTTATTTCAAATGTTTTTCCATTTGTCTCTCATTTGTGATTTACTAATTTGTGCACAGTGCTAACCACCACAGTTGAAAAAAAAACAAGCTGCCCCTTTCCTGCAAGTGCATTTTTTAACAGAACAACTGCAACACAAATTATATCTGTGGCCACAATTCCTGTGCGCACACAGCCTCATGGTGTGCTTCTAAGCAGAAAACAGAATTTGATTTTCAAATTCAAAGCACATTTACTACTCTGGTAGATCAAGTGATAATTGCTGTTACAGCCTTACACATTTTCCTTGTAGATCACAGAGGCAGAAAAGTGCACATTTCCTAACAGCTACTTCATACCATAAGTATCTGCAACATGGGTGAGTGTTTAGAGTAGAGCAAAGAAAATGAGGCCTTGGTGACTTTGAATGTGTTTGCATTACACACAGTCCTGAGTAGTACGCATGGGAGTGTTCGAGAAGCTGCTGCGTGTGTCCCAAGAGTGTGTTTCTGCAGAGTATGTATTGTCAGCTGCAAGAGACGTGAGCAAGGAGATTTCCAGAACTGCATGAAGACTGCAGGGATGTACGTAACAGTGCATGTGTGCTAAGGGATAATTTGTGTAAACACAACAGGCTGCCCCTTTCCTGGGACTGCAATTCTTACTGAACAACAACTTCACAAACTAAATCTCTGCCCACAATTCCTGTGCGCACACAGACTCATGCGATGTTTTTTGGAACAAAACAGTGTCCCTGAATAGTACCAAATTACTGTTACAGCCTGACACATTTCCCTTATCATTTACAGAAGCAAAAAAGAGCACATGTCCTAACAGCTCCTTAAGACCATGACCATGTGTTACAGGGTGAGTGATTAGACTAGATCAATTTAAATGAGGCCTTGGTGATGTTGAATGTGTTTGCATTACACAGTGCTATCTGAAACAGCACACAGAGCTGAGTACTACACATGAGAGTGTTGGAGAAGCTGCTGCGTGTGTGCCAAGAGTGTGTTTCTGAAGACTGTGTATTGTCTGGTGCAAGACAGATGAGCAAAGAGACTTCCAGAACTGCATGAAGACTGCAGGGATATATGTAACAGTGCATGTTTGCTAAGGGATAATTTGTGTAAACACAAGAGGCTGCCCCTTTCCTGGGACTGCATTTCTTACTGAACAACATCTTCACAAATTAAATCCCTGCCCACAATTCCTGTGCGCACACAGACTCATGCCATCATTTTACACACATAACACAGGCTGCCCCTTTCCTGGGGCTGCATTTCTTACTGAACAACAAATTCATAAATTAAATCTCTGCCCACAATTCCTGTGTGCACACAGACTCATGCCATCATTTTACGCACATAACACAGGCTGCCCCTTTCCTGGGACTGCATTTCTTACTGAACAACATCTTCACAAATTAAATCTCTGCCCACAATTCCTGTGCGCACACAGACTCATGCTATGTTTTTTGGAACACAACAGTGTCCCTGAATAGTACCAAATTACTGTTACTGCCTGACACATTTCCCATATCATTTACAGAAGCAGAAAACAGCACATGTCCTAACAGCTCCTTAACACCATGACCATGTGTTACAGGGTGAGTGATTAGACTAGATCAATTTAAATGAGGCCTTGGTGACGTTCAATGTGTTTGCATTACACATTGCTATCTGAAACAGCACACAGAGCTGAGTACTACACATGAGAGTGTTGGAGAAGCTGCTGCGTGTGTGCCAAGACTGTGTTTCTGAAGACTGTGTATTGTCTGGTGCAAGACAGATGAGCAAAGAGACTTCCAGACTGCATGAAGACTGCAGGGATGTATGTAACAGTGCATGTGTGCTAAGGGATAATTTGTGTTCACACAACAGGCTGCCCCTTTCCTGGGACTGCATTTCTTACTGAACAACATCTTCACAAATTAAATCTCTGCCCACAATTCCTGTGCGCACACAGACTCATACTATGTTTTTTGGAACAAAACAGTGTCCCTGAATAGTACCAAATTACTGTTACTGCCTGACACATTTCCCATATCATTTACAGAAGCAGAAAACAGCACATGTCCTAACAGCTCCTTAACACCATGACCATGTGTTACAGGGTGAGTGATTAGACTAGATCAATTTAAATGAGGCCTTGGTGACGTTCAATGTGTTTGCATTACACATTGCTATCTGAAACAGCACACAGAGCTGAGTACAACACATGAGAGTGTTGGAGAAGCTGCTGCGTGTGTGCCAAGACTGTGTTTCTGAAGACTGTGTATTGTCTGGTGCAAGACAGATGAGCAAAGAGACTTCCAGAACTGCATGAAGACTGCAGGGATGTATGTAACAGTGCATGTGTGCTAAGGGATAATTTGTGTAAACACAACAGGCTGCCCCTTTCCTGGGACTGCATTTCTTACTGAACAACATCTTCACAAATTAAATCTCTGCCCACAATTCCTGTGCGCACACAGACTCATGCCATCATTTTACGCACATAACACAGGCTGCCCCTTTCCTGGGACTGCATTTCTTACTGAACAACAACTTCATAAATTAAATCTCTGGCCACAATTCCTGTGTGCACACAGAGTCATGCTATCATTTTAGGCACATAACACAGGCTGCCCCTTTCCTGGGACTGCATTTCTTACTGAACAACATCTTCACAAATTAAATCTCTGCCCACAATTCCTGTGCGCACACAGACTCATGCCATCATTTTAAGCACATAACACAGGCTGCCCCTTTCCTAGGACTGCATTTCTTACTGAACAACAAATTCATAAATTAAATCTCTGCCCACAATTCCTGTGTGCACACAGACTCATGCCATCATTTTACGCACATAACACAGGCTGCCCCTTTCCTGGGACTGCATTTCTTAGTGAATAACATCTTCACAAATTAAATCTCTGCCCACAATTCCTGTGTGCACACAGAGTCATGCCATCATTTTAGGCACATAACACAGGCTGCCCCTTTCCTGGGACCGCATTTCTTACTGAACAACATCTTCACAAATTAAATCTCAGACAACAATTCCTGTGCGCACACAGACTCATGCTATGTTTTTTGGAACAAAACAGTGTCCCTGAATAGTACCAAATTACTGTTACTGCCTGACACATTTCCCATATCATTTACAGAAGCAGAAAACAGCACATGTCCTAACAGCTCCTTAACACCATGACCATGTGTTACAGGGTGAGTGATTAGACTAGATCAATTTAAATGAGGCCTTGGTGACGTTCAATGTGTTTGCATTACACATTGCTATCTGAAACAGCACACAGAGCTGAGTACTACACATGAGAGTGTTGGAGAAGCTGCTGCGTGTGTGCCAAGACTGTGTTTCTGAAGACTGTGTATTGTCTGGTGCAAGACAGATGAGCAAAGAGACTTCCAGAACTGCATGAAGACTGCAGGGATGTATGTAACAGTGCATGTGTGCTAAGGGATAATTTGTGTAAACACAACAGGCTGCCCCTTTCCTGGGACTGCATTTCTTACTGAACAACATCTTCACAAATTAAATCTCTGCCCACAATTCCTGTGCGCACACAGACTCATGCCATCATTTTACGCACATAACACAGGCTGCCCCTTTCCTGGGACTGCATTTCTTACTGAACAACAACTTCATAAATTAAATCTCTGCCCACATTTCCTGTGTGCACACAGAGTCATGCCATCATTTTAGGCACATAACACAGGCTGCCCCTTTCCTGGGACTGCATTTCTTACTGAACAACATCTTCACAAATTAAATCTCTGCCCACAATTCCTGTGTGCACACAGACTCATGCCATCATTTTAAGCACATAACACAGGCTGCCCCTTTCCTAGGACTGCATTTCTTACTGAACAACAACTTCACAAATTAAATCTCAGACGACAATTCCTATATACACACAGACTCATGCTGTGTTGGTAGGCACAAAACACAGGCTGCCCCTTTCCTGGGTTATCAATTCTTACAGAACTAATGCTTTTTTCAAATGTGCTGCCATTTTCCTCTCTTTTCTTTCAAAGTGATTTCTGCTAAATGCTACCCATCACAATTAAAAAGAAGCTGTCCTTTTCTTTCAACTGCAAGTCTTACTTTTCAACAGCAACACAAATTAAATCTCTGTCAACAATTCTTCTCTGCACACAGACTCATGGTTTGATGGTAGGCACAAAACAGTATTCCTCATTGTTACCAGTACACATTAACTTATGGTGAAAACATACTCCATAATATTTTACATATTCAAAACAGTTAAATATCTCCCAAAACAGAAAATGTAAATCACAACTTTAAACAAATAATCACAATTCTTTTTTTTATATCTAAATTAACCACAAATACCCCCTCTCAAACTCATAACTCACCTTTAAAATTAGTTAGTTGTGAAAGAAATGTGGCAGTCACACAGCAGTTTATCAGACCAGAATCTCTGAGCTGAACACCTCTCTCCTCTCAGCAGAACCAGTTAATGGCACAGTTTCCCTCTCTTTTTTCACACATATACATGTTAATTTCAAATCTCAGTGCTTCCCACATTTTTTCAAATGAAATTACACATTTCTATTGGTTGAAAACTTCAACCCCTTTCCAAATGTACCCTTCCCCCAACTTGACTTCTGCCTGCTACCATAGCGACAGGTCATGGAACACAGGTGTGAGCAGAGAGGTCAGAAGTTCAGCAGACAATGTTTCATTTCCAAAGAGCAAGAGTGCTTGACTTTTCAAACCTAACAGCAAATCCAAACTAATGTTCTTTGTTCACACATTTTTCTGAACCAAAACAAAACATGCTTTTTAAAATTTAAACATACAGCCTAGTTTTTAATGTAGAATGGTTTGAAACAGCCAATGAGTTCTTTTTATAAAAAAAAGTATGTGTGCCCCCATTTTTCAACTGTCTTTCATTTCTTTTTGCCTTTCTACTGAAAGACACCTCCTGAGTGCATCCAGATCTCCTTTGAAGATGTTCACAGTGTGGATTGTAGGTCACAGCTATGTCTTCTGGAGTGAAAAATTTGCAGAAAAAAGAGGTATGGTGAGAGACCTTGCTTTGCCAAATGTAGACATTAAATGGATTGGTCAGAGAGGGTTAAAGTGGCACCAATTAATGCCTTTGGTGAAAACCTTTCTACATCTCCCAAAGCCTAACCTTATTATTGTGCACTGTGGTGGAAATGACCTAGGCACTTTAACTGGGGTAGGTCTGGAAATGCTTAAAGGACACCTTTGTGCAATTGATGTCGCTTTTTCCTCAATCTGCCTTCGTATATTCTAACATATGCCAAAGGCAAAAGTGGAACTGGTCCAACCAATTTTGTCCGCAGATTGACAAAGCAAGGAAGCACGTCAACAAATCTATTTCTGCTTTCCTCAGAGACTATGGTATGGGTTCTATATACCACAACAACTTGCGTTACAACATGCAAGACATTTTTAGAGGAGATGGTGTACACTTCACTGATGAAGGCAACAGAGTCTTCCTCTTGAACTTTAGACTCTGCATCGGTACTTACTTGTAGGTACCAAAAAACCAACAATAAACACAAGGGCTCTTTTTAGAGCCACCTTATATCTAAACACTTAAATGCGATTTTTTATTATTTTTTTTTTTTAAAGTTTTTTTTCGGGTGCGCGCTGGGTGCGCGCACGCGGCGATTCAAAATATAAATCTTTTTTTTTTCCCTACAAGGTCCTACTGTGACCCCCTTACAATGCCTAGTGGGTCAATATCTCCCCACTCTGCCCCCTTTTCAAGTTCTCCCCCTTTGTTTATCACCCCCTCTTTATGCGAGAGACAAAATGGCGGCCGCCGCTTCCTGATTTCCACCGATTCAAATGTTTACTGACATCTAAGAACCAATCAGAAGTGCGCTCGCGATCGGCAAGGTGCGCGCACAGGACTTGCTCACTGCGCGCACGGTACGCGCGTACAGATATATATATTGATTTAAATGCTAATTTTTCAGGAAATACTGAACAGATTTACACCAAACCTGCAAAAGGCACTTCATGGACCTTATGGCTACCTCTCTGCCAAATTTCACATAATTCTGTTCAGCCGTTCGGGCTGTAGCTGCGACTAAAGTCCCTATGGGAAAATGCATGGGGAAAACGCGTTTTGGGACCCCCCTTTTTTCTCAGCCCCTGCTTGACGAATCCCCCCGAAACTTTCAGGGTAGGAGCTGAGCGGAGCGCCCCATTAGTTTTGAAAATTTCGCGAGGATTCGTCAACCGGCGCCAAAGTTATTCTAAATAGAATTTTGAGATTTCCTATGGAAACACGGTCCTAACTATAACTACCTACTGGCGACCGCCAGTAGGTTATATATATGTATATATATATATATATATATATATATATATATATATATATATATATATATATATATATATATATATATATATATATATATTTATATATATATATATGTTCTGGAAAAAAAACAAAGGTTACATAGGCGTTATAGTTAGGCTCACATTTCACTCGTACAAATCCAGAGAAATTCAGCAGTTATTGTTACCTGAGCTAACTAACTTACGCCGCACAATGCACTGCTTATGACCTCACATATTGTGTCACTCATGACATGTTCTGTGACAACACTGATGACATCACTGATGTCATCCATGCAACCACACACACCCATTCATTCCCCTATACAGCCTTTCACATGCCCACACAACCATTCACAGACCCATACAATTACCTACACAGTCACTCACTCAACCATAGAGCCGTTCATTCACACACCCACTTGCCTGTACTGACACTTACACATCCACTCACTCACTGATACAGCTACTCATATAACCAGACGCTCACCTATACAGCCACTCACTAACCTATACAACAACTAACACATCCGCTTATTCACCTATACAGCCACTCACACACCCACTCACCCATACATGCACTCCGACACACTCACACATCCACCTATGTACCCATTTACACATCCATACAAGCACTCCAACATATGCTCACTCCTCACCCATACAGCCATTCACACAGAAACTCTCCAATACAGCCACTCACACACAAACTCACAACGAAACACCTACTCTGACATTCATTCACCCAGCCACTTAAACACCTAGTCAATTACTCATACAGCCATTCAGATTATTCACCGACCCACCCACCCATAGTCACTCACACGCCCACTCACCTACCCATCCAGCCACTCACACATACAGCACCGATGCACCCAACTACACACTCACCAATACAGCCACTCACTTATCCACCCAGCTACATACACACCCACTTATATACACACACAGCCACTCAGACACCCACAGTTGTACAGCCACTCACATAACATATGTTAGCACTAGTATCCCTCATTAGTTGTACACCTAGTATACTAATTTAACTTTTGTAGTAGCTTATTATAAATGTTTAACAATCCATAAACTTTTGGAAAAAATATACTCATTGGATGATGTCAGTAATGTAATTTGAGATGTCATCAGTGATGTCACTGACCATGTTATGAGTGATGCAATATGTGAGGTCATAAGCAGTGCATTCCGGGGGCGTAAGTTATAGTTAGCTCAGGTAACTATAACTACGGATTTTCTATAGTTCTGTCCAAGTGAAATATGAGCCTAACTAGAACGTCCTTGTAACCTTTGTTTTTTTTTCGGTGTATGTGTATATGTATATATATATATATATATATATATATATATATATATATATATATATATATTCACAGAAAAAACCATAGGTTTCAGGGGTGTTATAGTTAGTTGGCCATTTCACTCGTACAACACCATAGAAATTCCTCCGTTATAGTTAGTTCTGCTAACTATAACTCGCGCGCCCGCAATGCACTGCTGATGATGTCACATATTGCATCATTCATGACATGGTCACTGACATCACTGATGAATCACTGATGACATCTCAAATGACATCACTGATGACATCATCCACGTGACAATATGATACACCTCATCTTACACTAGTATAACCTTTCACCACTCACTGTAAAATACATTGTACCATATTTGAAACCATTGACACACCAATACCAGTTACTACATACCGACTCAATGATTCCTAAGTCAACACACACAACTACCCATTCAACAACAGAGACAGTGATGCACACATTCACATAGTTTAGTTACTAATCCATGTATTAAGTGAGACACTTTTAATTACTCACTTAAACAGTCAGACAGCTACTAAATCCTACATCCAGACAGTTATATATCCACTCAATCTTCAATACAGATTGGTATATATATAATACATATTAAAATTTCAAACTAAACCACATTCACTGGATGATGTCATACTCACTCTACTACTCTCTACTACTCTATACCACTCTACTACTCACTCTCTACTAATCTCTACTACTCTCTCTCTACTACTCAATCTCAACTACTCACTCTACTACTCTCTACTACTCTCTCTCTACTACTCTCTCTCTACTACTCACTCTCTACTACTCTCTACTACTCACTCTCTAGAACTCACTCTCTAGAACTCACTCTCTACTACTCTCTACTACTCACTCTCCACTACTCACAATCTACTACTCTCTCTCTATTACTCTCTATTACTCACTCTCTACTACTCACTCTCTACTACTCACTCTACTACTCTCTACTACTCATTCTCTGCTACTCTCTCTACTACTCTCTACTACTCACTCTCTACTCTATTACTCATCCTCTACTCTCTACCTCTCTCTCTACTACTCTCTACCTCGCTACCTCTCTCTACCTCTTTCTACATGCACACATATGCACATATATATATATGCATATGCATTGATATATATGTATGTGTATTACCTACTGGCGGTCGCCAGTAGGTAGTTATAGTTAGGACCCTGTTTCCATAGGAAAACCGCAACATTCTATTTGGAATAACTTTGGCGCCGGTCGACGATTCCTCGCGAAATTTTCAAAACTAATGGGGCACTACACTCCGCTCCTACCCTGAAAGTCTCGGGGGGATTCGTCAAGCGGGGGCTGAGAAAAAAGGGGGGTCCCAAAACGCGTTTTTCCCATGCATTTTTCCATAGGACCTTTAGACACAGCTACAGCCCGAACGGCTGAACAGAGTTACTTGAAATTTGGCAGAGAGGTAGTGTACAGGTCAAGGAAGTGCCTTTTGTAGGTCTGGTGTAAATCTGTTCAGTAGTTCCTGAGAAAATAGCATTTAAATCAATATATATATCTGTGGCAGCTTACGGTGCGCTTACCGTGCGCTTACGGTAAGCTTACCGTACGCGTACGGTGCCGTGCGAGAGCGCGATTCTGATTGGCTGTTATATCTTAGTAAACATTCGAATCGGTCGAAACCAGGAAGCGGCGGCCGCCATTTTCTCTCTCGCACTCTGAGGGGGGGAGGAAAAACAAAGGGTGAAAACATGCAAAGGGTCAGGTTAAACAGCTCCCAACCACCTAGTCTTGATCATGGTGTCCAAAAAGAACCCCCCAAGCAAAAATTTCAATTTAGTTTTTTTTCGAAAAAACGCCGATTACGCTTACGGTACGTAAAAAATAATTTTAAAAAAACCAATAACCACACTTTCCCACCCCCGTGTGCAAATGGTGCCCGCAGTGCACCATTTGTGCATGGCATATAACATAATTGAACATTTAATAGATTACCTTTCATAACGAAGGGCATAATATGTTCTCCGTGAGCGGACGGTGCGCGAAGCGCATCGTGCGTACATTGCCCATCCAGCGTAACGTGCAACGTGCAATCCTCTGCTGATGACATATGTGTCTTTATGAAAAAAAAATATTTGTAATATATGTATAGCTAAAATTTAATGGAAGAAGACATGGGCAAATAAGTGTCTAAATACAGTATTAGCATCAGCAGAGGATTGCAGTCGCGTGAGTTATAGTTGCCTGCACTAACTATAACGGGGGAATTTCATTGGTTTTTTATGAGTAAAATCTCCAGCTAAGTATAACATGTGTGAAACCTATGGTTTTTTCAGTGAATATATATATACATACATATATAAACATATATATAATCTGCATACATATATGCATGCCTATGCATGTTATGTACATGAAAGTTTGAAAACACTAATAAAAGCAAAGCTAAAAAGCCACCTAATTACAAACAGAATTGCTTTAACTCAAACAAGGGCGAGACCTATTTGCTTGTTTACTTTGGTTCCATCAAGAAGGCATTCAGATGTGTCACACATTTGCCATAAATTCTGAATGGTAGCACTCTAGTTGCTCATTAGATCACTGTAGTAAAGCTACTGCTCACCAGGGAAGTCTGCTGCTGGTATTCAAAGTGCATTTTTCAGTCTGCATGTCAGAATGTTTTTATGAAATAGAAGAGGATTTGAGAAGTCAAAATGTGCTCTTATTTTTCTTTCTGCAGCACTAATCATAATTTTCATGGCAAAATGAACACCCTCATTTTGTTCCTTTGCAAATTAAATGTTTTAAGTGTTACCACTTTATTCCAATCAAGGTGGCTTCAGGTGAGCCATACTTTTGTCATAAGTAAGGCTGTTAGCGCTCTAGTTGTTCTATAGAACACTCTGGGACATTCTGTCATTGGGCTATACTTAGGCTACATCTGGGTGATATTTGTGCTACATTTGGGCTCTTTTGTCTGTGGTGGCCATCTTGGGAGACTTATTTGTTATGAAGTTTCCTAATTTCCTCATTTACTACAGTTTTCTCGGTAGGAATTCTTTCAGTTTTTTAATTTGATTCCAACAAGAAGGTATTCATATGTGTCACACATTTGCCATAAATTCAGAATGTTAGCACTCTAGTTGCTCATTAGATCACTGTAGTAAAGGTACTGCTCACCAGGGAAGTCTGCTGCTGGTATTGAAAGTGCATGTTTCAGTCTGCATGTCAGAATTTTTTAAAGAAATAGAAGAGGATTTGAGAAGTCACTCAAAATGTGCCCTAATTTTTTTTTCTGCAGCACTAATCATACTTTCTATGGCAAAATGAACCCCCTCATGTTGTTCCTTTTTAAATTAAATGTTTTAAGAGTTACCACTTTGTTCCAATCAAGAAGGCTTCAGGTGTTCCATATGTTTACCATAAGTAGAACTGTTAGCGCTCTAGTTGTTCTTTGGAACACTCTGGGAAGCTGCAGTAGAACACAAAGGAATCAACTGACATGCTCTGCCCTTGTTGGATGTACATGTTTTACTGAGAATGTGAGACTTCATTCTCACATGACTGAGAAAGATAATGTGAATTTACCGAAAATATGCTCTCAGGTTAGCTTATAGATCACCTTCCAAACCTCTGTGGGAAAAGCATGAGAAAATATTTTTGTCTCAAACATGATTCATGATATCCCAGCAGAAGGCTTTTTCACATGATAAAATCACCTTAGACCATACCACAATTCCTAAAATGAGTATGGTACCATAAACAAATGATTTATAATGTAACTAAAGTCCTAAAACCTCTATTAACTGCAATGCTTTTTAATGAGGTGCTATCATGTATATTGGTCCCAAGATGGCTGCCAACACTTCTTGGATGAAGTGCTGACAGCCAATCAGATCTCACGATGAGATGTGTGGTTAGGCTCTGCCCAGATATATATGTGATTTTACTTTCTCAGGAACTACTGAACGGATTTACACCATTTAAGCAAAAGGCATGAGTCTGAACTGAGGACTAACTTTCTGCCAAATTTGGTGTAATTCCACTCAGCAGTTCGGGCTGTAGCTGCGGCTAAAGGTCCTATGGGAAATTGCATGGGGAAAACACATTTTGGGACCCTCCTTGTTTCTTGGCCCCTGCTTCACGAATCATCCCGAGACTTTCAGGATAGGAGCGGACCGGAGCTGGCCAAAAGTTTTGAAAATTTCGCGAAGATTCGTCAATCGGCGCCAAAGTTATTGGGAATAGAATGTTGAGGATTTCCTATGGAAAATAGGTCCTAACTATAACTACCTACTGGCGACCGCCAGTAGGTAATATATATATATATATATATATATATATATATACACATGTACATATATATACATATGTATATATACATCTTCAGAACAACTTGGCAGTATCCCCCACCAGAGTATCCACAGCACAGAGAGATTCCACAGCAAGGTAATTTGACTATTGTTTATTTCATTTTCTTCAGACACCAAGTGCAAAACAACAGGGACGGTCGACGTGTTTCGGCGAATGCCTTCAACTGGACTATGAATATGTATGTGTGTTTTCAAGTAACCTTGAAGAAGTGGAATCAGACCTCAGTTCTATTGCCAGCAGTACCTGTTCAGGAGAGAGTGGATCAGACATAGGACCAACATTAATTCCAAACAACATATCTCCATCTGAAGAATTGGGTTTTTTAGTGGAGGATCGTCGCCAGACCTTGCGACAAACCACTCAATCTACGAGAGGACAAAACGAAAGAACGAATGTAGAAAACAAAGACGTAAAGCAAAAAGGAGGAAACAACAGAGGAAAATGGAGAAACACGAAAAAGAGAAACTAGACAACGAAGTAACCATGGATAACACGGTGATAAATTTGACCAACATTAATCTAACGCAAGCAGAAATTAAGATACTATCTTTGGGATTATCATTCTGCCCCAAAAGCCGTTTCAAATATGTTCAAACCCGAATAGATATGTTCAAATTCATAAGGAAACTGAAATTGTTAAAACATTTCAAACTAAATAAAGCAACAAATACAGCTGCAAGAATAGCTACTTATGACACACCCAACATACGACTGGCCGCCAGTGATGTTACCAACCTTAAAACTCTATATGCCCTTGATACCAACGTGGATGAGGTTGAGTGTTCAACTCAGGAACAACTACTAAACCTAGGCACCAGTAGCAATTCATCCATCATGAGTCCATTTCGACCTAACTCCACATTCATCCCACTTATGCCCAGAGACGCATTGGATGTTTTTAGTGACTGTGTTATCCAAGATCTCAAAACACTAAACAAAAAGATTTTTGCTAAGAATAAACATCTTTCCTACCAGAACCAGCAATACTTCATATTAATGAAAAAACTGAAGAATGAGACTGAGGTCATCATATCCAAAGCTGACAAGGGAGGTAACATCGTGTTGTGGGCCAAAAATCTTTACTTACTAGAAGCATACCGCCATTTAGATGATGAACAATGTTATAGGAGGACGAACGCCAATGACACAAAGAAATTGAAAGACCAAATTCATGGTGAACTTGGACAATGGAAGAGAGCTGGCCTGATCAACAAAAATGAATACAACTATTTGAAAGTTGAGTTTCCTACTAATGTGGCCTTATATTTTGTCCCAAAAGTACACAAACAACAAACTCCTATTCCAGGAAGACCGATCATCTCTGCTCAACGCAGCTTATGTGAAAACATATCCAAATATGTAGATTTCTTTCTTCGTGAATTCGTTGAAGAACTACCATCTTACATCAAAGATACAGGACATTTTCTCTCCACCATACAGACTATACCCTGGCAAGAGGGATATTTGTTCATTGTCATGGATATTTGTTCCTTGAACACTAGTATACCCCATACTGATGGCTTACAGGCAGTGAGATACTATCTGGGGAAGAGAGACATTATTTTCCTCCAACACAATGCCATGTTAGAACGCATGATTGAACTATGTCTATACAATAACTATTTCATGTTCAACAATGAGCTATTCCAACAGCTCCAGGGCGTGGCGATGGGGGCATGCTTCTCCCCTAGCTACGCGTGTTTACACGTTGGCTGGTGGGAGGATCATGTCCTCAAACATACATACGGTGAAACATACAGGGCTCATGTTATACAGTGGTGGAGATTTATTGACGATATATGCATTATTTGGAATGGCTCAATTGAATCAGCTAACGAATTTGTAAAAATGGTTAATGCAAATGATTTAAATTTAAAATTCACTGCTCAAATCAGTACAGAAAAAGTGGAATTCCTGGCTGTAGTAATGTACATTAGTGACAACAAGATACAGACTAAACTACATCGCAAAAACACAGCGGGTAATTCTATACTCCATGATCACAGTTCCCATCCCCACCATTTACTCAAAAGTATTCCCTACGGAGAGTTTTTGCGCATTAGACGCATATGTAGCTTGGAATCTGACTGCAACATCTGTCTAGCTGAATCCTTTTCAAGATTCCTAGCTCGGGGATACAAAAGAAATGACTTAGAACGGGCTATGGAGAAAGCAAAAATGATGGATCGTAGTGCATACCTGGCTACTGTCAGCAAAACCACTACTCATACCACGACTGACAATGAAAACAATGTACCCAACAAGGGGGATTCGTTGCGCTTTATCACTACTTTTAGTAGTCAAGATAAAGATATAAGGAAACTTATATACAAACATTGGCCTATAGTGAAAACGGATCTGACCATGTCTCAAATGGTTCCAGACCTACCCCAAATTACTTTTCAAAGAGCACCCTCTATGAGGGATGCTCTGGTGAAAACCAGCCCGGAGGTAACCATCACTAACACCTGGTTATCCAAACGCAAAGGTTTTTATAAATGCAGCTCGTGTCGAGCATGTAAATTCGGCATTAACACCTCTGAGTTTACAAGTGCCTTTGATCATACCCCTATTAGCCTTAGAGGTCTGTTCACATGTAAATCAGACTATGCAGTATATGTACTTGAGTGTTCTTGCAAACTCAAATATATTGGCAGCACGAAATTACAGGTATTCACCAGGATCCTTCAACATCTACGTGCTATAGTCAATTCTGACTCCAGTTACCCTGTTGCACGACACTTCAAATTAGTCCATCACAACAATTTAAACGATCTCAAATATTATGTGATAGACACAGTACCTAAATTACCGAGAGGTGGCAACAGGGAAAAACTCCTCAGGCAGTTAGAAAACCAATATATACTGCTTCTAGACACTAAGATGCCTAATGGACTCAACACAGGGGAGGACATGCATAATTTCCTATGAACTATACACGTAAAGGGTTTGAGGTTTTCACTAACCTTACAAGTTTCCTTACATCATTTAAAAACATTTAAAATCATGTAGTTTTATCTTGATGTTATGTACCTTCTTCTCCTCAGATGTACCCCCTGTTTCCTCTGTTTCCCTCATTATACGCTGCTAATGGGTTGCCACTTTGCACATAGTTTTAGTCTTATCAGTACTGTTGCATCTGCACTTTACTATATGTAAGTTTTGATGTACTGTATGAAGCACTAGCACTTTATAGACATTTTGTGTCAATAATCATACTATAGGTTTTAATATTTATAATTGGAATTTTATCCAGTTTATAGATATTCCCCATCTACGATATAATCCCGAGATTCTTGGCACTTGCACTCCTATTGGATAGCTATACACTACATAGATATGTATATGCATTATATCGACAGTCCATTTAGTTGGGGATTAACCTAGTACATCAGTGCACGCTACTTCGAAGTATTTTACACATCGTTAAGTAAGTTGATCTCTATCCGGCTATTTGAAGTATCAATAACTCCTTGCACTACTTAGACTAATCCATTTATGCAGCCAATGACCCATGCATGACAGCGTATTGATTTTCATGATAAGGATTTTTTACTGATATGTTTTCAGGGTCTCTCTAGCTATGACTTCCATAATGATTTATGTTTTATTGTAAGTAATTTTAAAGGCTTCCCCCATTTGTAAATGTGTATTTTTTAGTCATATAATTGGGGCCAATTGCAGATGATTATTTATGATCCCCATTTTTTATGTATTTAGTAATGGAATTTTATGCAGTGTACTCCACAGGGCTCTCTCGAAATAATTGCACTTTCTTTATAAACTAGCAGATTTAAAATTGTAAGATGAAATCATGGGTATACGAGAGTATCTTTTTCATGTTTACCTTGTGGAGTCGAATATTTTGCTGTTTTGTATGCTATCATTCCATTGGTTACCGAAGGAGGAAGTCAAACACCCTATAGTATATAGCAGGTGATAGGTTCACCGGTGGTCATGTGATCAAGGCCGTGGCAACGCGGCCGAAACGCGTCATGCCATCCGACATGGAATAAACTTTTGCACTTTAAATCTACGGCGTGCTGTGGTCTGTACCCGTTTCCAGTATTCATTGGATTGTTGGGGAACTTGTTCTGTACATATATATATATATATATATATATATATATATATATATATATATATATATATATATATATATATATATATATATATATATATATATATACACACACACACACACACATATATATATATATATATACATATATATGTATTTATTTATTTTTTCCTAGTAAAAGAAAGTAAAGGTAGTATGACATTATATTTATGGGGAAAATGTTAGTAACAACATGACATTTTAAACTACAAAAAGCCCCACCAAAATTCATGAGTTATAGTTAATGGAAATACCTATAATACATACCATGAAGTAATGATCACTCATGCCCCCGCTTTGAACTATGTTGTTGTTGTCCACAAATAATGCCATTTCAGATGTCAGCCCTAATGTCATCGATGCTGTCACTGAACATAAATAGAATGATGTAATATGAGAGGGTATAAGCAGTGCAGGCACGCTGAATTCACCCTCAAACCTTGAACTCTGTGCCCCATTATTTTTTCACTCTCTGTTTTCACCTTGCACTACTTCTTACTCTGTGCCATTCTCTTTCTCAAATAGCACTCCCTCAAACACTGTAATTTTCTTCTTTTCATTGAATTTCCATATAGTGGCACCTATGACTCCTTCAAATTTCAGTGCAAGTTGAATGTGAACAATAAAACCTACTTCAAATTAACCCATACGTTTCATTTTGCTATATTTGTACCATTCCAATCGTGTTGGCACTATAGAGTATTTCAAATGTGGAGTAGTTACAGCGTGGACAATTAATGTGCAGCTAAATACTCAATGTTCATCTGTTTTTCTGCAACGAGATTCTGGATTATATTTTGTTTTTTGTAAGTATTTTACACATTTTTTAAAAACACATTAGCCTATAACCAATGTAAAGGGATGTAGTTCAAATTATTTGACTCCTGGCACTGAACCAAGCACATTCAATAGACATACATTTTAATGCAACAGATGTTGATAGTAAAGGTACAGCTAGAAGTAAGTTTCATATTCATGACAGACTGACAATATTTATTTCAATTTTGCAACATTATAATCACCCCAGATATTAGCGATTTTTTAAAAAAAAAATTGTTTATCTCTAGGAGTAAACATGTATACCATATATCCATATGCAATTTCTGCTGTCTGCAGGGTATGCATTAATACAGAGAATCCATCAAAATAATATACAAACATGTAACAATAAGAATCAGTCAAGAGGTATTATACATCTTACAATGATACAAATACATAGCAGAGAGGGTAAAAAAAAAATAAAGAATAAAGTTAATACATATCTGAGAGAAAAAAGGATAGCATAATACTACCATGACGTTTTTACTGTTCTATATTTTCCATAGGCCCCCAAATTTGGTAGAATTTCTACCCAGAGCTAGTATCCCTGCTCTTAGATGTAGCCATTTCTCTTTTATATATTTCTCTTACCGTTGCCCACCATTCCATTAGGCGGGGTCTTAGAAATCCAAGCCTGGGCAATACATAATCGAGCTGTTACTATGATGATGGAGAAAAGAGATCTTAATCCAAGGTCCGATCTTGCCTTATATCCCAGCATACTCTCTATTCCCGTTAATTGCATATTAATAGCTAAATCTTCTCCTACTATTTCTGAAACATCTTCCAAGAATAAACCCCGTCTGGGCACGTAGCAAACATCTGTAGGCTATCTGCAGCAACCAATCCACATTTGGCGCATTTCCCCTTGTCACTTATGATTGACCCATTATCAGAAGCCCATCTGGCTATTCGTTCCGGAGTATATTATAGCATACATATAGTTTTAAACTGTTGCAATTTTAGATTGGTAGAGTATACTGCCTCATCTAATGTCCCTAATGCGTTTTCAATATCTGCAGAGCTGATAACCTTCCCCAAGAGTTCACTCCATTTAGATGCTAGCTTCAGACTATCATTATCCCTGAATTGAAAGATTAACTGATAGACCTTACTGATAGTCAATTTTGTATTTGAGTTCAAATAGGTCAGCATATCAGATCCCACAGGTTTTCCTATGTCTCTACACCCCCATAAGCAATCTCTAATATGTAAATACTTGTAAAACATATGTTTAGGGGGGCCAGATACCCTCTGTAGATCTTCAAAGGTACGAAACCTATTTGCAATATATAAATGCCCAAGCTGACTAATCCCGTATCCAGCCCATAGTTTAGCTTGGGTATCATGGAAAATATCCGGGAGCATAGGATTGACCCAAAGCGGGACACTAGGATGCATTAAGGGCAGGGAGTATTTAGCTACAATCTCTTGCCAAAGGTAGGCTATGTCTCTAAGAGTCTTGAACCCTACTCTTTTAAAGTAATTTGGGTAATTTATCTTGTATAAGAACATTCTGCTATCGTTACCAACTGTGAGGCAATATCAACAATACTGTCTAATAGGGGAGAGAAGGTCACATATTCATCCTGCAAAAGAGGCTCAAAAATATAGTTTAAAATCAGGGAGGTGGAACCCTCTATATTTTTATGGGAGCTTTAAGTATCGTATTGCACGCCGCGGTTGTTTATAGCCCCATATAAAGCTACTAATTGCTCCCTCAAGTTTTTAAAAATAATAATTTGGGACTCGTAGTGGTATTGCCCTAAACAAATATAGAAATTTGAGTAAGACGATCATTTTGACAATATTACAACACCCTATAATACTGATTGGTAGTGTATGCCAAATCTTCATTTTAGAAATCACAAATTTTAGCAACGGATCATAGTTCAACCTTATAATCTGTCCCAAGTCTGAAGTAATCTGTACCCCTACATAAGTTGCTGCTGCTGAGCAAGACCCAATACTATTCTGTTGGTTTGATAATTAAGAAGGGCCTGCGTCTTATTTACATTTAATTCATAGCCAGAAAAAAAAACATATGTTCTGGCCTCTGTCTGGATTGCATCTATAGCCTTGATTGGATCTGCGGAAAAGACAGCTTTGTCATCCACATAAGCCATTATTTTCAATTCAACAGATCCTAGATGGATCGGCAAGATAGATACATTGGCAATAAGTGATCCTATAAAAGGTTCTATATACAAAGCAAAAAGTAAAGGGGAAAGAGGGCAGCCCTGCCGAGTACCCCTAAGTATCATAAAAGGAGTGGACTGCAGCTGTAGGTAAATTAGTTTAGCCTATGGGTGTTTTATACAAAGCTCGAAATCATCCATAAAAACAGCAATGGATGTTATACTCGTAAGTGTGGCCAAAAGACATTTCCATGTTACACGGTCGGAGGCTTTTTCTGCGTCAAGCATGACCATTCCCATATCTCGCTTGAACTTGGGTGCAGCATCAAAAGCGACTAAGGTAGCGTTCACATGTGCTGTTATATTCCTACCGTGGATAAAACTGTATTGTTGATCAGAAACTAGTTGTGCCATAAGAGGCGCCAGGCGCATTGCCAATATTTTTGCAAAAATGTTAGCATCTGCATTAATGAGCGAGATTGGGCGATATGACCCACATTCTTCCTTTGGTTTATTTGTTTTTTAAAAGAAAACACTGTTTGTCATATCCCACGATCCATGATCTTTCCCATAAAAGGAATCAAATTATCCTTAAATATTTTGTAGAACTCTACCGGTATAGCATCTTCCCCTGCTGCTTTGCCAGAGGGAAGGCCCCCTATGGCAGAAGCTATTTCCTGAGACTTAATATCTAGGTTAAGTGACTGTATCTGTTCCTCTTCAAGTCTTTGTACAGTATTGCAAAAGTTACAGCTTTCTACATATTCGATAAATTTACTTCAGTCAAACATATTGGGGCTGCTGTACAGTTTTTTTATATACCGGGCAAATTGTTCTTTTATCCTCTCTGGCTGCGTGTATAGTATCGCCCCATCTCCTTTAATACCTTTTATCTCTCGCTCTGCTTTTTTATCAGAGAGCTGGTGTGCCAATACATTCTCTACTTACTCTCCATATGCAGAGCCCTGTTTTTGTTATATCTAGCCTCAATCTTATTTTTAAGAGCCCTCCCCAGCATAGCCCATTTCTAAATCAATAGCAGGTATGTTTGTGAATACGTTTGTGAAGTACCTTGCAGACAGAGCCCTTGCCTAATTTCTTCAGCGTGTACTATTTCTAGTTGCTGAATAACTTGCCAAGCAGATCTGGTAGACAGGTTCTTGCTTCTATTTTGCCTAAACACATATTGGATGACTCCTCTTATATAAGCTTTAAGTGAGTCCCATACTATGAAGAAAGAGGCAGAAACTTCGTTGTCTAAAAGAATATTCCTGAGATTATTCTTGATGAGTGTTACATATTCCATATCTGCTAACAGATACCGAGAAAAAGAAAACAAACGTGCTTGCTTATTATCTGGGCCTAACGAGAATGACAATAATATAGGATTGTGATCAGAAATTATCTTAGGACATACTTCACAATTAGCTATGTTCCAAATCCTACTGTTGACTAAAAACATGTAAATCCTCAAGTAATGCTTATGAAGTGTACTATAAATGTATATCCAGGTTGTAGAGGGAATAAAGACCACCAAGGATCGCTGAGGCAGTGCAGTCGAGCCATTTCCAAAATTGCGGACCTTACTTTCCTCATTCTAGCGGAAGAGCCACGATTAGTTGATTCCAAGCTTGAGTTAATGATACAATTGAAATCACCCATAACAATTAGTTCTCCCTGCCATTCTAATAATTCTAGTTATAGCATTTCAAACATTTGCGGCTCATTGATGTTTGGCCCATACACAGTACATAGCACATATTTGTGGTCGTGGACCAGTACCTGTACAATTATCCATCTACCTCGAGTATACTGGGAGGCTCTGAGCAAGGTGTAATCAAGCGATTTATCAATTAAAATTGCAACCCCCCTGATAGAAACCGTCTGTGATGTGCACTCCATTATCTTAGGATCTAATTGTTTGATTAGCTGTCTATCTTTACATGGCAAGTGTGTTTTTCAATAAGAGCAGCAATGTGATGCTTATAAATTCGCAACTCTTGTCGTACCATCTGGCGTTTATTAGCAGAGATAAGCCCAGACAAAATACAGCATAGACATTTCATTATCCCCATTGTATAATAAATTTTATTCATAAGGCCAGAAATCCATATATCTGTCTAGCTTCTACTTTTGTATCTAAGCAGAGAAACAACAACATAAAAAGCGTTTATATGAGCTTTATCTGCATTCCCTCTGGAAACTAGTATAGCACATACCAAAGATGACTCTTCTGTTCACTCCTTTTGAATTTTTTTTAGTTACCCCCACCACCCCAATAACCATGACCCAAACCCCAGGCCCCACCCACCCCGATTCCCCGCCCAGTACCTAAGAGAAGGAATCACCCCAGTCGGACTGTCGATAATGCTGACAGCCAGAAGAGAGCATATGCACCCCCGGGTGCTACCCACTATTCATTTATCACCTCAAGACTCAAGTGATGCAGAAGATAATAAAGATAGTAAAAGATAATAAAAAAAAAGAGAGAAGAAAAAACCCTTCCAGTGATGGAAAGAGCCATATAACGACAGGAAAAAAAAAAGAAAGACCAGACTCCCGTGACCCCCAGCTCTATGCTTTGTGCGTCTTTGTGCGTCTATATTTAAACATTTTGTCTCTTTGGCCCCTTCTTTTTTTTTCTATCTTTAACAAGCTCCTGCAGCAAAAGCTTGAGCATACAGAAGGCATTATCCACCATCCAGTAAAAATCTGGGCGGGTCTTCCTTCCCGGGGACCCCCAAGAGTTAAGAATCTGCTGGACCTCACTTGCCATTTGTTTATTCCAAGTATGTGCACCACCTATCACTTTTAGGCGGGCCCGTTCCTGAAGAAACACTTGCGCGCGCGCTGCTTTCATAGGGTCAATCAGCTGATGAAGTTGTCATCGTTTCTCCATTGTCTCTCTGCAAAGATATGATCTAACAAAGAATGACAGTGAGTTTGTCATACCTGGGCGAGCCCAAAAAAACCAGCTTGCCTTAACAAAAAATTACCAAAATAAATAATCATTGGACATGGGTTTCGTTGATTGGCTCGAGATTCTTGGCTCAGAAATAGTGGAGGCCTGTGAGCTCTTCGAATCTGAGAGTCCCAGTCGCAGTCAGAAAGATCAGTAAATGTCTTCTTGAACAACTGGACAATGTATGCACGAGGGTCAGTCCCTTCTTTTTCCTCAAGAATTCCCCAAACTCTCAAATTACTCCTTTAATGCCTATTCTCAAGGTCTTCAACTTATCCTTAAGTACTTGAAGCTATTCATCATGCAGTTTGACTGTTTTTGCTATGGCTGCTGTTGTATCATCAGTGTCTGCTACACCTTGCTGCAGTTCAGTAATGTCCTTTGTTAGACCCGCTACCTTCCCCGAGACTTCCGACAAGACTTGCTGTATCCGGCTACTGTCTACCCTAGCTTGGCTGAAGTACCCCTGTGTTTCTGTTCTCTGGTCACGGAGCACTTGCGAAATTGTAGACAACGAAGGTTCATCACTAGAAGCAGCACCAGCCTCTGTTGTAAGAGAAGTGATATTATTAGAGCAGAGGCCCACAGCAACCTCCACCTCATTTTCTGGCTGGAGGCTGTTGAGTGCCCCCTGGCCTTGGATCTCACTGCCCGGGACTATGGCTGCGGGGGACAAAGTAACGCTGATGGGTAGTGAACCTGATATGCTTGAGATTAGAGCTCATACTTCCCCCTTGGCAGAAACCCACTTCCGGAGAGGGCTCACCTTGCCAGCTACTTTACCATTAGCCTGCAACCTTGTAGTGCTGCATGAAATTGCTGAGCATTCCTTTGTTTTACCTACATATTTAATATGTTTCTTTTTGATATTCACTTTTTTGCCAACAGTATGCAGTACATCTACCTGCTTTACCACTAGAATGTCATTTGGAATAGTAGGAGCACTAGCAGTATTTATCAGACCCCCCCAGAGTCAAGGTAGGTGAGGGAGTAGGCAGTGGAGTGGACAAAGGAGTAAAGGAAGTTAAAACTACTTCCTCTTCTGCAGAATTGCTACCTACTGAAACAGTACAGTACAGTACTGACACCCAGCAGTCCCCCCGTTAGACCCAAGTCTGTGTCATTGTTCTCAGAGTAAGCCTATTGCCTACTGGCTCGATCTTTCACGTGTCCCAAAGGATCTCTCCCTTAAATCAGTTGATCAGAATCAGAGCCCCCTCTCAATAGATTTGAAGCTTCCACAACACTAATAGTTTCCATTAAGTCATTTCTCGCAGGTCTAACAGGGCTCAGCGAAGGCATAGTTGCAGTATGACAAGTGATAGCGATATGAGGGAGAGTATCTATCTGTTCAGAAACACTAATTGAGCTGACAGAGCCTGCCAACAATGAAGGAAATTGTTTACCTTGAAGCACTGTAGCACTCAAACCATCTTCGCTTTTGCGGCTATCAAGGGCAGGAGCTGCAACATTGTCTTGACTCAGCTCCAGACGCACTGCCTCAAGAAGAGCTGCCGCACTTATTTGATCCTGCGGGGGGCACCTGTGCCACACGTTTGTAGAACATCAGCAGCTTTCCCTGACTAAAGAAGCCTAAGCATAGGTTTGCCAACTTGAGAGTTCTGCCCTTTTGCCACGTTCGCAGTCCGACGTCCTGCAGTCTCAGCACTGGTTGCCTGCAGACTCTCCTTCTCCTTCTCCTTGTCTCTCTCGACCAAGCCAGGGCCAGAAGCTGTTGTGAGAGTGCGCAAGTTGCTGCCCCCTTGCTGCGGAGCCATGCCTTTCTGCAGTGCCTGTGGAGTCCATGAGGCCTGTGTAGCAGGAATCAGCTGAAGCCAGGGATAGCAGAGCGCGGAGCCGATCTGCCCAGCTGTCCACCTCGCAGACCTAATCAGCTGATAAAAAAACGGTGCCGGTTTTGTCCAAAGCAGTAACATCAAAAAACGTAAGTAAGGAAATTTCATCCAATGCCACCTCGATTCTCCTCATTCCCCCTCACTTAAGACGGCTGTGCATGCATCTCATACATCCCACACTCGAGACATGGCTCTGAAAATAGGGAAGAAGGAGCACGCGGGGGTTCATGCTCTGCTACGGTGGAGCAAGTTCAGCAAAGACCTGGCTTGGCAGTTCGAGCTGGACTGTTCCCATGAGGCACAGGGTCAAGACTGATTTGCATATAGTTGGGTCTGAACTGAGGTGGCGAAGTGAGCTAAAGAACGATGATGCATTCAACTCTGATCTGTGACTCAGGGTGAGTGTCTGAAAGGTTTCAGTGCTCCGTGTATCATCTCCTTGTGTTTTCTCTGTTCGCCCTAAGTTGGCAGGATATGCCCAGACGTGGGTCCCTTGCTCACTTTGCCACTGGATTCAAGCTAGCCTGGCTGATGAGGGGTGTTACCCGGGAACCGGTCCCAGGATTCTTGTTTCCGGTTCAGGGAAGACCTGGCTTGGCAGTTCGAGCTGGGTTGTTCCCATGAGGCACAGGGTCAAGACTGATTTGCATATAGCTGGGTCTGAACTGAGGTGGTGAAGTGAGCTAAAGAACGATGATGGATTCAACGCAGATCTGTAACTGGGGGTGAGTGTCTGAAAAGTTTCAGCGCTCCATCCACCATCTCCTTGTGTTTATGACATTTTCAATACGCATTTATTGAACCAGCGTCATTCTAGTATAAAATACGTGTGCTGTAACAACCATTAGACAGAAACAGATGTATACGGTTATAAGCACCAGCAGACCTCTACCATATTGCTAAAACAGTGAATATATGCAGGCATATAGACAAATGACAGTAATAATGCATGCTCCTATGATGTAACCCTAACTAGATGTACCTGAGTGTACCTAGCATGCATGTAGGTGTAGCACCAAGAATCCCCCTATGAAAGAGACAACCCAATTGCCTGATGTGCGAGAACAAAGGACTCCGTCTTGGTCTCGCGTTAGACACCCCTGCAAGGGATGTCTGACCACTGTGTGCTGGAGTATCTGCATGCAGGGACCTTAGTGTATCATGTCAGTGTGTCAGCACAGAAGCTTCTCCTCTGGTTTTCCCAGCAAAGAGGTGATGTGTATATACTCAAAAGGTACCTTAGGGGCTTTCCATAGATGTATCATTGTACTGCGGGCATGTCGGTCAATGATAACGATAGTGATGACCCTTACACAGAGTTATTATGCAGAAGATGGTAATCCTGCTATAATACTAAGAATCCTCATGCATAATAAATAAGACTAGTTTTTCGGAGAAAACCACACAACATTTATTTGTCACTTAATTAGGTAAAAGGTAAATGCCAGAACCGTTATGTAGAGCAAGGAAAGACAAATGTAGGTAAAAGGTCGTGCCACTAACTGGGCCTATGTTGGGGTACATTGGGGTTCATAACACCCAATACTCATCTGACTGAATGACAAAATATGCCTGTTTTAAAACCAAAAAGGACATTGCTAAAATATAAGTATAAAAACATCTAAAAACATGGTATGTTTTAAAACTGATCCAAAAGTTAAAAAAGCTCTAAAATAGTCAATATTCTGTTAGACCAAAAAATAATGTTTAAGAATTCCAATATAGGTTGTTTTTGGAAAAGGGCAAATTGTTCCCAACATACGGAGAGCTGAATATTTGTGTTCTATGTGGGAGACGCAGCATTACTGTTGCGTGCCTTCGCAGACGACGGTCCCTGTAACACCTCTTGGATGGGGTCAATGGAGCAAAGGTGATCTTCTCCGGTTCCCACAGCAGTTGCTGAGGAAGCACTTGATGCCTGTAAGCCTGGTACAGAGCCGGTGTATATTCGGATGGGAGCTATAGCCTTCCGTGGTGGCTCTAAGAATGCTGACATCAGAATTGGAATACACTGAAGACACTGCACTACATGGGCCTTTAATGAGTCCAGTAGTACATCCACGTCCGGAGCCACAATCTATGGAAGTGTTAGACAGATGTCCAGCACACATTTGTGTCCGCAGAATAGGCAGTGGAGTACAGGCAAGACGCAGTTGACCCAGACTGATCTGAGTGACAAAAAATAATGCTTGCTTAGCTCCTGAAGCCAAGGTGTGCAATGTGTTCAAGGCAACATCGCTCCAAGAGTGCTTTTTCCATCTCCTTGGAATTTGGGACATTCATTGCGTAGCAATAAAATTAAAAACAGGATGCCCACTACAAGTAGTAGCACCAACTGAAGCCCTCCAAAAATGCTTCCCAACGCGGAGTGTATCAAAGATGGAATAATTCAGAAGATCATCTGAAAGGTGTTTAATAGCCAAGAACCTATGTTCTTAAATAGGTATACTATCCTACTCATATCAGACATGTTAAAGATATGATGTACCATTTCTCTGAAATGGAGTGGGAAGTTAGCTTGGACTAGTGCCTGTATCTCAGCTGAAGACCTTGACACCCGGTGATCAAAAGTTTCACGAGCTGAGGTTAAGGCCACCTCCTTCTGTAAAAGTATGGCTTTCAGCCTGTGCAGACAATCAAAACATATAAAGGAAACATTCAATGAAGGCCAAAGCTGTCCCTCCCTGACTGTGTGGGTCGGTGGAACAATACTTGCATACAACAAGTAACTCTGGAACTTACTGTGACCAGATATGCGATGACCGGTAGCATCCCACATCAACCTTGATCGTTCAAGAACTCCCATTCAAGATCAGTTTGAACACTGTATGAATCACAGCAGCTAGGGATCCTTTCAAGTGACAAGATAGGTTAGCAACCAAAGTGTTACAGGCCCTGTGAAGCATAATATCCTGACAAATTAGAGACCCACTTAACAAATTCTCACAGTCTGAACCGCTGAGAAAGACTTCAGTGTCCCCATTTCTGCATATAAATCTGTAACATAATTCCCAAAATTCATAGATGTATTCCCTACCCAACACTTCATACCTGCCTACTTGGTGGAACTGTAGAGAATATTGAAATTGGAATGTTGTCACTGGCAATGTTATATGGCCATGGATTAACCCTTCTGTGGAAGGTGACCCAGCCACTGTGAAAATTAATTGTTCCAATTTTTCAAAGTGCAGCATTGAATACTTTGCATCTCTTTGTGCCATAGTTGCCTGCCTTTATGTTAGATTATAAGCAGAAAACAGAGACGTACTGTTGATATATCACCAGGGCACATGACCAGAGAGCAATGATTGTAGCATCCAGCTTAACATCAGGGTGGATCGTAACTGCAATTGCCCATGTTACAGAATGGACAGGTCCTGTTCTATTATATCTATTGCAGAAGACACAATGTTGCCCAGTGAATAAATCCTGGATGTTAGTGTGGTCATGCCATTGTCGACCACAGCAAAAGCTTTTTCTAGGTTAACCCGATCAATTTCACGCAATCTCTCTGCAGGTTCCTGTTGAGATATCATCCATACTTCATTGTAAATAGCGTGTAAGAAGAATTTATGATGTGATTTCTGGGGACCTAGCAAGAACATTCCCTTAGATCCATGTCATCTGAAAGTAAGGTCAAGTGTTTGTTTCCCCTAAGACAGTGTTGAGGTTCTCAGCCAATCTAGGCATAACTTCCCAACACTTCAGGATGTCACCACCCTGGATCTTCTCGTTGTACCTAGCGTTGGTCTGGCCTATGGATACTAAACCCTTTGGTGGTACCCCTGAATCTTGATTGACACCCATTTGTGTCGATAGGCCAAACTAACCTTCCCTTCCAATTGGGGTCTGAAGAATTGTATGAACCCTAGTGTATAATGTCATCAAGTGTATCCTAACTAATCTGTGTATAGTTTTGCCATCCCTCAAAGTGTGTAAGTGAGGCAATCCAAGGCGTGTTTAAGTCCTTGATCTTCGCTAGTCCAAGAAAAGAAGTCTGTTGCACCGTGTTGTTCAGGAAGATAATCTGCTGCGGTCTATGGTGTCCTGCCAGAAATCAAACCCTGTAGAGACAGCTTGGAAAGGAAGCAGAGTATATCTGTTTCATGTTGGTGAGCATATTTTTCTTTGCAGGTGTAGGTGCAACCTAATAATATGAGGTCGGGTCTGAAGTGTTAATCCCAGACAAATAAGCAAACTTGTGTGCAAACATTTGTGAACTACCTTTCGGCGGTGTCGGGCAATGTTCCCTTTAGTTATAAGTAAAAACATTACGTGGGATACTCGTTTTGTGCAAGAAATGATTACCATAATGTTGATAACCATACACAGTATCAAAATTTGATGTATCATCATACAGTTTTTGTACCAAATACATCATATGAAACCCTATCCCAAACTATTCCTTCAGGAATTGGAACTGTTGTAATGTTCACAAAGCACAGTTCTCTTTGTTCACGATGAGATGATGTATGTGGTTTCAGGACCAAGTTCACATGTTGTACTGGGGAGCGTTCTGGGAGATAATGTCCATTCAGGAGCAGGAACTAGACAGTCACTACACCTATCCAGAGGACTAGGAACAGTAGACCAATTGCAATCCAGAGCTGTAGCCAGGGAGAAACAAAGTAAGTCTTTTTCAGCCAAAGGCAGATACATATTTATTCTTTGCAGGAAACAGAAGCTGGCGGTGACTCAGGTTCACTCGGATCCAATGAGGAAGTATGAAAATCGATGAAGTAGCCAGACTCTGTTCGATCTATCTTTGGTAGCTCAGCAGGTTTTGTTGAGCTGGCAGATGACTCGATGTGAGATATATTCACATAGAAGTCAGTATTAGGCCGAATTTAGATCTGTGTTTCGTTTGTATTTTGTTGTTCAATTTCAATAGGCACTTCCATTGTTGGCAACTCCATTACTTCGTAGAGTAGAATCTTCAAATGGTAATACTCTTTCTGCCTGAAAATTCTGTATAGTAGCGAGAGGAGATCAGCAGGAGCCCACGAGGCCTGCTATTTAGTATCGGCCACATAGTGTGGTTTGATCAAGTCAATGGAGAATAATTTCTTTTCTTTCTTTCCAGCAAGAGGCGGAAGAAGTACTGTTCTTATTCCTTTGACAGTCAGGATAGGTACAGGCAACAGGTAAGATGGCTCAAATTCTTTCTTGTCCATAATCATTTCCCTGACCAGGTCCCTGACCTTTGGGACCCAAGCAGGTCTTGCTGAAACACCTTTCACTTCCCCAGTGGTGGTGCGTTTTCCTTGGACATTGCTTTGTAGTACCCGGAATTCATTGAGTTTCTGTAAAACAGCAAAAGGATCATTGATGTCAAATGCTTTTTTATCCTCCACTGTGCTACGACAATCGAGGTTGGGTACATATTCTTGTTCCAAACAGGACCTCAGATTGGGTACGGCCTCCTAGGGAACTTTTTGGCATGTTATTAAGTGCACTCTGGACCCCATATAGGTGATTGACACAACTGCCACCCGAACCTAATACCCTCACTGTTAAGGATTGCTTTAAGTCCCTGTTTATCCTCTCCACAATTGAATTTCCCCTCGGGATGATACGGAGAGGAATACCGCAATACAACACCCAAACTTTCCATGGCTTCTTTATAAGCCTGAGAGCTAAAGGCAGGGACACGGTCAGAATGTAATGTTGAATTGCGTATGTCCCTATGAAGGTGCAGGGACAGAATATCGAGTAAAAAATATCGAATTTCACAACTATCATGTCCAAAATATCGTGGGTCAGGAATATCGACAGACAAATTCTTGTGGTCAAGAATATTGATTTTAGGTAAGAAATATAGTTTGCAAAAATATAGTTATTAGAATTCGATTTTCTATTAATGTTATGTATTTTAGTATATATTTTATATGTGGGTGATATACGTTTTTTGTATAAGAATTGTTTGTATGTTTATTATATGTATTACAATTTTAGTTGTTATTATTTTTATTATTTGAATTTAACATTTTTAGTTCCATAGCGGGTTGTGGGTTTATATGGGAATAGGGTGGGAAGTAATATAATTATATTACATGTATTGAATAATTTTTATTTATTAATAATTGTTTAATAGAGATGTTATAGTGTTAAATGTGTAAATTAATTTGTTAATACATATTTAATAATTAGTTGTTAATTAATTTTAATTAATTAATTGGCAATTAATTATGGTAATTGTGTAATTAATTTTAGGTTTGCGTTGTGGTGTTTATGGGTGAAAATGGTGGGAAGGTTGGGAAGTAATTTATTTTTAATTGATGACTTAATAATTATTTGTTAATTAATTTGGATTAATAATTAGTAATTAATCATGGTAATTGTGTAATTAATTTTAGGTGTGTGTTGTGGATATTTTAGTGTTAAAGAATGTGTACTCAATGAATGTTTATTATTTTTTTATTAATACTATTTTTAATTTCAGTATCAATTAAAGGGGTGCGGACTTGGTGCTTTGAAGCATCGAAACACCGAGGAACAGAAGGGCCATGGTGAGCGAATTTTCATGAACAGTTTGGTGAGATGGGCAGCTTTTACCCGACCCACTTGGGGAATACTTTGTATTTATTTTGGCACATCACAGCATCCACTGGGATAGCACATGTTACAGAAGGGAACCTCAAGTACAAGCAAGCCGGCTGGCATGTGCCCACAAGGGCAGGACTTGTAACGCTTATCATAGGCTCCTTCTGACTGGCGTTGTGTTTGCCTTTACTTCGCCCGTGACCAAAAGCACAGGAGTGCTCGAAACGCATTGGGCTGTGCATTTATGGAGTAGGAACTGTTCTTTTACCGAACTGAGTTTACTCACATTAAAAGGTAGATTACCTCCTGTTGCGTGGCGTATCCTCATTAGGCTAATTTGTGTTGGTGGATGTTTAGCGGCCTGGCCTAGGTCGGGGAGACGCCCTGCCGCGAGTGGTGCAGACCTCATGCTTTGAAGGATGGAAACACCAAGGAACAGAAGGGCCATGGTGAGCAAATTTTCATGAACAGTTTGGTGAGATGGGCAGCTTTCACCTGACCCACTTGTGGGAATACTTATTTATTTTGGCACATCACGGCATCCACTGGGATAGCACATGTTACAGAAGGGAACCTCAAGTACCAGCAAGCCGGCTGGCATGTGCCGACAAGGGCGGGACTTGTAACGCTTATCATAGGCTCCTTCTGACTGCGGTTGTGTTTGCCTGTACTTCGCCCGTGACCAAGAGCAAATCTTTAGCGTAGTGGGCTGGCTCGGCATACGCAAGTCTAGCGTAGGGTTATGCATAAAAGGCACGTTTCTCGTTGTGTGGTTCTGCAGCTACCCAGAAACCGTCATGGCCGCTGCGCTGCACCTATGCCCCATAGTTCATTTTTTGACACCGTCATATGTGAAAGAGGGCCCACCACGTGCCGGCGGAAGCTTTTGGGCCGAGGTCTGCGAGCTGGGAAGGCTCCTGAGATCAACGCTGGCTACCATGATACAGGCAGACAGCGCCCAGCCTGAGGACATGCACCTTGAAGTTCTCTGTATTCTACTAACACAGTAGTCTGTTGCAGGGATTCTGCTTTTGCACAGAACTATGCGCAGGAAACCAGGACCTCAGAGAATTGTGGTGTACCAGAAACTCCCCTCAGAACCAAGAACCCCTATCCGACTAGCTTAGTGTCCCATTCGTTAGCCTAGATTTAGCTAGGCGGTCCCAATGTATAGACAACCCAGAACAAGCGACTTAGATTTTCTCAGGAGTGGTGGGAATCCGAAATACCCGTTTGTACATTTATATTTGTCCACAACAGAATAATAAAGACACGGTGAAAGTTTAAAGAGTTTATTTTATAAACCTCGCGTCCTAAGATGCAGTACTTTGGCTAACACTAGTAAACAAATGGTTAAGATCAAAACCATCAGCATTGTTACAACACCATATAATACGAAAGGAGCAATCATATTAATAATGACAGTGGTTTACATCCACACTCCTTTCTCTAACAACTAATACATTATTATTATTGTTATACTAATAGAAGGTCTCATAGGCTTGCATAGGGGACCCCATACCTTATAGATCAGCGTAGTGAAATCACATCAGAGTATCAGCTAGCTCTCTCATGCTTCAGCTCCTCGGTTCGAATGAATCTAAAAACCCCTGTGCTTGCCATATTAAAAGCACTCGTCCTTCAAATATTGGCAGCTTCATGTGTGATATGTCTAAAAGGTGGTACGATCAATCTGAACACAGCACTCTGTACTGTCTAGTGACCTAGACTTGTTCTCTGCACGATGTACAGACGAAGGTCGCAGCACAATGCTAAGAATGTAAACAACGAACTGTTATTCTGTGAGATAATGTCGAGCAAGCATTTCTAAAATCAATAACACATACCAACAGTGTCGCGTGCAAAAAGCCTCAGAAACGACAAGCTGGCTTTCTAACCATTGTGCCAGTTATGCTAACTTAGCGTTGTAAATAGGGAGGGGCTCAACCATCCCACACCCCCCCCCGTGCTCGAATTACTAACAGAAAGGGGCGCAATTATCAAGAACGCAGAGTTCAAGTTAGATAGAACGGAACCAAGGGCGTGAATTAGAAGTCCATACTAAGTGAGTGTAAAGTTCGAGAAAATAGAGAAAAAAATTAAAAATAGAATCGATGTCTTCAGAAGGAGATATATATTAGGTATAAAAAATTACCATCCATGGATGTCCATCGATGTGGTAAGCATTGAAGCGGTGAAAAAGAGAAAAAAATGTTAATCCATCAAGGTGTATGCACCGTAAGTTGCAACCGCTTCCAAGAGGAAGTCATTGGAATGGTCTGCAAATGTATCCGCCATCCAATTGAGCAAGGTAAATGAACACACGTGTTCCTCAAAAAACGGAGCCTCCAGCACCATCATAGGACGGCTGTTGTTATCCTCTAGGTAACTCCGTTCGAGAAATCCAATTGCGGCCTCTTCGATGTCCCAATTATCAAGGACTCCTTGTGCGGCACCCAAGGCCATAAACCCGACTCCAGAACAGTCAAACTCATGCGCCACTAAGGGACACATTAGTTCATCAAAATCCGGGTCAAGTGACACCAAGTTTGACAAGCACAAATCCAGAGCCCACTGGAAGGGACAATCCAGGCAATAAAAAACAGGCTGTACACAGGTAAAGAATGGAAACCGGACGGACAACCCATACTTGACGCTTAAGATCGCCAGAGGTAACGTGCCATAGTAGTCAAACATCCGGCTACGAAGATGAAGCAGGCGGAGCATGTTGTCTTGCGACACCAGGTGTGCAGCCATAACGAAGTGCGCAAATCAACAACAGGATGCCAGCCACAAGAGCAAGGATTAGAGGAAACCCTCCGAAGACACTCGAAAAAATAGAATGTAAAAATGCGGGAATCACACCAAAAATAGTTTGGAAAGAGGTCACGAGGCCCGAGCCCACAACTTTAAAAAAATGAACAAGGCCACTCGTAGACGAAGCATTAAAGATAGTATGAATCAAAGTTCCAAAATGTAGGGGGAGGTCAGTATTCAAAAGAGTCTGTACCTCAGTGCGTGTGTTTGCCACGTTAAGAAGAAATGTTTCACGGGACGAAGTTAACTCAACTTCTTTTTTAGACAATAGGGCTCTTATTCTGCTCATCCTATTGAACTCTGCGTTCAAGGTTGGAATTGCCGGCCAGATAGAAATATCAATCCGGCTTTGCGGGGGTGGAAAAAGGACGTTGTTACAGCAAGTCACCCTATGTGAGACTGTTACTATGTAAGGAATACCAACCAGCATCCCACAGCAAGCTTCACTATTCAAAAGTAAATAACTTCCATTAGCAAGCAACTTAAACGATGGCGATATAACTGACATTGGAATCCCTTTCAGGACACAAGCTAAATTAGGTGCATTTATATTGCAGGCGCCATGTAACTGTATATGTCTACAAACTACAGAGTGATCAGGCGTGGAAGTGCATTCCTCACCTTTCACATAAACCTCCTTTCCATCTCTCACGCATCTATAAGCGAAAGGAAGAGACCAAACCTTGTGCAGGAAAGCATCACCAAGTTGTTCATATCTACCTATAGCATAATATTTCAGACACAAACTGAATTTAAACAAACTGAACGGGAGCGTGACTATTCCGTGTACGAGCCAAACGGCATAATTCAATTCAGCAACAGAGAAAGGTAAAGGTTCTAATTTTTCAACATGCAGCAATGCGTAAGTTGCGTCTTTCATGGACATGAACTGCTGTTTTGCCGTCAAATTAAAAGGAAGGAATAACGAAGTGGTATTCATGTAATCCCAAGGGACTCTCCCTGCCTTTAACGTGTGTAATGTCCAGGCAAACTGCATAATTGATCGTAACTGATTTTGACCATGATATAACAAAGATACATCATCCTGCACAATGTCTACGACAGAAGAAACAATATTGTCTAATGTATATATTCTAGAAGACAACGTATTAATACTATTATCTATCACGGCCAACACCTTTTCCATATTGGCCTGATCAATAGCACGTAATCTAGAAGCAGCTTCAAGCTGTGACAGTTTCCAAACTTCATTGTAAATAGCATAAACCCATCTTTTTGATCTGCCTTGTGCAGGACCTTTAATAAAATCATTCAGATCAATTTTAGCATTTAATTGTGATAGGTGAAGCCTAACTGAAGCTAACGTGGAATGTTGCAGCCATGATTGACATAACTTTCCTACAGAGTAGGTTGTCACTGTGTGTGAAGATGTAAAACGAGGGTCAACCCTAATTTGTGTATACCCAGGAGCCAAATCCAGAAACCGACGTTGACAGGAGTCTGAGCTTGTATGCCAAACCAGCCAACCTTCAGGATTCAATGATGAAACATTGAAGGTACCGTTGGAAACAAGGGACTGCAACATAGTAAGGGGTAGATCTGTATGATTATCCCAACCAGGATAAGCACCCAGATCCGGGATCGAGGGGAAATTTAATTTTTTAGATGTAGCCAATCCAAAACAGGTGGTCTGAAAAATAGACGAATTAAAAAATAATATGTGGTTTGGGATGAGACAGGCACGATGCAAAGCCTCTGTTCCCTGTACTTGCCACGGTTTGGTTCCCCAAACCGACTTAAGATCGATAGTAGCTTTCCATGTCTCATAACCTCCGACAGCCAAATCATCCATGAAGGATTTGGAATACAAAAATTTCGTGTGTGTCAATCTAACCTTAGATTCTGGTTCGACCGTCATTTTAAAATAAAAAGAACCTGGATTAGACACACCAAAATCCGTAAAGTATGTGAATTTTTTCAACAAAGTGGGCGAACTGCTGGGCACAGGGACAGGACAATGTTCCCATTGTGTAAAATTTACAAAGTTACGAAAAGTATTCGCTCTGTGTAGAAAATGTGTGCCATAATGCTGAAAACAAAATTGCTCATTATAATTAGCGGTATTTAAATACAAATCATCAGCATCAAATGCAGCATAATATTTCAGATCTGAAAACAGTGCTTCTATTGCCTGTACATCCCAATCATCCGATCGGATATTTAGTTTAACTACATCACCCATAGAAACACGAAAAACAGTTGGCACATTAATAACTTCGGTGGGACCATGAATTTGAAAGTTCACTGCATCCCACGCAATCCCATCACGGACAGGCCAGGCGGTGATGTTCACAAAAGTCTGGTCCCTTTTCATAATGTGTGATGAGGAATGGAGGGCCAAAGTTCCATCAATTAATCGAATCGTAGAACGTTCATTAAGGTAGTGTCCATTGATAAGTCTAAAAAACACTACCACAAAGCCAATTGTCATGAACAAAAAAATACATATCAGCACCAGCCAGATGTAAGTCCAAGGTGCAACCAAAAAATGTCTCTTGAACCAGGCAAAAAATATAGAAATTTTGGAAGGGGCAGTGGAAGTCAATGATTCAGTTTCAAAGGAAGAACGGGACTGGGCAAGTGTCGTTGAATGTAATAGAGGCAAAGGGACTTCTGCAGGATAAGCATACTCAGGATCAACAGGCAGACCACCAGCAGTAGGTGGCCCAAGGGGATCAACAACTGTCAGCATCTCAACGGAGACTTCAGGCAAGACAGCAGAAGGTGGCACCACAACAGAGTTTCTTATCATCGAAGGGCAAGAAACCGAAGGTGTCATACTATGGAGAATCGGCCACCCGCTGTAGCTTGACATTCTCAATTGAAATGTACCTGTTATCTTTTCTTCCAGGAAGTGGAGGTAAAACAACTGTACGTGTACCCAGCACTCCCAGCACCGGCACCGGTGCACGATAAGAGGGGCCGAACTCCTTCTTGTTCTCCACCTTCTCACGGACCAGGTCACCAACTCGAGGTAGCCAGCCGACTACCGGAATCTGGAGAGCCGCTTCGGATGTAGAGGGCACGTGTTCCTTTGCTAGAGTGTCTCTGGCTTCTTGTAGATTCTGCAATACAGCACAGTGGTCATCTAGGTCAAAAGGCGCGGCAGCTGCCGCCATGTCTAGACCATCAAGGTCTGGAACAAACATTCTTACTCCAAAGAGCATCATGTACGGGGTCCGCCCACCCAGAGACCTTCTAGGGAGATTATTAAGTGCACGTTGGACGTTATACAAGTGGGCTAGCCAGTTCCGGCCTGTACCTAACACCTTGGCTGTCAATGATTGTTTTAGGTCACGGTTCATTCGTTCCACAACACTATTGCCCTCAGGCTGGTATGGAGACGAAAATTTGACTTGGACCCCCAAACTTTTCATGGCTTCTTTGTACGCCTTAGAGGCGAACGCAGGGCCCTGATCAGAATGAAGGGTACCACATGCAAAACTCCCTATAAAGACACGCAATACTTTGATGACAGTCCTGGCATCAGCACTCCTTTGTGGCTACACCCACAGAAAACGTATGCACGAATCTACTGCAACCAAGATGTATTTGTACGCAGTATCAGAGGTAAAAGGACCGCAGTGACCTAAATAAACACACGCAAGTGGTTGATTAGATATATGCAGTTGCGTTTGAGGTGGATGTGCGACAGAAGAAGGTTTAATCTGTTGGCAAACGTCACAATTTAGCACATAAGCCCGCGCTTGTTTGTACAAACCGTACCACCAGTAACGCTCCTGCAATAGAGAAATAGTTGCTGACACTCCAGCATGCGCTGACGCAACACCTTCGTGGGCAGCCATTATCAGAGATGGTCTGCGGTCCGCGTTGGGAATCAATCTGTCACCAACATCGTTAATCCTCACTAACGGGACGTTATCAGGACTTAAGCGATAATGGTATCGTGAAGGGAAACCTCTAGGGTAGTTTTCCCCAGACACTGAAGCAGCAATAGCTGCCAAGATGTCATCATCAATTTTAGATTTGGATCTTGTAACTGCTGCTACTAGATATGTTGCCACTGCTGTTTTTGCTGCCTCGTCAGCCAAACTGTTACCGACAGCATGGACGCCAACTCGTTGGTGACCAAGAGTGTGAATTACATTCACAAGTGGCAGACTCCCTTTAAGTTCTGCCACTCGAGCGCAAAGCGTTTTATGCTTCACTGTGCTACCTTTTGAATCACGAAAGCCATTCATAATCCAAAACAGTAAATTGTCGTTGAAAGATTGAACACAATAGTAAGAATCACTCACTATAAGAGTAGTGACCCTGTGATCAGCAAACTCCAGTGCAAGCACTAGAGCACGAAGCTCCGCCAACTGCGCGGTACAATCACCCAATGACTGAGTATGTACTGCATCAGATTGGAACTCTCCATTTACGAAAGTACCGACTACAATTGCGCAAGCCGCTGAGTAAGTGTGCTTCGATCCAGTTGCGGGTTGCGCCGACCCACCAGTGACACAATGGTATTCCTCCAGCGGGCGCATTGAGAGAGGAGCAAGATGAACAAATTCATACTCCAAACTCTCCTGAGTCTGCAATCCTGCGTCAAAGATATATTCAACGTCAGGTGAAGCTAGGGAGGTCGCCCATTGTATCCACCTTGGATGCAAAGCCTTAGAATTCGGTACACTAGTCTTTGTGACTGCCTCGAGGGCAGGGAACGGTGTTACCACCAGCATACGCTTTCCCTGTGATAGCGCTCTCTCTTCCAGGATCGCCATCTGAACTGCCGTCAAGATTTTTTCAACAGTGGAAAATCGCAGCTCAGCTGAAGTGTACAGATGAGATTTGTAAGCAATGGGGACTGTGTCACCCTCATTAAACGTTAAGTATGTGAAACCTTCCGCGCCTGGAACAATTCTAATGACCAGGTTTGTGTGGTTGTCACGAGTTTGTAAAAATGTAGCAGTAAGAAGATCAGTCTGCAATGAATACAATGCAGCTGAATGCTCTGGCAGCCAGCATGATTTGGTATAAGTTGGTTGTACCAAGGCATAAAGAGTCTTGATACGCTGGGCATAATCAGGAATGTAGGAACGACCGAAATTCAGAAAGCCCAGCAATGATTGTAGTTTTTTAAGAGTTGTAGGGATACGAAGGCGTGCGCATTTCTCAAGGAACTGCGGAGCCAAGCCTCGACCCTCATTATTGAGTTCGTACCCCAAGAACAACACTGTGAACTCGGCTATGTGGGACTTTTTAAAGTTAAACTTGTAACCGAAGTCTGCAAACATAGTGATTATGTTATCCACGCGAGCAAGATGTGGAAGCAACTCGTCGTCAGTTAGATAGATGTCATCAACATGCGAGTAAGCCTCCGGGTCTATCATCTCTAAAAGAGAGACCACCCGAGCAGCAAAAACTCCAGGGCTGTTCTTGTAACCCATCGGGAGTCTTTTGAACAATTTTTGTTTTCCACCAGAGGTGAAAGCTGTCCACTCATAACTATGAGGGGCCAGGTTATGGCAATAAAAGCCATTGGACAAGTCAAGTGTGGTTTTGAACCGTTTCCTCACAAGACTATCGACGAGAGCCGAACTATGAGTATTCTGTACCGCACACGTCCGACAGTGTGAGTTTAAGTGCCGGTAATCCAAAACTAGGCGGTACGACCCGTCAGGCTTCGTCACAGTGAATAAAGGATTATTCATGGGTGACACACACGTTTCAGTCACTCCCTGATACTCTAATTCTTCAAGGATGGACGCGATGTGAGACCTCGCCTCGTGACGCATGGGGTATTGGGGTTGAGGCTGGGGATCGGACCGCAATGGTATGTCATGGTCAGGAGAACATTTATCCCAGCCTATCTGATTACGATACAACGCAGGTGCAAGCACCTGTGCCCACTCCCCGGCTAACCTATTAGACTCTTCCTTGGGCACTGTGTGCCCGAAGGCAGGAAGAATAACTTCCTCACCTCTTGGAGCGTTAAAAACGAAAGCCGGAGGCCAATCTCTTTCCGCCAAGAGAATGTCATAGGTGGTAGTGAGATGGTCCCAAAACACCACTTTAATTTTGCGCTGTATGTCACCCTCAATATTAAGGACAATTTCAAACAATTTTTCCGGGGGGGCTACACGAGTATCAGCAGTTTCAACTGTTACATAAATATCAGTTGCTGTCGCCTCCAGAAATGGACGCAATGCTTCCCGCACTACTGTAACTTCCGCCGCGCTGTCTAGCAGCGTTAGTGCCCATGTCAGGTTCCGAAGCTGTGTCCGCACCATCTGAGGCATACCTCGCTGAGATCGCAGCAACTTTCTTTTTCTGAAACGGGGGACGTTGTCTCGCAGCGTCTTCCTGTTTGCCTTTTCCGTCAGTCTGGCGGGGCTCGTCACGACCTTGAGTTCCCCGTCCTTTCCCACGCTCTCCACCACCAGTTTGTACAGTCGATCTTTCCTGTGAAGAACAAGGAGAGCGTTGTTCAGAAACCTGAAATCTATCAGGTGACTTAATATGAGTTCGATCGCGCAAATCATATGTGCGTTCACTAAACGACTGAACAGGCGAGGCAGAACGAGAAACCTGTTTGGGTTGCTGTTTCTCTTGTTTCTTAGTACGCCAACTTTGTTTTGGAAAGTTGGGCTTCTCGTCTTTTGTAGACGAACTCACCTTAGTTTGCTGCACTACATCAGGAATCTTGATGGCGGGCTTCACGCCAAGGGCACTACGTCCAACCATCCTATAGGCTTTAGCAATAATTTTTGCAAACTCCCTTGGTTTGTCGGCATCAGCCACAAGTGCCAGCATGTTTCCAACTTGGAACTGCATGGCATCTCCATTGAGGTTGCCCATAATCATGGAACAAACCAAATCGAAACTGTCAACAAGTCTCATTCCCAATTCAATAGCTGCCTCTGCACCATGATTTTCTTGGACTCTCTTGATGACAGAGGGTAGTACAGACAGAGACGGAGTGCCGTAGCCCTTCGAATATGTCGCAGCAAAAACCTTGCCCCAATTGTCACAATCGACAATGTCTGGGACCAGGTCCTTTGGCAAAGTAATGGTGAGTATCCTGTGTTTATCTACAGGATTCGTATTTGGAAATACGGCATCTAGTTGATCAATTTTTTCAGCAAGCCAGAAAGGAAATTCTTCTTTACTCAGGGGGCGCTTGCCGACTACCGTATTAACCATAACTGGGCTTATGACCACCGCGTGCGGGCGATCAGCCGCGTGTCCCGCAACTGTAGGTGCCCCTACCTGTACAGTGCATGACACATACTGCACTAAAGCCCTATGAACCGCAATCAGGGCTGTGTGTAGTGTCCGTAAGTCAGCCACACCCACCGTCAGGTATCGTGGATGAGGCGCATATCCGGCCAGTACCGGCCATGTGGCCCCTGCGATGGACAAAGGGCCCATTCTCGCCGGTACGACCTCATGGAGGAGGGCGCCATTAAACCAAATAGAATGCTGCCAAGCAGAAATAGGTATTTCTAGTGTCCTATATGGGGCATAGACCCCAGGCACAGGCGTGGCTCTATATTCGTGGAACAAACCATCGTCTGCATCTACCTGTTCAAAGGTCACCCAAGAGTAAAACAACTCATAAGGGTGTGAGGCATCAGCACTCACTACAAAGACCACGGCCATCCCGTCATCAGGCACCCCATACATCCTCAAATGAGTGAGTAGAGGCACCCTACTATGAGCGGGAATATTGACCGCCATAAGGACACACCAAAAAGCAACAACGATCTTTACAGTAGCACTTGGGCTCAGAAAAAAGAAACCTTTTTAATTATCAAGCTTGAAAGAACCTTTAGTCGAAAACCTAGGTAGGTTAAGCCGTCACTCCCGTTTTCCGGAAACTAGAGTGAGGGCTGTTGTGGACTAATACAAGCACTACTAAGGCGTCTCAGATCGTAAGACCAAACGTTAGGTGCGCCATGTTGCAGGGATTCTGCTTTTGCACAGAACTATGCGCAGGAAACCAGGACCTCAGAGAATTGTGGTGTACCAGAAACTCCCCTCAGAACCAAGAACCCCTATCCGACTAGCTTAGTGTCCCATTCGTTATCCTAGATTTAGCTAGGCGGTCCCAATGTATAGACAACCCAGAACAAGCGACTTAGATTTTCTCAGGAGTGGTGGGAATCCGAAATACCCGTTTGTACATTTATATTTGTCCACAACAGAATAATAAAGACACGGTGAAAGTTTAAAGAGTTTTTTTTATAAACCTCGCATCCTAAGATGCAGTACTTTGGCTAACACTAGTAAACAAATGTTTAAGATCAAAACCATCAGCATTGTTACAACACCATATAATACGAAAGGAGCAATCATATTAATAATGACAGTGGTTTACATCCACACTCCTTTCTCTAACAACTAATACATTATTATTATACTAATAGAAGGTCTCATAGGCTTGCATAGGGGACCCCATACCTTATAGATCAGCGTAGTGAAATCACATCAGCTAGCTCTCTCATGCTTCAGCTCCTTGGTTTGAATGAATCTAAAAACCCCTGTGCTTGCCATATTAAAAGCACTCGTCCTTCAAATATTGGCAGCTTCATGTGTGATATGTCTAAAAGGTGGTACGATCAATCTGAACACAGCACTCTGTACTGTCTAGTGACCTAGACTTGTTCTCTGCACGATGTACAGACGAAGGTCGCAGCACAATGCTAAGAATGCTAAACAACGAACTTTTAATCTGTGAGATAATGTCGAGCAAGCATTTCTAAAATCAATAACACAGAACAACAGTGTCGCGTGCAAAAAGCCTCAGAAACGACAAGCTGGCTTTCTAACCATTGTGCCAGTTATGCTAACTTAGCGTTGTAAATAGGGAGGGTCTCAACCATCCCACAAGTCGAAGAGGTACCAACAGTGGAACAGTGTCTTGATCCTACAATGGACGATGTTAGATTTGCATCTGAGAGTGCAGATGAAGATTCTGCTTTTGACCAGGTGCAAGCAACTCTAGGTCCCAACAGTGGAACGGTGTCTTGATCCCACAATGGATGATGTCCGATATTACCTGCTGCTTGTGAATTTTCACAGAAGTCCCTGCGTTGACGTGCATCAGACTCTGTGCTTCTGTAGCTAAGTACTGCACATGATTATTGTGCTTGGTTGACACCAGTTGGTGGAGTACACCGTGGTACAGCAGGTCCGAACAGTGGAACGGGGTCTTGATCCTACAATGGACGATGCTAGAACTGCATCTGAGAGTGCAGATGAAGGTACTCCCTTCGACCAGGTGTAACCAACTCTAGGTCCCAACAGTGGAACGGTGTCTTGATCCCAGAATGGACGATGTCTGATACTACGTGCTGCTTGGTTTTCACAGAACTCCCTCGGTTGAGGTGCATCAGACTCTGTGCTTCCATAGCTAATTGCAGCACATGATTATTGGGGTTGGGTAACTGCAGTCGGTGGAGTACACCGTGGTACAGCAGGTCCGAACAGTGGAACGGGGTCTTGATCCCACAATGGACGATGTTAGAACTGTATCTGAGAGTGGAGATGAAGGTACTCCCTTCGACCAGGTGCAAGCAACTCTAGGTTCCAACAGTGGAATGGTGTCTTGATCCCAAAATGGACGATGTCCGATATTACCTGCTGCTTGGTTTTGACAGGACTCCCTCCATTGAGGTGCATCAGACTCTGTGCTTCCATAGCTAACTGCTGCACATGATTATTGGGGTTGGGTGACTGCAGTCGGTGGAGTATACCGTGGTACAGCAGGTCAGAACAGAGAAACGGGGTCTGATTCTGTGATTGAGGATGTCCGAAGTTAAAGTTTGTGATGATTTCTGTGTACCCACTCCGATCAGGTGCAACCAACTGCGTGCTTCCGAATCCAACTGCACGTGGCTGTGAGGCGTTAATGACCACTGCCTCTGGCCTACACTGCTGTCAGCAGGGCTCACAATTCAGATGGAGTGGTGATTGTTTAATTACAAAATCCAGTAGGCAAGTAACTACAACATCTATTGAAATATACACAATAGCCTTTTAGTATACTTGCTTGAAGAAGTTTTTTAGGATGACGTATAGGGCTAGTACAATGACCAAATTCTTCTTGGTAGTGGTAAAGAACCCTGAATAACAGTGTACACAGTGGACAGCAGAGATCGCAATTCGAATTGTTTTGATTTACTTATTGCAGAGTTTTGTGTAATTTATGTTGTTGTATTTTGTGAAGAGGACGTGAGAAAAAGTATTCATGGAAGACTGTGCTCACTACTGCCTTCAATTTATACTGCAGACAGCAGTGTTCACAATTCAGATCGAGTCACTATCGTAGATGACGCAGTCCTGTAGGCAAAAGACATTACTCCAGTGCGCTCTGTCCGCACCACGCATATGCATCATCACAGGGTCTGCACACGGTTTTTGTTGCTTCGCGTATGGCAAACTGGGCAGCTCAAGTCAATGCCACGTGGCTGTGGGCCCTTGCTGACCGCTCTCTGGCCTACACTGCAGACAGCAGTGTTTACAATTCAGATCGAGTCGCTATTGCAGATGATGTAAGTGTTGTAGACAACAGACATTGCTCCTAGTATGGCCCGCCCGCAGCAAGCATCATCGATGGCTGTGCACATGCTGAATGCTTTTGATGTGGCTATCTAAGTGCACTAGACCTGATGGACCCTTTATGATACAATCTTTTTGTGTATTATTTCAGATCTACTGCCTGTATCTTAGTATACCACAAGTTATGGTTGTTTTACGATAGAATCTTTTCCGTATTATTTCACATCTAATGGCCCTACCTTACTGCAGCACAAACTATTGACCCTTTTATTATTGAATCTCTGTGTGTGATCCAATGATTACTGTTGTAGTTGATGCTAGCAGCAACCATTCCCTGAGGGCTGCTTTACACTCGCCCCACACGACACCAGCACAGACGTCACTGGATATGTAACCCTGGTAATAAAAAGGAGTCGAGCGCACGTGTCCGTACCCACTTCCACTATCTATCTGTGTCCGTGTGTTCATTATGTATGCATGATACTGCCCCTGGGCCGTACCACATTACATTGTGCTGTGGACAGCGTATGCAACCATGTTACCTCTGGCAGTGGGGAAAAGTTCGGTTATGTAGCTTTTAGATGCATGGCAATCAAAGGTGGAAGGCTGCGTTACAGAGCATGAATATCGATGAAGATGATGGTTGCATGTTGTGTGTACTGTCAGATATGTGTACATAGCAAAAAGTTTTCAAAAAATATCTGTAAGCAGAAGAGGAGAGTCTCTCATCAAACAATGTAGAGAGAATGGCGAAAATGGGTGGGGTCCTCCAACTGTTACAATGGGAAATGTTATGAACCAATGAAATGCTTTTCTTTAAGGTTACATGGCAATCGCACAGCGAGTGCACAAGGAGGCCGCACCCGACGCAATTTTGAGAAAATATTACCATAATATAAGTTTATTACAGTTAGAAATATATAAATGTTTAAAATATTTTAGATTATCGCTTGTTCTCATATACACTTTAAACTTATTTAGATATAGTTTTGAGACGAAAAAAAAAATGAGGAACTTGCGTTCCCAGCGCGATGCCATATGTCTATGACGTAACACAGCGCTTTGCAGCGTGCACTCGTTGCATACGCAACGCGCAGTGGGCATGACCCCATACATACATGATGTAAGGCGCAGCTTGGTACTGCGTACCCGTCGCATACCAAAGTAGCAGCTGGCGCGACCACTTACGTATATGATGTTATGCGTGACGCAGTGCCACAAACCCGTCAGATACGAAATGCGCATCCTTTAAGAGTTTAGCAATATGGCGGATAGGATTGACATGCTGATGGAGCTTGGTACACTACTGGTACGGGACTTCAGTTTTCTAAAAAAAAAAAAAAAATGATATACATACTTTTTTTTGAAGATATAAAACATTACATATTTTTCAAATTAAAAACAAAAAATGATAATAGAGTTCCAAAGTATTACAAAAAAAATATAGGTTTTATAAATATTAAAATATGAAATTAACATTTAAAAAACCTTCGAAATTCACTGAAAAAAAAACATAGGTTTTACAGACGTAATAGTTAGGAATTAGCATTTAAAAAACCTTTGAAATTCACTGAAAAAAACACATTTTTTACAGACGTCATAGTTAGGAATTAGCATTTAAACAACCATAGAAATTCACTGAAAAAATATAGGTTTCAGTGACGTTATAGTTAGTTGGACATTTGACTCATATGAAACCAGAGAAATTTGCCCGTTATAGTTAGTTGAGCTAACTATAACTCGCGCGCCCACAATGCACTGGTGATGACGTCACATATTACATCACTCATGACATGGTCAGTGACATCACTGATGACATCTTAAATGACATCACTGATGAAATCACTGATGACATCATCCAGTGAATTTGTATTTCTGTAAAATTGCAGTTTGCAGAGTGATGTAAAAAGGGGCAGAGCCTCGGACCACCTCTCTGCAATCCAGCTCTGTGGTGCATATTGGACGTTCCTGGTGGGCTAGTTGGCCCCCAGGGATCCTCAGTATTCAAGGGGAATTAATTCCCCAACTAACAACGCACCATTGGGCGCATTTGCAGAGTGGTGGAGAAGGGGGACCTGGCATTTGTTCACCTCTCAGCTATCCCAATGTGTGGGGCTTACTGGAGGTAAGAGGTAGGCTAGTTGGCCCCTTAAGGACCCCCAGTAGTGAAGGAGACTTCAATCCCCATCCAAGAGCATGCCAGGGAGAGCGTTTAAAGAGTGGTGGGCAAAGAGGGCGTGGCCTGCTCTTCAAACTTAGAAATGCTGCTGTGTGGGACTTACTGGAGGTAATAGGAGGGGTAGTTGGCCCCCAAGGATGTCCTTGGGGACCAACTACCCCTCTTGTTACCTTCAGTAAGTCCTGCACAGTGGGATTGCTAAAACGTCTTCAGAGGCCATGCCCCCCTTTCTCCACCATTCTGCAAACGCGCCTCCTGGCAGACTATGGGATGGGGATGAAGTCCAATTTACTCCTGAGGGACTTTGGGGGCAAGAAGCCTTACTGGTGCCTCCTGTAAGCCTTACGCACTGGAATTCCTGAGCGCTGGTCAGAGGCCCAGCACCCTTTCTCCACCACTCTGCAAACACAACTACTAGTTAAAGAAGTGTTTGCAATGTAATAGGTTTCACATTTGCGAGAATTAGAGCTATTGGCGTTGTAAATGCAAAAGTTTTTTACTAATGTTTTTTGGAATGGAGTGGATGTACGTTGTGTGTAGTGGAATTATGTGGTAGGTTGTGCAGTGAAATTATGTGGAAAGTATGTGGTATTTAGGGTATAGGAATTATGTAGAGTGGGATTATGTGTTATGGAGAGTAATTATGTGGTATGGTAGTCTGTGTTGTGGAGTGGTGACCTCAGGATTACTCTTCCTTGTTTCCATAGAAGCTCAACTATGAACTCGGTGAGACAAAAAAAGATGGAATCACTTAGGAGCACTTGTGGACCTAATCAGAGGTATGAGCAGGGCCACTGGAATTTTGTGACTGTTTGGCTGCACCGACTTTCGCACAATTATTCATTTTCTGCAATAGCCACATATTTCATCATCAGCACCCGAATCTGCAGCTTTGAACAAAAAAAGCCTTGTTTCTAGGTGAAACGGGTCAAACGTTATAAAAAATGCAGCGACAAGTGTCACAGCGTGGTGGAAGGCCCTTTGCAAACATAGAATGGTCACGTGTTACTTACTGCTAAATGTGGGTGTTAAATTGGTACTAATTGTGTGCAAGCCACTCTTGCTTCCCTCTGCTCCGCTCTTGCCTCTTTCTAGATTTCTGTTGCTTCTTTCTGCACATTTCTTTCTTTTTCTGCACTTCTCTTGACCTCATTCTGCAAATCTCATGAGCTCTCTGCACCGCATTTCCCTCTTTCTGCAAGTCTGTTGCCTCTTTCTGCACCTTATTTGCTTCTTTCTGCACACCTGTTGTCTCTTTCTGCACTCGTCTTCCCTCTTTCTGTACCTTTCCTGCCTGTATTTGCATCTCACTTGGCTCTTTCTGCACTGTTCTTGCTTCTTTCTACACCTCTGTTGCATCTTTCAGCAATTCTCTTGCCTCTTTGTGCACTTCTCTTGCCTGTTTCTGCACCTCTCTTGCTCCTTTATATACTTCTATTTCCTCTTTCTGCACCCCTGTTGCTTCATTCTCAACGTTACATGCTTCTTTCTGCACCTGTCTTGCTTCTTTCTGCACCCCTGTTGTCTCTTTATCTACCTCTTTTGACTCTTTCTGTACTTTTCTTGCCTTTTTCTGCACCTCTTTTCTCTCTTTCTGCATGTCTGTTGCCGCTTTCTGTACCTCATTTGCTTCTTTCTGCACCTCTGTTGTCTCTTTCTGCACCCGTCTTGCCTCTTTCTGTACCTTTCCTACCTGTTTTTGCATCTCACTTGCCTCTGTCTGCAACTTTCTTGCTTCTTTCTACACCTCTGTTGCTTCTTTCAGTAATTCTCTTGCCTCTTTGTGCACTTCTCTTGCCTGTTTCTTCACGTCTCTTGCCTTTTTATGCAACCCTGTTGCTTCATTCTGCTCTTTCCATACTTCTTTCTGCACCTGTCTTGCTTCATTTAGCACCCCTGTTGTCTCTTGATGTACCTCTTTTGCCTCTTTCTGTACTTTTCTTAGCTTTTTCTGCACCTCTGTTCCCTCATTCTGCATGTTTGTTGCCTCTTTCTGCACCTCATTTGCTTCTTTATACACCCCTGTTATCTCTTTCTGCACTCATCTTCCCTCTTTCCATACCTTTCCTGCCTGTTTTTGCATCTCACTTGCCTCTTTCTGCACTTTTCTTGTTTCTTTCTACACCTCTGTTGCTTCTTTCAGCAATTCTCTTGCCTCTTTGTGCACTTCTCTTGCCTGTTTCTGCACTTCTCTGGCCTCCTTCTGCACCCCTGTTGCTTCATTCTGTACGTTCCATGCTTCTTTCAGCACCTGTCTTGCATCTTTCTGCACCCCTTTTCCCTCTTCTGCCCCCTTGCCTCCTTCTGCATTTCTGTTGGTTCTTTCTGCATTGCTCTTGCTTCTTTCTGCACCTCTATTGCAAATGTATGTACCCTCTTCCCTCTTTCTGCACCCCTCTTGTATCCTTCTGCACCTCTGTTGGTTCTTACTGCACTGCTCTTGCTTCTTCCTGCACCTCTTTTGCCTATTTCTGCTAATTGTTTGCCTCTTTCTGCATTTCTCTTGCTTCCTTCTGCACCTATGTTTCATTTTTATGCACTTCTCTTGCCTTTTTCTGCATCCCTTTTGCTTCATTCTGCACCTCTATTACTTCTTTCTGCAGCTCTCTTGCTTCTATCTGGACCTCTCTTGCTTCTTTCTGCACCTCTCTTGCCTCTTTCTGCACTCTTCTTCCTTCTTTCTGCAGCTCTCTTGCCTCTTTCTGCACCCCTGTTCCCTTTTCTGCAACTCTCTTACCTGTTTCTGGAACTCTCTTGCCTATTTCTGCAGTATTCTTGCATCCTTCTGCACCACTGTTGTTTCTTTCTGTACTTCTCTTGCCTCTTTCTGCACCCCTCTTGTCTGTTTCTACACCTCTGTTGGTTCTTTTTTGCACTACTCCTGCCTCTTTCTGTACCTCTATTGCTAATTTCTGCACCTCTCTTTCTGTACCCCCTTACCTTATTTATAAAGTTTTATATAGCGCAAACATGATCCCGTAGGATATCAGAGCACTTTGCAAAGGAAGGAAGGAAGGACATGAATCCAATATCTCCAACAAGAAAAGATTACACAACAGGAATATATGCATAAGTACAGACATATAATCGCAAAAATCCCAAGCAGATGAATCTAAATGGGAATGTAACAGACTACGAAGGGGGTACATAATGTGGAAAAGAAGAGCATAGATCCAATATCGACATTAAGTAGGAATACACAATAGGAATACTCGCTTGTTTCCTAGTCCAGAGAGTCAAGAAGAGTAATACGATAAGCATGAATATAACGGGCTACGAAAGGGGACACACAATGTGGTACAGAAGGGAAGCATCAAATGAGAGGACTATGGTTGTAGGAACAATGAGTTTGAGCAAATGATCCCGGGCCAAGTTAAGGTAAAAATTTGTACATTAAGAATCTTTTAGCTTCCTGTTTGAAAGCAGTCGTGGAGGAGATTCTGCGTACATCCAGTGGAAGAGAGTTCCAAATCATTGGGACAGTGCCGGAGAAAGCTCGGAGACCGGTTCCCTTTTTGCTAAGGATGGATGGGTGGTGTCAGGAGTAGGCCTGGGCGAAAATTTCGTTCCGTTCGCGGAAATTGCGATAATTTGACATTTTCGCGTTCCGCGTAGAGCGCGAAAATGTCAAAATTTCCGGTTTCCGCAGCTTGGCGATAATTTGTTTCTTGCTCGCGCTGTAAAATAATAAATTTTCGCGCGCGCGCGATCGCCTTACCTGAATCCCTGCGTTCGCCGACAAGTTTTCTTGATCCGGTCGCGTTCTCCATGAGATGTTGTATTGTTTTTAGCCATTTGCCCTGTCTCGCGACAGTTCGCGCCCGCAGTGACGTCATGCGTCGTGCGATCACGTCTTTCTTCTTGCGATCATGCACCGCGAGACAACTCAAAACAAGATGGCCGCGCCCGCAAGCAACCACAGGGGTAAGTTGGCGACCCGCAACCATGCAGAAAATCTCGCGAACATGCGGGAAAAAAACTTCCGCATCTTCGCGATATTTCCGCTTGTTTGCGATAATTTTAAACATTTTCGCGATAATTTGCAAAAGTTAATTTCGCAAATTCCGCCCACCCCTAGTCAGGAGGTGAGTGATAGCGCTTTTTGAGGCTCTCCCACCGCAGGATAATTCAAGCTTTTGCGCTAGGTACCTGGGAGTTTTGAAATGCAGGGCTTTGTGCGCTAGAACAGCAATCTTTAAATAAATTTGAGCTTCGTAGGGCAACCATTTAAGAGATTTTAGGATTGGGGATATGTGCTCACTTCGTTTAGTACCAGTGACCAGTCTGGCCACAGAGCTCGGTGATGCCCTTAGGGGAGCCAGAGTGTAGTTGGGAAGGCCACAGAGAGTAGCGCTGCTGTAGTCCAGCCTCGGCAGGACCAGTGCTTGTACCACCTGCTTGAAGTCCTTTTGTGGAAGGAATGGCTTGATGTTTCTGAGTGTCCTCATCAAGAGATTAGCACCCTTACACACATTGCTAATATGATTTTTCATATTCAGGTGTTTGTCCTGGGTGATTCCAAGAGATTTGGCTGAGTCTATGATGAGAGGGGTGCAATTGAAGGCAGTGAGGTGATTCAGCCAAGGGTCAAGCTTAGGAATGTGGTTAGGGGGAGAGATGAAGAGGAATTCAGTTTTGGAGATGTTGAGCAGTAGATGGTTATCCGTTAACCAATTTTGCATAGTAATTAGGATCTTGTTAAGTGAAATGTTGTTCTACGAGGAGAGGAGATTTTCAAATAGAGTTGGGTGTCATCCCCGTACATATGGAAAATAATGTTCATGGAAATTAGAGTTAGCTAGTGGTTCCAAGAAAAGGTTGAAGAGAATAGGAGATAGGACGGACCCTTGAGGTACTCCAATGAGTACTTGAGAGGGCTGGGAGAGGGAGTTGCTTGCCTTGGTTCTTTGTGATCTGTGGTGAAGGAAGGATGAGAATCATTGTAAAACCCGACCCGAGAAACCCATCCTGATCTTCAAAATGGATAGATGGTTGTCGTGATTAACCGTGTCAAAAGCAGTATTAGGAGGCAGGAATCATTTTGGTCCAACATTTTTAAGATGTCATCCATACTCTGCGTGAGAGACGATTCGGTACTGTGACCCTTCCGGAAGCCGGATTGATGTTGGTCTAGGAGTTGGAAATTATCTATGTGAGCACAGAGTTGGGCTTGTATGTACTTTTCAAGTAGTTTGGCTAATGTGGGGATGTTAGATATAGTGCAGAAATTATTGAGGTCAGTTTTATCTGCGTTTGTTTTTTTCAGTATGGGTGATACCTGCACTGCTTTTAGGCAATCTGGGAGCGTACCTTGTGACAGAGAAGTGTTTACAATCCTTGTCCAGGTGGGGATGAGTGCATTGTTTATTTCTTTGGAGATGGCTGGTGGCAGTGGGTCACTGAAGTGGTTAGCAGGATTGATGTTCTGGAGAATCTTGTAGATGTCTTTTTCACTGAATGGGGTAAAGGTGTCCCATGTCGCAATGTTCTGTACCTCCTTCTGCACTTCTTTCTGTACTTCTCTAGCGTCTTTCTGCACCCCTCTTCCTTCTTTCTGTAACTTTCTTGCCTCTGTCTGCACCCCTCTTGCCTCTTTCTCCACGTCTTTTCGTTCCTTCTGTACTTCTCTTGCCTCTTTCTGCACCCCCTTGCCTCTTTCTGCACCTTTGTTGGTTCTTTCTGCATTGCTCTTGCTTCTTTCTGCACCTCTATTGCATATTTCTGCACTCCACTTGCCTCTTTCTGTACCCCTCGTCCTGCACCTCTCTTGCCTCTATCTGCACCCCTGTTCCCTCTTTGTGCACCTCTTTTGCCTTTTTCTGCAACTCTCTTGCTTCTTTCTGAAGTTCTCTTGCCTCTTTCTGTACTGAAATGGGAAGTGCAAGCTGTCAAGTTTAAATGTCCACGTCCTCTTGTGACTGAGGTATATGTATACTTGAACATGTATTCTCACATGTGTTATGCATCTGAAGATGGTAGCTTAAAAAGCGGGTAACTTCTCCTCTAGGTGGTCACATCTTCTTTATTCTGCTCTGTCATTCGGTTGCACAAGCAGACATGTCTTATAATGAGCAGAAAGAAATACATACACCTTTTTATACACAAATTTACAGAGTATGCTGTTTGAAACACAGGTAATCAAGTATTTGTATGTTTATTTTTATGTGACATGTCACTAGGTAAAAGCAGAGACACAAGCATGCATATCTTCACAAACTTGGTCAGACATACAGCAGTGATATGCTTAGGATTGGTGTTTTATATTTGGTAGGCCTAACATTCTGAGCAGTCGAATAATAGTGAACCTTCAAGAGAAAAGTGAGGTTTAAGACATCTTGGGAAAAGGATTAGTGATTATGCTACTTTGTATGAGTAAGTTGTAAGGTACAGTCAAAGTAAACCTCTTTCTGAACCTCTTTTGGTTCTTTCTGCACTTTTCTTGCTTCTTTCTCCACCTTTATTCCTCTTTCTTGACTTCTGTTGTCTCTTCTGCATTTTTCTTGCTTTTTTCTGCACCTTTCTGCTTCTTTCTGCACCTTTCTTCCCTCTTTCTGCACTACTCATGCTTGTTTCTGCACATTTCTTCTTTTTTCTGCACATGTCCTACCTATATAGGCAAAGTTAGAAATTAGCATTTAAAAAACCTTAGAAATTCACTGAAAAAACCATAGGTTTCAGGGACATTATAGTTAGGAATTAGCATTTGAAAAACTTTGAAATTCACTGAAAAAGCCACGGGTTTAGGGGACGTTATAGTTAGGTTGACATTTCACTCGTACAAAACCAGAGAAATACAGCCCTTATAGTTAGCTAACTATAACTCACGTCCCCGCAATGCACTGCTGATGACATCACATATTACATCCCCCATGACATGGTCAGTAACATCACTGATGACATTACTCATGACATCTCAAATGATATCACTGATGACATCACTGATTACATCATCCACGTGATCATCTAATGCACCTCCTCACATCCTAATATAACCTTTGATACACCCACTCTAAAATTCAGACTACCAATATTGAAACTATAAAAAGACCATTACCAGTTAGTACATACCCGCTCACTGATTCATACGTCTACACACATATCCAGTCACTCAAACACATATAGACACTCACACACTGCCACTCACCCAAACAGTTACTCAAACACCTAGTCAGTCACCCAAAGAATCAATCACACTGCCATTTACTCACCTATAGAATTATACACACACACCACCTCACCTATTCATACCATATACATACTATCTTCAACAATTACTGACATAAGCACACACTTATCCATGCAGCCACTATCACAATCACTTACTGTCACATATACTCACCTATATACTCCAACACTCACATATACTGCCTTTCACATATGTAGTTACTTACACATATACCACTGAGACATCTATTCACTCTCTAACACAGCTATATGCACACTCACTCACCCATACAGTCCCGAACACACGCACTCATAAACCTATACACACATCCATGCAGGGAGTCACCCATCCCCCCACCCACCCGACAGATACTCAGACACCCATACAGGTACTCAGACAACTAATCATTAACCCATATAGACACTCATGTAGCTACTCACCAACCGATGCAGCCACTTATACACCAACTGACATACTGATGCGTACATTCACACAGATTAATCATTCACCCATGCATTCACTAACACATGTTTAATCACTCACTTATACAGTCAGTCACACAACCACTAAATCATCCATTCAGGCACTCATACACCCACTCATTCTTCAATACACCTTTGAGTATCTATAATTAGCATTCTTAAAGTTTTTATAAACACTCAGTCACTGGATGATGTCATCAGTGATGTCATTTTAGATGTCATCAGTGCTGTCACTGACCATGTCACGAGTGATGTAATATGTGATGTGATCAGCAGTGCATTGCGCGGTGTGAGTTATAGTTAGCTCAGCCGATTTTCTCTGTTTTTTTATGAGTGGAATGTCAACCTAACTATAACGTCACTGAAACCTGTGGTTTTTCAATGAATATATATATTGAGGGGTGATTAAGGTCTTGGAAGGCTGAAACGCATTGGTGTGGACCGACCTTGCTGAAATAAAAGCTTGAAATATCAGGTTTTCAGAATGCAGAGCAATCTTGTTCTATTAAATTTAAGTCTATGGGCTTGGATTCAGCCCACCGCGATGCACCTGTCATTATGATCGCTGCAGAGAGGATCCAATTGTTTCTGATATATATATAGTGGTTTATTGAGAGATGAAAGCCAACACATTTCAACTGTCAACTTACAACCTTTCTCAAGACAGTGACTGCCATTTTTTCTGTTTTATATGTTGTAAAGTCATCAAAACAAACAAGGGAATGGCGGCATCGGCTCGATGCATATCAGTCACCATCTTTAAACTTGTTCATCATTGTAATTCTTTATTCAAAAATACATGGTATTAGGCACATAATGCATAATGCACAGGTCAAATACACCAAATCCAATCATACTGAAACATGATGCTGAAACAATCTGAATGGTCATATTGAGGTGATAAATGGTCGAAAATCAAAATAACTGGCATGATAAACTCTAGTGCTGTTCTGTGTCACAGTGCTCTACTGCATATTTACACAGTGCTCACATCAGGCATCAAATATTAAGAAACAGATCACAAAATAACATCTCAGTTGACCCCCAGGTGCTGATAATAGATAGTAATATTCTGTATAGTCAAGATAGATGACCATTATGCTTGTCTCTATACTATCAAGGAAAGTGTCTGTGAGTTGATTTAAATTAAGCTGTGGTTAAGAGAAAGTACACTGGAGTACTCACAAGTGGGTGAATATTCCAGGCTTGAATACCAAACAAACAAGTATGTTTCATTCATCCTGATTATTAAACAGTCAATTGTAAACAAAGCAGTGCAAAGAAAGTATATGTAGGAAAGCCTTTCATCAATGTAGGAAAGTATGCATCTCTACATCCATATTACGGCCCTGTGGCTGTATGCTGTCTAGATGCAATATAAAGTGTGTTTCCAATTGGCGGAGTTCCTTTTCCCTATCTCCCTCTGTTTTGTTCCTGGGAATTTGTCCTATGCAACTGTACTTCAAAGCACTGGGGTTGCTGCTGTGAAATGTCTCAAAATGACGTGCAACAGGGTAACTACAGTCATTGTACGTGATTGCTCTAATTTTCTGTGGTATACATTTGTGTAAAGTAGTGTCTGCCCACATATAGTTTCTTACATCGGCATTTTAGAGCATATACAGCAAAACTGGTCTTGATTTGAATTGTTTTTCTAAATTTCTACGTGGGGTGTGGATTTTGGACATATTTTCACCATTTTTTCAAGCTTTACACTTCGTGCATTTTTGAAAAACCTCATTAGATGTAAGTCATGTTTACTTAACCTGTTCTGTTTTTAGATCACTTCTAATGAGGTAGTCCCTCGATGAATTTGATTTTCCATACGTGATCTGTGGATGACTAGTTTCTGTTTGACCTATGATCGGCTCCTCCCTGAGGAGATGCAATGTTTCTATAGGGCATGGCAGACCTTTAATTGTTCTAGATTATAAGTAGTAATGAATCAATGTGGCTCGTTTTACATTTTATTTCTCTTTGAGTTTTAAGATCAAAGAGGGCTGGGTCCTTTTTCTGTACTTTTACTCTCTGTGAAGCTGTTTTAGTTATTGCATCAGAGCATCCCCTCTACTTGAAGTGTTCCATCATCAGTGATGTAATATGTGAGGTCGCAAGCAGTGCATTGTAAGAGCGTAATTTATATTCAGCTCAGGGAACTATAACTGCTGAATTTTTATGGTTTTGTATGAGTGAAATCTGAGCCTAACTAAAACATCCCAGAAACCTTTGTTTATTACAGTGAATGTTTAAGGTTTTTTAATTCTATTTTCTAACTATAACGTCCCTGTAACCTTCGACTTTTTATGTGACTTTCAAAGTTTTTTAAAATGGTATTTTCGAACTGTAACCTGTACCCTTTGAGAGTAAGTGTGTGAGTGAGTGCATGAGTGTCTCAGTGGGTATGTGAGTGGGTATGTGAGTGACTGTCTGGGTCTGTGAGTGGGTGTGTGAGTGCCTCAGTGGGTCTGTGAGTAGGTATATCAGTGTCTGAGTGGGTCTCTCAGTGGGTTTGTGAGTGCCTGAACATTTGAGTCTATATGATTGTGTCAGTAGCTGTGTGAGCGACTCAACCACAAAGGAGCCGCTCCTGCCCTTTTATCCAACAAGAGTCCACAGTTTCACACAAAATATCTACCCAAGTGGAGTACTTTCTACTCGTTGATTACTAACTGCTACCTCCTTAGGTAAATGTACAGTACGTATTCTACACTACAGATGGTTGATGGAGCATGATCAAATGTCACCAGTGATCTTGTGTGCTTTTTGGCAATGTGATTGTTCCTGGTGCCTCTTTTTCCAGAAATAAATGATAACATGAATCGTCCTATATAGAAGACAACAAGACTACAAAGAGATAAATCTTCACCAAACAACGGTCTTTCCTCTTAACTATATGAAATATGTGCTTCTTTGTCTTGTGGAGATGTCCTCATGTTCCGCGCCATCAAGAATTCCTCACCAAATTCAGTGGGAAACGTGCTGGGGGACCGCTTGTTAAGCTGTTTATCATCCTGGCAAAAGGCAGGAAAACATTTGCATACTACTAAGGTGGCCGGGGCCAACCGGCTAAGCTTCTAAGGGATTTCCATATTTGCATACTCGTAGTATTTAAAGGGAGAACCATCAACTTAGCTCTCACCAAGACAGGACAATAAAAAGGCCACTCGTCACAGTCACATTCAGATTGCATTCCAATGGATCAATGATGCAGTCACCTTCAATAAGTATTTCAGATCATCTTTCAATAAGGAGTTAGGATCATTTGTCCTTTACAGAAGTGGAGCTTCAACTGGGGCACCTGCTATGTTTGTAAGTACTTCAAGTTGAGGTTTAATTTTTGTGAAATGAGCTTTTGAGCCAAAATGGCCCTGCAAAAGGTTAATGATGGAGGCAGGTCATGAGACTCCCCTCCCCAGGCTAATTTCAGCTCTCGGGACCCCAAATAGGGCCTGGTCATAATTCAATGGGGAGGCTGTACTGCCCCCTCCCTGGGCCCATATCAGCCACGGGCATTGGGGACTGGCCATGTCTCCTGGGTGCAGGATGGGGATGGTGGAGGGAGCCTCAAGGCCCCACAGTCGTAGTCGGCTACCTGCCTCCTGTGGGCGCCAGCATTGGTGTTGCACACAGGGAGCTGCTGGAAATGCAGCTCCCTGCATTGAAGAGCAATAGTGTCTGCATGTCTGCTGGCATGGAAAGAGATGAAAACTTCGCTTCTACCAAGTGGGAGCAGTTTGGCAGCTTCTGCTTGCTGGAAGCGGAGGGTTCGCTTTTGCTTGGTGGGAGCTGTGAAAGCACCTGCCAAGCTAAAGCTGTTAGAAATTGGGTTATTGTTAGGGGTAAGTATGCACTTACCATCAGTAATAAGTCCACAAACACTTTATAGGGTCCAGTATTGGTGTCAATAAAGTATTCCCTTGCCCAGCCCCTAGTAGCTGTAACAAAGCAGTCAGGGCCTAACTTTGGAGACAGGTATGTACAGCATTTAAAAAAACAATGCATTAAATAAGTAAGACACAACACACAATAAAAATCCCACACAAACTTATAAAAATAGTAAACATGTTTATGAACAATTAAACACCATAATGACAAAATTCCAGTGAAGGGAACCCGAGATATGAATTTTTAAAGAATTACCACTTTATAATGCATAAAAGTCTATAGCACCACTCTGGGACATCTGGTCACGCTTGACTGGGACAAAGTAAAAGTTGCAGGCCAACAGTGATGGAGCCCTGATCATATACATTAAGCAAGAGGCCCCAGTCAAAATTGTATTTTTGCACTTCGAAACATTTCTGGAGCTTTTTCTTCTGACCCCCCTCATTGCTCCTCACCAGGCCAGATTCAAAGACTGTTTACCTGCTTGAGTTTCCACAAAATCCTGGAAGTCTGAAGGTTCCAGGTTTTCAGCGGGATGAACCAGCAGTCCATGGTAGGTCGCTGTTGAAGGAGACCAGCTTGGCTCTCCAAGTCGAGCCAGTCACCTTCTGAATCTTTTTCCCAAAAGTACTCCAAAGTTCTCCAAGCTTCAGGAGGTTTTTCCTGAAGGCCTTATTGTGGGTTGAAAGTGTGTAAAACACAAATCCAAGGGTTTGGAATCTCCTGGATGGCCCTTGGGAAGTTGGGACCACAATTCCTACAATGAACCTGGCCAAACCCTTAAAAGTCCACAGGATGCACTCTAGGCTGGGGACTCTTGGTGGAGAAGATGCAGGTGGGCTATGTTAACCTGTAGCTGCAGGGAGTTCACTCCTTAAACCTTATTGAAGCAAGGCACGAGTCCCCAGGGCTGCAGTAACTAAGTGTGCAGCAGACTCAGTCAGTCAGAGTGCAGGGCCTGTGGATACAAATTCAGATTCCAGGACAGTCCTTCTTTTATTTATGTAGTTATTTATTGTTTTATAGGGGCAAACGTGACCCGTTAGGGTATCAGAGTGCTTTACAGGGATAACACGGTGTATACAAGTATGAAATAGTAAAAAAAAAAACATATGTAGGGGTAAAAGGAAGTGAAACATTTGGGGAATAACAGGGTGTTTACAATGTTCAGATCAAAATTCAGAGAAATCCAGCAATTACATTTGTGGGTGTACAAGGTCAGTACAAGATGGATAGCAGCCAGTCAGTCCAAACTCTAGTGACAACAAAAATAAGCAAAGCCACTGAGTGGTGTGTGCAATACATGATTTATGGGAGAAACTTGCCCATTAGGAAGGTTTTGGCCTTCTTTTTAAATATTGTCAGAGAGGGAATTCTTTCGATAAAAGATGGCAGCAAGTTCCAGATACTTGGTGCAACCCCAGAGAAAGCAGGATTGTATATTTTTTCCTTTCAGAAGTGAGGTGGCTGGAGCACAAAGTCTCTAGCGGACCTGGAGTTTCTGGTTCCTCCAGAAACCATGATTTTCTGGGCGAGAAATGCAGGGGATTCTGTTTGTAGCGCTTTGTGGGTGATTCATGCCAGCTTGAATTGGATTCTGGCTTCAAGAGGAAGCCAGTTCAGCGCCTTCAGATGCGGTGAGATGTGGTTGAATTTGTTTGAGCCTGTTAAGAGTCTGGCAGTGGCATTGAGGCAAGCTTTTAAGGGGACCGTGGAGCTCTTAGGCAGGCCTGAAAAGGTTGAGCGTCTGTATTTGATTCCGGAGATAACTAGTGCTTGGACTGCCATTTTTAGGTCAGAGGCATCAAGGAAAGGTTTTAGTTTCCTCAGGTAGCTTTTCCTTGTAGTTTCAGGCAACAGAACTGAGAGGCTATGCAGCTCTCAGATACTTATTCTCAGCTTCTGGGCATCAAGAGGGGGTTACACAAAACCAAAGTTATGATAAATTCAACAAGAGAAATCTGTTGGATTTATCAACACCATTCTGCTGAGTCCTTGAATGGCATTTTTCCCTTCCTAGCAATAATAATGCGGCCATAAAATATGGAAATGTTAGTTTATGTGTCAACTGTCTACAAAGGGGAAAAAAGTAGTCAGCAGATTTCCCTCAGCAGGATTTATTAAACTTATTTTATAAGGCCCCTGCTTATAGTTACATGACCCCCCCACCCCTGGGACACCTAAGAGAGTCTCTGGGGATACTTGATATGGAAACATAAGGTAGATTATAACATTTGATTTGGTGAACGAGACAAAACATTCTTTCTAATGGGTTTGATAGGTATAAAGGTTCATATCCATTTACTTAAAATGTCCCATATTATTCCATGGTTTATGATGTTTGCATCTTACTTTCCAAAGAAATGTCTTATTTGATGAATGTTATTAAAACCCCCTATCTGATTCGAGTGTACTTTAATTCTTCTTCCGACTCATATGTGAGAGGCATCGTTTCTGTCTATGTTCTCTGTTTGTCCCTGTAGCAGATAATTTGCATTTGTTGAAAAGTTATACTTCACAGAACCAGTTCATCCAAGATGTAGGAAAGCGATAGATTCATAGACAGATCTATATTGCTTCAAGTGTATGTGTAATTCTGCATCAGGTTGTGCCCAAATGGATTTTCAGTCCCAATGGCTAGGATGAGTGGAGATTCTGTTCTCCTTATGTTCAAAATTCTGTCACTTTCTTGTTCTTTTTCCTTCACAAATTTATGCAGATACGTATTTTAGTTGTTGACTGTCACTTGAGTGATGATCAAAAAAATGCTTAGCACTGACCATGCCATGAATCATGTAATATGTGACGTCATGAGCAGTGCATTGCGAGGGCGTGAGTTATAGTTCACTGAACTAACTATAACGGTGGAATTTCTCTGGTTTTGTGCGAGTGAAATGTCCAGCTAATTATAACCTATGTTTTTTTCAGTGAATTTCTAAGGTTTTTTAAATGCTAATTTCTAACTATAACGTCTGTAAAACCTATGTTTTTTTCAGTGAATTTCAAAGGTTTTTTAAATATTAAATTACTATTCTGCTATTTGTCATTAGCACTGTTTTTTCTCACTTTTCCACTACAGAAAAGAAAATAAACTGTAAAACTGTTGTGTAATGTAATATATTTCACAAATTACAGTGTTACTTATCAAATAATACAACACAATTTAACATTTGAAAACATATTTGTCTCCCTTTTTCTGCTGTTATCAGATTCTACTTAACTTCACTATTCACAGTGATGTCAGTGTAGTATCATCATAAACAGCTGGGGAAAAAAAACAATCAACTAGATTGTTTAAAAAATCCAAATGACTAATTCTTGCAAGCACAATGTGGTGGTAACGACCTAGGCAAATTGACTGGGGTAGGTTTGGAAATGCTTGTGAAGGACACCTTTGGACAATTGATGTTACTTTTGCCTCAAACTGTCTTTGTATATTCCAATATATGCCAAAGACAGAAGCGGAAATGGTCAAACCAATTTTGTCATAAGATTGAAAAATCTAGGAAGAATGTCAACAAAGCTGTGTCTGCATAGCTCAGAGACCATAGAATGGGGTCGATCTACAACAACATACATTTTGATATGGCTCATATCTACAGAAGTGATGGAGTACACTTCACAGATGAGGGAAACCAAGTTTTTTCTGAATAACCTGAAGCTGTGCATCCGCACTTACATGTAGCTCCAACTACATTTTAGAGCCACCTTATAATCCCAATATCAGCTAGCAGAGAGGCAGTTGCGGTCTGGCTAGCAGAGGTAGACCTGCGGTCCGTCAGGCAGGCTCGCAGAAGAAAAGCTGCGGCCCATGGGTTTGGCTTGCAGAGGGAGAGCTACGGGCCGTCCTCTTGCAAAAGCACAGCAGTGTACTGGCTCACAGAGGGAGAGCTGTGGTCTGACTCACAGAGGGAGACCAATGGGCCAACAGGCCTGCTAGCAGAGACACAGCTACGAGCTAACGGGCTGGCTCGCAGAGGTACAGCTGCGGGCCCGAGCGGTGACCTGGCGGGCTGACTCGCAGAGTGAGAGTAACGGGCCGACAGGCCTGCTACGACAGACACAGCTACGAGCTAACAGGGTGGCTCGCAGAGGTAGAGCTGCAGGCCCAACGGCTCGCAGACGAGAGCTGCGAGCCGATGGATTGAGTCACAAAATGGCTGACAGCTCGCAGAAGCAGAGCTGCAGGCCGATGGACTTGCTTCTAAAGGCATAGCCGCGAGCTGGTGATGTGGGGAGAGGGACCATGAAAGGGGTATCTCGCACAGACAGAGCTGCGGTATATTTTCAGTGTTGCCTCACAGAGGTAGAACTACGGACCCGATGCCTTGTAGAGGGAGAGATGCGGGCTGACGGACTGAATCACAAAATGGCTACCAACACTTCCTAGTTTCAACAGTTCACAGCCAATGAGCCACAAGCTCGTGCTCGTAATGCCTCAGCCAATCAGATGTCAGAATTCTCAAATATCGATATCTGTAAAATTTGATATTTCTCAAAAACTACTCAACGGATTTACCCCATTTAAACAAAAGCCTGCTTTCTGGACCAATACCTTTCTCCCTGCCAAATTTGGCTTAATTCCGTTCAGCAGTTTTACCTGTAGCCTTTCCTATGGAAATTGCATGGAGAAAACACGTTTTGGGACCCCCCTTTATTCTCAGCCCCCCATTGACCAATCACCCCCAAACTTTCAAGATAGGAGCTGATCTGGAATATTTCGTAAAGATTCGTCAAACGACGCCAAATTTATAAGCACATCAAAAAATGCTTTTCCTATGGGAACATGGTCCTAACTATAACTATATATATATATAGAGAGAGAGAGATAGATAGATAGATAGATAGATAGATAGATAGATAGATAGATAGATAGATAGATAGATAGATAGATAGATAGATAGATAGATAGATAGACAGACAGACAGAAAGATAGATAGATAGATAGATAGATAGATAGATAGATAGATAGATAGATAGATAGATAGATAGATAGATAGATAGATAGATAGATAGATAGATAGATAGATAGATAGATAGATAGATAGATAGATAGATAGATAGATAGATAGATAGATAGATAGATAGATAGATAGATAGATAGATAGATAGAAGATAGATGGATAGACGGATAGATAGATAGATAGATAGATAGATAGATAGATAGATAGATAGATAGATAGATAGATAGATAGATAGATAGATAGATAGATAGATAGATAGATAGATAGATAGATAGATAGATAGATAGATAGATAGATAGATAGATAGATAGATTGTACTATATGGGTTGTGTTTTATGAATGAATGAATGAATTCGGATTTCTAAAGCGCGGGTAGCTGCCCTGAGGCGTCCAAGCGCTAAGCATATCTCTGAAGTTTGAGTAAGGAGGAAGGCAGATTCAGTACCATGGTTATGTGGTGAACAGGAGCGTTTTCAGCTGTTTGCGAAAAGAGAGAATGTCGGGGTTTGATCTGAGATGCTGGGGTAGGGCGTTCCACTTTTTAGCCACATTGAAGGAGAAAGAGCGGCCTCCGGATCTTGATTTCTTTGTTTGCGTTACAATGGCTAGATTTGCAGAAGTGGAGCGCAACTGTCTGGTGGGTATATAGGGTGTGATGAGAGGGAGGTTGATGGTCGGGCCTTGCGACCAGAAAGTCTGGTGTGCGATGCAGAGTGATTTGAAGTCTACTCTTTCCTTTACAGGGAGCCAGTGCAGTTTCCTCAGTCCGGACTTTACTGAGGATCTGCGAGGGATTTGTAAGAGTGTTCTGGCTGCGCAGTTCTGTGTTAATTGTAATTTGCGCAAGGTGAAGTCGGGAGCTCCGAGATATAATGCGTTTCCATAGTCCAGCCGCGATTGGATCAGGCCCAGGACTACGGTTTTTCTTGCTTCAAAAGGGAGTAGAGGCAAAATCTTCCTAATGACTCTCAGGATACCAAAACAGGTGGCAGAAAGTTTTGTAGCCTGTTGGTCAAAGGACAGGGACCTGTCGAGCCAGACACCAAGGCTCTTAATGGCGTCTTTGGGTGTTGGGGCCGGACCTAGGCTGGTGGGCCAGAGATTGTCTATGGTCGATGGTAGAATGTGACCCAGGAGCATGAGCTCTGTCTTGTCTCCATTAAGTTTGAGACAAGACTTGGTCATCCAGCATTTGACCGTATCCAGGCAGCCTGCAAGATCTACATTTGCCGACGTACCGCCCGCCTGTGCCAGGGAGACCACCAGCTGGGTATCGTCCGCGTAGGTAATGATCTTGATACCGAACGGACGGACGATCTCAGCCAGTGGCCTCATGTAGACGTTAAATAACGTCGGGCTCAATGAAGATCCCTGTGGGACCCCACATCCCAGAGGCTTGCTGGAGGAAGTGACATTGCCCTCAAACACCTGGAAGGATCTTTCACTCAGGTAGGACTTGAGCCACTCCAGAGCTCTGTCAGATATTCCGGTGTCCAGGAGACGCCGCAGAAGGATACCGTGGTTAACGGTATCAAATGCGGCGCTCAGATCGAGGAGGATGATTGCCACCGATCCTCCCCGATCTAAGATTCTCCTGGACTCCTCTGTGACTGCCAGCAGTGCCGTCTCGGTCCCATGCTTAGGGCGGAAGCCAGTCTGGGATGGGTCGAGAAGTTGGTGTTGTTCGAGAAAAGTTGTTATTATGCTATTTATATGTTTCTCCAGGATCTTGGCTGCCCAAGGCAGCAAGGAGATCGGGCGGTAATTGTTGAGGTTCTTGGTGTCAAGATTTGGTTTTTTAATCAGGGCCCTCACCATAGCCTGCTTCCATGCTGCTGGTACTATGCTGGTGGTAATCGAGGTGTTGAGTACTTCAAGCAGTGTGGGGAGGATGGTTTGAAACGCCGAGACTAGAACATATGGGGGTGCTGGGTCTCTAGGGGAACCCGACTTCACCTGGCGCATGAGGAAAGTGAGGTGATCTGCCTGCAACTGGGGGAATTCCGCCAGCACCGGGGGGTGATTGGGTGGGTAATCTGCCTGCAACTGGGGGGATTCCACCAACACCGGAGGGTGATTGGGTGAGTGGATTTGAGGGGGACAAGGGGCTGCTTTAATCAGAGCAGTCTGGTCTGTAGAAGGGAAGGATGAGTGTATAAGGTTAATTTTCTGAGAGAAGAAATTAGCCAGGTCTTCACAGCGGAGCTCTGGGTTCTCCGTTATAGACGGGGGTGTGGGGAGGGTGATGAGGCTTTTTACTATTTTGTATATCTCTTTTGAGCTGGAGCTAGCCTCTGCAATCTGGTTGGAGTAGTATGAGGATTGCGCACTTTTTATGTCTTTTTTGTATGACCTGATGGCGTCTCTGTAGATAGTTTTATCTATTTCCGCGTAACCTAGTCGCCATTTACGTTCCAGTCTCTTGCAAAAACGCTTTTTCTCCCTTAGTTCGGTGGAGTACCAGGGAGCTGAAGTTCTGGATCTTTTAAAAACTGTTTTCTTCAGGGGGAGCGTGGCGTTTAGGGAACTCAGAATCCATTCATTGAATGTTTCATTGGCCTGTGAGGGAGTCTGACCGATTGAAGGAATGGATTTTTGTAATTCTTGGGTCCACTGGGCCAGCGGTATTTTAGACCAAATTCGAGTTTCTTGGACAGTGGGTGTAGGGGGTATAAGTTTCTCTGTTGTCCAGAGCAACGGGACTAAGGCATGGTCTGTCCAGGGAAGTGCTATGGGGGGACGAGCCTTCAAATGTGTGCAGTTGCTGAAAACTGGATCCAGCAAGTGGCCTTTCGTATGCGTAGGAGATGAGACCAGCTGGAGCAGCTGCAAAGCAGAGAGGTCCCTACTTAGTTTGTTGGCGATGGAATTATTGGGGTCGTCAAAGTGTATATTGAGATCACCCAATAACGTGTAGTTGGAGGGCGATAGGGCCAGATCGGCGACTAGTGGTGGCAAAGTTTCATAAAACTGTTTGGGAGTGCCTGGTGGACGGTATATAAGAGTCCCGGAAAAGCTCAAATTGGGAGAGAAATCCAAAGTAAAGGACATACTTTCACATTCCGGAAAGGGGTTGGGAGTGCAGCGACAGGTAAAACAATCTTTAAAAATGATGGCTAGTCCGCCCCCTCTGTCAAGTTCCCGGTCCAGTCTTACAATTTGATATTCCTGCCCCAGGATTTGGACCAACTCGGGGTCAGAGTGAGGGGTTAGCCAAGTCTCCGTTAGAAAGAGAGCGTCTGGTTTTTCCTCTTCGATTAATAGGGAAATCTCTGTGCAGTGTCTAGGAAGAGACCTGCAGTTCAGCAGGAATAATCGAAAAAGTTGTTGGTTTGGTGTAGAGGGTTTAGGTTTGAGGTGAGTTTTGCAAACCTTGCATTGGGACGGTAGGTCTAGCGGGCCATATTTATGAGCGCAGGGCAGGATTCCCTGAGAGCTGATGGTTCTAAGTTCCTCGGAGGCATAATACCGAGTTTGCGTGACGAGAGAAGTAGGGGTTATGGCCCCTGGTCCCAGCCCGTCGCGGACGGGCGCAGACGGGCTTGCCTTAGGCGCGCCTTCGGCGCGCAAACGGCGTGCCCGCTGCGCTCGTCCGCTGCGCTTCCTAGAGTGACACATTTTTATATGATTGGGGTATGACGCTAGGGGCGTGGCCTGAGAAGGGGGCGTGGCCAGCAAACTCGCCGGTAATGTCGGCGTGGTGCTTGTGTTTCCTCGGCGTGGGTCCACTGCGCGCTGGCAGGGAGATGTGCACAGGTGAGAGTTAAAATCACAACAAGTTTTCAATTTTAAAAGAAGAAATTAGCAACAAATCGCCTTCTCCCGGCTTCCGCCTCAGGAGATATGTAATCTAAGGGCGCTGGTGATCAGCGTTCCTTAAATAGGGCGGTCAGGGGGCGTGGCCTGAGAAGGGGGCGTGGCCAGCAAACTCGCCGGTAATGTCGGCGTGGTGCTTGTTTTTCCTCGGCGTGGGTCCACTGCGCGCTGGCAGGGAGATGTGCACAGGTGAGAGTTAAAATCACAACAAGTTTTCAATTTTAAAAGAAGAAATTAGCAACAAATCGCCTACTCCCGGCTTCCGCCTCAGGAGATATGTAATCTAAGGGCGCTGGTGATCAGCGTTCCTTAAATAGGGCGGTCAGGGGGCGTGGCCTGAGAAGGGGGCGTGGCCAGCAAACTCGCCGGTAATGTCGGCGTGGTGCTTGTTTTTCCTCGGCGTGGGTCCACTGCGCGCTGGCAGGGAGATGTGCACAGGTGAGAGTTAAAATCACAACAAGTTTTCAATTTTAAAAGAAGAAATTAGCAACAAATCGCCTACTCCCGGCTTCCGCCTCAGGAGATATGTAATCTAAGGGCGCTGGTGATCAGCGTTCCTTAAATAGGGCGGTCAGGGGGCGTGGCCTGAGAAGGGGGCGTGGCCAGCAAACTCGCCGGTAATGTCGGCGTGGTGCTTGTTTTTCCTCGGCGTGGGTCCACTGCGCGCTGGCAGGGAGATGTGCACAGGTGAGAGTTAAAATCACAACAAGTTTTCAATTTTAAAAGAAGAAATTAGCAACAAATCGCCTACTCCCGGCTTCCGCCTCAGGAGATATGTAATTTATGTAATGTATGTTATTTACCTATTAACTTTCTGCACTTACCATGTGTAGTATAGGCATGCTTTGCAAAGGCATACAACCCACCTGTATAAATAATAATTAACCTGGTATAATTCTGAAAATGTTGATTATACGTTTTGTTCATAAAATTAGTAAATATATTGTTTACCTGTTACACCTAAATTAACTCAACTCAATTATTGTAAATGTTGGCGAACATTTATATTTTATGCTTTTTACCTAAACTAAATGAGTGTTTAGGAGTAAATCACGGCATTACTTTCTAGTAATTATGTGAAACATGATAAGGGCCTGTTTGTGATTAATTGCATTTTCAGTAGAACTACTTGCCAAACACGCAATCAAGAAAATAAAGTTAAATCTCAATACTGCCCTCAAAAGTAATGAAATTCGCGACTTCATTCAAAACTGCAACCATGTGTGGTTTAAAATGACCAATCTATTCATCTATGTCCTTTGCATTAAATCGGTATATTTACTTTGTGTGTGTCACATTCTGGCATAGTACACTAGAGCAAACATTCCCTGCACACAAGTGCATTTGGAAAGGAAATGGGCTCAGTGGATAGATACTGTAATGGTAACAGGCTCAGAAAGCCGACCAGTACAGTTGCTTGGCGAAAGATGCACAAATGTTTTCCCTAGAAGGTCTCTTCGTGAGTAAGTGTTCTTTTGTTAATTTCCATTTCGAAAAGTGTTGGAGCTAAACAAGTTTACACGTAGTCTAACAATGTACAATTTATTGGATATCCTTATCTTTAAATGGGATTACAGTGGTCTAATATGAGATCATGCCTATTACAAGATATCACAAAATCAAAGTTCCAATTTGCTCCATACATGTAAATTCAATTCTATATATTTCCATAACATATATCCGCTGGATATTCGTCCTATTTGTATGTCACTCCAGAATGGATTAACACCATGACAGGCTTGGCTTCGATTCCCTGCATTTGGTGTTCTTAAACAGTTTATATTTGTTATCATATCAAAGACAGACTTGCAGTTTTCAAAAGGAAGGAGAGAACACAGCGCCCAAGGCTCTTCCAGCATTACATTTCTTATTCCATTTTATCTTTCTTGGTTTTGACTAATGTCAGTAAGAGCTACTGGTAATACATTGCTTGTTGCAGCATGCTGCTGCCTTGAAGCGCTGCCTTTGATACATTGTCAGCCAATTGGAAGCATTTCCTGATTACATTTCCAAACTGCTTGTTTATTGATCGAAAGTTAATAAAGCAAAATACAATTTTACAGCTTGAATTAAATTGAAGGTTCTTTGATGTTAAAATTATCCAATCAAGGAATTGAGTAATTGTGCTCAGCATTTTATCAGGCAATATATGAGATAAATGCATTGAATTGAGATATCTGTATATGTGAGAAATACAGGCAGTATTTCGTTGATAAATGGAATTTTATTTTTATTTGGGAAAGTAGAGAGTGTTTTTGCACACAAATAAATAAATGTGAAACTAAAACGTAAGTACAGATAAAACATGTATTAAAACATCACAATATTTATTGTCTCTTTCATTTTTAACTTTACAAAACGCACATCTTTGGGGCTCATATATTAGGAACTACTGATGAACACAGAAACGTACCTCCAACAATTACATTTTTTATTGAAAAACGATCATTTTGACTGAATTAATTAATAAACATCAAACACTGCACTTTGTTTTGAACAATAACAAAAATGGAATAATGTAAAGAATTAAAAATAATTCTTTCGAAATTTAAAACTCGTACAGACCACAGATTACTAGAAACTACTTCGATAAAACAGAATACAATTGGAGTTAAAGCGATGGTTCACCTATAGCAAAAAAATGTAACTTTGAAACTTATTTTGTTTGATTTTAAATGCAAGTTGATTTAAGGTATTAGTGAAAGATTTAGTCATTTACAAATAGTGAACTCCATTCTCTCTATTCCCCTTTTCTTCGTGTTTCCCTTGGTGTGGAGAGGATGTAAGCGGTTAGACTTTGATGGGCAGTTCTTGCACTTGATGTCTTCAATAATGTTATAGGAGGTTGCCTTATATGAGCCTTTCTTTGCCACTATAGGAAAAGCATAGAAGTGAATTATACTTTTTCTCAAGCGCTGTAGTCCTCCCTTTAAAAGCCCAGTGATAAATAGTTAAATACCTTCTCAGATATTAACCTGAAGTCACCATTTACTCGGGTCGTATGCTGCCTTCCCAGCGCACTTAATATCAATACCAGAAATTCCTGACTGATCTCCTCTGCAGTTGTTTGCCAAGGCTGTTTGCATCAACAATGGTTCTCATGAACTTTCATTCCCTTGGACAACAAGCAGAAAATACTTGCCTAAAGCTGCAACACACACCTTCGATGAGGGAAATCAAGTGTCCAGCATCCACTTAAAGAGAAAGCTGTGTCATGTCACCTCCTCTTAGACTGTTATCGGGTCTTAGCCACTTGTCCTCACAGACTCTGAGGAACATTTATAAATGACATTCCTTTTCAATGGTACACTGGTGGATGGTCAGCTGGCTCCATCAGTCTCTGCTCCAGCAGAACATGGTGATCCTGTGCAGGGAAAAAATCCAATGGCCTACACAAAAATGTAGAAAACTTCCTGCAAGTCTGTACCATTGATTTTTTCAAACCACAAACTCTCACCATGAGAAGAAAGGGTTTAATCTTGAAAAACAAAAAGTTTTGTGAGTGGATGCAACACACGTAGGGCCTGTTCAGTCTCTCTGCAGCCTCTAGAGATAATGCCTCAGTTGTTCTGAAGGGTTAGCGATCTATTCCTGATAGATGGCGAGCTAGCAAAATGGCTGGTGTCTCACTGCCAGGTGAATGGAGGTCATAGACTATGGTGATTTACCAGGCTCCCAGGCAATAAAGGAGGAGGGCAAATGACCAAGGCAGTTTTAAAGAATAATTGACATATTAGCCATAGCAACAATATAGATTCACATAAATATCAGAAAATAAACATCATTCACGAAATATCACCTTCCAATACTTTACTAATAAATACACAAATACCGATATCCAAAATATCATAGTTGAAAATATCTTTTTTTACTTATATCGATAACAAAATTATCAGAAAATATTGCACCACACAATTTCGACAACGTTGATATTTTCAAAGTTAAAAACATTTCATTAGTAATCAAACAAGCATTTGCAATGCAATCGGTCTTGCAAGTACACGAGTTTAAGCTATAGGTATTGTAAATGATAATGCCTTTGATTTAGATTTTAAAAACCAAATCATAATTAAAATACATTGTTATTTGCAATGCCAATAGCTCAAACTCACGTAAATGCGAGACCTGCTGCATTGCATATGCTTTTTTTTGTATGCCACGGGGAGATTTAGTGATTTGCCCTGAATCACAGGATGTTGAGCCGACGCAGACACTGGGACCTGGTTCTCCAGCTCCAAAGTTGGCAGCTCTGGCCGTTAGGCCACATTTACTCCTGTAAGACACGGGCCCTCTTACATCCATTCTCGTGCCCCGGTATGTCCTTCACATTGTACCTGTCCTACAAGGTGACCTTTCTTCTCATTTCACCCCTTTGTTCATCTACGTTTCTGCCACGCCTGCGCTTTGTTTTCTAACATTCGTCACACCTTACCTACCAGTAAAACTTCGAGATTAGATATAATGCCCATCTGCCCACACCGCAGTCCCCACTCTCTTTGAGCCCGGTAGGTTCCATGGTCTGCGTAAACGATCAGTGACGAAACTGCAAAAAAAGCACAGACAGGGCCGCCATGATGGCAAAAGAGGGAACTCTACCCTGACAGTCAAACTATCTGTCCGTATGATTAAACAGAAAGTGAAACATACACGGGAGAAATAAAGACACCATCTTTAAACAATACATCTGCATTGAAAAGAACTAACAATTTACGCATTCTGGGCAAATCAAGCAAAACGCTGAAAATATTACAAGGATGAATGACAGTTATTTATCTTCGCAGATGTATATTTTAGAATTACTATTCATAAAAAAAATAGATGTTGATATTTTTAAGTAGCGATTTGTAGTCTTGGGAATTTTATATTTTTTGTAGAGATGCTCTAAATAAATAAATATATATATGTACCTATCATTTCATTTTCGTTTCTCAGCCATTACATTCTGTGGATGGGCAGTTTGCATGGGGAGGCACAGACAAAAAGAGTGAGGGGGAGAAGGTATGGACAATGGGAGGTAGGGGGGAGTAGAGAAGGCAATAGGAGAAACTCATTAAAGAAAATAGTGTTCACAGTCTAAATAACACGTACCGTGTAACACTCGAAGTATAGGGGCCTGTAGCCATGGGAGGACACAAATGATGACATGGCCATAATAAGGAGGGACTAACAAGCCTATGAACGAATCCTAAGGCAGAATTTATGAAGGCCAAAGACACCAGCCAATGAAAAATATGGGTGGTGGAGTGGGCGGGGCTTCCCTCACGTACTGAACTACTACAGATCTTCATCAGAGCAGCGCTTGCGTGCCGACTCTAGGCGCGACCTAAAAACTATTAAGTATTACAAAAAGTGAAAATAAACTTTAGAAATATATAAATATTTTAGTAACATTATAACAATTTCATCAATAAAATAGACTTCAATCACCCCAAAAAAATTACACTTCAGAACATCAAAATAATATTAAAAATATCTTTACAACAAACATATAAAGATTAAACAAAACTAATTAAAAATGTATAGATAAATAATGCATTCAAAATAGCACAAAAAGAGTACACAAAAAATAATTCTAAAGACCTTAAAAAAAATTAAACAACTTTCTTTTTCCCCAAAAGAAATGGAGCCATCTGACCCACACTACAACACCCCTAACAGAAAACCTGAAAATATAGACTGCAAATTGCCAGCAAGAACACAAATGCAAGTATAAAATTGAAAATGAATACCAGAGCTTTGTATGTCATTAACAAATGTAATACACATATTTCAACATTTAACATTAGTATTATAAGACTCATTTCAGACATAAAGACAAAAAAAGCAATCTACATCACATTGCAGAAAGGGAAAACATTGCTCTCTCACATGAGCTAAAATTACAGCAACAAAACTACAAACTGCGAATTGGAAATTTACCAAGGGCCCAATTACAATTTTGGGGGTGCAGGATGGGACAGCCATATTGGCAGCCTGCTCCAGCACCACCAAACTCGTGGTTGCACTGCCCACCAGACTCTGAATTTCCTTGTGCTTGGCAGGCGTTTTTGTCGGTCTCACAGAAGTGCCTTCGAAAATAGGCACCACAATGGGAAAGTCAAAAACAGTTCTTGCACAGCATGGACTTCAAAGTCCACAGCATGGACTTCAAAGTCCATGCTGTGCACCAACTGGGGTGCATGCACACGGGGCACATGCATTCCCATGCACATGGGCAGCAGGGGGTCTTGTAGGGGCCTCTTTGTTTCAGAACCATCACCCTTTTCATGGAGGAAAGACTTCCATGACACCTCTGGTGGTCCTGAATCTTGCATTATGAATCGTGGTGCTTCAGCAGCCCCACCAGCATATTAATGAGGCCCTTACCACTGTGCCTGTGATCAGGAAGAGAAGAATAAGGATTTTAAAGATTAATGTGCTGTTGCAGCAAGCGTTTAGACAAAATGGTAGAGGACATGGTGGTCTTGCCAGACAGATTCCTCGCACTAGTAGGCAGCCCACCATGACATCTTTGGGGCCGAATCACTGTGCATATTATAAGGAGGAGGGCCATTGGGATAGTGAGTGTCCTGTGCTTACGGAGAAGTTGGCGCTTCTGAGAGGGCGAGGTCCACGGGGACGAGGTCGATGGACCGATAGGGTCAGAGTGCTGCAGTCTCACAGGGTCATTCCGATAATAATTACTTTGATGACCCTCATGATGGACAGTATTACCATGGTTATTAAGACATGGATGGTCCTTTTACTGTGGATTCTCCATTTTTGTTGACATCCAATTGTGGTGAGAATTTGATGGGTTTGGACTTTTTGAAGAAACTGCATGCTTCTATTTATTGTTCTATTGTTCTATGGGCAACAAGTGAAACAGATGTGGGACTGCTGCATATAGCACTGTTTTCGATTAAGGTTAAAGATAATGCAATTTTGCCTTGTATTCCTCAGTATAAAATACCCCAGGTGGGAGAACGGGCCCTTTTACAAGTTATTCAGACTTTGATAAACAAAGGAGTAGTGGAGAAGACATTTGCCAATATTTGTAATAGCCTCATCTTTCCGATTCTTAAACAGACACCCTCAGGTTCCTCTGATGATCATGAAGATGTTTACCGTTTTGTGATTGACTTGCACGAAGCTTATAAAATAGTGGTTCCCCAGTTTCCAGTGGTTCCAGATATTACCAAACTTTTGACAATGATCCCTTCCTCTGCTAAATTCTTTTCTGTCATTGATTTGAAAAACACATTTTTCAGTATTCCTATTCATCCAGATAGCAGATATCTGTTTGGGTTCACCCTAGCTGGTAGGAGCTTTAGGTTCTGTCGACCGTACTTTGCAATGTAAAAATAATGCAATGTGTAATACAACCACCAGGTACATCGTTATGCAGAAATAAGGCAAAGCGTAATACACTAATCAGGTAGTTCGTTATGCAGGAATAATGCAATGTGTAATACGCTAATCAGGTAGTTTGTTATGCAGAAACAATGCAGTACGTCATATGACAATCAGGTAGTTCGTTATGCAGAAACAATGCAATGTGTCGAGCTCCTCAGGGCTATACAGAGAGTCCGAGCATTTTTAACCAGGCATTAAAAGGTCAGTTGGATTCCTTGTCTTTTCCCACAGTCAATGTATTGGTGCAGTATGTCGATGACCTCCTTATTGCTTTTGATACCAAACAAGGTTGTAAAGACAGTACAGTTAAGTTATTGCTACATTTAGTTCACAATGGACATAAAGTTTCTCTTTTTAAATTTCAGTATTGTTGACAGGAGGTCACCTACTTAGGTCACCTACTGTCGAAGCTTTGGAATACTACCCCCCTACCAGTTCTGGTGGCGGGGGTAGCATTCCACCATTCTAGAGGGAGAGACATGTTCACACTTGTCTACCCGGTAAAGACTTTCTACAGCCCTGGCATCACAAAATGGATGCCACTGCCACAGACACGGGACTGGCCTCCTGCTGCTGACCGAAACTCCGGCAGGGGAGGCCTGGACAATAGGTTTCCTGTCCCAAGGATGTGTAACCACCTTCCCAGACAGGCAGATGTGTATTGGGGCTGGGCGGGAGCACTCTCTGGTGCTTTGAAGTCCTGCACTGGGGGCACACTTGGTGTCCCTGTGCATAGTCCAGTTCAAACCGGCTGCAGGGGCTACGTGCCCCTGCTCTGGCGTGAAACTGGACAAAGGAAATAGGTGTAACCACCCCTCTTTCCAAACCCTCCCATAGGTGGGTCCCTAGAGTATGTCCAACCCCCAAACTTTGTATAAGTATGGGAACCCAGTCCTTGAAACTTTAGATTACCCTGGACGAAACTCTGCAACATATATCCTGAACCTTCGACTTTCTATCTTGACTAGAAGACAGAAGAAATCTCCCTTGGGGTCAAGGAGTGACTCCCCTACTTGGCAGGCACAAAAAGCAACTGTCCGGTCTGCAATTCTGAAGCTCCCACCGGACACCAAAGTCTCTGCATCCCCAGACGTAGATTTCCAGACTTCCCCGAGACTACCCTGAGTCCATAATAAAGCTGAGGCCGTGGCTATCGTGGGTGATGTGGAACCGTGACCTCTGGACACCGTGATCTTTTGCTGTTCCATCATCTTCCTGGTCTTCCTCAAAGTTGTGCTTTGGGCTCCGAGTAGCCCCAGCCTTGAGCACCTCCTACACCAAAGATTTCTGGCCTCCACTCCACGAGTGACCCGTGGGCTAGTTTTCAGTGCGACTGCTTGAGGCTCCTTCGCAATCGCTAGCCCATTAGCTAGTAGGTCCCCACAAAGGCGTCTCCTCTTTTGATTGGGCTTTCCTGGTTGCTCCAGATGTGCCCCAACTTACCCTCACTGGGTGAGTCCCCAGACCTTGCTGGTCTGCACCGACGTCCTTTCTCTGTTTCCAAGTGACTTGCCGTTGCCAAGGCTTGTTGGGACCAATCTGGTCGCCGATACCGCAGCACTCGAAAGACTTTGTGGGACAGCTCGAATCCAGCTCCTGGTTGTCATTGGCACCTCCCGTACCTCGTGGTTGAAGAGGCAAGATACCCATCAACTCACCTGAAGCTCCCGACATCTGTGGGCATTGGACTACCGTGCCCTTGGTCACTGGAAAGTGACCCAGACTCTGTCCCCTCTGCTTTCAGGTTCCTCCTATCCTAGATCCAGGCTTGGATCTCTCCGGACACTTCTCCTCTCCACGGCAGCAGCACTTCTGAGCAGCTTCCATTGAAAACAGCGACGCGACCCTACACCATTTGACACCTATGCAACCGGCTTCCGTGGGTGAGGTAACTCGAGTACTCCGGTGCTCCCGTGGGTGAAGGCCCTAGACACCTCTAAGTCCAAAAGGGTTCGCTCGTAGTCATCCTCTAAGTGTCCTTAAACTCTTAATTTCCAAACACGACTTTCCCCACAGAAGTAAACAGCTATTCGCTGCTGTGTTCTCACACTGCACGCATCCCCCGTGGGTTCCCTGTGTCACTACCTTGGGTGGTTCCTTGTGGTCCAAGCACTTCTACAGGCTCTAGGCCTTGTGTCTAATTAAGTCGTGGTTCTTATACCACTTTATTGGTATATGGTTTGGTACGCTCCTTGGGCCCAAATGTGTATTTGTGCTTTTACTGTTGAATACTGACTTGTAACTTAAGTACTTCGAACTCTAGCCACATAAGGAGACTAGAGGGGTGTGTTTTATCTTAAATACATATATTTTAAATATATACCCGGTGTGGTTGTCCTTTCATTTGGTCATTCAAGAGATTATAGACTGGTAAAACAAGCTGCTTTACATTCCTTCAAGACTTAGCCTGAAGGCTGCTTTCCATAGCTACCACTAGGATAGCTTTCAATAAAGGTTGTCTATAACCTATCACCATAAGGGGTTTGTTTGGACTGGTACAGGGTGCCCACTTTAATTAGTGGACCGCACATACCAGGCCAACTTATCACAAAACATAATTGTATATTCCGAACGGAAGAAGAGACGAAAGGATGGGTAGACTTGACTGATGTTCAGTTTTCTGACCCACAAGGGGAACTATATGTCGATCGCTCTTGCACTTCTAAACAGTCTACTGTAATCCTAGCACCATGTTATGCAGATCGTAATGCTAGAATCAGGCATTTTCGCGATCTAAAAATAATGCAATGCATATGCAACAATCAGGCACTTTGCAATGTAAAAATAATTCAAATGTAATACAACTACCAGGTACGTCGTTCTGCAGAAATAAGGCAATGCATAATACACTAATCAGGTAGTTCGTTATGCAGGAATAATGCAATGTGTGATACGCTAATCAGGTAGTTTGTTATGCAGAAACAATGCAGTACGTCATACGACAATCAGGTAGTTCGTTATTCAGAAACAATGCAATGCGTCATATGACAATCAGGTAGTTTGTTATGCAGAAATAGTGCCATGTGTCATACACTCATCAGGTAGTTTGTTATACAGGAATAATGCAATGCATAATACTCTAAACAGGTACTTTGTTATGCAGAAATTATGCAATGTGTAATACGACAATCAGGTACTCAGTTATGCAGAAATAGAGTAATGCATAATACACTCCGGTACCGATCAGGGTGCCTCCGGCGTTTTCTCCACCACTTGTGCTAACTCGCAGGTAGCCTCTGACAAGAGTTGCCGCCCACTCGGGTATGGTATAACACAAGAAGTGCAGCTCCACACTCCGGCCCCGGGACTGCCACTCCCTTGGCAATACGTGATACCACCCGAAGCAGAGGCTCAGGCTGCTGAAATGAGAAAGAGGACGAGAGCTTCTCCCTCTGAGCCTGCGCCCCACCCCAGGAGTCGACACGTTACCTGGGGAGCACAAACTCACTTTCTTCTCCTTGTTCAGCTACTTGGGCCTCCGATGCAATCTTTGGGACTTGGCAACGGTGGGCTTGGGCCGGCGTCTCAGCTCCTCCGGGGCTGCCGGCGGGGCCGCTACTGCTACGAAGATCTCAGGCTGCCACAGGGCACACGCACACAGGGTCGCTGAGACTTCCTTGAGCTTCAGGTGCACGATCACCGAGCACTCCACACGAAGGTCTCAGGCTGCATGATGGACACGCATGCAGCATTACTGAGACTCACTTTAACTCCGGGTGCACAATAACAAGGCAATCCCTACGAAGGTCTCCTGCTGCACAAAGCACATGCACAGAGCGTCATGGAGACTCACTTGGATCCCAAGTGCACGATAACAAGGCAATACTCATGAAGGTCTCACGTTGCACAAAGCACACGCACACAGCGTCGTGAGACTCACTTGGATTCCGGTGCACACAATAGCTGGACAATCCTCACAATAGGTTCAGGCTGCAAAAAGCACATGCACACAGTGTCGCTGATCCTCGCTTGGACTCCAGGTGCCCACGATCACAGGGCACTGCTTACGAGGGTCTCAGACTGCAATAAGCACACACACACAGCACAGCTGAGACTCTCCTGGAAACTTTTGTGTTCCTGAGTTTCTGCAACAGGAAGCCAGCTCACCTCAGGCCCTTAGGCATAAGTTACTTTAGGACACAGCACAGCAAAGTCCTTTCAGGCAGGGGGACACAGCACTCAGCAAATTCCCTTTAGCCTTTCCTTGGTTAAACAGCAAACTGCAGGCCAGCCCCAGAACACACAGCAAGGTTCAATCCTTTCCTTCAGTCTATTCAGTTGTTTCTTCCTTGGCAAAGGTTCCTCTTGACCACAAAGTAGCTTCAGTCTTGTTTAATCTTGATCAAGCCATTCTCCAAAGTTTAGGGCTTCAGCTCTCATAGTTATATCACTCAATGGCTTTGAAGTCTTTGTGTTTCAGGGGGCACTGACCACTGTTAAAACCAGTTCTGGGTGCCTCCCTGCCAGTGATACCTTCTCCCTTTGATTAATGGGGGTCTGGATTCTCACTCACTCAGCAGGAGATGGGACAATTGTTTTATAGCAGCAACCCAGGCCTCTTCACCTCTTGGGGCTACTCCTCCCCCTACACTCCGGATGCAGGTCAGCCTGTTGCTGTCTCACCTCCTCTCTTGGGTCAAGACATTCCCCAGATCCTATTGTTTTCAATCCACAACCAGGCAGAGACACACAGAAATGTTAGAGCACAAAAACCCAGCCACTTCTAAAAGAGTGGCTTATGAGCACACAATGCAAAAACCACCTTCATTAAAAGATGTGTTATTACATTGTGAGTTCAGGCATCCTAAACTTCACCTTTCTATCTTAAACCCTTGGGAAGATAGATTGGAAAACATATTACACAGCCTTCCCATTCCATCCTATGGGTAAGATGGCCTTTCCACAGTGAAAAACTAAATGGAGATTATTTCACTGTCAGGACATGGCACACACCTTTGTACATGTCCTACCCTGCGCCCTGCCCAGGGGGTACCCTAGACCTACCATAGGGGTGTCTGATATGCATAGAAAGGGAAGGGTAAGGTCTGGCAAGTGAGTGCACTTGTCAGAACAGCATGGTAGTTTAACAAACTGCGCGCAGGCAGTGCAATGGCAGGCCTGAGTTCCCTTTTAAGGCTACTTGTGTGGGTGGCACAATTAGTGCTGCAGACCCACTAGTAGCATTTGCATTACCAGCCCTGGCACACATAGTGCACTTTACCAGAGACTTTACCAGCAAGGCAAACATACCAATCATGGACAACCAATTACCATTACACATTATAAAGGGAACATGTGCACTTTGACACTGTTTAGCAGTGGCAAAGTGTCCAAAGCATCTACGTTAGCAACACCATATCAGAAAAAAGGTCTAGGGAGAAAGCTAAAAGTTTAGGGAACTTTAACCAAAAAGGGGTCAAATCCTACACAACCCCCTCCCAGCCAAAAGCCAGGGAAGACCAATCAACTACCTTGATGGACTTCCCTGCTTAGGACGATAGAACACGGATGCAGGCCCGCTACCACGGGGACACCCTCCGGTTCTATGCCTTCCTGACCCCAGGGGATTCTCTTGGTCACTACTCCTTGGGCCAACTATGCCACTCTATAGGTACTTCCAGGCAGTTGGGGCCTCTCTAGGGGTGCTGGTCCCTTGCCAACCCCCACCTAGAGCGGTATCCCTGGAAGACCCATCAGTCAGGATACTGTTTCCAGTTATCCTGTCCTCCAGGTTAGAAGTGGGTTTACCCTGGTCACTCCTAGGGGACCCAGCCCTACTGGCTGGACACCGTCCCATGGGTTTTCCCACCGGGGGACACCTTCCTCCCTTATCCTTCCATTTAGATTTCTGTGCCTGCCATTTAGGAATGGTACCCACAAACTTCAGGACCGTGGAAGCTCTGGTGACAGACGCCCTCCTGACTCTAGGTGTTCTTCCTCGCACAGCTGGCAAGTAGGCGCTAGGCCTTCCACCGGGTGCTCCTGTAAGGAACCCTTCAGTCTCTGGGGCGGGGTGGTGAACCCCGGGGACGCTGCTCACACTCCCTCCCTCTCTTCTGAGACAGGGCACTAGCCCGCATGCTCCCCCCACTACTCTGGGAACTAACGGTTCTACTTCACCTCTCTTCCCTCTATGGGCCCTTTCAGGCCCTTGGACCCATGACCAGGGGTCCGGCTCTTGTGCCAGCTCCCGGGAATCAAAGAGCTCGCACCCTAACATGGGTTGGCGCAATCCTGGAAAACAATTACTGAGCCTAGGCTCCCTAGGGGTAAGGTTGAGCCACCCCTTCAAATCATTTGCCATGCTCACTAACACCCAGTCATCAAGTGCACGCTTATACTCATCCACACTTGGCACTGTCTGTACACTGCCACCATTCAAACTGGACTCTGCCTGTTTAACCTTAATGTCCAGTTCCTTCATGCTTAACCCATGAGCTAAGAGAATCTTTTTCTCTTCCAAGGCAAGAGAGTTCCTGCTCTCCTCTGTTCGCTTTTCACTTTCAATGAGCAGCTTCTACTCCTCTGCTTAAGTTTTAAGTTTTAAAACCTCCAACTCATGCTCTGTGACCCTTTGGTTTTCCTCCAGCTCCTCTGGTTAAAAACTCCTCCCTGTCTGGCTACTACCAGCCCCTGAAACTGGTCCCCCCACTGGCAAATCCTGTGGACCAAATCCATTCCCTGGGTCATCATCATCCACCTCAACATCACCTGTCTCCTGATTCCCTTTGGCTTCCCACCAGGCCCTCAAGGCCATTTGCAGCTCCTCCTTCTTGGCACTACTTTTCATGGGACATCCCAAAGCTCTGCAGAATTACCTCGATTGATCAACTTTGTAGGTAAGAAATGCCTCAATGACGAACTCTAATTCTGCAGCCTCACTGCCTCCTTGACTCCCCTGAGACATGATGTGTGGCTTAAAGGTTGCTCAAAAATAAAACCAACAAATTGAGAACACAATATGTGGCTGCGTCATGGTCTGCACTAAACTTGTGATGTACACCAATCATTGTGAGTGAATTTGCAAATACAAATGTTAGACTGGGATCCCTGGTTGGCTGAGGTAGGTACCTTAGGCCAAATAGGGACCCGCGATTCCACGTCAGCGAAAGGAAGGTCACCTCTTGAGATAGCCCTGCTCATCCCCTTGGTACCTTGGCACGAGCAGCCAGGTTTATCTTCAAGGAAAATATGTAGAGTATTTGCAGCCACGCTCACAGCAACCCAATGATGACACCACAAATAGACTCCACACGACTTTTATAAAAATGAGTGTAAACTTTATATAAAAAGATATACGATAAGACCACACAATATAAATACAACATATGCGTATTTGTAATATTCCTTCTGGCAGGTTGTTAGGCCAGCCAGCACTTGTAAGTTCTGGCGATATTAATGAGCACTTCTAAACAGTCTACTGTAATTCTAACACCATGTTATGCAGATCGTAATGCTAGAATCAGGCACTTTTGCAATGTAAAAATAAAGCAATTCGTACACAACAATCAGGCACTTTGCAATGTAAAAATAATACAATGCGTGACACAACAATCAGGTACTTTGCAATATAAAAATATTGCAATGCGTAATACAACCACCAGGCAGTCTGTTATGCAGAAACAATACAGTGCGTCATGCGAAAATCAGGTAGTTCGTTATGCATAAACAATGCTATGTGTCATACGACAATCAGGTAGTTTGTTATGCAGAAATAATGCCATGCATCATACACTAATCAGGTAGTTCGTTATTCAGGAATAATGCAATGCGTAATACGACAATCAGGTTTTCCGTTATGCAGAAATAGATTAATCCGTAATACACTCTGGCACTGATCACGGTGCCTCCGGTGGTCTCTCCGCCACTCGTGCAGACTCGCAGGTAGCCTCCGACAACAGTTGCCACCCACTTGGGTATGGTATAACACAAAAAGTACAGCTCCGCACTCCGGCCCCGGTAATGCCACTCCCTTGGCAATGCGGGCCGCGATACAAGCCGAAGCAGAGGCTCGCGCTGCTGAAATGAGGAGGCCGAGAGCGTCTCCCTCTGAGCCCGCGCCACACCCCAGGAGTCGACACACGTCACCTGTGCAAACTCACTCTCCTCTCCTCGTTCAGAGACTTGGGCCTCCGATGCAATCTTTGGGACTTGGCAATGGCGGGCTCGGGCCGGTGGCTCAGCTCCTCCGGGGCAGCCGGTCCGGGCCGCTACTGCTACGAAGATCTCAGGCTGCCAGAGGGCACATGCACACAGCGTCGCTGAGACTTCCTTGAGCTTCGGGTGCACAATCACCGGGCACTCCACACGAAGGTCTCAGGCTGCATGATGGACATGCACGCAGCGTCACTAAGACTCACTTTAACTCCGGGTGCACGATAACAAGGCAATCCTCTAGAAGGTCTCCCTCTGCACAAAGCACACGCACACAGTGTCATGGAGACTCACTTGGATTCTGGGTGCATGATAACAAGGCAATCCTCACGAAGGTCTCACGCAACACAACGCACACAGCGTTGTGAGACTCACTTGGATTCCGGTGCACACAATAGCTGGACAATCTTCACAAAAGGTTCAGGCTGCAAAAAGCACACGCACACAGCATCGCTGATCCTCGCTTGGACTCCAGGTGCACACGATCATAGGGCACTGCTTACGAGGGTCTCAGGCTGCAATAAGCATGCGCACACAGCGCCACTGAGACTCTCCTGGAAACTTTTGTGTTCCTGAGTTTCCGCAACAGGAAGTCAGCTCACCTCGGGCCCTTGGGGATAAGTTACTTCAGGACACAGCACAGCAAAGTCCTTTCAAACAGGGGGACACAGCACACAACAAAGTCCCTTTAGCCTTTCCGTGGTTAAAACAGCAAACTGTAAGCCAGCCCCAGACCACACAGCAAGGGTCAATTATTTCCTTCAGTCTTTTCAGTTGTTTCTTTCTTGGCAAAGGTTCCTCTTGACCACAAAGTAGCTCCAGTCTTGTTCAATCTTGATCAAGCCATTCTCCAAAGTTCAGGGGCTTCAGCTCTCACAGTTATACACCTCAATGGCTTTGAAGTCTTTGTGTTTCAGGGGGCACTGACCCCTGTTCAAAACAGTTCTGGGTGCCTCCCTGCCAGTGACACCTTCTCCCTTTGGTTAGTGGGGGTCTGGATTCTCAATCACTCAGCGGTATATGGGACAATTGTTTTATAGCAGCAACCTAGGCCTCTTCACCTCTAGGGGCTCCTCCTCCCCCTACACTCCAGATGCAGGTCAGCCTGTTGCTGTCTCATCTCCTCCCCTGGGTCAAGACATTCCCCAGATCCTATCGCTTTTAAATCCAGACAGTCAATCCACAACCAGGCAGAGATACACAGAAATGTTAGAGCTCAAGAACCCAGCCACTTCTAAAAGAGTGGCTTATGAACACACAATGCAAAAACCACCTTCATAAAAAGATGTTATTACTTTATGAGTTCAGGCATGCTAAAGTTCACCTCTCCATCTTAAGCCTTTGGGAAAATATGCTGGAAAACATATTACACAGCCTTCCCATTCTATCCTATGGGCAAGACGGCCTTTCCACAGTGAAAAACGAAATGGAGATTATTTCACTGTAAATACATGGCGCACACCTTAGTACATGTCGTACCTTTCACACGCACTGCACCCTGCCCAGGGGGTACCCTAGACCTACCATAGGGTGTCTGATGTGCATAGAAAGGGAAGGGTAAGACCTGGCAAGTGAGTGCACTTGTCAGAACAACATGGTAGTTTAACTAACTGCTCGCAGGCACTGCAATGGCAGGCCTGAGTTCACTTTTTAAGGCTACTTGTGTGGGTGGCACAATTAGTGCTGCAGGCCCACTAGTAGCATTTGCATTACCAGCCCTGGCACATATAGTGCAATTTACTAGGGACTTTACTATCAAGGCAAATATACCAATCATGGACAATCAATTACCATTACACTTTTTACAGGGAACACTTACTCTTTGACACTGTTTAGCAGTGGCAAAGTGCCCAAAGCATCTAAGTTGGCAACACCATGTCAGAAAAAAGGTCTAGGAAGAAAGCAAAAAGTTTAGTGAACTTTAGCCGAAAAAGGTCAAGTCCTACACATGTGCACCTGTTTTGTGTTTGGGGCGCCTCAGGGGGCCTTAGCCTATCGCAATTTAGGCAATGCAAGACCATTCCCACCTATGGGCCTGGAGGCCCAGAGGAAAGAATGGAGTCACAAAAGCAAAAAGCGATTCCCTAATTGTGATTCATAGGGAATCACAATTGGAGAATCAGAATTTGCATCCTTTTTTGATGCACTGCATTTTGCGATTACCAAATAGCGATTCCTTCAAAATCGCGATTTAGTAATCGTAAAAACAAACTTTGATGCATGTGCTCCTAAGGGACTTATTACGAATGTGCCGGTCCCATAGCGGATGGTACAATGCGCTGTCCACTGTAGGACTGCCAAAGCCTTAGTGTGACCGCCTGCCAGATTAGGAGTTAAATCCTGGTCGGAGGGGGTGGTACTGTGGCCATCTGATAGCGGCGGTCTGTTAGGCTCATAGAAGAGCCTAACTTGCAGACCACATCTCTTAGAGTACCAAAAGCACCTTCTTGCACGGTGTGGCATGCATGCCACACCGTGCAGGAACTGCAGGTGCAAAACCAGGGGGACACTACATGTGCCCCGTTGCACGCACCCACAGGTCCAGGAGCATGAGAGGGCCCTAAACATTGTTGCCTCTCTGCCACCCTTTTCATGGCGGGCTCACCACCATGAAAAGGGCGGTGGACAGGTAACTCCTAATATACTTGGTTGTGCCACAGCGGCACCACCAGCATATTAGTGCTCCTGACTGCTGTGCGACTGCTGCAGGATCCTTAATCCGCGGGGTCGTAGTGGTCCTGTGGCGGTAAAACCACCACACTCATAATACTGCGGGCGGACACACAGTGTAGCTCTGGTTGAACTGGCACCACGGAATCACCAGTCTTATGGACCGCCAAACTCGTAATTAGGCCCCAAGTCCCTCATTACAAGTCCTTTGGGATTACCTTCCCATTAAGCAGTAATCAAAGAGGTATTTAAATTATTAATTAATGCCAATAATATACAACTAACATAATGATAAAATACTGATGGATTATTTACCAAGAAGGTGCAAAAAAGGCAGCTGGCAAAGAAATCGGCCCTTAATTTTAAAACTATTCTCTTTTTTTATTGCTGGTTTATAATCAATCATTCTAAAATCTCATTGTGGTAATAACAACACAGTCGATACTGTGAAGACTTTTTATTGTACTCCTTCCACGGCTTGCGCTACGTCTTGCTGTTCCTTATTTTCCTTACTTTCTACGGGCATACCATACTTGTTTTTACATGGTACAGTCTTATGCAGTTTATCTCTGTAAATCAAGCATAATTGTTACCTCGGGATCCAAACTTGTGACTTTGAATTAATACATGCATATACTTGTGCATAAACACACACACACAAATGCTCACAACACTTGAGCACCTGCTTTGTCTAGCGCATTTATTAGACAAGTTGATATGTCTTTAAATCTAGTAACACAAAACATAGGAATAGCACTTCAGGGCATTTTTCTGCATTACAAAAATACCATCTTCAAGTAAAGAGCGAAGTTGCATGTTTTATGAAACTAGTAGCTTTAAGATTCACAAACTATTATCTAGGCTTACCTTACACGTCAACAGAAGGTATTAATCACCCCAAGAGAAGCTTAGCATTATAAATAATTTTTCTGCCAAGTGTCAGCATCAATGTTTGATAACATTAAAAATGAATATGTCCAAATCTGCATTTTAAAGCAGAATGTCATTGCAGCATTATAAGTGTGGTGCTTAAAGGTTCCAGTTCTTAATTTGAAAGAAGAAGGTGTCAGGGCTCAGAAAAGTTATTAGCATATGGGAGATTTGATGCCTTCAGGTCCGGTAAGTGTGATGAGGAAAACTTTATATTCGACAGGCCGCATCAAAATCTAAAAAAAACTACTTAGATTAATTTAACATTTGCAGTTGGAGTGTACATGGCGTATTGAACGTGATAGCTGTAAATTGCAATCTGTTACTTGCTACTAAAGAAAACAAGCATTTGGAAAGCAATAGGTCGCGCATTTACTCGAGTTTAAGCTATTGGCATTGTAAATGACAATGCCTTGTATTTATGTTTTAAAAACGAACACAAAAATAAAAGGCATTGTCATTTACAATGTCAATAGCTCAAACTCGCGTAAATGTGAGACCTATTGCATCGCAAATGCTTGTATATAGATGTGTTCTGTGTACTTCCTCACACTGGGATTTTCAGCTGTATGCTAAGAAGTGTAGAACTAAAAAGCCATCATACATATAATCTGATTTCATTACATAACCTAATTCTGTTTGTGATATTTGCCTTCCACACGAGTGAAGATGTTAAATGCATTTAATTCATATATGTTACATTTATATTTGCACGTTAGTGTATGAAATATTTTGTGCAATTTGTATCGTCCCTTTAACTCAGATAACCCCCTTCTTGTATTATTTATTTTATTTTATATTTGGTGAATAGATAGGATAACACAATCTTGAATGTCTCCCTACAATCGAAGCAATACGTATTGACTTTTTGGCACCCTATTGTACGCTTACTATATATCTTGTGTATATATTTGCCATTCATTTTGTTAACCCCTTCCCTGCTCATGACGGAACCACTCCGTCATGAGCCACGTTCGCGCTGTGCTCATGACGGAGTGGTTCCGTCATGCTGCGGCCGTTGGCGGCCGCTCCGCCCACGCGGCGCCTTTTCCCCGCCTGTGCGGGTGTGTAACGTAAGTGGGCGGTGCCGTGACGGAACCACTCCGTCATGAGCACAGCTCGCCCGTGACTCATGACGGCGTGGTTCCGTCATGAGCAGAGCAGTGCCGCGCTCACCGAAAACCCCCCCAGCGCCGCGGCGGTATTCGCTCCGCGGCAAAGGGGTTAAAGAATATTTAAGGAAAAGAATGCTCACGGGTGTTAACATTACTATGAGGCTGTTTTGCATGAGTATAAGACTAAATATCTGCACTTTAGATTTGGAATTAAAAAAATAAATATTTATATGCTCTTGCCCAAACTAACATTTTTCAAACTTCTGCAGATATGCCCCAATTCACAGCTTATGTTTAGCCAACCAGAATCTTTTGGTCTCAAACCTCCATGTGCAGCTTCTAAGTTTTGGTCCTGGCATTCTTTCTATCTTCTCACTCCTTCAAGACTGCTCTTAAGGATCACCTCTTGTTAGGTGAATTCTCGTAAGTAACCAAACACCAACCTCACTTTCTCAATAAATCGGGCCTGTAACTATATATACAGAAATAATTTGCACTGCATTCTCTATGTTAAGCATCGACCACACGTCGCCTCCATAACTTTCTATGTGTACTTCCATACCAACTCATAAAATATTTGTGTATTGTGCAACCCTTTCTAAGGTTAACACTGCTGGTCAAAATGCTTTTGTGACAACAAGTAAAATAATAATGATGTGAGGTGAAGGAGAAAGCAAGGCGCTTTATTGCTCCATTTGGAGCTTTGGGCAGGAAAACAACAGGAGGACGATCTCTAGCATTGATCACCTCCGAAGCATGGAATGCTATGCCGTTTCTCTCAGGCCCCAAAACAACCTTCTAAGTCTTTACTTGCAGCTGAAGATTTATTTATTTGATCTAACGCTGTAGTATTTTTAGGTATTTTTAACCTGTCATTCCCACTCCACAGCACTGCACCACACATATTTTCCAAAAACGAAGTGCTCCTAAGTAGTTCGCAAGTCACAGCACGCCTCACTCCACAGCGGATTGAGAGGACCCCAATGATGAAGCATGCCACCTAGGGGTAACCCTGGTGGGTGAGGGGACTCTAGAAAATAATTTTTCTTTCTGGACAGAGGGTTTTTCACACATTTTCTGTGGAATCCCTATAATTCCTATGGTTAGGTTTCTAATTCTGGTATTACGGATGTTGTGGAACCAAAAACAATCATCCCCTCAATGCAGACATTATTGCACCATGGTGCAAAGGTGCTTGAGTTGGCACATAGCAGCCTATTGTGCGCCGGCACAGGTGAAAACGACAAGAATGCACCATTTTGGCCAACTCAGGTCAGGTAGAACAAGGAAAGAACCACTAACAGTTCAGCGATGCAGGAAGAGTAAGAAGGATGTCACAAGGTCTCCCAGTAGGCCAGGGCTCCCTGCACTTCTGATCCCAAGATCTAATCAACAACGTTCCACCTCAATTGTCCCATTAATATCTACAGAACTGCATCCAACCCTCATTAGGCTTAAAAATGTGGAGCGAGTAACAACAGCACATGACTGTTCTTTAGCAGTCCTTCAGGATAACAACAAAGCAGCAGGCACAGTGGGCTCTCGCAAGGCAACATTTTGGGACTTTTTTTTAGAGAATCCCTGTTATTGACACGATAAATAGTGGTACAGACACAGCAGCAGAAAAACAAGTCTTTATCACACAAGCCAACCATGGGCACCCAACAGGGAGACCATCACAATTTGTAGCCCGTGCTATGGTTCATGCTCCCCTGCCAACACGGGCAGCAACACCCCTTCTAGCAGTGTAAGGTGAATGAAGCAAGAAAAACTAAATACTCTAGTGCAAAAGCAGCACTACTGATAACACCGGCCACCCAAGACAAGACCGGCCAATAGTCACCTCCCAGGCGAGCCTTTCTGCACCACAACTTATCACCAATTGTCATATCAATTTAAGAACTCACCTGCTAATTCCGACTTCACATCCCCACCCAAGGAGTTTCTTTAACAGGATGTACTAGGACCCCTTTACAGGGACAAGCAAATTCCTGTTACCAAGATTATCCTCAGCCCACCAGCGGCCTAATGGACTCAGGCCTCATCCCAAAATATAATACCTCTCACACCTATGAAATCCTTCACTTGGACGACTCAGTAAACCTTACAAATGTGTGGTACAGAACCAAATGATCAATCCCTTTTGGGATTATTCTTTTTCAAACGGAGCCCACCAGGATCCAAACTGCACAAGATGGATCTACTCTTAAAACAACAACTGACACCTTTAACACAGGTTGGCTACAACTTTTACAAACTCTGCAATCCACAGTCTCTGCTTTAAATTACCACTCAGGCAAATTGGACGTCCAAGTTGATCTTCTGAACACATTGGCGGTGTACACGGCAAGAATAGACAACAAATTAGACAACCTAAACAAACTGATTACAGGAGCATAATCAAACACCCATTTGGTACAATTAGTATGCTGCTGCTCCCCAATAATCGATAGTCTGTCCTCGCTCCCAACGTTCCCTAGTACAGTACTGACTGAAATCAAGAAACTCCCAAGGGGAATGCCTCAGAGCCTACAAAACATGGTCACAGTCACTCACAAAGACCCCAAAACATACAATGAAGCAAGTCAAACAGCTAATACTGGAAATGAACCCACACACAAGAGTCTTATTACTGGATCAGCAGAGAAAGAAACAACAACAATGCCCGGTAATCCCCTTGACAGTACAATCTGAATAAATCAATCAATCAATCAATCAATCAATCAATCAATCAATCAATCAGGGGAATTGTAAGCACATTACTCACCCTTGAGGGTCTCAATCATCTGGGAGGGGTAGGCAGCTCGGAGCCAGACCTTGAGTGTCTTCCTGATGATGTTCAGGGAGGGGGTGCGTCTGATATTAATCGAGAGCTTGTTCCAGGTATTGGCCGCGATGTAGGAGAAGGCTCTTCCAACCTGCCCTGGCTCTGCAAATGCACAGGGTTTCAGCGAGGGTGAGGTTGGTGGATCAGATGTTTCTCTTGGGTATGTGGAAGTAGATTCCCTCGTTGAGGTTTTGGGGTCCGGTGTTGTGGAGGCATTTGTAGGTGTGGGTGAGAATCTTGAAGGCAACACTCTTCTCTACAGGGAGCCAGTGGAGGTTACGCAGGTGTTGGGTGATGTGTTTGTGTCGAAGGATGCTGAGAATGAGTCTGGCTGCGCTGTTCTGTTTGGTCTGTAGTTTGTGGAGCATAGATTTGTTGCTCCCAGCGTAGAGGGCGTTTCCGTAGTCCTGTTTGCTGGTTATGAGTGCATAGGTGATAGGCTTCCTTGACTCAGGGGGATCCATTTGAAGGTCTTGTGGTGGATGCGGAGGGTGTTGAAGCAGCTGGAGGCGACGGCGTTGACCTGTCGGGTCATGGAGAGGGAGGAGTTGAGTACAATGCTGAGGTTTTGGGTGTGGTCCGTGGGCATGGGAGGTGTTGTCCCATGCAGAGGACGAAGGTTCGAGGACAAGGACCACTGTCTTCTCCAAGTTGAGCTTCAAGCAGCAGCTGCTCATCCAGAATGCAATGTCCTTCATTCCTTCCTGGAAGTTGAGTCTGGTTGTGACAGGGTCCTTGGTGAGTGAGAGGATGAGCTGGGTTTCGTCAGTGAAGGATACTATGCTGACTCCGTGCTGTCTGACAATGGCATCGAGGGGGGCCACGTAGATGTTGAAGAGCGTGGGGCTGAGCAACGATCCTTGGGGTACTCCGCAGTTGATTTCCATGGGTTTGGAGAGAAAGGGTGGAAGTCTGATTCTTTCGGTTCTACCGGTTCTACCAGTTGAGGGCAGTTCCCTGTATGCCAGCGTCGTGGAGTCTGGCAGTGAGTGTGCGGTGGGAGACGGTGTCTAATGCTGCAGAGGGGTCGAGCAGGATCAGGGCCGCTGTGTGTCCTTGGTCGACGAGGGTGCAAATGTCATCAGTGGCAGCAAGCAGAGTGGTCTTGATGCTGTGGTTGCTGCAGAATGCGGATTGGGAGGGGTCGAGGATGGAGTTTTCTTAGATGAATTTTGTTAGCTGGGCATTGACAATCTTCTCGGTGACATTGGCCGCAAAGGGGAGGAGGAAGATGGATTGGTAGTTCTTGAGGTCCGTGGGGTCTGCTGAGGGCTTCTTGAGTAGGAGTCTGACTTCTGCGCATTTCCAGTCGTTGGGAAAGGTGCCGTTCTTGAAGGTGCTGTTGATGGTGCATCGTAGTTCTGGAGCAATGGCAGTGGTGGCTCTGTGGTAGATGTGCGGCAGGCAGGGGTCCATTGTGGCCCCTGAGTGGATGCTTCTCATGGTCGACATGGTGGCTTCAGTGGTGACTGTGGTCCAGGAGGAGACGGTAGGCTGGCTAGTGTTGCTGGAATGGGAGGTGGTTTCGGAGTCAGGTGTCTGGTAGTTGAAGTGGTCGTGGAGGCCCTTGATTTTCAGATGGAAGTAGGATCTGAACTTGTTGGTGATGTCCGTGGTTTCGCTGGGGGGGTGAATACCTGGATGATGCTGAAGAGTTCATTGGAGTTGCTGGAGTTGGCGAGGATCTTGTTTTGGATGAAGGTCCTTTTGGTGGATCTGATGCGTTGGTGGTATTCAGTCATGGCGTTCTTGTAGGTGGTGCGATCTTCTGACGTTTTACTGTTTCTCCAGTTCTTCTCGAGATGTCTGCAGGTGCGTCTGGATTCTTGGAGGTCAGTGATGAACCAGCTGGCCTTCCTGGGGCGCTCTCTGTCGGAGTTGTGTAGGGGTGCGAGCTCGTCTGTGCAGTTGGAGATCCATCTGTGAAGTTCTTTGGCTGCAAAGTTGGCGTCGGTCGAGGCGGTGGGGGCGTGGCTGTTGAGGGTGGAGTTGAGCTGCTCCTCTGTGATTTTGCTCCAGTTCCATCTTGGAGGGTGCGGAGCAGGTACGGTTGGTTTGTCGACGTTGAAATGTATGCAGTGGTGGTCCGTCCAGGGGGGTTGCATGGTTTGGCTGAAGTGGATGCTGTTACCTCCTGCGAAGATGGGGTTGAGGGTGTGTCCTGCCTTGAGGGTCGGCGTGGTGATGAGCTGCTACAGGCTGATGTTGGCGAGGTTGTCCAGAAGAGTGGGGGAATTGGGGTCGCTGGGGTTGTCGAGGTGGAAGTTCAGGTCTCCGATGAAAATGTACTCCATGGAGGCGATGGCGTGGGGTGCAATGAGGTGGGCGATGGTTGTGGCGAATGAGGTGCGTGATCCTGGGGTCTGTAAGCGAAGGTGCCGCAAAGTGTGGTTCTAGGGCTGGTCTGGATCTGGAAATGAAGGTGTTCTGTGGTGGAGAAGGATTCATTCGTGGTGGAGGTAGAGAGTCGGAGGGAGCTCTTGTGTGCAATGGCAAGTCCTCCTCCTGGGCGGTTGGGGCAGTCTTTCCTCTGGATCTTGTATCCATCAGGGATGGCGTTGCAATGTTGGGGCATAGGAGGCATTGGTCTAGGTTTCTGTAAAGAAGGCAACGTCTGGTGAGAGGGTGTTGTGGAGGTCCGAAATCTCAATGGCATTTCTGTGCAGGCAGCCCACGTTGAGGAGGATGCAGTTTAGGGCTCTGGAGGTATTGGCGTTCGGTCCGGGGGTGGTGGCCGTGGAGGTGCTGGTGGTGTTGAAAGTCTGGCTGCAGTGACGGTAGGAGACCTGTCCGTGGGTGGTGCTCAGCATGGATAGCTGGCATTTGTTGTTCCTCCAGGAGTAGAGTGCAAGGAGGGTAGCTGAGTCATAGCGGTGCCTGGTCCCTGGCACTGGTCACGGTCAGGTCACGGATGGGTGCAGACGGGCTTGCCTTTGCCGCACAATGGCCATCAGTAAATAGGGAAGTGGGAGGGAAGCGCAGCTGGGAGGTGGGAGACCGCAGGGGGGAGGGGCCACGGGGGTCAGCAGCAGGAGAAAGGGCAGCAAAATCTGAAAAAGAAAACAAAAGTTAACAGGCAGACAAGCGACAAGAGGGTGCAAATAATGCACAATTACAAGCACAATAAGGCGCAAATACGGGCACAATGAGGCACACTTACGGGCATGATAAGGCGCAATTACGGCCCAGAATTGAGGGAAGAAAGCAGGGAACACACTCAAGCAGCCAACAGGAGGGCCTCAAACACTTACCAGTAGGAGGCGTCTGGGGCAGTGGCAGGTGATGCACAGCGGAGCTGCTGGGGCAGAGAGCAGAACTCCTGCCGGGAGGTCAGAGGTCCCGTTCAATCGTCCACACATCGGCTGCCATTAAATAGGGAAGGGGGAGGGAAGCGCAGCTCGGAGGCAGGAATGGGAGACAGCAGGGGGAGGGGCCACGGGGGTCAGTGGCAGGAGACAGGGCGGCAAAATCTGGAAAAGAAAACAAAAGTTAACGGGCAGACAAGCGACAAGAGGGTAAAAATAATGCACTTACGGGCACAATAAGGCACAATTACAGCACTGAATTGAGGGATGCAAGCAGGGAACACATGCAGGCAGGCAACAGGAGGACCTCGAACACCTACAAGGAGGAGGTGTCTGGGGCAGCGGCAGGTAATGCACAGCGGAGCTGCAGGGGTGGAGAGCTGGACTCCAGTCAGGAGGTCCAAGGTCCTGGAGCGATGACCAGCCTCGTCGGACATGGAACCATGACCAGTCAGGGCCACTGACAACAACCAGGACTTCCATGATCACCTCCTAGTAATAGAGAGACAGCACCGGGCAAGACGTCTATTGATAACCCACTAGTACTCCGACCCCTCAGACCCCTCAGAGGGAAAAGAAAAGGCTCTGAAAATAGCGTAATAACACAAACAGTTACACCTTACCCACAAATCATAACTTGTTTCCAATCTTTGGTAGGAGTAGAGCAGACTTTGCCCACTTAATGGGACAGAAAGCAGTCCCTCACTGTCACAGCCTACAATACCTTTGACCCTGGCAGTTGTAGCTCAATCTTACAGACTAAGTCACAGAAACTCAGTCCTAAGGGCAAACTAAGTCAAACGCCAGTGCTCACAGGCTCAGGCACAAGGAGAAAGCAATTTAAACTAACCGCAGCGGAGCCAATGAGAGTGTGCCAGATCCCACTATCTCTGACCCACACTTTCAGTGGAGTAGGAACAGCAATAGCCAAGAACGACCATAAGATCCAGAGTGTACAAAATCAACGGTTCCCCCAAAACGTAGATATGTAGCAATCTAATTTCCACAAAGCAGCCAGTGATGATCCAGCACTGCTTTCTAAGTATACCATCAGAGTAACAATGACAAAGGACAAGAGCTCCCCGACCTTCTAAACGGAAACAATGCATAAAATTGAGAACCTGCATCATGACCCTTGCATGGAGTCCCGGCAGGGAACAACATTGGGTTAATAAAAGGCAGAGCAGGCCCCATGTGGGATCTGGGGCCTTCATCAAGGACACAAACAGGAAACTGCCCTGCCAAAACAAAACACCAGTCTGCTGTTCATCCCGGAGTGTCCCATGCAAGCCCCCATGATATCTAAAATAGGGGGAACATTCTTAGGCTGCTCAAGTCTTTTCCCGAACTGAGCAGACTTGAGTCTAGTGACATCAAAGCAATTGAATTTTTCCCCCCAAAAGTCACCAAACTACAGAAACCACACTACTTACATTAATCTTGACAACAATCACACAACAAATCCTATCAGGAACAGAGCTATTCAGCTCATGGGGTATCAAAATAACCCCCTTGACAGATACGGGATATCACACAGTTTTAGCAAAATCACCAGATACTATAGCGTCTGGCAGGAAGAAGTTATTCTCCATCCTAAAAAATGCTCAAGGTCGAGTCACCACCAGCCACAGGGGACAAAAGGCACAAATCTCAGATCTCATGGGGGAAGATTTGGCTTGGCTTCCAGCAGCATCAATCCACAGAAGCCTTGACTGAACCACTCCGCAAGCATTCTACTATGTTAAAATGCCATCAATAGCAATGTACCTGTGCTCGTGGAACATTACTGGCTTTATGCAGAAACTGCAGTCCACTGATGTGATCACGTTCTTAAAGAACCACAAAATTATAGTCCTCCAGGAAACATGGGCTGAGACAAGCCTTCCAATAGAAGGCTACCTGGAGCAATGGACACCAGCCACTAGGGATGTAAGTATGGTAGATCAAAAGGTGGGCTATAGATCTACTGCTCAGTTAAGGTAAAAGCAACCATCGACTCATTAGCATTTGAGGAGAATTGGCTATATGGAATAAAAATTAGTAGTTCAAGTTTGCAGCAACTGCTACTACTAATAAATGTGTACATTAGTCCAACTGCCAGAGAGAAATGGTCAAAATTTAATTACTTAATACAAACCTTGTGTGACTTAGCCAATGATTATCCCAAAGCATCATGCTTGATCACCGGGTACTTTAACAAAATCTTTCCCAAGATCTGCCGGAAGACAACATAGACATTGATCCAGTGACCAAAACATCACTGACAAGGTCAAACATAGTGACTGCATGTTTAGATGCTTGGCAAATACATGGTGCTGCAACTTAACAGAACAGGCTATTTAATACTGAATGGTCGCTTCTGGCAAGCCAAGCCTCCAAAATGGACAAGAACCAACAGCCAAACCCCCTCTTTCCTTGATTACTCCTTCTGCAATTTCAACATTTTTTCCTTGGTTGAGAATTAGCATATCGCACGTGGGCAGAAAGTAACCATCACCGGCAGATAATCATGTTGTCATTTAATCTATCACACAAGGTCAACAACCTGTGGAATGTACACAGAGAATCTTAAAAGACTGGTCAGCACCGAGGCAAGATGGCAGCCGGTCACTCGGCTGTATGAGCTGGCGTTGTGAGATCTCCTGGACAATTCCTCCCAAGCTTAGTTACTGCTGTGATGGAAAGAGCTGAAGGTGGTAGAAAAGTTGCTTAAATCACAATTGGTTGTTATACTCTGGCGACTGACACAGCTGCGAAGAGACTTACCCAGCAATACAGCCTGGCTGGGATTTTTTCCGATCTATATGAGCTTCTCTGGACCGTCTCTGCGATTACACTGTGCTATGGCCCCAAAAGCACCTCCAAAGAATTTGAAAACTCGTGCTCTGACAGCACAATCGGCCAGCCCCGGGAAAGGCTTTGGCGGGTAAAAAGACAAGGGAGGTGGCAGCTGGAGCCGGTGGACACCCCCAGACGATTGTTACTGGAACGGGCAAAGGGAAGCTCACCTCGCTCTTCAAGGCACAGGCCGGGAAAATGAAGAAAACTGAAATTCTTGTGAGTGGGGGCGCTAGCAAGCATGAGCTGGCAGCTGTTGGAAAAACTGCAAGCAATGTGGACACTGAGGCAGTAGAGCTGAGTGCAGGTACTGTCTCTATTTTGGGTGCGCCTAACGGGAGTCAGCGAGTGTCTGCCCTTGAACATGGGTCTCAGTATTTGGAGCGAGCTGGGGTCAGCTTGCCGGCTCACAATGGGGGCTTTACAATCAATGACACGACACTTGCTGGGGGTAGTGGAAGTATCTCTGAGGCTGATTTGGAAGGGAAAAGCGAATCCACAACCATGGTGGCTCCCCCGAGTAGTGATTTATGGGAACTGTAGTCCAGCACTCTGAAGTGCTGGCCACGGGAGACCAACAAAACCTGAAATCGCTCAGCAAAGGCGACGATCCTGTAAGAGCAGAAGCTCAAGGGGCTGGCTCAAGGGACTTATGTGATGGTAGTGGGCTTGGAAAGGAGACTGAAGGGGGAGACAAATTCTATTTAATGTCAGACCACACAGGATCATCAGAGGATGAAGGTCCGGATAAGGAGTGGACGGATGATGACAGTGATCTCACTGACTGGCGGTTTGGAGAAGGGCAAAAGGGCAAAGTATTGCTCCTAGGGGAGGATACTGTTCGCAAGACCATGAAACAAAAAGACCAAGGGGGTCTCATGCCAAATAAGGCCTCTGGGATAATGGGATCAATGGTATGGGAGTATTCTTTCTCTACTCAGCCTGGATCTATCGGGAGTACTGCTGTGGATGGGGCCAGTGGTATAGATGTTGCTCAGGGACCCCCCGCAGAGATAACACTGTCAAACATTTATCAGATTATTATGACACACCGTGAAGAGACACGTCAACAATGCTCTCGCACACAGGGTGCATGCTGTAAGATGCAGAATTTGATTCGGAGAGTAGCCAAAACATGCTCGGATATAGCTGCTAGGATCGTTGAGGCTGAAGAAAGGATTTCCACGCTGGAGGATGACCTTGCAATACAGAAAGGCCTTACGGGCTCGTTCAAAGCACAAAGGGACGATATGTTGTGGAAGCTGATGGACCTGGAGAACTGTGCCAGGAGGAATAACTTACGGATTCTAGCAATTCCGGAAGGTAGAGAGGGGTCAGACGTCAGACAGTTTGTCATAGAACCTTTCTCTGAAGCATTTCTGGACTTGAAGCAGTGGGACTGGCAGGCGGAGGTGCAACGAGTGCACCGGTTTCCTTTCAAGCTAAGGCAGAAGTCAGGCTCAGCTATGGATAAACCTCGGGCAATACTAATTTTTTTTAATAATTTTTTTGCTAAGGAGGGAGTCTACGATCTAGCGAGGCCAAACAGGAAGAGAGTAGGGAAAGACTGTGAGTTTTTTGTCAGACCCGATTTCTGTCAGGCAACACTTGAGCGGAGGTGGCAGCTCCACCAGCTTATAGTAGCATTTCAAGCAAAGGGGATGCAGGCCTTTTTGCTTTATCCCTCTAAGCGGAAAATAATATATCAGGGCCAGACAAGATTTTTTTTGTCTGAAATCCAGGCAAAGGAGTTTTTTTAATTCTATTTAGAAAGCATTAATGCATTAACCCTTCTCTGTTTGCCATCATAGGGGTTATTTTTCTTAGGTAATGAGGTAGGGGATGAGCTAATCAAAAGGGCTTTTCTCTTTTTTTGGTATTTCATTGGTTTGTAGTAGCTCAGATCCCTTCCTTGGCTAAAAAGGGGAGCAAGGATCTAGGGGAGAGCGGGGGTAGCCAGTTTATACCATCACAAGCACCTCGGTCCTGTTGCCTCACAAGTGGGGTGGAGTGATGGGGTGGGCTAGGGGTTGGGGTGGGGTAAGGGGAGGGGGTAGGTTTGGGGTCAAGGGGGGGTTTGGGGGTCCACTGGGTTTAGGTTTCTAATTGTAGTTATGGCAATTGTAATTTGAGTGGTGGTGTTGGGACAGAGATAATGAGTAAAAATGGTGGCGGTATCATAGTAGTATTATCTGTTGAACTGAGCTCAGGATTTATGTTTCGTTGAAATGAGGCAGGGGAGGCTGCGTATCAGCACATGGAATGTGTGCGGTCTAAATGATGGCAAAAAGCGAGCGCTTCTAACCAAAGTTCTACAAACTATGCAAGTGGATGTTCTGTGTTTACAAGAAACACATATTCCATGGAGGAAGCAGGAGTGTTTGAAAGGGCTAGGCTTTGATTTAGTAGCCTGTACAAGACAATCATCTATAATCAGAGGTGAGGCCATATTGCTAAGGCGGGGAATCGGGATTTGCAAAAGAGTGAAAGAGGATAGAGCAGGTAGATGAGCAGTAGCCGAAATCATGATCAATAATAGACCTATCTCTATCTGCACGATCTATGGGTCAAATCTAGATGATCCAGAGGTTATGACATTTTTAAATGTTGAATTAGCATTATGGCCGCATCCACTGATTGTCTGGGGGGACTTAAATATTCATTTGGCAGGCAACTTTAACCTGTCAAGTAATCAATAATATCTGGGGAGGAAACCGAGAGTCTTTAAGTCTCTCCAGACTCTAGTATGTGAGCACAGATTGGTTGATGTCTGGTTCAAGCATAAAAAAGATGACGATGGCTTCACGTATTACTCCGCCCCCCATAATAAAATGGTCCGTCTGGACTACCTTTTTATGTCCGACCAGCTGGTAGAGGAAGCCTATGTTGAAGTTATCCCAAGAATGTTATCTGACCACAACTCGCTGATAGTAGAATGTCCTTGGGGGTATTTGGATAGAGCTCCTAGGCCATGGACATTCGAAAAAAGATTATTGTTGGATCAATCCTATCGGGATCATATGACCAAATGGATAACGGAATTTTTAAGTATTAATAGAAAGAACGCTTCCGATTGTATAGTGTGGGACACACTCAAAGCTGTAGTGCGGGGTGAGACTAAGAGCTTTGCGGCTTATTGCTGGAAGATGGCTCAGGAGCAGACTAAGGGGCGTGTCGAGCAGTTACGGGTAGCAGAGACGGAGCTAACGCAAAATATTAAGGATGGCCATAATACTGATCACAGTCAACAAGCGGTGCCTATTATCAAATCTAAATTACTAGAATTTTTTGGGGACGACCTGGCTTCAAAATATATTCAATATTGTACGATGATGTATGAATTTGGGGAAAATTCTGGTAGAGTCCTTGCTAAACGGCTACAGCAGAGAAATATAGCAAACAGAATTCTTAAAGTCCAAGATCAGCAGGGTCAGATTCAGGATACACAGGGGGGGTTATGGAGGTCTTTGGAAAGTTTTACACTCTGTTATAAGTGATGACCATGTTATCTAATGATACTTTGGCGGAGGGGTTCTTGCAGGATATTGATACTCCTAAAATCACAACCGAACAGAATGAGGCTCTCTCAGCACCAATTACATGGGAGGAGGTCTAAATGGCCATAAAATCTCAGGCCAATGGAAAGGCCCTGACGCTATCCCGCTAGAATTTTACAGGTGCTTTTTCTCAAGAAATCCGATTGGATGTTTTATCGTTTTTTTGGGAGGCGCAAAGGGGTGTCATACCCAAATCCTGGAGGCAAACAACCATTGTTCTCTTTAAGAAAAAAGACAAGTCTGAGTTAAATCCCTCATCCTATCGGCCTATATCGCTTATTAATACAGATAGCAAGGTTTATTCAAAAATACAAGCCTCTAGACTCGCTGAAGTTATTACTCCATTCGTTTCCATACGGAAACATGGGTTCATTCCTGGAAGGGATACGGCTGACCATGTGAGGCGGGTCATCGCTCTGATGGATTGGGCGCAGGCCACAAAGTCGACCCTCGGGATGATCCTGTTGGACGCTGAGAAGGCGTTCAACAGGGTCTCCTGGGGTTTTTTGTGGGCAGTGCTTCACTGGAAAGGATTCAGTACCGAATTTATACAGGCATTACAAGCATTATATATTTCTCCAGTTGCAACAATTCGTATCTCAAGGCAGAAAACAGGGATATTTAACATTAGCAGGGGCACCAGACAAGGCTGTCCGTGTTCGCCATTGCTTTTTCCATTGTACATTGACCCTTTCCTTAGCAAAATTGAAGGGAATCAAAATATTTTGCCGATTAGGGTCAATGGTACAGATTATAAGACGCTAGCCTATGCGGACGACATTGTGGTCCTAACCAGGGATGTTGCTCTGGCTTTTGCGACTTTAAAGACGCTTGCAGAGCAATTTGACTTAACATCAGGCTATAAATTGAATCTTGAGAAGACGCAGATTTTACATTCAGCTTTTAAGTGTCCTCCTGATGTCCCTGTCGTCACTAATGCAATGTATTTGGGGGTTAAAATTACTTCCTCAGTTGCTAGCATCCCGACCTGAATATCCTGCCAGTGGTTGAATCTCTAAACACCAAACTAGAAAGATTAGACCATTTGCATCTTTCGCTGTATGGCAGCTGTAATATACTTAAAATGCTGGTCCTTCCAAAATGTTAAGTATTTATTTAGAACCATCCCCTTAGAGTTTTCTCAAGTATGCCTGGTCCGGGCTGAGAGGATTTGTTCTAGATTCCTTTTGGGCTATCGTCGATCGCGTAGGGCTGCTAAATGGATGTGTCTCCCCAGAGACCGTGGGGGTTGGGCGGTTCCCAATGTTCTATTGTATTTCTGGTCATCCATGTTGCAACATTTTGGAGTACTTTTAGTAGGAGAGAGGGCTGAGGTTCCGTTAGCTAATAGACCGACTATTTATGAAATAGGTCTGGGAGAGGCGGCAAAGGGTATTCTAGTTCGGATACTGGAACCGAGTTATTTTTAAAAAACCAGGTTCAAAGTAATTAGCGCTGTGTAAATTCGCTGTAAATGGAAAATCCCAAATATCAATGCCTACACGCCCTTTATGGCTGCTGTAATTCTGCCACCGATCTTTCAGGACCAGGTAATTTTTAGAAGGCAGTTGCTGGGTTTGAATGTTATTGGTGATTTGTGTTCGGAGGGGCAAATGGCATCCTTCTCTTTTTTAAGGAAGAAGTTCCAGTTAAATAACCACAATTTCTTTAAATATCTTCAGATTAGAAGCTTTTTTGATAAGCATCGAAATGAGGCTGTCGCGGTGTTTGAAAATATCACTATAGTCAAATTAGGTCGAAGGAAAGCAAGAATAGGTAGAGTGTATCAACATCTCCTATCTGGTTTTCCGGATGATATCGATGTTCAGAATATTAAGTGGGAGGGAAAATTTGGCAAGACGGGGGTCAATATCGGGTATACTTTAGAATTGGCCAGTCAGATCTTAGTCTCCTGCAGCTTACAGACTCAATGTTATTTGGCGGTGATTGAGTTGTACCACACACCTGCGAAGATTGCAAAGTAGGGGGGGGCGGAAGGCTGATAGTTGTGGCAGGTGCAGGCTTCAAGCGGCTGATGCAATCCACATGTTTTATCTGTGTCCAAGTCTGGGGGAATTCCTTCACGAAATTGAGTACTTTATAAATTCAGTGTGAAAAATCCTGGTTGTAATCTCCCCAGAGCTGGTCATAATGGGATGTGACGATATCGGGACGGTCGGAAGATCTAGACATACTTCCGCTTTCCTGTTTGTAGCAATGGCAATGGTTCGATTGTGCATCACGTCTCAATGGATAGGCCCGGAAGCCCCAACTTTTTTTAATTGGAGATCTAGGATGCTCACTTTGTATAATTTGGAGTCCTCTGTCTACCTTTTAAGGGGGAAAAGGAGGCGGGAGATGGGTACTAGAAAATGGGTCCCTATTAAGGAATGGTCCAAGGGATAATTGATACAGATGAGCTGGGTTAATCGCTGCCATCATGGGTATATAGGTATTTGTCCTATCATCTTTGTCTTCTTTGTTTCCTTTATGCTTATCTTTGGCTTTTTATTTTTTAGGCTCCACAATTGATTTCTAAGTTTATGTCATATCTTTTCTGGATAAGTTTATGTATCATTGCCCTTTTCCTTTTTGCATTTCTGTATACTCTGTTTGGAATGACATGTTGTAACATTCAAATAAAGAAAAAGAGTTAAAATAACCACAGTGGTATTTGCGGCAGAAAACTCACTGTTCTTACCATGGCTTTATAGATGAAACGCAAGCAGATTATTGGTGCAGACCACTGACTGCTGTAAAAATAAATGCAGTGAAATAAAATAGTACTACCTTTTAAAAAATAAAAATAAAAGAGAGAATCTTAAAAGGCTAAAATGGACCAATTCCTCTATTGGCACTATGAGGGCTGCATGCGGGGTGCTTTTAGGTGAAAACAGTACAAACAATGAATCACCAACCATAACATGGACAAACTTCACCATGCAATTACTCACAAAATTCTACCAACTGACCCATCAACATGCGATCTGCAGTGACATTATCACCACAGCCACAATCAAGGATTTGAAGTGAAAATGCAACACAGCCTTGAAACAAGTTCGGAAGGTCCCAGGGGTAAGTGAGCCCCTTACTGCATTCAAGCAATCCCAGAGGACCTAAAGGCAGGCAGTCTTTTCGGAGAAGCACAAATGTTCACAGCATTTATTAACAGCATTACTCCAAGCCAGTGAGAATCCTAACTCCAGTGGTTTTTGGTCTCTAGGGAACAAGCAAATGAATGGCCAAAGGGGCTAGGGCTGTGCCAACATATTGGAAGCAGAATGGGCATCTGTTTTAACCACTCATTTTTAAGCAACTGAGGAGGAAGCAAGCTCTGTGGATAATATGGTTAAAAAAAAGCACCCCCAACTGGGATCAGATCCTCTTATCAAGAGTTGGTCGCCTTGACCCTGACTGTCCCCAAGGAAAAAGTTAGTCCCATGTACAGCAGTGTTAGAATGACACCCATAAAAGGCACTGGAGCCTACCTCCGACACTAGGATCTTTTGTATCATGGAGCCAGGGACCAGGCTGCTTTCACATCCAGACTAGTGCATGCCGTAACAAAAGGAAGATTGGATTTTGTGCAGCGGCACCATGATTTGCCACAGGTATTACATAAACAAGATATCCCATTCTGGGCTGAACAGTTTACCACTCTATTTGACTACTGCCAAAAGACGTTGCAGATACCAGACTCATGGCAAGGTGCCATAATACATCCAATTTATAAAGAAGGCACAAGATTAGACCCAAAAAACTACAGGTTGATTGCGCTCCTCGACATTGATGCCAAATACTATGCCAGTCATGGGTGGAACAAAGTTGGTTAGCGCCCTTCAATCAAACAGGGTTAGTGGCAAAATATGGGACACTTACCAACCTCACTGCAATATGTGTCCTGACGGAAAAAGCAACAGCCTGCCTTAAAATCTTTAAAACATTATTGCTTTGTTGACTTCAAGGCGGCATTTGATCAAGTCCCAAGAGGATCCCCAGAAATGGGGAATACCTCAGACCTTCTTGGAGGCCATAATCCAGCTACACTCTGATACATGGATACATATTAAAATGGGTGTTGGAGCCTACATTTCCAGAAGAATAATGACATCATGAGGAGTAAAGCAGGGGTGTGTGCTAGCCCCTCTGCTTATTGACTTATTCATAGCCGACTTACCGGCTTACTGATGTTATCAATAGTCACTCCCCAAAAATAGGCGGCACCCAGATTAGCAATCTGCTGTGATCTTGCCCTGTTCAGCGATTCAAGGATAGGTCTTCAACACCGACTTGATCAGCTGTACATCTACACAATTGTCAATACATTAGAGGTGAATATGCCTAAAATCAAGGTTATAACATATGGACTGAAAAAACATCAGGGAGGGGAATGGTCCTACAGCGGCAACAGAATTGTGATGGAAAATTCCTACAAGTACTTAGGGCTGCATATTTGTACCAGATGCTATTTCGTGAAACAAAGAGAAGATGTAAAAGCGCTGACTCTTCAGGTGATGCTATCAAATCTAGCAAAACAGTTACTGGGCCCGAGGCTGACTCTACTAATAGCAGTTAAGAGGGCCAAAATCTCCCCCTCTTTGACCTATGGCTGGGAAATAATGTTAGGTAAAGACAACAGCCTGCTGAATAAACTTGTTGTCAAGATCTGCAAGCAAGTCCTTCTACTACAGAAATCTTCATCTCCTGCCCAGGTCATGCTTGAACTTGGCTTCCCTGACCAATGGGCGACAGGTGCTCATGCATATTTTAACCTGTGCCCTAAGTTGGCGAAGTGCTATGGTCGGAAGCCTGGAGGCACTGCTATGGTCCAAAATCAGCCACAGCCGGCCAGGCAACCACATAGTCAGTTTCTAGAAGACTGCCTGCAGCTCCTTAATGCTAGAGTTCTCTGGGTAAGTAAGCCAATCCAACACCACCTCAAAATGAATACAAGAACGTGCATTCCCCTCTGGTCATTTCATTAGGACAGGGCACAACTCGCCAAACATGGGCATGCCTGGTCAGTCATTAGCAGGTATCATCCTGCTGCTCCAGCATCACATCTTCCCTATACATATGCTTTCCACTGGAAGTTAAGATTTACTGCTCTTAGATTAGGGGCGTGCCCTTCTTTAAACATCTAGCCAGCTGGCGTCATCTAAGTGAGAATACAACCTGCAGGGGCTGCAGCAGCTGTGAAGTGTCATTTGAACACGTCTTATGTCTTTGCCCAGCACTGCTGAATGAACTCATGGCTACACTAGGAAGAGAGCGGAACATTCTGGGAGTTTGCATCAGCAGGCAATCATCACCTCATTAAATCCAGACAACACAGCCCTGAAGATCTTGTTGACTAGGTTTGTTACCACTCTCCTACGATGCTTAGTCGGCGGAGTGTGCACAAAGAAGATTCACATATAACCCCTGACCTACAAGTGATCAGCCAAATCTAACAACAATTAACCAGTCCCTTGAAAATTGTGAACTCAGGGGTGCTAGCCCCAGGGACTACCAGGCCGCTCTTAAAGGCGGTTGTAATTTTCTTTTTGAATTTTAAACATAACTCGGCTCTCTTGGTATTGAGGAACATCACATTGCTATTCTGGTGCAAGCTAACTAGATGGGCCATATCCAAGGCATTAGAATTATACTTTATTGTGTTGTTTCCAATTGAAGCACCTTTAGCAGATGCTCTGAGCTAGCCAATTTACTTGTTTAACCTAATTTGCTACATTAGTTTTCTGCAACAATGCATGTCTCAATGCACCAGCACTTGATTTAATTTTTGTACAGCTTTAACTCAGGAATATCCAGCAGCTTTCTTATTAAGCTGGTCAATGTGGTAACCCTGGCCAGTTGTTTTAATGCACCTGCACCTTATCTAAAAAAAAAAAAAGATTATGCTGCCTTAAATGTGGAATAGCTACTTGACATCCCCATGAAGCTGGCCAATGTAGTAATTATAGCATGTCTTCTTTTTATAGCTGAACACACTCTTTTTATATGCATGAACTTGATTTTGTGTTCAACTCATATTAATTCAACCATGTGCTGCCTTAGATGAGGAATAACAAGTCTATGCTTGTATATAGCTGACCAATTAGGTAACCATAGCATACTTTTTTACCTTACTGTCTTTATATGTATGAATTCGACTTCTACTTAACTTGTATGAAACCGCCCCTGTTTTACTAATTGCACTTTACATTGTAAAGGTTTTAAATAACCATAAACAAAAAGTATTATTCAGTCAAATTAGTCAAATTAGCTTTATTCGACAATAAAGTCATCAAAGCACAAATACAAATACATGACCCATAAATATTAATCATAAAAGTGTTCCAGCTAAAAATAATAGGAGCATGTCAAAAGATTTTAAAACAACTTCATTTCTATCATCAAACGGTTCTAAAACCATATAATAATCCTTCGTGGGTCACGGCCATTATCAGGAAGATTCAAAACTATCAAGCCCAGCCCTAGCTTTTACATAATAATCCGATAAGGAAATGTTTCTATGATGACAGCAGTGATCAAGATGTACATTCATAAAACAGGTATATAATACTATGTTTCCTTAATTGCCTGAGATCTAATGGACCATGCCCATCCTAGAATTTTTTTGCCAATGCTAATAACAATAGATGCCTTAGTATCTGAACGCAATACTCCTAATGCTGTGGAATATTGTCTAGTACTCAAAGAACAACAAATTGGGGACAGACATATACGACGTGGGGCTATATAAGCTGGACATACGAATAACATGTGGGCCAAGGATTCAGAGTGAACAAAACAAGTGGGGCACAGAGTATCATTTGACTTGTTCCATTTGGCCAAAAAAGTCCTTATTGGTAAGGAGACGATTCTAAATTGAAAATAATGTTTTCTGTCGTGTGGCTTGGTTATTGTGTCCCAGTATGATTCCAGCTTTTGTAATGGCTTTACGCCCAGAAAATACCCTGTTAGTGTTGAGGGGACGCTACTCCTAATAATGTTGTCACTCACCCAGCCCCTATATCTTTCCTTCAATAAAGTTTTTGAAGGAAATGGAATGCTTTCTGGGTTCTCCCATAATGTTGCCATACCTATGCTCAGCAGAATCAATTTAACTTCCTGGAGCCATTTGATTTTTTTTTGAGAATCTGACCTCATTAGGTCTTTAAGGCCAGCGGCATAAAATGATAATTCTGGTGTAGACCAGGTTCACCTCCAATAAAGCAAAGGGCGCAATCTGGCTATGTCAGCCAGTGCCTTCCTACCTAGATCGTGAAGTAATGGGCGAACAGGGGTGCTTTGCAGGAGATTGGTTATCTTCCGTAAGAATCGATTTTCCGCTATGGTTAGGTTGGTAAGAATATTGAAGCCCCAGAGCTCCGCCCCATGCAACACAGAATTAACAACTTTTGTGTTGTATATTTCCAAAATTGGGCTAACAGGTTTAGTTAAGGAAACAGAAAACTCTGTTTGTAGAGTTCCTGACAGTTGTCGGAGCTTCAGCGTGGCCATGTCTAACTGCTTGTTCCATTTCCTATCTCCCTGCATTATGACTCCCAGGTATGTGAAATCCTTAACCTCCTCCAGGGGACGTTTATTCAGGACCACACTACCTCTAATGTTTTATGCAGATTGAAAGTCATAAACTTAGTTTATATACGTTGATTTCCAGGTCCCGTAGATGACAAAACTCTTCAAAGAGTGACAGGGCCCGTTGCAAACCGCTCTGTGTTTTAGCGATTAACAACGTATCATCCGCAAACATTAGGATGGGAATTTTCTTCCTTGCTAGGACTGTGGCATCAGTGGGAGTGGCTGCCATTAATTTCGCAATCCCATTGATGAACAGTGAGAACAAGGTGGGAGCGATTACACAACCTTGTCTCACCCCTTTCTCTACTGGAAATGAATTTGTCACCTGGCCTTGGGTTCCCCACCTTATTCTTACATAATTTCCCTCATGGAGTCTAATAATAAGTAAGAGATAATAGTTCATTTGGCATCCCCAGATCTTTCAATACTGTCCATAGCTTACTTCGGGAAACAATGTCAAAGGCTGACCTAAGATCCACAAAGGCAGCATATAAGCTGCCTTTGTCCAAGACCACTGTCTTCCAATATAATAATGTAAAATGAAATATCTGGTCGATGGTACTTGTATGTGCCCTAAACCCAGCCTGGAGTGGTAACAATATACACTGCTCCTCTAGCCAGACTTGAACCTTATTTAGAACAAGTCGCCCCGTGATCTTCTGAAGTGAGTCTATAAGGCTTATTGGTCTGTAAAGACTGGGATTATTTCAGCCCCTTTCCATGAATTCAGGACTGGAGCACCCTTCGCAATTTCATTTGTTAAAATCTTAATATACTGACTCCATTTACGTTTAACAAGGAGGAAGATATCAGCTGGGACCCCATCCGGCCCAGGGGCTTTACCTCCCATAACAGCTTCCAGAGCAAGCCTAACATCAGTGTCATAAAAAGCTGAACCTTGATAATTAAAGTGAGAGGGGGACAGCCCTATCAAGATCCTCTACACCACAAGCGTCTTGACATTTAAAGTGGCTAACCCACTGGTCCTGCCGTACATGGTTTACTGGTTCTGGTGGCTGACCACCCCTGCCCCATCTCACTGTATCCCAAAATAGTTTAGAGTTTTTATTTTCAAAGGCACTTTTAAGATCCAGCCATCTCTTCCCGTCCCATGGTTTTTTGGCCTTCAACTGGGTACCCTTATAGGCTAACCTGGCCAAACACACTTTATTAGGATCCCCTTCTTTTATTGCAGCCCCAAAAGAACTACGAGCCATCTTACATTGTTCATTAAACCATTTGCAAGCATCATTGTTCGTATTGTCAGTGTGACTAACCCTAGTCTTACATTGCTTGTAAAAATATCTACGGAGCTGTAAATAAAAAATCTTCATGGTATCCTATTACAGACTCAGATGTTGTGGAATTGGTCAGGAGTGCTTCTAGTGTTATAGTTGCATTATTAATATCGAGGGATATATTTTCTAGGACCTCCGGAATCTCATGTAGTTTTACCCATTTTAGCCACCTCATATCGTTTGTGGGGACTAATTCCAAAGTGATTAAATCACGATTTAGGGGATTAACTACTTTTTCAGACAAATGGTCAAAAACTAAACATAGTGGATTATGGTCGCTCTCTAACTGCTCTCTTACCACCATATCTCTTAGAGCCGACAATAAATGAAAATTAATCAGAACATAATCAATTCGGCTAGCACTAAAACCATTATTAAATGTACAAGCACCCTCTCTGTCGGATGTAGAATGACCATTTGTCTCTAACATAGGCCAGAGGGTTGAGCCAAGGTTAATTTAGTGACTTTTTGTGGTTCACCCTGATAAGTAGCATGGTTTTGCTTGAGTGTGGCTTCCACCCATTTCAACTAATAACGCAATTTCTTACAAATGCCATGCACACTGATTTATTAGATATAAGGCCTATGTAGGGGTGAGATGAATGTTTAAAGAAAGATGTAGACCTGTCAAAATGATTTATTTTGACATTTAAAATAACAGTTTTATATCTTTTCTAGTCAGGCTATAAGGGTAGGTCTGCAGTCATGTTAACACTTTCACTGTAGTGGATGGCACAATTATTCGACAGACCCTTGTATAATAGGGACTTATAGGTACGTTAAAAATGCCAATTAGGAGGATGCCATTGTAATCACGTTAAAAGGTGGAGCACATGCATTTTAATACTGGTTAGTAGGGGAAAGGTGTTCTGCAGCTGGCAAAAAATAGGGTCAACAAAGAAAGCAAAAAATCCAGAGTGACCATACAAATGAGGTAGATTTCCTAGACCAGTCATGTTTTAAAACTTTGCTTCTGCTTTAGTTTTGCTGTATGTTCACATAGCACCTGTGGAGGAGGAGAAACAGACTGGGAGAACAGCAAAGCACATTTAAAAAGATATTTTTATTAGAAATCAAGATATAGGTAATTAAAAAAAATAACTCAACATTTTTGGACTTCTAAATTCTGATAGCCCTCTGAGATTGTTAGAAATGGCCGTCTCTAGTTGGCAGTGGCGTATACCCTGTCTAGGTAGGGACCCTTCCTTGTAGCCAAGGTAAAGGGCTTACAGAGCTAGTAGAACCCCTGTTCACCCCCTTGGTAGCTTGGCACAAGCAGTAAAGCTTATCTCAGAGGCAATCTGCAAAGCATTTGTACATAAAAACAAAGTAAAACACAATGAAAATGCTACAAATGGATCCCACACCAGTTTACACCAGTTTAGAAAAAGAACCAATCTTTATCTAAATCAAACCAAAACGACAAAAATCCAATATACATAAATCAAGATGAATCAGGATATCACTTTTAAAAGCAGTTGAGTCCATATAAAACTTTGGATGCATCACTTTTAGCACAAAGTCCCTGGGATGTGTCAAAATCAAAGACCTAAACAGGCGCAGGAGAGGTGAGGCACCAGAAAGCAAAGCGATCTGTTGGTTCCTTCCATGCAGGGAAGGTGATGTGTTGGTTCCTTGTTCCCAGGGGAGGTGATACATTGGTTTCTTACTGCTACGCAGGGTAGGTAATGTGTTGGTTCCTACCAGTGAGAGGAGGTGATGTATCCGTTTCTCACTGTGCAAGAAGCTAATGCGTTGCTTCTCCAGACACGTGGCCTCAGTTCCTTCCTGAAGGCCAGCACCGATGTAGACTTGGTGCACAGTTGCGATGCTGAAGTTGATAAGGCGGTGGCGAATCAGGTGCTGCATCGATTCTTCCAGCCACGAACAGGTGATGTGTTGATACCTCCACCTGCAGAGCATGGCCTGCTTCAGAGTCAGAGTGGGGGGTCTAAGATGTCAGAGACACGGGGCTCTGGACTCAGGCTGTGGCGGTTCTCTCAGCCCCGGACAGACTCTGCATCGGTCTTTTCTTGGCAGGTCACCATTCCAGCAGAGGTGTTCAGGGGCTGCAGGTGAAGTATTTGATGGCCCTGAGACGTCTTAACAGGAGGCAAGCACACACCAGCCGTTGGAGAATCGTCCTAAGCAGGATACCAAAGCAAAAGTCCAGTCCTTAGTCTCTCCAAGATAGAAGCAGCAACTGCAGGCCAACCCAGCAAAGCAAACACAGCAAAGGGGCAGTATTCCACCTGACAGCTCTCCTTCTCTATCTCAATGCAGAGTCTCCTCTTGATCCAGAAGTGTTCGACAAACGTGGTGTCACAGCTCCAGTACTTATCCCAGTTTCTGTCTTTGAAGTAGGCAAACTTCAAAGGAAAGTCTTTGTAGTGCTCACAACCCTGCCTTTCCCTGACCTGGCCCCAGATACACTGCAGGGAGGTAGAGTCAGCATTGTATGTGGCCTGGCACAGCCCTATTCAGGTGTTAGTGACAACTTCTCCCACTACTCTAGCTCAGACTGGTGATGGCCCATCAGGATATGCAGGGCACACCTCAGCTCCCTTTGTGTAACTGTCTAAGGTGAATGCACAAACAGCCCAACTGTCAGTCTAAACCAGACATGAATTCCACAGTCAGGCAGAGGCGCAAAATGGTAAAGCAAGAAAATGCCCATTTTCTAAAAGTTGCACTTTCAAACACACAAATTAAAAACTACCTAAACAGAAAGATGTGTTTTTCGATTCTCAATTTAGGGAACCCAAACTCCAAAGCTCCATCTCTTCCCAATAGAAAGTTGCACTTGTAAAATGTTACAAGGCAGCTCCAATGATAACCTATGGGAGAGATAGGTCTTACAATAGTGACAAATTAAATTAGCAATATTTCACAATCAGGAAATGTAAAACACACCAGTACATGTCCTCCCTTTTAAATACACTACACCCTGACCATGGGGATAACGTAAGTGTGCCTTGCATGTAGTAAAAGGGAAGGTGTGGCCCTGGCAAGTGGGTGCATTTGCCAGGTCGAAATGGCAGTTCATAACTGCACACTCAGACACTGCAGTGGTAGGTCTGAGACATGGTTGCAAGGCTACACATGTGGATGGCACAATCAGTGCTGAAAGCCCACTAGTAGCATTTGAACTATAGGTCCTAGGCACACACAGTGAACTTCACAATGGTCTTACCAGTAAATCAAATATGGCAATCATGGATAAACCAATCACCATTACAATTTAGACAGACAGCATGTGCACTTTAGCACTGGTTAGCACTGGTAAAGTGCCCTGAAGCCACCAAAAACAGGTAAAATAATAGGAGGAAGTAGGCAAAATGTTTGGGGATAACCATGTAAAAGAGCCGAGTTAAACAGCGATGTAAGCAAGAATGTGTGTGAATAGTGAAAAAAAACACTTTCATGCCAAAACTTGGAATCATCATTTCCAACTTGTTAGAACTAAGTCTACCACACTCTGCCCAAAATTGTCACCTCTTAAATTCTGTAGTGCAGCAATAAACAGGTGAAATGTGACCAGTTACATTTTGCACAGTGCTGCACCCCTTCATCAAAACGTTATCAGTTTTGAACCATTTGAGCCAGACACATTTTTTGGGAAATCAGGCAGTGGCGCATGCTTGGCAGCGTGTGCTAAGTATGTAAATTACACATTTTAAATGAAAAAAGCTGTCGCCAAAGATTGGCATACATTTTGTGACTCCCAGATAATGCACTTCAAAAATGTATTAATTAAATATCTCGTCACCATTGTTTACAATGTAGTAAAAGTGAGAAAGAAGGCACCACGGCGAGCTTGCACGTCCAGTACATGGCGTTAGATAATATTTCTCATGATGCTTCACAATTGGAAAAGCAGAAAAAGAACTGATAGTAAACAATGTTATAATTTATTTCACCATTTCCTAATTTGATCCTTTTCAAAGAAAAGGGTCAATTTCTGTCAGTGTTTTAAAAGGAAATTAGTGTGGATTAGGAGCAAATCACCACTGTAACCATTAACTTTAAACCATTTATTTATGATCCATAAGCCTTACTCAACTAGGGAAAGATGGTCAGACATACAGAAGAGTTGCTGCAGTGAGATCCTTATTAAAGCTAGCAGGTCAGTTTCTAAACAAAATCTGCTATGAAGACTTTTGCAAAAGTTCCAATTGTTCAAAGGCTTCAAGATAAACCCAACGCCCCGAAGAAAAATATGCTAATTAGAATCCAAATATTCAACCACGCAGCACTGAGTCCTTGTGCGTGCATCCAGACAAGGTAGCACAAATGCATAGTGCTATTTAGCAAAGTACAAGTCTTCTGTCTTCGTTTCATTAATTGTTGGGGTCACTAATTAAGAAGCATAACTTGAGAAGAACGTTTCCGCTTTTTCATGGCTGCTTGCACTTAATTACACTTGTCTTTTCTTATTACATAGTGCACCAAGACAAGCAGGGATATTCAATTTTTGGTAAAAGCCTATTCTACCTTATTTTTTTCAAAATATAAGGCATTTCTGACCCATGCAAAATTAATAGGGTCGTAGCATGCTGGAATATAAAAAGGATACGAAGTACAGATCAATATTCTTTTTCACTTGCCTTTCTTCTACTTCGTACTCTACACATAAGAATTCTTTCTTTATTTCAGTATCACCTTTCACCAAAAGAACTTCAAAACGGAGGAATCCATAAATTTGAAAGGAATCCTCAAATATAAAAACGGTAATTTTTTTGTCTTTTCGTCAGAGAATCCTTTCGAACTTCTGATATTATAAAGGTTTAAAATTGTCTATCTTAAATCTTCTATTATGTCTATGTACCTTTATTCTCTACAGAGCGTTACAAGACTGTCTCATCCTTTAGGTTATTAATGCCTTTATTGGAATATCCCAGGCAGGCCTGACAGTCGGGAGGACAGCACACCTATGCAAAGATGCTCCTTAGAATGGGTTCGTCTCTTCAATGGGTGTGTTTGTGTTTTTTTGGTATTTCTTTCCTACCTTTTCCGAAGCTTCTTAAATCATAGTTTATCAACGTTCAAATATGGGAACACTGTATTTTCTTGAGTTTATCGTGAAATCGTTTTACAGTGCAGTTAGTGTATTAGTTTCTTGCTTGATTTAAAGCTGAAATGTTGCAGGATAGCTACTTTTCTCCTGATAGGTCTTATGCAATGAGCTTTTGCTGGACTGTGCTAGGCATTCTTTCAGTGCTTTGCATGAATAGATAAAGGTAGAACACGTGGGTGCACCACCCAGGATGCTACTCTGTTTTTCACACCCTGGAGTGGCTTAGGGTTACTATATCCCCATATGCGTGCGCCGCACATTAAGATGGGGAGACACTTTCTCCTATATACATCCAGTAAAGGGATCAAAGGTTTATTCCCCGAAACGTCTGGCCAGGTTAAAAACATACTCAGCAGCACCTGAAAATGTATGCAGGACTGCAGAAACACAAGGTCCCTAGTTCCCTTCTACATCAAAAACTACACCCAAGTAGGAGACGTCCTGGGTGAGAGCCACAAGTTGACCTTGCAACTTGATAGCCCTCATCTTGGTTTCCTTCAAGTTGCACGTCTTTATAAACGTTTTTGAATGGTTAGTGGCCAAACTCAGTTAGCCCATGAAGGTAACAAATTCTTGAAATAGTATCAATGGAAGGGGCATCAGAGATCTTAGCAGACATGGCAGTACATAGACCATTTATGAACAGCAAAAATAGCAGGGGCACTAAATGGCACCACTGGCATACTGCACACCCTAACTTAAAACCATTTGTCCTCTCTCCTGAAGGGCCAAACTGGACTGAAGCAGTGAGTTCTCTAATAAACTGGACCAGGTCACCATTGATCCCCCTATCAACCAATATCTCCCAGCCTTTTGACCACATCATGTTGTCGAAGGTGCAGGAAAGATCCATGAAGGCCAGGCAAATGGAGCCCTGCTTAGTGATTGTGTATTTACTAGTCAGCGGGTACAAATTGAAACAATGCTCCTTTGTGCCAAGATATTCACAGAATCTGTACTGCAACTCTGACAAAATACCGGTTACCCGGACACAGTCCAAAATGTGGGCAAAAAACAATCTGCCCACCAGCTTGACAGCAGAGTCTAGTAACGATATCTGGTGGTGGCAACCTGGACATTGAGGATTTCCCTTTTTTGAAAACAGGGAGAATTATGGCTGAGTGCCAAGATTTTGGTAGACCTGTCTTGCCCAGGGCATTAAAAAATTGCATCGAAATGTGTCTCAGAGGTCAGGAGCAGATTTGCATAAGTCCATTGGCACCCTATCTGGACCTGGTGCCTTTTTGCATGGGCTTTTATTAAGTGTCTCTCTTACGTCCTCTACATAGAATTTCACTAACAAGGGTTTACTCTCTTCAATGCATGGGATTCTTTTTTTTGGGCAGTGCTTTTCTACCTTTTCCTAAGCTTTTAAAATGATCGTTTGTTAATGTTCATACAAAATGGCTCCTAAAAATATGGTAACACTATTTTCTTTAGTTGATTGAGAATTATTTTTACAGTGTAGGTAGTGGATTACTATCTTGTTTGATTTAAATCTGAAGTGCTGCAGGATAGATACTTTTCTCCTGTCTTATGCAATGAGCTTTTGTTGGACAGTGCTAGACATTCTTTCAGTGTGTTGCATTAATCAAGTTATCTAGTTTTGAGTGTTTCAAATTCTCACATGGTTTTCCCCTCACGTTCACTGTGGTACCCTCAGTAAAATCTATGCTCAGAAACATGTATTGCATCTTAAGCTCTTTTTTTCTTGGGCCACGAGCATACAGGATTTATAATGTTCTAGTATTTTGGGGTGAGTCACAAAGGCATATATGAGTAAGAAGTAGTACTCCCAAAGGACAGCTATATGTACTCTTTGACGCCTTTGTGAATTGGTCCAAAAATACCTAATATGAGGAGGGTAAAAAAGTGGGAATACTCACTAAATATTCATACACAATTAGTAGTTTAGTTTAAAACCTTTTTTCTGCCACAAGCATAGCCATGAAAATGCAGCAGGTAAAAAGTAAATCACATGGCTAAAAGCAATAGATAGCCGCAGTCACCATAAAAGTGCATACATCATAGCATACCATACACAAAAACAATTCAGAGTAGGCGGTAATGCATTCGCAAATGGGTCCACTGCCTGCCCTTGAAAAATTAAACGAAAACGTTTCATTATTTTTTTAAATGTATCCCATTTTCCTTTAAGGAAAACGGGTTGCAGTTAAAACAAAACTGTTTTATTTAAAAGCAGTCCCAGACATGGTGGCCTGCTGAGCCCAGTGGGCCACAATCGGCGTAAGGGCCAACCATTCCAAATGGGGTTGGAAAATGCAAGTGGCAAATCAATATTCATGTGCCTGGCATTTTGCGACCCCATTCGGAATCGCAAACAGTGTCCAAGACACTGTTGTGCATGCCAAATAGTGAGTCGCAAATTGCGAGTCACTATTTGGCAGGCCATTCATCTGTCTCTAAATTCTTGTTAAAACAATCAGTTTTGCTCCTTATGCTGAGGTTACATTTAACAAGTATGATGCTTCTACAACATTTGAGATTGTGCAGATTGCCTATGCTGCTCTCAATGTTCCATGATTGTCTCCCAGACAAAAAGTACCCACATCCATAAATATATTACCTACTGCCAGTCGCCAGTAGGTAGTTATAGTTACAACCGAGCAAAATTCTACAAAAACAAAGCCTATCCAGGTCACCTCCTATCCTGAAAGTTTGGGGGTGATTCGTCAAGCGGGGGCTGAGAAAAAAGGGGGGTCCTAAAACACATTTTCCCCATGTTAATTTCCATAGGAGATTACCTCACATTTGGCAGAAAGGTAGAGCTTGGTTCAGAAAGTGACCTTTTTTTAAATGGTGCAAATCCGTTCAGTAGTTTTAGAGAAATTCAAAAAATCCATTTCCCATAGGAAACTTTGTGCAAGGCTACATCCGAAACTACTGAACGGAATTACCCCAAATATGGCAAAAAGGTAGTGCTTGGATCAGAAAGCGACCTTTTTTTCAAATGGTGTAAATCCGTTCAGTAGTTGCTGAGAACTTGGAAAAATAAAAGTTTTGATATCTGGGCGGAGCCTAAGTCCTGTGCGCGAGCTTCACTGTGATTGGCTTCAGTGATGTAATTTGAGATGGCATCAGTGATGTCATCAGTGATGTCACTGACTATGTCATGAGCGATGTAATATGTGATGTCATCAGCAGTGCATTGCAGGGGTCGAGTTATAGTTAGCTCAACTAACTATAACGGCGGAATTTCTATGGTTTTGTATGAGTGAAATGTCCAACTAACTATAACGTCCTTGAAACCAATGGTTTTTTCAGTGAATTTCAAAGGTTTTTTAAATGCTAATTTGTAACTATAACGTCCCTGAAACCTATGGTTTTTTCAGAGAATATATCCATGGAACAAATGACGCAAATCCCAAACAAGCAACACGAACTGGTAACAAATGCACTGTCACTTTAACACTTGGGAAAAAAGCACTGAAAAATTGTATTTAAATAATCAGGTGACTTCATGGCGTGTCATGTGATCAAGGCTCTACGGAGTTGAAACGCGTCATGGCTGGCATACCTTAAGAAAAATAAAACCAATTGTATGCACTGAAATGCAGTCCGTGCTCCTTTTTTTCAGCACAGTGAAGCGCTAAACGGCAGAGGAGTGTTTTGGATATATATATATATATATAGATCGCCACTGGGATATTAAAGTAAGAATTGTGTTTCACTAGGAAAAAAATATTTTTGTTTGCTTATAGCTTTGGTGCTGTTTGACAAATCTTCACAAAACAATCATGTGTCATTCAACTCAGCTCCTTCCTGAAAAGTTTCCTGGTGGTCTGTTAAGAGGGGGCGGACTAAAATATGGAGGTTTCAAGACCCATTTTCCCCATTCATTTTCCATAACAAACATTCACAGTGGTACCACAGACACTGCTGAACCGAATTGCACCAAATTTGGCAGAAAGCTAGCTCTTACTCCAGAAAAATGCATTTTGTCATTTGTTGTAGATTTTGCAGGAGTTTGAGAAAAATCAAGGTTAAAAAAATGTGTATATTTCAAGCAGAGGAGAATCAGGTTGCAGTCAGCTCAACCATTAATTTTGATTTGCTGGCTGCAACCTGAAGGAAAACCAAAGTTTGTGCGTCCTGGGGGGTTGGGTGCCTAACCCCACCCCACACACACAGTGATGAGCATCAAACTTTACATAAAAAAACATAGAAATTCAATGAAAAAGGGTTAAAGGGATGGTATAATTAGGTGAAAATGTCATTTAAAGCATACTCTTTTAAACAAACAAAACCACAGAATTTCACCATCTCAAAGTAACTATAAATCGAGCCCTAAAGTAACTATAAATCACACCCTTGCCATGCACTGCTTCAACCCTCACATATTACATCACTCATAACTTGTTTAGTGACTACATTGATAATATCCCTATTGACATTGTAAATTATACTGCGCATGGCGGGGCGCAAGTGAAAGATATTTTAGGGCAAAAGATACTTATAACTGCCTGACTCAACCATAGTGACACATACTGCGGTGGGAGCAGTTCCCAGTGCAAATAATATCCACAAGTCATAGAACAGTTGTTTAAAGGAACCATGCACAGTCTTGACAAATGGTCCAAATGGAGGTAGGTTATTTCCCCATGTCACGTTTCGGCTAAACAAAAACTTTATCACATGGTGTCAAACAAGGTATCAAAAGGTTAGATAAAGTGAGGACATAAAAAAAGACAAACCAATGTCTGCAGGAAGTGCCATCTTGGAATATGTAGAAAATCATTGAAATGGGAAGAGAATTAAAGAAAAACAAATTAAAAACTAATTCCCATAGAACAAATAAAAAGGAATCAATCTTGACTCACATATATGTTCATTTACATTCCTGAAAAAATCTTTAATATTTAGGATTCCACCAATCAAGGGATGTAAATGCTAAGCCAGTAAGTGCCTACACCCTGTTTGTAAGCAACACAATAGTAAATTAAATTGAAAAATGAGATGATGAGCGTCAAACCCACTTATATGGATGCAGCTTTCACAGCAAAAAACATAGTAGAAAGCTAGCTCTTTAAACAGAGAAGTGTGGTTGTTGTGATTTGATGTAAATCTATTCAGTAATGTAAAAGACATTAACGTTCAAAATGTATGTGTATATCACACAACTGAGGATCCAAGGATCCTAAAGATCAAAAGATAAGAACTGATTGACTGCAACCATATCAATAAAGACTCTGTTCCGTGTCCAGTAAAAAAAACTAAAAAATATGTAGCGTGCAGAGTACTGACATCATGCCCCCCCTAGAACTGATGGTTGGCCCTAGAGGAACTCCCCTCTGGTCAAAAAATATTTTTTATTTTAGTGGATCTTTGAGTTGCAGAGGATACAGTTGGGTGTAGGGCCTGGCTGGTGGCCTGTCCCCATGGCCTACCCCCTGCTGAGACCGGCTAAAGGCAGAGGGTTGTGCAGAGCTGGCGGCACAGGCTGCGAAGAGCATGCTTTACGGCCTTGTCAGAGGCTAAGCCCTATAGCCATTACCCCCATAGTTGAAGGACATGCACACTGTGGCGGTTGTCTGAAGATGATCAGAAAACAAGAATTCAATGAAAAAGAACAAAGGTTAAAGTGACGGTACAGTCAGAAATAGCAATAAGATCAACCCTTCAGTTGAGACAAACTTAAAAGAAATTCACTGAAAAAAATCAAAGAGTGTAATGAAACTATAGTCAGGTATCGTAAACAGATATTCCCTTTTGTTAAAAGCTGAAATTCACTGAAAAAGACAAAGATTAAAGTGAGGTTATATTTAAGTTTTTTTAATAAGCTCTTTCCTCCAGAAATTAACTAAAAAAAACAAAGGTGATATATAGTTAACTGAGATAAAAACAAATGTTTACAAAAATAAAAATAATAACTGAAATCAATTAGTTATAGTTTGCTGAGACAAATATAAGTTGCACCTCTGCCATGCATTGCGTATGTTAAATAATATCAAAGTGTAATGTTTGGCATTGTTATTTGTCTACATGATTTAGAATTTTATAATCATTTGTTTATTTTAATGTAAGGGTTGTGGGGTTTATTCAGGGGTTTGATGTATAGTATTTTAATTAAAATATATATTTAATAATATTAATGATTAACCTATTTTGTAACTTTTTACCTGATCTTTTAATTATTATGTGCATTTTTTACACAGATTGAATTACATAATTGAAACAAAGTCAAATTTCATTAGGTCTTAGTTAACCCTGGGCAAAGCACTACGCCACGTTCGCGTAGTTTGCGAAGTTTGCACTACTTCGCACTACGTGAATTCCACGTAGCACAGTGCAAACACGCATAGCGTAGTGTAGCGGTCATTTTTTGCTTGCTCACGGTCCTCAACGTCAAGTTGGCGACCGCGAGCAAGCAAAATGACATCCCGGCAAGACTTTTTCCTCATTCGCGATCAGCAACATCAAGTTGCTGATCGCGAGCATGGAAAATAAACCTCCCGGCGAGATTTTCAACGCGGGGAGGTCAGGTTTCTCATTGCGAGTGGTCGCGTATGCTCGCGACCGCTGGCGATGAGAAACTACCAGTCCGCTTTGAGAAAGCTGCTGCTCGAGTAAAAATCTACTTGAGCGGCAGAAAACTACAGCTCACACTGTGCAAGATGCTGTTTTCAATGATTGCACAGTGCCGGATGCTTGTCCGCACTGTGCTGTCATTGAAAATGGCATCTTGCACAGTGCGAACAGGGTACTACGCAGTTCGCGAAGTGCTACGCGTAGCTCGCGTAGCGCTACTTGGCGAACTACGCCCAGGGTTAGTCTTAGTGCAATATTTGGACAATGGGCATATAGGATATTTTAGACGTTAAACAGTTCCAAAGCCAAATATGTAAATTTTCATAAAATGTAAATAATTTTATTGGTTGTGAAAATAGTGTCATTATAATAGCAGATTCTATTACTCTAGGATTTGTGTGTTTATGGGGTAGAGGAATGCTAATTATTTGAAGCAAACATTGATAATAATTTATTCGATCATTTGAAGACTCTTTATTTAAATTCTGATACATTTGTGCTTTTAAAATTTATGTTCATACAAAAACACATTTATTAGAATTTTATGTGGGCACTGAAAATGACAAAAGAAAAGTAGGTGCATCACCAGGTTATGTTAAGTTTGCATTTTGTAAATCTTATCTTTGATGTTCTTTTAAACATGTATGCTTAAATAACATAATGTGCAAAGAAACTTAAAAAATTGTATGTGAATGATAGTGATAAATTAAAAATATTATGAGTATCCTATACTTACATGAATTAATTTCAATCATATTGAAGTGATATTAATGTGTTTAAATGAAAGATTAGTACATTATTCTATGTGATGCGAGATTCATATTTTAATGCAATTTCATTGTGTATAAGATGTATTTCATGAAAGCCTCAACTTTGCTTCCTTTCCTATTATGAACTGTCTGAAGCCTATGGGAAGTTTTCATAAAGTTATCACTTGTGTTCTAACTTTCAATTGCCTTCTTTGATATATGTAGCATACTTGATTAGACTTGCAACAAAAATGCTACTTCCTAGAGCAAGTGTTTACTAAAGAAATTTAGAGAAAAATCCATAATAGATTGATCATGATGTAGAGTCCTGTTAGTTAAGTCATTAGTTACAATTCCATCATTCTTTTCTTCCAACGGTTTAGTAACAGAGGTGGGCTAATGTCATGTTTTATATAAACATGATGAGGAATATTTAAAATGGTAAATAACAAGAAAATAAATCTAGAAAAAGTAGCTAAGAAGTAAACACATATGCGTTTACATTTTAAAGATACCGGGTTTGGGTCTCCCATTTCTCCAGAAAGGGAACTCTGCCTTTTATAACATAGGTTTTGCAGCAAATATTTTCTAGTGATGACCCATCACAATGCTCTCACACTATTCCAAACTCACACATGTGGCCGAGACAGCCTTTAGAAATCCAGGCAAGGCCACCGCTACAGGATCGAATGGTGCTGAGAAATATGCAACAGGTCTGTGTGCAGTTCTGTGCATCTTCTGCACTAAAAATGACAATGCCCAGCCTTCGCACTCACTGGAAAACAGAGTGAAGCTTAAATTTGGGCATTCCCAATGCTGGAGCTCAACACAAACTCTCTCGCAGTTTGTTAACCCCTTCGACGCTTGTGACGGAACGGTTCCGTCATGCACGTCGGTTGGGCTGTGCTTATGACGGAACCGTTCCGTCATGGCCCCGCCCGCGCTCAGATCCTTCAGCACTGCGCGGGAATCCGCGCAGCGCTGAAGGGGTTAAAGGAGTGCATGCATGCATTCATCATTCCATGGGACTGGATCTGACGCGTCTTTATGTGTAGGCATCTGAAGTGGCTTGGCTGTCAATGAGAAATTTGGAATCCACTGTCAGCAATAGGCAACAATTGCCAGAAACATGCAAACTTCCTTTTTGTGTAGTTGATGATTCATCTGCAGAATGGCAGTATTTTGATCTTGAGACACCATTCTGGCTCCTTTCTCTATGTGATGTCTTAAGTAAAGAATTTCCCTTCTGCAAAATTGTAACTTTGTTGGTGACACCTTATGCCACTCACTGCCAAATGATTCAGTAATACAATGGTGTCACATATACAAGCCTCCTGAGTACTTGATGCTACCAACAATTCATTAATGTACTCTACCAGAACAGAATGGCAAAAATGCATAAATGGAGGACAAATTGTTGGTTGGTTGCTGCTGATGTTCTGCTAGTGCTAAGCCTATATTACCACTCACTAAACAAACTGCAAAAGGTTCTACTAAGGACTGGGGTAAGCAGCACGTGACGTAACAGAGGGTGCGTCATGAAGACCAGTAAAAAATTACCAACTCATACTAATAAGTAACTAAACCTAAGTATCAATCCACCACTATCTCTTAGTGACAGGAGGACAAAGCAAGGACTAGTCTCTCTAGCATTACCTAACTTAAGTTCTTTAAAAGAAACTCTTACATAATCATGGTAAGCGAGCGCAAAGTTGCAAACAAGTAAGATTAGTAGCGCCGAGCACCTGTGTCATAACAATCACAGAAGATTTTTAAACATAATTTACCTGCAATGTAAGCAGCAGCATTCTTGCATTTTCGGTAAAAAAATATATTCGCAATATATAACACAGAGCAGAAGAACAGACACAAAGTAGTAATATTATGTAGCTACTCACCAAGCCCCGGGACCTCCACTCCTAGCAGGTCCAGCAGGTCCTGCTCCCGGTCCAGGATATCGGACCACCAGTGCGTCAACTGGTTTTGGGGGCGCCAGACACCAGAGTAGCGAAACACTGCCAGGCGCACCTTTCCCCAACGCTGCCGGCGCTTCCAGAGCACGTACCCGGACCCAGGCCTGCCGCCTGCTGCCAGGGATAAAGGGGAGGTGGCGCTGCACAAACAAAAACGGTGTGGCCACCTCAGCCTCACCGAATAAGGCCCGTCGCTGCACCCCGGGTTGGCGGCGCCTTCCGCAAGGAAGGCTGTTGCTGCTGTTGCTATGGCTACGAGCCCTGCGGCCCTTTGCCATGGTTCTGGATAGTAGGACGGGGCGGAAAAGAAAAGGTAGGAATGTAAAAAGTAAGTAAAAGAAATGAAAAAAGCAGGTAATAGAAAAAGATTTTAAAAGTAATGAAAAATACACAAAAAGTTGGAAAAAACTCAAAATATAGAATCAGGAAAATAGAGAGATAGACAATAAATAAAACAAGTTCAAAAAAAGTTTCCACAAACAAAGGATTGAAAAGATACAGGGAGGATTGGAAAGCAGGCCCTGAACCATAGCAATAGAGTGAAAAACAAGATGGCCGTGCCCATTGCGACCGCGTGGGCAAGTTCGCGCGATATTTCCCCCGCGAGCAAGCACAAATCATCGCTAACACGTAATACGCGTTCCGGAACAGGAAATACTTATTGTGAACGGGCGGGAGCATGCAGTACACGACCCGGAACAGGAAATAAGCATCGCAAGCAAGTGAAAAGCAAGATGGCCGCGCACATTAGCGACCTCATGGGCAAGTTGGCGATCGCAAGCACGTAAAACACATGGTGAGCGGGTGGGAAAAGCAATCTCCGAGTCTTCGTGAAAGTTCCGCTTGCTCGCGGAGATTTAACACAATTTTGCGATAATTTGTGTAGGACAACTACGCAAATTCCGCCCACCCCTACTGACTGTGTGTTGACTTAACTACATAATTTGTGCCATTATGTTGGTTTATTCATGCTTTCACTTCTATGTACAGTGCACTGATACCCATAAGGGTTATGTTCGTGCTTTATAAATCTCTTCAAAATAAATAAATAAAGGTGAACCAATAGAGGAAATCAGTTGCATCTTATACCAACCCTTTAGGAATGTTCAGTAATTTCCAAATGACCAGTTCCAGTTCATTAAGACAGAATATCTACCTCTGTCCAACACTGCAGCATTAATACCACAAAGCTTCTGTGAACCCTTTCAGCTAGAATCCCAGCCGGAAGCAGATCACAGTATTTTGTCACAGTTCATGTTGTTTCTGGAAGTCCAAATTGTCAGTCTCTGTGCCACAGTATGAGTAAAGGGTGCTGCGCCATCAGTTCCAAAATCTGAGCAATTATTCACCATTGATTCCAGGTTTACATCCCTTGACATCACCAGATTTATCAGACCACTCTTTCCCATTAGTGGCCCTCAATAGGATGAGATGATGTAGTAAGTAAAAGTATACAGATCCGGAAGAATAAAGTAATCCATTACTTGTGATTTCTCTTAGGGCCACTGTTTAGTCATGCAATCATTGTAACGTTTAGAAAGTAGGAATCTTTATGCTCTCATCCTTTTTCTGTCAGTCCTCAAACATTTTCTCTAGGAAGTAGCATTTTTGTTGCAAGTCTAATCAAATATGCTACAAATGTCAAAGGTGATTGAAAGTTAGAACACAAGTGGTAACTTTACAAAAAGTTCCCATATGCTTCAGACTATTCAGTTCATAAGTTCATATTAGGAGAGGAAGCAAAGTTGAGGCCTTCATGAAATACAGCTCAAACACGATGAAATTGTTTCAAATATTAATCTGGCACCACATAGAATAATGTACTCATCTTTCATATAAATGCATTAATATCACTTCAATATGATTGCAATTAATGTATGTAAGTATAGGGCACTCATAAGGAATTTAATTTATCGCTATCATTCAAATATCATTTTGTAAGTTTCCGTGCCCATTATATGTTATTAAAGCATACATGTTTAAAAGCACATGAAAGATAAGATTTGAAAAATGCAAACCTAACCTAACCTCGTGATGCACTTACTTTTCTTTTGTAATTTTTAGTGCCCACGTTGCACATTCAAATATGCTATTCATCCTTAACAGGTGTAGCATTTATTATTCACATAATAATACGTGTGTTATCGTGATTATCATGTTATCTTATCACAATATCATATGTCATTAAAGTGTTACATTTCACAACTACTTTTTGAATTTTAAACATAACACAAACTACTTCTAATATTCTACATGCTTTTATGGTGCAGTATCTAACTCAGAACTTCATTTGTATATTTTTTGAAACGTGGAGCATAACACGTTTTTACATTTTCACGTAAAATAGTGTCACAAATTAGTTCTGTGTAAACTTGTAGATTAATGAGAGGAAACACCTCTGCTCTATCAGTAGTTTGAATGTTATGTGCAGAAGTTAGAACAGCAAAGCCAAACCATCCAATGTATGCACTTTCTCCAATGTTGGTTGTAAAACTCTCGCTGTCCTATCCCTTAATGTAGTCTCTTTTCCCAACATTTTTTTTTGGTGTTGGCATAATAAATTTCTGCCCTCAATTATACACTTAATCCAATGTTTGTTGTGGTGGGGTTGGAATAGTTATTCTGACTGCACTTTACACCCAATTCATAGGTACTGAAACACTTTTTTTTGGAACTGAACTGCATCTGGGCCATACACTGGGCTGCACTTTAATATATCACCTCCACAGATTTTCACAGACTAGTTTTCTTTGTTGGAGAAATGAATCATTCACACTCACATTGTCTAACCTAAACTTTTGGTTCTGGATGACTTTAAGTTCTGGGCAGAGGCTACAAATGACCCTAGTCACACCAGCTCCAATATTTTAGCTCATTTCTTTAAATTGGTCTTAATCAATTAGTCATAGAAACTGCTCACAGAGCCTGCCACAAACTTAATCCTTAACTCTCCTTCTCTATAGATATTTAACTTTTCTGCTTTCTAGAAATGCAGTGAACAGACCATGGACGTCAATTCACCAAAATGCTAGGGGTAGTGGAAATGACAACCAACAACCTTTGGTAAAAATGACATAACAGAAGGGACATCATCATGATCTTTGCCCTGAATTTTCCCATGAAATTATGTCATGAGTTAGATTTTATTTGAATAATTGAAATCACTGAAGTTCCATAACAACTGCATGATTAATAGAACAACACAAATGTCTATTTTAGATGCTACCTATATTAGGGTGTTAATAAAGTATGCCAGGGAACACTTAATCCTTTCTCTTTGTATTAAAAATGATGCGTTCAGTATGTCCTAATCCATACAATATATAGCGCCATAAATCACCAAATTGTACTGGAAGCATAAATTATTTTAAGCTTTTATTCAAAAAGATACTTTTTCAGGTATTCAAAACGATGAAGCTTACCAACATCTTGTTCTGAAAGTGCATTTTGCCATGGGTGATCCACTACGATATGCCACCGTAGCCCCTTTAAACCAAAAAATTACATACATTATGCCATTTTGCCAATAGTGCTCTGCATTTACTATGTGTGAATCTTGTGTAAAAGATTACCTTAAGTATGTCAGGTTGCTTCCTCCAATATGCCATGATTGCCCTCTTCTATGCCAAAAATTACAGCGTATGTGCCAGTGTCAGCAGATTGCCGTTTGTGCTTCCATGTCAAGAATTTACTCCCATATGTCAGTGCCATAGGTTTTCTTTGATGTCGCCCACATGCTAAATATAACCTCTAGTATGGCAACATCAGTATTTTGTCACAGATGCCTGTCATGCTATGAATTGTCTCTATAATGCCAGTGGCAGCCTTTGGCATGAATTCCTCTAAGTTAAAAATTACTATTAGTATGCCACGGCAAATTGCTGACTTGCCAGCATAATACCACATTCTCTCTCATGTTCACTTACATTCTCACACTCAACTTATTCATTCTCACTCACTTGCACTCTTTAATCATCTCTCACACTTGCTTTCAGTCACTCATTTCCATTCACTAGCACTCATTCACAAATTCTTGCTCAACCATTCCGTTCACTCTTAGTCTTACTAACACTTTCTTTGTCACTTAGTCTCATTTATTTTTAGTCACTCTGTCTCAGCTTCACTCATTTATGTGAACCCACTCTCACATTCTCTCTTACTGTCACTCATACTTTCTCTCTTACTGTCACTCATACTTTCCCGCTAACATTCACTTATATTTGTGCTTGTATTCTATCACTAATTTTCACTTATTCTCATTCACTCTGAAACATTCATTCTCACTCACAGTTATATCAACTTATTGCCTCTCACTCATTCTCACTCACATGAATTCTCATTCACACTCCAACACTCTCAACACCTGATTCACACTGATTTTCCTTCATCCCCAATCTCTCCCACTCACACTAATTTTCACTTTCTGTGAGAAAGTTGGATTGTTGGTTGAATGGGGTGACCCCTGGTCAAGCAACAGTCACAATCTTTGTCAGTGTGAACCACAAAAAGTCACTAAATTAACTTGTGCTTATCCCACCGGTAGCTTGGCACAAAAGCATTCAAGCCTAAGTTAGAGGCAAAATTTAAAGTTTGTATGCAACACGCAAACAGTAAGGGGAAACTCAACACAAGAAAACCTCCACCAATTTAGAGAAAATAGACTACATTTTAGTAAATTATTTGACACCAAAATGGCAAAAATCCAGTCAGTAGAACTGGAGTTATTAATATTTAAAATTCAAAGCGTGAAATAGAATCTAAAACATCAAAGTGCCAACCACGGACATCTAGTCGTGCGAGTCTGGTGCAAAGCCGAAAGTTATGGCTGACCATGTTGGAGCGGGAATCGGCTACATGAAACGGATTGGGCATGTTTTCTGCTTACCTTTGAACTTAGAAGAAATTTTAGAAGAAAATCTCTGAGAAGGTAAAATTCAGTGGGGCAAAGCAGCTGGCGGTGTCAGAATAGGAGGGGGCGTCCTCATCGGGGAGCTACTGAATTCAGTTGCTGTGAAGATTCCTTAATTCTGACGTAGTCTCTTTTTTGGGAAGTTGAAGGTTTCTAGCGAGGTGAAGCTGCAGGCTATAGCTGATGAGGGTTCTATGAGGCCAGATGTTCCTTTTCCAAGGAGCCACTGAACAGGATTGGGTGCTGCCGCAAAATCAGGCTTACCGGCAATGCTCCTTGGGTGGATTGACAAGCAGGTGTTTCCCAGTCTCCTCATACTTCTCAGATCACATTCTTAGACAAAAATGTTCTAGGTACCAAGTCCTAGCTATGTGGGCAGCTTTATCATCACTTTCAATTCTCCGGTATTAGAGAGGCTCCACTTGGCAGGTCAGGACTCACTCAGGCATGGTCCAGGTGTGGGTTCAAGAAAGTTAGAACCTTTTCTGTCCCTGTGGTTCTGATCAGGAGACCAGCCACCAACTCTGGAGTCACTCTGAAAGTCCTGGGTTCAAGGGGAAGGGCAGTACTCAAACTGCAGGGTCAACCTCTAGGGCTCTGATCAGGCTTCAGTAAGCAGAGCAGTCATTTTTGGTGCAGCAAAGTAGTCCTTTGGAAGAACACAGCCGCAGGCAGTCTTCTGAGCATCCTTCCGCAGGTCCAAGAGTGAACAAAAAGTGGGTCTGAGGTCCCCTTTTTATACATGGCACCTCCTTTTAAGTGAGATAAACGTATAGATTCTTCTCACCACAGTTTCTAGAATTTCCTGTCTTCCTGCTCTGGTACCAGCCTGTCTGCAGCCACAAAAAGCTAATGTGAAGTTCTTTGTGTGAGAGAAATGCACAGGTTATTGAAGTACAAGTGTGGCTGTGCACATCTTCGTCCCGTATCCTGCCTAACATGGCCCATGCATACACACCTAGTCACTCTATTTTGTGGCTTTCTCAGAGGAATACACAAAGGTGAACTACACCCAGTCATGTCATTCAGGAACAGGCTTCAGGTACCAAAGGGTTTGGACAACAAAATGCCAACTTCCTAAAAATCAAAATTTACCATTAAGGAGTCTTTTAAATTGCAGTTGCTCAGATACAAAACATAACTTTTCTATCTGCTCCCAATCAAAAGTTAGCTCTCATTATATGTAATACGGTAACCTTACGTTATCCTATGGGAGATGTAGGCCTCACAGTTGTAAAAAATGAATTAGTGAGTTTTACACTACCAGGACATGTAAAGCTTAAAAGTGCATGTTCAACTTTTTTTATTACAATGCACCCTGCCCCATGGGCTGTTTAGGGCCTACTTTAAGGCAACTTCCTTATATTACAAAAAGGAGTTTAAACCTGGCAAGTGGGTTATTTTGCCAAGTTGAATTGGTAGTTTAAAACTGCATACAGGCTGCACTTGCAGACCTGGGACATGTGTTAAGGGACTTTTAAGTGGGTGGCACAATAAGCGTTGCATGCCCTTTAGTAGCATTTAATTTGCCAGCCCTGGATATATGGTACACCACTTTACTAGGGACTTACAAGTAAACTAAATATGCCAATAATGTGGAAGCCAATTTGACCATATTTTAGGGAGCGAACACAAGTACTTTAGAACTGGTTAGCATTGGGTAAGGGCACAGAATCCTAAGACCACCAAAAACTAATTCAGAAAAAAGGAAAGGGGTGAAGGGAGAAGGTCAGAGGGAGGACCACTCCTAGTCTGACAGGTCTAACCCCCACCATTCTTTATTTGCTAAACACTAGATCATCCTCAGCTTGTTGCATCTCCGTTCTTACAACAACTGCTATTTTCATACGCACAAGCCTTAATGTTTTCCAGCTCAAACTCCTTCCCTTCGCTTTCTTTATAGCCATTGCTGACATCTTTTCACAACAAAATTGTATTCCCTTAAAAAAAATATTGCTTCCAGAATTTTAAGCAAAAGACTCTAGGATTTTCCGAAAGATGCCTCAACATATACTATCAAACCATTCAACAGTCTTTGCAAAACCTTTTCCAGTTCTACTAAACCATGCACCAACTGGTTCCTACCACCCATGTTCTTCAAGAACATTTACCTCACGTGAAATAATAGCTCTATAACTAGTGTAATTAATAAAAAGCTTACTATTATTCGAAATCAAAGTGCAGTCCCGTTGAACCATTAACACACAATAGACTCTGGCCTTTTTTGTAAGAAGAGAATCTAGTGCAAAGCGCAAGGTGATTTTGCATTACTATTGCATGCATAGACATTAGGTGTTTATTAATTAGAGACAATACAGTAGTGCTAGTAGCCAAATTATCCCCCAAAGTAGACAGCTTTCTAATTTTCACATCATTAAAACCACACCAAGGAAGTATCAGAAGACCAAACACATCCATCAATATATGACCAAAACCCGAATTGTTCTTCTAAATCCAATGTTTCTCCATTCAGTCATTTCATTCACATGATAAACAAGAAAGATGACAAGCACAATCACACAGGTTTCTCATGTACCAAACACATTACCACATTCTATTCGTGCTCCGCTCTCAGTTTAAAATGCAATGTGGAGTGACTGGATTTCTTCTCAGCCTATTCTTATAATTGAATCTCTCCCACTTCTTCATAATATTTACTAATTTTCTCCTTTCTTTCATTATAATATTTAATAAATTCATGCCCCACTCCACAAGCTTGATATTAGACATGTCAGATTTCAAGTTAGATCTCACAATCAGTCTCCAATGATTAGAAATTGGCTCCAACTCTTCAGTTCTAGAAAGCTCTCCCAAAGAAACATTGGACTCCATGAGGAAAGGTGCTTGGAATTCTTGGTGAGGGAAAACATTAACAAAAACATCAGTAGAAACTATAGCCAGATAATACGCTCTTCTGAATCAGAAATAAGGAAAAATGTGCAAATATAGCTTTTATGAACTTTCATAATGTCCGTTTACTCTGACAATAAATTTGCATATGCATTATACTTTAGGTTGCCTAAAACTTTATGTGCTAATTTTCTGTCTAATATTCTGCTATATGTAGTGATTAAAATGTTACTCTCATCAGCAGGTGAATCATATCCAATGGGTAGAGTAAGTAAGCCAACCAAAAAACGTATTGTTGTAGCCAATAAAACTACTCGTAATTTTGAGCAGCATCTTTACTTACAAAAATCTAGCCACTAATTTTTAAAGTGCAAAATCAAAAATCAAAACTTCAGGTTCTTTGAATGTTTATGTTATGGACCGAGTTCATATAATCCATGTAAATTCAAGAAAGAAAACATATTATCCGTGACTGGCACAGAAAAATTCATTAATCTTAAAAGAAAATCTCCTTCAATCAATCAATCAATCAGGCAATTGTGAAGCACGCTACTCACCCGTGAGGTTCTCAAGTCGCTGGGGGGGAGTGCAGCTCTGAGTTAGCCAAAGAGCCAGATCTTGAGGCTCTGCTTGAAGGTGTGCAGCATGGGGGAGCGTCTGATGTTGACCGGGAGCTCGTTCCAGGCCTTTGCCATGAGATAGAAGAACACTCTTCCACCAGCTCTGGTTCTGCGGATGCTCAGGGTTTCTGCTAGGGCGAGGTCGGCGGAGTGGAGGTTTCTCTTGGGTACATGGAAAGAGACTCTTTCGTTTAGGTATTTGGGTTCTGTGTTGTGGAGGGATTTGTAGGCATGGGTAAGTAGCATGAAGGTTACTCTCTTCTTGATGGGAAGCCAGTGGAGGTCTCGCATGTTTTGGGTGATGTGATCATGTCGTGGGACGCCAAGGTCGAGTCTGGCCGCGGTGTTCTGGATGTTCTGGAGTTTGCATAGCAGTGTTTTGTTAATTCCAGCATAGAGGGCATTTTCGTGGTCCAGTCTGCTTGTTATGAGTGCCTGGGTGGTGGTCTTTCTGGATTCAGGATGGATCAATTTGAAGGTCTTGCGAAGGATGCGGAGAGTGTTGAAGCAGGTGGAGCTGACGGCGTTGATCTAGTGGGTCGTGGTGAGGGAGGAGTCGAGTATGACGCCAAGGTTCCAGGCATGGTCTGTTGGAGTGTGGGGTTTTCCGAGGGTGGTGGGCCACCTGGTGTTGTCCCACGCTGAGGGGGTGGGACCGAGGATGAGGACTTTAGTTTTCTCAGAGTTGAATTTCAGACAGCTGCTGCACATCCAGGATTTTTATTCATTCCTGGAAGCTGAGTCTGGTGGTGGCAGGTTCCTTCATGAGGGAGAGGATGAGCTGGGTGTCATCAGCGTAGGATACTATGCTGAGTCCATGATGTCTCCTTGGGGTACTCTGCAGTTGATCTCTGTGGGTTCGGAGAGGAGGGGTGGCAGTCTGATCCTATGGGTTCTGCCGGCGAGGAAGGAGTGGAGCCAGTCGAGGGTGGTTCCCTGTATGCTGGCGTCATAGAGTCTGGCTGCGATATTGCGGTGGGAGACAGTGTGGAAGACAGCGGCGAGGTCTAGAAAGATGAGGGCTGCACTGTGGCCTTGGTCGAGGAGCATGCAGATGTCGTCTGTGGTGGTGAGGAGGGCGGTGTTGGTGCTGTAGTTGCTACGGAATCCAGATTGGGAGGGGTCGAGAATGGCATTCTCTTTGATGAAGTTTGTCAACTGGGCATTGCCGATCTTCTCAGTGACTTTGGCTGTGAAGGGGAGAAATGAGATAGGTCAGTAGTTTTTCAGGTCCGTTGGTTCTGCCGTGGGTTTCTTGAGGAGAAGCATGACTTCTGCACATTTCCAGTCGTTGGGGAAGGTACCGGATTCGAAGGTGGTGTTGATGGTACGTCATAGCTCCGGTGCGATAGTGGCAGCGGCTCTGTGGAAGATGTGTGGCGGGCAGGGGTCCATGGGGGCAGCTGTGTGCTTACCCTTCATGGTCATGGAAGTATCTTCAGTAGAGACCGGGGTCCAGGCCGTGATGGTAGGCTGGCTGTTGTCGCTGGAGGAAGGAATGGTTTCTGGAGTCTGTTCGCTGAAGATGTCATAGAGGGCCTTGATCTTCAGATGAAAGTAGGAGCCTGGCTTGTTGCAAAGGTTCTGGGAGGGTGTGACATCCGTGACTTCACTGGGGGGTTTGGTGAATTGCTGAATGACCCCGAATAGTTCCTTTGAGTTGATAGAGTTGGTGAGAATTTTGTTCCGGATGAAGGTCCTTTTAGTTGATCTGATGAGTTGGTGTTATTCTGTCATGGTGTTCTTGTAGGTGGTGTAGTCTTCAGTGGTTTTGCTGTTCCTCCATCATTTTTTGAAACGTCTGCAGGTGTGTCTGGATTCTTTGAGGTCGGTGATGAACCAGGTGGCCTTCATGGGACGCTGTCTGTTGGGGATCCGGAGGGTGGCGTGCTTGTGTGCACAGTTGGTGATCCACCGGTTTAGTTCGTTGTCTGGAGAGTTGGCGTTGTTTGGGGAGAGAGGGAGGGAGATCATGGTTGAGGGTGGAGTTGAGGTGTTCTTCTGTGACCTTGCTCCAGTTCTTTCATGGTGGGCATGGAGTGGGTTTGTGTACGGTGGTATTATTGAAAGAGAAGTGTACACAGTGGTGGTCTGTCCAGAGAGGCTGCGTGGTGTGGCTGAAGTGGATGTTGGTGCCTCCTTCCTAAGGTGGGGTCGAGGTTGTGTCCTGCCTTGTGGGTGAGGGTGGTGATGAGCTGTTTCTGTCAGATGTTGGCAAAGTTATCCAGGAGGGCAGTGGAGTTAGGGTCGCTGGGGTTGTGGAGCTGGAAGTTCAGTTCTCCGATGAGTATGGAGTCCATGGAGGCAATGGCATGGGGCAAGATGAGGTCAGTAATGGTAGTGGTGAATGAGGTTTGACATCCAGGGGACTGTAGGCGAGGGTGCCGCGGAGCATTGTTCTTAGGCTGGTCCGGATCTGGAAGTTTAGGTGTTCGGTGGTGAAAGGGGAGTCACTTGTGCTGGAGGTGGAGAGTCAGAGAAATGGCGAGTCCTCCTTCTGGACACTAGAGGTGGTCCTTCCTCTAGATCTTATATCCGCCGGGGATGACGGTTGCGATGTCAGGGCAGAGGATGCGTTGGTCCAGGTTTCTGTGAAGAAGGTGATATCTGGTGAGAGGGTGTTAAGGAGGTCCCAGATCTCTACTGTATGTTTGTGAGGGGAACACACGTTGAGGAGGATGCACCTCAGGGCTTTGGTGGTGCTGGCATCCAGTGTGGGTGTGGCAGCCGTGGGTGTCCGATGGATGGTAAAGGAATGTTTGCAGTGTCGGCAGGAGAACTGGCCATGGGTGTTGTTTTGCGTTGACAGCTGGCAGTTATTGTTCCTTCCAGGGTTGAGTGCGAGGGGGCAGCTGAGTCATAGCGGTGGGTGGTCTGAGAACCATGGACCCTGCCCCTGGTCGTGGTCAGGTTAAGTCACTGAAGGGTGCAGACGGGCTTGCCTTTGGCACGCCTTCGGCATGCCAGCGGCACGGCCACAATTAAATAGGGGAAGGGGGAGGGAAGTGCATCCTCGAACACCTACCCAGCAGAGAGGTGAAAGGGGCAGCGGCACAACAGCAGAGCTGCAGGGTAGGAGAGCAATGTCTCTGACCAGGAGGTCAGAGGTCTTGCTCAAATGCCCGCGCAGCGGCCGCCATTAAATTGGTGAAGGAGGGAGTAAAGTGCAGCTGGGAGGCGGGAGCAGGAATTGGCAAGGGGGAGAGGCCACAGGGGCAGCAGCAGCGAAAAACAGGCACAGAGGGCACAAACAGGAACAGAGGCAGAAAATAAAGAAAGGGGGCAAAATTAAATTAAAACAGAAAATAGAAACACAGAAGAACAAAAAAAACAAACAAAGACAGAAAACGGGCAGAACACGAAGACAGGCAACAGAGGACCAACAGAAGACGAAGGCTCTCCCACTAGACCACCAGGGATGAGGTGCAGACAGGATCCTGTGGATGGAGGAGGGCCTCGAACACCTACCTAGCAGAGAGATGAAAGGGACAGCAGCAGCCGCACAACAGCGGAGCTGCAGGGGCAGAGAGCTAGGTTCCTAATTAGGAGACTCCCTCTTTTTTATTCACATTCTTTCATAGTGGTTTTTCTTTATCTTCAAAAATAAATTGGCAGTTTGTTAGCTCAATGACTTTTACATTTCACTTAACTTCAGCTAAGTATGGCCACGCAGGAGCTGCACACTTTATTTGACACTCTTACTCTTGTTTATCTTTTGGCTACAACTGTTCACTTTCATTGTTATTAGTCACTTATTCTGCTTGCTCTGGTTCTTCTTGGATTGTTTCTGGTTTTTGTACTTTCCTAAACACTATTTTTCTGTCTCACAGATTCAGGCCAATTATCTCCTTGATTTAATTTCTCAGCTTCAGACCAAAATATGACTACTGTTACGTCTTCATTTCACTTGCCACTTGGTTCACGTGTCTGTCATTTCTGGCTGGAACAGTTTCATTCTCTATTTCCACTGCATACTGATTTCTACAGGGGGATTTCTAAATTTTTATTTTCAGCTGCACTCTGATTCTGAGTGTCTTGATTTTCTCTTTGTACTTGCTTTTCCTGATCTTGTTGAACTTGATTCTGATTCTTATCTGTACCCCCTTCTGGATTCCAGCATCAAACTCGAGCTTGACACAGTGAATGAGTGATTGTGGTCACAACTTGTTCATCTACAGTATGGATCCATTGTGACAAGCCTCCACATTTCACAGTTGTGCTTGTTGCAAGGACCTTCTGGTATAGCCCTTTCCAAATTGGCAACAGTCAAGACTGAAGAACTCACTTCTTCACCACATCCTACCCACAGGCTTGAGGTCATGGCACAATTCTTAGGCTGATGCTGTTGCCTAATTGACCAGATGATAGATAGAGCGAACAGCATCAGTAAGACCCGTGTAGAAATCTAGCACAGTGTCATTACTTATTGACACTTGTAGTTGAAGGAATACATGGAATTCTCTTGGTTCTCCCCATTAAGACTTTGTGGGGTAAAGTCTCATCTTTTAATTTGGTGTTTTTCTCTTGCTCATCACTATGAGTGGAAGTGCATCTAGCCATTTCAGTATTGTTGAGATGCACCATTTTCTAACTTACACTTCAGTGTACCTTTAGCACTTTCTAAAACTAACATAACATTTGTATTTGTAAAGTGCCCCCTCACCCAAGAGTATCTTAGTGCTGAATAACAGATGTTATTGTTACCCAACTCAATGGTGCTCATTGGACTAATGATGCTTCTGGTCTGTAGATACAAGGAAGCTTGTGCTCAGTTTGTAAAGCTGAAAGAACAAATGAAGGACAGAATGCTGAACAATGTAAAACACTCATATCCAGTACAGAAATCTGGGCCTAAATCCATCATCTGTTTGCTCACCACGTCATTCCGTCTTGGACCCAGCCATATGCAAATTAGTCTTGACCCTACTACCCATGGGAAAAGTCCAGCCCGAACTGTGAAGCCAGGTCCAGACTGAAAACAAGCATCCTAGGACCAATTTTGTGGTATTCGCCCTATATCAGCCAGGATAGCATGACTCTAGTGGCATGATGAGCATGGGACCCATGTCTGTTCATCTTTGTCCCACTTAGGGCCTGCTAGTTCAGGCTGGACTGTTTCCATAGTGAGCAGGGTCAAGAATGACTTGCGTATGACTGGTTCCTAATTTAGGTGGCTTGGTGAGCAAAAAAATGAAGGATAAAACCCAAATCTGTGACTGGGGTGAATTTTTGATTTGTTCAGCATTCCGTCCAACATTTGTTCTTTTTGCTCTTTTTGAAATTTGAAAAGCTGTGCACAATAGCTTCATTACCTCACTCTTAACGTGAGTATTGTATCTGATTTTAAAGAGTTGGCAAACCAAATGTAGGGGTCAACTCCCTCATTAATAGTTCGGCTACAACCATGCCGTTATAACTCCTGGTTAAGTAGGCTTCAGCCACGTGAGGATGTGTGCGCAGTTGCTAACATGTACCTAAGATTATTATGAACAAGTATCTTGATGAAATCAAACTGGATTCTGCTAATTGGCCTGTCAGAATTTCCTATGTTACACATTACCAACAGCATTCTTTCCTCTGCATTCACTTGTTGGCAGGTAACACAATGCTGATCCAAATTATTATCTATGGGTCTAACGTTTTGGTGGTACTAATATTTGCTAAATAGCACAACCATAGCATCTTGACCTAAATGTGTCGGATAATGAATCAACCTTGACAATATTGACAAGATTTAGTTGGTTAAAACATATTGGGCCTGATTTAGATCTTAGCAGATGGGTTGCTCCGTCACAACAGTGACGGATATTATCTTCCATTGAAATATAAATCCCATAGGATATAATGGGATTTCTACATCTACGGATGTGATATTCATCACTGTTGTGAAGAAAAAATCCATCCACCACCATCTAATTCAGGCCCTTTTTCTTTTTTTTACTATTGTCCAAATTCATTGTGATCTTTTGTACAACCTATTATTTCCCAACTACTTCTTTTATCTTCTGGTAACCCATCCTGAAGCTTTTTAAGCACGCTCACTGTCCAGAGTGGAGTTAGCAAGAAACAGCACAGTATTTTGCTACCTCGTCAGCATACTTATTGACCTGCATAATCATATTGTCTTCTTAAGTTGACAGGTTCAAAATAAATGTCCCATTGTGGGATGGGGTACCAGAAGTTGCCATAAAATCCATTCAAGTCCACAATTGTCCAAAATCATGTATTACACCAAAGCCATACTAGCTGTCAGTGTAAGTCATCACATTTCATCCAGTAGCTAAGCAAAATGCTCTTGATAGAACAATTGACTCTGCTACTTTTGTTGAGGTTACAATACCAGGTATGATGCTTCTACAATATTTGATTTGGTGCGGACTGCATATGCTGCTCCCAATGTTCCATGATGATGTCTGAGACATGAACCATCCACAAATAAAATTCTATCAGTCAGTTTAAGTGGCACATCCAGTATGTATGGTCTTGGTTTGTTATGCAACTCAGTCACATCAATGCAATTGTTATCACAATCTTCATCATCATCATTTTTGCTTGCAATTGCATAAAGTATTGTGGGATTCAAGGTATTCCACAGAAATATATAAACAACACCAGAGGCAGTCTACACTGGGTAGCTATAGATAGTTTTTGTTGTTTGCTAATAACTTTGACGCTGTTTCCTGAATATTCCTCAACGTTTCTGGAAACAAGTCTTATCCAGCCCAGCTTTTCAAGTAAAGTTTCGATCGGATACGTCTAGTTGGGGGGGGGGGGGGTGGGGGGGGAAGAAATAAGGCGGTTGCAAATAAAAAAATTCCCTATGCCGTTTTCCACAGGAAAATCAAACACTTCTACAGCCAAAACAGTTAAATGGAATTACACCAAATTAGGCAGAATGCTAGCTATTTACACAGAAAAGTGTGCTTTTTGTGATTTTCTGTAAATTCTTTCAGTAGTTTTTGAGACATTAACAGAACAAAAGATAAGAGATTATTGGCTGCCACCACGTCAATAAAGATGTGATGGCAGCAACTTTCGGGCTCAGGGACTCAGTCCCCTGTCCTTTAAAAAAATATAGTGTGGTAGAGCAGGCTGCACTAGGCTTGGTGGGAGAACCCAGAGCTACCCCCTTGGGGCAAAACACGTAATTGTTTTAAATGTGACTGCAGATGATTTGAGTATCAGTGGATCTGTGGTCCTATTACAAAAAAAACCACTGGATCTGGCCCTTTTAAAATATAAGCCCTCAGGAGTGGTAGAAATCCCAGCTCACCTTCTGCTGGAATTTCATGAATCATGTTCGAGAGAATACTCTTTTGTCTTATGATTTTCTCATAAAGGTTATGGAAGGTGCTACAGAAGTTGAAATGAAAGCATATTTTCTGTAAATTGACATTATCTTCCTCAGCCATGTGAGAATACATTCTGAGATTTTGAGTTAAGCATGTTCTTCCAACAGCAGCAGCGTCTGTCAGCTGATATCCAGTTTTCTACTACAGCCTGTCTTATCCAAGAAGGGGAACTATGGGCTTTAAAATATTAAGTATTAAGGTCCAGCATACATGCCTAAAAGACAGTGAAAATCAGAAGTAGTATGCAGTTCCTAATGTATGATGCAGGTAATGGTAATACAACTACAGCTTCTCAGAGAGTTCTAAAGAACAGCCAGGGTGCTAACATTCTTACTTATGACAAAAGTGTGGCAGTCCTGAAGCTATCTTGATTGAATCAAACGGGTAAAACTTAAAACATTTCATTTAGAAAGAAACTTAGGGGGTTATTAGGATGCCGCCACCCTAGCTGTGCTGGGACTGGCCGCCAGGCATGTGGCAGTCCCACACAACGAATTAGGATGTGACCGCCACCCTGACGGTTGCACTCCGCATGTTTGACATTGCGGCGGGTGCTGCTGTAAGCAGCACCCGCCGCAATGCCAAAGTGCCATGTTGTGCATTGCCATGCACAATGTGGCAGGCACCACTCGCTGCCTGCCACCTTGTGCATGGCAATGTAGGTGAGGTACCATAGGTACCCCCCAAGTGCAGCCCCTCATCCCCCCAGGGGGCCCACAACGGGCCCCCAAAGCAATTCCCCACCAGCCTTTCCATGGCGGCATCGCTGCAACGGAAAGGCCTTAAAAGCCACACATACTAATATGGATGGCGGTGCATGCTAGGCACCACCACCATATTGTGGCCCAGGTCCGCCCGGCCGGCAATGAGAATGATTGCCGACCTGCGGAACAGCGGCAGATGCACATTGGTAGCGATGGCGGGTGGATCACCACTGCCGGGCCAGCGGTGGCGATACACAAGCCATCCTAATCACCCCCAAAATGAGGGGGATCATTTTGTCATATAAATTTAGTGATGTAGAAAGCAAAATTAGGACTTGTTTTAAATGAGTTCTCAAATATCTTCCTCATGTATTTCATTAAAACATTCAGCAGACTGAAAAATATACTTTCAACACTAGCAACAAAGTGCCAGGTAACTCTCTGGTGATCAGCAATAAATTTACCACAGTGTTCTGATGAGCAACTAGAGTAGTAACATTCTGAATAAATGACCAAAGTGTGTCACATCTGTAAGCCATCTTGATGGAATCAAAGTCAATCAATCAATCAATCATAGGCATTTGTATAGCGCACTGCTCACCCAGAGGGTCTCAAGGCGCTGGGGGTGGGGAACGCTACTGCTCGAACAGCCAGGTCTTGAGTTGCTTCCTGAAGGCGAGATGGTCTTGCGTTGTCCGGAGGTGGATGGGGAGGGAGTTCCATGTCTTGGCTGCCAGGTAGGAGAAGGATCTTCCTCCAGCGGTGGCTCTGCGGATGTGGGGGACGGTGGCAAGAGCGCGGCTGGCGGAGCGGAGCTGGCGGGTGGGCTTGTGGAAGGTCAGGCGGCTGTTGAGGAACTTGGGGCCCAGGTCGTGGAGGGCCTTGTGTGCGTGGGTGAGGAGTCGGAATGTGATTCTTTTGTTGACGGGGAGCCAGTGCAGGTCTCTCAGGTGTCCGGAGATGTGGCTGTGTCGAGGGATGTCCAGGATGAGTCGTGCTGAGGCGTTCTGGATCCGTTGGAGTTTCTTCTGGAGTTTGGCGGCAGTGCCGGTGTAGAAGGCATTTCCCGTAGTCCAGCTGACTGGTGACGAGGGCCTGGGTGACCGTCTTCCTGGTCTCGGTGGGGATCCACTGGAAGATCTTTCGAAGCATGCGCAGGGTGTTGAAGCATGAAGACGAGACGGCGTTGACTTGTCTGGTCATCGAGAGGGAGGAGTCCAGCATGAAGCCTAGGTTGCGTGCGTGGTCCGTTGTCTTGGGGGTGGCTCCCAGGGCGGGGGGCCACCAGGAGTCGTCCCAGGCTGAGGGTGATGATCCCAGGATGAGGACCTCCGTCTTGTCTGAGTTCAGTTTCAGGCGGCTGTTCTTCATCCATTCGGCGACGTCTTTCATCCCTTCGTGTAGGCTGGCTCTGGCGGCGTCCGGGTCGCTGGTGAGGGAGAGGATCAGCTGGGTGTCGTCGGCGTAGGTGATGATCTTGAGGTTGTGTTGACGTGCGATGGTTGCGAGGGGGCTCATGTAGACGTTGAAGAGGGTGGGGCTGAGCGATGACCCTTGTGGAACGCCGCAGATGACTTCGGTGGCCGCTGACCGGAACGGGGGGAGGTGGACACTCTGGGTTCTTCCGGCGAGGAATGAGGTGATCCACTCCAGGGCCTTCTCCTGGATGCCGGTGTTGTTCAGGCGCTGTACCAGGGTGCGGTGGCAGATAGTGTCGAACGCTGCGGAGAGGTCCAGGAGGATGAGGGCCGCAGTTTCCCCGTTGTCCATTAGGGATCTGATGTCGTCTGTGGCTGCGATGAGGACGGTCTCCGTGCTGTGGTTGGCTCAGAAGCCGGATTGCGAGTGGTCGAGGGATCCGTTGGTCTCGAGGAAGGCGGCTAGCTGTCTGTTGACGGTCTTCTCAATGACTTTGGCAGGAAACGGGAGGAGTGAGATGGGGCGGTAGTTCTTGAGGTCGGAGGGGTCTGCAGTTGGTTTCTTCAGCAGGGCACTGATCTCGGCGTGTTTCCAGCACTCCGGGAAGGTGGCGGTGTTGAAGGAGGCGTTGATGATGTCGCGGAGGTGGGGTGCGATGATGTGGTCGGCCGTGTTGAAGATGTGGTGTGGGCAGGGGTCCGTAGGGGATCCGGAGTGGATGGTGTTCATTGTGCGTGTTGTGTCTTCGGTGCTGACTGGGGTCCAGGCGCGGAGGGTGGCAGTGGGGGGCATCGGTTCGGTGGTGGGGTTCGTGGTTGGTGGGCCGAAGCTGTTGTGAATGTTGGCGATCTTGTCATGGAAGAAGGCTGCGAGGGAGTCGCAGAGGTCTTGCGAGGGAGTGATGTCATTGTTTCCGGCGTCGGGGTTGGAGAGCTCTTTGACGATGCTGAAGAGTTCCTTACTGTTGTGGGTGTTGTTGTGCAGTCGTTCCTTGAAGGCTGTCTTCTTTGTGGCGCGGATCAGTTGGTGGTGTTTGCGGGTGGCGTGTTTGAGGGCCGTCATGTTGTCTGTGGTCTGGTTGGTGCGCCAGGTGTTCTCCAGGGAGCGGCAGTTCTTTTTGGAGGTGATGAGCTCATCGGTGAACCAGGAGGCTTTCTTGCTGCCGCGTCTGCTGGGGGGGTTCTTCTTCAGTGGTGCGAGGGCGTCTGCGCAGTTGGTGATCCACTGTGTGAGGTTGTTGGCAGCTTTGTTGGGGTCCGTTGAGCTGATGGGGGGGTTCTGGCTGAGGAAGGTGGTGAGCTGGTCACCGGTGATCTTGTTCCAGCTCCTGCGGGGGGCTTGTTGAGGGTGGTGGTGGGTCGTCGTTTTACTGAAGCTGAAGTGGACGCAGCTGTGGTCAGTCCACTGGAGATTGGTGGAGTGGCTGAAGGTGACGTATTTTCTGGATGAGAAGACTGGGTCAAGTGTGTGGCCGGCGTAGTGGGTGGGGGTGGTTACCAGTTGCTTGAGTCCGAGGTTGGCCAGGTTGTCCAGCAGAGCAGTGGTGTTGCGGTCTTTGTTGTCCTCCAGGTGGAAGTTGAGGTCCCCCAGGAGGATGTAGTCGGTGGGATTGATGGCGTGCGGGCTGACGAAGTCTGTGATGTCTTCGCTGAACTGTGTGTGTGGTCCCGGTGGTCTGTAGACGAGGGTGCCTCTGAGCGTGGTCTTGGGGTCGGTGTGTATCAGGAAGTGGAGGTTTTCGGCAGAGGTGAAGGTGTCATCGGAGTTGGTCGTGATGCGGATGGTGTTCTTGTGGATGATGGCGATGCCTCCTCCTGTCTGGTTGACGCGGTCCTTCCTGGTGATTTTGTAGCCTTCCGGGACGGCGATGGCGACGTCGGGCGCTGAGGAGGCGTTCATCCAGGTTTCCGTCAGGAAGGCGATGTCTGGTGCTGTCGAGTCGAGGAGGTTCCAGAGTTCGACGGCATGCCTGTGAACGGAGCGGGTGTTGAGCAGGATGCACATCAGGTGTTTGTTGCTGGGGCTCGTTTTAGCATGTGCGGTGTTGGGTCGGAGGCCGGTGAAGCGGCAGGTCAGGCAGGTGAAGGGTCCGTGGGTGCGTCTCGGGGTGGCTCGGTAGCAGGCGGTGTTTCGGCCGGCGTTGAGTGCATGGAGGGTTTTGGCGTCGTAGATGTGCAGGGTGTGCTGGTGAGGGCGAGGACCAGGGGGTCTGGCGCTGGGTGCGGTCCAGGCGCGGACGGCCGCAGGCAGGCTTACCTTTGGCGCACCTTCGGTGCTCAATCGGCGCTCCCGCTGCGCGCGTCACTCTGGGGGCGTCATAAGTAAGAAGCCGGGAGGGAGGAGCAGCTGGGTGGTGGGAGCGGGGCGGCGAATGTAATCACAAGGGGGCGGGGGCGCAGGGAGGCAGCGGCGGGAAATTCCAAGAAGCAGCGGGCAGTGGGAAATTCCCAGGAGCAGCGGGAAATTCCCAGGAGCAGCGGGCAGCGAGCGAAGGAATCTGCAGGCAGGAGGCGGCAGAGGCAGGCAGGAGCGGCAGCAGTGAGTGCGGCGACCAAGCCCTGTGAAGGGCTGAGCGGTCACACTCTGTGGTCCCCCTACGGTCCCCTTAAGTAAGGAGCCGGGAGGGAGGAGCAGCTGGGTGGCGGGAGCGGGGCGGCGACTGGAATCACAGGGGGGCGGGGCCGCAGGAAGGCAGCGGCAGGAAATTCCAAGAAGCAGCGGGCAGCAGGAAATTCCCAGGAGCAGCGGGAAATTCCCAGGAGCAGCGGGCAGCGAGCGAAGGAATCTGCAGGCAGGAGGCGGCTGAGGCAGGCAGGAGCGGCAGCAGTGAGTGGGGCGACCAAGCCCTGTGGAGGGCTGAGCGGTCACCTGAAAACATTTTCTACGAGGGATACAGCAGTAAATGAGGTAATTGAGAAGCTTCATAAAAATATGCTTCTCAAGATGTTCACCAGAGAAAAAAGAACCCATATGTAGTCCAAATATGCTATGGGCCTCATTTATGTGTTTTTGCCTTAGTGAAGCGCAGCAGGCCTTCCTGCTGCGCTGCCCTACGGTAAAAGAAAATGGCAGTAATGCACCATATCTATCAGATATGGTGCATTCCTGTCCCTTTGACCTGGAGCGCTATGAGACTGCTGCAACCACCAGGTATCCCAGATCCGTGGTGGTTAGGCGACAGTCAGGGAAAGCATTATGCTTGGCGGTACTGCTGCAGCCCAGCCAAACCTTTTCGGACTTTCCCTTCTGCCAGCCTTTTCATGGAGGTGAGCCCACCATGAAAAGTGTGGCAGTAGGGAAACAAAAGGGGCCCTACAGGGCCAGCTGTTGCACCTGTGCATGGTGATGCATGCAGGGAGGCACATATGTGTCCCCCTGTATACAAGCACTCGCCAGTACCTGCACAGCATGGACTGCACAGTATGGGTTGTGATTCTCCCGTTGGGGTGTTGTTTGAATGACACCACCATGGGACCGCTGCGCTGACGACCTACCAGACTGCAAAACAACTTATAGTCTGGCAGGTGGCAAGTGGTCACCTTTGGTGGTCTGGAAGGGGGGCACTGGCTTGGCAGCCCACTCCCAGGCCACCAAAGTAATAATCAGGTCTTATATCTTCGGTGCCATTTGACCAATCTTCACAAAATATTCCAAAACAAGTGTGCCCTTGATCCTTGTTGCACATGGAACGTTTCAGGGCAATCCGTCAAGTGGGGACTGAGAAAAGGGAGGGTCAAAAGAAGTGTTTTTCCAATGTTAATACCATAGAGGCTTTTAGTCACGACTACAGCATGAACCGCTGGCGAGAATTACACCACATTTGGCAGAAAGGTAGCTCTTGGTCCAGCAAAAACCTTTTGTTTTATTCCATGTAAATCTGTTCAGTAGTTTCTAAGAATTTTTTTTTAAAAACTTGTATTTGAAGACGCTCAGTGACGTAACAAAGGCCACCACAGTGCGTTGGCCCTCCAAGCTCCAGGGGGGCCTATCAGCAAGTAACCTGGCCTAAGTGCTCTCACAAGACCCAACCAGGCATGCTCCCTCTCATACAAACCAATGAAGAGGTCTGCATACAAGGGAGCAAACCAGGACCCCTTAGCTATACCTTTCAATTGCTGATACAGTGTACTTATAAAAAAAAAGTTCTTTGTTATCCCAAATTCCAAAAGGTCTAAAATTGTGCATGAGCAGGTACATAGGAAACATTTCAGTGCCTCTTAGCCCATGGGAAGAGACGTGTAGAGATGTGTAGAGACTATTAACATTCAAATTCAAGCGAAAAATCTGAATTTCAGATCTAATCCTGACAAAAGTCGTACTCCACAGTTCAGAATTTTCCAAGAAGGGTTTATTTTGGCAACGCGTTTCACCCACACTTGAGCTTCGTCATGACCATTCAAAGTAAATACAGTGCGCGATCAACTTTAAAAACAAGAGGTTCGGTAAAGTCATGGAAATCACATTGTATCTTAACATTCAGATGTTTGAATTAATAAAATATTCAGATTTTCTCAAAACTCACATGAAATCAAATTAATGTGCAAATACTTCTGAATTCGCCCAGCTTACACTTACAAATTTAGGTAAAATTGTAACTGCAGAAAGAGATTTTGAAAAGCTCATATCAATGTCAAGTGTCATTACCTCATCACTGTGTTCCGTATGAACAGAATTTGACACATGCGTGCAGAGACAAAGCAAAGTGGCTAATAAGTTACAACCGGTCTACATACTATAGTAGAAGGAATGTCCCCTCTCTCTGCTTCTTGTCCCCAAAGACATTCAGTCCGAAGGAAAACAGGATCCTGATAACGGAGGTGATAAAATACCACCAACAACTGTTTGTCACCTCCAAAGTGTCATTGGCAACAAAAAATGGAATATGGCAGTCCATCGTGGACAAGTTCAATGCAATCGGAGTGCTGAGGAGGACAATAGAAGAGGTCAAGAGACGCTGGAATGATGTGAAGCTCAAAACCAAGCAGAAACTTGGCAACAACCAGAAGGCAGCAATGCAGACTGGAGGTGGGAGTCCAGCGCCACAGGAGGAGCTGGACAAGATGGAGGAAATGGTGTCCACAGTCATCAGTGTGGAGACGGTGGCAGGAGTTGGTGGACCAGACACTTCTCGACAGGAGCCGACACTACAGCAAGAGGGTGAGTAACGAGCAGAGACTCGGGGGACAGGGGAGATGGGCACAACGGCACACATGCACAATTAAGCATAGCACAGTGCACACCCACAATGACTCTGGAGTATGTCCCTGGTCCCTTTGGCACACTGCAGCACACCTAGAAACTGCAAGTAGGCCCCTGTCATCTATGTGCCCAGAGGGAGCCCTCCTCACACACCACTAATCTTACAACAAACCCATGCACATGTGCTGAACCCAGCGAAGCTGCGGGTCCATGACCCACACTGACAATGCAAGTGACACTGTATGACGATTAGCATGGCTGCCGTCCCATTATCATGACATGGTGCACGCCACAACACTGAGATGGCTGAGTGTGGATCACATCCATAAAGTAGCAGGTCACACTCTGACACATGCACGTGTACAAACAACCCCTGACGTCAACAACACATCTGCGGACAAACCATGCCCAAGAGTCCCAACTCCCACCAAGAGCCCAATTTACCCAAGTCTGCAACATCTCAGCACTGTATAAGCACAGAATTGAAAGGCACACCGCCTGAAAGGGATAGGGCCAGCAAAATCAGAGCTGCAGGGGCGACTCTCCCACAATGCAGTACACACACATAAGAAGCAGAGCACATCAACATTGACAACAATGTGGTACAAACTGCAACATGTTCACAACAGAACAGAGGACACAACTGCTGCCACTTGTGTGTAGAAACTGGCCAATCACATCTGGCATAGCAGGGAAAAAAGGAGACGATGATCTACAAGTACAAACACACATCCGTGATGTTGTCGAAATGTCCACTGTCCCGCATCAAATAAGCAGCTCCTCCCAAACAGTCACAATATACATTGTCATGCGGTCTGTATGTAAACTTGTACAATGAGTCCACATACATGTGAACACAATGTTAAACTGCATCACCCCTTCACATTGCAGAGGCAGAATCAACACCTCCTGCAGAGCAGACCCAACAACTCTTCACTGATTATAAAAAGGACATCGCCACCTTCGACACCGATGCCCTCCTACAGCTCATGGACACCTCAGCACCCCACCCCCAGGGAGAAGGGCAGCCCAGCTGCATCAAGGAGACCTCACCCCCTGCACACACCACACAGCAGGAAGCACCAACCATCACAGCTGTCTCCCAGGACCCACGCGAAAAACACATGGCTTTCCAATGACGAGTGTTAGGGTGCCAGGAGAAGATGTCTGATAAGGTGCGGGTGGGAGTTCGACCACATGGCAGCCAAACTAGATGCCAAACATGGGTGTCTAAGTCCCATCAGGGACCACTTACAGTCCCTAAAGGACACCCACAGTCCGCTCCATGCTCTCCAACAATCCATGGATGACATCGCTGGAGTCCTGACTCAGAAACAAGGACAACTGTCTAGTCAGAGTGGCTCCAGCGGTGTCACCCGGGAGTTGGGACACATGCGGCGGACCATGGAGAACATGGAGCAGATGCAGGTGGAAATAATGGCTGCCGCAGCTGCACACCAGCGTGATGTAGCTGGGATCTACCATGCCCTGCAGACCCTCATCATGGCATCGCTGCCAAAAGGCACAGATGAATGCTGTTGCTGCTTCGACATACACATCTCTGTCCACTGATGTGTCCGTGCCACACAGTGCTGGAGACAGAACACCACCACCCACATGTGAGGCACATGAAACATCAGAGGACGAAGATGCAGATGATTCTGCCTTACTTTTAAGAAGGAAGAAGTAACATTCCTCTCCGCTATATGGCCTGTTTCTGCTTGGTTCTGCCCTCTGCATCATCACCTTCCACTGTCCCCTGTCCCCCGATGTACTCTGCGACACTAACCTTGGACCTCGACATGGACTGTCATATTCTGTTTGGTCACCAATGACACAGCTATCAGACTGTGGACTGAACTCTTCCTCTTCCAATGTACTTGTCATTCCCTGAAGGACTCTGGCTGGCCCTCCACGGGCCAACGATGTAAAGTGGGGTTTGCATGGCCCTGTACTGATCCAGCTACAACACTCCACTGAATGTGCATTAAACCTTGAAATTCACACAGATGTGTCATGTCTATGATCATTCAAGTGTGAAAGTATGGATGAATGTAGGGTCAGTGATTCCCCCTTACGTCCATGTTGCTCATGTTGTGGGATTCGAGTCACAGGGTGCAACACTACTGATTGCGGTCCGGGTGGCACCGACACTACAACAGAGACAAACGCATTAGTTACTTCCTTGTCCAGGCCAGAATCGAACCATGCCCAGAGCACTGGTATCATTATTCACACCCCTACACTGGACTGGCATACGCCAGGCCAGCCCACTCCGCTTACGCTTACAGGGAATGACAACACTACATGTCCCAGGTCTTCCCTGTAGTGATCTGCTGATCACAGGTCTAGTTGTCAGCATGCCACAGCCACAGCCACTCCCTGAGGGTTGGTTTACACCCACACCACACACATCCAGCACAAACGTCACAGGACATGTGAGCCTGTCAATAAAATGGGCTGGGCGCATGTGCTTGAGGCCATTTCCACTATCTATCGGAGAGTGTCCGTTTGGTCATTATTTACGCATGAGGGCCTAGGGCCCTACCACATCACATTCCCCACTGCCGGTGGTGACATGATGGCATCCGCACCACGAGACTCAATCATAAAGGGCCCATGACATGCGGTGCACAGAGTTGGTGGCAGCCAAGGCACTTTGGCCGGCACGGGCCTACCACCACGAGACAGTGACTTGCGGTGCACAGAGTTGGTGGCAGCCAAGGCAATTTAGCTGGCATGGGCCTGCCGCCACAAGATGGTGACTTGCGGTGCACAGAGTTGGTGGCAGCCGAGGCACTTTGCCCGGCACGGGCCTACCGCCACGAGACGGTAACTTGCAGTGCAGAGAGTTAGTGGCAGCTGAGGCACCTTGGTCGGCACGGGCCTACCGTCACGAGACAGTGACTTGCGGTGCACAGAGTTAGTGGCACCAGAGCTGAGTGGTTGTGCAGCCTGTGATGATGCTTAGGCCCTGATACGCCTTCCTGCTAATCAAGATTCGATTTGAATTGTGAGCCGAGCTGGACCGCGTGTACACTGAAGGCAGCAGGCTGCACAGACATGACTCCACGGCGCTGTGTAGCAGGGTGCACTGGGGCCCTGTGGCATGGTATCCAGCGAGCGGCTGAGGAGTTTGCACTGGCACGTGGTGGGCCCTCTTGGAGATACACCAGTGGCGGCAGGTGTGCATTGAGGCCTGGGTGCGCAGGGTCGGGCAGTCATAGTTGGGCGGCGGACCGGACTGGGGACCAGGGCTGGGGTGCTTGCAGAAGACGTAGGAATCATGCACATTGCCTGGAAAGTTTGCGACGACATTGGTGAACAGGCCCCGGTGGTCCTCTTTTGCCCGCACATTGATAGAATACTTGTGGTTTCTGTTGCGGTGATTGTGTGCAGTGTCGGCAGGGGGCACAAGTAGGCCATGTGTGCAGTCAATTGCCCCCAACACTATGGCGTAGTTCCCTTGCTTGGTCTCCAGCTGTTCCTGCGCAGTGTGGGGGAAGTGAAGGTGCAGGTGTATCAAGCTGATACAAACCGTGATGCTTACAGGTATGATAAATCCTGCCTAATGGGACCGTAACTGAAGTTTGTGCGGCGATTTTGGTTCCCAGCAATATAACGCGGGGTGGGCACCCGCAAATTAACCTAACAGAAGCGGGGTGGCACCCGCAAAGTAAATAACGATGAAGCGGGGTGGGCACCCGCTCCGGCAGCATTTCGGGGGAATCCTTACGAAGGGGATTCCCTCCACACGGACGGCGGCGCATCGCTGCGGAGCTCCAGTGCTCCTACGGGGCAAAATAAAGCGAAGCAGCCAGGTCTTGGATAGAGCCAGGAAACAGCAATCAACGGTCCCACAAGGTCCATCAGGCATCCAGGGGCTGGGCAGGGCCCAGGGAGGCAAGCCTTCCCCTGGGCCCCAGCAGCAGCACGCCCCTGGCAGATTCAAGTACAGAACGAGAACATTTTGTAAGGGGACACAGCCCCTTTTTATACACGATACCTTTGTTCTTAAAGGTGCAGGGAAGGGGCGAACCAGATACAACTGGTTCCTGAGCACTTTGTTTTGCTCAGCCCCTCTCCCTATTCATAGCACAGGCCAGGGTCATCAGTCGCACCACAGGGGGCGGATCCAGCATTGTGTGGGGAAAGCCCAGCCCTATTCAGGACCCAGGTGTACTCCTCCCACTCATCTAGCTGCTGATCTCCCTATTCACCACTGGGTGACTCCTCCTGACTCTGGGGATTCCCTAGCCCGTCACCTGACCTCAGCCAGCCAATCACACGACAGGCAGTCACTGCACATTTATGCCAGCGTCTAGAAGTGGCACTTCCACACTAGACACAGCCACGCCGCACACATCATTGCGCAGCATTTAATCACACGAGTCCGCACACACCAAACTCGCACCAGCACTCCCCACGCATCAGGAACTACCAGGGACACATACATTCCCCCATGCATTCCTATTGGAGGGCAGGTCAGTCTCACTAAATCATACACAGAGCGCACGCGCTTTCCACTGGAACACAGTGTGAAAGCGCCTAGAGGCCTAAATCCACTAATACACTATAGGGAAAAGGCTAGGACACTGCAAAAAGTTCTAGGGGTGAACTTGCCGGAAGGGCCAAGTCCAACAGTCATAATCTTCCTTTTCTTTCCTACGAAGGTTATGACCACACGAGCTTCTGTTACAGTCTTTTTGTGCAGGACTGATCATACCTGTGAGCATTCCGGTTTGTCCAAGTGCATTACACTGTACCAGATTACATTTGTGACTATACTGACGCTTGATCATTGTCGCCATTTCTCCAACAGGTTTCTGAATACGGACATTCGGAATATGGAATTGTGTTGGGAAGTTCCCAGATCATATGCAGTTAATTGGATCCACAAATTGCCCTGATGAAGTTCCCCGTTGGGCGCATTGGCTGATGTTTTCATGTTGTTAATTTATGTTTTTGTAATAAAGATCTGTTTTTCCACTACTGTTGACTACTGGACTTCATGACCTGGCGCAGACCCATTTCAGAAACTACAATCTTGGTTCTGCAGGACAGAGGCACCAGGCAACGGCTGGGGTTGCGGTTGGTTGCGCAGGAACACTAAGAATTGGGACTAGCGTGTGGTGCGGATACAGGTGCCCGCTGTTGCTTTGTGGACATGTATCCAAGACATGTGTGAGGAAGTTTGATAAGGCTGGCTGTGAGACCCCTCCGACTCTGGCAGTTGTTGGTTGGATGGTACCAGAGGCCGACAAGTGCAGCACTGCCAGCAGCTTTGTCTGTGGAGGGATTTTGGTTGTTTGCTGTGTTGGTACTGTCAGCCTGTGGGCAATGTGGGTCAGGATGCGGAGGATGGTTGTCCTTTTGAGCTTGGAGTGGGCAAAGACATCCTCTGGCGTTAAGTCTCTGAAGCTGGTGCGTTTTTGGAAGGTCCTCTGTCTTGTTCTGTGCTGCCTCTGTGGTAGTCCAGGGATGGGGGGTCCTGGGGGTGGGGGTGGTGCTGGAATTGGTGGTAGTGGGTGTTGTGGCCCTCTTGGGTGTCCGGGCTGCATGATCAGTGTCTCCATGACATGTGTTGGTCTTCAGATGTGGATCTGGGCTGGGCTCCCTTTCATACTGCAGGTAGACGTCCTGCTTTACACCAGTAAAAGGCAGGTGTTAAATCCCTGCTGCTAACACGCCTTATTGCCTGTTTTTGGATCACATCGCAGATCTGGCTGGTTGTTGGGAATATCAAGAAGTGGTGTTTTCATGTGTTTTTGCATGAAAACGCCTACTCTGCATATCATTAACGTTAGTTGTCGCTCTCATCCGTGGCGATGTTTTCGGTGGAAGCTGTCGCTGGAAAACTGGCGATAACGGCAGTTTGCACCAGCTTGAGAATGGGGCGATAATTCTTTCGCCACTTTTGCTGCGCTAAAGTGCCGTTAACTCTGCGATAAGTCCTTGAGAATATGCCCCTTCTTTTCAAGACTGAGACAACATAAAGACATTAGTAAGACATTGTCCTGAAATCCTACTAGAGAGTCCGTAAAGGCAGGATTTTATTAAAAAAAGTAGATGTAATCATTAGATAAACTTTACAGGCAAACTGCAGGAAGACATTAAAGTTAGCATTCATCCTAGGTATAGTTTGCCAATATGTACATGAAGCTCCTTGGGCTCCTTGAGGCCCCCTGGGGATTTGCTCCCAAGGAGGATAATATACTCTGACTCAAGCAGTCTAAGTCTCCTCTCTCTGTCTCCACCACATGAATTTTGCAGGCTCCTGTCAATCCCAAAATAAGATAATAAGTCACTATCATGTTCGTGATACATGGCCCGATGTATCGCTACCGGATAGTTGATATCACAGTTCTTAATGTCCCTTTAGTGCTCAAGCTCCCTCTTTTTCAAAGGGCAAATGATGCTTCCCACATATTGGCATCCACATGGGCATTGTCAGACATAAACTACGTGATCATTGCCACAAGTGATACATTTATATATGCGTCTTGTTTGTCCTGTAGGTAATGTGTACTCTTTCCTATTCTTACTGCCTCTAAATGCCTTACAGCGTCCATACTTATGGAAACCCACCTGTTCTTTTAACCATCCCCTTCTCCATATATCAGGGTTGTTGTAGCTATGAACGAGATTGTCTCTCAAGGATTTTGTCTTACGGTAAGTCACTAAGGGTTGAGGTGGCATATTTTTCCCAACGACCAGGTCTGATTTGACCAAATGCCAATGTCTGTTGAGTATCTTTTTAAAGGCACTTGATTCGCTATTGTAAGTAGTGATCAGTCTAGTCACATTCAGGACCTGGGTCCCCTTCTTTTTCTGTGTTAAGACTTGTTTTCAAGAGCGGCGGGCTGCCTTGCTGCTAGCTACCTTCAAAATCTTATAGGGATACCCTCTTTCTCTAAATCTGACACCATCCTTGCTTCCTCGTCCTCAAAACTAGATGTTGTACTACATGCTTGTTTAGCCCTTAGGAGTTCGCCATATGGAATACTCCATTTCAATTTTTTTGGATTCTGACTCTTTGCATGAAGAATACTATTCCCTGCTGTCTCCTTTTAATATAAACTGGTGTGCATATTCCCTTCTACTACCATAAATGTTACATCCAGGAAGTACATTTTAGTTTTGTCAATCTTGTGCGTAAATGTTAAATTCAGATCATTGTTGGCGATATGTGTCAAAAAATCAACAACATCTCTGAGCCCTCCCATACCAAAAACAGATCATCTATGTACTGTGTCCAGAACACTATCTGGTCAGTCCAAATTCCATTTTCAACCATCCATACAAATTGCTCCTCCCACCGTCCCATAAACATGCAGGCAAAGCTCAGAACAAAGCAGCTTTCCATCGCAGTCCCCGTAACTTGGCAGGATAAATCATCCTCGAAAATAAAGAAGTTATTCTCATGGCAAAATATATACTATTTCCCCATAGAGGAAGCATTGTTTGTTGTGCTAATAACTTTGGCACCGTTTGATGAACTTGACAAAGTTTTTAAAACTAGGTTGTCAGTTAGTTCAGAATGCAAAAAACATAGAAGGAGCAAATTGCCTGTAATAGTTGTGTATGTGCAGGAAGGTGTCCTTTCCTGCACATAAACAATCATGCCTGCAACACAGACACCCTTGGACCATGGTGCCAGTGTGCCTGCATTGCAGGGATTATTCCCTGCAACACAGCCACCCTTGCACCATGTCGCAAGGGTGTCTGTGTTGGAGCGAGGCAGCTTTTTCTAGCACCAGTGCAAGGGAAAACGCAAGGGTGTGCCATATTCTTGTACATACTGTGAATCCCAGCATTGTTTGATTGAAACAGTGCTGCTAAATTGCTTGGACACCATCATCATTTCTGTGTGACTATGCCCTACTGTCTTTGTGAGGAGACCGATAGCCAGGTAGCAAATTCTGGCTGCCTTTTCAACACCAACACTGAGTTGACTTGTCACCTGACTCGAGGGCCCCATGGTCAACCCCCCCAAAGCAGTGGTTCCCAAACTGGGGTCCGGGGACCCCTGGGGGTCCCCGAAGCCTCCTCAGGGGGTCCACGACTACTTTAAATATCAAAAGATGTTAACAGATTAATAAAGTGTACATAAATAAAGAAGCTGAATGTACAATTGAACATTTTAAAACATACCGTAAATGCAAAGGAATTTGAAACTGGAGGCTAAAAATTGAATTAGTATCCTCAGATTGATTTGTGGGAGCTGTGCAGGGGCAACAAGCTAAATATAGTATAGATGATGAGTGGCCTCAATTGAATTTAGAAATTTTCTATTAAAATGACTTTTTTTAATTTATTTTTTATTTATATGTGTTTGCAATAAAATGTGTCATTTGTGTATTTGATTGATTTATGTTTTTTTCTGTATTTTTGTGTATTGTTTTGCAGTTCAAATCATCAACATTGTTTAGGCCAGGATCCCCGACTTACAGTAATGACTCATGAGGGGTCCCTGGATTCTAATACTGATTCAGTTGGGGTCCCCGGGTTTCAGTAATGATTAAGTGGGGGTTCCCAAAAGTCTAAATTTGGGAACCAATGCCCCAAAGCAATGGCAAGTCAGTCACCCGCAATGTGTCATTTTTTAAATCAGCATAGTGTGACATGAGTGGGGAACAAATAAACCCAGAAATTGACCTGGATGGAGCATGGCTGAGGAATTCAACCCTTGACACCATGAGATGCTGCTGAGGTGTCAGGTTTCCATGAATTGGCTTGCAACCCAAACCTTCCTACCCAGGATGGACATCAAGAGCAAGATCATAGCTCTCCTCGGCTATTGAGCAGCCCACCTCCTACCGGGAAGAATGATCGCACGAAATACCATCTATGAGCCAACCCAGCACAGCTGTCCCATCTAAAGGACTGCATGGTGTGGCAGTACTCTGCCCCATAAGGCTAAAAACTCTGACTCCTCATTTTGCTTACAATTTGGTTTTATGTGCAAGTAACACATTTTTGGTTATGGTAAAGGAGGGATGTAGTGTATGGCCATGAGCTGGGTGTGCGAGGAAAACATCAAGTCCGAAGGAGTCCAGGAGAGGCATGTGTGCATTTGGTTCGGCCCACACCAGTGTGGACCATCCATTAAAAGGAAGCGGGCGGAGCTGCGGTTTAGTTGCCTACCTACTGACAAAACAAACAAGACGTGTCATGCCTGTGTTTTTTTCAGCACATGCGGCGAGCACGGCCAAAGTCACTACACACGTCTCAGTGAGCTGGGTACCCGTGGAGAAGCAGTGCAGAAGCAGGAGGGAGGTGGCAGGGGCCCCAAACTTTTCTTACATGGCAGGCACCAGGGATTGTGGCGACATAAAACATACAACAGGGCAAGTAGGAGGGAAGTTCAGCACAACAGATCATGGAAAGCAATGGGGAGGGGACAGAGCTATGCACACAGACAACAGAGGGCAGGGGAAAGGCGGCAAGGGCAGCAAGCTGACCATACAGGGCAGAAAAGAGGTGTCATTGTTGCACAAATGACCATGGAAAGTAGGAGGGAGGGGGAGGGGGAGGGGAATGCCAACGGATCATGTAAGGCAGGAGAGAAAGGATAGGGGCTCACACATGAACAACTGTGAGCAGGGGGCAAAGAGGCAGAAAGCTGACCATGGAGGGCAACAGGGAGGATGAATGCTAGAAGGACGACACACCATGGAGGGCAACAGGGAGACTCTACGGGCATACACATGGACAAAGAAGGGGAGGTAGTAGGGTTACAGCGACAGCAGGATGATCACACAGAGGATTTTGGAAGGCAGTGGCAGCACAAAAGATAATGCATGGCAGGCAGGGGCTAGTGGCAATCCAACAGCCATGATGGGCAAGCTGGAGGGTCGGTGAGCTAGTTTGTAGGTGGTTGATGAAGTGTCAGCTGATTAGTTTCTCTAAGTTACTAAGAAAAGTAACATAAAACATTACTTCAGTGTTGGAGAGGATCTTAAATTACAATCCGTTTGAGTCTAAATAGCATATCTCTATCAGCTCCTAACCTGAAGCTATCATATCTGAGTTTTTCACTGCCAGGACATCTAAAACGTTTTAAGTATCATGCACCCTGACCTATGAGCCTTTGGAACCTACCTTAGGGGTGACGTATAAGAATTGAAACAAATGTTTTTTTCCAGGTCAAAATGACAGTTTAAAGCTGAACCACAGGCTGCAGTGGCAAGCCTGAGGCATGTTTTACAGAGCTACTATTGTGGGCAATGGTTGCTGCAGCCCACTTGGTTTACAAAGGAATGGCCAATCCATCTTTGTGAAGGAGAACTGTAGTGTTTGATCCACAGGTGGCTACTGGTGCGAGTTCTTCCACACAATAATAGAGCTTATTGCTGACCTAAACACATCTCAGGACCCTGAGACAGTTGGGAATATTTAATCAGTGCTCCTTAATCAAATCTGGTCAATTTCTCTCACCTTAAACTGAATGGGACAACTGAGTGCACTGCAGATTGCAGAAATGCATTTAGTTCTCAGGATGGTCTCACGTACTTAACACTATGGAGACCAAAACGTTGAAACAGTTCCACTACACTTCTGGTATTTACTTATCATTAGAACAAATTCTACAGCTCATTGATACTTCTCCTGATTGTTTTTTTGAGAGTGGAATTGGAATTAGTGTGTCTCACTTGTGACTATTCTAATAACATGGACATATATGGCTGATTGCCGTTCTCTGTACCCCTACTAATGTATGTTATATTGTAATACACATAAAGTAAATACAATAGCTTTATTTTTGTAGACCTATTTTTTATTTATTATTTTCATTAATTTTGTTACCCATGGTTTATTTTGTTTATCCAGTTCAATTGAATTGTGTACTTCTTTAATATGTTTAATTCATACGATTCGATTACATGTGCCATATATCATAGACGCCAAAATATCTTGACTAAATATACTCTGTTTTGTGCAGCACACTTCTAGCATTTCATTTACAGGCCTAGGTACCTTTAGCATAATTTACTAGGGAATAAATGAAATGTACCAATTGGGTGTTTGCCATTTGTGCCATGTTTAGATGAGAGAGCACAAGCACTTTGCGACTGGTTAGCAGGGAGAAAGGGTACAGAGTCCTCATGCCAACAAAGATGAGGTCAGAAAAAATAAGGGAGTGAAGGCAAAACGTCTGGTGGAACACCACACCAAGGATGTCAGGTCTAACCTGCAGCATTTACAAATCATTAAAGATGTGGGTCCCAGTAAAACTCCCTGTAAAACAAGATAAAGGCTGCGGTCAGCCAATGTAGGTTGCATGGGTATGTTTGAAAGTAGGCTATGGCTTAGCCAAAGGCTCTCCCCAAAAACCTTTAAGAAAGGTCCAACCTTCTGTTCACAAAATGTCTTCTGCAGTATATGTGAAATAACATGGACCTAAACTAAGCATGCATGGTCGTGACTGTGGTGATAGAACCTGTGATGAAAGCCACATACCTGTAAATTTTGGGGAAAAATATACAGGGTAATCGTGTAGAGAACATGGCACACTTATTGCAAGAGGGTAAAAAGTAAAATGTAATTTTTGCCATTTTCTGCAACAATTGAGGCGTATCCAATCAGACACAAGGAGATGGACCACCTAGGTTTTCAAGGTCTGATACTTGTTAAGAAAATCAGTGTTGATTGCACACACGATTGCTATAGGATAGGCGTTAAAGATGTTTGGCAGATCGTAAAATGTTGGGGGGACTCATCCCCATACACTGTGAGGTGAGTTGCAGTGCAAAAGCTTCCTGGTTTGCAACTGAAAGTGATTCCAGAAAAAATGGTACAGCATTCACTTCTTAAAGCCCACTAGGAAGATGTCCTTACTTTTGTTTTGATCGCAGGTCCCACATATCTAAGTATGTGTTGCTGGGATACCTAGCCAGTTTCAGCGAGAGTGTACAGGTATCATTGATGTTCAGATGCCAATATGGAAATCCATCGGGGATGCTGACTCCTGTTGTAGAAACCTTTGGAGTATCATGTTTGTGTTCAAAAAGCATGCACTAGATTGTTGGTAATAGACCTATTGGTCTGCAGGTCGTTTTTCTGGAATAAGCACATTGCTTATTAACCCTCAGTGTGGGATGTACCTAGTGCTGGGTGAATATTTTCCAATGATTATCAGTACTTTTCGAGAAATGGAAGCATGAGAACTTTAATTTCATTAATTCATATGATCCCACCGTTTTGAGATGTATGCTAATTGCTAAGTCAGAGGGATGGAGATTCAGGAACTGCTGTAGCAGACTTGTGTGATCAGCCAATGAGAAAACAGGTTGGCCTGTGTGGGCTTTTAAATTACGTAGTAAGTCAGTCGATGTTGTGCACTATAGATGCCCGATTTAATCCACAGGTGATCGCTCTGAGGTTCAGAATTAGGAGTATTTGTTATGTAAGTAATATTTTCTCCATTCTCCCACCTCTTTTATTTTGTTTGTTAACCTCAAAGATTTTCTATGTGATATAATTTTTGATTGAGCAAAATATTCAAAATGGTTTACCTAAAGTGCCGTCAGTACTTTACATCTGATACTGACTTTATGTTGAATTTCCTTATTTCACACAAATTACAGGGGAACAATAGTCTATAGACAAGCTGAGCTAGATCACATTGTCCCATTTATCATTGGAATGTAAGTTTTCTTAGTATACAGGTGAAGACTCTTGTTAAGGATGGTTTTCCCATTTCTTTCCTGGCTCTTTCCTCTCTACATCTATATTGCGGGGGTGAAAGGAGCAATGCCACACTTCAGTGCCCTAGAATTGGTAAACATGGTGCTTGGGTGAAGTAGGAACATATGATTGAGAATGATGTTGGGGTGAATAGGCATATACATTGCTGGCAGCATTGGTTCCAAATTGCAGCCTGACTTTGGCAATGTAGGAATCTCATAACATCGATTGACGGACTAAAGTACACAGATTTTTAGCTTTGAAGAAATATATGATATGTTTGGCGGTCATCAAATCATTAAAAGGGAATGTTCTCAATTCCAACTGTGGCTGACTAGTCAAGGATTCAATACACAATCTGTCACTGTGCTGATATACAAAAGAGATGCCACAGTGTCTAAGTCCTCAATTGAGAAGCATAGCCAGTGGGTTCTATTCCACATTTACATTGTATTCTTCACATTGTTTATATGGGATATCAGTTGGCCCTAATACTGATGATAGGACCTACTGCACTACACATCCTTAACTCAAGCATTAACACAATGTATTTTATTTGACTCACTAGTATTGGTGCAAACCATAGTGGAATTAAATGTTATATTACGTTATATGTAATTTCGCACTAAAGTCGCTTGTATTACAGGTTTTTGTTCATGCCGGCAATTCAAATCTTTCTTGGAAGATTTCCCTGGCCTGGAAAGCAGTGCAGGCCAAATTGATCCAAAAGTAGGCCAAAATGGCTGCTAGAAATCTTACTATTGATCTATTTTGCTGCTTCCTTTATTAGGCAAGCTGATAGAGGGAAAAACCAACAAACAACTTACGGACCATCTAGAGACAAATATGACCCTTGACCCGTCACAATCTGGGTTTAGACCTTATTGCAAAGAGACAGCCCCATTGGCTGTCATGGACAACAGCATAGGCTCTCTTTATGCAAACATACCATCCATGCTTGTGCTGCTGGACTTGTCCACTGCGTTTTATACTGTGCCTCACTCTAGGTTGCGCCAAAGATTACAAGTGATTGGAATCCATGGGATAGCGCTAAAATGGTGGGACAAGGGAGTGCTCCAGGGCTCTTGTCTTAGCCCCACACTCTTTAATACCTAAGTAGCACCCCTTGCTAAGAAGTTTACTCCTTTTGGATTCAAAGTATTATCTTATGCTAATGATACACAGCTAATAATTTATTTTGATAAAGATCTGAATCAGGCAAACGACCGCTTTTTGGCTAAGATGAAATCAATTGCAACTTTGATGACTGAAAACTACCTCCAGTTAAATAATGGAAAAACAGAAATTATGCTGTTTGGCAAGGCCCAAAAACTTTGGGCCCCTGGTTGGTGGCCTTCAGAATTAGGAACCGCCCCTACCTCTCAACAGGTAGATAAGAACCCGGGTGCTCACCCAGAAGTCCACCTCCTCAGCAAGCGTCCTAGGGTTAGTCAGCTTGCTATCACTAAGATGCTGGCGTAGCTCTGGAAAACAGTTATTGGACAAGTGCTCCCATGCTAACAAATAATAGAGCGCTTCAAACATATCCACTTTGCTACCCTTCACCTAACCATCCAATGCTCTGCAAAAGAAAGACACATATTTCACCCAAGTGGTAGACTCCAGTTTTCGGCAATTTCTAAACCTTTGTCTGTATAACTCTGGGGTAAAACCAAATCTGGACATTAGGGCTCCCTTCATGTGGGTATAGGACATCTGCTCCTCTGTAAGCAAATCCAACAAAGTGTCTCTCCCATCACTAACAAAGCAGCCCCACAACACCGCTCCCCAATCCTTCTCAGGGACCCGGTGGGCCAACATTGTAGCTTCTTAAGCCCTAAAACAACTGACCAATATCCTCAGTCTTGTGGAAATCTTTAACTACATCTTTGGGGATGTAAGGTCTTGTTTCTACCTGCACTGGCGGTATGCTATCACCAGACGGAGGAACCTCTAAACGTTTGGCCTTGAGTTCCAATTCCCTCAATCCTCTCTCATGCTCAAAATGCATTCTCTTTTCCTCAAGGCTAACTTCTTCATCTCTAATTCCATCCCAAGCTCTATTTTCTTGCTCACTGTGTCTTTCTGACCATTCATTTTGAGCCTAGCCAGCTCCAACTTATGCATCCTCTCCTTTGCTCTGTCCTCCAGCTCTCCTGGGGACAATCCTTTGGAAGAAACACTACTGCCCGCCCCTGAAGGTGTTTTCCCTCCAGCTAGGCCCACTGGCCCCTCAAGCTGTCCATTTAAATCCTCTGCCTCCACTGCTGGCTCCTCAGGATGCTCAGGGGCATTCCTAGATTCCACCCAGGCCCTCAGTGCCTTTTGGAGTTCCTCTTTCTTGGTGAGGCCTTTCACAGAGGTTTTACATTTTTGGCACAAAGCTTTGAGACGAGGCACAGTGTAAGTATCAATTCTCTCTTCTTCCAACACAATGTCTACAGATACTACAGATGCTGACTTGCTCATGGCAGCAAAAAAGACTGGCAGATCTCAGGAATCAAAAAATGGAAAAGAAGTTCCAAGGAAAAATTCTCTCAAAGTATGTGGTCGCGTTTTGGTCTGCACTCACTAGTAGTGTACACCAATCACTGTATATGAATCACAAATGGAAGTCCAAATCCTCACCGCTGACCACCAATGTTAGATTTTGGGGTCTCTAGTTGGCATAGGTAAGTACCTGTGACAAATAGGGACCCTTGCGTCTAGTCAAGGTAAGGGGCTACACTCCTAAAATAACCCCTGCTCACCCCCTTGGTAGCTTGGCACGAGCAGGCAGGCTTATCTCGGAGGCAGTGTGTAAAGCATTTGTGAACACATACAGTAATACAGTGACAACACTACAAATGGACGCCAAACAGGTTGTATTATAAAAATAAGTTTTTTTTATATAGACTTAACAAAAGACCAAACGACAAAAATCCACAACACTGTACTCAAAAATACTTTAGAATGTGATGAAATAGCTCAGTTCTCTCAAGTTGTAAATGCGACACATTACTCTCAATGTACCTTAAATGCGTAATGCAAAGAAAACAAAAGGGTCGCAGGGAAGGTGATGCGTCGGTTCCTTACACGCAGGGGAGTGGATGCGTCGGTTCCTCACTGCTGCGCAGGGGAGTTGATGCTCGCTTCCTTACTGTGTGGGGAGTTGATGCTTCGGTTTCTTACTGCTCTCCGGTGTGATTCGACATGCTGGCACCTCGATGCGATACTCTTCTCCAGTGCGATGCGACAAAATGGCGTCCTGGTTACGATGCGGCAACGTTGGTGTGATGCGTGCACGCCCGACGGCCGTGCGGCGACTCGATGATCTTTGGAGCCGTGACAGGCCCTGCGACGTGCTTCTCTGGTGATGTGACGATGACCTCTGTGGCAGTGTCTTGCTTCTCCAGCGATGCACCGCGCGTTGGCGATGCGATGATGACAGCGGCAGTGGCGGCTAGCTTCCGCTGTGGTGGCGACATACTTGTCGTTGTTGCGTCACGCTTCCAGCTCCCAGCAACACGCAGTCTCTCAGGAGGCCCAGCACAACAGCAGGCACTTCAATTCCCAGCCAGGGAATTCGGGGGGGGGAGCTGGTTTGTGAAGTCTTGTATCCCTGAGACTTCAGGCAGGAGGCAAGCTCTAGTTCAAGCCCTTGGAGATTCTTCTTCAAGTTGATAGAAAGCACACTCAGTCCTTTTCTCTTCTCTTTGGCAACAAAGCAACCACTGCAGGCCTGCCCCCAAACACAGCACAGGGGTAGTCTCCTCCTTCAGCTTCCTGGTTCTTCTCCTCAGCAAAGATTGTCTTGATTCCCAGAAGTGATCTAAAGTTCTTGGGTCTGGGTCCCAATATTTATACTACTTTTCTCTTTTCTCTCTGAAGGCATAGAGGCCTTTGCCCAGTCCAAACCAGTTCTGGTCAGTCCTGGAGCACTTTGTTGACATGTCTCCAACTTTCCTTTCACAGTGCAGGGCAGGGACATCAGACATACCACAGGAGGTGGAGCCAGCATTGTGGAGGGAAGGCCCAGCCCTATCCAGGTCCCAGGTGCAACTCCTCCCACCCATCTGGATGCAGATCTCTCTATACAGCCTTGTGCTGACTCACCCTGTCTTCTGGAATCCCCCAGCTCCTGTCACTCAAACTCCAGACAAGGAATACACAGCCTAGCAGAGGCAGGTTTGGATGGTTAGACAAGAAAATACCTACTTTCTTAAAAGTGGTATTTTCAAACAGAGAATGTTAAAACCAACTTCACTAAAAGATGTATTTTATCATTCTGAGTTCCGGCATACTAAACTCGAATTTCTACATTGTTCCCTGAGTCAGTTAAGATTATAAAATGTAATAATCAAACTGCCCATTCTGGCCTATTGAGAACAGATAGCCTTGCAATAGGGAAAAACGAAAATGGCTGTAATTCACTATCAGGACATGCCACACACATCAGGGCATGTCCTACCTTTTACCTACAATGCACCATGCCCTTGGGCCTACCATAGGGGTGACTAATATGTATAAAAGGGAAGGTTTAGGGACTGGCAAGTGGATGCACTTGCCCAGTCAGCATGGCAGTACCACACTGCACACAGGCTCTGCAATGGCAGACCTGAGACACACTTTACAAGCTGCTCCGGTGGGTGGCACATTCAGTGCTGCAAACCCACCAGCAGCATTGGTTACAAGCCCTGGGCACAAGCAGTGCACTGTACTAGGTTCTGACAAGTCAACCAATCAAGCCAATCATGGAATCACTAATCCATACATCAATTTACCATAGGGAGCACTTGCACTGTGGCACTGAACAGCAGTGGCACAGAGCCCAAAGCATCTATAACCAGCAAAAACACATGAGGTAACAGCAAAAAAGGGAATTTCGACCCACGCCAATGGTGCCAGGTCTAACAGCTACCAATTGGGAAAATAATTGGTTTTAAAATTTGCTACCTAACCCATAATTTTTTCACTGGGAAAGGACCTAGCTATCTATCGTCAAGGCTCACTCATCTACATGCCATTACACTTCTAAGTTTAAGTGACAAGGCGTTGCTTACTGTCCCTCAGATCAGAAAGTCTCGCACTGGAGGCAGATCCTTTTCTTGCCTTGCCTCTATGTAATGAAATAAGCTACCTATTATGTTCGAACTTGCTCTGATCATGCCAAATTTGGGAAATTATTGAAGAAAGTGCTGTTTTGATACTCTTTCTTCCTGCTTGTGGATCTGTGTTGTACAGAGATACCCCTCTCAGTGTGATTCATGCACACTATAAATTAAACTAATAAGAAATCTTCTGCTACATGAGCAGGCAAATTATTTTACAATATTAGGCGCCTTTTTTTCCCCAATACTTTATCTTTCTGTACTGCAGCCAATCTCAAGGTAGGCCTGAAAAAGATTTACACGCGGCCTTTAAACATTTCAGCAGTTTATCATGTAGCTTCCAAACTTTGAAACACAAAATCGTATTTTCTCCAGAACTGACCATTGCACAAATATGTCTCACTGATATCGCCAAATTAGTCAAGTAACAGTGTCTTCTGCGGTCTAGAACATTGGGTCATATCTGCACCTCTGGCTTGAATACCAGGGGCCTAGGTACATGCTTCTCTCCATCTTTGACACTGGTACCGTGAAAGGTTGTGCTGTGTCCTTTTAACTGGCATCTAAGTTGGAAAGAAGTTCTCCATGTTAACATTTTTGACAAAAGAAATGCTCTCTATTCAATTACGTTGTAGGAAAAGCCTCAGAAACAGAACCCTCTCTGGGTGAGAGCACTTGGCTCACAAGCACTTGGCAAACAGTTGGGTAGTATGAAAGATTTATCACTCCAGGAACTGCATGAGTAATTGTACATTGTAATGATTTGGATATACAAATGACTCGCAGTGAAATTCTAAAGGTGTTAATAAATAATTGATATTCTATTAGTTTAATAAATAAAATAATGTTTACACAGTAAAGAATACACATGTTTCGTGCCTACATTCTGACCTACCGCTACAATCTTCCCTAGCTGTTACCTAACAAATTATATTTTAAATATTCATGATGAACATCAAAATATTGCTGTTTGCAATGTCACATCACCGGTGGTTATATCTCTGAAATAATTCAATCATTTATCCTTCCTGTCTGTTTAATCAAGAGTGATATTTGCTTTGAATTAGCACATACAAATGTACATTTGTATAAAACTTCCAAAACCATGAAAGATTTATAATTTGAATTGTGTTTGGACTGCACTCCAGTTAATCAGCAAGATAAAAATTAGCGCTTCTGTCAGTAAGACAAATACTTGATCTTGCAGAGCATCGACTTCATGAAGAATATGGTACTCAGGACACAACTTGTTTTTAGTTAGTAGCGGAGCCGGATTACTTTATTTTACTGAAAACGACGCTGTCACTCGGCGTACTGTTAGAAGTCACAGGCGGAAGTCGCACGGGGCATGCGAACTGGACATGAGCGGCAGGTGTTAAATGAAACCCCCAATTGCAGATGCAGAAAAGTGGAAAACAAATTAAAAAAATTGTGGTATTTTGTTGACCACCGTGCCCCATCTCTCAACCACCGGCGAAATCGCATTTCTATGTGGACTTATTATATTCTTATTGGTAGGATCTGCCTGAACCGAATTTCAGAACATTTTATCAAATATAACCCTCATTTTAAAATGTGCAACTGGCTGTTACGTGGATATTTTAGAATTGAGTTTTCCGATACATAAATATGTCACCAACCCAGCCGCACAATACATCCACTGAGTGAATCGCAATACATATGACATGAGTGGACAAGGCCAGAGGTCATTAAAAAAAATCCTGAGGTACTTTCTCACAGAAGGAGTGCTAAATTCAGAGATGAAGTCCCACCGGGAACAGTTCTGTCATAAAAGTAAATAAATGTATAGGGCCCGATTCACAGAACTAACTTAAGACAAAATCCTAAACTTACTACCATTTTGGTATTCACAGAAGGCACTTACTCATTTTGGTATTCATAGAAGGCACTTACTCATTTCGGTATTCACAGAAGTTAGGAGTCCTAACTTGAGGACTCCTAAACGCCTTCTGTGAATACCGAAAGTCTTAAAATTTCCTGCTGCTTTAGTTACAGATAATGGGTACAATTCACCTCCCATGCTATGAAAGATTTGTTATCCAAACAACTTTGCATCAGAAAACTGCCTTATTATGTCCTTGTGCCAATGCCCTAGTATAAGAGGAGCAACAGGATAATTAAAGATTGTTTCCAACTTGCTTATCCAAACAGCCACCCTGTTGATAAAGCTATTCAAGACATGTTATGGGTGTACCACCAGGTCACTAATCTGGTCACTGGTGTTTCCTCTTTTGTTCTACTTAGATGTAAATTACCCTGCTCAAAACTTTGTCCAAGTTGGTTGGGAGGAGGAGTTAATACAACTGCTTGAAAATGTTTCAAATAAACAAAATATTAAAACATCAACACTAGTATAAAGACTGGTATGATTCAAAGCATAATGTGAAGGATGAATGTTGGAGGGAAGGTGATGTTGTGTTGGTCAAAAGACTTACAGGCATACAACAAATTTTGACGTAAGTGACACATTAGCACTACTGTCTTTTCGAACACCAAGCGCAAGCTTCAAAATATAATTTTGCACATGTGTCTTATATTTTGAATACCAGGACAACCTTGTACAGATCAGGAATGGAGGACTACCTATATGGAGAATCGAATCATGAATTGTGACGAGTTCATGCCCATATCCAATGCTCTCTCTGACTAGCACTTTAATGTGTGAGTGACTTTTCACAGGTATTTAAATCGGACCATATTAAATAGAAGAATGCCTGCAGCTTCTTGTCTTCTTCTTTTACTCACCGTTTTATTTTACTTATGTATTTGCAATCCCAGTTGAGAAGTCCAGACCACATAAACTTATGAATTAGTTTCTCCCTGTGGCTCTTCCACGACATTTGAAAGACATCAACAGATTTTAAACAGCAAATATACGGTGCTTATTTATACCTCATCTCCTCTTAACTAGTCATTAAGGACATACCCGCTACACATAACTATTTACCTTTATGTCTTAGGACTTATTTCTTGGCTACTCTTTTTCATTATAAAGACAACACGACATTGGTGGATTCTCTATGAACATTTGAGGATCGCCCCCCTAACGTAGCTAAGGTTACAACCCTCCTTACCATATGATATTGGGCTTGGGTTCCAGGACCCTCTATTAAAAAATTGCTTTTCACCATGAAGAGTACTCACTTGTTGGGTGTTGCTTGCTTCACATGTTGCCTTCTGAGTGTATCTACCTTTCCTTACCAAATTTTACTACACTTAAGTCCTATTTTCCCACCTGTCCTACTATCCCTATTGAGAATGAAATAATGGCCCATCCATTGATATGCACACGTCTCACTAATGCTACAGCTTTTTTGTAATCTCTCACATCAAACCAAGATGTTCTTCGCTTGGGCCTTCGCCTTTACTTTCTTTGTATAAAACGGTACTGGGTTGATTCATATGTATTTACTAAATGTCCCTTAAATCAATTGTTCATGAATGCTATTACTATTATTGCAACCTTGAAGAATTTACAAATGTAACGAAACACATGTCGGCTGTCATGTCTCTATTTCACCATGCTATTCTGTTCTTCCAGCAACAAGAACTGGACCATGAAAAAATAACTGTATAAACATGAAATCTTTTTGCAAAAAATCTCTTTCTTGTATGATTATATGTACAGTATGTATTGACTAAATGTCACACTGATTATTAAATTTGAGAGAACCCCAGTACAAATCCAAATATTGTCATATAATATGATTTGAGCAATCAATAGAATACATAGATCTTGTGTTTCAATTTAAAAAAATCAATGTTGTAGTAATATTGTTGAGTGCCGGGGTACATCTGTCTGTCTAAAGTTTAGCACGTCAATCTTTTCAGAGAACCTTGCATCAACACCCAAGGTAGTGGGGTGTTTCTGTTACCCTGAATTCTACCCCAAAAGCAAATTTGGAGATCTAGAACAGATTTAATGTTACATATGTCATTGTTGCCAATTGTTTGCAGCAGTTTTTTAAAAATAAATGTATAGGTTTACTGTCAGATCAGCTTTCAAGTGCCACCCCTTGTGATTCAACCCCCTTTCCTCTGGCTTAATTTGACCCCAAATTTATAGGTTCAGGGAGTAATTTTTTTCTAATTCCAGCACTGAATGCTGTATAGTCTCAGCACCATAGTAATGCATCAATGTTTTACACTGCTAATGATGAAATCCTGTACTTACTGGTACAATTCAATATTAACTATTAGCTTTAACTGACTGTGAATTTTACTACTACAGCTTTCAGTGTGATTTAGTGGGATCTTCTTAATGCCGCTCATGTCACTGATGCCACTGCAGCTGCTGCACCCTTGATAGCTATGTCCATGTTTCAAGCAGCCACCCAACAGACAAATTGCAGTGAGACAATGAAAGGTTTTTATTTATCTTTTTACTTCCTGATATCTCTCTAACTTGGGAACCTAATAAAACATAACATGTGTGTCTCTGTGAGATCAAGCCATTGTTACAATAGGGCTTTACAAATCTTCTCAAATTATGTGGCCGCACAGCACAGTCTTGCTTCACAGCAAAATGACAACAAGAATTGCTGAGATGGTGGTCCACGAAGAGCTCAGATTTCCACATTGGAGTCTGCCGCACAGCTGCTGCCCATGTCATATTGCTTCCCCTGTGGTGGAGGGATGTGTCCTGGGTGTGGCACAGGATGGCTACTCTTGTGGTTATACGTTCTTCAGGTTTTCTGAGTGAAACTCCTTGTGATGAGTTTCATGTACACTATCAGCCTCTCATACCTGTGATGTCATTGAATCTTGTTACAATTTTGGTGAAATTATTGGTATTTAAGACGCGCACACGTATATAGAAAGCGTGGTGATCAATGCTACATTTGGGTCATAGCCAAAATTGAGAAATGCTATTCTTGCATGTTGTATTATCAAGTTTGCTTTGTTTCAAAAGCAGCACTATTTTGTTGGTCCATGCCTGAAATTCCCTTTCATTCCAAGGTTATTTTAGGCATTCAGGGACTAATAGTCCAGATTTTATTAAGATATTAACCAAAATGACTCCAAATTCGAAAATATAACAAAAACAGGCTTGGATAAGCTTTTCAAACTTGGACTGCTTGAAGCCCATTGAATCATATAATCCAAGCCAGTGGGGAGACACCGAGATTAAAAAGCATGGTGCTCAGGGATGAGTCCTGCTGCACCCAACATGGCAGGAAAAACAGATGCGATTTCAACTGATTCACCGTTACCATTTGTATCAATAAGAAAGGAAGACAGCAGTTTCAGAGCCCTGTCTGTGATGGCCAATTCCTGTAAACGTTCGGTCAGAAGGGATGGGGAAATGGTGTCAAAGGCTGCAGACAGATCCAACGAGATCAGATGCGTGTCCTGCTCTGTATCCACTAGACGTCTGATTCTGTCTGTAGCAGACATAAGTGCTGTTTAAGTTCTGTGATTTTTCCGGCCCAACTGTAATATGTTCAACAAACTCTATTCCTCCACATAATCCATTAAGTGGTAGTTGAGATGTTTCTCCAAGATCTTAGCTTGGACTGGGAGGAAAGAGATAGGATGATGGTTCTTAAGATCAGTGTGATCAAGATAGTGTTTCTTGAGAAGTTGTTTCACTACAGCTTCTTTCCATAGCCCAGGGTAGCACCCAACCACAGATGATAGCTTTATTCACCAACGATAATAGTGGTTGTGCTACCAAACCAGCCACCTTTTGAAATCTTCTCTGAGATCTGCCTTATATTTTCTGATTGCTATCTTATGTGTGAACTTTTCATGTACCTCACAATTTTTCCTCTAGGCGTGTTCCTGGGGACAGCAGGCCTGCCTAAGAAGCGTTAATTTTTCTGTGAATCAACAAAGGGCTGAAAGCAGTTTTCTCTTCAAAATAACTCCCCTTTATGGGAAGTGCCTTCTCTGTGGCTGCACCTAGCCATGATTAGAGATTCTCCATGACTCTAGCCGCATCCTCCAGGACAATAAAGAATTTGCTTCTCAGAACAGTAGTTAAAGATTCTGCTGACTCCCCCTTCTGGTCCCTCCTGAGAGATTCCTTACTGAAGGGTGTAACCTTACCATAAGCAGGAGGGCAAGATGAGTGAGAAAGAGACAGCCACGTGGTCCAACCAACTGATGAGACACATTGTCTGAAAAAACAGGCAGGAGTCATTGGAAAATATCCCATCTAGTGTCTGTCCTGCTGTGTGAGTAGGGGCTGTGACCAGCTGTGGAAGCCCGAGGCAGGCCAGAGTCTCTTTCAATGCTAGAGAGTCACTATTGGTACTATCCTTCAGGTGGCAGTTAAAGTCCTGCAAAATGGTACTGTTGCCATCCGCCATATAGCGTTCTCTGATTTGATATTTCTTTTTTGTCCTCATCTCACCTTAGACCGAGGCAGATTTTACAAGCCAAGTATATTGGACCTGGGCACCCTTGAGCTCACTGCTTAGATCTATACCTCCCGTGGGCTTCCTCACGTGGTTGAGGTCAGGTGTAATCATTGGACCAGGATTCGACCATCATAGTTCTAACAGTTTATCAGATGGAGATGACCTCCCCACACTAAAAGGGAAGACCAAATGTTTTCATGTACTTCTGTCCTGTCTCCCTGGTCCAGACATGCCATATTCAGCACAACTTTTACCCAGTTTTCTCTATTGGGGGGAATCGGATCTTTCCACCTTAAGCACACCTCCCTTCTAGCTAAAATAATAAGATATAATAATAGTCCCAAATCTGATTGCGAGAGCTCCTCTCTTAAAAGATTTAATATTTCAAAAAAGAAAGAAGTCCTGGGTGCCAAGGACCTGTAAATCAGCAGCCTGGCAAATGAACTAGTGGGAGATGTTTTAATATTAAAATATAAGGCTGTGCATGAACGTTTGCATAGATTTGACTCTAAGTGACATTGATATTGTGCTTTGTATACCTTAGTCTGAGGGTAAAGCATCAGCTAAGTCAGTATCTTAGGAATCATTGACCCATGAAATCCATAATAAAGATGCACTCTGCTTTATAAGAGTTGTCAAATTAATTTAGGAGCCTTCCAGTTTTACATCCCATCTAGCTACCTCCATAAACGTCATGGTTGTTGTGGGGATACAGCGGTAAGCTGGCAGGCGAATAAGTAACCCTAAAATCACAGGTGCTACAAATGCAAGTTCTTAGGTCGTAAATTTACACAAATCCGAATGACATGTATAAAAAGGGCTTACCCTCCCACCATATCTTCAATAATTGTACTCTAGAGTTTGCGGTGAGTATTCTGTAATTGGGGGCCTTTCTGGGCCAGCAATGGTCTGTGCGTCAGGTGCAGTCAGAATGTGAACGGGTGCAGATGTGCTTGACTTTGGAACTCCTCTGGGGCACACATGCTCCTTATACAGCATCTCTGGTCAAAAACAACTAGAGATGAAAAACTTCCAAAATGTCCCCCAACCCATCTAGGAAGTGGGCGGCACAGCCTTTCCCTCCACAACAGTTGACTCCCTAAAGGGTGGTGGTAGACCATGGAGAAGGTAGGTATTACTTGAGTTAGGGTGGCAAAATGATTAAAGATATTGCCGCAACTCTACCAAAACTTTAAGTAAAAGAACAATTAAAAGAAGTACTTGTGCACTCGAGCAGCACCAATCCTACAATAAAATTCCTCAGTGCACCGGATGCTGTATTGCTTGCCCTCCCAAATAATAGAAAATACCACCCTCCCACATGGAGGCTCAAACACGACGAAGAAATAAAAAAAAACACCACCAGGAAAGGTATCCTACTTTTATAAAAGGAGACACATCAAACGACTGTTTTCAGAATAAGGCATGAGGTTTTATTTGTGCAGCACTCTCTAACAAAAAAGCTTTTCCAGATGTCAAATGAACAACATTCAAATGTATATATATATATATACTCAGTCGAAAAAGGCGCGAACGCCGAAACGCGTCCTGGTGTTACTGCTGCTATCTCGAAACAATGCAATAAATAATCGCATCGAGAAACCTTGCTGAGTGCGGTCTCCTTCATTCTTTGAGTGAAGTCCTTGGAGCTCTATATATATATATATATACATATATATTACCTACTGGCAGTCGCCACTAGGTAGTTATAGTTAGGACCTATTTTCCATAGGAAATCCGCAACATTCTATTTGGAATAACGTTGGCGTCGATTGATGAATCTTCGCGAAAGTTTCCAAACTTTTGGCCAGCTCCGGTCCGCTCCTATCCTGAAAATTTCACGGTGATTCGTCAGCGGGGACCGAGAAAAAAGGGGGGTCCCAAAACACGTTTGCCCCATGCATTTTCCAATAGGACCTGTTGACGCAGCTACAGCCCAAAGTGCTGAACGGAATTACACCAAATTTGGCAAAGAGGTAGTCCTCAGTTCAGACTCGTGCCTTTTGCTTAAATGGTGTAAATCCGTTAAGTAGTTCCTGAGAAAATCAAAAGTAAAATCACATATATATCTGGGCGGAGCCTAACCACACATCTCATCGTGAGAATTGATTGGCTGTCAGCACTTCATCCAAGAAGTGTTGGCAGCCATCTTGGGACCAATATACATGATAGCACCTCATTAAAAAGCATTACAGTTAATAGAAGGTTTTAAGACTTTAGTTACATTATAAATCATTTATTGATGGTACCATACTCATTTTAGGAATTGTGGTGTGTTCTAAGGTGATTTTACCATGTGAAAAAGCCTTCTGCTGTGATATCATGAATCATGTTTGAGAGAAAACTATTTTCTCATGCTTTTCCCACAGAGGTTTGGAAGGTGATCTATAAGCTAAACTGAGAGCATATTTTCTGTAAATTCACATTATCTTTTTTAGTCATGTGAGAATGAAGTCTGACATTCTCAGTAAAACATGTACATCCAAAAAGGGCAGAGACTGTCAGTTGATTCCTTTGTGTTCTACTGCAGCTTCCCAGAGTGTTCTAAAGAACAACTAGAGCGCTAACAGTCCTACTTATGACAAACCTATGGCACACCTGAAGCCATCTTGGTTGGAATAAAGTGGTAACTCTTAAAACATTTAATTTAAAAAGGAACAAAATGAGGGGGTTCATTTTGCCATAGAAAGTATGATTAGTGCTGCAGAAAGAAAAATTAGGGCACATTTTGAGTGACTTCTCAAATCCTCTTCTATTTCATTAAAAAATTCTGACATGCAGACTGAAACATGCACTTTCAATACCAGCAGCACACTTCCCTGGTGAGCAGTTGCTTTACTAAAGTGATCTAATAAGCAACTAGAGTGCTAACATTCTGAATTTATGGCAAATGTGTGACACATCTGAATGCTTTCTTGATGGAATCAAAGTAAAAAACTGAAAGTATTTCCTACTGAGGAGACTGCAGTAAATGAGGAAATTAGGAAACATCATAACAAATAAGTCTCCCAAAATGGCCACCAGAGACAAAAGAGCCCAAATGTAGCCCAAATATCTCCCAGATGTAGCCCAATGACAGAATGTCCCAGAGTGTTCTAACAAACAACTAGAGCGCTAACAGTCTTACTTATGACAAAAGTATGGCACACCTGAAACCATCTTGATTGGAATAAACTGGTAACACTTAAAACATTTAATTTAAAAAGGAACACAACGAGGGGGTTCATTTTGCCATAGAAAGTATGATTAGTGCTGAATAAAGAAAAATTAGGGCACATTTTGAGTCACTTCTCAAATCCTCTTCTATTTCATTAAAAGATTCTGATATGCAGACTGAAACATGCACTTTAAATACCAGCAGCAGACTTCCGTGGTGAGCAGTAGCTTTACTACAGTGATCTAATGAGCAACTAGAGTGATAACATTCAGAATTTATGGCAAATGTGTAACATATCTGAATACCTTCTTGATGGAATCAAAGTAAAAAACTGAAAGCATTTCCTACTGAGGAGACTGCAGTAAATGAGGAAATTATGAAACTTCATAACACATAAATCTCCCAAGATGGCCACCAGAACAAAAGAGCCCAAATGCAGCACAAATATCACCCAGATGTAGCCCACATGTAGCCCAATGACAGAAGTGTGCAAAACACTTATTTTTTGTGTATTTGCAGTTTTATATAGTGCAGACTTGTCAGGTATTGGAGTGCTTTGCATGAGCATTGGTTACATCACACAAGATCAAATTCATTTGGGTTGTAGACATGGGGAGATTAAGTGATTTGACCAGAATCACAGAATGTTGAGCTGAAGCAGAAACTCCAACCTGGTTCCCCAGTTGCAAAGTCTGCAGCCCTGGAAGTAACACCACATCCTCTCCCCTAGGTGCAACATTTAATCAAGTGGTCAACTGGATAAAAAAACATAAAGATTACAAATAATTTAAAAGTTCTTTGTTGCTATTTGAAAACTCAGAAAATATGTCCTCATTTTAGTTTTTTAGAGCACTAACCATAATTTTGATGCAAATAAGACCCTCTCATATATGTAATTTCTAAAGGAAATACTCTAGGTATTACAGTTTTGATTACATCAAGATGACATCAGGCGTTCCACGCTTTTGTAATAAATATAGAATGTTAGCAATCTAGTTGTTCATTGCGATACTGTTGAGAGGCAGAGGCCAGGGGCACGGACTCTGAAAATTGAAGGCAGGTAGGATAGTGCAGAGGCAACAATTTGACCACACTGGGCAGGCAGGAAGGGCAGTGGCAGCACGGGCAGTGGCAGCACAACAGACTATGGAGGGCAGTGGAAAGGGGGGCAGGGGCAACAAACCAACAATACAGGACTGGCAAGAGAGGCTGTGGCTATATAATAGACCATTGGGGGCAGAAGGAAGAGGCAGTGGTAGTACAACCATTCATGCCAACAGACCCGTTTCAGCCAGGAAACGTCCAATGTTTTTAAGCTCAAATGGGCTTTATTTGATCTGTCTCCTGTCTACAATCTCCTCTTTTTCAATGTAACTCAAAGGGGAAAATCAATACCCCCGTTTTTATTCAAAATCTCCCTCTTACCAAGTTCAAAATGTTCGCAAGTATGGTACATTGGATCATGGTAGGCAGGAGGAATTGGGGTAGGGACATGGACTCGGATAACAGAGGACAGGAGGGACATGGAGAGGTGCACCAAACTGACCCTGCAGGGCAGGCATCAGGGTTTGCAGCAGCACAATACACCACACAGCGCATGCGGGGCGGGAGTGCAGCATAACAATCCATAGAAAGCAATAGGGAGGGGACAGGACCATGCACATGGACAACAGAGAACAGAGGGGAAAGAGGCAATGGTAGCTAGCTGAACATAATGGACAGACAGGAGAGAAATCTGCAGCATAACAGACCATAAAGGGCAGGAGGGACGGATCAGGGGCATTACAATGGAACAGACAATCCAGGGGGGAGGGAATAGGGGTCTGCACATGGAAACAGAGGGCTGGGGGCAAGGAGGCAGGGCAGGAGCAGCAAGATGACCATGGAGGTCAGGCAGTATGGGCACTGGAAACAAGACACACCATGGAGAGCAACAATGAGACTATGATGGCATACACACAGACCATGGAGGGAAGGTGGGAGGGGGTCAGGGGCAGCTAGCTGACCACACAGTGAAGATGGGAGGGGCCATGGCAGCACAGAAGACCATGCATGGCAAGCGGGAGGGTTAGTGGCAGCACAATGGCTATGATGGGCAGGAAGGAGGGTGCAGGGGCATGCACAAAGGACCATGGAGGATAGAAGGGATGGTCAGGACCTGGGCACAGACAAGAGAGTTCAGGGGAAGGGGCCTCACAACAGACCGCGCGGGGCAGGCAGGAGGAGCAGTTGAAGCACAACAGACCAGGGAGGGCAAAAGGGTGTGGCAGTAAAATGGACCATGGAGGACGGATGTATGTCGTTACAACGCACACTTTTACAACGCATGCACTTACAACGCATTTTTTACAACGCAACATCCATTACAACGCATTCCATTACATAGCATGGCACTACAACGCATTTTTAAAAACTACCTTTACAACGCATTCCATTACATCGCATACTACCTTTACAACGCATACCATTACAACGCATAATATTAAATTGCATTTAAGGTAAGTATTAGATAGTATAGGGGTAAAAATTACTTTTCTAACTCCAGGGGGTGCAACAGTAGGGTAAGTGTTGGATAGTATAGGGGTAAAAATTACTATTCTAACTCCAGGGGGTGCAACAGTAGGGAAAGTGTTGGATAGTATAGGGGTAAAAATTACTATTCTAACTCCAGGGGGTGCAACAGTAGGGTAAGTGTTGGATAGTATAGGGGTAAAAAATTACTATTCTAACTCCAGGGGGTGCAACAGTAGGGAAAGTGTTGGATAGTATAGGGGTAAAAATTACTATTCTAACTCCAGGGGGTGCAACAGTAGGGTAAGTGTTGGATAGTATAGGGGTAAAAATTACTATTCTAACTCCAGGGGGTGCAACAGTAGGGTAAGTGTTGGATAGTATAGGGGTAAAAATTACTATTCTAACTCCAGGGGGTGCAACAGTAGGGTAAGTGTTGGATAGTATAGGGGTAAAAATTACTATTCTAACTCCAGGGGGTGCAACAGTAGGGTAAGTGTTGGATAGTATAGGGGTAAAAATTACTATTCTAACTCCAGGGGGTGCAACAGTAGGGAAAGTGTTGGATAGTATAGGGGTAAAAATTACTATTCTAACTCCAGGGGGTGCAACAGTAGGGAAAGTGTTGGATAGTATAGGGGTAAAAATTACTATTCTAACTCCAGGGGGTGCAACAGTAGGGTAAGTGTTGGATAGTGTAGTGTAATATTATGCGTTGTAATGGTATGCGTTGTAAAGGTAGTATGCGATGTAATGGAATGCGTTGTAAAGGTAGTTTTTAAAAATGCGTTGTAGTGTCATGCTATGTAATGGAATGCGTTGTAATGGATGTTGCGTTGTAAAAAATGCGTTGTAAGTGTAGTGCGTTGTAAAAGTTGCGTTGTAAATGTTGTTCCCCATGGAGGACAGGAGGAAGGGGATAGGGGCATGGCATGTGGACAGGCAGGGTGGAGGTGGCAGGGACAGGTTACAGTCATTTGACAATGCTAGGCAGGTGGGAGGGGAGTGGCAACTCAACAGAACACTCAGTGTAGATAGGAGTGGCATGTCCATGGAACATGGTGGGCAAAAAGGATGCAGCAGGGGCATGCACAAAGACATCGGAGGGCAGGGGGAAGGAGAATAGGGGTAGCAAGCTAAGCACAGAGGCTAAGCAGGAGGTCAATGATGGGCCATAGAATTGAGCAATGGAGGGCGGGTGGAGTGGACTGGTACATCATGCTAAATGGAGGGCAGTGGCAGCACATCAGAACATGCATGGCAGGAGGGAGGAGGCTAGTCCATGGATTCAGACAACAGAGGATAGGGAGGAGGTGGATGGGGCAGCAAGCTAACTGTTCAGAGAAGATGGGTATTAGGAACTTTATTGTTTTTAAAATGGGTGTCTGTGCGAACTACTTAAAATATGAACAAGTATGCAGCATAATCTCACTTTTATTCAGGAAGAAGAGGACGTTTGTGACTGTGACTCCGGGCTCACTTGGCAGAAACACCCCCTGACCCTCCACCCCCCATCGTAAAATGTATTGCCTGTGAAAAGGGTAGGTGGACGCAGTGTTATATAGAACATAGTCCTGAGAGCACGATTGAAAATGAAAACTAGATATAGTATATGGTATAAACTATGCACAAAAAAGTGTGCTATAAGATGAACCGGGGTGTGAAATATCATATGCAATACATTGTGCGCAATGACAGATTCATTGTAGAGCACGAGATAGCACAGGCACTAGCGCGTGCTATCCGATATGCGCCTTAGAGTGTAATATGCACAGGGCAGTGTTGTGTAACCTAACTAGTCTCTAAAGTTGTAATATAAAATATGTGCTGGGGAGTGTATCGTTGCATATGCACTGTGACAAAGATATGGATCACAGATAGTAATATGTATGGCATAGCGCTGTGCGTTATAACATAGGCATCGAGGAAGGCACTTTAGATGGGGCAATAAAACCTGTGCGAAGGCAAGTGTGGCATGACATATTCACGGGGTGGTGTTACAGTGCACATGGGCTAGAGAGTGTCATAGCATACGCACTAGCTGGTGGAATACAACACAGAGGTGTGAGGCACTCGGCGGGCACTGGTGGGTGTAACACAGCATTGGGCTCAGCCAGGAGCACGCTGTGACTCTCAAGTGAGGTTCGTCTCCTTTCCAGAGAGTAAAATAAAAAGTATTACACATCCGGCAGTGGGTGTGTATTTTATTAACCGTAAGGGGGGTTTCTTGCATAGTTTGGTCGAATTTTTGTCGAATCCCCTTTGAATGGCTTGGTGTGCGTGTATATTAAATGTGCCCGTCAATAGCTACCCATGTTTGTATAAATAAACGACAAGGGTGTCTACTTGGAGAGTACCCACCGGCGGGGGCGCCGGGATTAGGCACGGTAGGGCGTCAGACATGTCAGAGCTTCACTAGCGGTGTAAATACATTCCATGTGGATTCATTCTATGCATAGTAGCCTTTTATTGAATATCACGCAAATCGTCATGGTGATAGGTACGTACAGTTTGTCCAGCATGTCCTAGGTTTTTCTATAAATATATATTTTTTAAAAATAATAAAAAACAAAGGCCGGCCCGTGGGATGGGGTCCCCGGGGCCATAAGTGGCCTAAGGAGGGGGGCAACGCAGCCCCCTCCTAAAGATTTTTTTTAGGACCGATTAAGGCCTTGGGAGGGCCAAATTTATTTTTTTCAACAAAAAAAATTAGGGTGCAGGCCCTGGGGGATGGGGTCCCCAGGGCCAGTAAATTAGAAAAAGAAGGGGAGCCACACAGCTCTCCTTCTTAAAAAAATAAAATAAATAAAAGACCGGCATCGCGCCGGAGGCCACACCCCCTCCTTGCAGCACTCTGCAAACGCGCCCCCTGGACAGTTGTAAGTTGGGGAATTAATTACCCTTCAATACTGAGGGTCCCTGAGGGCCAAATAGCCCAACAGGTATCTCCAGTATGCGCCAGCGAGCTGTGTTTCAGACAGGTGTTCTGAGGCCACGCCCCTTTTTACACCTCTATGCAACTCAGCTCTGTGGCGCTTACTGGAGATACCTAGTGGGCTAGTTTGACCCTAGGGACCCTTAGGATTCAAGGGGACTTAATCTCTCAACTTAGAACGGCCACAGGGCTCGTTTACACAGTGGTGAAGGGAGGGGACGGGGCCTGAGGTGACGTGTGCAAACATGCCCTGTGGCGCGTTTTAAGTTGAGGAAATAATTCCCTTAAAATCCTGAGGGACCCTGGGGGCCAACTAGCCCACCAGGTGCTTCCAGTAAGCGCCACTGCTCTGCGTTGCAGAGAGGTGGTGCAGGCCGTGCCCCTTTTTACACCTCTCTGCAACGCAGCTCTGTGGCGCTTACTGGAGGTACCTACTGGTCTAGTTGGACCCTAGGGACCCTCAGGATTCAAGGGGACTTAATCTCTCAACTTAAAACGGCCACAGGGCATGTTTACACAGTGGGGAAGTGAGGGGACGGGGCCTGAGGTGACGTGTGCAAACACACCCTGTGGCGCGTTTTAAGAGGTAGTTTTAATCCCCTACCCTATTATATACTAGGGGCTTACAGAGGAGGTCATGCTGATCACAGGGGGACCCCAACGCATAGTGTTCCCAAGTGTATGTAGGTGTTTTCACTGTATTCTGAGTGTCTTTTAACATAGCACTGGCTCTAGGACTGGTTAGTCAGACTCAATTACCACCAGTATCCTTTTGAAAAAGTTGAGGGTACAGGATGATTTTGCAACAAGGCTTCTTTCTGCTCTTCTGTTTGTTCTTTCTGCACGTTATCCTTCTTCCTGCACTTTTCTTCGTCTTTGAGGTCTTCTGTTGCTTCTTTCTGCATTTCTTTTTTTCTTTCTGTGCATTTTGTCTTCTTTCTTCAGATGTCCTATCTCTGTAGGCATAATTCGAAATTAGTATTTAAAAAACCTTTGAAAATCACTGAAAAAAACATACTGTGACCAAGCTGTTAGTGAAACGCGTTGGTGAGGCGCTCTTTGCCTGAAATAAATCCTTAAAGCATCACCTGTGGGAGTCCTGGATTTCTTTCTTCGAGTGCGAGGAAGTAATTTTATATATCTCCTGAATAAATCTACCCCTGATTCCAATCTTAGTAAAGCACAAAGAGATACACTAAGGGATTTACAAAACGATAACAGTATTGTGATCAAGCCATCCGACAAGGGAGGTAACATTGTCCTCTGGGACAAAAACAATTACGTTCAGGAAGCCATGAGACAGTTGAATAATGTAACATGTTATACTAAGGTTGAGAAATCATATATCAATAAACTACAGGATAGGCTCTTCAGTCTTCTTGATAAATGGGCAGATGAGAAACTTCTGAATTGGGACGAATTGAAATTCTTAAAAAATGAGACACCCACCATACCGACTTTCTATCTCCTCCCTAAAGTTCACAAAAACCCCACACAACCACCAGGCAGACCAATAGTTTCCTCCAAAAATAGTCTGTTTGAGAATGTTTCTATGTATGTAGATTTTTTCCTATCTGAGTATGTAAAAGACCTAACATCGTATATCAGAGACACGAAAGATTTCCTACAGAAAATTGAGAACATACATTGGGACAGAAACTTTTGGCTTGTCTGTTTAGACGTGGAAAGTCTGTACACGAGTATTAGGCACAGTGATGGACTCAAAGCGTGTGAACACTTTCTCGGCTCTAGGAGTATGCATCTGACCAAACATACAATGATGTTATTGCAAATGATTGAGCTGTGCCTTGTAGAAAATGTATTCACTTTTAATGGAACATTGTATAAACAAATACAAGGAACTTCCATGGGCACCTGCTTCGCTCCAAGCTATGCCAATCTTTTGGTCGGCTGGTGGGAGAAGCAGGTGCTCTGGGGCGAATTGATGGAACACTGGACAAGTAAGATCAGTATCTGGCTGAGATTTATCGACGACATATTCTTTGTGTGGGAGGGTGGAGAACAAGAATTGTTGATGTTCCTGTCGGAACTAAACGAAAATACTCTGAACTTAAAATTCACGATAAAACACACAAGATGATGGATGGAATGTTGCACAATGGCAAAACATTCACCCCCAGTCACAGATCTGGGTTTAATCCATCGTTATTTTGCTCACCACGCCACCCCAGTTCAGACATGGCCATATGCAAATCAGTCTTGACCCTGTGCCTCATGGGAACAGTCCAGCCCGAACTGCCAAGCCATGTCTTCCCTGGACCGGAATTAAGCATCCTAGGACCGGTTTCTGGCTATCAGCCATCATCAGCCAGAATACCTTGACTCCAGTGGCGTAGTGAGCACGGGACCCACGTCTGGGCATACCCTTCCCACATAGGGTGAACAGCAAAACACACAAGATGATGGACTGAATGTTGCACAATGGCAAAACATTCACCCCCAGTCACAGATCTGGGTTTAATCCATCGTTATTTTGCTCACCACGCCACCCCAGTTCAGACATGGCCATATGCAAATCAGTCTTGACCCTGTGCCTCATGGGAACAGTCCAGCCCAAACTGCCAAGCCATGTCTTCCCTGGACCGGAATTAAGCATCCTAGGACCGGTTTCTGGCTGTCAGCCGTCATCAGCCAGAATAGCTTGACTCCAGTGGCGTAGTGAGCACGGGACCCACGTCTGGGCATACCCTTCCCACATAGGGTGAACAGCAAAACACACAAGATGATGGACGGAATGTTGCACAATGGCAAAACATTCACCCCCAGTCACAGATCTGGGTTTATTCCATCGTTATTTTGCTCACCACGCCACCCCAGTTCAGACATGGCCATATGCAAATCAGTCTTGACCCTGTGCCTCATGGGAACAGTCCAGCCCGAACTGCCAAGCCATGTCTTCCCTGGACCGGAATTAAGCATCCTAGGACCGGTTTCTGGCTGTCAGCCGTCATCAGCCAGAATAGCTTGACTCCAGTGGCGTAGTGAGCACGGGACCCACGTCTGGGCATACCCTTCCCACATAGGGTGAACAGCAAAACACACAAGATGATGGACGGAATGTTGCACAATGGCAAAACATTCACCCCCAGTCACAGATCTGGGTTTAATCCATCGTTATTTTGCTCACCACGCCACCCCAGTTCAGACATGGCCATATGCAAATCAGTCTTGACCCTGTGCCTCATGGGAACAGTCCAGCCCGAACTGCCAAGCCATGTCTTCCCTGGACCGGAATTAAGCATCCTAGGACCGGTTTCTGGCTATCAGCCGTCATCAGCCAGAATAGCTTGACTCCAGTGGCATAGTGAGCACGGGACCCACGTCTGGGCATACCCTTCCCACATAGGGTGAACAGCAAAACACACAAGATGATGGACGGAATGTTGCACAATGGCAAAACATTCACCCCCAGTCACAGATCTGGGTTTAATCCATCATTATTTTGCTCACCACGCCACCCCAGTTCAGACATGGCCATATGCAAATCAGTCTTGACCCTGTGCCTCATGGGAACAGTCCAGCCTGAACTGCCAAGCCATGTCTTCCCTGGACCGGAATTAAGCATCCTAGGACCGGTTTCTGGCTGTCAGCCGTCATCAGCCAGAATAGCTTGACTCCAGTGGCGTAGTGAGCACGGGACCCACGTCTGGGCATACCCTTCCCACATAGGGTGAACAGCAAAACACACAAGATGATGGACTGAATGTTGCACAATGGCAAAACATTCACCCCCAGTCACAGATCTGGGTTTAATCCATCGTTATTTTGCTCACCACGCCACCCCAGTTCAGACATGGCCATATGCAAATCAGTCTTGACCCTGTGCCTCATGGGAACAGTCCAGCCCGAACTGCCAAGCCATGTCTTCCCTGGACCGGAATTAAGCATCCTAGGACCGTTTTCTGGCTGTCAGCCGTCATCAGCCAGAATAGCTTGACTCCAGTGGCGTAGTGAGCACGGGACCCACGTCTGGGCATACCCTTCCCACATAGGGTGAACAGCAAAACACACAAGATGATGGACGGAATGTTGCACAATGGCAAAACATTCACCCCCAGTCACAGATCTGGGTTTAATCCATCGTTATTTTGCTCGCCACCCCAGTTCAGACATGGCCATATGCAAATCAGTCTTGACCCTGTGCCTCATGGGAACAGTCCAGCCCGAACTGCCAAGCCATGTCTTCCCTGGACCGGAATTAAGCATCCTAGGACCGGTTTCTGGCTATCAGCCGTCATCAGCCAGAATAGCTTGACTCCAGTGGCGTAGTGAGCACGGGACCCACGTCTGGGCATACCCTTCCCACATAGGGTGAACAGCAAAACACACAAGATGATGGACGGAATGTTGCACAATGGCAAAACATTCACCCCCAGTCACAGATCTGGGTTTAATCCATCGTTATTTTGCTCACCGATGCAACACAGCCAAGAAACTGTTGATTTCTTGGACATTAGATTGACAGTGAAAGACAACAAACAAACTGGAGACAGATTTATTCAGGAAGAGTACTGCGGGAAACTCGGTACTACATGCAACGAGTAGTCATCCTCAGAATTTTAGGTGGAGCATACCCTTCGGTGAGTTCCTCCAAGCTAAAAGAAATTGTAGCACTGAGGAATCATACGTAAGAAACAAAAAGGAAATGTCAGAGAGATTTCTAGCTAGAGGATACCCTTATGCAATGCTTAAAAAAGGTGAGAAAGGAGCAGATTTAATCCAGAGAAGTGAGGCATTGTACAAAGCACCTAAGAAAAAACAATCTAAGACAGATTCACCTATCAGGCTAATTACTACCTTCAACTCCCAATCAAATCTATTTCATCAGATCATCAAAAAGAGATGGGACATCCTAACCCAAGACAGGGTACTGAAAGAGAAGCTAGGCCCGTACCCAGCAATCACCTATAGGAAAGGCACCTCGATTAAAGACATGATTGTCAAAAGTCATTTTAGCAACCTAAAACCAACATGGTTGGACAAAATAGGAGGGTTCCATCGATGTGGGAAGTGTAAAGCATGTAGCCACAGTGTGAATGTTAAAGAAGTAGTCCTTGAGAGAACTAAAAGAAAGTGGTATATTCGTAAGAATATACAGTGCAGTACAGACTTTGTTATCTATGTGATCACTTGCCCATGTGGCAAGTGGTACATAGGCTCTACAACTTTTCCAGTGAAAAAGAGAATATTGGAACATTGGCGTGCCATAACCAATAAGGACTTCAGTTACAGTACAGCAAGACACTTCCATACTGAACACAATGGAGATTGGACAAAGGCTAAATTCTTTGCCCTTGATACCATCACAAAAGACCCGAGAGGAGGGAACAGAATTCAGGCCCTAAGCAGAGCAGAATCTAGGTTTATTTTACAAGCTGGAAGTGTAGCTCCTTTTGGGATGAACAATGATGAAGAGATGCATGTTCATCTTTAGATTGACTTATGTTGATCCATGCAGCCTCAGCCTTGTACCTTGTAGGAACTCCGGTTCCTTGCTATAGGAGTTTAGTTTATGTTTTAATATTTCAATTGTTGTGAATCTTTATATTACATTGTCTGTTCATTAGAACGTGTAAAAGCATTGACTTATGTTCATACAAGATATCACCTTCATGCTCATGAGCGTCGTTGTAATCTTAGCATCTGGATTTTGGATTCATCTAATTGTCTATATTGGAATGCATTTTCTGCTTTATCTGAAGTTGTTTTTACACGACCTGATATTGATCAATTGCTTAAGTGAGGCTCCTTTTCCTCGATTCTTGGAACTGGAGCATGAATTTTTGCTATTTATTCTTAAATTTGCCATATGTATTAATCTGTATCCCTCATTTTAGTTTTTTCACTCTAGATTGGACCTGGAAGCTCACAAACACTATCGTTACCGTTAACTGATACGAGCACGGAGTTTTAGGTGGCTTCCCCTCAACCACCGTCTCCTTTGTTGTTGCATTGTCAGGTTATAAGGGTCACCCTTATTCATTATATTTTCATGATTAATGATATGTGCACAGTTACCTTTATAGATTTTGTGTGAACACATAGTGGGGAGAATCTGGTAGGCACATAGATATATTACATATATTCTTTTTACTCTGAATAACCTCATTATGATAGGGTAGTACACCCCGAATATTTTGGGATTTTGGAGCAACGTAACTGATGGTTTTTTCAATTTGAAAGAAAATTTCTTCAGGATAAAGTGTTTGATTTATTATACTTACTACAAGTTTGGAAAAAAACGGTACAATGAGAAATGTTAATCTTATATGTGTTCCATTCAAGTATGAATACTGTGATTATGAACTGTATAGATAATTTCTGCTTTAAGGAAAATCGAGATCATGTTGATCCGACTTTACGCTATTGTGCAGCAATTTATGTGAATATTGTTCTTTATCTATTTTTCTTTATAGAATTGAGAGACTCAATGCAATTACAAGTCTGTTGTTTATGTCTCTTATTCACTTTAAATGGACTGAACCCGGAACCTACGGTCATGTGACCAAGAGCTAGTGTGCTTGAAACGCGTCTTTTTTTGCCCGTTAAAACAAATTAAATATTACCCAAACTGGATTCGTGTGGCTCGTGATGGCAGGAGAGAAGGAGTTTGCGAGCTGTTGAAGGATATATATATATATATATTGTAATCCAATCCGGCAGCGGCGAACAGACACGCACTGACTCCGTGAAATGATGTCACAGAAGTATTTAATCCAAAACAATAAACTAGACTCGTTTCGACGGCGTACCGCCTTGGTCACTATGTCTGGTACACACCAAACTTACACCTTATATGCACCTTACTCCACACGGTTGTCACAGCAACCAAGCCGGCCTAATAATAGACATAGAGGTTTCCTATGTCTATTTCAACATAAAAGTGCAAAATTCTAAATGATGTGGATATAACAGAATTTATAACAATAATAACATTAGTAGTTAATGTATTTCAAGCATACACAACACTGTAAACATTAAAGAATGAATAGCGGCAGTATGTGAAAAAACAGGGGCAGAAGATACCCGTATGTGACATCATTCCTATTCATGTGTATGAACATAGAAAAAAATGTACGTGCTCGTGTGCCCTATCAAAGTTGAATGCATTTAGACGGAAAATGGACAAAGGGAAAACGGGAAATCGGCGTGCAGGTAACGTGATGACAGAAGTTACAGGCAATGACTGTAGTTACCTATGTTGGCGCGTGATGAGTGGCAGCCACGCACATGTATGCATGTAAGGCTAAAAGTAAGAATTAGAGAAAACAAACCCGGGGGTTTCCAACTGATGTTCTCCTCAGCCTTAAACATCCAAACGAACGTAACGCCTCAGTGGACTTCGAATGTCAGGTAGCTGCTTATTGTTGCCTATGTCAGTATCTAGATCGCGAAAAGGGTAGGTGGGCATGAAGAAAAGTCTGCTGTATGTACAGCGATACTATATGTGCACGTTGGCCATAAAAAGACGCAAAGTAAACAATAGTGCCCAAGTGGGCTATGATTGCGTACGGTTGAATTCTCTCTTTGTTAGGAATTAAAGTAACTACTGGGGCGATTGGGCACTATACGTAGCAATAGAGAACATGATGTCACAAGGTGGAATGCTCTTATGTGAGTGAAAAAAATATATATATATTGCGTGTGTAAGATTAATATCACACCTATAAGTAGGCAAATGCAACAGTTATAATATGGAATGAAATACAAACAGATATTAATATGGATGTCCGCTGCAAGAAATCGGCTAGATAAATACACTAAATACATCAGATGATTACAACCACTGAAGACTTGGATGTGCACACAGACTCACTTACACATCACAAAGTCAATACTCAAAGAATAAAACACCTCATCGGATGCAAACACTGCATCTTAGCCCACTCCAGAGTGGGGGATTCACAGCGGGGATTGAGAGCCTCAGCAAACCGGGTTCTGCTGTTCTGAAGTAAATGCGTCCATCCCCATTCAGACTCCAAAACAAATCCCAGTTTCCAAGTCAACAAACCCCAGCTTTATAACCTCAAAACACACTAGAAGGTTCCAAGAGGTTCCAAGAGGCTCTCATATGCGCCAAGGAATCCTACGGGAGTTGGCCACTCTCCATGCAAGCATTCCAAAGGCAAAAGAGTTCTCACATTCCTTCTGCACTCTCATGTGTTCCAGCCTTTATCTTAACAAAGTTTACGAAAGAGTCCATCAGTACAGTCAACAATCTCACAGCCACAAACAACCTTGAAGGTGAATACCTTAAACAACTTGAATAATCTGGGGGCCTGCCTGTGTGCCCAACAGCTCAAGCTAGCTGATGGAATTCAAGATGGCATGAGGGCATGTCACAGCCAATAGTAATAACTTCCCAATGTACAACATACTGCAAATGTGAGCACCACTGCTTCTAACACTGCACTTTGAGACCAAGACGTACATTCCACACCTCTCTCTCTCTCTCATGCTTTCAAATGCACATCCTACATGTTCTGTTCCTGGCTAGGCTGTTCTACTCAGTGAAAACTCTCCCTCGTCACAGCTACAAGAAGACATGAAAGAAATCTTCAAGAAAAAATGCACATGCAGGAAAAATGATGTTGTACATTCAAGCTAGAATAAAGTAAAACACCAAAAGCCAATTAAAATAATGGTAGTCAAAGGTCATCACGTAGTTTCAATACATGGGAGTGTCTCTAGCACTACAGATGCTCAGCGGGTGTGCCACTGGCCCCTTTAAATAATACCCTATCTGTGACATTGTTGTACATTACAAATTATTGCCCTAGTCTCCATGGGGTATATGGGCTACCTCCTGTAGTCTGATACTACTGGCATGACAATGACAAACCTGAGGCAAGCTTGTCTGCACCTTTCCATGTATGTATTGCGGCTAGGAAAAGCCATGCTGCCAGTAAGCCTAGCAATAAGGCACCAATTAGAGAAGATAGTATGGCTGAGCTTCTGAAAGTCAATACTGCTTTCTGCAATTGTGCTATTGAGCCTGCGATGGCTGTTGAGAATGGGGAGAACCGATGCCTTTGTTGTGACCTTTCCCTAGATGATTATGCTAAGTCTGGTCTGTCCATTGGTGGGGGCTGTGACTTAACCCCTTGGATTGAGTCAGATGCCTTGACCTCATCGACTTTGAGCCCTTCTTTTCTTGACTGGCTCGTCAATTGTCATTCTCTACCCAGACATGCCTTAGATATAGTCAACCTACTCAATGAGAATCGCTGGGACCTGATGTTTCTAACAGAAACCTGGCTCAAGGACTAGTCAGCTGCTGATGTAGCCTTGGCTATCCCTCCTGGCTTCTCTATCAAACACATTGATTGGTTGCAGAAAAAGAGTGGGGTCTCACAATTATACATAGCCCCTCCTACTCCTGCTCCATCTCCAAAGTGTTAAACATAAACAACATTGAAGATTTGTCCTTTACTGTTGTCTTAGCCCCTCCTTTGTCCTATCTGGAGGACTTATCTATTGACCCCCCAATGCTCCATGCAACTCCTTACTACTATTATCGGATGCACTTGGTCAATTGTCCCCCCCGCGCTCAATCTTTGTGGTACTTTAGTATTCCAATTTACATGTGGATGATCAAAGTAACCTATCTGCACAGCAATTCCTGCTTGTCACCGAACCCACTCAGAAAGCAGGTCACACTCTTGATATCATTTTCTCAAACCCCTCCACAGCTCTGGTTAAGCCTACATTGAAGTGTTCCTGATCTGACCATCTTTTGGTCCCTTTCTGCATTCTCTCCTAGGCCCACGCCTGGTACAATGGCTGGTCAGGAAAACAACCATGCCCTGGCATAAAATCTCTGTAGCACCACTAGAAAAGACACTATAGTCCACTCCTTGTAATTGTAGCGGAGCTTAGGAATCGGATGCTGCCAGCTACAATAATTGGCTGATCTCTGCACTGGACACTAATGTTCCCATAAAAACCCACCCCTCTAATAGATCAAAACCTGCCATACCATGACTTTCTGATGCACTTAAGGTGGAAACATATTTGTTGCAAAAGGCTTCAGCGGTGATGGAGGATGACTTATGATAATCAGGCAAAAGTAACTACCTTAGCTGCGCTGAAATGCTATTATTCTGCCATACAGAAAGCTCATTGCTTCATCCATTTCCAAGGCAGACAATAAACCTCACAAACTCTTTAAAGATGTTAAAAGCTTCCTCTTTACCCCTATTAAAGAAAATGTTCTCTCCCCCTTGTTGCAACTATGTAAAGATCTTAAAGATTTCTTCAATAGAAAAATCCAAAATTTCTATAATCAGTTCACTATGCAGGCCCCTTCTGATTTGTGTTCCTCAATATTCAGGCCCGCTTCTCACTATGTTTAACCGTATTTTTCTAAAAGACTCAGCACTGGAACTGGCTAGGTGTAAATCGGGATTTCCTCTGGACCCCTGCCCACTGGCTATTCTAAATCTGTCCACTGATGTGTTTAAACCCATCCTCAACAAGTTGATGAATAATTCTCTTGAATTGAGGTTGGTTCCTGCAAGTTGGAAACATGTGCTACTGTAATTGATTTTCAGGCATAATCTGAAAACCCTACTTTGTGACACCTGTCTTATGGGTATGTAGACAAGCTGTTTCTCTTATTAATTTATGAGTTCTCTGCTAGTACCAGGAAACCTCTTTGGAAGCATCTGTGCTCTCTATAAGTGCCATGAACTGCATTAAATTGAATACACAATCTCTCACTTACCATGTTTCCTTCTAATCAGACCTCAAATAAGCCATCTCATTCTCAACTTAGAGTGGCTCATTTCACCTCACCTATCATTCACCTGGCTTCAACAAGAACTAATTAAACAACTTCAATGAGTACCAATCCCTATTTGTACCAATATACACAAAGGCAACTTTAAATTTACTACAACTTACATCAGTGGAGCCGTAAGAAACTCCCTGTTGAACCGAGTAAATGTATTCTTCTTAATCTATGACATCATCTCACCCACCCACATTATTGGTCACAATTATTGCTTAATCCTTAAATGTTTCTTCATTTTAATTTTCCATAGTTGGCTTTACCAAGTCCCAGACTCCATTTCTCCTTTACATTAAATTATTAAAATTAGGACTATATGAAGTTTGTCTAACAGTGACTTACCATAACTAAAACTAAAATGTAAACAAAGAGAACAAATGTGGCAAAAGTCATATCTTTCCATGGCAAGAAATATAACAAATGTCTGCTACAATTGCGAAAAAAGCAATTGCCAAAATGTGTGCCTCTTATATTTCCTTTCAAATCTTGACGACATCTAGCTCATCAAAATAGGCTTTTAAAATATTATGAAGTAAAGCAAATCCTAAATGCAGCAACTTGACTATTCCTGTTTCTCCCGAAAACTCTAAGGATCTTTCAAAATATTTTCAATCAGTAATTGAGCTGATTTGGTGTTTATTTAATTGATCACTTATCCGAACTAATCAAATTAGGCTTTGCAAAACTTCTTAAAATCCAACATTTAGTTGTGTTTCTAAGTTTAATGTAGACTTTGTCTGCTGTAAACTGGATTCTTACTCTAATGGTTCTCTTTGATACACTTGCCCTCGCAAGAGTCTTAAATTTGCCTAAGAGTTCATGGTAGAGCTAGTCACTAATAAATTCACTCTTTCAATTAACATAGCCCTGATTCCATCATCCTAGAAACAGTTACCATGCCTTTGAAATTGTAAAGTGCAGACTCGTATACAATTATACTGCCACTAAATCTCCTTGCTGGAACTGTTTCCCAAAATTACAGAATCAGTAGAGAACGACAATAAAGTTTTACTTTTTGACATAGCATCTGAAAAATAAATACAAATCTTCCAGTGGGACAAGGTCCAAGACTGTGGCCAGTGAGACTCCATCTAAGTCAGTGTTGTAAATGGTGAAGGCACTTCTATTTGTTATGTGTTACTCCAGTGCCTATAAATTACAGCCCTGACAAAGAGCATTGAAGCCCCTGGCAGCCATAGATTTTTGCCATATATCAGGGTGTAGTAAACACACACACGCTACAGCCTATATTAATTCTCATGTAAATTTTTTTACACCATCTACAAAGGCCTTGCTGAGAGTTAAATCGACTAACTAGCTGAAATTATTTTTCACAAACCCACTTTAGACCTAGAGCACACATAGTATGGCAACAAACAGCAGTATTACTGTCTACAGAGACGTAATATCAGCAAAAGATTGGATGTAGAAAACTTTGAGAAATTTGGGGTGACCATGCCAAAAAAGTGAATTTGTTCAAATAAATGTAATTCTGTGAAAGCTGAATGTATCTTCTTTACTAACAACCACTATAAATGGCATTGTGTAAAAGCTGAATATATCTTGTTTGGAGGTTCTTGTTCATTGTTGTTTGATTCTATGTTGCCTTCCCCCATGGGCCCTGCTCCTACTTCAATTACTCAAGCCAGTAATTCAATAACAATTTGCAGTACATTCTTCTCTTCCTTAACGTAGGAAGCTGGCTCTCTATTTAGGGGCCGATTCCGATCCGGGTCGGAAGGGCACCGAACGCGATCCGGCCGGAAAAACTACGAGCTGTACGCGTGTTTTCCGCCCGATACGAGCTACATGAAATTCACCGAGTCGTTTCCGGGTTCGAACCGCTCCGTACGTGTTGGTCGGAAGCTAACCGTGGCGTGCAATGGATGCAATTTGCAACCGAGCCAGTACGATGCACGCGTCGGACAGCCTGTGCGAGCCGGAGTGTCCGGCTCGCAAAAGCTCCCGGAGGCGGACTTCGGGGGTCCATGTCGGACCCCCTGACACCCGCAGCCCTACGACTCGGACACAGGGGGAGACCTATGGATCTCCCCAACACAGGCATGTACAGTGCGGAGGGCACAGACACATACCAACTGTAGGGGGCGCACTTGTTCAAGACGTACCCATTCAGTCAATGGGAGCCCATGTACGCGTCGTACGACTGGCTCCCATTGACTTCTATGGGAGTCCGACCGAACCGAGACCGACAGCATACGTGCGCATCGTACTCGCTCGGTCGGACTGTAGGGGTCCGGCTCGGTCGGAAAACACTCTGGATCTGACTCGGTCGGAGTGCTTTCCGACCCGGATCGGAATCGGACCCATAGTGTGATAAAATGGAGTACACTGTTCAGAGAGTCCAGTGGATCCCTTATTGATATACAGAGGGAAAAGTAGAAAATACAAATGCTCTATTTGTGGCAATGTGGGCGAGCAGTTAGACTTATCAGAGGGTAGTGCTAAGCATTTGTTGTACTCACAGAAGCAATAAATGAGACACCCACTCAAGAATAATTCTAAGATCAATTTGTAAGATTAACATACATTTTGTATATAATGTTTCAGACCAAGAACTTCATTCTAACATAAATACTTTTTAAGTTATGAATTTTCTAAAGTTCACAAAAGAAATCACTGTTGTAGGCAATTGAGCACAATAGAAGTCAATGGGAGAAAATAGGAAAAGCATAGGAAATCACACAGTCAGCTCTCGAGTAAGTAGCAAAACCAGGTCCAATGTTTCAGCAGCAGATGTTCAGGAACGTCCCAGATTCGAACGAGAGCAGGGTGCTGAAGTCATTGGTAGCAGGTGTGCTATGAAGAAGGGAGCCATCTGAAAACACACTGCACAGCTGGACTTAAAGGTAAATCCAGGGGGTCCCACTCAAGGGAGCAGGTTGCAAGGGCCTCAGGACCATGTGAGCACAGCTGGGTTGTTGTTACCCAGGCTGGGCGGACTGGTTGCAGAATAGATAGGGCAGCCAAGCATTGTGCATTGATATGGTCCTCAAGGTCAAGGTCAGGCAGGAGGCAGGGGTGATTCTGGGACATTTGAGCCACTCATGGAGCGGATCTCAGGGGTCTCGAATTCCCTCAAAGTGTGTCTGCGTCCTGTGTCGTTAAAGTCTGGATTGGACTCTTTCTTCTTGGTGTTCAGTGCAGGGGGTCCAGTACCCCTGGTATTGGCACAATATAGCTCTGGTAGGTCCTGGTGTCCTCTCACTTGCTGGGGGTACTGAACTGAACCATCGGATCGCACGTACCTCTTCTTACTTGGGTGCTGTATCAGAGTCGTTGATAGCAGCAGATCGGAAAATCGGACTTCGGGTTTGGGGCCTTGCAGGGGAGCAATAGGAAACTTTACCCCACACGCTTTTACAACTAGTGCCATTACCCCTCATTTTTTACTCCGCAAAATCTTTTACAATGCAGGGCTTTACAATGCAATCCATTGCAACGCATTTGCAAGTACAACGCAATTTACTATTCTAACTCCTCTGGAGGTTATTTTGGGGAATGCATTGTAATGGTTTGCAGTGTAAAGCCCTGCGTTGTAAAAGATTTAGGGGAGTAGAAAATGCGGGTAATGGCATGCGTTGTAAGGCATACATTGTGAAGGATGTTTCCATCAGGGGAGTAGCTCCTCTACTCTAAGGGAAATTCTCAGCAATTTGTCAAAGGATGGAAGAGTTCCTGGGTTTTTCAAGTCCTCACAGTTGCAGGACGAGACAGCTGTCCACAATGGTTGAGTCCTAGAAGCAGCCAGCAGGGTTTGGAGCCAATTTTCTGCAGTAGGAAGGTCAGCAGCTCTTCTTTATCGTTATCTTATTTGTGTCCATCGACTCTAAGATGCAAGGTCCAGGGATGCCACCTAAATACTAAATTCAGGGGCGTTAAAGGAGGAGACAGGTAGTAGGCAATGCGCTACCAACCTTTACCGGGCCACAGGTAGTCGAGAAGATTTGTTCAATACAGAGTGTATGTGTTACATGAATTATTGATTACACTGATGCAGATGTAGATACCCACATAAAATAAGATGCAGACTCCATTAGAGCTTACATCTAAAGAAAATGTACTGTACGTGTACAAGGGGACAGCATGCTTGGAAACCTAGTGTACAAAATGCAGAAGTTCAGCACAGCCTTTTATTTCTGTAAACGGCAATAAGGTATTTCGTTACATGTCCAGCAAAATCATAAGTTCAATAGAATTTCTTCGTAATTAAGAACCAACAAACCAAATGTTTATCACCAGGCAGGGCAGATTCCACACTTTTTACATACAGACATAATCAGAAGAAGCAGATAGTGCATTGCATCTGCAGGGTACAGGGTAGCAATGCTCATCATCCTTACATTGCCAGTGATTCGGAGAGGGGTTTTTCCAAGCATAATAAATGCTGTAACCAATCAGAGGTAGACACTTCACCTCACCTGTATATGGTATGATAACAGTGTCTGTTGCTGGGCTAGTGAGCTAATACATGTTGTAAGTAGTGTCCTTGAGCAAGTTGTCTGCAGATTAGTTATGTGTGATCTTTTAGGGCTTGTCATCATTGAATATCATGAAAAGTGACAAGACAAGATTGATTCCACATTAAAAAAAAACATGCGTCCACAACTTGGTGGGGGACAGATATGACCCTTCAGAGATGATGTGCATCTTCTTGTTTAGGTGCAGCATTGGATTTAATGAGGAGCAGGTGAGCGGTAAACAGGACTTCAGGGTTCAGTGCCTACAGGCTGCAGGGGAATAGCTCCTCTACTCCGAGGGAAGTTCTCTGCAAGTTGTCAAAGGCTGGAGGTGCTCCGGCTTCTTGCAGGCATCACAGTTGCAGGATGAGACAGCAGGCCATGATGGCTTAGTCCTAGATGCAGCTGGCAGGGTTTGCCACCAATTTTCTGCAGCATGTCATCGGTTCTCAGGTCAGCAGCTCTTCTTTGTCCTTATCTTCTTTGTGTCTGTCAAATCTAAGTTTCAAGGTCTAGGGATGCCACATAAATACTAACGTTAAGGGTGTTCAGGGGGGAGAAAGATAGTAGCCAATGGGCTACCTACCTTTAGGGGGTCTACACCTTCTAAGTGACCCCTTCCTGTTGAAAGGTCCACTCCCTTGCATTGAAAGGTTAATTCCTGCCATCCCAAGATGGAAGAATTGGAAACGTTGTGTCCAAATCACCAGCCCGACCTTAGAGGTGGTGCTGGCTGAATATGGGCACACATCCTAATTTAACTACATTCCCCACCTGTCCTCCCACCAAATGTGGAGCGGGAAAGGATGGTTTGCATCCTCCACTATCTGGAAATGCCTGGGTTGCATTTTAGAGGTGGCATCACCTTTGAATCTTACCGCTCTGGAAAGCTATCCTGGCCTGGAGGAGGTGTGAAACACCTCCGCCAAGAGCAGTCTTTGTTCCTGGCCTCTGAGAGCGCTGGCTCTTACCCCATAAGGTCAGAACACATCTGTTGGTGGTAGGCTGGCTAAGACTAGTCAGAGACCACACCAGTGGGTGGTAGGTTTTAGGGGGACCCTCTGAAAGACCTTTCTGAGTGTATTTATCAATACATCCATCACTGGCTTTAGTGAGGATGTATTAAGATGAGCTGTTTGGTACCAATCATCTTAGGGTGCCGTGAAGCCATCATGTACCTAGGAAATGACAAGTATCCAGCCCATGTACTGTCTTTGGCTTCCCTGTGCACTTACAGTATCTAAGAATGGACTTAGATATTGTAGGGTCACATCAGCTCATTCAGATATGTCCCCACATCGGATGTAGTGCACCCTGCCTTAGGGCTGTAAGGCCTGCAGGAGGGGTGACTTACCTATACCTTATGAAGTGTATGTGGGCATAGCACATAGGGATGTGTGCCATGTTAACTCTTCAGTTTTCTCTGCACCAAGACATGCAGCCTGCAATGGCAGTCTGAATGGTCCTGGGAAAAGTCTATGAGGTAGCACAATTTGTACTGCACCCCCAGAGGACCCTCTTCTGAACCCATGCCCTCGGTACCAAGGTTAACATTTACTAGGGACTTACAGGGGTGGCTTAGGTTGGGATAATCATGGTACAGTTTTAAGAAAGAGATATGACACTGGGGACCTGGTTAGCAGAGACCCAGTGCACTTACATTTAGAAATTACATCAGGCACAAATTGGGGGCTAACAGTGCCAAAAAGAGTCACTTTCCTACCCTCAAATTGTTAAATGCTCTTCAACTTGTTATCTTGCTTGATGTATCTTTCCCTGTACTTCTACCTCTCTTAGTTTAACTATGAAAATTATCTATGTATGGGTTTGCTCAAATATCCTATTCATTGGATACAGGTCATTCAAAAACAGCACCATTTCTGCTTTTTAAACTTTAATCCCTGACCCATTTCTGAATAGCTTTGTTCACTGCATTGGTTTCCAGTACAGAAGATAATTCTATGAGGAGCCTTCTTTATCTGTTATAAATTTGAGTCTGGACCTCAATTCTTGAGCTCTTGATTTTCATTTTGCTTGCCAGATGACCTAGTTAGATATAGATAATCTCACTTAGTACCAATATCATGTATCAAGCAAGGTAGGATAGACAGATGTATTTAAATATATCTTTATTGGCATTTGCATAGAATTGTACAGACAGCATACAAGAGCCAGAGTCAATACATGATATATCAATCGGACCATATCAGAGTACACCCCCTATTCTTCTCCAATTCCACTGTCAATAAAGAATGAATAGTTACATAAGATGTTTTCCAAATAATTCCTGATTTCAATAAGCTTATATTTTTACCCTGTTCTTAGTGGACTTCAAATTGTGTATGATAGTATAATAGTAAGTCCCGACACAATCCAACACTTCTTAGAGTAATACTAAGAGCTACTCATATTTTGACAATTGGGAGTTGTAATTGCATTCTCAAAAAAATGCCTAAAATAATGGACATACTGGTTAATAAAAACAAAACGGCATAAAGGAAACAAAAACCAAAAGACAATGTTGTCTAGATGGTCAAGTATTAAGAAATTGTACTGGGACCTGTTCTAATCAGAGTGGCTCCGAGGGTCACAAAAACATTCACTTCAGTTTGTTGGGGTCAGGGGAAGAAGGGAGGCACCACAGTTATTTTTCGTCCCATTCAAACAGTGTCTTATTAGATAAGTATACCACGTCAGGGGGATTCTGCGATGTTTTCATCTTGCTGTGTTCCATCTGCATTTGTAGCAGCACCGTCACTCCTGTTATCCCAGGCCCTCTAATGGGGACACCTTACCCCTGGTACATCATCTCTAATCAATGCTCTTTCTTCAGCCCTGGCCCATATATGTCAATATCCTGTTCCCATGACTCACTGTTTGACTAGCCCTAGCCATCCATCCCATTGCTATATGTCGTCTTGCAAGACCAAGGCCAGGTCCACAATCCTAGTACCGACCTTGCGTGCGTTGGGTCTAGGGAACAAACCTAGTAGGCAAACATCTACTGTACAGGGGAGCGAACAAGCTATCACTCAATTAATTGTGGCAATTACAGCATTCTAGAAGTCCTGTAACCTTTGGCAGCTCCATGCCATGTGTGCAAACTAAGCCTGGGCAGTGAACCCCGCTCCGTTCGCGGAGTTTGCAGACTTTTCCGCACCAGAGCACACAGAGTTCCGCAAAACTCTGCATAGCGGAGCAGAATTTTTCCTCGTGCTCAACAACATCAAGTTGGAGAGCTAGGAATATCCATCTCCCGGTGAGATTTCTCAACGCGGATGGTCAGATTTCTCAAAGCGAGAGGTCACGTATGGTCGCAACCACTCGATTTGAGAAACCTTCCTCTCACATTGAGAAAGCTTCCGCTCATGTAGAAAATCTACTTGAGTGGCAAAAAAAGAAGCAGCGACCTCTTGTGCTGTGCATGGTGCCATTCACACAGATTTTACAGTGCAGGACAAACACCCGGTGCTGACAATCAACATGAACTGCATGACCAAGCGCACTCCAACGCTTATGGAACTACGCTTAGTGCTGCAAAGTTTTTGAGTCACTTTGAGGAACTGCACAAACTCTGCCCAAGCCTAGTGCAAACCCATACTTCTGGCTCCCCACACCTAGGCCAAGTCCTCAAATTTCCTCCATACATAGTATGCAGTATATGGGGGGCGAATAAGTCATGTGTAAATAATTGAATTGGATGAATTTAAATGTACTATTCCTAGAAATACGATTTGGGCTGCCCCTAGTTTTTCCCCATTCTGTGTCCATCAACTCTCTGCCTAGCAATGTTTCCTACCTCTCCCAAGTCTTAAGCAGTTTTGCAAGTTGCTCTTTATAGCACCACTTCACAAGATGACAGGCAAAGCCCAGGGTCACAGGTGTCTGAAGGACTATATGGGTTTCCGACTCCCATCTGCTCCCAGGCCACAGTTCCCCAAACATTCTCACCAGAGCATGATAATTAAAGAACTGGCAGGGGGTGGCAATAAGCTCACCCAGTTGGAAACAATCACTCACCGTAATGATGCCGGCTGGTGTCCATTTAGATAATTGTTGTCCTGCAAGTGAGGATGGAGATCCGCATACAGTAGCATTATCAGTGGTAGATCTGGAGCATAGAGAGGACTCCTTAACCTGCAGTGCCACTCTCAACAGGTTCCCCGGCATGGGAATAACCACTTTTGGATTAAGGATTTTCACCAGCAAAAGCCCATGGTTATCAACACACCTAATGGGACCTAGCATTCCAAGGTTCTTATCATCTAACTACTCTGCCAACCACTGAAGCTGGGCGGCTAAATAGTATCACTCAAAATCAGGGGGACCCAAGCCACCATCCTCCGGTGCTCTCCGAAGTACTGCCAGGGAGACTCTATCATATTAAGTCTCAGAGTAAGGAAACAAATTTGTTGAACCAAGAGCGTGATGTCACAACACGAGAGTCACAACGAAATATAAGAGTCTGCGGAGCATAATCATCTTGGACAAGGTGATGCGCACTATCACTGGCAATTTTAGAGATTGCTAGAATTGTACACAGTCTTAAATGATCGTGTCACTGGTCCCAAATTACCTTTCTGAAGATCATCCAAGGCATGGAATACCTGGATTCCCAAAAGTCTATAGGACTGAGATGACCAGGTGAACCCTAATGGCATATCAGATGGCTGTCACTTCCCTGTTTTCAATGGGAAAAGATGAGTCTTTGACTTGTTGACTCAAAGGCCCACTAGAAGGCGAAAATTCATTTAATAATGTCAAGGCACAGGCAACTCTCAGATGACCATCAACTAGGTATAATAATAAGTCATTAGGATATAGGGGATATAATAAGTTCTTTGCTCTCCAAGACCACCATGACCTGCACCCCTCTGTCGGAAAATCTCTGCCAAGGGATTAATGAACAAAGCAAACAAAAGGGGAGACAATGGGCACCCATGTCTAGTGCCGCGATGTACAACGTATGAAGCCGAGATGACAACACGTGTCCGAACCCTTGCCGTAGGGTTAGTGTATAAAAGATACACCTATTGGACCTAGCCATCTCCTAATACCATACGCTTCATAACTGCATGCAGGAATTCCGATCGTATTGAATCAAAGACCTTCTCCAGTTCTAATGACATGACTAAAGCATTCTGGTAGAGGCCAATATCCTGGTGGTGGAGGATATAACATAATCAGTGGCGGTCGCAAAGTTGGATCTCTCCAGAATAAATCCATTCTGGTCTTCGTGTATGAGACCTGGAATTAGGGGAAGCAATCTCATGGCTAGTATTTTACTGAGAATCGTAAAATCTACATTTAACATAGAAAGGGGACAAAATTCAGATGGCTATGTGGCTGATGACTTTGTCTTTGGAGGGGGCAACAAGGACATCCCTAGATGAAGTCACCAACAACCTCAAGCAATGACTCAGCATACAATTCCCCTAATCTAGGGACCAGGGCAGGTGCAAATGTAGAATGAAACTCAAGTGGCAATCCATTTGGACCAGGGTTTTTTCCAGCAGCCATCGCTTTGATGGCCAATTGTATTTCTTGTACCATCACTGGCCCCACCAGTTCCTTCCCTAAGATCGTATCAAGAGTATGCGATGGCAATGGTGCCAGGAACTTCATCAAGCTCCCTGGTAAAATTGCATCAGGTTGTTTGTAGAGGGTTTCTTAGTAGCTACAGAAGGTTGTGTTAATGGCCCCGGTCAAGTAAAGTAAGATCAGATAATAATGGCATTCTCCTATACTCCGGGCACACCAACCATGGCAGGAGCCTGCTAGATCACCCCCATCTCATTTACTCTTGCAAGGTAATCTCATACATCAAGGCACGGAAGATGTTCTAAGGCAGCATTATATCAACCCTTCATTTATGTGAATTGTGTTTGAGTGGTGTTCTCAGAGCCCAACCTATTACCTAGATCACGTAAGCTGTGTTCTAGAGTAGAAAGTTCTATATTGAGTCCTTGCTTAACCCCAACAGTTTGCCCCATGCAATGGCCCCTCAACAACACTTTAAAGGGGTCCCATTCAACAAATGGATCAGTAGCTGTGCTGTGATTAAAATTAAAATATTCAGAGATGGCCACCCACAGGGAATCCCAAAACCATGCATCTTCAAGGAAATATGGATTAAGGCACCATGTGGGAATCACTGTGGATTTGGCAATGGGAAAAAATGTCAACAGCAATGCTCTATAATCTGATACCATGTGCTCTAGATACTCAGTATGAATCACACTTGGGCTAAGAGAGGTCGAGCAAATAAACATATCTAGGCATGCGTGCAGTCTATAAAATTGTGAATAATTAGAATAATTTCACATGTGCTTGTGTTGCACCCTCCTAATATCTGTGAGGCCCAACGCCCCATACGGTCTCGGACACCCTTCGAAGTTTTGGATGTCAGCGCCCCATGCAGAGGAGATATGGACCTGTCTAATTGAACATCAGCAACACAGTCAAAATAGCCCCCTAAAAAGAGGTCCTCTGCTATGATAGAGTACAAGGGTATGGATAGTGCCTTAAGGAAAGGGATCTGATCTGGTTTGGGGTGTATACAATCCCCTGCATAACCTCCCTTCCCAGCAGCCTGATATTTACCAAAACATAGCAGACCCCTGGGTCAATAATAGAGTGGGTTGCTTCAAAAGGGGTTCCTGCACAAATCCATAGCAATGCCCCCTGGGAATCAGCAGAATAAGAGGTCGCCTAAAGTTGGTCTTGCCACTTACACCGCAGGCGGATGGCTTCCTTTGAAGTAAAATGAGACTCCTGTAACATCACGATTTGGGCTTCTCAGTGAAGAATATATTGGTGAATACTATGTTGTTTGGAGGCAGACCCCTTTCCTCTTACATTCCAGGACAATCATTTTATGTTACTGTGAATGTCTCTCATGGTTGACATCAATACAAGAACTCTTGTTTTATCACCTCCCAGCCTCCCTGTGCATCCCCCAGCAATATCAAAACTACCTATGATCCCTAGGACTAAAAAAGACATTCCAAACTACAAACTCTCACTCCCAAGGGCAGTCCAGCAATGGCTGGCTGTCCAAACCTGTGAAAAAACAACATTGTTAAGTGAATGCCACCTTCCGGTTCCTAGAAGGGACAATCTGAGTGAGGGTAGGCAAGGTAGCACACGAGCCCAAGTACTCGCGGCCCATCCTTGGTAGTAAAACAAGCCAACCCCAGGACACCCATGCAGCACCCATCCCACACACCATCCACTGTCGAGACCCAACCAAATATGTAGAAAGCAGGCAATGGCTCTCTACTTCCGGGTTCAGACTTTTGTTCACAATCCCACACCATAGGCAATAATAACAAGTAGGAAAGGCATCAAATTATATCATCTACAGACTGTGGCATTATAACTGGGATCCCTCTGCCTCCAAGGTACTAGCTCTCTGAGTCAAAAGCTGCTGAGCAATGATCAGAGGAGATATCAATGCTAGCCTCAGTCTTTTGCGAGGATATTATTTCAGCTACAGCCAGCAGTGCCACTTTGCGCTCGTGTTTTGTTTGTGAGGAGGAAGGCCTCCAAGGAGTGGACCCCCTGGTGGGCCTCTTAAGCTGTCTCCTGGTTCTCCACCCAGGGGTCCTGGATTTCCCCCTGGGACCTGCAAGAGGAGCACCTGCATTGTATGATTCCAACCATGTCCACACCTCATCTGGAGTTTCACAAAAGTATGCATTGCCATCCAGTATAATATGGAGTTTGGCAGGGAACATCAGCAAATATTGTGTGTCCTCTTCAAGGAGAGCTTTTTTGGCCTCTTCACAGGACGTACGATGTAGCTGCATCTTGTCTGTAAAGTCTGGGAACACTTGCACCTTACTATTTTCAACTGTAAATGAAACATTGGTGCAAGCTCTCTGTTAAACAATGTATTGATCCCCATAATGAAGTAATCTGGCTACCACCAGTCTAGGTGGTCTTTCTGGCGCTAGAGGGTGCACTGGCACTTGGGTCCTCTCCAGGGCAAAGAATTTCATGCGGTGGGCAGGTGCAACTGTTTCAATAAGCCAATTTTCTAGGAAAGAGACCATGTCTGGTCCTTCAACCCCCTCAGGAAGTTCAATCGCTTGAATGATGTTGCGGCAATTCCGTCCCTCTGCATCTTCAGCTCGACATTCCAGGGTGACAACTTTGGTAGTGAGATCTTCTACTTTGCTGTCTGTTGATTGTTGCTTCAGGAGGAGTTCCCCCAGGGACTGCACAATAGTGTTGACTTGGTCCACTAATTTATGGTGTTCTGCCTGCAGTAGGCCCAGTCCTACAGAAACTGCACCAATGTCCTGTTGGAGCATGACCTTAGTGTATGCAATAGTAGCCAAGACTCTGTCCAGATGAGAGTGGATCGAGGCATCAGGTTATAATGTTCATTTTAGAGCATTGCATTGTGCTGCCCCCTTAGTGCTGACTTACTGAATATGGTTTTAGTAGAAAATCTGTATTTTATGTGTGGTCTCCCCAGATTTTTCACTTTTGGTTAGACACAATTCTTGCTAGCATTGCAACTCTGTAAACGTTATCCCAGATAAACAGAAGTAAAGTGCTTGTTCCCCCGATTTTAACATGGTTTAATAGGCTTATTTCCAATTGGCACATTTTTTTTTTTTTTAACAACACATTTTATTTGGTCATTTTGCAAAACAACAAGCAGTGATCTTGTATTAGCTCGTTGAAGTAGTCGGACAATATGCACGTCTATAACCATTTCCATAAAAGCAATCAATCCCTGCGGAACATGCAGGTAAAATAAAAATGTAAACGATATGCAGACAGTGGGCGAGTATCTGAATACAGCACATAATACAGCAGGTATGTAAAGCCCAGACCAGTGAAACAGCAGAATCCAATTGGTACATTTAACTTGTTTGCAAGTACCTAGAATATGGTGTAGAAAGTCCACACAGGGATTAGAAGTTAAATTACATTTGTGGACTTCAGAATATTTGCGTAATGCACTACAGTGGCAGTGCAAACATGGCTGCAGGCCTATGCTGTTTAGAGTGGCTTCACGGTGCAAAACCTGCAGTGTGACTTTAAAAAAAAAAAAATTAAATTTTTTCATTTGAACAACAGAGTAGTAGGACAGCGATTGCACATACATAACACATGGCGTCATCTAAATTACACGTAATAAACAGTAATAATATTTATCTGATTAGTGGCACGACCAATACTATATTATAACCATAAGACAAACAGAGAAAGTGAATATTGAGAGTGCAACATTCCGAACTTCTACCCTAAAAGATATAGACTAGCATACCGTGCTTAAATTAGATAAAGACAAGAGCTATTTAAAGTACATAATGCAAAAAGCAGCAGTTCGTTATTAAGCGAGCTAGCATTAAAGCCTTATGTACACCAAGTAGACCTTCGACTGATTAGCAGCAGTTCTTAAATAAAGTGCTTAATATTTAGGCCTTAAAAAAAACAGCCTGGAAGTATCATAACTCTTGTATTTCATAAATAGAGAAGCATAAAACTGTTTAAAGTGCATAGTGCTAATAGCAGCAGCTCTTAGATAAAATGTCATCCAAAAGCTTTTTAAAGTGCAAAATGCAGAATAGCAGCAGTTCTTAAATAAAGTGCATGATATTGAGCTCTGTTTTAAACGCCTTGCTCCTCTACTATCTCAAGCGTAATACTAACATACATAATCTGTCCTGCCTTATTTGAATATGGGAGGGTTGGGGACTCTGGAATACCTTGCCTTTATGATCCTTCTGCTTCCCTCTCAGCCTGCTCGGAGTACTCCTGCCAAATAGCTCTAAATCTTTTGGTTGCTCCTACCCGTCTCGCATAGGCCTCCTCAAACTTAAAAGTTCTGTTCATTTTATTAAGCCAGTGGTCAATCCTGGGTTGCTTATCTGTTTACCAATTTTGTAGGACTAGTGATCTTGCGACAGCTATGGCATTAATATGAAATACTGCTGGTGTTTAGTTAACCCTTTCACCTCCCCTGAAGTGCCAAATAAAACCAGCATAACCGATGGTTGAATTCTCAGAGACAGAGATGAGGAGATCTTAGTAAAAACCACAACCAAAAAAAGTCGTAGCTTATTGCATTCAGAGAAAATATGTACCCATCCGCCCTCATCCTGGATATTACAGCTAAAGCATCAGTTTGGGTTTGTTGGAAACATCTTATGCAATTTCAGGGGGGTATAGTAGGCAAGCCATCTAGATAAACAATTCATCCTCTTGTAATTAGCCCCTCTAAGTGCTTTTTTTGCTAACTCATTGAGTTGTTGCCATTCCCTTATATTGAACTTACAACCAGTCTCTGAATAGATTTTTTGACGTTCTATTGTCAGAATCTCTTTTGAATGGGCATTTTGATGCAATAGCCGGTACCAGCCTCCTACCCCCAACATTTTATTCACCATTTGCCTGGCGATTTGCCCTGGCATCTTATTCAATGTTACATAATTGATTTTAAGAAAGTTAAATAACTGATAAAAGCTCAGAGGGAGGGCTGTTGTTAAAGAATTAGCTTGTAATCAGACTGTTTCCCAAGTTATTAAAGTCTCATGATTAAAGAAATTGCCAAGCCGACTAAAGCCTAGTTCTTGCCACTGTTGATAAAGGCCTCTAGATAATCTAAGACCACCTACTGCACAGTCCTCTATAGGAGTAAAAGCATGAAATAGTGGTATATCTCGTTATTTAAAAAAAAAAATGCTGCATTCTTTCTACTAATGTTAAGATCACTTTGTATCTGGTCCTTTTGGGCAATTTTGCCAGCCGTAAGAAATTCGGGAGCCTTATTGCACTCTCTTTCAGCATCTGTACCAAAATAAAATTATCAAATACTGAATTTTCGGCACCCAATTGTGAAAACAAATTTACTAATAATGCCTGGTAATATGTTGGAAAATGTGGTAAAGCTAAACCTCCTGAAGCTACATCCAATTGTAGTGTGGCAAATTTCACTCAGGGATGTTTGTTATTCTAGACAAATTTCCGAATTATTTGATCTAATTCCTTAAAATAAGAACTCGGAATTTTCAGAGGAAGATTGCTCAAAAGAAACAAAAACAGTGGAAGTATCAACATCTTAATCATCGAGATCTGTCATATTAGTGATAGATTAAGCAGAATCCATTTATCCAATACATTTTTCACTTTTGTGAGCATTCTGTTATAGTTCAAGGGGAACAGTTGACTAAAATCCTGTGTAACGTATATCCCCAAATATCTAATTGGATGTGGTGGTCTTATGGCGATGGATGCGGGAATATCCGCTGAAGTGGAGTTAAATAAAAGGATTTCGGTTTTTGCTTGATTTACTTTATACCCCCCACCTGCGTGAATTTCTGTATCTCATCTAGTGTGTTTTGTACATTGGAATCCCCAGCCTTAAGATATAAAATATTATCATCTGCATAGAGTTTGACTTTTGCCATCCCCTGGTCGGAGGCAGAATCATCAAACTCTTCCGTATCTTAACAGCTAAAGGTTCAAAAATAAAGAAAACAAAAGGGGGGATAGAGGACAACCTTGGCGTGTACCTCGCTTGATTTTTACCCTACCAGCCTCTTCTCTATTTACGACAACTTTGGCTTCCGCACAACTATAAAATTCTTTTAACATTCGTAAAAAATGTGACGGAAACCCAAATGTATCCAAAATAAGGCATCCACCATCATGATCACTGCATCCATCTTATTAGTGGAGAAATGGTCAATGTCTAGTGTTAAAAAATATGTGTTAACTGCCATCAATCGCCCCGGGATAAAACCATTTTGGTCCTCAAGTACCACCTGTTGTATACATGGGACTATTCTTTTTGCCCAGATATTCATAAATAATTTGTAATCCGTATTTAATAAACTAATTGGGCGGTAGGAGTTTGGATCACAGGGATCTTTATCTTTTTTAAGAAAAATCACTAAAATTGATTCCTTAAAACTTTTCAGGATATCCAAACCCTCCTTTATCTGGTTAAATAAGTTTCCCAGAAAAGGAAGAATTTCTTCCTGAAATACCTTTAAAACTTCCACTGGGATTCCATCTGCACCACTCGCCTTAGTATTGGGCATAATTTTTAACACTGCTAAAATTTTTATAGTCCCAATCGCGCTCTTCAATATTTCAGAGGCATGTGAGGGTATCTGGGGTAACTCCAAAAATTCAAAATAGCCCATCAAATCTGCTACTTCTACCCCCTGCGTTTATGGATAGATTTGGTTAAAATGTGAAAGAAATACCTCAGAAATAACTTCTTTAGCATCAACTAATATACCAGTTGAGGGTTTCTTAATTTGGGCAATTATTTGAGTTGCTTTCTGATTAATGGTAGACCAAGCCAAAAATCTCCCAATCTGTTTACTTTCTTCATAAAGTTTCGTTGATAAGCCCCACTCCCTGATATTTCTTCCAATAAAAAAATCCTTCAACTGTTCCTTTGCTTTAACTACTTCCTGCTGATGTGTTCTAAAAGGGGACTCAGTAGTATTTTTTAAATCGACATTTCATCTTGCTTTCTCTGCTTCTGTCTGTAATCTTTGAATCTTTTCTTTTCTTCGTTTATTTATTCTAGCCTTATATGATATTGTGTGACCTCTGAAGGTCGCATTAAATGCCTCCCATACCATAAAAATGGATGCAGAATGTTCATTGCGCTGAAAAAACTCCTTTATAAATACTTTGGTTTCTGTCATCCAGGTAGAATCTTGTAGTAAGTATTTATCGAATTGCCATCTAGGCCTGTTTTTCGGAGTAATTATTATCCTTAATATAAATGAGACAAAGGAGTGGGCTGAAAAATAGTTGGAAAGTATTTCTGTGAATCCGTTAGCAAACAATTTATCTACCAAGAAAAAATCCAGTCGAGATGCTGATCTAAATCTAGCTGAATAGCAGGTATTCTGCTGAAGTCCGGGATGTCCCAACCTCCAGGGGTCTAATAAAGAAAAATCTTCTGTTAATCTACTTATTAATTTTGTGGTTTTGAGCTTTAACTGACGCTTCGCCCTATTTGATGTACTGAATATCAAATTCTGGATAAAGTTAAAGTCCCCACCCAAAATTAGTATACCTTCCATTTGTGCTATTAACTGATAAATTTGCTCTAAGGCCACCGTATCGTCGTCTATTGTGCCGTAATAATTAACCAGGTTCAAGACTGTTTCGTCTAACTTTACTTTTACCCAGATCCATCTCCCTTTACCATCCCGTCGTACCTCTTTAACCTGCCAATCTAGTGAATTAGAGAATAAAATTCCTACAACTCTTACCGCTAGATTAGCTGATGAAAAATAAGCTTGCGTATATTTCTTAGGAAGGGATATTTTCGGGGTATCAGACCTAAAGTGAGTTTCCTGTAGAAATATAATTTCAGGGGAAAGAGAATTAATTCAATTTAAACAAGCCGAACTTTTTCGTGGATTCAATAATCCATTAACATTACATGTAACTATTTTTATATTCTGCAATTTTGGTTCCATTTTTGATTCCATTCTAGGTTTCCTCCTAACTCACTGAAGGATATTTTCATCACCAGATCCATCCTGCCTTTTGTTACATCCCTCAGGTGGATATCTCCTAGGTAATTCTGGTGCCACAATACCCTTGTCCAAATGACTGTACTGCTTTCTTGTTCATTTTTTCCCATGCTAAACCCTTGCAACCTCCCACCCAGAACTTCCACCCCAAAACTCCCAGCAAAGGGGGAATTGCCCACCATACCCCCTGCCTTCCCCAGGGGCTGCCCCCCAACTGGGTGCCATTTTTTTGCACCCTTTAGTGACCCTAGCCCCACCACCGCTCTTACTAGAATCTAGAAACTAGCTATAGAAGAAAGAAAGCTTAACTAACAATATCCTGTAATCGCTATTTGCTCACAGTGATTTTCTGTAGAAGCTTCTGAGCCTCTTCTAAATTTGCGAACATATGGAATTTGCCTTGCACAAGTACACGTAATTTGGACTGTTGAGCTATAGACGCCTGAGCTTCTTGTGCTCGTAGCCCTCCTGAGATCCTTGGGAGATTAGAATTATACTTCTGTGGTTTCTTGGGCACCATGAAAAATGTTTGAAAACTTTTGCTCCAGAGTGGTAATGAGAGGGGATTTACCACTAAATGTATCTGATCAGCAGTTCAACGCCATCAGATTACATTTCAGCTCTGTCCATCATGGAGACCTCCTCACTAGCAAAAAAAGAATAAGGTTGCTTCCTGTGTTGAGACTTCCAAAAAACTCAAACAAAATGTAAATGTTCCAGAAGGTTAGTGAGACCAATACCTTTTCCACGTGGTTACAGTTTCAGCTTTGACCAGCATGGAGAGGATTTTCAATTTACAAAAAGGGGAAACATTCCCTTTTGAATTAGGACTTAGATTTTTTGTATAACTTGGACTTCCATAATATTAAGAGGGCCAAATCTAACTGTCGTATCAGATCTGGGCTCTATCACGGTCAACCTTAAATCATGCCTAGGTCCCAGCCTACTGTGACCATTAACACCATTATCTCTTTTCACTTTTGGGCAATATTTGTACTTCTCTTATATGATTTTCGGTCATTTTGGTGTAATTTTGTTCGGTAAATATTTATCTATCGCTATGATTCAGTGTGGGAATTTTTATTGTTTGGGGTTTTTACTTTATTACAGTTTTTTACTGCATGAATAGTTCATCAATACGCCTTTCTGTTCTGTGTCATACCTACTAGGGAGTTGATTTCAGGTAAATTTCATGACTTTGAGAGTTCACCTTGACAAGAGTTGTGATTATTCCTTGAGATGGGCAATCACCCATGCTAAATAATCCAAATTCTAATAAGTTTAGTAATGCTGCTACAGAGCATGGAATAAATTACTTTGGTATTACACTGTTAAATTACAGACCAATATTCATGTGGAATCCTGATGTGAACATTTTTGAAAAATATAATAAGGCTTGAACAAATCATTGCAAAAAGAACAATTGATGCACGGAATTCAGGACATTGTCGTACATTCACCCCAGAACATAGACCTGGGCCTAAATCCATCGTTTTTTTGCTCACCATGCCTTTCCAGTTTGGACCCAGCCATATGCAAATCAGTCTTGACCCTGCGCCCAATGGGAACAGTCCAGCCCAAACTGCCAGGCCAGGTCCTCCCTGGACTGTAAACAAGCATCCTAGGACCGGTTTCAGGGTTTCACCCCTCATCAGCCAGGATAGCTTGACTGCAGTTGCATGGAGAGCACGGGACCCACGTTTGGGCATACCCGTCCGACTTTATACCTGATTTGGGTTATAACGCCGAGACATGGCGGGATCGCCGGGAAAAGGGGCATATCACAGCCCTCGCTCCTCCACCCCACTTACAAGGGCGTACTGTATCCCGCAATCTGTGCACATTAGTTCTGAAGACCTTCATGTCAATGTAATTGTTCCGAAATACGCTCGTCATTATCCCAAAGTGGGGGACATACTTAATAGTGCACGTACCTTCAGTGGGAGATTGGATACATCCCATACTTACCATTGAATGCTGGATACATCCTTCCTTATTCTACTTTTCCTGGTGTGGATATTATCAATGACAGATCAGATACCGACATAACCGAAATTTAAGGGTCTCCCAATTTTGTTTTTTGAGCGGCATTTCAATATTACGCGTTGGGCAATCCAAATCCTTTGGGTCGACATTCATGCATGTATAAGCCTTGAAGAAGTTACAATAATAACGAAACATGTGTTGGCTGTTTTCATCGTTGCCAACAGGGAGTATTCAAGAATGGGACTTCCATGTGATAATCTGCAACAATAGCATCTTATTTGTAACAATATATGTTTCTCTTTTGGATTGCATTGTACCAAACGGTGTATTATAGTTTGAGTGAAACATCGTCACTTGAAATTAAATAGAGTTTTGTATAATTGATTCCTGGGACTGGTTTCCTGTGAGCTACTACACTGTTTTTTTAATTAGAAATATGTTTCACTATGCATGAATAGAAATGTAATTTCTGAGAGTGCCAAGGTACATCTGTTTTGTTAAGCTTAGCACAGGAGTTCGGCCGAACTTCCGTTTGGTGACATCCATGGCAGTGGGGTGTTTTTGTATTGTTACCTTGAGTGGCACCAACACTGATAACCTATTACAGATAAATTTAAAAACACATTGCTTGGAATTGATGTGCTACTCTATATACCACCACTGCTTTTTGTATACATAGTCCAGCCCGAACTGCCATGCCCGGTCTTACTTGGACTGGAAACAAGCATCCTAGGACCGGTTTCAGGGTTTCACCCCTCATCTGTCAGGATAGCTTGACTCCAGTGGCATGGAGAGCATGGGACCCACGTCTGGGCATACCCGTCCCACTTGGGGTGACAAATGCTAAAAGAACCATTGATGGACAGAAAGCAGACCATACCCAGTAACCGGTCCCAGGATGCTTGTTTCCAGTGCAGGGAAGACCTGGCTTGGCAGTTCGGGCTGGACTGTTCCCATGAGGCACAGGGTAAAGACTGATTTGCATATAGCTGGGTCTGAAATGAGGTGGCAAAGTGAGCTAAAGATTGATAATGGATTCAACCCAGATCTGTGACAGGGGGGTGAGTGCCTGAAAGGTTTTAACGCTCTGTCCATCATCTCCTTGTGTTTGCTTTGAACAAATCATTCCCATCCTTATTATCTTTCCCAAACAGGATTTAGAAAGGAAATGTTTGGCCTTTCCAATGTAAGAATAAGGTTAGATCATATGGATTTTAAAGGGTCAGATGAGAGCCCCCCACAAGTTGTCTACATACATGCAGAAAAATATTTTGACAGATGTTGAAAATATTTGATTTCCCATCTTATCTAATTACTGGTATACTAGTATACAAAGCATTCCCAGTGCCCTGGATATATACCTGGTAACTTGGCCACTGGAGTTATTGATAGGCCTGGGCGGTAAATTCCGTTCCGCTCGCGGAATTCATGGAATTTGGGTAATTTTGTGTTCCGTGGAGAACACGGAATTGCCCAAAATTCTGCGTTCCACGACTTTGCGGAATTTTTTGCTTGTTCGCGTTCTCAAAATGCGTGTTTGCGAGATATTCCCCACCAGCATGCAAACAGCGATCGCGAACAGGAAAAAAGCATTGAGAACAAGCAATTCCGCATGTTTGTGGAATTTCTGCGTGTTCGCGGATAATTTTTACCGTTTCACGGAGCTTTGCATAGCGTGACTACGCACATTCCGCCCACCCCTAGTTATTGATACAGGTGTACTGGTAACTCCAGAGGTGCACTGTTGGTGGGGATTACAGGTGGGATCTTGAGAATCAGAAATTAATGTGACATTCAGGAATACTGAGCTCAATTCTCCTAAAAAAATCTCATTCTCCCCTGGAGTTTAACTCAGACATTCAGACATTTTGACTGCATCAACAGCTGAAGACTCCAATTAAAACTTTGAATCTTATATTTGTAATGGGGTAAACTCCTAGTTTACCTAAATAAATTTGGTCTCAATATTCAAGATCATCTTTGACAGATTCTAATAGATTATTAATTATTAGTGGAAAATTCTCCATCAAACGTTGATCTTCTCAACAAATGCCGATCTTCCAGAAATATTTCTTTACAGTACCTATACACAAATCGGGTCTCATAGAGAGGGACACTTGTTGAGAGTGTAAAAGGGAATCATGATATCTTTGATGTCTGTCCTTTTTGACCTTTTGGAAGCAGGCCTATGCACGTATGAACCATATACTTTATACAGAAATTAAGTATAGTCTTTCCTTAGAGCTTTGTTACACTAGGGGGTTTATTTTGGGCTCTTATGCACACTCTACTAAAAAAGAAGCAAGGGTATGAATGAATGAATGAATTTATTTATAAAGCGCTACATCCACTCCAAGGAGCATCCTGGCGCAATCAGACCATAAGCAAAAGATAAAGCAATAACGAAAAGGATAAGGAGAGAAATATAGCAGGGAGAACACGGTACTATCATTGATGGAAAAAATCCACGTTTTTAGAAGCTTTCTGAAAAGGCATTCTGATTGAGCTAGTCTCAACTGAGCCGGCAAACTGTTCCAGGCTTTAGTACCCAGAACCGCCAAGGTTTTTCCACCTTTTGTTTTTAGTCAATAACGAGGAACTGGTTATCGACTGACAACCTAGGCCAGGCGTAGCCAAAAGTAAAAATTATTTATGGATTACACCCTTTTAAAAGCAAAGTTCACTTCAAAAAGCTCAAAGATAATCAGAGATCACATAATACAAGCTTGCATATCAGCAAAAGAAACTCGCACATCGCCCCAAATTGAGATTGCCATGAATTATTAGTTACTTCAGTTGTAATAATCTATGCTTGTTCACTACAAACACAACACCAAGATAAAATGACACAACCCATTAACTGTAACTGAATGGAGAATATCGATGTGATATGGTAGCTATTGGACAGAAGTATGTTAGACAAACCCCCTTAATGATGAAACTAAGAATAAGACATTGCAGAAGTGTCTGAAAATTCCACACAGACAACACCCTTGTGGCCCAACCCTGCATAGAACTCAAATCCACTCCTGAGCACATGTTTTGGGAAGTTGTTCAATAGATATGTTTCCCCCTTCGGAGAGACAATGTAGTTACACTCATTAATCATGAGAATTCAGGTGGATTGCAAAACGTTGTGCAGTAACAAATGGCCTTAATGAAAATGTAGGGTGAACTAACTGTTATCTTTACCCTTGATTCCAACGGCACTTGGTTTTGTTCTGTCACCCCTAACATTTCAGGGACATCTTGGTTGATGATTCCGAAATATAGTCCACTTTGGCATATTTGGCTTAACATATCACGTTTACCATTTATATCCATCATGGTTGAAAGTGGAATATAATGCATATTGTATTTGAACATGTTTTCTGTCCTTTTTAAAAATCATTTGAAGAGATATTGTAATACCGAAGTGTGTCTTGAAAGATAAATGAATAGTTTGAACTAGGTTCTTCCAGAGATAAATTGACAGGTTGTACTCTTTTGTTCCTGACTTGACAAAATCTTATTATGGCTAGTTGCGACCAAAGAAAGCATGACAAGCCATCATAGTAGTATTTTTATATGATTATGACTGCTTCCTTAGAGCCACCCTATTTGACAAACCAGGACTTGCTACCCTCAAATGTTTCATGTGTCAATGTGCTTACCTTGCATATGGAAATACATTATTCTCCATCCAGTACCACAGGGAGAAGCACAGTGTACTGTAAATCATTTTTACTAAGTGCCTTATGATTGAGCCTGATTCCTACCTATATGATGTTTCCACCTGTGTTTGCACTGACACTGGTATGAAATTTGAAAGGACCTTTTTGGACCAAAGTTCCCTTTCCTTATTTTCCATACAGATTGAGTGAGGTTGGGACGTAAGCCCTGATTACAGGCGAACACTACTGATGTAACAGTAGATTTGCATGCAAATTTACTGTTTTCATGCTTTAAATCAGCCCCAGTACAGTCCAATTATGACTTCGACCCTGTGAATGGGAAATTACCAATTTTTCTAGTCATAAAACTACACGAATCCCCAGCTCCATTAGGCTTAATGTATACATTTATCACCTGCACTGAGCAGGTGGTAAACATATATATGGACCTCGGGTGGGGTGCTGGGGTGAGAAGGGGGGAAGAGGATGGTAATTTCCCTGCCTAAAAGGGGTGAATGAGGTGTGACCGCTTCTGTAACCAAAGTCTCATGTGATTCTTCTGGCTGCATTTGCCAGCCGGAAAAATTGGGTACGGTTATCTCACACCCAGAAAGAGTAGTTGAAAATAACAATCAACTTTTAATCAAGGAGATCGGAAATGCATGCCTTAATTCAGTTTGGTGCACAAGTAATCAGGGTCTTTGTCTGTGCATTCAATAAAATATTTTTGTTTCCTCTGAATGTATTCAGACTCTCCTACTTGACAGAGGTAAGAATTCCTGTCGAAATTTCTTTACGTTTACAACTTAGCATTATCGGTGCTTCTTTTCACAGGGAAACAGCCACTACAACGCGGCCAATTCCACGCATAACAGTAACCACGCATGCATTACAACGCATGCGTGGTTACCACGATTGCCTTTACCACGCATCCCTTTACTACGAGATACGTAGTAAAGGCATGTGTGCTAAAGGTAATATTAAAAAAAGGGGGGTGGGGGTATCCCCCCCAACAAAAAAAAAAAAACTGATTCCATCGATGTGGAGGCAATCGGCGTCGCTCTCGTGGAACACGGCAAGGGTGTCCACTTTCACCCTTGCTTTTCGCGCTATCTTTGGAACCTTTTTTAACAGCTTTACAAGCTCACCCCAAAATTATTCCTTTTACATATGGCCAGACTATGTTAAAAATTACGGCATATGCCGATGATATTGCGGTTTATTCCTCTAATGCATCTGAAGCTTTATTGGGCATTATCGATGAGGCTAATAAATTCGGGTCTGTGTCCGGCTATAAACTTAACACGCATAAGACACAGGTTATCTTGAACTACAAACCACCTACTCCGATCTTAGGTACCTCTCAAATAGCTACTTATCTTGGTATTAAAATCTCTTCTAATATCAATGATATAGTTACTTTGAATTATGATGATCTTCTTAAAGAAACAGCTATAACATTAAAAAGATGGCATAAGGTACCTCTTAATATCATAGGTCGAATTAACTTAATTAAAATGAACATACTACCCAAATTTCTATATTTATTTAGGTCCATACCTCTTTATGTAAATAATTCCTACTTTGAGAGATTGGATGGGATTCTTAGCAGATACATCTGGGGATATAAAAGGGCTCGTAGGTCAATTAACCTACTTAAATTACCCTGTGACAAAGGCGGTCTTAATTGCCCTGATTTTAGATTATACTTTTTCTCAGCTTTTCTTAGTCGTCTTCGTAGTTTGTTTATTTGCAATAAGAACACATATTTTTGTTATCAACTATCGTTAGGTGAGGATTCTAATATGTTCTTAGCCAAAATGAACGATCCAAACTACTTTAAACGAGTTAAATTTAAGACTTCCAAAGACAGTTACAAAATCTGGCAACTGATTCTGACTAAATGCAACACGACGATATATCATCCTCAATTATCTTTATGGGTAAACCCAGGTCTCCCAGGAATATTCCACGATGGGTCATTTAAAATCTGGGAAAAAGCTGGAATTAGAACACTTGGTGACTTATATGGCAATGATGGTCTTATGACTTTCGAGACTCTTAGCAAACTTTACAAACTGCCTGAAACATCACGCTTTAAATATATACAGATTCATGACTTTCTTATTCGCAAAATGAAGCTTTTGAATATCTCTGATTCTGATATCTGGGAATGTCTCTATTCCAGCAAGTATAGGTCATGTATTAGCGTTGGATACGGTGTCTTAACCCTATATAAACCTGATGATTGTGGGAAAATAGCAGCGAAATGGAGCTCTCGACTAGGCTTAAATATTACAGCTAATCAAATCTCTACATCTATCTGTAACACAAATCGTATAATTCACTCTTCCAGCTTGAGGTTACAGTATTATAGAACTATCTGTCAGTTATACTATACTCCTGAAAGACTTTTTAAGTGGTATAATAATAGTACTGATAACCAGCGGACTAGCTGCCCTAAGTGTGACCTTTCTGCTGCAAGTTTAGAACATATGCTGTTCACTTGTCCTAGACTTGTGGAATTCTGGACTAAGGTTAAACAAGGAATGGTTTCGATTTTATCTAGACCAGTAATACTTAACTTAACTAATGTACTGCTTGGTATCCAGAATTACAATAATTCACCAGTAGATTCACATTCAGATCTCTTCAATATCCTAATTGGTTGTGCTAGACTGACTCTAGCTCGAACTTGGACCGTAAGTAACTCACCACAAGTGATGGACTGGTGGATTTTGGTTAAAGAAATATATATCATGGAATCCTCTGTAGCTAAAATCAGAGGAGCAAAATCCTTACAGAAGCTAGAAAGTATCTGGGGGTCCTCATTTATCTGAACTCCTCTGAAAGTTATATATATATATATATTTATATATATAGGTATATAGGTATATATATAATAATTGGGGTTTTTTTTGTTTGTTTTTTTCTTCTTTTTTTCTTTTTTCTTTCTTTTTGGCTTTACTCTCTCCTGCTGTCTGCTATACCTGCTATCTGAATTAAAATGAATTAAAATGATCTTTCCATTTTTGAAATCTACTTCGATATTTATATTTATGTCCTGCAAGTCACACTATATGAATATGTAAAACAATTTTTTTTCTGGTTTTTTTTTTTTTTTTTTTTTTTTCTGTTTGTACTTCTAAATGTACTGTTGATTTGACCTCTTATCCTGATCTCAATAAAAAAAGATTTTTTTTTTTAAAAAAAAGGGAGGCAATCGTCGTCGTACCGTCATTAGAGGAAACGGAAAGACACTTCTGCTTCCTCTTAACGACGTGCGATGCAGATCGGAATAGCTTTCAGAGGAGAGGACTAGCGAGGTAAGGGAGAATTAAGTATAAGGAATTAATGAGGTGTAGCGAAGGGATACATTTAAAGGTTTGTGGGTGGGGGAATCTCACAGGGAAACATTTTTAAAGTTGAGGGGAGGGGAATTTATTAGAAGAAAAAGGGGCGGGGGTCGCAGAGGGGTATTATTAAAAGAAAGAACCACGAAAATGCCTTTACCGATATGCGTGGTAAAAGCATTTTCGTGGTAAATGTTATTCATGGTAACGGCATTTGCGTTGTAATGCTTGCGTAGTAAAGGCATGCGTTGCAACGGAATGCATTGTAATGACATACAACCCTTTTCACATCCAGCATTCTGTCGTCCTAGAAGGGTTATTCTAGTTGTATGTGTTTTTCACTTTGACACCATTAAAAAGCACCTTTATAAATGAGCCTTTTAGTTTTTGGAGATCCTTAACTTGGTCCATATCTTTTATATTTCTTGACCAGAGCATAGAATAGCTTTCCTATTTTAGGTGAGGTACAATAAGTGTCTCCTGACCTTTTTTGTCTTGATGAGGTTCCTCGGTATTTGTTACTAACATGGATTAAAGCATCAACAGATCTTGTCCTTCAGACTTTTAACTGGTCTTATATTCATCACAATATTCTTCCATATATGTTAAATCTTGAGGATGGTCTCTGCATTTTGAAAGATAATGTGTTTCAGTTTCGGTGTGGCTGGACACTAGTGGAATGAGATGCGCCTGGAATTAGCTTGTCTCGATTGCCCTTTAAGTGCAAGTTGCCATGCTTTTGCCTGAATGAAAAGACTCTTTAACCAAGATACATTGAGGGCTGAGCTTGTCTGTCAGCGCTGGTGACAGCTATAGAGGGAGGTGAGGGGTAATCTATGACTGATACGAGAGGAAGAAGTTCAGTTGAGTTGAGACCATCAAGATGGACACTACAATAATAGCTTGTATTTGAGCAAAGGAGGTGGGACTTTGCATCCAAGTGCTGTTCTGCAATGCGACTGGCTGTTTCCTTGGCCCGAGTCGAGTCGAGATGATTCTCTGAGAGGCATCACTTCAATTAAATGCATTAACAGAGGGGGGCCCTGTATCTTGCCATAGTCATGGGCCATGCTCTGATCATTGGACCCCTGGCTGCAGCACAAACTCAGCATGTCTCCTAGTGGGGCCAGGGACATGAGATGATTTCAATCTAGCAAATGTTTGTGAGCGTATGATGATGGGAATGGATACAGCACCTTTTATAGCTAAGCATCGGTGGTGATATGAGAAAGCCTGTGCAGCTAGATTTAGCTGGAGAAACCTTCTTTCTTCCCCCTTTATTGTGTGTGGGAGAGAGTGAGTCACAATGTGTAATAGCAGACAAGGACAGGGTCATTTATTGCACACAGGATGGAGCATAGCCCCCCGAGGGAACCCCACAGACCATGAATTATCTGCGCCGCAGGTGGTCCCGTTTACTTTGATTGTGAGATCGAGTGGTGCTTTGGTGATTGCTGTTGAGTCAAAAAACAGGGCAACGGATTTTGCTGCGTGTGTAATAGGGAAAGGAGCAAAACATTGTGCTCCAGACAATAGGACTGAATGAGGTTTGTAGTGGTGCAAAATAGAGGAAGAGAATTGTGGGTCTTGTGCTAAACACATTTCTTGAAAGGATGAAGGCTAGAAGGGAGTAGCACTTGACTAAGGAGTTCACAATGGTTACACCACACAACCAGCTAAGAAATGTAAAGCTTATGGTGCTGCCTGTCCGTTCACTTTCACCACTGCCACAATCGCCTAACCTAACTCCCTCATGTGTTAGTGTAGGTGCAATTCCTAATGTTGTTACTTATCTAATAAAAAGAAGCAATCTTACATAACGTCGCATTTTGGGCTTAATGTACAAAACTGTTACGGAGTTGTAAAGCTTGGGATTCAGGGGCTTTGGAATTGTAAAACAGGAAGCTTTAATATTCAGAGAGTACTTTCTAAGTCAGAAATGTCGTTTTGATTTGCATATATTCTTTGTAACTCCTTGTGCGCATCAGTAGGCGAGGCAGACATGAAAGGGGAACACCCTCCTTCTAACAATTCGCAAATAAAAGTGTTATTTTTTTTTCGCAACCACAATTGTGGTAGGAATCCTGCGATTCGAAACTGACTCCGAAAGTGGATGAAATCCATTCACAAAGTGAAACTCTCCCCAGGGGGCAGCTTCATCTTGTGCACGTTTGTGTTTAGCATCTGAGGGGGTATCGACCCGGTGTCATTCACTGAATGACCGAAGTCATTCACTGAATGTCAACATTTTGTCGAAAGACTCCTCTGTTCCTTTATACAAATGTTGGCATGCGGTGAATGAATGCAGCGATCGAGTTCTGGCATCGCGCACAGGCCTCTGGGTTTCCATTCAAACTGATGTGCATGGAGCCGCATTAGAATGTTTTGGTTTTCTATTATGTTAGAGCAGCAATAAAAGTGTGCAATCTCATTTTCTCCATGTTGACTATTGGGAGAGAACTTCAATGTGTAGCAAATACCATGGGGCACATTTACGTTCCCTGGGGCATCCCTGCAAATCAGCAGGGATGCGCCATGGAAGATGCGTCATGCAAGTTTGCCCTTGCGGCGCCGCAGATGCCCCCCATTTACAATGCGGTGCATCATGGCGCAAGGACAAGCAGATGCGTGACGCATCTGCCGGCGTAAGGTTGGCGCAGTGCTGAAGTTGTGTCGCAAGTGCGACACAACTCCAGCACTGTTCCAACCTGCCCTATCCCTAACATGGTGCGTCACGCCTTATTTGACGCACCAGCGTCGGAAAAGTGACTGCGTGAAAGCGTCACTTTTCCGAGGCTTTTTCCGATGTAACGCCCACCCTGCATACATTAAACCTGACGCGGGTTTAATGTGGTGCAGGGCTTTACAACGTGACGCATCTCCCTAGATGCGTCACGTTGTAAATCTGTTGCAGCATGGCGCTAGCTTTGTGCCGCCGCTGCGTCACAAAAGTGACGCAACGGCAGCGCAAAAGTGGCGCACGGGGCTTGTAAATCTGCCCCCATGTGTTTCGTGCTATCTTACTCAAGCAGCAACAATTGTACACGTGAGGTGCGCTTTTCCGCACCTCTGATTCCAAAGCTTCAGTCACGTGGCTCATGGTGCCCTTCCTTAGCAGACCCAGCAGACCCCAAATTAAATCTCATCTTTCACTGAGGGCCATCCGGGGCTTTCATACTCTAATAAAATCTATCAAAGAATGTGCAGTATAATTGTACCTCCAAACATATGTACTTGAATAACCTGAACGTGGTTTGAGAGCGTCAGCATTTCACGCGCGAGCTCGTAATATACAAAGAAACCATCACTTTGGGCGGAGGTGGGGCGGTGAGGCTCCGGGGATGCTCCAGCGAAACCTGATTGATATCCTAAAGCAGCTGCTGGGACAGTGGTCAGGGTGTGGGTGTTGCAGATGCCATGTCAGTTGTCATGTTTTGTACTAAGTGCACCACTAGGGGATGTATTTCATTGTGAAGAATATACTATTCAGACTCAGGCTCGCAACATCCAGAATAAAAGCGGAACACAAAGGGATCAGATTCTAGGGAAACGTGTGGAACACACTGAGAGTGTGTGACATTAACAGCATTAAGAATAAAACGTCAACGAGCTTCCCGTGGCCATGAGTTCACTGCAACCCTGGTGCAAATCATGTTTTTAAATATATTTTTTTAAACATAGACATCGTGAAAATGAACTTGTCGGTCAGATGCGTTTGCGCGCATGCTCATTTATCACAAACGACTTTCTCTCTTCTCGACTTTATGGGACATCGACGTTTCCAGGTCCTTGTCTAGTTTTGAATCGTGGACCCTCCCCGATGTAATTTTGCAAACTCATCTTGGCATTCCAAGCACGGAGTCCTGTGTCAGCTGCAGCCATGCCATGGACTGATGAACACTTGGCGAATCGGTTGAGTTTCATGGAGGGTTATTGGCTTTGGCATTTTAGACCCGTGCACCCTCTAGACTCAGCGCTAAAAAATCCGAGCTACGGCCAGTCATAGAAAGTCATTTTGAGGTTCTCAACCTGCGATTTGTAAAATCACAAGGTTTGCGTCTGCACAGTGGTTTTTTTATTGAATTAAACCAAGTTTGCAAGTTCCAAAAGCATTTTTGACTTGCAGAAGGGATTTACCAATCGATACAATATCACAATTCAGAAAGGGCGTGAAAGAAGCATTTCCTTCTAATTGAGATTTGGTTTGATAAGTATCAATAGTTTGCGACTGAGTTTTCACTTACCAAAACCACACACAAGGTGGTAATTGATTCACAAACGTCAAGATGCCCTTTTGGGCCTCCTTCTTTCCTTGCGAATCCTGTCATCACTCTCAGGGAGAAGAGCCAGGAATCACTGCCTTCCTCTTTCCCCCACCCACTCCCCTCAATATTTTCTATTTTCCCTAATGAAAATGTTTTTAAGCAGCCCTGGTTCTTGTAAGGAACACTGTCTGTCTTCAAAAAGGTTTCTTGTTTGGAAATTGAAACGCAGGGATGTATTCTCCTGTTCTTTGCAGCCTACCATCTATGTGTTAGTTACCAAATACAGGGGGTCGCAAATATCAACCTGTCTAATTATTGTTTTAAGCAAGTTGTTTTATCATCCCCTGAAACTGAAGATTGAAGATAGCCACATCGGACAACTAAAGACTGGTTGCAAAAATGTGAAGCACATTTTGCAAATACTTTGTGATCAGTCTTTAAATACATCTGGTCTGACAGATTTTTTGAGTGTAAAACTGTAAAAGCAAAGTTGGAAGTGAAAATATGATATGTTAAAAACAGGATTAGTTTAAATAGTGCTGTATATTTCTTACTCAACTCAAATTTTTCTGGTTCTTTCATTTCAGGGAGGGGAAATCAGGACACGGTGTGCCATATTGCAAAGAAACCACCGGTGACTCATTCTTGTGTACAGCCTCCTTATGTGCTATTGATAATACTATGGCCTTCAAATGAGGAGGGGCTCTCACTAGCCCTGTGTGCTGTTTCCATCATATGTAGCAAAAAGTGTGTCAAAGGCAAGACTATAGCCACTCCTCTCCCCTGGGAAACCGTCGTCCTCTTGTAAAGACCGTGGCCTACGCGTTTGTGAAGAGTAATGGTCTTTGGCAAAGTACCACCAGATGCCTTCTTTGTATTGGAGCTGATGACAGCCATTTGAAGTGTTCTCTGGTATCAAGGTGGGGATAACGACTTAGAAGCCCCTTTGCCGAAAAATTGCAATGCATGTGGAGGAGTGCGATTGTAGGAACATATTTTAAGGTCTGGGATTTGACAGCACAGCAGTCAAACAGACCTGTGATTACAATATATGTAGCCTGGCCTATGAGATTGCCCCTTTCAACCTCTGTCTTTCTTCCACCAATCGCTTTCAGCCATTTGCTTGAGACTTTGTCTATCAAAAAGGGAGCGTTCATCTCTCAACCTGTTTGGGTGGCTCTTTTCACTTCCACTCTTGTGCTTGAAATGAAATGCATGAGGCACTACTTCACAGCTAAAGTTCTCACTGCCCATTCTTCCTGGCTCACTGGCATTACTCGGGTGTTTAAGATGACCAACAGAAATGCCTTTTCCAATACGCGTGCCATTGCTCACTGGTAGTAGATTATGCACCAATCACAGTGCAACTGGAGAACCTGCCCTTTCAACAGTATGAGTGTATGAGGGGTAGCACTGCTACTTGGTGAGGACTCTGAGGGGTTGCACAAGGATGGGTGAAGTCCCAATCATTAAGCGCCTTGGTGCGGACCCTGGAGCTCTCCAAGAGGGCCATGGTCAGACTCCGCATGGTTTGAAAATGACTATGCACCATCAGCCATGCTGACAGCCTCTATCCATGCCCGCACCATCCTTGCTTTATAAGGATGCCAAAGCCCCGCGAGATGTAGTAGTTAAATATATGAATCCCAATTTTGGGATTTCCGTTGCATTCTAGAGGAGCTAGCAATTGTTTGTCACCTCCCTTCCCTTTGAAGTAGGTGCATCAACAGAGGCAAATGGTCTTCCTTCATTTGATAGGCCATGTGCCCATCCGAACAGAAACATGTGGACTTTAAAATGTGCAGCCTCTAATACAACGAGTCCACTTTCCATATTACTAGGTAATAAAAAAAAGCATTTCCTGGATAAAATATTGTAAACGTGTGCGAAATGACAATGCTTCACTTTGTGAAATTATGTAAACTTTAGTGAAACGAAATATTATAATTAAATTGCACATGAAAATTTAACCTGAGGGTAAAACTCATATTTAAAAGCCACATGAAATACCACCAAGGAGGCTGATTCCAGGGAGAAATATTCTCTCACAAGTTATTTTCTGCTCCTACAGTATATGTTCTGCTCATAATAATCTCCCGCAGATCAAAATTGCGTGAAATTTGCTGCCACATAATTCACATTACTTTGCATCACATGAATTTCATGAAAATATACATTCACGAGTTTCGTAAACGTAATGAAAATTTCGAACAGGCCTAGAATTTTCCATTTATGTAGGGAACACATACAAACAACTCTAGCCGCCAAAGTCATATTGTACACAAAAGAGTACAGATAGAGTGGACTTTGGGTCAGCCCTTTGCTCATGGCCTGATTGCCTTCTCGCCTGTCTCAGGCTCCTGCTCATCATTTAGTGGCCCTCGTCACTGTTCCTGTGTCTGTTCTGCCCCTGGAGCGCCGCCGCTTTACAGAGCTGTTGTGTTTAATTTTCATACTTGAGGAGACTACCTCCCGGACTAGAGGTCAGAGGTCTGTTTGTGTGAAGTCATATGTGTTCAGTGTTATGCATTGAACACTTCATACCATTACAGTCCCGGCCATGCCTTTCCCGCTCCCTGTTTTCTTGCCCTTTCTTTCGCCTGTCCTCTCACTGTCTCCCTGTCCATTTCTCTCTCATCCCTACCTTAGTTCTCCCCACTTTTTCCCCTTTTTGTCCCTACCTACTTGTTCTCGCTTCAAGAGCGAGGCCCGTTGTCCCGCTCTTGTTCATGCGGTGAGTGACAGGTGCATAAGAGCATTTGGTTCTGCTGAATGCGGTTGATGGTCAATTATGAATGCTAATATTTTGTAGAGTGCAGGTTCCTGGCTGGAATCTGGCACAAGTAAATATGTACCTAGAATGTTTATCAGAAATGGGTAGCCATATAGGTTTAGTGCCAGAATGAAAGCAAAGTAATTCCTCATATTTCATATTATTAGAGTGTTTTTTTTTATAACACTAGCATGAACGTATCGTCAAATGCTGAGATGTATTGTAAGACATATATCATGCGGCACTTTAAAATGGCAGTGAAATAGGGCAAACTGCAGCCCCTGCCATAACTCATGCAAAACAGTATGTAAATGCAAATTCCAATGGTACACTCTGCTCCTGCTGGGAATTAGCAAGAGTATATGGCTTGGAAAAAGAGAATGGCAAACAAAAAAATAGAATGAAGCTTTAAAAGCGGCAAACACAAAGAGCAAACATTATGAGATTCAGGTACATGAAAACAATTTAAGTTAACAAACCAAAGCTAAAGATTGTCACAAAAATGGGACCACCTAAGTATGGTATGAGAAAACATAGAAGTATGAAGAGAGGACCACTGATTACACCATTCTGTCACATTACTTCTGCTGACCTTTCCTGCCAGACTCCCATTTATATACTGTTCTGCTCATTGAAATTCGGTTTAAACAGACCAAATGAATGAATGAATATATGAATATAGCAAAATAGAGTAGCGTATCCTTGACGATTCATCCACTAGTGTCTCCTGGCGTTGCTGACATCGTTGTTCCATAGAAGGAAATGCCCGTCTGATCTCGTGTCTGGCTGCTGGACCTAGATGTAAAAGTCAAGCTCAGGAAAACTGTGAGCACTTCACATCTGGCTTGATCGGCAGATCTGCCAACCTCAAAAGATTACCACTTGTGTCTCAAAACAGGGATTCAAGTAAATGTCTCCATGGCAGGAATGTATCAGATTTTTCAGGATTGATTTAGGAAATATGCAAATCAGCCTATTAGGCTTCTGCTATATGAACTCTAAGAATGGTACATGAAAGGTTTGAGAAGGAACCACAATCCTAATGAAGGGCTAAACTTGTTTCAAAGATACCTCTCAATTTCTTGGTGGCTGACTATTATCGATCGCTGTTGTAATGAAGATACATAAAGCTGGAGACCTAAGTCTGGAGCTCCAGCTAAGGTGAAGAAAGGCTCAGAGTTACGAAGCCTTTGCACCCTACCAAGCGATGCAAACTCAATCATTGATATCTACTTACCAGCACAAAAAGTGCTTTACGCGGGAAAGGTGGCCATTTCTCAGTGCAAGAAGTGACTTGTGTCAAGGGGGTAATATTGAGGTAAATCAGCGTTAACACCCAAAGTTTTGAATCAAAAGCTGATCTACTAAGATCGACTGGATACTGCCTCCTTAAAGCTGGCTTTACTGAGGATAAAAGTAGCTTTGTGCAGTGGCTGTATCGTAGCCATTGAGAAATGTATTCATTTTTCAAACAAAATCATACATTGCATGTGTGCTGAAGTAAAAATCACGCGTTCAGTGTTCGGGATCCTTCTGAAGCGGGCCTAGGTGCAGGGATTTGTGTTGGAAGGGTGTGCTTCCAGTACAAGTCCAATGCTAGGTGGCACTCATGCTTTCTCCTCTTGCAATACTCAGCACAGAAATGTTGGTTGTTGTGATAATTGCATAAAAGTTAGTATATCTCCCAAAATCATTTCATATATTTAGGCTGTGATCATGGGTGGGCCATAAAACTGTTGGTCCCTAAGCAAACATCTATTTACTGAAGGGTCATAGTTCTGAAATATATGGTAGTTTTTGAACCACTTGCAATTTACTTAAATGTCAAGTCAAGCCTGCTGAAATTATTCAGAGAACAAATACACGGTAAGTAACATGACAAGCAGAATTCAATTCATAATGCACCAATTCAATATCTGATTTCTAATTTTCACAAGAAAACTTCGAATTGGAGGTATTTACCCAAATCGATAAATGCTGCACCCAGGAGTATTGGCATTTCTCAGGCACAGTAAATCCCTAACTAATCTCCAATCAGCCTATTTTTGATTGAAGCCAAAGAAATGTTTTAAAAACTCCAATAAAAATATTCAAACACGAAACTAAAGAAATATATAGTACTGTGATAATGAATCTAGTAATAGTTCAGTTTTTTAACTAATATTAAAAGCATATTTTTTCACTAATATCTTTGACTTGTTGGGGGGTGTGGCATGTGCACCGATTAAGATGGTGGCGGCTTCATGAACTCTGGCATTCATGGAGCTATCCCACTCCATTAAAAGCCTTCTTATCCGCTTCAGGAGTCTTCTTTTGTTCCAGTGGCCAGAGCGGCTGACTCCAGATTGCAGGGTCCACAGTTTGATCACCAGTTGCAGCTCAACTCAGCATCATGTGCCTCTGGGCAATAGCTGACTTAATCTCCCCCCTTGCCGCCCGGCACCTGGATGCACTTAGGGTGATAGGTTTGCGCTCTACAAATGTGGAATTATTATTATTTATGCCCCTACCTATGATAGCTTTATTTCTTTTACATTTTTATTTACTTCTGCTCTGTTCCAGATCTTGTTATGGTGTTCACGCACCACATTTTCTATTTCACTCAGAACTGGATGTTTATCCTTGAGCTGTTCTTTGCTCTCTTCTCTTATGTATTTCCTTCTTTCACTTTCACTCTTATTTTCTTCTTGTTTTTCATGAGTGCTTGTCTGCGTTTTATTTGATTCTCCGTTCCTTATTTGTATTCTGTGTACATAATCAATGCTGTTTTGCCTCTTCAGCCTTTTTTGCAGCTTGCCACCCTTGTTCCTGTATTTTTTCACTCCCTGCTCCCAGTATATTGAAATCTGTTTCATGGAATGTTTGTGGTCTCGGATATTCAGGTAAATGACAAAAGGTACTCTCCCAATAATCTAAGCTTAATTCTACAATTGCTTTTTTAAAGGAAATATATCATAATGTCTCTAAATTTGCTAACTTGAAGAGACAATGGGTTAGCCAGGTTTTTCCCCTCAGGTGATTGGTCACAAATGTGGTGTTGCTATTACTGGAGACTTTAACCAATTGATGCACCCTTTTGTAGATAGAAAATATAAATATAAGTTTAAACCTAATATTTCATATACAGCATTTCAGGCAGCAATTAACTCTATTCCATTATCCGATGTTTGGAGGACTTTCAATCCTGATGAAAGGGAATTCTTTTATTTGCAAAATCATTGCTTTCTACTCTGCATTCTTCCGAAATTGGCTTCATTCATATATCTGATCACGTTCCAATATTACCTTCCCTAGATGTTTCTAATGTTGACTTCAACAATGGTAGATGGAGATTTTTTAACTCATTATTGTGAGATAAACAGTTTGTTACTGAACCTGCTGCTTTCATACAAGATCTTTTATTTTAATAATTCTAAACACACTTCTATTGCCAACAACTCAGATGCATTTAAAGTCTCATTTAGAACCTTCACCATTGCTTATTCTGCCAAGAAGAAACAAGGCTTGAATGCTCAGTATTATTGAAACAAATTAAGACACTTGAACATGCTTACTTTACTTCCAAATCTTCATCCATGCTGAATGATTCGAATAAAACTAAATCAGACCTTTGCAAGCTTGCCACTGTTGATGCCTGCAATATTTTGTTTAAAATCAGATCTAAATTTCATGGCTGTCAGAATAAGGCCAGTAAAATGCTTGCAAATTATTCAAAATATAAACAGAGTGTAAGGCTGTTCGATCCATTTTTAATGAATTTGGTAATTCTGTATCAAACTCCAATGCTGATATGGCTAACTCATTTAAATCATTTTTATAAAACATTATATGATGAAGATACTACCCCCTCTACCTCTAAACTTTTGAACAATTTTGCTGATCATCCTCGACGACCCTTCTTTACAGATATATTTGCAGAACTGGAGGCTGATATTAAGCTTCAAGACATTTTGGATGTAATTAAATCCCAGAATAGTGCTAAGGCACTTGGACCACATTGGTTTTTTATTCAACTCATTTTGCCCATGTCTTCATTTTGTGCTCTCAAATTACGGAATATTTTAATTCCTTCATTTTTTGCTCCAAAGCTATTGTTTTTTTGGGGGGGTGGAACCACAGTAACAATAATACCCAAGCAAGATATAGATTCCGAATTCTGTACAAACTAAACGCCCATCTCCCTTATTAGGTATGAATGTAAGATCTTTATCAAGATTCTAGCTTCCTACTTTGAGTCTGTTGATCCCCTTCTTGTTAAACCCAACCAATCTGTTTTTATTTTAGAAAGGCTTGCTGCTTATGATGCTAGAAAATTTAACTCCCCACTTGAAGCCCTCTCACTAGATGCTGACAAAGCTTTTGACCTGATTAACTGGCAATTTTATGTTCACCACCGTTCATTGGTTTGGATTCAGCCCAAAATTAATTTCATTTATAAAATTATTATACTCTAATCCCTGGGCTAGTGTTTTTGTTAATGGTTGCTTTTCTTCCTGTTTTGATTTACATAGAGGTACCAGATAAGGTTGCCCCTCCCTCTTTGTTATTTGTCCTATAATTCGAAACGTTTCTGAAACAAATCAATTGTAATACACTAATATGTGTATTCAACCATTGTTCTTTGGAAATCAAGTTATATGCTGATGTCTTCATATATCGGTACAATCCTCTAGCTACTCGTGATCCATTGATAAAAGAAATTTCCTTATAGTCTAGTATTGCCAGCTATAAACTTAATAATTATAGAAATGATTTGTTTCCCTTGAACCCCTCCTTCTGTTACCAAAATATGTTTAACAACACTAATTTTACATGATGTCCCTCAAAGTTTAAATATCGTCTCGCCCACTCTACGAGGAACACTGTGTTATAATTTTGTTATGTTGAAATCCAAAATACAAGCATTACTGTTGATTTGGTCTTTAGTATATTTATCATGGTGGGGACAACTCAGTACTATTAAAATGATGATTGTACCCCACATTCTATACAGTATTCCCATGTTACCTTTTATTGTCTCTAATTACTATTTTAAACCACTTGATTCTATTTGTAGTAATTTTTTATGGAATAATAAGACTCCGGGTAGTACCACTCTGAGCTCAAACGCCTAAAACTTGAAGGATGTACTTGATTCCAAGATTTTGAATTATAGAATTCTTCTTTTTAATCATACAGCGATACTTTGTTCACCAGCCACCTGGGCCAACATCGGGACTCGCTGCCCCACAAGTCCCTCACCTCCAGGAGGAGGAGGAGCTACCTACTGCCCCCTGATGCCGCTATTACCGCTACAAAGTGCCTCCAGTCCTCCCGCGGCATGGGATATTTTGTTTTTTAGCCATCTGGGCCTACATCGGGACTCGCTGTCCCACAACTCCCTAACCTCCAGGAAGAGGAAGGGCTGTCATCAGCCTCCCGTTGCTGCTTTAGCACTTCAAAGCACCTCCAGTTCTTCTGTGGCATGGGATACTTTGTTTTTCACCCACCTGGGCCAACATCGGGATTCGCTGTCTCACAACTGCCTAACCTCCAGGAGTAGGAGGGGCTGCCTGGTGCCTCACGTTGCCATCATTACAAAGTGCCTCCCATCCTCCTGCAGCATGGAATGCATGTGAGACATGACCAGGTTAAGCCCCGACCAAGGGTGGGCCTGTCCGCTCCCATCAGTGCACAGAAGAAGCTGGGATGGGCCAACCTTCTTGGCTCCGGACCAGGGGTCTGGTACAACTTAGATTGCTCCAGACTTTACCCTGGTTAATACTACAACTGTCTTCTAATCTACCCCTCATGGATTTACGCTTCAAGACGCAATCACGGAAATTAACTTCTGAGGAGTACTACTAAGTGAAGCCAACCAAAACAGAGGTATTTTATATCTTTCCTTTTTTATAGCTTTGCATATTTTTTATATGTGGGGTATCCTGAACTACATCCTCTTAATATATGGGAACATACGTTGTGAGGTTTTAAACCTGTGCTATTGACAAAACCTCCACCTCTCTGACCTTCGGCATTCTCCAATTCCTCTTCTGTGGATTACTACCAAATAGGAAGCAAAGGGAGTAATCATTGATTACCCAGACTTTTTCTCCTTCTTTAAAAGACACTTGATTATCTTTTTTATCTATGTGTGTCTAGATAATATTTGAACCCTGCACTTGCCATTCAAAATGGCGAAATGGAAGACTCAAGCATGCGCCCCTGCAGCCCCTTCCAATACAACTATGGGCGCATTTCTGACACATACATAGGCATCATTAACTAAAAAATGGAGCTGTCAGAACGCCACCTCTCATGTTTCTGCCAAACCCCACCCCTTCCAGGCCTACCAGGCAACAATTTGTCTAGTTTCATTAATTAATCCAGATGTAGGTCTAGGAGACCCACCCGCACTGGATGAAGAACAAGGGGACAGTGAACAGGTTCAATCCATTCTTGAGATCCCTTCACTGCCCCAAACCCACACACACACTATTGCTCTAGAGCCAGAGGTCCTGGTGGCCACCTCTACTGAACATGGTGGAGCAGGGAAGAGAAAGAGGCAGGAGGCCATCAGTAAATCAAAACACACAAGGGTCAATCGCATCAAGTGTCCTAAGAAGAAAGTTTCCTCTGCTGGGGATAGGATAAGATGGATACTATGATGGATTCTTTCCTTTACTATGTATTAGCTGCTCTGTATACAAGGCTGAATCCTATTCTGGAGCATCTCGCTGTCATTGAGCTAAAGCTCAAGAAGCTTAACCAACTGGGGTGCCCTAAAGGGGACAGTGCCCCTTCCCATGCTCTGATGGTTCCGCCTGCTGCACTAACTCTGATGTTTGCACACCCAATATCAGGAGTAGAATCAGGGGAGTAGATGTGCATCCAAGATTGCATTTCATCTACACCTGCCCATATCCTTTGCCTAATCATACACAGACCTACCACACCGGGGGAACTTTTGAGGTCAACAAAGTTTCTACTGGTCCCTGTGGATGTAATAACCTAACATCTCTGATGCTTGGATCTTTCATCTCAAGCAAGGCAAGTGGGCCACCTCCAGTTTCAAGAGATATATCTGTTAATGGAGCAAGGACCATGAACAAGAGACCCTGGAATGAGCTAAATGACATTCAATCTCATATTCCTCTGGAGTGCACTCCTTATGTTATTTTGTTCTAAAAGATCCCTAAAAAAGAACATCCACACCAAAAATCTCATGCCTCTCTATTAAATAAGGTATCACACTGGATGGCAAAATATTCTGGATGGTCCAGCGACCTATCAAAAGACATTATCACCTCAACAATGGTCTCCTGGTCTGGCCCACTACCTAAGAGTTCCCAAGGTGATTGTGTAATCATCAACCTCAGAAGACCATGCGTAGTACGGGCCCTATTGCATTCTTTGTGACAAACTGCTACTTCTCCCCCTTGTGCCTCAATGTCACTAGATAATGGCAGTGCGGCTCTCCAGCTTGGTATTGTGATGAGTAAAGCTGCAAGCCATCATCCTAACTGTCCTCGGATCCTTTCAAACAGGTTTGATGCTCCGTCGTAGCTGGAGCAACTTGACTGACTACCCAATATACTGACTCCTACAGAAGAAACCTATAACTTTACAAAGCTCCCTACACTCATACGTAGGACGAGTAATGTTTTACTACTGCAGGCCGGTGTCCTAGGCTTAATTTCATGGAATGTGGCAGGTTTGCGCAGCAAGCAGGAGACCTGTGAATGGTTGAATGCAGTGGGCAAATTTAAAATAATTTGCTGTCAAGAGACATGGTTATTGGACCCGCCGCATATAAATGGTTTTGTTACCTACTATGTTTCAGCCATCACCTTAAAGTTCGGACGGGCTAAAAAGGGTCTGGCTACTTTTATAACTGTATCCTTGGTGGATTGCAAGGTCCTAGAAATGGCCATCACACCCTTTTACCTTATACTTTTGGTCACCCTACAGAAACATTATGACTTGGTATTGGTTAACTTTTACTATAATATATTTGACCTCTCAGAAACTAAGATTGTGGATGGTATAGAGGATGCTCTGCATAGGATTTCAAATGACCACACAAAGGAGTTATTTTTTTATATGGGTAGGAGACTTCAATATTGAAATGTGTGCTCATAGATTTTCCACAATATGTGGAATCTATGATAATGTTGATCAACCCCTTAGTCACGTCAAACACATCCCTTATGGGAACTCGTTAAATAGAGTGACCTATGCCAATAATCTTATACGTGTACAAGATTATAATAAGCTAAGCTCTTCAAAGATCCCAAAATATATGGGACCAGGGTCAAACTCTATCATTGATCATATTCAAATTTCCAAGGAATTGCTACCAGCGCTTATCACCTGTAAAGTTACAGCCTCATGAATTAGTGATAATAATCCTCTAATACGGGAGCTCAACCTAGCTCTAACTTGGGATATTTAGAAAACCCCTCAACATCAGATAGACTATAGTTAAAATAAAGGTATGACATTAGATTGGAAAAAATTGACAAGGAAGTCTTCCTTAGAGACCGTTTCACATATATCCAAGTAAAAATTGACATGGTCCTACAAAAGGACTCAAATCTAGAGGATGCTATTAAGGCATATAGGGGCACATGCATCAAGGTAATCATTTGCGATTACCAAATAGCGACTTTTAAAGAATCGCTATTTGGTAATCGCAAATGCCTCTGCATGAAGGATTTGCAATTAATCTTGTGAATCCTTAACCTTCCCTAATAGCGGTTCCCAAATTGTGAATCTCTATTAGGGAATGCATTCCAATTCATTCCTACGGGCCTACGGGCATTTGCAATTTGCGATTACCAAATTGGTAATCGCGATTTGCAAATGCAAATCCAAATGTGCCTTGGGGCCTAAGTCCCCCTCGAGGTAACCCCCCAAAAAGGTAAGTATGCACATGTGTAGCACATGCCTAAAGGGCATTGAAAAAATGCATGTTTTTTGCATTTTCCAATGCATAGACAAATAACCATCAACTTGAAGTTGATGGTAAATAGTGTTTACTAAATGCACAGTCTCATTTAGGAAATGCTGCATGCATCTCAAATAGGGAAACGTAAATTGCGATTCCCTAAATGCATTCGCAATTTAGGTAATAGCAAAATATTGTGATTACCTATTTCGTGAATGCAAAAAGGTACATGCATCGGAAAAAGCATGTTTCTCGTTGTAAACGGGGCGATTCTGTGAATTGGCCCGTTTGTGATTGGTAAAATGCTTGATGCTTGTGCCCCATACTTCTCTAAATAACTACATGGCAGATAGAGCTAGACTAACTAAAAGCGCTGTAAAAACTAACAACATCCCAAGGTGGTTCTATAATGACCACAAGACCAGGTAGGAGTAGTTCTGGCCAGGAAAAGAAGCCATACAAAGAAAAAAGGTGGAAATAAGGGCAAAGGCCTGGGACGATTTGAGAACCACAAGTGAGATGAGAAATTCACAAGCCTTCTGGCAGGTAGTAAGCTCCCCGAATCTCCTAGGTGAGTCCTTGCCGAAATTTGAATGTGTTTTCCCTGAAAAAATTGGGTGGTTCACTTCTCCAAAATATTTGGACCAAAATAGCAGACCCATAATGCAGGTACTGATACTATGGTTACTTGCAATCCAGATGTCGCACTGGAAATAAGTAGAAAAATTAAGGTACCTGATATCATCTTACTAACTGAGGGTAGCCCCTCAGAGACAGCTCCAGGACCTTATAGAATGCCTTCGGATATTTTTAAATCACTCCCACGGTTGTGGGCCCCTCAATAACACATGTTATAAGAAGAGCTATTGTAGGTCCTTTGGTCAAGACATGGTAGGAGGCTATCATCATCCCCATTTTTTAAAAAGGTCTACAAGAGTCAGCCTCACTGCTGCCACCCAATTTCCCTCCTAGATAGTTCAGTTAGGATCATAGGAAGGGCAATTCTGGCCAAGTTAAAAAGCTGAGCAACTGAGACACACAGGGTTTCAGATTGCACAGACCTGGGTATGATCGAACAGTCATTAAATCTTTCTTTAATAGTCCAAAAATATACTATGGCCAAAAAAGGCTGAGTCAATCTAGCCTTCATGGACTTAGCATGTGCTTTTGAAACTGAGGACCATTCCAAACTATGGTTATTAATGTCTCAGCTAGGTATTGATAGTGCAATTATCTCCCTGCTTTGTAGACTACATGGACACACTACAGCCAGAGCCCACTATAGTAGGAGGGCTACCGCACAGAAAAATTCCCATCAGTAAGAGGGGTCTGACATTTTAGCACAATTTCTCTTTCTAATTTACATTAATGTCCAGGGAGAGTACTTGGTAAGGGTTGGAAAAGATATCCCAAAGGTCAATGCACAAGAAATTCCTAAATTACTTTATGCAGAATACGCTGTTCTCATTGCTCAAACAGCTAATGGCCTTCAGTCCTTTCGAGATGCTTTTAACAATTTTATGAATAGTTAGGGACTATAGACAAACCATACAAAGTCCTATGTAATTGTATGTGTCCCTAAACTATCGAAGCCAAGAAAATGTATGCTTGCTGGTAAAGACATTATGAAAACTCTCCACTTCACCTATTCGGAAGTCCACATTGATATATATTTTAACTGGAAGTTCTTATTGAATATAAGAGTGGTGCAATTCCAAAGTACAATTGATGCAGTTATTAGATTTTCCAAAAAGCTAGGACACAAACCAATCAGTGACCTGCTTTGCATTTTTAAAAGTTATTGTGTGTCTATTGCCACATATGGTGCAGGTATCTGGGGCTATGCTAATTGTAAATCTTTACAAACTGTGGAAAATAAGTTCATAAGAAGGCTATTGGCAGTCTCACATTCTACTGCAAATTCATTTTGCCATGAAGAGATTTGGCTGAAACATATAGAAGACTATATTAAATTACAGCCCCTGTTATTATGGCACAGCATTTGTAAAACTCCAGAACCCCACTTATGTAGAACTATTTTTCAAGACTGCGTGAATTTAAAAACCTGCCTAGATTCCATGGCTCAAATAAATTAAAACGAGTTTTGAAAGAATGGATATCTGTGCATTCTGCATTAATTCATCCTAGTTTGTCCAGCAACCCTCTAAGACAAACAAAAGAGGTTTTTAAGCAATATACCCAAGGGGGACGATCAGCGGATATATGTGACAGGATAGGAATTAACCCTCAGGACCTACCTGCCCGCCTGGGACTTTACTTACAGATAATTGTAAATAAGAGACAGAAGTTCCTGTTGACAAGGTTCCGTCTTAAAACTATACATTTTCTGTTTACTTTCCTAGCAAAAGCACATGGTTTCCATCTCTCTCCCCTTGTCACTGTGAAGCCCCGGCAGACCAAAGCACCATATACTTTATTCTATTTTGCACATTCCACACCTCTCAAAGAAGGCAATTCCTTCACCCAGTAGTCCTAGTATTAGAATCCAGATCTCACATAGCTGATTTTGATTATTTGCACTGCTTTGGGAGCAAAATTGTTATTCATGCTAATTTTAATTACATTTTAGGTGCCTTGAAGATACGATCCAAATACTTGAATTCTGACTATACATTGTCACTTTCTCATTTATATTTGATATCATTAATCCTTAACAAAGTTTCTCAAATTTTAATTGTGTATTGTGACTCATGGGTGAATAGAGCAGAATCGAGTATTCCGATGAGGATGAACTTCTGCTAGCATTCTGATATCTTAAATGTTTTATGATCTCATTTACCTTGTGATAATTACAAATGTTTATATTGTTTTATTGTCTGTTTTAACATATATTGTTTATATATGAACTGTGCTGTTTTATGCTTCTAATGAGCCGAATAAAGTTTATTGATTGATTGATAAATAATCAGGCAGTTGTATGTCATGATGCAAGATTTCCAACAGAAACCCTTACCAATGTGCATTAATTATGAATGACTTTTTCTTTAGTTGTGTTGTATATATGTCAAAATGTACTTTTATCCCAAAAATCCATTAAAAATTATTACCACTATTTAATAAGCAGAATATTTTTTGATAAATGTACTGTACAACAGTGTTTCTTGTATTCCTCCCTATAGTAAAATAAATTTCTGGAGCTGCATAATATATCTTTCTATTTAATCATTGGAAAGCAAAGGCATTACTTTTGTATACCAATTTGTGACAGATTATTCTGTTGTGAATTTGAATTCCTTACAAACACAGTATACATTGCCTGACTCCTTTTTAGAGGAATACAAAAAATGTCCTTTTCTATTCAGTGTTTTCTCCCCAAGCACTACATGACTCCTGATTTATTTCTGCCAGCACCAGCTTTAACTCCTCATAATGTTTCGTACAGCACTATTCTCAAAGCCGCCCTCGTTTGGGCTTTGCTATCTGCAAAGCTCACTAGAACTAAAAGTTCTATAGAAATGTTATGGTAAAATGATTCATCTATCTCATTTCCTCCCCAATTCTGGGATAAAAATATGGCTTACATTATTTCAACCTCTCAAGCTGCTCGTTTTACACCTTCAATCCTTTTGATTTATTATTGAGCTGTTACCACACCAGAACATGTGAAAAGTAACCCCCCCGGTTCGGCTTTATGCTGGTCCTGTTCTAAATATAATTGTTTCTTATTCACATGTTGTACTACTGTTATAGGCTTTTGGACTTTAGTTTGGTCCAAATGTTTAAAAGAATTTTCAAAGTAACATCCCACTTACGCAACAGAATGATTTTCTAGGTTCATTATCACCTAATATTGATCATTGGTCTAATAGACCCTTGCTGTTAGACCTTTTCATAGCAATTGCCTTTAAATTTATGCTATCCAGAAGGAAAGATTTTTCTAAATCGCCATTGCTTACATGGTGGAAATGTGTATGTAATACATCTGATTTATCTGGTTACCTTTTACTACTTTTCTCTCTCTGCACTTCTCATTCTCTTAGTTGCGGTCCACCCGACATCTGCCCGTGTGGTCCACCAGCCACATTACGATGGGGTGAGTGGAGGCATCAGGTGGAGGGAACGTCCACTGCTGTTTCATCAGTCTCCTTGAGCCATGTCGGAGCATCGGAAAGAATCACAAACCCATAATGACAGTGGAGCCAGCCTGAGCTCCGTCGTCGGGATTATGATGTTACTTTCCATCACCCTTTCCATGTCACCCTTTCTAACATGGAAAGGCTGTCGGGAAAGTAAATTTAGGGGCCCCTAGCAGGGCCCCCTCCACTTATGGTGCCCTCCTAAAAATCACTGCACCATATGGCAGGCACGACATGGTGACCGTCACACAGTGCAGGGATGTTTAAAAACATCAATTTTTTAATGGCAGCTTGTACTGTGGGCCTTTTCTGCCCGCTGCACTAGCTGCCATTGAAAAATGGATGTTGGCAGTCGCATTCAAATTGTGTAGTCGGAACTGCTGACCTATGGTCGGGCAGTTCCAATCCACCACAGTGTTGGGCGGATGCAAGTCCACCCAACATCGTAATCAGGCCCTATGATTGCTTTATAAACTTGCAATAAAAATTATTCAACAAAAAAAAATCTTAGACTTGTTAGGCACCTTTGCACAAAGTTTTCAAAAAACGTGACACGTACAAAAGTTTATTCTTCAATAATTAGTGCAGATTGTTCAAGTGTTATGGAGGAGGTCACAAACATTACAATTCTCATTGCAAATCCGATAGGGATCAGTTTCAAACTAGCCAATAATATACAAATTATACTTTCCCAATTTTGGTGCAACATAATCCTGTCAAGAGTTAAAAAAAAAAAAATGTTTGTTACATACAGAGGTAGGCAGCAATGGTCACAAGTTTGCTGTACATCAAAAAGTAAAGTTTGCTTGTTTTTCATATAGAACATTTCTCAAAGGTATTTGGGTGCTACAACCAACACCCTGCTACCCAAGGACTTTATCTGAGCGTTTGGCCACTGCGGACAAGGCTCCTAACAATAGCCAGATAAAAGTCCACAGCTTCAAAGTTTGTGAGAAATATAATCCCAGTAGCTTGTCTTCTATATGTCATTACAGCCAACATATGCTTCCAAAACAGACTTTCTCAAGGCTCAAGGGAAGAAGTAGAACAGCGAAAGGTGAAAAAGTGTCTACATGGATTCTAAACAACATTTTGGATGAGATTAGTAGTTTCTTATGAAGACCCATGAAGTTGGTAATGGGGGCTATTAGGTCACATAAAGGGGGCAAAACTGTAGCCCAGTTGGTATGCCAGTGATAATTTAAAAAAGCCCTTGGTGATTCTATTCTGCAGATAATGACAACGCTCTTTGGGGAGATCTTTGAGAAAGGGAATCTCTTGCCGCAACCCTGGAATGAGGGCACAAATCCTACCATCTGTGAATCCTACAGACCCATTTCACTCTAATAGAGTGACTATAAAATATTTGCGAAGGTCTTAGCAGAGAGGCTGAATAGAGTAATTGGTGGGCTGTTGCACAACGGTTAGAAGGGTTTTGTAAGGCGAAGATCCTTGAATAAATTAACATATTGCCTCATTGGATTAATTGACCTTGCCATTACCAGCAATATCCCACTAGCATTTTTGACTTAGATACTACAAAAGCTTTCGCCAGGGTAATTTGGACACATTTGGATACCATGCTAAAATATTATAATTTGGGTGAAACCTTTTGTAGAGCTGTGCATGTGATCTACTAGGAGCCCTCAGCAAGAATCCTGGTAAATGAAGGTCTGACTTCAGCTTTCATAATAACTAGAGGCATGAGGCAAGGATGCTCACAATCATCTTTATCATTTAACCTTTACAATGAGTCTTTGGTTTGCAAGCTCAGGAAAGAGACTCCCCTCCCCCCTTCATTTGCAATGGATGGGAGACAAAAGCCTCCCTGTATGCTGGCGATCTCATGGTATACACCTCTAATCTACAGAACACTCTCCCGCTTATAGGCCAGGTGACATTCTACTTTAGAAATGTTTCAGGATATTCAGTTAATGCTGAAAAAACAAGATTATGATCTGGAACCAGGGGAGTGATATGACTTGATCAAGAGCGAGGAGAAATACCTGGGTCTACCAATCATACAGGACCTAGACAAAATTTCCAAAGTGAACTTTGCCAGAGCTCTAGCAGAAATGAGTAGACTAATAAATGATTGGGCTCACCTCCTACTGATGGTTTTTGGCAGAACAGACTTAGTTACGATGGTCATCCTGCCCAAATTCATCTTTCGATTTAATAAAATCCCCTTGCACTTTAGGAAGGAATGGTTAGACAAAATTCAACAAACCATCAACTCTTTCATTAGCGTTGCACGGATATCATGGAAGAAGCTCTGCAGAAGGAAGAACAAGGGGGGATCTAACACTGCCTGACGTGCAGTACTATGCTTGGGCATTTCAGTTGAAGAATGCTTTCTTAACATAACATAACATAGAATGCTCTTTAACTGTCCAGACAGTCTAGAGATTGGTTCACTATTTAAAGCCAAATAAAAAGAGGCCAGGGGTGCAAATAGCTACTTTTTGTTTCAATTTGAGAACATGAAGTACTACAAGAAAGTGAGGTTTTAAAGTATTACAAGAAATGGCCTGGGTTTGGCCTTTCCCGGGGACCCCAGATTATGTTAATGATAAACTGGCATTCTCAATTAAGTCAGCAGACTTTCAAAGATGGGTCCAACTTACACTGGATGGAAAGTTACTCCAATAGGATGAGCTATATGCATCTATGGATGGAAACATGTATAGGTTTTAGTACTTGCAGTCGAAAAGTTGGATCCAGAGCTTGGGATTTGAAGTGGGGACAACAAACCAGTTGGAAGAACAGCTGATGGAAAAACCACCAGGGAAGCAGGAAGTATTATTATGGCATTGGGAATTGCTTAATATCGTGAATGGTGATTTTAGTCTATTGGAGGAGTTCTGGAAAGGACACCTGCAACAAAAAAAAAGACACAGACTGTTTCATGACCATAAAAACACCATAATGCTATGAACACAAAAAACTGGTAAAAAGGATGTAGTCATAAAAATTGCATAGTGATCCAACCATATTATGAGTCAAAACTTATACAGCATTTGCTATTTGTAATTTCCATATAGTAAATAGAAAAATGCTACATACTAAATATTTGCAATTTGAGAATATTTGTAAAAACTTCAGTTTCCTAGCAGAAATTACCATCAAGATACCCAGATGTAAAGTAAAAAAGAAATGTGGCTCAAACCCAGATCTGTTGACTGGGTGTGAGTGTTTGATTGGTTCTGATGCTCCGTCCATCACCACCCCCTTTTGTACCTCTTTGTTCACCATAAGTTGGCAGGGTATGCTCAGACGTGAGTCCATTGCTCACTTTGCCACTGGATTCAAGCAAGCCTGGCTGAAGACGGCTGAAATGCCAGAAACCGGTCCTAGGAAGTTTGTTTCCTGTCCAGGGAAGGCATGGCTTGGCAGTTCAGGCTCGACTGTTCCCATGAGGCACAGGGTCAGACTGATTTGCATATGGCCATGTCTGAACTGGGGTGGCAGAGTGGGCTAAAGAACGGTGATGGATCAAACCCAGATCTGTTGACTGGGTGTGAGTGTTTGATTGGTTCTGATGCTCTGTCCATCACCACCCCCTTTTGTACCGCTTTGTTCACCATAAGTTGGCCAGGGTATGCTCAGACGCGAGTCCCTTGCTCACTTTGCCACTGAATTCAAGCAAGCCTGGCTGAAGACGGCTGAAATGCCAGAAACCGGTCCTAGGAAGCTTGTTTCCGGTCCAGGGAAGGCATGGCTTGGCAGGTCGGGCTGGACTGTTCCCCTGAGGCACAGGGTCAGACTGATTTGCATATGGCCAAGTCTGAACTGGGGTGGCAGAGTGGGCTAAAGAACGGTGATGGATCAAACCTACATCTGTTGACTGGGTGTGAGTGTTTGATTGGTTCTGATGCGCCATCCATCACCACCTCCTTTTGTACCGCTTTGTTTGCCATAAGTTGGCAGGGTATGCTCCGACGTGAGTCCCTTGCTCACTTTGCCAATGGATTCAAGCAAGCCTGGCTGAAGACAGCTGAAATGCCAGAAACCGGTCCTAGGAAGCTTGTTTCCGGTCCAGGGAAGGCATGTCTTGGCAGTTGGGGCTGGACTGTTCCCATGAGGCACAGGGTCAGACTGATTTGCATATGGCCATGTCTGAACTGGGGTAGCAGAGTGGGCTAAAGAACGGTGATGGATCAAACCTACATCTGTTGACTGGGTGTGAGTGTTTGATTGGTTCTGATGCGCCATCCATCACCACCTCCTTTTGTACCGCTTTGTTTGCCATAAGTTGGCAGGGTATGCTCCGACGTGAGTCCCTTGCTCACTTTGCCAATGGATTCAAGCAAGCCTGGCTGAAGACAGCTGAAATGCCAGAAACCGGTCCTAGGAAGCTTGTTTCCGGTCCAGGGAAGGCATGTCTTGGCAGTTGGGGCTGGACTGTTCCCATGAGGCACAGGGTCAGACTGATTTGCATATGGCCATGTCTGAACTGGGGTAGCAGAGTGGGCTAAAGAACGGTGATGGATCAAACCCACATCTGTTGACTGGGTGTGAGTGTTTGATTGGTTCTGATGCTCCGTCCATCACCACCCCAATTTGTACCACTTTGTTCGCCATAAGTTGGCAGGGTATGCTCAGACATGAGTCCCTTGCTCACTTTGCCACTGGATTCAAGCAAGCCTGGCTGAAGACGGCTGAAATGTCAGAAACCGGTCCTAGGAAGCTTGTTTCCGGTCCTGGGAAGGCATGGCTTGGCAGTTCGGGCTGGACTGTTCCCATGAGGCACAGGGTCAGACTGATTTGCATATGGCCATGTCTGAACTGGGGTGGCAGAGTGGGCTAAAGAACGGTGATGGATCAAACCCAGATCTGTTGACTGGGTGTGAGTGTTTGATTGGTTCTGATGCTCTGTCCATCACCACCCCCTTTTGTACCGCTTTGTTCACCATAAGTTGGCCAGGGTATGCTCAGACGCGAGTCCCTTGCTCACTTTGCCACTGAATTCAAGCAAGCCTGGCTGAAGACGGCTGAAATGCCAGAAACCGGTCCTAGGAAGCTTGTTTCCGGTCCAGGGAAGGCATGGCTTGGCAGGTCGGGCTGGACTGTTCCCATGAGGCACAGGGTCAGACTGATTTGCATATGGCCATGTCTGAACTGGGGTGGCAGAGTGGGCTAAAGAATGGTGATGGATCAAACCCAGATCTGTTGACTGGGTGTGAGTGTTTGATTGGTTCTGATGCTCCGTCCATCACCACCCCCTTTTGTACCGCTTTGTTCGCCATAAGTTGGCCAGGGTATGCTCAGACGTGAGTCCCTTGCTCACTTTGCCACTGGATTCAAGCAAGCCTGGCTGAAGACGGCTGAAATGCCAGAAACCGGTCCTAGGAAGCTTGTTTCCAGTCCAGGGAAGGCATGGCATGGCTTGGCAGGTCGGGCTGGACTGTTCCCATGAGGCATGGGTGAGACTGATTTGCATATGGCCAAGTCTGAACTGGGGTGGCAGAGTGGGCTAAAGAACGGTGATGGATCAAACCTACATCTGTTGACTGGGTGTGAGTGTTTGATTGGTTCTGATGCTCCATCCATCACCACCTCCTTTTGTACCGCTTTGTTTGCCATAAGTTGGCAGGGTATGCTCAGACATGAGTCCCTTGCTCACTTTGCCAATGGATTCAAGCAAGCCTGGCTGAAGACAGCTGAAATGCCAGAAACCGGTCCTAGGAAGCTTGTTTCCGGTCCAGGGAAGGCATGTCTTGGCAGTTCGGGCTGGACTGTTCCCATGAGGCACAGGGTCAGACTGATTTGCATATGGCCATGTCTGAGCTGGGGTAGCAGAGTGGGCTAAAGAACGGTGATGGATCAAACCCACATCTGTTGACTGGGTGTGAGTGTTTGATTGGTTCTGATGCTCCGTCCATCCCCACCCCCTTTTGTACCACTTTGTTCGCCATAAGTTGGCAGGGTATGCTCAGACGTGAGTCCCTTGCTCACTTTGCCACTGGATTCAAGCAAGCCTGGCTGAAGACGGCTGAAATGTCAGAAACCGGTCCTAGAAAGCTTGTTTCCGGTCCAGGGAAGGCATGGCTTGGCAGTTCGGGCTGGACTGTTCCCATGAGGCACAGGGTCAGACTGATTTGCATATGGCCATGTCTGAACTGGGGTGGCAGAGTGGGCTAAAGAACGGTGATGGATCAAACCCAGATCTGTTGACTGGGTGTGAGTGTTTGATTGGTTCTGATGCTCCGTCCATCACCACCCCCTTTTGTTCGCCATAAGTTGGCCATGGTATGCTCAGACGTGAGTCCCTTGCTCACTTTGCCACTGGATTCAAGCAAGCCTGGCTGAAGACGGCTGAAATGCCAGAAACCGGTCCTAGGAAGCTTGTTTCCGGTCCAGGGAAGGCATGGCTTGGCAGGTCGGGCTGGACTGTTCCCATGAGGCACAGGGTCAGACTGATTTGCATATGGCCAAGTTTGAACTGGGGTGGCAGAGTAGGCTAAAGAACGGTGATGGATCAAACCTACATCTGTTGACTGGGTGTGAGTGTTTGATTGGTTCTGATGCTCCATCCATCACCACCTCCTTTTGTACCGCTTTGTTTGCCATAAGTTGGCAGGGTATGCTCAGACGTGAGTCCCTTGCTCACTTTGCCAATGGATTCAAGCAAGCCTGGCTGAAGACAGCTGAAATGCCTGAAACCGGTCCTAGGAAGCTTGTTTCCGGTCCAGGGAACGCATGTCTTGGCAGTTCGGGCTGGACTGTTCCCATGAGGCACAGGGTCAGACTGATTTGCATATGGCCATGTCTGAACTGGGGTAGCAGAGTAGGCTAAAGAACGGTGATGGATCAAACCCACATCTGTTGACTGGGTGTGAGTGTTTGATTGGTTCTGATGCTCCGTCCATCACCACCCCCTTTTGTACCGCTTTGTTCGCCATAAGTTGGCCAGGGTATGCTCAGACGTGAGTCCCTTGCTCACTTTGCCACTGGATTCAAGCAAGCCTGGCTGAAGACGGCTGAAATGCCAGAAACCAGTCCTAGGAAGCTTGTTTCCGGTCCAGGGAAGGCATGGCTTGGCAGGTCGGGCTGGACTGTTCCCATGAGGCACAGGGTCAGACTGATTTGCATATGGCCAAGTCTGAACTGGGGTGGCAGAGTGGGCTAAAGAACGGTGATGGATCAAACCTACATCTGTTGACTGGGTGTGAGTGTTTGATTGGTTCTGATGCTCCATCCATCACCACCTCCTTTTGTACCGCTTTGTTTGCCATAAGTTGGCAGGGTATGCTCCGACGTGAGTCCCTTGCTCACTTTGCCAATGGATTCAAGCAAGCCTGGCTGAAGACAGCTGAAATGCCAGAAACCGGTCCTAGGAAGCTTGTTTCCGGTCCAGGGAAGGCATGTCTTGGCAGTTCGGGCTGGACTGTTCCCATGAGGCACAGGGTCAGACTGATTTGCATATGGCCATGTCTGAACTGGGGTAGCAGAGTGGGCTAAAGAACGGTGATGGATCAAACCCACATCTGTTGACTGGGTGTGAGTGTTTGATTGGTTCTGATGCTCCGTCCATCACCACCCCAATTTGTACCACTTTGTTCGCCATAAGTTGGCAGGGTATGCTCAGACATGAGTCCCTTGCTCACTTTGCCACTGGATTCAAGCAAGCCTGGCTGAAGACGGCTGAAAAGTCAGAAACCGGTCCTAGGAAGCTTGTTTCCGGTCCTGGGAAGGCATGGCTTGGCAGTTCGGGCTGGACTGTTCCCATGAGGCACAGGGTCACACTGATTTGCATATGGCCATGTCTGAACTGGGGTGGCAGAGTGGGCTAAAGAATGGTGATGGATCAAACCCAGATCTGTTGACTGGGTGTGAGTGTTTGATTGGTTCTGATGCTCCGTCCATCACCACCCCCTTTTGTACCGCTTTGTTCGCCATAAGTTGGCCAGGGTATGCTCAGACGTGAGTCCCTTGCTCACTTTGCCACTGGATTCAAGCAAGCCTGGCTGAAGACGGCTGAAATGCCAGAAACCGGTCCTAGGAAGCTTGTTTCCAGTCCAGGGAAGGCATGGCTTGGCAGGTCGGGCTGGACTGTTCCCATGAGTCACGGGGTGAGACTGATTTGCATATGGCCAAGTCTGAACTGGGGTGGCAGAGTGGGCTAAAGAACGGTGATGGATCAAACCTACATCTGTTGACTGGGTGTGAGTGTTTGATTGGTTCTGATGCTCCATCCATCACCACCTCCTTTTGTACCGCTTTGTTTGCCATAAGTTGGCAGGGTATGCTCAGACATGAGTCCCTTGCTCACTTTGCCAATGGATTCAAGCAAGCCTGGCTGAAGACAGCTGAAATGCCAGAAACCCGTCCTAGGAAGCTTGTTTCCGGTCCAGGGAAGGCATGTCTTGGCAGTTCGGGCTGGACTGTTCCCATGAGGCACAGGGTCAGACTGATTTGCATATGGCCATGTCTGAACTGGGGTAGCAGAGTGGGCTAAAGAACGGTGATGGATCAAACCCACATCTGTTGACTGGGTGTGAGTGTTTGATTGGTTCTGATTCTCCGTCCATCACCACCCCCTTTTGTACCACTTTGTTCGCCATAAGTTGGCAGGGTATGCTCAGACGTGAGTCCCTTGCTCACTTTGCCACTGGATTCAAGCAAGCCTGGCTGAAGACGGCTGAAATGTCAGAAACCGGTCCTAGGAAGCTTGTTTCCGGTCCAGGGAAGGCATGGCTTGGCAGTTCGGGCTGGACTGTTCCCATGAGGCACAGGGTCAGACTGATTTGCATATGGCCATGTCTGAACTGGGGTGGCAGAGTGGGCTAAAGAACGGTGATGGATCAAACCCAGATCTGTTGACTGGGTGTGAGTGTTTGATTGGTTCTGATGCTCCGTCCATCACCACCCCCTTTGTACCGCTTTGTTCGCCATAAGTTGGCCAGGGTATGCTCAGACTTGAGTCCCTTGCTCACTTTGCCACTGGATTCAAGCAAGCCTGGCTGAAGAAGGCTGAAATGCCAGAAACCGGTCCTAGGAAGCTTGTTTCCGGTCCAGGGAAGGCATGGCTTGGCAGGTCGGGCTGGACTGTTCCCATGAGGCACAGGGTCAGACTGATTTGCATATGGCCAAGTTTGAACTGGGGTGGCAGAGTAGGCTAAAGAACGGTGATGGATCAAACCTACATCTGTTGACTGGGTGTGAGTGTTTGATTGGTTCTGATGCTCCATCCATCACCACCTCCTTTTGTACCGCTTTGTTTGCCATAAGTTGGCAGGGTATGCTCAGACATGAGTCCCTTGCTCACTTTGCCAATGGATTCAAGCAAGCCTGGCTGAAGACAGCTGAAATGCCAGAAACCGGTCCTAGGAAGCTTGTTTCCGGTCCAGGGAAGGCATGTCTTGGCAGTTCGGGCTGGACTGTTCCCATGAGGCACAGGGTCAGACTGATTTGCATATGGCCATGTCTGAACTGGGGTAGCAGAGTGGGCTAAAGAACGGTGATGGATCAAACCCACATCTGTTGACTGGGTGTGAGTGTTTGATTGGTTCTGATGCTCCGTCCATCACCACCCCCTTTTGTACCACTTTGTTCGCCATAAGTTGGCAGGGTATGCTCAGACGTGAGTCCCTTGCTCACTTTGCCACTGGATTCAAGCAAGCCTGGCTGAAGACGGCTGAAATGTCAGAAACCGGTCCTAGGAAGCTTCTTTCCGGTCCAGGGAAGGCATGGCTTGGCAGTTCGGGCTGGACTGTTCCCATGAGGCACAGGGTCAGACTGATTTGCATATGGCCATGTCTGAACTGGGGTGGCAGAGTGGGCTAAAGAACGGTGATGGATCAAACCCAGATCTGTTGACTGGGTGTGAGTGTTTGATTGGTTCTGATGCTCCGTCCATCACCACCCCCTTTTGTACCGCTTTGTTCGCCATAAGTTGGCCAGGGTATGCTCAGACGTGAGTCCCTTGCTCACTTTGCCACTGGATTCAAGCAAGCCTGGTGAAGACGGCTGAAATGCCAGAAACCGGTCCTAGGAAGCTTGTTTCCGGTCCAGGGAAGGCATGGCTTGGCAGGTCGGGCTGGACTGTTCCCATGAGGCACAGGGTCAGACTGATTTGCATATGGCCAAGTTTGAACTGGGGTGGCAGAGTAGGCTAAAGAACGGTGATGGATCAAACCTACATCTGTTGACTGGGTGTGAGTGTTTGATTGGTTCTGATGCTCCATCCATCACCACCTCCTTTTGTACCGCTTTGTTTGCCATAAGTTGGCAGGGTATGCTCAGACGTGAGTCCCTTGCTCACTTTGCCAATGGATTCAAGCAAGCCTGGCTGAAGACAGCTGAAATGCCTGAAACCGGTCCTAGGAAGCTTGTTTCCGGTCCAGGGAAGGCATGTCTTGGCAGTTCGGGCTGGACTGTTCCCATGAGGCACAGGGTCAGACTGATTTGCATATGGCCATGTCTGAACTGGGGTAGCAGAGTGGGCTAAAGAACGGTGATGAATCAAACCCACATCTGTTGACTGGGTGTGAGTGTTTGATTGGTTCTGATGCTCCGTCCATCACCACCCCCTTTTGTACCACTTTGTTCGCCATAAGTTGGCAGGGTATGCTCAGACGTTAGTCCCTTGCTCACTTTGCCACTGGATTCAAGCAAGCCTGGCTGAAGACGGCTGAAATGTCAGAAACCGGTCCTAGGAAGCTTGTTTCCGGTCCAGGGAAGGCATGGCTTGGCAGTTCGGGCTGGACTGTTCCCATGAGGCACAGGGTCAGACTGATTTGCATATGGCCATGTCTGATCTTGGGGTGGCAGAGTGGGCTAAAGAACGGTGATGGATCAAACCCAGATATGTTGACTGGGTGTGAGTGTTTGATTGGTTCTGATGCTCCGTCCATCACCACCCCCTTTTGTACCACTTTGTTCGCCATAAGTTGGCAGGGTATGCTCAGACGTGAGTCCCTTGCTCACTTTGCCACTGGATTCAAGCAAGCCTGGCTGAAGACGGCTGAAATGTCAGAAACCGGTCCTAGGAAGCTTGTTTCCGGTCCAGGGAAGGCATGGCTTGGCAGTTCGGGCTGGACTGTTCCCATGAGGCACAGGGTCAGACTGATTTGCATATGGCCATGTCTGAACTGGGGTGGCAGAGTGGGCTAAAGAACGGTGATGGATCAAACCCAGATCTGTTGACTGGGTGTGAGTGTTTGATTGGTTCTGATGCTCCGTCCATCACCACCCCCTTTTGTACCGCTTTGTTCGCCATAAGTTGGCCAGGGTATGCTCAGACGTGAGTCCCTTGCTCACTTTGCCACTGGATTCAAGCAAGCCTGGTGAAGACGGCTGAAATGCCAGAAACCGGTCCTAGGAAGCTTGTTTCCGGTCCAGGGAAGGCATGGCTTGGCAGGTCGGGCTGGACTGTTCCCATGAGGCACAGGGTCAGACTGATTTGCATATGGCCAAGTTTGAACTGGGGTGGCAGAGTAGGCTAAAGAACGGTGATGGATCAAACCTACATCTGTTGACTGGGTGTGAGTGTTTGATTGGTTCTGATGCTCCATCCATCACCACCTCCTTTTGTACCGCTTTGTTTGCCATAAGTTGGCAGGGTATGCTCAGACGTGAGTCCCTTGCTCACTTTGCCACTGGATTCAAGCAAGCCTGGCTGAAGACGGCTGAAATGTCAGAAACCGGTCCTAGGAAGCTTGTTTCCGGTCCAGGGAAGGCATGGCTTGGCAGTTCGGGCTGGACTGTTCCCATGAGGCACAGGGTCAGACTGATTTGCATATGGCCATGTCTGAACTGGGGTAGCAGAGTGGGCTAAAGAACGGTGATGAATCAAACCCACATCTGTTGACTGGGTGTGAGTATTTGATTGGTTCTGATGCTCCGTCCATCACCACCCCCTTTTGTACCACTTTGTTCGCCATAAGTTGGCAGGGTATGCTCAGACGTTAGTCCCTTTCTCACTTTGCCACTGGATTCAAGCAAGCCTGGCTGAAGACGGCTGAAATGTCAGAAACCGGTCCTAGGAAGCTTGTTTTCGGTCCAGGGAAGGCATGTCTTGGCAGTTCGGGCTGGACTGTTCCCATGAGGCACAGGGTCAGACTGATTTGCATATGGCCATGTCTGATCTTGGGGTGACAGAGTGGGCTAAAGAACGGTGATGGATCAAACCCAGATATGTTGACTGGGTGTGAGTGTTTGATTGGTTCTGATGCTCCGTCCATCACCACCCCCTTTTGTACCGCTTTGTTCGCCATAAGTTGGCAGGGTATGCTCAGACGTGAGTCCCTTGCTCACTTTGCCACTGGATTCAAGCAAGCCTGGCTGAAGACGGCTGAAATGCCAGAAACCGGTCCTAGGAAGCTTGTTTCCAGTCCAGGGAAGGCATGGCTTGGCAGTTCGGGCTGGACTGTTCCCATGAGGCACAGGGTCAGACTGATTTGCATATGGCCATGTCTGAACTGGGGTAGCAGAGTGGGCTAAAGAACGGTGATGGATCAAACCCAGATCTGTTGACTGGGTGTGAGTGTTTGATTGGTTCTGATGCTCCGTCCATCACCACTCCCTTTTGTACTGCCTAATTTTTTGTGGGGCCCAGGGTTTGGAGTCCCGGGCCCCAGAGATCACTTTGAGGGGGGCCCGATGGCGCTTCCCCTCCTCCGGTGTCTTCGGTAGGCCAGGGAGGGCTCCTGGCACCTTCCTTGGGTAAAGTTTCACGGGGAGCGTGACGGCGCTCCCATCTTCCTCATCGTTTGGGGGCAGCATCAGGGACCTGACCCACCCTGGGGGCACATCTAAGATCGGCGGCAGATCCCTACGTTCTTTTTCATTGGTCTCATGGAAAGTCAAAGGTTGCCTACCTTCTGGAGGACCAATCATGGCCCCCAGGTGGCCGATTTTCACCATTTTCATCTCGTCTTGCCCCTGATGGCCAGCCCTAGCCATCTGGAGCACTTTTCATTTCCCTCCTGGCCTCCAAGTGGGTGAACTCAGCAGGGAGCTATCTTCACTGGCTCCCTGTGCCAGCCTTTCAATTGGTTCTCCTCCTGGGCCTCATCTCTCCTTGCGCAGAGTCCCAGGCTTATCCTCACTGGTCCTGGACTTCGCCACAGGGGCAGTCCAGGGTCCTGGGACAGTCAGGGGGTTCCTCCTTCCAACTGCCCATGGCGCCAGGCTCCAGCACCAGTCATCCTCAGCAGACCTTACCCCAGAGAGAGCTTCTCTTCCTGTGCAAGACCTTTTAAAAGAATTTTGAGGGGGCTGGCAGGAGGGCTCTTCTGCACTATCCTGCAGCGACACATCACCTCTCTGCTCCTGCTCCCTCCTTTCTGCACAGGCCTCTGGGATAGTTCAAAATGGCATCTTCCAGGTGTCTCATGCCACATGGTCTCTGAAAAGCCCCCTTCTCCCCTTACACTGGATGGAAAGTTACTCCAATAGGATGAGCTATATGCATCTATGGATGGAAGCATGTATAGGTTTTAGTACTTGCAGTCAAAAAGTTGGATCCAGAGCTTGGGATTTGAAGTGGGGACAACAAACCAGTTGGAAGAACAGCTGATGGAAAACCACCAGGGAAGCAGGAAGTATTATGATGGCATTGGGAATTGCTTAATATCGTGAATGGTGATTTTAGTCTATTGGAGGAGTTCTGGAAAGGACACCTGCAACAAAAAAAAAGACGCAGACTGTTTCATGACCATAAAAACACCATAATGCTATGAACACAAAAAACTGGTAAAAAGGATGTAGTCATAAATATTGCATAGTGATCCAACCATATTATGAGTCAAAACTTATACAGCATTTGCTATTTGTAATTTCCATATAGTAAATAGAAAAATGCTACATACTAAATATTTGCAATTTGAGAATATTTGTAAAAACTTCAGTTTCCTAGCAGAAATTACCATCAAGATACCCAGATGTAAAGTAAAAAAGAAATGTGGCTCAAACCCAGATCTGTTGACTGGGTGTGAGTGTTTGATTGGTTCTGATGCTCCGTCCATCACCACCCCCTTTTGTACCTCTTTGTTCGCCATAAGTTGGCAGGGTATGCTCAGACGTGAGTCCCTTGCTCACTTTGCCACTGGATTCAAGCAAGCCTGGCTGAAGACGGCTGAAATGCCAGAAACCGGTCCTAGGAAGCTTGTTTCCTGTCCAGGGAAGGCATGGTTTGGCAGTTCGGGCTGGACTGTTCCCATGAGGCACAGGGTCAGACTGATTTGCATATGGCCATGTCTGAACTGGGGTAGCAGAGTGGGCTAAACAACGGTGATGGATCAAACCCACATCTGTTGACTGGGTGTGAGTGTTTGATTGGTTCTGATACTCCGTCCATCACCACCCACTTTTGTACTGCCTAATTTTTTGTGGGGCCCAGGGTTTGGAGTCCCGGGCCCCAGAGATCACTTTGAGGGGGGCCCGACGGCGCTCTCCCTCCTCCGGTGTCTTCGCGAGGCCAGTGAGGGCTCCTGGCACCTTCCTTGGGTAAAGTTTCACGGGGAGCGTGACGGCGCTCCCATCTTCCTCATCGTTTGGGGGCAGCCCCAGGGACCTGACCCACCCTGGGGCACATCTAAGACCGGCGGCAGAGCCCTACGTTCCTTATCATTGATCTCATGGAAAGTCAAAGGTTGCCTACCTTCTGGAGGACCAATCATGGCCCCCAGGTGGCCGATTTTCACCATTTGCACCTCGTCTTGCCCCTGATGGCCAGCCCTAGCCATCTGGAGCACTTTTCTTTTCCCTCCTGGCCTCCAAGTGGGTGAACTCAGCAGGGAGCTATCTTCACTGGCTCCCTGTGCCAGCCTTTCAATTGGTTCTCCTCCTGGGCCTCATCTCTCCTTGCGCAGAGGCCCAGGCTTATTCTCACTGGTCCTGGACTCCGCCACAGAGGCAGTCCAGGGTCCTGGGACAGTCAGGGGGTTCCTCCTTCCAACTGCCCATGGCGCCAGGCTCCAGCACCAGTCATCCTCAGCAGACCTTACCCCAGAGAGAGCTTCTCTTCCTGTGCAAGACCTTTTAAAAGAATTTTGAGGGGGCTGGCAGGAGGGCTCTTCTGCACTATCCTGCAGCGACATATCACCTCTCTGCTCCTGCTCCCTCCTTTCTGCACAGGCCTCTGGGATAGTTCAAAATGGCATCTTTCAGGTGTCTCATGCCACATGGTCTCTGAAAAGCCCCCTTCTCCCCTTGCGTTCATGGCCGGGGCCCGGAGGAGACCTGGTCCTGGCACCGAGTGGCAGCTGCTGAAGGATAACCTGCAGCTGCACCCTTATCTATCCCTCTTGGAGAGGAGACCTTCACCCTTGGAATGCTAGCAGTGAAGGGCTAGGCCTCTGATGCTACAGTTTGGGGAGGAAGGTAATTAATCCAGCCTGGCAGGGTCACACCCAGCCAGGTTCTGGTTTTGAGCTGAGTCAGAGGAATATGACATTTCTGGATGACCCATAAGCAGTACAGATATAGCTGTGGACTCAGCAGAATACTTCTTTTTACACAACTTACAGTGTACTTTGGTGTGTGCCTGGAATTTGTAGGCCCTAGGAAAGTGAAACTACCCCATGTAGTCCCCATCTTTATAGGAGAGTACTGGAGTGTTCTTACAGTGAAAACAGTAAAGTACACTGACTTACCCTCACATGTGCCATCTCATACTATAAAGCCTATTCCATGTCACCATCCAAGTCAACATATTTCCTGACACACCATTCTATCTGTACCTGCTCCTGGGCTGCGCACAACAGGAATCTTGCCCACGCAGCCAGTACACAGGTGCACACGTGTGTGCACACGTGTCTACATGTAACCAGTCCAGCACCCCTACCCCGGATGCAGTGCAGCAGCCTTCTCTCACAAGGGGGACATCAGTGCAATCCACATGCAGTCTGTTTTGCCATAAGTTCACTGTGGTTGAGTCCCATATTACGAGGCTCTCCTACAGTAAAAGCTCAAAAATTTGGTGTTCAAAAAGCAAACAATCTGGGTGGCTCAGATGGTCAGAACCACCTTCTAATAGACATAAAGCCATGTTCTTACTGTCTGTCACCACCAGGCAACCAGTAAAATAGAATTATTACCCCCTTTGCCATAGGAGGTGACTCCCACAGTGATGGGGCATTATCTTTTTCATTTTCCATAAGAAATTCCAATTTTGGGATTTTCATTTCAAAAATTAAAAAAAGAAGACTATTTGGTGCAGGGCTCCATCAGGTTGATGGAGCCCTGCACCAAACAGCGAAATGCATTGACAGGAATTGCTGTGATGCCAGCTTGACAGTAATTAATAAATCTGTCAGTCAGGACCACCAGCAGGGTGATGGAGGAATTTACTCAATAATCCTGGTGGGAACAATCCCTTGTGGTCAGCTAGGCCCTTTTAGAATAAGTAATTGTACTGCTCTTTGAGTATCTAAATCAGGCAAACAGAAGCTCAAACACTTTACCTTTGGGAAGCAGTTCTAGTCCCTGGGTGCCAGCAGGATTCAGGCGCCCTTGAGACCCTCATCCTATTTCTGCTGGAGACAGCAATCAAGAGACTTCTTCCAGAAGTATATTCTTCTTCAGTTGGAGCCTTCACAGGTCCAGGAATTTTATGAGGAGATGGTGGTTGAGGTTCAAGGTTTATCCTGTCCACTAGCTAGTGATTGGGGACATTCTACCACTCAATCCTAAATATTTTCTTTCATTTCCCTACCTTCTTTTACAGCTCTTGCTCCTTGACCTACTGTGCAATTAAGCCCTTGTTCTAAGATGGCAAAGCCCATCTATCACCAGGTAGGTCTCAACATTTCATAATCCACTTCCCTCTTTATATGAGCTCTCCTCTCATCTGATAGGATCCAAACTTGTTCTTCCCCTTCTGTGACAGTAGGGCGGGTGCCTAGGAGTGACTTCTGGGAATAATTAGAAGAAGCTCTCCCTCCATCCCCAAGTCAAAAGAGGTGATGCTGAATCTGCCCTTTGTTGTGCCAACTGTCCATATCAAGAAAGTTAATTTGACTAAGTGCTCAGCAGTTACTACCCATCTACTGTTCCTCGGTTCAGTAGCAGACTATTTGCCTCTGACACAGGGACATTAATTCTTGCAGCCAAGAATATGTATTCTACCTTGGAGGGGCTGAGAGGCACCATTGGCTTCAGGCCGGTCTTGACTGGGTGGGCACTGTTGGAAAATGGCCCTCTCTTGTCAGATGGCTAGGTTAGGCCCAGGAAGAACCACTGCCATTTTACATGTATGTGTTTCTAAAGTGCCTTCTTTTTTCGACACAATGACTTTTGACAAACATTTGTTTGCATTACAGTGCAGGATGATCTTCTCTGAAACCACATTGCTAACAATGCCTCTTCGTAAGTACACTATCAAGACACCTTGAACATTCGTTGCAAGGCCTGAATATACATTGTGTAAATGTTGTTGTTTATTATTTGTCTATAAGGTGACACGCTATCAAAGCGACAATAAATAATGTCAGCCCGGCTGAAGCCTCAACATGGAAGCATGAATGCTGCTCTTTTAAATACATGAGCATTTCCGTAATGTAATTAGAGGAGCACTCTGTTGTCACTGTGAGGTCATCTCTATCGTTGGTGTTTCAGCACAGCTGATTCCTGTTTGCCATCCGCTATGGAGGGATGTCCAACCTGTGACCACACAGGGACCTACATGCCTTGTCTTCAGGTAATGGGGATTTAGATCATTCAGTAGGGGATTCTTGGCAGAACACCTGTGCTAAGCATCTAGGTTAGGGAATGCTTAAGCAGGAGTATACTAGATGCAGTGTTTATATACACTGTTTTAGATGGAATTGTTCATTCTTTTCATTGTCTTTATATTGCTAATCACATTCGTCTGCTTCTCTCTATTAATCATTGCAGCAGATATATTTTATACAAGAATTGTGATGGTGCTATAAATATTGAAAATGCCCCTTTGTGTATTTCTTGTATATTTCTCTGAGAGAGCACAAGTGACCGAGCAAGAGGGTTCTAGATTCGTTGCCACGATTCCTTGGGGGTCAGAGATGTCATTTTCGGAGGTTGTCCAAACCATTTAATATCTTACTAGGTGTAGAGCTACTCATGGTGTCACTGTGAGCTGGCAGACTATAGGCCAACATATCCTGAGGCGGTGCATGGAATCAGTCTTGCACCATCCCAACTTTTGTTTTGTCTAACAAACTAACAGTTCCTCCTGAAAAGTGGAACCCATCCAACAGGGTGCCACCAATCTGGTTGATTCTGTTCTTATCTAATGGATCGCCAGAGTAGTTCTCTTGTGCAGGCTTAGAGACCCCTAAAAACACCTTCTAACTGGAGACATCCATGATGGTAGGGGTTATCCTCCTCAGCTGAGTAGGGAACTCCTATGTATTGGCTGCAGGTTATTTAAGCCTAAACACTTCAAATAATTAATTCTGATTGTGTTACCCTCTCTGTAATACATTATGTCAGGAGACGACAACACTGACACACTTAACATTGCTGAGAACTCCAGACATGTGTTTACTCAGAAAGTATAACTTGGTCTCACACCTATTGGTTACTTTCATGGTTGCTGCTCACAAAGAATATAAGACAGAGGTGTTCAAATCATGGGTTACATTCCCGGCAGCAGACCATTCAACAAGGCTAGTTTACAAATACAAACAAAACAAAGTTTCAAATAACTACACACCATCCAAAAAAATAGAGATATCTTTAACATATCAAGAACACAGAAATCGGTTTGATGGTGCCCTACCATATGTAACAGAGGACGTGAGACTAGGCCCCCTCCTTAATGCAGGAGCATCATGGCTAGTCTTAGCCCGCTTCACACTGTATCCTAATGCTGATAATTTGTCTGCAGTACAATATCATAGATTATACAAATAGTTAGTAACAATGTATAGATGTTTGACACCGTTTGTTATGCTAACATTGACATTTAACCTGTGTGGACCTCTGAAGCTGCACAACCACAATTGTCTACCCCGGGCATCAGTCCACAAACACTAAATGTAGTAATGGGTAAGGTTCCCACCAAAGGGGAGGAGATTTCGTTTTGGATTGCACAAAAAACAAATCAACTTGAAGCAATATTTCCCCATACAGGACCGCAGGAAAAACACAGAGTATTAGCATGATTCCGTTATCTAGTTGAAGGATCGAAACATTGCTGACAAAAGCACCTTGACACTCCTAAAATTGTTTAGTCATTACCAAGTGCAACAGTTTTAATATGTATATTAAGTGTCCTACAATATTCATTTGCACATTGGCCAACTTGATCAATGAATAAGTTTGGGAACCTGTAAGAAACTGGCTCTATATATTCTACACCAAAATGAGGTATAGTGTGTATAGGCCAAGTGTCCCCAGAGTTAGGCAGAGGTTAAAGTTAGATAGAACCTTACTCTCTAATAGTGGTAGCTTGGTCGAACAGTAAGGCAGTATCAGAGGACAGTGTTAAGCATTTGATGTACAAACTCAGTCAGAAAATGAATTCACACACTCAAGGACTGAACTCTAGGCCAGTTGTTGTTGTATAAAAATATACTGTTGTTTATTTTTAGAACCAAGCAAGCCTGGTACAGGTAAGCATTAAATACTTTTCAGTAATAAGTAACTGGATATAGAACAGTTTGAAAATGCAATAGAAATTGTACTTTGTTTGATTTACAGGGGAGCAGTAGTATGCAACACTTAGCAAATAGAGTACATTGAAATGAATAGGCTTTTTCAGTAAATTGCAGGTAGGTTACTTTTACGTTACTTTTTCTAACTCAGTGCTGGATGCCTAGATTCAGCACTGGGACATGTCCTGCAAACAGGTGAGAAAACACGCTTTGGTTATTTGTACGCTTTTTAAGGAATATCTTTAGTTTTCAAAATTCCACACATGTCGTTTTTTGGAGGGAAAATTGTCAATGTTATCCTATGGAGGAAAATCAGGTTATCGGTTTGCTGGTAAGTAAACAACTGTGGGAGTTAAGGTTCTGGGGTTAGACTCAGGGGTCTCCCAGGGTCAGTGATGCACTGGAATTGCACCCTCAGCGGCACTAGGGCGGCCGGGTGCAGAGTGCCTTATGATATCCTATGGAGGATAGGGGGTCTCCGGTTGGTGGCTGTTGGCAAGCAGGCCATGAGGTTGTGGGAGCAAAGCTCCTAAGGTTTAGCTCAGGGCACGTTGGGGACCAAAGTAGCACCAAAGGTGCACCCTCAGGGGCACTAGGGCATCCGGGTGCAGGGTGCTGTTTGAGGTCAGGTGCCCTGTTGTTTCCAATGGAGAACCTCCAGGACAAAGAAACACTGCAGACTCGGAACGAGGATCTTCCAGGTGCAACAACCACCTTCAGGGGTGAGTTGGGATGTCGTGGGTTGGTAAGGCACCATTGGCTGGGCACACAAGGCCATGGGCATCAGGTGCAGGAGTACCTTGGGATGTCAGATTTTCTTACCCGCTTTGATCGCGGTAGGGGATTGGATTGAGGTTTGAGGCAGGTCAGGGGTCGCCGGCTCTCTGGTCAGGATTGCTGGGGGGACCTCCTCGTGGTGTTTTTCAACTCGAGCTCATGCCAGGTTTGGCAGGTGCAGAATGGGCTGAATTTGCGTTCTCTGGATGTCACCAGAAGCTACAGTTTGAACAAGTCCGGTGTTCATGGGAGATTCAGTCTTTTAAGTGAAGGCAGGTAGGTCCTCTGGGGTTTTTGAGGTTGCGGGCTGCAGGACACACCGGGATTTCACAGGAGCAGGATTGAGGGGAGACAGGCCAGTAGGGCTGGGGCCAAGTCAGTGGGCGGCATCCTCTTGTTAGCTCTGCATTGCTCTTATCTTGTTTTCTTGTTTTTTGCTGGATCTGAGGAAGGAAGGTTCAGGGTGCCTCCTAAATACTAAATTTAGGGGTGTTACAGGTAGGTAAAGGGCAGGGGCCAATGGGTCCCTTCCCTGGGGTGGGTACACCGCCAATTCTGCCACTCTCCAGTGGGAGGGGGGCAGGAGCCTGTCCCTGGTTGGCTGGGTTGCCCCATCCTCAAGATGGTGGGGACTCGGGGTTGTGCTTCACCTCACCTCCCCCACCTAAGGGGTGGAGTTGGCAGAGGTGGGCACACCTCTCTTCCTCACTTGTTTTTCCCGCTGGTTCCCCCGGGCAAAGTGGGGGGGTAGAACCAGTGAGGACCAGTTGCTGAAAGCAGCAAAAGGTCTGGAGAGGCTCTCAAATGCGGCATGCCTTTGAATCCTCTCCTTCGTGAAGCCTGCCCATCCCGGGGGAGGAGGCGTGGCACCTCATCCCAGAATGTGCATTGTTTCAGGCCCTTGAGAGCAGCAGATCTCGACCCAGGGGTCCAAAAACATGTCTGGTGGTGGCAGCCTAGGCAGCCACTCAGTCAGGTCACTAGAAGTTGGTCGAGTTTCAGGGGCATCTCTAAGATGCCCTCTGTTGTGCATTTTACATTAAATCCCACACTGGCATCAGTGTGTTTTTAATGTGCTAAGAAGTTTGATACTAAACTTCCCAGTCTTCGTTATAGCCATTATGGTGTTTGTAGTAACAAACTCCCAGCACCATATACTCTTAAAGGCAGCACTGCACTTACAGTGCCCAGGAATGTACTTGGGCACTGTAGGGGTACAGAGCTCATGCACCTGTACCCTCACCACTGGCATAGGGGACCCAGCTAGAGGGGTGATTGATGTATGCCAGGGCAGTGGTTTGTGGGCATGTCACACAGGGATGTGTGCCATGTCGACTCTTCACTTTGTTCTGCACCAAGACAAGCAGCCTGCAAAGGCAGTGTGTGTGTGTGTCAGGGTACAGGGCCTCTAAGGGTGGCAACATAAGTGCTGCAGCCCTTAGAGGCCTTCTCTGGTCACAGTGCCCTGGGTACCCGTGGTACCATTTAACAGGGGCTGACATGTGGCCAGAGATGCCAATTGGGTTTTAGGCTTTAATGCAGTTTTAGGGAAGAAACATAGGCCGTGTGTACCTGATTAGCAGGAGCCCAGGGCACACTCAGTCAAAGAACATCAGCAATTCAGCAAAATGTGAGGGCATACCATGCAAGAAAGAGGGCACTTTCTCACACAACCCCCCAAACAAAAGATGATGAGACTAAGCTCGCCGTAGAGAATATTCGTTGTCTAAGAGGAAGAACCTGGAAAGTCCATCTGCATTGGCATGGGCAGTCCCAGGTCTGTGTTCCACTTCAAAGTCCATTCCCTATAGGGAGATGGGCCACCTCAACAGTTTAGGATTTTCCCCTTTCATTTGCATTAGCCATCTGAGAGATCTGTGGTCAGTTTGAACTAGGAAGTGAGTACCAAACAAGTATGGTCTCAACTTCTTCAGGGACCAAACCACAGCAAAGACCTCCCTCTCAATGGCACTCCCACTCTGCTCCCTGGGGAGAAGCCTTCTGCTTATAAAAGCAACAGGTTGGTCTTGGCCTTCATCATTGGTCTGGGATAGGACCGCTCCTATCCCTAGCTCAGAGGCATCAGTCTGCACTGTGAACTGCTTGGCATAATCTGGAGCCTTCAGAATTGGTGCTGAGCACATTGCTTCTTTCAGGGTGTCAAAAGCCTTTTGGTATCTAACTGTCCAGTTAACCTTTTTGGGCATTTTCCTGGAGGTGACTTCTGTGGGGGATGGGGGGGTCACAATGGACCCATATCCCTTCACAAACCTTCTGTAGTACCCAGTCAAGCCAAGGAATGCCCTGACTTGGGTCTGGGTTGTTGGAGCTGCCCAGTCCAGGATGGCTTTGATCTTGGGCTGTAAGGGCTGTACCAGGCTTCTACCAACAAGGTGGCCCAAGACCACCACAGTGCCCTGCCCTATCTGGCATTTGGATGCCTTGATAGTTAAGTCTGCAGTTTGCAGGGCTTTTAAAACCTTCCCAAGGTGGATCAGGTGATCCTGCCAGGTGGAACTAAAGACAGCAATATCATCAAGATAAGCTGCACTAAAGGACTCCAACCGAGCCAGGACTTGATTCACCAACCTCTGGAAGGTGACAGGGACATTCTTTAAACCAAAGGGCATAACAGTGAACTGATAGTGCCCATCAGGTGTGGAGTATGCTGTTTTCTCTTTTGCTCCTGGGGCCATGCCAATCTGCCAGTACCCTACAGTTAAGTCAAAGGTACTTAGAAATGTGGCTGCCCCCAATTTGTCTATCAACTCATCTGCTCTTGGGATAGGGTGAGCATCTGTATTAGTGACAGAGTTGAGCCCTCTATAGTCCACACAGAACCTAATTTCTCTCTTTCCATCCTGTGGATGAGGTTTGGGGACTAGAACCACTGGGCTGGCCCAGGGGCTCTCAGAGTGTACAATAACCCCTAACTCCAGCATCTTGCTGACTTCTGCTTTGATGCTTTCCTTGACTTGGTCTGACTGTCGATAGATTTTGTTCTTGACAGGTGCACTGTCACCAGTGTCCACATCATGGGTATACCAGTTTGTTAGACCAGGGGTCAGGGAAAAAAGCTTAGCATGCTGTTGCAAGAGTTGCTTGCAGTCAGTCTGCTGTTGGGCAGAGAGGGTGTCTTAAAAGACAACTCCATCTACTGACCCATCTTTTGGGCTGTAGGACAGGAGGTCAGGGAGACCTCTTCCTGTTCCTCATCAAGCGTTAAAACAAACAAATGATGGACCGAATGCTGACAATGCAGACATTCTCCCCCAGTCAAGAGATCTGGGTTAAATCCATCGTTCTTTTGCCCACTACACCACCCCAGTTTAGACATGGCCATATGCAAATCAGTCTTGACCCTGTGCCTCATGGGAACAGTTCAGCCCGAACTGCCAAGCCATGTCTTCCCTGGACCGGAATCAAGCATCCTAGGACCGGTTTCTGGCTATCAGCCGTCATCAGCCAGGATAGCTTGACTCCAGTGGCGTAGTGAGCACGGGTCCCACGTCTGGGAATACCCATCCCACTTAGGGCGAAAAGCGTTACAACAAACAAATGATGGACGGAATGCTGACAATGCAGACATTCTCCCCCAGTCAAGAGATCTGGGTTAAATCCATCGTTCTTTTGCCCACTACACCACCCCAGTTTAGACATGGCCATATGCAAATCAGTCTTGACCCTGTGCCTCATGGGAACAGTCCAGCCCGAACTGCCAAGCCATGTCTTCCCTGGACCGGAATCAAGCATCCTAGGACCGGTTTCTGGCTATCAGCCGTCATCAGCCAGGATAGCTTGACTCCAGTGGCGTAGTGAGCACGGGTCCCACGTCTGGGAATACCCATCCCACTTAGGGCGAAAAGCGTTACAACAAACAAATGATGGACGGAATGATGACAATGCAGACATTCTCCCCCAGTCAAGAGATCTGGGTTAAATCCATCGTTCTTTTGCCCACTACACCACCCCAGTTTAGACATGGCCATATGCAAATCAGTCTTGACCCTGTGCCTCATGGGAACAGTCCAGCCCGAACTGCCAAGCCATGTCTTCCCTGGACCGGAATCAAGCATCCTAGGACCGGTTTCTGGCTATCAGCCGTCATCAGCCAGGATAGCTTGACTCCAGTGGCGTAGTGAGCACGGGTCCCACGTCTGGGAATACCCATCCCACTTAGGGCGAAAAGCGTTACAACAAACAAATGATGGACGGAATGCTGACAATGCAGACATTCTCCCCCAGTCAAGAGATCTGGGTTAAATCCATCGTTCTTTTGCCCACTACACCACCCCAGTTTAGACATGGCCATATGCAAATCAGTCTTGACCCTGTGCCTCATGGGAACAGTCCAGCCCGAACTGCCAAGCCATGTCTTCCCTGGACCGGAATCAAGCATGCTAGGACAGGTTTCTGGCTATCAGCCGTCATCAGCCAGGATAGCTTGACTCCAGTGGCGTAGTGAGCACGGGTCCCACGTCTGGGAATACCCATCCCACTTAGGGCGAAAAGCGTTACAACAAACAAATGATGGACGGAATGCTGACAATGCAGACATTCTCCCCCATTCAAGAGATCTGGGTTAAATCCATCGTTCTTTTGCCCACTACACCACCCCAGTTTAGACATGGCCATATGCATATCAGTCTTGACCCTGTGCCTCATGGGAACAGTCCAGCCCGAACTGCCAAGCCATGTCTTCCCTGGACCGGAATCAAGCATCCTAGGACCGGTTTCTGGCTATCAGCTGTCATCAGCCAGGATAGCTTGACTCCAGTGGCGTAGTGAGCACGGGTCCCACGTCTGGGAATACCCATCCCACTTAGGGCGAAAAGCGTTACAACAAACAAATGATAGACGGAATGCTGACAATGCAGACATTCTCCCCCAGTCAAGAGATCTGGGTTAAATCCATCGTTCTTTTGCCCACTACACCACCCCAGTTTAGACATGGCCATATGCAAATCAGTCTTGACCCTGTGCCTCATGGGAACAGTCCAGCCCGAACTGCCAAGCCATGTCTTCCCTGGACCGGAATCAAGCATCCTAGGACCGGTTTCTGGCTATCAGCTGTCATCAGCCAGGATAGCTTGACTCCAGTGGCGTAGTGAGGACGGGTCCCACGTCTGGGAATACCCTTCCCACTTAGGGCGAAAAGCGTTACAACAAACAAATGATGGACGGAATGCTGACAATGCAGACATTCTCCCCCAGTCAAGAGATCTGGGTTAAATCCATCGTTCTTTTGCCCACTACACCACCCCAGTTTAGACATGGCCATATGCAAATCAGTCTTGACCCTGTGCCTCATGGGAACAGTCCAGCCCGAACTGCCAAGCCATGTCTTCCCTGGACCGGAATCAAGCATCCTAGGACCGGTTTCTGGCTATCAGCCGTCATCAGCCAGGATAGCTTGACTCCAGTGGCGTAGTGAGCACGGGTCCCACGTCTGGGAATACCCATCCCACTTAGGGCGAAAAGCGTTACAACAAACAAATGATAGACGGAATGCTGACAATGCAGACATTCTCCCCCAGTCAAGAGATCTGGGTTAAATCCATCGTTCTTTTGCCCACTACACCACCCCAGTTTAGACATGGCCATATGCAAATCAGTCTTGACCCTGTGCCTCATGGGAACAGTCCAGCCCGAACTGCCAAGCCATGTCTTCCCTGGACCGGAATCAAGCATCCTAGGACCGGTTTCTGGCTATCAGCTGTCATCAGCCAGGATAGCTTGACTCCAATGGCGTAGTGAGGACGGGTCCCACGTCTGGGAATACCCTTCCCACTTAGGGAGAAAAGCGTTACAACAAACAAATGATGGACGGAATGCTGACAATGCAGACATTCTCCCCCAGTCAAGAGATCTGGGTTAAATCCATCGTTCTTTTGCCCACTACACCACCCCAGTTTAGACATGGCCATATGCAAATCAGTCTTGACCCTGTGCCTCATGGGAACAGTCCGGCCCGAACTGCCAAGCCATGTCTTCCCTGGACCGGAATCAAGCATCCTAGGACCGGTTTCTGGCTATCAGCCGTCATCAGCCAGGATAGCTTGACTCCAGTGGCGTAGTGAGCACGGGTCCCACGTCTGGGAATACCCATCCCACTTAGGGCGAAAGCGTTACAACAAACAAATGATGGACGGAATGCTGACAATGCAGACATTCTCCCCCAGTCAAGAGATCTGGGTTAAATCCATCGTTCTTTTGCCCACTACAAACCGGTCCTAGGATGCTTGTTTCCAGTCCAGGGCGGACCTGACTTGGCAGTTCAGGCTGGACTGTTCCCATGAGGCACAGGGTCAAGACTGATTTGCATATGGCTGGGTTCAAACTGGAAAGGCATGGTGAGCAAAAAAACGATGGATTTAGACCCAGATCTCTGTACTGGGGTGAATGTATGACATTGTTCTGCATTCTGTCCATCAATTGTTGTTTTTGCATCTGTCACCTCGAGTGGGAAGGGTATGCCCAGACGTGGGTCCCGTGCTCTCCATGCCACTGGAATCAAGCTATCCTGGCTGAAGAGGGGTGAAACCCCGAAACCGGTCCTAGGATGCTTGTTTCCAGTCCAGAGCGGACCTGGCTTGGCAGTTTGGGCTGAACTGTTCCCATGAGGCACAGGGTCAAGACTGATTTGCACATGGCTGGGTTCAAACTGGAAAGGCATGGTGAGAAAAAAAATGATGGATTTAGGCCCAGATCTCTGTACTGGGGTGAATGTATGACATTGTTCTGCATTCTGTCCATCAATTGTTGTTTTTGCATTTGTCACCTCGAGTGGGAAGGGTATGCCCAGACGTGGGTCCCGTGCTCTCCATGCCACTGGAATCAAGCTATCCTGGCTGAAGAGGGGTGAAACCCCGAAACCGGTCCTAGGATGCTTGTTTCCAGTCCAGGGCGGACCTGGCTTGGCAGTTCGGGCTGGACTGTTCCCATGAGGCACAGGGTCAAGACTGATTTGCATATGGCTGGGTTCAAACTGGAAAGGCATGGTGAGCAAAAAAAGGATGGATTTAGGCCCAGATCTCTGTACTGGGGTGAATGTATGACATTGTTCTGCATTCTGTCCATCAATTGTTGTTTTTGCATTTGTCACCTCGAGTGGGAAGGGTATGCCCAGACGTGGGTCCCGTGCTCTCCATGCCACTGGAATCAAGCTATCCTGGCTGAAGAGGGGTGAAACCCCGAAACCGGTCCTAGGATGCTTGTTTCCAGTCCAGGGCGGACCTGGCTTGGCAGTTCGGGCTGGACTGTTCCCATGAGGCACAGGGTCAAGACTGATTTGCATATGGCTGGGTTCAAACTGGAAAGGCATGGTGAGCAAAAAAACGATGGATTTAGGCCCAGATCTCTGTACTGGGGTGAATGTATGACATTGTTCTGCATTCTGTCCATCAATTGTTGTTTTTGCATTTGTCACCTCGAGTGGGAAGGGTATGCCCAGACGTGGGTCCCGTGCTCTCCATGCCACTGGAATCAAGCTATCCTGGCTGAAGAGGGGTGAAACCCCGAAACCGGTCCTAGGATGCTTGTTTCCAGTCCAGAGCAGACCTGGCTTGGCAGTTCGGGCTGAACTGTTCCCATGAGGCACAGGGTCAAGACTGATTTGCATATGGCTGGGTTCAAACTGGAAAGGCATGGTGAGCAAAACAACGATGGATTTAGGCCCAGATCTCTGTACTGGGGTGAATGTATGACATTGTTCTGCATTCTGTCCATCAATTGTTCTTTTTGCATTTGTCACCTCGAGTGGGAAGGGTATGCCCAGACGTGGGTCCCGTGCTCTCCATGCCACTGGAATCAAGCTATCCTGGCTGAAGAGGGGTGAAACCCCGAAACCGGTCCTAGGATGCTTGTTTCCAGTCCAGGGCGGACCTGGCTTGGCAGTTCGGGCTGGACTGTTCCCATGAGGCGCAGGGTCAAGACTGATTTGCATATGGCTGGGTTCAAACTGGAAAGGCATGGTGAGCAAAAAAACGATGGATTTAGGCCCAGATCTCTGTACTGGGGTGAATGTATGACATTGTTCTGCATTCTGTCCATCAATTGTTGTTTTTGCATTTGTCACCTCGAGTGGGAAGGGTATGCCCAGACGTGGGTCCCGTGCTCTCCATGCCACTGGAATCAAGCTATCCTGGCTGAAGAGGGGTGAAACCCCGAAACCGGTCCTAGGATGCTTGTTTCCAGTCCAGGGCGGACCTGGCTTGGCAGTTCGGGCTGGACTGTTCCCATGAGGCACAGGGTCAAGACTGATTTGCATATGGCTGGGTTCAAACTGGAAAGGCATGGTGAGCAAAAAAAGGATGGATTTAGGCCCAGATCTCTGTACTGGGGTGAATGTATGACATTGTTCTGCATTCTGTCCATCAATTGTTGTTTTTGCATTTGTCACCTCAAGTGGGAAGGGCATGCCCAGACGTGGGTCCCGTGCTCTCCATGCCACTGGAATCAAGCTATCCTGGCTGAAGAGGGGTGAAACCCGGAAACTGGTCCTAGAATGCTTGTTTCCAGTCCAGGGCGGACCTGGCTTGGCAGTTCAGGCTGGACTGTTCCCATGAGGCACAGGGTCAAGACTGATTTGCATATGGCTGGGTTCAAACTGGAAAGGCATGGTGAGCAAAAAAACGATGGATTTAGGCCCAGATCTCTGTACTGGGGTGAATGTATGACATTGTTCTGCATTCTGTCCATCAATTGTTGTTTTTGCATTTGTCACCTCGAGTGGGAAGGGTATGCCCAGACGTGGGTCCCGTGCTCTCCATGCCACTGGAATCAAGCTATCCTGGCTGAAGAGGGGTGAAACCCCGAAACCGGTCCTAGGATGCTTGTTTCCAGTCCAGAGCAGACCTGGCTTGGCAGTTCGGGCTGAACTGTTCCCATGAGGCACAGGGTCAAGACTGATTTGCATATGGCTGGGTTCAAACTGGAAAGGCATGGTGAGCAAAACAACGATGGATTTAGGTCCAGATCTCTGTACTGGGGTGAATGTATGACATTGTTCTGCATTCTGTCCATCAATTGTTCTTTTTGCATTTGTCACCTCGAGTGGGAAGGGTATGCCCAGACGTGGGTCCCGTGCTCTCCATGCCACTGGAATCAAGCTATCCTGGCTGAAGAGGGGTGAAACCCCGAAACCGGTCCTAGGATGCTTGTTTCCAGTCCAGGGCGGACCTGGCTTGGCAGTTCGGGCTGGACTGTTCCCATGAGGCGCAGGGTCAAGACTGATTTGCATATGGCTGGGTTCAAACTGGAAAGGCATGGTGAGCAAAAAAACGATGGATTTAGGCCCAGATCTCTGTACTGGGGTGAATGTATGACATTGTTCTGCATTCTGTCCATCAATTGTTGTTTTTGCATTTGTCACCTCGAGTGGGAAGGGTATGCCCAGACGTGGGTCCCGTGCTCTCCATGCCACTGGAATCAAGCTATCCTGGCTGAAGAGGGGTGAAACCCCGAAACCGGTCCTAGGATGCTTGTTTGCAGTCCAGGGCGGACCTGGCTTGGCAGTTCGGGCTGGACTGTTCCCATGAGGCACAGGGTCAAGACTGATTTGCATATGGCTGGGTTCAAACTGGAAAGGCATGGTGAGCAAAAAATCGATGGATTTAGGCCCAGATCTCTGTACTGGGGTGAATGTATGACATTGTTCTGCATTCTGTCCATCAATTGTTGTTTTTGCATTTGTCACCTCAACTGGGAAGGGTATGCCCAGACGTGGGTCCCGTGCTCTCCATGCCACTGGAATCAAGCTATCCTGGCTGAAGAGGGGTGAAACCCGGAAACCGGTCCTAGAATGCTTGTTTCCAGTCCAGGGCGGACCTGGCTTGGCAGTTCAGGCTGGACTGTTCCCATGAGGCACAGGGTCAAGACTGATTTGCATATGGCTGGGTTCAAACTGGAAAGGCATGGTGAGCAAAAAAACGATGGATTTAGGCCCAGATCTCTGTACTGGGGTGAATGTATGACATTGTTCTGCATTCTGTCCATCAATTGTTGTTTTTGCATTTGTCACCTCGAGTGGGAAGGGTATGCCCAGACGTGGGTCCCGTGCTCTCCATGCCACTGGAATCAAGCTATCCTGGCTGAAGAGGGGTGAAACCCCGAAACCGGTCCTAGGATGCTTGTTTCCAGTCCAGAGTGGACCGGGCTTGGCAGTTCGGGCTGGACTGTTCCCATGAGGCGCAGGGTCAAGACTGATTTGCATATGGCTGGGTTCAAACTGGAAAGGCATGGTGAGCAAAAAAACGATGGATTTAGGCCCAGATCTCTGTACTGGGGTGAATGTATGACATTGTTCTGCATTCTGTCCATCAATTGTTGTTTTTGCATTTGTCACCTCGAGTGGGAAGGGTATGCCCAGACGTGGGTCCCGTGCTCTCCATGCCACTGGAATCAAGCTATCCTGGCTGAAGAGGGGTGAAACCCCGAAACCGGTCCTAGGATGCTTGTTTCCAGTCCAGGGCGGACCTGGCTTGGCAGTTCGGGCTGGACTGTTCCTATGAGGCACAGGGTCAAGACTGATTTGCATATGGCTGGGTTCAAACTGGAAAGGCATGGTGAGCAAAAAAAGGATGGATTTAGGCCCAGATCTCTGTACTGGGGTGAATGTATGACATTGTTCTGCATTCTGTCCATCAATTGTTGTTTTTGCATTTGTCACCTCAAGTGGGAAGGGTATGCCCAGACGTGGGTCCCGTGCTCTCCATGCCACTGGAATCAAGCTATCCTGGCTGAAGAGGGGTGAAACCCGGAAACCGGTCCTAGAATGCTTGTTTCCAGTCCAGGGCGGACCTGGCTTGGCAGTTCGGGCTGGACTGTTCCCATGAGGCACAGGGTCAAGACTGATTTGCATATGGCTGGGTTCAAACTGGAAAGGCATGGTGAGCAAAAAAAGGATGGATTTAGGCCCAGATCTCTGTACTGGGGTGAATGTATGACATTGTTCTGCATTCTGTCCATCAATTGTTGTTTTTGCATTTGTCACCTCAAGTGGGAAGGGTATGCCCAGACGTGGGTCCCGTGCTCTCCATGCCACTGGAATCAAGCTATCCTGGCTGAAGAGGGGTGAAACCCGGAAACCGGTCCTAGAATGCTTCTTTCCAGTCCAGGGCGGACCTGGCTTGGCAGTTCAGGCTGGACTGTTCCCATGAGGCACAGGGTCAAGACTGATTTGCATATGGCTGGGTTCAAACTGGAAAGGCATGGTGAGCAAAAAAACGATGGATTTAGGCCCAGATCTCTGTACTGGGGTGAATGTATGACATTGTTCTGCATTCTGTCCATCAATTGTTGTTTTTGCATTTGTCACCTCGAGTGGGAAGGGTATGCCCAGACGTGGGTCCCGTGCTCTCCATGCCACTGGAATCAAGCTATCCTGGCTGAAGAGGGGTGAAACCCCGAAACCGGTCCTAGGATGCTTGTTTCCAGTCCAGGGCGGACCTAGCTTGGCAGTTCGGGCTGGACTGTTCCCATGAGGCACAGGGTCAAGACTGATTTGCATATGGCTGGGTTCAAACTGGAAAGGCATGGTGAGCAAAAAAACGATGGATTTAGGCCCAGATCTCTGTACTGGGGTGAATGTATGACATTGTTCTGCATTCTGTCCATCAATTGTTGTTTTTGCATTTGTCACCTCGAGTGGGAAGGGTATGCCCAGACGTGGGTCCCGTGCTCTCCATGCCACTGGAATCAAGCTATCCTGGCTGAAGAGGGGTGAAACCCCGAAACCGGTCCTAGGATTCTTGTTTCCAGTCCAGGGCGGACCTGGCTTGGCAGTTCGGGCTGGACTGTTCCCATGAGGCACAGGGTCAAGACTGATTTGCATATGGCTGGGTTCAAACTGGAAAGGCATGGTGAGCAAAAAAACGATGGATTTAGGCCCAGATCTCTGTACTGGGGTGAATGTATGACATTGTTCTGCATTCTGTCCATCAATTGTTGTTTTTGCATTTGTCACCTCGAGTGGGAAGGGTATGCCCAGACTTGGGTCCCGTGCTCTCCATGCAACTGGAATCAAGCTATCCTGGCTGAAGAGGGGTGAAACCCCGAAACTGGTCCTAGGATGCTTGTTTCCAGTCCAGGGCGGACAAGGCTTGGCAGTTCGGGCTGGACTGTTCCCATGAGGCACAGGGTCAAGACTGATTTGCATATGGCTGGGTTCAAACTGGAAAGGCATGGTGAGCAAACAAACGATGGATTTAGGCCCAGATCTCTGTACTGGGGTGAATGTATGACATTGTTCTGCATTCTGTCCATCAATTGTTGTTTTTGCATTTGTCACCTCGAGTGGGAAGGGTATGCCCAGACGTGGGTCCCGTGCTCTCCATGCCACTGGAATCAAGCTATCCTGGCTGAAGAGGGGTGAAACCCCGAAACCGGTCCTAGGATGCTTGTTTCCAGTCCAGGGCGGACTTGGCTTGGCAGTTCGGGCTGGACTGCTCCCATGAGGCACAGGGTCAAGACTGATTTGCATATGGCTGGATTCATACTGGAAAGGCATGGTGAGCTTAAAAACCATGGATTTAGGCCCAGATCTCTGTACTGGGGTGAATGTATGACATTGTTCTGCATTCTGTCCATCAATTGTTGTTTTTGCATTTGTCACCTCGAGTGGGAAGGGTATGCCCAGACGTGGGTCCCGTGCTCTCCATGCCACTGGAATCAAGCTATCCTGGCTGAAGAGGGGTGAAACCCCGAAACCGGTCCTAGGATGCTTGTTTCCAGTCCAGGGCGGACCTGGCTTGGCAGTTCGGGCTGGACTGTTCCCATGAGGTACAGGGTCAAGACTGATTTGCATATGGCTGGGTTCAAACTGGAAAGGCATGGTGAGCAAAAAAACGATGGATTTAGGCCCAGATCTCTGTACTGGGGTGAATGTATGACATTGTTCTGCATTCTGTCCATCAATTGTTGTTTTTGCATTTGTCACCTCGAGTGGGAAGGGTATGCCCAGACGTGGGTCCCGTGCTCTCCATGCCACTGGAATCAAGCTATCCTGGCTGAAGAGGGGTGAAACCCCGAAACCGGTCCTAGGATGCTTGTTTCCAGTCCAGGGCGGACCGGGCTTGGCAGTTCGGGCTGGACTGTTCCCATGAGGCACAGGGTCAAGACTGATTTGCATATGGCTGGGTTCAAACTGGAAAGGCGTGGTGAGCAAAAAAACGATGGATTTAGGCCCAGATCTCTGTACTGGGGTGAATGTATGACATTGTTCTGCATTCTGTCCATCAATTGTTGTTTTTGCATTTGTCACCTCGAGTGGGAAGGGTATGCCCAGACGTGGGTCCAGTGCTCCTCCATGCCACTGGAATCAAGCTATCCTGGCTGAAGAGGGGTGAAACCTCGAAACCGGTCCTAGGATGCTTGTTTCCAGTCCAGGGCGGACCTGGCTTGGCAGTTCGGGCTGGACTGTTCCCATGAGGCACAGGGTCAAGACTGATTTGCATATGGCTGGGTTCAAACTGGAAAGGCATGGTGAGCAAAAAAACGATGGATTTAGGCCCAGATCTCTGTACAGGGGTGAATGTATGACATTGTTCTGCATTCTGTCCATCAATTGTTGTTTTTGCATTTTTCACCTCGAGTGGGAAGGGTATGCCCAGACGTGGGTCCCGTGCTCTCCATGCCACTGGAATCAAGCTATCCTGGCTGAAGAGGGGTGAAACCCCGAAACCGGTCCTAGGATGCTTGTTTCCAGTCCAGGGCGGACCTGGCTTGGCAGTTCGGGCTGGACTGTTCCCATGAGGCACAGGGTCAAGACTGATTTGCATATGGCTGGGTTCAAACTGGAAAGGCATGGTGAGCAAAAAAAGGATGGATTTAGGCCCAGATCTCTGTACTGGGGTGAATGTATGACATTGTTCTGCATTCTGTCCATCAATTGTTGTTTTTGCATTTGTCACCTCGAGTGGGAAGGGTATGCCCAGACGTGGGTCCCGTGCTCTCCATGCCACTGGAATCAAGCTATCCTGGCTGAAGAGGGGTGAAACCCCGAAACCGGTCCTAGAATGCTTGTTTCCAGTCCAGGGCGGACCTGGCTTGGCAGTTCGGGCTGGACTGTTCCCATGTGGCACAGGGTCAAGACTGATTTGAATATGGCTGGGTTCAAACTGGAAAGGCATGGTGAGCAAAAAATCGATGGATTTAGGCCCAGATCTCTGTACTGGGGTGAATGTATGACATTGTTCTGCATTCTGTCCATCAATTGTTGTTTTTGCATTTGTCACCTCGAGTGGGAAGGGTATGCCCAGACGTGGGTCCCGTGCTCTCCATGCCACTGGAATCAAGCTATCCTGGCTGAAGAGGGGTGAAACCCCGAAACCGGTCCTAGGATGCTTGTTTCCAGTCCAGGGCGGACCTGGCTTGGCAGTTCGGGCTGGACTGCTCCCATGAGGCACAGGGTCAAGACTGATTTGCATATGGCTGGGTTCAAACTGGAAAGGCATGGTGAGCAAAAAAACGATGGATTTAGGCCCAGATCTCTGTACTGGGGTGAATGTATGACATTGTTCTGCATTCTGTCCATCAATTGTTGTTTTTGCATTTGTCACCTCGAGTGGGAAGGGTATGCCCAGACGTGGGTCCCGTGCTCTCCATGCCACTGGAATCAAGCTATCCTGGCTGAAGAGGGGTGAAACCCCGAAACCGGTCCTAGGATGCTTGTTTCCAGTCCAGGGCGGACCTGGCTTGGCAGTTCGGGCTGGACTGTTCCCATGAGGTACAGGGTCAAGACTGATTTGCATATGGCTGGGTTCAAACTGGAAAGGCATGGTGAGCAAAAAAACGATGGATTTAGGCCCAGATCTCTGTACTGGGGTGAATGTATGACATTGTTCTGCATTCTGTCCATCAATTGTTGTTTTTGCATTTGTCACCTCGAGTGGGAAGGGTATGCCCAGACGTGGGTCCCGTGCTCTCCATGCCACTGGAATCAAGCTATCCTGGCTGAAGAGGGGTGAAACCCCGAAACCGGTCCTAGGATGCTTGTTTCCAGTCCAGGGCGGACCTGGCTTGGCAGTTCGGGCTGGACTGTTCCCATGAGGCACAGGGTCAAGACTGATTTGCATTTGGCTGGGTTCAAACTGGAAAGGCATGGTGAGCAAAAAAACGATGGATTTAGGCCCAGATCTCTGTACTGGGGTGAATGTATGACATTGTTCTGCATTCTGTCCATCAATTGTTGTTTTTGCATTTGTCACCTCGAGTGGGAAGGGTATGCCCAGACGTGGGTCCCGTGCTCTCCATGCCACTGGAATCAAGCTATCCTGGCTGAAGAGGGGTGAAACCCCGAAACCGGTCCTAGGATGCTTGTTTCCAGTCCAGGGCGGACCTGGCTTGGCAGTTCGGGCTGGACTGTTCCCATGAGGCACAGGGTCAAGACTGATTTGCATATGGCTGGGTTCAGACTGGAAAGGCATGGTGAGCAAAAAAACGATGGATTTAGGCCCAGATCTCTGTACTGGGGTGAATGTATGACATTGTTCTGCATTCTGTCCATCAATTGTTGTTTTTGCATTTGTCACCTCGAGTGGGAAGGGTATGCCCAGACGTGGGTCCCGTGCTCCTCCATGCCACTGGAATCAAGCTATCCTGGCTGAAGAGGAGTGAAACCCCGAAACCGGTCCTAGGATGCTTGTTTCCAGTCCAGGGCGGACCTGGCTTGGCAGTTCGGGCTGGACTGTTCCCATGAGGCACAGGGTCAAGACTGATTTGAATATGGCTGGGTTCAAACTGGAAAGGCATGGTGAGCAAAAAATCGATGGATTTAGGCCCAGATCTCTGTACTGGGGTGAATGTATGACATTGTTCTGCATTCTGTCCATCAATTGTTGTTTTTGCATTTGTCACCTCGAGTGGGAAGGGTATGCCCAGACGTGGGTCCCGTGCTCTCCATGCCACTGGAATCAAGCTATCCTGGCTGAAGAGGGGTGAAACCCCGAAACCGGTCCTAGAATGCTTGTTTCCAGTCCAGGGCGGACCTGGCTTGGCAGTTCGGGCTGGACTGTTCCCATGAGGCACAGGGTCAAGACTGATTTGAATATGGCTGGGTTCAAACTGGAAAGGCATGGTGAGCAAAAAATCGATGGATTTAGGCCCAGATCTCTGTACTGGGGTGAATGTATGACATTGTTCTGCATTCTGTCCATCAATTGTTGTTTTTGCATTTGTCACCTCGAGTGGGAAGGGTATGCCCAGACGTGGGTCCCGTGCTCTCCATGCCACTGGAATCAAGCTATCCTGGCTGAAGAGGGGTGAAACCCCGAAACCGGTCCTAGGATGCTTGTTTCCAGTCCAGGGCGGACCTGGCTTGGCAGTTCGGGCTGGACTGCTCCCATGAGGCACAGGGTCAAGACTGATTTGCATATGGCTGGGTTCAAACTGGAAAGGCATGGTGAGCAAAAAAACGATGGATTTAGGCCCAGATCTCTGTACTGGGGTGAATGTATGACATTGTTCTGCATTCTGTCCATCAATTGTTGTTTTTGCATTTGTCACCTCGAGTGGGAAGGGTATGCCCAGACGTGGGTCCCGTGCTCTCCATGCCACTGGAATCAAGCTATCCTGGCTGAAGAGGGGTGAAACCCCGAAACCGGTCCTAGGATGCTTGTTTCCAGTCCAGGGCGGACCTGGCTTGGCAGTTCGGGCTGGACTGTTCCCATGAGGTACAGGGTCAAGACTGATTTGCATATGGCTGGGTTCAAACTGGAAAGGCATGGTGAGCAAAAAAACGATGGATTTAGGCCCAGATCTCTGTACTGGGGTGAATGTATGACATTGTTCTGCATTCTGTCCATCAATTGTTGTTTTTGCATTTGTCACCTCGAGTGGGAAGGGTATGCCCAGACGTGGGTCCCGTGCTCTCCATGCCACTGGAATCAAGCTATCCTGGCTGAAGAGGGGTGAAACCCCGAAACCGGTCCTAGGATGCTTGTTTCCAGTCCAGGGCGGACCTGGCTTGGCAGTTCGGGCTGGACTGTTCCCATGAGGCACAGGGTCAAGACTGATTTGCATATGGCTGGGTTCAAACTGGAAAGGCATGGTGAGCAAAAAAACGATGGATTTAGGCCCAGATCTCTGTACTGGGGTGAATGTATGACATTGTTCTGCATTCTGTCCATCAATTGTTGTTTTTGCATTTGTCACCTCGAGTGGGAAGGGTATGCCCAGACGTGGGTCCCGTGCTCTCCATGCCACTGGAATCAAGCTATCCTGGCTGAAGAGGGGTGAAACCCCGAAACCGGTCCTAGGATGCTTGTTTCCAGTCCAGGGCGGACCTGGCTTGGCAGTTCGGGCTGGACTGTTCCCATGAGGCACAGGGTCAAGACTGATTTGCATATGGCTGGGTTCAGACTGGAAAGGCATGGTGAGCAAAAAAACGATGGATTTAGGCCCAGATCTCTGTACTGGGGTGAATGTATGACATTGTTCTGTATTCTGTCCATCAATTGTTGTTTTTGCATTTGTCACCTTGAGTGGGAAGGGTATGCCCAGACGTGGGTCCCGTGCTCCTCCATGCCACTGGAATCAAGCTATCCTGGCTGAAGAGGGGTGAAACCCCGAAACCGGTCCTAGGATGCTTGTTTCCAGTCCAGGGCGGACCTGGCTTGGCAGTTCGGGCTGGACTGTTCCCATGAGGCACAGGGTCAAGACTGATTTGAATATGGCTGGGTTCAAACTGGAAAGGCATGGTGAGCAAAAAATCGATGGATTTAGGCCCAGATCTCTGTACTGGGGTGAATGTATGACATTGTTCTGCATTCTGTCCATCAATTGTTGTTTTTGCATTTGTCACCTCGAGTGGGAAGGGTATGCCCAGACGTGGGTCCCGTGCTCTCCATGCCACTGGAATCAAGCTATCCTGGCTGAAGAGGGGTGAAACCCCGAAACCGGTCCTAGAATGCTTGTTTCCAGTCCAGGGCGGACCTGGCTTGGCAGTTCGGGCTGCACTGTTCCCATGAGGCACAGGGTCAAGACTGATTTGAATATGGCTGGGTTCAAACTGGAAAGGCATGGTGAGCAAAAAATCGATGGATTTAGGCCCAGATCTCTGTACTGGGGTGAATGTATGACATTGTTCTGCATTCTGTCCATCAATTGTTGTTTTTGCATTTGTCACCTCGAGTGGGAAGGGTATGCCCAGACGTGGGTCCCGTGCTCTCCATGCCACTGGAATCAAGCTATCCTGGCTGAAGAGGGGTGAAACCCCGAAACCGGTCCTAGGATGCTTGTTTCCAGTCCAGGGCGGACCTGGCTTGGCAGTTCGGGCTGGACTGCTCCCATGAGGCACAGGGTCAAGACTGATTTGCATATGGCTGGGTTCAAACTGGAAAGGCATGGTGAGCAAAAAAACGATGGATTTAGGCCCAGATCTCTGTACTGGGGTGAATGTATGACATTGTTCTGCATTCTGTCCATCAATTGTTGTTTTTGCATTTGTCACCTCGAGTGGGAAGGGTATGCCCAGACGTGGGTCCCGTGCTCTCCATGCCACTGGAATCAAGCTATCCTGGCTGAAGAGGGGTGAAACCCCGAAACCGGTCCTAGAATGCTTGTTTCCAGTCCAGGGCGGACCTGGCTTGGCAGTTCGGGCTGGACTGTTCCCATGAGGCACAGGGTCAAGACTGATTTGAATATGGCTGGGTTCAAACTGGAAAGGCATGGTGAGCAAAAAATCGATGGATTTAGGCCCAGATCTCTGTACTGGGGTGAATGTATGACATTGTTCTGCATTCTGTCCATCAATTGTTGTTTTTGCATTTGTCACCTCGAGTGGGAAGGGTATGCCCAGACGTGGGTCCCGTGCTCTCCATGCCACTGGAATCAAGCTATCCTGGCTGAAGAGGGGTGAAACCCCGAAACCGGTCCTAGGATGCTTGTTTCCAGTCCAGGGCGGACCTGGCTTGGCAGTTCGGGCTGGACTGCTCCCATGAGGCACAGGGTCAAGACTGATTTGCATATGGCTGGGTTCAAACTGGAAAGGCATGGTGAGCAAAAAAACGATGGATTTAGGCCCAGATCTCTGTACTGGGGTGAATGTATGACATTGTTCTGCATTCTGTCCATCAATTGTTGTTTTTGCATTTGTCACCTCGAGTGGGAAGGGTATGCCCAGACGTGGGTCCCGTGCTCTCCATGCCACTGGAATCAAGCTATCCTGGCTGAAGAGGGGTGAAACCCCGAAACCGGTCCTAGGATGCTTGTTTCCAGTCCAGGGCGGACCTGGCTTGGCAGTTCGGGCTGGACTGTTCCCATGAGGTACAGGGTCAAGACTGATTTGCATATGGCTGGGTTCAAACTGGAAAGGCATGGTGAGCAAAAAAACGATGGATTTAGGCCCAGATCTCTGTACTGGGGTGAATGTATGACATTGTTCTGCATTCTGTCCATCAATTGTTGTTTTTGCATTTGTCACCTCGAGTGGGAAGGGTATGCCCAGACGTGGGTCCCGTGCTCTCCATGCCACTGGAATCAAGCTATCCTGGCTGAAGAGGGGTGAAACCCCGAAACCGGTCCTAGGATGCTTGTTTCCAGTCCAGGGCGGACCTGGCTTGGCAGTTCGGGCTGGACTGTTCCCATGAGGCACAGGGTCAAGACTGATTTGCATATGGCTGGGTTCAAACTGGAAAGGCATGGTGAGCAAAAAAACGATGGATTTAGGCCCAGATCTCTGTACTGGGGTGAATGTATGACATTGTTCTGCATTCTGTCCATCAATTGTTGTTTTTGCATTTGTCACCTCGAGTGGGAAGGGTATGCCCAGACGTGGGTCCCGTGCTCTCCATGCCACTGGAATCAAGCTATCCTGGCTGAAGAGGGGTGAAACCCCGAAACCGGTCCTAGGATGCTTGTTTCCAGTCCAGGGCGGACCTGGCTTGGCAGTTCGGGCTGGACTGTTCCCATGAGGCACAGGGTCAAGACTGATTTGCATATGGCTGGGTTCAGACTGGAAAGGCATGGTGAGCAAAAAAACGATGGATTTAGGCCCAGATCTCTGTACTGGGGTGAATGTATGACATTGTTCTGTATTCTGTCCATCAATTGTTGTTTTTGCATTTGTCACCTTGAGTGGGAAGGGTATGCCCAGACGTGGGTCCCGTGCTCCTCCATGCCACTGGAATCAAGCTATCCTGGCTGAAGAGGGGTGAAACCCCGAAACCGGTCCTAGGATGCTTGTTTCCAGTCCAGGGCGGACCTGGCTTGGCAGTTCGGGCTGGACTGTTCCCATGAGGCACAGGGTCAAGACTGATTTGAATATGGCTGGGTTCAAACTGGAAAGGCATGGTGAGCAAAAAATCGATGGATTTAGGCCCAGATCTCTGTACTGGGGTGAATGTATGACATTGTTCTGCATTCTGTCCATCAATTGTTGTTTTTGCATTTGTCACCTCGAGTGGGAAGGGTATGCCCAGACGTGGGTCCCGTGCTCTCCATGCCACTGGAATCAAGCTATCCTGGCTGAAGAGGGGTGAAACCCCGAAACCGGTCCTAGAATGCTTGTTTCCAGTCCAGGGCGGACCTGGCTTGGCAGTTCGGGCTGCACTGTTCCCATGAGGCACAGGGTCAAGACTGATTTGAATATGGCTGGGTTCAAACTGGAAAGGCATGGTGAGCAAAAAATCGATGGATTTAGGCCCAGATCTCTGTACTGGGGTGAATGTATGACATTGTTCTGCATTCTGTCCATCAATTGTTGTTTTTGCATTTGTCACCTCGAGTGGGAAGGGTATGCCCAGACGTGGGTCCCGTGCTCTCCATGCCACTGGAATCAAGCTATCCTGGCTGAAGAGGGGTGAAACCCCGAAACCGGTCCTAGGATGCTTGTTTCCAGTCCAGGGCGGACCTGGCTTGGCAGTTCGGGCTGGACTGCTCCCATGAGGCACAGGGTCAAGACTGATTTGCATATGGCTGGGTTCAAACTGGAAAGGCATGGTGAGCAAAAAAACGATGGATTTAGGCCCAGATCTCTGTACTGGGGTGAATGTATGACATTGTTCTGCATTCTGTCCATCAATTGTTGTTTTTGCATTTGTCACCTCGAGTGGGAAGGGTATGCCCAGACGTGGGTCCCGTGCTCTCCATGCCACTGGAATCAAGCTATCCTGGCTGAAGAGGGGTGAAACCCCGAAACCGGTCCTAGGATGCTTGTTTCCAGTCCAGGGCGGACCTGGCTTGGCAGTTCGGGCTGGACTGTTCCCATGAGGTACAGGGTCAAGACTGATTTGCATATGGCTGGGTTCAAACTGGAAAGGCATGGTGAGCAAAAAAACGATGGATTTAGGCCCAGATCTCTGTACTGGGGTGAATGTATGACATTGTTCTGCATTCTGTCCATCAATTGTTGTTTTTGCATTTGTCACCTCGAGTGGGAAGGGTATGCCCAGACGTGGGTCCCGTGCTCTCCATGCCACTGGAATCAAGCTATCCTGGCTGAAGAGGGGTGAAACCCCGAAACCGGTCCTAGGATGCTTGTTTCCAGTCCAGGGCGGACCTGGCTTGGCAGTTCGGGCTGGACTGTTCCCATGAGGCACAGGGTCAAGACTGATTTGCATATGGCTGGGTTCAGACTGGAAAGGCATGGTGAGCAAAAAAACGATGGATTTAGGCCCAGATCTCTGTACTGGGGTGAATGTATGACATTGTTCTGCATTCTGTCCATCAATTGTTGTTTTTGCATTTGTCACCTCGAGTGGGAAGGGTATGCCCAGACGTGGGTCCCGTGCTCCTCCATGCCACTGGAATCAAGCTATCCTGGCTGAAGAGGGGTGAAACCCCGAAACCGGTCCTAGGATGCTTGTTTCCAGTCCAGGGCGGACCTGGCTTGGCAGTTCGGGCTGGACTGTTCCCATGAGGCACAGGGTCAAGACTGATTTGCATATGGCTGGGTTCAAACTGGAAAGGCATGGTGAGCAAAAAAACGATGGATTTAGGCCCAGATCTCTGTACTGGGGTGAATGTATGACATTGTTCTGCATTCTGTCCATCAATTGTTGTTTTTGCATTTGTCACCACCGAGTGGGAAGGGTATGCCCAGACGTGGGTCCCGTGCTCTCCATGCCACTGGAATCAAGCTATCCTGGCTGAAGAGGGGTGAAACCCCGAAACCGGTCCTAGGATGCTTGTTTCCAGTCCAGGGCGGACCTGGCTTGGCAGTTCGGGCTGGACTGTTCCCATGAGGCACAGGGTCAAGACTGATTTGCATATGGCTGGGTTCAAACTGGAAAGGCATGGTGAGCAAAAATCGATGGATTTAGGCCCAGATCTCTGTACTGGGGTGAGTGTATGACATTGTTCTGCATTCTGTCCATCAATTGTTGTTTTTGCATTTGTCACCTCGAGTGGGAAGGGTATGCCCAGACGTGGGTCCCGTGCTCTCCATGCCACTGGAATCAAGCTATCCTGGCTGAAGAGGGGTGAAACCCCGAAACCGGTCCTAGGATGCTTGTTTCCAGTCCAGGGCGGACCTGGCTTGGCAGTTCGGGCTGGACTGTTCCCATGAGGCACAGGGTCAAGACTGATTTGCATATGGCTGGGTTCAAACTGGAAAGGCATGGTGAGCAAAAAAACTATGGATTTAGGCCCAGATCTCTGTACTGGGGTGAATGTATGACATTGTTCTGCATTCTGTCCATCAATTGTTGTTTTTGCATTTGTCACCTCGAGTGGGAAGGTTATGCCCAGACGTGGGTCCCGTGCTCTCCATGCCACTGGAATCAAGCTATCCTGGCTGAAGAGGGGTGAAACCCCGAAACCGGTCCTAGGATGCTTGTTTCCAGTCCAGGGCGGACCTGGCTTGGCAGTTCGGGCTGGACTGTTCCCATGAGGCACAGGGTCAAGACTGATTTGCATATGGCTGGGTTCAAACTGGAAAGGCATGGTGAGCAAAAAAACGATGGATTTAGGACCAGATCTCTGTACTGGGGTGAATGTATGACATTGTTCTGCATTCTGTCCATCAATTGTTGTTTTTGCATTTGTCACCTCGAGTGGGAAGGGTATGCCCAGACGTGGGTCCCGTGCTCTCCATGCCACTGGAATCAAGCTATCCTGGCTGAAGAGGGGTGAAACCCCGAAACCGGTCCTAGGATGCTTGTTTCCAGTCCAGGGCGGACCTGGCTTGGCAGTTCGGGCTGGACTGTTCCCATGAGGCACAGGGTCCAGACTGATTTGCATATTGCTGGGTTCAAACTGGAAAGGCATGGTGAGCAAAAAAACGATGGCTTTAGGCCCAGATCTCTGTACTAGGTTGAATGTATGACATTGTTCTGCATTCTGTCCATCAATTGTTGTTTTTGCTCCTGTTCCGCATCAGTCACCATCAGCATGGTGATGTCAGCCCTGTCATTGTAGAGCTTGAGGCGGTTCACATGGATAACCCTTTTGGGTGTCCTGCTTGTGCTCAGGTCAACCAAGTAGGTGACCTCACTCTTTTTCTGTATGATAGAGTAAGGGACACTCCATCCATCCTGGAGTGCCCTTGGTGCCACTGGCTCCAAAACCCACACCCTTTGCCCAGGTTGAAACTCAATCAGTGCAGCTTTTTGGTCATACCAGTGCTTCTGAAGCTCCAAGCTGGCCTCAAGATTCTTGTATGCCTTTTCCAGGTACTCAGCCATTCTAGACCTTAGGACATGCACATAGCCCACAATATCTTGTTTGGACTCTTGGAGAGGCTTCTCTTTTATAAGACAAAGTGGTCCCCTCACAGGATGGCCAAACAGAAGTTCAACCGGGCCTGCCGGTTATCATGCCATGATACGAGAATATGCTGGTTCAGAGAACATACACCAGGGACCTTCTGGTAAATAAGTGGTGAATTAGACTTTACCTTATTCCTTTGTTATATATACCACGGTTCAAGCTGAATGTGCCCCTTGAAGTTCCAATTCACCATACACCCTTCTCGTTACTACTGGTCAGCTGGATATACAAGAGCCCTGACAAAGTTCCCTCTGGCAAAATCGGGAACAAAATGCGTTGGCTGTGTGCCGGTTTTAAAGATTGACTGAATAAAAGAAGTAATTTTGGGACAAAAAATGTTCTGCTTGCTTGTTTGACTCCGCAACAAGTGCACCTTCCATTTCTCTTGAAAATTTGGCTACTATTTGCATCTCTGGACGGCAGGTGCAGGAAGTGATTGCACCACTCTCTATTACATTGTACATGTGGATTGGATGTGCTTGACCTTGGTCTGCCGTTTGTTCTTTCTCTTAACATATTTTATTAAATACACTACTAAACAATACAAAACCAATTAACACATTTTATAAATTAGCTGGTGAAAATACCTCTGGCGACACTCTCTAAGGAGGATTGCACATTAAAGAAACGTTACAGATGTTTTATAGACACCTAAATGTACTCTGGACCCATTCTGCTGCTCACCAGCAAACCCTAACCCACTGCATAATACGTCCCTACCTAACAAAGTATGAGAGGTACACTAATAAGGAGCCAAAACAAGTCCCTTTACAAGGTATCACCATGATAACCAAAAGGATAATATATGCTCCTAAACATCATGCAATTCAAGACCGTAACTCTTTGAGGATGTTGCCACCTTTCCTAAATATAAATAGTAATTTCATGTGTTTGTCAAATACACATATCAATACAGTTTTTAACATGCTAACATAACTGTGCTAGATTCTTTCTGCTACATTTACTAAAGTTTCTAAGCTACGACAGGACCCATCAACAAAAGAGTGTGCACCTCTAGCAATGATGCAGCTGCATATTTAACACAATAAAAGTGCCTGGTGGCATGCTGTATCATTTTTGTCTTTTTGGTGTACCTACCCCAATTGTGTTGCACCTTCCTCTTTTTGGGACTGTGCAGGAACCTAGATCTACATAGCCAAGCTAGTTCCACTGCCATATGGGACATTGACCAGTGCTGTCAAAGGAGCCAACTATTCCATCTTTCTCCTGCCTCCTCAGTTTGGCTGATCTGGGAAGCCGGGTCTCCTGGCTCCAGATAGGGATTCATCCACATGGTGACTTCTTACTTCTTCTTATGTAGTTCATCCCACATTTCCTTTATGATGCAGGCTGTTACAGTCCAATCCAGAGATGTCACATTCCTGCTTCAATCCTGACAGACACCTCATGGGAGATACCCACGTGCTAGTCAATATACCTGTGCAGCATCATGGGATTTTTGCTAGGTTGGCAAAATCAAGTTTAGATGTACAAAAGTGCCCTAATGGGTCTTAGCACTGCCTCTAACATGGCAAAATGGATTTCATCCCTTCAATGCTTCAAAGCACTTGCCTGGTGTGACTGGTGCCATCGATTTGCCTTTCCCCTATTATCCCTTTGAGAAGGGCATGCCCAGGCTTGCCAGTGTAATGTCACTAAATGAGTCTATCAAGATTTTTCCTCCACCTGCTTACTCTTCCAGAAGAAGATCAATGTCACCCAAAAGGGCCTATTGTATGGGATTAGTTTTGAGCTATCTTCTGGCTAACAGAGTAGTTAACCTGGCTCAGCAGTGGAGTTGAAATCCCAAATCTCATTAAAAAATGACTCCAGGAAACATTGTAAAAAACAACATATGGAAAGGACCGAAAATATGGCTAAATAAATATCATATTTTCTGTGGATGTTTTTGAACTTAGAAAGTGACATTAATCTTTTCTCCATGTTGAGTCACAGCAAAATGAATATTCTGATCAGTTTTAACCCAAAGCCTAAATCACAGTGGAGCACCACAGACATCCATTCAAGAACTACTTAGTTCTACTCTAGTCAAAAGGAGTTACGTAAGTATTTTTTAAATTTTTTATTTTACAGTCAATTAAAACTCATAATTTTAAAAAGAAAAACCATCAGGGCATTAAAAGTACATAAAAAAGAGAAGAAAAAAATCATTATCTTAATTTATGCTTTAACATTTTAAAATACTGTCTTTGTAACTATTTGCTTTAGGGAGAGGTTGTATCGAGTCTTGATTTTATTGTTTGTTCAGCCCTTTTGTGGTGGATATAAATATGGACAAACTGCCAATGCTTCAGAGTGCCTGTTTAAGCCTTTTGATGTATATAAGGGCGTGGATAAAGTGCTTGTGCTTCAAAAATGCAAACATGAGTTGGACGTAAGAGGGGGAATGTAAGTTGACTGTTATAGTGCTCAGTAAAAGTACACCAGCTGCCTTCTATTCTGCTGTCGCTTGTGACGTAAGCTTAAGTCTTTCTGCAGCTTTATCTAAATATTGTGTAAATCTGCAGTTTAGTTGGATCTCTTCAGGATTAAATCATAATTTTGCTGCGTGCCTGCAGGTCCTGATGCCCTTCTGATTCAATGTTGGTCGAAGTAAGGCACGTCTTATGTCTAACAGGCTTGGGCAGATGCAAATAATATGTATTAGGTCCCCTTTTCCTGATCCACAAAGACGGCAGGACTGTTCATCTGGTCTCCTTTTCCAAGGTGGCAAGTGAGGGAAAATTGGTATAATGCCAAAGCGCAACTTTAAAAAAAAATCTTTTCTCTGTTTTTTTTTAACTCCCATTTTCAGATAAGCTTGTGGCGTAAGAGCTGTGTAGTCATTAAGTACTGTCCATCCATGAGTCCGCTTGGCCAAAGTTTCCTTGTCTTCTACTGTGGATATCAATTTTGTTACTTTAGTTACAACCTTTTTGAAACTCGTGTACTCTATGGAGGATTCCCAGAGGTTGGTCAATTCAAGCCTTTCCAATGATTCAACCAGACTCCAGCGGGTGATTTCTCTTGATGTGACAGCTCAAACCATAGTTGACCATTTAGGGATCACTGATCAGCACCTTTGATCGTATGCCAGCTTTTTATATAGGTACCCCTTCTTTCCAAGATTTGCTACTGAAGACCGAATTCCAGGCGTATTTGGGCGGGTGACACATAGTTTGGTAGCTGAAAGATTGCTCTATATGAGCTACCAATTATTTAATCTAAAACTATTGCATCTTTGCCTTGCATTGGTTCACTCTCATATATGAGCAATGGCTGCAAACGTGCTCGAATCACCTGTAATAGGGGATCTAATGTTCGGTCTGGTAGGACTTTCTTCAGGGGCTTCATTGTGAGGTAGCTCGTGGTGCCCTACCATTAAAAGGCCTGCAGTTGCAGTTTATACGAGCCACTGCTGTCGAGTAGAACTCTAAGATACTTGTAGTTGGTTCCCCGGTATAGGCTGCTCCCATCCAGGTACCATGTCATTTTCTTGGTCTTTTCATAATTCACTGTCATAGTTTTTGTTTTCTTTAAGTTAATGTGTAATGCGTTGCGAGAATTTGTTAGTGGTGTCCAGCAGGTGTTGGAGGCCAATTGGGGTCCGGCTTATTAAAACCAAGTTGTCCGCGTATAGGAGATTCGACAGCGAGATATTTCCCAAGCATGGGGCGTGCAATGCACTATTTTTTTTTTTTCTTTTTTTTTTTTTGTCCTCATATGCCACCAAGGTTCTATATGCGCAATCAATAGGCTTACAAGCTATATGCTGTCACAGTTCATACCAACTGGGAGGGACAGACATGGAACCGGGGCCTCGTCCCACAGCAATAGGGCTTGACATACCAGCGATCGCCATACCATAACCTCAGGAGTTCAGCCAGGGTGCTACCTAAGTGCTGAAAAAGGAATCAGAGCACTGCTTATACCAAGCAGTGGGATAGATGGCTTAATCATTGGACCTGGGGAAAAAAAAAAACCAGAGTCTCACTGATCCCATTTAAGAAGGTGCCAAAAGGATCTTTTGTCTGGATTCCCAGCTCTAGCCAAATCAAACTTAGAAACATGCAGGGCAGAGGCGTACCATTCATTGATAGAAGGAGGTGAAGGGTCCTTCCACTTTCTGCATATCTCCCTTCTAGCCAGTAGTATAGCGTAAAATACTAGCTTCTTCACCGAGCTGGAGACCCCCTCTAAGATTCCGAAAATCACCAACTGGGGATGTAAAGTTATTTTGGAGTCTATTGAAGACGACAGGATCTTACAAATGGCTTCCCAAAACTGAGACAGAAGGGGGCATTCATAAAACATGTGAATGTCAGAGGCTGCCAGGAGTCCACATCTAGCACACACCATCATATTCCCCTGAATAAATTTAGAAAGTCGAAGGGGGGAATAATATGCTCTCTGGATAGTAAAGATGTGGTTCCTACGCAACCACGCTGGTTTCACCACATCCCACAACAATCTACAAGATGTTCTCCATAACTTTTGCAAATCAGTATTACTTATATCAGCCCCCCAGAGTTCATCTGGAAGCATAAATACTCCGTCCATCTCATCCAAAATCAGATTGTACCAGGACGAGATCTCCTTCTTAGCAGGGGGTCTATCAATTAACAAAGTAATAAGGGTACTATAACCACCTACTGGGAATTTATTTTTTTCGAGAGGGCTGTGCAGAATAGGAGCGAGACCAGCTGGACATCTGCAGATATTTTAGCCTAGCTAAGCCAGGGCCAATCTTTCTACTCAAACACTCCCAGGAGAGCAGTTCCCCCTCAACAAATAGATCTCCCCAGACCTCCACCCCTGCCTCTCTAATAGGTACTGCAAGTGAGTCTCCCAACCAGGGTGGATTATCGGGGAGATCCCATAAGGGAGTTCTACAGCTATAGTACCCTATTTTAATGGATTTTGAAACCTGGGCCCAAGTCCTTGCCATTCCCAAAAGAATTTTCAATTTAATTTTTTTAAAGAACTTGGGATCTCCGAATTTCAGTAGGAACCCAGACTGGCTAACCCCCTCTCCCCTAAGCAGAGTGGTATAAAGAGTTCCCACCCCATACTCTAATGGTTTTTTTAACAACACCCTGGCATGAGATAACTGGAACGCCCAGGCATAGACCTGGATGTCCGGGGCAGCCAGCCCCCCCTTTTCCCTGCGCCTCCTTAACTTTTTCCACGAAATTCTTGGAAGATGTTTATTCCAGATAAAGGTGTTAATCTCGGCCTGAAAAGTTTTAATAGGGTTTGGATCAAAATACAGAGGGATAGTGTTGAAAAGAAAGGAAATCTTTGGCAAGACAGCCATCTTGACCAAGTTAGCCCTTCCTAATAAAGACAATGGAAGATGGGACCAAGACTGAAGCAACTTACGGCAGTCCTTGGCTACCTTGGAAAAATTGATATTTACAATCTGATCTATATTTTCCACAATATCGAGGCCCAGGTATCTCAGTTTATTTCCTTGCTGAATACCCGTGATACAAAAGCTCTTATCCATACCCCAGGTCAACATCTCGGTTTTTGAAGCGTTGATCTCGTACCCGGCAGGTGTTGGAGGCCAATTGGGGTCCGGCTTATTAAAACCAAGTTGTCCGCGTATAGGAGATTCGACAGCGAGATATTTCCCAAGCATGGGGCGTGCAATGCACTATTGTCCAATTCCCCTGGAAGGTCTGCTAAAAAGATGTTGAACAGCATGGGGGATAGATCACACCCTTGTTTTAGGCCTTTGGAGGTGTTGATTCGCCTTGAGAGGTGTGTCCCGGCTCCCAGCCTGATCTTGACCCAGGTGTTGGTGTGTAATAGGATTATCTGTTTGAGGAAAGGCTTCGGTATCCCCCACTTTTACAGCTTTTGCCATAGTTTGGCACAATCTACGTGGTCAAATGCTGCGCTCTAATCTATGAAACATAAAAATAGCATGCTCTTTGCAGCTTTGGCCGCGACTATCAGAAAGGTTTGTGCCATGATGTTAGTCGTGGTGCCCTCCCTCTGCCGAACCCTGTTTGATTTGCGGGGATGATGCGTTTTGACAATGACCAGGATGATAGTTCCTCTAGGACTAGCCCCACATAATACTTTGCCTCTATATCCATTAGGGCGATGAGATGGTAATTGTTAGGGATACTCCAATCGCCCTGCTTGTAAATTGGGCTGATTATCGATCCTTTCCAAGAGGCCGGGCTTATTCCTGTTTCCTGAATGTTCTTGAAGACTGGTACCAATGTTTTACTCCAGAATTCTGCATCGTACTTATACAATATTGGCTGTATTCCATTTGGACCTGGGGCTCCTTCCAGCTTCTGTTTAGATATTTGGAGCTGGATCCGAGCTGCTGTTATTTCATTACTAAATTCTTTGCTCTTTGATGATGGTTTAAAGACCGTTGTGCGTTCCACCCCGAGGTCCTTTTGTTTGCTCGGGTTCTTGTCGTGCTTGCTGCCCTCACCATTCCTTTGTCAAATGCTGTCTGAGTTGTAATCTCTCCTGTTCTTCTTGGTAGTCCACAGGTTTTTCTCAGCAGAATTCCCCTCTTGATATTTGTCATTGAAGTGGTTGTACAGATGGTGTACCCAGTCAGATTATGTGATGTGTGAATTTATTCCTTTGTGCACCAGCCGTTGAAGGCTATTGATTGTCCGTCAAAACCGGGCACTGTTTTTGAGTTTCAAGTCATGGAAGATCTTTGCCCAAAGGTCTTCATTCGCTTGTCTTTTCTTTTCCCAAATCATTTTTTTAAACTTTGCTTTCAGTTGCCGTAATTTGCTTTGCAGGGCTAGGCTTTGTGGTCATTTGTGAAGCTGTCTTAAGGTTTGATTTATTTTCCGTTTGAGGTTTTTTATCTCAGGAGAGGTTCATTTCACTGGAAAAGGGCCCAGTGGTTTCCCCGTGAGGATCCGCTTCTTCGTGGCAAACCTTGCCCCAAAATCCTTTGTGAAAACCTCCGAAGCCTCTATTGGGTTCGCTATCAGATTGTTTTGTTCGCATTAATGGATAGCTCTTCAATTTTATCAGGCTTGCACCTTATTCATCTAAAATCCGAGGTATATTCGGTGCTCACACTTTTTCTTACTTCCAAGTGATTTCCTCTGATTGCGCTTAGCGTCACTTCTTGCGGTAGATGGCCACTTTGTCCATTTACGCCCATTCTAAATGAGTCTATGAAGTCAAACAGGGGGAGAGATGCCAAGGTGAAATCTAAGTTGGTATTGGCGGGTTATCCTCTTTAAATCGCCCGTTCAACACCCTCAGGTTTAGTTATTCCAGGTCTTTAAGTAAGGCAATATGAGTATTTATTTTTGCCTAATTGAATTATAAAGCCTCCACAGTTAATGCCAATTTTCTCAAGGTCCCATCACCAATTACCTACCTGTGTGCACATACCAGACTGAGATAGAACAGTGGTCCTATCAATTCAGCCTACAGACATGGCACATGAATGTGCACACATGTTCATATGCACACAGCACAGAATCTCTTATCCAAGGTGCACAGTAGCAGGTCTTATTTTAAAAGGGAGGCACTGACGTTCATCACTCAATGCCATCCAACCAGAAGTTTACAGTGAGTTACCTTCAATCAGTGAGTCTCACTCCTGGTAGAGGTCTAAACTAATATAGGGATTTAAGCAGGTCAGAGTACAATTCTCACCATCATCTGTCCACGCAAACCCCTGCCGGTGGAACTATTTCTCACCTTCAAATGCCTACTCAAAAAAGTTAGAATGACATAAACTAAATTCCCTCTGTATTTTTACGTTTAAATGTTGAATTTGCGGTAACAGCTGTTAAAGCACATCTCACATTCAGAGATCTTTTACATAAATATCAGCAGGTCAAACCTGCAGATATTTATCAGGGGGGAAATGTCCAGGGTGTAAGCGAACATGCAGATGTTTTAGCAGTAACCATCAAAATCTTTAAGTTTTTTTCCAAAACTCATACTTGGGAGGTGTAATTGAGAGGTCACAAAAATTCTGACTCAGAGGAGTTGGATTTCATGAGGTGAAATAAATATCACATCAATAACAGGGGTAATAGTAATGAGGGCTTTAGTCCTGCATTCCTTAAAATCTGACCAAGTAACTCTACTACTCAAAAATATGAAGCACCTCCAAATAACTTAAATATTGTTTCTCCAGTACCCAATGTCCCTCCTCTTGATAAAGTTCTTGAGAAGTGAATGGCAAACCAATTAACACTGTTTATAAATAAAAATCGCCAACCGAATGTTCAAGCTTTTGTTTCAGATGTACTGCAGAGACTGCCATTCTATAAATTATTGTCAACCCACTCCACATACTAAAATAATGAAAATCATGTCTCCTTATGCTTCTTGACCACAGTCAACCAAGACTTTTTTCTGAAAACCTTGAAACTACACATGGGTATTTGCGTTGCAGTTCTGGGATGGTTGCAATCGTACCTGACTAATTGCTCCTAAAACTAAAACAATATCCTCTCAAGACTAACACAACGAGTTCCTCAAGGTTCAATTCATTCTCTTACACTATTTAACCTCTAAATGGAACCTATCTGCACTCTTGAAAATCTGTCTAAGTCCACATCTATGCCAATGACGCTCAACCTTATATGGGAATCACCTCTCCAAAAGACACTGTTCAACTTACTAATACTCTGAAAACATTTAAAATCAGTCAACACTACTTCAAACTGAACATTCCAAATAATAAATTGATTCCTATCCCTTCGCGGGTACATGCATGGCTGAATGTACCAAATGTATTGAACTTCAAGTCTAAAATCATAGATTGGCCAAAATATGAATCTTCAGACGAGACAAAAACGTCCAGTTATACATTAAAACCCACACTCAAAGCACAGAATATCAATCCTAATTCTTCGAGGAATGAAACCTTTCATCTGCCAGGTGACTTAAAATTTGTGATGAAATCTCCAGTGCAAGCCAAAATTAGCTGCAGCATTTACCTGTTATCTGGAATCTAGAATCTAGAACATTCACTTGTGTCCTCAAAGTGATTATCTATTAAGGAGTACGAGGTAATCAAGCGTTGCCACCCTCACACAAATGTGCAATAATTACACCAAAAGGCGCTCACTAATCTGAGGGTTACATGCTTTTGTTTCCTCGGGTTGTTTGGTACTATATATGTCTTATTTTTTACTAGATACCTCACCACCCTTTTATGCAGCTATGCCTGGAATAACACCCATATTTTATTGGACTTTCTGTAAGGAACCCAAGCCTTGAAACATATACTAGACACTTTGCATTGCCCCAGTTACTTACCAGTAATCTTCATTACTCCAAGTATAGTCTTCCTCGCCACATGATATACTCAGTGAGCTTCAGCTCCCCAACATAACCTTCCAAGCATTTTGTGCTCTAGTCTTCCCATCCCTCCCTAACACGGCCAACCTCCTTCACCCTGGAACCAGAACAAGAGGAGGCACAACCCACCCCACTTCCTGTTCAACTACCAAGCCTCAGCAGACAACATCAGCATGAAGCCAATAGCCAAATAGAGAGGGAGGAATGGGAACTCACGTGGCGAGGAAGACTGTACTCAGAGTTATATAGATTACCGGTAAGTAACCAGGGCATTACCTCCTCGTAAGTCTTCCTCACCACATGATATACTCAGTGAGCATATACCAAAGCCAAGCGGCTTCATGGTCACCCAAAAAAGAAACACAGAACAAAAGAGCGAGTCAAAAACAATTTTAATCCAACATCAAACAGAGGAAAATACAAACAGAGGCTCAACAGGGTGGTAAAATTCAAGTGCAAGCATAGCCAGTCTGCAGATCAGCAACAGCAAATCTCCAGCAGCTGGACCATCAAACACCACCCGATAGTGGTCCATGGACATGTGAGGAGAAGCCCACGTCGCGGCCCTACAAATATCCGCAAGTGAGATACCCCTGAAAGAGGCCCATGAGACGGAAATATCACTGGTAGACCTTCCCTGGATTCGGGAAGACACCTCCGACCCCTGGAACCCATCGGCCAGAAAAAACGGCTGCTTAATCAACCTACTCAAGGTGGAAACAGAAGGCTAAGGACCCAACCACACCGTGCAAAACGAGACAAACAGGTTACCACACTTGCAAACACCCTGGTCCACTCCAGAGACAGCAACAGTGCCCTCCAGACATCCAACAGCAGGAGACCAACATCTTCCCCAGACCCAGGCACCAGAGAGAAGGTGGGTAGAATGACCTCCCTGGAATGATAGGCAACAGAGGGGACCTTGGGCAAGAGCTTAAGATTGGGCACAGGATAACACAATCTGGTAAGACATGAATGGAAGGAGGAGGCTGCAAAAATGACCCCAACTCTCCTATCGAACCAGTACACACAAAGGCACCAAAAAGAAAACACTTAATGGTCAAGAACGTCACATCCACTGACCTCAAGGGCTCAAAGGGAGCCCGGCAAGACCATGCAACACCAACTGGAGAACCCAGTCCGGGGCAGGACAAACCAACTTAGATCGCTGAAGAAAACAACCATGCATCAACCGCAACACCAAGGGATCCAGCCCATCCAAAGGGGGATGACAGAAGGCCTGCAAAGCCAGCCAACGACCCCTAAACAGAAATGGTGCCATGCCCAACGCAAAACCATCTGACAAAAAACCCAGCACCCTGATTGGATCTACCGAACCAGAGTCCAGACCCTTAGATATACACTACCCAGAAAAGTACACCCAATGCCGGTAAAAAGACTGAAGAGTCGCCAGATTTCTTGAAAATTGAAGCAGATCCACCACTTCTGTGGAGCAATCACAGGACAAGAGGCACAACCTCTCCAGACCCAGGTCTGTAGTTGGAGCCATCTAGAACCACCGCCGATAGAGTCACAGCCGTCAGAGGAGATGGATGGGCAGGAAACACCCGACAATCCGAAACCACAAGCCCATGCAGAAAAGGATACCAGGGGCGGAGGACACAGCCCAGCACCCTTCTCCAGGTGGATTATGCACAGCAACCGGGCAATCAATGGAATCAGAGGAAATGTGTAAAGCAGGACGTTCGGCTACAGGAACGACAACACATCTACGTGCCATGCCTCCAGACAGGGAGTAAACTTGCAGAACCAGGGCAGTAGACCATTGTCCATTGCGGCAAGAAGACCAACATTGGACACTAAATCATCCGCAACACAAGGGACACCTCCACTGATGAGGAGAACAAAATCATGGGGGGGAAAAACACAGCTCAGGTGGTTTGCTGCACAATACTCCTCACCCGAGAGGAACACCATCCTCAAAGACCACACAGCACTATCCGCTCAGACCAGAATCACCAGAGCCAGTACCCACAAGGAATGAACCCTGCAATCCCCTTGGTGATCAAGACAACCCACACAACCTGATTGTTCATCTGGACCCGAACATGAAGTCCCAAAAGGAAAGACCTAAACACCAGACAGGCCAACTGCACCGCCCTCAGCACCCAGAAAGTTGAAGAGCATCTAGCCTGCAGGAGACCCCAACTCCCATGTACAGACCAAGATGCCAAGGTCGCCCAAAGTCCCGTACTTGCTGGCATCTGTTGTCACCACCCGAGAAGGAGAAACTAGAAAAGGAAATACATCAACTAGATGGATGCCGTCCAATCAATCACCACTCAAGGGAAGCCCTGAACCAAGGAAACACTCACAGACTGGTTGTAAGCATTGAAACATAGGGACCAATGAGCCAGAAGATGAGTGACAAAGGGGAAATGAGCAACAGTGCCCATGTAAGAAAATTGAAAGTCACTGATATCAACTCCGGCAACCTCAACCACAGAGACACAGGAGCAGCAATCCTACTGAGCAGAAAACTTAACTCCCACCTTAAAGTTGCCCTCCTATCCACTGGAAGAAAAACCTGACACTTGACCAAATCTAGGTGACCCCCACTGAACATCAGACATTGCGTGTGGACTAGCATAGACTCCCAGCTGGAGATGAGGAAGTCATGGATTTCCAGAATCCTGCATACCTCCTGGACATGAAGGGTACTCCCAGAAAGAGAAGAGGAGAAAAACAGTCAGTCAGACAGATATGGAAACACCTCAATCCTCATCTTGTGACTGACCCCACCAAAGGTGCCAAAACCGGCGTGAAAACCGGTGGGGCTGAAGGTAACCCAAAAGGGAGAACCTGGAACTGACAAAGCTCTGAACCCATGCAGAACCTGAGAAACCTTTGGGAAGCCGACAGAAACGGCATGTGGAGAGAAGCATCCAGCAGATCCAAGAATGCCACCACCGTCCCGTGACAGAGAAAAGGAAGGACCTCCTGCAAAAACAACACTCTAAATCATACATGAGGAACAAATGTGGCAACTCGCTTTAAGTCCAGCACAGGCCAGCTTCTATTTGAGAAAGAGACACCACAGCCATGCCCCCTTGCATGAAGAGAGTGATTACCCATGGAATCTGTCAACTAACCAATGGTTCTCCCTCTACCAAAAGAGCCTTCCACTAGAAGACCTAGCTGAGGGCACCAGCTCCGGTCCTCCACAGACACTTTCACCAGTACCCCGATGGAGCACAGAACAACTCCACCCCTAAAAAGGGGACCATCAAGAGCAGAGGGCTCCAGCCCACCAAGTTCGCAACCGAAATGTCAACCAGCCGGAATGTCAGCGCTTGCAGATGCTTCTGCTGCCCCCAAATTTTCAAATAAACGACTGACAACATCCTGGTCCTTGGAACAACACTGCCAGGGTGGGCATGATATTGTCTCCTACAACATAAGCCCTGCCAGAGTCTGAAAATCCACCAAGAGGGACCAGAAGGAGGCGAAAGATAGGCTGATGCTCCAAAGGAGAAATTGGCTGTGACATTGGTGCACTGGACTGCCAACTCCACCCGCATTTCCACCAGAAATGAGGCGGAGTTATCCCCACACACAAAAGCCTCCTGGGGCGGTAGCCCAGCCACACCTATCTTCCACAGAGAACATCCACCTCCCCCTCTGCACCAGTACAAGTAGAAGGCACAGAGCGCTGTCTCCTAGGAGAGGAAGGACCCACACTCCCTAAAAATGCAGCAGCCACTGCAGCATTAAACATCATCTGACTGTCCAGCAAAGAAGGTGTCACAGCCAGACCCTGAAGCTCATCGAAAGGGCAAGCTTCATCCTGAACTTTTCCTGAAGCTTCCATCAAGCATACTGACAAATAACCAACAAACAATCCACCAGAGTAAATAACCCGAAAGCAAATAAGGGACAGTGAAAATGACGTTCGGCCACCATGGAAACGAGTGAACATAGTCCCTGACATCTCTGTCTCAGAGGACGGAGCTTATAGCCCATCTCGCAAGCCGGTCATGAATACCTGCCACCTTCCCCCAACCGGAACCAGCACCTCAGAGCCTCACAGATAGTCAGGAGCATTGCCGATGACTCGAGCCACTAACAAAATGCAAAGACCAGCTCAGGTCAGTGTGCACGCTTATCCGCACATCCACCTCATGCATCTGCAGTCAGCTGAATTTTTTTTTTTTTAAATGAACGGAATGTGTGATCCGGCGATTACCGCCCTCACCAAGGTCCTAATATATGCTGCCACCACAAATGGTTTCACCACAGGTCGCATTCTATCGGCGACGTGACCAGCTGTCACCTGACTTGCCAGTATGCGGGCCCTGATCAGCAAAAAAGAAAGGAACGCCAGGGCCTCACAGACGTGTAATGATACCCGCCCAACACATGGCATGGTGTTGAAAACAGAAAAAAACATTGCTAGAGTTAAACTTTGCACATGGTGAAAGAACCGCTCACAGCATTTTGCCCTGTATTTCAGACCATAAGACTACTGAAGCAGGGCTTGAAAAACAAAATGACGGTAAGAGCCAACTATAGCAGGGTTGCAATAATGCATATTTAAACATGCATGGTGCTGCATACCAAAAACATATTTGGCATACAGTAATTGAGTCCTCAAAGCAGGTCCTCCGATTGGGAATATTGAAGTACTGGGTATTTTAGTCCCAGCGGTGCAGGGGCACACACCCTATGACTTCTGGGTTTCACCCTGTTCCGGACCTACAGAAACACAGAGTCTTCTGGGTGAAGTCAAAGAATCGTTTATTGGCTGCAGACCAATTACAGGTATCCTAGAAGTACACCAGCGTGTATGTTCTCAGGAGACTGCTGAAAATCATAGGAATAGGCTACATCTTAAATAGGCCTTTTCTGGCCCCAAGCATACATTCCTGAGTTTTATGAAACGGCAATATACAAGGATATGTTACAAAGAAAAGGCAGAGTCATGATGACCATCCCACATTCCAGTTCGGCCAGCCCACGATGATTTACACAACAAGGTTCAGATCCCACATTAGATTTACAGATCCCCCCAATAAACATGAGCATCTCCTGTTTTGGGAAGCAAGTCATAAAGCAGGAACAGCCAGGTGCGAAAGAGATTAGCCAGGGGCTTGTGTAGGATGAAAAGGGTTTTATGACGGGCCAAGCCCTGATACGAATCACAGGTGGAGAGAGGAAGGGGAGCTCGTGAGACCAGTTTGACCCGGGGCAGCAGAGCCAGCTGCCCAGGTCACAGAGAAGTCAGAGAGGAAGCCCATGTACTGTGAGGCCCGTATTTGCTCCATTATAGCCTATGTGAGGGCAATGACAAGATGGCCACTGCTTCCAAAATGGAACCCGCGTAGCGAAGCAAAATAACGTGTACGCAGTGCATTCATAGCTAGAACGATATATAAAGCACTCGTACGTGCCGCATTTACCATTTGCGGTTCGCTAATACCAAGATAGACAGAGGTAGGGCCCTGTTCCCTACGCGGTCCCGAATATTAAAGTACGACAGACCCTCCTTTTGCCCTTACATAGGCAATCACTATACTCATCTTAATCCGAGTCTAGGTCAATGTTCACAAAGTCATGGAGATGTTGCTGTAGCATCATCCTATTACTTAGCTCGTCCCTCGATACAGGTTTCCTTACACATAAGGTAGCACAGAGGCCACATATCGCAGGAGCACACTGTATGCATAGACAGAACAGGAAAAGAATGGCTAAGATCATTCCAATGACCATTAGAACTTTCCAACCCCAGGCAGATATCAATTCCCAGAACCACCCCACCAGTGACCAATCTCCCTTATCCACGTGTATGGATTCAGATATTTTATGGAGTTTGGAGATGGCTTGATACACTGTTGGAGCATTATCTGGTATGAAAATGCAGCAACTGGATTGGATAACCCTGCATACCCCACCGCGGTCTGCAAGAATAACGTCTAGGACCATGCGGTTCTGCAAAGTCATAAGGCGATCCGCTTGGAGCTCAGCTGTCAGATTACCAAGGGCACCAGCCGTTACATTGACGGTGGATTCAACCACACGAGTCAGCTGTCTCAGGTTCCTACTATTGACCATAGGTCCCCAAAACGGCAGGAAACCCAAGAAGAAATCTCCTGCTTCCTGACCGGCAGTTTCCTCCTTACTAATCACGCCTCTCACAACTCTGGTCTTGTGATAGTCGGAGGCAGCAGTAAATGTAGGCGGTAGCAGATTCGCAATATAACATGTGCCCGAGAAATCAGGGGGCAACCATGTATATGCTCGATCATTACAGATGAAATATGTACCCTTGGCAGTCAAAAACGCAGGGGAAAACTGTGACGGAAAAGTGTACGTTTCAGTACAGTCACTTCTTCCCAGTTGAGCTCTAGGATTCTGACCATTACCCTGTAAGCAGAACCGACCCATGTGGGGTACGACCCAGATTGGAGATGAGATTTTTCGCTGTCTTTCACCCAGACTAATACTATACCCCGTCGCGTTCCATCCTACATAAGGTCTCAGCTCTTCTTTGGGAATGGATGAGTATGCATCAATATCCCTACTCATATCGGCAATTCCTCTCACTAAGGCTTTATTATTTGTACCAGGTCTGATGGAACGCGGTTGGCGAGGGGAGTACGTATCTAGAGCATAGAGAAACATGGTCTGGAATGCCCATGACGATCCATTGTAACTATATGGCAGCACCAGGTAGGGAATACCCTTGTTAATGGTATGTGGCATTAACCCACACACCCAGCAATTGGTCGTGTTCACTACTAGTTGGTGCTGGTGCAAGAGCTGGATGAACGAGTTATTTACGAACTCTGATCGTCTGGTCTGTTCGTGTTCAGGCAAAGGGTGAAAAGAGTGAGAGGAGGCAGTAGAAAGGGGTATAGGCTGTTCAGTGGGTGCAATGGGCTTTTGAGCAGAGAAAAACACACATCCTACAACAAACATCATTATACTACACAGTGCAAAAAGGCACAAAAAGACAAAACATTTACTTTTTACAATTCTACACATCCTTGTTTGAAAGTTCATTTCCTCAATCGGTCTCTCCATCTTAAACAACTCCATCCTCTACTCGGGCCGCTCGCGGCGGATGAGTTTCTTCTGCTAAGGAGTACGCCTGTCAGTCCAGGGAAACGCCCTAGACCAACCAGAACCGTTGACCTAACATCTTCGGCCTGTACCCCAAAGTCTTGGCACCGCGACCCTGCGGCAGAACCCGGATGGTGGTTCGAAAAACAAAAATCAAGAAAGTCCTTCAGATGGGAGAGCAAAAAATGTCAAAAAGGAAAGAGTAAGGAAAATCTTTATTTGTCCATGGGCCTTGGTCTCAAATTATAACGGAGACGGCCAGGTGCCGTTTGGTCTTGAAACAAAAGTTCAGGCTCAGTGGTGTCCAGTCGATTCGATGGCGGCACAGCTTCCTGCAGAATATTGTCACTCTCTTGGACTGAAGCTGTGTCTTTTAGGCGTGCGTCACTGAATGGTACAAAACGAAGCACAGTGTCTGTCTCAGTGTCGGCGATACCCTCTTTGACCCACTGGTCATATGGCAGAGGCAAAGGGACTATTTTGCAGTGGGCACCATGAATCCAGTGCTTCCTCCCTTTTACTCGCACCGCTGATCTCGTTGACAGAAGCACAAGATGAGGGCCGATCCAGCGAGGTTCGTCGTTGCCCTTACGCTGGAAATTCCGGACCAGGACCCACGAGCCAGGGTTGATAGGGTGTCCAGGAGGTTCAGAAGCTTGGGGAAGAGTATCATGTACCTGTTGGTGCAAAACACGCAGTTTAACAGTCAAATCATACAGGTAATCGAGCAGTACTGGATGCTCTATTTCACTGAACTTCGTAGGCCTTGGCACACCCCATACGTTGGCCGGGCGGCCAAAGACTACTTCATAAGGACTAAGTCCCACTCGTGAGTGTATCGTCATTCTGGTGGACAGGAGTGCTAAAGGCAGAGCGTCAGGCCATTTAAGACCGGTGCTCGCCTGGATTTTGGCCAGCTTGAGCTTTAAGGCTCCATTGTAGCGTTCAACTAGTCCAGCTGATTGGGGGTGATTTGCAGCGTGGAATTTCTGCCTTATGCCTAAACCTTCACATACATTCTTCATCACTTTACCCACAAACTCACTTCCATTATCACACCATACCATTCTCGGCATTCCAAACCTGGGGAAAAATTCCTTCACAAGGGCTTTGGCTGTGGATAGGGCAGTGTTATCTTTCAGAGGATAAGCCTCTACCCATTTGGAGAAAGCACAAACAACCACCAGTACATATTTTAGGTTGTTGCATCTGTCCATGTGAATAAAGTCCAGCTGCAAAACTTCGAATGGACATGATGGGGGTGCAAAGTGACCGGCTGGGGTTGGGGTTCCCCTACCAGGGTTGTACTTCAAGCATACTATACAATTCTTGACCACATTCTCTGCACACTTGGGAATCCCAGCATTCTGCCATACTGGAGCCAACAACTTACAGATACCTTTCGTACTGATATGTGCCATTCCATGTGCCATAGTAACCACTGGAAGCACATATGCATCAGGCAACAACCATCGCTTATGTTCTGTCAGATCAATCCAACAACCATTCTCATCCAACTTACCCATACTCTCTCTCCACTTGCTTAACTCTTCTTCTGTAGCTTCAGCCTGAAGCGACTTCACACTCTCTATTGTGTTCTCGCACATTCCCACATCATTAACCCATCTTGCGGGGCCTGCAACATACATTCTAGTCTTCACATTCTGTGCTGTCTCTTTCGCGGTCTCATCAGCAAACGCATTCCCACGTCCAACATCATCTGTGACTTTCCTGTGCGCACTGCATTTCATGATCGCAACTTGCAACGGTAGGGTCAGTGACTCAAGGAGATCATTCACCAACTTGCCATTCTGGATTTTAGCTCCATGTGACGTCAGGAACCCACGCTCTTTCCACAGTCGCCCGAAATTATGAGCCACGCCAAAGGCGTACTGGCTATCTGTGTATATATTCACTCTCATTCCTTCAGACAACACGCATGCTCTCGTGAGGGCAATTAATTCTGCTGCTTGGGCCGAATTATGTGGCACTCGTGCAGTTTCCACGACCGTGTGTAAAGTCGTGATAGCATATGCAGCAGTCGTGTCACCATTAGGGAGTTTGAAGCATGAACCATCCACCCATAAAGTACCATCACACTCAGTCAGAGGAGTATCTTTCAGATCCACTCTCCCTTTCGTTTCTTCTTCCGTTCTGAACAGGCAGTCATGCTGCTCAATCTCATCTGAGTCTGCTGGAATCGGCAATAACGTGGCTGGATTCAGCGTATTGCATCTTTTTATGTGTATATGATTCGCTAACAGTGTGAGTTCATACCCTGATAATCGCGCACTAGTCAAGTGTTGTGTCTTGGTCCTATTTAATAATGTGTCTACAGCATGTGGAACCATAACGATCAATGTGTTGTCCATTACCAGACCAGCAGATTGTCGGATAGACATTGCTGCAGCAGCTGTCGCTCTCAGACAGCTTGGCAATGCCCTCGCTACAGGGTCCAAGGTGGATGAAAAATATGCGCATGGGCGCGGTCTGTCGCCAAAAGGCTGTGTTAACACTGACAACGCACATCCATCTTTCTCGTGAACATACAATGTAAAAGGCTTGCTATAGTCAGGAGTGCCCAACACAGGTGCTGAACACAACGCATTGCGCAATTCCACAAAACTTTTCTGGCACTCTTCAGACCATGGGATAGGATTCGGTGTGTCTTTGCATGTTAATGCTAATAAAGGTTTTGCCAACAAAGAAAAACTTGGGATCCAATGCCTACAGTATGAAGTAATGCCCAAGAAAGCACGCACTTCTCTCTGTGTTCTTGGCACACTCAACTGTGCGATGGCTTGAATTCTTTCTGGGGTCAGTCTCCTTCCCTCCTTCGATAAGAGATGACCTAAGTAGGTCACTTCTTGTCGACAATATTGCAGCTTAGAGAGAGACACTTTGTGATGGTAAGCGGATAAATGGCGCAACAATGACAATGTGGCTTCTTTACAGATCTTCTCAGTATCCGCGGCGATTAGTAAATCATCCACGTACTGAATCAGGATAGCTCCACTAGGTAAAACAAGTGCATCAAGCTGCGCTTTCAAAGCTTGACTGTATATGGATGGACTCTCGCAGTAGCCCTGGGGAGCGCGTTTGAAGCGGAAGCTTCGGCCTCCCAGACTAAAACCAAAAAGGTCTCTGCTCTCTTCTGCAATTGGGATGCTAAAGAAAGCATTCTTTAAATCGATCACTGAAAACCATGCAGCAGAGGCTGGAATCATCGTTAACAAGGCAGTTATATCAGGGACAACCGGAAACTGTGGCACAACAATCTTATTAACCTCTCTAAGATCAATCACAAATCTGTAAACAGGTGGCTGTGAAGGGTCCGTTCGTTTTAAGACAGGTAAAATCGGACTATTGCAAATGTTGCCTCTTGTCTCTTCAATCACACCCTTATTAATCAAGTCGCTGACAATGTCTAACAATGCTTTCTGGCCTTCATTAGAGATTTTGTACTGGGGAATACGTGGCAGTCTGACATTAGCCTTTAAAGTCACCACGTATGGCGGTATCTCCAAGAGGCCCACATCATTGGGACCAGTAGCCCAAAGGGCATCCGGAAGGGATGACAATTCAGGTGGCATTGTATTTTTAGACAAGTACATAGGGGAAATCACTTTTTTGCCTAATGTAAGTTGTACTCCTGAAGGAGAACAATACAGTGTAGCGTGCAATCTTTTCAATAAATCTAATCCCAGCAAATTCTCACCACAACCTGTTGTTTGGATCAGGGGTGCTTTCAGTTCGCAAGGTCCAACAGAAAGTGACATGGGACTAGAAATCGGGTTCCTAACTGGGGCGCCAGAAAAACCTACTGAAACATTTATATCGCCAGACAAAGGTGCGCCAGGGAGTTTGGAATGCATTATTGAACTCTTTGCAGCACCAGTGTCTAGCAGGAAAGGCTCCGTTACATTTGCTGTAGTCACATCAACATACGGTCCACTCTGATCCACTGGCACTGAAACAACTCCCTCTCTCTGTCTATGGCTGTCCTAGTAATCATTATTTTCTGCATCGCCATCCTCCACATAATAATCATTATTGTAATACTGGGCCGTATTACTAGTCGCGTTAGCTTGCTGATCAAAACTATTAATGGCGCTTTGGGGCGGAAGAGGACGCGCGTTTTGGGGAACACTTCCACGCCCTCTGCCTCTAGGAGCTTGCTGACCACCTCTACCTCTGGCGCCATACGCATTACCGTTCCGTTGCATTAATTTAGGGCAACTATATTTAAAATGACCTTCCTCTTTGCAGTATGAACATTGGTTGGGACCTACAGGGACACGTGGTTGATAATACCCATTCATTTGCTGATTAGTCTGAAACTGTTGGGGTTGGTGATAAACACCTTGGGGTTGCCTATAATTATTCTGACCTCCACGTGGTGGATAGGCCTGCTGTAAAAGGACCTTTGTCTTTAATTCCTTCGTTTTCTTTTCTGTCCTATCTTTCTCGTCTTTATCTCTGTTTTCATAATACTGTGCAGTAGCCAGTATTTGCGCTGAAGAAGAAACAGCCCAAGAACTCTCTGAGTCTTTCAACTTTTTACACAGGTCAGGAAGTAAATTCTGCACAAACTTATCCACAAACAGCCGTTGGCCACCCTCAGTACTCATATCCTGCCCACTGTGGTCAATAAACGTTTCCTCAAACCTAGTAAAGAAGTCTGACACTGTCTCATCTTTCTTCTGCTTACATGCAGATAACTTGTCCCAATTTACGCGCATCGCAGGCATTAGTGTCTTCATATACGTGATTATTCTACCAGGCAATTCAGCTACTAAAGGCTCAGGTTTCGCGCCACCAGTTTGTCTTGCATCAGCAGCAATAATGTTAGCCCATGTATCCCCTAGTTCTGCATCGTGATCTGCATTACGAATTGACCCCCATAGAGGCTGTGGAACAACATTACCAAACAACATGTCTATATCGGCCAGGTTCATAACGCATGACCCTGCCGTCTGTGACAACTCTTTATAATAACCTGCTGGGTTTTTACGGGGATCAGGCAATGTCTGTTTAAGTGCTAACACCTCAGAGCGCTTCCATGGAACATGCACCCAAACACGTTGGAAATGCGCTGGCACAGCGGGGTTATTGCCGACAGCTGCAATTGCTTCCTTCCATACCGGGGGAACTTCTCTCATGGGATATTGTCGCGCTTTTACCTTTTTCCCCGCAAGGACATCTTGCTCAAACAATGACTGATGACAATCATCATTCCTAAAGGAAAATACGACCGCAACTGCTTTATCTATATCGCGGTCCACAATTACACCAGTTCCGAAATCAAACCTCACTCTACACAATTCCTGCGGGCTCGGATTTTTACCACTATCCTCCAATTCCTCACAGAGAAATTCGCACATTTTCTCAAACACATATCTCTGTTTTGGGGCATCCCACTGATGGAAGACATTGACAACTGATTCCACATCATACAATGAAGGGAAAACAATCCATCTACGCGCCATGCTATCTATTACCCTTTTCTCATCAGGGTTTGGCAACTGACTACGCAATTGCTTACGCCGTAAACCAGGAGTCGCACCAGATGACTCAAAGAGAGGCGACATTAACGTAGTAACCACATTAGCTAAACGCTGTCGCGCTGAAGGAGAAGCTGAAGCGGAAACAGGGGGAAAAACAGAGGGAAGAAAAGAGGATGTAGAAACGGGTACTGGAGTGGTGCAAGGAAGAGTGTTAGGGGAGGCAGCTGCTGGATTAGGCAAAGTCGCAGGAAGTGCGGGGGCAGTTGGAAGCACAACTGGCAGCCCTTGAGAGGGTTGCGTTACATGGATAGGAGCCGGCTGCACAGCAGCTGGCGGTAACGGCAAGGCTTGTATTATATCAACTGGAGGTGGCATATTCACAAGCTGGGGAGGTGCTGTGGCATTTTGAGCATACGGAGGTGGTGAACTCAACAAATGTGACATCAGGGGATCTTTTTCCTTTTCTTCTAACTCATTCTGCTTAGAATGTGGTAAAGCTGGGTAACATTTGTCAATCCCTAACTTACGCTGCCTGTGCATTTGCTCGCTCATCTGCTCCTCCTCATTGTCTTTAAATTGTACAGCTGCTTGCATTACTGACATACCTCTCTCTCTTTTATTCTTCTTCGCTAGCTTAATTTCCTTCTGTTTGGCTTCCTTTCGCCATAAGCGGAAAGAGTCAAACATCGCCGGCCGGGCTTTCTTCTTAAACAATTTAATTTCCAAATTATCTAAAATATCGGTATCAAAACTACCATTTTGGGGCCATTTTAAAACACCGTCTTTCCTGGTGTAGTGGATCCACACTTCATTATATGCAATTGGGCCTACGCCATGTTTTACATAGAGCTCATAAGTTGGAGTTCCAACCGGAGGAACCGGACATGATTCTTCCAGCTGGAAACCTTTTCCATAACCCAAACAGAATAATCTACCAAATAGTCCAGAACCAGGCATCTTCGCTCACTAGTCTAGATCCAAACGTCAGAGGATTATCGATTACGATATTCTCGTGAATACACGAGTCCTCTGGCTTTGGGGTTTGCAAACACCAAATCACCAAATTACCAAATCAAACCAAACGATCCCGAAGGATACCAAAACAAATGGGAGACGCTCCACTTATACTTAACTGAATATTGCTGATCGATGACGTCACCAGAAGACTCTCTCGATTGTTTCGCTCTCTCAAACTCGTCAAGGGTCCAAAACAGGTCGATTAATCAGGGCAGCAGTCCTTCGTAGCCGTCGGGACGCGGAGAACCTCGCAGAAAAGACTTTCGGACCACGTCGACATGCAGGGGTCGATGAAGTGGCGGCCTTCCTCCGGAATTTCCACACGAAGCTCCTCACGAACCTCTGGCTTGGACTGGTACCGCTGAAATCGTCCCGAGTTGGGCGCCAAACTGAAGTACTGGGTATTTTAGTCCCAGCGGTGCAGGGGCACACACCCTATGACTTCTGGGTTTCACCCTGTTCCGGACCTACAGAAACACAGAGTCTTCTGGGTGAAGTCAAAGAATCGTTTATTGGCTGCAGACCAATTACAGGTATCCTAGAAGTACACCAGCGTGTATGTTCTCAGGAGACTGCTGAAAATCATAGGAATAGGCTACATCTTAAATAGGCCTTTTCTGGCCCCAAGCATACATTCCTGAGTTTTATGAAACGGCAATATACAAGGATATGTTACAAAGAAAAGGCAGAGTCATGATGACCATCCCACATTCCAGTTCGGCCAGCCCACGATGATTTACACAACAAGGTTCAGATCCCACATTAGATTTACAGATCCCCCCAATAAACATGAGCATCTCCTGTTTTGGGAAGCAAGTCATAAAGCAGGAACAGCCAGGTGCGAAAGAGATTAGCCAGGGGCTTGTGTAGGATGAAAAGGGGTTTATGACGGGCCAAGCCCTGATACGAATCACAGGTGGAGAGAGGAAGGGGAGCTCGTGAGACCAGTTTGACCCGGGGCAGCAGAGCCAGCTGCCCAGGTCACAGAGAAGTCAGAGAGGAAGACCATGTACTGTGAGGCCCGTATTTGCTCCATTATAGCCTATGTGAGGGCAATGACAAGATGGCCACTGCTTCCAAAATGGAACCCGCGTAGCGAAGCAAAATAACGTGTACGCAGTGCATTCATAGCTAGAACGATATATAAAGCACTCGTACGTGCCGCATTTACCATTTGCGGTTCGCTAATACCAAGATAGACAGAGGTAGGGCCCTGTTCCCTACGCGGTCCCGAATATTAAAGTACGACAATATGGGCCTGCTAGAAAATGACCACACCCCACACACCTGCAACTTGCTTGACGAGTCTGCAACGCAGACCTAAAAAAAACGGAAGTGGGGTAGGTCGTGTCTCCTGTTGTACTGGGTCAAGGATGAAGGAGCTCGGCCATGCTAGGAAGGGATGGGAGTACTAGACCACAAAATTGCTTGGAGGGTTTTTTGGGGAGGTGAAGCTCACTGAGTATATCATGTGGCGAAGAAGACTTACGAGGAGGTAATGGATGCAAAATCTCACAGGAGGAGCAGGAGACAGCAGTGTCCCAGGCCACCCACCATTTTTATATTCTATCACACTTTGTGGCAGTTGAAAACCTCTGCTGAGCAGATGGTGGGGTGTGATCTCTCCCTAAAAACGTTTTCCGACCCATTTGTCTATCTTGTGATTAAAGAAATCCTGCAATTCTTTTCCTTTATTAACGTGAGAGCAATGGAAAATGATTATCAGTATATACAAATTTCTATGTGTGAGCCATCAATACGGTTCCAATAGTGGGGAAGAGTTAGAATATGCCTCAACTACACCAATGTAATTCATTCTGGTATATTTGGAACATATTAACAACTAAACATGAAATATTGCTTTCACTAAATTTAGCGATACCAAAGGGGGTGATGGACGGAGCGTTTGAGCAAATCAAACACTCACCCCCAGTCAACTGATCCGGGTTTAATCCATCATCATTCTTTAGCTCACTCCACCACCCCAGTTCAGACATGGCCATATGCAAATCAGTCTGACCCTGTGCCTCATGGGAACAGTCCAGCCTGAACTGCCAAATCATTTCTTCCCTGGACCGGAAACAAGCATCCTGGGACCGGTTTCGGGTTCATAACCCTCATCAGCCAGGCTTTCTTGAATCCAGTGGCAAAGGGAGCAAGGGACCCACGTCTGGGCATACCCTGCCAACTTAGGGCGAACAAAGCGATACCAAAGGGTATGATGGATGGAATGTTTTAGCAAATCAAACACTCACCCCCAGTCAACTGATCAGGCCATCATCCCCTTTGGTATCGCTTCACTAAATTTAGGTCAGGATCGGCATGTTTTACTGCCACTGTGCACCTTACAGCCAGATTCATCAGAACCACATTGCAAGGACAAAACATGTGAGATGTCTGTTCATTGTGGTTCTCATCCCCTGTTCTGTTTTTCACTAACAAAGTGGTGACAAATTAGTTCCATCGCTGCTCTCTGGTGTAAATGGCTCAGTCTGACGAATTACAAGATTAGCTCAACTCAAGGATAATGAAATATCGGTGTCTGTGGTGTTGCGTTCTAATTTCATATGGGTGACAAAGTACATTGTAAATGTCTGACGGGATCTTTGTTACTTTTGCTACTTGGTGCAAATCTCTTAAGTGCCATTTAACCTTAGCTTGCATGCGTCCCATACATCAAGAAAGATTTTGTTGTGTAAACATGCACATTCTCAGAAACATAATAAATGAGTGATATAACGTGAAATAAAAATCAAATCAACTAAACACTTTAACCCCTTGTGTGCCACTCCCTTTCCCCGCCCTGTGCCGGCCGTTGCATTAGCGGGCGGGGTTCATGACGAGCTGGACTCGTCATGGGCACAGCGCAACCGCGGCCCATGACGAGTCCAGCTCGTCATGGGCACAGAAGGGGTTAATGTCGGCCATGCCCATTTCTTTAGATGCGGCTTGTGTAAAGAAAGGTGCCTGGCTAATGTTTAAGTGCTAGCACAGCATGGGGCACTTAAAAAAAAAAGAAAGTGCGGCCACTTTATTCAAAGCAGACTGCCCTGGATAAATAAAGAAAGAAAGGAGCATGGCCACTCCATTCAAAGGGGACCGCACTGTAAAAATAAAGAAAGAAAGGCACGTGGTTGCTGCAGGAAAGCATGTCATGTCTGGAGTAGGACAAAATAATTAAAGAAAATAGTTTGCAGAGACTAAATAAACATACTGTGTAACCACACAAGTAAAAAGATCCAATCCTCATGGGAGGTTACAAATGCAGACAAAGCGGTACTAAGGAGGGACTACTAAGCCTATTCACGAATCAACAAATAACATGTAGTAAGGACAGTAACAGGAGCCAATTGAAAAGTGGGGCGGAGATGGGGCGGTGCTTCAAGTCTATACTCCAATACAGCATGACTTGCAGAGCAGCACATGCGCTGCCCAGGCTCGACCTAAAAATGAAGATTTACAATGCCCCCTTTAAAATGTCGCTGATTGTATTAGACTAATAAATTGAATTTTAAGGGGTATATGACACTTTGTTTGAATTTTTTTGTCAATTATATTTATCCTTCAGTGTCCAGGATCATCTAGAAAATATGTTAAGCGATAAAATGACCATGCAAAATAACCCACATTTCTTTTATGTTGGGATTTAGGACTGAAACAGACATTGCTTTTTGGCTACTCCATGAGGTGTGTTTGTGTTTCAGTGTTTAGAATATAGCTTATCGCACTCATGAAGCCCTAATGCAGAAGCTAGGGGGAAGAATGGAAATTCATTGCGCTCTGCGAGCAGTGAACCTGGGCATTCTTCCCAGGGGTCTGGCATTATGAAAAGATAACAGCAGGCCTCCTAGATCACAGCAGAATACACTTTGCCCATCAGAGAGTCTTGACTGAGGTAGCACTTTGTGTTGTTACATTATTCAGAGCTGCCAACTAGACATTCCCCTTCTCGTGTTGACTTCATATTGTATACTATTTTCGCTTCCAACAGCCTTACGCTATTGCTTTATAAGATAGGTAGGAGGCTTCCTTAAGGGCTAATGATAGGAACCCACACCGCCTTCTGGCAATAGAAATCGTGCCCAGGGCCCTGTTAAGCATTTTAAAGTCTTTGGGGACCGCAGACCCTCAGGCCAGCTTAGCTCGTGCCCTGGATTTTTAGAAATGCATGCAATTTCAATTGAAATGCAATATATATTATCAAGAATTCTTATGTGAAATCGATAAATATATCAACTCTGATTGAAACATATCATATGGCTTAAACAGCAAACTTAATAATCAATTAGCACTTTATTTGTCACAACTTCTTATCCTTATAAGGCCCCTCTTAGGTTTGTTATGCATTCTTTTAAATGTAGTTCTTAGTTTCTTAACCAGTGTTTAATGTTCACATTCAGTCCAGTGTTTGACTTTTATTAGTGCAACAGCAAGACATATTTGTCGTTCCCCTTTGACTTTTTTTGTGTAAAAATAAGTGCCGGTGCCCGAGGCTCTACTCAGATGCCCGTGGCCGGCGCTTTTAAAATGTCTTGCGCTGAATCCCACCGCTGCCTAGTCAGGAGTCCACCTCAGGCCTCTTTAACCCCTGCCGGACACTCTGCCCCTTTGTCTCACTCTTGCGGTTCCTGCTTCCTTCTGTTGTGAAAGTGTTTCCAGCTTTCTCTTGCTCCTTCTTTCCTCCTTCTCTCCTTCTTTGTTTTTCCTTCTCTTGCTCTCAAAAATGTCTGATAGGAAAAATTAAGTGCCGGTCCCCATAAATGAGTGCCGATGTTTCCCACCGGCTCAAATTAAGCACGGCTTTGACTTCATTCCATATGTCTTTTGCCCAGAATAGTGTAAATTACTTTACTAGCGTGAATAACTCACTACTGATTAATGATTATGCCATTAACTCCCCTGTTTAATATTCTCCCCTCTCTCCTCACATGTGGCTCACGCCACAAACCAAGCAATGGGCAGACCTGCAGGGGCTGTCCTGATGAACAGAAGATGAAAACACCACAGAAGAAAAGAATGTGTTCTGAGTACGTTCCAAACCCACCAACGCCTAAAATTAGGCGGTAATGATAAACTATTGAATTATACCTTCTATCAAACTATTGTTCATGTGTCAAGTCTTCTGATTCTAAACTAGGGGCATATTATCAAGCACGGCGTTAAAATTATAGAAGCCCATGTTGACACCAGAACATGGGCTTCTGGGAATTCTCTGTGGCATATTATCAAGCCCATTATCGCCGCTTTAGCGGCAGTTTTCTGCTAAAGCGGCTATAATTTTAACGCCGTTTCTTGATAATATGCCCCCAAAGTTTTATTAAAAACTTTGCAAGAATTGTGAAATGTAAAGTTTGTGAAGTTAAAGTTCGCAGCTGATGGGCATGGGACACTGCTCCCACTGCAGCGCAGAGCAGCACAGGACAAAGGGCGCTTTGCCGCCACTGCCGAGCCTGCCGAGGCTTGATTGGAGCGGTAAATTCGTTTTTGGGTAATTTGAAAAGTAAAAAAAAAAAAAATGATGCGTGGTGGTCTCTGAACTTAACGTTAGGTTCATGCTCAAACAAGCTAATTTCTTCCTTCTTGACCAGGCCTACTGTCCATGTGTATTAAAGCCTCTCTTCTTCATACACCTGACCCTAAGGAAAGCATTAGCCCTGAGAGTGAACTTAAATATAGACGAGTGGCAGTATGTATTACAAACAGGGCTTAGCAGAGATACATGCAATTTCCCTCGTTATCCGATGGTACTGGCACATTCTGGTACATTTCCAAAATAGAACATGATTGCTTTAAATAAAATGTTGCCTTGGATGATGATTCTAGAACAAAACCTTTGCACTCTAATTAATGCATGCAGACTCTTCTAGAGAGGCCCAAAGTAAATTACATTTCTCACTGATATTCCCATAGCGCTTTCTAAGATTGTGAGGGTACATACTATACGTCCCCTATAACCGGGGATGTATAGTGAGTCATGCTGGAAACAGTGGGGCAGATATACAAGCCCCTTGCGCCACTTTTGCATCACTTTTCCCATGTTAAAAGTGACGTAAAAGTGGCACAGGGGGCTTGTGAATCTGCCCCAGAATGTAATAGAAGGCCGTGCCTTATGTCCAGTGGCTACTGGGGAAGAGTGAGACGGGCACAACTAGTTAATTTTTAGGTTTTCAGCATTAGGATCATAGTAAAAACATCCATTTTCAACTCAAGATTTTTATATCTTCTATTTATTATTTGTAGATTTGTGACTTTAGGAGTCAACCATATTGTCCATAAAATTAATCATTTTAAGAGAATCCCCTCTCCAATTTCAATAGCGGCTCCTCGAGGGAGTGCTGCGGGGCGGTGGGGCGGGGTGGGGGAGGGGCACGGTGGGGGAGTAGTAAACTCCGGAATTGGGCCGAACAGAGTTGAGTAAGGAAATAAATAAATAAAATGAATTACATTGCGTGCGCTGCAACGCCAAATCGGTGATACAGCGCGCAATGTAATTCGGTCAAATTCTAGAGTTTACTACCCCCCACCCTGCCCCTCCCTGCACCGCCCCTCCTCACCACCCCACAGCTCTCCCTCGAGGAGCCGCTACTGTCTAATTTTATGATTATATAGGCTGGAACACGCCCAGATGGGCTTGGTCTTTGTCTATGCACAGTGGCGAAAGGAACATGACATTCAGCCATGTGCTCAGTGTCTCTGCATTCAGTGTCCACTGGACACCGCCAATAGTAGTGCTTTGAGAAAGTTCAGGGGCCTCTGGACATTAAAACCCGCCTTTGTTCTGGTCTGTTGCCAGCATCCATGTACTCATGGCTTGCAGGTCTGGGATTGGCCAACGAAGTGTCTGTTCCGATGACACAGAGTGGGCATATGACTGGGCATTAGGCTACAGTCTCTGCTAAGTACACGTCTCCAAAATTCTTTCTGCATAACGAGCTAGGCCATTGAGCACAGTACGTGCCCAATGCACGTGTTGTCAATGGCAGTAGCAGGGCCGGCTTTAGTGCTGGTGGCGCCCTGTGCGACAATCATTTTTCGCGCCCCAACACCTCATGACCACCTCCTCAGATTTTCTCACTACCACAGGGCAAAAGGGCCCCTCATCTCTCCAATAATAAGTTATAGCTAAATACAGCACCCCTCCTGAGTTCGGCGCCCCCCCTACACAGGTCAGCACCAGTTGCACTGCCCTAAGGCCAGCCCTGGTCAGCAGAGTATGGCACTGCATTTTGGTCATACCGTGCACCCTGTGACCATGAACACAATACCTCGATTGAATTGAAGTGATATATCTAATGATTATAGGCATCTTGTAAAATCGTATGTATGGGCTCAGATGAAAAATACAATAGTACTTTCTGCAATGTCATGCACGTTAAGATATTAGCCTGTATCAGTTTGTTGTATGGAAGCATTTCTGTACCAAAGACACAATTATGTTTTGAAGAGAAATTAATACATTTCAGATTGGGCAACGGGAACCACACATATGCTAAAAAAAACACATTGTTTATGATGTATGCGAGAGAACACATTGATGATCAGATGTTTGTTAAATGTTTAGTTTCTTTATGTATAAAGTTATACATTCTTTACATTCATCTAAGTTTTGACTTATATGTGAAATTGTAATGTTTGCATTTTTTTTGTTATAAACAGTCTGATTAAGAAATGAAATTATTATATCGCCTGCAACCATAACCCAATACTGCTCTCCTTCATTTGGAGCCTGCTTACCAAATCACTGTTCCTGGATTCCAAGGAGCACTGTTTTGGTACACTGGGCATGAGGCGCATAGTCGGTTGCCATTGTTTTGTGCAGCATTAGAATGCAAAAGAAAAATGTATCTATTGACTCCAAAGGGAAATCTAGAAGGGCAAGAGAAGAGGTGTGTAGTGTTGTGTAATACTGCAGTGAACATCTGTATTGTAAGTATAGGGTTAATTGTAGAACCCTATTCTGTGCTCTAGAATTGTAGAATGGTAGGTATGTAATAGGGTTGAGAATGTGGGGATCATCTGCTGGGAGACTGTTTGGGAAGGGTGTCTTGTTCATGGCAGTGGTTGGAATAAAAGAACCTAAATACGGCAACTTGTACATGACTTGTTATTTGATGGATGCTACATCGTTTTGGCAATGATTGATGGTGATTTTCAACTCCAGCTCCAGTCCTTTGTGGTCACTTTGTCTGCACTAGTGTGTGCATTTTGAGGACTACTTGCTCTAGGAGTCCTCTCAGTGCAAACAATGGGCGTTACTGTGGGAGACCACGTCTGATGGGAACTCTGACTGCTACGCATGAGTGTAAAACCCTTCTTTTCTTGAGATTGGTACTTATGGTCCCAACGAATACTCTCTCCGCTCTAGCTGCTTTCCTTGGAGGGCACTTCTCCCTGAGGATTCTGGAGACATCTTTGTGCTGGACGAGTTCGGCGTGTGTCCTATGAGTGTCCCATGTCAACACGTTACGTGAAAGCTCACGTTAAGTGACCCTAAGTGTGGCCGTTTTGCATCGGTTGCAAATCCCTGGATCAGCGGTTTTTTTCCATACCTACAATAACTGTTCACAGCTTCACACGGAGCGCAGCTTCACACGGATTACTGAATAGTAACACTGGCTGAGACCTAACGATTAAGGGAATTAGAGTAAGAATTATAGAGGTGTTTTGCTTCATTCACTTTTTTTTTGAAGTTTTTTTTCTTCTTTTTTGTTATATAAATTCTTAAATGACTTGGTTATCACCTCAAATCATTCTCTAGTCAGAAATAGAAGACAATTCTGCAAGCACATCATCAAGCACTACTAGTTCAATGGCCTCAATAAACGTTAGGATAAATCTGAACACCCCTGAAGAATTCCTAACTAATCATGGTGAACCTACAGTTAAAAGGCAAGAGTGGAAAGGATATTTCATTAATTATATTGGTACCCTAGAGGATAATGGTTGTGTCATGTCACCTGACAGGAAAAACGTTTACTATTACATTGTTTATGGCCTGAAGGTCTCAGAGCATATACTCAGATGCAAAAACTGTTAAGAGGAGGTGACTTTGATGTGCTTAAATGTGCGATTTCGGATCTGGATAATTCTCCAGACCATTTTTGTACCATTCCTGCAGAAAAGAAAAATAAAGCAGTGTAACATTTAGGTGGAGATAATAGCAACAGACCTTTATGTATGGTTTTCTTTGGTGGTATAAATTTACAAGTAACAGCAGACTCCGGATCTCTATTAACCATTGTTGCTCGCTGCATTTGGGAAGACAAGTTTGTTAATACTATTGGTCCATATCTAGAACCTACTGATGCTAACCCTGAAAGTTTTACAGGGGAGAAAATCAATATGTTAGGATACAGAACTCTAATTTTTTAATTTAAAGAAAGAAGAGCATCATGTAAGTTGTATGTGGCTGATGATGGTCCGTCTGTTTTAGGATGGAAGGATCAACATGCATTGAACATTGCTTTAGTTACTAACAGTCCTGAGCAAGTAGTAGTTTTTGTGATGCTGAAGAAACAAAAAATGGGTTTGAAAAGAATACCATAGTGTTTTTAGTGGAGAAATTGGATAACTTAAAGGTTCACACATAAGATTTGAGTAAAATGTAATGCTATCCCTATAATCCACAAAGTATGTCATATTTAACTGATTGTTAGGGATGAGGTTAAAAAAGAGCTTAAAATATTGCGGGATTCACATATTATTGAACCTATTGAAGCTTCAGAATGGGGTTCACCAGTAGTTATAGCAAGACGTGCCAATGGTAAAATTCGGATGTACACTGATGAAACAACGATGTCATAGTGGACCAATTTCCTTTACCCAGGATTGATGAAATGCTTTCTTTAACTAAAGGTACAAAATGGTATTCCACCATTGACCTCTGCTCTGCATATCACCAGATTTCTCTACATCCTTCTAGCAGAGAATATACTGCTTTTTACACACCAATTGGTTGCTTGCAATTTCACCTTTTGGTTTGGCGTCTGCGGCAGTAGTTTTTCAAAGATTGCTGTCAGAATTATTTGGTGATATGCAAGGGATTGTTTTACTTTAACCCCTTCAGCGCTGCGCGGATTCCCCCGCGGTGCTGAAGGGTTCGAGCGCGGGCGGGGCCATGACGGAACGGTTCCGTCATGAGCACAGCTCAACCGATGCTCATGACGGAATCGTTCCGTCATGAGCATGGAAGGGGTTAAGATGACATATTAGTAATGGGTTCTATCAAAAATATTAATGATGAACGATTGAGAGAGGTAATGAGTACCCTGCAGAATAAAGGTGTGATAACTGAAATTTACCTTTCAGGTCATATGATCAGTTCTTCTGGTATTAGACCTAAAACCAGCTTACTAAGAGCCACAGTTGACACTCCTGCACCAAAGTCTAAGGTAGATCTTAGATATTTCGCAGATGTAGCGGAATTCTATGCAAAATTTTGGGAGAAATTCTCTGAATAAACCTATGGTGTGAGATCTTTACTTAAGAACAAACTACAATTTGTCTGGAGTGAGACCTGTCAGTGATCATTTGAATAAATGAAGAAAGCTATTGGCCGAGCACCAACTTTACAAGGTTTTGATCCTTTTGCTGGTACTATTGTCACCACTGCTGGTAGCAGCAAAGGATTAGGCCGTGTCCTCACTCAACTGGATGGCAACAATAAAGAAGTTGTGATTGCTTTTGCATCTTGTTTGCTCACCTCTACTGAGGAGAAATACTCGGATATCGAATTAGAGACTTTGGCATGTGTGTGTGGGCACTAGAAAAATTCAGAAAGTTCTTTTGGGGCAAAAAGTTTACACTGCATTCTAATCACAAACCACTCACCAAAAATTTACTGTGGAAGGTTTGATTAATGCTACTGCATGAATTGCAATACTCTCCATGAGGTTACAAGATTTTATGTACGACGTTCAATATGTTCCAGGGTTAAAACATTTTACAGCTGATTTTCTTAGTAGAATGTCTTTACCATTGACAGAAGTAAACAATAGCCCCTGGATCAAATTCTCTGTTGCAAATGTGTCATTGAATGGATCTCAGGACAGTTTTAGCAAGGAGGAATGGAGTGAAGCTGAAAGTACTGACCATGTATTACCTGAAGTAAAATAATGGATTATGAATGGGTGGAATGGGATGGCGAAGAAATTATTGAATGTTAAATACAGAGGTTTCTGGGAAGCTCGAAATGAACTAAGTATGTGGATTTCATTAGTCCTACATGGAGGCAAGGTGGTTCCTCATAAAAATGTTACGAAAAAAACGTATTAATTTATATCATGAAGGTCATTCAGGCATCACACGTACTAAACACTCAAGGAATTATATTGGTGGCCCAAAATGGATGTAGACATTGAACAATTTGCCAGATCATGTGTCAAGTGTGAGATGTCTGATAATACCCTAAAAACGTTTAACCCGCCTTTAGGCTCTGTGGGTTGTCCTAAGCTACCATGGGAGGTAATTGCATTGGACATCATGGGACCCATCACATGGCAAAATGGCTCACAGAAATACATCCTAGTTGTAGTGGATACCTTTTCAAGGTGGCTATGAGTTAGTATTGTAGAGGTTATCAACACAAGAACAGTTATTTCATTTTTGGATGAGATATTTTTAAGGGAGGGATCCAGCTATAATCCTTTCAGTCAATGGGTACCATTTAAATCTTCTGAAATGAAAAATTACCTTTTTGCATCTTGGATTTAACAATGATTCACTGCTTTATATCATCCCATTGGAAACAGTATTGTTGAGAGGGTGAACCGTAGCATTAAAGGTGTTTTGCAAATTACTAATAAAGTGGTTGTATTGTGGGACGATGAAATAAAGAAAATGATTTGGGCCTACAGGAGTACAATTTATGGTACTGTCGGTAAGAGTCTGTTTTCATTAATGAGAGGCAGGATACCCCATTCCTAAATTTATCCTGGTTGGTGAAGAGAAGTGAAATGGTCGATTGTCATATGGATGAAGTAAAAAATGTATTGTGGAATCTCAAAAGAAAACAAATTGTATTATGGTCACAAGCATGGCGCTAAACAAGTTCATTTATGTGAAGGGCAATGGGTATGTGTTAAAAGTGCGAAAAAAATTGCTAAAGGTGGGAGCAGATTTAGTGAGCCTATGAAGGTGGCTAAAGTAATGAACCGAACTGCCTTATTGCACAATGTCGAGGTATGACATTTCAGCCATCTAGCACAAGTTAAAAATACTAATGGAAAACTGGAAGATTGTGTGGATAATGCTAGAAAATTTTGGTGGTTGGATATTTTGGATTTGTCCTTGGAAAATTATCTTAACCAAGGTAATGATGCAAATGAACTTGACGTGCGTGAAAAAGAACCTGTGTGTGAAGAAGAATATGGTGTTCATGATACAAACAGCATGTTAGAAGAAAGTTTTGGAGAGGATTTACAATGTATGACTAGCACTGATGCACTAAATATGAAAAGTAGTGAAACCAAAGTCATAAACACGTCAAAAGGAAGAATTATAAGGAAACAAAAGAGCTTGGAATTATTTTAGTGAAATTCATTTTATATATTTTATTTTCAAGAGGGGGATTGTGTAGTATTGTGTAATACTGCAGAGAACATCTGTATTGTAAGTATAGGATTAATTGTAGAACCCTATTCTTTGCTCTAGAACTGTAGAATGGTAGGTATGTAATAGGGTTGAGAATAAATAAACCTAAATACTTCAACTTGTACATGACTTGTTCTTTGATGGATGCTACACCGACCAAGATTAGAAAATTGCCATTTTGGAACAGTGTGACAGCAGTGGAATTATGGTCGGAAGGTGTATAATAGAGAGACTTCTCATCCTGAGAAATGTAGAGACATGTAGAGGCTGTACAAAGATTTCAACAATAGCTTTAGGAATCTACAAAAAGAGAGCAGCAAATTGGTTTATGGTATCAGAGGATGGTGGAAGGGAATATTGAGCATAGTAGGCCAAGTACTATGCTGTTACCAAGTTGCAGTAGGCAGTAACAACTAGAGTAGGAAGTGTTTGTAGAAATACAGTTGCTGAGCTCTAGTTTTTAAGGGTGTGACTACACATTAGTTAAAGTGGATGTGTATATTTTTACAGTTTAACAGTTAGTAAGGTATATTAGTTGCAGTTTATTGTAGGGATCATAATACTGCACCACCAGGACCACTAGGATAGAGGAGCTGTGAAGGGAAAAAGGTGAAGAATACAAAAACAGGTGAGATTGTTTTAGGAAATGTGGATGATGATAGATACATGATATACAAAAGTTGCTATTCTACATGGCCGCTCCAGATTTTTCATCTTTTCCTAAATTCTAATAATTCTAGTATTAGGGCTCTTTGATGCTGCTCTCAAGGCAGTGTGTGCATTCTGGCCTAGAATGGCACTGTTAGAAATAATTTCACCCAAATGGTAATCTAAGACCATTGTAGATCATGCAGACATTGCAAGTAATAGCATGTGAGTTAACTGTCTTATGTTGTGTGCAGTTTGTATTTACCAGGACGGGCAAAAATTAAATTAGACCAGCATTATCTGCATAATTATAGGAATTTCATGATATGCTTGTTACATGAAGTTCCAAAAATTGCAACATTATGTTACGTAGCAGAATTACGCCTTTATTCACTGCAAAATGATAGCAGGGGAGTGCGTGAACAACCAGAATGCAAGTGGGTGTTGTTCATGGTTATTGTGTTTTCGTGTTTTTTTAACACAATATATACGTTTGCCTTAAAAATATATGTGAGGACTCATTTTGTGCAAAAACATATCACTAAATGATGGATTTTCATTTGAGATATTTTCGTTTACTTTTCCAGAAATTGCATATAATTACATGGAAGTAAATTATGTGAATTTAGCACATCCCTTGTATTTATAGACATATATGACAATAAATACCATCCAGGAGCACAACTGTGCTCTGACTGGGTATCCATTTAAACATGCTATTGAAAATGAAAACTGCCTTTGTCATGAAGCAAAACCTATTTCTATATAAATTGAATTGAATATAATTGAATAGCTTTATTCGATTTTTCAAGAAAATCATAAATGCACACAAAATAATAGACAATAAAAACACCTATCAGCAAGATACGAAAATTCAGGTGCATAAAAACCATCTAAAATACCACAAAATACAATAATAAAAACATTAAAAGTCATCATATGAGTAAATAACAGCCTAATTATACACAGTATAAAACACCAAGGGTCACAAAAAATCATGACCCCAGAAAAAATGTCAGTTAGATAGAAGCAAATGGTTGGTGGATTTTAACAACTGCTAAAAAAGAGAGAGGCAGGCCTCACTTGTGTAAAGTGCATAGGTAGGAGGAGTGGGCGAATAAATCTGTGACGAAGATGGCTAAAAGTTAGACACAGCAAAAACCAAAGGAAATGATGGACGGAGTGTTGAACATTGCAAGCACTCACCCCCAGTCAACTGATCTGGGTTTAATCCATCACTGTTCTTTAGCCCACTCTGCCACCCCAGTTCAGACATGGCCATATGCAAATCAGTCTGATCCTGTGCCTCATGGGAACAGTCCAGCCCGAACTGCCAAGCCATGTCTTCCCTGGACCGGAAACAAGCTTCCTAGGACCGGTTTCTGGCATTTCAGCCGTCTTCAGCCAGGCTTGCTTGAATCCAGTGGCAAAGTGAGCAAGGGACTCACGTCTGAGCATACCCTGCCAACTTATGGCGAACAAAGCAAAAACCAAAGGAAATGATGGACGGAGTGTTGAACATTGCAAGCACTCACCCCCAGTCAACTGATCTGGGTTTAATCCATCACCGTTCTTTAGCCCACTCTGTTCCCCAGTTCAGACATGGCCATATGCAAATCAGTCTGACCCTGTGCCTCATGGGAACAGTCCAGCCCGAACTTTGCTGCCGTTAAAGCGACGATAATGTTATCGTCATTCTTGATAATATGGCCCCCAATGTCTTAAACATCCTAACATAGGCAAACATAGGCACACCAGGGGATGCTAAAGCTGCCATCCAGTGTGAAACAGTCTTGTATAATGATCCTATTAAGAGATAGGTCCTCCTTAAACCAAATAGGCAGCTAAAATAGGAAAGGGCGGAGTCCAATCAAGTCTGAAACATACCCAGGCCCACTTCATCATGCAGAATCTGAGAAGCAGTGCTAGCTGGTACTTTAAGCAGGCTTCTCAAGAATGAATTTTCCACCACCTGAAGCTGGGTTGCAGGAACATGCCTCCTAATTTCACAACTATAAAAACAGCATACACTTGGCCCTAAAGACTTTAATCATCTCCTCCACGTTGGTGTGACCCAAACGTTTAGCCAAGAGGCCAACACCACTGACTGCGGCTTTAAATCTTGAAGAACTTTTCTTTAGAAGGTGTTACCAGGAAATTCAGGAATCCAGAAGTGTCCCCGGGTAAAATATTAACCCTGCTGATAAGATGGCCCTTCAATGTATAACATTTAGTTCTGTTGTTCCTAGGGACGTACCACTATAATGTGTGACTTGGCATTATTGGTTGTGAGGTCAAGGCCATCCATGTATGTGACAAAAAGATCTAAGAAGCGCTTTGAGGCTTTGTCTATAAGAACCATAAGTATGGCATTGTCTGCATATAAGAGAATAGACAGACAACACACGCCTCCTCATCAAACCCCAAATCAAACAGGGCCAGAACCAAAACTTTGAAATACAGAGTAAAGAGGAATGGTAGAAGGATGCATCCCTGATGCACATCTCTATTCATCTCCAGGGGAAAGGAAATTCCCCTTCTGACCCTTATCTAACGGAGCGCGGCCCAGAGCTTAGAACTATTTACTCTGTCAAAGGTTGATCTTAGGTCCATGAAGGCCAAGTGGACTGCCTCCTTGCTTGCCCTAGTGTACTTGGTGATCAACAGATATAAATTCAGTGTCTGGCCCACTGTGCCTCTCCCTACACTAAACCCATATTGGACTTCGGAGAGAACGTTCTTATCAGATGCCCAAGTGGCCGAGCAATCCAGCAGCACCTTGCCTAGCACTTTAACCTCTCTAGCCACCAATGAAATGGGGCAATAACAAGCCGGATCAGCTCTATTACCCCTTTTAAAATCAGAAACTATAGCTGCATTGAAATGCTGAGTCAGCAAAGGGGCCCAAAGATCCACCATTGTTTCAAATAAGTCACCCTGGATGCTGTTAAAACCTGGGGCCTTGCCCTCTGACAGGGACAGGATAGCTTTCCTAACTTCCTTCGAGATGCAGGCAAAAGCCTGCAATCTCCCAATCCCCAGACACATCCAGATAACCTTCTTCTAAATCATAGATTGCCCCAAACTGGTTCTACCATCTATGGGGGGAATAGTCAGAGCCTGCACACTCACAGGGTTAGAAGAAGAGAAAGTAGGATGATTAACTACTCACCAAAACTCTGCATACGCATCCAGTAGCTTGTCCCACAGCTCCCCCTTTGGGGACTTTTTCCTCTCACAGCAGGCAGCATGATATGCAGCCCTGGTCCTCTTAATTTCCTCCCCATCCCGTGGTTGTCTATGCAGTGTGGTCCTAAGGAGACTGTGAGCCTTGGAACAAGTCCTATCAAACCATTTTGTCAGTGGTACTGAGTGAGCTCTTGCGGGGACCCTAAAAGCTATTTTAATATGCTCAGCAATGTAATTAAATCTTTCAAAATATGAGCTGGTGAGGCCCCCTTGTCCACACAGATGCTAACATCCTGGCCACAAGAAGATAACAAGGAAAGGTAAAAATCAGAGGGAGCCACCTTTGAATACTTGAGTGTATTACCCTGCACTACTGGATAAACTGGTTCCTGGAAGGGAACAACCAAACCCGCCTTAGCAGAAGGCCTGCTAAATAAAGCAAATAAAGGGTTGTGGTTGCTTGAAATATGCTAAAAGACTTTAAAGTGATTAAGGATCTGAAAATACAACTAAAAACAAATCTATATTCAATTATAGTAGAGCAGATGCTAGACCCCTTGAACGCCTGCACAGATGAGCAGGTATCCCAGCGATTAAAAAGATTCACCAGGGAGTATTCTACATGCAAGTTATTAAGTATCTGTAGGAAAGTAGGATCTGCTTTCATGGTTCCCCCCACTTTTTCCTGCTGTTCAACTAGCTTCTGACTAGTCTAACTGGGATCCTGCTAATCAGGACCCCAGTCACTGTGCTTCCTCCCTACATTGGTTATAGTATATCCTATTTGGCTACTGGGACACCCAGGTAAGTTCATAGTAAATGGTACTAAGGTAACTAGGGCATGGGTACCCCATGGGTCCCCTATAGACTGCAGCATGTGTTACGCCAGTGATGAGGGACCCTCCAAACTACCACATCAGGCCTGATATGACAGCCTGTGTGAGTTGGTGCATACACCACTCACAAAAGATATGTTTCCTTATAACTAAAAATCACTACACTTGAGAGCTATAAGTCAACCATCTAGCAGGCCTTTCAGTCCCAAAGGAAGGGTGCTCAGTTCTGAGTGTGAGGATAGCCCTGCATGAGCAGACCACCCCTACAATCTCCGGAGTCCACTCTCCAGACTTTGTAAGTGAATTGGACATTACGATATAGAGGGGCCATGCATCGTTACTCAAGGACCATCTCTAAACTGGCTAAAACTAACCTGTGCATGTTTGGTATCAAACATGTTGGAATCATACCCCAACACCGTATCCAGTGTTAGAGGTATGATTCCATCCACTGTAGGGCCCCTCCGGAAGGCCCTCCATGTTCCCGGGACCGATCTTACAGAGCCTAACAGCAGCCTAGGGCAGCTGCCGACCACAGACACAATTTTGCCCTCTTGCTGCTGGGCCAAGCCCAAGCAGGGGAAGGTAGGGCAATAGGTCTCCTGCCACAGGGAGGTGTGACCACACACGGACAGGACTTAGTGTATTGGGGCAGGCTGGGGGCACTTGTCAGCGCCACATAGTCTGCTGGAAGGGCACATTTGGTGCCCTCCTTGCATACTCCAGTCCAATCCAGATCAGGGAACCTTTGGCTCCCTGCTCTGGCGTGAAACTGGACAAAGGACATGAGAGTATCCTCCCCACTGTCTGACCCCTCCTCTGGGAGGGGCCCCTGAATTGTTCCAACCCTCACCTTAGGGTACTTAAGGAATTACCTGTGGGAGGGTCCCCAGATTCATCATGGGATTCTATTCAATACAACTCCACTTCTTGTTTGACCATCTGGACATCTTGGCCAAGTCATGCTGACCATGCCAAACTGATCACATGGTCCTTTTCTTTGGGATCGAGAATGCAACTGAGAATACTCTGTCGACTCCTGATCTCATTGTCCTGCAGGTTCGCTGCACCATCAATGTCCGTTCTATATACAGGTTCCATCCTGGGCCTGTGGACATCTAAAGACATCCAAAGAAATCAACCTTGGAGTGAAGGAGTCATTCCCCTGCCTCCGCAGATACCGTAACACGATCAACTAGTTTGCCGAACCTGGGTTCCAACGGACCCAACAAGGCTCCACAACACAGGTGGTGGATCGGCGTTCCCCTGAGGCCTGAGCTGTCCTCTCATCGAGTTGAGGCCAGCATCCTTCGAAGAATGCTCTGCAACAAAACCCTTGTGCACCATTTCACTGCATTGCTTTCATCACCCGGTGACTGCAACGGTTTCCATGACCTACTCGTGCCAGCAGAGTCGGACGTATCGAGAGGTTCTGTCTCTGAGTCTGTCCCCGCTATAACTGACCTGTGCCAACGGGGTTGGTTGGATGGACCGATTCTGTTGTCCTCAACATCCCGGTGGCTCGAACAGAGCTACCGATTCGGTGTACCCAAGCTTTAAGCCTCTTCACCTAACTTGTTTTCTTTGAACTCGAGTGGCCTTCATCTTCCATGCCTCCTAGACGTCCCGGTGTGGCATAGACTCTGCCCCCTCTGCTTTCAGGTACTCTTCGACTCAAACTCACTTCTGGGTTCCAACAGACTCTTTCATCCTTCTGTGGTAAGAATGCAACTTCGACGTACCTCCTGATCCATATTGAGTATATGGTGGTGTACATTCTTCTCAGCCGACTGTTGGGGGGTTCCAAGACTCTCACCTAGGGTGGTACCCTGGGTCCCCGACTCTTCTACGTCTCCTGGGTCCAGTCTCAACTTCAGTTGTGGTTCACTTCCCACTCCTTTGATATATGGTCTGGTCTCCCCCTTGGGGTCCACTATGTATCAGTGCTATCTGTTGTTCCATGTCCAAAGTATTGTGTGCATTGTGAGCATATCTCCGGGTATGAGATAGTGTACCCTGTTAGTGAGTGATTGTAATAAATCTCTATTTTTATAAGTATACTGCATGGTTCTTTTTCATTTAACATATACTAAAGGATTAGACACTGATAAACTGAGCTTCTTTGCACTCCTCCTGGATCAAGCTACCACTTAGAGAGCTTTCTATGGTTATCTAAACCCCTAAAATCATCATAAAGGTCACCTGGGTTAGTGCAGGGTGCTACACTTACATAAGTGAGCACCATATACTGGCCCGACTTCACACATTGGTGTGCAGCGCTTGGGATTCAAGCTTGCACTGGTTTACCAGCTCATGTCATTGTGGTCTAATTGAAAAACCATCACTAACATTTAGGTACATATAATACTGAATGGACAGGTGCATCCTAGTGAACTTTGCTGATTGGTTGTCAAGGGCCTAGCATACCCTTTCTCCAATTTTAGGAAGTTTAGTTCCCACTTGGTTAGGTAGGTATTACACCACACTACACCTAGGATGTCTTTAGTGGGAGACGCCGGTGGCTCTCTGCCTTCCAGATACAGTGACCTCATGTTCCAGGACCTGAGAGCCCTATGTTCCTCTAGAAAACTTAAGACAGGGAAAAGCCCTAGCACTCAGTATCTCTTAAAGGTGCTAATGCAAGATGAACTCCAGAAAGCTGGTTGGTCAGGTGCGCATGACTGAGTGGGCGGGTAGGAGTTGGAAGAGGAAATAGGAGGGACCTCCCTCTTCGATCTCAACTTTGACTCTAACCAGGAGGAGTCTAATGACTCTAACTTGGGGAGCTCTGATCCCCAGAGGATAGTACAGATTACACAGAGGGTGTCCCTAGAAATAGGTCCTCCTTTATTCCACCTGGGTGGGTGCAGGGTAGGCAGAGGAGGGCTAGGTCTTCCTCTGCAGAGTCCATTGCTTCTGCTGCTTCTGTAGGGACATCTGTCTCTGACAAGAGGGATAACTCCTTAGACAGAGAATACCAAAAGGTCAAGCTTGATACCTTGAGGCTCAAGCTCAGGCAAGACTAGTTGGCCCTGGATAAGGAGACCTCAGAAGTACCAAAGGCTAGGAAAAAGTTGGGACTAGAGTCCCATGGTGGCAGTCCCAGCATCACCAGAAGCAGGGAATCCTGCTTTGACACTAGGAACCTGAGCCGGATAGTAACTCCTTACCAGGAGAGGGATGACATCCACAAATGGATCGCTGCCTTGGAGATGGTCTGTAAAGTACAGAAGGTCCCTCAAGGGCAGTGGGCAACTATCCCATGGTTCTCCTTTGCTAACAAAGGAAGAGACAAGCTCCTCACTGTTAGAGAAGAGGATGCTGACAATTTCACTGTTAGAATAAAAATCATGCTTTTGTATTGTTTTACGTAAGTTAGCATTTGCGGCACCATTTTGTGTACGGGCGCCATTTTGTATCATGATCGAAATTAATTCTCTGCCATTTCAAAGAAACAGCCGTCTCTAGGCTATGTTTCTTCAAAGCTGAGTTCTGCCACAATATTGAATGCCCTGATCTTATTAGTGCATACCTTTCCTTTAGATGTAGGCCTTCTCCCACTTGTCAGCGGCGGTCACAGGTGGAATGGCCTTGACTGATAGATAATGTGTGCCCGGCTTCAGAACTGAAACTTGCTCCTTTGTAATTTACTGTCTAGCTGCGTTTCTCTGGAAAATTCCAATGTGGGTGTGCCTTCATTGATTCTGAACCAGCAGGTTGGTCATACCTCAGAGGTCCAGGGGCTTCCTTCTGCCCCTAGCACACAACATTCCCCTTGCAGGACACCTTGGGCAAAGTAAGACTTGGGCCAGGCTTGTCCCTCACTTGCACTGGCCCCACATGTCTGAAGACACCAAGGAATGTTGTCGCTCCTGTGTTACCTGCCAAGCCAGTGGCAAGTCAGGTGGCACTACAAAGGCCCCCTTAATTCCACTCCCAGTGGTTGACGTTTCCTTTGAAAGGGTAGGGATAGACATTGTTTGTCCCTTACACCCTCCAACAGCATCTAGACACAGTTATATACTGGTGGTGGTTGACCATGCCACTAGGTATCCAGAGGCAATTCCCCTTAGGACCACCACAGATCCTGTGGTGGCTAGGGCCCTCCTGTGAATCTTTTCTAGGGTGGGCTTCCCTAAGGAGGTCCTAACTGATCGAGGAATCAACTTAATGCCCAGTTATATCACTGCAATGTAGAAAGAGTGTGGAGTAAGGTATAAGTTTACCACACCCTACCACCCACAGTGCAATGAGATTGTTGACAGGTTTAACAAGACCATAAAGGATCTAATAATGGGACTTCCAGAAATGGTCAGACGAAAATGCGATGTCTTGGTACCCTGCCTTCTCTTTGCCTACAGAGAGGGACCACAAAAGGGGGTTGGTTACAGCTCTTTTGAGCTTTTGTTTGGGCATCCAGTTACCGGTCCTTTATGTCTGGTGAAGGCGGGATGGGAGCTGCCTCTCAAATCCCCCAAGCAAGACATTGTGGACTATGACCTTGGCCTGTGTTCTCGCATGGCTGAGTACATGAAGAAGGCAAGTAAAAACCTAGAGGCCAGTCAGGAACTCCAAAAAGCCTGGCCTGACCAGAGGGCCATGCTGACTGTTTACCAGCCAGGACCGAGAGTGTGGGTGTTGGAGCAAGTGACCCCAGCAGCTCTTCAAGACAAGTGGAGTGGCCGCCACACCATCCATATGGTGCTGCAGCTGGAGGAAGTTGAATGGTAATCTTACAAGAGGTATGGACTGCTGTAACACAAGGGCAAACCCCTACCCCCTTGCCCATTTGTGGAACCAGTGTAATAATATCCCATGTGGGGGCAGGCCTGGGGAGAAATTAAGTGGATGAAAGAGGAAAGGGATAATGGTTGGCTGTACAGCGCAATTACATGCATGGCTCTCCTGCACCCTGCCTAGGAGAGACAGCTTACTGAGTCCAGGGCCTCTAGTAGAACAAGACGCACCCCCTTTACTGTCCTTTGCACAACACCTGGGCAGCCATGAGCCAGAAGCAGGTGACAGAGTGCAATTAGCAGCAAGGGAATCTCCTAAGTAATTAAGAACGTTCTTCACTTTGCCTAAGCAGGACATCAAATCATTTGAAACACCCAAGATGAACCCTTTCAAAGTATCAACATAATCATGAGGAGGCCCCACTGCTGAGAGGAACCAGGGAGCCAAAGAGTCATTTTGAACCCCCACACTAATCCCCTTAGAAGCTAAGGGGGATTTAGTCTTAAGCAGGCCCCTACACTGTTTGCGCTTAGACCTAGGACTGAACAAACAGCCCAGCTGGGCACTCAACTGGGACAATCTCCCTCTGCTGTGGCAAAACAATCAAAAGGGATTCTGCTCATGCACTCTTCTGGTCACCTACGGCTAGAGATATATTGGGCCCTGCAGGGGTTACATTTTCAAAATGGGGCTGGTGTTGGCTAGTTGGATGGAGGCAAGACCACCCCTAGATAGGGATAGCCTTATCTCTGCCTTATCTCTGCCATCTCTATTTATTTCAATACCACACTGACAGAACATGACAGAACATGGTAAGAACCCCTCAATAGTTGAACTGTGGGGGGGGGGGGTTCCCTGCCATACTACACAGTTATTTTCCACTCTTTTCCACTCTTTTTTCATCATCTGATTTAATGGTGAAATAAAAGTTTTGCTAAGTTAAGTGAAACGTAACCTTATAAGAATGTACATTATGCTGCATGAGCCAAATTTAGATTACATCTAGTTTTTGACACTCATCACAACTCCAGAGGCTCACAACAAGCTGATTACCCTGTTCTCCAGAAGACAATGGCTTGGCCTCTGAGCGGTGAAAGGCAGGGAGGTTGTCAAACACTGGCCACTTAACAGGGAGGAGCCACCTGAGAGGGAAGCAAAAGCAAGTAGAAGAACACAGGATAGCATTAACGCTACCTCATTTGTCTTCATGCTGCCACATGGGGCTCAGAGGATATATTCCAATTCATTCACAGGGCCCTGCTAGACTCTAGGCACGCCCACGGTAAAAAACATTTCTTGATTTTGACACAGTGAGGAGACCTCTAAATAGGGGAGATGTTTATTTGGAGTCGGGGCCTCTTCTGATGAAAGAAGGGGATAGCCAAATTAGAGCCTCTGAGAATCTTTACAGTACAGCAGCTAGGAAGTGCAGCAAAAGGAAGAGCATAAGGTGAGAAAGTATATATATATTAGGCCTGGGCGAAAATTTCGTTCCGTTCGCGGAAATTGCGATATTTTGACATTTTCGCGTTCCGCGGAGAGCGCGAAAATGTCAAAAATTCCGGTTTCCGCAGCTTGGCGATAATTTGTTTCTTGCTCGCGCTGTAAAATAATTCATTCGCGCGCGCGATCGCCTTACCTAAATCCCTGCGTTCGCCGACAAGTTTTCTTGATCCGGTCACGTTCTCCATGAGATGTTGTATTGTTTTTAGCCATTTGCGCTCTTGCGCGACAGTTCGCGCCCGCAATGACGTCATGTGTCGCGCGATCATGTCTTTCTTCTTGCGATCATGCACCGCGAGACAACTCAAAACAAGATGGCCGTGCCCGCAAGCAACCACATGGGTAAGTTGGCGACCCGCAACCATGCAGAAAATCTCGCGAACATGCCGGAAAAAACTTCCGCATCTTCGCGATATTTCCGCTTGTTTGCGATAATTTTAAACATTTTCGCGATAATTTGCGAAAATGTTAATTTCGCAAATTCCGCCCACCCCTAATATATATTCATTTAAAAAAAACATAGGTTTCACACATGTTATAGTTAGCTGGACATTTCACTCGTAAAAAACCAATGAAATTCCCCCGTTATAGTTAGTGCAGGCAACTATAACTCACGCGACCGCAATCCTCTGCTGATGACGTCAGATATTACATCACTGTATTTAGACACTTATTTACCCATGTCTTCTTCCATTAATCTTTAGCTATACATATATTACAAATATTTATTTTCATGAAGACACATATGTCATCAGTGATGTAATATCTGACGTCATCAGCAGAGGATTGCGGTCGCGTGAGTTATAGTTGCCTGCACTAACTATAACGGGGGAATTTCATTGGTTTTTTACGAGTGAAATGTCCAGCTAACTATAACATGTGTGAAACCTATGGTTTTTTTAAGTGAATTTGCAAGTTTTTGAAATGCTAACTCGTAACTATAACGTGTGTGAAACCTATGGTTTTTTCAGTGAATTTGTACGTTTTTTTAAATGCTAAGTTATGTATTTATTTTTTTGTCAGGTTTTTCACCGTGCGCGCACCATGCGCGCACTGTGGGTACTCGGTGCACTTCACGCACCGAGCACCCACGGTTCGCCGTGAGCGCAACGTGCGCGCACCTCGCGATTTAAATAAAAAAAAAAAATTTAGTTTTTTTCACCCTTGGGGGTCCTTCTGTGACCCCCTGACCAAGGCTAGGGGGTCAGGAACTGTCCACTCTGCCCCCTTTTCACGTTCTCCACCTTTTTTTTTCACCCCCTCAGACTGCGAGAGACAAAATGGCGGCCGACACTTCCTGGTTTTGACCGATTCGAATGTTTACCGACATCTAACAACCAATCAGAATTGCGCTCGCGCAAGGCAGGGTGCGCGCACAGTGCGCGCACGGTGCGCGCGTATAGATATTGATATGCTTTTAAATGCTATTTTCTCAGGAAATACTGAACAGATTTACACCAGACCTGCAAAAGGCACTTCCTTGACCTTATGGCTACCTCTCAGCCAAATTTCACATAATTCTGTTCAGCCGTTCGGGCTGTAGCTGCGACTAAAGGTCCTATGGAAAAATGCATGGGGAAAACGCGTTTTGGGACCCCCCCTTTTTCTCGGCCCCCGCTTGACAAATCATCCCGAGACTTTCAGGGTAGGAGCTGAACGGAGCGCCCCATTAGTTTTGAAAATTTCGCAAGGATTCGTCAACCGGCGCCAAAGTTATCCAAAATAGAATTTTGAGATTTCCTATGGAAACTAGGTTGTAACTATAACTATCTACTGGCGACCGCCAGTAGATTATATATATATATATAGATACTACTATCTATGTATCAGGCAACAAATTGGAATCCACACTATACAGAAAATCTACCGCCGGTAACTCCACCTTACATGCAACTAGCTCCCATCCTGGCCACCTCATTAGGAGTATGCCCTATGGGGAACTTTTAAGGCTCAAAAGAATTTGCAGTACAGAAATGAGTTCACAAAATGCAATGTAGAGGCACTGGCAAGATTTAGAGCTAGAGGCTATAGTGAGTCTGTTCTCAAACAAGCGAGTGATAAAGCAGCACTGAAAACTAGAGAAGAACTACTAGGCACAAATGCTAGGCCATGTATTACAAGAGAGAATGGAGATGAGGAGAATGCTCCACGTCTCATAATGACTTTTAACAGACAACATAGACAGTTGAGGGCAATTATTAACAAAAATTGGCCCATCTTAAAAACCGATGGTGTATTGGCGCCTTTCTTATCAGACAAACCGTCTATTACATATAGACGTGCTACATCCATGAGAAGCCAGCTGGTTAAAAGCAGCCCAGAGAATGTATCCAATAGTACCTGGCTACAACCAAAGAAAGGTTTTTACAAGTGTACATCTTGTAGAGCATGCAAATTTGGGACTAACCGTACTACATATAAAACTCCTTTTAGTCCCAAGGAAACACCAATCAAAGGGCATTTTAATTGCCGTACAGAATATGCTGTCTATGTCCTTACTTGTACCTGTGACCTATCGCATATTGGTAGCACCAAACTTCAAGTTCATACTCGTATCCTTCAGCATCTGAGAGCCACTGTTAATAATGACAGCACTTATCCAGTGGCTCGTCATTTCAAAGACAAACACAACAATGACTTAAAATGTCTTAGTTACTATGTAATTGATGCCATCCCTAAATTGCGCCGAGGAGGTAATAGGGAAAGGCTACTGAGGCAATTAGAAACCCGCCTAATACTGGAAATGGATACGAAGGCCCCTTATGGGTTAAATACTACTGAAGATATGCACACCTACCTTTAAATCTGCCTAGAAGTCTGCTTGGAGAAACCTCACAAGAGCCTCTTTAACAGGAGCACTCTGGAACCAGTCTCCTGCCATATTGATTGCAATGGTGTTGATATTTGCCCACATCACATACTTAGGTAACAATACTAGTATCAATAGGATCCTTTAGATCAAGTTGATCCACTTACTTGATATGAATAGACATCTAGTTTGGGATTTTTTGCCCCTCTGAAGCTTCCATTGATTTAATTTACTTATGGACACTTCTTACTTTAATTTTCTTTTTTATCTTTACATTAGTTGTGAAAAGAAATAGGTATTTTATTGTACAGTTTTTTCAAGCACTTTATCACATGTACTAATATGTACCTGCCAATATTGACGGTGCATTAAATTAAATTCCTATTAGAAGATTTGCACTATGCACTTTTCGCAACTTTGCACATTTGAGGGGTCAATCTAATGTTTTTACACTTTTCCTTTGTTTGTGGGTGATTTTAACTATGGAGTAGAGTCTTTTTCTGTGACACCTTCATCCCTTTTTTACATATACTTAGACGAGTTTTGATGGAGATTAAGATCAGGTAGATAACCACACATCCAAGACTCACTACATTACGCATTTATGCCATTATTTTAAGAAAACGATTTTAACATATAGTGAATTATATTGTATTTATACTGAAATGTATTTATGTATTTATTTATTTATTTATACGTAAATGTGTATTTAAAGGTGTATATATATGTTATTCCTTCCACTTTATGTAGTAATATGCAATTAGTGTGGAGAGATACCATCTAGTCTGTTTTCCAAAATCAAGTATGTGTAAAAATGTCGCAGTCTATTCTCCATGTCTATCAATCATGTGACACTGGGTTTGAAAGAGAGAAAAAAACATTTAAATTGGAGTTTTCCCGCTATGGCGTTGTTATGTGAACAAGGCCGACGGTACGGCCGAAACGCGTCATGACCAAGAGCAGTGAGAACTGAAAATAAATTTCGTTTTGCCACCTAAGAGGAGTTCGTGTCATTTCCTGATGGAGTGATTGTTGCAACATATATATATATATATATATATATCTTGAATACTCCTCCGCTGTCCTTCGTTCAACGGCAATCCCCAAGGATGGACACAAACCCAAAACTGTGTGCAAAATTATTCCGTCTTTATTCCAGATGTCGCCATAACGCGTTTCGGCTCGCCTGAGCCTTGATCACATGACAATGGCATCGAGATATTGCACGCCTTTTAAAGTGACAGTATATCAGTAATCATGATCACGTGACAAGCATTGCGCGCACCTTTTCAATGAACATAAAGAAAAGCTTAACCACAGTCTAATCTAATACAAGAAATTGGACTTGGTTTCAATATTAACGATAATAAAATAACTGTTTGTTTTTCTTTTTTCTTTTCAATTATAAACATTGTTTAAAAAAAGATCTCTGTAAAATACCGTCAATTTGTTCATGGTTTAAGTCATATGCCCATACTTGTAAGGGTATGTCTATAGAATATGCATATACAATCCTTTGCTTGTGTTTTAATACGTGATTCATAGTACTTGATTAAAAGCAGAAGTAATAAAATATATAAATATTATTTCTGTAAAAGTGCAATGTGCAAATACACCCAATGTGATTAAAAAAAAGTTTTAAAATCTATAAATTCGAACAGTTAATTGTTGTTGTGAGAGATTAGATTCATTAGGTAAATTGGACCTCGTAATGATGCACATTTGTATGTATCTTTGGCCTGTGTATAATGATTTGGCAAGCAGATGTATTCTGTAAATAGGGGGTAGGATACTGTCACTGTTGCAGATTTGTTGATCTTGCATAAATCATTGGATTATGTAGGTAAAATACCAAGGTTTATGTGACCCTCATATAACAATCTTGTAGCAATTATTTCTCTATGTGGGTAAATGTGATATCTCATTGAGACAATCAATTTGTTATATGTATATTACAATCTTCTGTGCATGAACGAATAATTAGATCGGACATGCAGATGAACTGACTGCACCAATAAAGTGCGTGAGTGCCAGTGCAAAAGAGTGTGCAAAATATTCGCCAATAAATAGTTAAAAAGGAAAATAAGACCTTTTGAATTATATCTATTGACCTATCTATGTTATATTACATTCTGATATGTGCCACTGAAGATGACTATATTCTGATAGCTTGCATACCATGAAGATAAAATCATCAAACATGGGTAAAAGCATATAAAAAAATGGATAAATATTAAAATATCATTTTTAAATATATATACATATAGAATTTGAATAAAACCTGATATAACCAATGATTAAAATTCAACGATTAACAGTTTATACGGTATGTTAAAACATTTTTGACAAGATCTACCCAGTGTATGTATTTTGTTGTAATACTCTCTCTATTAAATCATCAGATTTTGCTAAATCACCTTATACTAGGCATGTGTATAGATCTTCTGTGGCATTAAGCCCAGCAGGGTACTTAGTGTCCATTTGCAAAATATACCGTGTTTCTAGTTTTCTTAGTTTGTTCTCACGGTCACCACCTCTCCTGTTGGGTGCTATTGAGTCAATGACAAAATATTGGAGGAGGTGGTTGTCAGATTTGTGTTTTTCTCTGAAGTGTCTTGCAACGGGGTATGTGTTGTCCTGATTGGTGATAGCCCTTAGATGTTGTAAGATACGTTTGAACACAGGTAATTTCGTGCTGCCAATATATTGCAGATTGCACGGACATGTAAGGACATATACAGCATATTCTGTTTTACAGGTTAAAAATTTAGTGATCTTGTGGTTGTAATCACTAAAAGGGGTTCTGTATGTACTGGTGTTTACTCCCTGGTTACATGCCTTACATGTTTTGCATCTAAAGAACCCTTTGATTGTTTGCATCCAACTGCTGTTACTAATCACTTCAGGACTGGTGTGCACTAATGTGTCTCTCATTGAGGGTGATTTGCTATAAGTAATGGACACCCTCTGCGGTAGCAGGGGTCCTATTACAGGATCACTAAGAGCCAATGGCCAGTTTCTTTGTAAGATTTTGTTGAGACTCTTGTGTTGTTGACTGTATTGCATTATTAGTCTAAACTCCTCTTTGGCATGTGTGTTAGCCATAGTGTCCTGAGATACATAGGTGGAGTTAACTTCTCTAGTGTTGTTAATCTGTGTCTTATCCACTTTTTTATCCTTGATAGCTTCCTCCCTAGTGCAGGCCATGGACTTTTTTATGGCATTGTCTATGATACACATTTTGTAGCCCCGTTGCAAGAAACGATTTTTACTCTCCTTCTGTGCTGCTTCTAAGTATATATATATATATATATATATAGCCTTTTCCCCGCCTCTCACAATGGCGGTCCGTGGAGAGGAAGCGAACCTCTAAACACAAAATGCTCGAGCTGAATTCTTCAATGCTGAAAAACAGAGACAGCAACCACGGACTCTTCAAATTAAATTCGCTTGTTTATTTTAGCAACAGATGGCCACTCTACGCGTTTCGGGAAAAACCCTTGTTCACGAGTGGGGTAGTAAAGATCAATGTTGTTTAAATAAAGTCATGTGATTACAAAAAGACATAAACATAGAGGTCGGACTACACATTAGAGAGGTACAACACTCTCGTTTCATGGTATAGAAACAGTCGGCCATCTTTAAATGGTCTAAGTGTTAGGTAAACAAAGTATGTTCAGCGTCTAACATAATTTCATTGCGACTGTTAGCTTAAACTTGGCAAAACAGAAGCTGTTAGTTAGATGCTGAACATACTTTGTTTACCTAACACTTTTGTAATCACATGACTTTATTTAAACAACATTGATCTTTACTACCACACTCGTGAACAAGGGTTTTTCCCGAAACGCGTAGAGTGGCCATCTGTTGCTAAAATAAACAAGCACATTTAATTTGAAGAGCTCGAACATTATATATATATATATATATATATATATATATATATATATATATATATATATATATATATATATATATATATATTCTTTATTGTCCGAATAATTCAAATCGTTGCAATAAAACAACACAGTTCATAAATCAAGGCAAGTTCTTACATTCTTACATTAATGAGGAAGTGTTAACATATTTTTATAACTGTTAGAAATACATAAAGATCATAAAAGGGTATTTTGTTCTTAATTGAATATAAACATTACATCTCATTATTATTCACCAGACATATTAGTAAACCCACTCATACAGATAATCTTTGAGTCCCCTATCAGGTTTTTAAACAGCCCTTAAAAAGAAGCAGAGCATACAGTAACACATGTTTGGTCCAGTTGTGATCTTAGTACTTAAAATATAAAGTGCATCCATGTTTCTTAAAATTACCCGAACCTCAGATACTTTATCAATTTTATAAAGTTACATTGTCAGTATAGGGGAAAACAATATAGTTCGAATCATAGCCACTTTTTATTCCTATTATATGACCACAACATCGTCCTGAGACAGTTTTTTCTCCGCTATAATGATACATTTGACAAAGTTAACTGTTAAATTGATGATACGCCCTTGGAGGCACAGTATTATTGCTTGGCGACACGTTCTCATCACTTGTTCGTTAAATATTGGTTTTAAAACTGTTGATCTTTCTTGACACAATTTGGGGCAAATACATAGAATGTGCAATAGCGTTTCATTAATATAACCACATAATCTACACTTTTGTGATTTCTAAACTTGTACCCATCTAGGTGTACCATCTTTTGTTGGGTAATGTCCAAACCTAAGCTTAAGCAATATATCCCTTACCACCGGTTTCAAGCAAGAATTTAGATATAATTGGGGCTCAATTTTATTATACGGATTAATAAACAATCAGGCGTGTTTTTTTTACAGTCTGCTCCTGGATTCAATTTTAATGATAGCAATTTAGTTGATTGATTTAAAATCTGTTTTAAAATAGTTTTATTTCTAATCATATTGTCAAAAGGTTGGAGCTTAAAAGTATTCAAACTTTCCGTTAATTATGACCTCCATGGTCTAATATACTCCTTCTTATTCATTTCTTGCCAGCACAGATATGCGAGGGACTCAGGGTCCCATAAATATAGTGAAAATAGACATTTGAAAAATGCAGCTTGTCTTACCAATATTTGGTTTAGCAAACCGAATTCCAGTCTAACTGTCGCGTGTTCAACATTTTTTGAAATCCTAAAAATTGACTTAAAAACATATATTTTTTAATTTATCCAGCAGTTGGCTATCTTTTCCTCGGATAATTATTGAACCATATGTAAGCGCAGGGATACATTTTGCCTTCATTACTTTTAATAAATGATTGTAACTACGGCATGAAAGTTTATCACGCAATGATCTAAAGGCAAAAGACAATGAAGTTGCCTTGGCCTTTAAGTTATCAAAGTGTGGTTTAAAAGTCATTCTATCATCCAGCGTAACTCCTAAGTATTTATACTGCTTTACTGTTTCAATAGATAAATCCTTCATTTTCCATAATAACTTATCTGATTTTGTTGATCCTATTATCATCATTTTTGGTTTTTTGGCTTTTTTTTGTAAACCATTCGCCAATGTATATCGATCAAATGACTCTATCAATCTTTGCAGCCCTATTTGCATGTGACTTAGCAGAATAGTATTGTCTGCATATTGCAAATATTTTACACTTTGGCTTGCAAGAATTGGCGAGTGTGCATTGACACTATGTAAATGATGAGACAAGTCAGCCATAAAAAGGTTAAAAAGACAAGGGGCAAGTATGCAGCCCTGTTTAAGGCCACTATATGTTTCAAGGCGATGAGTGGTACTTCTTCCATCCCCCACTTTGACCTGTACCCCTGTATTTTTATACAATAGTACAATCCTATCTAAAAGGTTTTTTGGTACGCTCATGCTGATAACTTTGCCCAAAGAAGGTTACGAGAAACCGAATCAAAAGCTGCCTTTATATCTACATAACAAATAAAAGGTTTTTGCTTTTTATATTTGGTTTTCTCTGCCAACAAGGTAAGTATCAGCAGATTCGTTATTGTTGATTGTCCCCTACGAAATCCAGTTTGAAAAATTGGGATAACTTTCCTTGTAGTTGCCCATTCCTCTAGATCTTTGAATAATGATGTTGCAAACATCTTTGCCTCTACATCCGCTAGGGCAATTAGCCTATAATTTGATGGATTTTCAGGTGGGCCACTTATGTAAATCGGATGTATTATGCTGCCTTGCCAAGATTCTGGGACCTGCTTGATTTTTATGATGTCTTCAAACTTTTGGGTAAGAAATTTTGACCATATGTCTGTTCTTGCTTTAAAAGGTGGGAAAGTAGACAAGGTTTGTGGTTAAAACTCTCTAATCACTCACTAGTGAGCAGTATAAAACTTGCACCTCATCACACCTCTTAAGAACAATGATCTTGGAAGACAACACCTGAAGAAGGAGGCCTTGCTGGAAGAAGGAAGACTCATGGACTTCTGACTGCTGTTGGCCTTCAGGGACTGGAGGTGCTGTCCAAGGGTCAAGTGGCTTGCCTTCTCTTTGCCTGATCCAGGAACACTAAAACAGAAGGATATCTGACTCCAAGGATTCCCAGTTAACTATTGAGGATTTCAACTTGCAGGAGCCTTGGCAAGAGAGAATGCTAATGCATAAATGAATGCCCTGAGAGCTGCATGAGTGAGCAAAACGAGCTTCCACAACAGTTTGTGTGAAGTAAGGCTTAGCTACTTCTTTCGTATCTCTAAGACCTGTTAAAGGTGCTGAGGTTTGCCCATAGAGGTTGCACCCAAGGTGGGCAGGAAAACCAGGGTGCTCCCACTTGGAGCTTCTTCCCACACTGAAAATGGGTTCAGTGGGGTGGTTCACTGCCAAAATATTGATGTAAAAATTATTGATGTTAAAAATATCGAGAAAAAAATATAGACAACAAAAATATAGGCTCCTATACTTAAACAGATAAGTACGAAAATATTGACTAAAAAATATTGATGGTAAAAATATAGATGTATAAAATATCGACTTTTATATCAATATAAAATAATTTATAAAAAATATTAAATATAATATTAACAAAATAAAATAAATGTACTATACATTTTAATACAATATAACAATAAACTTAATAAAACAAATAAGCACACAAGCATAATAATTTATACATATATATTTATTACTTTAAAACAATTGATAAACTAATATTTTTAGTTTATGTTAAAAGTTTAAAACAATATAAAAATAAAAATATATATTAATATACTGATATATATTTCCACTCAAGAGAATGCAAAAGTAGGGTAAGTGTTAGATAGCGGAGCAATTAAATTTATTATTCCAACTCCAGTGAGTGCAGCAGTAGGGAAAGTGTTGGATAGCGGAGGGGAAAAAAGTACTATTCCCAGTCCAAAGAGTGCAACAGTGGGGAAGGTATTGGACAGAGGATTAGTAAAAATTACCATTCCCACTCCAAAGAGAGCAACAGTAGGGAAAGTGGTGGATAGCGGAGTTTTAAAAATTACTATTCCCACTCTACTGAGTGCAACAGTAGGATAAGCGTTGGATAGCGGAGGGGTGAAAATTACTATTCCCACTCCAGTGAGTGCAACAGTAGAGAAAGTGCTGGATAGTGGAGAGGTAAAAATTAGTATTCCCATTCCAGTGAGTGCAACATTAGGGAAAGTGTTTGATAGCGAAGAAACAAAAATTACTATTCACACTCAGATAAAAAATATCTATGAATATCAATTTTTAAAAAAAATTTAATATCAATGTTTAAAAAATAAATATATTAAACATATAAAAAGAACATATATTATGATATTAATTACATATAACAAAAACCTACAAATATTATAATAAAGTAATACATTAATTATAAAAAATAATTCTTTTAAACTAGAAAATATTTACAAACAAAAAAATGTATTAAAACATAAATGTATTCATTTTATTTCCTACCCTACAACACCACACCAACAACAAAACACTTCAAAAAATTTTCTGTCAGACTTGTTTTTATTAAGTTTTCTATGACAATGATAAGCATACATGGTAATACTTTAAACTTTAAACTCGTATTTATCTTTCAGTATTGTATTTCCTTGTACAGAGTCTATCGGGTAACCGAGTCTCATCTCTTTCATGTTTCTGCATAGGTATTACCTTCAATCATACATAGCTTTTGAAAAAGAAGAAAGGAGAGAGAAACAAATCCTTTCTTGAAACAATACCCAGCCTACTCTCCGTAGCCCTCCTCCCTCCCGAGTCTGTTCCCCGTAAACTTTATAGTTATATTGTTTTTACTTGTGGGTGGAAGAAGCGGAGGTGCACAAGAAGATCGAGATTGAACTAAGGAGGGGAAAAAGTGAAAGAGAGCAGTGAAGAAAGAGAGAGAAAAAAAACCCAAATAATCTGGGGTATTCAGGGTCCTGGGTGATCTGGAGGTATGAGTCTTATGAATCTAGCTCTGGATGAGGTTCTGGTGGTGATAATGGTTCTGCTTAAAACTGGAACAGGAGTAGTGCTCTTACCCTCGTGGGGCAAGTGGTTAGTGGGAGACCGCTAGAGAGATAGCTGACTATGGGGCCCCACGCATATTCAAAGTTTTTGAACTCATCTCTGTAGATGTCGCTCATGCGTTCCATAGTGAGTGCCTGAAATACACGTGAATGCCATTGTGTTATGGCTGGAGCTTTTTTCTTCTTCCAGACAGCGGCTATTGCTGTCTCGGCTGCTCCCAGACAAAGCCACATTATTGCCTGGTTAGCTCTCGTTTGGTATTTCAAGCATGGGACCCGTAGACCAAGAAGCGTGAAATCTGGAGACTCCGGTATGGGATAACCCAGTATCTCCCTGATTTGAGCAAGAATCTTGGACCAGAAGGGCCTAATTGTCAGACAATCCCACCATATGTGGCAAAAGTCGCCCTGGAGGCCACATCCTCTCCTACAGAGGTTTGATGTATTAGGAAAACCCTTTTTAGTTTCGTGGGGTATATATACTAGACAAAGAGTATCTTATAGTGAGCTTCACGTTGGCATAGTGAATGGTTATGTCACCTTATATCCCTCCACAAAGCTCTCAATTGTATGTCTGCGATATTGTGGCCTAATGTACGTTCTCAGAATTCGAGATGGTGTGGGCGTCTAGTGGGGAGTGTATGCAACAATAGGGAATACAGAAAAGAGATGTCCCCTTTTACTGAGCCCCCCCTCTTCACATAGCGCTCCAGTGTTTTGAGTTCCCTTGTCGCCTCCTCTCTAATTTTGCTTTGTAGGGCCCAATGCCACAGCTGGAGCTGGTGGAAGTATTTTGTGTCAGGCAGATGGAAGTCTCTTTGGTGAATGTTAGCATATCCCAATTATGAAACATGTCAGCTAGCATTAGGCATCCCTCCTCCCTCCATGCAACAAAGGGACCCCGCTGTAATGCTGGCGAGAATACCAGGTTGTAGTGTATTGGGGTGAACAGTGAAGGGAATGTTGTCCAGTCGGTCTGTCTCAGCACGTCGTCCCAAGTTTTGAGAGTCGTTCTAGGTGGGGTACTTATGTAAGCATTGGCCAGTCGATCTAGTTTTGGCTTCCATAGGAGGTCCCATATCACCCTTCCCATAATCGCTTGGTCTATGTGTAGCCAGTGTTTAACAGACTCACGTTGGGAACATTCCACTACAACACAGAGTTGTGCTGCTTTATAGTAGAGGTTCAGGGCGGGCATCGCCAACCCTCCCTCATCCGAGGGTCTCTGTAGGAGGTTGAAAGGGAGCCTCGGTCTTTTGTTCTGCCATATAAATTTATTTAAAATTGTATGGACTCCACGTACAAAGTTTCTCTCAAGGTCTATTGGCAGACTTTGAAATAGATGCAAAAATTTTGGGAGGACTACCATTTTAACAGCGTGTGTTCTGCCCATCCAAGAGAGATACAACGGTGCCGACCGCTTAAGGTCAGCCTGAAGTGGGCGTAGGAGTGGCGGGTAGTTAGCTAAGAAAAGCCCTGAGATTTTGGGAGTCAGCTTTATCCCCAAATATGTTAATTCTCTCCTGGCCCACTGAAAAGGGGTCAAAGCTACTACATAGCCCATCTCCGCTTCCGCTAATGTCAAATTGAGGAGGAAAGATTTGGACAGTTTAATTCAGAGTCCTGCTATCCCCTCGAAGTGTCCCATCTCCTCTCAAAGTGTTGTCAAAGATCGCTGTGGGTCAGAGAGTGTCAGTAGGATATCTTCAGCAAACAGGGAGATCTTGTGTTCATTGGGAACCAAAATCTATCCCCCTGATCTCCCGATTCTCCCTATTGTTTGTGGCAAATGGTTCAATACTGAGGGCAAAGAGGAGTGGGGATAGCGGGCAGCCCTGTTGTGTTACTATCCCTAAAAAAGGGGATCCAAGGCCACCCCATTAACTAGAATTCTGGCACTGGGGCGGCAAAGTTAGCCTTTATCATGTTAATGAATATCTTGCAGAAGCCGAATCGTTGGAGGGCCTGAAAGAGGAAGGGCCAGTCCACTCGATCAAACGCCTTCTCGGCACCTAAGCTGAGAAGAACTGCGGGATCTGTTTTTTAGTAGTTTTGTCTATTAAGTGAATCACTCTGCGCACATTGTCATGCGTCTACCTACCCTTCATGAAACCAGATTGATCCGGGTGTATCAAATCCGCCATCAAATTCTCCAGTCGGGTACCAAGATCTTCGAGTAAACCTTGGCCTCCAAGTTGAGAAGTGCTATGGGACAATATGATCCACATTGCTGTGGGTCTTTCCCGAGTTTGGGTATCACAGTAATCAATGCTTCACTCATAGTCTGTGTCACCCGTTTGGTGTCCGCAATATGATTAAAAAGGGCGGCCAATTGGAGAATTAATTTTGTGCTAAAAGTCTCATAAAACTGCACCTTCAGGTCGTGGAGACTTGTGCAGCTTTAGGCCCCCGATTGCCTTCTGTACCTCCTCTGTTATAGGTTCTCCCAGTTGTTCGTTCTGAGCCGCTGTGATCTGAGGGAGCACAACCTCACGTAGGTGATCCGTTTGTACCTGTGAGTTGGGTCGGTCAGCTGTATATAATGTGCTATAAAAATCCCTAAATATTTGTGCTTTCCCCGTCTCTTCCAGTGTCTGTGTACCTGAAAGGTCTTGTATGTTCCCAATGTATTCCTTTTCACACTTCACTCGCAATTGTCACGCTAGGTGTGCCCCCACTTTGTTGCCCTGTGCATAAGACGTCTTCTTAAGTAGCAATAATGTCAACTCTTCCCTGTTCAAATAGATCGCTTGTAGCTTCTCCTATAGGGCCTTAATCTTTCTTTGATGTGCGAATGTGGGGTTGGCCTTGTGTGCTTGTTCTAATGCTTTCAATTCCCCCTCCAGGTTCAGTCATTCTGTTGTTCTATCCTTATTAAGGGCAGCTATCAGTGTCAAAAATCGGCCCCAGACTTTGGCTTTAGAGTCATCCCAGTTATTCGCCAGGGATGTGTCTTGAGGGTCATTTAATGGAAAGAATTCCCTAATTTGTGTGCATCGTGCATCACATAGTGTTTTGTAGCGGGTCAAGGCATTGGGAAAGAACCACCTCCTAAATGTAGGTTCCTAACCAGACCACTCCAGGGAAGCTACCACTGGGGCATGGTGAGAGATAATAATAGTGTTTATAGTGGCCTCTCTGACGCGCTTGTTTAAGGTTTGGCTTAGAAAAATGTAGTCGAGTCTGGAGTAGGAGTGGTGGATGTGTGAAAAAAAAGTATAATCTTTATCTTACAGGTGTGCTTCCCTCCAACTGTCCCGAAGGCCAATGTCTAGGATGGCTTGTTTCAAATTCTTCGGGATGCTCCCCGTGTGGGCTCCATGGGTGTGTGTGCTGACTGTCCCTAAGGACCAGGTGAGGTTAAAATCTCCCATCATAATTATTTCATCTCTCTGCAAAGCCTCCCAGTAGAGACAGGGTACTGTGAATGAAGGTCACCTGGTTGGCATTGGGTGCATATATAGACGCAATTGTACATAGCCTTCCCCGAATGCGGCCCTTTACAAGTACTACCCTCCCATATTTGTCAGTTTTGTAATCTTCCGGTTGGAATTTTAGGGAGATATGGAAGAGAAGAGCCACTCCATTATGTTTTGTAGGGGATGAGGATTTATATATCAGCGGGTATGCCTTATGTTTTAATCTGTGGTCTTCTGACCTCTTGAGGTGGGTCTCTTGGAGAGCTTCTGTATCATAGTGTTGCTCCATAAGATATTTCCAAATCTTGTGACGTTTGGTATAGGCATTCATGCCTCTAATGTTCCATGATAGTGTAGTTATCACTATAATGACCTTGTGTACCTATGCACTGGCCCTTTTTTGCCTCCCTCTGTCTGCTCGTCCCTCCCTCCTGGGCCTGCTCCGATCAGTCGCAGGTTAACCATTGAAACTTCACCGTATCCAGTTGACTGGCGGCTTGCAGTATGGCCTCCTTGGTCTTGTAGGAGTGTAGTTTTGCCAGAAAATCAAGTGGTCGTCATTTCTTGCCTTGGTTGGGCCTCCCCACCCTGAACCAGTTTAATTTTGAGTGTTGCCTTCCCAGAGTTTCAGCAAAAAGACCCGTCACAAAAGCCTCAAGGTCTGGTCCCTCCACTCCTTCTTCCAGATTGCGAATTCTTATGTTTTCACGTCGTCATCTGTTCTCCAAATCTTCAGTTTTCAGTAACATTATGTTTAGTTGATTTTGGAGATCCCGCGTGCTCGCAGCTGTCTGTTCCGTGCTCCGTTCGAGGTTTGCGGATTTGGTTTCTATGTCCAGCACTCTGGTACCCACCGAGTCGAAGACTTGTTGCAAAGAGGTTAGTTTGCCACTGAGATCGGCCCTCAGAGAGTCCAGAGACAGGGCCATGTCTGCCGTCAGTTCCTCTCGTAGTTCCTGCTTGAACTCCCTCAGGGATGCAAGCAAGTCCTCCTTAGAAAGCGCCATGACATTCTCCCCTTCTCTGGTTGATTGTGGTTCCTTAGCGACTGTGGGTGTAAATTAGGAGGAGAATGTGTTCCTCTGTTGTTTTTTGGGCGGCATAGAGGAGCCCTCCACTACACCTGCGTGGAATCTACTTCCTCCTGGTTTCTCCCAAGGCCTAATGTCAGCCTAATGTTCTCTTAAGGGAGCCTAGCTGTCCTCTGTAGTCAGGTCTCGGTTGTCTCCCTGTTGTCAATTTTGTTACAGATTCTTTCCTCTGTCTGGGTCTCTCATCCTTGTGCCTCAGGCTCTGCTATTCAGATTCACGCTCCCTGTGGTGTCCGCATCTCACTCTGTGGCTCAGGTCATTGCAGTACTTTGCGTTCTTTTATGAGGTGAGAGTTTGAACTATCCTTGAAACTCCTGTGCACTTGTGTGGGGAGGCACCGATTTGCTTGGTAGTATTATGGTGTTTACACCATCTTTATTGCTCTTGCTGATGTGCCCGGTTTACTTATGTACTTTGTTGCTTAGGCTGTGTCTCTCACGGGCGCGATTTTGAGGTCAGGCACAAAGGCTCATTCACCCCGGGCTCCTCCCGTGTCTCCAGCCGGTGGTCCCTGTCTGGTGCCCAAGTCTCGCTAAACTGTGGTCATTGCCCTGCTACCCTCGGGACAGTTTGGATGCCATTTACTTCTTCCCCCCCGCTTCTCCAAGCCTTTTGTCTACCTTGATCACACTTCAGTGTAGGATCCTCACTCCTCTTTCTGCCTCTGTTGTGGGTGCTCCAGGACGGAGTCTGCCCCACTGTGAGGGGCATGAATACACAAAGGCTGAGTCTGGCGAGCTGCCGGGAAAAACATTTGAAACAAGAAGCACCCCAAAGTGGTTCTGAAGCATGAGACAGTGGTTGCATTTTCAGTTTAGATCAAGTAGAAATTAGGAGTGGGCGGAATTTGCGAAATTCACTTTCGCAAATTATCGCAAAAATGTTAAAAATCACACGCGGAAATATCGCGAAGATGCGGAAGTTTTTTTCCTGCCCGTTCGCGATATTTTCTGCGTGGTCGCGGCTTGCCAACTTACCCATGCGGTTGCTCACGGACGCGGCCATCTTGTTTTCACTTGTCTCGCGGTGCATGATCACGAGAAGAAAGACGTGATCGCGCGACGAATTACGTTACTGCGGGCGCGAACTGTCGCGAGACAGCGCAAATGGCTACCAACATTCCAACATCTCGTGGAGAACGCGACCAGATCGGGAAAACTTGTCGGCGAACGCGGGGATTCAGGTAAGGCGATCACGTGCACACGAGAATGTATTATTTTACATTGTGAGCATGCAAAAGATTTCTGGTAAAATGCGGATTGCGGAAATTTTGACATTTTCGCGCTCTCCGCGGAACACGAAAATGTCAAATTATCCCAATTTCCACGAGCAGAACGGAATTTTAGCCCAGGCCTAGCAGAAATACAGTTTTTAAACTGACTGAATCACATTCTTCTGGAATTCCAGAAAATTGACACTGTGTAATACAATCAGAATAATTGATTGTGTGTGATGTGTGGGCTTTTTGTGAAACTGATTACCAAGTTCAAACTACATTGCAGAGAAAAGTACAAAACATCTGCTCCTGCCAGGTGGTGGAGGGAAGAGCAACTACTCTAACCTGATGGAGGAAAAAAAACAAATGCCCAGTGTCAGTATTGAGCAACAATATGTATGTGTTTATTTTTCCTCCATTTCAACTACAGCCAAGAAGCTACAAGAACATGTTTCTGTGCGCTTCTGTGGCATCCTCTACTCTGTGTATTTGCATCTCTTTATACTTCAAGGTGCAGTTTGGAAACTTATCTGGGCTTTTATTGTTGAGTGAGGTGTCCAGCACAGCTACCTGACCAGTAAACTCCTAGATAGGCGGAGGCACATATATAGTATTTTGGAACCACATTCTGCCATTTCCAAGCACTGTAACTAAACCTTGTTCTTATCCAAATTATTGGCCCTATATTTACTGACTTCAAAAGATAGACTCTAACTTGCCAGGATTTGACCTCAAGATCCAAAATTAGTATTCAGAACTAGTACTGCATGTGTGTGCAAGAGTTCAGAGGTCAGAGGTCAGAGTTAAGGCAACTGAGATCAGAAGACCCTGAACTCCATAAGCCCCTCTATCTCCCCATCTCCTTCCAGAACACAGGGAGGCCCTCAGCTCCACTGCCCTCCTACCTTCTTTTTTCCCGGAATGACACACCACCCCCTTCAAGCACACGGTCCTAGGTCCGGGAACAGGTCCAGCTGGTCCTGCTGCTTACACTAGCTGGGAGGCTCCTCAGTACAAGGAGACAGGCAGTAGGTTGAGGAAGTGGCACAGCCTGGAGTTATGTAGAAGGTTTCAGGAGGTTAGAGAGTGGCAGAATGCAATCCTACAAACACCAAGAGCCCCATTTATCTCAGCAGGCAATTAAAGAGCAAGGTGTGGCCACTTCCAGTATGTGGCAATGGAAGATTAAGCTAAGTGACAGGTTTCACCAAATCATGTAGCAAGACAAGGCAAATTATGCGGCATTGTAGGTGACATTCTGTGGCAGTGACACTTCACCATTTTGCTTTTTAACACACACCAACACTTCTTGGGCAAACGTATAACCTCAGTCATTAGGCACAGGACACAATGTCATTGAGCACATAGCACAGTCTGATGGAGCACAATTGGCATGTAAAAGGGCACAGCAGTGTGATGGGTACACCTAGAATGTGATGGATACAGCTAGAAAGTGATGGGGTACAGCTAGAGTGTGATGGTGCACATCTTGAGTGTGATGGGGCACAGTTGGCTTGTATAGGGCACAGCTGGCATGTGATGGGGTCAGCTAGATTGTGATGGTAAACAAAGCACAGTGTGATGGGACACATATAGATTGTGAAAGGGCACTGAATGAATACACCACAAAAAGACTACACACAGGTTTAGAAAAATAGATTATTATACTGTGAACAAAACAAGACCAAAAAAACAAAAATCCAATATATAGAAGTTGCGATACTGATTATTAAAGTAATTAATGCAATAAAGCACTCAGAAGTAAGTAGCGATAAAAAAGTTACTCTACGTTGTGCTGGACAGGGACAAAGTCAAAGTTTAGGCTGACTGTGATGGAGCGCTGGCTGGCTATAGGACCCATGCAGGCCTCAGTGAAGAAATTACCATTCCTGGTTGCAAACAACAAGATACGTGGATGTTGAAGCCTTCAGGTGCAGGATGCATCAATCTTCTACACGCGGTGAAGGTGATGCCTCAGTTACAAAAACGGGTGCTGGAGTTGAGAGGCATTGAATGATCTGCCAAGGAGTCAAGGGAAGGCTTTGATCTCCCCATGCTGCAGTGGCGCTGTGATACGCTGTCCAATACTTTGATCTCTGGAGGCAAAGCATTGGTTCCAATGCAGTGCACCGATTTTACTCCCACAACCGGTTCGAGGTGCTGGTTCTGCCACATACAGGCAGAAGATGCATCGAAATCCATGTTGCAAGTGTCTTGAACACTTCTAGTGAGCCAGCCACAGGATCAGAGGTGGAGCCTTTGATATCCTTGAGTCTCAAGCAACAGGAGACAAGCCAAAAAGTCCTTGTAGAGCACTTAAAGTGAAGGCAGAGTCCAGCTCCCAGTTCGGCTGCGTCAGAGAGTAACAGACAGAGGTGCAAAAAAACAGAATGTAGACCTTCCAGATCAGCATTCCAGTTGGGTCCTTGAAAAAGCACAGCAGTTCTTCTGACAGAGCTTTAGTTGCAAGTCCATTATTACCTGAGTTCTGAGGGCCAGAGACCAGGAGTTATGCCCAAAATGGATGTGGGGGTGACTTCAAAGCAGCTCTCTGAAGTGCATAAGTATGTACTTCAACTCAGTTCTGTCTGCCAGGCTATTTTTGGGGGGCAATCAATCCTTTGTGTGGGGACAGGACACCATCTATTCAGGTGAAGTGTTAGCCCCTCCCTTCCATCCTGCCCAGGCAGGTCCATTGGAATGCAGATGCATGTAGATATGTACTGAGACACACCTATCTTTTCTGTGTTGTGGCTATCTAGAGGAAATACACAATGTGTAGCTGTCACCCACCCCATACGCGTAATCGGAGACAGGTTATCAGGTACACATACCAGTAAGTTCAGAGAAATGTCCACTTTCTAAAAGTGACATTTCTAAAACAGTGATGTTAAATCCAACTTCACCAGAGTGCAGGATTTATCATTAACATTCCAAAGATATGACACATAAGAAAGCTAGTCCTCTCTGAGAGCTTAAAAGTGTATTAAGGGATTCCCAATGCTAGCCTATGAGAGGGGTTGGCCTCAAAGTAGTGAAAAGCAAATTTGGGTGTTTGTTATAACGAGGACTTTTACAGATTAAACACACATGTCCTAACTTTTACTTACATGGTACCCTGCCATTGAAGTAACTGAGGGCCTACCTTAGGGGTGACTTAAAGGTAATAAAAGTGGTTTGAAGGCCTGGCAAGTAGTTTTAAATTCCAAGTCAAAGTGGCAATAAACTAGGACTTGTGCATTCAACTCTAGGCCACTACCTAGTGAGATTTCTCATTGTGAGTGGTGGTGGCAGGTCGCTACCTCTCACGTTGAGAAGCTTGCAGCTCATGTTGAGGAAGCTGTGGCTCAAGGTAAATATCTATTAGAGTGGCAGAAAGAAGCTGCTCCTTCTTGCAATGTGCGTGGTGCAGTTTGCACTGATTTTACAGGGAGGCACAAACGCCTGGTGCTAAATATCAGCTTGAGCAGCATAACTTACCTCACTCCACAGCTTGCCAAACTCTGCAGAGTGCGGCAGGCCTACAATTAACTGTACACACAGGCCCTGCAGTGGCAGGCCTCAGACAGGTTTGAAAGGCTACTTATGTGGGTGGCCCAATCAGTCCTGCAGGCTAGTAGCATTTGACTTACAGGCCCTGGCTATATGTTATACCACTTTGCAAGGAATTTACTCCCTCTACAGTGTGCCGCACTCCACACTATACCACTACACTGTATACCACTCAACTGCATGCCACTTCAAGCTCCACCGCTCTACGCTAATTCATTTTATGCCACTCTTCTATGTGATATTCCACTGCATGCCACACCACTTTAAGCCACTTGCGTATAAGCTACTCCACTGTAGACCACTCCACTCTACTCCATCCCACTTAAACCACCTCATTGTACACTATTCCACTCTATGCCAAACCACTTAATGCTGTTCCACTGTACATAACTCAACTCTACACCACTCCTCCCCACTTTATTGTATACTATTCTACTCTATGCCACTCCAGTCTATGCCACTCCACTCTACACTATTCCATCCTACCCCACTCCACTATATTCCACTGTATGCCACTCCACTCTACCCAAATCTGCTCCACACCACTGCACTGTACTGTGCTCAATCACACTGTACCCCACCCACCAGTCCACACACCTGCAGTCTACCACACTACACCCCACTCTATTGCACTGCAATGTACAGCAATATAATCCTGTCAAATTGATTTTCTAGGACTCTATTTTAACCTATGCCACTGTACAACACTCTCCTCTAATCAATGACACTTGACGCAATTGCCTCTATGTTGCTCCACCCCACTTTACTATACTCTACTCTATGATACACTTAGGCTATCCTGTTTTAGGTTTAAACCTATAATAACTGATAAAACACCACCAAAAGGAAAATAGTCTTCACCAGTGTAAACATATAAACACTGAAAAACACCTTGACAACCACAAAATAAATGCCATTCAAAGAAAGGAAAAGGTGAGTGAAATGGTCATTTTTATTTTTTCCTGAAGGGGCCAATACAGTGTAACTTTGTTATACAAGGCAGCAAAAAGAAAGACTGGGCTAATATTCTTCTTCTTGAGTTTTGTTGTTTTGGGATGTCACAAAAATATTGTTTCTGCTTTTTTTCAGTTGTGTGGTTTTTGGTCTAAAGATGCAGGGATTAGAAGCATGTTTGTAGGTATTATTTAATAATTTTCTGAATGGTAGAGAATAAGGAAATAGCAAAATCATATTCAATATTTTGGCTACGGTTGATTCTTTCACTGATAGATAAAATGGCTTGTTTCATAAGAATCATTCCCTATATGTACCATCACATTTACCCAAAGGCAGAGAATGTGTGAAACCCGTTGATACATCAGCTACCTTTTCCATCAAGTCAGTATAGACAGTAGGCGAACTGCTAAACACCCCAGGCTTTAAACATGGTTTTTGGTTTAAAGATGCAGGGATTAGAAGCATGTTTGTAGGTCTTATTTAATCATTTTCTGAACGGTGTTGAGGTAGTGGCGCTGAGGTCGTGGGCCTTGTTGAGTAGCTAATTTATTACTATTGTGTGTTCTGTTCTGTGTTATTGCGAATATTATTTTTTCCCAAATAGCAAGAATGCTGCTGCTTACATCCTGGTAAGTTATGTTTAAAAATCTGATGTGATTTTTATTCTTCTAGACACTAGACAGGTGCTCGGCGCTACTAATCTTACTTGTTTGCAACTTTGCGCTTGCTTGAAGTGATCATTATATAAGTGAGTTTAGAGAACTTAAGGTAGGTAATGCTGGAGAGACTCCAGTCCTTTCCTTTGGCCTCCTGTCACTAAGATAGTGGTGGATTGATAGGTAGTTTAGTTACTTAGTATTATTTGGTAATTTTTTAGTGGGCTGAGTGACGCGTTCTCCGTCACGTCACTCATGTGCTGCTGAGTGCTGTATCCAGTCCTTAGTAGAACCTTTTGTAGTTTGTTAGTGAGTGAGTAATATAGCAACTAAGTCATCGGCACATCAGCAGCAACCAACCAACAATTTGATGTATGCAAATGTATGCATGCATCCATCTATGCATTTTTGAGGACTAAAATAAATGGAATTGCAGACTTAGTGTACAATTAGCCCATCAAAGGGGGTTGATTCATTGATGATTTTGAATGAGATTGAAACTTAGAAGAAGCAAAATATTTTTGGCAATTAATTTCCTATGTCTTTGGAATAGGTGGGCTAGGTCAGGTGGTACTTAGGTTAAGGATTCTGGGATCACAATGGAACGCTGGATTAATAAATTATAACTAGATGGTCCACAAATCCCGCAATACTACTAGTTGACGAGGTTAGATAGGTCATTGTTATTGCAATTGTTGTTTCTAAAAAAAATTCTAGAGCTTTTTAAAAAAATATTTTATTTGTTTCACTAAATTGTTGTGAACAACGGTTGAAGAAGAAGACACCCTTTACTTAGCATTAGCAATAGCATTAGCGGCGGGAGTTGGCCTCTTCTATCAGATTTCAACTCAGCTGGGAAAGTTTTATGGAGAAGACTATGTATGAAGGCAATTTTGCGATCGCAAATGCCGAAATTCGCAGAATTTCGGCGTTTGCGATCGCAAAACAGCAGTCTCATATGTATGACACAAACCACCCCATGCAAAATAAGGAATCGCAAATTTTGCAATTCCCTATTTTGCGATTGCATTTAAGGAATCACAAATTACGATTCCTTAAATGCATTGTAAAAAGCACACAAAAAGTGCAATTTGGACTTAAGGAATCGCAAATTATCACCAACTTCAAGTTGGTGGTAATTTGCGATTTCTTTGAAAAATGCCCTTTTATGCATTTTTCAAAGTGCCATGTGTCTCACATACATGCCCTTAGAGCATGTATGTGCGCCACATATGCACCCATGCTCATTTCAGGGGTGCATCAGGGTGTCCTTTTGACACCCTGGCACCCTTGAAATTACATTCCCAAATTGCGATTCTCTAATTGGGAATCACAAATTGAGAATGTCTTCCCGTTCATCCCTATGGGCCTCTAGGCCCATAGGAATGAATGGGGAGGTATTCCTTAATTGCAAATCGCAATTTGCGATTCGCAATTAAGGAATATGTAGGATTCGCAAAATTTAATGAAAATCCTACATACATAGGGTTTTGCGATTCTCAAATAGCGATTCGCAAAAAATCGCTAATTGAGAATCGCAAATGGGCATTTTCATACATATGGCCCCAAGAGTCAAACAACCTTGATGGATGAGTGGAATGCAAAGGGAAAGAAGGATTGAAGGAGGAAGGACGAGCGAGATGAACTATATGACTGGCAGAGACAGATGCGTTGGATGCATAGGTGGCTGATAAGAATCGGATGCATGAGTGGTTGAAGGATGGGTGGAAGGTGAAAAAAAAGATGCCTCCCTGGCTGGGTGAAACTGTATAGGTGATAGGATGAATCCTCTGGGGGTTTCATGGGTCAAACTCAAAGGCAAGCAAGGAAAGGCGCATGGGTGGTGGTTTAAAAATAAAATTAACAAATGTATGTTGTTGGTGAAACTAAGGTTTGTTGAGAGATTATAAGAAAAATGATATACATGTTTACTTTGGATGCCTGGATGGTATTCAATCATCATAGCAGAGGCTGGATGAGGAGTCTTTGAAGAGAATGTAAAAGAAAAATAAACCACGCCAGAGTAGCAAAGCCAAGGAGAATAGAAGATTAGAATTAACAAAATATAAGGCTAGAAGAGCAATGCAATGATTGATAAATGGAAAAATCACTGGGAAGAGAAACAACAGGACTGCTTTTTGCAAGTTTTTTGATTCAAGGTCTACTTCCAGAATACCCCCCTGACTCACATTAGTTTGCAAGCAAAGCATATATATATTGTGTATGTATGTTATCAAGTGCCTCCCTCCAACTCCGAGGCCCACTCCCTACCTATTTAATTTATTTTCGACTGTGTCAGCCTGCCATGGGTGGCCTATCGGCTGCATGGCACAATCAATCAAAAGTACCTCATGTCGTCCCATATATAATCAATGATCATTTGGATCAGATATCATTATCATCTGCCTTGTTGTAGTGGTCAGGGTGAAAGTGAGATTGAGCAGTTGCCATTGTTGTAAAAGAGTATGGCCACCCACAATAGAAAAATAAGAAAATTGTGTAGTTGTAGACAACAGCTTCCCCACCTGCAGACAGAAGTAAATACAAATAACGTGAGTCTGCGACACAAGAATGTTTGTCTAGGGCACAAGCTGACTGAGCTGGCATGCCTACAACAAGGTTAGTTTAGCTAAACAAGAGAGAGAAGAAGAAGACTTGTCCACTCCATAGTGCATAGTAGTAGTAATGCCTGAAACTCCCACAAATGTTAGAGGCCGAGGAAGTCGGTGGATACCACAAAAGTTATGTACTGTGCTTTCTAGTGCTACTGTGCCACTATGTGTAGAATTAATTTTGTGTTACTATTTGGTTAAAATTTTCTTTTTTCTTTCTTGATATAGCTACTCCTTCCCAACCAAAAGGACCACCAAACAGGAAGGAGTTGGCAGCCATGGCCCAGCGCCAGAAGCTGGAGGCCATCTGCAAAGAACATCGGCGGCTGGTGGCTCTGGCGGAGGAGGAGGAGCTGCAGCCTCCTACAATGCCCCGGGCTACAGCCAGGCCCCCCCAGTATTACGGTGCCATGGTCTGGCACCCCCCGCCACACTTCATGCTGCCCCACCTGTGAATGCACTTGTAAAGCATTCAAGCTCCACATGCTCCTCTGGGTAGCACGCCTAGAGGAGCGGATAAAGGTCCTGGAGAGTAAGAAGCGAGCCCGTCACCAGAACTCCGTCGCATTGCCACTTTTTTAATCTTGTTTTTGGTGGGTGGAAACTGGGCGTTGGGGAAAAGTTGGGGTTTATATTTATTATTTATTATGGACAATGGACTCAAGCTCGAGGGTTAGGGAGAGGGATGGGTCAGGTGTTGTGGGATTTTTACATTAGTTTATTTTGTTAGGGGAATGCATTATTTATACTTAAAGTTTAAATACAATGTAAATGTTTTGTGGGGGTTACTCTTTTACTTCACACGGTTTCCTTTGCTGCAGCAGGGCCGCAGCCAGTTTTTCATTTAAATAATCTGCCGATAGTGTAACACACAAACAGATAGATGTGGTACCCTCACTTGTGATTGACTTGTCCCACTAGTACTGTCAGTCTCTCCTCCTAGGCTATGCAGTCTGCAACTGGACTCGGAACGGAAGGGTGCAGGTGTGTGAATTAATGAATTAATTTCCATATTATTAATTATGCCTCCCCCAATCTTACATTACCTGTGATTGATGTTTATTTAAACTTAGGCAAAGCTATGGCTGCATGGTGATGGTTTAGTTTCACAAGATTCCATGGTGGTGGTGGTGGTAGTAGTAGACACTAGCAGTAGCATTTGCAAAAAGAGAAAATGAGACAGTCAGTCGCCTGAGGGAGACTTGGGAAGGAGTAGTAGAATCAAGTACAGTACACAAGTACACTGCCAAACAAGAAATCGTGATGATAAGAAATGCTAAAGTAAAATAAAACATAATGGTAGTGGGGATAGCCTAGTACAAGTTACAAACTGTGGTTGACTCAAACTATGAAGTGGACAAGCGTAACCTTTAGTGCTGCAAGGATGATGAATCGATGCCGGCAATTAATTATGATGGATTATGTTCCTCTGGAAAAAAAATCGACTTGCAAATACTGAGTGTGGGTGGCCAAGCAGAAGAAGATCATCTTCCTGCCTTGAGTTAGTGTTGCTTTCACCACATACGCCCCAGCAAGTGTGTGATCAATTAATGGTGTAAATTAATTTAATTTAGTCACACCTCAATATAAATCACACAGCCCGGGGGAAGAGGGTTAGGGTTTGATGAATGGTTGGAAATGGGTATTTGAGGGAAAGATTTGACATAGACAAACACTACACATGGACAACACACAATCTTGACAGATGACCATCATAAATCTGTTAAGGGAGAAAAATAAAATGCATGCATGATGATGACTTGATGGATAATGATGAGTAGTACTAGACTAGTAGTACAGGCCAGGGCAGCAGTATATTATTAATTTTTATTATTATGCAATTGCCTTGTCTATCTGCCCCCAGAGAGACCGAAATTACATACATTTTATGTGCCGTTGTACTGGGCTTCTTTTTAAAGCTAGCAAATAAAATAAAAAAATAGCTGTAGGGGTCAAATGCATAAGCAAATATAATAAACAACAACACACACAGTCATAAAATGATTGAAGAGAAAAAATTATTCAAACGAAATAAAAGAAGACAATACTATAAGTTACTATGTTATGGTCAAATTGAGAGTTGCATCTCAGCATTCCTCTTGGTCCTTCCGTCCATGGACGCTCCGTCCGTCTATCTTGGGTGCCACTGCCTGCCTGGTGGATACAGATTGGTAAGGTAAGTGTGAGTTGTTTTTACTGTTTAGCACAGGGTAAAGGCTGGCCGGTAAGTGTAGATGGAAAAACAAAAAGGATATTGAAAAATCAAGAAGAAAAGTAAAGTTAAAATGCATAAATTACGGAGGAGTGCAACAAGATCACTTTCCGAAGCGGCATGGCTAAATCATGTCTACTCTGTTTCCAGCATTAACCTACAACAACAGCAGGACAGAGGAGGCCCACTACACCCACCCAGTCTCCACTTAGCTTAGATATTGAGCCAGACAGAGCACGCATACAGAGCAACATAGCATTTTCCAAATTAGGTAACTAAATCAGGTGGTCCCATATCACCCTTCCCATAATCGCTTGGTCTATGTGTAGCCAGTGTTTAACAGACTCACGTTGGGAACATTCCACTACAACACAGAGTTGTGCTGCTTTATAGTAGAGGTTCAGGGCGGGCATCGCCAACCCTCCCTCATCCGAGGGTCTCTGTAGGAGGTTGAAAGGGAGCCTCGGTCTTTTGTTCTGCCATATAAATTTATTTAAAATTGTATGGACTCCACGTACAAAGTTTCTCTCAAGGTCTATTGGCAGACTTTGAAATAGATGCAAAAATTTTGGGAGGACTACCATTTTAACAGCGTGTGTTCTGCCCATCCAAGAGAGATACAACGGTGCCGACCGCTTAAGGTCAGCCTGAAGTGGGCGTAGGAGTGGCGGGTAGTTAGCTAAGAAAAGCCCTGAGATTTTGGGAGTCAGCTTTATCCCCAAATATGTTAATTCTCTCCTGGCCCACTGAAAAGGGGTCAAAGCTACTACATAGCCCATCTCCGCTTCCGCTAATGTCAAATTGAGGAGGAAAGATTTGGACAGTTTAATTCAGAGTCCTGCTATCCCCTCGAAGTGTCCCATCTCCTCTCAAAGTGTTGTCAAAGATCGCTGTGGGTCAGAGAGTGTCAGTAGGATATCTTCAGCAAACAGGGAGATCTTGTGTTCATTGGGAACCAAAATCTATCCCCCTGATCTCCCGATTCTCCCTATTGTTTGTGGCAAATGGTTCAATACTGAGGGCAAAGAGGAGTGGGGATAGCGGGCAGCCCTGTTGTGTTACTATCCCTAAAAAAGGGGATCCAAGGCCACCCCATTAACTAGAATTCTGGCACTGGGGCGGCAAAGTTAGCCTTTATCATGTTAATGAATATCTTGCAGAAGCCGAATCGTTGGAGGGCCTGAAAGAGGAAGGGCCAGTCCACTCGATCAAACGCCTTCTCGGCACCTAAGCTGAGAAGAACTGCGGGATCTGTTTTTTAGTAGTTTTGTCTATTAAGTGAATCACTCTGCGCACATTGTCATGCGTCTACCTACCCTTCATGAAACCAGATTGATCCGGGTGTATCAAATCCGCCATCAAATTCTCCAGTCGGGTACCAAGATCTTCGAGTAAACCTTGGCCTCCAAGTTGAGAAGTGCTATGGGACAATATGATCCACATTGCTGTGGGTCTTTCCCGAGTTTGGGGAACTAGTACTGCATGTGTGTGCAAGAGTTCAGAGGTCAGAGGTCAGAGTTAAGGCAACTGAGATCAGAAGACCCTGAACTCCATAAGCCCCTCTATCTCCCCATCTCCTTCCAGAACACAGGGAGGCCCTCAGCTCCACTGCCCTCCTACCTTCTTTTTTCCCGGAATGACACACCACCCCCTTCAAGCACACGGTCCTAGGTCCGGGAACAGGTCCAGCTGGTCCTGCTGCTTACACTAGCTGGGAGGCTCCTCAGTACAAGGAGACAGGCAGTAGGTTGAGGAAGTGGCACAGCCTGGAGTTATGTAGAAGGTTTCAGGAGGTTAGAGAGTGGCAGAATGCAATCCTACAAACACCAAGAGCCCCATTTATCTCAGCAGGCAATTAAAGAGCAAGGTGTGGCCACTTCCAGTATGTGGCAATGGAAGATTAAGCTAAGTGACAGGTTTCACCAAATCATGTAGCAAGACAAGGCAAATTATGCGGCATTGTAGGTGACATTCTGTGGCAGTGACACTTCACCATTTTGCTTTTTAACACACACCAACACTTCTTGGGCAAACGTATAACCTCAGTCATTAGGCACAGGACACAATGTCATTGAGCACATAGCACAGTCTGATGGAGCACAATTGGCATGTAAAAGGGCACAGCAGTGTGATGGGTACACCTAGAATGTGATGGATACAGCTAGAAAGTGATGGGGTACAGCTAGAGTGTGATGGTGCACATCTTGAGTGTGATGGGGCACAGTTGGCTTGTATAGGGCACAGCTGGCATGTGATGGGGTCAGCTAGATTGTGATGGTAAACAAAGCACAGTGTGATGGGACACATATAGATTGTGAAAGGGCACTGAATGAATACACCACAAAAAGACTACACACAGGTTTAGAAAAATAGATTATTATACTGTGAACAAAACAAGACCAAAAAAACAAAAATCCAATATATAGAAGTTGCGATACTGATTATTAAAGTAATTAATGCAATAAAGCACTCAGAAGTAAGTAGCGATAAAAAAGTTACTCTACGTTGTGCTGGACAGGGACAAAGTCAAAGTTTAGGCTGACTGTGATGGAGCGCTGGCTGGCTATAGGACCCATGCAGGCCTCAGTGAAGAAATTACCATTCCTGGTTGCAAACAACAAGATACGTGGATGTTGAAGCCTTCAGGTGCAGGATGCATCAATCTTCTACACGCGGTGAAGGTGATGCCTCAGTTACAAAAACGGGTGCTGGAGTTGAGAGGCATTGAATGATCTGCCAAGGAGTCAAGGGAAGGCTTTGATCTCCCCATGCTGCAGTGGCGCTGTGATACGCTGTCCAATACTTTGATCTCTGGAGGCAAAGCATTGGTTCCAATGCAGTGCACCGATTTTACTCCCACAACCGGTTCGAGGTGCTGGTTCTGCCACATACAGGCAGAAGATGCATCGAAATCCATGTTGCAAGTGTCTTGAACACTTCTAGTGAGCCAGCCACAGGATCAGAGGTGGAGCCTTTGATATCCTTGAGTCTCAAGCAACAGGAGACAAGCCAAAAAGTCCTTGTAGAGCACTTAAAGTGAAGGCAGAGTCCAGCTCCCAGTTCGGCTGCGTCAGAGAGTAACAGACAGAGGTGCAAAAAAACAGAATGTAGACCTTCCAGATCAGCATTCCAGTTGGGTCCTTGAAAAAGCACAGCAGTTCTTCTGACAGAGCTTTAGTTGCAAGTCCATTATTACCTGAGTTCTGAGGGCCAGAGACCAGGAGTTATGCCCAAAATGGATGTGGGGGTGACTTCAAAGCAGCTCTCTGAAGTGCATAAGTATGTACTTCAACTCAGTTCTGTCTGCCAGGCTATTTTTGGGGGGCAATCAATCCTTTGTGTGGGGACAGGACACCATCTATTCAGGTGAAGTGTTAGCCCCTCCCTTCCATCCTGCCCAGGCAGGTCCATTGGAATGCAGATGCATGTAGATATGTACTGAGACACACCTATCTTTTCTGTGTTGTGGCTATCTAGAGGAAATACACAATGTGTAGCTGTCACCCACCCCATACGCGTAATCGGAGACAGGTTATCAGGTACACATACCAGTAAGTTCAGAGAAATGTCCACTTTCTAAAAGTGACATTTCTAAAACAGTGATGTTAAATCCAACTTCACCAGAGTGCAGGATTTATCATTAACATTCCAAAGATATGACACATAAGAAAGCTAGTCCTCTCTGAGAGCTTAAAAGTGTATTAAGGGATTCCCAATGCTAGCCTATGAGAGGGGTTGGCCTCAAAGTAGTGAAAAGCAAATTTGGGTGTTTGTTATAACGAGGACTTTTACAGATTAAACACACATGTCCTAACTTTTACTTACATGGTACCCTGCCATTGAAGTAACTGAGGGCCTACCTTAGGGGTGACTTAAAGGTAATAAAAGTGGTTTGAAGGCCTGGCAAGTAGTTTTAAATTCCAAGTCAAAGTGGCAATAAACTAGGACTTGTGCATTCAACTCTAGGCCACTACCTAGTGAGATTTCTCATTGTGAGTGGTGGTGGCAGGTCGCTACCTCTCACGTTGAGAAGCTTGCAGCTCATGTTGAGGAAGCTGTGGCTCAAGGTAAATATCTATTAGAGTGGCAGAAAGAAGCTGCTCCTTCTTGCAATGTGCGTGGTGCAGTTTGCACTGATTTTACAGGGAGGCACAAACGCCTGGTGCTAAATATCAGCTTGAGCAGCATAACTTACCTCACTCCACAGCTTGCCAAACTCTGCAGAGTGCGGCAGGCCTACAATTAACTGTACACACAGGCCCTGCAGTGGCAGGCCTCAGACAGGTTTGAAAGGCTACTTATGTGGGTGGCCCAATCAGTCCTGCAGGCTAGTAGCATTTGACTTACAGGCCCTGGCTATATGTTATACCACTTTGCAAGGAATTTACTCCCTCTACAGTGTGCCGCACTCCACACTATACCACTACACTGTATACCACTCAACTGCATGCCACTTCAAGCTCCACCGCTCTACGCTAATTCATTTTATGCCACTCTTCTATGTGATATTCCACTGCATGCCACACCACTTTAAGCCACTTGCGTATAAGCTACTCCACTGTAGACCACTCCACTCTACTCCATCCCACTTAAACCACCTCATTGTACACTATTCCACTCTATGCCAAACCACTTAATGCTGTTCCACTGTACATAACTCAACTCTACACCACTCCTCCCCACTTTATTGTATACTATTCTACTCTATGCCACTCCAGTCTATGCCACTCCACTCTACACTATTCCATCCTACCCCACTCCACTATATTCCACTGTATGCCACTCCACTCTACCCAAATCTGCTCCACACCACTGCACTGTACTGTGCTCAATCACACTGTACCCCACCCACCAGTCCACACACCTGCAGTCTACCACACTACACCCCACTCTATTGCACTGCAATGTACAGCAATATAATCCTGTCAAATTGATTTTCTAGGACTCTATTTTAACCTATGCCACTGTACAACACTCTCCTCTAATCAATGACACTTGACGCAATTGCCTCTATGTTGCTCCACCCCACTTTACTATACTCTACTCTATGATACACTTAGGCTATCCTGTTTTAGGTTTAAACCTATAATAACTGATAAAACACCACCAAAAGGAAAATAGTCTTCACCAGTGTAAACATATAAACACTGAAAAACACCTTGACAACCACAAAATAAATGCCATTCAAAGAAAGGAAAAGGTGAGTGAAATGGTCATTTTTATTTTTTCCTGAAGGGGCCAATACAGTGTAACTTTGTTATACAAGGCAGCAAAAAGAAAGACTGGGCTAATATTCTTCTTCTTGAGTTTTGTTGTTTTGGGATGTCACAAAAATATTGTTTCTGCTTTTTTTCAGTTGTGTGGTTTTTGGTCTAAAGATGCAGGGATTAGAAGCATGTTTGTAGGTATTATTTAATAATTTTCTGAATGGTAGAGAATAAGGAAATAGCAAAATCATATTCAATATTTTGGCTACGGTTGATTCTTTCACTGATAGATAAAATGGCTTGTTTCATAAGAATCATTCCCTATATGTACCATCACATTTACCCAAAGGCAGAGAATGTGTGAAACCCGTTGATACATCAGCTACCTTTTCCATCAAGTCAGTATAGACAGTAGGCGAACTGCTAAACACCCCAGGCTTTAAACATGGTTTTTGGTTTAAAGATGCAGGGATTAGAAGCATGTTTGTAGGTCTTATTTAATCATTTTCTGAACGGTGTTGAGGTAGTGGCGCTGAGGTCGTGGGCCTTGTTGAGTAGCTAATTTATTACTATTGTGTGTTCTGTTCTGTGTTATTGCGAATATTATTTTTTCCCAAATAGCAAGAATGCTGCTGCTTACATCCTGGTAAGTTATGTTTAAAAATCTGATGTGATTTTTATTCTTCTAGACACTAGACAGGTGCTCGGCGCTACTAATCTTACTTGTTTGCAACTTTGCGCTTGCTTGAAGTGATCATTATATAAGTGAGTTTAGAGAACTTAAGGTAGGTAATGCTGGAGAGACTCCAGTCCTTTCCTTTGGCCTCCTGTCACTAAGATAGTGGTGGATTGATAGGTAGTTTAGTTACTTAGTATTATTTGGTAATTTTTTAGTGGGCTGAGTGACGCGTTCTCCGTCACGTCACTCATGTGCTGCTGAGTGCTGTATCCAGTCCTTAGTAGAACCTTTTGTAGTTTGTTAGTGAGTGAGTAATATAGCAACTAAGTCATCGGCACATCAGCAGCAACCAACCAACAATTTGATGTATGCAAATGTATGCATGCATCCATCTATGCATTTTTGAGGACTAAAATAAATGGAATTGCAGACTTAGTGTACAATTAGCCCATCAAAGGGGGTTGATTCATTGATGATTTTGAATGAGATTGAAACTTAGAAGAAGCAAAATATTTTTGGCAATTAATTTCCTATGTCTTTGGAATAGGTGGGCTAGGTCAGGTGGTACTTAGGTTAAGGATTCTGGGATCACAATGGAACGCTGGATTAATAAATTATAACTAGATGGTCCACAAATCCCGCAATACTACTAGTTGACGAGGTTAGATAGGTCATTGTTATTGCAATTGTTGTTTCTAAAAAAAATTCTAGAGCTTTTTAAAAAAATATTTTATTTGTTTCACTAAATTGTTGTGAACAACGGTTGAAGAAGAAGACACCCTTTACTTAGCATTAGCAATAGCATTAGCGGCGGGAGTTGGCCTCTTCTATCAGATTTCAACTCAGCTGGGAAAGTTTTATGGAGAAGACTATGTATGAAGGCAATTTTGCGATCGCAAATGCCGAAATTCGCAGAATTTCGGCGTTTGCGATCGCAAAACAGCAGTCTCATATGTATGACACAAACCACCCCATGCAAAATAAGGAATCGCAAATTTTGCAATTCCCTATTTTGCGATTGCATTTAAGGAATCACAAATTACGATTCCTTAAATGCATTGTAAAAAGCACACAAAAAGTGCAATTTGGACTTAAGGAATCGCAAATTATCACCAACTTCAAGTTGGTGGTAATTTGCGATTTCTTTGAAAAATGCCCTTTTATGCATTTTTCAAAGTGCCATGTGTCTCACATACATGCCCTTAGAGCATGTATGTGCGCCACATATGCACCCATGCTCATTTCAGGGGTGCATCAGGGTGTCCTTTTGACACCCTGGCACCCTTGAAATTACATTCCCAAATTGCGATTCTCTAATTGGGAATCACAAATTGAGAATGTCTTCCCGTTCATCCCTATGGGCCTCTAGGCCCATAGGAATGAATGGGGAGGTATTCCTTAATTGCAAATCGCAATTTGCGATTCGCAATTAAGGAATATGTAGGATTCGCAAAATTTAATGAAAATCCTACATACATAGGGTTTTGCGATTCTCAAATAGCGATTCGCAAAAAATCGCTAATTGAGAATCGCAAATGGGCATTTTCATACATATGGCCCCAAGAGTCAAACAACCTTGATGGATGAGTGGAATGCAAAGGGAAAGAAGGATTGAAGGAGGAAGGACGAGCGAGATGAACTATATGACTGGCAGAGACAGATGCGTTGGATGCATAGGTGGCTGATAAGAATCGGATGCATGAGTGGTTGAAGGATGGGTGGAAGGTGAAAAAAAAGATGCCTCCCTGGCTGGGTGAAACTGTATAGGTGATAGGATGAATCCTCTGGGGGTTTCATGGGTCAAACTCAAAGGCAAGCAAGGAAAGGCGCATGGGTGGTGGTTTAAAAATAAAATTAACAAATGTATGTTGTTGGTGAAACTAAGGTTTGTTGAGAGATTATAAGAAAAATGATATACATGTTTACTTTGGATGCCTGGATGGTATTCAATCATCATAGCAGAGGCTGGATGAGGAGTCTTTGAAGAGAATGTAAAAGAAAAATAAACCACGCCAGAGTAGCAAAGCCAAGGAGAATAGAAGATTAGAATTAACAAAATATAAGGCTAGAAGAGCAATGCAATGATTGATAAATGGAAAAATCACTGGGAAGAGAAACAACAGGACTGCTTTTTGCAAGTTTTTTGATTCAAGGTCTACTTCCAGAATACCCCCCTGACTCACATTAGTTTGCAAGCAAAGCATATATATATTGTGTATGTATGTTATCAAGTGCCTCCCTCCAACTCCGAGGCCCACTCCCTACCTATTTAATTTATTTTCGACTGTGTCAGCCTGCCATGGGTGGCCTATCGGCTGCATGGCACAATCAATCAAAAGTACCTCATGTCGTCCCATATATAATCAATGATCATTTGGATCAGATATCATTATCATCTGCCTTGTTGTAGTGGTCAGGGTGAAAGTGAGATTGAGCAGTTGCCATTGTTGTAAAAGAGTATGGCCACCCACAATAGAAAAATAAGAAAATTGTGTAGTTGTAGACAACAGCTTCCCCACCTGCAGACAGAAGTAAATACAAATAACGTGAGTCTGCGACACAAGAATGTTTGTCTAGGGCACAAGCTGACTGAGCTGGCATGCCTACAACAAGGTTAGTTTAGCTAAACAAGAGAGAGAAGAAGAAGACTTGTCCACTCCATAGTGCATAGTAGTAGTAATGCCTGAAACTCCCACAAATGTTAGAGGCCGAGGAAGTCGGTGGATACCACAAAAGTTATGTACTGTGCTTTCTAGTGCTACTGTGCCACTATGTGTAGAATTAATTTTGTGTTACTATTTGGTTAAAATTTTCTTTTTTCTTTCTTGATATAGCTACTCCTTCCCAACCAAAAGGACCACCAAACAGGAAGGAGTTGGCAGCCATGGCCCAGCGCCAGAAGCTGGAGGCCATCTGCAAAGAACATCGGCGGCTGGTGGCTCTGGCGGAGGAGGAGGAGCTGCAGCCTCCTACAATGCCCCGGGCTACAGCCAGGCCCCCCCAGTATTACGGTGCCATGGTCTGGCACCCCCCGCCACACTTCATGCTGCCCCACCTGTGAATGCACTTGTAAAGCATTCAAGCTCCACATGCTCCTCTGGGTAGCACGCCTAGAGGAGCGGATAAAGGTCCTGGAGAGTAAGAAGCGAGCCCGTCACCAGAACTCCGTCGCATTGCCACTTTTTTAATCTTGTTTTTGGTGGGTGGAAACTGGGCGTTGGGGAAAAGTTGGGGTTTATATTTATTATTTATTATGGACAATGGACTCAAGCTCGAGGGTTAGGGAGAGGGATGGGTCAGGTGTTGTGGGATTTTTACATTAGTTTATTTTGTTAGGGGAATGCATTATTTATACTTAAAGTTTAAATACAATGTAAATGTTTTGTGGGGGTTACTCTTTTACTTCACACGGTTTCCTTTGCTGCAGCAGGGCCGCAGCCAGTTTTTCATTTAAATAATCTGCCGATAGTGTAACACACAAACAGATAGATGTGGTACCCTCACTTGTGATTGACTTGTCCCACTAGTACTGTCAGTCTCTCCTCCTAGGCTATGCAGTCTGCAACTGGACTCGGAACGGAAGGGTGCAGGTGTGTGAATTAATGAATTAATTTCCATATTATTAATTATGCCTCCCCCAATCTTACATTACCTGTGATTGATGTTTATTTAAACTTAGGCAAAGCTATGGCTGCATGGTGATGGTTTAGTTTCACAAGATTCCATGGTGGTGGTGGTGGTAGTAGTAGACACTAGCAGTAGCATTTGCAAAAAGAGAAAATGAGACAGTCAGTCGCCTGAGGGAGACTTGGGAAGGAGTAGTAGAATCAAGTACAGTACACAAGTACACTGCCAAACAAGAAATCGTGATGATAAGAAATGCTAAAGTAAAATAAAACATAATGGTAGTGGGGATAGCCTAGTACAAGTTACAAACTGTGGTTGACTCAAACTATGAAGTGGACAAGCGTAACCTTTAGTGCTGCAAGGATGATGAATCGATGCCGGCAATTAATTATGATGGATTATGTTCCTCTGGAAAAAAAATCGACTTGCAAATACTGAGTGTGGGTGGCCAAGCAGAAGAAGATCATCTTCCTGCCTTGAGTTAGTGTTGCTTTCACCACATACGCCCCAGCAAGTGTGTGATCAATTAATGGTGTAAATTAATTTAATTTAGTCACACCTCAATATAAATCACACAGCCCGGGGGAAGAGGGTTAGGGTTTGATGAATGGTTGGAAATGGGTATTTGAGGGAAAGATTTGACATAGACAAACACTACACATGGACAACACACAATCTTGACAGATGACCATCATAAATCTGTTAAGGGAGAAAAATAAAATGCATGCATGATGATGACTTGATGGATAATGATGAGTAGTACTAGACTAGTAGTACAGGCCAGGGCAGCAGTATATTATTAATTTTTATTATTATGCAATTGCCTTGTCTATCTGCCCCCAGAGAGACCGAAATTACATACATTTTATGTGCCGTTGTACTGGGCTTCTTTTTAAAGCTAGCAAATAAAATAAAAAAATAGCTGTAGGGGTCAAATGCATAAGCAAATATAATAAACAACAACACACACAGTCATAAAATGATTGAAGAGAAAAAATTATTCAAACGAAATAAAAGAAGACAATACTATAAGTTACTATGTTATGGTCAAATTGAGAGTTGCATCTCAGCATTCCTCTTGGTCCTTCCGTCCATGGACGCTCCGTCCGTCTATCTTGGGTGCCACTGCCTGCCTGGTGGATACAGATTGGTAAGGTAAGTGTGAGTTGTTTTTACTGTTTAGCACAGGGTAAAGGCTGGCCGGTAAGTGTAGATGGAAAAACAAAAAGGATATTGAAAAATCAAGAAGAAAAGTAAAGTTAAAATGCATAAATTACGGAGGAGTGCAACAAGATCACTTTCCGAAGCGGCATGGCTAAATCATGTCTACTCTGTTTCCAGCATTAACCTACAACAACAGCAGGACAGAGGAGGCCCACTACACCCACCCAGTCTCCACTTAGCTTAGATATTGAGCCAGACAGAGCACGCATACAGAGCAACATAGCATTTTCCAAATTAGGTAACTAAATCAACGCACGGCTGTCAGTCATACCATTACACTCGCCTGCACAACTACACAGACATGTAGGTCTGCAGTGAATGTTGTTGACTTGTTTACCTTTTAGGCCACTTCATGAAATGCCTGAGTTATTCCATCAATCATCTCCGATCCTACTGACTGACTGCAACGGGTATAGTATGGTCATCATGGTGTCCAACTCTGTAGTGTACTAAGTGAGTCCAGATTCCAGAATAAAAAATGCAATGGGTCGGCCTGCAGTAGAAGTACAATTTTGTTATAAAACAACAAGAAGGGAAACATTTACTTGAGTCACTTTTTTGTATGTAGAATAGATTAAATACTAGTACACTTCATGCACAACAACAACAACAACATAAACACCAATTACTCAGAGTCAGCGTCCAATGCATGCCATCACCATTACCTGTTCTTAAGGGGAAGTCCCTCTCGGCTCAGAAAGGAGGATAGCTATAATCAATTAGTCATGTTCTTTGGAGGGACTCGACAAGGCAGGCACACATTTCTTGTACTATTCTCCATTTAACGTCTGGCTTAAGGGAAATTGATTTAGGGTGAGTCAGGAGGAGTGGACTGGAGCAGGACTCATAGGAGTGGACTTACTTCTTTAATGACTGCACATCGTTGCAACTCCAATCCAGCAATAAAAGAGTAAGACAGTGGTGATGGATTTGTTGTGATTTGAACCAGAAAGACAGAGACACACACAAATAATAAAAGTATATAAGGAAGAAAGAAAAAGTAACAAGTTGAAAAGTTAGTTGTCAGGGAAGTAGAGCTCGTCCTGAAATTCTGGTGGTTCACCCAGAATTAGGTAATCTAACACACTACTTGCATTACCTAAGTTGCTGTCATTATCTTCCTGCTGTACTACTTCAGATATGGTGTAATCCGGAGGTATAAAGTGCTGTTTCCTTTTGATCATGGTTAACCTCTCCATGTTTTGGAGGGAGAGACTGGTCCTTTCCACTGTTACAACTGTACCAGCAGCACTGAAAACATGCTCAGAAGAGACGCTTGCGACAGGGCAAGCCAGATAGTTTATCGCCAGCTGCTGGGCACTGGCCATTGGCCCCTTTTCCCAAACCAATGATCAATGTAGACCTCTGTTGAGTCATCCAGATAGGCCTGGACCATCAGCTCAATGCTCAGGGGTGCTCCGCTTTGCTCTGCCTCTTTTGCCTTTGTCTCATCACTGGAACTAACAAGCCCTTGCCGTACATACCATTCCTGTGCCAGTTTTACTAGGGCTGATGATCCTGATCTTGCTGTTGTTGATGTTGTTCTTGGTGTTCTTGGTGTGCTTGCTGGTTTTGACTGCTGTGAGCCAACTGCACTGCCCTCAGGCTCTGAAGTTGAACTTGACGCCGGCTGCCCTGCAGTACTTATTGTGAGCTGGAGTAGCAGGCCTCTAATTCCCAGCTGTTCTTTTTCTAAGCAACTAGCTTCCACAGCTATCCAAGTTTTGTACTTGGCAACATCCACTTCTGAAAAAGGAATCAATGTGTTGGTGTTCAGTACTGCTTTGTACAGTGGATCCAGAATTGTGGCAGAAATGTAATGGTTGGATGACACAATGACTCTTTGCATCCTGGTATTTTCAGATAAGGAAAGGTTAAGCTCTCCACCATCTCATATGCTTCTTTTTCCCCCATACCTGTGTACATTGCAGACACCCCCTTCAGCTGTTCCTGTAGCATGTGAAACAATGGGATGGCTTGGCCCATTGTACAGTCCTCCTTGCTGACTTCATGTGTGAAGAGTTTGAAAGGAAGTAGCATCTCTGTCATACATTTAACTAGGCCCCATTGGTCCATCTCAACGGTCATGCCTTTCACAGTAGCATCCCCTCTTTGCATGACATATTCATTGATTGGTCTGTACTGCTCAAACAGACTTTCAAGCAAGTTGAGTTTCAATGTGTTGGCACCTCCTGGATGAGTGCTTTAACTGGCACTCTAGGCTCATGTTGAATGATCCTCAGCTGCTTCCGGGCTTTAAAAGAATGGCTGAAATGTGTGCAGATTCTTCTGCAGTTTGACAGTAAGTTGCTGACTTGGTCTTCTTTTTTCAGAAAGTCTTGGACATTAATGTTAATGCAATGCGCCAAACACAGGACCCTGAAATAGCCACCATCCTACATGGCCCTAACTATATTACTGCCATTGTCTGTGACAACAAAACCAATATTAAGCCCTCTTTAGTGCAGCCATTCAAAGACCTTGCAGTTAAACTCTTCCAAAATGTTTGCAGTAGTATGAGATTTCTCCATGGCGAACATGGCTACAGTTGCATGTTTCCGAGTGGCATTAAAAATCTCAGCAGTGTCAACACATGCAGATATCTTTTCTCGAACCCTCACAAAAGAGACCCAGTAGGCAGTGATGCACATGTTATCAGTGGCTTGGCAACTGGTCCACATGTCTGTTGTCAGGTGGATAGTGTGAACAGCACTCTGCTGCAAAGCTTGTCCCAGCAGTTCCAGCACGTTGTGATGTATTGCTAGAACAGCAACTCTGGCAAAATAGGGCCGGCTGGGAACCTTCCATTTTGGGCAGATGGTTGTCACAAATTCAAGAAAACCCACCCCTTCCACAAAAGAAAAAGGGAGAAGATCTAGACCTAACATTTTAGCCAGCTTTGCATTGTATAAACGTGCCGTTGGGTGGTTGTATTTGTACTGCCCTTCCGACCTTCACATGCTGACAATGGTAGCCTGTATTTTTTTCCTTTCTGGTGGCACTGATGCAGGTGACATCTTCTTTACGCCAGATGTTGTTAGGCTCAACACACCCTTCGTTGCAGTACTCTCTTGCCTGGGACCCCTTGGTCTATCAGCCTGACTCTTACTCTTGTGCCACTGCGATCTTTCTGATGCGGATCTGGCCAGTACCACTGGACTGCAGGGACAGGACTACTTTGTATACCAGAAAAAATGTCTCCCTCTTGTTCACCTTCCACCGTGATCAGATCTTATACTCTTTCATCCCCACCATCAACAATGGGTGCAGTTTTGTGGCCACTAAGGTGCGTCTCCCACTGGATCATGTGGTGTTTTTTTTCAGATGGGTTGTGTGTCCTCCGGTACCATAGTTTGTACCCAGCTTACCCTGACTAACACCTTGTCCACAAATGGAGCATATCACAATGTTCACATACTTCCTGCTAACCAAAAAGAAGTCCCAAACTGGGGAGCTGATCTTTCTGGAGCTGCTGGTGCCACTTCCAATGCCGGATGAACTGGTAGGTGGGCGTGGAGTTTGACTCTCTGCAGTACCTATTTCTGCTGTGGTAGTTGTGCCAGATGTAGGTCGCTGCCAGGCCTTTGTGTAAATGCAAATATGGAAGCTGGAGGTGGTGTTGATGTTATCTGTGTTGGTGGTATCCGTGCCACATCCCTCACAGCAATTTGAGATGGGGTGATGTCGGTCTCCACTGGGGCGGGACTAATGTCCATGAGGACTGGCTAGTCATCATCATCCTCCTCTTCTTCTACATCTACCACTATAACTCTAAAGCTTTCTGAAACCTTCCTTTTCCCTAGCCTTGTCTCGTAGCGTGTCTCACTCTCAGACTGAGGTGCTGGGATCCAAGTGACATCTTGATCATCAGAAGGGGGCTTGCGGAAGAAGTTAATGGACTAACCCTCCTTTTCCTTGCTGGGGATCTGGAAGACAATGGATCTTCTGAAAGAGTTACTTGTGATGCAGCGTGGAATTTTTAAATCTTCCCTTCGTCACAGATCAAATATCACACTAGCTCATTCACTCAATACATTCATTGGTGGGGTTCATAACACCAACACTCACACTTCATTGATCCGTTCTCACGGGAGAGTTAAATTGTCCAAACACTGACATGAAAGGAATATCTTTCAATTAAAAGAACCTAATTTACCTGAACATACATTAAGTACTTTTATTAAACTCAGAACCTCGAGATATTCCCTCATCTAGTCGACAGATCAGTTAGTTGATTTTGGATATTTGGTGACTCAATTCTTTAATCTACATTTAATCTTATTCTAATTTCTCTAAATAAATCACGCGACACATTTGTTTGTTAGAATAATAATTTTGTTTATCTAATCAATTTCAATTTCAATAAGTCATAAACCAAGTCACCGAACTTCATATTTACCTAATCTGGCTATTAGTCGTCCTTTAAGTCAATCAAGTTGTGGAAAAGTCTTTAATTCATCACAGTCAGGCAGCAATTCAGTCTTTCAAAGATTCAGGATAACAGCTGTCCAGCAGTGTCACCGTACTCTCCATCAGCATACCGTCAGGAAAATGAAAGTTCGCTCAAAAAGAAGGATTCTCAATTCGCTTTGTCTACCCACTTTTATAATGAAACTAACGTCAAAATGTAACAAAACTCAGTTTTAGAAAGTCCTGATTGGCTGGTTTGGGGTCATTCGGTAAAGTTCTCACATAGTCCGTTAGGTTAAGTCATCACACTTGCTGGTTCCGGTTTTAAAGACAGTCCTTTGTTTCGTGATTTTGGCGAAGCTCCCAGGGTGTCCTTGATGGGTACATCTTGATGAGGCCACTGTTGCTGGCGGTGGCGCAGGCGCACTTCACTCAAAACCTCGTGAAACGGTAGCAGTCACGTCGTGTGTCTCAGTCAGCCATCTTTTCTTAGGCCCAAATGGTCTACTGAAGTAAAACTAACACAAAACGCAATTAAAACATTGAAATGGCTAATAAAATGTTAAACCCTCACTAATTCCCTTATGTGTAAATAATTATCTAGCATTATAGCAACATTCAAAGCGTTTATATTCACCCAGTGATGTCATCTGGTGCAACTTACAATTACGTCACAAAGCAACATATATCATGCAATATTCTAATTTTCTATCATTAGTATGCGTACATATATTAGTATACAGTTAATTTAGCCATGCAAATGCAAATCCCACGTGTAATTCTTTTGTTAATATAATTGGTGAGTTATCACTTCAAACAGATTAATAATATTACAATTAATAGATTATTCGGATTAATATAAACATGCAGAAATGGCGGGGGGGGTTATACAAAATGTTGTACTACCCGTTCCAGCAATCCCCCCTTTGGTGATTATATCACCACACCATTAAAATTTTGTATCCCTTTTACAGAATTTCAAAGTGATTTCTTGTTTTTATTCATAATTCAGTTTCCCCTGTCTCTTCTCTTTTTGCTTATTTATACATACTCTCCTTAATTTCCTCCAATTCTATCTCATCAAATTCTCTCTCTTGTTTTACATCTTTTCTCCTTAAATTTTCTCTTTTTGACTTTTTCTGGTTTGTATTCTTTTTACAACAGATACACCCTAATTTTTATCATTAATTCTATTAAAATCACACATGTTAATGGAAATAATATCTTACCTAAAAAGGTACTACCTAAATTTACTTAGAAATCTTTAATAGCTGATACCTTCCTTCCAATACACCTTCAACCTTCAGTGGTACAATTTCGTCATGCAAGTCTTTATTATTTTTAATATAGATTTTCAAATCTTTACTTTTGTCAGGAATGTAAGTACAACAATGTTGAACTTTCAGCATTCCACAGACTCCGCCCTCTTTTGCCAACAATATGCCAAGGGCAAGTCGATTTTGCATTACCATAGCACGCATGGCAACCATTTCAGGGTTTACCAATAAAAATCCTCCAGCGGTGCTTGTTGACAAGCGATCCACTACTGTTGAAAGTCTTCTAATTTTGTTTGCATTCAGAGATATTCCCACTGCCGGTATCAATGCTCCAAATATATCACCTACAATTTCTGCCCAAGATTCTCTCTTACTACGTACTAAATTACTAACTAAGTTATGAACACCATCTTCTCCTCTATCCTTGTGAAAAATCTTTGGAAAAACCAGGCCTACATAACATGTGCCATACCAATGGACTGTGTCTTCTGACTTAGCCTCTTCTACTTCACAACTAGTTTTCTAACCCAAGGCTCTAAGCACCTACGTGGTTCTACCAGTTTTTGTCTTTTTCAGTATTTTATTGTCTTTCTCTCAGTCGTTTTCTTGTCTCATTCAGTTTGGCATTTCATCATTTTTCATTTTTCCTTCGTGATCAGTATACAGAATGTCCTGAACATCCGCTTCTTCTCCAATATCGGACAGGATAACTCTCAGGATTTCCGATTCTTCGTCTTCCTCAACCACTTCCGATACAACCACCTCTGGATTTCCTTGGCTATCCATCTCTTCTTTTACTCCAGGCAGGGCCACATACGTCCATTCTGGTGATTTATCCTTCTGGTTAGGTTTACTGGTTCTTTTGCTCTCTTTAATTTCAGTGGTTACTTCGTCTTTTGATTTCACCTGACTTGTCACTTCATTCACCTGTTCAGCTCTTGGTGAACTTACTCGTGTCAGTCGGTATCTCAACCTTTTTATTTTATTCGGTCAAACATCATCTTTTGCTACTCTTTTCAATCTACTTCCTTTATCATTCTTCTCAGTTCTCCAAGCTCTCTTTCTTAGAACTCGACCTTCAGGTATTTCATCTTCGCTTTCTTCTGACTCTGTTTCAACTTGCTTTTTACTCTCAACAGTTTCTTTTTACACAACTTCTTTAGTTTTCCCAACTTCTGTCCCTCCTCGAATCTCTGTCATGCAATCTTCCTGCTGACTACTTGTCCCTGTTTCTAACTGGATGTTGGAGTTCCCTACACCTCCTCGGGGGTCTTCCGCAATAATCTTTCCCTCTCTCTCTGTATCTGGCACCTGTCCATCTAAACGTGTTTTTTCAGGTGGAATTTCTCTCAATTTTTCATCTGGCACTTCCTTCTCATGAATCTCTTTTATTGTCTCTTCACTGTCTTTTTCTTTGGTTTTCTCTTGTTTTCCCTTTGAACACCTCGCTCCTTGTTCAGTCTCTGAGTCTGAACAGGTATCAGAAATCTGTAACCTTCTTCTCAGGGAAATACTTCTTGGAACATGTGTTAGACTTTGTTCTGCTTCCCCCCTTTCAGGGTTTTCTTTTGTTTTTGGCTCTTCTTCATCTGATTCAGTACTGGATTCTGATTAATCAAAATACTCCTTTTCTGGGCTGTCCACTGGATTTGGAATTCTCAATGTATGGCTTGCATGGATCCAATTTTTCAATTTAGCACACTTTACAGCTGTTGTTGTGGTCAAGATGACTTGTCTTGGTTTTCCCCACCTCGGGACCAAACAGTTTCTTCTTCTAAGGACTTTTATTCTCACCCAGTCCCCTGGGCTTAGATCATGAGCTGGCTTCTTTTCAAGGGTGGTGGCATCCGCTCCAACCTGATCAAACACAGAATGAACTGCGTCAGCCAGGCCTTTACAGTATTCCAACACCATGTCATCAGTTATAGTCATCAGCTTGTTGACTGGTATAAACACGTGCCACATGGCTCGTCCCATGATGATTTAATGAGGACTTAACCCTGTAGTTCTATCTGGAATTGATCTAATAGTCATGAGTACTAGAGGCAAGACATCAGGCCATTTCATACCTGTGGCTAAACACATTTTCCCTATCCTGTTTTTGATAGTACCATTCATTTGTTCCACCACACCAGAAGACTCTGGTCGGTAGGCACAATGTAGTTTTTGTTGTACATTCAATGCTTCACAAATCAGTTTTATGATCTCATTATGAAAATGTCCTCCTCAGTCTGATTCAATTGTCACTTGGAACCCAAATCTAGGGATGAATTCCCTCAAAAGTAATTTTGCCACTATCATCCCATCATTTCTTCTTGTTGGGAATGCTTCTACCCATCTAGAAAACAGACAGACCATAACCAATACATATCTCAGTCTGTTACAGGGAGGCATCTCAATGAAATCCACTTGCATTCTGGTAAAAGGCCCTCCTTCTTGACCTATCATTCCTAGACTCAGTACTGTCTTTCTTCCTGGATTGTATTGCTGACATATTTGGCATCTCTGACAAAGACTTTCTGCTACAAGTCTGAATTTTGCATTGTACCAAGTTTGTTTAAATGACCTGACCATAGCATCTCTCCCTATGTGTCCCTGTCCATGATACATCCGTGCCATGGCAGACATCATGCTATCAGGCATGACTGGTCTTCCATCTCGATAGACCCACACATGATCTTTCTCTCTGGGTGCACATCCTGCTTTTACCCACTGCTTCATTTCCTCTTCTCCTACCTCTTCCTGCAATTGTCCCACTTCTTCCCATGTTCCCACAATTTAGTAAACATCAAAGAGCATCTTTTTTTAGCCCAATTAATTGAATTCTGATTTCGTGCACAATATTGTGCCATGTCATTCGGGTATTTGTTACCAGTTGTGATATAATCACCACTTTGACTATGGGCGGCACACTTCACAACAGCCAATTGCCTAGGCAACTGTATCGCCTCATGCAATTTTCCAACCACTTCAGTATTCTTAATGGGAGTTCCACTCGATGTCAAAAAACCTCTCTGCAGCCATATTTGACCGAAGTCATGTACGACTCTGAATCCATACTGGCTGTCAGTCATCCCAGTCACTCTTACACTCTTTCCAATCTTACATGCTATAGTCAAAGCGACAAGTTCAGCTACTTGTGCTGATTTTACTCCTTTCAGATATGACGCTTCCATCACTGCTGCAACTGTACATACCGCATAGGCTGCACTTAACACTCCATCATCTGTTCTAAAAAAGAGACCCATCCACAAACAGAACAAAATCACTTTCTGGTAAGGGTACATCTTTTATGTCAGGTCGAGGTTTTGTACAGAAATCAAGTACATCCAGACAGTCATGATCTGCTTCATCTCTGACTTCCACTTTCTCAGCATCAGGCAGTAAGGTTGAAGGATTCACGTTCAAACATCTCACAAGACTTACATTCGTAGCACCTAGTATAACTTTCTCATACTTAGTCAGCCGACTATGTGTCATATACTGAGTGCGACTCCTTGTTAAAAGGATTGCCACATCATGAGGTACGAACACTTTCACAGGATATCCCATCACAATTCCCTCACTCTGTTCCAAACTTCGGCATGTAGCAGCTTTTGCTTTCAAACACCCAGGTAAGACTACAGCTACTGGGTCCAACATTGATGAAAAATATGCAATTGGTCTCCTCAGTTTTCCATGCTTCTGTATTAGCACAGAGTGCGCACATCCATGTCTCTCACTGCAATACAACTCAAACTCCTTTTCATAGTCAGGCATACCTAATGCAGGTGCTTCACACAAACCATCTCTCAATCTTTTGAACGCTGCCAATTCCTCTTTGTTCAAATCAATGGGATCTTTCACATCACTTCTTGTCAGTCTTACCAAAGGTTTTGCAATCAGCAAAACATTGCTAATCCATTGACGACAATATCCAACCATTCCCAGAAACATTCTCACCTCTCTTTGGGTCATGGGTGCACTCATTCTTTTTATGATCTTGATCCTGTGTATCGTTATTTTTCTCAGTCCTTTTTCAATGTGATGTCCTAAATATTGTACTTCTTTCTTGCAAAATTGCAATTTTGATGGTGACACTTTAAGTCCTCCATCTGCCAAATAATTCAGCAATGCTATTGTGTCAAGCTCACAAGCCTCACGGGTTTTCAACGCCACAAGAAGGTCGTCGATGTACTGGACTAATACTGAATTTTCGGGCAATTCTAGACTTTCCAAAAACTTCTTCAATAGCTGATTAAATATCGAGGGACTCTCTGTATACCCCTGTGGAATTCGGCACCAAGCCAAGATACGCTTGCCGAAACGAAATGCAAACATTTGCTGACTGTCATGGTGCAATGGGATGGAAAAGAAAGCATGGCATAGATCAATTACTGTATACCATTCTACGTCATGGGGAATCTGATATAAAATCACAGATGGATTTGGTACAATGGGACATGACACAACAATTTTGTTTATCTTTCTCAGATCTTGTACTATCCTGAATTTCCCACTAGGCTTTTTCAGTCCCATTATTGGTGAATTACATGGACTACTCATTATTTCTCTCAAAATACCTTGTTTTATCATTTTTTCAATCACAGGAGTAACTCCTTCAATTATTTCAGGTGTCAATTTATATTGGGGAACATTTGGATAACTTATTCCTTCTATTACTGTTATTTTTACTGGATCTACATTTCTCATTAATCCCACATCTTCTCCTGTGAAATCCCAAACTTCTGCCTTCACAGATCGTTTTAATTCTTTAGGTAATTCATCAGGGTTAAATACAGCATAGGTTTCAATGACCTTATTTTCCCTGTTTGTCATTGTCATTTTATACAGCACATCTTCATCCGGGGTTTCAAATGCTATCCCATTCGGGGTACAAAATATAGTGCAGTTCATTTTGCAACTACAAATAGCTACCTAATAGATTCACAGGACTGGTATCGCACACGACAAAGCGGTGCATTTCAGAAAATGTCCCTATGCTAACTTTCACTGGGTCTGTAAGGTAAGTTTTAATCTGCCTGTTGGAAACACCAACTACTTGGATCATTTCATCCGCGAGAGGAAGATTCTTAACATCAGCTGATCTGACTGTTGATCGAGTAGCACCAGTATCAACTAGGAAAGTAATGCTTTCATCATTAATCTTTCCATCTACAAATGGGCCTGACTGGTCTACTTCTAGAGTTGCGCCAAGAACGCACTCTTGTTCCTCCCTTCGGCACCGTCAATAACTTTCTTCTCAATCACTCTCATCGCTTTGCAGCCAATACTGCGAAGCAGCGCTAGCGCGCGGTGGTTTATTTACCTGTTCTTCGTTGTAGAATCCCGTTTCATTACTATACTTCTGGGAATTTTTTCTCTGTGGAAAAGGCAGTTTTGGCACCTGATTCTGTTGGGTAACAACCTGCTGCTGTTGCTGTGGTTGATCACTCACCTCATTCTTCACCTGTGGATTCAATGATGCATTTTCATCATTAGTACTTGGGGGAAATTTACACTTGGATTTCCAATGCCCTATCCTACCGCAATTATGACACGGAAATTTCTTCTTAGCTTCCTCTATATTTCCTTTACCTTTCCCAGGACAAAATGTTTGTCTTGATCCTGTCTTATTCGCTTGTTCTGCTAATCGAGCTTCCTGTCTCTCTGCTACCTTCACTTGTGCCCACAGAGCCTTCTCTTTCAATTTTCGCTGTTTTGCTTCAATCTCATCACTGAAATATTTAGCATGTCTCAGTACTTCGTCTAGTTTCTTATTTTGCCAGTCTATAGTATGCTGTTTTATCATCTCACTAATTTCTAGCCGAAGACCATATACAAACCTGTATACAAAGTGACTTAGATCCTTTTCACTCAGATTTTCATCTCCACTAAACTGCTTAAAGGCCAAAATTAGCCTCTCATAATATGCATTTACTGACTCTTTGCTTTCCTGATGTGTTCTGTCAATTTTTACCCAATCTGTCTCTTTAGGTGGAACCTTATTTTTCAGAAAGGCTATAACCTGTTCGTATTTCTTCATTACCTCTGGGTCTGGAGCCCCTGTTTTTGGATCCCTTGAGTAGTCTTGTGTTGGCCAATCTATCATGATTTTGCACTCTGTCCATAGATCTGCTGGTACTATTATGTCAAACAAGCTGTTTAGATCAATCCACAATACTTTGGACAATTTTACAAATATGTCCACCTGTCTATACCACTCTATGGGATTTTCACGTAGTCGAGGGAAGTCATTTGTGAATGACAAAATATCTTGCCTAGTCCATGGAACATGTACATATCCTCCTCCTGGAATTTCTCTCATAGGGCATTCTGTTACTACCTTCTCTTTTTCTCTAACAGGGAAAGCTGAAAAGGTTTTAACTGAAGCATCATCTAGTTTTTGATACCATCTACTTTCCCTTTTGTCCACATCTCCCCATGTTCTCAACAAAATAATTATTTCCTTAATCTGACTCATTCGTCCTGTGGTATTCATATTTTCAATCTATTTGATATGGTTTCTGTAGGGCTTTTACCTTTTCAATATATATTTATACTCATTTCATTTGCTACTTCTTCTAATCTTTCATGGAGACTTTTTGCTCTCCACGTTATGCTTTTACACAGGAATAACAACTCCTCATCCTGGTAGGTTTTTAATTTCTCCGTAGGGATAGTTCCTACAATTAACTCTTCCAGTACCATTCGTAGTTTGGCCACATCTATTGACTGAGATTCTTTGTCTTTCTTCTGCAAGCTTCTCAACCATTCACTTAATTCCTCTGTAGATGGTCCTACTGACTTCTCTACATTACCTTGTCCAGAATCCTTTTGTGTTTCTAATATTGACTCCACTGTTGTTATACGTCTTTCTGCACAATTCTGGCCTACAAACGGATTATTTGAAACATTTTGTTCAATCATACTTATTGTCTGTCTCCACGGATTGTCATTTTGACTCAGTTTTGTTGTTCACCCTGTTTATTGCTTTTATAAGGGACCGTTAAACAATGTTCGCCATCTTTTTGTTTATCGAAAATAGTCATTACTGGACCTATTGTTACTGGAACTGTTACAGCTTCCACATTTTTGGTTAATTCTCCTATTTTCTCTGTTAATTCTAAGGTTGTCTTTGCTAGTTCCGCTGAATTTTCACCATTTATTCTACCTCCGGACTTCTTTTCTACCTCTCTAATGGAACTGTTATTTCCCAGATCTTGAAACTCTGGTTCCGATTTTATGGTTAGTAAAGTTTCTTTCATTGGGGCACTTGGTGTTAATATTTCTGGTTCTAGCCGATATGGGGGTTGATTTTTATAGAACATGTTATCAAGAACATCGTCCTTTGATTCATTCACTCCATACCCTCTCGTTTCCACATTATGTCTCTTTTCTGCGCATTTTCTTCCTTCATTTTCTCCTGCAGTTCGTACGGGAAACGAACCCTCAGTCATACTCGCATTCCGCCATCTTCTCATTCGATCATCATGATTCTCATGTCTGTACGACCTACCAAACATGTATCTATACCTTCCGCCACTTCTCTGTCTTTCTCGGTCATGCATCTCATCTTCCCATTCTGTCAATGCTTCAAATTGTGTCGGTCTAGGTCTTGGTTCTAAATTCATCATTTTCTCTCTTAAATTTCTCAAAACTGCCAAATTAAATGAAGCATGTTCAGGAAAAGCCAAAACTCCGTCTTTCTCAGTATACTTGACCCAATTGTCCAACCAAATACAGGTGTGATATCCATATTTCGCAACCATAAAGGATGCAGGGGTTTTCGGTGGAGGAAATAATTGTCCTTCCCTAGTTACAATCGGTTTGTCCTTCCTAAACCACCTTTTAATTCTACCGAACCAGGATTTCTTCTCCATTTCTGGGGAGTCGTAATACATTTTTCCTGTCTTTTCGTGTCTCACTAGTTTCTCCTCTTAACCGTACCGCTTTCCAGTCCAATTGTAGCGCGACTCACACTAACACACCAATCCGGAACGCCTACTTCACTCTGTAATTCTCCAATCCTAGCACGGCATACACTAACACACCAATCAGGAGCGTTCTATGTTTCCGACTGACTGGCCAATCCCAGCGCGGTCGTTCTGACGTCGGCAGCCGCTGCTGCAGCTCCTACTCCTGTCTACCCCTCCTTTACAAAATTCACTCGGTAATTTTGGTTCAAATTTACAATTCTGTTAGTAACAACACAAAAACACCACCATTGTCAGCTTCGCTAACCAAGGAATAGCAATAGACCTTTCTCACGAGAATTCCGTCTTTCCTGAGAGCAGCGCTTACCTCTGCCCTACTACGGAATCGTTACTTCCATTGATAAAGTAGCACATCCCTCTACCTTACCTTTCTAACAAGCATTAGCTAACCGTTTCTCCAGATTTAATACACTTGGTTGGAGACCCAATGCTCCTGAGAAATAAAACTAGAGTTTCACAATTAACCCGAATGCCTTCACATTCAAGCACTTTCACACGAGAAAATGTAGTACATTCACACAGAATCCTGTCTTTCCCGAGAACAGCGAACAGTCTATCCTTATACAGAATTATGAAATACGTTGATAAAGTAGCACTTCCCTCTACTTTACCCTTCTAACAAGCTTAGGGAGCACCGATTACCTTTCTAGTGATAAGCGTTATCGGAATGCCATTTGGACTCCTAAGACCAAAAACTTCACAGGTGACCTTCGCTATCATACACTTCTTTCATACAGGAGATATCTCTAATGGTAACACGCGACAATGTCATCGGATTGAACCCAGACAATGCGTCGTGCAACTTCAATTGTTACACATTTTTCCCTGTTTACCTACAGGGCAACAACAATTCTGTCTTTCCCGAGAGCAGCGCTTACCTCTGCTCTACTATGGAACCGTTACAAACTTCCGACTTCCTACATCCCAGAAGCCATGCAAACAACATAGAACTCGACGCGACTCAACATAGTGTTAACACATAAACCAATATCAATAATCAATAAGCAATTTACAAGCTATAATCACCAAACCAGAACAATAACAACCATCATCCTGCTACCAGAAAAACTGATGCAGCATTGAATTTTTAAATCCTCCCTTCGTCACAGATCAAATATCACACTAGCTCATTCACTCAATATATTCATTGGTGGGGCCCATAACACCAAGACTCACACTTCATTGATCCGTTCTCACGGGAGAGATAAATTGTACAAACGCTGACATGAAAGGAATATCTTTCAAATAAAAGAACCTAATTTACCTGAACATACATTAAGTACTTTTATTAAACTCAAAACCTCGAGATATTCCCCTCATTTAGTCGAAAGATCAGTTAGTTGATTTTGGATATTTGGTGACTCAATTCTTTAATCTACATTTAATCTTATTCTAATTTCTCTAAATAAATCACCCGCCACATTTGTTTGTTAGAATAATAATTTCGTTTATCTAATCAATTTCAATAAGTCATAAACCAAATCATCGAACTTCATATTTACCTAATCTGGCTATTAGTCGTCCTCTAAGTCAATCAAGTCGTGGAAAAGTCTTTAATTCATCAAAGTCAGGCAGCAATTCAGTCTTTCAAAGATTCAGGATAACAGCTGTCCAGCAGTGTCACCGTCCTCTCCATCAGGATAACGTCAGGAAAATGAAAGTTCGCTCAAAAAGAAGGATTCTCAATTCGCTTTGTCTACCCACTTTTATAATGAAACTAACGTCAAAATGTAACAAAAATCAGTTTTAGAAAGTCCTGATTGGCTGGTTTGGGGTCATTCGGTAAAGTTCTCACATAGTCCGTTAGGTTAAGTCATCACACTTGCTGGTTCCGGTTTTAAAGACAGTCCTTTGTTTCGTGATTTTGGCGAAGCTCCCAGGGTGTCCTTGATGGGTACATCTTGCCTGAGGTCAGGTCGAGGCCACTGTTGCTGGCGGTGGCGCAGGCGCACTTCACCCAAAACCTCGTGAAATGGTAGCAGTCACATCGTGTGTCTCAGTCAGCCATCTTTTCTTAGGCCCAAATGGTCAACTCAAGTAACACAAACACAAAACGCAATTAAAACATTAAAATGGCTAATAAAATGTTAAACCCTCACTAATTCCCTTATGTGTAAGTAATTGTCTAGCATGATAGCAACATTAAAAGCATTTATATTCACCCAGTGATGTCATCTGGTGCAACTTACAATTACGTCACAAAAGCAACATATCATGCAATATTCTAATTTTCTACCATTAGTATGTGTACATATATTAGTATACAGTTAATTTAGCCATGCAAATGAAAATCACATGTGTAATTCTTTTGTTAATATAATTGGTGAGTTATCACTTCAAACAGATTAATAATATTACAATTAATAGATTATTCGGATTAATATAAACATGCAGAAATGGGGGGGTATACAAAATTGTGTACTACCCGCTCCAGCACTTGCTCTTATTCTTCCTCTGCAGGAAGCTCGATTTCCTGAACTGCCCCTACTTCAGGAGGAACAACTACTATTGTAGGTGGAGGTTGTGGCTGTTGTCCACTTATCTGAGATTCCTGCGTTGATTGGGTACTACTTTGCGATAACGATAAGTCATTTTCAACATCACTGCTCGTTGGCGTTGCTGTGATTAGACTGGCTACCTCTGTGACAGACATGGGCTTGGGCCTCGGTTGGTGGGGTGGTACTACTGATGCAGGGGTGCTGCTCCCTGTGTGCTCCCCGGACACCACTGCTGCAGGCTCAATTTTTTGTTTCCCCAAAAAGATCTTGGGCAGCACGCCAGTCTTGGTGAATGGCAGTTCCTTCTTCTCACTGGCAATTTTCTTGGTACTGGAGGACCTGGTACCATTCTTTGGGGCCATCTTCCACAGATGTCAGCAGCAGGCAATGGCACAAGTTGAAGAGATGTCTGGGGTCATACGTCACGTGCCGTCATGCCCAGCAGAACTTCTGTCTGGCAGTACAATGGGCAAAGAAGCAAGAAGAACATCAGTGAAATGTGGCATTTATTGTTGTGGTTTAATTACTACTAGTACAAACTAACAAATATAATATGTAACTTAGTGTGTGTTCACACTTGTTAGTGGTATTATTAATATTATTACATTTTATTAACTCAGTTATTAAAATAACATAACAACAGTGTAGCCATTTGTGAGACTTTGACAACAAGGGCTTTCATGGTGTACTGTGTACACTAAGGAAGGATAGGAAAGAAGAGGAATAAAAACAAAAATACAAATGTAATGGATGGAACCTGTTTGGCATTGTGCATCTCGTGGGATTTCGCTTTCAGGGAGCTGCAGCTGGCAATGGGGATAGAAGCAGTAAGCCAAGAGGAACAATATAAAGACATGCAGGCCTCTGGGCTGGCAAAAGCAGCACAATCTCTACCACCAAAAAATGGCCACCAGCCACATGGTCACTCACAACAAGCAGGAGGCTTGGAAAACAATGAGCTCAAGCAGGCCTATATAGCCAGACAAAGGAGGCACGCTAAACAACAATACAAAAACAAAAATCCACAGGGCTAAAAAAGGTTTGCAAGTTACACAACAACCACACCACACACCAAAGGCATTTATTTAACACACACGAAAGAAGTGAAACACCCCCCAAATTTTTTTGGGACAATTCAATCCAATGCCATTGATGGCCTAAATGTTGTTTAAATTTAACAGACTCCACAGAAACATTTGTTTTATGCACCCATGAGTAGCTCTGGGCCTATTGGTTGGAAAACCCATTGCCAGACTAGGCCACATAGTGAATCAATTGAAATCAATAATATTGCAAATGTATTAGAAAATGTAGTGAACTGTACTGCATTTTTTGCTAGGTAAAAGAAGAAAGAATTGCATGCAAATCAACTACAAGGCATGGGCACCACAAACAAGGTTTGCAGGCCTAATCCAGAAGCACAATGACTGCCTTCACAAAATGGCCACCAGCCACATGGCCAGGCTACCACAACAACAAGAACAAGAAAGGGAAGACAGACAATGCAGGCCTATGGCAAAAGCACAGTGACTGCCTTTACAAAATGGCCACCAGTGACATGGCCAGGCCACAACAACAAGAAAGGGAAGACAGACAATGCAGGCCTATGGCAAAAGCACGCTGGCTGCCTTCACAAAATGAATGCCAGCCACATGGCCAGGCCACAAGAAGAAGTAATCCAAGAGGAACAAAGGAAAGACATGCAAGCCTATGGCAAAAGCAGCACACTAACTACCAACACAAAATGGCCACCAGCCACATGGTCACTCACAACAAGCAGGAGGTCTGGAAAACAATGAACTCAAGCAGGCCATATGGCCAGATAAAGGTGGCATGCTAAACAACACAGCTTTTATGCAACAATGCAAAAACGAAAATCTACAGGGCTAAAAAAGGTTTGCAAGTTACACAACAACCACACCACCCACATCCAACAAAGGCATTTATTTAACACACATGAAAAAAGTGAAATACCCCCAAGAAAGCATTTTGCAATTCAATCCGATGCTATCCATGCCCTAAATGATGTTTAAATTCAACAGACACCACCAAAACAGTTGTTTCATGCACCCATGAGTAGCTCTGGGGCTACTGGCTGAAAGGTCTATATTATTGGCAGACTACTGGGCTAGTGAATTAAATAAATACTGCAAATTAATTAATTTCAAAAGTTGGAGAAAATGCAGTGAACTGCTCAAGATGTTTCCTTTCTAAAAGATGAAAAATTACTTACAAAGAAACAACTAGGCTTCTACTGAACTACAGGCCACCCTCCACAATAAATTTGTAAACAACGAAGATAATACAAAAAAAAATAGGGGCAATGCCCCAATTAAACAAACAACACCAATTTTCCAACTTACTTGTGAATTTTCAGTTTCCAAAGTCCTCAAATCCAATGATATATGATGCAGCAGCCACAAAGAGTGATCCTTCCAGCTCCAAATCCAAATGAAAAGTGAACAGGGGATGGACAAAGCACTGGGACGAGCCAGCTGGACAGGAACAGGAAGTTGGAGACTCTGGGGCACTTCCTTCCTCTTAAAAAAAGTTTAAAAAAAGATAAAGGACTCCTTGCACAAAAAAGTACAGCCAAATGTCAATCTGGAGACTTTTTTGATCTAAATCACCATTTCGGGAAAATTTTGATGCAGCTCGAGAGAGATTCTTCTCCAGATTGCAAATTCTGCATGTTTGGGATCGCGATCTTTGCAAAACTTCAGCCAGAAGTCTGATGGCGCACCCGAATTACGTGCTCGTGATCTCACACTCTTGCGGGAAATGTAGCTGGCTACCAATTCTCGTGGCGCTCCCGAACAGATAGGAAATCCCATAGGCGATCCCAGGCATCCTATTAAGTCACTCCCGCACGTGAGAAAATGCATTTTGAGAACCTGAACACAAAGAAACTCTGCTCAGCTGCAGAGCGCAGAGTTTTCGGTAACTCTGCATTATACGTGGAATGCCGAGTTGTCATAAATCAGCAAACTCCGTGAGCGGAGCTGATTTTATGCCCAGGGTTATACTACACTCTGTGACACAATACCTCAATGTACTCCACTCTATGCCTGACGCTATACTGTACTCTGTACTCTCTTCCACTCTATGCTCCTACACTCCACTGTTTAATACTCTACTTTTTTCTGCGACACTTTCTAACACTCAACAATACACCCCTCCACTGTACCGTACAAGAAGTCACTCCAATATAAGACAGTTTGCTTGACTCTATGTATGCCTTTTCACTCTACTGCATTCCACGCCACTCTTTATATACAACACACCACTCTACTCTATGACACTTTACTCCCATGTATGCTACACAACTCCACTCCACTCTATGACACTAAACCATACGACACTCTCCTCCACTCTATTGTCTACACTCCACTTAATGACACTCCACTCAATGACACAGGATTCTATGATTAAACACATTTTTATTTAATATTACAATAGAATGAAAAAAGGTTAAACATTAGTTATAGTTAGGAAAACATTATGTATTCTTTATATAGAAATCAAACTTAAACTACACAACTACACAAACATTAGAAATTCTAAAATTATAGTTAGACCCTATTATTATGTACCACTATTAGCTCAATATATCTCAATGTGTTCTTTCTATAGGTATCAAACTTAAACTACACAAACAATAGAAATTCTAAAGTTATACTTATAAATTAAATTTATAATTTATACGTCACCTTTAAATTATTAAGAGTTATGCACCTTCATACACAGTGTATTGGACACTGTAGCCACACTAGATTAACTATAACTCACCACTCTGCCATACACTGTCTTCTCACAAATTATAGGATTTGCTATGTCAAAAATGTTGTCGTGAATGCTATGTTCTCAGATAGGGTAAATGATGTAGTATGAAAAGGTATAAGCAGTTGCCAGTAGGTAGTTATAGTTAGGAATTAGTTTCCATAGGAAGAGCGTTTGTTCATTTTCAAATAACTTAGGCGTCGTTTGATGAATCCTCACAAATTTTTCAAAACTAGTATGACGCTCACTCCAGCTGCTGTCTTGAATATTTTGTAGTGATCGGTCAAACAGGAGCCTGGAAAAAGGGAGGGTCAAAAATGTTTTTAATTCCCATAGAGATTTTGGGCACAACTAAATCCCTAACGGCTAAACGGAAGCACGCTAAATTTGGCAGAAAGGTAACTGTTGGTACAGAAAGTGACCTTTTGGGCTCTGTCTACAATAATAACTTGCACTTCAACATCCATGGAATATACAGAAGAGCTGGTGTTCACTTTAAGGCCTAAGGCAAACTTTTCATTCATTCGTATAGGTAGTCATCACATACACACAATGAACACAATGGTTCTTCTAAGAGCCACCCTATGTCCCAAATAGTTGTTATTTTTAACGGTAAATCCTTTTTTAAATAAATTTGCTGAATCCGTGGATCCATCACTGATCCGCAAACCAAAAGTATCTCTTTGGGTGTAACTCTGGGTGTAAGAGTGTATGGGTTTTTGAATGGGTATAACATTGTCTGTACAATATTTGAATGAGAGTAACACTGTTTAAATGGCTTAGTGGTGGCTGAAAAATATTTATATAGGTCTGCTTTTAGATGTGAAAGTCTCTGTAAGGGTTTTTTGAATAAGTGTGTCAATGTCTGCATGAGTAAAACACTGGATGTGAGAGGGTCTGTATTAGTAAATGAGTGGGTGTGAAAGTCTCTGTATCAATGTAAGTGTGGATGTAAGTTTTTCTGTAAAGGTTTATGAAAGGGTGTAAAGTGTCTGCATAGGTGTAAGAGTGGGTATGACAAAGTCTCTATAGGAATGTGACTGGATGTGAAAGACTCTTTATGGATGTAAGTGTGCACATGACAGACTCTGTATGGATTTGTGAATGGGTGTAATAGTGTGTGTAAGATATACAAATGGTTGTGACAGTGTCTGTATGGGTATGTAAGTGGATGCAAAACTGTCTATATACATGTAGGTGCGGATGGGAGATTTACTTTATGGGTTGGTGAATGAGTGTAACAATGTCTACATAGCTGTAAGACTGGGTGTTAGAGGTTCTGTATGGGTATGTGACTGGGTGTGAAAGTCTCTGTATGAATATTGCTGTTCATGTGAGAGTCTCTGTATGGGTTTGTGAAAGGGTGTAACAGTGTCTATAAGATATGGGAACGGGTGTGACAGTGTATGTATGGGTATATGACTGGGTGTAAAAGTGTATATATAGGTGTAAGACTATGTGTGACAGACTCTCTATGTGTTTGTGAATGGCTGTAACATTTTCTGCATAGTTGTAAGAGTGGTTGTGAACAAGTCTGTATAGGTATGTGAGTAGGTGTGTAAGTCTCTGTATGGAAGTAAGTGTTGGGGTGTGAGTCTGTATGGGTTTGTGAATGGGTGTAACAATGTCAGCATGGGTGTAAGAATGGGTGTGAGAGTGTCTGTATTGGAATGTGGATGGGTGTGGAATTCTCTGTATGGGTGTAAGTGTACACAGGATAGTCTCTGTATGGTTTGTGGATCGGTGTAACAGTGTTTTTACAATATGTGAATAGGTGTGCTAGTGTTTGTACGGGCAACTGAATGGGTGTAAAACTAGATGTAACTCTGGATGTGAGAGTCTCTGTATAGGTTTGTAAATGCGTATGAGAGTTTCTGTATAGGTTTGTGAGTGGGTGTGACAGTGTCTCTATAGGTGTAAGAATGGATGTGAGAGTGTCTGTATGGGTGTGTCAGTATCTGTATGGGTATGCGGGTAGCTGTGAGAGGAAGAGAGAGTATAAATACATATATACATTTTTCCAGTCATGCTAAATCTACGGTTACCTCGTGGAGTTACTTGGGAGGCGCACTGAGCCCCGCTAAGGATCTGAAAATTTCGCGAATGGCCCCAAAAAGTTTTTTCTCATTTCTGACCACCAAGAAAGATACATGCTCAGCCCTTTTATAACATGTACAAGAGGGCCAGGAAACATCTCACCTGATTCCCTTTATTCAATTAGCAAAAACTATTTTCAGCCCAGGAACCGTTTCCCCAACAAACAAAATGTCGGGCGCAACTTTCTTTGAAAGTGTGGGCAGCCAATCAGGACTTTGCTGTGGCACATAAATCCATGAATCCCAAGTGGGTGGATCTGCAAAGGGTCCGCGTCCCTATATGTAAAAATTTGTTTCTGGTTAATATCTCTAAAACTACCAAACGGTTTTACACCAAATGAATGAAATGGTGATCTATGTTACCAAATCAACCTTTCTGCCAAATTCGGTGTAATTTCATCCAGCAGTTTGGACTGTAGGTTTGTTCAAAGGTCCTGTGAAAATTAACATGGGGAAAATGCGTTTTGGGACCCCCCTTTTTGTCAACCCCCACTTGACAGGTCACCCTGAAACTTTCTAGACACAAGCTGACAACTGGTGCCAAAGATATAGGCAACTAAAAAACAGCTTTTTAATAGAAATCAAGCCTAACAATAACTACCTATTGGCGAGATCATAAGTACTCTATATATATAACCTACTGTTGATAGCCAGAAGGTAGTTAGGACCAAACTTTCCATAAGAAAAGTGTTTTCTTGTTTTGCCAATAACATTGGCGCAGCTTGACGAATCTTCACAAAATTTTCCACAAACTTCCTTTTTTTGGTTCAGCTGCTTAGTTGAATGTTTTGGGGGTGATTTGGTGTAAATCCGTTCTGTAGTTTCAGAGATATTTAAGTTTGAAAAATATAGATAGCTGGGAGCCCTAAATCCTTCTGAAATCCTACTGAAATTTGATTGGCTGCAAAAATCTCAACTAGGAAGCGTTTGCTGTCATCTTTGGACTTGGCTTGAAGTTTGAGTCCCACCAAAAATGATAAAAAAATAAAAGGGGGCAGAGTAGGAATACCCTGAATACATAGGCCTCTGGGGGTGGGTCCCACAGGGACACTGCAGGACATACATAGCATTTAAAACAATTTTTGGGTGGAATCTGCAGAACGACCTGAAATATTGTTTTAAAAATTAAGCACGCTCAATATAGTCCCCAAGGTCCCAGGGGCATTGTTTTAATAAGGGAGGGGGCACACAAGCCCTCCTCCTAGGACTTAATATGACACAGAGGACCACTACATGAATGCGGGGAGCCCGTACGGCCTTCCCCTGACCTGAGAACTGCCACAGTTCCGGGGATTAATCTGAAAATATTGTGGGGGGGTGCTTGACCCACACAGGCCCGGAGGGTTGCCCAGGGGCATTGTTTTAATAAGGGAGGGGGCACACAAGCCCTCCTCCTAGGACTTAATATGACCACCACCTCCCTAGAGCAAATTACAAAAAAGGAGAGGGGCTGTGCAGCCCCCCTCCTGGAGCCAATAATGGCCCTAGGGACTGCCACCTCCCAGGGTCCACCTCTGCAATGTTCAAGGGTGCACACCCCCATGACATTGCTGTTTGCTATGGCTTGGCGGGAGCATTACCACTCCCGCCAAGCCATAGAAAACTCTGCTCTGCTTCTAGCAAGTGAAGGCATAAAAAATGCTCTCGCTTACTAGAAGTGGAACAGAATTGCTTTTGGACTGAGAGAACTGCATGTTCAGCAGCTACCTCTGTCCAAAAGCAATACCAGCTCCTGCGGGATGCGAGGAGCTGGCAGGGATAGCGGGGGCCTTCAGGCTCCCCACACGGTCTCCATTAGTGACAAGGAGGTACCCTGGGTGGAATCAGGGCACCCACAACAGAGTCCCCAGGGCTAAAATCAGCCTTGGAGGGAGGCTGCAAGGCCCCCTCCCATTATTATTATTTATTCAATTTAACAAAGAACACAGGCCCTGGGGGAAGGAGGGTCCCCAGTGTTGACCACGCACCCCCATAAAAAATAAGACTGGCAAGTTGCCGGAGGGAACACCCCATTTCTCCACCGCTCTGCAAACACACCTCTTGGCAAACTGCCATTGGGGAATTAGGCCCCCTTGGGTCCAAAAGGTCCTTGGGGGCCAACAAGCCCTCCTCTTACCTCCAGTATGTCCCACACAGTGGGATTGCTGAGAAGTCCTCAGAGGTCACGCTCACTTTCTCCAACACTCTGCAAATGTGCCTTCTGGTGCGCTGTTGGTTGGGGGATGAAATCATCTTGGATGATGAGGTACATGAGGGCCAACATATAGATATGTATATATATAATTCTTTTTGCATTAAAAAAGCAAAGGTTAAAGTAAAAAAATAGCTATGTGAAATGTTCAGTAACAACGTACGTTAAACTTTAAAAACCACAGAAATTCTCTAGTTAAAGTAATCTCAAGTAATTATAAATCATACCCTAAGGTAACTATAACTTGTGTCCTTGCCATGCACAGCTAATTATCCCACATATTACATCACTCATGACATCTTCTAATGCATCATTGACAATATCAATGCAAGATTTGCAATGAAAATATTGATGAGAAAACTGTTCATGGAAGGGCAAGAGTTAAAGTTATGATAGAACTGAGTGCGTGCACAATGAGAACTGCCTCTCATGATCTGCATGTGAAATGTGTCACTGGTGTAATTTCTGTTTATGTAAAAAAAAACAGATGTGCATGTTGCATAATTACACTTGATTTTTATGGAATTTCACGTAAATTACGGGAAAGGAAATGATGCATGTTTTGCACACCCCTAAAAGACCATGCTGAAGTAAAAGCATTACGATAACATGGTGCCTCTTGGTATTTCTGGCTCCGGTGCATTCCTACGTCTTTGTGAGTAAGAGCGCGTACATAGCTGTAGAAGGTCAATCAGCCTCACCTAGTCTTGTAAAGGACATACTCATCTTTGTCATTAGGCACCTCTATAGATAAACTTAAAGAAGCAGGAGCATTTGTGGTATAAGTGACAGCACCATAAGCGACCTCCCAAGTCGCTGTGCTTTGGACATTACTATCATGGAGCAGCATTCTAAAGCATGTCTTTCAAATTAACTTGTAAACAAGCAAACATTCTCTTTGATGGCTATTGGGACATTTCGACCTTTCAGTCGGTGCTCTTTTGGTGCAAATTGTATTTGAGACAGATTTAGCACTTGCTTGCATAAGGAGACGGGTAGCAACTGTATTCACTCATCGTTTGCAGTTGGTAATTGCCTGTTGTACTGTGCACTAGTTATAATAACACATATAAAATGTCAGCGGTTTAGACAACAGCCAGGCAGAAGTTTCCTTGTTGTTTGCAACGCTGCCGGCACAATAGAATCTACTAGTTAGCCATTTTCGGTGTACATAGCAGATACAATTCACTATTTAGCTGGTGGGTGGTTAAATAACCACCACCAACTAACGTACATCGCATAATTTCTCCATTCTATAGATCAATTCTTACTGGCAGAGTGTAGCTTTCATTTGTGCTGTCAATCTCAGCCAGAAGCCCTCTAGTTATCCTACAGTGAGCACCACTCTACTTGCCCGGTGGCCAGAAGAGCAGGCCGCAGCTGAGGCTGCCATCTCTTTTCATGGATCAGTGCTACTGGAGAGCAGTGTAGCCTGCACCTCCCCGAGAGACTGCAAGCGGATCAGACATTTTGTAATAGCATGTGAACATTCTCGCTTTGTCCATGCGCCTGGCTGTGGTAAGCAAAGCCTGTAAGTGAGCAGTGAGCTGTCACCAGTGTCAGGTGGCTGGTGCAGCCATGGCTTCCGCAAAGCTGATGAGTTTGGGAAAACTGGCCAGTAATAGAAGCTCCAGGGCACGGCTTCCCTGACAGCATTTTTATCTCATAAATCACAGCTGTCTCGCAACGACACCGGGTATGGTTATTTTCATTTTTGCTCAGTGCTGCCTTTCTGGCTCCTACAGAAGAAAAGTATAGTTTAGTAAGCAAGACGGAAAATGATGTGAATTTAGTACTGAATAACAAAGAGGTGACTCCTTCCCTGGGAGTGTCGAGATTTGTATCACAGATGTGTGTGAATGATCTGAAGCACACAACGAAGGCCTCGCATTTATTTAATCAGACTGATACTTTAGTTGCATTATGTCACAGACTCAGATGAGAAACTCTTCTAGTAATATCCAGTGAAAACTGTAAAATAGGGACTGTACCTATGTGTCAGATCCCAACAGCTGCACAGGACCCATGCGGCACGGATTTAAGCCGGAGAGTAAGGAGAAGGGTGACGCACACACCGCTTTGTTTCACTTAGCTAACTTTTGCAAAGAGTAAAGATGGTTAAAGTATTGGCAGTTATAATCTTTAATAGAGCACAGGCAACCTGAATGCATAATGGCCAGCACGAGTGTCATGACGTGGTCTATCTCAGCGCAGATAAGTCTACCACGAGGAGCTAACAGAGCGCACCCTCTGCTGGGGTACTTTCGTCATAGAACAGAAAGCTTGAATATTATACTTCTCACCCAGGACCTTCTCAAGCCCAGGCAGTAAAGCAAACAAAGCAAAACGGTTAGAAAATATAAAACTTTTATATAGGTGCAAGTTACTATGAACCTGAACTTTTTTTGGTCCGTTGTTTTAGCTTGTGTTTGATATTATATATTGCCTTCTCTTGTGGATCCTGGGGGCATGCACTCCTCTCACTACTATGTTGGACTGCCTCTCCCTCCAGCTCCCTTGTTTTGTCTGTCTCTTGCACAGACAGGCATTAGTCTACAGGGAAATCATGCCAATATTGTAGCCAGTTTGCCATATGAGCCATCCTGCAGAGAAGAAAATGGGTCCACTGTTTGAATTATGAATCAGGGTTCAGTGGGCCCTTCTAGTCCCGGGCCCCTGTGACACTGCACCTGCTGCACCAATAGAAGGTATGCTCCTGGACCACGCTTTCTTTATTATTTTATTTTCCCTTATTCTGGTGCTAGAAAAGGACAGGAAAGGTTACGGCTCAAAACCACCACTAGTTTGCAAGGAAACATTGTGGGCCTGATTCACAAAAGTAAACTTGCATTGTTGTGTAAGTTTACTTATTTTTTGGTATTCGCAAATTGTGGGGCAGATTTACAAGCCCCTGCGCCTCCATGCGCTGCCATTGAGTTTCTTTTTTCGATGCAACGGCGGCGCACACAATGCGGCCAATTTACTACATGACGCTTCTAGGGAGATGCATCATGTTTTAAAGCCCTGCGTCACATTATACCTACTTGTTTAGTCCTGGCCTATCTTTCTATGTGTGAAGTCTCCATAGTGGGAAATCTACCTAGATTGAACATTGATCCTCAACCAGGCTCCCATACGAGGAAAGGAAGCAGCAATCTCACAACTGAAAGGTGTACCTTCCTGGCCTATTGTATGACTTTGAAGTCTCCGCATGTAAAAAAAATAGGCCTGCTGTCTTTCTATGTGTGGAGTCTCCACAGTGGGAAATCTACCTAGATTGAACATTGATCCTCAACCAGGCTCCCATACGAGGAAAGAAAGCAGCAATCTCACAACTGAAAGGTGCACCCTCATGGCCTATTTTATGACTTTGAAGTCTCCACATATAAAAAATATAGGCCTGTCCTATCTTTTTATGTACGAAGTCTCCAGTCATAAAAGCAGTATTAGAAAAATGTAAATGGCGGGTAGTGAGTACCAAAAAAATAATGAATTACACAAAAGTGTAAGTTTACATTTGTGAATCAGGCATTTATTATTTGCCACCTGGAATGTGTGTTGCACTATTTGTTTACAGTCCTCAGTATGGAAAACCCATTGAAAACAAGGACCAGAAATATATTGCTGATCTGTGAGAAAGGCTGGTAGAGTTTCTTTGCAAGCATTAACCAACGGTCTGCTGTAGGATTTAATCAGTAACAAAGCCAATGGCTGAATTTAAAGGGACAGATTTCTTAAGTACATTGGTGAGCACATGATCTCAAGCAGATGTTTTGTACTGGAAGGGTAATCTTCAAATAGAACATAGTATGAGGCTGATTTAGAGATTGGCAGAGAAGGTACTCCATCATAGTAGTAACCGAGTACCTACTATGACAAATTGAAGATCCACCTGCCTGCTTTACAGTCAGGTAGACATTAAGTATGTCAGCAGAGGAGAGTGCTCCATCTCCATCACTGACATACTCCTCTGATGGCCCTACACTATAAGGGCAAATTGAGGTTTGATCATTTGATACCCAGTCTGATTTAATGTAGGCCGTCGAATGGCCAGTTTATGTTTATGTTTATGGATTTGTAGAGCGCATGGCTGCCCAAAGGTTTCCCAGTGCTAGGAGAAAGATGGCAGTCCGGGTGCAAGGATGTTAAGGGAAGACCCAAGTTTATGTCGTGATCCTACACGCAAAAACGGCAAGGCAGGGATACATCCATCCTAGGCTCCTTCCCTGTATGCATGGGCAGTGGTATGAAAGGTGTGGTAGCCCGCAGCACTACGTTACCCAGAATGCAGCTGGGCATCACAGAGTAAACGGAACCTTCCTCAGAAACACTCCTGCTATTTAAGCATTTCCGGTTCAAGGAGAAGGCGCTTGACAATCTCGTCCGGTGTTTCAAGAAGAGCGGATGCTTTCCTTCCCACTGCACGGATTCAGTAGCCGATATCGGATTGCCCGCCGAGGACTTCAAAACAGTTGATACCTTCGCGGCTTGCCGTATATTTTTGACCGTCACTCGCTGAGCCACACTGGGATATTGCCGTGGACATCAAAGAACCAGAAACCCTCGCATGTGGTGTTATTCCCTGCCCGACGGCGTTTTCATGTCTCCCTGCTGGGCGGCGTGCAGGTACCGTGTCTGTTCTGAATTAGACAGAAGTGCCGGAGCACTCCTCTCAAGTAATTTTTGCATACTATATTTAGATTTTCCCGAATGTGTTGAGTGCACTACTCACATGCTGCGCATCGTATGAGCAGACCCCCGGTGGTTTCCTGAACCGGATGGTTCTGCAACTTCTTCACGCTCTGCTGGTAGAACAGCTAAAAAACCTTTTGTACTTGTACTTTCCCTCTTACCTGCTGTGAGTTAACAGTGGTAGGAGTGACTGGTTCCTGCCATGACTCTGGTCCTTTTGGGATAGTTAACCATTGTAGTCCAATCGTGACTTTGGAGGAAGAACGTGGTCTGTTTCATGAAAGTTATGTTACTGACTACCGGTAATTTATGAATACTAGAAAGAGAGCATATTGACTGAGACTGCGTGTGATGTGCCATTTGCCTTGTACAATTCATGTTTGTCTTCTTTTGTTTTCCATGCAGAACATCTGTGTACACCCATAGACCAGACCTAGGAAGCAAGGATTCCCGGCAGGATTTTATTATTTTGTCCCATTCCCTTTTCCCCGGGGTGCTATCTTCCATAGCTGGGTTTGAACATACTGTGGGAAGTAGTGCTCAGGCGAGGAGGGAGGCTTCTCTGTACGACATCGTCCCCGTTGGCTACTAGGCAGAGGTTAGTGGCGAAGTTACTCCTTCTTGCGCTGCTGACATCCTGCAGTTTAGGTCTCTTCCTGAATGCCAATTTGTCAGTCAACAGATGATGCTGACTGTTTACATGACTGCCACATCATGGAAGAAAGCTCCCCTGGTCTAGGGATCATTTTTTCCCCCAAAAACAAAATCTGACTTTGGGATTTTGTTTTTGACAAACCAAAACTTGATAAACATTTGAAGGTCCAACGTCTTGTTTAACAAAGCCATCCATCAAACCTTTAACACATAAACTTAAGAGATACTGGGTGGGATCCATTTGTACTTCTCCTGCCTTGCAAAATAAAAATGGTGGTATAATTTTATGTGATATAAATCTTGATGTGATAGCTATTTCCAAAGAAGTTAGGTGGGCTGTTGTTGATTTGATTGTTAACAAAGATCCATTTCCAATTTTCAATGGTTATGATGATCCTGCAACAATCAATAACTCCTTCTGGAATCACCAAATATTTGTTAAATATGGTGATTACATCATATTGGTAGGGGACTGCAACCAAGAAAATCATATTAGATAAGAACTCAATAAATATGTTCTAAGTAAGATGGATAAACAATTTCATTCTGCTGTGCCCCAAAGGGGTCTAACTGATCACCTGGAGATTATTCAAGCCTACATTGAGAGAATAATTTTTTTTTCGTCTGGCACTCAATTCTCAGTCCCATTTTGAATATGTATTTATTTCTAAATGTTTAACTCAATTAACATTAAATGCAGACATTGGTGCCATTCTCATCTCTGACCATGCCCCAGTGATCACTCATTTTGATCTAATTTCTTTTCCTACTGCTCCAAAGCAATGGCAATTTATCGAAACCTTATTATTAGCTCCTATTTTCTCTTCGAAATGAATGCTTTTGCAGAACAATATTTTCACATTTATTTGCACTTGATACTGCCACTCCTATTGTATGGGATACATTCAAAGCCCTTACATGGGGATTTAGCACAAATTTTGTATCCATTAGAAAAAAGAAAATTTCTCTTCAGTTAAAAGAGATTTTAGATAATATTAAAAATCATGAATATACATACTCCCATTCGAAATCTACAAAGGCATTCAATGATTTAATTCAAGCTAAATTGAATTACAAAACAGTCTCAACTGTTATGGGGGTCAGAATAAATTTGGAAAAGTATCGCTAACTATCTAAAGGTAAAAAAAGAGACAAAGACAAAAAGAATTGATAACTACCTTTGTAATCGTTATTACTCCTCCTAAAACAGATGCAGTCAACTTTAATTCTTTGGAAACTTCAATTTTGTTTGAAGAAATTAATATGCAGTAAATCGTCTAAAAAGAAAAAGAAAAAGATCTCGCCCTGATGGATTTATAGTGGAATTGTATTTCCATTTTTCAAATATTGTACTCCCTACATTAATGAATGTATTTAATCAGTTTACTACTTCCAAATCTGCTCATGGGTCTTTTCAGAATGCCATGATTTGCTTCATCCCCAAGGATAATAGAGATTTAAACTTTTGGAAAAATTACAGACCCATTTCACTTGTAAATGAGGACTATAAAATGTTTGCAAGAATTACGGCTAGATCCTCTTTTGCCTAGCATTTTTGGTAGAGAGAAATCTGGATTTATCAAGGGCTGGGTCTCTCCAGACAACACTAAAGTGTTATTCTCAGTGAAGCCAAAAATCTCTCATATTCCTTGGCAGCAATCACTTGGGTGCTGAAAAAGTTTTTGATAGGATTGGTTGTCAATTTATTTTTAAAACATTGCAAGGGATTGGTTTTGGCTCTAAGATGTTAAATCTCAATTCTATCCTTTATACTTCCTATAAAGTTGCTATTTTTGCAAATGGCTACTAGTCTGACTATTTTTCTTTGTATCACGGGTTTGACAAGGCTGTCTTCTTCTCCATTGTCTCTTTATTACTGCACTAGAACCTTTTTTTGTTTAAAATAAGACAGAATGACAATATTCCTTTATTTAAATATGGTGATAACCAAATAAAATTAAAGAAATATGCAGATAATAACCTTTTCTATATGTCCAATCCAGATGTCTCCTTACCTTCCTTTCTTTCTAAAGTAAAACATTTTTCTGACTTATCTGGCTACAATATTCTGACAGATTAATCAATGGTTCTTGTCCCTCAATAAATTCTGTACTAAATGATCTTTTGACTAATCAGATTTATCTTGAAATGTTTTCAAAATGCAAAATGTTGAGATACTGGTTCACTAATTCAGCTCAACTGAAAACTGTCTAAAGTTGAACACTGACAAGCCTGAAATTATGATCTTCGGGATGATAACTTCACCCTGGGTCTCTGCCTGGTAACCAACAGAAGTAGGACCGACATACACCCAAACCACCTATGCCAAGAACCTGGAGATCAATAGCAAACCAGTAAATGCTGCCACTGTCTAATTTTTCCATACCCTGAAGATGCTGAGGAAGATTTCAAATGGCTCCCAATCAGCACCCAAAAATCTGTCCGACATGCTCTGGACACCAGCATGCTGGATTATGGGAACACCTTCTATGCCAAATTTAAAAAGAATTACCACAAGGCTACAGACCATGCAGAGCTCGTGACTGAAATCACTCTCATGCTCCCACGCCACGCGTATGTTACAGTACAATTGAAGGTGCTCCACTGCCTCACCCTACAAAAATGAGCACAATTCAAATTCCTCACCTACACTCTCAAGGCACATCACAACACTGGTCCAGCATACATCAACAATCACATCTGCTTTCATATACCTTCTAGATACCTCGGCTCATCTGGAGTCCTACTCGCACACATCCTACACATATGAAAAAACAGATTCATTGTTTGATTCTTCTCACACTTAAGCTCCTTAGTGTGGAACAACCTACTGCTACACATAACAGCATCCGCCCCACTTCTTGAATTCTGCAAGAAGCAGAAAACATTGCTTTCGGTTAGTCCCACTAGGCCCTAGGTTTGGCTAGGCTCACACCTGCTCAGCACCAGGGCATCCTTCAGGTGATAAAGCACTTTAGAAATCTGCATTACATGCCATAACGTAACGTAACATAACATCACATAACATAGAATAAAATAACATAACATAACATACCATAACTAACATAAAATAACTCTTATTAAAGAACACCATTACAGGAATTGTGTTGGAGAGTTAACTTTCACATATTCCTTAAGCATTTCAAATCCAAGGTACTACACATTGGGGTATCTGCCACCACGGTAGAAAAAAAAAAAAAAAAAAACTTCTACCAGAGACTTGGGCAGAGAGGATGAGATGCATACCAGAAATTAGCTTTGAGTGCAGGAAGCCATGGGTTATTTTTGTTACTGCATGCAGTTTTAATCTTAATAGTCACTTATGGCTGACTCAAGTGCTTTGTCCAGGCAAGTGCTGCAAAACGGGATTCTGAAGTTTCATTTTTTGAGGTAATAATTCCAGCTTCGTAATAAGTCCTAGCAGATCTACTTCTGTGATCAGTACCAGAAATTGTCCCCCAAACATTATGATCCTCTCAACAGATGCTTAATTCTTTTGATAAGGAAGCACTTTGGAGGAGCACGCTGATCAGAAAAAGAGGGTTTCTCTGAAATTAGCACAGTGATCACAATGAAAGGAACTGTTAGGGCAGGAACCTAATTCAAGTCTAGCACTTCATGTGTGTTCAAGAGTTGCAAAAACCTCACTGAAATTATTTGCAGTTCACAAAGGAGGAGAAAAGAGGTCCCTAACAGATCATTTGTGGAGGGCTTTACTCAGCAAGTTATTGTCTCCTCCTTTCTCTAGCATTAGCCACATATAGAATTTAATAGGCAAACCATTAGGGCATTTCAGCAACCCAGGGGATTGGTAGTAATTATTTAAACATGTGCAAGATATCCCCTAAAGGGATTTATTCTAGCATAAGTTAAGATGAAATACAAAATTAATTTTATGTGAAAGCAAATCAGTTAGTAAAAATGTATCCGAACATAACAGTTAACATTGAAAGATGTATACTGCATCTAGCAGAAGAAAAAGCCTTTAATATGCTCAGTATGTCATCATTGAGCTAAAACCCTCAAAAGGACAAAAGTTTAGCAAGATCTCTGGGACATCCGGACAAATCCAAGAAGGATGCAGCCCTCATAAAGGAAATGATTCATTTTCAGTTACTGTGTGACACAAAAACACAATTCCAGATCCATAAAACCCACCGGTTTATACTATGCAAACTATGCCAATGTCCTGATAGTGTGCCACAAATATGCCTTCCCTCCCGCCTCAATTGCTTCTACATCCCAAACATTCACTACCTGTCTTCTCATCAAAATGTTACTATAATTAGGATAAAAAAGGTCTGGTTTTTCAGTGGATCTGCTACACATTAAAATATAAAAGCAAATACTATTCTACCTTATTCCTCTTAACCTAATGTTCACTTGTATTACTTCAACCCGGCAATCACACATAGTCATCTTATAGAATAGTCTGCCAGTCACACAACAGATCTTCACGCACATAGCAGCTTATACCCAACCAAGGACTCAGAAGTCACAAAATGCCCACAATCTCTGACAAGAATTCAAGAGAGAATGGCATATGGAACTCTTTAAAGAAGGGAACCCTGAGATTGTCCTGAATTTCAGAGTCAACTCTACCTCACAGCGGCAAAACCACGTTGAGTGGCTAGAGCACAAAAACAACAGCCACAGCGAACAACTTAAAGTCATCTTCTCGTACCTGAAAAGTCCCTCATCAGATATACAAAATTTCAAAATGAGGATACAGAACCTGTTAGTCCTCACTCATAAAAGCCACTTCCCCACACATCCACGACCCATCACTCAACCACGGGCATCCAGTCTTGCACTGAATGATAACAATAGACCCAAAAGAACACAAAACAAGTTATCCATTCCAGATATTGAATCCTTGCTGAAAGAATACCAGGTAACATCTCAGGCAATCCCACAGAGCCACACTTAATTGTCCTATAGCATACCAGTAATGGTGAACAACAACCAATGAAGAACACCCTGGAAAGCTCAGAACACTAACCTATTTGATGATGTTACTCTTGGAGTCCCTTGAGTATCCATCATCTCCCCAAACTCTTCAAACTTTATAGGGAATCGCTGACAATTTCACAAGCAAGCAAACCTTGAGTACCACGTTTATGCAGATGACACCCAGCTCTACCTAAAGATTTCCTCCCCAGACAATATCATCTGACTCAAGAACACCCTAATAAAAACTCAAACCTGACTCTCAAGTCATCATCTCAAATTCAACTCCACAATGACAGAATTCCTCTCATCTCCTGATCCTATGGCTCCCTCCCCATTCGGAATAGATCATCCACCTAAACGCCCTCAGTTGCACATCAGTCATCATCAATTCAATGAACTCCCTTGGGATAACCCTGGACAAGAACCTTAAAATTCAAGCAAACTTCTGAGGAGTTACACACATCACTTGTTTCCAACACAGCCTCCTCAAGAAAGGGAAACCGTTTATCTAGCCACTAGATTTCAAGACCGCAGTGCAATCATTAGTTGTATCCAGAATGGACTATAGCAGTTCAACCTTAACAGGCATCCCAAAATCACAAATGGCACCACTTAGGGCAAACCTCAATGCCACAGCACATGACAGAAAAGAGATGGTTAGACCTCATCTCACCATCCCTTTTGTCTTTCAACTGGCTCCCTTTTGAAACCAGGATCCAGATGAAAATAGCATGTAAGATGCATAAAGCCTTTCATGATGAAGAACCCAGGTACCTGGAACAAACATGTATGATATCAGTATGCAGTCACTCCCTAGGGAGCTCTGGCTCTCTCCTGTTGGAACCACCAAGATTCTGAAAAAAAGGAAAAAATATGCCTGCACTTTCACCGGATCTGAAACAATGATTTGGAACTCTCTCCTAGCAGATATCAGGTCTAATCTAGCAGAGATTTCACTTAATAAATTTCTGACAAAAAGAAACAATTATGACAACACTTTACGCAAATGATGACGATTGTGTGATCAATTCCACATAATTGAAGATGACATGTGAACTTGATTTAGATACTGCATTGTAAAAGCATGCAGATGGTAAAATAGCTTATGTTATATTTTGTGTTCAACTTCAATAGATGTGAATTATTACCAATTATTAATGATTTTTGTCTTATATTTTGATAATGTGATATTAATGAATACAAAGAAAGTTTATGCGTAACAGTTTATTTGACATTTGAGAAAATACAAATTTATTATTCCAGGATGTAACGTGTGCACCGAAAATGACAAAGAAAAGTAGGTGTTATATGCGGTTTAGTTATAGTTGTTTTATAAAATTTTCCTCTAACGTACATTTCTTGTATGTGTGCCTTGAATAGCATTTATGCAAAGAGATTTATGTGTACTTTTCCTATATGTGCACCATTGACACTTACTAAATTTTATGAGTACTCTATACTTACATTAATTTTTTATGATTTGATTTGAGATGTCTATTAACGTATTCACTTGTGAAATGAATAATGTCAGGTGTTATTAATGCTAGAATTATAATTCATCACAATGTATCATACATTAGCTGTATATTATGTGGGCCGCAATCTTGCTCTCTCTTCCAAATGTAAACATATGTACTGCATAGTCTGAAGTCTGTGCGAACATTCAGCAAAGTTGCCACTTCTATTCTAACTCTCAAATGTTTCTTATGACATCCTCATTTCAGCTCAGATGCAGTTGCTACAAAAATCTGTTACATACTAGAACACATGCTTGAGAAGGGAATATCGACAAGTCACGGTGTTTTTTCACTTCCTCTTTGAAATATCTCACTCTTCATACAACTAAGCGTACAATGGTTTAAGGAAGCTACGTAACTTGAATTACTTAATTCTTCCGGATTACATTCTTTTTACCAACTACATCATCCTCATCCCATTGAAATGACCAATAGGACAGAGTGGTCTGACATTTCTGGTGATGCCAAGGGGTGTTACCCCTGAAACGTATGGAGTGTAATTGCTCTGATTTTGGGGATCAAGGTGCAGCACATCCCATCCTTGGATTGGAGAAGATTTGATTTTGAACATCCAAGTATTTCAGCTACTTAGGACGTGTCGCTGCAGCTTGCCACTGAACGGTGCATGAGGCTTCATTGACTTTCTTAACAACACATATGCTGTATGAGTCTGAATTTCCCTCTACTCAGGAAGATTTCAGTTGTCATCCTTAAATCTCTGAGAACTAATTAAATCTATTACTAATTTAATACTAGGTTTTATACTATTTTAATTTTTTTTAATCTCTGAATGACTAAACATTTAAACTAAATTCTGCTGATTCTGACTCATCATTTCCTGTGGGTAAATCATTTGATTTATATCCTTTTAGCTGGTCCTTTGAATTTACCTAAATTGTGTAAAATAACCTTTGATTATAGCAATTATCTTATTATTGGTCCTCATTGGATAATTGCTCATCCTCCAAATATCCAGTCCCTTAAAGAAAACAAAAAGATCCATTGAAGGACCAATAAAGTGTGAAAGGTAGTCAGAGATTGGATGAGTAAATCCGAAAGAAAATAAGATACATTAAGGAGTTATATTTGGGCCCAGTACAAACGCTGCAACACTATCAACCCGCATCATAAAAAAAGATATAAAAAGGATCCTAATAAATAGACTCTTTATGTATGTATCTAGCTCTTATTGACCACTATACTGTAGGACCTCCGAGGTTTCTCCTACCAAGACACAGATAATACCTGTCTCATTTCATCCAGATACTTGTGATGCTTCAGCAGATGTTTGTCTTTAAATCTCATGTTATGGGGTACTGCCTCTTGATATATGTGTTTATGTAGCTGTCAGTTGTTGATTAGAAATATGGGTCAAGTAACAGCTATGGACTAGCTATATACTGAGCTCTGATACCTGAAGGTCAAATTCGCGCTCAAACAGGAACAGTTAAAATTAGAAGGACCCTCTTCCACATTCTTAATTTCAGGTTAAGGCAACTAATTTATCAGTGTTTGGTGCCATGTTATCTTGGTTTCATAGCTCTATAGCGTTCATATGTTGATGTGTACCAGTTGTGTATTACTTTTTCCAGCTGGGATTCAAATCTCTAATGTGAAAGTCGCACAGATATTTCAGTAGAAGGCACATTACCCCACTGAATTATATTCAGAGTTTCTATTGGTCAAACTCCATGAGAAACTGAAGTTAGGAGAGGAAATTCATGTTATATAATATAACAGTTCTAAAAAAACCTGAACCATTGAATAAACCTAAGGAATGGGCTTATTTGTGGCTGTTCATCTTGTTCCAAATCTCAGTCCGCACAGACTATGTGAAATGTCTTTAATGCCCCCTCTTTTCTTCTATTCTGTGTAGAGTTAGCCTTGTGCCACTGATGTAACCAAAGGGTGAACTTTCATGTATAAGGGAGTATAATTTACTTCCTATAATTTATTTATTTACATCGGACATATTTTATGTCTGCGTATGTGTGCACACAGTGCTGTTTGTTCGATCCTGCATGCATATTTCGTGTGTCTGTTTCTTTATTTGTGTCTAGAGTGACTTTAAACATAAATACAGACGCACTGGCTTTGTCCATGCTAGTGTTATGTCTATATTGATGTACAAACTCATTACCTGTACTTTTCTGTGTGGAGTGGACAATGCATATCTCTAAATAAGATTATCGTTTCTTTCTTTTCACACTACACACTACCTTCACATTTCTAAATATGGTCAAAATAAACGATGAAACATTATTGCTTTTGTTTGCTTTTTTAATTTAAGCGTTGTACCTCCACCATCTGTAACAGTTGTCATGTCATGTATCCACGGAAAAATAGAAACTGAATTTCCGACTTAATCGTGAAGGGCAAAACTTCAAGAATTGTGCATGTGATCCTAGACACGACTGCTAAATTGTACCACATGGCTGTAGGAATTACTGCCCTGGCAGTGCCCGTCTTGAAAATCTTCACACAGTTTAATCAGTTTTGTCTTCATTTTGTGTTTTTGATGTGTTCCTTCATTTCTCACATCTACATAGGAATTTTCTCGATTTGGCACTCATTACACATTGTGAGAAAGTGGAAAACAAATAGAAATGAGCAAGCAGGTACAAACCTGAATCGAGTGAATGTACACGGAAGTGAAGTAGCTTGATAAGAACACTGCTAAATGTAGGACTCGTGTATGTCATTTACATTAAAAACAAAAAGCGTCACTTCACATATTCGTGTTTGAAATGCAGCGAAGTGACTAATATGCTACAGTAAGGCTCCCTGCAATGAAAGAATGTTTGTGATATCGTGCCCTGATGAAAGCAGGTGACAAAATGGATAGTAGATAAGGTAGTAAAGCTTGTTTATATTCATGACTTAGCAGAGACAATGCTTTAAGACATAGGCACTTGGGACTTTACTGAGGTACTTGAACGTGCATTTGAATGCATTGAGCTGGGTGGTGCACATAGTGTAGTTTGAATACAGCTCTCTTGGTAAGAAGGACAAACCACTGTGTGGTATCCAGCTATCGGAGGATACCTGGAATGTGAGGTCACGGAATGCGGGTGACGTCGGTTCTGGGGGTGGCGGTTGGAGCTTGGAGATCAGTACCTGATGGTGGACAAAGCGTTGTCTATACTTTCTTGAATAAACCCAATTGAATGCATGAAGTGGTCGACTGACTTCATTACATTAGTGACTTATTACGGGATTTAACAATGTCGCAACACCAAAGGGAGCACTGGAGTCCGGCAGAAGGAATTGCCATTGGTGGCTCAGTGGACTAATGTGTCCCCTGTGAGGGCCTGTGTTCTACCTCATGGTCTCATGTTCAAATCCTGGCAGCTCCACTCCGCCTTTCATTCATCGGATGTTGATAAAACAAGTACCCTTGAGTTGAGTACCAATGAACATGTGTTATTCAGGGCCAAGATGCCCTGGAGTGAATGTGCACTTTGCAAATACACATTATGCTATTTTTCTGCCCTCTGTTATGCGTGTTTCTGATTATTTTTCCGCCCTTTGTTTTGCCTCTTCTGCTCATTTTCCTGCTCTCCGTTTTACCTTTTCTGCTCGATTTTCAGCTAACTGTTTTGCCCTCTTCTACTCTGTTTTGCCTTTTCTGCTCTGGACATATGTGGAGGTAATCACAAAAGAGAATGGGGTTGCAACTGAGAGCAAGTACAAACGGTGGTGAAATCCAAAGATCAAGACATGCAAAGGAACATGCTCCAGGAAATTCTTCAGATGTGAGATAGTGGGCCATTTGGCCAATGACAAAAGATGCTTGGCAAGTAGTGTGACGTGCAAATCCTGTGGTTTGAAAGGTCACTATGCGAGAAATTGCCGGTCTCAAAAGAAGAGTACTAAACTAAAGGAAATTTGACTGTGTGATGTTTATGAAGAGGAGGAGTATGATGATTTGCAAGTTGGTGAAATTATCTTACAAGTTCAGGAACAAGGGAAAGGACTCGGTCCAGAAGATTATGTGCAGGTGAATGGGTCTGAAGATAAAAAGCTATTTGACTCAGGAGCAAAAATCACTCTCATTCCTAGGGGGTTCTTTGAAGAGAAATTTGCAAATAAGGTGACATTGTTCAATTCAGACACAATACCCCTTGCATATGGGGGACAACCAATTCAATTGGTAGGATACTTTATGGGGCAAGAGGAGTACAAACGGCGGATAACAGCAGGAAAAGTGTATGCTTCCTACAAAGGTGACTGCATCATCAGTTGGGTTCATCAAGGGGATTTTAAAGTAATGCTAGATCCGAACAGTTCACCACAGAGCTTTGTAAAAATGAAGGAGCATAAGGAGGAGCAAAAGAGGGAAGTTAGCCCTAGGTTATGAGCGGTCGTAGTGTCCAGAGGTAAGAGAAGTCAAATGTATAGTGGGACTTGGCAGAAAGAGTTCCCTGAGGTGTTTGATAATCGATTAGGCTGTCTGATTGGCTACATCTATGACATAATCCTGAAGAAGGATGTGGTGCCACTGGTCAGTAAGGTACAAGGGGTGAGGCAGCCATTGAAGTTATTCAGACAAAATATAAAAAAAATATTGAGATGCAGAAATACTGAGTTGTAATATTGTGATGCACAAATATCGTCTACAAAAATATCATTAACAAGTATATCAGTTTTGAGGTAAGTAATATCAATGTAAATAATATTTCTGTTGTTAATATCATTTACAAAGAATATCGTTGTTAATAATATCATGTTCTAACTATTTTTATGTATTTTAGTGTATATTTTAATTGTATATGTTATACATTGTTTGTATACATACTGTTAATGTTTTTTAATAGAGTTTGTAAAGTTTTAGGTGTTTTTAAATTTCATTTCATAGTTTCTTTTCATTTTTAATGCTGTAGCGTGTTGTGCGGTTTATCAGGGTAGAGATTGGGAATCAAATTAATTATAATTAATTAATATGTATTTTTAATTAATATTAATTACTAAATTGGTAATTAATTATGTTTTTTACTAGGTTAAGTTTTAGGTACGTGTTGTGGGGTTTGTAGGGGTATAGGGTGGGAAGTAATTTAGTTAGTTAATTAAATATTAATTGTTACATTTATTAAATATTTTATTGATAATCAATTATGTAAGCTACGTAACTAATTTTGTATTTGTATTTATATTTTTGTTGTGGATTGTGGTTTTTGTAGGGGTAAAGGGTGTGAAGGAAATTAATTAGAATAATGAATAATTAATGTTAATTATTCATAACATTTTAATTGATAAGTATGTAAACTGTGTAATTAAGATATTTTTTAAGTTTTATATTAGGTGCAGGTTGTTGGGTGCGTGGGTTAAAGGGTGGGGAGTTGATTAAATATAATGAATGTATTATTAGTTAAATAATATTAATTGTTTTATTGATAATTAATTCTGTACATTTTGTGATTTGGTGTTTTTAGATTCATATATTAGCTGCAGGTTGTTGGGTTTGTAGGGATAAAGGGTGGGAAGTTAATTACATATCATTATTGTATTGTTTGTTAATTATTATTAATTGTTTAATTGATAATTATTCATGTCAAATATGTAATTATTATAATTTTCAAGATATATTTTAGGTGTGTGCTGTTTATTTTGTAGAAGTATAGGGTAGGAAGTTATTTAAGTAATAACAAATGTACACATAGCTATTCAGTCATTAAAAATAGTGTCACTTATCATGTTATTTGTTAATTGTGTTATGCTTTTTAATTGTAAATGACATTGTATTTGCTGGTTGTTATGATTGTGAGAATATTGTGTGGTATTTTAAAATATATTAATAGTATTTCTTTTAATTTAAAATAAGTATTAAACCTTGCAATAGGTTATTTTTTATTGTTTTAAATATATATATATATATATAGTTTATTTTTAAATATTTATATTTCCTGTTATGTAATATAGTTGGTAAAAATGTGCATCTGTTTGAAGTGAACTACTCTCTTTCCACTGTTGCACAGACCCGAGTGAAAATAGTAAATTTTACCCCTGCTGAGTCCAAACCTTTTCCTACTGTAGCACAGACTGATGAGGGATTAGTAAATGTTACCTCTCTGCAATATGTTATGAGGATTTGTAGAGCGCATGGCTACCCGAAGGCCTCCCAGCACTAGGCATGAGACATAGAGAGGGCGAGAGAGGAGGAGATTAGCCACACTCGTTTAACCATGCTTTTAGTTTTGTTCTGAAGATAGCTTTTGAAGCTATAAATCTATCATCCTGTGCAAGTGAATTCCTTAGCTTGGGAGCCTGGTGGGTAAAGGCTCTTCCACCCCATCTGGCCATTTTTATTGTGGTTGTTATTTCTGTTTTTGACCCTGTGTTGTTTATGGCTCTGTGAGTTAGGCAGAGTGCTTTGAACTTGACTCTCGCTTCAATCAGGAGCCAATGTACATTTCTACAATGCTTCCTCACTGATTCCTGCATTGGAATTTCACACGGAAGTCTGGCCGCTGCATTCTGGACGACCTGTAACTTGTTAATTAAATATTTGGGTGCGCCCAAAAGGAGTGAGTTGCCATAGTCCAGAAATGATGTGACCAAGGAATGTATGACCGTTTTCCTTGGCTGTATTGGAATTAGCTCAAGGATCTTGTGGAGTATTCTTATCAACCCAAAGCAGGTGCCTGCCTCCTTCCTTGCTTGGGTCTCAATGGTCAGCTCCTTGTCCATCCAGAAGCCGAGATTCTTGATGTCAGTGTTTGGGACCGGAGCGAATCAGAGGCAACTTGGTCAACTGACTAGAGGCCTGGGTACCCCTGCGTTTCCGAGGACCATCAGTTCAGTTTTGTCTCCATTTAATTTCAGACCTCTCCCTGTCATCCATTTAACCACTTGTTCAAGACAATGCACCAGCTGACCTGACTCACCATTAGTCCAGGAGTCCAGTGACACCACCAGCTGGGTGTCGTCAGCGTATGAGATCACAGAAATGCCGTATTCCTGAATTATGTCAGCCAATGGCCGCATATAAATATTAAACAATGGGGGACTTAACAACAAGCCCTGTGACACACCGCAAATCAGTGTGGCTTTATGTCTGAGAAGAGGTTGGCTTCCATAACTTGGAAGGACCTCTCCTCCAAGAAGGACCTTAACCATTCTAGTGCTTTGCCCTGGATGCCATTTTCCCGGAGTCTGTTAGCTAGCAAGACAATGTCAACCGTATCAAATGCTGCGCTTAGGTCTAGGAGTAGTATCGCAGTTGAGCCACCTTGAATAAACATCGTTTTTAATTCTTCGGATACTGCTATAAATAACCCTGGGCGGACAACTACGCTACGCTTGCGTAGTTTGCGTAGTTTGTGCTACTTCGCGCTGCGCGAATTGCACGTAGCACAGTGCAAAAACAAGTAGCGTAGCGTAGTTGGCATTTTTTTCTCGCTCATGGTCCTCAACGTCAAGTTGGCGACCGAGAGCGAGCAAAATGATTTCCTGGCGAGACTTTTTCCTCGTTCACGATCAGCAACAAGAAGTTGCCGATCGCGAGCTTGGAAAATAAACCTCCCGGCGAGATTCTCAATGCGGGGAGGTCAGGTTTCTCATTGCGAGCGGTCAAGTATGCTCGCGACCGCTCGCGATGAGAAACTACCAGTCCGCGTTGAGAAAGCGGCCACTCGAGTAAAAATCTACTCGTGCGGCAGAAAACGACAGCTCGCATTGTGCAAGATGCCGTTTTCAATGATTGCACAGTGCGGACAAGCATCCGGCACTGTGTAATCATCGCGAACAGAGCACTACGCAGTTCGCGTAGTGCTACGCATATCTCGTGTAGTGCGAAGTGCACTTTGCGTAGCTATGCGCAGCGCTACTATGCGAACTACGCCCAGGGTTACTAATAAAGCGTATTCCATGCTGTGTGTGAGGGCGGAACCCCAACTGTGTAGGGTGTAGCTGAAGGTGATGTTCCAGAAATTGGGACATGATTCTGTTAATATATTCCTCCAAAATCTTGCAATTAAATGGGAGAAGTGATATTGGTCGAAAGTTTTCTGGTAGAGCCTCATCTATATTTGTTTTTTTTACCAAAGGTTTTATTATTGCCTGTTTCCATCTGGTGGGAATTCTGCCTGTTTGTAAGGAGAGATTTAGAGTGTCAACTATTGATGGCAGAAGAGCCTCAATGGCCTTTGCAAGAATATGTGGGGGGCGGGGTCTAAAGCGGAGCATGAAATAATCTCCCCCATGAGTGTTTGGTCCATATCCTTGTCCAGATTAGGAAAATGGTTTAATGCAGGAGTTAAGGCCACCAGTTTATCTATTTCATGGCTTGTTGAGTTGTTCAACTTCGTATGGAGGGAGCTATAGATGTCTGCGACATTTTTATGAAAGTAGGTGCCTTTTTCCTTTGAGGCTTGGTAATGGGAGGTGTCTTGTGTAATCGTGGTTAAAGATTTTATGACTTTGAAGAGCTCTTTAGAAGAATTCTGAGCCTGTGTGATCTTTTCCTCTATGAACCCTGCCTGAGCCTCTTAATTTTGGTATGATAGGTTCTAATCACCAATTTATCTTTGAGTTGGGGCTAATAGGTCTTTCTCCATTCCCTTTCCAACTTTTCACAACCTTTCTTCAATGATGCTAGCTGAACATTAAACCAGGGTGCCTTTTTGGTGACGATGGTCAGTATGGGATTCATTGTGGGGACCGCTTTCTCCAGTGACTGGAGAATCCACCTTTCACAGTTAGCATTCACTTCATCAATGCTTCTGCATGTATTAAAGCCTGAGGAAAACAGGGATTCCACCCAGACTTCTAAATTCAGCTTAGCCCAGTTTCTCAATCAGAGGTATGAGGCAGACTTGGTGGGTTGGGAGTTAGTCTTTGCTACTTCCCTCTTGCCTAATGCGATGCAAATTAAATGGTGGTCAGACCATGGTACTGGGGTCTGAAGATGTATTGACATTTTTGGGTCATTGGTGATCACAGGGTCGAGTATGTGTCCTTTGATTTGTGTGTCAGACGTTATTAATTGGCATTGACCTAAACTCTCCAGTTTCTGCTCCAACCTCTTGACTTTAGGGATGTTCATATCCCCGAAGTGCAGGTTGAGATCCCCTGGGATCATGATGTGGGCTTACTTCATTAAGAGACTGGAGAATGTGTCTATAAATCCATCTAAAAACTCTGCCTCAGACCCAAAATATCACTTTTCCTACTGTTTCACTGAGTGGTAATAGTACATTTTACTTGTTTTAGTCCAAGGCTTTCCCTACTGTTTCACAGACCGTTGTGGGAATAGTCATTCTTACCCCTCTTGAGTACAACTATTTTCTCTACTGGAGTGGAAATAGTAAATAGTAACCTCTCCTGAGACCAACCCTTTCCCTACTGTTGCACCAACTGGAGTGGGAATAGCACATTTTAACCCTCAACAATCCATCACTTTCCCTACTGTTGCACAGACTGGAGTGGCAAAAGTAACTTTCACAGCTTTTTAGTCCAACGCTCTCCCTACTGTTGCACAGACTGGAGTGGGAACAGTAAACTTTACCCCCCCCAAGACGAATACTTTCCCTACTGTTGCATCGACTGGAGTGGGAATAGTAATTTTCACCCCTCTGGATCCCAACCTTTTCCCTACTGCTGTATAGACTGGAGTGGGATATATTTACTTGCATAATGACACTTACTCTTAAATTACATTCCAAACACGATCTGATGTTTAAAACTTTGAATATTGATTGTGGGATTCATGGCTCAGCCATAAATCAAAAAGCGCTGTTGTCCTTACTAAATGATAAGCGCTATATGGAAGTAATAATGAGTAACCTTTGCGAATTAGCGTCCCAGCCACAAAACATGCCATAAATCAACACAGCCGTTTGTTAAATAAAGTTTATTGAAACTGGCAAAATACATACTACCATACCCAGAATGCATTAGAACAGTATCAATGTGCACCAGCATATAAGGTAGAAATTGAAGAAGGACCAATGTAACACACTGCCGTGATCAGGAACTACGGTTCGAAACGCGTAGGGAGAAAGAACACGACTTGAAATAAAATAACATCACTGCCAAGAGGAGTGTGGCGCCTTTATTTTTTGAGAAAAAATTAATCTACGAGACATTGCCCTGGTCTCGACGCGGGCACCAACTGTAAAAGTGCTCCCACTGTGGCAGGACATTTGAGGAAATATATATATATATATATATATATATATATATATATATATATATATATATATATATATATATATATATATATATATATATATATATATATATATATATATTATATATATTCACTGAAAAAACCATAGGTTTCACACATGTTATAGTTAGCTGTACATTTCACTCGTAAAAAACCAATGAAATTCCCCCGTTATAGTTAGTGCAGGCAACTATAACTCACGCGACCGCAATCCTTTGCTGATGGTAATACTGTATTTAGACAATTATTTGCCCATGTGTTCTTCCATTAAATTTTAGCTATACATATATTACAAATATTTTTTTTTCATAAAGACACATATGTCATCAGCAGAAGATTGCGGTCGCGTGAGTTATAGTTGCCTGCACTAACTATAACGGGGGAATTTCATTGGTTTTTTACAAGTGAAATGTACAGCTAACTATAACATGTGTGAAACCTATGGTTTTTTCAGTGAATTTGCAAGGTTTTTTAAATGCTAATTCCTAACTATAACGTGTGTGAAACCTATATTTTTTTCAGTGAATTTGTACGTTTTTTTAAATGCTAAGTTACTTTACGCCATTCGTGGCGTGCGCGCCCAGTTAACGCAGTTCGTTCCGTGCGCGCACGGTGCGCTTCGCGCACCGTGCGCGCACAGTGAGCACGCGGTGCGCGTCGCGCACCGCGTGCCCACTTTACGCAGTTAGTGCCGTGCATGCACGGTGGTCACGCGGTGCGCTGCGCGCACCGCGTGCCCACGTTATGCGGGATGGGCCATGTACGCACGATATGCTTCACGCACCGTGCGCACATTTGTTAATTTCATAGCGGGTATATGCCATGCACAAATGCGGGCACCATTTGCACACGGGGTGGGGAGAATGTGGATAATTTTTTTTTTTTGTTAATTTTTACCGTACGCGTAATCGGCGATTTTCCGGGGCTTGGGGGTTGTTTGGGGACCCCTATATCAATGCTGGGTGGTTAGGATCTCAAGAAACTGCCTCTTTAGACATTTTTGGGCTTCGTTTTTGCTGCCCAACTCAGAGAGCGAGAGAGAAAATGGCGGCCGCCGCTTCCTGGTTTCGACCGATTCGAATGTTTACTAAGATCTAAGAGCCAATCAAAATCGCGCTCGCCCACGCCACCGTACGCGTACGGTAAGCTTACGGTAAGCGCACCGTAAGTGCACCGTAAGCTGCCACAGATATATATATTGATTTAAAGGCTATTTTCTCAGAATCTACTGAACAGATTTACACCAAACCTACAAAAGGCACTTCCTTGACCTGAGGACTACCTCTCTGCCAAATTTCAAGTAATTCTGTTCAGCCGTTTGGGCTGTAGCTGTGTCTAAAGGTCCTATGGAAAAATGCATGGGAAAAACGCGTTTTGGGACCCCCCTTTTATCTCAGCCCCCGCTTGACGAATCCCCCCGAGACTTTCAGGGTAGGAGCAGAGCGTAGCGCCCCACCTATTTTGAAAAATTCGCGAGGATTCGTCGACCGGCGCCAAAGTTATTCAAAATAGAATGTTGCGGATTTCCTATGGAAACGTGGTCCTAACTATAACTACCTACTGGCGACCGCCAGTAGGTACTATATATATATATATATATATATATATTCACTGAAAAAAACATAGGTTTCAGGCACGGTATAGTTAGAAATTAGCATTTGAAAAACCTTTTAAATTCACTGAAAAAAGCATAGGTTTTAGGCACGTTATAGTTAGAAATTAGCCTTTAAAAAACCTTGGAAATTCAGTGAAAAAACCATAGGTTTCATGGGTGTTATAGTTAGTTGGACATTTCACTCGTACAAAACCATAGAAATTCCTCCGTTATAGTTAGTTCTGCTAACTATAACCCGTGCCCCCGCAATGCACTGCTGATGATATCACATATTACATCACTCATGACATGGTCAGTGACATCACTGATGACATCACTGATGACATCTCAAATGATATCACTGATGACATCACTGATTACATCATCCAGTGACTGTGTGTTTCCGTAAAGTTTAAATATGTTTAATATATATAGGGAAAGGCGTATTAAAGAATGAGTGGGTGTATATGTGTCTGAATGGATGATTTAGTAGGTGCGTGACTGACTCTATAAGTGAGTGATTAAACGTATCCTACTGAATGCATGGGTTAGTGACTAAACTGTGTGAATGTCTGTATCCGTCTGCCTGTTGGTGTGTAACTGACTATATGGGTTTGTGAATAGCTACATGAGTGTCTATAAGTGTTGTTGATTGGTTGTCTGAGTATCTGTATGGCTGGCTGAGTGCTTATGTGGGTGGGATGTGTGTGACTGTGCATAGATGTGTGAGTGGGTGATTCACTGGGTGCATGGTTTCAAGAGTGCATCTGTGATGGACTGTATGGTTGGGTGAGTGTGTGTATGGGTGTGTTAGTGAGTGAATGTATATCCCAGTGGTACATGTGTGAGTAACTACATATGTGAAAGGCAGTATATATGTGTGTTGGAGTATATAAATGGCTATAAGTGAGAGTGTGTGATTCTGAGAGTGGATGTATGGATGACTGTGGGCTTGTATCAGTGATTGTATAAGAGGGTAAGAATGTGCTAGTATTTGTATGAGTGATTGAGCTGGTGTGTGTATAACTGTATAGGTGAGTAAATGGCAGTGTGATTAATTATTTGCATGACTGACTAGGTGTGTGAGTACCTCTAAGGATGAGTGGTGGTGTGTGAGTGTTTATATAGGTGTATGAGTGCATATGATAGTCCTGTATTGAGTGACCATAAATATGAGTGACTGTACGGGTGAGTGGATGTGTGTGTAAACCTAAGAATTAGTGAGTGTGTATGTAGTTATTGCTGTTGGAGTGTCTATGGTTTGAGAATGGCAGTCTATAATTTAGAGTGTGTGTATCAAAGGTTATATTAGGGTGTGAGAAGATGCATCAATTTATCACATGGATGATGTCATCAGTGATGTCATCAGTGATATCATTTGAGATGTCATCAGTGATGTCACTGACCATGTCATGAATGATGTAATATGTGACGTCATCAGCAGTGCATAGCAGAACTAACTATAACAGAGGTATTTCTATGGTTTTGTACGAGTGAAATGTCCAACTAACTATAACACCCATGAAACCTATGGTTTTTTCAGTGAATTTCTAAGGTTATTTAAATGCTAATTTCTAATTATAACGTGCCTGAAATCTATGGTTTTTTCAGTGAATTTCAAAGGTTTTTTAAATGCAAATTTCTAACTATAATGTGCCTGAAACCTATGGTTTTTTCATTGAATTTCAAAGGTTTTTCAAATGCTAGTTTCTAACTATGCCTACAGAGGAAGGACATGTGAAGAAAGAAGAAAAAACGCACAGAGAGAAGCAAAAGAAATGCAGAAAGAAGCAACAGAAGTCCAGAAAGACAAAGAAAAGTGCAGGAAGAAGCAAGACATGTGCAGAAAGAACCAACAGAGGAGCAGAAAGAGGCCTTGTTCCAAAATTATCCTGTGCCCACAACTTTTTCAGATGGGTACTTGTGGTAACTGACTCTGACTAACCAGGCCTAGAGCCAGTGCTATGCTAAAACACACTTAGAATACAGATAAAACAACTACATACACTAGGGAACACTATGCTTTGGGGTACCCCTGTGATTAGCATGACCTCCTCTGTAAGGCCCTAGTACATATTAGGGCAGGGGGATTAAACTAGGCCTGGGCTAAAATTCCGTTCCACTCGCGGAAATTGCGATAATTTTACACTTTTTGGCGTTCCGCAGAGAGCGCGAAAATGTCAAAATTTCCGCAATCTGCATCTTACCGGAATTTTTTTTCTTGCTCGCGCTGTCAAAAAATACATTCTTGCGTGCGCGCGATCGCCTTACCTGAATCCCCGCGTTCGCCGTCAAGTTTTCCTGATCCTGTCGCGTTCTCCACGAGAAGTTGGATTGTTGGTAGCCATTTGCGCTGTCTCGCGACAGTTCGCGCCTGCATTAACGTCATTTGTCATGCGATCACGTCATTCATCGCGCGATCACGTCTTTCTTCTCGCGATCATGCACCGCGAGAGTATGAGAGGATTGAGATCTCACGCCCATGAGCAACCGCATGGGTAAGTTGGCGAGCTGCGATCACGCAGAAAATACAGCGAACGGGCGGGAAAAAAACTTCCGCGCCTTCGCAATATTTCCGTGTTTTTGCGGAGATTTTTAACATTTTCGCGAAAGTGAATTTCGCAAATTCTGCCCACCCTTAATTAAAACTACCTCTTAAAACGCGCTACGAGGTGCGTTTGCACAGTGGTGAAGGGAGGGGAGGGGGCCTGAGGTGACGTGTGCAAATACGCCCTGTGGCCGTTTTAAGTTGGGAGATTAAGTCCCCTTGAATCCTGAGAGTCCCTGGGGTCCAACTAGCCCACCAGGTACCTCCAGTAAGCGCCACAGAGCTGCGTTGCAGAGAGCTGTAAAAAGGGGCGTGGCCTCTGAACCCCTCTCTGCAATGCAGCTCCCTGGCGCATACTGGAAGTTCCTGGTGGGCTAGTTGGCCCCCAGGGACCCCCAGTATTCAAGGGGAATTACTTCCCCATCTTACAACGCGCCAGGGGGCACGTTTGCAGAGTGCTGCAAGGAGGGGGTGGGGCCTCCGGCTCGTTGCCGGTCTTTTTTATTTATTTATTTTTATTTTTTTAAAGAAGGGGGCTGTGCGAGTGACCCCCCTTCCTTTTCTATTTTTGGGCCTTGGGGACCCCATCCCCCAGGGCCTGACCCCATTTAAAAAAAATATATATAAATAGCTCCCCATGTGGAAAAGCAATGCTGGCTCTCGCAGGATGCGGGGAGCCGGCGGGACCGTGGGGGCATTGGGGCTCTCCCCACAGTCCCCAACGAAGTGAGTAGGCCCCGGGAGATGAGGTCCCTGGGGTGAATAAAAGTAAGTGGTAGGAGCCGGATTTGTTTTCTTTAAATTGGAGTCGTGTCCCCAGCGTGGCGCTCAGCGCGGCGCCCTGGTTTGAACGCAAGGGGTGCGCGAGTCCCAGTGTGGCCCCCTGGTTTGCACACAAGGGGTGCGTGACTTCCAGCGCGGCCCCTGGTGTGAACGCGAGTGGTGCGCGACTCCCAGCGTGGCCCCCTGGTGTGAATGTGAGGGGTGCGTGACTCCCAGCGCGGCCCCCTGGTGTGAACACGAGGGGTGCGCAACTCCTAATCGTGCTGGGTGTGTGCCTCCTAACACAAAAATGTACAATTTTTACATTAAAAACCTATATAATATGTTAACATCTTGCGTGGCTCTAAAAAGAGCCCTTGTGTTTATTGAGAGATTTTTGTAGCTACATGTAAGTGCCGATGCAGAGTCTTAAGTTGTTGAGAAGGACTCTGTTTCCTTTATCTGTGAAGTGTACACCATCACTCCTGTAGATACCATCCATATCAAAACGCAGATTGTTGTTGTAAATGGACCCCATACCATGGTCTCTGAGATAAGCAGAAACAGCTTTATTGACATTTTTTCTAGCTTTCTCAATCTGTGGACAAAATTGATTGGAACACTTCCATTTTTGTCTTTGGCATATGTTAGAGTAGACAAAGGCAGTTTGGGGAAAAAGCAACATGAATTCTGCAAAGGTGTCCTTCATTAGCATTTCCAAACCTACCCCAGTCAATGTGCCTAGGTCATTGCCACCACAGTGCACAATCATGAGGTCAGGGTGTTGGAGGTGCATAAAGGTTTTAACCAATGGCATCATTTGGTGCCACTTTAATCCTCTCTGTCCAATCCATTTAATATCTACATTTTGCAAAGCTAGGTCTTTGTCAATACCTCTGCTTTCAGCATACCTTTTGCACCAGAAAACATAGCTGTGCCCTACAATCCACACTGAAAGCATCTTGAAGGGATCTCCGAAGGTAATCAAAAGATGTCTGTAGGTGAGATAGGCAGGGGTAGAATGAAATCTATCTAAAATGGTGGAAAATATGTTTTTTTTAAGAAAGTAGAGATTTGATTGGCTGTTTAAGAACACGCTACATTCAAATATAGGGTGCATTTTACTTTGTTTAGAAAGCATGCTGGTTATTGGTTATTAAGAAATGTTTGAAAGGTACAGCAGAAAGCATAAGGGCATGCTTTGCAAAGTCAACCACACCTGCTATTGTCATTTGCAACATTGTGTGGTGAACTTCTGACCTGGCAGCTAAGTTGAATGTTGCATGACCTATTGCTATGGAAACTGACATTAAGTACAAGGGGTGAAGATGTCAGTTGAAAAGTATTATCCTCTATGACCAATGGAAAATCGTTTTTCAATTTGAAAATTACTGGGAAGCAATGTCATTTGTGGGTTATGTGCATATGTATGGAAAATTAGAGGGAAAGTTTGCCATTACTGGTTTTACATTGGAGTGTGCTCGTCTACATTCTCTGTGTGAAAAAGAAAATCCTGACTGAGTGTGTGAGATTTTTCATTCAACAGATTTATTTAAAAGGTGAGTTATATTTTTAAGAGATTTGTGTAATATAGGTTTGACATTTTTATGAAACTCTGCTGGTTAAATTAATTTATTAAATGTACAAATATATATTGGAATAATTTCTATTGCATTTGAACTTTATTTTAAAAATAGTATGTGCACTTATATATATTATTAAGTGTCTTGAAAGGTATAGTTGGATGATGTTTCTTATTTATTATTAATTGGTTAAATATGCCTGAAGAATGTGTATTTTCAAAAATGTTTATATAAGATGCAGTTTATTAGGCATGCATATTTATTTTGAGTAAGGTATAGTTTAATAAAATGGCATTATTATAGATAGTTTGGTAAAATGAGGTACAACTGTGCTGTTTGCAAATTGATCATATAAGGTGTTAATGATTACAATTCTGTTATTAGTTTGTACAGTTTGTGTGGTTTTGAAATCTTCATAAAAAGGTGTTAAGTTTGTTGGAAGGTGCACTTTGATGATGTTGCATATTTGTAGGTTTAATTGGCAACATGTAGTTCAAAACAAAACAACTACATTTTACTCGTTCTGGTATGTAGTAGTTGTCTCCTTTAATAAATAGTATGTCATGAGTCATGTATTTGGTTAGATTGTATTTATATAGTTGTATCTATATTTACTGAATTAATGGGAGGTACCTGATAGATTACAGGAGTGCAAAGGTTGTGAATATGTGATTTTATAAGTGCATGAATAGTGTTTTTGTGGTTCTATAATGTCTAATTTCGTAGTTAGTATGTAGGTAAATTTCAACAATCTATACGGTCCCATAACCCCCTGCAGTCTACTGATTCACTCCTGCAAAAAAATAAAACTAGCTGCCATGCAGTTATCTAATCACTGTGCAAAAACACAAGCACTTATAAACTCACCCTGGTGTCAACTACCAGCACTCTACCTACTCAGTCACTGTGTATTCACTTGTACAATGATTCAGGCATGAAGAGACACTGTGCTACAGTTAAATGTGCACAATGTATGCAGGCCCCTAACCCCAAGTAGACTACTGATTCACTCTTGCAATAATCTAGGTAGTACTCATGCAGTGCCCCAATCACACTATCAGTCTTTGTCCACTCTTGCAATCATCCTGACAGAACTATGTCCTTATCTAATCCTTGTGCCGAAACACAAGCACTTATAAACTCAAACTGCTGTCAACTACCAGCACTCTACCTACTCCGACACTGTCTATGCACTTGTACAATGACTCAGGCATGACGAGATAGCGTGCAACAATCAAATGTGCACAATCTTTGCAGGGCCCTAGCCCCCTGCAGACTACTGATTCACTCCTGCAATATCCCAGATAGTACTCATACAGTGCCCCAATCACACTGTCACTCTCTGTCTACTCTTGCAATCAACCTGACAGAACTATGTCCTTATCTAATCTCCTTGACGAAAAACAGGCACTTATAAACTCACCCTGCTGTCAACTACCAGAACTCTATCTACTCAGTCACTGTCTAAGCACTTGTACAATGACTCAGGCATGAAGAGACCCTGTGCTACAGTTAAATGTGCACAATCTATGCAGGCCCCGAACCCCCTGTAGACTACTGATTCACTCCTGCAATATTCCAGATAGCACTCATGCAGTGCCCTAATCACACTGTCACTCTCTGTCCACTCTTGCAATCATCCTGACAGAACCATGTCCTTATCTAATCTCTGTGCCAAAATACAAGCACTTATAAACTCACCCTGCTGTCAACTACCAGCACTCTACCTACCCAGTCACTGTCTATGCACCTGTACACTGACTCAGGCATTAACACACGCAGTGGTACAGTCAAATGTGCACAATCTATGCATGCCCCTAACCCCCTGCAGACTACTGATTCACTCCTGCAATAATCCAGATAGTATGTTTGCAGTGTCCCAATCACACTGTCACTCTCTGTCCACTCCTGCAATTATTGTGACAGAACCATGTCCTTATCTAATCTCTGTGCCAAAACACAAGCACTTATAAACTCACCCTGCTGTCAACTACCAGCAATATACCTACTCTGCCACTGTCTATGCACTTGTACAATGATTCAGGCATGAAGAGACACTGTGCTACAGTCAGATGTGCACAATCTATGCAGGCCCCTAACCCCCTGTAGGCTACTGATTCACCCTTGCAATAATCTAGGTAGTACTCATGCAGTGCCCCAAACACACTATCAGTCTTTGTCCACTCTTGCAATCATCCTGACAGAACAATGTCCTTATCTAATCTCTGTGCGTGCCGAAACACAAGCACTTATAAACTCACCCTGCTGTCAACTACCAGCACTCGATCTATCCAGTCACTGTCCATGCACTTGTACAATGACTCATGCATTAAGACACACAGTGCTACGGTCAAATGTTCACTATCTATGCAGGCTGCTAACCCCCTGCAGACTACTGATTCACTCCTGCAAAAATCCAGGTAGTACTCATGAAGTGCAGTAATCACACTGTCACTCTCTGTGCAGTCTTCTAATTATGCAGCCAGTACCATGTCCTTATCTAATCACTGTTCAAAATCCAAGCATTAATGATTTATCTATTCTCTTTTCATGCAGTACTCTAATTAGCCAGTCAGTACCTATGTACTCATGCAATGGCCCAGGTACTAATACTTACATTATTACAATCACCTATCCAATATTGATGCAGTCCTCTAAACACGTAACTCTACTTATTCACTTATTCAGTCCTAGAATTATCCAATTAGTAAATGTATACTGCAGTAAATGGATTTTGATTTCAAAACAAAGTGTTAAAATGTTTTTATGTAGAACATGTTTGTTTACTAATATAATAGTATATTTTAAAGATTTATTTTAATATTATATACATATTTTTTAAAACAGGTATTGTTCATCATCATTAAAAAAAACTTACCATGGCTATAAAACAGAAAAGAGTAAACAACAGAAAAAGGAGTATTATTTGAAGAATAGACAACAGCAAGAATTAGATGAACAACAAAATATGGGGAAAAAGACTTGCAAGATGGCCCTGCAGGGAACTTATTAGCTGTAGGCACTTTAATCATATTTCACGGTGGAAATTACATGCTTTTTGTAAACTTTACAGTACTACGTTCACTCATGTCTTTCATTTGTCTTAAAGAAGGCAGTGAGTTAAGGACATCCATCAGGGTCTCGCAACTCCTGATCTAAATGCTGAATCTCGAATTGTCCCACCTCTCAATTACTCTTGGTAAACACGGTAGCATGAAGTAGGTGGAATTGAAAGGAAGCGCTTATTAGTATGACCAAGTTTATTTTGTATAAAAGTTCTTTGGGATCAACATGCTTGGATTTTAGAAATGACAGATTTCCATCCCTAAACAGGATTCTAGCTTGGTAATCCTATACCAAAGTGAATTTCATGATGAAATACTAGCGATTGAGAACTTTTTTATACATGAATAGTTCTTCAAAAAATAATGCGCAGGATACATGTAAAAATGTTCACATAACTTCTCCATGCAGTATCCAGAGCATCAGACGTCTGTGGAAGCTGCATCATTGGCTATATTTGGATATGATGGTATGTTGTCTAATTTCACATATGACTAGATGTACTCTGAGGTTGATAATTCATGGAGTACATTCAAGCGTCCTACATAGAACAAGCAATTTTGAGTCAATGAAATATACCTAATTGAGAAGAATTAGCAATGTTGCTTTATCTGAGAAAAGTTCAGAACTGCCAAAGGCCGAGAAGTGAAGTGCACGTGGGATACAGTAGAGTGTGGACCTCAAACACTTTACCTCAGTACAAACTACTCAAGTTCTATAAATGATGGTGAAACCTGACAAGCCAGACTATGTGATCACACTGCATAGTTGTAGTTTGACTCCCCTAAAGGTATTTATTCCATCAAAATACTAACCTTATCATTTGTGCACCATATACTTTTATCAGTGAAACTTAATGTCTGTGCAAATTGGTAGTAATTTCAATTGAAGATGTGTCTATATTGTAAGTGTGCTGCCACACCATACTTTTTCCACTCTACGCCATTCCACTCTACTCTGCACCACTACATGTCACTGCACTCTACTCTGTACCACTCCACTCTACATCAAACCACTGCACTCTGCACCACTGCACTCTGCTCAACTCTGCACTACTCCATTCTACGCCACTGCACTCTATGACACTTCACTCTATGCCTCTCTACTATGCAGCACTATGCTCTATGCCAATGCACTCTATGCCACTCTACTCCACTGCACTGTTCATCACTGCACTCTGTGCCTCTGCCCTCTTTGCCACTCCATTCCAGGCCCCTCCATTCTAATTTGCACAACTCCATACTATGTCACTCCAGTCTACACCACTCTGCAACACTTGACTCTGCGCCACTGCACTCTATGCCACAAAACTCCACGTCAATGCACTCTACTATGTACCACTCCTCTCTGTGCCCCACACTCTATGTCAGTTCACTGTACACCACTCTATTCTACTCTGCACAGCTGGACTCTATGCCACCTCACTCTACAACACTTTAAGCCATTATTCTACAGCACTCTACTCTATGCCACTGCACTCTACCCTGCATCACTCCACTCTAAGCACCTCACTCTACCGTGCACCCCTCCACTCTACACCACTTCACTTTACACTGAAACAATCTTCTCTACGCCACTCCACTCTACGCTACTCTACGCCACTCCAATCTATGCCACTGTACTCTATGCCACTCTACTCTACACCACTGCACTCTACTCTGTACCACTGCTCCTGCCACTCTACTCTACACCACTCTACACAGCTGCACTCTATGACACTCTACTCTGCAACACTGCACTGTATGACACTGCACTCTGCAGCAATCAACTCAATGCCACTGCACTCTTCACCACTATACTCCACTCTGCAACAATCTATGCCACTGCACTCTGCACCACTCTACTCTACACCACTCTGTGCCACTGCACTCTATGCCACTCTACTCTATGTCACTATACTCTGCACCACTACATCTATGCCACTACATTCCACAACACTGCATTGTACGCAACTGAATTCTATGATGCTGCACTCTTTGCCTCTGTATTCTGCAACACTCTATGTCAATGTATTCTACACCAGTCCACTCTGCTCTATTTTACGCCACTCTACTCCACTGTGACCCACTCTTTGCAATTGCACACTACTCTACTATGCACCACTCTACTCTGCACCACTCTACTCTGTGCCTTTCTACTCTGCGCCACTGCACTCTACCCCACCCAACTCTGCTTGGCTCCACACAACTGTTCCTCACTGCAGTTTACCCAACTGCACTCTACGTCAATGCACTCAACACCACTTTAAACCACTGCACTCTACGACACTCTACTCTGCAACACTGCACTCTATGCCATTGAACTCTACACCACTCTTCTTTGCACTGCTGAATTATTTGCCAATGCACTCTAAGCCACTGCACTCTACACCACTCTACTCTGCATCACTTCTCTCTAAGCCTCTTTACTGTGCTTACTGTGCAGCACTCCGTTCTATGCCATTGCACTGTATGCCACTGCACTCTATGGCACTATACTCTACACTGCACCATTCTACTCTGCACCACTTTACTCATCTGTACTCTGCACTACTCTACGTTACTGCACTCTATGCCAATCTACTCTGCTCCACTTCACTCCACTCCACTCTGCGCCACTGTACTCTACACCTCTACGCTCTATGCCACTGCACTCTACTATACAAGACTTTAATCTAGGCCACTGCATTCAATGACACTGCATTGTACACCACTAAATTTTATACCGCTGTACTGTATGCCACTGTACTCTTCACCACTTTACTCTGCAACACTCTATGCCAATGCACTCTACACCAGTCCACTCTACTCTGCGCCAATCCACTGTATGCTACACTATGCCACTCCGATACACAATACTCTATGTCACGCCACTCTACGACACTGCACTTAACTCTTTGCCATTCTACTCTGTGACACTCCACACAACTCTCCTCTATGCAGTGGCATAGTTAGACCATGTGGCGCCTTTGGCAGTCCCTGCGTTTACCGCCCGCTCACCACTGCCTCTAAGTCACCAACTTTTAGCCATGTTGAACAGCAGATATGCTGGTGCATAAAATGGGTAAAAAACATTGGCAAAGACAATATAGATCTTGCACAGGTGGGACCAATTAGCTTTGTCAAAGCTTGTTTTGTGTTCGAAGTGTCTCAAGGTGGTACATTTCTTCAGGTTTAGTGCAGGTACTGAAGAAAGCACAAACCGGAAATAGCGAGCAGCGATTTCGTCTACGTTTCCTAGCTTTGCAGTCTGCATCTAATGCAGTAACTAGAAGAAATTCCGAGTTAAATATATGCCCATCAGCCAATGCAAAAACAGCAGCAGTCAGAAAACAAACGCAATGAAAAAAGAAAGTGAAATAAATAACGAAACGTTTTAAAGAGCATCGCTAAATGAAGAGCATTGCTAATGACGATTGAAAAATTGCTGCCTCTTCTTTTCTAAAACTAACTGATTTTGCTTAGAGAAGAAAACTGCCCGCTAATATTACAAGATATTCCTCAGATGAATTAGATTTTTGTTTTGTATTGTATTTGCCACCAGCAAAAGCAGTGCACTTTCCGTTGTCTCTGTAAGGCGCATCCCTCCTTTCACAGAGGTGTTTGAAAGGAAGTTTATTTTGCAATGTCAAACCTTGAAATGCTGCGTGCAAACAATACAGAGCCGAATGCACTCACACGCAACACTGCACAGGAAATGAATACTAATGAGTCCACCGTTCACCCAACGCTGGGACGTGAGAATGGATTGAACCTTTTGTAAAATGGAGACGCACCACCGCATGTCTCACTCAAAAATTAATTTGCACAGTGCCTGCCAGTCGCACAAAAGAGCCTCAAAAGAGACTACAACGATTTCATTAGAAACTGGCTTCATATTGGAAAAATTATAGTACGCTATTCATTCGCACGCATCCTTTGTGGGAAGGTGCTACAGACTGGAATTTTAAACATGACACCTGTACAGAAATATTTCAGAACAAGAGAATATTAGTGAACAAAGGCTTCCGTGAAACGGGTTTACCCCACATTTCTGTCGAGAAATATGGATCCTGTTTCTGAAGGAAAATTCAATTTAAGAATACAAATGGTCATCTACAGGCATTAATCCCAAATCCTGGCTCATACTATCAAGTTCCTCATACACATAGGCATCCAGATAGAAGTTGGTGCCCCTCGAGTTGGTTCAAGAGTAGGGGCGGGAACATAGAGGTTCCCGGGACGACATAGAGGGTCTAAACAGTAAGGCAAGGGAACCCACAACATTGTAAGTGTGTGTGCATCCATTCACATACGTTTTCTGCGTGTTGCTACCACCTTCACAGATGGAAATTCACTCATAAAACCGTCTGGATTGTGTCTGGCTAGCAAACTTTCCTCACATCGTTATTTTCGCTTTTGGGTAAAAGAAAGAGTTTCTTCACAAAGGGAAATGTTTGCTTCATTTGAGGAAAAACAAAAAATGTTTAAAACCAAGGGTGCAATTTCTCACCCCATATTCCTGTGACGTGTCTATTTTGCAGGCAATGCACACAGGTAAGGTAGAGGAAGAGGGGCACGCGACAAGCCTAAGAGGCAATGGCCCACGGCTTGTTGCAAAACGATGCAAACTTGTCTGCATATTCATACTGAAACTGCTAACCTCAGATTGTGATCACGGCTACTTTTCCTGCACTCTAGTCTATATGCATAACTGTTTTGATACAGTTCCCCCAATTTTTAAGGCCCTCTGGCAACGTAAGTGAGGATAAAGACAGTGCTATAAAAGCCATCTGGGAAGCAAGGAGGATTTCCTTCCTCCTGCTGAGCTGCTGTCTACAGGGGTAATATGGTTGAACTTCTTGAAGACTGTGATGGCACTTGTCACCAGATGACTTTTAGGGCCGCCAGTGTGGTACCGGTGAGGCCATTACCCAGAGTGTGCTTCCATCCAGGTAGAGGAGGAACCGGACATTTAGTGTAATTCTGAAGTCGGCTTCTTGTAGAAAAAGTTTCATTTTATTCAGAGGAGAGGATGATACCATGCTGTACTGTTTTTTTCTGGTAATGTGTACATGGAATGTGAGCAGTGATTAACTTATAAGTAAATAAGTGCCAGGGCACTCACCCGGAGGCCACTGCAGCTTGCACCACCCATTGCAAGCTGACTCTCTATATAGTGTACTCAAATGAAGTGAACTGTGCAGAATCTCCAATGAGTCCTCTATAGGTTCACAGAGGCAAAAGTAGATAATACTAATGCTCTAATTGTGTTAGTGTGGGCAAGCAGTTAGGCTTATCAGAGGGTAGTGCTAAGCCTTTGTTGGACTCACAGAGGCAAGAAATGAGGCACACACTCAAGAATAAATCCAAGGACAATCTGCAAAATTAATATCGATTTTTATATAATTACTATGACCAAAAACTTAGTTCTACAGTAAGGACTTTGGGAATTATGAAATTGTAGAGATTGTAAAATAAATCATACTTGTGCACAGTTACACACCATTGACAAAAATGGGGAAAAAGACAAAAATGCATGTTAAACTGTACAGCCGACTTTCAAGGTTCACCTCTTGGGTTTTGGTAGTTAGCAAGGCCAGGTTAAATTTCCCACCAGCTAATTCTTGAGAGCAACCCAGATACGGCCGGGAGCAGGGTGCTGAGGTGCTGAGGTTGTTGGTAGCTGGTGTATTACGGGAGAGGGGGCATTTGAAAACACACTGAACAGGGGGACTTACAGGTAAGTCCAGAGGGGCCCACTCAAGGGAGCAGATCGGAAGGGCTTCAGGACCACAGGAGCACAGTTGAGACGTCATTACTGGGGCCGGTCGGGCCAGGTACAGAGAAGATTGTTCAGCCGGGCAGTGTGCATCAAGATGTCCTTGTGGTCAGGAGGAGGCAACTTGGAGAAGAGATTTCAGGACATCTGGGACACTCACAACATGAGTCTCAGGGGTCTAGAGGTACCTTGATGGGTGTTTGCTTCCTGGACAGTTGGAGTCCAGAGAGTTCTCTTCTCAGTTCCGGGTGCAGGAGGTCCAGTACCCAGGGTCTTGGTGCGGCACAGCTCCAGTAGGTCCTGGTGTCCCACTTTTTGTCCTGGTGCTGCATCAGAGTCACCTGGGAGAAGCAAGTCGGTACCTCCAGAGTCTGCGGTTCAATTCCTGCTTTTGTAGGAGAGCAGATCTTCTCCCCCCGGGGAGGTTTCTTTGGCAATTTGTCAAAGACTGGAGTTGTTCTGGGATTCTTAGAGTCCTCATAGTGGCAAGGCAAAGCAGTACACTGTGATTGTCCAGTCTTTCTGGCAGCAGGCAGGGTTTGGCACCAATTTCTCTGCAGAAAGGCTTCAGTTCTTAGGCAGCAACTCTTCTTGGTCCATTTCTTCTTTTTGTCCATCAAATACAAAGGTTCAAGGTCCAGGGAAGTACTAAGTTTAGGGGTATTACAGGGGGAGACAGGCAGGAGCCAATGGTCTATCTACCTTTAAGGTATCTACACCCTCTAAGTGACCACTTCCTGTGTGGGAAGGGGCACTACCCTAGCCCTGATAGGTTATTTTCCCACCATCACATCATGGATATTTCCTCTGAGCAAAACCATAACATCAATAGGTAACTGCACAACATTCCCTTTAGTTTTTTAGGGGGTTCAATGTATAGGCAAGTTCTAACTTCCTGAGACACGTCCACCTTCTTAGAATACTTTGTTATGGATAGTTGAGCCTACAATGTCTTTTATGGACAATTGGATGGAACTTGATGTAAAGATGCAGCATTAACCTTCCAGATGGTAAAACATTATTTCAGTTTAAAAAAGTATCTTTATTTCGGCTTGAACCTAATGCAATAGGTTGAAGTTTAAGATGGCATATGAATAACAGTACTTCTTCAGAGTGGGTCTACAACACTCGTCCATTTGTCTCTTATTTGATATTTTTATAAGACATTTTGTGTTTGAGCATTACAGTTCAGTTAAAATGTGTTGGGAGCATCCGAGGATGGGTAGAAAATAAACTAAAGGAAAGTGAAGTCTCATTCAAATTTTGATATGTATTACAGATGAATTCCACCAAGGGTTGACGTTAATGCCAGCAGGGCCAGCTTTAGCACTGGTGGAGCCCATTGCGGCAATCTTTTTTGATGTCCCCCCAAATGCCTTATTCTCAATGGATTCCCTCAACCACCTCCCAACAGCGCCCCTGATCTCTCCATAACCCCTCTCTCAGATGCATTTCTTTGTTTTATAGCACTTTTCATTCCAGTGTAGGGTGTCAGGGCACTTTATATCACTCAAACATTATACAGAGACAATGAATAATACGTGTGAAAATCAGTCGATAGGAAATATTACATAAGATAATGAGGATTACAAGATATTGGAATCACATGTCTTCCTTACTAGTATGCAGTATATTATGAGAGGGTTTGGTCTGGAAAAACACAAACTCAGGATTTAAAATATACCACATTGCTTGGGGTTGGCTAAACTGTTCAGACTGTTTTTCTACCCAACATATGCTTTTAGCGACATTAGGATGAAGAAAGAGTGGGGAAAAAACTCATAACAATCTAACCTATACCATGCAGCTTGCATTCAGCTCCTTGATGACAGTTCATAAGTCCCTGTGCTATATTAAAGTTGTAGCTTAGGAACTCTAAGCAACAAAAAGATCTCTGTGACAAAATGTAAATGTAAAATGTAAATGTCAAGGTACTTATAGAGCGCACTGTCACCAGACGGACACCTTGCAGTGTCGCCTTTGCGGTTTCCTGGCGCTGATACTCATACCGCTGTGGAACCCCTCCTGGCTTTCCCTGTGAAGTGTCCACTCCTGGGCACCCCCAGGGTGAAGCCAGGCATCCTTAGCGCTGTTGGGGCCGGTTTGGAGGCTAAGCAAGTTATTGCCCAGAGTTGCAGCGTCGGGCCCGTGATTAGAATAGGCACCGAGGCGAGAATAGACTGGTCCGAGGAAATTGAGCCCGAGCCCTGCCGAGGCGGGAATGGAACCCTGGTCCCTGGCCAGAACTCTGCTTCAGGGTCTGCCGCTCTAACCATTGAGCCACACTCCTCCACCAAAAGCAGTAACCCACTGAGGTATGCACATAAAATCCTGTCCTGTGATCTTTATGGTACACATTCTTTGCAGCAGACATATTAACCCTCTGCACTACTTTATGACGAGTCAAAACTGCCCCAAGAAAAACCTCCATCCCTCTCTAGCAGGTACAATAATCTTGACATTTTTATTGCTGCCTGAAAACTTCTGCACACTCAAGGAACTCGGCAGCTGGTGTTTTTAAACCAATAATTCATTTCTAAACAGCATCCTCAGCTAAGCACCTGGTGCTGTTGCACCTGTTGCACTGCCGTAAAACCAGCCCTGAAAGCTGGACTGTAACATGATTTCAGCCACTTAAAACATGTGACCAGCTTAGTAGCCCCGAGTAGTTTATAAGAAATGATTGTTTAAGGTGTTGGCATGTTGTATCTCATGTAGGAAAGTCTGCACTGGTGTTTGACAGGGCCCTCCCTAAGCGCAGTGAGGAGAAATTAAAAGAAGACGTTTAGTTTCTTGTGTACATCATCTTGATAACACATTTACCTTGCTGGGAGATGTGCCTATTTGGCAGATGACAGTAAAGGAAAAAAGTGAAAATAAGTTCAGTAAATTAGCCTTGATTATTAGCCAGAGCAGAATTTAGGTACTGCAGATTTTGATGATCAGTAATTTTTGTAGCATGTCATTATCTTCCTTAATTATGTTGCCCGGCGATAGAATGTTATGATTGATGCTCAGCACAGAATGGCCAGATAGCCGATAGAAAGTCAAACACAAGCTTAGGGAAAATTAAAGTTACAAAACTGTGACATTTAGCTAATATGATGGGAAGAAACAAGATGAGTTCAATGGGTGCATGTCATAGACCATAAAAGCAGCGCATTCAAATATAGAGCCTTTAGGCTAGCCAGCGCAAATTTTCTCGATACGTCTTCCCACCCAAAAAATTTTTAAAAATGGGACAGAAGCCAGGCCCTATGTTGAAATATGCCACGGCCAGCGAAGGAGATATAAACACATCCACTTTTATTTTCCTTTGTAAACCAGTAGCAAAAGTGATACCAATTTATAACTCCGGCATTCATAATCAGTCTAAGAAAGTGACTTGCCCCAACAATTTCAAAATGAAGTTTATGGATGTGAAACAGTTAGGTGAAGTAATAAACTGATAATGGAGAAGAACATAATCTAGAGGGAGACATCTGTTGCGTACTAAGTGCGGTGCGCCTCGTGGCGGTGGAAGGTGCAGCTCAGCGGGCACACACACATGGTAACACTGGTGAAAGGCTGTAATGCCATGAGGTATCCCCCTCAGGCCCCTTTAATTGCTCTTGTCCCTACATCACTGCCTGGACCATAGGAAATATGGTTGGACCCCTCCCGTTTTATTACACAGTGGGCTCACCCACTGGATAAACATAACATTTATCCTTAATCCCAAATAAATCAAAAATATTGGAACAAAACAGTTACAACAGATTAGTGACCTGTTTTCAGGGACGAAGGTTTAGATAGCCCTAGAAAGAGAGAAAAAGAAAGAGAGAGAGAGACAGAGTAAAACAGAGGTGAAAACATAATAATAGTTCAGTGCAATAGGAAATCTTTCAAATGAGAAGATCTCGAGGGATGCGGTCAGAGATGGTAACTCTCTGTCCCTTGGTGAGTGGCTTCTTCCATCATCTCATAGTGCCTCACTGGCTGTGGAGGTGTACTGAGATCAGACAGCACATCAGGATTTTTCTTTGAAAATAGGTGACTTCCAGCTTCTTGGGTCGCAGGAATAGTCACAGTTGACTCAGTTATTGCAAGATGCCAGGTCAATGAAACATCTTTGTCATTCTGGGTTCCGCTTCTGGGGTTGCAGAGAGATCCTTCCTGGATCTGTTCACAGGAACTAGATAGTGCTTAAAGAAAGAGACCACACCTCACCTGCCTTGAAAGCCCTGCATTGGTTCCCGGTTGCCAGAAGATCCACGTTCAAGCTACTTTGTATCACACTCAAAGAAATACATGGAATGGGACCACTCTTCATCAGGAATAAAATCACCAAACACATTCAACAAAGGAACCTACTGATGAATATAGGCCCCAGCTAGGCCAGCAGGACACAAGGGTTCGCTCTCCTGCAAATGAATCTACAAGGAAGTTGGCACGGAAACTGCAAAGTACAAAGACAAAGTTTATTAACCCTTAAGGGTGGTCCTACAACCCATACAACACTCTTCAGTATTGCATAGGGTAGCACAAAGAACTTGCGTACACGGTCCCCTTTTATACACAACAGAGGGGCTCATAAGTGGGTGGATACAACATGAGGCAAAGAGTATTACCTTTTATGGTCATTTTCGATACAGAATCAATATGTGGGCGGAGTAACTAATTTCCTGAGCCCGCGAAAACATGGTCAAGCAAGGACTAACTGATAACAGATGTGGTCAAGTCTGGGCATGCGTCAGACGGACAAAAGGAGCTATTTATAGATTGTTACTAGGCAGATTACAAGAGCAACTAACACAAAGGTAGGACTCTTCTCGTGCTACGCACGTGGAGGCATGACAAGACAAAATGGAGTCCAGACTTTAGTCAACATAACGGGAGAAACTCGGTCATAAAAGGGGAATTCATGTCTTTAGTGAATGCTTACTCACATCGTTATTTCAATTTTCAACAGACGACACTTTCAGCATTTACTGAAGACATCCGGTTTATTAGAATAATCATCGTATATATCAATCTTCATAATTTCTTCTATTTCTTTAGTCAGATGTTTCTGGTAAGTGACATTGGCAATAGCTTTCTTATCAGGAATGCAGAGTGACACACATAGGGAACAGAGTAAAGGACCACATTGAATACAAATGCAACAAGAAAACAGAATTACTACAATGATACAGAGACCAGTTAGAACCTTCCATCCCCATGTGGTAATCAATGCCCAAAACCATCCAGAAAAGGTCCAAGTACCATTCTCTGTATGGATTTCAGCTGCATTTTTATGCAATTTATTAATGGCATTATAAACTGATGGTGTGTGGTCAGGAATAAACACGCAACAACTACTTCCGATAATTTTACAAGCTCCACCTCGGTCAGCTAACATAACATCTAACACCATACGATTCTGCAATGCAACAATTCTAGTAATTTGTAATTCTTCCGTAAGATTCCCAAGAGCAGCAGCGGTTTGATTTGTCACAGCCTCTACCACTCTTGTTAACCTTCAAACTTTCCTACTATTTAGGGCAGCTCCAACAAAGAAAAATAATCCTAAATTAAAATCAATATACTGCTGCAGACTAGTGTCAGTCTGGTCCACGTCATCAATCGATAGAGTACGTTTATACCTATTTACAGTCACATTATTCAACAACTTCAAATCTTTATGATAAGATGCAGGTGCCAAGAATACAGGAGGCAATAGAAATGCCACATAACATATCCCAGACCAACCGGCTGGCAAACGGTAATAACCTTTATTTCCACATACGAAGTATGTATTATGGGATGCTAAGAAGGTACTGTTATTCAACCCGTCGATATTTAAAATAGTGATGCAATCACTAACACCAACAGGAATATAACCTACACTCTGGACACACAGGTCCGCTTGAGCTTGTGCCACTTGAATCACAAATCGGTCTTTCCCCACAGTGTCTCTGGTGTTCGTGAAAATATAGGGAATCGATTCATTGTCTGGTCGATACTCTTCCCATTCCCAAATTGTCCCATTCGCTTGCGGATATCCATCTTTATCCTGATGACATTCCCTATTAAATCTGAAGAGTAACCGTCCCACTGTAGGTTTCCGGGTGGCAAAAAGCAAAGTGTAGCATGCTCTACAGGAGCCATTATGAGAGAAAGGAAGGGGTATGAACGGAGTTCCTCCTTTCTTCTGGTGAGCTGGCATCATGCCACATATCCAACAGTTCGTGGCATTGGTGGCAACATGGGTATGATGCAACATCTGGATGAAAGTGTTATTCAAATAAGACTGACGATGCTTCAACTCTTGATACGGTAGTGTATAAAAGTAGTGCTCCTCAGGCACTGGAGTAGTCAACACAAGTAACTTTCGAGCAGGAGTCACATCCTCCACAAACCATGTGGTTATCCCAACAATAGCTACTGTGAACATAAAACCTGTTGCACAAAGGATTTTCTTTTTCTCCATGTCAGAATGAAAAATCAATATCTTCCTGAAACTAAAAGGTTGTCAGAACTCTTCCCCTTAGGCAGCGGTTGATTTCTTCACCAGCGGGCCAAGACGGGTGTCGCTCCACTAATGCAGGGCTGATCCCCCCCCCCCTTGCCTCATTGGCTCTCCGTTTCACTAACCCAAGGGCCGTTCTGACAACGTGTCCTGAAACTGAAGAATTCACTTCCTTGGTCTGAGATGATATCGCCTTCCTCCAGGAATCACGTGGTCCGGAAAGAGCTCCTCAGTGTCGTTCGGTTCCACAGCACGGCCTTTCTCTGTAGTCAAAATTTCTCGATGGTCGGTCAATACAGCAGGCTCCACCAATCCGGGCGGCACTTTGCGACAGTGCAGGGAATGGATCCAATTCTTTCGGTTGGAAACCCGCACAGCCGTCCTCGTTGCAAGTAGGACTTGCTCAGGACCAACCCATCTCGGCTCCAAGCTGTTCGTCCTTTCAAAAATCTTCACCATAACATAGTCTCCAGGTCGGAGACTGTGACCTTCGCCGGTGGACCGATCAGGGAGCGCCTCCCGGACCTGTTGATGAATAGAAACCAAGTTATCCGTTAACTGTGCCAGATAATCATTCATCATTACACAAGGTACATCATACACAGCCTTAGGTCGTGGTGGACCCCAAATATTCATTGGGCGTCCAAAAACAATCTCGTACGGTGTAAGACCAGTTCGAGAGTGCGGTATCGATCTAATTGACAATAATGCCAGCGGTAAAGCATCTGGCCAAGTCAAAGAAGTCGAAGCTTGGATCTTAGCGATCTTGAGCTTCAGTGTACCATTATACTTCTCGACCAGTCCTGCAGACTGAGGGTGAAACACTGCGTGGAACTTCTGGGTGATGCCCAGACCCTTCAGAACATACTTTATAACATCCGCTATAAAGTGGGGTCCGTTATCACTCCACAGCAGTCTACAAACGCCATATCGAGGGAAGATCTCCTTCAATAGCATCTTGGTGGTAGTCATTGCAGTATTATCTTTCGTAGGGTATGCCTCGACCCATTTACTAAAGGCACATACCACTACTAGAACATACTTCAAATTGTTACAGTGCTCAAGCTGGATGTAATCCATCTGTAAAACCTCAAAGGGTGCAGTAGGTGTCGCAAATCCTCCTGCTGGAGTTCGAGTACCCTTTCCTGGGTTGTACCTTAGGCAAATCATGCAGGTCTGCACTACCCTCTTTGCCGTGCTAGCAATCTCTGGATGCTCCCAGACTTGAGTAAGCAATTTTACAATTGCGGAAGCTCCAACATGTGCTAGCCCATGTGCCATCTGAACCATAGGTTGTACAAAAGCTGTGGGTAGCTTCCATCTATCCATCTGCTTATTTCTCCAACAACCCTCATCATCCAATTCTCCATCATTGGACCATTGCTCCCGTTCTTTGTCAGAAGCGGTCCTCTGTATTTCCAGCACCTCTCTTTTCGCATCGTGCCATCTTTCTACCTGCGACTTTACTACATACATGGCAGTAGCACCGGGCTGCATCGCAGTCTCCCGTGCCACCCGGTCTGCTAACGCATTCCCTTCTCCAACTTTATCAACTACTTTCTTATGGGCACTACATTTAATGATAGCAATTTTCCTCGGATATGTCAATGCAGTTAAAAGGTTGTGAACTAACTCTCCATGCATTATTTGTACCCCATGCGACGTTAGAAACCCTCTCTCCTTCCAGAGTAGGCCGAAATCGTGCGCTACTCCGAAAGCATAGCGGCTATCTGTATAAACATTCACACACAATCCTGTGCTAAGCTCACATGCTCGTGTTAATGCTATCAGTTCCGCTGCTTGAGCTGATTTCTGTGGTATGCGTGCTGTCTCCACTATTGTCTGCAGTGTGGTAATTGCATACGCTGCTGAAGTCGTACCATCTGGTAGCTTCAGGCATGATCCATCCACCCACAATTCTCCATCTACATCTAGAAAGGGAGTATCTTGGAGATCAATACGACCCTTTGTCTGTTCCTGAAACACAAGAATATAATCATGTGCTTTCCGTGCCTCAGACTGAGCTTCCGGGAACGGCAACAATGTAGCCGGGTTTAACGTTACACACCTCTTTAACGTAATATGAGGAGCCAAAAGCGTCAGCTCATATCCCGTTAAACGGGCACTGGTCAAATGCTGCGTCTTTGTCTGATTAAGCAGGGCATCAACAGCATGGGGGACTAATACCAACAGCTTATGAGATAACACAATTCCCTCGCTTTGGCGTATTGACACAGCTGTCGCCGCAACCGAGCGAAAACAACCAGGCAATGCTCGGGCAACAGGATCAAGTACAGCTGAAAAATACGCACAAGGGCGCTGCTTGTCGCCATGCATCTGCACTAAAACTGATAATGCACATCCATCTTTCTCATGCACATACAGCGAAAAGGGTTTTGTATAATCAGGGGTCCCTAACACTGGTGCTGAACAAAGGGCCTGTCGCAATTTCTGGAAGGCAGTGTCACACTCATTTGACCAAGGAAGCGGAATAGGTGTGTCTTTTTTCAAAAGGGCTAACAATGGCTTGGCTATGTGTGAAAACCCTAGTATCCATTGCCTACAAAAAGAAACAAGACCCAAAAATGCACGCACGTCCTTCTGCGTGGAAGGCACTGGCGTGTCCAAAATTACTTGAATACGATCTGGTGTGAGTGCACGCCCCTCCTTAGACAAAAGGTGACCCAGATAAGTCACCGTTGGTCTACAGAACTGCAATTTTTTCCTCGACACTTTGTGATTGTGAGATGCCAAAAAGGTAAGCAAGGATAACGTGCTTTTCTCACACAGCTCCGGAGTGTCAGCCGCCAACAAGATGTCATCGACATATTGTATGAGGGCGACTCCCTCGGGCAAAACAAAAGAGTCCAATTGTCTTTTCAAGGCTTGACTGTAAATGCTAGGGCTTTCTGTGTAGCCCTGAGGAACTCTACAAAAGCGATAAGACCTGTTATTCAGAGTGAAACCAAAAAGGTATCGGCTATCGGGATGAATAGGAATCGAAAAGAAAGCATTTTTCAAATCAATAACCGAAAACGTGGTCGCCGTTGGCGGGACCAAAGTGAGCAACGTCGTGATATCAGAAACCACTGGATACTGAGGTATCACGATCTTGTTCACCTCCCTCAAATCAATTATAAACCGATAAACTTTGGCATCCGTATCCTTCTTCAAGATGGGTAAAATCGGGCTGTTACAGACGTTGTAGGGAACTTCCTCCACTACTCCCACCTTAATCAAATCCTGCACAATCTGTATAAGGGCCTCCTCCCCCTCCTGGGAAATACGATACTGCGGGAGGCGTGGTAACACCGCCCCCTCCTTGACACTAATATGGACAGGCGGAATCACCATCTGTCCTACATCGGTATCCGAAATGGCCCACAAAGTACGAGGGAGAGTTGCTAACACAGTATCCTCTGCAACCACACACATCCGTTCAGACAGAGGGTGATTATCATTTAATATCACACGCACTCCAGCGGGGGAGCAGCGGATCGTAGCTCTGAAGTGCTTGAGCATATCAAGACCCATAATGTTGTCCGGCGTGTTCGGGGCAAGCAGAAACGGACAGGGTGCAGAAAAGGAGTCAACCTGGAATGGGAGGGGTAGAGAAAGAGGGCTTCAGGAGAGCGTACCGTCAAACCCTACCGATGTAACCATTAAGCCAGATGGGGGAGCCCTCGGAACCAATTGTTTAGACAGCGCGCTACGAGTCGCTCCTGTATTCACTAGGAACTGATCAGTAGAACCCAAAACCTTCGCTGATACATAAGGACCCTTCTGATCAACCGGCACCTCAACTGATTCTAACCCCCATCCAACGCATTCCTATGCATGCTGTGAATCATGGTACCCAGAGCGGTCAGTCCCTGACACTTGGTACTGGTTCTGTCGATCAAAGACATTAGGTCTATCTCGTTGCTGCCCGGTAGGTTCAAAACGAGCGTGATCATTAGAATTCCCTCTAAAATTCGAAAAACCCCCTCTACCTCTCGGTCCACCCTGATTATGCCCCTGACGTGATGCATACAACGCCGGGCAATCTCTGGCCCAGTGTCCCGATTGTTTACAATACGCACATTGATTCCTATTCAAATCAGCTCGACCCAAAGGAGGACCATAAGATCCTCCCCTACCTCTATGAACACCCCGACGAGGCGGACCATACACTTGCGCTAACATCACCTTCGTTTTTAAATCTTTCGACTTCTTCTCCTCCTGCCCCTTCGCTTCTTGCTCCTGACGCTCATAATACTGAGCTATAGTAAGGAGGGCTGTCGGAGACGCGGTGGACCAAGAACTTTCACTCGCTTTTAGGCGGGCTGCTATTGCCGGTAATAAATTCGCCACATATTTATCAGCAAAGAGGTGTCGACCCATATCATCCGTAAGTGACTGACCACTAAAATCATGAAATGTCTCCTCAAAGCGCGTAAAGAAATCTGCAACTGATTCATCAACTTTCTGTTTACACGAAGCTAACATATTCCAGTCAATCTTTTTAGGGGGAATGATTGTTTTCAACTTGGTCAAAATAGCAGCGGGGAGATCTAGGATAATCTGAGGTGGTTTCTGCGTGGGCTTCCTCTCCCTATCCTCATCCTCAAGCTCAGACCACCGAGCCTTAAAAGCGGCAGCATCGTCCACCTTCCGTACGGACGCCACATATCCGGTGGTAAAATAAGCCCAAAGAACAGATCTATATCTGCTAAGGTCATAGTACAAGAATTCAAGGCCCCCTCGACTTCTTCGTAAAAGGCCGCTGGATTCTTGCGGGGATCAGGCAATGCATTCTTTAACGCCATAACATCAGCCCTATGCCAGGGAGTATAAACCCAATTGTACACAAAATATCCCTTAGCATCGGCGGAGGTAATATCCGCACTAGTTCCCGCTCCTTTAGGAGGAACATACAAAGGTGCCGCCTCTCGCATCGGTTTAGCATGCACTAGGTCGCTCTTATCTGAGTGGGAGGTAGATGATTGGTCATCACCGACACGTAAATCCGACTGCTTTTCCTCCTCTGCTTTTAGGCGCGCTCTCTCTTTAAGGTCACTCGCCGCGTCCCGTAATGCAAACAGCCGTCGAGCCGCATCAGGCGCCTTAGAGGGAGAAAAAACACCATTACGCAACACTTTAGCATCTAATACTACATCATCAGGCTCGAAAACTGCCGAATATTTCCGAAAAACAGAAATCACTTCATCAGAAAAGTGTCCTAAAAAATACAACTTCTCTCTATCCTGCCACTTTTCCCAAGAGTCCAACAATTCAGCGAGGGATAACTTGCCCTTAAGTGCACGAAAGGAAACTTGCCGAAGCTCACCCATTCGGTCAACCGATAACATGGACCGTGTGTCTACCTTACCCGACGCCGATCCAGAATCCTGTGGCCTCGGGGCAGACGCGCCAACATAAGGGGGCGGAGAGCGATCTAGTAAATAAAAATCATCGTCAAGATTAGTAAGGACAGGATAAAGTGACTGACGGACAGCATATTGACCCGAGACTTGCAGCCTACTCTCTTTCTCTTGTCTCTCCGTCTGTTCTCTTTCCTCCCGACGCTTCGCTTCCTGTGCTCGCACATGATCATTCTTCCGTTGCTCTTTATCAAACAGCGCTTTCTCACGTTTCTCTCGCTCACGCACTTCCTTCACCCATAATCGCACACATTCAAACATGTCTTGCCGAGCACGCCGTTTACACATACACTGTTCCACATACTCAATCTTACGCATATCAAATGATCCATACAAAGGCCATCGTAACTCAGGATCCTTCTTGGTGTATTTCCTCCATACTGTGCTGTACATTATAGAGGAAAGACCATGCTTCACATACATATCCCTATTAGGAGTCCCCTCTGGGGGAGCTGGAGCAGATTCCTCGAGGTTTAACCGGTTTCCAAAGCAGCAGCACCACTTACGGAGTGCGCTAAAAGCAGGCATGCTCAAGAATAATGCAAAATATGCAGTATTATCAAAAATGGCACTTAAACGTTGTGCCATTCAAATTTACACAACTTCGGAGAAATATCTCCACATTACCTGCCTATATGTGTTGCAACGCATATATTCTCACAATAATCAATACAAGATATGACCGGTCATCACAAATCAAACTCAAATAGCCAAACCAGGCTTCAAAAACTCGGAGCAAGTACCGTACAGCGGTTCTTACCAATCAAGAGTGTCCAGATTCCAACTGCCAAGCTCCAAAATTCGCCCAAACGGCTGTCACGGCAGGACCGACAGAAGAGGTCTCAGTCAAGGACCGGCGCCACCCAGATGGTCAGCTCGGAAGGGGAGGAAGAAAACCTCGGGATGCCAGGACTAAAGTGCCTCTGGCAGTGATCACATCCCCGGCCAAATTCCTCACCTTCGTCACGACCAGTCCTTCGAGCATCCGAGTCGCCGATGAGCCCCACGTGACGGGCGCCAATTGATGAATATAGGCCCCAGCTAGGCCAGCAAATGCAAATGGAATCTACAAGGAAGTTGGCACGGAAACTGCAAAGTACAAAGACAAAGTTTATTAACCCTTAAGGGTGGTCCTACAACCCATACAACACTCTTCAGTATTGCATAGGGTAGCACAAAGAACTTGCGTACACGGTCCCCTTTTATACACAACAGAGGGGCTCATAAGTGGGTGGATACAACATGAGGCAAAGAGTATTACCTTTTATGGTCATTTTCGATACAGAATCAATATGTGGGCGGAGTAACTAATTTCCTGAGCCCGCGAAAACATGGTCAAGCAAGGACTAACTGATAACAGATGTGGTCAAGTCTGGGCATGCGTCAGACGGACAAAAGGAGCTATTTACAGATTGTTATTAGGCAGATTACAAGAGCAACTAACACGAAGGTAGGACTCTTTTCGTGCTACGCACGTGGAGGCATGACAAGACAAAATGGAGTCCAGACTTTAGTCAACATAACGGGAGAAACTCGGTCATAAAAGGGGAATTCATGTCTTTAGTGAATGCTTACTCACATCGTTATTTCAATTTTCAACACTACGCTCTAAAGGGGCATCTCGCCTCAAAATCCCAAGATACAAGAAAAAAACCATGGGTGGCACATCCTTCTCTGTTCAAGCAGCCAAACTATGGAACTCTTTACCCCCCAACATAAGATCCACCGACAACCACCTTATCTTCAGAAAACTACTCAAGAATTGGCTCTTCCCCACGTAAGCACAATACACAGACAGCAATTTACAGCATATTCCTCTGTATATAAGCATTTATTTTCACTATAGCTATGTACCTATCTTTGTGTATTGCTTTGTATAAACATGTAGAATAATTATGTTGTTGTAAATAAATAAATAAATACAAATCATCTTTGGTCTACATGTACTTACTTCCATTGTGCATCTATGTACCTTCCATGTACTTGGATCTGTGTGTCTGTTACCCTTTTCCTGAAAAAGCATATCCAATGGACTACCCTTTTTTGTCATCCTATACCTCTATCAATATCTTTAATCAATATATACTTACTTCCTCTATGCATCTATATACGTTCAATGTACTTATGGATCTATATATTTATCACGTTCTTCTAATTTAGCATTTCAAATGCACTACCCTATTTCTTAAGCTATACTTCTCTCAATATATCCCCTGGCCCAACCGTCTGACTCATCTCAAACTTCTTTCTACTACTCTTTCCAATGCACTACCCTATCTCTCACCCTATACATCCATCAATATATCATCTACATCCACTCTCTCATTTATCCCACTCCCCATACTACCACTATGATCCACAAAATAACCCTTTCTAGACTCTCTCCTACTCCACCCCTCCTTTCATCATCAGACACCTCTTTTTACTATACCGATCCCCCAAAATAAACCTTTATAAACTTTTCCCTCTGACTCTTCCCCTCAAAAACCCCTTTTTTCTCATCCAAATGGCTCCTCCTACTGCTATGACCTCAAAAAACATCTCACTCTTCTGTCCCTCTACTATCCTTTTCAATCAAAATAACAGACTAACATGTTCACTTCTCAATTTCCATATTCCACTATACTATTTCACCACTAATCCTTTTTGGGTTCCAGAGTAGCGTACTACTCGCCAATGAAGCGCTTTAAAACCCCATCAAGGTGTAGCAAGCGCTATATAAATACAAACCTCTTTCCCTCTTCTATCCCACAACCTACCCTTCTCTATTCAAATAACTGAATAACATATTCACCACTCAAATTACTTCATACTTCACTATACTAATTTTCAACACAAATCCTTTATCGGTTCCAGAGTGGCGTCCTATTTGCCAGAAAAGCGCTTCAACACCCATCATGGGTAACATGTGCTACATGAATGCAAACCTTTCTTCCCTTTTATTCCTCCGCTACCCTTCTCACTCCAAATAACTGACTAATATCCACCACTCAAATTACTTTCATATTTCACCATACTAATTCAGCACTAATCCTTTATGGGTTTCCGGAGTAGCATGCTTCAACATTCTATCAGGGGTAACAAGCGCTATATAAGTACAAATGCAAACCTTTTTGTTTCCTCTTCTATCCTTCTGCTTTCTTTCCGAATCCAAATAACTGACTAACCTATCCACCACTTAAAATTTACTTGCATGTTTCACTATACTAATTACACACTAATCCTCTATGGGTCCCGGAGTTGCGTGCTACTTGCTGAAAAAGCGGTTTGACGCCTCGTCAGGGGTAGTAAGCGCTATAAATGCAATTACAATACAATATGTTCCTAATGATGGTCTCTCCAGCTTTCTGAGCAGTGATCATTGTCCCATTTAGTGGCTGCACCTTCCACGGATCAATCTCAAAAGGTATCATAAACTTGCTCAGGGGATGGGTATTTTTCACCCTCACCAGATCGGCAACCTTGATTGAACTATGTTTGGTTCTGCAGGCTCTGGACATGCGGTCATTCCATATCCAGGGCTGCTGTAGTGTGTCAGCAACTTGTTTCTGTATTGGTGATGGCCCTTGGATCTGGGAAATGTATCACCCATGGGTTGGTTCAAACACATAGAGTTGGGGCTTACTTGAGTCTTTGTGTGAGGTGTAAGGCAGTATTCTCTGAGGAAAGCTGAGAGAGCACATTCCCTGTTTTGGCCATTGCCCAAAGGGATTCAGAGCACTTTGTTTTAAGTGTGCAAAAACTGCTCTGCGTCTCCATTAGCTAGCGACCAGCGGGGCATGAATTTCCGGTGATGAACAGCCCGGGACAGTAAGTATTCTGTGAACTCCTGACTTATGAATGGAGGGCCATTGTCAGTGCATAATTATTTAAGGAACCTGTGGGTGGCCATGATTTTCTTCAAACAAGGTATTGTTCTCTAAGACAACTAACATGTGTTTACCATCTGGGAGACTGCCAAAATCTGCACTGGCTCACTGCAAGGGGAATGGTGGGATATTCTCACTGATGATTGGTGATGGTTGTTCCGCTGGGCTAGCAGCCTGGCAAAGGGAGCCCTGGTGAATTGTTTGTCCAACTAGGTTATAAAAGCTAGGAAACCAGACCTTGCATCTCAGATGGGACTTTTTCTTGGCAGTCTCTTGATGAGCCAGGTGAGCGAGGTAAACCACTTGTTATTGTAGAGTCTCAGGAACCACTAGACGTGAGCCCCTCATGAGACAGCCTTTAGGGGACACTGACAATTCTGAGAGGGGATTATGCAGTGAGGCTAACCTCAGCCTTGCTTCTTCTGTATGATAGGGAGTTTTACTGCGTAAGGTACACCATTAGCCTGAACCTACAGCTGAGATGGCAATTGGAAACATTCCTCATTGGCCATGGCCTTGATGATCTCTGCAAGCGAAATGGGGAGTGGTCGGGAATGTTCTACAACCAGCAGGACATACCCGTCCACTTCTTCGGTGTCCAACTTTTCACATTCTGTGGCCAGTCAGGAATGTCTCGATAGATAATCTGCTGGATTCTGAGATCCAGGGTGATAGACAACTGAGAAATGATACTCTTGTAGTTGTGCAATCCCTTTTTTGATCCTCGGTGGGTGTTTTGAGGATGACCACATGAAGAGCAGAAAGAGGGGTTTGTGATCCGTATGAACGACAAAGGGCTGGCCATATAGATACAGGTGGAAATGGGAGCAGCCCCAGCGCACTGCAATGACCTTCTTTTCAATGTGGGAATAGTGTTTTTCAGTCTCTATTAGTGCATGGCTGGTGTACGCCACTGGAGCCCATTCCCTGTTGTTCTGCTTTTCGGATAATACCATTCTCAGGCCAGTAGGGCTTGAATCAACCAACAGTTCTGATTCCTGGGCAGGGTCAAAGTATACCCGGGTGGTGTCTGCTGATAACGCTAGTTTTGTTGCTTGGAAGGACTTTTCTTGATTGGGTACCCTGTTCCAGATTCTGTTGGCCTTTATCAGATCTCTCAACTGGGATTTGAGGTTCATCAGGTTTCGAATGAACTGTCCACAGGGACGTGTACTACGATGTCATCACTGACGCTGAGGACTCCCTCAAGAACAACAAGTATGCTCCTTATAGTGTCCTGGAATACCTTGGCTGCACTTGAAACACCACAGCTGATGTGCTTTAACATTCTTAGGCCCACATGGGTGGAGAAAGTAGTGATGGCTTGAGACTCGGGATCCAGCATCAGCTGGAGATAGTCGGCTTGCAAATCCATATTGGAGAAGCATTTGGAGACCATTACTTCTGCTACAGTGCCATCCATGATGGGCGTCAAGTGACATACTCGCATGATGCCCAGATTGGGTAGGCACATATTGACATGTTTCTGAACTTCCCCAGGTTGTTTAGGGTTGCGAGCTATGACAATTGGGGATACCCACGTAGTCGGACAGTTGACCCTCCCAATGATTTCGGACTGTTCCAATTTCTTTAGTTCTTCTTTCACCTAAGGCATCCGGTTGAAACCCACTCTGCAGTGTTTAAGGGTAACAGACTGAATCGAGTCATCGACATGGACGCGTATCAGATGGTCTTTGAGACACACTATGCCTTCAAACAGAGGTGCAAATTTGGTTACCGGATCATCTTATCTTTCCTGATGAACACTGAAGGCGAAGGCACTGAGCTGAAGATGCTCTGAAGTTTGTCAGTTTAGCAACATCTCTGACCTTCCTTAGGTGATACACACTTTGGTATGAGTGGAGCGAGATTCATGGGCAATCTCCTTTGTGAATACTCTGACCAAATGTAGTGGGGTTCTAGACCCATATGTGAACACCTGCGTGGAGGTGGGGTGCAAGGTGGGCTGAACAGGAAGTGTCTGGATTAATGACTGCGCCAAAATGTTGATGGATGCTCCACTGTTGATCAGTGGCGGCACTTGATGACCATGGAGGAGTGTGTTACACTTCGGGATGTGTTTCCGGGGACATCCCTTTGGTTGCATGTCATGTATGATGTGGACTTCCCCTTCAATGTCATCGCCATCCATGTCTCCCTCGTCCTTTGGGATATTCAATACGTGCATAGTGTTAACAGGCTTCATCTTCTGACCCTTCTGGCGCATTGAGGAATGGTATACCTTTGCAAAATGAGTTAATTTGTTGCACGCAGAGCACCTCCATCCTTGTGCTGGACATGGCCCTTGGTGTGGGTACGAAGCTCCACACCTGTAGCATGTTTTATGCGCAGGATTGGGTTTGTTTCATGTTTTCCTCTTTTTAGGGGTTCCAGGTAGCAACTGTGTTGATGGGTTCCATCTTGACTTACTCTTGCAATGCTGCTTCCATGTGTGCTGCTCGCACCTTAGACAGACCTTTAGACCTACCCATCATCAGCATTCCTGGGACCTGAAGAATGTTTGCTCTCAATTTTACTGATAAACACCCCTGAACGAATTTAACTTGAATCTAATTGTTTTCATCTGGTAGCATGCAGGTCCTAGCTAGATCTCTCAGGTAGGAATAAAAGGTGTCTACTGATTCTTCATCAGGTAGTTTTCTGGCCTGGCGTTCACAGTCAGAGTTTGCGAGTGGCTCAAATTGTGATGTTAGGGCTCGTTTCAGCATGCCATATGTGGCCAGTGTTCCGGCTTCTATGACTGACTTACCCAGCTTGTGGATAGCTACACCTCCCAAGTGCAGGAGCATAGGATGTTGTCTATCATATTCTAATGCCACTGCTGCAAAATATGTTTTGAAGTGCTCCACCCATTTTCGCAGCTAGAGCAGATGAGGAACCATCGACTGGGAATGGCTCAATGGGCGGTATGGTGTCATAGCGTTTTCTATGGTTAGCTATAGTGGTTTGATCAATGAGCTACGGCATATATTCTCCTCCCCCAACAGAAATCCTCTGGATGGAACACTACCATCATTTTAAAAGGCAATTTGCAGTACAGCAGGCAATGTTCATGCAAAACAGGCCTCACATGTGCAGTCTTAAGAGTCTCCCTTTTCTGATCGTGAACAGATGGCTCAACCTGCTGGGCTTCACATGGAGAAACAGGCAATCAATACACTCTGGTAGGGCACTGACTGGACACACCACAACTCTCCATTGCCTCACATGTGGCTTCTTTCTGCAGAACACCTTCCCATCCAGGCCAAGTGTGACATCATCGGCACCCGGGACAGACTCAGTAATGCGGCCACAGACAACAGTAGCTGAAGGCCAGAGGCAGCTCAAGCACCAGTAGGTGGCAGTAAAACACACCTCATGTGCTAGTTGTGCACAGGAGGGTGTGTAGGAGTTGAGCCACTTGGGAGCCAAAGTATTCAGCAGGACACACAAGGGCATGGATGAGGCCGGTGGTTCCCATGCCAATGGGACACAGAGAGTGGGACCAGCTTGGCTGTCACAGTGGGCCACGGGAGGCAGAAGATGAAAAGGGAGATGATGTGAGGAAGCAGGTTCAGTCTGCCACATTGCCAGTTGTTGCGTGCTAAGCACAGTGCGGCCTCTGGGATGAAAGGTGCAGCTCAGTGTGTACAAACATATGGTCACACCGGTGGATGGTTGTAATGCCACGAGGTACCCCCCCAGGCCCCTTTATTTACTCTTGTCCCTATGTCATGGCCTGGACCATAAGGGATATGGTTGGAGGGTTCATTACGGTAATACCCCTCACGTGGCTCGGGCTGAGAGCATCTGAGCGGCCATCTTGCCAGGCCAGCCAACCAACCCTGTCAATATATTAATAGTTTGACAGAAGATATTGTCAAAATGATTGTACCATCCATCAAACCTCTAACGTTTTTGTATTTTCAAAAACAAATCCCAAACAACATCCCCAAATTGGAATTTTGTTTTAGAAAATAAAAAATACTAAGGACCCCCACACCATGGAAGTTGTCTTACCTAGTGGTAGGAGGCAGTGAAAACTGGTCATTCGACTTCCCACTCTACATTGCGTGGGCTGGCGACTCGCCAAATCTCTGATGGCATTTATTCCATTAGGCCAATGGAGGACTATGTCAGCGATGGAGATAGATTGTCTTCGATGTAGACATAATTAAGGTCCCACTCATCTGTAAATTAGGAGGGATGACCCTCAGTTTGATGGAGAAGGTACTCCATAGTTGTGTGTACATGGGTACTTCTATTTCAAGTCATCTGGATGCATGCGCCTGCAAGAGTGTTTGACTTGTTTGCTTATGTTCATGTACCTGTGATATTTATCAAGGGGGTCCATGGTTATAGAGTGGCTTTGTTAATGCAATATTTAGAGGCCAAACCTATTGTCTTTGTCAATGCATGTTTCGTTTAGCTTCATCTAGGCCTCACATATTAGACCTCAGCCATACCAGAGCTCTCAGACCATCCTCTCACAATGTACCTTTTTGTGCTCTTGATTTTAACACACTCTTTGGTCATGCATGGTTTATTCCCACTTGCTTCAAGGGATCCCAACTTATCTGGCTATCTCAGACACCAGAATGCGTGAGACCACAATAACACAAAAAAATGAATATACTCTCCTACTTCTTCATATCAAACAAGGAATCAAAACTCATACATAACATAGAATAAATGCTTCATAAAGAGCCAGAGAAGTCACTCAATAGCAAGTGAGACGGACACATTAACTCTAAACTATTGAAGGCAGCCCAGAGCATGGTCACAAGGGCCTTGTGCCACAGGAACGTCACCTTTAATGACTTTCCTATTGGTGCAAAACCCTGCTCTGTATTTAAAAGTTGGCGTTAAGCCTCCTAATGTGGCTTAGCGCCACCTTGTACTTATGCCCTTTACTGCAGAAGTCCGCTACAGAAAAGGGGCAGGCAATGGGTGTTGCTGTGGGCGTTAAACCACAACACCCATTGCTTTTTGACACTGCCCCCTATTTACAAGGGTGTCATAAATAAAGGGCATAGCCAAAAATAAGACCAGAGAAAACCTGGTCTTAAACAGGCACAACAAGGAGAAATTCTTTTTGCTGTTTCTATGTATACTTCATTCTGCAGCACACATAAAAATATTAAATCGCCATTAGCGATTGTTCATGTGCAGGAAGATGTCCCTTTCTGCACATAAGCAATCATTAAAAAATTACGTTTTGCAACTTCTATATGCGCTGCATTCTGCACCAGAGTAGAAGTTACAAATCACCATTAGTGATTGTTCATGGGCAGGAAGATGTCCCTTCCTGTACATGATCAATCATTCCCTGCAATGCAGGTACACTTGCACTCTGGTGCAAGGGTGCCTGCGTTGGTGCTAGGCAGCCTAATTTAGTGCCAACGCTAGGGGAAATGCAGTAGTGTGCCACATTCTTGTAAATACGTCACATTCCTGTTGTAGCGCGGCATTAGCAATTTTAGCTTAACATCACCCTCCGACAGTATCTTGTAAATACCCCCCCAAGTCCGATGACACCAAATGCCAGCTAGAATATCTTCTGTGTGTAAAAGTTGCACAGCACCTTATGTAGGATAGGGGGCAACGCTATATTTATTCTCAATTGTACATGCTTGCATGAGGCCAGTGGCAGGAACCTTTGATAGGCTCTTCATATAAGGCTTTGTCACAACCTCTCCCCTGCTTCTTGCAGCATAATGGGTTGTCACTCACCACTTTCAGGCTCTGTTACATGCTCCACTGCCAACAAAAGCTTTTTGTCTCCTTAGAGCTGCAACTTCATACTACGGAAGGTAAGAAGAACGGCATTGAGAATACATATCTTTGAGTGTTCTGAAAGCCGCTTTAGTTTGTTTATTGACAGTAAGCCACTAAAATGAGGTACAAGTGCTTTCTCACTGAAGTGCTTGTACTTATTGCCTGTTCCATATGTCTAGATAATCTTTCCATCAAGCTTAGCTGCTAACTGTGCCGTGTTGGCCTGGATCTCGGTTACAGTGTTTCATCAAATTAACCTTGATGATTGGAGAAGGAGTGAAATAAGATTTATTTTGAAGTCACCAAATGGATCTTCTATCAACTAATCATTCACAACCTGGGTATATTGAGTGGAGGCTTTCTTTTTCTTTATGTTATTAAATACCAACCATTTAAACGTGGTGTTAGAAGGCAAAGATATTTTATACAAGTGGTCCTCACACACAGTATAAAATCAAAGATAATTTTTGTTATTATTGTTAATAACTCATCCAATAAGTTGCATAGCGAATGACACCAAATTCTCTTTATGGTTTCCGCTCATCCAGCATTTTACCTAGACGGAAAACATGGCGGCCACAGGCTAGCGCAGTGCGCACGTCTCTCTTGGAGCTCCCGTTCCCACTCCGCTCGTTCTCAGCTGGTGGTGGTGAGTCGGGACCTGGGAGCCGGTCTGATCGTTGTTGCCACGTTCCTTGCTGCGGGGGCTCGCGAGAGTGTCGGGAGTCCTGCGAAACGGTTTTCGGCGGTTGTGGTTGCTTTCTTGCGCTGCGGGCAGAGACGGGGGATAGAGGAGAGAGGAGAGCTGCCCTCGCGGGCCTGACAGAGGCAATTCTGTCCCCACCCGGCGGTTTGTGAACTGGAGTGGATGCCTGGACTCTGGTGACTCTGGTGACTTTACCGTGTAATTTGGACCCCATCCGGCGGATTGTGGCTTGGGGCAGATGCCCTGACTCCAGTGAGTTTACTGTGTAAATTCGGATCCCACCCGGTGAACTCTGATTTGGAGCGGATGTGTTTGGCTTCTTCACAGGGATTTCGCCCTCCCTCATACATATTGAAGTGGAGAGAAGCAGCCGTGGAGTTGAGGAGAGGGCGTAGAGCGGCGGCTCGTGGACTTTTGCTTAGAGGTTCGGTGAGAGCGGGAGGGGGGCGGCCCCCTCATTGACTGCCACGTTGGATGTCCAAGGGGGCCCTACAGTCCCTTCTCAAGGGAGGTGTGACTTCGCGGGGAAGAGGGGGGCGAGGAAGGGAGAAAGGCTAAGGAGGTTGGGGCAGGAAGTAGAGATTATAACTTAAGGAGAATACCTGGGGGTCTCCCACAAAAAGCAAGGGGAAAAGATAGGGAAGAGGTAAAAGTGTGAGAAGCTTAAAATCCGGTATTAAAGAGGGTTTGAGTAAAGTAGCAGTGGAGAAACCCTCCGTGACCCCCTGTGCTGTGAGAGATCATGTTGAAGGTGGCCGGAGATTAAACTATCTTACGGATAAAAACAGGGAGGGCGATCTGAGTAAAGAGTCAGAAAAAAAAGAAGGGGCAAAAATAACAGCAGAGTGAATGCATAGTGCGGGTTACCCCCTCCCTTCGCTCCTTTTTTAAAGTACTTCCCCAGGTTCTGACCATCAACGCAGAGGCCCCCGATAGTTTAACAAATAGGGCAGGTATGGCTGAGGCTTACCTGCCTGAGGTATGTGACGGCCTGGACAAAGGAGTCTACATTGCTCCCCCCACAACACTCCTGCCTCTACAGGTTCTACCAGCCCCTATTTCCGGGGGCCTAGTAATCCCCAACTCCCCTCTTCCCCCTCCCATTTCTTCCACTACCATTGATCTCATTTCCGCCTCTACTTTCAGTTCCATCCCGGATTCTACAGTTGCTCCCTCAGACAATATCGATACAACTCTCATGCAAGCATTAAACACAGAGGGTGCAGTGTTTATGTCGGACTCTACGGGGTGGGGGTGGGGGTGGGAGACGGGTGGGAGAGTCAGACTACTCTTTTGAATCTATTATCTCAGCTATGTTAGCTATGAGGGAGGAGATACGGAGTGATTTTGCAATATCCAAGACTAATCAGATGGAAATAAGGGCAGTTTGTGATACACTCGATAAGAAAGTGGATATCCTTCGCGACAGAACAGATTCTTTGGAGTCAGAGGTGGGGGCCCTAAAAGTTAAATTTGAGGATACTGAGGGAGAGATTCAAGCTTTACGAAAGGAAGGGGAAGTTTTGAAGGAGAGGGTCGAGTCGCTGGAGCATTTTTCACGGAGGAATAATCTGCGGATCCTTAAGGTTCCTGAGGGAAAAGAGGGGGAGAATTTAAAAGCATTCGTGGTGACACTTTTGAGAGATTCACTTAAACTTGACGAAACCGCAGAGGTACTAGAAAATGATATACAACGGATCCACCGTGACCCCTTCCGCCTTAATCATGGCAGAACTAAACCACGCAAGATCCTGGTTAACTTTCAGACATATTCCTTGAAAGAAAAAATTCAGATTCTTGCTTTAAAATCAAAGTCTCTCAAGGGTCCTGACTTTCTCTGCGAAATTAGGTCAGACTTGTCTAAGGTCACATTGGAGCGGCAATGGGAACTGGGCCAGAGGATGCAAAAGCTCAGGGCGGTTGGGGCCTCCGTTCAGATGCGATTCCCCGCATTTCTGCGGGTTATGTATAACAATAAGATGCATAATTTTCGTTCTCCTATTGAAGTAGATGAATTCTTAGGAAAAATTGGATCGAATTGAAGGGTGGGTTGTTTAAAGGTCTAATCAGCTTTTTTTCAGTTTTATTTTTTCTTTTAAGTAGTTTTCCTTTCCCTGTTATGGAAATGGGGCAATGCGGTGAAAGCAATGTTTCTGTTGGAGGCACTAGGTTTTCTTTTTTTTTTTTTCCTCTCCAGGCATTGTTTTGGAAAAGTATGGGGGAATAAGGGTGAGGGAAGAAAAAGGAAAAAAAAGGGGGGAAAAAAATTAATTTATGGTAGAGAATAGGATAGAATAGGATAGAAGGATAAGAGGACGGGGGAAAAGAAAAGAAGAAGAAAAAATGATGAAAAAAAAAGGTTAGGGGAAAACAGGATAAACAAACAGGTAAATTAATAAATAAGCAGGGAAATACTTTGCGGGGGTACTCGCTCTTGTTTTTCTTTTTTTTTCTTTTTTTTTTTTGACCCTAATGTAAGAGAGGGGCCCAAGGAAAAGAGATCCTGGACTCATTGAAATTATTTTTTTTTTAAAACAAGGAGCGGGACGGGAGGGAGAGACGTAAACCTTGCTATACATCTAGCAAGAGTTAGGAAGGTAGGGTTTTCCAGGGGAGGGGGTGATGAATATAGGCCCCAGCTAGGCCAGCAGGACACAAGGGTTCGCTCTCCTGCAAATGGAATCTACAAGGAAGTTGGCACGGAAACTGCAAAGTACAAAGACAAAGTTTATTAACCCTTAAGGGTGGTCCTACAACCCATACAACACTCTTCAGTATTGCATAGGGTAGCACAAAGAACTTGCATACACGGTCCCCTTTTATACACAACAGAGGGGCTCATAAGTGGGTGGATACAACATGAGGCAAAGAGTATTACCTTTTATGGTCATTTTCGATACAGAATCAATATGTGGGCGGAGGAACTAATTTCCTGAGCCCGCGAAAACATGGTCAAGCAAGGACTAACTGATAACAGATGTGGTCAAGTGTGGAATGCGCCAGACGGACAAAGGGGCTATTTATAGACTGTTACTAGGCAGATTACAAGAGCAACTAACACGAAGATAGGACTCTTCTCGTGCTACGCACGTGGAGGCATGACAATACAAAATGGAGTCCAGACTTTAGTCAACATAACGGGAGAAACTCGGTCATAAAAGGGGAATTCATGTCTTTAGTGAATGCTTACTCACATCGTTATTTCAATTTTCAACAGACGACCCTTTCAGCATTTACTGAAGACATCCGGTTTATTAGAATAATCATCGTATATATCAATCTTCATCATTTCCTCTATTTCTTTAGTCAGATGTTTCTGGTAAGTGACATTGGCAATAGCTTTCTTATCGGGAATGCAGAGTGACACACATAGGGAACAGAGTAAAGGACCACATTGGATACAAATGCAACAGGAAAACAGAATTGCTACAATGATACAGAGACCAGTTAGAACCTTCCATCCCCATGTGGTGATCAATGCCCAAAACCATCCAGAAAAGGTCCAAGCGCCATTTTCTGTATGGATTTCAGCTGCAATTTTATGCAGTTTATTGATAGCATTATAAACTGATGGCGTGTGGTCAGGAATAAACACGCAACAACTACTTCCGATAATTTTACAAGCTCCACCTCGGTCAGCTAACATAACATCTAACACCATACGATGCAATGCAACAATTCTAGTAATTTGCAATTCTTCCGTAAGATTCCCAAGAGCAGCAGCGGTTTGATTTGTCACAGCCTCTACAACTCTTGTTAACCTTCAAACTTTCCTACTATTTAGGGCAGCTCCTGTGGTAAATAAAATACCGGACTGAATTTCATACGGAATCCTAAAATAAAGTAAAATAGCTCAAAATAACAAGAGGCAGAATCCGTGGTATAAGAGGTTTTCTAAATGGGCTTTATTCCATTCAAAATGGCCGACTCGAGTCGCGGCCTTCAGGTTCCGTCACCACGAGGGTTCAGGAAGTGAAGTACAATAATTTATTGACAGACATGTATTTTTATAATAAGTGCATTACAATGAAACGAATGTAAAAGGCGTAACATTTGATAAGAAAAATGACGTGACAGTGACATAATCGAAACTAGGCGTAACAAGGAATAAAAGAAACATGATTGGTTTGCATTATCAGACATAGGTGGATCTATAAGATAATACTTGGCATAGATGCGCGCGCAGCAGCATGACGTGTAATTGACGTGCAACTAGGGGGTGAAGGGGACTTGACATTTAGCTCTACATGTGGAGACGAGAAGTCTGGGGGGTCAAGTCAACCTAATCCCAAATCATATCTACCATCCTATGTTTGGAGAACTATGTTATCCACAAGGAAGGACTCTCGGACAGAATCTATTCTATACTAACTGTGTGTGCGTGTACAAGCGTCTAAGTGTCTATATGAGATGCGAGGGGCAGAAAACTTTCCATGGCAGCAGGGCTATGAATCACTTGCAGGAGGACGGAAAGGCTGAGTCCTTGCTTGTGAGCTAAAGGAAATGTTTACCTAAATCACTTGACAGGAATGCATCGGCTGAAGAGCAAAATAGATAATTCGAAGGTGAAATACAACTTCTTGGCAGGCAGGCGAAAACTGGCCGAGGCAGACATTGTTAGCTGCACAGGGAGTAGGACAAAGTTCATGGATACAGATGCGAGCTCAAGCTGAAGCTGTCAGAGACAGAGAGCAGGGAGAGGCTTTGAGGACAGAATCGGGCCTACTTGCCTGAACTGTAAAAATGGAGTAACTTAGCCATATAAAGTCGGTGGCCTTTCATACTTAGGAATCGAATATCCAGCCCATTGATGGCGGATCTGACAGAGAACATGTCGACGGAAGACACACATATGTTTGCGTCTTAGAAACTGGAACTGGAGGGAACATACATGTACTTGTAACATGCATATAGAACCGTTGGGGTCCAAGATAGGGGACATAACTGATCAGGAAAATCCACATTTCCACATTCCCTCCTTGTCCCCTTCTTGCCCTTCAAGAGACATCAATCTTCATTATTCCATCGATTTGCTCATGGAGCATCATTTCTTCTTCCTTCTTCTTCCGGCATTCTGAACGAGACCTTGGTGGTGGAATACACGATGTGGCACACAGACCACAGATCGCTGGTCCACATTGTAGACATAGACAGCAACTGAATAGTATGAGAAGGCCAATACCTAGGAAGGATAGAACTCTCCATCCCCAGGCTGATATCACACTCCAAAACCACCCGGACCACGTCCAAGTGCCTGGATTCTCGTGTATCTGGCTTACAATCTTATGAAGGCGTGTTATAGCTTTATATACAGATGGCGAATTTTCTGGTATGAATATGCAGCAGCTGGATCCGATGACCCTGCAAGCTCCGCCCCTATCGACCAGGATGACGTCAAGGACAAGACGATTCTGGAGAACAACAATTCTCATCGCTGATTGTTCCTCTGTCAGATTGCCTAGGGCGGCTATAGTCTCGTTTACTACAGCTTCAAGAGTCTTGGTGAGTCTGCGTATCAGCTTACTATTTGATATAGTACCTATATAGGGAAAGATACCTTTATTGAAATCTACATATTTGTCCCATGCTGTCTCAGTATAATCGACAACTGGGAGATCTCTTCGCTCTCTATTGTGTACTAAATGAACATTTCGATAATAATCAGGGGGAGCTAGGAAAACAGGTGGCAAAAGGAATGCTATGTAACAGGTACCATCCCAATCTAGGGGCAGACGCATATATGCCGTCTGGCCACATATGAAGTAAGAATGGCGAGAAGCTCTAAATGAAGATTTACCTTGATCACTATATTCTACTATAGTAACGCATTGGCTATGGCCCATATGTATGGAACCAACTTTTCTCACACATAATTCACCCTTAACTGGAAATACTGACATAGTGGGCAGAATTAGTTCAACTTCGGATTTGACATTCAAAATCATAAGATTAGGCGTAAAATTACCTAATTTATACACTTCATTTTCTAAATCAGTTCCTGTTCTACTGGGGTGACCCTCCTTATTAGGGTGACAGACTTTGAATAAAACTAGATTCAAATTTCCCCATATCCAATGTTGTTGATAAACTGCTGTGTCTGGGTCTATGGAATTTAATAAACTAAACCATGCTCCACAGGAGCCATTGTGTGTGAACGGATGTGGAAAGAAAGGCAGAACTCCTTTGTTATTCTGATAGGGAGGAAGTCGGCCACACACCCAACAATTGGTGGCATTACTAGTCTGATGGAAATGATGTAACATACTAATGAATGTGTTATTACGCAGCGCAAGTCTATAGGACAACTCATGTGGGGGTAAGTCACTAAAAGAATGTTCATCAGTTATATTGAAAGCACGTTTAGAAACAGGATAATACATATGCAACAATATACTTGCAGTAACTATTAAAAAACTCAAGAAAAACAAAATTAATAAAGTCACAATACAGTGGCTACGCAGTGATTTACAATAAGCATGTCGTTTCATTATGATTCTGGACTCTACATGATTCAGACCTAAGGGATACATGTCGGGACAGATTCAACCGCTTCACCTTGGAGAGGACTTAAACAATCAAATCGTCCGACAGTTTAGATCTGGACCTGAGTTTCTGTTTATAGAGTTCGGTGCTACTGGCCTCAGCCAAAGGTAGCTTTGAGTCAATGGGGGAAGACACACGGGGAGTACTGTTTGTGTCAGGAGGAAGTCCATGAAATTTTTTTATATGGCTGGAGTGCACCCAGCCTTTCCTCCCTTCGATCTTCACAGCTGTTCTGGTCGTCAGCAGGACCAACTTAGGAAGCCTCCACCTAGGCTCCAGTTGGGTTTTCCGATCAAAATTCCTGACGAGAACATAATCGCCGGGAATTACGTCATGAGGTTTCACCTCGGTGTTGTCAGGAAAAGCTGCGACTACCTGTGAACGACAAGATTGTAGTGCAGACATCAAGGAAGCCAGGTAATCTGTCAGCATATTACAGTCAACATCAGTTATTTTACGGGGTATAGGCGTCCCCCACATATTCGGTGGCCTACCAAAGATCACCTCATAAGGCGATAGCCCTGTTCGAGAGTGTGCTACCATCCTCATGTAAAATAGCGCAACTGGTAAGGCTACTATCCAGTCCACACCCTTTTCCTGACATATTTTAGACAATCTGATTTTTAAAAGTTGATTATGTCGTTCCACGAGACCTGCTGCCTCGGGGTGTCGGACACAGTGGAATTTCCACTGATATCCCAACAAGAGTGAGACATGTTTCATTAATTCGGATGAGAAAGGCTGACCGTTATCTGAATATACAACACGTGGTAAACCGTACCGTGGGAAGAATTCTCTAATTAGCTGCTTGGCAGTAGTCGGGGCAGTGTAATCTGATACGGGATACGCCTCTGTCCAACGGGAGAGAGCGCAGACAACTACGAGAACATATTTGAATCCTCGACAACGTTCCATCTGAATATAATCCATCTGGAGGACTTCAAAAGGATGGTCAGGAGGCTGAAATCCACCCTGCTCTACGGGAACACTCTTTCCTGGATTAAACTGACAACATATCATACAGGTACGAACTTTTTGTTTAGCTGCTGCTCGTAAATGTTTATTGAACCAAATGTGCTGAATGCTGTCTAGCATAGCCTTCTCTCCTAAATGTGCTGGACTGTGAACTGTAGCTATAATGGCTTGAACCATGGAATCAGGGAGAAACCATACAGATTTCTCCTTCGTCATCCATCCTTGATCTGTCTGGATCCCTCCTAGTTCAGTCCACTTCTTTATTTCTTCTGCTGTGGCATGTGTCTGTATGTCAATTACGTCAAGTGCGGGGTCCTTAATTGTCATACACTGTGTTAGTGTCTGAACTATTGGCTTTGTCATGTCTAATGTGCGATTCTGAGCAGTCTGTTTAGCTGTTTTGTCAGCTAAATCATTGCCTTGAGAAATGGTATCAGTAACCTTCGTGTGTGCTTTACATTTCATAATCGATATAGCAGTGGGTAGATGTATTGCGTCTAACAAGGCATGAATGAGGGGTCCGTGCTGAATGTGGGCACCATGGGACGTTAAATAACCTCTCTCTCGCCACAGCACGCCGAAGTCGTGTACAACTCCGAATGCATAACGTGAGTCAGTGTATACATTAACTTTCTTATTTGTGGCTTGAATACAGGCTTGTGTTAGAGCAATAAGTTCTGCTGCTTGGGCTGACAAAGTATCTATACAATTTGTTTCAATAACTTCAGTGTCTGTTGTGACTGCATACGCGGCCACTAAATCTCCTGTACTTGTTCTCATGCACGATCCGTCTACATACAACGTCAGGTCTGGATCTAACAATGGAACGTCTGTCAAGTCTTGTCTAGGTTTCGTCTTTATTTCAATGATTTCAACACAATCATGAGCTAGTGGGTCTGTTCCAATTACAGGTAATAGTGTAGCAGGATTCAATGTATTACACCGTCGGATCTCTATGTGTGGTTGAAACAATGTCAGTTCATAACCGGTAAGTCTTGCTATGGTCAAGTGTTGTGTTTGTGTTCGGTTCACAAGAACCTCTACTGCATGTGGTACTTGTACTGTCAATGGGTGTCCTAATACTATGGCATCGCTTTGTCTGATTGCTAAAGCTGTCGCTGCCACTGATTTCAGGCATGCAGGCAAAGCCTGAGCTACGGGATCTAATGTACTGGAAAAATAAGCACATGGCTTGCGTGATCCTGCTTGATCCTGAGTGAGTACTGACAAGGCAGTACCTTCGCGTTCTGTAACAAAAAGTGTAAAATGTTTGCTATAACATGGCGTTGCTAAAACAGGTGCTTGACATAAAGCTTCCTTTAGGCTTTCAAAAGCTTGTGTATGTTCCTGAGTCCAAGGGAGAACAGTCGATGTGGCTGCCTCCTGTGTGGTTAACTGAATGAGTGGTTTTGCTAGAAATGCGTACTGAGGGATCCACTGCCTACAATATGAAGTGAGGCCTATGAAAGCCCGCACCTCCTTCTGTGTCTGGGGTATTGACATGTTAGCAATTAACTGGATGCGATCTGGTGTAAGCTGCCTTCCCTCCTTGGACAGCGAGTGACCAAGATAAATAACTCGCTGAACACAGAATTGCAGCTTAGAAGGGGACACCTTGTGCCCCTTGTCGGCTAGGAAATGTAAAACCGTCAGAGAAGCCTTTTCACATTCTGGCTCGCTTCTTGCGGTGATCAGCAGATCATCGACATATTGAAGCAGTGCAGTATTGACTGGCATGTGGATACTGTCAAGTTCTCGTTTCAGTGCTTGGCTATAGATGCTGGGGCTTTCTGTAAATCCTTGGGGAGCGCGTGAGAATTTAAAGCTGCGCCCATTTAAACTGAATCCGAACAAGTATTGGCTTTCCGGATCTATTGGGACGCTGAAAAAAGCATTCTTGAGATCAATTACAGTAAAAAATGTTGCTTCGGAATCAATTGCTGTCAACAATGATGATATATCAGGGACCACAGGGAATTGTGGTACAATACACTTGTTTAGTTCACGCAAATCAATAACCAATCGGTATACTGGTGGGGCAGTAGGGTCAGTTCGTTTAAGAATCGGAATTATCGGTGAATTACATATATTGGAGTCTGTTTCTATAACTACTCCCTGGGCAATCAGCTCATCAATGATTTTCAGCAAAGCCACTACAGCATCATGCGGTAACTTGTATTGTCGCATTCGTGGTAGTACCACTCCTGCTTTCAATGTAACTCGATAGGGTGTAATGTTCATGCAGCCAACATCCGTAGGGCCTTGTGCCCATAGATGTACTGGTAAAGTCTGTAGTCGGGGATCCATGTCTCTAGACACATAGTGACCTTTAAAATCACGTAAAAACAACCTTACTCCTTCTGGAGAACAACATATTATGGCTCCTAGTGCTTTCAGAGTTTTAATTCCTAACAGATTTTCTGGGCATGATTTAGTAAGCAATAAATCTGTAGTTCGTGTCAAAGGTCCTATCGTAAGTGGTAGAGGCTGTGATACTTCATTAACAATAGGTTTTCCCGAAAAACCAAGGGAAACATTTTGAGAGCCTGAGAGGGGTGCCCCTGGAACTTCACTACGTTTTATAGTTGTTCGACTTGCCCCTGTATCGAGTAAGAATTTTCTATCTTGACCTAATAATTCACTATGTACATAAGGTCCTTCTTGATCTACAGGAATCTCGATAAGCGGTAAGTCAACTTCCCTCTCTAGGCTGGTTCATGCGTAATGCTGATATTCAGGGTATTCATACTGTGCAGTCTGATACATTTGTCGTGTCGTTGTTTGTGTGGCAGTAGCAGGCAACGGTGGTGCAGCTGGCACAAACTGTATGGGTTGCTGTGAGGCTGGCATTGCCTGTTGCTGAACTGGCATGGACGGTCCATGCTGCATAGGTCCTTGTTCATTCTGATCTTGTCTAACTAATCGTGGTCTCTCTTTTGCAATACCTGTAGCTATATTACGTTTCAGGACTGGACAATCATGTACATAATGGCCTAGTTGTTTACAGTAATTGCAGGTTCCTTTTACAGGAACTGCAGAATCACCAGAATGTGTCACACCCTTTTTGTGACCATCTGCTGGTACTGTCTGAGAAACTAGCATTTTCATTTTTGTATCCTTCATGCGTCTATGCTCGTGTTCTTGTTCATCCCTAATTCTATTGTGATGATACTGTAACATTTGTAGCATTTGCGACGGAGTGTTACTTTGCCAGGTACTCTCGAATTTCAATATTCTATTCTTCACTGGAGGCAATGCATTTTCCACCAATTTTGTCACAAATAAATGTGGATATGAGTCACTACTTGCTTTTATACCACTATTTATACCAAAACATTTTTCAAATCGAGCATAATAATCGCTTGTGTCTTCATCTTGCTTTTGTTTGCAGGCTGTGATTGCACCCCAATCTTCCTTTTTTGTAGTTAATAGACGTGGCAGTACCTGTACTAGTAAACCTGGTAACAGTTTAACTTTATCCCCGAGCCCCGAACCTGCAGTTCGGCTCCTTTCTTCCTCTGCTAATGCTGTCCAGTCTATCTTTTGGTCTCCTACTTCCCACTCTTTTTCTTTCAGTTTTTCATAAATGCCAGCAGGCAAAAGCACCTTTAATATCGTCATAATATCAGGAAAGGTGTACTCTCCCATCAGTAACATGTCTTTAATTTCTCGGTGGAAACCCGCTGGGTCTTTGTCATGACTAGGTACTACTTTCTTCATTTCTAATAATTCCATTTTTGATATGGGTGTGTAAACAAATACACGGTGAAACTCATTGTCTTCGCCTTTTATTGGGTGCACTTCTCGTAAAGGATTTTGTCTATCCATATAGTACGGTGCTCTTTCTCTGCGGGGCAGGGAGAGAGAATCTGGATTTACAAAAAGGACATACTGTTTACGTGACACTAATATCTCTTTAATTAGCTTATTACTAGAACCTCTCCATCTGTTTGTGAGTAGTTCCGTTAATATATCAGGTAAAGGACCAGGGTCAGCATGTTGGCACTTATATAATATGAGGAGTTGCTGAATCATATAGATTCCAGCTAAGCGTTGTTCATCTGTACTGAGATTGAGAAACGTGTGTGCTACGGTCTCATCACCGTATTTTTCAGGACTGTCAATCCAGTGAACGGCTGATCTGGCTAATTCTTGCTCATCCATGGAATCGAGGAGGTGGTAACCCCTTCGTTCTCGTAGTATCTTATCTGCGGCTTGAAACGAATGTTCAGGAGACTTCAGATTTATTACAGGCGTCGGATACGTTCTGCTGTTTTTTGGGCATACAGAATGTATTGGATCAGGAAAACATCTAGTATTTTCACAGGATCTTCCTCTGCCTACATAGGCTATGGTCTCTGACTGTCTTGCGGAATTCCCTGATTCGGACACTTCATCTTGCTCAAACTCGTCTGTTCCCAATCTTTCTTCATGAATACGCTCTATTTCTTTACGTATTTTTCGGCACATGGCTATTATACAATTTTGCTTATCGTGTCTCCCTTCTGATATATTCTGACTCCATCTTGTAAGAATAAGCATTGCATTCGGGTCTACCCCCGGACGATCTTGATTTCTGATCATACAGTTTATGAGGAAACGTAACAGTTCCCCCTGTATCTCTACTTTCTGGAATTCCATAGCTCTGTTAATACATCCTGGATCTCGTCCTGTTTGAACAAAATGATATATGTTGTCTAGATGCGTAGTCATCCCTGGTAACCTCGCTAAATACTCTGCGGCTCGCCTGATACGTAATGATGCCAGGACCATTTCGTCCTCTTTACCAACCACCGGGTCATATCTACAATTTACAAGGAGTTCCTTAAGCGTACGTTCACTTACGAATTTAGGTGTACGTGAATGTGCTGACTCTTGAAAGACAAGTTTATTTATTCTAGGTGGTGTAAAAGTACTGCTAGCACCTCCCGTGGCCCTATCTGGGGCGTCGGGTGTGAATGGGTTCGTTGAACGTGACACAGCAACTATGGGTGTCGATACCTCTGTAGAGTCGACTGCGGAGACAGATGCGGAAACAGATGTGCTTGCCGAAGCTTGTGTCGAGACTTGCTGTTGCACGGGGACAGATACCTGATCCTGACGTTGAACCCCTCCGCCAGACGGTCTATGTGGTGCGGCGTTAGCATACTCGGGAGCTGCGTCATCTAGATATGAGGAAAGAAAAACATCTTCTGCGGTTCTGGGAAGCCCCTTTGGATGTACCTTAATTGGAAATAATGGGGGTGGCAAGTCTTTTGGTATCTCTGGAGCAGCCTTAGGTAATCCTTCGGCTAGTAGGGGATACATACCATTCATAAGAGCATTTCTTTGTCTATTTACTTGTTCTGATCTCACTCGGATACCTTCCTCAATTAATAGATTTTCTTGAACTTTATTTGAACTTTCTTTACTCCTCTCTTCTTGTCTACGTGCTTTTTCTGTTCGTCTATGAGATTCTTTACGCCATAACTCAACAGCGTCTTTCTGTGACTGTCTGACCTTTCTTTTCCATAACTCTTCCTCCACTTTCATGATGCACTCTGCATCCCAGGTTCCCGCTATGGGCCACCTTTGACTTTCCGGTAATCCCTTGGTATAATCTACCCATAGGTCAAGAAACAATATGGCATCTAAGCCATGTTTATGGTACATAAAATGCCCTGGAGTGTCCCTAGGAGGAATAGGAACTGCTTCTTCAAGCACCCCTTTTCTGGTAGTAATCTGTCTTAACTTCGAGAAAAGCGGCATATTTACAACTGATCTGATACTTACTCTTGAATTTTCTTAATACGAAAAACACAATAAATGAACAGTGAACAATGAACAGTCATTCATACTACAATATTTTGAACACTTTAAACATTAAACATTAAACATTGTAACAATGATCGACAATGATGACAGTCTGCCTAACTAATCACCACGCTGAATTCTTGACAATAACTGAATTCTTCGGAATACTTGATATACTGCTAAACAGTACATATACACTGCTAAACAGTGCAGACCGGATTTGTGTACCCAAATCCGTCTTGACCGGCACAACCTATGTGCGCGTCAACACGCCTCCCCGGCGATGGTACTCACCGAGTAGCTCCTTGAAACGGAAGGCCTCAGAGAATGGACAGGACTCGATGACTGCGGACAGCGGACCCTCTGGACATCGGGATTTCGGAAAACCTGGTGGGCCTCTGTATACCTCGGATCTTGCTCTCTCAGCTAGGCTCTGGTCGGGATACTTCGCACTTCTCACCGCCTCGTCTGGGTTGATCGCAGCCTCAGTCGCCCCCGCTTGACCGGAGGGAGCTTACAGGAAATCCTGCTGGTACGCGTTTTATGGTCCGTCCAGCTGTGGCAGGAGACCGGGCCTGCAACGCACCGCCGGCGCGTGAGATGAGAAAGTGTCCCTGTTCGGGCGCCATTATGTGGTAAATAAAATACCGGACTGAATTTCATACGGAATCCTAAAATAAAGTAAAATAGCTCAAAATAACAAGAGGCAGAATCCGTGGTATAAGAGGTTTTCTAAATGGGCTTTATTCCATTCAAAATGGCCGACTCGAGTCGCGGCCTTCAGGTTCCGTCACCACGAGGGTTCAGGAAGTGAAGTACAATAATTTATTGACAGACATGTATTTTTATAATAAGTGCATTACAATGAAACGAATGTAAAAGGCGTAACATTTGATAAGAAAAATGACGTGACAGTGACATAATCGAAACTAGGCGTAACAAGGAATAAAAGAAACATGATTGGTTTGCATTATCAGACATAGGTGGATCTATAAGATAATACTTGGCATAGATGCGCGCGCAGCAGCATGACGTGTAATTGACGTGCAACTAGGGGGTGAAGGGGACTTGACATTTAGCTCTACATGTGGAGACGAGAAGTCTGGGGGGTCAAGTCAACCTAATCCCAAATCATATCTACCATCCTATGTTTGGAGAACTATGTTATCCACAAGGAAGGACTCTCGGACAGAATCTATTCTATACTAACTGTGTGTGCGTGTACAAGCGTCTAAGTGTCTATATGAGATGCGAGGGGCAGAAAACTTTCCATGGCAGCAGGGCTATGAATCACTTGCAGGAGGACGGAAAGGCTGAGTCCTTGCTTGTGAGCTAAAGGAAATGTTTACCTAAATCACTTGACAGGAATGCATCGGCTGAAGAGCAAAATAGATAATTCGAAGGTGAAATACAACTTCTTGGCAGGCAGGCGAAAACTGGCCGAGGCAGACATTGTTAGCTGCACAGGGAGTAGGACAAAGTTCATGGATACAGATGCGAGCTCAAGCTGAAGCTGTCAGAGACAGAGAGCAGGGAGAGGCTTTGAGGACAGAATCGGGCCTACTTGCCTGAACTGTAAAAATGGAGTAACTTAGCCATATAAAGTCGGTGGCCTTTCATACTTAGGAATCGAATATCCAGCCCATTGATGGCGGATCTGACAGAGAACATGTCGACGGAAGACACACATATGTTTGCGTCTTAGAAACTGGAACTGGAGGGAACATACATGTGTTTGTAACATGCATATAGAACCGTTGGGGTCCAAGATAGGGGACATAACTGATCAGGAAAATCCACATTTCCACACTCCAACAAAGAAAAACAATCCTAAATTAAAATCAATATATTGCTGCAGACTAGTGTCAGTTTGGTCCACGTCATCAATCGATAGAGTATGTTTATACCTATTTACAGTCACATTATTCAACAACTTCAAATCCTTATGATAAGATGCAGGTGCCAAGAATACAGGAGGTAATAGAAATGCTACATAACATACTCCAGACCAACCGGCTGGCAAGCGGTAATAACCTTTATTTCCACACACGAAGTATGTATTATAGGATGCTAAGAAGGTACTATTATTCAACCCGTTGATATTTAAGATAGTGATGCAATCACTAACACCAACAGGAATATAACCCACACTCTGGACACACAGGTCCGCTTGAGCTTGTGCCACTTGAATCACAAATCGGTCTTTCCCCACAGTGTCTCTAGTGTTCGTGAAAATATAGGGAATCGATTCATTGTCCGGTCGATACTCTTCCCATTCCCAAATTGTCCCATTCGCTTGCGGATATCCATCTTTATCTTGATGACATTCCCTATTAAGTCTGAAGAGTAATCGTCCCACTGTAGGTTTCCGGGTGGCAAAAAGTAAAGTGTACCATGCTCTACAGGAGCCATTATGAGAGAAAAGAAGGAGTATAAACGGAGTTCCTCCTTTCTTCTGGTGAGCTGGCATCATGCCACATATCCAACAGTTCGTAGCATTGGTGGCAACATGGGTATGATGCAACATCTGGATGAAAGTGTTATTCAAATAAGACTGACGATGCTTCAACTCTTGATACGGTAGTGTATAAAAGTAGTGCTCCTCAGGCACTGGAGTAGTCAAAACAAGTAACTTTCGAGCAGGAGTCACAATAGCTACTGTGAACATAAAACCTGTTGCACAAAGGATTCTCTTTTTCTCCATGTCAGAATGAAAGATCAATATCTTCCTGAAACTAAAAGGTTGTCAGAACTCTTCCCCTTAGGAAGCGGTTGATTTCTTCACCAGCGGGCCAAGACGGGTGTCGCTACACTAATGCAGGGCTGATCCCCCCCCCTCATTGGCTCTCCATTTCACTAACCCAAGGGCCATTCTGACAACGTGTCCTGATACTGAAGAATTCACTTCCTTGGTCTGAGATGATATCGCCTTCCTCCAGGAATCACGTGGTCCGGAAAGAGCTCCTCAGTGTCGTTCAGTTCCACAGCACGGCCTTTCTCTGCAGTCAGAATTTCTCGATGGTTGGTCAATACAGCAGGCTCCACCAATCCGGGCAGCACTTTGCGACAGTGCAGGGAATGGATCCAATTATTTCGGTTGGAAACCCGCACAGCCGTCCTCGTTGCAAGTAGGACTTGCTCAGGACCAACCCATCTCGGCTCCAAGCTGTTCGTCCTTTCAAAAATCTTCACCATAACATAGTCTCCAGGTCGGAGACTGTGACCTTCGCCGGTGGACCGATCAGGGAGCGCCTACCGGACCTGTTGATGAATAGAAACCAAGTTATCCGTTAACTGTGCCAGATAATCATTCATCATTACACAAGGTACATCATACACAGCCTTAGGTCGTGGTGGACCCCAAATATTCATTGGGCATCCAAAAACAATCTCGCACGGTGTAAGACCAGTTCGAGAGTGCGGTATCGATCTAATTGACAATAATGCCAGCGGTAAAGCATCTGGCCAAGTCAAAGAAGTCGAAGCTTGGATCTTAGCGATCTTGAGCTTCAGTGTACCATTATACTTCTCGACCAGTCCTGCAGACTGAGGGTGAAACACTGCGTGGAACTTCTGAGTGATGCCCAGACCCGTCAGAACATACTTTATAACATCCGCTATAAAGTGGGGTCCGTTATCACTCCACAGCAGTCTACAAACGCCATATCGAGGGAAGAACTCCTTCAATAGCATCTTGGCGGTAGTCATTGCAGTATTATCTTTCGTAGGGTATGCCTCGACCCATTTACTAAAGGCACATACCGCTACTAGAACATACTTTAAATTGTTACAGCGCTCAAGCTGGATGTAATCCATCTGCAAAACCTCAAAGGGTGCAGTAGGTGTCGCAAATCCTCCTGCTGGAGTTCGAGTACCCTTTCCTGGGTTGTACCTTAGGCAAATCATGCAGGTCTGCACTACCCTCTTTGCCGTGCTAGCAATCTCTGGATGCTCCCAGACTTGAGTAAGCAATTTTACAATTGCGGAAGCTCCAACATGTGCTAGCCCATGTGCCATCTGAACCATAGGTTGTACAAAAGCTGTGGGTAACTTCCATCTATCCATCTGCTTATTTCTCCAACAACCCTCATCATCCAATTCTCCATCATTGGACCATTGCTCCCGTTCTTTGTCAGAAGCGGTCCTCTGTATTTCCAGCACCTCTCTTTTCGCATCGTGCCATCTTTCTACCTGCGACTTTACTACATACATGGCAGTAGCACCGGGCTGCATCGCAGTCTCCCGTGCCACCCGGTCTGCCAAAGCATTCCCTTCTCCGACTTTATCAACCACTTTCTTATGGGCACTACATTTAATGATAGCAATTTTCCTCGGATATGTCAATGCAGTCAAAAGGTTGTGAACTAACTCTCCATGCATTATTTGCACTCCATGTGACGTTAGAAACCCTCTCTCCTTCCAGAGTAGGCCGAAATCGTGCGCTACTCCGAAAGCATAGCGGCTATCTGTATAAACATTCACACACAATCCTGTGCTGAGCTCACATGCTCGTGTTAATGCTATCAGTTCCGCTGCTTGAGCTGATTTCTGTGGTATGCGTGCTGTCTCCACTATTGTTTGCAGTGTGGTAATTGCATACGCTGCTGAAGTCGTACCATCTGGTAGCTTCAGGCATGATCCATCCACCCACCCACAATTCTCCATCTACATCTGGAAAGGGCGTATCTTGGAGATCAATACGACCCTTTGTCTGTTCCTCAGTCACAAGAATACAATCATGTGCTTTCCGTGCTTCAGGCTGAGCTTCCGGGAACGGCAACAATGTAGCCGGATTTAACGTTACACACCTCTTTAACGTAATATGAGGAGCCAAAAGCGTCAGCTCATATCCCGTTAAACGGGCACTGGTCAAATGCTGCGTCTTTGTCTGATTAAGCAGGGCATCAACAGCATGGGGGACTAATACCAACAGCTTATGAGATAACACAATTCCCTCGCTTTGGCGTATTGACACAGCTGTTGCCGCAACCGAGCGAAAACAACCAGGCAATGCTCGGGCAACAGGATCAAGTACAGCTGAAAAATACGCACAAGGGCGCTGCTTGTCGCCATGCATCTGCACTAAAACTGATAATGCACATCCATCTTTCTCATGCACATACAGCGAAAAGGGTTTTGTATAATCAGGGGTCCCTAACACTGGTGCTGAACAAAGGGCCTGTCGCAATTGCTGGAAGGCAGTGTCACACTCATTTGACCAAGGAAGCGGAATAGGTGTGTCTTTTGTCAAAAGGGCTAACAATGGCTTGGCTATGTGTGAAAACCCTAATATCCATTGCCTACAAAAAGAAACAAGACCCAAAAATGCACGCACGTCCTTCTGCGTGGAAGGCACTGGCGTGTCCAAAATTACTTGAATACGATCTGGTGTGAGTGCACGCCGCTCCTTAGACAAAAGGTGACCCAGATAAGTCACCTTTGGTCTACAGAACTGCAACTTTTTCCTCGACACTTTGTGATTGTGAGATGCCAAAAAGGAAAGCAAGGATAACGTGCTTTTCTCACACAGCTCCGGAGTGTCAGCCGCCAACAAGATGTCATCGACATATTATATGGTCTTTTCAAGGCTTGACTGTAAATGCTAGGGCTTTCTGTGTAGCCCTGAGGAACTCTACAAAATCGATAAGACCTGTTATTCAGAGTGAAACCAAAAAGGTATCGGCTATCGGGATGAATAGGAATCGAAAAGAAAGCATTTTTCAAATCAATAACCGAAAACGTGGTCGCCGTTGGCGGGACCAAAGTGAGCAACGTCGTGATATCAGAAACCACTGGATACTGAGGTATCACGATCTTGTTCACCTCCCTCAAATCAATTATAAACCGATAAACTTTGGCATCCGTATCCTTCTTCAAGATGGGTAAAATTGGACTGTTACAGACGTTGTAGGGAACTTCCTCCACTACTCCTACCTTAATCTAATCCTGCACAATCTGTATAAGGGCCTCCTCCCCCTCCTGGGAAATACGATACTGCGGGAGGCGTGGTAACACCGCCCCCTCCTGGACACTAATATGAACAGGCGGAATCACCATCTGTCCCACATCGGTATCCGAAATGGCCCACAAAGTACGAGGGAGAGTTGCTAACACAGTATCCTCTGCAACCACACACATCCGTTCAGACAAAGGGTGATTATCATTTAATATCACACGCACTCCAGCGGGGGAGCAGCGGATCGTAGCTTGAGCATATCAAGACCCATAATGTTGTCCGGCGTGTTCGGGGCAAGCAAAAACGGACAGGGTGCAGAAAAGGAATCAACCTGGAATGTGAGGGGTCGAGAAAGAGGGCTTCGGGAGAGCGTACCGTCAAACCCTACCGATGTAACCATTAAGCCAGATGGGGGAGCCCTCGGAACCAATTGTTTAGACAGCGCACTACGAGTCGCTCCTGTATCCACTAGGAACTGATCAGTAGAACCCAAAACCTTTGCTGATACATAAGGACCCTTCTGATCAACCGGCACCTCAACTGATTCTAACCCCCATCCAACGCATTCCTATGCATGCTGTGAATCATGGTACCCAGAGCGGTCAGTCCCTGACACTTGGTACTGGTTTTGTCGATCAAAGACATTAGGTCTATCTCGTTGCTGCCCGGTAGGTTCAAAACGAGCGTGATCATTAGAATTCCCTCTAAAATTCGAAAAACCCCTTCTACCTCTCGGTCCACCCTGATAATGCCCCTGACGCAATGCATACAACGCCGGGCAATCTCTGGCCCAGTGTCCCGATTGTTTACAATACGCACATTGATTCCTATTCAAATCAGATCGGCCCAAAGGAGGACCATAAGATCCTCCCCTACCTCTATTGACACCCCGACGAGGCGGACCGTACACTTGTGCTAACATCACCTTCGTTTTTAAATCTTTCGACTTCTTCTCCTCCTGCCCCTTCGCTTCTTGCTCCTGACGCTCATAATACTGAGCTATAGTCAGGAGGGCTGTCGGAGACGCGGTGGACCAAGAACTTTCACTCGCTTTTAGGCGGGCTGCTATTGCCGGTAATAAATTCGCCACATATTTATCAGCAAAGAGGTGTCGACCCGTATCATCCGTAAGTGACTGACCACTAAAATCATGAAATGTCTCCTCAAAGCGCGTAAAGAAATCTGCAACTGATTCATCAACTTTCTGTTTACACAAAGCTAACATATTCCAGTCAATCTTTTTAGGGGGAATGATTGTTTTTAACTTGGTCAAAATAGCAGCGGGGAGATCTAGGATAATCTGAGGTGGTTTCTGCGCGGGCTTCCTCTCCCTATCCTCATCCTCAAGCTCAGACCACCGAGCCTTAAAAGCGGCAACATCGTCCACCTTCCGTACGGATCGCCACATATCCGGTGGTAAAATAAGCCCAAAGAACAGATCTATATCTGCTAAGGTCATAGTACAAGAATTCAAGGCCCCCTCGACTTCTTCGTAAAAGGCCGCTGGATTCTTGCGGGGATCAGGCAATGCATTCTTTAATGCCATAACATCAGCCCTATGCCAGGGAGTATAAACCCAATTGTACACAAAATATCCCTTAGCATCGGCGGAGGTAACATCCGCACTAGTTCCCGCTCCTTTAGGAGGAACATACAAAGGTGCCGCCTCTCGCATTGGTTTAGCATGCACTAGTTCGCTCTTATCTGAGTGGGAGGTAGATGATTGGTCATCACCGACACGTAAATCCGACTGCTTTTCCTCCTCTGCTCTTAGGCGCGCTCTCTCTTTAAGGTCACTCGCCGCGTCCCGCAATGCAAACAGCCGTCGAGCCGCATCAGGCGCCTTAGAGGGAGAAAAAACACCGTTACGCAATGCTTTAGCATCTAATACTACATCATCAGGCTCAAAAACTGCCGAATATTTCCGAAAGACAGAAATCACTTCATCAGAAAAGTGTCCCAAAAAATACAACTTCTCTCTATCCTGCCACTTTTCCCAAGAGTCCAACAATTCAGCGAGGGATAACTTGCCCTTAAGTGCACGAAAGGAAACTTGCCGAAGCTCACCCATTCGGTCAACCGATAACATGGACCGCGTGTCTACCTTACCCGAAGCCGATCCAGAATCCTGTGACCTCGGGGCAGACGCGCCAACATAAGGGGGCGGAGAGCGATCTAATAAATAAAAATCATCGTCAAGATTAGTAAGGACAGGATAAAGTGGCTGACGGACAGCATATTGACCCGAGACTTGCAGCCTACGCTCTTTCTCTTGTCTCTCCGTCTGTTCTCTTTCCTCCCGACGCTTCGCTTCCTGTGCTCGCACATGATCATTCTTCCGTTGCCCTTTATCAAACAGCGCTTTCTCACGTTTCTCTCGCTCACGCACTTCCTTCACCCATAATCGCACACATTCAAACATGTCTTGCCGAGCACGCCGTTTACACATACACTGTTCCACATACTCAATCTTACGCATATCAAATGATCCATACAAAGGCCATCGTAACTCAGGATCCTTCTTGGTGTATTTCCTCCATACTCGACTGTACATTATAGAGGAAAGACCATGCTTCACATTCATATCCCTATTAGGAGTCCCCTCTGGGGGAGCTGGAGCAGATTCCTCGAGGTTTAACCGGTTTCCAAAGCAGCAGCACCACTTACGGAGTGCGCTAAAAGCAGGCATGCTCAAAAATAATGCAAAATATGCAGTATTATCAAAAATGGCACTTAAACGTTGTGCCGTTCAAATTTACACAACCTCGGAGAAATATCTCCACATTACCCGCCTATATGTGTTGCAACGCATATATTCTCACAATAATCAATACAAGATATGACCGGTCATCACAAATCAAACTCAAATAGCCAAACCCGGCTTCAAAAACTCGGAGCAAGTACCGTACAGCGGTTCTTACCAATCAAGAGTGTCCAGATTCCAACTGCCAAGCTCCAAAATTCGCCCAAGCGGCTGTCACGGCAGGACCGACAGAAGAGGTCTCAGTCGAGGACCGGCGCCACCCAGATGGTCAGCTCGGAAGGGGAGGAAGAAAACCTCGGGATGCCAGGACTAAAGTGCCTCTGGCAGTGATCACATCCCCGGCCAAATTCCTCACCTTCGTCACGACCAGTCCTTCGAGCATCCGAGTCGCCGATGAGCCCCACGTGACGGGCGCCAATTGATGAATATAGGCCCCAGCTAGGCCAGCAGGACACAAGGGTTCGCTCTCCTGCAAATGGAATCTACAAGGAAGTTGGCACGGAAACTGCAAAGTACAAAGACAAAGTTTATTAACCCTTAAGGGTGGTCCTACAACCCATACAACACTCTTCAGTATTGCATAGGGTAGCACAAAGAACTTGCGTACACGGTCCCCTTTTATACACAACAGAGGGGCTCATAAGTGGGTGGATACAACATGAGGCAAAGAGTATTACCTTTTATGGTCATTTTCGATACAGAATCAATATGTGGGCGGAGGAACTAATTTCCTGAGCCCGCGAAAACATGGTCAAGCAAGGACTAACTGATAACAGATGTGGTCAAGTGTGGGCATGCGCCAGACGGACAAAGGGGCTATTTATAGACTGTTACTAGGCAGATTACAAGAGCAACTAACACGAAGATAGGACTCTTCTCGTGCTACGCACGTGGAGGCATGACAATACAAAATGGAGTCCAGACTTTAGTCAACATAACGGGAGAAACTCGGTCATAAAAGGGGAATTCATGTCTTTAGTGAATGCTTACTCACATCGTTATTTCAATTTTCAACAGGGGGGAGTGTGGGGGGGGGGGCACAGGGGGAACAGGGGGAAGTGGGGGAAAGCAATAAAAGTTCTCAAGAGTCAGACCTCATAAAGATAGGATTTTGGTTCCTTTTATAAGCCTTCCACCATTAGAGAAATGGTCTATTCTAGCTTGTGGCATCACATGTGATATCGTGCTTTCTATGGTAGTCGAAAGCAATGCTGGGGGTCTCTTCAAAAGCATTAAAAAAAAATATATATATATATATATATATATATATATATATATATATATATATATATATATATATATATATATATATATATATATATATATATATATCAATACCTATCCTAACCAATCAATACCTATCCTAGCTATCAATGGTTTTATACATGACATTAAACGAACAGTCGTTTTTATGGTCACGTGTAACATAATTTGCACAATTTGCTGATTTGCACAATTGTTTTTTAATAGTTTTATAATTATTTATGTATTACTATTTAATTTTAAACAATTGTCTTTGCAATCATTGTATGCTATTTATTTCCGTTTTTTAAAAATCCATATGGTGTAATATTTATGTGTGCACTGTTTACATTATGTCACCTTGACTAAGTATTTCTTTTATGTCCATTCCCCTTAAACCGCCAAAATGCTTGAACTTTGAACCCTTATTAATCAGCACTGTCACTTTAAATACTGTGGTCTAACTTAGTCACATTGTCATGTGATCAAGGCTCGGACGAGCCGAAACGTTATGGCGACATACTGCACTGAATAAAATATTTGCACGAAGTACCTGGTCCGTGTCCGTATCTGCTTGAAGCTGTTCTACGGAATCTGGTGATATATATATATATATATATATATATATAGATCCTTATAGATGATGATCTCTATCAGGTTTGGTTTTTATCCTGGAATGTCAATGGCCTGCGAGTAAAAAGCCGTAGACATAAAATCTTACAGTATTTGAGAGATTCTTCTGCGCAGGTCATCATCATCCAGGAAACCCATTTATTAAAGCTAGAGGTCTCTGAGATATTAAAAAAACAGAGTTGGGTAGAGACGTTCCTATGCACGGACCAAGCAGTTAATATCAGAGGGATACTATTTATCTTTAAAAAATCGGTTAAAGTTCAGATTTTGGAATGTAAGGAGGATCGTAGCGGGAGATGGTTAATTTCGAAGATACTATTGGAGGGTATCCCGCTAACATTGGTAGGATATTATGGACTGAATCAAGATGACCCTTCTCATTTGAAAGCAATTCAGGAACACCTTTTATTTTCACAGGATCCAGTTATATGGGTTGGTGACTTCAACATTGTCCTTAATCCTTTGCTAGATAAATCCTCTAGTTCAAGAGCACTTGTCCCATCAAAATCAAGATTGGCTCTCTTAGACATTATGGAAAACCTCGGTTTAGCAGATGTATGGAGGGAAAGGTCAGGTAATAAGCTGGGGGTTTCTTTTCGAAATTTTAAATATAAACACAAATCAAGAATTGATTATGCCCTTTTCAGCTACATCTTAAAAGATTCTTTAACAGGGCTTAAATACCTTCCCTCACATATGTCAGATCATATGGCCATCATCTTTGATCTTCAAGGGGCCACCCACAGGAAAGAATCCTCCTGGTCTTTTGACCGTAAGATACTATAATAATAATAATAATACTGGATTTTATACAGCGCGAACAGCTACCTCACGAGGAGGTGTCCCGGCGCTAGTAGAACACAGTAAACCTGGGCAAAAAAGGAAGGAGAACTAGCGTGGATGGGTGAAGAGCCAGGTTTTTAGCATCTTCTTAAAACAGGGTTCGGATGGGGCCTGTTGGATTGCTTGTGGCAGGGAGTTCCACAAAGCGGAGACATTTGCTGAAAAGGTTCGACCGCCAAGTCGAGCCTTTTTTGCTCGCGGGACGACCAATTGGACACGGTCATTGGACCGTAATGCGCGGCTTTGGGCGTATTTTGGAAGGCGTTTTTTTAAGTAATGTGGGCAGGAGCCATGTAAAGATCTGAACGCAAGCGTCAGAGCTTTGAATTTTATTCGGTTGGCCACTGGCAGCCAATGCAGGGTTTGAAGATGCGGAGAGACTGACTGCTTGAAAGGGATTCGCAGTAGCAGTCTCGCAGCCGCATTTTGAACTACCTGTAGTTTGTGAGTCAGGAATTTTGGGAGGCCCAGGTACAAACCATTGGCATAGTCCAGCCGTGAGGTGACAGTTGCATGGACGACCGTTTTCCTACAGCTCTCCGGTAGAAGTCTAAGAATTTTTCGGAGGTTTCTTAGCTTGCTCAAGCAGCATCCGGCCACTTGTTGGATATGGGATGTAAAAGACATTTTATCGTCCCATCTCACTCCGAGGTTTTTTGCCGAGTGACTGGGAGAGGGGGGGGGGCCCATCTCCAAAGGCCACCAGAGATCAGGGGCGGGAGTGGGACCCTTGCCGAAGAAAATGACTTCGGTTTTATTGGCATTAAGTCTTAGTTTATTAGTGTTCATCCAGTGAGCAATGTCCTGGAGACAGCCTTTAAAGTTTGAGAAAGAGTCCTGCGTCATCTCAGAGTAAGGAAATACCAACTGGGTGTCATCGGCATATGAGATTGCCTTGACACCCCAGTTGGCAATTAGCGTGAATAGGGGGGCCAGATAGATGTTGAACAAGAGAGGGCTGAGGGCCGATCCTTGCGGGACTCCACAGCTGAGGGTTTTGGGTGTGGAAGAAATCGTCCCTAGTGCCACCTTCTGCGTTCTCTGAGATAGGTAGGAGTTTATCCACCCCAGCGCTCTGTCATGAATGCCTATCTCTGCCAGCCGGCTGAGTAATCTGGCGTGGTCCACCGTATCGAAGGCGGCCGACAGATCCAGGAGTACCAGCATTGCTGATTCTCCTGCGTCCATCGACCACCTCACTGACTCGGCTACCTCTATGAGCGCTGTTTCTGTGCTAAAGCCGGGCCGAAAGCCAGATTGGGTTTCATGTAGAATGTTGCTGGTTTCCACAAAATTACTCAGTTGGCGTTGTATAACTTTTTCCAGCATTTTTCCCGGGGCGGCTAGGAGGGATATTGGGCGGAGATTCGTGAGGTCATCTGGGTCCCCATTTGGTTTTTTCTTTAGGGGAAGGAGAGTAGCATGCTTCCAGATGTCTGGGAAAACGCCTGATGTGATGGAAGAGTTCCAAATACATTGCAGTGTGGGAGCTACCGAGTCAGCTATGGCACTCCATATTTTAGCTGGACAGGGGTCGTCAGGGGAGCCGGATTTACAGCGGCTGAGTTCATGTCTTACCTCATTCAGGGAGATATGCCTGAACTGGGTGAGGGTCTCTCCTAGCTCACCATTGATCGCTGTGTCCTGCTTCACAGTTTTTATTACTGGACCAAAAGAGTCGTACACTTTTTTAATTTTGTGATCAAAGTATTCTGAAATTTGCTCACATAGCATAGCCGTGGGGACAACCTCTCTTTCAATGCATTTAGGTTTGAAGAATGACTGTACCACTTTGAAGACTTGTTTGCTCGACTGTTCTGCTTGGAGAATCGAGTCCGCGTAGAAACGTTTTTTATTGTTTCTAATGGCTTTCCGGAATTTTTTGGAAGCTTCCTTATATCTGTTTTTTTCTTCTAAACCGTAGTTAACTCTCCATAGTCTCTCCAATTTTTTACAGGCCGCTTTCTCATTCCTAAGTTCCTGCGAGAACCAGGGAGCTGAGGGGGAGTCTCTTTTTGATAGAGCCCGAGAGGCTGGGGCAATGGAGGAAACCATCTTACCTATCCATTCATTGAGGAGTATAGCATCCTTATTGGTATTATTTGTCAAGGAAGGGATGGTTTGCGCCAGGACCGGGCCCATGGTGTCAGGGGTCAGTTTTTTCCATTGCCTTTTCATGAAGTAGCATTTGCTCGATGCCGGGATGTCATTCAGAATGTTCAGAGCAAAAGGGACGAGTGAATGGTCTGACCATGTCAGGGGGAGGGGTGTTCCAGATAACACATTCTTGATATTAGAAAAAATGAGATCAATAGTGTGGCCCCCAGTGTGTGTAGGGCCCTCATTGATCAGTCTGAGACCGGCAGCATCTAACGTTGTTCTGAGCAGCTCTGCCATGGTACAGACAGCTTTATCCATGTGGATATTGAAGTCACCTACCACTAAAAAAAGGGGGTGGAGGAGCGAGCTCTGGACAATCGTGTCTAATAAGGTAGTTAGGTAGGGGTCCGTGCCGACCGGGGGGCGATATATCACAAGTCCTGCTAGTGAAAGCTGAGGGCTCACTTGGAAGCAGAAGTGGAGACCTTCGACTCCTAGAATAGCAGTGGGGGCTGAGGATGTCAATATTAGATGCTCTTTAAAAATAATAGCTACACCACCGCCTCTTTTTGTCCCAAGGCGGTTGGCGAGGCATATTTTAAATCCCTGAGGGATTGCAAGAGCGATGGAGGTCAGGTTATCCTCCTTGATCCACGTTTCAGTTAAGAACAGGATATCCCAATCCTGCTCTTCTAGTAGAATCCAGACTTCATCTGTGTGTTTGGCGAGGGATCTGCAGTTCAGTAGGCCCGCCCTGAGGTTTGTTTGAGGTGGGGATTTGGGATTAGGAGGTAACTCGGGGGCAATACTGCCAATTGCTATCCCGCAATTGCTACAGATCTGAGGGGGGTTGAAGGTTATAGGATCTATGGCGTGAGGGCAACATTTAGATGGGAGGTCGAGTGCTTTTAGGTCCTCACCTGACCACGCTATCTTTCCACCTTGTGTTCCACTACCGGCAGCATGACTGGCCCCGGCCGCGGTCTGGTCGCGGACGGGCGCAGACGGGCTTGCCTTAGGCGCGCCTTCGGCGCGCAAACGGCGCTCCCGCTGCGCTCGTCCGCTGCGCTTCCGGCGGCAGCACATAATATGTAGAGGTGGAGGCAGGGGTGTGGCTTAACGGGTGGTGGGCGTGGCCTGCGTGTCCCCGGGGAAGGCGTCCACACCAGGAGTGTCACGTGGCCCAGGGGATCGAGGTACAATTATTTAGCTTCCCAAAATATACACTCAACAAGGTAAAATCTGTTTTTAAAATCACAACAGTTTACACAAGTTTTAAAATATCGCTAGGGCGACTCTCCCGGCTTCCGCCTCAAGAGGTCTAAAGGTTTTGCCTTGCACTCTGTTTGGCGCGCTATTTAAATGCGCGGCGCAAAAGGGGCGTGGCTTAACGGGTGGTGGGCGTGGCCTGCGTGTCCCCGGGGAAGGCGTCCACACCAGGAGTGTCACGTGGCCCAGGGGATCGAGGTACAATTATTTAGCTTCCCAAAATATACACTCAACAAGGTAAAATCTGTTTTTAAAATCACAACAGTTTACACAAGTTTTAAAATATCGCTAGGGCGACTCTCCCGGCTTCCGCCTCAAGAGGTCTAAAGGTTTTGCCTTGCACTCTGTTTGGCGCGCTATTTAAATGCGCGGCGCAAAAGGGGCGTGGCTTAACGGGTGGTGGGCGTGGCCTGCGTGTCCCCGGGGAAGGCGTCCACACCAGGAGTGTCACGTGGCCCAGGGGATCGAGGTACAATTATTTAGCTTCCCAAAATATACACTCAACAAGGTAAAATCTGTTTTTAAAATCACAACAGTTTACACAAGTTTTAAAATATCGCTAGGGCGACTCTCCCGGCTTCCGCCTCAAGAGGTCTAAAGGTTTTGCCTTGCACTCTGTTTGGCGCGCTATTTAAATGCGCGGCGCAAAAGGGGCGTGGCTTAACGGGTGGTGGGCGTGGCCTGCGTGTCCCCGGGGAAGGCGTCCACACCAGGAGTGTCACGTGGCCCAGGGGATCGAGGTACAATTATTTAGCTTCCCAAAATATACACTCAACAAGGTAAAATCTGTTTTTAAAATCACAACAGTTTACACAAGTTTTAAAATATCGCTAGGGCGACTCTCCCGGCTTCCGCCTCAAGAGGTCTAAAGGTTTTGCCTTGCACTCTGTTTGGCGCGCTATTTAAATGCGCGGCGCAAAAGGGGCGTGGCTTAACGGGTGGTGGGCGTGGCCTGCGTGTCCCCGGGGAAGGCGTCCACACCAGGAGTGTCACGTGGCCCAGGGGATCGAGGTACAATTATTTAGCTTCCCAAAATATACACTCAACAAGGTAAAATCTGTTTTTAAAATCACAACAGTTTACACAAGTTTTAAAATATCGCTAGGGCGACTCTCCCGGCTTCCGCCTCAAGAGGTCTAAAGGTTACTACTGGAAGTGGAAGAGACCAACTTTCTGCTAACAGAAGTGAAGTCCTTCTTAGATATAAACTTGGGTTCGGCAGACATTAATCTAATTTGGGACACTATGAAGGCTTTCATTAGGGGCTGCATAACTAATAGAGCTACCTACAGAAGGAAACTCTATCGGCAGAAAATTTTGAGACATGTATTGATGAAGTATGTTTAATACCATTATTTCCATTAACAAAAAAGCAGACTTGGGAATTTCTTTACTTTTATCACTGCCACCTTCTCAATTATAATGGGAATAGGGTATAAACATGTTCTAGTAAATTATTATTCCTGATTGCGACATCCGAGGTTTGGTCTGTGACTCTCTATTAAAGTTTAATTGCACGTCTGTAAGATCAGATCCACATTGAACTCCCCTAAAGACTGATCCGTTTACTACTCACTATGTTGTTCTGCCTTCCTGGAGTAGGCCACTGTGTGCAATCCAATATTTATTTCTCTTTGGTTATTCTTGGAGTTAAAACTCGAAGTCTCACTGTGATCTAGGAATATGTGTTCCGATCTATTTAAACTCCTGGATGATTGCCTTTGAACTACCCTGTTATTGGACTTTTACTGTGATTCTCGCTCCCTGTAAACTTTCTAAAAATGGATTCAGAGGTCTAGCTGCTGGACTAAGCCTTTTAAAACAAGGTCTGGAGCTGCACAGCTGGGGCAAAAGGTTTTAGGTTGGCTAATAGTAAACATGTGTGCACATATAGACAGGCTTAGTGAGTGGAACTACCATCCAGCTGAAACGGTATCTGCACACAGGCATAATTCACGGATAGGTGCTGACCTGGTGTAGGCTTTATGTTGGAAATGTCCATCTTTTGAGTGGTGTGCCAACAGAGTTTTGCCTTGACTGTTTATGCTAGCTGTAGAACTCAGCAATTTACCCCTGCTACCCAGTGCTAAAGTGCCTGCGCACCCCCTTTCAACATTTTGAGATTGCCTACCCTTGATTGGTGTATTTAATTTCCCTATATATTCCTAGATTATGGTACAGAGTACTCCCAGGGTGTGTAAGTTAAATGTCACAAGTGGAAGGCAGCACCAATTGTGCCACCTACTACAGTAACAGTGCACACAGGACTGCAGGCTTATCATCTGCAGCCTGGCCATGTATTTTTAAACTGCAAAATCAACCTTCCAGCATCATCATCATCAAATAAGTTTTATTCGATCTAACCAATAAATCATAAAAGCACAAGCTAAAAAAAACATTCAACCTGTCACAATAAACCCTTTGGTCAGGTCAAAACTTTCCTTTTAAACATTATTGTCACCTCTAAGTAGGCTTTATTGCTCATAGGCAGGGCCTACTGTATTTCAAAGTAGGACAGGTAAAAGCAAAATGTTACTAAAGTCAGTCAGTCAGTATTTCTTTATTCGATGAATAAAACATCATAAAAGCACATATGTACAGCAGTTAAAAATACAATTAAATCATGTCAAAATCCTGACTATTACTAAACATTTAGAGAGAAAAAAGACTCAACAATACATTTCATTTGCAATAATAAAAATCAAAATATATAACATCATAATACAAGAACAACAATAAGAGTCATTAGGCTTAGTATACGGTTAAGATCATACTACCCACTTCCCAATTTGTCTAATGCCTGTGGCAACAAAACTAGCCCTTAGGGCTATGTTATTAAGGGCCCTCTGTCCTGTGAGGTAAGTTAGGACTTAAGTCTCCTCTTCCGTATCAACCAAGCTCTTCCAATGAATTTGGCTACGCCACACACCATCAAGGTGGAAGACGTGTCGGTACAAAGGACCCGCAGGGCCATTACATGGCATCTAAGGCCCAATTGTTTACATAAAGGTTTTAACCATATCCTCCTCGGCACCCTATATGCTGGACAAGCAAACATAAGGTGTGCCACAGATTCTAAAGGAGCTACACAACACGGACAAGCCTTAGAAGAGCCACTTAGGTTGTTCTACCTGGAAGTGAATGCATTTACTGGAAGAATCCCAAACCTAACTTTTAAGTACAGGGATCTATCCAGGGGTTTCTCAATAAAATCAAGAAGTGGTTCAAGTAACCTAGACCATTTAAACTCTAAGAATCGCTCAGTGAGAGAACTCCCTGTACCTCTACTAGAGGTCTCCCGCTCCACCCAATCCCAATACAACTTCTTAATGACTAGCTTGGGTGGAGGGGTTTGACTCCTCCATAGATCACTCAAACCTAAAAAACCAACCAGCTGCCTCAGGTTACACAGCCACTTGATCCTGTTACCTCTGTCGAGTAGGATAAGTTCATCTAAAGCAGCTGCATAGTTTTTGAGCTCTTCAGTCCTTCTCAGTCGCACCCAAAAAAGTAAAGGGCGAAGGCGCACAATTTCTTTGAGGGGGCGCCTGCCCATATCTAGGCGTAAAGGGATTAATGGGGTGGAAACTGGTAAAGCGACAAGATCCCTCAAGAACTTATTTTCTGAAGTGATTATCTCCGGGATGTTCTCAAACCCCCAGAGTTCAGAACCATATAGTGCAGATGGCAAAACTTGTCCTTCATAAATTGCGAGAATAGGTGCCACTGGTTTACTCGTAGACACCCTGTGTTCTCGCAAAACCGCCCCAGCTACTCTTTTGAAGTTTAATAGCATTTTAGCCAGATGGTCATTCCAGCTCATCCGGCTATTCACCCTAACACCCAAATAGTCAAAACTATCCACCATCTCCAAGAATTCACCATTTAACATGAGGTTATTCTTAAATCTTTTGGATGGTGCAAGGGCCATTAGCTTAGTTTTGGAGGTATTGATTGTGAGACCCCTGTCCTTACAGAACTCACTAAAGTGATTCAAAAGCTTTTGGAGCCTTGCTGGGGTTTTCGAGATCAAGATGGTGTCATCCGCGAAGAGAAGAGTTGGGGTTTTTTCCCCTGCCAGGGATGGTGCATCCGCCGGCTCTTCCCTCAGATAATCCACCACACCGTTCACAAATAGGGAAAATAGGGTCGGCGCCATGACACATCCCTGGCGAACTCCTCTCATCACGGGCACCCTCTCCGTCAATTGTCCCTGAGTGCCCCATCTGATCCTCGCATAGTTTCCCTCGTGGAGTTTCACAATGAAATCCAACAATGGACCCGGGAAACCCATCTTCTCCAGGATATCCCACAACCTTGCTCGAGGGACCAGGTCGAACGCCATCCTGAGGTCTATGAAAGCCAGGTAAAGGCTACCATGATTAATTGTCACCGACTTCCAATAGATCGCAAGGAAGCGGAAGACCTGGTCCATCGTGCCCACTTTTTTACGAAAGCCGGCCTGAAAATGGGAGAGCACCTGTTCCTCCTCCATCCATGCACCTACCCTCAAGATAATGACCCTGCCAACCACTTTCTGGATCACGTCAATCAGACTGATCGGTCTGTAGTTGGCAGGGTCATCTCTATCACCTTTTTTATATACTGTGATCACCTCAGCACCCTTCCACGAGTCTGGGATAGGGTGACCCCTGGAAATTAAATTCATTAATAGTGCTATGACTGTAGCCCAAACTGTGGGTTCTTCCAAAAGGAGATCCCCAGTGATGCCATCTTGCCCGGCGGCCTTCCTCGGGGTCAGGTGACTTATAGCCAATACTACTTCCGAAATCAAAAATGGCTCTACAAGTGTCAATATGGGAGGGGCCCGTCTGGCTGGATCAGAAGAGGAAGATCTAGTTTCCTCCAATCCGCCATATATATTTAAGAAATGGGAATACCATTGTTGACTGGTAATATGATTCACAAGTACAGGTTGGTTACCTTGTCTGGCCTTGTTGATCAGATCCCAAAACAATAAGGCGTTTTTCCTTTTGGAGGCACTTTTGAGATCCTGCCAATACTGTTCTTCCCAATCTTTTTTTGCCCGTACTTGTTCTTTTGCGTACTCCTTCCTTACAACTCTGATTAGGGGTTGATTCTTTTTACGCAGGGCTACAGTTAGTTCTCGTCTTTTAGCCCGGCACTTTGGAGAGTACCAGGGATTACTAGGTTTAGGGGGTTTTGTTTTCGAGCTCGAGATTAAAAAATGATTACCCACTTCCTCAATAGCGTTTTTATAAATCTGAGGAAGAAGCGACTCATGAGCATCCCCTATTCCTGGGGCTAGTCCCGCCAATTCGCAAGTCAGATCTTCTATATGAGCCCTGATCTTTACCAATTTATCTGGGTCAGAGCTAATCTTATCCCATTTCAGCCTACGATTTCCATTGTATGGGACCACCTCGTTTGTTCGCCTAGGTGGGGCTAGCTTAATGCTACTTTTTAAATTGCTCCACCCTAACTTCAGACTCAGTGGGTTATGATCACTGTCCTGCGAGGGAACCACCTCCATATCTACTAGGTCACGCCACATAGTGACGTCCAGTAAAATATAATCAATTCAGGACGGGCCATTGAGTCTATTAAACGTCATGGCTCCGTCTCGATCAGAAGGTGATCTACCATTCAATGCTCTTAATTTAAAATCAACAGTAAGAGCGTTAATCTGCAGAGCCTTAGCTGTCCATTTTTTAATTGGAGGTAATGACAAGGCAGGGATAGACCAGCTAGCGTCCTCCTCCACTATGCCCAGAAAATCATCCCTGCTTAGGGGTTCAAATGTACAATTGAAGTCCCCACCCACAAGGAATTTAGAAGATGGGGGGCAATTACCTAGAGCCTGCTCTAAGAGCATGAAAGTTTTTGACATTTTATCTCCCTGGGTCCCTCTATCGTAAACATTAAATAACTCCACTCCACTGTCCTTTGTCTGGCCTACAATTGTTAGGTGTTAAATGTCCCCACTTCCCAGATCATGAACAGAAACCTTCCAGTTTAATTCTACTTTTACCCATACATGTAAGCCCCCGGCTGGTCTGCCCTTACCACAGCTATGAGCGGGTAGCCAAAAGGTTACATACCCAGATTTAAATACAGGGGATAGGCTCCAAGTTTCCTGGAACATACATACGTCATATTTTTCGATGAAGTTGTGCCATTCTGGAAGGGCCAACTTTTTCCTCAGACCTGCTATGTTCCAAGAAACTAAATGAATAATCTTATTATTGCTGGTGGGTAGAGTGGAGAGAACTTCTTTACTACCACCCAATTCTCGTGGTTCCGGGACGTTGGAAATTTGAAGATAATCTGTAGGATTTAGGGAATAACACCCGTCGTCCGTACGGACCGAAGGTGGACAATGGGTAACAGCCAAAGCCCTAGTATAATCCAGACCTATAGGATCCAAAGGGGCCATGGTCCCATTGGGTAGTTCTTTGGCCTTACCGTAGGTCTCCAACCCTTTTCCCACTAGCCTGAGTGCACTAGGGCTACCCCCCCATTCCATCCCGGTCCGTAAACATCAATCACATTCATCAATACCCGTGAGCACATCGAACCTGTTCATTGTCTCCAGGGGTGTAAAAGGCCTCAAATACTCCTTCCGCCGGTTGTTGTACCTAGTAAGTCTAGGGGGGATCACATTCCAACCCTGGGGATCTGATAGCATATTCCTGCCATAGGGTACTGTCGAAATAGCTAGATTAGCTTTGTCCTTATTCCTATGGTGGGTTGGAAGGAAAACCAGGGATCTAGGATAAAAATAAGTCAAAGCTCGGGGACTAATACTGCTATCACCCATTCCGGGGGGCCAATTCAGTATATAGTCAACCGCACCTGGGTCTCTAAAATTAATCAGGACAATGTCTCCCTCAACATCTTTACATCTACCACCTATCCAGGGAAGACGCCTAACGTGTAATATCTCCCCATTAAGATTATTATTTATTGGGCTATGGATACTTAGCAAATGTATAATTTTATTTTTCAGCTGAAAAAATCCTTCTCTCTTGTTGTCTGCTAATACGGGAACACCCGTCAAGACCACCACCAAAGGCACCGCTTCAGGAGGTAAATCTACCTGTGGCCCATAATTCCCCATACTACCATTACGGCTAATACTTCCCTGCTCCTGCCTCAAGACTCCTTTGCTGCCATAGCATTCTCTTCCACTAGATCAGTAATAGAATTACTGATTACTTTTTTCCCTATCATAAGGGGCCCCTGTCTATGAAAGTCAGGCATCGGCTGGTTTAAAATCTGTAAAGAATTTATACCAGCTTGGGGGAGTTCCTTAGGAGCATAAGTGGGGGTGTCATAGCATGAGTGGTGGTCATATGCGCTTGAACCCTATCCGGGCCGATCATTTTACTCAGGGTGGCCTCTATGTCCTCCAACCTCTGCTCCAACTTCCTCAAACTATCGATAATCGGTAAAATGAGGGTGCTAAACAGATCTCCCATGTTGGTATACAGTGCTGTAGAGAAAGCGTCCGGCTCCGCCGGAACCTCGGAGGTCAGATGAGTTTCAGAGTCAGCCACAGTCAAATCAGAACCTACAAAAGGAGGGGGGGGACTCGGGTTTGGCCTATTGACTGGCCCAGCCGTCATCTCAGTAGCAACACCGTTTGTAGCTTTAGTATGGCGCCCAAAGTCATAATGGTTGAACTTTGTTGATTTAACCTGGCCCGTCCACTCCTTGCGTCTTATTTTCCTCGGGGGCAGGCCATAAATTTTACCCTTATCCAGTTTTTCATGCTTTTTCACTATTAATTTACCACGGTTAGGGAACTGATTTTTGGGTATCATAGAGCTATTTGTAAAATTAGGGGGAGCAGTGTCACTAATATCATATACTACAGGGGCACAATTTACGGGTGAATAGTCACGTAATAACAAGGGCACACTATCCTGAGAAAAGGTAACATCACTAACGCTACTGTTGCCAACAACACCCAGGGGGGCCTCGAGAATACTGGCTTCTGGAGCCCTACGTTTCATATTTTCGACGGAGCGACGGCGCTCAGTCCTGCGCTCATCCAGGGAGAGGTCCCTCTTTTCCTCCATGACAACCTTCCAAAAATACGTATCCAGAGGGCCATTTATCACTCCCCCCAGCTTTTCCCCACTCACTTTTTCAGAACTCTGGGCCATGGGTGCGATAAAATCCCACAATAAGGTGGACGACGTAACGCTTACAGGGCGTACCTAACCAAGCCCTGCCCGGCCTCAATCGGTCTCAGAGGGCCTTAGAGGGCCCGCCCTTTGCCCGGGCTTCGCCCCGAGCGTCGTCCCGCACGCTTCCCGCTAGCGCGTGAGGGGAAGTCCAATTTAAAGGGTTGCAATGGAGCGAAAGGGGGAGGGGTCGGGAAGAGGACCACGTGCAGCCGATGTCCGCTGCGCACAGCAACCTGGTCCTCGCAGTCCCGAGAAGAGTAGAGTCCACCTGCAGCTAGAGGACGAGCAGTATTCACCCCGTTACAGGGCAGAGGGTGGCGTCCTGTGGAACAAACAAGCAGGAACGATTTATAAGCCCCAAGAGTCCGGTAGTATTTGCAAGTCTCCGAGCGGCTCCCGCGAAGCGGGGGCTGCGAGGCTTAATATGGCTGATGGAGGAGGGGTCGGGAAGAGGACCAGGTGCAGCCGATGTCCTCTGCGCACAGCAACCTGGTCCTCGCAGTCCCGAGAAGAGTAGAGTCCACCTGCAGCTAGAGGACGAGCAGTATTCACCCCGTTACAGGGCAGAGGGTGGCGTCCTGTGGAACAAACAAGCAGGAACGATTTATAAGCCCCAAGAGTCCGGTAGTAGTTGCAAGTCTCCGAGCGGCTCCCGCGAAGCGGGGGCCGCGAGGCTTAATATGGCTGATGGAGGAGGGGTCGGGAAGAGGACCAGGTGCAGCCGATGTCCGCTGCACACAGCAACCTGGTCCTCGCAGTCCCGAGAAGAGTAGAGTCCACCTGCAGCTAGAGGACGAGCAGTATTCACCCCGTTACAGGGCAGAGGGTGGCGTCCTGTGGAACAAACAAGCAGGAACGATTTATAAGCCCCAAGAGTCTGGTAGTAGTTGCAAGTCTCCGAGCGGCTCCCGCGAAGCGGGGGCCGCAAGGCTTAATATGGCTGATGGAAGAGGGGTCGGGAAGAGGACCAGGTGCAGCCGATGTCCGCTGCGCACAGCAACCTGGTCCTCGCAGTCCCGAGAAGAGTAGAGTCCACCTGCAGCTAGAGGACGAGCAGTATTCACCCCGTTACAGGGCAGAGGGTGGCGTCCTGTGGAACAAACAAGCAGGAACGATTTATAAGCCCCAAGAGTCCGGTAGTAGTTGCAAGTCTCCGAGCGGCTCCCGCGAAGCGGGGGCCGCGAGGCTTAATATGGCTGATGGAGGAGGGGTCGGGAAGAGGACCAGGTGCAGCCGATGTCCGCTGCGCACAGCAACCTGGTCCTCGCAGTCCCGAGAAGAGTAGAGTCCACCTGCAGCTAAAGGACGAGCAGTATTCACCCCGTTACAGGGCAGAGGGTGGCGTCCTGTGGAACAAACAAGCAGGAACGATTTATAAGCCCCAAGAGTCCGGTAGTAGTTGCAAGTCTCCGAGCGGCACCCCGTATTTCAAAGTAGGACAGGTAAAAGCAAAATGTTACTAAAGTCTGTATAGTGAAAATGCCTCAAAAGCTATTTTCACTGTAGCAAGGCTGACTATTTGATCGGAAAGCATTGGGATCCAACATTAAACTTAATTATATTATCTCTAACTAGAAAACATTCTTGAACTTTTTGTAATATTTATTAAAGCCCGATTCACTGGTGAAGTTGTATTGAAATAAATACTTTGGAAAAGGTACATTTAGAAAGTTACCTTTTCCCTTCCTAAAGCTTCTAGAGGCCTCTTTGCATGAGCTCCAACTGTCATCTGGCAGTTGAATAGCTAGCTTGATGAGGTGAGAAATCTACTCCCAGAGCAGAACAAAGTTATGTCTGTTCCTCTGGCAGGATGACCATCTGGGAACTACCAAGGAATTCGATTAACTTCAAAGAGGCCTACCCTGTTACAGGCAAATGCTATTTGACACCTGGACAGGACCCTCCGAAGTTACCCCAATCAGGCAGGCACCAATTCCAGTGAGAGAAAAGCTGCTTTCTGTACCTGTGAAAGAACAGAAGAGGACTGGACCTGTTGTCTGTAATGTGAGAAGAGCCTGCAAGAGTGACCTGTTCTCCCTCTTGTACTCAGGACCAAGGGGTGAACTCCATGGATCATTAGGCGGACCTCCTGTTCAAAATTTAGGGACACAAGTACATTTTTCTGCAACTACCCAGCTGACCAGTTCGAACTGGACCTGCCCTGGACTGTGTGACTGGCCTCTGCTGGAGTGATCCTTAACCCCCAAGTGCTGTCCCTATGGTCCTGGACTCTTGGCTGGTGTCAAAGTGTTTACCTCCTATCATCTCCTGACACCTGGGACATAGACACCTTTTGGCTTCAAAAACCTTCAGAGGATCAGGGTCAACCAATTAAACCAGTCCGGTGAAGGTGCATTACCACTGGGCCACAGATTCAGGTTGCTTCGGCTTGGACATTTTCCATAGCAGAAACTCCAATTAAGCAGGATCTCACAGAGGAACCATCCGGCCTTGTGGAGCACTTTTTGAATACAGCCAGCAGTCTTGCCCCACTGGAAGAATCAGAGCTAAAAAAGTGACTTAGTCTGAAGGTAGAAATCTTCACCAGGCGATGGAGTCAAAAGTATTCTACCAGCAAGGGACCTTCCTTGGGTGAGAAAATCAAATTTATACTGATAGAAAGTTTCCTGACAAAAGTCAAGCTTCACTGGGGCCTCATTCAGCTGCTATGCAACATTATTGAGCCATCTTCGGCTACACCCTGCTGCCTTGCCAGTTGAGGATTTTTGGCCTCCATTTGAAAGGCAAAGGACCAGATTACAATGCGGGCTGGAAAGGCTCAGGCCGTCGGTCGGAGCCCTCCAGCCCGCATCGTAATCGACTGGTCGGATTCCTTTCCAACCGACCCATTTTGATGGGGTTGTTCGGACGGGAATCCAAATCAGTTATCCGAATGGCCTAAAATGGGCTCGAAGAGCCCGCCTGCCATTTGGAAACCCTGCAGTAATCCCCCAGCCGGCTCTTTCCGCCCAAGGGCTTATGATGGCAGTTTCGCACTGCCTTTCTGTGCCAGCCTTTCTGACACAGGTACTTCTTCACATGGCTCATGGTGCAGGGGATTTTTGCAATCACGCATATGCTGTTTTCAGGGTCCACAATTGCAATAGTTTTCTGTCCTCTGTTTTTTCAGATTATGTAACTGAGGGATTGAACCAAGTATTCTGGTTCTGATCAGGCGAAGATTTGGAAGGGAAATGGCAGATTCAAATCAGTTTTAAGTAAGTGGCTTCATTCCCCCACATCCCCTAGCCGGCCACCCCCTCCTACAGTTTTCAGTGGTTCTATTAAACTGCACCTTATTCTTGCAGGTGCTGTTTTTCCGCTCTCGTGTGTTTGGAGCCTGCGCCCTACATTTCTCAAACCATGTCCCCCTTTCACTACAGACCTGAGGAAGACCCCTCCATAAGGAATTCAAGAACCTACATTCTTTCGGGGGTTGAAACGTCGACACTTGATATCTTGCCAGTATACCCAATAGTGATTGTTTCACTGTGTTATTTTTCCCAACCATGGCAACATATTTATTTTCGGATAATGTTATGAAGTTTTTGGCTAAAGGATGAGCCACTGTTCCATGTAAACAAGAATATGTGATTTGCACAAATATTCTGTTTCTTTCTGACCTTTTATCCTCACTCAAATCACCAAACGTTCCAAACACGTCCTCCCATTTCCCTCTGGGCACTTGCTGCTATTAAAGTGTTAAATTACAATATTGATCTATAAAATAGTTTATGTTCAGTGTGATTAAATAACACTGTCTCACTAATCATACAACGTGGTTTATTTTGAGTATGTTGTCTAATCTTTGTCTATATTATGTGTGTTTTTGAAGGGTTACTTACAGGGACCACTTCGCATTGTACTGTCCTATACCCAGGTCCCAGTGACATTTGGGTTTACCCTTTCGTGTACCGACATGTTTTTATATTTGCCACCCTAATAGATGGCTCAACATGCGTTCCAGTTCACAGGCAACAGTTAAAATTTCATGCATTGGTGCATTTTCCTGGACTATATACTATGGCCTTCCTGCAATGTTATCTATCCAAATTAGGGATTAGACAATTGTATCCTGATTAAGAGGGCAGAGCACGTAGACAGGGGACAGGAAAGAAGAGCCCCATTGTGCAGAGTTCAAACACCAGCAAGACCAGTGAGCAAATACTTAGGGGTTAGTAGACAAAATGAGGGATTTTCTCACAGGAACAAACACTCATAGAGAGAATAAGTAGAGTGAAGAAGTAGAGATATACAGACAAATAGCATGAATTGTGAGAGACAACCACAGAGAGAGGGAGAGTGGGGAAAGTAATATGAGTCAATAATTCGAGAGTAAGGCACTAATCCCAATAAAGTAAGAGTGGATAAGATAGGACGCGAGAAACTGGCAACCAAAGAGAACAAGAAGACCAAAGAGAGAAAATACCAAACAGAAAAATTGAGTGAATCAGAGAAAAACTGAGAGAAGATGAATTAGGAGTAGAACTTAGAGACGAAAGGTATGATATAAGGAGACACGTTGATATCTAGAGAAAGACAAATCAACATTGATATTGGGAAAGTGCAAAGAATAGAAAGAGGAATAGGAATAGGAGGATTAAAAATGAGAGAATGAGAAACAAATGAGAGTGAGAAGCAGAGACAGAGAGACAAGGGACATAATTTATGGGAGTCAAATATTGAGAGGAGGAATTATATACAGTATTAATATGTAAGGTGGGAGGGAATGACTGTTGAGGGGACAGAAATAAACAGCAAAATACATATACTGACAGGCAAAAACAGATAGAGAATGCAAAATTATAAGACAAAACAAAAGCGAGATAACCAAGAAGGGGGGAAGGAGAGAGAGCAAAATGAAGGAGAGCCAGCCAATGAGAGGCAAATAAAGCCAGAGGGTGAGAGGGGAGAGTAGCATTAGAGAGAATGAACAAGAGAAATCAGACTTAGACTTAGAAGTAAACTAACATAAAGACAAACTAGAGGCCACTGAAGGAGAAAACAAGACAGTACATTTTTTGTGCTGGTGGTTGCCGGTGGGCAGCACCAGCACTTCTTTCAGGGGTTTGTGACTCCATGTTGCCTGTTCTACTGTCCCAGTCCTGGTGTGCAAAAGAGATAGGATAAGCCACAAAGGTGAGCAGAAATAGATGAAGGACTACCATTACGTGATCCTTCACCATATCAATGCATTTGTAGCCTCTTTTTATTTACATGAAATTCAATGGAAATGGAACTAGTGCTGTTTCTCTCGACCAGTGTACAGTCTCTTTCCAGCCAGGCTGAAAGGCAGCAACTTTCAGAAGCAGGTGTATATTCCCAGCTTGTGTTAAGTTGAAGCTGATGTTGGGACTTGCCTCATTCAACAACTGAGAGAGGTAAGTCTATAAGACCTTCCCCAGCCCTCATCCCCACCTTGCTCAGCAGCCCACTGTTCCTCCTAGATCCTAGAGCCATATTTTTGGGTACTGGCACTACTTTTTCCATCAGTTAAGCATTGTAGCAAGGGAAGCATTTAACTCCATCTAACATTCAGAATTGTATCTAAATCTTGCTGGAAGTAGTACAATAGTATTTAATATAATATAATTAAAAGAATATGCCAGCAAAAGGATTACAATGTGCAACTAAACAATACAACAATCAACGTTCTCAAAGAGGAACAAGGTGTGAGATAGTGCGTTTAATGCTCATCCATAAGAAATGCAGTGATCTGCAGGCCAAGATGTAAAATCCCAAATAGGCCAACTAACTTTTTCATATTTCCAAAGTCACCAATTTGTGAACAATTACATTAAATAATGATGAAACCTTTTGCGTAAAGCACAAAGAAAAATAACACATGCAGAATAAATTGCTTTGTAAAAAAAAAGTTAATATTATTATTAATATTATTAGTTCAACTCTATTCAATATGTACATGACCTAGCAGTCATACACCAGGCCCTGAACTATCACTAGGAAATACAAAGATTAGTGCTCACATCTACTAATATTACACAAAACGCAGTGCAGCAATGGAACTTGCTGCACTGGTTTGTGTGAAAGGTAGGGATCAGTAATCAACCATATAAATGAAGATATGGAGCATTTCTGCTCCTTTCTTTCAACGGTGCACTGTATGCTACCTAGCGTCAACACAGGCATGCTTTTACTACAGTGCAAGGATGCCTGCATATTGGGCAGAATAGTTTTTGTGCAGGAAGGAATACCTGTAGAAAAACAAGTATACCTTCCTATACAAAAACAATCATTAGAGGCGTATTCCTCTCTCTATGTGTGCTGTGGAAGCAGCACACATGGAAAAACAAAGTAACAAGGAGAAATAAAGAAATTTCTCATTGTTATGCCTCTGCCTGCTAGGTGCACCTTTTTGGCGCAGATCCAGGTTTTAAAGTCTTTGTAAATCTGGGTTTGCACCAAAATAGTTGGTGTCAAGGCTGCGCTACAACACTGACATAACCCCAATGCAAAGTCATAGCAAATCTGGACTTAGATGCACTTTATTAAATAAAAACCTTATCTTTCTGCCTCAAACAGGATAAGGTCTGCAACACAGCCTAACGATAGAACAAAACTATTGTGACTACGACTTTTTGAATACTAGGCACCCAATCTTGTGGGCTTCAAAGCCTACATAGGGGAGACTTATTTATTCTTTAAAAGTAGGGATCTTGAGAGGTGGAGCTTGGAATTGACTGTGATGGCCAATCCCTGAAAGAGCTCCGCTGTGGTGCCAGCCTCTCACTCTTGCCCTGCCATCTCCAAGTCCCGCAGCTGCATTTGCTTACCGGGCGAAGTGCACCAACATACCTGTTGCTGTGAGGAGCTGTATCCCGGTTGGTGGTGGAGGCATTTACACACTGCCCACCTTGCATCCTTCATCGCCTTCTCTGTCCCAATGTGCGGGATGCTGCATCCTCCCCTACTTAGTGACAAGGACCGGCCCACCATCCTGCTTTCCTGCTGCTGCTGCACGCAGTTAAGCCAGTGGAAGGGCTGGCTCATCCTCATGCCAGTTTGTTTCCTCCTAGATACTTCCTTGGGGTTGAGTTCTGTACATCTGCCTATGGCCTAGCATTAGTAGTTGATCAGGCGGAGAGAAGCTGGATCCCCTGCAGCACCTCCCTCCTGCTTCAGCGGGCCATACCTCTGTCTGTCAGCTCCTGGCTACTACCGCCTGTCCCTCCTACAGACTGTACTTGTGACTGCCACCTCTCCTAGCCCACTTCAGTGGCTATATTCAGATGATGATGGTTTGTTGGAACACTAGCGCCGAATGTGCAAGCACAACTCAGCCGGGTGTGCCCCGGTGCTGCATCTTGTGGACCTGCCTTTAAACCTGGCCTGTTGGCCCTCTATCAGAGATAGTGTAATTGGGTTCAGAGGCTGCAAATCATTTGAGCCTGGCCGGTGACTTGTGGGTTTCTTGACAGCGGAATAGTGGGCATGCTACACTGAGCTCTTGACTCAACCCCATTGTGAATGTACTGCTCCTATTTGTTGGATTGGGCGGCCATCAGGCTTGTGGGCGGACTGTTCTTAGTTTGTAGAGACACAGAGCATCACCCTTGTATATTATAGTGGTAGCCAGCTGCTCCTTGGTGACTCACAGTATTGACATCTGTGTCTAGTGCGCATACTTGATCTTTATCGCGTGCTCCTCCCCGCTGTCTTATAAGGCCTGCATGGCTGACCCAGTCTCTTCTCCCCTGTAACTGCCAATTGTTGCTCCCGGTCCACAGAGCTCGGTTCACTCTGTGGTCTTAGTCCTCTCTGCTCCAGCCTGATACTTTTGCTCTTCTGGGCTGCAAGGGTTTCTTGGAGTCTACTACCATGCACTCCTGTCCCTCTGCACCAGCCTCCTAGCAAATAACTGACCCACCATCTTCTATTCTCCGAGTTGGTCATTGATGTTCCTGAAGAGTCAAACTCCGACCCCAGCAGACAACGACTTAGAGACACTGCTCAAGGAAATCTTGGCCATCTGCACCACGCTATCTACTACGGATGCTAAAATGACTGAACCCATGATGTAAGTGAAGGCCATGTGGCAGGATGTGTCCACACGTGAATAGACACAAAAGATCGAATGTTGAATACTCTGTTTTCCCAATATGATTACCTGGCAGACTAGGGTCCATATGTGGAATTCCTTTGCCGTAAAGACACAGATTTGGAAGACAGGGCAAGGAGGGATCATTTTTGGATCTATTGGGTCCCTGAGGGGATGAAGAAGGTGGACAAGCTGCCCTACCTGAAGGCTGTGTTGCAAGAACTTCTTAATCTACAAATTTATGAACCCTTGGAAATCCAGAGGGCTCACCAGGTCCTGTCCCACTGGAAGGCGCGATCCAAGGCTCTATACCCAATTATAGCATGAGCACTGTGTCACTAGCACACCAAGGCCATCCTGCTTGCAGATAACAGGACACCAGAACCTCTGCTTATCAATGGATGCTGAGTATCCTTCTCTGCAAACAATTGTGAAACAACTAACACCACACTTAAGAGATTCCTGGGCCTCTGTGATTGAATGAAGCTTAGAGACCTCAAATGCAGCCTCCTTGAGCAGGCTCGGATGTCAGTGACATTCAACAGGAAGGAGTTCCTGGACCCTAGGGACCTCAAACAGTGTCTTGACTTCCTAGGTGAGTACTCAATGGACACGTCTTCCCTTGAGACATCAGAGGGTGGGTGGGCCGTTGAGGAGAGAATCTGATCACTCTGGCCTCCATCAGGATGTGGAAGCCCTGCATAAGGATGGAGAAAGGGACAAGTTGGAATCCCCACTGTAGTTGTGGCATGGGGAGAAAGACAGCCATATGGATGACTAACCATATCCTTTGCTTGAAGCATTGATGAAGTTTATTTTATGCATGGCACTGTTTCTTACACTCTTCCTCCCACCTTGCGTTTGCTCTGGACTAGCCCCCCTCAGCTGTGTAGACTCCCCGGTATTCGTGGATGAGGTAGTGTGGTCCACACACCATGTAGTCTCCCCAGAGGCCCCCTTCCCCACTGACAAAGGACTGAGTGATCCCCTCCCGACCCCCACAACAGTCAGCTACAGATGGATGTGATGATATATGGTATCTCTAATTCCGGGATCCTGCTTTAACTTCATCATCACTTTTCCCTAGGCAGCAGCAGACTGGTGCTGCTCAGCATAGGCTAAAGCTCAGGACTGAAGTTTGTGTCTCTCCTCCTTTTTTGCCCTTTCAGTGCATACCTGATTCTTGCCACTAGTTTACCTCTCAACCATATACATACCTCATTTTCCTGCAGTCCACCCCTCTCCCACCACCTGTCATTCTGATTTATGGACCTGAACTCTGTCACCTGTAGATGATATCCTGCCCAATGGCCCCTACACCATTGGGCAGGGTAGCATCTACCTCTTTTGGTACACTACTGGGCATATGTTCCCTCCCACCATTACTCCACCCACTGGGTACATCTTATTCTTTCTTTCTTGAGGGGGTTCATTTTCAACAACCCTCCCTATTAAAAAGACTGTTGTCGAAAGCCCCGCTAGAGTCATGGCGGTTGGGGGATGTAGAAGGAGCGCCATTTGTTGAGGTAGGCTGGGCCGGTCTTGTGGAGTGCCTTGTGTGCGTGGATGAGGAGCTTGAAGGATATCCTCTTGCTGACGGGGAGCCAGTGCAGGTCCCTCAGGTGGGGGGTGATGTGGCCGTGGCATTGTAAGCCGAGGATCAGTCGTGCCGAGGTGTTTTGGATGCGTTGTAGTCGTTTGATGAGCTTGGTCGGGGCTCCCGCGTAGAGAGCGTTTCCGTAGTCAAGTCTGCTGCTGACGAGGGCCTGGGTGACTTTCTTGGATCTGTTGGTATCCATCAGTAGATCTTGCGGAGCATGGGGAGGGTGTTGAAGCAGGAGGAGACGGCGTTGACCTGCTTGGTCATAGAGAGCGTTGAGTCGAGGATGATTCCCAGGTTGCGTGCGTGGTCGGTGGGTGTCGGGGCTGCTCCCAGTGCCGTCGGCCACCAGGAGTCGTCCCAGGCTGAAGGGTTGGAGCCGAGGATGAGGACCTCCGTCTTGTCCGAGTTCAGCTTCAGATGGGTGGTCTTCATCCAGTCGGCGGCGGCCTTCATTCCTTCGTGGAGGTTGGCTTTGGCGGTGATGGGGTCCTTGGTGAGGGAGAGGATCAGTTGAGTGTCGTCGGCATAGCAGATTATGTTGAGGTCGTGCTGTCGGGCGACGTGTGCGAGCGGGGCCATGTAAATGTTGAACAATGTCGGGCTGAGGGAGGATACATGTATCTGTTTTTTCTGTTTATACTTTATGACCCGACAAAATAAATCAAAGAAATATAAAAGTAGGGATCTTGCCTGACAAAAAGAGCTATTCGGAGAGTTTCAGCAGCAGCTTTAAAGGCTGCAGAAGTCAAACTGCAGAGGTAGGCTGAAGTCATGTTTTCTTTGTCAACATAGGGGACAGCACGCTTGTGTTGCAGTCCAGAAGTTACATTTAACTTTCCACCATGCCACTGGTGTATTTCTATGTACCATATACAATGGCATGACAGAAATGTTAGATATGCCAGTTGGGGATTAGCCAATTTTGCCATGCTTTAGGGGTCAGAGCACATAGACTGGGAACTGGACAGGAGTGCCCCGGTGTGAAAAGTTCAAACACCAGCAATACAAGCCAGCAGGAAATCGGATGGATCACACAAAAAAAGAGATTTACTCACAGGACAAACACTTGAACATAAAAAAGTGAAAAATGAAGCAGAAAGGTACAACAAACCTATTGTAACTTATTGTACCTCAAAACCAAACAAACTCCAGAAATGAGCCTTTGCAACCACAAAATGGCATTCTAAATGTACAAAACCCAAATTGAAAGTAAGGAACATGTTATCAAATCACAATTTGGGTTTTGGATTAAAAACAGAATCATTATTTTAAAGGGGTGTGTAAAAGGCATCCCTTACAAATAGAGCTTCTACAGCTTAAAATTTTAAGTTTTGCAACCAAAATTCAGTCGCAAAAAATTATTATTTTATCACCAAATCAAAATTGGGGGTACCATTTGAAAACGGGAAGGGGTCACCACTTTCCCTTTTTGAATGTCGAAAGAACTATTTTTTTAGGAGCTGACAGTGATCACTGGGATCTCTGCCTGCACATAAAAAATGTTTATAAAAGTATGTATCTTATTTTTTAAACTCATCTGATTTTCCTATTAGGATAACAAGCTACATTATAAAAATTGCTATGTATAAAAAAAAAGCACAGACATGACAGTCTGCTGACTCCAGCAAGCCTCCATGCCTGTATTTTATGAACTAACCTATTTATATATAGGGTGGTTCCCAAAATACTAATACATTCGGTAGAAGTTGGTGTGCAAATTGCACCCACTTCCACCAAATCCATTTTAGCAGGCAAATGCTATTTAATGCACTTTACGATTACTTATTAGAAATCTTAGTACATAAGGCCTACTATGTGATAACACGCATTGGTAAAGTCAACTGTTCTGGCTTTGGCAAGCTGATGCATTGGCCAATATATAGCTTTTATTGCAAGCATTTGTCACATAAATAGATCATAAAAAAGAACCTATGGCACTGCCGAAAGTGGTGGTTGTATTCTTATTCATATTCTTGGAACCAGCCATATTCTCCAGCCAACATCTTATCGAGCCCAACATTTTCAAGTAAATATTAAAATATGTTCTCTATATGTTTTTTATGGTTTTAATCGTGTGTGATGTTAGTGTTTTTCATCTATTTTTTCATTCTGAAATTTCGACACCAACATGCACCTTGTTCTACTTCTAAACTGCAATTGTTCCTCCTACTCAAAAATTCAGAAGTCATGTTCTTGTAATCACTTTCATTTTTTTCTTTCTTAACAGTATGCATTCTCTGACTTTCAGATATAAACATGCAGATTTAAGCATGCAATCAATCGAAAACCAAAGCAGCAACAGTTGAAAAGCACTGAGTCACAGACCAGAATTAGCTTGATATGATTCATGGAGAGGCACATTAATTTCTATGGATAGTTTACATTTTGCAAGCACAATGATGTTTTAGTGAAAATGTCTCTTGAACATAGTGATATCGCTATGAGAAGTTACAACATCATTTCACTAAAATAATAGATTAATTGGGTGAGACGTCATGCACAATCACATAGCATTTGATCACTATAACTTGCCATTGCTTACTTTTTAAACAATTTATATTGAGAACTGGCCCCTTCTACATTTTAATGAACACTGCTTGATAGTAGACATCAAATATGAACTGCTGAATCCAATAACATCTCACATTTACTTACATCAAAAGTAATTTAAGTCAGATAGATTAAATCATAGTGGCTAAAGAAGAACTAATCAGTAGTTTTAAGCCTTACAAGGCAAAATTGACTACCTTACATAGCAGTAGACGTGGTTTACATTTTTGCAAGTAATTTAAAAAAGAAGTTGAACTTAAGATTTCAGTCTATCTCCAGGTTAACAACACATGAGCACTGAAATCAATCCATTAAACGAAGATATAATGAGTGTTGTCAGTCCATTTTCCACATCTACATCCAATTTCATTTTTATTACCTGATTCCGCCCCATCCATGTTTGGACTGTCCTGTAGGGCAATCTGGCAGTGCCAGAAGGGTGGGTTGACACGTAAGTGTGTTGGCTGTTATTTGGCTAGTTGTGGGGTTGTTTTGTGGCCTGCTGGGCCAGGTGATATTGCCACAAACATTAACTGCAGCAAGCACAATGTCGCTTTCTGACAGCCTTTCAATGTCGAAAAGTCCGACATAGAAATGCTGTTGGAAATCAACATCATAATCCCAACGATGGAAACGCCATCCTCAGCGGATTATGTGGAGTTTGTGACAGATGGCATTGGTCAGTCCTTCCGACTCTGCCTCTGACTGTACACATCCTATTGCATCAGTCAAACTGCAGCAGTAGATGTGGTTCGAACCGCAACCGATAAGCAGTCGGATACGGCCTGATCTGCATCATAATGAGGGCCTTTGTGCTTAATTAGTAAAAAAAGAAATTTTAAATAAGTGAAAGAGACCATGTCAGGAGGCCACTGCAGCTTATACCACCCACTTCATCTGCCAGTGCTGGTAATGACAGAATCAACACAACTACCAACCATAACACTCCGACATTGTGTCCATTCAGACCATTCCAGGCCCCCAAAGCTATAAGATTGGTTTAGGCAGCAGGTGTTTAAATGAAACAAGCAATCCCACCATGTGGCAGACTGTGGTAAGTGTTGTTGCTGCCAATAAAGTGCCAGACCCAAGCACCAGAAACCACTGGCTCAATAAAGCACTGCTTATACAAGTTCAAACATTTCCAGATTTGCAAATATGGGCCACTTTTTAGTGAACTGATGGGCCAATGGGATCCTCTTATATTTTACTGCTGGTGCCTATTTTCTGTCATAGTCTGACACTGACTGGTTCCATAACAAATCACAAAGGAGGGACTGAGGGCTTTTAACAGGTCCAGCATACGTGCCCAAACTATAGTAAATACAAAGAGAGTGCAGTTCCTAACTGATGGGGTGGGGCACAGGAAGCTTTTGTGGTCATAAATTACAGAGGGAACAGGGGGTTCCTCCTGTTGGAATTAGGGCCCTCACACACCCGGCTGGGTTTCGTGCTTCATCATAGTGTGTGCACCTCGTCAAGTTGGCACTGCAATACCTGACGGGCTCCCTATGTGGGGCTCTTTGGCGGAGATCTTTTATTCCAAGTTGCCGTTTGGTGCCGTGGGGGTTAGGAACTGCATACTCTTTGTATTTACTGACTGGTTTCATACCTTGCATCTCTGTACTGTTTAGCCTTTCATTTTAAGCATAAATGTTCTTACCTCAAAATCCCTAAATCTATCCCTTCTAACTCCATTCACGCTTCCTCAAGCATTCCACTTCTTTCCTCTTTCCCACAGTGGGCATCCCATTGCTTTTGGTTCTTTTTGCTGCTCCAAAGAGGCTCTGTATCCTTCAGTCGATCATTTTTCTACCCTGACGGTCATTGGGGCCTTCAGAGTTAACTTCTAGCTCCTTGCTCGCGCTTTGAATTTAATCTCGAGATCACGGCCTTTGTGCGGCCAATTATCCCACAAAAAGAGAGATGTGAGACTTTAAAATAAAATAAAATGGTTGACAAAATAATTTTCCTTTAAGTAGTGACTTTTACATCCAAAGGTTTCTTTATAATACTGCTTGAAAAATATTCTAAATGTATTATTTAAAGGATATTAAGAAATTCATTAAAATAGTAATGATTCCAGTTTACCAATTTACTTACCAGGTCACCTATTTAGTTCATTAGTTTCCAAAAATGTCAGGCCTTAAGTGGGCTACTGTAATTTGATTGAATAAGGTTAAAGCTATCCCGGCAGTCGCTGTGAAAAGCTTCAAAGATGAATATGGCATCATTTATAAATTTCAAATGAAATTAAGTCTTTCTTTCTCTTTTTGGGACCAACAAAAGGATCCAACTGCAGACAAATGTTGTACCAATTTAATCTAACTAACCTTGACCGTTTAAAGTGGCCAAGGTGGGCGGCTGAAATGAAAAGGCTCTAAAGAGCGAAAAGAAAATAGCTGCTAAATTACGAAACACGGAGGGAAGGCAGACGTTCTGTTTTTTGTCATTGACAGAAATAACGTCCAAGTTCTTGCAAGCCCGCATATTTTATTTTATTTATTAAAAATGGTTACTTTCTGGAATTGCTCTGAGAAAAGCAACACATCTCATTACCGCATGGGTCCCAAGGGAGAGCCGGCAATTCATATGTAATGACTGTCATTTACATGGTGCTAACACGTTCACATCAGTCTCTGGCGCTGTTTACATATAATATATAGGAATCAGTACAATGCTCAATTGACACATTATTACACTTAACAGTAACATTAGTCTGAAAACCATAAACCGTAATTTAATCTTGACTTGTAATCGTTTGAGCAAGATACGTTAAGACTAGATAGACAGTGCCTTCCACCTTTACGGATATATGTTTCTGTTCACTTAAAGAACTCGGAATGTCGGTAAGGGCCCTCGCGCACTGTAGCCTATCAATTGATTCGATGTCATCTAAAGAGCGAGGAAAGTCGAACTATCTCTCATCGCGGCGTGCCCGCAGCAAGTTCAATTTCCTTGCTTGGGGAGTCAAACCGGAGAGGTCGCGCGCGCCGCACCAGAGTGACGACTGTACATTCATTTGCATGTTAATGCTCGGAATGAGAGTTCCATTTGCACAGCCTTGATGAAGCGGCAGTATGCCGAGGCTAACTTCAGGGAGTATACTGCCAGCCCGCCGAGTATGCGTACGTGTACGGAAGCCGAATGTCTCGTGTAACCTCTCTTACCATTGCAGCCCACCGGCGTCTTCTTCTGCTTGGGTATTAGTATCAGCTCACAATATCCTGCTCTGCTGTGTTTAATCTAGTTTAATAAAACGATACACTTCAAAGGCATATTGTATCAATGTTCTATACTCCCTCTTAGAAAAGGTACTGGCGACAGAGGAGCATACCTCCTCCTAGAAAATGTACCAGTGGTAGGGCAAATATTAGCAGAAAAGTATATGGACATTACAAGGCTAGCCCTGCACCCAGCATTGTACTTGACCTTACAAAATAATGCGTGAGGTAACATCATTACTACCAAAACATCACGCCAGCAAGCATGTTATTTTATCTTGCTTTTCCCTCACACTCGAAGTCGATTCTTACCCTTATAATAACTGGCACACTGTCATTAATATTTCAAGAGTATATTATTATTATTATTACCATGTTTCTGCTCTGCTTTATCATGTCTAATTATTTAATATACTATATTTAGGAGTACACTCGTCACCCCTTTACATTGATAATTCTTTTTTTAAACATGCGGTGACGGCAAGAATGAGGCTGTAACGAAGCAGGCACCAAGTAAGATTGACTCCCGCGCTGTGGGAGCCCTGGGATGTTCTTATGCGCCTCCTGGCGCACTGGGGTGGGCGTGGGCAGAGTGAGCGCCACTGAGAATGCTGGGGCTGGTAGTCCCGGCTGGCGTCCCCCGCTCACGGCCGGAACCGGGACTGTGAGCTGCCCAAGTGACTCTCCTGGCGGTGGCAGCAAGAATGAAGCTGTAACGAAGCAGGCACCAAATAAGATTGACTGCCGTGCAGCGGGAGCCCTGCGGTGTTCTTAAGCGCCACCTGGCATGCTGGGGCAGGCGTGGGCAGCGTGCGCGCCACTGAGAATGCTGGGGCTGGTAATCCCGGCCGGCATTCCCCGCTCACGGCCGGAACCGGGACTGTGAGCTGCCCGAGTGACTCCCCTGGCAGTGGCGGCAAGAATGAGGCTGTAATGAAGCAGGCACCAAATAAGATTGACTGCCGTGCAGCGGGAGCCCTGCGGTGTTCTTAAGCGCCACCTGGCATGCTGGGGCAGGCGTGGGCAGCGTGCGTGCCACTGAGAATGCTGGGGCTGGTAGTCCCGGCCGGCATTCCCCGCTCACGGCCAGAACCGGGACTGTGAGCTGCCCGAGTGACTCCCCTGGCAGTGGCGGCAAGAATGAGGCTTTAATGAAGCAGGCACCAAGTAAGATTGACTCCCGTGCTGCGGGAGCCCTGTAGTGTTCTTAAGTGCCTCCTGGCGCGATGGGGCGGGCGTGGGCAGCGTGCGCACCGCTGAGAATGCTGGGGCTGGTAGTCCCGGCTTGCGTCTCCCGCTCACGGTCGGAACCGGGACTGTGAGCTGCCCGAGTGACTCTCCTGGCATTGGTGGCAAGAATGAGGCTGTAATGAAGCAGGCACCAAGTAAGATTGACTCCCCACTACTCAATACAAGATGTTTACAGTGAGCTAGAATAACAGTAAATAGTCAAACTTTGCTGTTGCCCTTTGACCAATTTGGTCAAATCATGAGAGCCCCTTTTAGGTAAATTCTGGGCTGCCGCCCCTTTCCAAAACTTAGTCATGAGGAGGCGCGGTGGAAACCCTACCCTGCTTCCGGAGTCCCTGGTTAGTTATAATGAGCACATGATGAGACAAGCCCAGGCAATTATCTACGTGCATCAGCACCAGAACGAAATGCAGGGTTAGTGAGTGCTCCATGTAGGCCCCATCATCAATGGCTCACTTTGCACACATTAATAGTCACATTGACTGCTGCTTAGTTGAGGCAGAATACAAAAAGTAAAGGGTGGAATGCATGAATTTGTAATCCCAGCCACAGGCAATTATTCGTAGCCACATCACAGTCCACAGTTTTTTTTGCCCACTCTGCCACCTCAGACAGGAGCCTACCATATGTAAGTTAGCCTTGGTCCTACACCAATAGGAATAATCCAGCCCAAACTGCTAGTCCAGGAGCATTTGAAACAGGAACCCAAGCAACAAATTTAATACTAATAGAAACAGTTCAACCTGAACTGCCAGGTCTGGTCACCTCTGAAACAGAGCACAAGCAAACCCAAACCAAGTTTGGCCTACATTGGTCTGCTTAGTAGGGGGCAATTTATTTCCAGTGACAGTGAGTTCGGACCCATGTATGAGAATACCTGTCACACAAAGAGTGTTACACTGAGAAATACAAAAGCATGTTAGTAATATTTCTTGAACAAATCTCAGCCTTTGGTAATTACTCTGGCTCTCATCCTCAGTGCAATGCCTAAGGTGTGATGGGTATTTGTAGACACAGAGCCCGATATCATAATGCCATGGGATTAGTTGCAGATCTCTTCAGCAAGTTCATTGTAAAGTGTATCCTGTTGATTGGATATTTCTTCAACATACACCCATCCTACTGATCTATTTTACTGAGATTTAAATATTTAATCTGCTTGTTCTACTTATATTATATAACACAAAACCAAGGAGCCAGGAGGGAGAAGGAGTAGGTCCAGCAATCCCACCTAGTGTTTTAACAGGCTGGCCAGCATCACGGCAAAAGAGAAAAATACGCTGTTTGTTTGGATACTATGAGTCCCACAATGCCAAGGTGTCAGCAGGGAAAATGAGTGGGCCTGGTGAGCCATCTAGGACTACATATCACAAAGACCAGCTCACTGTGTGGGAGAAAAGGGAACTGTTCAGGAACAATGAGTCCCACAATGCCAAGGAGGCACCAGGGACGATGAACCCACCTAGTGCTATTAAGCAAATATACCAGCCCGCTGCACAAGACACGAACAGCCACACCTTGGGCGATCGACGGGCCCATCTTTACCGACATAGACTTGAAGAGGTAGGGGCGCCTCTCCTTCCATAAACCATAGGTACAGTTTATTTTGGATTAGGCCATCCCATAAAATTGTCTTGGTTGAATGACTCATTAAAACCTGTGACTCCAGCCTTTTCCCTGCTGGGGATGTTCATTGATGCCCTTGTTTTGCCAAGTTTAAGCCTCTTGCCTTTAAAGCACATGACTATTGGCTGGTCAATATAATACTGTTAGTAGGACATCTTCTACTCTAGAGGGTGTGATGCACCCCCCCCACTTTGCCTGATATGTTATACTATGACTCGCCCTTGCCAATATTCCTTTAACAAGGCACATATTTATATCTACCATGCCCTCTGGTAACATTAATATTCTTGAACAAGGGGTGAAGGACCAGGAAATAACTGGTAGACCAAACACCAAAAGTGTGACTAGGCCTTGAGGGCTCTCCACAAATGGAAACTACCACCACCTGACTCAATCGTCCTGTTTCAATCAACCCCCTTAAGCCTGCCCTTATGTAGTTATTATGGTTAATATTCCAGTGCTAACATCGAAGACTGTTGAATCATCCATGCAGCTAAAGACAAGGTGTGCCACTTGTTTACCAAGTACATGGATTTTAACATTGCCCAATCAAAGAACTTCCTATTTCTGAGGAGTGTGGTTTGGGTTGGGCCATGGTGTAAAACAAAATAAGGGGGATTTTGTGGTTATAAACGTTAGAAATCCTGCACTAGTCACAATTCTACTTCCACAAGAAACCTTTAGGCATTGTTTGAATGAAAGCATTAGATTACTGGCCCAGGGAATTTTCATAGCCATCTGAGGCATGGCAAAACACCCTGATAGCATAACTAACCAGATAGCATGATTAACCAGCCTTGCCTCTCCCATCCACTAATAACCTGTTATCTGTAAAAAAATATCACATGCAGCCTTTCTCTGACCAGCCTCTCACTGACCTGAACCATTGCAGTGACTGAAGAGTGGCATGGACAAAAGGAGGGGGCGTTACTTCCCTCCATTGAAAGGGTTACCCTGGGCCAGAAAACCACCTTTAACCCATTTGTCATATAGTAAAAAAATCTGCTGGAACATATCTGGTATTGCCTCCAAACTATCTGAAGAGGGTTGGTTCACTCATATTAACAAATGTGATATACTTATGTTACAGAAACCTGGACCACTGTTGAAATAACAAGGATGGATTTCTAAATTATTCTTTGCTTGTCTCTCCCTCCTCCTCTGAAAGAGCTGGTGGAGGCCTACTTATTCTGTTTACAGTCTTCAATGATTTTAGGATTACTTTTGCACCACTCATTCATCCTGGTATCCATATTTTGCATAGATTGAGGGGAAGGGGAGTGCCATTTACTAAACTAAGAACATAGCAGAACGTTCAAACATTGAGTGGGCGTTAAACATATTATTTTAAATCCAATTCAACATTTTTGGGGGGAAAGTGCATTTATGGAAGGGCAAGGGAGACAAATTTACTAGTCTGACCATAGTCTAACAAATGTTGAGAAAAGTGCGTATATTGAAGGTGTATAGGATTTCTATTCCAACTCCAGTAAAACATTGTGGAAAGCGCATACATTAGTTGGGTAACAAAATTTAGGCAAAGTGTGTCCGCTAGAAGAGACAAATGTCCTATTTTAACTCCCAAAACATGTGAGCAAGTGCTCACATGTTTGGGAGTTGGTGAGAGGGAGATTTACTATTCTACCTCCAGTCCAAAAATCATGCAGGAAAATGCTTACATGGGCTGGTTTACTATTCTAAATGAAGTCTAAAAAACAGTAGCGAAAGACCATAAAGTGGGCATAGTATTTGATTTACTTTTCTAACTCCTTTCCAACAAACATTGGGGGAAGTGCATACATTGGCTTTTAGACTCAAGTCTGTTAGACATTAAATAATGTATATATATTGGAAGGGAAAGGACTAACATTTACCATCTAAAATAAATATTATTCAGAAAATGTAAAATACTTTTTAAAAATCACAAAAGTAATGTCATTTTACAAATATAAAATATTTTTAAACATAACTAAAAAGTAATTGAAGAAATATCAACAAAACATTTCAAAATAAATAATATGCCTCAAGCTCACCAATATATCAAACACACACCTAAAAATCTCTGTAGCATAGAATAATTACTTACAGAACATTTAGAGGCCGATTCCGATTCGGGTCGGAAAGCACTCCGACCGAGTCAGATCCGGAGAGTTTTCCGACCCTAAGTATACATGTTTTTATGTTTTTTAATATTATCTATCTATCTATCTATCTATCTATCTATCTATCTATCTATCTATCTATCTATCTATCTATCTATCTATCTATCTATCTATCTATCTATCTATCTATCTATCTATCTATCTACACACAAACACACACACACGTATATAGATATACATAACATATATATATATATATATATATATATATATATAAAATTCAATGATCCTGGATCCCTTGAATCATACTCCACAAGTCACACAGGTACAGACCACAAAAGTGCGCCGTAAAAAGTTTAAACGTGCTTAATTTATTCTTCCATTTGTCAGCATGACGCGTTTCGGCTGTGAACACACATATATATATTTCCAAATGTGCTCCTCACTTTAATATGTTGCAAAGAATTAAGTAATTGGTGATTGTGGGCTCAAGACGGGACAAACTGGACTCTTTGATTGTTTTTATTCAGGGCATCAAACGTACATTATTTTACCTAATAGTGGGTTTTGATTGTTTTTCAGGAACTACTGTGACCAGGATGCATTGCGTGATTACTTAATTCTTTGCAACATATTAAAGTGAAGTCACCTGTGAGATGCACAGTAGCCGTTGACTCTGCCATGCCCGTGAACAAGACTTATTGTCGAAACGCGTTGGGAGGCAATTCATGTTTCTTGCTGCTGAAATTATTAAAGGAGATGTTTTCCAGTTTGGGCGTGCCACCTAATGCTTCCCGGGGTTTCGTGGGGAGCACATTTGGAAATATATTACACGGCACAGCCCAGTGCCGGCAGAGGAGCGCACCACCCTTAAAAGGACTTCGGGCTGCCTACGGAATTCTCAAATGGGTGGTCCGAGTCACCGCGGATTTCCGCGTTTGGGTCCTGTCCGAGCCATTGGTGATTGTGGGCTCAAGACGGGACAAACTGGACTCTTTGATTGTTTTTATTCAGGGCATCAAACGTACATTATTTTACCTAATGGTGGGTTTTGATTGTTTTTCAGGAACTACTGTGACCAGGTTGCATTGCGTGATTACTTAATTCTTTGCAACATATTAAAGTGAAGTCACCTGTGAGATGCACAGTAGCCGTTGACTCTGCCATGCCCGTGAACAAGACTTATTGTCGAAACGCGTTGGGAGGCAATTCATGTTTCTTGCTGCTGAAATTATTAAAGGAGATGTTTTCCAGTTTGGGCGTGCCACCTAATGCTTCCCGGGGTTTCGTGGGGAGCACATTTGGAAATATATTACACGGCACAGCCCAGTGCCGGCAGAGGAGCGCACCACCCTTAAAAGGACTTCGGGCTGCCTACGGAATTCTCAAATGGGTGGTCCGAGTCACCGCGGATTTCCGCGTTTGGGTCCTGTCCGAGCCATTGGTGATTGTGGGCTCAAGACGGGACAAACTGGACTCTTTGATTGTTTTTATTCAGGGCATCAAACGTACATTATTTTACCTAATGGTGGGTTTTGATTCTTTTTCAGGAACTACTGTGACCAGGTTGCATTGCGTGATTACTTAATTCTTTGCAACATATTAAAGTGAAGTCACCTGTGAGATGCACAGTAGCCGTTGACTCTGCCATGCCCGTGAACAAGACTTATTGTCGAAACGCGTTGGGAGGCAATTCATGTTTCTTGCTGCTGAAATTATTAAAGGAGATGTTTTCCAGTTTGGGCGTGCCACCTAATGCTTCCCGGGGTTTCGTGGGGAGCACATTTGGAAATATATTACACGGCACAGCCCAGTGCTGGCAGAGGAGCGCACCACCCTTAAAAGGACTTCGGGCTGCCTACGGAATTCTCAAATGGGTGGTCCGAGTCACCGCGGATTTCCGCGTTTGGGGCCTGTCCGAGACATTGGTGATTGTGGGCTCAAGATGGGACAAACTGGACTCTTTGATTGTTTTTATTCAGGGCATCAAACGTATATTATTTTACCTAATGGTGGGTTTTGATTGATTTTCAGGAACTACTGTGACCAGGATGCATTGCGTGATTACTTAATTCTTTGCAACATATTAAAGTGAAGTCACCTGTGAGATGCACAGTAGCCGTTGACTCTGCCATGCCCGTGAACAAGACTTATTGTCGAAACGCGTTGGGAGGCAATTCATGTTTCTTGCTGCTGAAATTATTAAAGGAGATGTTTTCCAGTTTGGGCGTGCCACCTAATGCTTCCCGGGGTTTCGTGGGGAGCACATTTGGAAATATATATATATATATATATATATATATATATATATATATATATATATATATATATATATATATATATATTGACTGCGTCCTACCTCTTAGAAGAGGCGGTGATCGTGAGGCTCTCCTCAGAAAAATGGAGACCAAATATATATTAGAACTGGACAGCAAAAGCCCACACGGGCTTAACACCACGGAAGATCTCTACACGTGGTTGTAAGAAATCTATAGCTAACTGAGAATAAATAAAAATAACTTGACTGAAGTAGATTTCAACGTCCAGGGTTCTCCACTATAAAGATAATATTATCCACACAAAATACAGATATTTTTAAATAATTTTTTTAAATATATTTGTAATTTCCCTCCCGCGATATTTCTCTCTTTTCCTCTTTTCCCCGTTTTTATCTTTTCCCTTGACCCACATTTTACCTTCATGAATCACGTATTACAGAAAAAATGGGAAAAAAAGGTCTCCAAAAATAATTGAATAAATGCACAGGTGATTCCATTGCACTATTTTGCACAACATTGCACTTTACTTGCCATTTTGCACATTTAGAACATTACCATGCTGCTTAGCAATTGCTAAAAATCAATTTTGTTTTTAACAAACTTTTTGCTTTTAACATGCTTTTTTACCATTTGTATTGCTCTGTTTTTATATGTGCAGTTTATTTATATATTTATGTATTTATACATTTATGAATAGACAGAAGGGCATATGAGCCAACAGCTCCAGCCTCACATCGGATTACAGCTCACTTCATTGCTGTATAAATTATATGGCAATGAGCAACAAATGTATAAATGTATTTTACAATTATATAGTGAGAAGCAACAAATGTACAGATGTATTTTACAATTATAAGTGACTAGAACTATCATGTCAAAAGCGATAGCATCATGGCTAAATCTTTCTTCTATGTCAATGGCAAATAATTAAGCACTGTCACTTTAAAAGGGATTCACACGAGGGGTTCGTCATGTGATCAAGGGCTGTTGAGCCCGAAACGCGTCATGGCGGCAGAGCGCACAAACAAAATAAAATAATTTGGGTATAACTTATCGGAGTCCGTCCCCTTCTTGATCCAGGATTGAGCGGATCGTCTGAGGAAAGGTTGACTGCTATATATATATATATATATATATATATATATATATATATATTGGCTCCAAACCGGGTTCCATACATGCGAAACAGGCACTGACTCCGTGGGTGAAGTTTGTCAAAGAAATTGCTTTATTTCAAAAACGCTGTGGCCCAGACGCGTTTCGGCGAACAAATCCGCCTTGCTCACTGTGTCAGACCAAGTTCAAAGACAATACTTATATACTAATTACGTGCATGTGAAACAAACCCCCAAGTTGCTTAGCAACCAGCAATCCAGATTGACATAAAAGAAATACTTGCAAAAAATATATATGTAAGTCTTTTTTCAGACTAGTGTCTCTTTTCGTACAACACAAAAAATTGCATCAATCAAACATTAATTCATATTAGGGTTCTAGAGAAACCAGTGAATTAAATATATTTTTTTATATACAATTTATAAATCATATTATAGACTTTTAGTGAAATTAAGCCCAAGTGGGCCTACTTGATCATTGTCAATAACCACTGCAAATTCCTCATTTAATAGTCTAATGATGATGACTGATTCAATAAATGTGGCATCTTAATGTCTTCATAAGTTTGTCACATGTTGGTATGGGGGTCAAAATTACACACTAGACACGTATAAAATTTTACAAATGAACAAAAACTGGGTCTAAACTTTTCAGGATTGTTACAAGAAACCTAAAGAGGCAGCTATGAATTTATAAATGAACGCTTAATGCTTCGTCGGCATTTAAGCCATTTGGAATCTTGCAATCTAACTGTATTATATATCGTGACTCTAATCTCCTTAGTGCCAGTTGTCTGTTCCCGCCCCTGATGTTTTTCTTGACACTGTCAGCAACAAAATATACCAGATCCTCTACTTTACCATCAAGTACACTATTGATGTGTCATGCAACTGGGTATGTCGGGTCTTTGTTATTGATTGCCCTTAGGTGTTGCAAAATTCTGACATGTACAGGATGAATGGTGCTGCCAACATACATCTTATTGCAGGTACAGCGTAACACATATACCGCAAATTCGGTTTTGCACGTAAAGTGCTCCCTAATTTCAATGGGAGTTTTTCTTATTGGAGTTACGACTGATTTAGTGTTGATTCCAAACTGGCAGGCTTTGCACTTAGTGCATTTAAAAAATCCTTTTTGGGACTTTAGCCAGCTGGTACCTTTGTCTGACATAGGAGCATTGGATACAAGTTCCTGTTTCATGGACTTGGCTCTCCTGAACATTAACTGGGGGAGCTTAGTACATGAAGGACCTATGACAGGGTCACATCGTATTATCGGCCAATGCCTGTATAGGATTTATCTTAGTCTCTGATGAAAACTGTTGTAGCCTGTAATTAACCTGGGTGTCTGTTTGTTCATTTCTCCTGACGTGGCGTTGTTTACTTTGTTCTTAAATAAAATATCTTGTCTTGGGATATTTGAACATTTTTTCTTAGCTTGTTCTAGAGTTTTCGTTCTGTACCCTCTATTGCTAAGTCTTTTGCACAGGTTATCAATGGATTCAGTAAGGCTCTCATCAGAACTACAATTTCTCTTCATACGAAGGCACTCTGCAAAGGGAATATTCTCAATGAGTTTCACAGGATGAAAACTCCGAGCGTGTAAAATAGCATTTCCTGAAGTCAGCTTACGGTGTGTGCGCGAATGTATTTTGTTATTCATAGTGTAAAGTTCTAAATCAAGAAACACAATAGATTTTTTGTCTATAGTGCTTGTAAATTTGAGATTTAGTTCATTAGTATTTATGACATTAACAAAGTCAATAGCACTTAATTCGCTGCCCTTCCACACCATGAAAATGTCATCAATATAACGTTGATATATGACAACATTTTCACTCAATTGAATGTTACATGTTTTCATGAGTACTTGCTCCTCCCACCAGCCCATATGCAAATTAGCATAGCTGGGGGCGAAGCAAGTACCCATGGCTGTACCTTGTAACTGCTTGTATAATAGCCTGTCAAATAGAAAAATGTTATTTGTTAAACACCACTCCACCATCTGTAACAACATGGCTGTATGATCATGTAGACTCAAATCCCTTTTACTTAAGTAGTGTTTCATAGCTCTCATGCCATCCTGATGTCTTATACTGGTGTGCAAGCTTTGTACATCTAGTGTAACAAACAAAAAATCCTCCTGCCATTTAAAATCAAAAATCTTAGTGAGAAAATCACCAGTGTCTTTAGTGTAAGATGGCAAAGTCCGTACAAATGGCTGTAGAAAGAAATCAATGAACTTGCTGGTATTTTCAAATAAACTTCCAATGGCAGATATAATTGGTCTGCCAGGGGGACACACAGCATTCTTATGAATTTTTGGTAATAAGTATAGCTGTGGTGTTACAGGATAATCATTTTTTAGAAAATCAAGTTCATTCCTGGTTATTAACCCTTTTTGTTTCCATTCATACAAACATCCGTGGAATTTTTCTTTAGTACTGAGGATATTTGTGTCACTGATTCGTGTGTAGCAGTTTCTATCCGATAGTTGGTCTAATGCTTCCCTGTTGTACATGTCCAAAGGCCAAAGTACAATGTTGCCACCTTTGTCTGACCAGCGTACTACGATGTCTGGACGCTCTTTGATTTTTTGTATTGTTTTAGAATATCCCACTGGTTCCATACTTTTTACCATGTTGAATGTATTACTGCTTTCAGTTGCCAAAACTCTAAGATCTTGAATCATTTTATCCGCAAAGATATCGATGTTATCCCTTGGCATTAAAGGATTAAAAATAGATTTCGGTCGAAATGGTGTTGTTGCAGAAGCTGATAAATTCAGATCCAAATTGATTCCTGCGTCATCCAAATTCGGTACCACTGTTGAACACTCCTTTTCAAGTTCCGCCATGTCTCTCAGGAAAGATGGCAGTTCGGGCTGGACTGTTCCCATGGGGCACAGGGTCAGACTGATTTGCATATGGCCATGTCTGAACTGGGGTGGCAGAGTGGGCTAAAGAACGGTGATGGATCAAACCCAGATCTATTGACTGGGTGTGAGTGTTTGATTGGTTCTGATGCTCCGTCCATCATCACCCCCTTTTGTACCGCTTTGTTCGCCATAAGTTGGCAGGGTATGCTCAGACGTGAGTCCCTTGCTCACTTTGCCACTGCATTCAAGCAAGCCTGGCTGAAGACGGCTGAAATGCCAGAAACCGGTCCCAGGAAGCTTGTTTCCGGTCCAGGGAAGACATGGCTTGGCAGTTCGGGCTGGACTGTTCCCATGGGGCACAGGGTCAGACTGATTTGCATATGGCCATGTCTGAACTGGGGTGGCAGAGTGGGCTAAAGAACGGTGATGGATCAAACCCAGATCTATTGACTGGGTGTGAGTGTTTGATTGGTTCTGATGCTCCGTCCATCATCACCCCCTTTTGTACCGCTTTGTTCGCCATAAGTTGGCAGGGTATGCTCAGACGTGAGTCCCTTGCTCACTTTGCCACTGCATTCAAGCAAGCCTGGCTGAAGACGGCTGAAATGCCAGAAACCGGTCCCAGGAAGCTTGTTTCCGGTCCAGGGAAGACATGGCTTGGCAGTTCGGGCTGGACTGTTCCCATGGGGCACAGGGTCAGACTGATTTGCATATGGCCATGTCTGAACTGGGGTGGCAGAGTGGGCTAAAGAACGGTGATGGATCAAACCCAGATCTATTGACTGGGTGTGAGTGTTTGATTGGTTCTGATGCTCCGTCCATCATCACCCCCTTTTGTACCGCTTTGTTCGCCATAAGTTGGCAGGGTATGCTCAGACGTGAGTCCCTTGCTCACTTTGCCACTGCATTCAAGCAAGCCTGGCTGAAGACGGCTGAAATGCCAGAAACCGGTCCCAGGAAGCTTGTTTCCGGTCCAGGGAAGACATGGCTTGGCAGTTCGGGCTGGACTGTTCCCATGGGGCACAGGGTCAGACTGATTTGCATATGGCCATGTCTGAACTGGGGTGGCAGAGTGGGCTAAAGAACGGTGATGGATCAAACCCAGATCTATTGACTGGGTGTGAGTGTTTGATTGGTTCTGATGCTCCGTCCATCATCACCCCCTTTTGTACCGCTTTGTTCGCCATAAGTTGGCAGGGTATGCTCAGACGTGAGTCCCTTGCTCACTTTGCCACTGCATTCAAGCAAGCCTGGCTGAAGACGGCTGAAATGCCAGAAACCGGTCCCAGGAAGCTTGTTTCCGGTCCAGGGAAGACATGGCTTGGCAGTTCGGGCTGGACTGTTCCCATGGGGCACAGGGTCAGACTGATTTGCATATGGCCATGTCTGAACTGGGGTGGCAGAGTGGGCTAAAGAACGGTGATGGATCAAACCCAGATCTATTGACTGGGTGTGAGTGTTTGATTGGTTCTGATGCTCCGTCCATCATCACCCCCTTTTGTACCGCTTTGTTCGCCATAAGTTGGCAGGGTATGCTCAGACGTGAGTCCCTTGCTCACTTTGCCACTGCATTCAAGCAAGCCTGGCTGAAGACGGCTGAAATGCCAGAAACCGGTCCCAGGAAGCTTGTTTCCGGTCCAGGGAAGACATGGCTTGGCAGTTCGGGCTGGACTGTTCCCATGGGGCACAGGGTCAGACTGATTTGCATATGGCCATGTCTGAACTGGGGTGGCAGAGTGGGCTAAAGAACGGTGATGGATCAAACCCAGATCTATTGACTGGGTGTGAGTGTTTGATTGGTTCTGATGCTCCGTCCATCATCACCCCCTTTTGTACCGCTTTGTTCGCCATAAGTTGGCAGGGTATGCTCAGACGTGAGTCCCTTGCTCACTTTGCCACTGCATTCAAGCAAGCCTGGCTGAAGACGGCTGAAATGCCAGAAACCGGTCCCAGGAAGCTTGTTTCCGGTCCAGGGAAGACATGGCTTGGCAGTTCGGGCTGGACTGTTCCCATGGGGCACAGGGTCAGACTGATTTGCATATGGCCATGTCTGAACTGGGGTGGCAGAGTGGGCTAAAGAACGGTGATGGATCAAACCCAGATCTATTGACTGGGTGTGAGTGTTTGATTGGTTCTGATGCTCCGTCCATCATCACCCCCTTTTGTACCGCTTTGTTCGCCATAAGTTGGCAGGGTATGCTCAGACGTGAGTCCCTTGCTCACTTTGCCACTGCATTCAAGCAAGCCTGGCTGAAGACGGCTGAAATGCCAGAAACCGGTCCCAGGAAGCTTGTTTCCGGTCCAGGGAAGACATGGCTTGGCAGTTCGGGCTGGACTGTTCCCATGGGGCACAGGGTCAGACTGATTTGCATATGGCCATGTCTGAACTGGGGTGGCAGAGTGGGCTAAAGAACGGTGATGGATCAAACCCAGATCTATTGACTGGGTGTGAGTGTTTGATTGGTTCTGATGCTCCGTCCATCATCACCCCCTTTTGTACCGCTTTGTTCGCCATAAGTTGGCAGGGTATGCTCAGACGTGAGTCCCTTGCTCACTTTGCCACTGCATTCAAGCAAGCCTGGCTGAAGACGGCTGAAATGCCAGAAACCGGTCCCAGGAAGCTTGTTTCCGGTCCAGGGAAGACATGGCTTGGCAGTTCGGGCTGGACTGTTCCCATGGGGCACAGGGTCAGACTGATTTGCATATGGCCATGTCTGAACTGGGGTGGCAGAGTGGGCTAAAGAACGGTGATGGATCAAACCCAGATCTATTGACTGGGTGTGAGTGTTTGATTGGTTCTGATGCTCCGTCCATCATCACCCCCTTTTGTACCGCTTTGTTCGCCATAAGTTGGCAGGGTATGCTCAGACGTGAGTCCCTTGCTCACTTTGCCACTGCATTCAAGCAAGCCTGGCTGAAGACGGCTGAAATGCCAGAAACCGGTCCCAGGAAGCTTGTTTCCGGTCCAGGGAAGACATGGCTTGGCAGTTCGGGCTGGACTGTTCCCATGGGGCACAGGGTCAGACTGATTTGCATATGGCCATGTCTGAACTGGGGTGGCAGAGTGGGCTAAAGAACGGTGATGGATCAAACCCAGATCTATTGACTGGGTGTGAGTGTTTGATTGGTTCTGATGCTCCGTCCATCATCACCCCCTTTTGTACCACCTTTGTCTGACCAGCGTACTACGATGTCTGGACGCTCTTTGATTTTTTGTATTGTTTTAGAATATCCCACTGGTTCCATACTTTTTACCATGTTGAATGTATTACTGCTTTCAGTTGCCAAAACTCTAAGATCTTGAATCATTTTATCCGCAAAGATATCGATGTTATCCCTTGGCATTAAAGGATTAAAAATAGATTTCGGTCGAAATGGTGTTGTTGCAGAAGCTGATAAATTCAGATCCAAATTGATTCCTGCGTCATCCAAATTCGGTACCACTGTTGAACACTCCTTTTCAAGTTCCGCCATGTCTCTCAGGAAAGATAAATCCGCTACAGATAAAGTATCTGATTCTGGATATATTCCTTGTTCTCTCATGCTTATCTTTTCTTTAGTATTGAAGAAATGTTTGCGCAATTTTAATTTTCGTGTAAACTGGTAAAGGTCTATCCTGGTTTGAGTATAATCGAAATTTGTAGTCTTACAATACGATAGTCCTAAAGCCAGAATTTTTTCATCATCTTGAGTCAAAACCATGTCAGTTAAGTTTACCACTGTGTTGTCCGATGTAACTTTATTACTGTTCATCTCCTCTTGTTCCGTCTGTATATATTTCTTTGCTGTGTTTTTGTGGCCCCATCTCCGATTTTTTCTCCTTCTGCTCCTTGATTTTGAGCCTTGTTTGATGGGTACGCCTGTCTCTGAGGTCTTGGGCGTAGACTCATCAAACGCTCTACTCGTAAAAAACCGACTTCCTGGATAGGTGTAGGTGCTTGCTGTGTTTGCTCCTTATTGCCACTCATTTCAGGTTCTGATTCAATTTCCAATCTGTATCACTTGGCTCCCGTTGACTCAATGGGCCTGCCACTGTTTTCGATAGTTCCTGGCGACGTATATTTTCAAATCGTCTTGAAAAAGTATAGATTCTGCCATGTAGATAATCGTTTCTATCGCGCTGAAACTTACTGGCTTTCCTTTCTTTGATTATTTGTTCGTACTTCAAAACACGTTTTTTTTATCTCAGCTAGACCTTTATTTACCTCCTCTTGATTAGTTATTTCTTCGAGTTCTTTGAGTATTTCATTAATCCGAATCAGAATTTTATCTCTGTCTGTTGTGGCGTATTTAATAAGTATTTGTAACATATTACGAGATGATTGGGCACTATTATCAGCCCATTCCTGTAGCATGGCAGGATCCGGATTTTCATAGGTTGGTGCTACTAAAATCCTCAATCCCCTCGGAATACGATAAACTTCGAGGTATTTCTTTAATGATGTGCATTCCCACCATTTGGCTATTTCATGTCTCCGAAGTTTCTCCAACTCGCCAAGTAGTTTTTTTAAATTGCTTCCTGCGGTTGGTAATTGCGTGTTGCCACTAGTTGACGGTGTTTCATCCTGGCTATCTTTTTCGCTAAAAATGTCAAGCTCTGCCTCTTCTCGGTCCTTGATCCAATCCTCGGCCATTGCAAATTGAAATATTATAAGTCCTTGACACCCACAGCCCGTAGATAAAAACCTACAGGACTACCTCTCCCATCAGCCACTTGTGCGGAATATCTCCAACTGCAGCGAATCCCACAATAGGCTTACCTGTATCCCGGTATGTGCTCCGACACTCACGAGAATCAGGACACTCCCATTCAAGGAATCCAAACCGCGTATGGTATTCCGTGGTTCCGGCTGCGGGGGGATCTCCGTTTTCTCTGTTTCTCAAAGGTAATCCAACAGCTGATTCCGGGAACGGAAAACGCCAAATCGAGGAGGGTCAGTGTAAGAGGCACCGGAACGCCTCTGATATTGTCTCCAAACCGGGTTCCATACATGCGAAACAGGCACTGACTCCGTGGGTGAAGTTTGTCAAAGAAATTGCTTTATTTCAAAAACGCTGTTGCCCAGACGCGTTTCGGCGAACGAATCCGCCTTGCTCACTGTGTCAGACCAAGTTCAAAGACAATACTTATATACTAATTACATGCATGTGAAACAAACCCCCAAGTTGCTTAGCAACCAGCAATCCAGATTGACATAAAAGAAATACTTGCAAAAAATATATATGTAAGTCTTTTTTCAGACTAGTGTCTCTTTTCGTACAACACAAAAAATTGCATCAATCAAACATTAATTCATATTAGGGTTCTAGAGAAACCAGTGAATTAAATATATTTTTTTATATACAATTTATAAATCATATTATAGACTTTTAGTGAAATTACTAACATTTACCATCTAAAATAAATATTATTCAGAAAATGTAAAATACTTTTTAAAAATCACAAAAGTAATGTCATTTTACAAATATAAAATATTTTTAAACATAACTAAAAAGTAATTAAAGAAATATCAACAAAACATTTCAAAATAAATAATATGCCTCAAGCTCACCAATACATCAAATACACACCTAAAAATCTCTGTAGCATAGAATAATTACTTACAGAACATTTAGAGGCCGATTCCGATTCGGGTCGGAAAGCACTCCGACCGAGTCAGATCCGGAGAGTTTTCCGACCCTAAGTATACCTGTTTTTATTTTTTTTAATATTATCTATCTATCTATCTATCTACCTATCTATCTATCTATCTATCTATCTATCTATCTATCTATCTATCTATCTATCTATCTATCTATCTATCTATCTATCTATCTATCTATCTATCTATCTATCTATCTATCTATACACAAACACACACACACGTATATATATATATAACATATATATATATATATATATATATATATATATATATATATATATATATATATATATATTCACTGAAAAAACCATAGGTTTCAGGCACGTTATAGTTAGGAATTAGCATTTAAAAAACCTTAGAAATTCACTGAAAAAACCATAGGTTTTAGGGGCGGTATAGTTAGCTGGACATTTCCCTCGTACAAAACCCTAGAAATTTCCCTGTTATAGTTAGTTCAGCTAACTATAACTCACGCTCCCGCAATGCACTGCTGATGACGTCACATATTACATCACTCATGACATGGTCAGTGACATCACTGATGACATCACTGATGACATCTCAAATGACATCACTGATGACATCATCCATTGAGTATGTGTTTCTGAACAGTTTTAATATGTTTAATATATATAGGGAAAGGCCTGTTGAAGAATAAGTGGGTGTACAAGTGTGTGAATGGATGATTATCTAGGTGCGTAACTGACTCTATAAGTGAGTCATTAAATGTATCTTACTGCAGACTAGTGACTAAACTGTGTGAATGTCTGTATGTGTCTGTGTGTTGGTGTATAAGTGGCTGCATGGTTTTGTGAATAGCTATATGAGTGTCTATATGGGTTATTGATTGGTTGTCTGAGTATCTGTATGGGTGCCTGAGTGTTTGTGTGGGTAGGGTGTGTGTGACTCTATGACTAGATGTGTGAGTGGGTGATTCAGTGGGTGCATTGTTTTAAGAGTGCATCTGTGATGGACTGTATGGTTGGGTGACTGTATGTAAGGGTGTGTTATAAGCCTGGGCAAAGCACTACGCTACACTCACGTAGTTTGCGAAGTTCGAGCTACTTCGCACTACGTGAATTGCACGTAGCACAGTGCGAACACACGTAGCGTAGTGTTGCGTAGTGCTGCGGTCATTTTTTGCTTGCTCGCGGTCCTCAACGTCAAGTTGGCGACCGCGAGCAAGCAAAATGACATCCCGGCGAGACTTTTTCCTTGTTCGCGATCAGCAACATCAAGTTGGCGATCGCGAGCATGGAAAATAAACCTCCCGGCGAGATTCCCAACGCGAGGAGGTCAGGTTTCTCATTGCGAGTGGTCGCGTAAGCTCGCGACCGCTCGCGATGAGAAACTACCAGTTCGCGTTGAGAAAGCTACCGCTCGAGTAAAAATCTACTCGAGCAGCAGAAAACTACAGCTCGCACTGTGCAAGATGCCATTTTCAATGATTGCACAGTGCCGGTTGCTTGTCCGCACTGTGCAATCATTGAAAATGACATCTGGCACAGTGCGAACAAGGTACTACGCAGTTCCCGAAGTGCTACGCGTAGCTCGCATAGTGCGAAGTGTTTTGCGTAGCTTCGCGAAGTGCTACTTCGCAAACTACGCCCAGGGTTAGTGTGTTAGTGATTGAATGTATATCTCAGTTGTACATGTGTCAGTAACTACATATGTGAAACGCAGTGTATATGTGTGTAAGAGTATATAACTATCTATATGTGAGAGTGTGTGATTTTGGGAGTGGCTGTATGCACCATAGTGCAAGGATATCTGTGTCATGTGCTGTTTGTTTTTCTGCAGGAAGACACAGAATTTGTTAGTATTTTTATGAGTAAGTGAACTTGAGTGTATTTAACTGTATAGGTGAGTAAATTGGACTGTGATTAATTATTTGCATGACTGACTAGATGTGTCAGTACCTCAATAGATGATTGGCGGTGTGTGAGTGTCTATATAGGTGTATAAATGCACAGAGTGACTGTAAGTATGAGTGACTGTACAGGTGAGTGAGTGGACATGTATGTAGACCTAAAAGTCAATGAGTGGGTGTGTAGTTATTGGTATTGGAGTATCTATGGTTGTCAAAATGGCCGTCTGAAATTTTGAGTCGGTGTATCAAAGGTTATATTAGGGTGTGAGAAGGTGCACTAATTTGTCACATGGATGACATCATCAGTGATGTCATTTGAGATGTCATCAGTGATGTCATCAGTGATGTCACTGACCATGTCATGAGTGATGTAATATGTGACGTCATCAGCAGTGCATTGCCGGGGCGCGAGTTATAGTTAGCTGAACTAACTAAAACAGGGGAATTTCTAGGGTTTTGTACGAGGGAAATGTCCAGCTAACTATAACGCCCATAAAACCTATGGTTTTTTCAGTGAATATATATATATATAAATATATAAGAGAATCAAACAAGCCGTCCTTGTGGGGGGGCGCTGTTTAGCTGGTGCCGGCGGTGAGGTCAGGACAAACCTCACAGTTTGTATCAGAAACCAAGTTTTTGAAAATCAAAACGCCGCACACTTCCTGGATGTTAAGATGAGTTTAATATCTTGCTCTCCACCTACGCGTTTCGAACTTAGACAGTTCTTGGTCACGGTAGTAACTACCGTGACCAAGAACTGTCTAAGTTCGAAACGTGCTCTCGCTCGTAGCGTCTCCCTGTATCCCTGCATGTTCATGCTGGGATACAGGGAGACGATACGAGCGGTCCTATAAATATGGTCTTTATGGTAACGTGCATTTTTATGACTATTTAATAAAATGAAAATGTGGGAGTGCACGCACAATGTTTCTACTGTGATAATTATCATATTCGGTTTGTAGCGTGCTTCAGGGGTATCACTCTCTGACCATCAAGTGTAGTATACAATCGCAATGTAGCGCCCCCTGATAGGGTCCGTCCCCCTTAGCACTGCACAAGCCCCACTCTCCTGGGGTTGATCTGTTTCCAAATTTCAAGCATAAATGAAACAAAGAATGCTTCTCTGTGGATGGGCGATGTTTATTACTTATCTGGTTTCTTCAGACTTAGTTCAACACATCGCTTAATTTCAGCAACAATATGTAAATCAAATTACATTGTTAGGTACACTCATCATTCCTCCATCCCAATGCATATCAGGCAACGAGCCCTTCGTCAGGGGAAAGTTCTAGAGAAATACATATATACATAACATGAGAAACCATCTTATCACACAGTCTGTGCTAATCGGACACCCACAGGTGCAGTGATTATTAAGTTCGGGCTAACGCAGTGACATGCTTAAAAGGCCACTCAAGCGAATTTAGTGGCTGAAATCATAAAACACTGAACATGACTGCAAGGTCACAAAATACATGCAGTGAGCATGCCTGTTCATCCATGCAAATTGAAAGGCATAGGTCTTAAGTGCGTAAGTCAATACCCTAAATACCACATGACTGTCATGCTATGCCATAACCCAGGAAGTAAAATCATGAAGCAGGTTATAAAAACCAAAACATCAGATCATAATCATGCTGGTACCCCCTCGGTACCTAACAGCCTGTACAATAAATGTCTTCAGTAATAGAATTTTGCCCTTAACAGTGCGTTAAAAATATGCACCTTTAGACACGTTCCACCAGGTACCTCATAAACAGTATAAAACATGCTGTGAAAGTGATCCATTAAAACTCGTGAACATTAGCGCCTCTAAGAGTCAGCTACATACTGACTCATGCAAGCTGACCATTCCTATGGATAACATTACAACATCCAGACCAGTGGTGCCTATGAATTCAAAATCGTCAACGTGCTCATATACTTGTGCCTCCATATAACACTCCTTTAGAAGCAAACACCTTCAACATGTATGAATAACAGAACATGTGCGATTGTTCTTGTGCCTCCATGTTTTAAAACCATCTAACTTCCCTCTTAGAGTAAACATGATCAACATGCAAGTTAACCATAACGCGTGAGAACGTGTTCAACCAGCTCTGTTACTTACGGGGCTATGAGGACCTTCCAGCACTACGGAGAACTCAGAAGTGGTGCTCGGTAGATTCCATGTGTAAAACATATTGCAAAAAACAGCGAAAATAGACTGACTTCGCTGAACAGTAAAGTGAGGCTAAACGTGAAATGCGGCGGCCATCTTGCAACGTAACACCTTGAATGTGATGAAGGGTGATGGCATTATTCAAGAATGCTAAAACAACAAGCATGTTATAGCTAAAGTGGTACATTACAGTGATAATGATAGAGTGAGCACTTAGGGATCATTAACAAAAGGAAAATGATCGGGCCAAGGCAGGATTCCACAGTGCTGTAACAATGGGGGTATTGGCAGTAATAAATACACTGTGGTTGGTTATATGCACAGGATGAATAGGTACGATCTGTAGATTACCCAAAGAACAACAACATTAATGTCAAAGGAAAAAATATAGAATAATACACAGAAGTAAATTAACAAGCCCTGCAAGTTACATTATAGATAACATAAAAATTCCATCCTGTCATTTAGCCCATTGGGCTTCAAAGCATCCAGGAGTTTGATCCAGAAATTCTCCATCTGGAACAGGTTGTTATTATTGTCTTTGCCTTCTTTTTTCTCTGTAATTCCGTAAACTAAAAATTTAAGTTGGCTGACGTTATAGCTATTTTCCACAAAATAACTGGCAACAACAGACTTTATGTTCTTAGTACAAATGCTGCTTTTATGTTCATTGACTCTTGTTTTGATCTTTCTTTTGGGTTTACCCATGTATACTAGCCCGCAGGGGCATTTTGGTAAATATATAAAATATTTAGTGTCACAATTTGTGAAAATCCTGAGGTCAATTTTTGTTCTTTTCATAGGATGAGTGATCCAAGTACCTTTAATCATGTTGTTGCAATTGTTACAATTATAACATGGGACCGTACCTTTATATCCTGTTTTTTGCAAGTCCCCTTTAGTCTAAACGAGTATTTCTTTAATGTTCCTCCCTCTTTGATACACGAAGATGGGTGTCTCCACAAAAATGCCTTTGAAATCAAGTTCCATTGCGAGTATGGACCAATGTTGAGTGATAAACTTTTCAAATTGACCACTCGTAGTGGAGAATTTAAATACCACTACCATGCATTTTTGTTCCTCCTTATGATTTTTTATGAGCAATTAATTTATGATTTTATTCATGCTCCTTGTTTTTGCTTGTTCCAAAACTCCTTTGGGATAGCCTCGTTCCTCAAGTCTTTTAAGCATCAACTCCATTTTCTTGTCTGAAGTGTCTGGATTAGATAATATACTCTTGACTCTGAGTAGTTGAGAATATGGAAGATGGTTTTTCAAGGACTTTTAAAGAAAACTATTATAATGTAGTATGTTATTCCTATCAGTGGCTTTTCTGAAAATGTTGGTTTCCAATCTGTTATTCATTTTATTGACGTGTACGCCTAGAACGGTTATGGTGTTGTCATCAATGTTACAAGTGAATTGTATTCTGTCAATTATTTCATTCAAAGTTGCAAGAGCTGTGGTGAGATCAGCCTGGGATCCCTTCCATAGAATTAAAATATCATCAATATATCTCAAAAACAGAATGGCATGTGTTTTCCCTGTTGCAGTGACCAGAATGATGTCTTCCTCAAATGTACTCATAAACAAATTTGCATATGCCGGAGCGGCGCAATTGCCCATGGAAGTTCCGGTGAGCTGTAAAAACCATTGGTCGTCCCACTTAAAATAACTCTGATATAAAGTAAAGTGTAGCAGTTCCATGAGAAATGTTTGTAGGTCCTGGTCCAGATTAGAATTGACCAGCACTTGTTCGTTCAACGGCTTCCATCCCCAAATTGTGGGAAATGGATGTGTACAACAATTTGACATCAATCGTGAACAATAATATTTGTTCATCTTCAGTGAATGAAATCTGATTGATTTTTGGAAAGGAATTCAGTAGTGTCCTTAATATATGTGCTCATTCTCAAAACAAATGGTTGCAGACATTTATCAAGGAAGTCCCAACTGGTTCATGGAGGCTTCCTCTGGTGGACACTATCGGTCTAAATGGTGGGTTTTGTAAGCCTTTATGCACCTTAGGTAACATGTACATTTGTGGACTTTTCAGATTCGTTTGAATGAGAAATCTGCTCACCTTTTCGGTAATGGTACCATTACTCACTGCCCTTCCCAACATGTTCTTCAACAAATCCAAAGATTGTTCAGTGGGATTATGGTCTAATCTGGCATATGTCTCGGTGTCTGACACATGAACCAAAACTAGTGTCCATCACGACTAATGAACCTCTCTTATCCGCCGTTTGGCATGTGATGGTGGGATTATCAGCTATTTTCTTCAAAATACCAAAATCTTTATTGGTTACATTTCTGTGTTTTGATTTTCTTTGGAAATTTAATTTCTGAATGTCGTGTTTCACTAAGCTCTCAAAGGTATCTAGACTCTTGTGGCTAACAGGGGCCATGTAGGTGCTTTTGCTTTTAAGGACTTTTAGTAAGTCTTCTTCTTCATTGTCTAGTTACTTGACTACATTCTCAAAAAAGTTCCTCAGGCGTCAGTTACGCACAATTTAAACAAACTGATCTCCAGTTCTAAGCTGTTGGTTTGACATGTTTGACGAACAAAGTTCCTTTCTGAAGCATCCTGATTTCAACAGGGTTGAATTCATGAGAGGAGATGTTGATCACTAGGTTACTGTGTTCTATGTTTTTTTCCCCTTCATTCTATTCCCTGTGGTTGGTATGCTTCTTGTCTCTGAGTTCTCTTTCTCTTTTTCTTTTTCCTTTTCCCCTCCTGGGTCATCTCTTGAGCCCATCTCTAAAGAAGAGACAACAGATGAGGTTGTTCAATCATTACGTGAGTGGGAAGCTGTTCTGTTGGTTTCCTACACTGTTGGCTGGTGGCTTCACTATCTGAAGAGGATGTTTTGGTCTCTGTGTTCTGACTATATGGTTTGTTCTGTCGCTGTTTGGCATGTATTTCTGCTCAACTATACGTCACCTAACTTATAATCGATGGTGTCTCGCTTGAATTTGCGGATCTTTCCACCATTGATCTGTGTATATTTGGTTAGTTGGATAATAATGTCCGCCACTGTTTTAGACCAGTCTTTAGCTTCCAAAGTGTTGGTCAGTTCAGTTTTGATGTGCGTGATTTCTTTTGAGAGGTCTTCTAAGACTTTTGACAGTTCTTTGATTATCAGAAGGATTAGATCTAGAGAACATCTGTTTAAAATCGCATACAATCTTTCTACGAATTTAGGGATATTTTTGCATAGAAATGGTTTCACTGGGATTCGCAGTCCTCTATGAATTCTTTGTGCTTAGTGATATTTAATAAGAGTACTTGCATGCAGTTGTTGATTAATCTCTTGTTTACTTAAGTATAATAGATGTCTAATGTTGTTTTCTTTATTAGGGATGTTTGATGATGTTGTGGTTTCCTCATGAATTAGAGCATAGAATTGTGTTGCTTCCTCGTCGGCGAAAGCAAATGTATTGCCTCGTAAATCCATCAGATTGGATATGTCTTCATATGCCATGATATACGTGGTTTGTGCAGTGTGCTGTGTCCAATAGATCAGATGAAATCAACAAAATGAAAATGTGGGAGGACACGCCCAACGTTTCTGATAATTATCGTACTCAGTTTGTAGCGTGCTCCAGGAGAATCACTATCTGACCATCAAGTGTAGTATACAATCGCACTGTAGCATTCCCTGATATGGCCGTCCCCCTTAGCACTGCAAAAGCCTCCCTCTCCCGGGGTTGATCTGTTTCCAAATTTCAAACATAAATGAAACAAAGAATGCTTCTCTGTGGATAGGCTATGTTTATTCCTTATCTGGTTTCGGATTTCCACAGATTGTATGATAGGATGGTTTTCTCATGTTATGATTATATGTATTTCTCTAGAACTTTCCCCTGACGAAGGGATTGTTGCCTGAAATGCATCGGGATGGAGGGATGGATGAGTGTACCTAACAATGCAATTTGATTTACATATTGTTGCAGAAATTAAGCGATGTTTTGAACTAAGTCTGAAGTAACCAGATAAGGAATAAACATCGCCTATCCAAGGAGAAGCATTCTTTGTTTCATTTATGTTTGAAATTTAGAAACAGATCAACCTCAAGAGAGTGGGGCTTGTGCAATGCTAAGGGAGACGGACCCTATCAAGGGGCGCTACATTGCAATTGTATTACTATTTAATTGCACAGATAATTAGCAATCGCTAAAAGCAGGGTAAAAACTAGGTCCTGAGGAAAGCCTACTGACCCACCCTTTCACATTCAGTGTCTGGGTGAGGGTCCAGTGATGAAGCATGCCACAGGTGGTACCTGTGGTGAGGACTATATATATATATATATTCACTGAAAAAACCATAGGTTTCACACATGTTATAGTTAGCTGGACATTTTACTGATAAAAAACCAATGAAATTCCCCCGTTATAGTTAGTGCAGGCAACTATAACTCACGCGACCGCAATCCTCTGCTGATGACATATGTGTCTTTATGAAAAAAAAATATTTGTAATATATGTATAGCTAAAATTTAATGGAAGAAGACATGGGCAAATAAGTGTCTAAATACAGTATTAGCATCAGCAGAGGATTGCGGTCGCGTGAGTTATAGTTGCCTGCACTAACTATAACGGGGGAATTTCATTGGTTTTTTTATCACTAAAATGTCCAGCTAACTATAACATGTGTGGAACCTATGGTTTTTTCAGTGAATTTGCAAGGTTTTTTAAATGCTAATTCCTAACTATAACGTGTGTAAAACCTATGGTTTTTTCAGTGAATTTGTACGTTTTTTTAAATGCTAAGTTACTTTACGCCATTCGTGGCGTGCGCGCCCAGTTAACGCAGTTCGTTCCGTGCGCGCACAGCGCGCCCACTTTACGCAGTTAGTGCCGTGCACGCACAGTGGTCACGCGGTGCGCTGCGCGCACCGCGTGCCCACGTTACGTGGGATGGGCCATGTACGCACGATGCGCTTCGCACACCGTGCGCACATGGAGGACATATTATGCGCTTCGTTGTGAAATGTAATCTTTTATATTTTCATTTATAATACATATGCCATGCACAAATGGTGCCCTACGGGCACAATTTGCACACGGTGTGGGGATAGTGTGGATAGTTTTTTTTTTTTTTTAATTTTTACCGTACGCGTACGGTAAGCGTAATCGGCGTTTTTTTGAAAAAAAAATAAAATTGCATTTTTGGCCTTGGGGGTTCTTTGGGGACACCATCATCAATGCTAGGTGGTTAGGAACTGAATACATTGCCACTTTAGATGTTTTTAGCCTTTGTTTTTGCTGCCTCACTTAGAGTGCGAGAGAGAAAATGGCGGCCGCCGCTTCCTGGTTTCGACCGATTCGAATGTTTACTTAGATCTAACAGCCAATCAGAATCGCGCTCGCGCACGGCACCGTACGCGTACGGTAAGCTTACCGTAAGCGCTCGGTAAGCGCACCGTAAGCTGCCACAGATATATATATTGATTTAAATGCTATTTTCTCAGGATCTACTAAACAGATTTACACCAAACCTACAAAAGGCACTTCCTTGACCTGAGGACTACCTCTCTGCCAAATTTCAAGTAACTCTGTTCAGCCGTTCGGGCTGTAGCTGTGTCTAAAGGTCCTATGGAAAAATGCATGGGAAAAACGCGTTTTGGGACCCCCCTTTTTTCTCAGCCCCCGCTTGACGAATCCCCCCGAGACTTTCAGGGTAGGAGCGTAGCGTAGCGCCCCACCTATTTTGAAAATTGCGCGAGGATTCGTCGACCGGCGCCAAAGTTATTCCAAATAGAATGTTGCGGATTTCCTATGGAAACAGGGTCCTAACTATAACTATCTACTGGCGACCGACAGTAGATAATATATATATATATATATATATATATATATATATATATATATATATTCACTGAAAAAACCATAGGCTTCAGGGGCGTTATAGTTAGCTGGACTTTTCACTTGTACAAAACCATTTAAATTCCCCCATTATAGTTAGTTCAGCTAACTATAACTCACGCGCCAACAATGCACTGCTGATGACGTCACATATTACTTCACTCATGACATGGTCAGTGACATCACTCATGACATCACTGATGACATCTCAAATGACATCACTGATGACATCATCCTTGTGATAGAGTGGCAGACCTCCTCTCCCCCTAATATAACCTTTGATACACACATTCAAAAATAGAAACTACAATTTTCAAAACAATGGACATACCAATATCAGTTACAACAACCTATTCAGTAATTCTAAGATCCACATACACATCCACTCATTCACCAACAGTCCTATACAGTCACTCATACATGTACTCACTCATCATATGTACTCATACACCTATACATCCTGTTACACAATGCCACTCATCCATAGAGTTACTCACACACATAGTCACTCATGCTAATAAAGAATCAAACATACATTTATCTGCATATACAGTTATACACACACCACCACACTTACTTCTACGGAAACTTACACATACTTAGTCTTTTTAACAATCACTTATAGAAACACATACTTATTCATACAGGAACTCTTTCAATCTCTCACTCTCACATATACTCACTTATATACACCAATAGTCACATATACTAGTTTAAAACATATGTAGTTACTCATAAAGACACTATTGAGACAGTCATTCACTCACTAACACACCCATACACACACTCATCCACCCATACAGTCCTGCACACATGCTGTCTTCAACACATACAAACAGTGAATCTGTGTATAGATGTGTGAGTGGTTGATTCACTGGGTGTATGGGTTCAAGAGTGCATGTAGAAACAGCTGTATGGGTGGGTGAGTATGTGTATGGGTGTGTTGGTGAGTGAATGGATGTCTCAGTGGTACATGTTTAAGTAACTACATATGTAAAAGGCAGAATATGTGATTGATGGTGTATATAATTAACTATATGTGAGAGTCAGTAATTGTGAGAGTGGCTGCATGGATGAGTGTGTATTTGTATCAGTGAGTCTATACGAGAGTAATTATGTATAGTATCTGTATGAATAAGTGAGTTGGTGTCTGTATAACTGTATAGGTGAGTAAATGGAAGTATGATTGATTCTTTGCATGACTGACTAGGTGTGTGAGTAACTCTGGATATGTGGCAGTGTGTGAGTGTCTGTATAGGTGTATGAGTGCATATGAAAGTGTTATATTGATGAGTGACTGCATGTATGAGTAACTGTATGGGTGAATGAGTTGATGTGTGTGTAGACCTAGGAATCTGTCAGTGCGTATTTAGTAACTGGTATTGATGTGTCTATTTTTCGAAAATGGTAGTCTGTATTATAGAGTGGGTATATCAAAGGTTATATTCAGGTGTGAGGAGGTGCATCAGATTTTCACATGGATAATGTCATCAGTGATGTCACTGACCATGTCATGAATGATGTAATATGTGACGTCATCAGCAGTGCATTGCGGGGCGCAAGTTATAGTTAGCTGAACTGACTATAAAGCCGGAATTTCTATGGTTTTATACAAGTGAAATGTCCAACTAGCTATAACGTTCCTGAAACCTATGGTTTTTCCAGTGAATTTCTATGTTTTTTAAATGCTAATTTCTAACTATAATGTGCCTGAAACCTATGTTTTTTTCAGTGAATTTCAAAGGTTTTTTAAATGAAAATTTGTAAGTCTAATGTACCTCAATCCTATGTTTTTTTATTTTCTATACATATATATATATATTTAAAAAAATTGTGAACAATTTTTAGTTAGGAAAACTTGATTCATTCTTTTTTTTGTTGTAATATTATACAGAAGTCGCGCACCCTTCGCGCATCCTACAAGATGGCTGCGCGCATTCTGGTAGCCATTTTGAAAAGTCACGCTGGTGTCGCGACTTTGGCGCAATTTATAAAGTATGAAATATCTTTAAATTAATTATAAATAAAAGTTTTCCTTTAGGTGTTTGTCTAAATGTATTAATAAAAGTATTTTTAAAGTATTATTTTCAATACAATTTCGCCAAAAGTAAAGTTACGAAATGCGCGGTGTAGCCGCTTAATGAGCGCAACATCTCCTCGCGCGTATTTCCGGGGTCGAGCCGTGATCGCGCTGAGATCGAGCCGTAGTGCAGCAGAAGAAGAAAAAAAAGGAAAGCATTGTTTGGTCCTTTTTTAGTGTACAAGAGGACCTGCGATGGATGGCGCTTCTGCCTCCCGTAACCTAGAACGGCACAGTACGGTCAAACTGCGGTGGGACGCACACTCGTTGACCTCTCATGGCACTGCTCCACACTTCGGGGAGGACGCTTTCCATTAGCTGTGTTTTCTGATGATGTGTCGCGCCAGCCTCGTCCAACACCAGAACTCCTTTAGATCGAAACCGACTCTTCCACTCTCTCACCGGAAGAGAAACCGGGCCACGCAGACACTTTCACTATACAACAGCCGGGAATGCACTTTTCAGTAAAAAAACAAATTCCTTCCTCCTATTCAAATAAAAGTCTCACTGAAGAACAGGGGCCAGATTCGATCGGTAAACAGCTGTTACAACGACTTTTTTACTTCGCAATACCATTACAACGCATGCATTACCATGCATGCGTTGTACATCGCAAAGTCATTACTATGCATTTTTTTAGAACAGATGGTCATTTACCACGCATGCCTTTAAAATGAATTTCGTTGTAAAGGTATGTATAATAAATGACCATGCGTTCTAAAATAATGTAGACGATCCACGTCGTTGTAATTAAACATAGGCTGTTCCGTTTCCTCACAACGACATGCACCGCCCCTCAGAGACGACGTGAAGCAGGAACCACGAGGAGTGACAGGTGAGGGGGATTGGGCATGGGGTGGGGGTTATTTTTCTAGGGTTTAGGGTAGTGCAGTGGTGTTTGGGTAGTGTAGGGGGTCGTGCTGGGGGTAGTGTTTTAGGGTTTAGGGTAGTGCAGTGGTGTTTGTGTAGTGTAGGGGGTCATGCTGGAGGTAGTGATTTAGGGTTTAGGGTAGTGCAGTGGTGTTTTGGTAGTGTATCAGGTCATGCTGGGGGTAGTGTTTTATGGTTTAGGGTACTGCAGTGGTGTTTTGGTAGTGTAGGGGGTCGTGCTGGGGGTAGATTTAGGGTTTAGGGTAGTGCAGTGGTGTTTTGGTAGTGTAGGGGTTGTGCTGGGGTAGATTTAGGGTTTAAGGTAGTGCAGTGGTGTTTGTGTAGTGTAGGGGTCGTGCTGGGGGTAGTGCTTTAGGGTTTAGGGTAGTGTAGTGGTGTTTGGGTAGTGTAGGGGGTCATTCTGGGGGTAGATGTACGGTTTAGGGTAGTGCAGTGGTGTTTGAGTAGAGTAGGAGGTCATGCTGGGGGTAGCGTATTAGGGTTTAGGGTAGTGCAGTGGTGTTTTGATAGTGTAGGGGTCGTGCTGGGGGTAGATTTAGGGTTTAGGGTAGTGCAGTGGTGTATTGGTCGTGTAGGGGGTCATGCTGGGGTAGATTTAGGGTTTAGGGTAGTGCAGTGATGTTTGTGTAGTGTAGGGTTTGTGCTGGGGTAGTGTTTCAGGGTTTAGGGTAGTGCGGTGGTGTTTGGGTAGTGTAATGGGTTGTGCTGGGGCAGTGTTTTAGGGTTTAGGGTAGTGCAGTGGTGTTTGTGAAGTGTAGGGGGTTGTGCTGGGGGTAGTGTTTTAGGGTTTAGGGTAGCTCAGTGGTGTTTGGGTAGTGTAGGGGTCATGCTGGGGGGAATGTTTTAGGGTTTAGGGTAGCACAGTGGTGTTTAGTTAGCGTAGGGGGTCGTGCTGGGGGTAGTGTTTTAGGGTTTAGGGTAGTGCAGTGGTGTTTGGGGAGTGAAGGGGGTTGTGCGGGGTAGTGTTTTAGGTTTTAGGGTAGTGCAGTGGTGTTTTGGTAGTGTAGGGGATCATGATGGGGTAGATTTAGGGTTTAGGGTAGTGCAGTGATGTTTGTGTAGTGTAGGGGTCGTGCTGGGGGTAGTGTTTCAGGGTTTAGGGTAGTGCAGTGGTGTTTGTGAAGTATAGGGGGTTGTGCTGGGGGTAGTGTTTTAGGGTTAAGGGTAGTGCAATGGTGTTTGAGTAGTGTAGGAGGTCATGCTGGGGGTAGTGTTTTACAGTTTAGGGTAGTGCAGTGGTGTTTGTGAAGTGAAGGGGGTTGTGCTGGGGGCAGTGTTTTAGGGTTTAGGGTAGTGAAGTGGTGTTTGGGTAGTGTAGGGGGTCGTGCTGGAGGTAGTGTTTTAGGGTTTGGGGTAGCTCAGTGGTGTTTGGGTAGTGTAGGGGTCATGCTGGGGTAATGTTTTAGGATTTAGGGTAGCACAGTGGTGTTTAGGTAGTGTAGGGGGTCGTGCTGGGGGTAGTGTTTTAGGGTTTAGGGTAGCACAGTGGTGTTTAGGTAGCGTAGGGGGTCGTGCTGGGGGTAGTGTTTTAGGGTTTAGGGTAGTGCAGTGGTGTTTGGGGAGTGAAGGGGGTTGTGCTGGGGTAGTGTTTTAGGTTTTAGGGTAGTGCAGTGGTGTTTTGGTAGTGTAGGGGATCATGATGGGGTAGATTTAGGGTTTAGGGTAGTGCAGTGATGTTTGTGTAGTGTAGGGGTCGTGCTGGGGGTAGTGTTTCAGGGTTTAGGGTAGTGCAGTGGTGTTTGTGAAGTATAGGGGGTTGTGCTGGGGGTAGTGTTTTAGGGTTAAGGGTAGTGCAATGGTGTTTGAGTAGTGTAGGAGGTCATGCTGGGGGTAGTGTTTTACAGTTTAGGGTAGTGCAGTGGTGTTTGTGAAGTGAAGGGGGTTGTGCTGGGGGCAGTGTTTTAGGGTTTGGGGTAGCTCAGTGGTGTTTGGGTAGTGTAGGGGTCATGCTGGGGTAATGTTTTAGGATTTAGGGTAGCACAGTGGTGTTTAGGTAGTGTAGGGGGTCGTGCTGGGGGTAGTGTTTTAGGGTTTAGGGTAGTGCAGTGGTGTTTGGGTAGTGAAGGGGTCGTGCTGGGGGTAATGTTATAGGGTTAAGGGTAGTGCAGTGGTGTATGTGTAGTGTAGGGGGTCCTGCTTTAGGGATAAGAGTAGTGCAGTGGTGTATGGGTAGTGTAGGGGGTTGTGCTGGCGGTAGTGTTTTAGGGTTTAGCGTAATGCAGTGGTGTTTGGGTAGTGTAGGAGGTCATGCTGGGGGTAGTGTTTTAGGGATTAGGGCAGCACAGTGGTGATTGTGTAGTGTGGGGGGTCGTGCTAGGGGTAGTGTTTTAGGGTTTAGGGTAGTGCAGTGTTGTTTGTGTAGTGTAGGGGGCATGCTGGGGGTAGTGATTTAGGGTTTAGGGTAGTGCAGTGGTGTTTGTGTAGTGTCGGGGTTGTGCTGGGGGCAGTGATTTAGGGTTTAGGGTAGGGCAGTGGTGTTTGGGTAGAGCAGGGGGTCATGCTAGGGGTAGATTTAGGGATATGGGTAGTGCAGTGGTGTTTGTGTAGTGAAGGGGTTGTTCTGGGGTAGTGTTATAGGGTTTAGGGCAGTGCAGTGGTGTTTGTGTAGTGTAGGGGGTCGTGCTGGGGGTAGATTTAGGGTTGGAGTAGTGCAGTGGTGTTTTGGTAGTGTAGGGGTTGTGCTGGGGGTAGATTTAGGGTTTAGGGTAGTGCAGTGGTGTTTGTGTAGTGTAGGGGTCGTGCTGGGTGTAGTGTTTTAGGGTTTAGGGTAGTGTAGTGGTGTTTGGGTAGTGTAGGGGGTCGTGCTGGGTGTAGTGTTTTAGGGTTTATGGTAGTGCAGTGGTGTTTGTGTAGTATAGGGGGTCGTACTGGGGTAGTGTTTTAGGGTTTAGGGTACTGCAGTGGTGTTTGGGTAGCATAGGGGGTCATGTTGGGGTAGTGTTTTAGGGTTTAGGGTAGTGTGGTGGTGTTTGGGTAGTATAGGGGATCGTTCTGGGGATAGATTTATGGTTTAGGGTAGTGCAGTGGTGTTTGGGTAGTGTAGGAGGTCATGCTGGGGGTAGCGTTTTAGGGTTTAGGGAAGTGCAGTGGTGTTTTGGTAGTGTAGGGGTCGTGCTGGGGTAGATTTAGGGTTTAAGGTCGTGCAGTGGTGTTTTGGTGGTGTAGGGGTAATGCTGGGGTAGATTTAGGGTTTAGGGTAGTGCAGTGATGTTTGTGTAGTGTAGGGTTCATGCTGGGGGTAGTGTTTCAGGGTTTAGGCTAGTGCAGTGGTGTTTGTGTAGTGCCGGGGTTGTGCTTGGGGCAGTGATTTAGGGTTTAGGGTAGGGCAGTGGTGTTTGGGTAGAGCAGGGGGTCATGCTGGGGGTAGATTTAGGGATTAGGGTAGTGTAGTGGTGTTTGTATAGTGAAGGGGTTGTTCTGGGGTAGTGTTATAGGGTTTAGGGCAGTGCAGTGATGTTTGTGTAGTGTGGGGGTCATGCTGGGGGTAGCCTTCTAAGGTTAAGGGCAGTGCAGTGGTGTTTGTGTAGTGTAGGGGGTCGTGCTGGGGGTAGATTTAGGGTTGGGGTAGTGCAGTGGTGTTTTGGTAGTGTAGGGGTCGTGCTGGGGGTAGATTTAGGGTTTAGGGTAGTGCAGTGGTGTTTGTGTAGTGTAGGGGTCGTGCTGGGTGTAGTGTTTTAGGGTTTAGGGTAGTGTAGTGGTGTTTTGGTAGTGTAGGGGGTTGTGCTGGGTGTAGTGTTTTAGGGTTTATGGTAGTGCAGTGGTGTTTGTGTAGTGTAGGGGGTCATACTGGGGGTAGTGTTTTAGGGTTTAGGGTACTGCAGTGGTGTTTGGGTAGCATAGGGGGTCATGCTGGGGTAGTGTTTTAGGGTTTAGGGTAGTGTGGTGGTGTTTGGGTAGTGTAGGGGATCGTTCTGGGGATAGATTTATGGTTTAGGGTAGTGCAGTGGTGTTTGGGTAGTGAAGGAGGTCATGCTAGGGGGTAGCGTTTTAGGGTTTAGGGAATTGCAGTGGTGTTTTGGTAGTGTAGGGGTCGTGCTGGGGTAGATTTAGGATTTAGGGTAGTGCAGTGATGTTTGTGTAGTGTAGGGTTCGTGCTGGGGGTAGTGTTTCGGGGTTTAGGCTAGTGCGGTGGTGTTTGGGTAGTGTAAGGGGTCGTGCTGGTGGTAGTGTTTTAGGGTTTAGGGTAGTGCAGTGGTGTTTGTGAAGTGTAGGGGGTTGTGCTGGGGGCAGAGTTTTAGGGTTTAGGGTAGTGAAGTTGTGTTTGTGTAGTGTAGGGAGTTGTGCTGGAGGTAGTGTTTTAGGGTTTAGGGTAGCTCAGTGGTTTTTGGGTAGTGTAGGGGTCATGTTGGGGGTAGTGTTTTAGGGTTTAGGGTAGCGTAGTGGTGTTTAGGTAGCGTAGGGGGTCGTGCTGGGGGTAGTGTTTTAGGGTTTAGGGTAGTGCAGTGGTGTTTGGCTAGTGAAGGGGGTTGTGCTGGGGGTAGTGGTTTAGGTTTGAGGGTAGTGCAGTGGTGTTTTGGTAGTGTAGGCGGTCATGCTGGGGTAGATTTAGGGTTTAGGGTAGTGCAGTGATGTTTGTGTAGTGTAGGGGTCGTGCTGGGTGTAGTGTTTCAGGGTTTAGGGTAGTGCAGTGGTGTTTGTGTAGTGTAGGGGGTCGTACTGGGGGTAGGGTTTATGGGTTTAGGGTTCTGCAGTGGTGTTTGGGTAGCATAGGGGTTCATGCTGGGGTAGTGTTTTAGGGTTTAGGGTAGTGTAGGGGATTGTTCTGGGGTAGATTTACGGTTTAGGGTAGTGCAGTGGTGTTTGGGTAGTGTAGGAGGTCATGCTGGGGGTAGCGTTTTAGGGTTTGGGGAAGTGCAGTGGTGTTTTGGTAGTGTAGGGGTCGTGCTGGGGTAGATTTAGGGTTTAGGGTAGTGCAGTGGTGTTTTGGTAGTGTAGGGGGTAATGCTGGGGTAGATATAGGGTTTAGGGTAGTGCAGTGATGTTTGTGTAGTGTAGGGTTTGTGCTGGGCGTGGCGTTTCAGGGTTTAGGGTAGTGCGGGTGTGTTTGGGTCGTGTAAAGGGTCGTGCTGGGGTAGTGTTTTAGGGTTTAGGGTATTGCAGTGGTGTTTGTGAAGTGTAGGGGGTTGTGCTGGGGGCAGTGTTTTAGGGTTTAGGGTAGTGAAGTTGTGTTTGTGTAGTGTAGGCGGTCATGCTGGAGGTAGTGTTTTAGGGTTTAGGGTAGCTCAGTGGTGTTTGGGTAGTGAAGGGGGTTGTGCTGGGGTAGATTTAGGGTTTAGGGTAGTGCAGTGATGTTTGTGTAGTGAAGGGGTCGTGCTGGGGGTAGTGTTTCAGGGTTTAGGGTAGTGCAGGGGTGTTTGGGTAGTGTAGGGGGTCGTGCTGGGGGACGTGTTTTAGTGTTAAGGGTAGTGCAAAGGTGTTTGAGTAGTGTAGGAGGTCATGCTGGGGGTAGTGTAAAAGGGTTTAGGGTAGTGCAGTGGTGTTTGTGAAGTGTAGGGGGTTGTGCTGGGGGCAGTATTTTAGGGTTTATGGTAGTGAAGTGGTGTTTGGGTAGTGTAGGGGTTTGTGCTGGAGGTAGTGTTTTAGGTTTCTTGGTAGCTCAGTGCTGTTTGGGTAGTGTAGGGGTCATGCTGGGGGTAGTGTTTTAGGGTTTAGGTAGCGCAGTGGTGTGTAGGTAGTGTAGGGGGTCATGCTGGGGGTAGTGTTTTAGGGTTTTGGGTAGTGTGGTGGTGTTTAGATAGTGTTGGGGGTTGGCTGGGGGTAGTGTTTTAGGGTTTAGGGTAGTGCAGTGGTGTTTGGATAGTGAAGGGGGTCCTGCTTTAGGGATAAGGGTAGTGCAGTGGTGTATGGGTAGTGTAGGGGGTTGTGCTGGGGGTAATGTTTTAGGGTTTAGGGTAATGCAGTGGTGTTTGGGTAGTGTAGGAGGTCATGCTTGGGGTCGTGTTTTAGGGTTTAGGGTAGTGCAGTGGTGGTTGGGTAGTGTAGGGGGTCGTGCTGGGGTAGTGTTTTAGGGTTGATGGTTATGCAGTGGTGTTTGTGTAGTGTAGGGGGTCGTGCTGGGGGTAGATTTAGGGTTGGGGTAGTGCAGTGGTGTTTTGGTAGTGTAGGGGTCGTGCTGGGGGTAGATTTAGGGTTTAGGGTAGTGCAGTGGTGTTTGTGTAGTGTAGGGGTCGTGCTGGGTGTAGTGTTTTAGGGTTTAGGGTAGTGTAGTGGTGTTTGGGTAGTGTAGGGGGTCGTGCTGGGTGTAGTGTTTTAGGGTTTATGGTAGTGCAGTGGTGTTTCTGTAGTGTAGGGGGTCGCACTGGGGGTAGTGTTTTAGGGTTTAGGGTACTGCAGTGGTGTTTGGGTAGCATAGGGGGTCATGCTGGGGTAGTGTTTTAGGGTTTAGGGTAGTGTGGTGGTGTTTGGGTAGTGTAGGGGATCGTTCTGGGGATAGATTTATGGTTTAGGGTAGTGCAGTGGTGTTTGGGTAGTGTAGGAGGTCATGCTGGGTGTAGCGTTTTAGGGTTTAGGGAAGTGCAGTGGTGTTTTGGTAGTGTAGGGGTCGTGCTGGGGTAGATTTAGGGTTTAAGGTCGTGCAGTGGTGTTTTGGTGGTGTAGGGGTAATGCTGGGGTAGATTTAGGGTTTAGGGTAGTGCAGTGATGTTTGTGTAGTGTAGGGTTCGTGCTGGGGGTAGTGTTTCAGGGTTTAGGCTAGTCTGGTGGTGTTTGGGTAGTGTAAGGGGTCGTGCTGATGGTAGTGTTTTAGGGTTTAGGGTAGTGCAGTGGTGTTTGTGAAGTGTAGGGGGTTGTGCTGGGGGCAGAGTTTTAGGGTATAGGGTAGTGAAGTTGTGTTTGTGTAGTGTAGGGGGTTGTGCTGGAGGTAGTGTTTTAGGGTTTAGGGTAGCTCAGTGGTGTTTGGGTAGTGTAGGGATCATGTTGGGGGTAGTGTTTTAGGGTTTAGGGTAGCGCAGTGGTGTTTAGGTAGCGTAGGGGGTCATGCTGGGGGTAGTGTTTTAGGGTTTAGGGTAGTGCAGTGGTGTTTGGGTAGTGAAGGGGGTTGTGCTGGGGGTAGTGGTTTAGGTCTTAGGGTAGTGCAGTGGTGTTTTGGTAGTGTAGGCGGTCATGCTGGGGTAGATTTAGGGTTTAGGGTAGTGCAGTGATGTTTGTGTAGTGTAGGGGTCGTGCTGGGTGTAGTGTTTCAGGGTTTAGGGTAGTGCAGTGGTGTTTGTGTAGTGTAGGGGGTCGTACTGGGGGTAGTGTTTATGGGTTTAGGGTTCTGCAGTGGTGTTTGGGTAGCATAGGGGTTCATGCTGGGGTAGTGATTTAGGGTTTAGGGTAGTGTGGTGGTGTTTGGGTAGTGTAGGGGATTGTTCTGGGGTAGATTTACGGTTTAGGGTAGTGCAGTGGTGTTTGGGTAGTGTAGGAGTTCATGCTGGGGGTAGCGTTTTAGGGTTTAGGGAAGTGCAGTGGTGTTTTGGTAGTGTAGGGGGTAATGCTGGGGTAGATTTAGGGTTTAGGGTAGTGCAGTGATGTTTGTGTAGTGTAGGGGGTAATGCTGGGGTAGATTTAGGGTTTAGGGTAGTGCAGTGATGTTTGTGTAGTGTAGGGTTTGTGCTGGGCGTGGCGTTTCAGGGTTTAGGGTAGTGCGGGGGTGTTTGGGTCGTGTAAAGGGTCATGCTGGGGTAGTGTTTTAGGGTTTAGGGTATTGCAGTGGTGTTTGTGAAGTGTAGGGGGTTGTGCTGGGGGCAGTGTTTTAGGGTTTAGGGTAGTGAAGTTGTGTTTGTGTAGTGTAGGTGGTCATGCTGGAGGTAGTGTTTTAGGGTTTAGGGTAGCTCACTGGTGTTTGGGTAGTGTAGGGGTCATGCTGGGGGTAGTGTTTTAGGGTTTAGGGTAGCGCAGTGGTGTTTAGGTAGCGTAGGGGGTCGTGCTGGGGGTAGTGTTTTAGGGTTTAGGGTAGTGCAGTGGTGTTTGGGTAGTGAAGGGGGTTGTGCTGGGGGTAGTGGTTTAGGTTTTAGGGTAGTGCAGTGGTGTTTTGGTAGTGTAGGGGGTCATGCTGGGGTAGATTTAGGGTTTAGGGTAGTGCAGTGATGTTTGTGTAGTGTAGGGGTCGTGCTGGGGGTAGTGTTTCAGGGTTTAGGGTAGTGCAGGGGTGTTTGGGTAGTGTAGGGGGTCGTGCAGGGGACGTGTTTTAGGGCTAAGGGTAGTGCAATGGTGTTTGAGTAGTGTAGGAGGTCATGCTGGGGGTAGTGTAAAAGGGTTTAGGGTAGTGCAGTGGTGTTTGTGAAGTGTAGGGGGTTGTGCTGTGGGCAGTATTTTAGGGTTTAGGGTAGTGAAGTGGTGTTTGGGTAGTGTAGGGGGTCGTGCTGGAGGTAGTGTTTTAGGTTTCTTGGTAGCTCAGTGGTGTTTGGGTAGTGTAGGGGTCATGCTGGGGGTAGTGTTTTAGGGTTTAGGTAGCGCAGTGGTGTTTAGGTAGTGTTAGACCTGGCACCATTGGCGTGGGTCACCCTTCCATTTTTGTCGGTGCCTCAATGTGTTTTTGTGTTGGTGTTAGCTGCTCAGGGCACTGTGCCACTGCCATCCAGTGCCACAGTGCAAGTACTCCCTATGGTAAAATGTATTATGTGAATTGACTTCCACGTTTGGTTTATTTGGTTTACTGTCAGTCCCTGGTAGAGTGCACCAGGGGTGCCAAGGGCTTGTATATCCAAATGCTGCTAGTGGGCTTGCAGCACTGATTGTGCCACCCACCGAAGCAGTGGGGTAAAATGTGTCTAGGGTCTGCCACTGCAGAACCTGCGCGCGGTCTGGTACCGTCGCGCTGACTGAGCCAGTGTCCCCACTTGCCAGTCCCTAAACCTTCCCTTAACTACATGTTAGTGACCCCTCGGGTAGGCCTAAGCGCAGGGTGCATTGTAGGCATAAGGTAAGACATGCCCTGATGTGTGTGGCATGTCCTAATAGTGAATTACAACCACTTTCGTTTTTCACTATTGAAGGCTACCTGCTCTCCATAGGCCAGGATGGGCTGCTGGGATCACTACACGCTGTGACCCCAGTGGACTCAGAGAGCATGGTAGAAAGTCATGTTTAGTATGCCTGAACTCGGGATAATAACATACATCTTTTAGTAAAGGTTATTTTAATATCCTGGGTTTGCAAATGCTACTTTTAGAAAGTTAGCCTTTGCGTGCCTGACCATCTCAGTCCGCCTCTGCTGGGGGGGTGGGTGTTCTGCCTAGCAACAGTACAGGAGCAGGGCTGGGGGATTCCAGGAGACAGGTTGGCTGCCAGGTGGTGGGTAGAGAGATTACACCAGGATGGGTGGGAGGAGTACACCCTGACTCTTGAATAGACCTGTGCTCTGCCACCACAAAGCCGGCGCCGGCGCCGCCCCCTGTGGAGCGGCTGATGTCTCTGCCCTACTGCTGAAAGGAACAAGCCGAGTCACCACAACAGAGTGCTCCAAAACTGGACGGAGCCAGGCCCCCTGGCGCTAAAGAACAAAAGAATCACTGTATAAAAGTAGGAGCCTGGCTCCTAAGAAATCAGATCCAGATTGAACCACGAAGGAACTCTGCCCGACTAGAAGGACCTGGAAGAAGCTGAAGGAGGAGTAACTTTCCCTGACCTGAGGGACTGGCCTGCAGTAGGTGCCTTGCTGAGGAAGGAGAGGAAAAAGACGGAAAGAGACTTTTGCACTTTGTTCTTCAACTATCTCCAAGGGCTTGGAAGGAGAGCTTGCCCCCTGAACTGAACCACAGGACCAGTGGGTTCACCGTGTCTCCGCTCGTCTGAGAACTCGAGCCGTGTGCTTTCTCCCGCCGGAGTGCTCTGCGCACCTTGCCACCCCTCCTAGGGCCGTGACACCCAGAAGCCTGGCCGCCTCCCCTCGCTGAGAGCCCCGCTCTACCTGAGTCGCTCTGGACCCATCGAGGCTGGCCGCCCCGCTTCCCTGTCACCTGCCTGCCACTGGAGCGTGCCTGGTGCCCTCTCGCCCTCCCGCCGGATTTCTACTTTGGAAGTGAAATCAAGCCTCGGACAGCCGCCCGTACGTCGTAACGTATCCGGCCGCCCCGCTTCACCTCCCAGCCTGAGTCTGACCGTGCCGCCCTCTGCAGTGACCTCCCGCACAGTCCGTGTCGGAGGCCCCGGGCCGCACCTGTCTACCGAGAGCTGCCCGCTGAATTCTTGAGCCGAAGACCCGCGAGGTGCAGAACCTGCATCTCCCCCGAAGACTCGTCCAAGCACATCGCACGTTCCCAGGTACAGTGAACTCTCTATCGGACTCGGGGTCCGCAACGTTCTGATTTCCCCGTATCACTGTACCCCGGGTGCACTGCGCATCATCGTGACTGGACCGACTCAACCGAGCCCTGTGAAGTGCTCGTGATCGAATAAGTTACCAAAGACAAGAACAGTGCCTAATTATCATCTTGTGGCTTCCATTTCGCAACCGTTATTGATGGTCTTGTACATGCCTGCGTAACCAAGAATCTTTTATATAAAGCATCCGTATTTTTGATACAACTTACGCCTGGTGTCTGTTTGTGGGGGATCGTTGTGGTTTACTGTGTGTGATCATAAATGCTTAACTGACTAGTGCCCTGAAGTTTAGCCCTGACTGCTCGCGCCACACTACCTATAGGGTGAGCAGGGGTTGTTCTGAAGGGGTAATTCTCTCGCCCTGAATAGAAGAAGGGACCACTGCTTGTCACAAGTACCTACCTGTGCCAACCAGAGGTTCCCCATTCTAACATTGGTGGCAGCGGTGGGATTTCGAATTTGCATTTACAATTTACATACAGTGAATTATTGATCACCACATAGAGCAGACCTATAACGCAGCCACAGATTGATTGACAGTTGTTGCTAAAGAAGAATCTCCACCTTAAGGAACCATGCATAGCTCAGTCAATGGAGGCAGAGCGTCCTCTGTATTCTCTGGAGTGGATGACATCGATTGGGAGCCCGAGGCACTGAGGAAGTGCACAAATGATGTCCTGAAGGGATATCTCTCCAAGTACAGAATCAAGCAAAGTGGACTAAGCAACAATGATCAGTACGTGACAGCGCTGAGAGCCTGGCACGAATCAAAGTTCCCAGAGAATGCACGGGAGGTGATACCCCCCGAAGGTGTTTTTGAGCCTAGCAGAGGCCTGTCGCCCGAGGAGATGGCCGACAGGAGTGCTGCACGAGCACATGAGGTGGAGATGGCAAAACTGCAAATGGAGATGGAGAGGCAGAAACTGGCCATGGAGCATGAGGTAAAAATGAGGGAGTTGGATCTCAAGGCCAGGAGTTTAGACAACTCACCCTCTGGTGGCAGCAATTCAACAGAGTCAAGGGTGCACATTCCTAAAGATGTAGTCAAAGAATATTATAAGCAGGATGATATTGGGCAATGGTTCAGGGCCTATGAAGTAGCCATGTCCTCCCACCGGGTCCCTGAGAAGGATTGGGGAGCGGGGTTGTGGGGAAGGTTCCTGAGTGAGGGGCGAGACACACTGCTAGACCTCCCCTCTGATGTCCACACATCCTATCCACACATGAAGGAGGCTCTTATGACAAGGTATGGGTTAACTCCTGAATTGTACAGACAGAGATTTAGGGATTGCACCAAGAAACCTGGTACCACTTATGTAGAATATGTGACCTTTTTTTGCAGAGCGCTGGATGGTTGGGTGAAGGGTAGCAAAGTGAATGATTACCAAGGGCTGTTTGATTTAATTGCATGGGAGCACTTGTCGGATAATTGTTTTCCTGAGCTACGCCAGCACCTGATCGATAGCAAGCTGTCCAACCCGAGGAAGCTTGCTGAGGAGGCGGACCGCTGGATCAGCACCAGGGTCCACAAGGGTCCCGTGGGAGGCCCCGCCAAAGGTGTTCAGGGTCCCCAGCAGAAGAGTGGGGGGACAAGGGTAAACAGAGGGAGTTCTACAGAGGTCCCCAAAGGAATTCCCAAGGGAACCAAGGGAAAGGTTCTCAGCCACCCCCACCCCCGAAGCAGACCGGGGCCCCGACAGGTAACCCTGTTCAAAGAGGGCCCCTCAGATGTTACAAGTGTAACAACCTGGGGCACATTTCCGTGGATCCCAAATGCCCCCTGTATGGTAAACCAGCACCCTCTGGTGCTCCACCCCCCAAGCAGGTGAATAGTGTAGCCTTGGGGAGGGAGCTAGATGTCCAAGGGGGGGGGATCCCGTACAGATGGCCCTAGTCTCATTAGGAGACAGTGAGATGGTCGCTGAGGCCCAACTGCCCCCCAATACTCAAAAGTATGGGCAGTGGGTTACCATAAATGGCAAGAGGGTGGGGGCTCTTAGAGATACAGGAGCCAGTGTGACTGCTGTCAAGCAACACCTGGTGTCTCAAGAGCAGGTTGTCCCACACGCATTCTGCCGTGTTGTCAACGCCGACAACACAGAGAGTCAGTGTCCAATGGCTCAGGTTCCCTTTGAGTGGGGGGGGGTCTCTGGTACTCTGCAAGTGGCTGTGAGAGAGGCCATGCCTGTTGATTGTCTCCTAGGTAACGATTTGGAGAGCTCCCCTTGGGAAAAGGTGGAGAAGACAACTCACCTGCGGATGGTGGGCTTACCTGATTGGGCGTGCGTGACCACCCGGTCAATGGCAGCCAGTAGGGGTGTTGAAGGAACCCTGGAGCCTGAGGGAGAGGCCCAGGAACCGGCCTTAGAGAGAGGGCAAGGGAGGCACGGGAATCCGGCTCCTGAAGTTCCCACGGCCCAGGAGGAAGCAGACCTTGAGGGGGATGCCCTGGAGCCTACCGGGGAACAGATAGCCGAACTGGGGGACCTGCCTAAGCTGACCCATTGGCAGCAAGAAGGAGGCCCCACCAGGGAGGAATTCTGCAGGGAGCAGAAAGAGTGCCCCTCTCTAGAGGGTATGTGGCAGCAGGCTGCGGCCCAGGCTAATGGTGATCAGTCCGGAACTCACTTGATCTACTGGGAGAACGACCTCCTATACTCAGAGCCTAAGGTTGCTGAACCTGGGTCAGCCCGTGCGCTGGTGGTACCCCAGAAGTTCTGAGCCTTCCTACTGGGGCTGGCTCACGACGTGCCGTTAGCAGGACATTTGGGGCAGGACAAGACCTTTGAAAGGCTTGTCACCCACTTTTATTGGCCCCAAATGCGCAGGAGTTCTGACACTCACTGCAGGACATGCCAGACTTGCCAGGCAAGTGGCAAGAGTGGAAGGAAGCTGAGAGCTCCACTCCAACCTTTCCCTGTGGTCAGTACCCCATTCCAGCGGGTGGGGATTGACATTGTGGGGCCACTGGACCCCAAGACTGCCATGGGCAACAGGTTTATCCTGGTCTTGGTGGACCATGCCACCCGGTACCCTGAAGCCATCCCTCTGAGGACAGTGACGGCCCCCGTGGTGGGACGGGCACTGATGGGAATTTTCTCACGAGTAGGATTCCCTCTAGAGGTGGTGTCTGACAGGGGGACCAACTTCATATCGAAATATATGAAGTCCCTTTGGCAAGAGTGTGGTGTAACCTACAAGTTCACCACACCTTACCATCCCCAAGGAAACGGGTTGGTTGAGCGCTTCAACCAAACCCTGAAGGGCATGATTATGGGTCTCGAGGAACCCATGAGGCGTAAGTGGGACGTCCTCTTACCATGCCTTCTCTTTGCGTACCGCGAGGTGCCACAAAAGTCTCTAGGGTGCAGTCCCTTTGAGCTTTTGTATGGCCACCCAGTACGAGGACCTCTTAGTCTGGTCAAGGAAGGCTGGGAGCAATCTCCCAGGAAACCTCCCCAGAATGTATACCGTTACATGCTGGCTTTCCGGAACCATACTAGGCGTTTCAGGCAACTTGCTGAGGCAAACCTGGAAGCCAGCCAGGAGGAAAGGAAGCGGTGGAATGACCAGAATGCCACTCTGGTTGAGCTTCAACCTGGTCAAAAAGTGTGGGTCCTGGCCCCTGTGGAGCCTTGTGCACTCCAGGACAAGTGGACAGGACCCTTTGAGATTGTGGAGCGCAAGAGTTCTGTCACCTACTTGGTGAACTTGCGGTCTCCTAGGAACCCCTTAAGGGTCCTACATGTCAATCGACTGAAGCCCCACTTGGAGAGGTCCGAAGTGGGCATGCTCTTGGCCACCGATGATGGGACGGAAGAGGAGTCCGAGCCTCTTCCTGACCTCTTGGTAGCCTCAGAGTGAGACGGGTCAGTGGATGGAGTTAACCTCTCACCCACCCTGACCCCTGAGCAACAGGGTGACTGCCGCCAGCTGCTGGGGCAGTTTCCTGACCTGTTCTCCCTGGTTCCTGGTATCACAAATTGGTGCGTCCATGATGTAGATACAGGAGACAGCTTACCTGTGAAGCACAAGGCCTACCGGGTAACTGACAGGGTCAGAGCCTGCATCAAAGAGGAGGTCTCGAAGATGCTTGCCCTAGGGGTGGTTGAGTCCTCCAGCAGTCCTTGGGCCAGCCCAGTGGTCTTGGTCCCAAAGGCTGCAGCGCCGGGTGCCACGCCCGAACTCCGGTTCTGTGTGGACTACCGAGGACTCAACTCAGTCACGAAGACTGACGCGCACCCCATCCCCAGAGCTGATGAGCTCATCGATCGGTTAGGGGCTGCACGGTACCTCAGCACGTTTGATTTAACGTCTGGGTACTGGCAGATCGCCTAACTGATGGGGCCAAAGAGAGGTCCGCATTCTCTACACCAGATGGGCATTACCAGTTCCGGGTGATGCCCTTTGGGATGAAGAATGCCCCTGCCACCTTCCAGAGGTTGGTCAACCAGGTGTTGGCTGGGCTGACCCAGTTCAGCGCTGCCTACCTGGATGACATCGCAGTGTTCAGCGGCACATGGGAAGAACACCTGCAACATCTCTGGGAAGTGTTGATGGTGCTGCGCAAGGCCGGCCTCACGATCAAGGCAAGCAAGTGTCAGATCGGGCAGGGTTCAGTGGTGTACTTGGGACACCAAGTGGGGAGCGGCCAGGTGGCGCCCCTCCAACCCAAAGTGGAAACCATCCTGGCTTGGGAGCCCCCAAAGACCCAGACGGAGTTGAGGGCCTTTTTAGGACTCACAGGGTACTACATGAGGTTTGTCAAGGGGTATGGCAGCATCGTTGCCCCCTTGACAGAGCTGACTTCGAAGAAGCAGCCCAGGAAAGTGATATGGACTGACACCTGTCAGAAAGCCTTCGACACCCTGAAAACTGCCATGTGCACGGCGCCCGTGCTCTTGGCTCCTGACTTCTCCAAAGAGTTCCTGGTGCAGACGGATGCATCAGAGCATGGTGTAGGGGCTGTTCTCTCACATATCACTGAGGAGGGCTTTGACCAACCCGTAGCCTTTATTAGCAGGAGGCTACTTCCCCGGGAACAAAGGTGGAGTGCGATAGAACGAGAAGCATTTGCTGTGGTCTGGGCGCTGAAGAAGCTAAGACCCTACTTGTTTGGGTCTCACTTCCGGGTTCAGACCGACCACAGGCCCCTCAGATGGTTGATGCAAATGAGGGGTGAGAACCCAAAACTGTTGAGGTGGTCCATCTCCCTACAGGGTATGGACTTTACGGTGGAGCATCGCCCTGGCACAGATCACGCCAATGCTGACGGTCTGTCCAGGTTTTTCCGACTTAGTGATGCAGAACTCCCTGGGGTAGGGTAGTTCTCCCCCCTTTTCAGCTGGAGGGGACACGTGTTGGACCTGGCAACATTGGCGTGGGTCACCCTTCCATTTTTGTCTGTGCCTCAATGTGTTTTTGTGTTGGTGTTAGCTGCTCAGGGCACTGTGCCACTGCCATCCAGTGCCACAGTGCAAGTGCTCCCTATGGTAAAATGTGTTATGTGAATTGACTTCCACGTTTGGTTTATTTGGTTTACTGTCAGTCCCTGGTAGAGTGCACCAAGGGTGCCAAGGGCTTGTATATCCAAATGCTGCTAGTGGGCTTGCAGCACTGATTGTGCCACCCACCGAAGCAGCGGGGTAAAATGTGTCTATGGTCTGCCACTGCAGAACCTGCGCGCGGTCTGGTACCGTCGCGCTGACTGAGCCAGTGTCCCCACTTGCCAGTCCCTAAACCTTCCCTTAACTACATGTTAGTCACCCCTCTGGTAGGCCTAAGCGCAGGGTGCATTGTAGGCATAAGGTAGGACATGCCCTGATGTGTGTGGCATGTCCTAATAGTGAATTACAACCACTTTCGTTTTTCACTATTGAAGGCTACCTGCTCTCCATAGGCCAGGATGGGCTGCTGGGATCACTACACGCTGTGACCCCAGTGGACTCAGAGAGCATGGTAGAAAGTCATGTTTAGTATGCCTGAACTCGGGATAATAAAATACATCTTTTAGTAAAGGTTATTTTAATATCCTGGGTTTGCAAATGCTACTTTTAGAAAGTTAGCCTCTGCGTGCCTGACCATCTCAGTCCGCCTCTGCTGGGGGGGTGGGTGTTCTGCCTAGCAACAGTACAGGAGCAGGGCTGGGGGATTCCAGGAGACAGGTTGGCTGCCAGGTGGTGGGTAGAGAGATTACACCAGGATGGGTGGGAGGAGTACACCCTGACTCTTGAATAGACCTGTGCTCTGCCACCACAAAGCCGGCGCCGCCCCCTGTGGAGCGGCTGATGTCTCTGCCCTACTGCTGAAAGGAACAAGCCGAGTCACCACAACAGAGTGCTCCAAAACTGGACGGAGCCAGGCCCAGGCCCCCTGGCGCTAAAGAACAAAAGAATCACTGTATAAAAGTAGGAGCCTGGCTCCTAAGAAATCAGATCCAGATTGAACCACGAAGGAACTCTGCCCGACTAGAAGGACCTGGAAGAAGCTGAAGGAGGAGTAACTTTCCCTGACCTGAGGGACTGGCCTGCAGTAGGTGCCTTGCTGAGGAAGGAGAGGAAAAAGACGGAAAGAGACTTTTGCACTTTGTTCTTCAACTATCTCCAAGGGCTTGGAAGGAGAGCTTGCCCCCTGAACTGAACCCCAGGACCAGTGGGTTCACCGTGTCTCCGCTCGTCTGAGAACTCGAGCCGTGTGCTTTCTCCCGCCGGAGTGCTCTGCGCACCTTGCCACCCCTCCTAGGGCCGTGACACCCAGAAGCCTGGCCGCCTCCCCTCGCCGAGAGCCCCGCTCTACCTGAGTCGCTCTGGACCCATCGAGGCTGGCCGCCCCGCTTCCCTGTCACCTGCCTGCCACTGGAGCGTGCCTGGTGCCCTCTCGCCCTCCCGCCGGATTTCTACTTGGGAAGTGAAATCAAGCCTCGGACGGCCGCCCGTACGTCGTAACGTATCCGGCCGCCCGCTTCACCTCCCAGCCTGAGTCTGACCGTGCCGCCCTCCGCAGTGACCTCCCGCACAGTCCGTGTCGGAGGCCCCGGGCCGCACCTGTCTACCGAGAGCCGCCCGCTGAATTCTTGACCCGAAGACCCGCGAGGTGCAGAACCTGCATCTCCCCCGAAGACTCGTCCAAGCACATCGCACATTCCCAGGTACAGTGAACTCTCTATCGGACTCGGGGTCCGCAACGTTCTGATTTCCCCGTATCACTGTACCCCGGGTGCACTGCGCATCATCGTGACTGGACCGACTCAACCGAGCCCTGTGAAGCGTTCGTGATCGAATAAGTTACCAAAGACAAGAACAGTGCCTAATTATCATCTTGTGGCTTCCATTTCGCAACCGTTATTGATGGTCTTGTACATGCCTGCGTAACCAAGAATCTTTTATATAAAGCATTCGTATTTTTGATACAACTTACGCCTGGTGTCCGTTTGTGGGGGATCGTTGTGGTTTACTGTGTGTGATCATAAATGCTTAACTGACTAGTGCCCTGAAGTTTAGCCCTGACTGCTCGCGCCACACTACCTATAGGGTGAGCAGGGGTTGTTCTGAAGGGGTAATTCTCTCGCCCTGAATAGAAGAAGGGACCACTGCTTGTCACAAGTACCTACCTGTGCCAACCAGAGGTTCCCCATTCTAACAGGTAGTGTAGGGGGTCATGCTGGGGGTAGTGTTTTAGGGTTTTGGGTAGTGTGGTGGTGTTTAGATAGTGTCGGGGGTTGGCTGGGGTAGTGTTTTAGGGTTTAGGGTAGTGCAGTGGGGTTTGGATAGTGAAGGGGGTCCTGCTTTAGGGATAAGGGTAGTGCAGTGGTGTATGGGTAGTGTAGGGGGTTATGCTGGGGGTAATGTTTTAGGGTTTAGGGTAATGCAGTGGTGTTTGGGTAGTGTAGGAGGTCATGCTGGGGGTAGTGTTTTAGGGTTTAGGGTAGTGCAGTGGTGTTTGGGTAGTATAAGGGGTCGTGCTGGGGGTAGTGTTTTAGGGTTTAGGGTAGTGCAGTGGTGGTTGGGTAGTGTAGGGGGTCGTGCTGGGGGTAGTGTTTTAGGGTTGATGGTTATGCAGTGGTGATTGGGCAGTGTAGAGGGTCATGCTAGGGTAGTGTTTTTGGGTTTAGGGCAGTGCAGTGGTGTTTGTGTAGTGTAGGGTCTTGTGCTAGGGGTAGTGTTTTAGGGTTTAGGGTAGTGCACTGGTGTTTGTGTAGTGTAGGGGGTCATGCTGGGGGTAGTGATTTAGGGTTTAGGGTAGTGCAGTGGTGTTTGTGTAGTGTTGGGGTCGTGCTGGGGTAGATTTAGGGTTTAGGGCAGTGCAGTGGTGTTTTGGTAGTGTAGGGGGTCATGCTGGGGTAGATTTAGGGTTTAGGGTAGTGCAGTTATGTTTGTGTAGTGTAGGGGTCGTGCTGGGGGTAGTGTTTCAGTGTTTAGGGTAGTGCGGTGGTATTTGGGTGGTGTAAGCGGTCGTGCCGGGGTAGTGTTTTAGGGTTTAGGGTAGTGCAGTGGTGTTTGTGAAGTGTAGGGGGTTGTGCTGGGGGCACTGTTTTAGGGTTTAGGGTAGTGAAGTTGTGTTTGTGTAGTGTAGGGGGTCGTGCTGGAGGTAGTGTTTTAGGGTTTAGGGTAGCTCAGTGGTGTTTGGGTATTGTAGGGGTCATGCTGGGGGTAGTGTTTTAGGGTTTAGAGTAGCGCAGTGGTGTTTAGGTAGCGTAGGGGGTTGTGCTGGGGTAGTGTTTTAGGGTTTATTGTAGTGCAGTGGTGTTTTTGTAGAGAAGGGGGTTGTGCTGGGGGTAGTGTTTTAGGTTTTAGGGTAGGGCAGTGGTGTTTGAATAGTGAAGGGATCGTGCTGGGGATAGTGTTTTAGGGTTAAGGGTAGTGCAGTGGTGTATGTGTAGTGTAGGGGGTCCTGGTTTAGGGATAAGGGTAGTGCAGTGGTGTATGGGTAGTGTAGGGGGTTGTGCTGGGGGTAGTGTTTTAGGGTTTAGGGTAATGCAGTGGTGTTTGGGTAGTTTAGGAGTTTGTGTTGGGGAAGTGTTTTAGGGTTTAGGGGAGTGCAGTGGTGTTTGGGTAGTGTAAGGGGTCATGCTGGGGGTGTTGTGTTTTAGGGTTTAGGGTAGTGCAGTGATGTTTCTTTAGTGTAGGGGGTTGTGCTGAGGGTAGTGTTTTAGGGTTTAGGATAGTGCAGTGGTGTTTGAGTAGTGTAGTGGGTCATGCTGGGGGTAATGTTTTATGGTTTAGAGTTATGCAGTGGTGAATGGGTAGTGTAGAGGGTCATGCTGGGGTAGTCTTTTAGGGTTTAGGGCAGTGCAGTGGTGTTTTTGTAGTGTAGAGGTCATGCTAGGGGTAGTGTTTTAGGGTTTAGGGTTTAGGGTAGTGCAGTGGTTATTGTGTACTGTAGGGGGTCATGCTGGGGGTAGTGTTTTAGGGTTTAGGGAAGTGCAGTGGTGTTTGTGTAGTGTAGGGGTTTGTGCTGGGGCGGTGTTTTAGGGTTTAGGGTAGTGCAGTGGTGTTTGGGTAGAGTAGGGGGGTCGTGCTGGGGGTAGATTTAGGGTTTAGGGTAGTGCAGTGGTGTTTGTGTAGTGTAGGGGTCGTGCTGGGGTAGCGATATAGGGTTTAGGGCAGTGCAGTGTTGTTTGTGTAGTATAGGGGGTCATGCTGGGGGTAGTCTTCTAGGGTTTAGGGCAGTGCAGTGGTGTTTGTGTAGTGTAGAGGGTCGTGCTGGGGGTAATTTAGGGTTTAGGGTAGGGGTGGGCGGAATTTGCGAAAGTGAAATGTTAAAAATCTCCGCAAACACGCGGAAATATCGCGAAGATGCAGAAGTTTTTTTCCCGTCCGTTCGCGGTATTTTCTGCGTGGTCGCGGCTCGTCAACTTACCCATGTGGTTGTTCGCGGGCACGGCCATCTTTTTTTTCACTCTTCTCGCGGTGCATGATTGCGAGAAGAAAGATGTGATCGCGCGACCAATGACATTACTGCGGGCGCGATCTGTCACGAGACAGCGCAAATGGCTACCAACAATCCAACATCTCGTGGAGAACGCGACCGGATCGGGAAAACTTGTCGGCGAACGCGGGGATTCAGGTAAGGTGATCGCGCGCGTGAATGTATTATTTTACAGCGCGAGCAAGAAACAAATTATCGCTAAGCTGGGGAATGCGGAAATTTTGACATTTTCGCGCTCTCCGCGGAACGCGAAAATGTCAAATTATCGCAATTTCCGCGAGCGGAACAGGAATTTAGCCCAGGCCTAGTTTAGGGGAGTGCAGTGGTGTTTTGGTAGTGTAGGGGTCATGCTGGGGGTATATTTAGGGTTTAGTGTAGTGCAGTGGTGTTTGTGTAGTGTAGGGGTCGTGCTGGGTGTAGTGTTTTAGGGTTTAGGGTAGTGTAGTGGTGTTTGGGTAGTGTAGGGGGTCGTGCTGGGGGTAGTGTTTTAGGGTTTAGGGTAGTGCAGTGGGGTTTATGTAATGTAGGGGTCGTACTGGGGGTAGCGTTTTTTAGGGTTTAGGGTACGGCAGTGGTGTGTGGTGGTGTTTGGGTAGTGTAGGGGGTCGTTCTGGGATAGATTTACGGTTTAGGGCAGTTCAGTGGTGTTTGGGTAGTGTAGGAGGTCATGCTGGCGATAGTGCTTTAGTATTTAGGGCAGTGCAGTGGTGTTTGTGTAGTATAGGGGGTTGTGCTGATGGTAGGGTTTTAGGGTTTATGGCAGTGCAGTGGTGTTTGGTTAGTGTAGGGGGTCGTGCTGGGTGTAAATATAGGGTTTAGGGTAGTGCAGTTGTGTTTGGCGGTTTGTGTTGGGGTAGTGTTTTACGGTTGAGGGTAGTTCAGTGGTGTTTGTGTAGTGTAGGGGGTAGTGTTTTAGGGTTTAGGGTAGTGCAGTGGTGTTTGGGTAGTGTAGGGGTCATGCTGGGTGTAGTGTTTAATGATTAAGGGTAGTGCAGTGATGTTTGTGGAGTGTAGGGGGTCGTGTTTTAGTGTTTAGGGTAGTGCAGTGGTGTTTGGGTAGTGTAGGGGGTCGTGTTTTAGGGTTTAGGGTAGAGCAGTGGTGTTTGGGTGGTGTAGGGGGTCGCGCCTGGCTAGTGTTTTAGGGTTTAGGGTAGCACAGTGGTGTTTGGATAGTGTAGGGGGTCGTGCTGGGGGCTGTGTTTTAGGTTAGCACAGTGGTGTTTGGGTATGTAGGGGGTCATGCTGGGGGTAGTGTTTTAGGGTTTAGGTAGCGCAGTGGTGTTTGTGTAGTGTAGGGGGTCATGCTGGGTGTAGTGTTTTAGGGTTTAGGGTAGTGCAGTGGTGTTTGTGTAGTATAGGGGGCTTGCTGGGGGTAGTGTTTTAGGGTTTAGGATAGTGCAGTGGTGTTTGTGCAGTATAGGGAGTTGTCCTGGGGTAGATTTAGGGTTTAGGGTAGTGCAGTGGTGTTTGTGTAGTATAGGGGGTTGTGCGGGTGTTAGTGTTTTAGAGTTCAGGGTAGTGCAGTGGTGTTTGTGTAGTATAGGGGAGTGGTGTTTGGGTAGTGTAGAAGGGCATGCTGGGGATGGTGTTTTAGGGTGTTGGGTAGCGCAGTGGTGTTTGGGTAGTGTAGGGGGTTATGCTGGGGTTGGTGTTTTGGGTTTTGGGTAGGTAGTGGTGTTTGGGTAGTGTAGGGTGTCGTTCTGGTGGTAGTGTTTTAGGGTTCATGGTAGCACATTGGTGTTTCAGAAGTGTAAGGGGTTGTGTTGGGGTAGTGTTTTAGGGGTTAGGGTAGCGCAGTGGTGTTTGGGTAGTGTAGGGGGTCGTGCTGCGGGTAGTGTTTTAGTGTTTAGGGTAGCTCAGTGGTGTTTGGGTAGTGTAGGTGGTCGTGCCTGGCTAGTGCTTTAGACTTTAGGGTAGCGCTATGGTGTTTGGGTAGTGTAGGGGGTCGTGCTGGGGGTTGTGTTTTAGTTTAGTACAGTGGTGTTTGGGTAGTGTAGGGGTCCATGCTGGGGGTAGTGTTTTAGGGTTTAGGTAGTGCAGTGGTGTTTGTGTTGTGTAGGTGGTCATGCTGGGGGTAGTGTTTTAGGGTTTAGGGTATTGCAGTGGTGTTTGTGTAGTGTAGGGGGTCATGCTAGGGGTGTTGTTTTAGGGTTTAAGGTAGTGCCGTGGTGTTTGGGTAGTATAGGGAGTCGTGCTGGGGTAAATTTAGGGTTTAGGGTAGTGCATTGGTGTTTGGGTAGTGTAGGGGGTCATGTGTGGGGGTACATTTCGGGTTTAGGGTAGTGCAGTAGTGTTTGTGTAGTGTAGGGGTGTGTTTTAGGGTTTACGGTCGTGCAGTGGTGTTTGTGTAGTGTAGAGGGTCATGATGGCGATAGTATTTTAGGGTTAAGGGTAGTGCAGTGGTGGTTTTATAGTGTAGGGGCTTGTGTTTTAGGGTTAGGGTAGTGCAGTGGTGCTTTGGTAGTGTAGGGGTCATGCTGGGGGTTGTGTTTAGGGTTTAGGGTAGTGCACTGGTGTTTGGGTAGTGTAGGGGGTCATGCTGGGAGTAGATTTAGGGTTTAGGGTAGTGCAGTTGTGTTTGTGTGGTGTAGGGGGTCATGCTGGGGGTAGTTTTTTAGGGGTTAGGGTAGCGCAGTGGTGTTTGGGTAGTGTAGGGGGTCGTGCTTGGGGTTGTGTTTTGGGTTTAGGGTAGCACAGTGGTGTTTGGGTAGTGTAGGGTGTCATGCTGGGCTAGTGTTTTAGGGTTTAGGGTAGCGCAGTGGTGTTTGGGTAGTGTAGGGGGTCATGCTGGGGGTTGTGTTTTAGTTTAGCACAGTGGTGTTTGGGTAGTGTAGGAGTTTGTGCTGGGGTAGTGTTTTAGGGTTTAGGGTAGTGCAGTGGTGTTTGGGTAGTATAAGGGGACGTCCTGGGGGTAGCGTTTTAGGGTTTAGTGTAGTGCAGTGGTGTTTGTGAAGTGTAGGGGGTTGTGCTGGGGGCAGTGTTTTAGGGTTTAGGGTAGTGAAGTGGTGTTTGTGTAGTGTAGGGGGTCGTCCTGGAGGTAGTATTTTAGGGTTTAGGGTAGCTGAGTGGTGTTTGGGTATTGTAGGTGTCATACTGCGGGTAGAGTTTTAGGGTTTATTGTAGTGCAGTGGTGTTTAGGTAGTGAAGGGGGTTGTGCTGGGGTAGTGTTTTAGGTTTTAGGGTAGGGCAGTGGTGTTTGAATAGTGAAGGGGTCGTGCTGGGGGTAGTGTTTTAGTGTTAAGGGTAGTGCAGTGGTATATGTGTAGTGTAGTGGGTCCTGTTTTAGGGATAAGGGTAGTGCAGTGGTGTTTGGGTAGTGTAGGGGGTTGTGCTGTGGGTAGTGTTTTAGGGTTTAGGGTAATGCAGTGGTGTTTGGGAAGTGTAGGAGGTCGTGCTGGGGGAAGTGATTTAGGGTTTAGGGGAGTGCAGTGAGGTTTGGGTAGTGTAAGGGGTCATGCTGGGTGTAGTGTTTTAGGATTTAGGGTAGTGCAGAGATGTTTGTGTAGTGTAAGGGGTTGTGCTGAGGGTAGTGTTTTAGGGTTTAGGATAGTGCAGTGGTGTTTGTGTAGTGTAGGGGGTCATGCTGGGGGTTGTCTTTTAGGGTTTAGGGCAGTGCAGTGGTGTTTGTGTAGTGTAGGGGGTTGTGCTAGGGGTAGTGTTTTAGGGTTTAGGGTTTAGGGTAGTGCAGTGGTTTTTGTGTACTGTAGGGGGTCATGCTGGGGGTAGTGTTTTAGGGTTTAGGGTAGTGCAGTGGTGTTTGTGTAGAGTAGGGGTTTGTGCTGGGCAGTGTTTTAGGGTTTAGGGTAGCGCAGTGGTGTTTGGGTAGAGTACGGGGTTGTGCTGGGGGTAGATTTAGGGTTTAGGATAGTGCAGTGGTGTTTGTGTAGTGTTGGGGTCATGCTGGGGTAGTGCTATAGGGTTTAGGGCAGTGCAGTGGTGTTTGTGTAGTGTAGGGGGTCATGCTGGGGGTAGTCTTCTAGGGTTTAGGGCAGTGCAGTGGTGTTAGTGTAGTATAGGGGGTCGTGCTGGGGGTAGATTTAGGGTTTAGGGGAGTGCAGTGGTGTTTTGGTAGTGTATGGGTCGTGCTGGGGTAGATTTAGAGTTTAGCGTAGTGCAGTTGTGTTTGTGGAGTGTAGGTGTCGTGCTGGGTGTAGTGTTTTAGGGTTTAGGGTAGTGCAGTGGTGTTTGTGAAGTGTAGGGGGTTGTGCTGGGGGCAGAGTTTTAGGGTATAGGGTAGTGAAGTTGTGTTTGTGTAGTGTAGGGGGTTGTGCTGGAGGTAGTGTTTTAGGGTTTAGGGTAGCTCAGTGGTGTTTGGGTAGTGTAGGGGTCATGTTGGGGGTAGTGTTTTAGGGTTTAGGGTAGCGCAGTGGTGTTTAGGTAGCGTAGGGGGTCGTGCTGGGGGTAGTGTTTTAGGGTTTAGGGTAGTGCAGTGGTGTTTGGGTAGTGAAGGGGGTTGTGCTGGGGTAGTGGTTTAGGTTTTAGGGTAGTGCAGTGGTGTTTTGGTAGTGTAGGCAGTCATGCTGGGGTAGATTTAGGGTTTAGGGTAGTGCAGTGATGTTTGTGTAGTGTAGGGGTCGTGCTGGGTGTAGTGTTTCAGGGTTTAGGGTAGTGCAGTGGTGTTTGTGTAGTGTAGGGGGTCGTACTGGGGGTAGTGTTTATGGGTTTAGGGTTCTGCAGTGGTGTTTGGGTAGCATAGGGGTTCATGCTGGGGTAGTAATTTAGGGTTTAGGGTAGTGTGGTGGTGTTTGGGTAGTGTAGGGGATTGTTCTGGGGTAGATTTACGGTTTAGGGTAGTGCAGTGGTGTTTGGGTAGTGTAGGAGGTCATGCTGGGGGTAGCGTTTTAGGGTTTAGGGAAGTGCAGTGGTGTTTTGGTAGTGTAGGGGTCGTGCTGGGGTAGATTTAGGGTTTAGGGTAGTGCAGTGGTGTTTTGGTAGTGTAGGGGGTAATGCTGGGGTAGATTTAGGGTTTAGGGTAGTGCAGTGATGTTTGTGTAGTGTAGGGTTTGTGCTGGGCTTGGCGTTTCAGGGTTTAGGGTAGTGCGGGGGTGTTTGGGTCGTGTAAAGGGTCGTGCTGGGGTAGTGTTTTAGGGTTTAGGGTATTGCAGTGGTGTTTGTGAAGTGTAGGGGGTTGTGCTGGGGGCAGTGTTTTAGGGTTTAGGGTAGTGAAGTTGTGTTTGTGTAGTGTAGGGGTAGTGTTTTAGGGTTTAGGGTAGCGCAGTGGTGTTTAGGTAGTGTAGGGGGTCGTGCTGGGTGTAGTGTTTTAGGGTTTAGAGTAGAGCAGTGGTGTTTGGGTAGTGAAGGGGGTTGTGCTGGGGGTAGTGGTTTAGGTTTTAGGGTAGTGCAGTGGTGTTTTGGTAGTGTAGGGGGTCATGCTGGGGTAGATTTAGGGTTTAGGGTAGTGCAGTGATGTTTGTGTAGTGTAGGGGTCGTGCTGGGGGTAGTGTTTCAGGGTTTAGGGTAGTGCAGGGGTGTTTGGGTAGTGTAGGGGGTCGTGCTGGGGGACGTGTTTTAGGGCTAAGGGTAGTGCAATGGTGTTTGAGTAGTGTAGGAGGTCATGCTGGGGGTAGTGTAAAAGGGTTTAGGGTAGTGCAGTGGTGTTTGTGAAGTGTAGGGGGTTGTGCTGGGGGCAGTATTTTAGGGTTTAGGGTAGTGAAGTGGTGTTTGGGTAGTGTAGGGGGTCGTGCTGGAGGTAGTGTTTTAGGTTTCTTGGTAGCTCAGTGGTGTTTGGGTAGTGTAGGGGTCATGCTGGGGGTAGTGTTTTAGGGTTTAGGTAGCGCAGTGGTGTGTAGGTAGTGTAGGAGGCACTGTTCCCACTAACCTGCGCGCGTGGGCGCGCGCCCACGATGGTCACCCGGAGCGCGCAGTGTACTGCATTTAGCGCGCACACTGTCATCCCTACAAGACCCTTCGCGCCGCCGCTTTTTAAACGCGAGCGGCGCGAAATCCGGGCGTGAGGCAGGGGAAGAGATATGGTGCTTGCAGGCGTGCAAAGCCCATTGTGCTTAAAGGGCTTCTGCTTCAGCCCCCCACACCCCCGTCGTGTGTCAGCCCGGCTGAGCCAGCTTCCCGGGCACCCAACAGCCGCACCGAGTACTTCACGGGTCTTTAAAAGACCATTTGCATGTCAATGAGCTTTGTCGTTTTCGGATAAGACCTGTATTTTGGACTCCTCTTCCCAATAGTCCCCGGACTACCAAAAGCACTTCGGCCCTCATTTGCACTCTGACAAAGTCACTTCTACTTCCTTTTTTTTCCTTTTTTTTTTGTTGCACATTTATATAGCGCAAACTCGAGCCGAAGGTATTGGAGCGCTTTATATGAGCACGGGTTACATTACACATTCAGGCAAGGGGAGAGGTGCTCGAAGGTGACAGAGGGAGGGGCTGCAGCTTCAGGCGCAGGGGCATCTATTCACATGCAAACAGCCCTGAATGCGTCATGTCTGTGCAATTTAGAGGGGCCTCACACATTCCCTTCCTGCCCAGGGCCCCAAACATCCTAGAACCGGCCCTGATTACCCCGAGGCAGCACGTGGTTCTCTTCACAGAGCTTAATTGCTGTCACTAAATTGTAAGCAAACCTCGGTTCTTCAAACATGCAGTCTATAATGTAATAAAATAAAGAAATGGCACAATCGCACCCACACTGATTACAATGTATGAAGGACAATCAGTTAAATCAGTTCTCTTGGAGTATCTCCTTTAAGTACTGTACATCACAGTGGGGGGTGGCAAAATTAAAATTTTGGAAAGAGAGCCTGTCTTCTCGTTGTCTTGTCCAGGAGGGGGTGAGGAGCCCTACCCCACCCTGGCAGAGATCAAGATGATAGTAGAATACTGCATGCCCACCCCTGTGCCCACCCTGGTGGATCCTGTTCCCCCTCCTGTGATGGCTTCTGCCCCCACCCCCAGTGATGGCTCCTGTCCCCCCATGTGGTGGCTCCTGTCCCCCCCACCTGTGATGGCTCCTGTCCCCCCTGTGGTGCATCCTGTCTCCGCCCTGGGTGGCTTCTGTCCCAGTCCGGGAATGGCTCCTGCAGCGAGGGTGAAGTTCTTGATGGGCCTCTTCTCAAAAAGGTTCAGCTCAAAATTAATATGAAAAGGTGGGCGAGTGAGTAAGTGAAGGAATGGGTGGATGGCTGGATGAATTAGTGAAAGGGTGAATGGATGAATGAAAGATTGAATAGATGGATAATGAGAGAGGATGGATGGATGAGTGAGTGGAAGGATTGATAAGAGAAAAGGTAAATAGCTGGATGTATGGGTGGAAGGGTAGCTGGATGGGTAAAAGGGTAGCTGGATGGGTAAAAGGGTGGATGGATAAGTGAAAGGATGGATGGATGAGTGAAAAGGAGGATGATGAGTGAGTGGTTGGATGGAGTGAAATGATGGATGGGTGGATTGATGAATTGATAAGTGGAAAGGTGAATGGATGGACGGATGAGTGAAAGGGTGGATGTAAGGATGGATGAGTGAGTGAAAGGGCGGGTAGATGGACAAAAGGATGAATAGATGAGTGAAGGAGTGAAAGGATAAATGGATGAGTGATAGGGACAATGGATGGATTCATGAGTGGATGAGTTGATGGATAGGTGGGCGGATGGAAAGAAGGATGGCTAAGTGAAAGGGTCGATGGATAGAGAAAGGGATGATGGATGGATGACTGAAATGGTGGATGGGTGGAAGGATGAGTGACTGGGTGGATGGATGGATGAGTAACTGAAATGGGTAGAAGAGTGGATGGATGAGTGTACAGGTGGATGGATGGATGGATAATGGATAGATGAGTGAAAGGATGGATGAAGGGATGGATGAGTGAAATGATAGATGGAAGGCTACATGATGGATAGGTTTGCAAATGGTTGAATATGTTTGGATATGACTGGGCTTACTTATATACTATTGCGCGGCCACCTCTGATGTGTCTGTAAAACTTACCTATTGTCCAGAAGTTTTGTCCTGAATTTTGACCTCCTGTCCTGAATCTGTGTCCTGAATTTGCACCAATGCCAGTTGGTCACCCTATGGCAGAGGTCACGGACAAAGTCGGTTCAACAAGAGAAATGTACTATTGCAGTTGTGCCAAAATATAAATGATGCTCTCCATACCGTCCACTTACGAGACATTCTCACATGACCAGTTCCAAGGCTTCTTGATCCTATTCCGCTCTAAGGTGGCCGGAAGTCGTATGAGGGTCTGTAGAGTGAAGCAGCTGGGGTTCACACAAACAACTCACATTTTAACTTATTTTTCCACTGCCTCGATGTCATAAGGATTGACTTGAAACCGAAACTGCCCTTTCAAATAAAAAGAACTTACAACATCCAAACCGAAAACTAGATAGCAGGATCGTAGCTGCTTTCTGTTTTAAAAAGAAAACTGTGCCAAATGAGGAGTAGCTCTGACCCCTGCTTAACGTAAGCTTTTGGCACTGGTGACTGAGGATATATTTTAATGCACTTTGGTACAGCAAATAGGTTTGGCTTACGAATAGAGTGAAGTCACAGAGGGGCCTGGCAGAATATGCACGCACAAACACAGATCCCCAAGCACAAAGAGATAAAGATGCAAGCAGACAAATGGACATCTAGGCATACCAAGACGTGCATCAGAGCAAACAGACAACACATATGCACCTACAGACAACAGTACAAAGGCACACATACAGTCTCAGATATACAGGAAGAGGAATGCACGACTGTGTGAGTAGAGAGTAGATGGATACGTGTGCAACTGTGAATGCACACATGATTTAATGTATACACATGGGTGCATGAATGGATTAACAAATATACATTTGTTGTTTATGCCTTGTTTTTTGGCTTACAACGTATTGGATTAGTTTTACTATGATGCGATTTTGCAATTGTTTGCATTGTAAGAGCAGAGAACAAAGATGCTGGCACTTTTTCTGTGGATTACGTTTTACTAAGATATATGCTTAAGAAGCAGGTTCTAAACTTCAGTCTCCTTTAAGAACATTCGGCAGTGAAAATATCAAACAAAACATTTGAATTATTCACTACACGCCTTTACGGAAAGCAACTCTGCAACACATTCAGGCAATTACAAAATGTGTGCCCCTATCCTGGTATCTGTGTAGAAACAACCCCTTTTTTAATCATAGATCAATGGCATCTAGAGTATGTACATAATGCCTTGTTAGCCAACCAACGACCACAAAACGTATAATTATACAGAACAACCCTCAGACACTTATAGTGACGCATGCAGAAAAGTAGCACAGGAAGGGAGACCAAAAAAGCTCATTCGATAATTATTGCTCCTGTTTAGACAGAGTAGTGCACAGTGACAGAAAATAAACCTGATTGGCACATAAAAGATCAAGGTCCACTTAGGGAGGCTATTTTCTTAACTTTCATAACCCTGCCTGGACTTTAGCTTTTGTTTTATTCTTGAAACACCAAGACTGACGAGCTCTGCTCAAACTTCATGTTTTTGTTCTCACTACTTACACTTGAGATTTTTAGCTGGTCATAAACCTTTTCACTAAAAGAAACTTTTTCATGTGCTACTTCTGAGGCTATCTCTTTAACCTTAAAAACATGTTCCCTCTGACGTAGTACTTCTATAAAACAAGGGTGAATGGATGGATGGATGAGTGAAAGGGTGGATGTAAGGATGGATGAGTGAGTGAAAGGGCGGGTAGATGGACAAAAGGATGAATAGATGAGTGATGTGGAGAGGTGTGGCTCACTGGTTAGAGGTGGCAGACCCGTAAGCAGAGATTCGGCCAGGGACCAGGGTTCAATTCCCAACGCGGCAGGGTTGTGGACCAGGGTCAAAACGGACTCGATAATTCTCGCTTCGGTACCTACTCTAACCAGGAACACACTCGGCAACTCTGGGCATTAAGCTTGCCTCATCTCTACAACGGCCTCCCACAGACGCCGGGGATGCCTGGTTTCACCTTGGAGATACCCAGAAAGGGACCATCTCACAGGGAAAGCCAGGATGGGTTCCCCAGCGGTCTTCAGCGCCGGGACACCTCCTTGTGAGGTAGCTGTTCGCGCTCTACAAAATGCTGTATTATTATTAAGGAGTGAAAGGATAAATGGATGAGTGATAGGGACAATGGATGGATTCATGAGTGGATGAGTAGATGGATGGGTGGGTGGATGGAAGGAAGGATGGCTAAGTGAAAGGGTCGATGGATAGAGAAAGGGAGGATGGATGGATGACTGAAATGGTGGATGGGTGGAAGGATGAGTGACTGGGTGGATGGATGAGTAACTGAAAGGATGGCTGGATACGGAAAGCAACTCTGAAACACATTCAGGCAATTACAAAATGTGTGCCCCTATCCTGGTATCTGTGTAGAAACAATCCCTTTTTTAATCATAGATCAATGGCATCTAGAGTATGTACATAATGCCTTGTTAGCTAATCACCGACCACAAAACGTATAATAATTATATAGAACAACCCTCAGACACTTATAGTGACACATGCAGAAAAGTAGCACAGGAAGGGAGACCAAAAAAGCTCATTCGATAATTATTGCTCCTGTTTAGACAGAGTAGTGCACAGTGACAGAAAATAAACCTGATTGGCACATAAAAGATCAAGGTCCACTTAGGGAGGCTATTTTCTTAACTGTCATAACCCTGCCTGGACTTTAGCTTTTGTTTTATTCTTGAAATACCAAGACTGACGAGCTCTGCTCAAACTTCATGTTTTTGTTCTCACTACTTACACTTGAGATTTTTAGCTGGTCATAAACCTTCTCACTAAAAGAAACTTTTTCATGTGCTACTTCTGAGGCTATCTCTTTAACCTTAAAAACATGTTCCCTCTGACGTAGTACTTCTATAAAACACACACACAAATACACTCAACAACTCACAGATTTGCATTTCTTCTAGATACATAAAAGCCTTGTTCAAGAATAATGTGTTAAGTGCTGCTAGATACCCCAGTGTAGGACATTATCCATAAAATGAAGCAAATGCAGAGGATAAAAATACTCTAAATGCTGTGTTCCACCTCCACCAGATACATGTGTGGAAATGCACTCTTTTTTCACTTTTTTAAGCAAAGGTTTGGAGTGATATTTGGCGCTGCACCACATACGCTGTCTGGATTCCGGCGCACATAGCCTTAGTTGCAGCGCACAGAAACCTTATACTGCCGCACACAGAGGAAAAAAATTAGAGGGAACATTGGTAGGGGGTCGTGCTGGAGGTAGTGTTTTAGGTTTCTTGGTAGCTCAGTGCTGTTTGGGTAGTGTAGGGGTCATGCTGGGGGTAGTGTTTTAGGGTTTAGGTAGCGCAGTGGTGTGTAGGTAGTGTAGGGGGTCATGCTGGGGGTAGTGTTTTAGGGTTTTGGGTAGTGTGGTGGTGTTTAGATAGTGTTGGGGGTTGGCTGGGGGTAGTGTTTTAGGGTTTAGGGTAGTGCAGTGGTGTTTGGATAGTGAAGGGGGTCCTGCTTTAGGGATAAGGGTAGTGCAGTGGTGTATGGGTAGTGTAGGGGGTTGTGCTGGGGGTAATGTTTTAGGGTTTAGGGTAATGCAGTGGTGTTTGGGTAGTGTAGGAGGTCATGCTGGGGGTAGTGTTTTAGGGTTTAGGGTAGTGCAGTGGTTTTTGGGTAGTATAAGGGGTCGTGCTGGGGGTAGTGTTTTAGGGTTTAGGGTAGTGCAGTGGTGGTTGGGTAGTGTAGGGGGTCGTGCTGGGGGTAGTGTTTTAGGGTTGATGGTTATGCAGTGGTGATTGGGCAGTGTAGAGGGTCATGCTAGGGTAGTGTTTTTGGGTTTAGGGCAGTGCAGTGGTGTTTGTGTAGTGTAGGGGCTTGTGCTAGGGGTAGTGTTTTAGGGTTTAGGGTAGTGCACTGGTGTTTGTGTAGTGTAGGGGGTCATGCTGGGGGTAGTGATTTAGCATTTAGGGTAGTGCAGTGGTGTTTGTGTAGTGTTGGGGTCGTGCTGGGGTAGAATTAGGGTTTAGGGCAGTGCAGTGGTGTTTTGGTAGTGTAGGGGGTCATGCTGGGGTAGATTTAGGGTTTAGGGTAGTGCAGTTGTGTTTGTGGAGTGTAGGTGTCGTGCTGGGTGTAGTGTTTTAGGGTTTAGGGTAGTGCAGTGGTGTTTGTGAAGTGTAGGGGGTTGTGCTGGGGGCAGAGTTTTAGGGTATAGGGTAGTGAAGTTGTGTTTGTGTAGTGTAGGGGGTTGTGCTGGAGGTAGTGTTTTAGGGTTTAGGGAAGCTCAGTGGTGTTTGGGTAGTGTAGCGGTCATGTTGGGGGTAGTGTTTTAGGGTTTAGGGTAGCGCAGTGGTGTTTAGGTAGCGTAGGGGGTCGTGCTGGGGGTAGTGTTTTAGGGTTTAGGGTAGTGCAGTGGTGTTTGGGTAGTGAAGGGGGTTGTGCTGGGGGTAGTGGTTTAGGTTTTAGGGTAGTGCAGTGGTGTTTTGGTAGTGTAGGCGGTCATGCTGGGGTAGATTTAGGGTTTAGGGTAGTGCAGTGATGTTTGTGTAGTGTAGGGGTCGTGCTGGGTGTAGTGTTTCAGGGTTTAGGGTAGTGCAGTGGTGTTTGTGTAGTGTAGGGGGTCGTACTGGGGTAGTGTTTATGGGTTTAGGGTTCTGCAGTGGTGTTTGGGTAGCATAGGGGTTCATGCTGGGGTAGTAATTTAGGGTTTAGGGTAGTGTGGTAGTGTTTGGGTAGTGTAGGGGATTGTTCTGGGGTAGATTTATGGTTTAGGGTAGTGCAGTGGTGTTTGGGTAGTGTAGGAGGTCATGCTGGGGGTAGCGTTTTAGGGTTTAGGGAAGTGCAGTGGTGTTTTGGTAGTGTAGGGGTCGTGCTGGGGTAGATTTAGGGTTTAGGGTAGTGCAGTGGTGTTTTGGTAGTGTAGGGGGTAATGCTGGGGTAGATTTAGGGTTTAGGGTAGTGCAGTGATGTTTGTGTAGTGTAGGGTTTGTGCTGGGCTTGGCGTTTCAGGGTTTAGGGTAGTGCGGGGGTGTTTGGGTCGTGTAAAGGGTCGTGCTGGGGTAGTGTTTTAGGGTTTAGGGTATTGCAGTGGTGTTTGTGAAGTGTAGGGGGTTGTGCTGGGGGCAGTGTTTTAGGGTTTAGGGTAGTGAAGTTGTGTTTGTGTAGTGTAGGCGGTCATGCTGGAGGTAGTGTTTTAGGGTTTAGGGTAGCTCAGTGGTGTTTGGGTAGTGTAGGGGTCATGCTGGGGGTAGTGTTTTAGGGTTTAGGGTAGCGCAGTGGTGTTTAGGTAGTGTAGGGGGTCGTGCTGGGTGTAGTGTTTTAGGGTTTAGGGTAGTGCAGTGGTGTTTGGGTAGTGAAGGGGGTTGTGCTGGGGGTAGTGGTTTAGGTTTTAGGGTAGTGCAGTGGTTTTTTGGTAGTGTAGGGGGTCATGCTGGGGTAGATTTAGGGTTTAGGGTAGTGCAGTGATGTTTGTGTAGTGTAGGGGTCGTGCTGGGGGTAGTGTTTCAGGGTTTAGGGTAGTGCAGGGGTGTTTGGGTAGTGTAGGGGGTCGTGCTGGGGGACGTGTTTGAGGGCTAAGGGTAGTGCAATGGTGTTTGAGTAGTGTAGGAGGTCATGCTAGGGGTAGTGTAAAAGGGTTTAGGGTAGTGCAGTGGTGTTTGTGAAGTGTAGGGGGTTGTGCTGGGGGCAGTATTTTAGGGTTTAGGGTAGTGAAGTGGTGTTTGGGTAGTGTAGGGGGTCGTGCTGGAGGTAGTGTTTTAGGTTTCTTGGTAGCTCAGTGGTGTTTGGGTAGTGTAGGGGTCATGCTGGGGGTAGTCTTTTAGGGTTTAGGTAGCGCAGTGGTGTTTAGGTAGTGTAGGAGGTCATGCTGGGGGTAGTGTTTTAGGGTTTTGGGTAGTGTGGTGGTGTTTAGATAGTGTTGGGGGTTGGCTGGGGGTAGTGTTTTAGGGTTTAGGTTAGTGCAGTGGTGTTTGGATAGTGAAGGGGGTCCTGCTTTAGGGATAAGGGTAGTGCAGTGGTGTATGGGTAGTGTAGGGGGTTGTGCTGGGGGTAATGTTTTAGGGTTTAGGGTAATGCAGTGGTGTTTGGGTAGTGTAGGAGGTCATGCTGGGGGTAGTGTTTTAGGGTTTAGGGTAGTGCAGTGGTGTTTGGGTAGTATAAGGGGTCGTGCTGGGGGTAGTGTTTTAGGGTTTAGGGTAGTGCAGTGGTGGTTGGGTAGTGTAGGGGGTCGTGCTGGGGGTAGTGTTTTAGGGTTGATGGTTATGCAGTGGTGATTGGGCAGTGTAGAGGGTCATGCTAGGGTAGTGTTTTTGGGTTTAGGGCAGTGCAGTGGTGTTTGTGTAGTGTAGGGGCTTGTGCTAGGGGTAGTGTTTTAGGGTTTAGGGTAGTGCACTGGTGTTTGTGTAGTGTAGGGGGTCATGCTGGGGGTAGTGATTTAGGGTTTAGGGTAGTGCAGTGGTGTTTGTGTAGTGTTGGGGTCGTGCTGGGGTAGATTTAGGGTTTAGGGCAGTGCAGTGGTGTTTTGGTAGTGTAGGGGGTCATGCTGGGGTAGATTTAGGGTTTAGGGTAGTGCAGTTATGTTTGTGTAGTGTAGGGGTCGTGCTAGGGGTAGTGTTTCAGGGTTTAGGGTAGTGCGGTGGTATTTGGGTGGTGTAAGCGGTCGTGCCGGGGTAGTGTTTTAGGGTTTAGGGTAGTGCAGTGGTGTTTGTGAAGTGTAGGGGGTTGTGCTGGGGGCACTGTTTTAGGGTTTAGGGTAGTGAAGTTGTGTTTGTGTAGTGTAGGGGGTCGTGCTGGAGGTAGTGTTTTAGGGTTTAGGGTAGCTCAGTGGTGTTTGGGTATTGTAGGGGTCATGCTGGGGGTAGTGTTTTAGGGTTTAGGGTAGCGCAGTGGTGTTTAGGTAGCGTAGGGGGTTGTGCTGGGGTAGTGTTTTAGGGTTTATTGTAGTGCAGTGGTGTTTTTGTAGAGAAGGGGGTTGTGCTTGGGGTAGTGTTTTAGGTTTTAGGGTAGGGCAGTGGTGTTTGAATAGTGAAGGGATCGTGCTGGGGGTAGTGTTTTAGGGTTAAGGGTAGTGCAGTGGTGTATGTGTAGTGTAGGGGGTCCTGTTTTAGGGATAAGGGTAGTGCAGTGGTGTATGGGTAGTGTAGGGGGTTGTGCTTGGGGTAGTGTTTTAGGGTTTAGGGTAATGCAGTGGTGTTTGGGTAGTTTAGGAGTTTGTGTTGGGGGAAGTGTTTTAGGGTTTAGGATAGTGCAGTGGTGTTTGAGTAGTGTAGTGGGTCATTGCTGGGGGTAATGTTTTATGGTTTAGAGTTATGCTGTGGTGAATGGGTAGTGTAGAGGGTCATGCTGGGGTAGTCTTTTAGGGTTTAGGGCAGTGCAGTGGTGTTTTTGTAGTGTAGGGGGTCATGCTAGGGGTAGTGTTTTAGGGTTTAGGGTTTAGGGTAGTGCAGTGGTTATTGTGTACTGTAGGGGGTCATGCTGGGGGTAGTGTTTTAGGGTTTAGGGAAGTGCAGTGGTGTTTGTGTAGTGTAGGGGTTTGTGCTGGGGCAGTGTTTTAGGGTTTAGGGTAGTGCAGTGGTGTTTGGGTAGAGTAGGGGGGCCGTGCTGGGGGTAGATTTAGGGTTTAGGGTAGTGCAGTGGTGTTTGTGTAGTGTAGGGGTCGTGCTGGGGTAGTGCTATAGGGTTTAGGGCAGTGCAGTGTTGTTTGTGTAGTATAGGGGGTCATGCTGGGGGTAGTCTTCTAGGGTTTAGGGCAGTGCAGTGGTGTTTGTGTAGCGTAGAGGGTTGTGCTGGGGGTAGATTTAGGGTTTAGGGTAGGGGTGGGCGGAATTTGCGAAAGTGAAATGTTAAAAATCTCCGCAAACACGCGGAAATATCGCGAAGATGCAGAAGTTTTTTTCCTGCCCGTTCGCGGTATTTTCTGCGTGGTCGCGGCTCGCCAACTTACCCATATGGTTGTTCGCGGGCACAGCCATCTTTTTTTCACTCTTCTCGCGGTGCATGATTGCGAGAAGAAAGATGTGATCGCGCGACCAATGGCATTACTGCGGGCGCGATCTGTCGCGAGACAGCGCAAATGGCTACCAACAATCCAACATCTCGTGGAGAACGCGACCGGATCGGGAAAACTTGTCGGCGAACGCGGGGATTCAGGTAAGGTGATCGCGCGCGTGAATGTATTATTTTACAGCGCGAGCAAGAAACAAATTATCGCTAAGCTGGGGAATGCGGAAATTTTGACATTTTCGCGCTCTCCGCGGAACGCGAAAATTTCAAATTATCGCAATTTCCGCAAGCGGAACAGGAATTTAGCCCAGGCCTAGTTTAGGGGAGTGCAGTGGTGTTTTGGTAGTGTAGGGGTCATGCTGGGGGTAGATTTAGGGTTTAGGGTAGTGCAGTGGTGTTTGTGTAGTGTAGGGGTCGTGCAGGGTGTAGTGTTTTAGGGTTTAGGGTAGTGTAGTGGTGTTTGGGTAGTGTAGGGGGTCGTGCTGGGGGTAGTGTTTTAGGGTTTAGGGTAGTGCAGTGGTGTTTATGTAATGTAGGGGTCGTACTGGGGTAGTGTTTTTTAGGGTTTAGGGTACTGCAGTGGTGTGTGGTGGTGTTTGGGTAGTGTAGGGGGTCGTTCTGGGATAGATTTACGGTTTAGGGCAGTGCAGTGGTGTTTGGGTAGTGTAGGAGGGCATGCTGGCGATAGTGCTTTAGTATTTAGGGCAGTGCAGTGGTGTTTGTGTAGTATAGGGGGTTGTGCTGATGGTAGGGTTTTAGGGTTTATGGCAGTGCAGTGGTGTTTGGTTAGTGTAGGGGGTCGTGCTGGGTGTAAATATAGGGTTTAGGGTAGTGCAGTTGTGTTTGGCGGTTTGTGTTGGGGTAGTGTTTTACGGTTGAGGGTAGTTCAGTGGTGTTTGTGTAGTGTAGGGGGTAGTGTTTTAGGGTTTAGGGTAGTGCAGTGGTGTTTGGGTAGTGTAGGGGTCATGCTGGGTTTAGTGTTTAATGGTTAAGGGTAGTGCAGTGATGTTTGTGGAGTGTAGGGGTCGTGTTTTAGTGTTTAGGGTAGTGCAGTGGTGTTTGGGTAGTGTAGGGGGTCGTGTTTTAGGGTTTAGGGTAGAGCAGTGGTGTTTGGGTGGTGTAGGGGGTCGCGCCTGGCTAGTGTTTTAGGGTTTAGGGTAGCACAGTGGTGTTTGGATAGTGTAGGGGGTCGTGCTGGGGGCTGTGTTTTAGGTTAGCACAGTGGTGTTTGGGTAGTGTTGGGGGTCATGCTGGGGGTAGTTTTTTAGGGTTTAGGTAGCACAGTGGTGTTTGTGTAGTGTAGGGGGTCATGCTGGGTGTAGTGTTTCAGGGTTTAGGGTAGCGCAGTGGTGTTTAGGTAGCATAGGGGGTTGTGCTGGGGTAGTGTTTTAGGGTTTATTGTAGTGCAGTGGTGTTTTTGTAGAGAAGGGGGTTGTGCTTGGGGTAGTGTTTTAGGTTTTAGGGTAGGGCAGTGGTGTTTGAATAGTGAAGGGATCGTGCTGGGGTAGTGTTTTAGGGTTAAGGGTAGTGCAGTGGTGTATGTGTAGTGTAGGGGGTCCTGTTTTAGGGATAAGGGTAGTGCAGTGGTGTATGGGTAGTGTAGGGGGTTGTGCTGGGGGTAGTGTTTTAGGGTTTAGGGTAATGCAGTGGTGTTTGGGTAGTTTAGGAGTTTGTGTTGGGGGAAGTGTTTTAGGGTTTAGGATAGTGCAGTGGTGTTTGAGTAGTGTAGTGGGTCATGCTGGGGGTAATGTTTTATGGTTTAGAGTTATGCAGTGGTGAATGGGTAGTGTAGAGGGTCATGCTGGGGTAGTCTTTTAGGGTTTAGGGCAGTGCAGTGGTGTTTTTGTAGTGTAGGGGGTCAGGCTAGGGGTAGTGTTTTAGGGTTTAGGGTTTAGGTTAGTGCAGTGGTTATTGTGTACTGTAGGGGGTCATGCTGGGGGTAGTGTTTTAGGGTTTAGGGAAGTGCAGTGGTGTTTGTGTAGTGTAGGGGTTTGTGCTGCGGCGGTGTTTTAGGGTTTAGGATAGTGCAGTGGTGTTTGGGTAGAGTAGGGGGGTCGTGCTGGGGGTAGATTTAGGGTTTAGGGTAGTGCAGTGGTGTTTGTGTAGTGTAGGGGTCGTGCTGGGGTAGTGCTATAGGGTTTAGGGCAGTGCAGTGTTGTTTGTGTAGTATAGGGGGTCATGCTGGGGGTAGTCTTCTAGGGTTTAGGGCAGTGCAGTGGTGTTTGTGTAGCGTAGAGGGTTGTGCTGGGGGTAGATTTAGGGTTTAGGGTAGGGGTGGGCAGAATTTGCGAAAGTGAAATGTTAAAAATCTCCGCAAACACGCGGAAATATCGCGAAGATGCAGAAGTTCTTTTCCCGCCCGTTCGCGGTATTTTCTGCGTGGTCGCGCCTCGCCAACTTACCCATGTGGTTGTTCGCGGGCACAGCCATCTTTTTTTCACTCTTCTCGCGGTGCATGATTGCGAGAAGAAAGATGTGATCGCGCGACCAATGGCATTACTGCGGGCGCGATCTGTCGCGAGACAGCGCAAATGGCTACCAACAATCCAACATCTCGTGGAGAACGCGACCGGATCGGGAAAACTTGTCGGCGAACGCGGGGATTCAGGTAAGGTGATCGCGCGCGTGAATGTATTATTTTACAGCGCGAGCAAGAAACAAATTATCGCTAAGCTGGGGAATGCGGAAATTTTGACATTTTCGCGCTCTCCGCGGAACGCGAACATTTCAAATTATCGCAATTTCCGCGAGCGGAACAGGAATTTAGCCCAGGCCTAGTTTAGGGGAGTGCAGTGGTGTTTTGGTAGTGTAGGGGTCATGCTGGGGGTAGATTTAGGGTTTAGGGTAGTGCAGTGGTGTTTGTGTAGTGTAGGGGTCGTGCTGGGTGTAGTGTTTTAGGGTTTAGGGTAGTGTAGTGGTGTTTGGGTAGTGTAGGGGGTCGTGCTGGGGGTAGTGTTTTAGGGTTTAGGGTAGTGCAGTGGTGTTTATGTAATGTAGGGGTCGTACTGGGGGTAGTGTTTTTTAGGGTTTAGGGTACTGCAGTGGTGTGTGGTGGTGTTTGGGTAGTGTAGGGGGTCGTTCTGGGATAGATTTACGGTTTAGGGCAGTGCAGTGGTGTTTGGGTAGTGTAGGAGGGCATGCTGGCGATAGTGCTTTAGTATTTAGGGCAGTGCAGTGGTGTTTGTGTAGTACAGGGGGTTGTGCTGATGGTAGGGTTTTAGGGTTTTTGGCAGTGCAGTGGTGTTTGGTTAGTGTAGGGGGTCGTGCTGGGTGTAAATATAGGGTTTAGGGTAGTGCAGTTGTGTTTGGCGGTTTGTGTTGGGGTAGTGTTTTACGGTTGAGGGTAGTTCAGTGGTGTTTGTGTAGTGTAGGGGGTAGTGTTTTAGGGTTTAGGGTAGTGCAGTGGTGTTTGGGTAGTGTAGGGGTCATGCTGGGTTTAGTGTTTAATGGTTAAGGGTAGTGCAGTGATGTTTGTGGAGTGTAGGGGGTCGTGTTTTAGTGTTTAGGGTAGTGCAGTGGTGTTTGGGTAGTGTAGGGGGTCGTGTTTTAGGGTTTAGGGTAGAGCAGTGGTGTTTGGGTGGTGTAGGGGGTCGCGCCTGGCTAGTGTTTTAGGGTTTAGGGTAGCACAGTGGTGTTTGGATAGTGTAGGGGGTCGTGCTGGGGGCTGTGTTTTAGGTTAGCACAGTGGTGTTTGGGTAGTGTTGGGGGTCATGCTGGGGGTAGTTTTTTAGGGTTTAGGTAGCACAGTGGTGTTTGTGTAGTGTAGGGGGTCATGCTGGGTGTAGTGTTTTAGGGTTTAGGGTAGTGCAGTGGTGTTTGTGTAGTATAGGGGGCTTGCTGGGGGTAGTGTTTTAGGGTTTAGGATAGTGCAGTGGTGTTTGTGCAGTATAGGGAGTTTTCCTGGGGTAGATTTAGGGTTTAGGGTAGAGCAGTGGTGTTTGTGTAGTATAGGGGGTTGTGCAGGTGTTAGTGTTTTAGAGTTCAGGGTAGTGCAGTGGTGTTTGTGTAGTATAGGGAAGTGGTGTTTGGGTAGTGTAGAAGGGCATGCTGGGGATGGTGTTTTAGGGTGTTGGGTAGCGCAGTGGTGTTTGGGTAGTGTAGGGGGTTATGCTGGGGTTGGTGTTTTGGGTTTTGGGTAGGCAGTGGTGTTTGGGTAGTGTAGGGTGTCGTTCTGGTGGTAGTGTTTTAGGGTTCATGGTAGCACATTGGTGTTTCAGAAGTGTAAGGGGTTGTGTTGGGGTAGTGTTTTAGGGGTTAGGGTAGCGCAGTGGTGTTTGGGTAGTGTAGGGGGTCGTGCTGCGGGTAGTGTTTTAGTGTTTAGGGTAGCTCAGTGGTGTTTGGGTAGTGTAGGTGGTCGTGCCTGGCTAGTGCTTTAGAGTTTAGGGTAGCGCTATGGTGTTTGGGTAGTGTAGGGGGTCGTGCTGGGGGTTGTGTTTTAGTTTAGCACAGTGGTGTTTGGGTAGTGTAGGGGTTCATGCTGGGGGTAGTGTTTTAGGGTTTAGGTAGCGCAGTGGTGTTTGTGTTATGTAGGTGGTCATGCTGGGGGTAGTGTTTTAGGGTTTAGGGTATTGCAGTGGTGTTTGTGTAGTGTAGGGGGTCATGCTAGGGGTGTTGTTTTAGGGTTTAAGGTAGTGCCGTGGTGTTTGGGTAGTATAGGGAGTCGTGCTGGGGTAGATTTAGGGTTTAGGGTAGTGCATCGGTGTTTGGGTAGTGTAGGGGGTCATGTGTGGGGGTACATTTAGGGTTTACGGTAGTGCAGTGGTGTTTGTGTAGTGTAGAGGGTCATGATGGCGATAGTATTTTAGGGTTTAGTGTAGTGCAGTGGTGGTTTTATAGTGTAGGGGGTTGTGTTTTAGGGTTAGGGTAGTGCAGTGGTGCTTTGGTAGTGTAGGGGGTCATGCTGGGTGTAGTGTTTTAGGTTTTAGGGTAGTGCAGTGGTGTTTGGGAAGTGTAGGGGTCATGCTGGGGGTTGTGGTTAGGGTTTAGGGTAGTGCACTGGTGTTTGGGTAGTGTAGGGGGTCATGCTGGGAGTAGATTTAGGGTTTAGGGTAGTGCAGTTGTGTTTGTGTGGTGTAGGGGGTCATACTGGGGGTAGTTTTTTTAGGGGTTAGGGTAGCGCAGTGGTGTTTGGGTAGTGTAGGGGGTCGTGCGTGGGGTTGTGTTTTGGGTTTAGGGTAGCACAGTGGTGTTTGGGTAGTGTAGGGTGTCATGCTGGGCTAGTGTTTTAGGGTTTAGGGTAGCGCAGTGGTGTTTGGGTAGTGTAGGGGGTCATGCTGGGGGTTGTGTTTTAGTTTAGCACAGTGGTGTTTGGGTAGTGTAGGAGTTTGTGCTGGGGTAGTGTTTTAGGGTTTAGGGTAGTGCAGTGGTGTTTGGGTAGTATAAGGGGACGTCCTGGGGGTAGTGTTTTAGGGTTTAGTGTAGTGCAGTGGTGTTTGGGTAGTGAAGGGGGTTGTGCTGGGTGTAGTGTTTTAGGCTTTAGGGTAGTGCAGAGATGTTTGTGTAGTGTAAGGGGTTGTGCTGAGGGTAGTGTTTTAGGGTTTAGGATAGTGCAATGGTGTTTGTGTAGTGTAGGGGGTCGTGCTGGGGGTAATATTTTAGGGTTTAGGGTTATGCAGTGGTGATTGGGTAGTGTAGAGGGTCATGCTGGGATAGTCTTTTAGGGTTTAGGGCAGTGCAGTGGTGTTTGTGTAGTGTAGGGGGTTGTGCTAGGGGTAGTGTTTTAGGGTTTAGGGTTTAGTGTAGTGCAGTGGTTTTTGTGTACTGTAGGGGGTCATGCTGGGGGTAGTGTTTTAGGGTTTAGGGTAGTGCAGTGGTGTTTGTGTAGAGTAGGGGTTTGTGCTGGGGCAGTGTTTTAGGGTTTAGGGTAGCGCAGTGGTGTTTGGGTAGAGTACGGGGTTGTGCTGGGGGTAGATTTAGGGTTTAGGATAGTGCAGTGGTTTTTGTGTAGTGTAGGGGGTCATGCTGGGGGTAGTCTTCTAGGGTTTAGGGCAGTGCAGTGGTGTTAGTGTAGTGTAGGGGGTCGTGCTGGGGGTAGATTTAGGGTTTAGGGGAGTGCAGTGGTGTTTTGGTAGTGTTTGGGTCGTGCTGGGGTAGATTTAGAGTTTAGCGTAGTGCAGTGGTGTTTGTGTAGTGTAGGGGGTCGCGCCTGGCTAGTGTTTTAGGGTTTAGGGTAGCACAGTGGTGTTTGGATAGTGTAGGGGGTCGTGCTGGGGGCTGTGTTTTAGGTTAGCACAGTGGTGTTTGGGTAGTGTTGGGAGTCATGCTGGGGGTAGTTTTTTAGGGTTTAGGTAGCACAGTGGTGTTTGTGTAGTGTAGGGGGTCATGCTGGGTGTAGTGTTTTAGGGTTTAGGGTAGTGCAGTGGTGTTTGTGTAGTATAGGGGGCTTGCTGGGGGTAGTGTTTTAGGGTTTAGGATAGTGCAGTGGTGTTTGTGCAGTATAGGGAGTTTTCCTGGGGTAGATTTAGGGTTTAGGGTAGAGCAGTGGTGTTTGTGTAGTATAGGGGGTTGTGCGGGTGTTAGTGTTTTAGAGTTCAGGGTAGTGCAGTGGTGTTTGTGTAGTATAGGGGAGTGGTGTTTGGGTAGTGTAGAAGGGCATGCTGGGGATGGTGTTTTAGGGTGTTGGGTAGCGCAGTGGTGTTTGGGTAGTGTAGGGGGTTATGCTGGGGTTGGTGTTTTGGGTTTTGGGTAGGCAGTGGTGTTTGGGTAGTGTAGGGTGTCGTTCTGGTGGTAGTGTTTTAGGGTTCATGGTAGCACATTGGTGTTTCAGAAGTGTAAGGGGTTGTGTTGGGGTAGTGTTTTAGGGGTTAGGGTAGCACAGTGGTGTTTGGGTAGTGTAGGGGGTCGTGCTGCGGGTAGTGTTTTAGTGTTTAGGGTAGCTCAGTGGTGTTTGGGTAGTGTAGGTGGTCGTGCCTGGCTAGTGCTTTAGAGTTTAGGGTAGCGCTATGGTGTTTGGGTAGTGTAGGGGGTCGTGCTGGGGGTTGTGTTTTAGTTTAGCACAGTGGTGTTTGGGTAGTGTAGGGGTTCATGCTGGGGGTAGTGTTTTAGGGTTTAGGTAGCGCAGTGGTGTTTGTGTTATGTAGGTGGTCATGCTGGGGGTAGTGTTTTAGGGTTTAGGGTATTGCAGTGGTGTTTGTGTAGTGTAGGGGGTCATGCTAGGGGTGTTGTTTTAGGGTTTAAGGTAGTGCCGTGGTGTTTGGGTAGTATAGGGAGTCGTGCTGGGGTAGATTTAGGGTTTAGGGTAGTGCATCGGTGTTTGGGTAGTGTAGGGGGTCATGTGTGGGGGTACATTTAGGGTTTACGGTAGTGCAGTGGTGTTTGTGTAGTGTAGAGGGTCATGATGGCGATAGTATTTTAGGGTTTAGTGTAGTGCAGTGGTGGTTTTATAGTGTAGGGGGTTGTGTTTTAGGGTTAGGGTAGTGCAGTGGTGCTTTGGTAGTGTAGGGGGTCATGCTGGGTGTAGTGTTTTAGGTTTTAGGGTAGTGCAGTGGTGTTTGGGAAGTGTAGGGGTCATGCTGGGGGTTGTGGTTAGGGTTTAGGGTAGTGCACTGGTGTATGGGTAGTGTAGGGGGTCATGCTGGGAGTAGATTTAGGGTTTAGGGTAGTGCAGTTGTGTTTGTGTGGTGTAGGGGGTCATACTGGGGGTAGTCTTTTTAGGGGTTAGGGTAGCGCAGTGGTGTTTGGGTAGTGTAGGGGGTCGTGCGTGGGGTTGTGTTTTGGGTTTAGGGTAGCACAGTGGTGTTTGGGTAGTGTAGGGTGTCATGCTGGGCTAGTGTTTTAGGGTTTAGGGTAGCGCAGTGGTGTTTGGGTAGTGTAGGGGGTCATGCTGGGGGTTGTGTTTTAGTTTAGCACAGTGGTGTTTGGGTAGTGTAGGAGTTTGTGCTGGGGTAGTGTTTTAGGGTTTAGGGTAGTGCAGTGGTGTTTGGGTAGTATAAGGGGACGTCCTGGGGGTAGTGTTTTAGGGTTTAGTGTAGTGCAGTGGTGTTTGGGTAGTGAAGGGGGTTGTGCTGGGTGTAGTGTTTTAGGCTTTAGGGTAGTGCAGAGATGTTTGTGTAGTGTAAGGGGTTGTGCTGAGGGTAGTGTTTTAGGGTTTAGGATAGTGCAGTGGTGTTTGTGTAGTGTAGGGGGTCGTGCTGGGGGTAATATTTTAGGGTTTAGGGTTATGCAGTGGTGATTGGGTAGTGTAGAGGGTCATGCTGGGGTAGTCTTTTAGGGTTTAGGGCAGTGCAGTGGTGTTTGTGTAGTGTAGGGGGTTGTGCTAGGGGTAGTGTTTTAGGGTTTAGGGTTTAGTGTAGTGCAGTGGTTTTTGTGTACTGTAGGGGGTCATGCTGGGGGTAGTGTTTTAGGGTTTAGGGTAGTGCAGTGGTGTTTGTGTAGAGTAGGGGTTTGTGCTGGGGCAGTGTTTTAGGGTTTAGGGTAGCGCAGTGGTGTTTGGGTAGAGTACGGGGTTGTGCTGGGGGTAGATTTAGGGTTTAGGATAGTGCAGTGGTTTTTGTGTAGTGTTGGGGTCATGCTGGGGTACTGCTATAGGGTTTAGGGCAGTGCAGTGGTGTTTGTGTAGTGTAGGGGGTCATGCTGGGGGTAGTCTTCTAGGGTTTAGGGCAGTGCAGTGGTGTTAGTGTAGTGTAGGGGGTCGTGCTGGGGGTAGATTTAGGGTTTAGGGGAGTGCAGTGGTGTTTTGGTAGTGTATGGGTCGTGCTGGGGTAGATTTAGAGTTTAGCGTAGTGCAGTGGTGTTTGTGTAGTGTAGGTGTTGTGCTGGGTGTAGTGTTTTAGGGTAGTGTAGTGGTGTTTGGGTAGTGTAGGGGGTCGTGCTGGGGGTAGTGTTTTAGGGTTTAGGGTAGTGCAGTGGTGTTTATGTAGTGTAGGGGTCATACTGGGGGTAGTGTTTTAGGATTTAGGGTACTGCAGTGGTGTTTGAATAGTGAAGGGGTCGTGCTGGGGGTAGTGTTTTAGGGTTAAGGGTAGTGCAGTGGTATATGTGTAGTGTAGTGGGTCCTGTTTTAGGGATAAGGGTAGTGCAGTGGTGTATGGGTAGTGTAGGGGGTTGTGCTTGGGGTAGTGTTTTAGGGTCTAGGTTAATGTAGTGGTGTTTGGGTAGTGTAGGGGGCTTGCTGGGGATGGTGTTTTAGGGTTTTGGTTAGCGCAGTGGTGTTTGGGTAGTGTAGGAGATCGTGCTGGAGGTGGTGTTTTGGGGTTTTGGGTAGCACAGTGGTGTTTGGGTAGTGTAGGGTGTCGTGCTGTTGGTAGTGTTTTAGGGTTTAGAGTAGTGCATTGGTGTTTGGGTAGTGTAGGGGGTTGTGCTGGGGGTAGTGTTTTAGGGTTTAGGGTAGCGCAGTGGTGTTTGGGTAATGTAGGGGTTCATCCTGGGGTAGTGTTTTAGGGTTTAGGAAAGTGCAGTGGTGTTTGGGTAGTGTAGGGGGTCATGCTGGTGTTGATGTTTTGGGTTTTGGGTAGTGCAGTGGTGTTTGGGTAGTGTAGGGTGTCGTTCTGGTGGTAGTGTTTTAGGGGTTAGGGTAGTGCAGTGGTGTTTGGGTAGTGTAGGGGGTCGTGCTGGGGATAGTGTTTTAGGGATTAGGGTAGCACACTGTTGTTTGGGTAATGTAGGGAATCAACCTGGGGTAGTGTTTTAGGGTTTATGGAAGCGCAGTGGTGTTTGGGCATGTGTTTGGTGGTTCATGCTGGGGTAGAGTTTTATAGTTTAGGGTGTTGGTGTTTGCGAAGTGTAGGGGGTTGTGCTGGGGGTAGTGTTTTAGGGTTTAGGATAGCATAGTGGTGTTTGGATAGTGTAGGGGGTCGTGCTGGGGGTTGTGTTCTAGCTTAGCACAGTGGTGTTTGGGTAGTGTAGGGGGTCATGCTGGGGGTAGTGTTTTAGGGTTTAGGTAACGCAATGGTGTTTGTGTAGTGTAGGGGGTCATGCTGGGTGTAGTGTTTTAAGGTTTAGGGTAGTGCAGTGGTGTTTGTGTAGTGTAGGGGGTTTTGCTGGGGGTAGTGTTTTAGGGTTTAGGATAGTGCAGTGGTGTTTTTGTAGTGTAGGGAGGTCGTGCTGGGGGTGTTGTCTTAGGGTTTAAGGAAGTGCCGTGGTGTTTGTGCAGTATAGGGAGTTGTGCTGGGGTAGATTTAGGGTTTAGGGTAGTGCAGTTGTGTTTGTGTAGTATAGGGGGTTGTGCGGGGGTTAGTGTTTTAGAGTTCCGGGTAGTGTAGTGGTGTTTGTGTAGTATAGGGGGTCGTGTTTTAGGGTTTAGGGTAGATCAGTGGTGTTTGGCTAGTGTAGGGGGTCGTGCTGGGGGTACTGTTTTAGGGTTTAGGTAGCACAGTGGTGTTTGTGTAGTGTAGAGGGTCATGCTGGGAGTAGTGTTTTAGGGTTTAGGGCAGTGCAGTGGTGTTTGGGTAGTGTAGGGGGTCGTGATGGTTTTTTTTTTTAGGGTTTAGCGTAGTGCAGTGGTGTTTAGGTAGTGTAGGGGGTCATGCTGGGGGTAGTATTTTAGGGGTTAGAGTAGTGCAGTGGTGTTTGGGTAGTGTAGGGGGTCGTGCTGGGGGTTGTGTTTTGGGTTTAGGGTATCGCAGTGGTGTTTGGGTAGTGTAGGGTGTCATGCTGGGCTAGTGTTTTAGGGTTTAGGGTAGTGTGGAAATATGGATTTTTATGATCAGTTATGTCCCCTATCTTGGACCCCAACGGTTTCATGTATAAATCACAAGTACATGTATGTTCCCTCCAGTTCCAGTTATGAAGACGCAAATACATGTGCGTCCACCGTCAACATGTCCTCTTTCAGATCCGCCATGAATGGGCCGGATATTCTATTCCTAAGTATAAAAGGCCACCGGCTTTATATGGTTCATTTATCCCATTTTACAGTCCAGGCGAGTAGGCCCTGATTCTGCCATTAAGCCTTTTCCTGCCTTCTGCCTCTGAAAGCTCCAGTCTGAGCTCGCATCTGTATCCATGAACTTTGTCCTACTCCCTGCGCGGCTAACGGTGCCTGACTCGACCTGTCTGCTTGCCAAAAACTGTATTTCACCTTCAAGATTATCTGCTCTGCTCCGCTCCTCATCCAATGCATTCCTGTCTAGCAGTTTAAGTAAACATTCTTCCAGCTACCGAGCAAAGGGCCCGGCTTCTCTGTCTTTATGCAAGTAATTCATAGCCCTGTTACTATGGAAGATTCCTACCCCCTCGCATCCAGTGTAGACACTTAGACGCTTGTACACGCACTAACAGTCAGTATAGTCAGTATAGAATAAGATTCTATCCTAAGAGACCTCTCTTTTTGGATAACACAGTTCTTTAAACATAGGATATTAGATATGATTTGGGATTAGGTTGACATAACCCCAGACTTCCGTCTCCACATGTAGAGCTAAATGTCAAGTCTCTTTCTTCCCCTAGTTGCACGTCAAATCACACGTCATGCTGCCGCGCGCGCATCTCTGCCAAGTATTTTTGCTGACATTGCGAAATTCTTTCATGGAACCACCCATTTATGACATCATACCTAATGACGTTCTTTAGTTACGCCTAGTTACACCCATTTTAGTTACGCATGTATGTTTTATCTCTGTTATCGACTGTTACGCCTCCTGCATCTGTTTCACTGTAATGCCTCTTCTATAAAAATGATTACCTGTCAATAATGTATTGTTCCTTCCTTCCTGAACTTTCGTGGTGATGGAATAGAAGGCCCATAATTCGAATTATGTTCCTTTGTATAGGAATAAAGCCCATTCCGAACCTCTAATACCACGGATTCTGCCTCTTATTTTACTGAGCTATTCTTGTTATTTTTCCGCATCAAATTAAGTTCCGGTAATTAAATTATTTACCACAGTAGCACAGTGGTGTTTGGGTAGTGTAGGGGGTCATGCTGGGTGTAGTGTTTTAGGGTTTAGAGTAGTGCAGTGGTGTTTGTGAAGTGTAGGGGGTTGTGCTGGGGGCAGTGTTTTAGGGTTTAGGGTAGTGAAACAGTATTTGTGTAGTGTAGGGGGTCATGCTGGAGGTAGTATTTTAGGGTTTAGGGTAGATGAGTGGTGTTTGTGTATTGTAGGGTTCATGCTGGGGGTAGTGTTTTAGGGTTTATTGTAGTGCAGTGGTGTTTGGGTAGTGAAGGGGCTTGTGCTGGGGGTAGTGTTTTCGGTTTTAGGGTAGGGCAGTGGTGTTTGAATAGTGAAGGGGTCGTGCTGGGGGTAGTGTTTTAGGGTTAAGGGTAGTGCAGTGGTATATGTGTAGTGTAGTGGGTCCTGTTTTAGGGATAAGGGTAGTGCAGTGGTGTATGGGTAGTGTAGGGGGTTGTGCTGAGGGTAGTGTTTTAGGGTCTAGGGTAATGCAGTGGTGTTTGGGTAGTGTAGGGGGCTTGCTGGGGAGGGTGTTTTAGGGTTTTGGTTAGCGCAGTGGTGTTTGGGTAGTAAAGGAGATCATGCTGGAGGTGGTGTTTTAGGGTTTTGGGTAGCGCAGTGGTGTTTGGGTAGTGTAGGGTGTTGTGCTGTTGGTAGTGTTTTAGGGTTTAGAGTAGTGCATTGGTGTTTGGGTAGTGTAGGGGGTTGTGCTGGGGGTAGTGTTTTAGGGTTTAGGGTAGCGCAGTGGTGTTTGGGTATTATAGGGGTTCATCCTGGGGTAGTGTTTTAGAGTTTAGGGAAGTGCAGTGGTGTTTGGGTGGGTTAGGAGGGTGTGCTGGGGATGGTGCTTTAGGGTTTTGGTAGAGCAGTGGTGTTTGGGTAGTGTAGGGTGTCATGCTGGGGTTGATGTTTTGGGTTTTGGGTAGCGCAGTGGTGTTTGGGTAGTGTAGGGTGTCGTTCTGGTGGTAGTGTTTTAGGGTTCAGGGTAGCACATTGGTGTTTGAGAAGTGTAGGGGCTTGTGAGTGCTGGGGGTAGTGTTTTAGGGGTTAGGGTAGTGCAGTGGTGTTTGGGTAGTGTAGGGGGTCATGCTGGGAGTAGTGTTTTAGGGTTTAGGGCAGTGCAGTGGTGTTTGGGTATTGTAGGGGGTCATGATGGGGGTAGTGTTTCAGGGTTTAGCGTAGTGCAGTAGTGTTTAGGTAGTGTAGGGGGTCATGCTGGGGGTAGTATTTTAGGGGTTAGGGTAGCGCAGTGGTGTTTGGGTAGTGTAGGGGGTTGTGTTTTGGGTTTAGGGTAGCGCAGTGGTGTTTGGGTAGTGTAGGGTGTCATGCTGGGCTAGTGTTTTAGGGTTTAGGGTAGCGCAGTGGTGTTTGGGTAGTGTAGGGGGTCATGCTGGGTGTAGTGTTTTAGGGTTTAGGGTAGTGCAGTGGTGTTTGTGAAGTGTAGGGGGTTGTGCTGGGGGCAGTGTTTTAGGGTTTAGGGTAGTGAAGTGGTATTTTTGTAGTGTAGGGGGTCATGCTGGAGGTAGTATTTTAGGGTTTAGGGTAGATGAGTGGTGTTTGGGTATTGTAGGGGTCATGCTGGTGGTAGTGTTTTAGGGTTTATTGTAGTGCAGTGGTGTTTGGGTAGTGAAGGGGGTTGTGCTGGGGTAGTGTTTTAGGTTTTAGGGTAGGGCAGTGGTGTTTGAATAGTGAAGGGGTCGTGCTGGCGGTAGTGTTTTAGGGTTAAGGGTAGTGCAGTGGTATATGTGTAGTGTAGTGGGTCCTGTTTTAGGGATAAGGGTAGTGCAGTGGTGTATGGGTAGTGTAGGGGGTTGTGCTTGGGGTAGTGTTTTAGGGTCTAGGTTAATGCAGTGGTTTTTGGGTAGTGTAGGGGGCTTGCTGGGGATGGTGTTTTAGGGTTTTGGTTAGCGCAGTGGTGTTTGGGTAGTGTAGGAGATCGTGCTGGAGGTGGTGTTTTGGGGTTTTGGGTAGCGCAGTGGTGTTTGGGTAGTGTAGGGTGTCGTGCTGTTGGTAGTGTTTTAGGGTTTAGAGTAGTGCATTGGTGTTTGGGTAGTGTAGGGGGTTGTGCTGGGGGTAGTGTTTTAGGGTTTAGGGTAGCGCAGTGGTGTTTGGGTAATGTAGGGGTTCATCCTGGGGTAGTGTTTTAGGGTTTAGGAAAGTGCAGTGGTGTTTGGGTAGTGTAAGGGGTCATGCTGGTGTTGATGTTTTGGGTTTTGGGTAGCGCAGTGGTGTTTGGGTAGTGTAGGGGGTCGTGCTGGGGATAGTGTTTTAGGGATTAGGGTAGCACAGTGGTGTTTGGGTAATGTAGGGGATCAACCTGGGGTAGTGTTTTAGGGTTTATGGAAGCGCAGTGGTGTTTGGGCATGTGTTTGGTGGTTCATGCTGGGGTAGTGTTTTATAGTTTAGGGTGTTGGTGTTTGCGAAGTGTAGGGGGTTGTGCTGGGGGTAGTGTTTTAGGGTTTAGGATAGCATAGTGGTGTTTGGATAGTGTAGGGGGTCGTGCTGGGGGTTGTGTTTTAGCTTAGCAGAGTGGTGTTTGGGTAGTGTAGGGGGTCATGCTGGGGGTAGTGTTTTAGGGTTTAGGTAGCGCAATGGTGTTTGTGTAGTGTAGGGGGTCATGCTGGGTGTAGTGTTTTAAGGTTTAGGGTAGTGCAGTGGTGTTTGTGTAGTGTAGGGGGTTTTGCTGGGGGTAGTGTTTTAGGGTTTAGGATAGTGCAGTGGTGTTTTTGTAGTGTAGGGAGGTCGTGCTGGGGGTGTTGTCTTAGGGTTTAAGGAAGTGCCGTGGTGTTTGTGCAGTATAGGGAGTTGTGCTGGGGTAGATTTAGGGTTTAGGGTAGTGCAGTTGTGTTTGTGTAGTATAGGGGGTTGTGCGGGGGTTAGTGTTTTAGAGTTCCGGGTAGTGTAGTGGTGTTTGTGTAGTATAGGGGGTCGTGTTTTAGGGTTTAGGGTAGATCAGTGGTGTTTGGCTAGTGTAGGGGGTCGTGCTGGTGGTACTGTTTTAGGGTTTAGGTAGCACAGTGGTGTTTGTGTAGTGTAGAGGGTCATGCTGGGAGTAGTGTTTTAGGGTTTAGGGCAGTGCAGTGGTGTTTGGGTAGTGTAGGGGGTCGTGATGGGGGTAGTGTTTCAGGGTTTAGGGTAGTGCAGTGGTGTTTAGGTAGTGTAGGGGGTCATGCTGGGGGTAGTATTTTAGGGGTTAGGGTAGTGCAGTGGTGTTTGTGTAGAGTAGGGGTTTGTGCTGGGGCAGTGTTTTAGGGTTTAGGGTAGCGCAGTGGTGTTTGGGTAGAGTACGGGGTTGTGCTGGGGGTAGATTTAGGGTTTAGGATAGTGCAGTGGTGTTTGTGTAGTGTTGGGGTAATGCTGGGGTAGTGCTATAGGGTTTAGGGCAGTGCAGTGGTGTTTGTGTAGTGTAGGGGGTCATGCTGGGGGTAGTCTTCTAGGGTTTAGGGCAGTGCAGTGGTGTTAGTGTAGTGTAGGGGGTCGTGCTGGGGTAGATTTAGGGTTTAGGGGAGTGCAGTGGTGTTTTGGTAGTGTATGGGTTGTGCTGGGGTAGATTTAGAGTTTAGCGTAGTGCAGTGGTGTTTGTGTAGTGTAGGTGTCGTGCTGGGTGTAGTGTTTTAGGGTTTAGGGTATTGTAGTGGTGTTTGGGTAGTGTAGGGGGTCGTGCTGGGGGTAGTGTTTTAGGGTTTAGGGTAGTGCAGTGGTGTTTATGTAGTGTAGGGGTCGTACTGGGGGTAGTGTTTTAGGATTTAGGGTACTACAGTGGTGTTTGGGTAGCATAGGGTGTCATGCTGGGGTAGTTTTTTAGGGTTTAGGGTAGTGTGGTGGTGTTTGGGTAGCGTAGGGGGTCATTCTGAGGGTAGATTTACAGTTTAGGGTAGTGCAGTGGTGTTTGGGTAGTGTAGGAGGTCATGCTGGTGATAGTGTTTTAGTATTTAGGGTAGTGCAGTGGTGTTTGTGTAGTGTAGGGGGTCATGCTGGGGGTAGTATTTTAGGGGTTAGGGTAGCGCAGTGGTGTTTGGGTAGTGTAGGGGGTCGTGCTGGGGGTTGTGTTTTGGGTTTAGGGTAGCACAGTGGTGTTTGGGTAGTGTAGGGTGTCATGCTGCGCTAGTGTTTTAGGGTTTAGGGTAGCGCAGTGGTGTTTGGGTAGTGTAGGGGTCATGCTGGGTGTAGTGTTTTAGGGTTTAGGGTAGTGCAGTGGTGTTTGTGAAGTGTAGGGGGTTGTGCTGGGGGCAGTGTTTTAGGGTTTAGGGTAGTGAAGTGGTATTTGTGTAGTGTAGGGGGTCATGCTTGAGGTAGTATTTTAGGGTTTAGGGTAGATGAGTGGTGTTTGGGTATTGTAGGGGTCATGCTGGGGGTAGTGTTTTAGGGTTTATTGTAGTGCAGTGGTGTTTGGGTAGTGAAGGGGGTTGTGCTGGGGGTAGTGTTTTAGGTTTTAGGATAGGGCAGTGGTGTTTGAATAGTGAAGGGGTCGTGCTAGGGGTAGTGTTTTAGGGTTAAGGGTAGTGCACTGGTATATGTGTAGTGGAGTGGGTCCTGTTTTAGGGATAAGGGTAGTGCAGTGGTATATGGGTAGTGTAGGGGGTTGTGCTGGGGGTGGTGTTTTAGGGTCTAGGGTAATCCAGTGGTGTTTGGGAAGTGTAGGAGGTCGTGCTGGGGGAAGTGTTTTAGGGTTTAGGGAAGTGCAGTGAGGTTTGGGTAGTGTAAGGGGTCATGCTGGGTGTAGTGTTTTAGGGTTTAGGGTAGTGCAGTGATGTTTGTGTAGTGTAAGGGGTTGTGCTGAGGGTAGTGTTTTAGGGTTTAGGATAGTGCAATGGTGTTTGTGTAGTGTAGGGGGTCGTGTTTGGGGTAATGTTTTAGGGTTTAGGGTTATGCAGTGGTGATTGGTTAGTGTAGAGGGTCATGCTGGGGTAGTCTTTTAGGGCTTAGGGCAGTGCAGTGGTGTTTGTGTAGTGTAGGGGGTTGTGCTAGGGGTAGTGTTTTAGGGTTTAGAGTTTAGGGTAGTGCAGTGGTTTTTGTGTACTGTAGGGGGTCATGCTGGGGTAGTGTTTTAGGGTTTAGGGTAGTGCAGTGGTGTTTGTGTAGTGTAGGGGTTTGTGCTGGGGCAGTGTTTTAGGGTTTAGGGTAGTGCAGTGGTGTTTGGGTAGAGTATGGGGTTGTGCTGGGGGTAGATTTAGGGTTTAGGGTAGTGCAGTGGTGTTTGTGTAGTGTTTGGGTCGTGCTGGGGTAGTGTTATAGGGTTTAGGGCAGTGCAGTGGTGTTTGTGTAGTGTAGGGGGTCATGCTGGGGGTAGTCTTCTAGGGTTTAGGGCAGTGCAGTGGTGTTAGTGTAGTGTAGGGGGTCGTGCTGGGGGTACATTTAGGGTTTAGGGGAGTGCAGTGGTGTTTTGGTAGTGTAGGGGTCGTGCTGGGGTAGATTTAGGGTTTAGGGTAGTGCAGTGTTGTTTGTGTAGTGTAGGTGTCGTGCTGGGTGTAGTGTTTTAGGGTTTAGGGCAGTGTAGTGGTGTTTGGGTAGTGTAGGGGGTCGTTCTGGGGGTAGTGTTTTAGGGTTTAGGGTAGTGCAGTGGTGTTTATGTAGTGTAGGGGTCGTACTGGGGGTAGTGTTTTAGAGTTTAGGGTAATGCAGTGGTGTTTGGGTAGCATAGGGGGTCATGCTGGGGTAGTTTTTTAGGGTTTAGGGTAGTGTGGTGGTGTTTGGGTAGTGTAGGGGGCCGTTCTGTGGGGTAGATTTATAGTTTAGGGTAGTGCAGTGGTGTTTGGGTAGTGTAGGAGGTCATGCTGGCGATAGCGTTTTAGTATTTAGGGTAGTGCAGTGGTGTTTGTGTAGTGTAGGGGGTTGTGCTGGGGGTAGGATTTTAGGGTTTAGGGCAGTGCAGTAGTGTTTGGTTAGTGTAAACGGTTGTGCTGGGTGTAAATATAGGGTTTAGGGTAGTGCAGTTGTGTTTGGCGGTTTGTGTTGGGGTAGTTTTTTAGGGTTGAGGGTAGTTCAGTGGTGTTTGTGTAGTGTAGGGGGTCGAGCTGAGGGCAGTGTTTTAGGGTTTAGGGTAGTGCAGTGGTGTTTGTGTAGTGTAGGGGTCATGCTGGGGATAGTGTTTAACGGTTAAGGGTAGTGCGGTGATGTTTTTGGAGTGTAGGGGTCGTGTTTTAGGGTTTAGGGTAGTGCAGTGGTGTTTGGGTAGTGTAGGGGGTCATGCTGGGTAAAGATTTAGGGTTTAGAGTAGTGCAGTGGTGTTTGGGTAGTGTAGGGGGTACTGCTGGGGGTAGTGTTTAAGGGTTTAGGGCAGTGCAGTGGTGTTTGGGTAGTGTAGGGGGTACTGCTGGGGGTAGTGTTTTAGGGTGTAGGGTACCACAGTGATGTTTGTGTAGTGTAGGGGGTCGTGCTGGGGGTAGTGTTTTAAGGTTTAGGGTACTGCAGTGATGCTTGGGTAGTGTAGGATGTCATGGTGTGGTAGTGTTTTAGGGTTTAGGGTAGCGCAGTGGTGTTTGGGCAGTGTAGGGAGTAATGCTGGAGATAGTGTTTTAGTGTTTAGGGTACCACAGTGGTGTTTGGGTAGTGTATGGGTCATGCTGGGGGTAGTGTTTTAGGGTTTTGGGTAGCGCAATGGTGTTTGGGTAGTGTAGGGGATCATGCTGGAGGTGGTATTTTGGGGTTTTGGGTAGCGCAGTGGTGTTTGGGTGGTGTTTGGGGGTTCATGCTCGGGTAGTGTTTTATAGTTTAGGGTAGTGCAGTGGTGTTTATGTTGTGTAGGGGGTCATGCTGAGGGTAGTGTTTTAGGGTTAAGGGTAGGGCAGTGGTGTCTGTGTAGTGTAGGAGGTAGTGTTTTAGGGTTTAGGGTAGTGCAGTGGTGTTTGAGTAGTGTAGGGTGTCGTGCTGGGGTAGATGTATTGTTTAGTGTAGTGCAGTGGTGTTTGGGTAATGTAGGGGGTCATTCTGTGGGCAGTGTTTTAGGGTTAAGGGTAGTGCAGTGGTGTTTGGGTAGTGTAGGGGGCTTGCTGGGTATGGTGTGTTAGGGTTTTGGTTAGCGCAGTGGTATTTGGGTAGTGTAGGAGATCATGCTGGAGGTGGTGTTTTGGGGTTTTGGGTAGCGCAGTGGTGTTTGGGTAGTGTAGGGTGTCGTGCTGTTGGTAGTGTTTTAGGGTTTAGAGTAGTGCATTGGTGTTTGGGTAGTGTAGGGGGTTGTGCTGGGGGTAGTGTTTTAGGGTTTAGGGTACCGCTTTAATGTTTCAGTAGTGTAGGGGGTCGTGCTGGGGGTAGTGTTTTAGGGTTTAGGATAGCGCAGTGGTGTTTGGGTAATGTAGGGGTTCATCCTGGGGTAGTGTTTTAGGGTTTAGGGAAGTGCAGTGGTGTTTGGGTGGGTTAGGAGGGCGTGCTGGGGATGGTGTTTTAAGGTTTAGGATAGTGCAGTGGTGTTGGTGTAGTGTAGGGGGTAGTGCTGGGGTGTTTTATAGAGTTTAAGGTAGTGCAGTTGTGTTTGGGTCATATAGGGAGTCGTACAGGGGGTAGATCTAGGGTTTAGGGCAGTGCAGTGGTGTTTGTATAGTGTAGAGGGTCATGCTGGGAGTAGTGTTTTAGGGTTTAGGGTAGCGCAGTGGTGTTTGGGTAGTGTAGGGTATCATGCTGGGGGTTGTGTTTTAGTTTAGCACAGTGGTGTTTGGGTAGTGTAGGGGGTCGTGCTGGGGGTAGTGTTTTAGGGTTTTGGTAGCGCAGTGGTGTTTGTGTAGAGTAGTGGGTCATGCTGGGTGTAATGTTTTAGGGTTTAGGGCAGTGCAGTGGTGTTTGTGTAGTGTAGGGGGCATGCTGGGGGTCGTGTTTTAGGGTTTAGGATAGTGCAGTGGTGTTTATGTAGTGTAGGGGTCGTACTGGGGGTAGTGTTTTAGAGTTTAGGGTACTGCAGTGGTGTTTGGGTAGCATAGGGGGTCATGCTGGGGTAGTTTTTTAGGGTTTAGGGTAGTGTGGTGGTGTTTGGGTAGTGTAGGGGGCCGTTCTGTGGGGTAGATTTACAGTTTAGGGTAGTGCAGTGGTGTTTGGGTAGTGAAGGAGGTCATGCTGGCGATAGTGTTTTAGTATTTAGGGTAGTGCAGTGGTGTTTGTGTAGTGTAGGGGGTCGAGCTGAGGGCAGTGTTTTAGGGTTTAGGGTAGTGCAGTGGTGTTTGTGTAGTGTAGGGGTCATGCTGGGGATAGTGTTTAACGGTTAAGGGTAGTGCGGTGATGTTTTTGGAGTGTAGGGGGTCGTGTTTTAGGGTTTAGGGTAGTGCAGTGGTGTTTGGGTAGTGTAGGGGGTCATGCTGGGGAAAGATTTAGGGTTTAGAGTAGTGCAGTGGTGTTTGGGTAGTGTAGGGGGTACTGCTGGGGGTAGTGTTTTAGGGTTTAGGGCAGTGCAGTGGTGTTTGGGTAGTGTAGGGGGTACTGCTGGGGGTAGTGTTTTAGGGTATAGGGTACCACAGTGATGTTTGTGTAGTGTAGGGGGTCGTGCTGGGGGTAGTGTTTTAAGGTTTAGGGTACTGCAGTGATGCTTGGGTAGTGTAGGATGTCATGGTGTGGTAGTGTTTTAGGGTTTAGGGTAGCGCAGTGGTGTTTGGGCAGTGTAGGGGGTAATGCTGGAGATAGTGTTTTAGTGTTTAGGGTACCACAGTGGTGTTTGGGTAGTGTATGGGTCATGCTGGGGGTAGTGTTTTAGGGTTTTGGGTAGCGCAATGGTGTTTGGGTAGTGTAGGGGATCATGCTGGAGGTGGTATTTTGGGGTTTTGGGTAGCGCAGTGGTGTTTGGGTGGTGTTTGGGGGTTCATGCTGGGGTAGTGTTTTATAGTTTAGGGTAGTGCAGTGGTGTTTATGTAGTGTAGGGGGTCATGCTGAGGGTAGTGTTTTAGGGTTAAGGGTAGGGCAGTGGTGTCTGTGTAGTGTAGGAGGTAGTGTTTTAGGGTTTGGGGTAGTGCAGTGGTGTTTGTGTAGTGTAGGGGGTAGTGTTTTAGGGTTTAGGGTAGTGCAGTGGTGTTTGAGTAGTGTAGGGTGTCGTGCTGGGGTAGATTTATTGTTTAGTGTAGTGCAGTGGTGTTTGGGTAATGTAGGGGGTCATTCTGTGGTCAGTGTTTTAGGGTTAAGGGTAGTGCAGTGGTGTTTGGGTAGTGTAGGGGGCTTGCTGGGTATGGTGTGTTAGGGTTTTGGTTAGCGCAGTGGTATTTGGGTAGTGTAGGAGATCATGCTGGACGTGGTGTTTTGGGGTTTTGGGTAGCGCAGTGGTGTTTGGGTAGTGTAGGGTGTCGTGCTGTTGGTAGTGTTTTAGGGTTTAGAGTAGTGCATTGGTGTTTGGGTAGTGTAGGGGGTTGTGCTGGGGGTAGTGTTTTAGGGTTTAGGGTACCGCTTTAATGTTTCAGTAGTGTAGGGGGTCGTGCTGGGGGTAGTGTTTTAGGGTTTAGGATAGCGCAGTGGTGTTTGGGTAATGTAGGGGTTCATCCTGGGGTAGTGTTTTAGGGTTTAGGGAAGTGCAGTGGTGTTTGGGTGGGTTAGGAGGGCGTGCTGGGCATGGTGTTTTAAGGTTTAGGATAGTGCAGTGGTGTTGGTGTAGTGTAGGGGGTAGTGCTGGGGTGTTTTATAGGGTTTAAGGTAGTGCAGTTGTGTTTGGGTCATATAGGGAGTCGTACAGGGGGTAGATCTAGGGTTTAGGGCAGTGCAGTGGTGTTTGTATAGTGTAGAGGGTCATGCTGGGAGTAGTGTTTTAGGGTTGAGGGTAGTGCAGTGGTGTCTGGGCATTGTAGGGGGTCGTGCTGGGGGTAGTGTTTCAGAGTTTAGCGTAGTGCAGTGGTGTTTGTGTAGTGTAGGGGGACATGCTGAGGGTGTTGTTTTAGGGTTTAAGGTAGTGCAGTGTTGTTTGGGTAGTATAGGTAGTCATGCTGGGGGTAGATTTAGGGTTTAGGGCAGTGCAGTGGTGTTTGTGTAGTCTAGGGGGTTTCGCTGGGGTTAGTGTTTTAGGGGTTAGGGTAGCGCAGTGGTGTTTGGGTAGTGTAGGGTGTCGTTCTGGTGGTAGTGTTTTAGGGTTCAGGGTAGCGCATTGGTGTTTGAGTAGTGTAGGGGGTTGTGCTGGGGTAGTGTTTTAGGGGTTAGGGTAGGTCAGTGGTGTTTGGGTAATGTAGGGGGTCGTGCTGGAGATCGTGTTTTGGGTTTAGGGTAGGGCAGTGGTGTTTGGGTAGTGTAGGGTGTCGTTCTAGTGGTAGTGTTTTAGGGTTCTGGGTAGTGCACTGGTGTGTGAGAAGTGTAGGGGGTTGTGCTGGGGTAGTGTTTTAGGGGTTAGGGTAGCGCAGTGGTGTTTGGGTAATGTAGGGGGTTGTGCTGGATGTATTGTTTTAGGGATTAGGGTAGCGCAGTGGTGTTTGTGTAGTGTAGGGTGTCATGCTGGGCTAGTGTTTTAGGGTTTAGGGTAGCGCAGTGGTGTTTGGGTAGTGTAGGGCATCATGCTGGGGGTTGTGTTTTAGTTTAGCACAGTGGTGTTTGGGTAGTGTAGGGGGTCGTGCTGGGGGTAGTGTTTTAGGGTTTTGGTAGCGCAGTGGTGTTTGTGTAGAGTAGTGGGTCATGCTGGGTGTAATGTTTTAGGGTTTAGGGCAGTGCAGTGGTGTTTGTGTAGTGTAGGGGGCATGCTGGGGGTCATGTTTTAGGGTTTAGGATAGTGCAGTGGTGTAGGTGTAGTGTAGTGGGTCATGCTGGGGGTGGTTTCGGGTTTAAGGTAGCACTATGGTGTTTGGGTAGTATAGTGAGTCATGCTCGGGATAGATTTAGGGTTTAGGGTAGTGCAGTGGTGTTTGTGTAGTGTAGGGGTAGTGTTTTAGAATTTAGGATAGTGCAGTGGTGCTTGTGTAGTGTAGAGGGTTATGCTGGGGGTAGTGTTTTAGAGTTTAGGCTAGTGCAGTGGTGGTTTTGTAGTGTAGGGGGTTGTGTTTAGGGTAGTGCAGTGGTATTTTGGTAGTGTAGGGGTCATGCTCGGGGAGTGTTTTAGGTTTTAGGGTAGTGCAGTGGTGTTTGGGTAGTGTAGGGGGTTGTGCTGGGGGTAGTGCTTTAGGATTAAGGTAGTGCAGTGGTGTTTAGGTATTGTAGGGTGTCATGCTTCAGGAAGTGTTTTAGGGTATAGGGTAGTGCAGCAGTGTTTGGATAGTGTAGTGGGTCATGCTGGGAGTAGTGTTTTAGGGTTTAGGGTAGTGCAGTGGTATTTGGGTAGTGTAGGAGGTCATGCTAGGGGTAGATTTAGGGTTTAGGGTAGTGCAGTTGTGTTTGTGCAGTGTAGGGAGTAGTGCTCGGGGTAGTGTTTTAAGGTTTAGGGTAGTGCAGTCGTATTTGTGTAGTGTAGGGAGTCTTGTTTTAGGGTTTAGGGCAGTGCAGTGGTGTTTGGTAGTGTAGGGGGTCGTGCTGGGGTAGATTTAGGATTTAGGGTAGTGCAGTGGTGTTTGTGTAGTGTAGGGGTAGTGCTGGGGGTAGTGTTTTAGGGTTTAGGGTACCGCTTTGATGATTCCGTAGTGTAGGGGGTCGTGCTGGGGGTAGTGTTTAAGGGTTTAGTGTAGCGCAGTGCTGTTTGGGTAATATAGGGGGGTCATCCTGGCATAGTGTTTTAGGGTTTAGGGTAGCGCAGTGGTGTTTAGGTAGTGTAGGAGGGCGTGCTGGGGGTGGTGTTTTAGGGTTTTGGGTAGCACAGTGGTGTTTGGGTAGTGGAGGGGGTCTTGCTGGGGGAGTGTTTTGGGGTTTTGGCTGGCACAGTGGTGTTTGGGTAGTGTAGGGTCTCGTGCTGGTGATAGTGTTTAAGGTTTAGGGTAATGCAGTGGAGTTTGGGTAGTGTAGGGGTCGTGCTGGGGGTAGAGTTTTAGTTTAGCACAGTGGTGTTTGGCAAGTGTAGGGGGTCGTGCTGGGGGTAGTATTTTAGGGTTTAGGTAGCGCAGTGGTGTTTGTGTAGTGTAGAGGGTCATGCTGGGAGTAGTGTTTTAGGGTTTAGGGTAGTGCGGTATTGTTTGTGTAGTGTATGGGGACGTGCTGTGGGTGTTGTTTTAGGGTTTAAGGTACTGCAGTGGTGTTTGGGTAGTATAGGGAGTCGTGCTGGGGGTAGATCTAGGGTTTAGGGCAGTGCAGTGGTGTTTGTGTAGTTTAGGGGGGTTGTGCTGGGGTAGTGTGTTAGGGGTTAGGGTAGCGCAGTGGTGTTTGGGTAGTGTAGGGGGTCGTGCTGGGGTCGTGTTTTTGGTTTAGGGTAGCGCAGTGGTGTTTGGGTAGTGTAGGGTGTAGTTCTGGTGGTAGTGTTTTAGGGTTAAGGGTAGCGCATTGGTGTTAGAGTAGTATAGGGGGTTGTGCTGGGGTAGTGTTTTAGGGGTTAGGGTAGTGCAGTGGTGTTTGGGTAGTTTAGGGGGTCGGGCTGGGGGTAGTGTTTTAGGGTTTAGGGTAGCGCAGTGTTGTTTGGGAAGTGTTGGGTGTCATGCTGGGCTATTGCTTTAGGGTTTAGGGTAGCGAAGTGGCGTTTGGGTAGTGTAGGGGGTCATGCTGGGGGTTGTGTTTTAATTTAGCACAGTGGTGTTTGGGTAGTGTAGGGGGTCGTGCTGGGGGTAGTGTTTTAGGCTTTAGGCAGCGCAGTGGTGCTTGTGTAGTGTAGGGGGTCATGCTGGGGGTGTTGTTTTAGGGTTTAAGGTAGTGCCATGGTGATTGGGTAGTATAGGGAGTTGTGCTGGGGATAGATTTAGGGTTTAGGGTAGTGCAGTGGTGTTTGTGTAGTATAATGGGTCGTGCTGGGGTTAGTGTTTTAGGGTTTAGGGTAGTGCAGTGGTGTTTGGGAGGTGTATGGGGTCGTGCTGGGGGTAAATTTAGGGTTTAGGGTAGTGCAGCAGTGTTTGTATAGTGTAGGGGGCTGTGCTGGGGAAGAGTTTTAGGGTTTAGAGTAGTGCAGTGGTGGTTGTGTAGTGTAGGTGGTAGTGTTTTAGGGTTTAGGGGAGTGCAGTGTTATTTGTGTTGTGTAGAGGGTCATGCTGGGGGTAATGTTTTGGGGTTTAGGGTAGTGCTCTGATGGTTTTGTAGTGTAGGGGGTTGTGTTTTAGGGTTTAGGGCAGCGCAGTGGTGTTTTGGTAGTGTAGAGGGTCATGCTGGGGGAGTGTTTTAGGTTTTAGGGTAGGACAGTTGTGTTTCGATAAAGTAGGGGTCATGCTGGGGGTAGTGTTTTCGAGTTTCGGATAGCGCAGTGGTAATTGTGTAGTGTTGGGGATAGTGCTGGGGGTATTGTTTTAGGGTTTAGTGTTGCGCAGTGGTGTTTGTGTAATGTAGGAGGTCATACTGGGGTTAGTGTTTTAGGGTCTAGGGTAGTGCAGTGGTGTTTGGGTGGTGTAGGGGTCATGCTGGGGCTAGATTTAGGGTTTAGAGTAGTGCAGTGGTGTTTGTGTAGTGTAGAGGGTAGTGCTTGTGGTAGTGTTTTAGGGTTTAGGGTAGTGCAGTGGTGTTTGTGTAGTGTTGGGGTTCCTGCTGGGGGTAGTGTTTTAGGGTTTAGTGTAGTGCAGTGGTGTTTGTGTCGTGTAGGGGGTCATGCTGGGGCTAGTATTTTAGATTTTAGGGTAGTGCAGTGGTGTTTTTGTAGTGTAGGGGGTCGTGTTTTAGGGTTCAGGGTAGTGCAGTTGTGTTTGGGTAGTGTAGGGGGTCATGCTGGGGGTAGTGTGTTAGGGTTTAGGGTAGTGTAGTGGTGTGTGTTTAGTGTAGGGGGTCATGCTGGGGGTATTGTTTTAGGGTTTAAGGTAGTGCAGTGGTGTTTGGGTAGTTTAGAGGATCGTTGTGGTGGGGGTAGTGTTTTAGGGTTTAGGGTAGATCACTGATGTTTGGGTAGTGTAGGGGGTTGTGCTGGGGTATTGTTTTAGGGTTTAGGGTAGTACAGTAGTGTTTGGGTAGTGTAGGGGGTCATGCTGGGTTATTGTTTTAGTTTTTAGGGTAGTGCAGTGGTGTTTGTGTAGTGGGCAGCACATGTGCTTCATCGCTAGGCAAGACCTAAAAAGCATTGCACCAAGATGGCTGCCAACACTTCCTGGATTGAAGTGTTGGCAGCCAATTAGAGCCAAGCTTGTGCCTGTGTAGTTAGGTACCGCCCAGATATATAAAGCTTTTTTTCCTTTAATATCTCAAAAACTACTCAACGGATTTACACCATTTAAAAAAAAGACGCTTTCTGAACCAAGCACTACCTTTTTGCCAAAGTTGGTGTAATTCCGTTCTGCAGTTCGAGCTGTACCGTATGTAAGGTTTCATATGGGAAATGCATTTTTTGACCTCTTTTTTAAAAATGTCTCAGGAACTACTGAACGGATTTACACCATTTAACAAAAAGTTCTCTTTCTGAACCAAGGGCTACCTTTTTGCCAAATTTGGTGTAATTCGGTTCAGCAGTTCGAGCTGTAGCCGTGTCTAAATTTTCCTAGGGAAAATAACATGGAAAAAACACATTTTGGGACCCCCCTTTTTTCTCGCCCCCTGCTTGGCAAATCACCCCGAAACTTTAAGGATAGGAGCTGACCGGAGCAGGCTATAAATTTTGAAAATTTCACAAAGATTCGTCAACCGGCAGTAGATTTTATATATATAAATATATATATATATATATATATATATATATATATATATGTATTATATATTCACTGAAAAAACCATAGGTTTCAGGGGCGTTATAGTTAGCTGGACTTTTCACTCGTACAAAACCATTGAAATTCCCCCGTTATAGTTAGTTCAGCTAACTATAACTCGCGCGCCCGCTATGCACTGCTGATGACGTCACATATTACATCACTCATGACATGGTCAGTGACATCACTCATGACATCACTGATGACATCTCAAATGACATCACTGATGACATCATCCTTGTGATAGAGTGGCAGACCTCCTCTCCCCCTAATATAACCTTTGATACACACATTCAAAAATAGAAACTACAATTTTCAAAACAATGGACATACCAATATCAGTTACAACAACCTATTCAGTAATTCTAAGATCCACATACACATCCACTCATTCACCAACAGTCCTATGCAGTCACTCATACATGTACTCACTCATCATATGTACTCATACACCCATACATCCTGTTACACAATGCCACTCATCCATAGAGTTACTCACACACATAGTCACTCATGCTAATAAAGAATCAAACATACATTTATTTGCATATATAGTTATACACACACCACCACACTTACTTCTACGGAAACTTACACATACTTAGTCTTTTAAACAATCACTTATAGAAACACATACTTATTCATACAGGAAGTCTTTCAATCTCTCACTCTCACATATACTCACTTATATACACCAATAGTCACATATACTAGTTTAAAACATATGTAGTTACTCATAAAGACACTATTGAGACAGTCATTCACTCACTAACACACCCATGCACACACTCATCCACCAATACAGTCCTGCACACATGCTGTCTTCAACACATACAAACAGTGAGTCACTCATTCATGCACTTATGCACTACGTAATACCCCCACCGAACCATACAGACACTCAGACACTCATTCTGATACTCAAAAAAACAACTAATAACCTATATAGACACTCATGTAGCTACTCACCAACCCATGCAGCCACTTATACACAAAGTGAGAGACTGATACAGATATTTACATATTTAAACATTACTCACTAAGCCATGTATTCACTAAGATACACTTAATCAGTCAGTTATACAATCTATTTTTCAAAAACAAATCATCCATTTAGACACTTATATACCCATTTATTCTTCCATCGACCTTGAGATATACATATATAAAACATATGTAATTTTCAGAAAAACGCACATTCACTGGATGATGTCATCAGTGATGTCATCAGTGATGTCATTTGAGATGTCATGAGTGATGTCATGAGTGATGTCATGAGTGATGTCACTGACCATGTCATGAGTGATGTAATATGTGACGTCATCAGCAGTGCATTGCAGGTGCGCGAGTTATAGTTAGCTGAACTAACTATAACGGGGGAATTTCAATGGTTTTGTACGAGTGAAAAGTCCAGCTAACTATAACGCCCCTGAAACCTACGTTTTTTTCAGTGAATTTCTAAGGTTTTTTAAATGCTAATTCCTAACTATAATGTGCCTGAAACCTATGTTTTTTTCAGTGAATTTCAAAGGTTTTTTAAATGCTAATTTCTAACTATGGCTACAGAGATAGGACATGTGAAGAAAGAAGAAAAAACGCACAGAAAGAAAAAAAAGTAATGCAGAAAGAAGCAACAGAAGTCCTCAAAGACGAAGAAAAGTGCAGGAAGAAGGATAACGTGCAGAAAGAACAGAAAGAAGCCTTGTTGCAAAATCATCCTGTACCCTCAACTTTTTCAGACAGATACTGGTGTTAACTGAGTCTGACTAACCAGTCCTAGAGCCAGTGCTATGTTAAAAGACACTCAGAATACAGTGAAAACACCTACATACACTAGGTAACACTATGCGTTGGGGTCCCCCTGTGATCAGCATGACCTCCTCTGTAAGCCCCTAGTATATAATAGGGCAGGTGATTAAAACTACCTCTTAAAACGCACCACAGGGCGTGTTTGCACACGTCATCTCAGGCCCCGTCCCCTCACTTCCCCACTGTGTAAACACGCCCTGTGGCCGTTTTAAGTTGGGAGATTAAGTCCCCTTGAATCCTGAGGGTCCCTAGGGTCCAACTAGACCAATAGGTACCTCCAGTAAGCGCCACAGAGCTGCGTTGCAGAGAGATGTAAAAAGGGGCACGGCCTAGACCACCTCTCTGTAACGCAGTGCAGTGGCGCTTACTGGAAGCACCTGGTGGGCTAGTTGGCCCCCAGGGGCACTCAGGATTGAAGGGGAATTATTTCCCCAACTTAAAACGCGCCACAGGGCGTGTTTGCACACGTTAACTCAGGCCCCGTCCCCTCCCTTCACCACTGTGTAAACACGCCCTGTGGCCGTTTTTAGTTGGGAGATTAAGTTCATTTGAATCCTGAGCGTCCCTAGGGTCCAACTAGCCCACTAGGTACCTCCAGTAAGCGCCACAGAGCTGCATTGCAGAGAGGTGTAAAAAGGGGCACGGCCTGCACCACCTCTCTGCAACGCAGAGCAGTGGCGCTTACTGGAAGCCCCTGGTGGGCTAGTTGGCCCCCAGGGTCCCTCAGGATTGAAAGGGAATTATTTCCCCAACTTAAAACGTGCCACAGGGCGTGTTTGCACATGTCACCTCAGGCCCCGTCCCCTCCCTTCACCACTGTGTAAACGCGCCCTGTGGCCGTTCTAAGTTGAGAGATTAAGTCCCCTTGAATCCTAAGGGTCCCTAGGGTCAAACTAGCTCACTAAATACCTCCAGTAAGCGCCACAGAGCTGAGTTGCATAGAGGTGTAAAAAGGGGCGTGGCCTCAGAACACCTGTCTGCCACGCATCTCCCTGGCGCATACTGGAGATACCTGTTGGGCTAGTTGGCCCTCAGGGACCCTCACTATTGAAGGGGAATTAATTCCCCAACTTACAACTGGCCAGGGGGTGCATTTGCAGAGTGCTGCTAGGAGGGGGCGTGGCCTCCAGCGCGATGCCGGTCTTTTATTTATTTTTTTAAGGAGGAGGGCTGTGTGGCCCCCCTTCTTTTTCTAATTTACTGACCCTGGGGACCCCATCCCCCAGGGCCTGCACCCTAATTTTTTTGTTTAAAAAAAAAAAATGTGGCCCTCCCAAGGCCTTAATCGGCCTCGGGGACCCCAACCCCCGGGTCAAGGCCTTTTGTTTTTTTATTATTCTTTAGGAGGGGGCTGCGTTGCCCCCTTCCTCAGGCCACTTATGGCCCCGGGGACCCCATCCCCCAGGGCCGGCCTTTGTTTTTTATTATTTAAAAAAAAAATATATTTATAGAAACACTTAGGACATGCTGGACAAACCGTATGTACCTATCACCATGACGATTTGCATGATAATCATTAAAAGGCAACTATGCATAGAATGAATCCACATGGAATGTATTTACACCGCTAGTGAAGCTCTGACGTGTCTGACGCCCTACCGTGCCTAATCCCGGCGCCCTCGCCGGTGGGTACTCTCCAAGTAGACACCCTTGTCGTTTATTTATACAAACATGGGTAGCTATTGACGGGCATATTTAATATACACGCACACCAAGCCATTCAAAGGGGATTCCACAAAAATTCGATCAAACTATGCAAGAAACCCCCCTCACGGTTAATAAAACACACATCCACTGCCGGATGTGTAATACTTTTTATTTTACTCTCTGGAAAGGAGACGAACCTCACTTGAGAGTCACAGTGTGCTCCTGGCTGAGCCCAATGCTGTGTTACACCCACCAGTGCCCGCCGAGTGCCTCACACCTCTGTGTTGTATTCCACCAGCTAGTGCGTATGCTATGACACTCTCTAGCCCATGTGCACTGTAACACCACCCTGTGAATATGTCGTGCCACACTTGCCTTCGCACGGGTTATATTGCCCCATCTAACGTGCCTTCCTCGATGCCTATGTTATAACGCACAGCGCTATGCCATACATATTACAATCTGGGATCCATATCTTTGTCACAGTGCATATGCAACGTTACACTCCCCAGCACATATTTTATATTACAACTTTAGAGACTAGTTAGGTTACAAAACCCTGCCCTGTGCATATTACACTCCAAGGCGCATATCGCATAGCACGAGCTAGTGCCTGTGCTATCTCGTGCTCTCCAATGAAACTGTCATTGCGCACAATGTATTCCATATTATATTTCACGCCCCGGTTCATCTTATATCACACTTTTTGGTGCATAGTTTATACCATATACTATATCTAGTTTTCATTTTCAATCGTGCTCTCAGGACTATTTTCTATATAACACTGCGTCCACCTACCCTTTTCACGGACATTACATTTTGCGATGGGGGTGGAGGGTCAGGGGGTGTTTCTGCCAAGTGAGCCCGGAGTCACAGTCACAAACGTCCTCTTCTTCCTGAATAAAAGTGAGATTATGCTGCATACTTGTTCATATTTTAAGTAGTTCGCACAGACACACATTTTAAAAACAATAAAGTTCCTAATACCCACTTTTCTGAACAGTTAGCTTGCTGCCCCATCCACCTCCTCCCTATCCTCTGCTGTCTGAATCCATGGACTAGCCTCCTCCCTCCTGCCATGCATGGTCTGATGTGCTACCACTGCCCTCCATTTAGCATGATGTACCAGTCCACTCCTCCTGCCCTCCATTGCCCAATTCTATGGCCCATCATTGACCTCCTGCTTAGCCTCTGTGCTTAGCTTGCTTCCCCTATTCTCCTTCCCCCTGCCATCCGATGTCTTTGTGCATGCCCCTGCTCCATTCCATGGACCTGCCACTCCTATCTACTCTGCATGTTCTGTTGAGCTGCCACTTCCCTCCCACCTGCCTAGCATTGTCAGATGACTGTAACCTGTCCCTGCCACCTCCACCCTGCCTGTCCACATGCCATGCCCCTATCCCCTTCCTCCTGTCCTCCATGGTCCATTTTACTACCACACCCTTCTGCCCTCCCTGGTCTGTTGTGCTGCAACTGCTCCTCCTGCCTGCCCCGTGCGGTCTGTTGTGAGGCCCCTTCCCCTGAACTCTCTTGTCTGTGCCCAGGTCCTGACCCTCCCTTCTATCCTCCATGGTCCTTTGTGCATGCCCCTGCACCCTCCTTCTTGCCCATCATAGCCATTGTGCTGCCACTAACCCTCCTGCTTGCCATGCATGGTCTTCTGTGCTGCCATGGCCCCTCCCACCTTCCCTGTGTGGTCAGCTAGCTGCCCCTGCCCCCTCCCACCTTCCCTCCATGGTCTGTGTGTATGACATCATAGTGTCATTGTTGCTCTCCACGGTGTGTCTTGTTTTTAGTGCCCATACTGCCTGACCTCCATGGTCATCTTGCTGCTCCTGCCCTGCCCCCTTGCCCCAGCCCTCTTTTTCCATGTGCAGACCCCTATTCCCTCCCTCCTGGCTTGCCTGTTCCATTGTAATGCCCCTGATCCGTCCCTCCTGCCCTTTATGGTCTGTTATGCTGCAGCTTTCTCTCCTGTCTGTCCATTATGGTCAGCTAGCTACCATTGCCTCTTTCCCCTCTGTTCTCTGTTGTCCATGTTCATGGTCCTGTCCCTCCCTATTGCTTTCCACGGATTGTTGTGCTGCACTCCCTGATGCCTGCCCTGTAGGGTCAGTTTGGTACACCTCTCCATGTCCCTCCTGTCCTCTGTTATCCGAGTCCATGTCCCTACCCCAATTCCTCCTGCCTACCATGATCCAATGTACCATACTTGCAAACATTTTGAACTTGGTAAGAGGGAGATTTTGAAAAAACAACTAGGGTATTGATTTTCCCCTTTGAGTTACATTAAAAAAGAGGAGATTGTAGACAGGAGACAGATCAAGTAAAGCCCATTTGAGCTTAAAAACATTGGACGTTTCCTGGCTGAAACGGGTCTGTTGGCATGTATGGTTGTACTACCACTGCCTCTTCCTTCTGCCCACAATGGTCTATTATATTGCCACAGCCTCTCTTGCCAGTCCTGTATTGTTGGTTTGTTGCCCCTGCCCCCCTTTCCACTGCCCTCCACAGTCTGTTGTGCTGCCACTGCCCTTCCTGCCTGCCCAGTGTGGTCAAATTATTGCCTCTGCACTCTCCTACCTGCCTTCAATTTTCAGAGTCCGTGCCCCTGGCCTCTGCCTCTCAACAGTATCCCAATGAACAACTAGATTGCTAACATTCTATGGGGCAGATTTATGAGCCCCTTGCACCACTTTTGCGTCACTTTTAACATGGGAAGAGTGACGCAAAAGTGGCGCAAGGGGCTCATAAATCTGCCCCTATATTTATTACAAAAGTGTGGAACGCCTGACGTCATCTTGATGTAATCAAAACTGTAATACCTAGAGTATTTCCTTTAGAAATTACATATATGAGAGGGTCTTATTTGCATCAAAATGATGGTTAGTGCTCTAAAAAACTAAAATGAGGACATATTTTCTGAGTTTTCAAATAGCGACAAAGAACTTTTAAATTATTTGTAATCTTTATGTTTTTTTATCCAGTTGACCACTTGATTAAATGTTGCACCTAGGGGAGAGGATGTGGTGTTACTTCCAGAGCTGCAGACATTGCAACTGGGGAACCAGGTTGGAGTTTCTGCTTCAGCTCAACATTCTGTGATTCTGGTCAAATCACTTAATCTCCCCATGTCTACAACCAGAATGAATTTGATCGTGTGTGATGTAACCAATGCTCATGTAAAGCACTCCAATACCTGACAAGTCTGCACTATATAAAACTGCAAACACACAAAAAATAAGTGTTTTGCACACTTCTGTCATTGGGCTACATGTGGGCTACATCTGGGTGATATTTGTGCTGCATTTGGGCTCTTTTGTCTCTGGTGGCCATCTTGGGAGATTTATTTGTTATGAAGTTTCCTAATTTCCTCATTTACTGCAGTCTCCTCAGTAGGAAATGCTTTCAGTTTTTTACTTTGATTCCATCAAGAAGGTATTCAGATATGTCACACATTTGCCATAAACTCTGAATGTTAGCACTCCAGTTACTCATTAGATCACTGTAGTAAAGCTACTGCTCACCACTGAAGTCTGCTGCTGGTATTAAAAGTGTATGTTTCACTCTGCATGTCAGAATATTTTTATGAAATAGAAGAGAATTTGAGAAGTCAAAATGTGCCCTAATTTTTCTTTCGTTACAACAAACAAATGATGGACGGAATACTGACAATGCAGACATTCTCCCCCAGTCAAGAGATCTGGGTTAAATCCATCGTTCTTTTGCCCACTATGCCACCCCTGTTCAGACATGGCCATATGCAAATCAGTCTTGACCCTGTGCCTCATGGGAACAGTCCAGCCCGAACTGCCAAGCCATGTCTTCCCTGGACCGGAATCAAGCATCCTAGGACCGGTTTCTTGTGATCAGCCGTTATCAGCCAGGATAGCTTGTCTCCAGTGGCGTAGTGAGCACGGGACCCACGTCTGGGCATACCCATCCCACTTAGGGCGAAAAGCGTTACAACAAACAAATGATGGACGGAATGCTGACAATGCAGACATTCTCTACCAGTCAAGAGATCTGGGTTAAATCCATCGTTCTTTTGCCCACTACGCCACCCCAGTTCAGACATGGCCATATGCAAATCAGTCTTGACCCTGTGCCTCATGGGAACAGTCCAGCCCGAACTGCCAAGCCATGTCTTCCCTGGACCGGAATCAAGCATCCTAGGACCGGTTTCTGGCAATCAGCCGTCATCAGCCAGGATAGCTTGACTCCAGTGGCGTAGTGAGCACGGGACCCACGTCTAGGGAATACCCATCCCACTTAGGGCGAAAAGCGTTACAACAAACAAATGATGGACGGAATGCTGACAATGCAGACATTCTCCCCCAGTCAAGAGATCTGGGTTAAATCCATCGTTCTTTTGCCCACTACGCCACCCCAGTTCAGACATGGCCATATGCAAATCAGTCTTGACCCTGTGCCTCATGGGAACAGTCCAGCCCGAACTGCCAAGCCATGTCTTCCCTGGACCGGAATCAAGCATCCTAGGACCGGTTTCTGGCTATCAGCCGTCATCAGCCAGGATAGCTTGACTCCAGTGGCGTAGTGAGCACGGGACCCACGTCTGGGCATACCCATCCCACTTAGGGCGAAAAACGTTACAACAAACAAATGATGGACTGAATGCTGACAATGCAGACATTCTCCCCCAGTCAAGAGATCTGGGTTAAATCCATCGTTCTTTTGCCCACTACGCCACCCCAGTTCAGACATGGCCATATGCAAATCAGTCTTGACCCTGTGCCTCATGGGAACAGTCCAGCCTGAACTGCCAAGCCATGTCTTCCCTGGACCGGAATCAAGCATCCTAGGACCGGTTTCTGGCTATCAGCCGTCATCAGCCAGGATAGCTTGACTCCAGTGGCGTAGTGAGCACGGGACCCACGTCTGGGCATACCCATCCCACTTAGGGCGAAAAGCGTTACAACAAACAAATGATGGACGGAATGCTGACAATGCAGACATTCTCCCCCAGTCAAGAGATCTGGGTTAAATCCATCGTTCTTTTGCCCACTACGCCACCCCAGTTCAGACATGGCCATATGCAAATCAGTCTTGACCCTGTGCCTCATGGGAACAGTCCAGCCCGAACTGCCAAGCCATGTCTTCCCTGGACCGGAATCAAGCATCCCAGGACCGGTTGCTGGCTATCAGCCGTCATCAGCCAGGATAGCTTGACTCCAGTGGCGTAGTGAGCACGGGACCCACGTCTGGGCATACCCATCCCACTTAGGGCGAAAAGCGTTACAACAAACAAATGATGGACGGAATGCTGACAATGCAGACATTCTCCCCCAGTCAAGAGATCTGGGTTAAATCCATCGTTCTTTTGCCCACTACGCCACACCAGTTCAGACATGGCCATATGCAAATCAGTCTTGACCCTGTGCCTCATGGGAACAGTCCAGCCCGAACTGCCAAGCCATGTCTTCCCTGGACCGGAATCAAGCATCCTAGGACCGGTTTCTGGCTATCAGCCGTCATCAGCCAGGATAGCTTGACTCCAGTGGCGTAGTGAGCACGGGACCCACGTCTGGGCATACCCATCCCACTTAGGGCGAAAAGCGTTACAACAAACAAATGATGGACGGAATGCTGACAATGCAGACATTCTCCCCCAGTCAAGAGATCTGGGTTAAATCCATCGTTCTTTTGCCCACTACGCCACCCCAGTTCAGACATGGCCATATGCAAATCAGTCTTGACCCTGTGCCTCATGGGAACAGTCCAGCCCGAACTGCCAAGCCATGTCTTACCTGGACCGGAATCAAGCATCCTAGGACCGGTTTCTGGCTATCAGCCGTCATCAGCCAGGATAGCTTGACTCCAGTGGCGTAGTGAGCACGGGACCCACGTCTGGGCATACCCATCCCACTTAGGGCGAAAAGCATTACAACAAACAAATGATGGACGGAATGCTGACAATGCAGACATTCTCCCCCAGTCAAGAGATCTGGGTTAAATCCATCGTTCTTTTGCCCACTACGCCACCCCAGTTCAGACATGGCCATATGCAAATCAGTCTTGACCCTGTGCCTCATGGGAACAGTCCAGCCCAAACTGCCAAGCCATGTCTTCCCTGGACCGGAATCAAGCATCCTAGGACCGGTTTCTGGCTATCAGCCGTCATCAGCCAGGATAGCTTGACTCCAGTGGCGTAGTGAGCACGGGACCCACGTCTGGGCATACCCATCCCACTTAGGGCGAAAAGCGTTACAACAAACAAATGATGGACGGAATGCTGACAATGCAGACATTCTCCCCCAGTCAAGAGATCTGGGTAAAATCCATCGTTCTTTTGCCCACTACGCCACCCCAGTTCAGACATGGCCATATGCAAATCAGTCTTGACCCTGTGCCTCATGGGAACAGTCCAGCCCGAACTGCCAAGCCATGTCTTCCCTGGACTGGAATCAAGCATCCTAGGACCGGTTTCTGGCTATCAGCCGTCATCAGCCAGGATAGCTTGACTCCAGTGGCGTAGTGAGCACGGGACCCACGTCTGGGCATACCCATCCCACTTAGGGCGAAAAACGTTACAACAAACAAATGATGGACTGAATGCTGACAATGCAGACATTCTCCCCCAGTCAAGAGATCTGGGTTAAATCCATCGTTCTTTTGCCCACTACGCCACCCCAGTTCAGACATGGCCATATGCAAATCAGTCTTGACCCTGTGCCTCATGGGAACAGTCCAGCCTGAACTGCCAAGCCATGTCTTCCCTGGACCGGAATCAAGCATCCTAGGACCGGTTTCTGGCTATCAGCCGTCATCAGCCAGGATAGCTTGACTCCAGTGGCGTAGTGAGCACGGGACCCACGTCTGGGCATACCCATCCCACTTAGGGCGAAAAGCGTTACAACAAACAAATGATGGACGGAATGCTGACAATGCAGACATTCTCCCCCAGTCAAGAGATCTGGGTTAAATCCATCGTTCTTTTGCCCACTACGCCACCCCAGTTCAGACATGGCCATATGCAAATCAGTCTTGACCCTGTGCCTCATGGGAACAGTCCAGCCCGAACTGCCAAGCCATGTCTTCCCTGGACCGTAATCAAGCATCCCAGGACCGGTTGCTGGCTATCAGCCGTCATCAGCCAGGATAGCTTGACTCCAGTGGCGTAGTGAGCACGGGACCCACGTCTGGGCATACCCATCCCACTTAGGGCGAAAAGCGTTACAACAAACAAATGATGGACGGAATGCTGACAATGCAGACATTCTCTCCCAGTCAAGAGATCTGGGTTAAATCCATCGTTCTTTTGCCCACTACGCCACACCAGTTCAGACATGGCCATATACAAATCAGTCTTGACCCTGTGCCTCATGGGAACAGTCCAGCCCGAACTGCCAAGCCATGTCTTCCCTGGACCGGAATCAAGCATCCTAGGACCGGTTTCTGGCTATCAGCCGTCATCAGCCAGGATAGCTTGACTCCAGTGGCGTAGTGAGCACGGGACCCACGTCTGGGCATACCCATCCCACTTAGGGCGAAAAGCGTTACAACAAACAAATGATGGACGGAATGCTGACAATGCAGACATTCTCCCCCAGTCAAGAGATCTGGGTTAAATCCATCGTTCTTTTGCCCACTACGCCACCCCAGTTCAGACATGGCCATATGCAAATCAGTCTTGACCCTGTGCCTCATGGGAACAGTCCAGCCCGAACTGCCAAGCCATGTCTTACCTGGACCGGAATCAAGCATCCTAGGACCGGTTTCTGGCTATCAGCCGTCATCAGCCAGGATAGCTTGACTCCAGTGGCGTAGTGAGCACGGGACCCACGTCTGGGCATACCCATCCCACTTAGGGCGAAAAGCATTACAACAAACAAATGATGGACGGAATGCTGACAATGCAGACATTCTCCCCCAGTCAAGAGATCTGGGTTAAATCCATCGTTCTTTTGCCCACTACGCCACCCCAGTTCAGACATGGCCATATGCAAATCAGTCTTGACCCTGTGCCTCATGGGAACAGTCCAGCCCAAACTGCCAAGCCATGTCTTCCCTGGACCGGAATCAAGCATCCTAGGACCGGTTTCTGGCTATCAGCCGTCATCAGCCAGGATAGCTTGACTCCAGTGGCGTAGTGAGCACGGGACCCACGTCTGGGCATACCCATCCCACTTCGGGCGAAAAGCGTTACAACAAACAAATGATGGACTGAATGCTGACAATGCAGACATTCTCCCCCAGTCAAGAGATCTGGGTAAAATCCATCGTTCTTTTGCCCACTACGCCACCCCAGTTCAGACATGGCCATATGCAAATCAGTCTTGACCCTGTGCCTCATGGGAACAGTCCAGCCCGAACTGCCAAGCCATGTCTTCCCTGGACTGGAATCAAGCATCCTAGGACCGGTTTCTGGCTATCAGCCGTCATCAGCCAGGATAGCTTGACTCCAGTGGCGTAGTGAGCACGGGACCCACGTCTGGGCATACCCATCCCACTTAGGGCGAAAAGCGTTACAACAAACAAATGATGGACGGAATGCTGACAATGCAGACATTCTCCCCCAGTCAAGAGATCTGGGTTAAATCCATCGTTCTTTTGCCCACTACGCCACCCCAGTTCAGACATGGCCATATGCAAATCAGTCTTGACCCTGTGCCTCATGGGAACAGTCCAGCCCGAACTGCCAAGCCATGTCTTACCTGGACCGGAATCAAGCATCCTAGGACCGGTTTCTGGCTATCAGCCGTCATCAGCCAGGATAGCTTGACTCCAGTGGCGTAGTGAGCACGGGACCCACGTCTGGACATACCCATCCCACTTAGGGCGAAAAGCATTACAACAAACAAATGATGGACGGAATGCTGACAATGCAGACATTCTCCCCCAGTCAAGAGATCTGGGTTAAATCCATCGAGTGTTACAACAAACAAATGATGGACGGGCGTTACAACAAACAAATTTTGTTTTTGCTAATTTTTCTTTCTGCAGAACTATTCATAATTTCTATGGGAAAATGAACCCCCTCATTTTGTTCCATTGTAAATTAAATGTTTTAAGTGTTACCACTTTATTCCAATCAAGATGGCTTTAGGTGTGCCATACTTTTTTCATAAGTAAGACTGTTAACACTCTAGTTGTTCGTTAGAACACTCTGGGACATTCTGTCATTGGGCTATACTTGGGCTACAGCTCGGTGATATTTGGGCTACATTTGGGCTCTTTTGTCTCTGGTGGCCATATTGGGTGATTTATTTGTTATGAAGTTTACAAATTTCCTCATTTACTGCAGTCTCCTCAGTAGGAAATACTTTCAGTTTTTTAGTTTGGTTCCATCAAGAAGGCATTCAGATGTGTCACACATTTGCCATAAATTCTGAATGTTAGCACTCTAGTTGCGCATTAGATCACTGTAGTAAAGCTACTGCTCACCAGGGAAGTCTGCTGCTGGTATTCAAAGTGCCTGTTTCAATCTGCATGTCAGAATTTTTTTATGAATTAGAAGAGGATTTGAGAAGTCAAAATGTGCCCTAATTTTTCTTTCTGCACCACTAATCATAAATGCTGTGCCAAAATGAACCCCCTCAGTTTGTTCCTTTGTAGATTAAATGTTTTAACTGTTACCACTTTATTCCAATCAAGATGGCTTCAGGTGTGCCATACTTTTGTAATAAGTAAGACTGTTAGCGCTCTAGTTGTTCGTTAAAACACTCTGGGACATTCTGTCATTGGGCTATACTTGGGCTACATCTCGGTGATATTTGGGCTACATTTGGGCTCTTTTGTCTCTGGTGGCCATTTTGGGAGACTTATTTGTTAGAAGGCATTCAGATGTGTCACACATGTGCCATAAATTCAGAATGTTAGCACTCTAGTTGCTTATTAGACCACTGTAGTAAAGCTACTGCTCACCAGGGAAGTCTGCTGCTGGTATTGAAAGTGCATGTTTCAGTCTGCATGTCAGAATGTTTTAATGAAATAGAAGAGGATTTGAGAAGTCACTCAAAATGTGCCCTAACTTTTCTTTCTGCAGCACTAATCATACTTTCTATGGCAAAATGAACCCCCTCATTTTGTTCCTTTTAAGAGTTACCACTTTATTCCAACCAAGATGGCTTCAGGTGTGCCATACTTTTGTCATAAGTGGGACTGTTAGCGCTCTAGTTGTTCTTTAGAACACTCTGGGAAGCTGCAGTAGAACACAAAGGAATCAACTGAGAGTCTCTGCCCTTGTTGGATGTACATGTTGTACTGAGAATGTCAGACTTCATTCTCCCATGACTGAGAAAGATAATGTGAATTTACAGAAAATATGCTCTCAGTTTAGCTTATTGATCACCTTCCAAACCTCTGTGGGAAAAGCATGAGAAATAGTTTTCTCTCAAACATGATTCATGATATCACAGCAGAAGGCTTTTTCACATGGTAAAATCACCTTAGAACACACCACAATTCCTAAAATGAGTATGGTACCATCAACAAATGATTTATAATGTAACTAAAGTCTTAAAATCTTCTATTAACTGCAAGGCTTTTTAATGAGGTGCTATCATGTATATTGGTCCCAAGATGGCTGCCAACACTTCTTGGATGAAGTGCTGACAGCCAATCAGATCTCACGATGAGATGTGTGGTTAGGCTCCGCCCAGATATATATATGATTTTACTTTTGATTTTCTCAGGAACTACTGAATGGATTGACACCAGATATGCAAAAGGCACATCCCTGACCTGAGGACTACCTCTTTGCCAAATTTAAAGTAATTCTGTTCAGCCGTTTGGGCTGTACCTTGGACTAAAGGTCCCTATGGAAAATTGCATGGGAAAAACGCATTTTGGGACCCCCCTTTTTCTCAGCCCCCGCTTGACGAATCCCCCCGAGACTTTTAGGGTACAAGCGGAGCGGAGTGCCCCAACTAATTTGAAAATTTCTCGAGGATTCGTCAATCGGCGCCAAAGTTATTCCAAATACAATGTTGCGGATTTCCTATGGAAACACGGTCCTAACTATAACTATCTACTGGCGACTGCCAGTAGATAATATATATATATATATATATATATATATATATATATATATATATATATATATTCACTGAAAAAACCATATGTTTCAGGGGTGTTATAGTTAGCTGGACTTTTCACTTGTACAAAACCATTGAAATTCCCCCGTTATAGTTAGTTCAGCTAACTATAACTCGCGCGCCCGCAATGCACTGCTGATGATGTCACATATTACATCACTCATGACATGGTCAGTGACATCACTCATGACATCACTGATGACATCTCAAATGACATCACTAATGACATCATCCAGTGAATGTGTGTTTTTCTGAAAATTAAATATGTTTTATATATGTATATCTCAAGGTCGATGGAAGAATAAATGGGTATATAAGTGTCTAAATGGATGATTTGTTTTTGAAAAATTGATTGTGTAACTGACTGATTAAGTGTATCATAGTGAATACATGGCTTAGTGAGTAATGTTTAAATATGTAAATATCTGTATCAGTCTCTCACTTTGTGTATAAGTGGCTGCATGGGTTGGTGAGTAGCTACATGGGTGTCTATATAGGTTATTAGTTGGTTTTTTGAGTATCAGTCTGAGTGTCTGCATGGTTCGGTGGGGGTATTACATAGTGCATAGGTGCATGAATGAGTGACTCACTCTTTGTATGTGTTGAAGACAGCATGTGTGCAGGACTGTATGGGTGGATGAGTGTGTGTATGGGTGTGTTAGTGAGTGAATGACTGTCTCAATAGTGTCTTTATGAGTAACTACATATGTTTTAAACTAGTATATGTGACTATTGGTGTATATAAGTGAGTATATGTGAGAGTGAGAGATTGAAAGACTTCCTGTATGAATAAGTATGTGTTTCTATAAGTGATTGTTTAAAAGACTAAGTATGTGTACGTTTCCGTAGAAGTAAGTGTGGTGGTGTGTGTATAACTATATATGCAAATAAATGTATGTTTGATTCTTTATTAGCATGAGTGACTATGTGTGTGAGTAACTCTATGGATGAGTGGCATTGTGTAACAGGATGTATAGGTGTATGAGTACATATGATGAGTGAATACATGTATGAGTGACTGTATAGGACTGTTGGTGAATGAGTGGATGTGTATGTGGATCTTAGAATTACTGAAGAGGTTGTTGTAACTGGTATTGGTATGTCCATTGTTTTGAAAAGTTTATTCTCTATTTTTGAATGTGTGTATCAAAGGTTATATTAGGGTGAGAGGAGGTCTGCCACTCTATCACAAGGATGATGTCATCAGTGATGTCATCAGTGATGTCATTTGAGATGTCATCAGTGATGTCATGAGTGATGTCACTGACCATGTCATGAGTGATGTAATATGTGACGTCATTAGCAGTGCATTGCGGGTGCGCGAGTTATAGTTAGCTGAACTAACTATAACGGGGGAATTTCAATGGTTTTGTACAAGTGAAAAGTCCAGCTAACTATAACACCCCTGAAACCTATGGTTTTATCAGTGAATTTCTGAGGCTTTTTAAATGCTAATTCCTAACTATAACGTGCCTGAAACCTATGGTTTTTTCTGTGAATTTCAAAGGTTTTTTAAATGCTAATTTCTAACTATGCCTACAGAGAGAGGACATGTGAAGAAAGAAGAAAACATGCACAGAAAGAAAAAAAAGAAGTGCAGAAAGAAGCAACAGAAGTCCTCAAAGACGAAGAAAAGTTCAGGAAGAAGGATAACGTGCAGAAAGAACAAAAAGAAGAGCAGAAAGGAGCCTTGTTGCAAAATCATCCTGTACCCTCAACTTTTTCAGACGGATACTGGTGGTAACTGAGTCTGACTAACCAGTCCTAGAGCCAGTGCTATGTTAAAAGACACTTAGAATACAGTGAAAATACCTACATACACTAGGAAACATTATGCGTTGGGGTCCCCCTGTGATTAGCCTGACCTCCTCTCTAAGCCCCTAGTATATAATAGGGCAGGGGGATTAAAACTACCTCTTAAAACAGGCCACAGGGCGTTTTTGCACACGTTAACTCAGGCCCCGTCCCCTCCCTTCACCACTGTGTAAACACGCCCTGAGTCTGATTTTAGTTGGGAGATTAAGTTCATTTGAATCCTGAGGGTCCCTAGGGTCCAACTAGCCCACTAGGTACCTCCAGTAAGTGCCACAGAGCTGCGTTGCAGAGAGGTGTTAAAAATGGGACGGCCTGGACCACCTCTCTGCTATGCAGCTCAGTGGCGCTTACTGGAAGCACTTGGTGGGCTAGTTAGCCCCCAGGGGCCCTCAGTATTGAAGGAAAATTATATCCCCAATTTAAAACGTGCCATAGTGCGTGTTTGCACACGTCACCTCAGGCCCCGTCCCCTCCCTTCACCACTGTGTAAACGCGCCCTGTGGCTGTTCTAAGTTGAGAGATTAAGTCCCCTTGAATCCTAAGGGTCCCTAGGGTCAAACTAGACCACTAGGTACCTCCAGTAAGCGCCACAGAGCTGCGTTGCAGAGAGGTGTAAAAAGGAGCTTGGCCTCAGAACACCTGTCTGCAGTGCAGCTCCCTGGTGCATACTGGAGATGCCTGTTGGGCTAGTTGGCCCTCAGGGACCCTCAGTAATGAAGAGGAATTAATTCCCCAACTTACAACTCGCCAGGGGGCGCGTTTGCAGAGTGCTGCAAGGAGGGAGCGTGGCCTCCGGCACGATGCCAGTCTTTTATTTATTTTCATTTTTTAAGAAGGGGGGCTGTGTGGTTCCCCTTCTTAGTCTAATTTATTGGCCCTGATGACCCCATCCCCCAGGGCCTGTCTCCTAATTATATTTTTTTGACCCCAATCCCCAGGGCCGGCCACTGTTTTTTATTATTTTTAAAAAATATATATTTATAGACACACCTAGGACATGCTGGACAAACCGTACGTACCTATCACCATGACGATTTGCGTGATATTCATTAAAAGGCGACTATGCATACAATGAATCCATGTGGAATGTATTTACACCACTAGTGAAGCTCTGACATGCCTGATGCCCTACCGTGCCTAATCCCGGTAGACACCCTTGTCGTTTATTTATACAAACATTGGTAGCTATTGACGGGCACATTTAATTCACATGCACACCAAGCCATTCAAAGGGGATTCGACAAAAATTCGACCAAAACTATGCAAGAAACCCCCCTCACGGTTAATAAAACACACATCCACTGCCGGATGTGTAATACTTTTTATTTTACTCTCTGGAAAGGGGACGAACATCACTGGAGAGTCACAGCGCGCTCCTGGCAGAGCCCAATGCTGTGTTACTCCCACCGTTGCCTGCTGAGTGCCACACACCTCTGTGTTGTATTCCACTAGCTAGTGCATATGCTATGACACTCTCTAGCCCATGTGCACTGTAACACCACCCCGTGAATATGTCATGCCACACTTGTCTTCGCACGGGTTATATTGCCCCATCTAACGTGCCTTCCTCGATGCCTATGTTATTACGCACAGTGCTATGCCATACATATTAATATCTGGGATCCATATCTTTGTCACAGTGCATATGCAACGTTACACTCCCCAGCACATATTTTATATTACAACTTTAGAGACTAGTTAGGTTACACAACACTGACCTGTGCATATTACACTCCAAGGCGCATATCGCATAGCATGCGCTAGTGCCTGTGCTATCTCGCGCTCTCCAATGAATCTGTCATTGCGCACAATGTATTGCATATTATATTTCATGCCCGGTTCATCTTACATCACACTTTTTGGTGCATAGTTTATACCATACACTATATCTAGTTTACATTTTCAATCGTGCTCTCAGGACGATGTTCTATATAACACTGTGTTCACCTACCCTTTTCACGGGCATTACATTTTGCGATAGGGGGTGGAGGGTCAGGGGGTGTTTCTGCCAAGTGAGCCCGGAGTCACAGTCACAAACGTCCTCTTCTTCCTGAATAAAAGTGAGATTATGCTGCATACTTGTTCATATTTTAAGTAGTTCGCACAGACACACGTTTTAAAAACAATAAAGTTCCTAATACCCGCCTTCTCTGAACAGTTAGCTTGCTGCCCCATCCCCCTCCTCTCTATCCTCTGTTGTGTGAATCCATGGACTAGCCTCCTCCCTCCTGCCATGCATGGTCTGATGTGCTGCCACTGCCCTCAATTTAGTATGATGTACCAGTCCACTCCTCCTGCCCTCCATTGCCCAATTCTATGCCCCATCATTGACCTCCTGCTTAAACTCTGTGCTTAGCTTGCTGCCCCTATTCTCCTTCCCCCTGCCCTCCGATGTCTTTGTGTATGCCCCTGCTCCATCCTTTTTGCCCACCATGTTCCATGGACCTGCCACTCCTATCTACTCTGAGTGTTCTGTTGAGCTGCCACTCCCCTCCCACCTGCCTAGCATTGTCAGATGACTGTAACCTGTCCCTGCCACCTCCACCCTGCCTGTCCACATGCCATGCCCCTATCCTCTTCCTCCTGTCCTACATGGTCCATTGTACTGCCACACCCTTCTGCCCTCCCTGGTCTGTTGTGCTGCAACTGCTCCTCCTGCCTGCCCCGTGCGGTCTGTTGTGAGGCCCCTTCCCCTGAACTTTCTTGTCTGTGCACAGGTCCTGACCCTCCCTTCTTTCCTCCATCATCCTTTGTGCATGCCCCTGCACCCTCCTTCTTGCCCATCATAGCCATTGTGCTACCACTAACCCTCCCACTTGCCATGCATGGTCTTCTGTGCTGCCATGGCCCCTCCCACCTTCCCTGTGTGGTCAGTTAGCTGCCCCTGAACCCCTCCCACCTTCCCTCCATGGTCTGTGTGTATGCCATCACAGTCTCACTGTTGCTCTTCATGGTGTGTCTTGCTTCTAGTGCCCATCCTGCCTGACCTCCATGGCTATCTTGCTGCTCCTGCCCCCTTGCCCCCAGCCCTCTGTTTACATGTGCAGACCCCTACTTCCTCCCTCCTGGCTTGTCTGTTCCATTGTAATGCCCCTGATCCATCCCTCCTGCCCTTTATGGTCTGTTATGCTGCAGCTTTCTCTCCTGTCTGTCCATTATGGTCCTGCCTCTTGCCCCTCTGTTCTCTGTTGTCCATGTGCATGGTCCTGTCCCCTCCCTCTTGCTTTCTATGGATTGTTGTGCTGCACTCCCGTCCCGCATGCCTTGTTGAAAATTGAAATAGCGGTGTGAGTAAGCATTTACTAAAGACATGAATTCCCCTTATATGACCGAGTTTCTCTCGTTATGTTGACTAAAGTCTGGACTCCATTTTGTATTGTCATGCCTCCACGTGCGTAGCACGAGAAGAGCCCTATCTTCGTGTTAGTTGCTCTTACAATCTGCCTAGTAACAGTCTATAAATAGCTCCTTTGTCCGTCTGGCGCATGCCCAGACTTGACCACATCTGTTATCAGTTAGTCCTTACTTGACCATGTTTTCGCGGGCTCAAGGAGTGTGTCAACTCCGCCCACATATTGATTCTGTATTGAAAATGTCCATAAAAGGCAATATTCCTTGCTTCATGTTGTATCCACCCACTTATGAGCCCCTCTGTTGTGTATAAAAGGGGACCGTGTACGCAAGTTCTTTGTGCTACTCTATGCAATACTGAAGGGTGTTGTATGGATTGTAGGACCACCCTTAAGGGTTAATAAACTTTGTCTTTGTACCTTGCAGTTTCCGTGCCAACTTCCTTGTAGATTCCATTTGCAGGAGAGTGAACCCTTGTGTCCTGCTGGCCTAGCTGGGGCCTGTATTCATCAATTGGCGCCCGTCACGTGGGGCTCATCGGCGACTCGGATGCTCGAAGGATTGGTCGTGACGAAGGTGAGGAATTTGGCCGGGGATGTGATCACTGCCAGAGGCACTTTAGTCCTGGCATCCCGAGGTTTTCTTCCTTCCCTTCCGAGCTGACCATCTGGGTGGCGCCGGTCCTCGACTGAGACCTCTTCTGTCGGTCCTGCCGTGACAGCCGTTTGGGTGAATTGTGGAGCTTGGCAGTTGGAATCTGGACACTCTTGATGGGTAAGAACCGCTATACGGTACTTGCTCCGAGTTTTTGAAGCCGGGTTTGGCTATTTGAGTTTGATTTGTGATGACCGGTCATATCTTGTATTGATTATTGTGAGAATATATGCGTTGCAACACATATAGGCAGGTAATGTGGAGAAATTTCTCTGGAGCTGTGTAACTTTGAACGGCACAACGTTTAAGTGCCATTTTTTTGATAATACTGCACATTTTGCATTATTTTTGAGCATGCCTGCTTTTAGCGCACTCCGTAAGTGGTGCTGCTGCTTTGGAAACCGGTTAAACCTCGAGGAATCTGCTCCAGCTCCCCCAGAGGGGACTCCTAATAGGGATATGTATGTGAAGCATGGTCTTTCTTCCATAATGTACAGCACAGTATGGAGGAAATATACCAGAAAGGATCCTGAGTTACGATGGCCTTTGTATGGGTCGTTTGATATGCGTAAGATTGAGTATGTGGAACAGTGTATGTGTAAACGGCGTGCTCGTCAAGACATGTTTGAATGTGTGCGATTATGGGTGAAGGAAGTGCGTGAGCGAGAGAAACGTGAGAAAGCGCTGTTTGATAAAGAGCAACGGAAGAATGATCATGTGCGAGCACAGGAAGCGAAGCGTCGGGAGGAAAGAGAACAGACGGAGAGACAAGAGAAAGAGCGTAGGTTGCAAGTCTCGGGTCAATATGCTGTCCGTCAGTCACTTTATCCTGTCCTTAATAATCCTGACAATGATTTTTATTTACTAGATCGCTCTCCGCCCCTTATGTTGTCTGCCCCGGGGCCACAGGATTCTGGATCGGCGTCGGGTAAGGTAGACACGCGGTCCATGTTATCGGTTGACCGAATGGGTGAGCTTCGGCAAGTTTCCTATCGTGCACTTAAGGGCAAGTTATCCCTCGATGAATTGTTGGACTCTTGGGAAACGTGGCAGGATAGAGAGAAGTTGTATTTTTTGGGCCACTTCTCTGATGAAGTGATTACTGTCTTTCGGAAATATTCGGTAGTTTTTGAGCCTGATGATGTAATATTAGATGCTAAAGCATTGCGTAACGGTGTTTTTTCTCCCTCTAAGGCGCCTGATGCGGCTCGACGGCTGTTTGCATTGCGGGACGCAGCGAGTGACCTTAAAGAGAGAGCGCGCCTAAAAGCAGAGGAGGAAAAGCAGTCGGCTTCACGTGTCGGTGATGACCAATCATCTACCTCCCACTCAGATAAGAGCGACCTAGTGCATGCTAAACCAATGCGAGAGGCGGCACCTTTGTATGTTCCTCCTAAAGGAGCGGGAACTAGTGCGGATATTACCTCCGCTGACGCTAAAGGATATTTTGTGTACAATTGGGTTTATACTCCCTGGCATAGGGCTGACGTTATGGCATTAAAGAATGCGTTGCCTGATCCCCGCAAGAATCCAGCGGCCTTTTACGAAGAAGTCGAGGGGGCCTTGAATTCTTGTACTATGACCTTAGCAGATATAGATCTGTTCTTTGGGCTTATTTTACCACCGGATATGTGGCGATCCGTACGGAAGGTGGACGATGTTGCCGTTTTTAAGGCTCGGTGGTCTGAGCTTGAGGATGAGGATAGGGAGAGGAAGCCCGCGCAGAAACCACCTCAAATTATTTTAGATCTCCCTGCTGCTATTCTGACTAAGTTGAAAACAATCATTCCCCCTAAAAAGATTGACTGGAACATGTTAGCCTCGTGTAAGCAGAAAGCCGATGAATCAGTTGCAGATTTCTTTACGCGCTTTGAGGAGACGTTTCATGATTTTAGTGGTCAGTCCCTTACGGATGATACGGGTCGGCACCTTTTTGCTGATAAATATGTGGCGAATTTATTACCGGCAATAGCGGCCCGCCTAAAGGCGAGTGAAAGTTCTTGTTCCACGGTGTCTCCGACAGCCCTCCTGACTATAGCTCAGTATTATGAGCGTCAGGAGCAAGAAGCGAAGGGGCAGGAGGAGAAGAAGTCGAAAGATTTAAAAACGAAGGTGATGTTAGCGCAAGTGTATGGTCCGCCTCGTCGGGGTATCAATAGAGGTAGGGGAGGATCTTATGGTCCTCCTTTGGGCCGATCTGATTTGAATAGGAATCAATGTGCGTATTGTAAACAATCTGGACACTGGGCCAGAGATTGCCCGACGTTGTATGCATCGCGTCAGGGGCATAATCAGGGTGGACCGAGAGGTAGAGGGGGTTTTTCGAATTTTCGAGGGAATTCTAATGATCACGCCCGCTTTGAACCTACCGGGCAGCAACGAAATAGACCTAATGTCTTTGATCGACAGAACCAGTACCAAGTGTCAGGGGCCGACCGCTCTGGGTACCATGATTCACAGCATGCATAGGAATGCGTTGGATGGGGGTTGGAATCAGTTGAGGTGCCGGTTGATCAGAAGGGTCCTTATGTATCAGCGGAGGTTTTGGGTTCTACTGATCAGTTCCTAGTAGATACAGGAGCGACTCGTAGTGCGCTGTCTAATCAATTGGTTCCGAGGGCTCCCCCATCTGGCTTAATGGTTACATCGGTAGGGTTTGATGGTACGCTCTCCCGAAGCCCTCTTTCTCGACCCCTCACATTTCAGGTTGATTCTTTTTCTGCACCCTGTCCGTTTTTGCTTGCCCCGAACACGCCGGACAACATTATGGGTCTTGATATGCTAAAGCACTTCAGAGCTACGATCCGCTGCTCCCCCGCTGGTGTGCGTGTGATATTAAATGATAATCACCCTCTGTCTGAACGGATGTGTGTGGTTGCAGAGGATACCGTGTTAGCAACCCTCCCCCGTACTTTGTGGGCCGTTTCGGAAACCGATGTAGGACAGATGGTGATTCCGCCTGTCCATATTAGTGTCAAGGAGGGGGCGGTGTTACCACGCCTCCCGCAGTATCGTATTTCCCAGGAGGGGGAGGAGGCCCTTATACAGATTGTGCAGGATTTGATTAAGGAGGGAGTAGTGGAGGAGGTTCCCTACAACGTCTGTAACAGTCCGATTCTACCCATTTTGAAAAAGGATACGGATGCCAAAGTTTATCGGTTTATAATTGATTTGGGAGAAGTAAACAAGATCGTGATACCTCAATATCCAGTGGTTTCTGATATCACGACGTTGCTTACTTTGGTCCCGCCTTCGGCGACGTCGTTTTCAGTCATTGATTTGAAAAATGCTTTCTTTTCGATTCCTATTCATCCCGATAGTCGATACCTTTTTGGTTTCACTCTGAATAATAGGTCTTATCGATTTTGTAGAGTTCCTCAGGGCTACACAGAAAGCCCTAGTATTTACAGTCAAGCTTTGAAACGACAATTGGACTCCTTTGTTCTGCCCGAGGGTGTCGCCCTCATTCAATATGTCGATGACATCTTGTTGGCGGCTGACACTCCGGAGTTGTGTGAGAAGAGTACGTTGTCCTTGCTTTCCTTTTTTGGCATCCCACAATCACAAAGTATCTCGGAAGAAATTGCAGTTCTGTAGACCAAAGGTGACTTATCTGGGTCACCTTTTGTCTAAGGAGGGGCGTGCACTCACACCAGATCGTATTCAAGTAATTTTGGACACGCCAGTGCCTTCCACGCAGAAGGACGTGCGTGCATTTTTGGGTCTTGTTTCTTTTTGTAGGCAATGGATACTGGGTTTTTCACATATAGCCAAACCATTGTTAGCCCTTTTGACAAAAGACACACCTATTCCGCTTCCTTGGTCAAATGAGTGTGACACTGCCTTCCAGAAATTGCGACAGGCCCTTTGTTCAGCACCAGTGTTAGGGACCCCTGATTATACAAAACCTTTTTCGCTGTATGTGCATGAGAAAGATGGATGTGCATTATCAGTTTTAGTGCAGATGCACGGCGACAAGCAGCGCCCTTGTGCATATTTTTCGGCTGTACTTGATCCTGTTGCCCGAGCATTGCCTGGTTGTTTTCGCCGGTTGCGGCGACAGCTGTGGCAATACGCCAAAGCGAGGGAATTGTGTTATCTCATAAGCTGCTGGTATTAGTCCCACATGCTGTTGATGCCCTGCTTAATCAGACAAAGACGCAGCATTTGAGCAGTGCCCGTTTAACGGGATATGAGCTGACGCTTTTGGCTCCTCATATTACGTTAAAGAGGTGTGTAACGTTAAATCCGGCCACATTGTTGCCATTCCCCGAGACCCAGTCTGAAGCACGGAAAGCACATGATTGTATTCTTGTGACTGAGGAACAAACAAAGGGTCGTATTGATCTCCAGGATACGCCCTTTCCAGATGTAGATGGAGAACTGTGGGTGGACGGATCATCCCTGAAGCTACCAGATGGTACGACTTCAGCAGCGTATGCAATTACCACACTGCAAACAATAGTGGAGACAGCACGCATACCACAGAAATCAGCTCAAGCAGCGGAACTGATAGCATTAACACGAGCATGTGAGCTCAGTACAGGATTGTGTGTGAATGTTTATACAGACAGCCGCTATGCTTTCGGAGTAGCGCACGATTTCGGCCTACTCTGGAAGGAGAGAGGGTTTCTAACGTCGCATGGAGTACAAATAAAGCATGGAGAGTTAGTTCACAACCTTTTGACTGCACTGACATATCCGAGGAAAATTGCTATCATTAAATGTAGTGCCCATAAGAAAGTAGTTGATAAAGTTGGAGAAGGAAATGCTTTGGCAGACCGGGTGGCACGGGAGACTGCGATGCAGCCCGGTGCTACTGCCATGTATGTAGTAAAGTCGCAGGTAGAAAGATGGTATGATGCGAAAAGAGAGGTGCTGGAAATACAGAGGACCGCTTCTGACAAAGAACGGGAGCAATGGTCCAATGATGGAGAATTGGATGATGAGGGTTGTTGGAGAAATAAGCAGATGGATAGATGGAAGCTACCCACAGCTTTTGTACAACCTATGGTTCAGATGGCACATGGGCTAGCACATGTTGGAGCTTCCGCAATTGTAAAATTGCTTACCCAAGTCTGGGAGCATCCAGAGATTGCTAGCACGGCAAAGAGGGTGGTGCAGACCTGTATGATTTGCCTGAGGTACAACCCAGGAAAGGGTACTCGAACTCCAGCAGGAGGATTTGCGACACCTACTGCACCCTTTGAGGTTTTGCAGATGGATTACATCCAGCTTGAGCGCTGTAACAATTTGAAGTACGTTCTAGTAGTGGTATGTGCCTTTAGTAAATGGGTCGAGGCATACCCTAGGAAAGACAATACTGCAATGACTACCGCCAAGATGCTATTGAAGGAGTTCTTCCCCCGATATGGTGTTTGTAGACTGCTCTGGAGTGATAACGGACCCCACTTTATAGCGGATGTTATAAAGTATGTTTTGAAGGGTCTGGGCATCACCCAGAAGTTTCACGCAGTGTTTCACCCTCAGTCTGCAGGACTAGTCGAGAAGTATAATGGTACACTGAAGCTCAAGATCGCTAAAATCCAAGCTTCGACGTCTTTGACTTGGCCAGATGCTCTACCGCTGGCATTATTGTCAATTAGATCGATACCGCACTCTCGACCTGGTCTTACACCGTACGAGATTGTCTTTGGACGCCCAATGAATATTTGGGGTCCACCACGACCTAAGGCTGTGTATGATGTACCTTGTGTAATGATGAATGATTATCTGGCACAGTTAACGGATAACTTGGTTTCTATTCATCAACAGGTCCGGGAGGCGCTCCCTGATCGGTCCACCGGCGAAGGTCACAGTCTCCGGCCTGGAGACTATGTCATGGTGAAGATTTTTGAAAGGACGAACAGCTTGGAGCCGAGATGGGTTGGTCCTGAGCAAGTCCTACTTGCAACGAGGACGGCTGTGCGGGTTTCCAACAGAAAGAATTGGATCCATTCCCTGCACTGTCGCAAAGTACCGCCCGGATTGGTGGAGCCTGCTGTATTGACCGACCATCGAGAAATTCTGACTGCAGAGAAAGGCCGTGCTGTGGAACCGAACGACACTAAGGAGCTCTTTCCGGACCACGTGATTCCTGGAGGAAGGCGATATCATCTCAGACCGAGGAAGTGAATTTTTCAGTTTCAGGACACGTTGTCAGAACGGCCCTTGGGTTAGTGAAACGGAGAGCCAATGAGGCAAGGGGGGGGGATCAGCCCTGCATTAGTGTACCGACACCCGTCTTGGCCCGTTGGTGAAGAAATCGACCGCTGCCTAAGGGGAAGAGTTCTGACAACCTTTTAGTTTCAGGAAGATATTGATTTTTATTCTGACATGGAGAAAAAGAAAATCCTTTGTGCAACAGGTTTTATGTTTACAGTAGCTATTGTTGGGATAACCACATGGTTTGTGGAGGATGTGACTCCTGCTCGAAAGTTACTTGTCTTGACTACTCCAGTGCCTGAGGAGCACTATTTCTATACACTGCCGTATCAAGAGTTGAAGCATCGTCAGTCTTATTTGAATAACACTTTCATCCAGATGTTGCATCACACCCATGTTGCCACCAATGCTACGAACTGTTGGATATGTGGTATGATGCCAGCTCACCAGAAGAAAGGAGGAACTCCGTTCATACCTCTTCCTTTCTCTCATAACGGCTCCTGTAGAGCATGGTACACCTTGCTTTTTGCCACCCGGAAACCTACAGTGGGACGATTACTCTTCAGACTTAATAGGGAATGTCATCAGGATAAAGATGGATATCCGCAAGCGAATGGGACAATTTGGGAATGGGAAGAGTATCGACCAGACAATGAATCGATTCCCTATATTTTCACGAACACCAGAGACACTGGGGGGAAAGACCGATTTGTGATTCAAGTGGCACAAGCTCAAGCGGACCTGTGTGTCCAGAGTGTGGGTTATATTCCTGTTGGTGTTAGTGATTGCATCACTATTTTAAACATCGACGGATTGAATAACAGTACCTTCTTAGCATCCCATAATACATATTTCGTATGTGGAAATAAAGGTTATTACCGTTTGCCAGCCGGTTGGTCTGGAGTATGTTATGTAGCATTCCTATTACCCCTTTATTCTTGGCACCTGCATCTTATCATAAAGATTTGAAGTTGTTGAATAATGTGACTGTAAATAGGTATAAACGTACTCTATCGATTGATGACGTGGACCAGACTGACACCAGTCTGCAGCAGTATATTGATTTTAATTTAGGATTGTTTTTCTTTGTTGGAGCTGCCCTGAATAGTAGGAAAGTTCGAAGGTTAACAAGAGTGGTAGAGGCTGTGACAAATCAAACTGCTGCTGCTCTTGGGAATCTTACGGAAGAATTACAAATTACTAGAATTGTTGCATTGCAGAATCGCATGGTGTTAGATGTTATGTTAGCTGACCGAGGTGGAGCTTGTAAAATTATCGGAAGTAGTTGTTGCGTGATTATTCCTGACCACACGCCATCAGTTTATAATGCTATTAATAAACTGCATAAAATTGCAGCTGAAATCCATACAGAAAATGGTACTTGGACCTTTTCTGGATGGTTTTGGGCGTTGATCACCACATGGGGGTGGAAGGTCTTAACTGGTCTCTGTATCATTGTGGCAGTTTTGTTTTCTTGTTGCATTTGTATTCAATGTGGTCCTTTACTCTGTTCCCTATGTGTGTCACTCTGCATTCCTGATAAGAAAGCTATTGCCAATGTCACTTACCAGAAACATCTGACTAAAGAAATAGAAGAAATGATGAAGATTGATATATACGATGATTATCCTAACAAACCGGATGTCTTCAGTAAATGCTGAAAGGGTCGTCTGTTGAAAATTGAAATAGCGGTGTGAGTAAGCATTTACTAAAGACATGAATTCCCCTTATATGACCGAGTTTCTCTCGTTATGTTGACTAAAGTCTGGACTCCATTTTGTATTGTCATGCCTCCACGTGCGTAGCACGAGAAGAGTCCTATCTTCGTGTTAGTTGCTCTTACAATCTTCCTAGTAACAGTCTATAAATAGCTCCTTTGTCCGTCTGGCGCATGCCCAGACTTGACCACATCTGTTATCAGTTAGTCCTTACTTGACCATGTTTTCGCGGGCTCAAGGAGTGTGTCAACTCCGCCCACATATTGATTTTGTATTGAAAATGTCCATAAAAGGCAATATTCCTTGCTTCATGTTGTATCCACCCACTTATGAGCCCCTCTGTTGTGTATAAAAGGGGACCGTGTACGCAAGTTCTTTGTGCTACTCTATGCAATACTGAAGGGTGTTGTATGGATTGTAGGACCACCCTTAAGGGTTAATAAACTTTGTCTTTGTACTTTGCAGTTTCCGTGCCAACTTCCTTGTAGATTCCATTTGCAGGAGAGTGAACCCTTGTGTCCTGCTGGCCTAGCTGGGGCCTGTATTCATCACTGATGCCTGCCCTGCAGGGTCAGTTTGGTGCACCTCTCCATGTCCCTCCTGTCCTCTGTTATCCAAGTCCATGTCCCTACCCCATTTCCTTCCATGATCCAATGTACCATACTTGCGAACATTTTGAACTTGGTAAGAGGGAGATTTTGAAAAAAAACTGGGGTATTGATTTTCCCCTTTGAGTTACATTGAAAAAGAGGAGATTGTAGACAGGAGACAGATAAAATAAAGCCCATTTGAGCTTAAAAACATTGGACGTTTCCTGGCTGAATCGGGTCTGTTGGCATGTATGGTTGTACTACCATTGCCTCTTCCTTCTGCCCACAATGGTCTATTACATTGCCACAGCCTCTCTTGCAAGTCCTGTATTGTTGGTTTGTTGCCCCTGCCCCCCTTTCTACTGCCCTCCATAGTCTGTTGTGCTGCCACGGCCCTTCCTGCCTGCTCAGTGTGGTTAAATTGTTGCCTTTGCACCCTCCTACCTGCCTTCAATTTTCAGAGTCCGTGCCCCTGGCCTCTGCCTCTCAACAGTATCCTAATGAACAACTAGATTGCTAACATTCTATATTTATTACAAAAGTGTGGAACGCCTGACGTCATCTTGATGTAATCAAAACTGTAATACCTAGAGCATTTCCTTTAGAAATTACATATATGAGAGGGTCTTATTGGCATCAAAATTATGGTTAGTGCTCTAAAAGACTAAAATAAGGACATATTTTCTGAGTTTTCAAATAGCGAGAAAGCACTTTTAAATTATTTGTTACCTTTATGTTTTTTTATCCAGTTGACCACTTGATTAAATATTGCACTTAGGGGAGAGGATGTGGTGTTACTTCCAGAACTGCAGACTTTGCAACTGGGGAACCAGGTTGGAGTTTCTGCTTCAGCTCGACATTCTGTGTTTATGGTCAAATCACTTAGTCTCCCCATGTCTACAACCAAAATGAATTTGTTCTTGTGTTATGTAACCAATGCTCATGTAAAGCACTCCAATACCTGACAAGTCTGCACTAAATAACACTGCAAAAACACAAAACAATAAGTGTTTTGCACATTTCTGTCATTGGGCTATATTTGGGCTACATCTGGGTGATTTTGGGCTACATTTGGGCTCTTTTGTCTCCGGTGGCCATCTTGGGAGATTTATTTGTTATGAAGTTTCCTAATTTCCTCATGTACTGCAGTCTCCTCAGTAGGAAATGCTTTCAGTTTTTTACTTTGATTCCATCATGAAGGTATTCAGATATGTCACACATTTGCCATAAATTCTGAATGTTAGCACTCTAGTTGCTCATTAGATCACTGTAGTAAAAGTACTATTCACCATGGAAGTCTGCTCCTGGTATTAAAAGTGCATGTTTCAGTCTGCATGTCAGAATTTTTTTATGAAATAGAAGAGGATTTGAGAAGTCACTCAAAATGTGCCCTCATTTTCTTTCTTCAGCATTAATCATAATTTCTATGGCAAAATGAGCCCCCTCATTGTGTTCCTTTTTAAATTAAATGTTTTAAGTGTTACCAGTTTATTCCAATCAAGATGGCTTCAGGTGTGCCATACTTTTGTCATAATGAAGACAGTAAGCGCTCTAGTTGTTTTTAAGAACACTCTGGGATATTCTGTCATTGGGCTATACTTGGGCTACATCTGGGTGATATTTGGGCTACTTTTGTCTCTGGTGGCCATCTTGGCAGACTTATTTGTCATGAAGTTTCCTAATTTCCTCATTTACTGCAGTCTCCTCAGTAGGAAATACTTTCAGTTTTTTACTTTGATTCCAAAGGCATTCAGATGTGTCACACATTTGCCATAAATTCAGAATGTTAGCACTCTTTTTGCTCATTAGATCACTGTAGTAAAGCTACTGCTCACCAGGGAAAACTGCTGCTGGTATTGAAAGTGCATGTTTCAGTCTGCATGTCAGAATTTTTTAATGAAATAGAAGAGGATTTGAGAAGTCACTCAAAATGTGCCCTAATTTTTCTTTCTGCAGCACTAATCATACTTTTTATGGAAAAATGAACCCCCTCATTTTGTTCCTTTTTAAATTAAATGTTTTAAGAGTTACCACTTTAATCCAAGCAAGATGGCTTCAGGTGTGCCATACGTTTATCATAAGTAGGACTGTTAGCGCTCTAGTTGTTCTTTGGAACACTCTGGGAAGCTGCAGTAGAACACAAAGGAATCAACTGACAGTCTCTGCCCTTGTTGGATGTACATGTTTTACTGAGAATGTCAGACTTCATTCTCACATGACTGAGAAAGATAATGTGAATTTACAGAAAATAAGCTCTCAGTTTAGCTTATAGATCACCTTCCAAACCTCTGAGGGAAAAGCATGAGAAAATATTTTTCTCTCAATCATGATATCCCAGCAGAAGGCTTTTTCACATGGTGAAATCACCTTAGAACATACCACAATTCCTAAAATGAGTATGGTACCATCAACACATGATTTATAATGTAACTAAAGTCTTAAAACCTGCTATTAACTGCAATGCTTTTAAATGAGGTGCTATCATGTATATTGGTCCCAAGATGGCTGCCAACACTTCTTGGATGAAGTGCTGACAGCCAATCAGATCTCAGGATGAGATGTGTGGTTAGGCTCCGCCCACATATATATATGATTTTACTTTTGATTTTCTCAGGAACTACTGAACAGATTGACACCAGACCTGCAAAAGGCACATCCCTGACCTGAGGACTACCTTTCTGCCAAATTTCAAGTAATTCTGTTCAGCCGTTCGGGGAAAACTTGTTTTGGGACCCCTCTTTTTTCTCAGCCCCTGCTTGACGAATCCCCCCGAGACTTTCAGGGTAGGAGCGGAGCGGAGCGCCCCACCTATTTTGAAAATTTCGCGAGGATTCGTCAACCGGCGCCAAAGTTATTGCAAATAGAATGTTGCGGATTTCCTATGGAAACACGGTCCTAACTATAACTATCTACTAGCGACCGCCAGTAGATAAGATATATATATATATATATATATATATATATACGCACATTTATATATATATCAAGTCCATGTGTGTTTGCTCGAATGCCGTACACCTGCCCTTCATAGCCGGTGCCTGCCGTGGTGGCAAACAATCCACCAAATCTTCAGAATAGTCCCTATACGTAAACAAGGAGGCGGCAATCCAGTAGCATCCACAGTAGTTTTAATGCACAAAAGAACAACTCGTTTCGGCCTGGCGGCCTTTGTTAAGCACCTTGACGAAGGCTGCCAGACCAAAACGCGTTGTTCTTTTGCACCTCCTTGTTTACATATATAGTCGCCAGTAGGTGGTTATAGTTACAACCTAGTTTCCATAGGGAAAGCATTTCTTGATTTGCTAATAACATTGGCGTCATTCGATGAATCTTTGCGAAAGTCTCCCAAAAAAAGTCTATCCAGGTCAGCTCTGATCCTGAAAGTTTGGGGGTGATTCGTCAGGGGGGGTTGAGAAAAAGGGGGGGTCCCAAACCACATTTTCCCCATGTTAGTTTCCATAGGAAGTTTTGCGACGAGCTACAGCCCGAACTGCTGAACGGAATTACCCCAAATTTGGCAGAAAGGTAGATCTTGGTTCAGAAAGCAACCTTTTTTTTAAATGGTGTAAATCCGTTGAGTAGTTTTTGAGATATTCAAAAAAGTAGAGTCAAAAAATCAATTTCCGATAGGAAAAGTTTGTGCAAGGCTACAGCTGAAACTACTGAACGGAATTACCCCAAATTTGGCACAAAGGTAGAGCTTGGGTCAGAAAGGGACCTTTTTTTTAAATGGTGTAAATCCGTTCAGTAGTTGCTGAGAAATTTGAAAAATACAAGTTTCGATATCTCGGCAGAGCCTAAGTCCTGTGCACAAGCTTCACTTTGATTGGCTGTCAACACTCCAAACCAGAAAGTGTTGGCAGCCTTTTTGTGGCTCAGTAGAAGCGAGTCGCTAGAAAACAGAGGAACAAAGGTAGAAAAAAAGAGAAGGAGGCAGGGTAGAAACACCCTGACCCCCTAGGCCTGCTCAGGGAGTTCCTGAGTTATTCTGTTGCGATACAGAAACGCGCTACAGTCATTGCAAGAAATAAAAAGTATTTATGCTCAGTTAGTATAGGATAGTTGCATGTTTTTTGGCCTATTCCCAATAACATTAGTGTAGAAGAAATCTTATAAGGGCACTGCAATACCATTACTATAAATGCTTCAATGCTATTCACAAAATGCGACAACTTAATACAATAAAAAAAACGTGTTTTCTCAATGCATTTTCCATAGGAAACTTTAGACAACACTACAGGTCAAACCTCTGAACGGAATTACGCCACATTTGGCAGGGAGGAAGGTCTTGGCCCAGAATGCACGGTTTTGTAGAAATGGAGTACATCGGTTCAGTAGTTTTTGAGATATTAAAGGAAAAAAATATATATATATCTGGTTAGTGCCTTACTCCCGAGCATGAGCTTGCCTCTGATTGGCTGCTAACACTTCAAAGCAAGAAGTGTCCTCTAATTGGCTGCTAACACTTCAAACCAGGAACTGTTAGCAGCCATCTTGTGCCTCGCATCGAGTGAAAATATAAAAGAAAGGTCCCGGGGGCAATTTAATATAGCTTAGCTCTGTGTAATGATGTTTTGGACGCAGTGAAGGTTTAAGGTTTATTAACAGTAAAGGAGAAACAGGTGAGCGCCAGGCAGCACAACTTCCACTCCAGGACACCAGTAGGAAGATAATCCTTTCATGCTCCCTGTGCCCAACATCACCACTTCTCAGCTATGCCTTTAGAAGCCAATCCGTCGGCTTGCAGCTGTCTACCTTTGCGAGCTAGTATGCTGCTGTGCCTCTACCTCTTCGAGCTACTACGCTGCTGTTTCTTTGGGAGCAGACGGCTCATAGTTCTGCCTCTGTGAGTAGAGCAGACGGGCTGCAGTTGTTCCTCTGCGAGCCTGGGTACGCACTGTTCATAAGTCACACTATATGAGCATTGAAAAGCCATTTTGTGATTCAGTCCATCAGCAGGCATCTGTCCGAGGCAATTCTGAAAACATATCAGAGCTCTTTCTGTGAGAGATACCCCTTTCACGCTGCGTCTCCCCACATTAGCAGGTAACGCACCCTCTTCCCACATCACCAGCATACCCCAACAACCTTTTTTCGGCCCGGAAGTGTCCCTCTACCAACTATTAATAAAAATGTTTTTTGTGAGGTTGGAGAAATAAGAATCTTAGTCATGTATAGATTTACATATAAATTTGTAGGAGAAGACAGAGAAAGAGAGAGAAAGAGTGAGATACGAGGAAGAGAGAAAGAGAGAATCAGTGTGAGAGAGAGGGAGAGAGAAAGAGTGAGAGAGAGGAAGAGAGAGAGAGAAAGACTGAGAGAGGAAGAGAGAAAGAGTGAGAGAGAGGAAGCCAGACAAAGAGAGAAAGAGTGAGAAAGAGAGGAAGACAATGAGAGAGACAGTGTGAGAGAGAGGAAGAGAGAGAGATAAAAAGAGAGAGAAAGTGAGAGGGGGAGAGAGAGAAAGAGTGAGAGAAGAAGAGAGAAAGCAAGAATGAGAGAGAGAGGAAGAGACAGAGAAAGAGAAAAAATATGAGAGAGAGAAAGGAAGAGATGGAGAGGGAGTGTTGACACAGGAGAAAATCTTCGCAGCTCAACTTTGTGTCACCGGTGTGTCTCCAACCACGTACCGGGACATAGTGCACCCTCAAGTGTAGTGATCTTAAAGATAGAATAGATTTAGTTATTGCAGAGTACATACAACTGCATATGCGTAATTCTCTGATTCAAGGAAGAGAGAAACAGTGTGGGAGAGAGGAGGAGAGAGAGAGAGAAGGAGTGAGAGAGAGGAAGAGAGAGAGAGAAAGTGAGAGAGGAAGAGAGAAAGAGTGAGAGAGAGGAAGACAAACAAAGGGAGAAAGAGTGAGAGAGAGAGGAGGAGAAAGAGTGAGAGAAAAAGAGAGAAAGAGTAAGATACATGGAATATAGAAAGAAAGAAACAGTGTGAGAGAGAGGAAGAGAGTGAGATGAAGAGTGAGAGAGAGGAAGAGAGAGAGGAAGAGAGAGAGAGAGGAAGAGACAGAGAAAGAGAGAAAGTATTAGAGAGAGAAAGGAAGCGATGGAGAAGGAGTGTTGACACTGGAGAAAATATTCACAGCTCATCTTTGTGCCACTGGTGTGTCTCCAACCACGTGCCGGGATATAGGGCAGCCCTCAAGCTTAGTCATCTGAAACATAGTATGGAATCAGTAATGGACAATTTGTGAATCACAGCCTGCAAGACAAAAATAAAGATAAGATGGTGCGTCATGCGTCCAGCAAAGGAGAGAGAGAGAGAGAGAAAGTGTGAGAGAGAGAAAGTGTGAGAGAGAGGAAGAGAGAGAGAAAGAAAGTGAGAGAGAGAGGAAGACAGAGAAAGAGAGAAAGAGCGAGAGAGAGAGAGAAAGAGAGAAAGAGTGAGATACAAGGAAGAGAGAGAGAAAGAGAGAAACAGTGTGAGAGAGAGGAAGAGAGAGAAAGAGAGAGACAGAGAGGAAGAGAGAGAGAAAGAAAAAATGAGAGAGAGAGAGGAAGAGACAGAGACAGAGTGTGTGAGAGAGAATGGAAGAGATAGAGAGTGAGAGAGAGAAAGAGTGTGAGTGACAGAAAGGAAGAGATGGTGAGGGAGAGTGAGTGTTGACACAGTGGAGAAAATCCTCAGAGCTCACCTTTCTGCCACTGGGGTGTGTCGAAGGGGGTCCACCACGTGCCAAAGAAACCTGCTCACCCATTGTGTACACACGACGCAGCGAAGCTCACAATTCAGTGTGAGTGTTGATTGCAGAAAGAGAGATAGAGAGAGAAAGAAAGAGTGAGCGGAAAAGACAGAGACAAAAAGAAAGGAAGAGTAAGAGGAATACAGAGAGAAAGAGAGAAACAGTGAGAGTGAGAGTGAGAGGAAGAGAGAGAGAAAAAGAAAGAAAGAGTGAGAGGAAGACAGAGAAAGAGAGAAAGAGTGAGAGAGACGAAGAGAGAGAGAAACAGTGAGAGAGAAGAAGAGAGAGAGAGAAAAAGTGTGAGAAAGAGGAGGAGAGAGAGAAAGAGAGAAACAGTGTGAGAGGAAGAGAGAGAAAGAGTGTGAAGGAGAGAAAGGAAGAGATGATGAAGAGGGACAGTGATGCCCACACTGTGTACAAAACTGTCACAGCTTACCTTTACGCCACCGCTCTGTCTCCAACCACGTGCCACGACCTAGTAGAACTCTCAAGCTCCCACATCTGAAAAATAGTACAGATTTAGTATTGGCAGAGCAGCGTTGGATTAGGATTCAAAATCAGTCCGGGCACGCTAAAAAAAAGAAAATGTGGCCCACATTTGCATATTGCCTTTCCTCAAAACACTGCTTCGGCGAAATTTTATTTAAAAAATGTAAAAAAGGGGATACAAAAATATGCACCGATTTGTTTACACTGGTGACTTAAAAACAAGTGAGACCACTTCTGCTCAGGACCCCTGCCCTGCTAGATATGCATAGATTAATGGGCGGCCCGGTGAGAGAAAGAAAGCGACACCTCTGCCTGTTGCTAAACGTGAGGTAATGACACCCATCTGACTCCAGAAAGGCCATTCAGATACCCACTGGGCCGCTGGCTGTATCCAAACAATAGCGACACCACACAAATCTGCCACCCAGACTGCTCCAAAAAGCAGCCCACAGTTAGAACTCTGCACTGGCTCCTCAGGCATTGCACCAGTGCCCGTGTTACCAATCCATCGCTGTGGCAGCGTATATGCGAGTGCAGACACCTAAATCGCTCTGCCGTCTTTCTGCATTCAGGCTGCTGTACCCCATCCACTCCAGAGGCATCTGCCTGATGCTGCTCACCAAGGCCTCACTGCTCACCTTTTCAAGGTCACGGAACCCTCCACATCATGCAGCTCCGTTCTGCAAGCTAATAGGTCTCACATTTGGAATTCAGTCTTGATATCGCCATGGCAGAGGACATACTAGTGCACCTGTCATCATCGCAGGTTGTACACCCGCTCAGTGCTTGTGGTGCTACTAACTCAGTGAGAAGTGAGGTCACGCACTTGGCGGTAGGCCCTCACTGTTGGGCTCAGGCCTACACTGTGGTCCAGCAGAGCACTCAAAACATCAAGTGTCCCGAACCACCGGGGCGGGCCATCACCGTGGCAGTGTGACTGTGCCAGCCACAGTGCATGCGTTGCGAGCAACTCTAAAATGGCATAGAGCACGTGAGCCCAGTCTTTTTTATTAGTAGGGTCACGTGTCCTGTGACGCCTGTGCTGGATGGGTGTGGTGTGGGTGTATACCAGCAGTGAGGGAGTGGCTGTGGCAATGCATCATGCGGGTGTCCGTGTTGGAGTGCTACCGTCACCCGGGTTGCAAAAGCCAAAGTGTGACTCTGTGAGCCAAGTCCAACAATATGGCCAACATGGACGATCCGGTGAATTACTGACCCTATCTACATCCATAGTTCCACACAAGAAAGATGGTGGACATGCGACATCTGTGTGGATATGAATGTTTATTGCACATTCAGTGGAGTGTTGCAGCTGTAGCAATACAGAGCCATTGAAAGTTGAAGTTTCAGTTTTTGGCACATGGAGGGCAGCCAATTAGAGACAAGCTCGTTATCGGAGTTAGGCTGTGCCAACATATGTACTTATACAATCACTGTGACGATCCTCACGCACTTATAAATTCACTATACACTCTGCTTGCAGTACTCTAATGATGCAGTCTCTACGTACGTACTTGTACAATGACCGAGACAAACTTACATAACTAAAGTTTTCCCCCACTGTCAAAGGTAAGATGGTTGCATACGCTGTCCAGAGCACTATGTAATGTGGTTGGGCCTAGGGGCAGCATGTTGCATACATAATGAACACAGGGACACAGATAGATAGTGGTTCTGGGTATGGGAACGTGCGCTCGACTCCTTTTTATTACCAGGGTCAAATGTGTGGGGTGAATGTAAGCCAACCCTCCGGGAATAGTTGGTGCTGGCAACAAGTCCAACAGTAATCATAGGCTCAAACACAGAGATTCAATCATAAAGGGTCAATGATTTGTGCTGCACTAAGGTACGGGTACCAGATATGAAATCATACAGAAAAGATTCTATCGTAAAGGGTTCATGACTTGTGAAACACTGAGGTAGGACAGCAGATGTGAAATTATACACAAAATATTATATCAGAAAGGGTGCATGAGTTGTGCTGCAATGAGATAGGGGCATCAGAAGCATTTAGCGTCTGCGCAGCCAGCAATGATGCGTGGTGCGGGAGAGCCACAGAATCGCAACTCGATGTGAATTGTGAGCCCTGCTATCATTAGTGTAGATTGAAGGCAGTAGTCAGCACAGACATCGAGGATTGGTTATAGTCACTTCCTCTTGACAAAGTTCGAGGACATAGAGTACAATTTTCTCTAATAAATAAATCATGTTTCAATTTAAATTGTGAGCTCTGCTGACCACAGTGTAGGTGTAGGGAACAAAAGATGAAACATTTCTGGAATACACTGAGGAAATCTTGGTTGTTCTGAGTACAGTTGTAAAGTACGGTATTCTGAAGCTAGAATCTGAACTGGTCGTTCATCATATCGTCTACCTTTTTCAGTAGAGAAGAGCTGTGGAAAACTTGTTTCCCACATACTCATGGGAGTTTGTTTTGCTTTTTTCATCTGAAACAATTCAATAGTATGTCCTATCAGTTCTTTTGAATGTAGAGGATGTATAGTATAATGTTTATAAATTTCTTCTTTTCTTGAATTGTCCACTTGAAATATGTGTTTCATCTTCTAAAGTTATTTCTTCTCCTTCTACATTTACAATTTTATTGTAAATATTGTTTTGCACCAGATATAATGTAGCCTTTTTGAAATTCGTGACATGTTCTAACTCTTGCCATATTTTTCCGACTCTTTGTGGGTACATCATTAACAAGAATGACTACAGGTTCAGTATCGTCTCTTTCTACACTAACTGTTTCAACATTTTTCTTAAAATTTAAAGGTAAATACGCAACTCTTCCTTTTAAACCTCTTTATAGATCTGTTGAAGGCAGCTTACCTTTTTAGGCTGCATACGAATTATAGCCTGAAAGGGTGCACAGATTGTATAAGGATGGCCTTATATGTATTTAAATCTGTAAGTTTAGGAGGTATAGCAGCTAATTCTACGTAATTATGGACAGCTCTAGCTTGCATTTTGTTCTCTTCTAATTTATTGTAACAATATTTACAAATACATTGTACAGTACCTAAATCAAATCGACCTTCCACAAACAGATAGGCAGCAAATTCTCTCCATTTATCATTGTTTTCCTTTTCACTTTTTAAAAACACATCTACATTCCTAGTTTGAATTTTAAAGTGAGTACATCAGCAACAAATACAAACATAGTTGGGATTTTCACCAGAAACTACTTTAAACTTTGTTATTTCTTTTTCAAACTTCACATCAGTAGTATTTTCCATCTCTTCTTCAACACCTACACTTATCAAACTCTCACTTTCTCTACACTCCTCTTGACCTGCAAAGAAACGTAACTCTATATCATCACAATGTTTTTTTTGCATCCAACACTGAACCATGGAAAAGAGCTGTATTAATTGCATTTAGACAAAATGCAGGACTTTTCACATAGTATAATCTTCTAACTAACTTCTGCATTTCGGAATGATGTACTACTAACATTCTTAAATGGTAAAAATATCGGGAACTGGTGCTTCTGTGTTAATTTTTACACGGGACATCTACTCTGTATATTATTACCGTTAGTTGTTGTTCTCATTTGTGACTAATTTTTTTTGTGGAAGCTATTGCTGGAAAACTGGGGATATTGGCTGTTTTCACTAGGTTGACAATGAAGTGATAATTTAAAATCACTGAAAAAAACTATAGGTTTAAAGAAAAAAATAATTAGAAATAAGCATTTAAAAAAAACTTGAAATTCACTGAAAAAACCATAGGTTTCAGGTACGCTATAGTTACAAATTAACATTTAAAAAACCTTCGAAATTCACTGAAAAAACCATAGGCTTCATGGATGTTATAGTTAGTTGGACATTTCACGCATACAAAACCATAGAAATTCTGCCGTTATAGTTAGTTGAGCTAACTATAACTCGCGACCCCGCAATGCACTGCTGATGTCGTCACATATTACATCATTCATGACCAGTGACATCACTGATGACATCACTGATGACATCTCAAATGACACCTCCAGTATGTGCCAGAGAGCTGCATTGCAGAGAGGTGTTCAGAGGCCACGCCCCTTTTTCAACACTGAAACGCAGCTCCGTGGCACTTACTGAAGGTACTTGGTGGGCTAGTTGGCCCCCAGGGACCCTCAGGATGGAAGAGGAATTAATTCCCCAACTTAAACTCCGCCACAGGGTGTGTTTGCACACATGTCAACTCAGGGCCCGCCCCCTTCTTGCAGCACTCTGCAAACGCGCCCCCTCGCACGTTTGCAGACAGGGAACTAATTCCCCTTGAATAGTGGAGATCCCTGGGGGCCAACTAGCCCACCAGTAACCTCCAGTATGCGCTAGGGAGCTGCGTTGCAGAGAGGTGTAAAAAGGGGTGTGGCCTCAGAACACCTCTCTGCAACGCAGCTCCCTAGCGCATACTGGAGGTTACTGGTGGGCTAGTTGGCCCCCAGGGATCTCCAGTATTCAAGGGGAATTAGTTCACCATCTGCAAACGTGCCAGGGGATGGGTTTGCAGAGTGCTGCAAGGAGGGGGCGGGGCCTCTGGCACGATGCCGGTCTTTTTTAAAATTAATTTTTTATGAAGGGGGGCTGTGTGGCCCACCTTCTTTTCCTCCATAATCGGCCCCGGGGACCCCACCCCCCAGGGCATGGCTATATATTTTTTTTTATTGCCCCCCTCCTCAGGCCACTTATGGCCCCGGGGACCCCATCCCCCGGGCCGGACTTTGTTTTATTTTCAATTATTAGTAAAAATAAATTTTTGAGGAGGTGGACTGCGTGGCCCCCCTCCCGGGCCACTTCTAGCCCCGGGGACCCCATCCCCCGGGGCTGGCCCTCTCCGTTGGGGACCGTGGGGGTTCCCCAATCCACCCACGGTCCTGCCGGCTCCCCGCGTCCATCGGGAGCCGGCATTGCTTTCCCACATGGGGAGCTGCTAAGATGCAGCTCCCCGTGTGGAAAAGTAATCGTCTTTGGTTCCAAAAACCAAAGCAGTTTGCTATGACAGGGCAGGAGCCATGAGGCTCCCGCCCTGCCATATCAAACTACATTGTCCTGGGGTGGGCACTCCGGGACACTGCAGGAGCCGGCGCTGGGGGTGGCGGTCCCCAGGGCCATCAAGGACTCCAGGAGGGGGGCCGCACGGCCCCCTCCCAACATTTACAAAGCCCTGGGGGTGGTGGTCCCTGGGGCTTGGGGGTCCTTAATGCAGCAGAACTGCTTTAGAGCCATAGAACCCGGTCAGCAGAGCTGCTTTAGAGCCAGAGAACCAGGTCAGCAGAGCTGTTGTAGAGGCAGAGAACCAGATCAGCACAGCTGCTCTGTAGCCTAAGAACTAGATCAGTAGAGCTGCTCTAGAGACAGAGAACCAGGTCAGCAGACCTGCTGTAGGGCCAGAGAAACCAGTTCCGCAGAACTGCTTTAGAGGGAGAGAACAAGGTCAGCAGAGCTGCTTTAGAGCCAGAGAACCAGGTCAGCAGAGCTGTTCTAGCTGACACTGACTGACTGACACTGACTGACTGACACTGACAGATTGACACTGAGTGACACTGATTGACTGACACTGACTGACACTGATTGACTGACACTGACTGACTGACACTGATTGACTGACACTGACTGACTGACACTGACTAACTGACACTGACTGACACTGACACTGATTGACTGACACTGACTGACTGACTGACACTGACACTGACTGACTGACACCGACTGACACTGACTGACTGACTACTCTCTACTACTCACTCTTCTACTCTCTCTCTACTACTCACTCTCTGCTACTCACACTCTACTACTCACTCTCTACTACTCACTCTCTGCTATTCTCTACTATTCACTCTCTACTACTCACTCTCTACTAATCTCTACTACTCTCTATCTACTACTCACTCTCTACTACTCACTTGCTACTACTCTCTACTACTCACTCTCTACTACTCACTCTCTACTACTCACTACTACTCTCTACTATTACTCTCTACTACTCAGTCTCTACTGCTCACTCTCTAATACTCTCTACCACTCACTCTCTACTACTCTACTACTCACTTTCTACTACTCACTCTCTACTACTCACTCTCTACTATTCACTCTCTACTACACACTCTCTACTACTCGCTCTCTACTACACTCTACTACTCTCTTTTTACTACTCACTCTCTACTACTCACTCTACTCTCTACTACTCACTCTCTACTACTCACTCTCTACTACTCACTCTCTACTACTCACTCTCTACTACTCACTCTACTCTCTACTACTCACTCTCTACTACTCACTCTCTACTACTCTACACCTCTCTACTACTCTCTCAACTACTTACTCTGTACTACTCTCTAATACTCACTCTATTACTCTCTATTACTCTTTACCACTCACTCTCTACTACTCTACTACTCACTCTCTACTACTCTCTCTCTACTACTCACTCTCTACTACTCACTCTACTACTCTCTACTACTCTCTACTACTATTCTCTCTATACTACTCACTCTCTACTACTCTCTACTACTCACTCGCTACTACTCACTCTCCTACTCGCTCTCTACTTCTCTCTCTACTACTCACTCTCTGCTACTCACTCTCTACTACTCACTCTCTACTACTCACTCTCTGCTACTCTCTACTATTCACTCTCTACTACTCACTCTCTACTACTCTCTACTACTCTCTCTACTACTCACTCTCTACTATTCACTCGCTACTATTCTCTACTACTCACTCTCAACTGCTCACTCTCTACTACTCACTACTACTCTCTACTATTAGTCTCTACTACTCACTCTCTACTACTCACTCTCTAATACTCTCTACTACTCACTCTACTACTCTCTACCACTCACTCTCTACTACTCTACTACTCACTCTCTACTACTCACTCTCTACTGCTCGCTCTCTATTATTTACTCTCTACTACTCGCTCTCTACTACTCTCTACTTCTCTCTCTACTACTCACTCTCTACTGCTCACTCTACTACTCTCTACTACTCACTCTCTACTATTCACTCTCTACTACTCGCTCTCTACTACTCTCTACTACTCACTCTCTACTACTCACTCTCTACTACTCACTCTCTACTACTCTACTACTCTCTACTAATCTCTCAACTACTCACTCTCTACTACTCTCTACTACTCACTCTACTACTCTCTATTACTCTTTACCATTCACTCTCTACTACTCTACTACTCACTCTCTACTACTCTCTCTCTACTACTCACTCTCTACTACTCACTCTACTACTCTCTACTACCCACTCTCTACTACTCTCTCTCTACTACTCACTCTTTACTGCTCTCTACAACTCACTCTTTACCACTCACTCTCTACTACTCTACTACTCACTCTCTACTACTCTCTCTCTACCACTCACTCTCTACTACTCTACTACTCACTCTGTACTACTCACTCTTTACTGCTCTCTACAACTCACTCTTTACCACTCACTCTCTACTACTCTACTACTCACTCTCTACTACTCTCTCTCTACCACTCACTCTCTACTACTCTACTACTCACTCTCTACTACTCTCTCTCTACTACTCACTCTCTACTACTCACTCTCTACTACTCTCCACTACTCACTCTCTACTACTCGCTCTCAACTACTCTCTACCACTCACTCTATTACTCACTCTCTACTACTCTACTACTCTCTACTACTCTCTCTCTACTTCTCACTCTCTACTACTCTCTCTACTACTCACTCTCTACTACTCTCTACTACTCACTATCTACTACACAGTCTCTACTACTTGATCTCTACTACTTGCTCTCTACTACGCTCTACTACTCACTCTCTACTACTCTCTACTACTCACTCTCTACTACTTCACTACTCTCTACTACTCACTCTCTACTACTCCACTACTCTCTACTACTCTCTCTACTACTCACTCTTTACTACTCACTCTCTACTACTCTCCACTACTCCCTTTCTACTACTCACTCTACTACTCCCTCTCTACTACTCCCTCTCTACTGCTCTCTGCTACTCACTCTCTACTACTCACTCTCTTCTACTCTCTACTACTCACTCTGTACTACTCACTCTCTACTACGCTTTACTACTCTCTCTCTACTACTCTCTATTACTCTCTACTACTCACTCTACTACTCACTCTCTACTACTCTCTACTGCACACTCTCTACTACTCACTCTCTACTACTCACTCTACTACTCCCTACTACTCACTCTCTGCTACCCTCTCTACTACTCTCTACTTCTCCCTCTCTACTGCTCTCTGCTACTCACTCTCTACTACTCACTCTCTTCTACTCTCTACTACTCACTCTGTACTACTCACTCTCTACTACGCTTTACTACTCTCTCTCTACTACTCTCTATTACTCTCTACTACTCACTCTACTACTCACTCTCCACTACTCTCTACTGCTCACTCTCTACTACTCACTCTCTACTACTCACTCTACTACTCTCTACTACTCACTCTCTGCTACCCTCTCTACTACTCTCTACTACTCTCTACTAATCACTCTCTACTCTTTATTACTCACTCTCCACTGTCTACCTCTCTACCTCACTCTACCTCTCTCTCTCTACTACTCTCTACCTCTCAACCTCTCTACCTCTACCTCTCTACCTCTACCTCTCTACCTCTACCTCTCTACCTCTACACCTCTACCTCTACACCTCTACCTCTACACCTCTGTCTACATACACACATATGCATATATATATATATATATGCAAATATATGCATATGCACTTTTATATATGTATGTGTATATATATACATACATATACAAATTTATATCTAATCTCCATATCTATATAAATACAAATATAAATACATGCATACATATAGATATACATATATGCATACATATGCATGTTATTTACATGTAAGTTTAAAAAACACTAATAAATGCAAAGCTAAAAAGCCACCTAATTACAAACAGAATTGCTTTAACTTAAACGAGGACGAGACCTATTGCATTTTCATTGCTTGTTTACTTTGGTTCCATCAAGAAGGCATTCAGATGTGTCACACATTTGCCATAAATTCTGAATGTTAGCTCTCTAGTTGCTCATTAGATCACTGTAGTAAAGCTACTGCTCACCAGGGAAGTCTGCTGCTGGTATTCAAAGTGCATGTTCCAGTCTGCATGTCAGAATGTTTTGATGAAGTAGAAGAGGATTTGAGAAGTCAAAATGTGCCCTAATTTTTCTTTCTGAAGCACTAATCATAATTTCTATGGCAAAATGAGCCCCTTCATTTTGTTCCTTTGCAATTTAAATGTTTTAAGTGTTACCACATTATTCCAATCAAGATGGCTGCAGGTGTGCCATACTTTTGTAATAAGTAAGACTGTTAGCGCTCTAGTTGTTCTTTAAAACACTCTGGGATATTCTGTCATTGGGCTATACTTGGGCTACATCTAGGTGATATTTGTGCTACATTTGGGCTCTTTTGTCTCTGGTGGCCATCTTGGGAGACTTATTTGTTACGAAGTTTCCTAATTTCCTCATTTACTACAGTCTCCTCAGTAGGAATACTTTTAGTTTTTTTACTTTGATTCCATCAAGAAGGCATTCAGATGTGTCGCACATTTGCCATAAATTCAGAATGTTAGCACTCTAGTTGCTCATTAGATCACTGTAGTAAAGCTACTGCTACCCAGGGAAGTCTGCTGCTGGTATTCAAATGCATGTTTCAGTCTGCATGGCAGAATGTTTTAATGAAATAAAAGAGGATTTGAGAAGTCACTCAAAATGTGCCCTAATTTTTCTTCCTGCAGCACTAATCATACTTTCTATGGCAAAATGAACCCCCTCATTTTGTTCATTTTTAAATTAAATGTTTTAAGAGTTACCACTTTATTCCAATCAAGATGGCTTCAGGTGTGCCATACGTTTGTCATAAGTAGGACTGTTAGCGCTCTAGTTGTTCTTTAGAACACTCTGGGAAGATGCAGTAGAACACAAAGGAATCAACTGACAGTCTCTGCCCTTGTTGTATGGACATGTTTTACTGAGAATGTCAGACTTCATTCTCACATGACGGAGAAAGATAATGTGAATTTACAGAAAATATGCTCTCAGGTTAGCTTATAGATCACCTTCCAAACCTCTGTGGGAAAAGCATGAGAAAATATTTGATTCATGATATCCCAGCAGAAGGCTTTTTCACATGGCAAAATCACCTTAGAACATACCAGAATTCCTAAAATGAGTATGATACCAAATTATTTAAAATGTAACTAAAGTCTTAAAACCTTCTATTAACTGCAATGCTTTTAAATGAGGTGCTATCATGTATATTGGTCCCAAGATGGCTGCCAACACTTCTTGGATGAAGTGCTGACAGCCAATCAGATCGCACGATGAGATGTGTGGTTAGGCTCCACCCAGATATATATGTGATTTTGATGTTGATTTTCTCAGGAACTACTGAACAGATTGACACCATTTAAGCAAAAGGCACGAGTCTGAACTGAGGACTACCTCTTTGACAAATTTGGTTTAATTCCATTCAGCAGTTCGGTCTGTAGCTGCGGCTAAAGGTCCTATGGGAAATTGCATGGGGAAAACACGTTTTTGGACCCCCTTTCTTCTCGGCCCCTGCCGCACGAATCTTCCCGAGACTTTCAGGATAAGAGCGGACCTTAGCTAGCCAAAAGTTTTGAAAATTTCGCGAAGATTCATCAATCGCCAAAGTTATTGAGAATAGAATGTTGCGAATTTCCTATGGAAAATAGGTCCTAACTATAACTACCTAGTGGCAACCGCCAATAGGTAATGTATATATATGTACATATATATATATATATATTCACTGAAAAAACCATAGGTTTCAGGGGTGTTATAGTTAGCTGGACTTTTCACTTGTACAAAACCATTGAAATTCCCCCGTTATAGTTAGTTCAGCTAACTATAACTCGCGCGCCCGCAATGCACTGCTGATGACGTCACATATTACATCACTCATGACATGGTCAGTGACATCACTCATGACATCACTGATGACATCTCAAATGACATCACTGATGACATCACTGATGACATCATCCAGTGAATGTGTGTTTTTCTGAAAATTAAATATGTTTTATATATGTATATCTCAAGGTCGATGGAAGAATAAATGGGTATATAAGTGTCTAAATGGATGATTTGTTTTTGAAAAATTGATTGTGTAACTGACTGATTAAGTGTATCATAGTGAATACATGGCTTAGTGAGTAATGTTTAAATATGTAAATATCTGTATCAGTCTCTCACTTTGTGTATAAGTGGCTGCATGGGTTGGTGAGTAGCTACATGGGTGTCTATATAGGTTATTAGTTGATTTTTTGAGTATCAGTCTGAGTGTCTGCATGGTTCGGTGGGGGGTATTACGTAGTGCATAGGTGCATGAATGAGTGACTCACTGTTTGTATGTGTTGAACACAGCATGTGTGCAGGACTGTATGGGTGGATGAGTGTGTGTATGGGTGTGTTAGTGAGTGAATGACTGTCTCAATAGTGTCTTTATGAGTAACTACATATGTTTTAAACTAGTATATGTGACTATTGGTGTATATATGTGAGTATATGTGAGAGTGAGAGATTGAAAGAGTTCCTGTATGAATAAGTATGTGTTTCTATAAGTGATTGTTTAAAAGACTAAGTATGTGTAAGTTTCCGTAGAAGTAAGTGTGGTGGTGTGTGTATAACTGTATATGCAAGTAAATGTATGTTTGATTCTTTATTAGCATGAGTGACTATGTGTGTGAGTAACTCTATGGATGAGTGGCATTGTGTAACAGGATGTATAGGTGTATGAGTACATATGATGAGTGAGTACATGTATGAGTGACTGTATAGGACTGTTGGTGAATGAGTGGATGTGTATGTGGATCTTAGAATTACTGAAGAGGTTGTTGTAACTGGTATTGGTATGTCCATTGTTTTGAAAATTTTAGTCTCTATTTTTGAATGTGTGTATCAAAGGTTATATTAGGGTGAGAGGAGGTCTGCCACTCTATCACAAGGATGATGTCATCAGTGATGTCATCAGTGATGTCATTTGAGATGTCATCAGTGATGTCATCAGTGATGTCACTGACCATGTCATGAGTGATGTAATATGTGACGTCATCAGCAGTGCATTGCGGGCGCGCGAGTTATAGTTAGCTGAACTAACTATAACGGGGGAATTTCAATGGTTTTGTACAAGTGAAAAGTCCAGCTAACTATAACACCCCTGAAACCTATGGTTTTTTCAGTGAATTTCTGAGGTTTTTTAAATGCTAATTCCTAACTATAACGTGCCTGAAACCTAGGGTTTTTCTGTGAATTTCAAAGGTTTTTTAAATGCTAATTTCTAACTATGCCTACAGAGATAGGACATGTGAAGAAAGAAGAAAAAATGCACAGAAAGAAACAAAAGAAGTGCAGAAAGAAGCAACAGAAGTCCTCAAATACGAAGATAAGTGCAGGAAGAAGGATAACGTGCAGAAAGAACAAAAAGAAGAGCAGAAAGAAGCCTTGTTGCAAAATCATCCTGTACCCTCAACTTTTTCAGACTGATACTGGTGGTAACTGAGTCTGACTAACCAGTCCTAGAGCCAGTGCTATGTTAAAAGACACTTAGAATACAGTGAAAACACCTACATACACTAGGGAACATTATGCGTTGGGGTCCCCCTGTGATTAGCATGACCTGCTCTGTAAGCCCCTAGTATATAATAGGGCATGGGGATTAAAACTACCTCTTAAAACAGGCCACAGGGCGTTTTTGCACACGTTAACTCAGGCCCCGTCCCCTCCATTCACCACTGTGTAAACACGCCCTTTGTCCATTTTTAGTTGGGAGATTAAGTTCATTTGAATCCTGAGGGTCCCTAGGGTCCAACTAGCCCACTAGGTACCTCCAGTAAGTGCCACAGAGCTGCGTTGCAGAGAGGTGTAAAAAGTGGCACGGCCTGGACCACCTCTCTGCAATGCAGCTCAGTGGCGCTTACTGGAAGCACTTGGTGGGCTAGTTAGCCCCCAGGGGCCCTCAGTATTGAAGGGAAATTATATCCCCAATTTAAAACGTGCCATAGTGCGTGTTTGCACACGTCACCTCAGGCCCCGTCCCCTCCCTTCACCACTGTGTAAACGCGCCCTGTGGCTGTTCTAAGTTGAGAGATTAAGTCCCCTTGAATCCTAAGGGTCCCTAGGGTCAAACTAGACCACTAGGTACCTCCAGTAAGCGCCACAGAGCTGCGTTGCAGAGAGGTGTAAAAAGGGGCTTGGCCTCAGAACACCTGGCTGCAGCGCAGCTCCCTGGCGCATACTGGAGATGCCTGTTGGGGGCGCGTTTGCAGAGTGCTGCACGGAGGGGGCATGGCCTCCGGCACGATGCCAGTCTTTTATTTATTTTAGTTTTTTAAGAAGGGGGCTGTTTGGTTCCCCTTCTTATTCTAATTTATTGGCCCTGATGACCCCATCCCCCAGGGCCAGTCTCCTAATTATATTTTTTTGACCCCAATCCCCAGGGCCGGCCACTGTTTTTTATTATTTTTAAAAAATATATATTTATAGACACACCTAGGACATGCTGGACAAACCGTACGTACCTATCACCATGACGATTTGCATGATATTCATTAAAAGGCGACTATGCATGCAATGAATCCACGTGGAATGTATTTACACCACTAGTGAAGCTCTGACATGTCTGATGCCCTACCGTGCCTAATCCTGGTAGACACCCTTGTCGTTTATTTATACAAACATGGGTAGCTATTGACGGGCACATTTAATACACATGCACACCAAGCCATTCAAAGGGGATTCGACAAAAATTCGACCAAAACTATGCAAGAAACCCCCCTCACGGTTAATAAAACACACATCCACTGCCGGATGTGTAATACTTTTTATTTTACTCTCTGGAAAGGGCACGAACATCACTTGAGAGTCACAGCGTGCTCCTGACAGAGCCCAATGCTGTGTTACACCCACCATTGCCTGCCGTGTGCCACACACCTCTGTGTTGTATTCCACTAGCTAGTGCATATGCTATGACACTCTCTAGCCCATGTGCACTGTAACACCACCCCGTGAATATGTCATGCCACACTTGTCTTCGCACGGGTTATATTGCCTCATCTAACGTGCCTTTCTCGATGCCTATGTTATAACGCACAGTGCTATGCCATACATATTACAATCTGGGATCCATATCTTTGTCACAGTGCATATGCAACGTTACACTCCCCAGCACATATTTTATATTACAACTTTAGAGACTAGTTAGGTTACACAACACTGCCCTGTGCATATTACACTCCAAGGCGCATATCGCATAGCACGCGCTAGTGCCTGTGCTATCTCGCGCTCTCCAATGAATCTGTCATTGCGCACAATGTATTGCATATTATATTTCACGCCCGGTTCATCTTATATCACACTTTTTGGTGCATAGTTTATACCATACACTATATCTAGTTTTCATTTTCAATCGTGCTCTCAGGACTATGTTCTATATAACACTGTGTTCACCTACCCTTTTCACGGGCATTACATTTTGCGATAGGGGGTGGAGGGTCAGGGGGTGTTTCTGCCAAGTGAGCCCGGAGTCACAGTCACAAACGTCCTCTTCTTCCTGAATAAAAGTGAGATTATGCTGCATACTTGTTCATATTTTAAGTAGTTCGCACAGACACAATGTTTTAAAAACAATAAAGTTCCTAATACCCGCCTTCTCTGAACAGTTAGCTTGCTGCCCCATCCCCTTCCTCCCTATCCTCTGTTGTGTGAATCCATGGACTAGCCTCCTCCCTCCTGCCATGCATGGTCTGATGTGCTGCCACTGCCCTCAATTTAGTATGATGTACCAGTCCACTCCTCCTGCCCTCCATTGCCCAATTCTATGCCCCATCATTGACCTCCTGCTTAAACTCTGTGCTTAGCTTGCTGCCCCTATTCTCCTTCCCCCTGCCCTCCGATGTCTTTGTGCATGCCCCTGCTCCATCCTTTTTGCCCACCATGTCCCATGGACCTGCCACTCCTATCTACTCTGAGTGTTCTGTTGAGCTGCCACTCCCCTCCCACCTGCCTAGCATTGTCAGATGACTGTAACCTGTCCCTGCCACCTCCACCCTGCCTGTCCACATGCCATGCCCCTATCCTCTTCCTCCTGTCCTACATGGTCCATTGTACTGCCACACCCTTCTGCCCTCCCTGGTCTGTTGTGCTGCAACTGCTCCTCCTGCCTGCCCCGTGTGGTCTGTTGTGAGGTCCCTTCCCCTGAACTTTCTTGTCTGTGCACAGGTCCTGACCCTCCCTTCTATCCTCCATCGTCCTTTGTGCATGCCCCTCCACCCTCCTTCTTGCCCATCATAGCCATTGTGCTGCCACTAACCCTCCCACTTGCCATGCATGGTCTTCTGTGCTGCCATGGCCCCTCCCACCTTCCCTGTGTGGTCAGTTAGCTGCCCCTGACCCCCTCCCACCTTCCCTCCATGGTCTGTGTGTATGCCATCACAGTCTCACTGTTGCTCTTCATGGTGTGTCTTGCTTCTAGTGCCCATCCTGCCTGACCTCCATGGCTATCTTGCTGCTCCTGCCCTGCCCCCTTGCCCCCAGCCCTACTCCCTCCCTCCTGGCTTGTCTGTTCCATTGTAATGCCCCTGATCCGTCCCTCCTGCCCTTTATGGTCTGTTATGCTGCAGCTTTCTCTCCTGTCTGTCCATTATGGTCAGCTAGCTACCATTGCCTCTTGCCCCTCTGTTCTCTGTTGTCCATGTGCATGGTCCTGTCCCCTCCCTCTTGCTTTCTATGGATTGTTGTGCTGCACTCCCGTCCTGCATGCCCTGTGTGGTGTATTGTGCTGCTGCAAACCCTGATGCCTGCCCTGCAGGGTCAGTTTGGTGCACCTCTCCATGTCCCTCCTGTCCTCTGTTATCCAAGTCCATGTCCCTATCCCATTTCCTTCCATGATCCAATGTACCATACTTGCGAACATTTTGAACTTGGTAAGAGGGAGATTTTGAAAAAAAACTGGGGTATTGATTTTCCCCTTTGAGTTACATTGAAAAAGAGGATATTGTAGACAGGAGACAGATCAAATAAAGCCCATTTGAGCTTAAAAACATTGGACGTTTCCTGGCTGAATCGGGTCTGTTGGCATGTATGGTTGTACTACCATTGCCTCTTCCTTGTGCCCACAATGGTCTATTACATTGCCACAGCCTTGAAGGAGGGTAGATTTTGTATCACAGGGGGCCCCTGGCCCGTTCTGTCCACACCTGAAGTATGAGACCCTTGTCCTTGCCCTGCCAGCTGCATTTGTAGGCCGTATTAAATTGACCAGCGGGTCCTGTGTTGCTATATAATTATCCTGAGACATCCTTACCACTCAGCCAGCATAAAACCCCTGTGTAGGCCCTTCTGTTCAATATGTAGGCCTCTTTGTTAAATTGACCATAGCTCTGCAATTTTAGTGTATAGCAGTCTGAAGGCACGTCTGCGAGGCCTTCTGATCCAAACTAGTAGCCCCCACCCTACCCGAGTGCTCCGTGCTCGGTATCAAAGTTCAACATCCCCCTGAAGCTGTCGACATACAGTAGGCTGCATCCTGGACTGGTACTTGCTTCCTGGGCAGGTTTCCCTCTTTTAAGGAAGTGGCAACCGCAGAGCGTCAAGTTAGGAGAACTGAGGAGATTTTATACATGAATATATTGAATTCCCGTACAATACCCATTATTTTCTGCTTGCTCTATGGAACTTACGATAAGCGATTGGCCTGAGAGACTGACCTTTTCACCCAGTCCATTGTCAGCATTAAGTGGGTAAATGACGAAATGTCTGGTAAAATCTGCAGACGAAGCTTTTGGGTAGCATACGTAGGTAGATGTAGCGTGCCAAGGAGCCCACAAAATGATATAAAAAGGGAGCACCCACAGATATCGACGGACTACCTCGCCGTCTGTATGTAGGTTAACAGGCAGTGCAGGTTTTCCCCAAGAGCTGGGAGCTCTTGTCTTCCTTTGCTTAAAATGTCTTGCTCTGCTTTGCTTGAAGTATCTTATTCTATTTTACCTATATGAAATGTCATGTTATGTTTAACCATTGTTCTCTTTACTTTTGCATTTAAAAGATTTTGTATTGTAATTGCAGGAATGCTTGCTCTAAGAGTAAACGTGAGTGTTCCTAGGTAACATTTTCCTTGGTGTAACTTGTTTCTCATGATGCATTTATAGATGTGTTTTCTCTCTCTCTCTGTCAGTACATTAATTGAGATACAGAGAATATTATGACAGCTGTATGATTATCTGGATTCTGTATTTTGTACTTTATGTCTCTATTCTGCGGTTTCTTTGAAGTTGCATCTTCTCATTAAACTGCCATTGTATTCTGCCTCCAATTCCATGTCTCATATGTCTGTTTTCTTCATTTTTGGAGCAAGCGTTCCTAGGCACCCCGGCTCAAATTAAGGTGCCCCTTTTGTCCCTGACTCACTCTCCTGCTCAGTTCTGTGGTGGCTCCCGGGGATCTGGGGACCGCCCCTAGCTTCCTTGACCCGTAATAGATCTTCCCTCCAACAGCCTCTCTTGCAAGTCCTGTATTGTTGGTTTGTTGCCCCTGCCCCCCTTTCCACTGCCCTCCATAGTCTGTTGTGCTTCCACGGCCCTTCCTGCCTGCTCAGTGTGGTTAAATTGTTGCCTTTGCACCCTCCTACCTGCCTTCAATTTTCAGAGTCCGTGCCCCTGGCCTCTGCCTCTCAACAGTATCCTAATGAACAACTAGATTGCTAACATTCTATATTTATTACAAAAGTGTGGAACGCCTGACATCATCTTGATGTAATCAAAACTGTAATACCTAGAGCATTTCCTTTAGAAATTACATATATGAGAGGGTCTTATTGGCATCAAAATTATGGTTAGTGCTCTAAAAGACTAAAATAAGGACATATTTTCTGAGTTTTCAAATAGCGACAAAGCACTTTTAAATTATTTGTTATCTTTATGTTTTTTTATCCAGTTGACCACTTGATTAAATGTTGCACTTAGGGGAGAGGATGTGGTGTTACTTCCAGAACTGCAGACTTTGCAACTGGGGAACCAGGTTGAAGTTTCTGCTTCAGCTCGACATTCTGTGATTCTGGTCAAATCACTTAGTCTCCCCATGTCTACAACCAAAATGAATTTGTTCTTGTGTGATGTAACCAATGCTCATGGAAAGCACTCCAATACCTGACAAGTCTGCACTATATAACACTGCAAAAACACAAAATAATAAGTGTTTTGCACACTTCTGTCATTGGGCTATATTTGGGCTACATCTGGGTGATTTTGGGCTACATTTGGGCTCTTTTGTCTCCGGTGGCCATCTTGGGAGATTTATTTGTTATGAAGTTTCCTAATTTCCTCATGTACTGCAGTCTCCTCAGTAGGAAATGCTTTCAGTTTTTTACTTTGATTCCATCATGAAGGTATTCAGATATGTCACACATTTGCCATAAATTCTGAATGTTAGCACTCTAGTTGCTCATTAGATCACTGTAGTAAAACTACTGCACCATGGAAGTCTGCTCCTGGTATTAAAAGTGCATGTTTCAGTCTGCATGTCAGAATTTTTTAATGAAATAGAAGAGGATTTGAGAAGTCACTCAAAATGTGCCCTCATTTTCTTTCTTCAGCATTAATCATAATTTCTATGGCAAAATGAACCTCCTCATTGTGTTCCTTTTTAAATTAAATGTTTTAAGTGTTACCAGTGTATTCCAATCAAGATGGCTTCAGGTGTGCCATACTTTTGTCATAATGAAGACAGTAAGCGCTCTAGTTGTTTTTAAGAACATTCTGGGACATTCTGTCTTTGGGCTATACTTGGGCTACATCTGGGTGATATTTGGGCTATATTTGGGCTCTTTTGTCTCTGGTGGCCATTTTGGGAGACTTATTTGTTATGAAGTTTCCTAATTTCCTCATTTACTGCAGTCTCCTCAGTAGGAAATACTTTCAGTTTTTTACTTTGATTCCATCAAGAAGGCATTCAGATGTGTCACACATTTGCCATAAATTCAGAATGTTAGCACTCTTTTTGCTCATTAGATCACTGTAGTAAAGCTACTGCTCACCAGGGAAAACTGCTGCTGGTATTGAAAGTGCATGTTTCAGTCTGCATGTCAGAATTTTTTTATGAAATAGAAGAGGATTTGAGAAGTCACTCAAAATGTGCCCTAATTTTTCTTTCTGCAGCACTAATCATACTTTTTATGGAAAAATGAACCCCCTCATTTTGTTCCTTTTTAAATTAAATGTTTTAAGAGTTACCACTTTAATCCAAGCAAGATGGCTTCAGGTGTGCCATACGTTTATCATAAGTAGGACTGTTAGCGCTCTAGTAGTTCTTTGGAACACTCTGGGAAGCTGCAGTAGAACACAAAGGAATCAACTGACAGTCTCTGCCCTTGTTGGATGTACATGTTTTACTGAGAATGTCAGACTTCATTCTCACATGACTGAGAAAGATAATGTGAATTTACAGAAAATAAGCTCTCAGTTTAGCCTATAGATCACCTTCCAAACCTCTGTGGTAAAAGCATGAGAAAATATTTTTCTCTCAATCATGATATCCCAGCAGAAGGCTTTTTCACATGGTGAAATCACCTTAGAACATACCACAATTCCTAAAATGAGTATGGTACCATCAACAAATGATTTATAATGTAACTAAAGTCTTAAAACCTTCTATTAACTGCAATGCTTTTTAATGAGGTGCTATCATGTATATTGGTCCCAAGATGGCTGCCAACACTTCTTGGATGAAGTGCTGACAGCCAATCAGATCTCAGGATGAGATGTGTGGTTAGGCTCCGCCCACATATATATATGCTTTTAAATGCTATTTTCTCAGGAAATACTGAACAGATTTACACCAGACCTGCAAAAGGCACTTCCTTGACCTTATGGCTACCTCTCTGCCAAATTTCAAGTAATTCTGTTCAGCCGTTCGGGCTGTAGCTGTGTCTAAAGGTCCTATGGAAAAATGCATGGGGAAAACGCGTTTTGGGACCCCCCTTTTTTCTCGGCCCCTGCTTGACGAATCCCCCCGAGACTTCCAGGGTAGGAGCGGAGCGTAGCGCCCCACCTATTTTGAAAATTTCGCGAGGATTCGTCGACCGGCGCCAAAGTTATTCCAAATAGAATGTTGCGGATTTCCTATGGAAACAGGGTCCTAACTATAACTACCTACTGGCGACCGCCAGTAGGTAATATATATATATATATATATATATATATATATATATATATATATATATATATATATATATATATTACCTACTGGCGGTCGCCAGTAGGTAGTTATAGTTAGGACCACGTTTCCATAGGAAATCCGCAACATTCTATTTTGAATAACTTTGGCGCCGGTCGACGAATCCTTGCGAATTTTTCAAAATAGGTGGGGCGCTACGCTCCGCCCCTACCCTGAAAGTCTCGGGGGGATTCGTCAAGCGGGGGCTGAGATAAAAGGGGGTCCCAAAACGCGTTTTTCCCATGCATTTTTCCATAGGACCTTTAGACACAGCTACAGCCCGAACGGCTGAATTTAATGAAATTTGGCAGAGAGGTAGTCCTCAGGTCAAGGAAGTGCCTTTTGTAGGTTTGGTGTAAATCTGTTCAGTAGATTCTGAGAAAATAGCCTTTAAATCAATATATATATCTGAGCCAGCTTACAGTGCGCTTACCGTACGCGTACGGTGACGTGCGCGAGCGCGATTCTGATTGGCTCTTAGATCTTAGTAAACATTCGAATCGGTCAAAACCAGGAAGCGGCGGCCACCATTTTGTGTATTTCACTCCGGTAAAAAAGGGTGATATCTTGAAAAGGGGGCAAGGAAGAGAGTTACAGACCCCCTAACATTTGTAAGGGGGTCAAAGAAGGACAGAAAAGTACAAAAAAAACATTTATTGATTTTAAAAAAAAATCGCGGGGTACGCATACGGTAAGCTCACCATACGCGTACGGTAAAAAAAAGAAAAAAAGAAATGAAATGCAGATTTAAGTGTTTAGATATTAGGGGGCTCTAAAAAGAGCCGTTGTGTTTATGAAGTGATTTTTTATTGGTACCTACAAGTAAGTACCGATGCAGAGTCTAAGGTTCAAGAGGAAGACTCTGTTCCCTTCATCAGTGAAGTGTACACCATCTCCTCTATAAATGTCTTGCATGTCGTAACGCAAGTTGTTGTGGTAAATGGAACCCATACCATAGTCACGGAGGAAAGCAGAAACAGATTTGTTGACGTGCTTTCTTGCTTTGTCAATCTGCGGACAAAAATGATTGGACCAGTTCCATTTTTGCCTTTGGCATATGTTAGAAAACACAAAGGCAGTTTTAGGGAAAAGTGAAAACAGTTGTGCAAAGGTGTCCTTCATAAGCATTTCCAGACCTACCCCAGTCAAAGTGCCTAGGTCATTGCCACCACAGTGCACTATTATGAGGTCAGGGTGTTGGATTTGCATGAAGGATTTCACCAATGGCATCAATTGGTGCCACTTTAACCCTCTCTGACCAATCCATTTAATGTCTACATTTGGCAAAGCAAGGTCTCTCACCATATCTGTTTTCTCTGCATACTTTTCACTCCAGAAGACATAGCTGTGCCCTACAATCCACACTGTGAACATCTTCAAAGGAAAACTGGATGCACTCAGGAGGTGTAATTCAGTAGAATGGTAAAAAGAAATGAAAGACAGTTTGGAAATGGAGGCATCCATATTTTTTTTATTAAAAAAAGAACTGATTGGCTGTTTCATACCATTCTACACTAAAAACTAGGCTGTGTGTGTCAATTTATAGAAGCATGATTTGTATTGGTAAAGAAAAATGTGTTACCAAAGAACAGTACTATGGATTTGCTGTTAGGTTTGAAAAGTCAAGCACTCCTGCTCTTTGGAATTGAAACATTGTGTGGCGAACTTCTGACCTAACTCCACACAGCAGTGTTCCATGAGCTGTTGCTATGGTAGCAGGCAGAAGTCAAGTTGGGGGAAGGGTACTAGGCAGAAGTCAAGTTGAGGGAAGGGTACTTTTGGAAAAGGGTTGGTTTTCAACCAATAGAAATGTGTGATTACATTTGAAAAAAAGGGGGAAGCACTGAGATTTGAAATTAACATGTATAAGTGTGGAAAAAGAGAGGGAAAGTTTGCCATTATCTGGTTCTGTTGAGAGGAGAGAGGTGAACAGAACAGAGATCCTGGCTCTGATAATCTGCTGTTTGAGTGCCACATTTTTTTCACAACTAACTAATTTAAAAGGTGAGTTTAGAGTTTGAGAGGGGATGTATATGGTAAATTAAGAAATGAATAATAGAATTGGAATTCCTTTTGTTGAAGTTGTGTTTATTATTTTCTGTTTTGGGAGAAATTTAAATGTGAGGAACATGTAAAATAATATGGACTATGTGTTCACGATAAATGAAGGTGTACTGGTAAAAATAAGGAATACTTTAAGGGTTTGAGGTTGCACTCATTAATGCAAATACATACAGCATCAGTAAGGCTGGTTGCCCTTGCTGGAGTGTAGTCAGTCACCCAGGTTACACATGGTGCTGGTTTGAAAAAGCAGTTTGGACATGTGCTGTTTTCAGAATCTGAAAAGTGGATTCAAAATGTGTCAGTCTGTAAAAGTGTTTATCACTTGCCAAAAAAAAGAGTAGTAAGTGTGCTTTCAAATTGGCAAAGAAATTTCGTTTTGAGACTAATGTGAAAACATGACTCTGTGTGCAAAGAGGAATTACAGGCAGAGATTTATTGCGTATTGCTCTGGTGATTTCACATTTGCATTAGATGGAAAGGGGGAGCCATTTTTTTGTGCAGAAGCAGACTCTTAGCACACACCCAGCTGCTTATCCTGTGGAATCATGCACAGTATTCACAACCGAGTGGGGTTTGAGGTTGCAGTCAGTAATGCAAATACATTCAGCATCACTAAGGCTGGTTGCCCTTGCTGGAGTGTAGTCAGTCACCCAGGTTACACATGGTGCTGGTCTGAAAAAGCAGTTTGGACATGTGCTTTTTTAAGAATCTGAAAAGTGGATTCAAAATGTGTCAGTCTGTAAAAGTGTTTATCACTTGCCAAAAAAAAAGTAGTAAGTGTGCTTTCAAATTGGCAAATAAATTTCGTTTTGTGACTAATGTGAAAACGTGACTCTGTGTGCAAAGAGGAATTACAGGCAGAGATTTATTGCGTATTGCTCTGGTGATTTCACATTTGCATTAGATGGAAAGGGGGAGCAATTTTTTTGTGCAGAAGCAGACTCTTAGCACACACCCAGCTGCTTATCCTGTGGAATCATGCACAGTATTCACAACCGAGTGGGGTTTGAGGTTGCAGTCAGTAATGCAAATACATTCAGCATCACTAAGGCTGGTTGCCCTTGCTGGAGTGTAGTCAGTCACCCAGGTTACACATGGTGCTGGTCTGAAAAAGCAGTTTGGACATGTGCTTTTTTAAGAATCTGAAAAGTGGATTCAAAATGTGTCAGTCTGTAAAAGTGTTTATCACTTGCCAAAAAAAAGAGTAGTAAGTGTGCTTTCAAATTGGCAAACAAAATTCGTTTTGTGACTAATGTGAAAACATGACTCTTTTTGCAAAGAGGAATTGCAGGCAGAGATTTATTGCGTATTGCTCTGGAGATTTCACATTTGCATTAGATGGAAAGGGGGAGCCATTTTTTTGTGCAGAAGCATACTCTTAGCACACACCCAGCTGCTTATCCTGTGGAATCATGCACAGTATTCACAACCGAGTGGGGTTTGAGGTTTCAGTCAGTAATGCAAATACATTCAGCATCAAAAAGGCTGGTTGCCCTTGCTGGAGTGTAGTCAGTCACCCAGGTTACACATGGTGCTGGTCTGAAAAAGCAGCTTGGACGTGTGCTTTTTTAAGAATCTGAAAAGTGGATTCAAAATGTGTCAGTCTGTAAAAGTGTTTATCACTTGCCAAAAAAAAGAGTAGTAAGTGTGCTTTCAAATTGGCTAAGAAATTTCGGTTTGTGACTAATGTGAAAACATGACTCTGTGTGCAAAGAGGAAGTACAGGCAGAGATTTATTGCGTATTGCTCTGGAGATTTCACATTTGCATTAGATGGAAAGGGGGAGCCATTTTTTTGTGCAGAAGCATACTCTTAGCACACACCCAGCTGCTTATCCTGTGGAATCATGCACAGTATTCACAACCGAGTGGGGTTTGAGGTTGCAGTCAGTAATGCAAATACATTCAGCATCACTAAGGCTGGTTGCCCTTGCTGGAGTGTAGTCAGTCACCCAGGTTACACATGGTGCTGGTCTGAAAAAGCAGTTTGGACATGTGCTGTTTTCAGAATCTGAAAAGTGGATTCAAAATGTGTCAGTCTGTAAAAGTGTTTATCACTTGCCAAAAAAAAGAGTAGTAAGTGTGCTTTCAAAATGGCAAAGAAATTTCGTTTTCTGACTAATGTGAAAACATGACTCTGTGTGCAAAGAGGAATTACAGGCAGAGATTTATTGCGTATTGCTCTGGAGATTTTACATTTGCATTAGATGGAAAGGGGGAGCCATTTTTTTGTGCAGAAGCAGACTCTTAGCACACAGCCAGCTGCATATCCTGTGGAATCATGCACAGTATTCACAACCGAGTGGGGTTTGAGGTTTCAGTCAGTAATGCAAATACATTCAGCATCAATAAGGCTGGTTGCCCTTGCTGGAGTGTAGTCAGTCACCCAGGTTACACATGGTGCTGGTCTGAAAAAGCAGTTTGGACATGTGCTTTTTTAAGAATCTGAAAAGTGGATTCATAATGTGTCAGTCTGTAAAAGTGTTTATCACTTGCCAAAAAAAAGAGTAGTAAGTATGCTTTGCAATTGGCAAAGAAATTTCGTTTTCTGCCTAATTTCAAAGCATGACTCTGTGTGCACACAGGAATTGTTTTTAGATATTTAATTTGTGAAGGTGTTATTGTGATTTTCATTTATAGGAAAGGGGTTTATAGTATTTTAAGATTTCAAAAGATCATAAAAAATGTAGTAATATATTTAAATAAAATAAAGGATTTTTTTTTTAGTTTTTTTCAGGTATTGCTGAAGAGCAGTGAACAAAATTTAAGATGCCTACAAAATCCAGACTAAAGAAAGACCACAAAAAAAACCTATATTTGAAGACAACTGGAGGACCTAAGTTAGTTGGAGATGCTCATGTTGGGAAAAAGAAAAAATCTTCTGGTAAGCAGACAAAAGATTTTTTAAAGAAGATATTCACAAAAAGGAAAAATGTACAAAATGTCTGTACTGGAAAGAATGTTTTCAATAGAAAAAAACAGGAAAAAATTGAGAATTTAGTTAATGCAAATATACCTTCTGCAACAATAAAGATTAACTTAAACAGAAAAACAGCGTTTAAAGAGATACGTAGAAAAATGTTTCAGAGAAGAGTTATGTCCAATTTGATAAAGGATGTGAAGAAATATAAGCAAAAGGCAAAATATTACAAGAGAAAAAAAGAAATTGAAGCCATTGCAGCAAAGGCATTAGAATTAAAAAGGAAACTATTCATTTTAATTTTGAATAGGATGCGTACATTAGATAAAATGGTTAATGTACTGAAATCACAAAGCAAAAGGAAAAGAGTAGTGAACAGAACAAACTTTTGTAAAGTGTTTTTAGGAAAATGGATGCATAGTTCAAGTAGTGAACCTTTTTTTAATGAAGAGAGCTATTTTCAAAGTAATAGTTTGCTGCATGCAGTTGACACCAGAGGTCGTGCTTATGAAGTGAAAAATGGTTGCATAATGGAGAAGGAGATAATGGTTCCAAGAGATGAGGTACAAGTGATGGCGGATGAGGCTATGGGGAGACGTCCTAAAGCCCCAGTGTACACTTGGAATTGTAATAGTATTTGCACTGTGCGTCAGGAATCTATTGATAAATTTCATGAGTTTCTAAGAGAATATAGTAAAAAAAGTGTAAAACAGAAGATTAAGGTGCTTCAAAGTCTAGATCCATGCAGAGTGAGAGAGAATACTGGTTTGCAGGGTCATTCTCTGGCTTGTCTATCTAGAAAAGTGTGTAATAGTGTTTTCCATCATTTTAGGATGCTGGCTGTTCATCATACTGAAATGAGAAAGTTTGTGAGACGGTTGTATTTTGCTAAAAGTCCAGCAATAAAGTTAGATGAATTGAATAGGGCTCTGTTCCGTGGATCGGTATCAGATGTAGAGAAGGTTGTTGATGAAATTCAGTTTTGTTACTTTGGTCCTGAACAAAACAGTGCAGAAAAGGACACAGTAAATGAGGAAGAAGTGGAAGAGAATGTAGAACCCTCTGTAAGTAAGACATTTAATGATCACATAACAAAATTTGCAATAATCTCTAATGAAAGACCAAATATTACTTGTATTTGTTGCCGCAGAACTCATTATAGAAAACAAACTAGGAATGTTGATCTCTACAGAAAGAGTGAAAATGAAGATAATTATAAGTGGAAGGATTTTGCCACATATATATTTCTAGAAAATTGTTTTGAATTGGGTGAAGATCAGCGTATTTGTAAATACTGTTACAACAACTTAGAGGAAAATAGAATGCCGACCAGAGCTGTACATAATAATTTAGAATTGGATGCTATTCCTGCTGAACTTTGTGAATTAAATACATATGAGTCCATACTTATTCAATGTGTTCATCCGTTCCAGACCATAGTACGTATGGAGCCCAAAACTGGTAAATTACCTCCTTCAGATTTACTGAGAGGTTTAAAAGGTAGAGTGGTGTATTTGCCCTTGGATTTGAAAAAAAATATGGAAACTATTGATGCGGATACTTTGTAAACTGAACCATTAGTTATTCTGGTTAATGGTGTACCTACAAAGAATAAGAAGATTTGGCAGGAGCTGGTAGATGTACGGAAAGTACAAAGAGAAAATTTGTATTTGAAAAGGAATAACAAATGGTATGAAACAATTAATATAGAAGAAGAAGATTTACAAGAAGACACAGAAACACCAACTGGACAAATTGAAAAAGTGGACAAGTCAAAGGAAGAAGAAATTTATGAACATTTTAGCATACATCCTCTTCATTCAAATGAAGTTATGGGAGACAATATTGATCTGTTTCAGATGAAGAAAGCAAAAGGAACTCCCGTGAGTGTATGGGAGGAGAGCTTGGAAGCTCGATGTTTTCCCCAGCTGTTTCCTACAGGAAAAGGAGGACGATACGATGAACGTCCAGAACAGATTCCAGCTTCTGAGTATTGGACTACAAAACTATATGCAGAAGATCCCAGATTTCGACAAAGTATTCCTTATTTGTTCCATCTTTTATTTGAAAGCGACTTGTCTGCACTATCTTATGCAGTAAATCACATTTTAAAAAGTGGAGTACATTTACAAAATGTGTCTGCTAAGGATTTTATGGAGAAAGTGCAGCACCGAGATGATCATTTGGAAACACAACTGATCAATCTGATGGCTTGTCAGCGTGGGACAAATGAATATTGGTACCGACGCCATGGTGAATTAAAATGCATGTTACGAAATTTAGGAACACCAACATGGTTCCTTAACCTAAGCTGTGCTGAGTACGCTTGGGATGATTTACTGGATTTTCTACGAGAGGCAAATTCAAACATTAAAAACATCGAATACAAGACAGCAGGAGAACTGTGCTCATTGGATCCGGTTAATGTTTGCAGATATTTCAATCATAGATTTGAGGCTATTATGTCCTTCATCTGCAATAAAAAAAATCCACCTCTAGGAGAAGTAGTGGATTTCTTTTGGAGAAAAGAGTACCAGGCAAGAGGTGCTCCTCATATTCATATGCTGTTGTGGATCAAGGATGCCCCAAAGTTTGGAACAGATACTGATGAAGCAGTGTTATCTTACATTGAAGAATATGCAACATGTGCTATACCAAAAAGCACAGAAGAGAAAAAGTTAAAGGAGCAAGTTTTACGTTTCCAAAGTCATCGGTGTGGAAAATACTGTCGACGGAAATACAAGAGCAAAGATAAATACTACACTAAATGTCGATTTGGATTTCCTAGACCTGTTCTTTCAAATGGAAGAGTAAACAGTTTTATGTCATCTGTGAGACATACTATCACAAGAAAATCACCTAAGAATACCTACAACCTAAAAAGAAAAGAAGAATCAAAAAATATAAATGACTACAACCCAGTCATTTTATCCATGTGGAATGCTAACATGGATATACAGTATGTAGCTGACAATTCCATTGCTGTTGCTCGATATGTAACGTCTTACATTACTAAATCTGAGAAAACGGAATTGAAGGAAATGTGGGAAGAGATTTCTCACGAGAAGACTGTCAGTAAGAAGCTGTACAGTTTCAGTTTAAAGATGTTATCGCATCGAGAAATTGGATCCTACGAATGTTCAGATAGGTTATCTTCTGCAAGTCTCTACTCGAAATCAAGAAGAATAATTTGGGCAAGTTTAGGCCTTGCAGCAATGAGAAATCGGGTACTGAAATCTGTTGGAGAAATTGAATATTTGGCCGAGAATGACCCAGAAAGTACAGATATTTTGAAATCAAACATGTTGGACACATATTATCCCAAGAGAAGTCAACATCTGGAGAACATGTGTCTCTATTAGGCCTGGGCGAAAATTTCGTTCCGTTCGCGGAAATTGCGATAATTTGACATTTTCGCGTTCCGCGGAGAGCGCGAAAATGTCAAAAATTCCGGTTTCCGCAGCTTGGCGATAATTTGTTTCTTGCTCGCGCTGTAAAATAATACATTCTCGTGCGCGCGCGATCGCCTTACCTGAATCCCTGCGTTCGCCGACAAGTTTTCTTGATCCGGTCGCGTTCTCCATGAGATGTTGTATTGTTTTTAGCCATTTGCGCTGTCTCGCGACAGTTCGCGCCCGCAGTGACATCATGCGTCGCGCGATCACGTCTTTCTTCTCGCGATCATGCACCGCGAGAACAACTCAAAACAAGATGGCCGCGCCCGCAAGCAACCACATGGGTAAGTTGGCGACCCGCAACCATGCAGAAAATCTCGCGAACATGCCGGAAAAAACTTCCGCATCTTCGCGATATTTCTGCTTGTTTGCGATAATTTTAAACATTTTTCGCGATAATTTGCGAAGGTTAATTCCGCAAATTCCGCCCACCCCTAGTCTCTATGAAGTGCTGCAGAACTACATTTATTCACGGAAAGCCGCAGAAGACATCAAAAATGGAAAATATAAAGTCATTGGTGAGGAAGGATGTTTGGTGAAGCAAACAAAAGGAAGTTTGATAAATCACCGGAAGCTGAGTTGCGACACTACTGACAAAAAGGAATTTTACTACTTGGCTCTTTTACAGCTGTTTAAACCATGGCGTACAGAGGATGAACTACTGGGAGAATTTCAAAGCTATGAAGATTCATTTAATGCTTGCAAAGACAGCATACAATGCAATACATTCACAACTTATCTGCAAATGTTAAATGAAGAAATTGAACAGGAAACTACAATTGCAGCAGAAGTAGCTAGAGACAGTTCTCAGGACAGCCAAAGTTCAGGAACACTCAGTCAAGATCCCCTAGGACAACCAATCGTTGAAAATGAAGCATCAATAGCCATGAATGAAGTGGAAACGGCTATGAATCAAGCTCAAGAAGAATTCATAGACTTACAAAATTTGGAAAGACAACTGAACGAAGAGCAGCAACAAATTTATGAAGAGATCAGAAACAAAATTGATCACGGATTTCTACATGAAAAAAAAGAGTGCTCATGCACATCATTTCATCCAATCAGGATGTATGTAAGCGGACAAGCTGGAACTGGAAAAAATTTCCTAATAAAAGTCATCAGAAGCTACCTACAGCAAAAAACGGATTCTACTTTGTCTTGTGTGGTTACTGCTCCAACTGGGTTAGCAGCATATAACATAAAAGGAATCACCTTACATCGTTTGCTAATGTTACCAGTGGAGCATGAGAACAAAATACAATACAACAAGCTAACTGGAGAAGCATGCTTGGAAGTTTCAAGAGTATTGAAGAAGATGCAAGTTCTCATTATTGATGAGGTGAGCATGGTATCAAACTTAATGCTTTCCTTTTTGTGCATTTAAGAATGCAGCAAATTCTAAGGACAGACTATGACGTGTTATTTGGTGGAAAACATGTCATAGTATTTGGGGATCTTCTACAGCTTACTCCAGTTAAAGGACAACCAGTGTTTAATACTGTGACACATGAAGACACAAAGAAGTCATTGGGAAGCATTGGTAATGCAAATATTTGGTCCTTCTTTGAGTACAAGGAACTTACTACTAATATGAGGCAAGCAAACGATGAAGAATATGGAAGTATTCTGAAAGATATCAGGATTGGACTACTCACAGAAGTTGGCAAAAAAGCATTACAGAGTCGGCTGCTACATAATTTATTTCCAAAAGAAGAAATAGTTGCAGAGAAGATATACAAGAACATTGCAGAAAAGAAAAGTGTCATCTGCTTAATGCCAACTCTACGTGAATGCTCAATATTCAATGAGGCGCTTTTAAAATTGGAAAAGGAAGATATCAGGAAATTGGAAGCAGTGGACAAAATTGAAGATGGAAAAATTACTATCACATTAACAGGCACACTGAAAAATAAATTGGATTCACTAGAGAAGAACATTTCCAAAACAGCTGGATTAGAAAAAAATCTATATGTTTGCATGAACTGTAGAGTATTTTTAAGGAGAAATTTGGATGTTGAAAAGGGTTTAGTTAATGGAGCTATGGGAAGAGTTGTGGGTTTTATTAATTATCAGAAAAAAGATGGAATTGAATGTTTAAAAATAAAATTTGATCAGATAGAAGAAGTTAAAGATATTTGTCGTTGTTCAGTTCGTTTCATGCTTGTGAAAGACTTATATGTACGTAGGAAGCAGTTTCCATTTTCTCTAGCATATGCTGTAACTATTCACAAGTCTCAAGGATTGACTGTAGATTGTGCTTTTGTGAACATTGGTTCAACTGTGTTCAAAGAAGGTATGGCTTATGTAGCTTTGTCACGAGTGAAAACATTATCTGGTTTATTCATGATAGACTTTGATGACTCAAAAGTTAGTGCTGATACAAATTGTGTAAAGGAGTATAATAGATTAAGAAGAAGCTATGCTCCTCATTTAGGTCAGTATCCTGTGTTGGAGTAACGTGTAGTTTCTCGTAAAAGGAGAAATGAGAATATCTGTAATGAAGATGTAGAGAGGAGGAAAAAAAAGAGGAGTGATGTAATTGCAAGCAAAAAGAAAAAGGAAAATGAAGAACAGGTTGTAGGATGTCATTTTGAAAATAGCTCTGGTGTCAACTGCTACGCTAATGTAGTGCTGAATGTTGCTTTTTATCTGGAAAGTGTGCAAGAGCAGATAATAGTAAATCAGGGAAAAAGATTCTGTTCTGAGTTGAGTCTCCTTTTTCAAAAGCTGAGTAATGATAAAACTCAAATAGAAAGTGCTACTGAAATTAGAAAACTTTTAGATGTATATTCAGGACGAACACAGTTTTCTCAAAATGTACAGCAAGACGCACAGGAATTCTTGATGTTTTTTCTTCAGGTACTGGAAGAAGAAGGGGTTCCCATTGAAAATTTGTTTGGTCTCTCTCATAAATGGGAACATAGTTGTGAAAACTGTTACAATATATGTGGCTCTAATGTTGATTCTGAAAGGTTTATTTATTTAACATTGCCAGAAAGTAAAACAGTCACTTTTGCTAAATTAGTTAAAGATGCTAATCATAGCATGGAATGCAGTGAGTGTAAATCTGAAATGTTTTCAACGTTAATTTTAAAGGAATACGGACAATATGTAATTGTAATGATGCAACGATGTAAAGCTGATGGTTCAAAATTAGATACTTTAATAAAGAAGTTTACAGGACAGCAATTATCAATTTCAGGAAAAACTTTTGTAACAGTTGCAATAATTTTCCATGAAGGACCTACTGTTACTTCTGGACATTACACAGTTTATCTTAAATGTGAAAAAGGCTGGACACTGTGTAATGATTCCCGATTGATTTTCAAGCAACGTTTGCCTTTTGATTTAGCAAATTCCTATCTAATCTTCCTGAAACCAAACTTTTAGAGAGAATTGGCAACATCTGTACAAAACAATTTTACCATTTTATTGGATTACCATTGGAATTTTCTTAAAAAATTATTTTACAAATTATCATTTGGCCTAATGGAAAGGTAACCAATTGTAATGTGGACTTTTTAAATTTTTTATGAAACTTTGGAAAACCAAAAATTTAGACAAAATCGGTAACATCTGCACAATTTAAAATTTTGGAATGTTATTGGATTGCCATTGGAAATTTATTCAAAAAAGATTTTTAAAATTACTATTTGGCCATGAGGAAAGGTAAACAATTCTATTGTGGACTTATTTAATTATTAATTAATCTTTCAGAAACCAAAATGTTACAGACAATCGGTGAGATCTGTACAATTTAAACTTTAGATTTTTATTGGATTACCATTGGAAATGTAATCAAAAAAGAATTTTAAAATTACTATTTGGCCTAAAGGAAATGGAATCAGATGTATTGTGGAGTTATTTGAGATATATTTTTGTGATTATACTTCTGAAACAAAAATGTCAGACGGTATTTTAAAGAAATAAGTATTGATATTAGATGATATTTTTTTAGAATATTATGCATTTCTATAATGTTATGTTTATGCAAAAAGAGATTGTGGGCTTTTTTAAAACAATCTTTGAGATTGTTATATTTTTTTTTTGCCCGCTGTTAAATGATGAATGCAATTGCTTTCACAATTTATAGTGAAATGCAATATATTCTGAAAACAGCAAAAAAAAGGCAAAAAATGTTTTGGGAAAATATGTAAATATGTGTACTGTATTATAAAATGTTTTATTAAATATTAATACTTTTTTCTTTTTTTTTAGATTGAGATAGAAAATTTTCGAAAACTAGAACCATTTTTAAAGCAATTTAAATTAAATTTAAATTAATAAATAATTTTTTGAGTGGGTATGGTAAGTCAAAAATTTCATGGTCCCTTTTTTCCACTTCTCCACAATCACATTTTCAGTTTTTCATTGTAGTCTCTCAAGGACCTTGTAATGTGATAATTGATTTTTAGTGTTTTTTAAAAAAAAAAAAAAAAATTACGCGTACGCGTACGGTAAAAAAAAAATAAAAAAAGTTTTAAAAAATATATAAAAAAAAGTTAAAAGGTAAGGTTGGCTCTTAAAAGAGCCGTTGTGTTCATGCAGGGACAGAGGAAAGAAAGAGTGGGAATATTAGTCTCTACGACAAATGTGCTGATCTATTAAATTGTTCACTAGGGCAACACTGGTCTCCCTATGAGCAATTAGATCATGACAAGTGGCGCACTGAACTAAAACCCTCGAAAACCATTGGTTGATTTCCAGAGGACGAGAAAAAGGAGATGCTCCCCCCACAGATGAAGGGCTCAGCTGACCTGCCGAAGATGGACTCGGCACTGCAGATGATGGACCAGGCTGAGCTGCTGTGGATGTGCTTGGTTGACTTACTGAAGGGTTACCTTCAGTATGTCGAGCAAATGTCCTACCGTGTACATCTTGAAGGTGTCTCAACATGGTGTGATTCCCGAAGGAATACTTCTTGTTGGGATTCCCTCTTGAAAGTACACGGCCACAAAGCTTACAAGTCACTAAGGGTGCATTTACCTTTTTCTTGCCCTCTGGAAAAGAAAAATACTCCCATATGAAAGAGCTCTTTTGTTTCCTCCTTCTCTGCCTCAAGGTAGTGCTGCTAGCCTCACTCTCTGAGAAGGTCTGCTGTTCTGCCATCGTATCACAAAGACAACTCAGCTCCTTCTCCAAAGGGATCACAAGCAGAAATGAGGGGAATGGGTGTGGTGTAGGAGAGTTCTAGAACTGAAAGTAGTTTCAACCAATCAAAAGTTGTGTTTCATGATCACATGACCCACCGTGCGCGTATGTTACGCTTACGGCGCGCTTACGGTAAAAGTACGCATGCGCGTAAAAAAGACACGCGCTTGCGCGCATGCGCAAAACAGGCACGCCCCTTCACTTCCGCGTAACAAGCGCGTGCAGCGTACGCGTTACGCGCTGCGCGCGTGTGACGTACGTCTACGCAAATTGCGTAAATGAACGCAAACAGCGTAGAAATCTAACGTAATGAAAGCAAGACGTGCGCTTACCGTACGCGCACGTTAAAATATTTTTTTTAAAAAAACGGAAAAAAATATGTGTACTGTATTATAAAATGTTTTATTAAATATTAATACTTTTTTCTTTTTTTTCAGATTGAGATAGAAAATTTTCGAAAACTAGAACCATTTTTAAAGCAATTTAAATTAAATTTAAATTAATAAATAATTTTTTGAGTGGGTATGGTAAGTCAAAAATTTCATGGTCCCTTTTTTCCACTTCTCCACAATCACATTTTCAGTTTTTCATTGTAGTCTCTCAAGGACCTTGTAATGTGATAATTGATTTTTAGTGTTTTTTTAAAAAAAAAATAATAATTCCGCGTACGCGTACGGTAAAAATAAAATAAAAAAAGTTTTAAAAAATATATAAAAAAAAGTTAAAAGGTAAGGTTGGCTCTTAAAAGAGCCGTTGTGTTCATGCAGGGACAGAGGAAAGAAAGAGAGGGAATATTAGTCTCTACGACAAATGTGCTGATCTATTAAATTGTTCACTAGGGCAACACTGGTCTCCCTATGAGCAATTAGATCATGACAAGTGGCGCACCGAACTAAAACCCTTGAAAACCGATGGTTGATTTCCAGAGGACGAGAAAAAGGAGATGCTCCCCCCACAGATGAAGGGCTCAGCTGACCTGCCGAAGATGGACTCGGCACTGCAGATGATGGACCAGGCTGAGCTGCTGTGGATGTGCTTGGTTGACTTACTGAAGGGTTACCTTCAGTATGTCGAGCAAATGTCCTACCCTGTACATCTTGAAGGTGTCTCAACATGGTGTGATTCCCGAAGGAATACTTCTTGTTGGGATTCCCTCTTGAAAGTACACGGCCACAAAGCTTACAAGTCACTAAGGGTGCATTTACCTTTTTCTTGCCCTCTGGAAAAGAAAAATACTCCCATATGAAAGAGCTCTTTTGTTTCCTCCTTCTCTGCCTCAAGGTAGTGCTGCTAGCCTCACTCTCTGAGAAGGTCTGCTGTTCTGCCATCGTATCACAAGGACAACTCAGCTCCTTCTCCAAAGGGATCACAAGCAGAAATGAGGGGAATGGGTGTGGTGTAGGAGAGTTCTAGAACTGAAAGTAGTTTCAACCAATCAAAAGTTGTGTTTCATGATCACATGACCCACCGTGCACGTATGTTACGCTTACGGTGCGCTTACGGTAAAAGTACGCATGCGCGTAAAAAAGACACGCGCTCGCGCACATGCGCAAAACAGGCACGCCCCTTCACTTCCGCGTAACAAGCGCGTGCAGCGTACGCGTTACGCGCTGCGCGCGTGTGACGTACGTCTACGCAAATTGCGTAAATTAACGCAAACAGCGTAGAAATCTAACGTAATGAAAGCAAGACGTGCGCTTACCGTACGCGCACGTTAAAATTTTTTTTAAAGAAAAACGGAAAAAAATATGTGTACTGTATTATAAAATGTTTTATTAAATATTAATACTTTTTTCTTTTTTTTCAGATTGAGATAGAACATTTTCGAAAACTAGAACCATTTTTAAAGCAATTTAAATTAAATTTAAAATAATAAATAATTTTTTGAGTGGGTATGGTAAGTCAAAAATTTCATGGTCCCTTTTTTCCACTTCTCCACAATCACATTTTCAGTTTTTCATTGTAGTCTCTCAAGGACCTTGTAATGTGATAATTGATTTTTAGTGTTTTTTAAAAAAAATAATAATAATTCCGCGTACGCGTATGGTAAAAAAAAATAAAAAAAGTTTAAAAAAATATATAAAAAAAAGTTAAAAGGTAAGGTTGGCTCTTAAAAGAGCCGTTGTGTTCATGCAGGGACAGAGGAAAGAAAGAGTGGGAATATTAGTCTCTACGACAAATGTGCTGATCTATTAAATTGTTCACTAGGGCAACACTGGTCTCCCTATGAGCAAATAGATCATGACAAGTGGCGCACCGAACTAAAACCCTCGAAAACCGATGGTTGATTTCCAGAGGACGAGAAAAAGGAGATGCTCCCCCCACAGATGAAGGGCTCAGCTGACCTGCCGAAGATGGACTCGGCACTGCAGATGATGGACCAGGCTGAGCTGCTGTGGATGTGCTTGGTTGACTTACTGAAGGGTTACCTTCAGTATGTCGAGCAAATGTCCTACCGTGTACATCTTGAAGGTGTCTCAACATGGTGTGATTCCCGAAGGAATACTTCTTGTTGGGATTCCCTCTTGAAAGTACACGGCCACAAAGCTTACAAGTCACTAAGGGTGCATTTACCTTTTTCTTGCCCTCTGGAAAAGAAAAATACTCCCATATGAAAGAGCTCTTTTGTTTCCTCCTTCTCTGCCTCAAGGTAGTGCTGCTAGCCTCACTCTCTGAAGAGGTCTGCTGTTCTGCCATCGTATCACAAAGACAACTCAGCTCCTTCTCCAAAGGGATCACAAGCAGAAATGAGGGGAATGGGTGTGGTGTAGGAGAGTTCTAGAACTGAAAGTAGTTTCAACCAATCAAAAGTTGTGTTTCATGATCACATGACCCACCGTGCGCGTATGTTACGCTTACGGTGCGCTTACGGTAAAAGTACGCATGCGCGTAAAAAAGACACGCGCTCGCGCGCATGCGCAAAACAGGCACGCCCCTTCACTTCCGCGTAACAAGCGCGTGCAGCATACACGTTACGCGCTGCGCGCGTGTGACGTACGTCTACGCAAATTGCGTAAATGAACGCAAACAGCGTAGAAATCTAACGTAATGAAAGCAAGACGTGCGCTTACCGTACGCGCACGTTAAATTTTTTTTTTTTAAAAAACGGGAAAAAAACCAATATGTTATACTAATAAATCTTACCTGTTTATTTTATAAAAATGGTAAAAAAAAACATATTGTAGAATTTTTAAAATTTAACCATAGTCTTTAAAAAAGGATAGAAAATTATAATAAAAATATGTAAAAAAAAAAATGAAAAAAAAAAATTAGCATTTAAAAAACCTTGCAAATTCACTGAAAAAACCATGGGTTTCACACACGTTATAGTTAGGAATTAGCATTTAAAAAACCTTGCAAATTCACTGAAAAAACCATGGGTTTCACACACGTTATAGTTAGGAATTAGCATTTAAAAAACCTTACAAATTCAATGAAAAAACCAAAGGTTTCACACATGTTATAGTTAGCTGGACATTTCACTCGTAAAAAACCAATGAAATTTCCCCGTTATAGTTAGTTCAGCTAACTATAACTCGCGCGCCCGCAATGCACTGCTGATGACGTCACATATTACATCACTCATGACATGGTCACTGACATCACTCATGACATCACTGATGACATCTCAAATGACATCACTGATGACATCACTGATGACATCATCCAGTGAATGTGTGTTTTTCTGAAAATTAAATATGTTTTATATTTATGTATATCTCAAGGTCAATGGAAGAATAAATGGGTATATAATTGTTTAAATGGATGCTTTTTTTGAAAAAATGTTTGTGTAACTGACTGATTAAGTGTATCATAGTGAATACATGGCTTACTGAGTAATGTTTAAATATGAAAATATCTGTATCAGTCTCTCACTTTGTGTATAAGTGGCTGCATGGGTTGGTGAGTAGCTTCATGGGTATCTATATAGGTAAATAGTTCTCTTTTTTAAGTATCAGTCTGAGTGTCTGTATGGTTCGGTGGGGGGTATTATGTAGTGCATTGGTGCATGAATGAGTGATTCACTCTTTGTATGTGTTGAAGACAACATGTGTGCAGGACTGTATGGGTGGATGAGTGTGTGTATGGGTGTGTTAGTGAGTGAATGACTGTCTCAATAGTGTCTTTATGAGTAACTACATATCTATTAAACTAATATATGTGACTATTGGTGTATATAAGTGAGTATATGTGACAGTGAGAGATTGAAAGAGTTCCTGTATGAATAAGTATGTGTTTCTATAAGTGATTGTTTTTTAGACTAACTATCTGTAAGTTTCCGTAGAAGTAAGTGTGGTGGTGTGTGTATAACTGTATAAGCTAATAAATGTATGTTTGTTTCTTTATTAGCATGAGTGACTATGTGTGAGTAACTCTATGGATGAGTGGCATTGTGTAACAGGATGTATAGGTGTATGAGTACATATGAAGAGTGAGTGCATGTATGAGTGACTGTATAGGACTGTTGGTGAATGAGTGGATGTGTATGTGGTTCTAAGAATTACTAAATAGGTTGTTGTAACTGATATTGGTATGTCCATTTTTTTGAAAATGTTAGTTTCTATTTTTGTATGTGTGTATCAAAGGTTATATTAGGGGAAGAGGAGGTCTGCCACTCTATCACAAGGATGATGTCATCAGTGATGTCATCAGTGATGTCATTTGAGATGTCATCAGTGATGTCATGAGTGATGTCAGTGACCATGTCATGAGTGATGTAATATGTGACGTCATCAGCAGTGCATTGCGGGCGCGCGAGTTATAGTTAGCTGAACTAACTATAACAGGGAAATTTCATTGGTTTTTTACGAGTGAAATGTCCAGCTAACTATAACATGTGTGAAACCTTTGGTTTTTTCATTGAATATATATATATATATATATATATATATATATTACCTACTGGCGATAGCCAGTAGGTAGTTATAGTTAGGACCACGTTTCCATAGGAAAACCTCAACATTCTATTTTGAATAACTTTGGCGCCGGTCGACGAATCCTCGCAAATTTTTCAAAATAGGTGGGGCGCTACGCTCCGCTCCTACCCTGAAAGTCTCGGGGGGATCCGTCAAGCGGGGGCTGAGATAAAAGGGGGGTCCCAAAACGCGTTTTTCCCATGCATTTTTCCATAGGACCTTTAGAACGAGCTACAGCCCGAACGGCTGACCAGAATTACTCAAAATTTGGCAGAGAGGTAGTGCCTAGGTCAAGGAAGTGCCTTTTGTAGGTTTGGTGTAAATCTGTTCAGTAGATTCTGAGAAAATAGCCTTTAAATCAATATATATATATCTGAGCCAGCTTACGGTACGCTTACCGTACGCTTACGGTAAGCGTACGGTGGCGTGCGCGAGCGCGATTCTGATTGGCTCTTAGATCTTAGTAAACATTCGAATCGGCCGAAACCAGGAAGCGGCGGCCGCCATTTTGTCTCTCGCACTGAGAGTGATTTTTAAAATATCAAGCCCAAAAACATGTAAAGGGGCTGTTTTGACAACTCCCTCCCACATAGTCATGTTGAGGGAGTCCCCAAACATCCCCCAAGTGCAAAAACGGTTTTATTTTTTTTTCGGCAATTTCGCGGGGTACGCTTACCGTACGCTTACCGTAAGCGTACGGTAAAAAAATAAAAATAAAAAAACACTATCCACACTTACCCCACCCCCTGTGCTTTTGGTGGCCGAAGGCCACCAAATGTACAGGGCTTATGTTAAGGGCAAAAAACACTATCCACACTTACCCCACCCCCTGTGCTTTTGGTGGCCGAAGGCCACCAAATGTACAGGGCTTATTATAAGGGAAAAAAACTTAGCATTTAAAAAACCGTACTAATTCACTGAAAAAACCATAGGTTTCACACATGTTATAGTTAGCGGAAATTTTACTGATAAAAAACCAGTGAAATTCCCCCGTTATAGTTAGCGCAGGCAACTATAACTCACGCGACCGCAATCCTCTGCTGATGCTAATACTGTATTTAGACACTTATTTGCCCATGTCTTCTTCCATACATTTTTAGCTATACATATATTACAAATATTTTTTTTTCATAAAGACACATATGTCATCAGCAGAAGATTGCAGTCGCGTGAGTTATAGTTGCCTGCGCTAACTATAACGGGGGAATTTCACTGGTTTTTTATCAGTAAAATTTCCGCTAACTATAACATGTGTGAAACCTATGGTTTTTTCAGTGAATTTGCAAGGTTTTTTAAACGCTAATTCCTAACTATAACGTGTGTGAAACCTATGGTTTTTTCAGTGAATTAGTACGGTTTTTTAAATGCTACGTTTTTTTCCCTTATAATAAGCCCTGTACATTTGGTGGCCTTCGGTGCAATCTTCTGCTGATGACATATGTGTCTTTATGAAAAAAAAATATTTGTAATATATGTATAGCTAAAAATGTATGGAAGAAGACATGGGCAAATAAGTGTCTAAATACAGTATTAGCATCAGCAGAGGATTGCGGTCGCGTGAGTTATAGTTGCCTGCGCTAACTATAACGGGGGAATTTCACATGGGCAAATAATAATAATAATATATATATATATATATATATTCACTGAAAAAACCATAGGTTTCACACATGTTATAGTTAGCGGAAATTTTACTGATAAAAAACCAGTGAAATTCCCCCGTTATAGTTAGCGCAGGCAACTATAACTCACACGACCGCAATCCTCTGCTGATGCTAATACTGTATTTAGACACTTATTTGCCCATGTCTTCTTCCATACATTTTTAGCTATACATATATTACAAATATTTTTTTTTCATAAAGACACATATGTCATCAGCAGAAGATTGCAGTCGCGTGAGTTATAGTTGCCTGCGCTAACTATAATGGGGGAATTTCACTGGTTTTTTATCAGTAAAATTTCCGCTAACTATAACATGTGTGAAACCTATGGTTTTTTCAGTGAATTTGCAAGGTTTTTTAAACGCTAATTCCTAACTATAACGTGTGTGAAACCTATGGTTTTTTCAGTGAATTAGTACGGTTTTTTAAATGCTAAGTTTTTTTCCCTTATAATAAGCCCTGTACATTTGGTGGCCTTCGGCCACCAAAAGCACAGGGGGTGGGGTAAGTGTGGATAGTGTTTTTTGCCCTTAACATAAGCCCTGTACATTTGGTGGCCTTCGGCCACCAAAAGCACAGGGGGTGGGGTAAGTGTGGATAGTGGTTTTTTTATTTTTATTTTTTTACCGTACGCTTACGGTAAGCGTACGGTAAGCGTACCCCGCGAAATTGCCGAAAAAAAAATAAAACCGTTTTTGCACTTGGGGGATGTTTGGGGACTCCCTCAACATGACTATGTGGGAGGGAGTTGTCAAAACAGCCCCTTTACATGTTTTTGGGCTTGATATTTTAAAAATCACTCTCAGTGCGAGAGACAAAATGGCGGCCGCCGCTTCCTGGTTTCGGCCGATTCGAATGTTTACTAAGATCTAAGAGCCAATCAGAATCGCGCTCGCGCACGCCACCGTACGCTTACCGTAAGCGTACGGTAAGCGTACCGTAAGCTGGCTCAGATATATATATTGATTTAAAGGCTATTTTCTCAGAATCTACTGAACAGATTTACACCAAACCTACAAAAGGCACTTCCTTGACCTAGGGACTACCTCTCTGCCAAATTTTGAGTAATTCTGTTCAGCCGTTCGGGCTGTAGCTCGTTCTAAAGGTCCTATGGAAAAATGCATGGGAAAAACGCGTTTTGGGACCCCCCTTTTATCTCAGCCCCCGCTTGACGGATCCCCCCGAGACTTTCAGGGTAGGAGCGGAGCGTAGCGCCCCACCTATTTTGAAAAATTTGCGAGGATTCGTCGACCGGCGCCAAAGTTATTCAAAATAGAATGTTGAGGTTTTCCTATGGAAACGTGGTCCTAACTATAACTACCTACTGGCTATCGCCAGTAGGTAATATATATATATATATATATATATATGAACACCGTCAAGCAAAAACACCGAAAACATAATACACCCTCAAGCTAAACCATCATATACACCACAACCATTGATAAATAGGTTTTATAATTATAGTATGAAATATTTTTAAATTGAAATATTGATTAATCAGTTAATCAAAATTACCAATCTTATCATTAGAAAACTACCCACCCAATCCCCCACTAAACCCTACAATCTAAATTAAAATCTTTGTTACAAATAATAAAACAATTTTGTACATCTAAACATTTGAGCAGCAAATAAAACATGTAACTCAAGTAATTGATACATATATATAAAAAAAACAATATCCAACCAATATCACACTAAACCTCACAACAAAATAAGTAAAACACAGAATCCATAAAATGTATTAAACAATTGAAGAAATATATAAAATATTGACAATACAACACTATTAGAACATACAATCATCAATTAACAATTTTCCTAAATATTTTCACTTCAGTCCTCAATAAACCCAAACCCTAATAAATATGCTTTGCAATAATAAAGTAAATAGTAATATTTAAAAAATATAATGCATTAAAACCCCATATTGAAAAATAATATTAAAGTAAACACAGTGTTAAAGTTTGATATTATAATACAACTCCTAAATACAATATACTTCCCTTTGATATTTTGAACCCCAATGTTTTTCTAATCACAGAATTTTGACCACCATAGTTTGGATTCAATATTTTGGTGAAAAGCCTTTTGGAAGAGAATCTTTCTCCACATGGGTTTACATTTTTTTATCCATTTCCTAATGCACTCCCTTTCTATATGAGTTGGTGAGATTTGGTATGAATCATGGACTTTCCAGTTCTGCAATCAGAAACAACAATTTTATGTTTTTATTCGTTATGATTTATGCTCCCACTCTCTAGCTATATATGTTATTCTGGGCACTTATTGAGCAGAGAATGGGTTGCCTGTTGGTTCAGGTCCCTGAATGAATAAGTAATTTTGCTGCCTTAAAAAACAAGGATGAGTTTTAATTTGTGTATATTGTAAAGTTGAGCATGTGGGGACACTGTGCATCTAACTTGCAATTCCGTCACGCAATTAAAATTCAGAGGATTCACAATGTGTTCAGTAGTAAAACCTCACTGTTCTGAGGGGAACCTCAAATATTAAGGTTTGAAAAGCATCAACCCCATTTCCCAAGAAGAAGAAATGGACATGCTGATGAACAATGAAAAATAACTCAACAGTGTATATGTCCATATCCTTGATTTATCCAATCAAGGTGGGATTCTTCAATAAGTTATCAAGAAACGGACTAAATTATGACCCCCACTTGAACATTTAGTTATATGAGAAAAATACATGGACTGACACATTTTGATCTGCAATAGTAGTAGCTAGTTTTGTTTATTATTTCATGTTTTTGTGCACACAAGTCTTTCATGGGTGGTGGTTCATTTTACTGTCATAATACTTTTCGTACATTGACTCAGACATATTATGATATTTTTGTATATGAATCCAGACAAAGTCAATCTGAATCTATGGCCATGTGCTCCATGGTGATACATGTGATAATACTGTTGAATTTAAATAGAAAAAGTTAGTTTATTGATTTATGTATCATACAAAATATGTTTGTATATGATTATGGATTGATTGGTAACAATAAAAAAACTCGTTTAAAAACCTCAGTTGGCAGCACCATTAGAAACCTCCGACCTAACAGCCGGTGTAGTCACATTGATGGCTTTGAGCCCTATTTAGTGCAGGGTGGCTGTCACTTAATGTCTTTGTCCATGACGGATTCGCAAGGTATCCATGATATGGCAGTCAGGGGCAGGAAATTCAATTAATTGCCAGAGACTGAAGGATGAACTCCACCTGTGTATCAGTTCCTTTGATTTTTTATTATGGTCCCTGTTCAGCAAGTGTCTCTGCACTATAAGCAGAGAAATCACTGACAGGCATGTACAGATATGTAAATCAGCCACTTGGACCTCTGTTGGAGAGTGAACGCTACATTCCCCCCAAATGTAAATGATCCCCATACTCTGAGAAAACACACTAACGGGAAGGTGGCAGCAAACCATTTAATACCACCTGAATGGCATTTACATTTGCTGTGACTAGTAACACCTAGTGACGTTTCTAATCCTGACACCTACGTTGGACTTTGTTGCTGGGATTCTGCTCAGAAACAGAACTATGTTTGGGACCATAGAACATTAGCAATTAGGGGCTGAGTCACCATACCACCTCAGCATCATGAGCCTGAATCTTACTAGCTATAGTGTCTCACTTGCCCTCCTACTCATAACCAGAGGACCAAGTGAATTGACACCCCAAACACAACACTCCTGACCCTTCTCAGGGATCGTGGTGAAAGGACACTCGCTTTCACTCACGCAGTCATCCACAATAAGATAGGAAAGAGACACGAAGGAAGTTTGAAATCTTTATTTAAAAAATATCGTGCTCTGAAATGCAGTATACGTGCCAAAATTAGAGAACATCTGCTTAGCAAAAATGCCATCAGCATTGCCAATTAACCATATATTATGAAAAGCCCTGTCATATTATAGGACAGTATAGCCTAACCCCCTCTCCACTTCTACAGAAGCAAAAATGATGATTTCACATCAAAGACCTCTATGTTTAGCAATTGACTCTGTACCTTGGCTTACACAGATGAATGTCTTACATCTCAGATACGGCTGTGAGATTCTCTCAGGAGAAATGTATCTCTCTCTGTGTTACAGTGATTTGCACACCTATATGACAAGACAGATGTTCATAAACAACAGCTGTATTTCTGTGTAGTCTCTAGGTGCAAGTGCCTGACCAGAACATAATAACAAGGGTCATTGTTGTTTGACCTGGTCTGTGGTTCAGGCTAAATCCAAGGAAAGAACAATACGAGAAACAACTGCAGGTCATGGGTGAAAATATGTGGTACAGAAGCAAGCATGATCATGTAGTAATAACGTGTGCAAAGCTAACGCGGCCTGTGTCATGTACAGTTAGGCTAACATTGGGAAAACTAAAATAGGCCCTGTAGGGAACACATGGCAACTTCTCATTCTCTGCCTGACGTAATAGTTATGGAATAGCCTGGCCTTGGACTGCTCATTGACCTGCTATTTGTTTCCCTTTATCCTGTGATGACATGCTGCCTAACATGAGTAATGTAGAGACAACTACAGAGCATAATTTAACATCAAATTCCCTGAGACCTTCAGTTAGAGACCTTTTTACAATTTCAATTTAATTCTGTTGCTGAATTCCTATTGCAAATATTAGTGCTGGAATATATGCAAGACTGTGTTCCCTTCATTCCTATTGAGCTAAAAACAGACACATGCAAGTTATTTTCTTGTAGGTAGCACAATACTGCCTCTCTCCATGTTCAAAACTCTCTGAGGGACAATAATGCTTAACCAACAATATGTGTGTGTTGGTATTCATAGCTTTTGTTTTCTAACACTGCCAATGCACTACGGTTCCACTACAACAAGCATATTTATTTCTTATAGGTTCAGAATAGATGGTAGAGTAGAGTGATGATATCTACATAACTTCAAGGCAATATGAATCATTGGCAGTTAAATACAGATTGTCATCAGGTTGCGAAATGCACAGAGTGGTTCATATTAAAACAGTCTTGGATCCTATGTCCCCTCTAATGTGCGTGCCTGAGTAGCCATGCAGCTCCTTTTACAGTGTCACCTCTTTCAATGAGCGCACACAAACCCTAATTCAAATAAGCCTGTTAGAAACCAGCGCAACATTGTCTTTATCATGTTTTCACTTTTAGCTGTTGGCAAGACCAGCCCTTCCCTCACTCCTGGTGCAGCACAATTTTGTTCACCCTCTAAACGTCACGAATATGTTACAATTTTATAACAGATACATGACATTAATCTGCATTTAGAGCATGATTCTTGTATCGTATAAAGATAATTCAAGTAATTCAAGTAACATGACATTATTTTTATAGCAGATTTATTGAAGGACTAGTGAACTTAATTAAACTATGTGGTTAACTGTATCAAACGAGAAATTTATAAACCTTTCTCACTTAATAGACACTTATGAACTATAAAGATGAAATTCGACTTTCATAATGTGTGCCTTAATACATTGAATAACATTTACAGTTTAGAAAACTAGATAAGAACCCTCCTCATAGAGGTTATTATAGAAATGACAGAGTTTATGTAATGTGTGCATTATTGTCTCATGTATTGCAATTAAATGTAGCTCTTAGCCATACTTACACATCATTATTCAAAGGATTTATTGTATGCTCTATGTAATCTGAATTCAATGTACTAGCATTTTACCTTTACCTTTGCTTAAATGTGCACACGCATTTGAAATTTGCATTCTTGTATTCAATATATAGAATTCTTGGGCATTCTAAGTTCACAGTTTAAGCCTGTAATTCTTCATGCTGCATAAAATGCTGTTTTTAATTTTCTGTGAACATGAAATTTCCTGCAGGTATTTACACAAATTGTTAGTTAAAGACTAGATACATTACTGTACTTGTGATAGCGAAAGAGCCTGAGAAGAATACCTTGACGAAAGAACATGGAAAGCAGGAGTGTTAACTGAATGGTCTATTTTGCAATGTTGAAACCTAGACTGTGTGAGAAGACGATGTAGCTCCCATGTTCTTTGTGGGATCATTTTCAATTTTTACTGTCTACAATGTGAGAAGTGGAGAAAAACAATAGACCCCTGATGATGCGTGCAAAGGGGTTTTGCCCAAGAAGTCTCTTGTTTGCTATAACTTAGTGTTCACACAATGTCAACAATAAAGGACCTCCTGCTACTAATAGAAATTCTTAGGTCAGGGAAAATTCAGCAATGGAAAAAAACATCGCCAGGCAACAAATGGTCTAAACAATATTAAGACCTATTAGGTATGTTCTTTGTTTCCCCCTTTTTTGAACTTAGAGGTGTTGAAAACTAAAATGGCGATATGATTAAGCATTCACTAAAGACATGAATTCTCTCTAGTTAAAGCATGTCTTTCGTCTTATGTTGCCTACTGTCCGGACTCCATTTTGTACTGTCATGTCTCCACGTGCTCAGCACGAGAAGAGTCCTATCTTCGTGTTAGTTGCTCTTGTAATCTGCCTAGTAACAGTCTATAAATAGCTCCTTTGTCCGTCTGGCGCATGTCCAGACTTGACCACATCTGTTATCAGTTAGCCCTTGCTTGACCACGTTTTCGCGGGCTCAGGAAATTAGTTACTCCGCCCACATATTGATTCTGTATCGAAAATGTCCATAAAAGGTAATGAATGTTGCTTCATGTTGTATCCACCCACTTATGAGCCCCTCTGTTGTGTATAAAAGGGGACTGTGTACGCGAGTTCTTTGTGCTACTCTATACAATACTGAAGAGTGTTGTATGGATTGTAGGACCACCCTTAAGGGTTAATAAACTCTGTCTTTGTACTTTGCAGTTTCTGTGCCAACTTCCTTATAGTTTCCGTTACAGGAGAGCGAACCCTTGTATTCTGCGGGCCAAGCTGGGGCCTGTACTCATCAATTGGCGCCCGTCACGTGGGGCTCATCGGCGACTCGGATGCTCGAAGGACTGGTCGTGACGAAGGTGAGGAATTTGGCCGGGGATGTGATCACTGCCAGAGGCATTTTAGTCCTGGCATCCCGAGGTTTTCTTCCTTCCCTTCCGAACTGACCATCTGGGTGGCGCCGGTCCTCGACTGAGACCTCTTCTGTCGGTTTTGCCGTGACAGCCGTTTGGGCGAATTTTGGAGCTTGGCAGTTGGAATCTGGACACTCTTGATTGGTAAGAACCGTTGTACGGTACTTGCTCCGAGTTTTTGACATCTGGGTTGGCCATTTGAGTTTTGATTTGTGATGACCGGTCACATCTTGTATTGATTACTGTGAGAATATATGCGTTGCAACACATATAGGCAGGTAATGTGGAGATATTTCTCCGGAGCTGTGTAAATTTGAACGGCGCAAAGTTTAAGTGCCATTTCTTTGATAATACTGCATATTTTGCATTATTTTTGAGCATGTCTGCTTTTAGCGCACTCCGCAAGTGGTGCTGCTGCTTTGGAAACCGGTTAAACCTCGAGGAATCTGCTCCGGCTCCCCCAGAGGGGACTCCTAATAGGGATATGTATGTGAAACATGGTCTTTCTTCTATAATGTACAGCACATTATGGAGGAAATACACCAAAAAGGATCCTGAGTTGCGCTGGCCTTTGTATGGATCATTTGATATGCGTAAGATTGAGTATGTGGAACAGTGTATGTGTAAACGGCGTGCTCGTCAAGATATGTTTGAGTGTGTGCGGTTATGGGTGAAGGAAGTGCGTGAGCGAGAAAAACGTGAGAAAGCGCTGTTTGATAAAGAGCAACGGAAGAATGATCATGTGCGAGCACAGGTAGCGAAGCGTTGGGAGGAAAGAGAACTAACGGAGAGACAAGAGAAAGAGCGTAGGTTGCAAGTCTCGGGTCAATATGCTGTCCGTCAGCCACTTTATCCTGTCCTTACTAATCATGATGATGATTTTTTCCTATTAGATTGTTCCCCGCCACCTTATGTAGGTGCGTCTGCTCCGGCAGCTCAGGATTCTGGATTGGGTAAAGATAAGATAGACACGCGATCCATGTTATCTCTTGAGCGCTCGGGTGAGCTTCGGAAACTTTCTTTTCGTGCAGTCTCAAATAAGATATCTTCTGCAGAGTTATTACCGCTTCTGGAAGGATGGCAGGATAGGGAGAAGTTGTATTTTGCTGCCATCTTCTCTGATGAGGTGGTTGCTGCCTTTCGAAAATATTCTGATGTTTTTGAGCCACAGGAGATAGTGTCGGATTCTAGAGCACTACGTAATGGTACTTTCTCTCCCTCTCAGGTGCCTGATGCGGTCCGACGGCTGTTTGCGCTACGGGATGAGATGCTTCAACTGCAGGACAAAGCGCGCCGGAACAGGGAGGAGGAGAGCTTGACCTTGCAGGCGGATGACCAGCAGCCGTCTTCCTCCCAGTCAGATAAGAATGAACTAGTGCATGCTAAACCCATGCGAGAGGCGGCACCTTTGTATGTTCCTCCTAAAGGAGCGGGAACTAGTCCGGATATTACTTCCGCCGATGCTAAGGGATATTTTGTGTATAATTGGGTCTATACTCCCTGGCATAGGGCTGATGTTATGGCATTAAAGAATGCATTGCCTGACCCCCGCAAGAATCCAGCGGCCTTTTACGAAGAAGTCGAAGGGGCCTTGAATTCTTGTACTATGACCTTAGCAGATATAGATTTGTTCTTTGGGCTTATCTTACCACCGGATATGTGGCGATCTGTGCGGAAGGTGGATGATCAAGCCGCCTTTAGGGCCAAGTGGTCTGAGATTGAGGATGAGGATAGGGAGAGGAAACCCGCGCAAAAACCACCCCAGCTTATCTTAGATCTCCCTGCTGCTATTTTGACCAAGTTGAAAACAATTATTCCCCCTAAAAAGATTGACTGGAATATGTTATCCTCGTGTAAACAGAAGGTTGATGAATCAGTTGCAGATTTCTTTACGCGCTTTGAGGAGACATTTCATGATTTTAGTGGTCAGTCACTTACGGATGATACGGGTCAACACCTTTTTGCTGATAAATATGTGGCGAATTTGTTACCGGAAATAGCAGCTCGTTTAAAAGCGAGTGAAAGTTTTTGGTCCACCGCGTCTCCGACATCCCTCCTGACTATAGCTCAGTATTATGAGCGTCAGGAACAAGAAGCGAAGGGGCAGGAGGAGAAGAAATCGAAAGATTTAAAAACAAAGGTGATGTTAGCGCAAGTATATGGTCCGCCTCGGCGGGGTGTCGATCGAGGTAGGGGAGGATTCTATGGCCCCCCTTCGGGTCGATCAGATGTAAATAGGAATCAATGTGCATATTGTAAACAGTCGGGTCATTGGGCCAGAGATTGTCCGGCGTTGTATGCATCTCGTCAGGGGCGTACTCAAGGTGTACCGAGAGGTAGAGGGGGTTTCTCGAATTTCAGAGGGAATTCTAATGATCGTGCTCGCTTTGAACCTAACGCGCAGCAGCGAGATAGACCCAATGTATTTGATCGACAGCACCAGTATCAAATGTCAGGGACTGACAGCGCTGGGTACCATGATTCACGGCATGCATAGGAATGCGTTAGATGGGGGTTAGAATCAGTTGAAGTGCCGGTTGATCAGAAGGGTCCTTATGTTTCAGCAAAGGTCTTGGGTTCTACTGATCGGTTCCTAGTTGATACAGGAGCAACCCGCAGTGCGCTGTCCAAACAATTGGTTCCGAGGGCTCCCCCGTCTGGCTTAATGGTTACATCGGTAGGGTTTGATGGTACACTCTCTCAAAGCCCTCTTTCCCAACCCCTTGCATTCCATGTTGATCCCTTTTCTGCAACCTGTCCGTTTTTGCTTGCCCCGAACACGCCTGACAATATTATGGGTCTTGATATGCTCAAGCACTTCAGAGCTACGATCCGCTGTTCCCCCGCTGGAGTACGTGTGATATTAAATGATAATCACCCGATGGCAGATCGGATGTGTGTGGTCGTGGAGGATTCTGTGTTAGCTTCTCTCCCTCATTCTTTGTGGGCTACTTCAGATACCGATGTGGGACAGATGGTGATTCCGCCAGTCCATATTAGTGTTCAGAAGGGTGCGGTGTTACCGCGCCTCCCTCAGTATCGCATTTCCCAGGAGGGGGAGGAGGCGCTCATTCAGATTGTGCAGGATTTGATTAAGGTGGGGGTAGTGGAAGAAGTTCCCTATAATGTTTGCAACAGTCCTATTTTACCCATCTTAAAGAAAGACACGGATGCTAAAGTTTATCGGTTTATCATTGATTTGAGGGAAGTGAACAAGATCGTGATACCTCAGTATCCGGTGGTTTCTGATATCACAACGTTACTTACTCTGGTCCCGCCAACGGCGACCACGTTTTCAGTTATTGATTTGAAAAATGCCTTCTTTTCGATCCCTATTCATCCTGATAGCCGATACCTTTTTGGTTTTACTTTAAATAATAGGTCTTATCGATTTTGTAGAGTTCCTCAGGGCTACACAGAAAGCCCTAGCATTTACAGTCAAGCATTGAAAAGGCAATTGGATTCCTTTGTTCTGCCCGAGGGTGTCGCCCTTATACAATATGTCGATGACATCTTGTTGGCGGCTGACACTCCTGAGCTGTGTGAGAAGAGTACGTTATCTTTGCTTTCCTTTTTGGCATCTCACAATCACAAAGTGTTGAGGAAGAAATTGCAATTCTGTAGACCAAAGGTGACTTATTTGGGTCACCTTTTGTCTAAGGAGGGGCGTGCACTCACACCAGATCGTATTCAAGCAATTTTGGACACGCCAGTGCCTTCTACACAGAAGGACGTGCGTGCATTTTTGGGTCTTGTTTCTTTTTGTAGGCAATGGATATTAGGATTTTCACACATAGCTAAGCCATTATTAGCCCTTTTGACAAAAGACACACCGATTCCTCTTCCCTGGTCAAATGAGTGTGAAATTGCCTTCCAGCAATTGCGACAGGCCCTTTGTTCAGCACCAGTGTTAGGGACCCCTGATTATACAAAGCCCTTTTCACTGTATGTGCATGAGAAAGATGGATGTGCATTATCAGTTCTAGTGCAGATGCACGGCGGCAAGCAGCGCCCTTGTGCATATTTTTCGGCTGTACTTGATCCTGTTGCCCGAGCATTGCCTGGGTGTTTTCGCTCGGTTGCGGAGACAGCTGTGTCAATACATCAAAGTGAGGGAATTGTGTTATCTCACAAACTGTTGGTATTAGTCCCCCATGCTGTTGATGCCCTGCTAAATCAGACAAAGACGCAGCATTTGACCAGTGCCCGTTTAACGGGATATGAGTTGACGCTTTTGGCTCCTCATATTACGTTAAAGAGGTGTGTAACGTTAAATCCGGCCACATTGTTGCCGTTCCCGGAAAATCAGTCTGAAGCACGAAAAGCACACGATTGTATTCTGGTGACTGAGGAACAGACAAAGGGTCGTATTGATCTCCAGGATACGCTCTTTCCAGATGTAGATGGAGAACTGTGGGTGGACGGATCATGCCTGAAGCTACCAGATGGTACAACTTCAGCAGCGTATGCAATTACCACACTGCGAACAATAGTGGAGACAGCACGCATACCACAGAAATCAGCTCAAGCAGCGGAACTGATAGCATTAACACGAGCATTGGAGCTCAGTGCAGGATTGTGTGTGAATGTTTATACAGATAGCCGCTATGCCTTCGGAGTAGCGCACAATTTCGGCCTACTCTGGAAGGAGAGAGGGTTTCTAACGTCGCATGGAGCACAGATAATGCATGGAGAGTTAGTTCACAACCTTTTGACTGCATTAACATATCCGAAGAAGATTGCTATAGTTAAATGTAGTGCCCATAAGAAAGTGGTTGATAAAGTTGGAGAAGGGAATGCTTTGGCAGACCGAGTGGCACGAGAGACTGCGATGCAGCCTGGTGCTACTGCAATGTACGTTGTGAAGTCGCAGGCAGAAAGATTGCACGACGCAAGGAGAGAAGTGCTGGAAATACAGAGGACCGCTTCCGATAAGGAATGGGAGCAATGGTCTAATGATGGGGAATTGGATGATGAAGGTTGTTGGAGAAATAAGCAGATGGATAGATGGAAGTTACCCACAGCTTTTGTACAACCTATGGTTCAGATGGCACATGGGCTAGCACATGTTGGAGCTTCCGCAATTGTAAAATTGCTTACCCAAGTCTGGGAGCATCCAGAGATTGCTAGTACGGCAAAGAAGGTGGTACAGGCTTGTATGATTTGCCTGAAGTACAACCCTGGAAAAGGGACACGAACTCCAGCAGGAGGGTTTGTAACATCCACTGCACCTTTTGAGGTATTGCAGATGGATTACATTCAGCTTGAACGCTGTAACAATCTGAAGTATGTTCTAGTAGTGGTTTGTGCCTTCAGCAAATGGGTTGAGGCCTACCCTACGAAAGACAATACTGCAATGACTACAGCCAAGATGCTATTGAAGGAGTTTTTCCCTCGATATGGCGTTTGCAGACTGTTGTGGAGTGATAACGGACCCCATTTCGTAGCAGACGTTATTAAGTATGTACTGAAAGGACTGGGAGTTTCCCAGAAATTTCATGCAGTGTTTCACCCTCAGTCTGCGGGATTAGTTGAGAAGTACAATGGTACTTTGAAGCTTAAGATCGCGAAGATCTAAGCTTCGACTTCTTTGACTTGGCCAGATGCTTTACCGCTGGCATTATTGTCAATCAGATCGATACCGCATTCTCGAACCGGTCTCACGCCATATGAGATCGTGTTCGGACGCCCAATGAATATTTGGGGTACACCAAAGCCAAATTCAGTATATGACATACCTTGTGTAATGATGAGCGATTACTTGGCACAGTTGACTGATAATTTGGTTTCTATTCATCAACAGGTTCGAGAAGCGCTCCCTGACCGATCCACTGGTGAAGGCCATTCTCTTCGACCTGGAGATTATGTCCTAATCAAAGCGTTTGAGAGGACGAACAGTCTGGAGCCGAGGTGGTCGGGTCCTGAGCAGGTGTTGTTGGCGACAAGAACAGCGGTGCGAGTCTCCAATCGGAAGAACTGGATTCATTCCACGCACTGTCGGAAAGTGCCGCCAGGTTTGGTGGAGCCTGCTGTGTTGACCGACCATCGAGAGATCCTGACTACCCACAAAGGCCGTGTTGTGGAACCAAATGACAGCGAGGAGCTCTTCTCGGACCAAACAATTCCAGAAGTAAGGCGATATCATCTCAGACCAAGGAAGTGAATTCTTCAGTATTGGGACAAACTGTCAGAACGGCCCTTAGGTTAGTGAAACGGAGAGCCAATGAGGCAAGGGGGGGGATCAGCCCTGCATTAGCGTAGTGACACCCGTCTTGGCCCGCTGGTGAAGAAATCAACCGCTGCCTAAGGGGAAGAGTTCTGACAACCTTTTAGTTTCAGGAAGGTATTGATTTTTCATTCTAAAATGGAGAAGAGGAAGATTCTTTGCGAAACAGGTTTTATTATTACAGTAGCTATTGTTGGGATAACCACATGGTTTGTTGAGGTTGTGACTCCTGCCCGAGAGTTGCTTGTTTTGACTACTCCAGTGCCTGAGGAGCACTACTTTTATACCCTTCCATATCAAGAATTGAAGCATCGTCAGTCTTATTTGAATAACACTTTCATTCAGATGTTGCATCATACCCATGTCGCTACAAATGCTACGAACTGTTGGTATGTGGTATGATGCCAGCTCATAAGAAGAAAGGAGAAGAAAGGAGGGACGCCATTCATACCTCTTCCTTTTTCTCATAATGGCTCCTGTAGAGCATGGTATACTTTGCTTTTTGCCACATGGAAACCTACAGTGGGACGATTACTCTTTAAACTTAATAGGGAATGTCATCAAGATAAAGATGGTTACCCACAAGCGAATGGGACAATATGGGAATGGGAAGAGTATCGACCAGACAATGAATCGATTCCCTACATTTTCACGAACACTAGAGACACTGTGGGGAAGGACCGATTCGTGATTCAAGTGGCACAAGCTCAAGCGGACCTGTGCGTCCAGAGTGTGGGTTATATTCCTGTTGGTGTTAGTGACTGTATCACTATCTTGAACATTGACGGGTTGAATAATAGTACCTTCTTAGCATCCCATAAAACATACTTCGTATGTGGGAATAAGGGTTATTATCGTTTGCCAGCCGGTTGGTCCGGAGTATGTTATGTAGCATTCCTATTACCTCCTGTATTCTTGGCACCTGCATCTTATCATAAAGATTTGAAGTTGTTGAATAATGTGACTGTAAATAGGTATAAGCGTACTCTATCTATTGATGATGTTGACCAAACTGATACTAGCCTGCAACAGTACATTGATTTTAATTTAGGATTGTTTTTCTTTGTTGGAGCTGCCCTAAATAGTAGGAAAGTTCGAAGATTAACAAGAGTTGTAGAGGCTGTGACAAATCAAACCGCTGCTGCTCTTGGGAATCTTACGGAAGAATTACAAATTACTAGAATTGTTGCATTACAGAATCGTATGGTGTTAGATGTTATGTTAGCTGACCGAGGTGGAGCATGTAAAATTATCGGGAGTAGTTGTTGTGTGTTTATTCCTGACCATACGCCATCAGTTTATAATGCTATAAATAAATTGCATAAAATCGCAGCTGAGATTCATACAGAAAATGGCACTTGGACCTTTTCTGGATGGTTTTGGGCATTGATCACCACATGGGGGTGGAAGGTTTTAACTGGTCTCTGCATTATTGTGGCAATTCTGTTTTCCTGTTGCATCTGTGTCCAGTGTGGTCCTTTACTCTGTTCTTTATGTGTGTCATTTTGTATTCCTGATAAGAAAGCTATTGCCAATGTCACCTATCAGAAACATTTAACCAAAGAGGTGGAAGAGATGATGAAAATTGACATATATGATGATTATCCTAATAAGCCGAATGTCTTCAGTAAATGCTGAAAGGGTCGTCTGTTGAAAACTAAAATGGCGATATGATTAAGCATTCACTAAAGACATGAATTCTCTCTAGTTAAAGCATGTCTTTCGTCTTATGTTGCCTACTGTCCGGACTCCATTTTGTACTGTCATGTCTCCACGTGCTCAGCACGAGAAGAGTCCTATCTTCGTGTTAGTTGCTCTTGTAATCTGCCTAGTAACAGTATATAAATAGCTCCTTTGTCCGTCTGGCGCATGTCCAGACTTGACCACACCTGTTATCAGTTAGCCCTTGCTTGACCACGTTTTCGCGGGCTCAGGAAATTAGTTACTCCGCCCACATATTGATTCTGTATCGAAAATGTCCATAAAAGGTAATGAATGTTGCTTCATGTTGTATCCACCCACTTATGAGCCCCTCTGTTGTGTATAAAAGGGGACTGTGTACGCGAGTTCTTTGTGCTACTCTATACAATACTGAAGAGTGTTGTATGGATTGTAGGACCACCCTTAAGGGTTAATAAACTCTGTCTTTGTACTTTGCAGTTTCCGTGCCAACTTCCTTCTAGTTTCCGTTACAGGAGAGCGAACCCTTGTATTCTGCGGGCCTAGCTGGGGCCTGTACTCATCATATTGGGTAACACATAGGAAGTAGAGTTATTAATGTGACTCTTTTTTGTATGATATGTTCTTTTAGAATTGCTCATCATTTAGACTTCATTGAATGGAGTACAAGAGGAAACCAACTGAATCATTATTAAGACTGAAATCTTTCAATACTGGTTGTAATATTTGAATAAAGAGGTATATGTCAGATGATTCAATTAGATATTAAGTCATGTTATAAATTACTGGTCACCAAGGGGTGAAATGGTTTATAGGATGGGCAATACAGGGTCAACAAACGAATTTAGTTGCTGCAATGAGTCTCGTGGGGTTTAAGAGTGATATAATGAACTATTTCTTTTAAGATAATTAGCAATTATTGTATAGAATATTAAATCTTGCGGTTCATCCTGGGATGTAGTTAATATTAGAATGGAGACAGACAGGCTCTATAAGGTGGGAGTGAGTGAAGGTTCAGAAGATACTTTGAATTGTCATGTACAGGTTACTTGGTGAATGCTTTTGTTAAATTTGTTTTCAATTTATTGATTGGTGTATATATATTTTCTTTCAGCCCTGATGACGTACGGTATAGGACGAAACGCGTAAGCTGAAAAGACTTCATGAATATGTGACATATTGATTCATCTGCAACAATTTTGGAATAAAAATTGGAATATTTTATTGGAACTTGGCCTGCTGACTGTTTGCTGAAGAAATACAATAATAAATTGTTGATATGGACATTACTATAAGATGTTCCTTTCCATTTTTGTGATTTCATTTTGAGGATTGTGGCCAGGAGCGGTGGGCAATGGAGAGTTGAGTGTCTTCTTTGGAAACTTTGAAGAAAAGTACTGAACAGTGACTATAGTGCACACTTTTTTGTCCTCACCGCCTTGCTTTTGGTACAATATATTATAGGGACAGTGGTGCACAGTCGAGTGATACTTGAAAGGACTGATTAGTATTTGTGGTGTGTGTATTTCTACCCAGGATGGAGGATGATCTAGAGAAACTGGCAGCGGATCCATTTACACAGAGTAAACGACCAACAACTGAGAGTGGGAAAGACCCCTCGAGCAGCAGTTTAAAGTCAACATTTTTTAAACTTGAAAAGCTGAAAAAAACAGAGCTTTCGAAGTGGTGGGACAGCACTACCCTTAAGAATTATATTGATCAAAAGAGAGTGCCAAGGGGTTTAAGAATACTTATCTTCCCAATATTTGATGATTTGGATGATGACTTGAAAGAGTGGGAAGAAAATTTACAGTCTTCATCATTTTGTATGATGCACATATTAATGAAAAATTCTGAAAGAAAGGTTGAAAAATTAAGGAATCAGATTGTTGAGCTAGAGAGAGAGATCAGGGACATGAATTTAAGAGACTTAACAGACAATAATTATGTTCTATTGAAGGAAGTGATGAATAAGCACCAATTGCAGATTAAGAAGAAAAAATTAAGCAAAATTAGGAGGGATGAGCGAGATTATAGCCAAGGAAGAGTCTTTACTTTTGGCAGAGGTTTCAATGACATACAGAAACCCAAGGCTAGTGGGGGAGCATAGGCTCAAGATGATTTAAGTTCAGTAAATTGTACTAGCTTGGACTTATCGCCTGGATACGATTTGGGAGCAGAAAGCACAGTAGGACCTAGACCAGCTCAGAGCTCCTCTTTTTCCGAGGAAATCCAAAGAATCAGGAGGGGAAAGAAAAATTGGCAACAGTACCAGGAGGGGCAAGCAGAAACACAGACAGTACAAGAATAGGTACACGCAGTCAGGACAAATTCAGAAAGTAATGGATGGCATAAATAGGCATGAAGCAAATGATTTTCATGATTTAAAAGTGATCAACTTGTCTAACAGTGTTTTGAATGTACACAAATTTGCTGTGTTACAAAGAGGTTTATCATTTTGTCCTAACAATTATTGTAATTTCAAGGATGTGGAAATTGATCTATTTAAATTTGCTAGGAAATTGAAATTAAAAAGTTTCTTTTCAACAATGAACAAATCTGTTGAGTCTGATGCCAGAAGGGGCGGTTCTGAGTTATCTATTGCTCATTTAAGAAATGTGCAAACGCTTGTCTCATTGACAGAGGGAGATAAATATGGGATGGTAGATATAGCTTCTATGCTGGTTATATCAACAGACTATGATTGTACTAGTGGTCTTAAACCAGCTTCCAAATTTACTCCTCAGGTTCCTCAATATTGGGCAATTGATCTATTTGTTCAAAAGACTATGGAGGAGTTTCATAAATTGGAGGATCTAGGTAGATGGAGGAAGTCCAGTTATGGACAACAGGATAATTTATCTAAGGAAGAACACACAGCCATCACTTCTCTAAAACAAGATAGAAGCATAGTAATATGAGAAGCCGATAAGGGCGGCAATATCGTGATAATGCGTAGGGATGATTATAGTGCTGAGGTTAAGCGACAACTTGGAGACAGAGGGTGTTATAGGAAATAGTATTCCAATCCAACTAAGTAAGCAGGTAGACTGATTACAGAAAAAATATATTCTTGGAAGGAACAAGGTCTGCTAGATGAGCAGGAATACAAATATCTTAATTTTACAAATTCCTCCTACCCGTTTACATACATTTTGCCCAAAATACACAATCCATGTAGAAGCCACCAGGGAGACCGATTGTCTCCAGCATAGGGAGTCTAACAGAACATCTTTCTGAATTTGTGGACTTATTTTTAAAACCTTTGGTAATTAATTTACCCTCTTATATAAGAAATACCATGGATGTTCTAAAGAAGTTACAGGATATTGTATGGGACGGTGAGATGAGTTTTGTGACTCTGGATTTGACTAGGTTATATACCTGTATAGAAAATGATAAAGGGGAACAAACTTTGCATCATTTTTTGGGAAATAGGAGCGCTAGTTTACAAGAACACTCAATTATGATTGAGAAAATGAGTGCCTCGATTCTCAACAACAATTTCTTCTTATTTCAAGGTGAATGGTATCATCAGATTAGAGGTACTGCAATGGGTTCCAGGTTTGCTCCCTCTTATGCCAACCTGTTCATGGGTTGGTTTGAGAGGGAGCATGCCTGGAGCAGATGGACTTCCAAATAGATGGATTCAGTTTTGTTCTGGGGATGGTTTATTGATGATATTTTAGTCATTTGGAGAGGATTGGAATCTGAATTTACTGACTATTTTGAATTCCTCAACAATAATGATTTCAATGTCACTTTCAACATGTGTCATCATAGAGATAGGTTAGAATTTTTGGATGTTGAATTGTTCATAGTGGAAGATAAAGTGCAAAGCAAAGTATTTCATAAAAAAAGCTACTAACTCTATTTTGAGAGCTGATAGTGCCCCTCCACCAGCAGTGATAAAAGGCATCCCATAGGGAGAAATGATTCGCAGCAGGTAACATTATAGCCTGGATCAAGACTTTGAACCAGAATTAGATGCATTGCAAAGTAGATTAATATCAAGAGGTTATTCTCAAAATTCTTTAGAGTCAGCTAAGAACAGAGTTCGAATGGTCAAAAGAGAGACAACCTTGGTGCAGAAGCAGAGAACTTCTGGAAGGGAAAGAGTTGCCTTTATTTCGACATACAGTGTAAATCATAATCAAATTTATAGAATTCTCAATATCAATTGGAATTTATTGAAAGGGGTGCCAGGGCTATTAGAACTCATTTCTGATAAACCAAAAATTACTCATGGGAGATGTCCCACTTTAGGAGGTGTTATTAAACATAACTATTTGGAACCCTTAAGTTCGCAACAAGGTAATTGGCTCCCAGCATCACCTAAGGGGTTTTACACTTGCGGAGCATGTAATATTTGTAATTTAGGCATGAACCGCACAAAAGAATTTAGTTATAATACTGCCAAAAAATATCGGATTAATGAATTCATTAATTGCAATAGTTATGGAGTGGTGTACCTAATTCAGTGTGATTGTCAGAAAATCTATATTGGAAGCACTAAACACACTTTAAAACTCAGGATTGAGGAGCACAGGAGAGCGATTAGTAATGAGGATGTTAGATCGCCCCTCTATCAACATATAAAAGATAATCATGAAAATAAAACAAGATTCAAGTTTCATGGTATACAAAGAGTAGAGATAAGATCTAGAGGAGTAGACTGGGAATTATGTTTGAGACAACAAGAGGCTAGATGGATTAGGAGGTATAGATCGGTATCCCAGGGTCTCAATAGTGATAATGAACTACATTATTTTTTAATTTAATGAGCATTAACAGATGTTGATAGTCGAGGGTACACTGATAGATCATTATGACAGAAATTTTTATTGATGCAGGTCGGGCCCAGTGTGTAAGCATTACGTAATGCAAGAGTGGCAAGTGTATTGAATCTTTATTCAGAATAGGGTGACAGGGAATGAGTGTAATTGATACTTGGAGTGGTACATGAGAATAAGGTTGATTAATTGATTTTTGGAATTTTTATATGTGCCTTCATCCATTCATTTGAAGTGGAGTAGTGTAGTAAAGAGTAGTTTCATGGTGTACGAGAAAGAATTACCAGTATAATATTGGAAGTGAAAACTTGTCTTTATTTCTTTGTTTTTATATGCACCTTCCTCCCTTTCTTTGAAGTTGAGTAGTGTAGTAAAGAGTAGTTTATGGTACACGAGTAAGAATTACCAGCAGAATATTGGAAGTGAAAACTTGGCCTTATTCTTTCGTTTTTAACGGCAAAGTATGGCAAATTGAACTGGTTATCCCATTGGTCTGATCAGGAACCAATGAGGTTCAGTGACACACGGAGAAAGTATTGACGGCACAAAACCGGCAGGCTTCATAATGAATATGGTGCACACATACAAGCACGACCATTGGTCCAAAGATAGTGAAGGACCGGAAAGGAACTTCATATATCTACACTTGAATTTCAAAAGCGTAGATAAGAGCAACTTAAAACTTTGTATTCTTTTTACTGTTTTAATGGTAATAGGTTGGCGAATAGAACTGGTTATCCCATTGGTTTGATAAGGGAACCAATGAGTTTTGATAGCACACGGATTAGGATCGCCAGCACGAAACCGGTAGGCTTGAAATAGGATGCATGCATAACAAGTGCGTTCATTGGTCCAAAACATGGAGGACCAAATAGGAAACTTGATGTTAGTCAAGTTAATGAGAAGTTTGTGAAAGACTCATACAATTGGTTAAAAAAGAAGCAGGAAATGCAAAAAAAATAAAAAAAGAATGTTGAGGGGTAATGGTGTATTTTGATTGGTTAAAGGGATGGTGGACCGGAAAGGAAACATATCAGGATTATTCAGATTTGGAGGCTTTGTGAAAGATGATTTGATTGGTGCAATGGGTGAAGTTGAGGGTTAATAGTGTATTTTGATTGGATAAAGGGATGTTGGACCAAAAAGGAACCATATCAGTATTATTCAGATTTTGAGGCTTTGTGAAAGATGATTTGACTGGTGCAATGGGTAAAGACAGCTAACAGCGGATTGGTGGAGGACCAGAAAGGAAACACAATGTCAGTCAAGTTAATGAGAAGCTCGTGAAAGACGTATACGATTGGTTAAAAAACAAGCAGGAAGTGGAAATAAAATAAAAAAAGAACGTTGAGGGTGAATGGTGTATTTTGATTGGTTAAAGGGATGGTGGACCACAAAGGAAACATATCAGGATTATTCAGGTATGGAGGCTTTGTTAAAGATGATTTGATTGATGCAATGGGTAAAGTTGAGGGGTAATGGTGTATTTTGATTGGATAAAGGGATGTTGGACCAGAAAGGAAACATATCAGTATTATTCAGATTTGGAGGCTTTGTGAAAGATGATTTGATTGGTGCAATGGGTGAAGACAGATACCAAGCATATTGGTGGCAGACCAGAAAGGAAACTTGATGTCAGTCAAGTTAATGAGAGGCTTGTGAAAGACGTATACGATTGGTTAAAAAACAAGCAGGAAATGGGAAGAAAATAAAAAAATAACGTTGAGGGGGAATGTTGTATTTTGATTTGTTAAAGGGATGTTGGATCAGAAAGGAAACATATCAGTATTATTCAGATTTGGAGGTTTTGTGAAAGATGATTTGATTGGTGCAATGGGCGAAGACAGCTCACAGTGGATTGGTGGAGACATGATTTAAAAGGTGAAGTCAGCAGGAAAACCTTTGACAGAGGGAATTATCGGACCGGCTGTTCATGGAGGAGGATTATCGCGGCCTTAGCTGGTGAGTTAGACGCATTTGAGATTACTAGTTGTTGTTAAGTCAGTAATGTTGAAGTGGTTTGGTAGATAATGGGATAGGGTAGTTGTGATTATGGAAGAGTTTTAATCTACTTGTCTATATTTTTGATATAGATAATGCAAAACTAGGATCAAATAGATACTGTGGAGCAGTGGATTCTGTGGGAACCTACTTACGAAGACCGAATATTTATGTGTATATATTAAGGTATGTTTGACTCACTATTAAATTGATGTGCTAATATTAATAGTTTCGTGAATTTAAGAGCAATAATTATAGGCTTTGGGATTTGTATAGGGTATTTGGACTTTAATACCAAGGTAGCTGGAATAGAGTATAAGCTAATAAAGCAATTCATAAGGTACATTCACCCTTAATATTTTACATGTTATAAATATGATTTAATAAGATTTGGAGCAATGCTATTTCCAGAATTAGACTTTGCAATAATAAAATAATTGAATCTGTTTGTTTAGATCATAGGGTTCACCACTAATGATGTAAGTGGGATATAAATTGAATTACATTTTAATCATCACATTTTAAGAGGCATATCCCTCCTCTCCCTTCAAATTCAGGAATAGGTAAAAACGATTAGTACTTTTCAGTCATTAATGTGACCTTTCCATATTTTTTCAGAATTTAATATTATTCTGGCTAGAATTGTCTAGAGAGCCAGAAGAGGTTGACCGAATAATTAAAGATTAATATATATAATTAGGTATGTTCTTTGTTTCCCCCTTTTTTTGAACTTAGAGGTATTGGGTAACACATGGGAAGTAGAGTTGTTAATGTGATTCTTTTTTGTATAATATATTCTTTTAGAATTGTTCACCATTTAGACTTAATTGAATGGAGTACAAGAAGAAACCAACTGAATAATCATTAAGACTGAATTCTATCAATACTGGTTGTAATATTTGAATAAAGAGGTATGTGGCAGATGATTCAATTGGATATTAAGTCATGTTATAAATTACTGGTCACCAAGGGGTGAAGTGGTTTGTAGTTTGGGCAATACAGGGTCAACAAATTAATTTAGTTGCTGCAATGGGTCTCGTGGGGTTTACATGTGATATAATGTACTATGTCTTTTAAGATAATTAGCAATTATTATATAGAATATTAAATCTTGAGGTTCATCCTGGGTTGTGGTTAATATTAGAATGGAGACAGGCAGCCTTTTATAAGGCGAGAGTGAGTGCAGGTTCAGAAGATACGCTGAATTGTCATGTACAGGTTACATGGTGAATGTTTTTGTTGAATTAGTTTTCAATTTATTTATTGGTGTATATATATTTTCTTTCAGCCCTGATGACGTCTGGTATAGGACGAAATACGTAGGCTGAAAAGACTTCATGAATATGTGACATATTGATTAATCTGCAACAATTTTGGAATACAATTGGAATATATTATTTGAACTTGGCCTGCTGACTGTTTGCTGAAGAAATACAATAATAAATTGTTGATGTGGACATTACTATAAGACGTTCCTTTCCATTTTTTGATTTCATTTTGAGGATTGTGGCCAGCAGAGGTGGGCTACGGAGAGTTGAGTGTCTTCTTTGGAAATGTTGAAGAAAAGTACTGAACAGTGACTATAGCGCACACTTTTTTTGTCCTCACCGCCTTGCTTTTGGTACTAAATATTAAGACCTAATCTAACACATGTATGATGTAAGGGACTTCGTTTCATTAGTATAAATTAATTTAATCTGATCACAGAAAATGTACAAATAATTTCACACATGTAGAGTACTGAACAATATCATACCAACGTACTTCACAAAATAGACATAGCAGAACAATACGTGAGAAAAAAATGTGCATTGTGACTTATAACAAAGGACATCTGTTTTTATAATACAAAATTAAATCAAAATATGATAGGTCAAATCTTTCAAATGAACCATAATTTTATCAAGTGGCTGATTGATGGATTTTCGCGAGGGTTATGAAAGCTTCATCTGCCATGGTGCTGCCGTAACTGCACTTAACCTAAGGCTTCTGTCCGCGTGTGTCTGCCTCCGCTGTGCTGCTGCTGCTTGGATGACTTAGTGTTCACACCTTTAGAGATCAGATGCTTTTCAGGTGCTTCCTAGATTTCTTTCAGGTTCTATGCAGAATCCCTTTCGACTCCCTTTAGGAACTTTTTTCCCCCTGGACATTGAGAGGTTTAGACCTTCTGAAATGCTGAAACCTTCCTACTTATTTCTTCCTTGCCTAGTTTAATTTTCTTTTATAGAATTCCCTGATTTTTTAGGTGATTTAGATTTACCCATGTATATTCAAATGAATGAGACTCTTCTCTGAGCCTTTTGTTAATCTTTTGTATTGCTGTAACTGAACTTCTTTCTTGCATAATCTTGGTCCGCCTCGAATTCTGCTGGAGGTTAGGCCTTCCTGTTGTTATTCTGTACCTTTATAGCATGGTGTTGAGAGTGAAGTGGCTTAATTTGATTCTTAATTTGTAATAAACCTTCTTAACCCTTGCTACCAATCCCTGATCCTCATTGTGTAGCCAAATGGGTTGCATAGTAAATAGAAGTTGATATAAATGTTAAATCCAATCACCTCCCAGTCAGAGAAAAAGCTCCATCGGAAGACCTAGAACATGTACTATTAACACTCCTCTAAAGTGATGTCTCTGTTATTGCATATAATTCCATCAGGTCAAAGGAAAATACTTTCCACATTTTGTAGTGAGAATCAAAATGTTCACTTAGGAGTTCTTGTTAAAATAAATACAATGTTATTGGTGGGTAGAGAGGCTAAACAGGTGGGGTAAAGGAATGAAAGAAAGAAAAGGTAATTTTGCAAACAGTTAATTTGGTTGGCTCATGTTGTGTTCAGTAGTGCTTTATTCTTGCATGTCTGAGTCTCATTTCAGTTTAGTTTATAAGAAAAGGACTCTAGGTTCACAGAAAATCATGACTAATAATATTTTGGTTGCTGCCTGGAGATAGGCAGACTGTTTAAGGGCATCAAAAAATGCTCCTGTTCACCTCACTTACAGCTCTCTATCACTAGTGTTCTTCTGGGAAACAAAGGCACAGGCAGCACTGCAAGGGAAAAATTACACACAAAAGAGTGCCGGATTTGGCTTCATTGATATAAATAAAGTGGGGAGCACTGTCTTATTAAAAGGGAGAGCCCTGTATAGGCAATATGAGTGCCATAAAATGGATAATGACATGATATTTACAGTGCTTACAAAACTTTGTGTGGTAGGTATGGCAATATAACATAAAAGGAAGGAGTACAGGGAGGCAGGCCAATTCTCCTTCTCTCTTATTTCCTTACAACTATATAATCAGTCACTCCAAATCAGCACAGACCTGCTTTGCTCTTCACTGCCATAGGATTTACAGGTCCTGGCTATCTCACTGCTTCTTTGCGTATCTCTTCATGTGCAGCGTTTGCTGGTCTGGTACAGGCCAGTTCTGCTTCTTTCTTCTCCTCTTACAGAGTTTATCAGTCCTATCCCATCCAAGTTCGTCATGCTTTGTACTTCTCCTCTTCCTAGAGGTGGGTGAGCCAGATTCCTGGCACTGGCTCAGCTTGCGGTCCTCTTGCACCCTCAAGTCAAAGACTAGAACACTGCCCATTGGTAAACCGGAACAACCACCAGAAAAACTGCTCTCAATCTTGGCTTCCCTGCTTGACCAAATTGTGTGATACTAAGCAGTTAAGTTATGTCACTAAACTTCCTTTTTTCACTGCTATATGAGAGTACCTTCAAATTACTGTACAGAATCCTCTTGTATTTGATTAGGCAGGTAATAATGTTGCACCATATATAATAAAAACTAGGACATATATAGGCTACACATGCCAACGCAGTTGTCACAATTGAGTTACCCAATTGCATAGTAATTTATAAAAGGTATGCTTTGTGTTGCTTGAAAGCCATACAGAATTAATCCAGATCTGCTAGCTGCATTCAATCTAATGGCTGTAATTACCACTCCCATTAGATATGAAGTTGCAATACAGCAATTTCTAAAGCCAGTGACGGTTACAGTGGTTACAGAGGAAACACTGATCTCGTAGATAGGGATGATCATTGTAGATGAGCTGAAACAGATGGTATATCGTGGAGTACCCTTAACTTTACTGTAGGGGCACTACACCTCACCCTCGTAACATGCAGTCTGTGTTTTTTCATTGTAGCTCACCTGTTCCGAGAGACCTTTAAATAGATCTAAAAAGCCTGGACAATTTTGGAAGTAAAGAGACTAAAAGGTTCTGTTGGTGAAAACTAGACACAAGATCCCTTTCTGGTCCTAAATGTTATCCACACGCAACTATTGGAGTAGAGGGATTGACAAACCCTTACCAGGCCTGGATTGATGCCCCCTATTTCAAGCTTCTGATACAAGAGCCCACTGTTGACATCATCACTGAGGACCAATAGTCCAGAGGCAAACAGGGCTATGATGGAGCTGGCCAAAGAGTTTTCATTGGTGCATCATTTGAACTGAAAACTGCTCTGGTGAAAATAAAGTACATATTTTTCAGTCACCCAGGTTTCCAGTTATTTCAGAAGTAGATGAGAATATATTTTCACATCAAGAAGGGTAATGAATAAATAATTTCTAGAGAAACATTGCAATTATTGAATAGCAAATGGCAGACAGAACACTTTAATGAATAAAGGGTGATAGCAGCCTGAAAACAGGAAATAAAACGAGGAGATAACAAGGACACTCGAATATTTGGAGCCTCTATGTTTTAAAAGAATGCTAACATATCGTATCTCTTTGTGGATGATACACAATTATACCAAAGGGCTACTGCCCAGAGGACCTATGGCACAATCTATATCTTGGCAGTATGTATTATCCATCACAATGACAACAGCTTATACATACCATCAAGATAGATGTCTCCCCACCAAATTCAAAAGCGGGCAGACCTTATGCTCAGTCATGATGAGGACTACTCCATCTCCACTGTGATTAAACCCCTTCAAAGGCCTAATGAAGTAAGGGCTGTTGGAGGGAGACTTCTAATTCCAACCATTTAATTTAGATGGACGGAATTAGATGTCAGTTTTCACTGCATGTCATTGTCAGGAAAACCCTGGCGGTAGGGGCAGTGAAAACTGTTAAATCTTTCGCTCAACGTGGGAGTTGACTCCCGTGGAGAGGGGAGTATTTTATTTTTGTATTTTCCCCCAAAACAATTCCTCTTTGGGATTTTATTTTTAAAAGAAAACGGAACACACTTTGGTGCAGTGCTCCGTAATGCTGAAGGAGTCCTGCACCAAACTGTAGACTTCGTTGACAAGAACCGCCGTGACTGTGGTTTTTACAAATGCTTTAGAAATGACCTGCACCTTGTCTGTCATTTTTTAAATTAGGTGGGAAGCACCTCAGTCATGGCAATGGAGCAATTTACTCCATCTCCCTGATGAAGAAAAGGGCCTCCCGTCTATATAAATTTGGCCCATAGTCCTTCAGGGGAGAACTGTAGAATGCATTCAAATTTTTAAGTCAATTCACCCCCTGAAATTAACGTTGCTTAAGACCGAATCCCTATCCATCGCACCACCTCAGAGATGCATGCTGATCCAATGTTGGATCGACTCACTCCATGTACTGGAATGCAAGCAGCTAACCAATCAATGCACTAAATCTCTGGGCAAGATGTTAGATGTAAATGTGAACCTACATTCTTATATAAATACCATTATGAATAAATAGACTGTAATATCTTAAACTCCAAGATAGTGTTTTAAACTCAAAGCAAAATATGACTTGAAAAGAGTGGAATAATCCCTGGTTATGTCAAGCCTAGATTATGAGAATGTTGTACTCACAGTTATAGAAAAAATACATCAGTCTTCTTTAAAGGCAACCGTATAAGCTGCAGTAAAGCTGGTCTCAAGAGTCAAACATGTCGGTGATATAAACACAGTCTTTTATGCTCTCAGATGGTTTCCTACTTAAGCACAAAAGCATAGTCAAAATGCCAATTAATAACCGTGAACACAGAGATCTGCATAAAAATAGAAACTTGTTTGTTGTTAACCACTAAGGTGTGGATGTAATTCAGACACTAGGTAAAGGCCAGTCTGTCTGTACAGCAGCCCAGGATGTAGAACAAACTAAAGGAGATTTATCAATATTTATTAACAAACAGATACTAACCTTTTTTTTGCAACACTAAGCATTGCCAGGTGTCTATAGACCACAATAACTAGTCAATAAATAAACATCCCTTTAAAAAAAGAGTTGAATAGCTATTCAGAAGAGGACATTGTTAGGGAAATGGCAAATGTATCCATAATGGAACAAAGAAAGCGGATTCAAAAATTTACATTTCACATTGTACTTCCACTCAGTAGTAATAATAATGTTGTTTTCTGATCAGGAAATTAGGTGTTGTTATTCTATCAAACTAAAAATGGAAGGAAAAGCAAACACATACTGCAAATATTAATATTCCAATAAAAGAAAAGCATTGAGATATTTAGCAAATAAGGCAATAGAGATTATGAAAAAGGCATAATAAGCAGGGAATGTGGCCATCTAGCTAAAAAGCAGTACTTCCTCTCTCCATTGCTTTTCTTTTAACAATATAAACCTCAACCGTATCAATCTGCAAACACAAAGATATTAAGGGTATAATCCAGGGATCTCCAACCTGTTTTTGTACTGAGATCTATGTTCAATGAAACGCATTGAGAACTAGTAATATTATTGGTGTTGAATAATCCCAATTTTTTATATGTATATTAATTCAACCAAGCAAAAGCAGCATTCTAATTTAATAAGCTGGGCTGCACACAGGTGAACTACTCAGAGGTAGCTGGAAAGCTACAGTAGCTCACAAGCTACTGGTTGGAGACCCCTGGTATAATCATACTAGATGGAAAATAAAAACCGCTCCTATATGCTTTAACATATTAGTTACTCTTCCACAGCTTCAAAGATCTATCATAGCTCGTAAGTCTTGGATTTCCATTGATGTGAAACGATTTGGGAAAAAAACACCACATAAATATCACTGAATAATGCTCCCTTCCGATGGAAGAGAATACATTTGTCATATAAAGGCATCATTCAGTCAGTCACTGCTTCTAGTTAAACTGTCTTGAGACACACAGATGTGATCTAACTCTAAACTCCTCATGTGGGGAAGGATGCCAAATTGTGAAAATGAATATCACGCCTAAATTCAACGCCTTTTTTTGCCAGGATACCCCTGATTATTCCCTTAGACATGTGACACCTACTCAATACTGATCTTTAAAGGTTCATTTTGGGAGGGTCTAAGGCAAGACTGAATCTAACCAAACTCTGTGCTTCAACAGAATTCAGTGGATTCTGTTTACCCCATAGTAATCCAATTTGGGTACATACAGAAACAAAAAATTATCTTGAACTCTTGCAATGCCTTGCAGACATTGTAGGCTACTAGACCTAATAAGACTTCAAATTGAATTCTATCATCCACTTTTGCACTCTTTCTTGTATGCCTACTTAGAGACGGACATTAAAATGCATGTTAATCCACCACTGCAGAGCAATGGGCAAAACACCATTACTGGTTCTACGATAGCCTGGAAGTATTGGAAAGATTGCTGCATTAAAGCAAACGGGGACCTGTTCTCGGGCAGTAAGTAGAAAACACTTGAAGATCCCCACTTAAAATATACTAGACCCGGGCAGAATGATAAGCCTGCTTGCACAATTGGTGGAATTTGGTGACTCTGATTTACTCTTGTAATGCAGAGGTCCTGCAAAATTCTTCCAATCGGTACATGACAGAATTTTTCTCCCGTTCAAGCAGTGTGATGTTCACAGGAGCAATGAGAGGTTGCATTGCAAGTGAGATTTGCGAGCTTCCAGTCGCCAGGCAGCCTTCCGGTGCCATTTTTTAAGGCTGGCAGTCATGAGCCATCGGGGCAGCTTCTCGAATAGTTTTTCTTTTTGTGAAGCATCTAAATCAACTCAAAAATACCTTTTTAAGTGGATATTTCACTCAAACGGATGGTCCAGGTAGTTTTTTTGTTGTTGCATGAAGCACACTTTTTAAAATTGTACTTTTTTTAACAAGAAGGAATTTCCACAGGGACTCCAACTTCCTCTTTGGAAGGCACCTCCCAGTGCTTTGTTAATCTCCTGGTCACTTTTCATTTGGATTTGAGGTGAAAGGATCATGCTCTTTGTCTGCGATTTCTGTTGCATACACCACTCTATTTTAAGGACTTTGTTTTTGTGACATCAGTTAAAAAACCTTTGGATACTCACCCCCAGTCACAGATCTGTGTTGAATCCATCATTGTGCTTTAGCTCGCTTCACCACCCCAATTCAGACCCATGGGTGAAACCCTGAAACCGGTCCTACGATGCTTGTTTTCAGTCCAGGGAGGACCTGGCCTGACAGTTCAGGTTATTATTATTATTATTAGAAATTTTTATAGAGCGCGTAGTCACCCTGAGGTATCCCAGCGCTAAGGATCCCTACACCTGTGGGGTCGGGGGTGAGAAAAAAAGGGGGGGGGGACAACTGTCCCCATTGGGCACAGGGTCAAAACTGATTAGCATATGGCTGGATTCAAACTGGAATGTCATGGGGAGCAAAAGAATGATGGATTTTGGCCCAGATCACTGTACTGGGGTGAATGTATGACATTTTTCTGCATTCTGCCCATCATTTGTTAGAGGGCATGCACCAGTATAGATTGGGAACTTTTTCACTTTTATTAAATGTTTACATTTGATGGTGGGTGGCCTCGAGTTGCAGTAGGGGCCTGTTTTTTTCATTCACATTTTCATCTCTCATAAGGGAAAAGGACTGCACAATTAAGTGCTTTTTCTCCATGTTTGGGAATTTTGCACTATTCATATATTTTATCATGTGGCCTAGTCTGCCCATGGGCCATCCAGATGATACTAGGTATTAGGTATATATACCAACTGTTTCTGTGATATATGTTGTTTAGAAAGTCTATGAATTGGAGATGGCATTGGATTAAATGCAAAATGTGTTGTTTTTGTCTTTAACATTTTGTTTCTGCAAAGTCTTCAAGTGTGTTTTGGTGGGCTATTTTTGTTTATGCCTTGGTGAATTGTGTGCTATTAGATATGTTTATCACCAGCAATCGCGCTAGTCACCGGCACTGAGGCAACCTTGTGATCGACAAGCTGCCTATCTACAACACGGACGCCCAGATCCCTCTCATCGGCGCCGTTTCTCCTTAACCAACTCTGCCCCAATTCCCGCAGTTTGGTTATTATTCTAAACTGATCGAAGCCCTTGTAACCGGTATCCTCCGGATTATCAACGACCAATTATTCCCCAAGTACCGCAGGTTGGTTACCTGAACGAACTCATTGAAGCCAATTCACCCGGTAGTCTCCGGTTTTCTACGTCCTACCCTCCACGGCCAGCCCCTGGCAACGCGTGGCAGTGCGCTGTCAGGCTTGTCATTTAATTAGTCCTGATGATGATCTATATATCCCTTAATAGATCGAAACGTCGTTGACCTGTTGAACAGCATGCATGTTAAACACATTAGTTAAAAATTGTGCATGACTGTTTACCGTCTAAAAAGCTTGCCCCTTCATTCTCTATCGGAGTTAAGCTTGTTTGTTTAGCCTGAAAAATGTCTTTAAAATTGTGATTGTCTTTAATTGTTTTATTTGTTGAAGGACACAGGACTGTGTCCCACTCTAATTTGTTGGTTGTATATTCTATTCATTACGCTCATTATTAAATCTATATGTCCGGCTGGACATTTCAAACTAATATAGAGCCGATCCTGGTCTATATTTATTGTTCATATACTTAATTGATTTTGAAGAACCATTTGTTTTTTGAATTAGATATGTTTATAGCTGACTTATGTTTCGTTTTGAAATTGATGAATTAGTGGTAGTGTTTTCCTCTTTGTTCACCATGCCTCCTTTATTTTCTGTAGGAAACAAAACACCTTGTCCTAACTGGATTTAGTTTAAACAACAGAATATTTTCATACACTTTCGTGAATTGAAACACCAAAAATGGGGCTTTACGAATTGCCTGTTCTTCAAAAAATTTTTGTTTATTTCACATTCTTATTTTGTGTGATAAAGACAGAACAACTGTACATAATGAAAGCATATATATACAACATAAATGACAATATATTAAACAACACCCTCGCAGATTTAAACATTCAATCATCTAACACACTTGGCCAATCCATTCATACCAAAAGCTGACTCATACTAAACTAAACTAAATGGTCCTTTAACCACTACTCCCTTTTGGGCACAGATTGCTGTCCGTATTTCAGACGTATTAAGACATTTACTTTCTTAATAAACACTTCAAAACCCACATGAACATTAAGGGCAAGACTTTTGTATGGAGTGTGTGAAGGACCGACTGGTCGTGTGAAGGACCGACTGGTCTACGCGTTTCGAACCTCTATCATTGTGAGGTTCTCCTCAGGACCAATATATTCTGTAAAGAAAGAAATCAATATAAAAATAATCAATCTAAAGCCCAATGAGCAGTTTAAGAACTTAAGCCAGCCCCCACTCCCGGCCTGGCATACCCACCTTAAGAATAAACGTCAGCGTGTGACCTTGACCAGCTTTGTGTCCGAAGACGATTCAACCAGCTACGGCCGGAGCTGTGAACGACCAAACGTAACAATAAACACACTCTTAAGATCATTCTCACCACAAGAGGACAAACGAACATGGTAAAGACGACCGGTAAGAGAGTTGTCGCTCACCCTACGATTTCTAGTCCGCTTCGTGCCAAAGAGTTGGTGTAACACACGTTCAAGTGTTCTGTTTGCTTTGAGTAGTCGTACTCTCAGTCATTCGTTTCCCTCAGAGACTGAAAATAGAAAGAAGGGCGATGTAAATTACGAATGTTCGTCACTACCGCTAACCCTTAGAGAAGCTTTCGCCCCCTCGTTAGAAGGAGTTGTTGTGTCGTCGCTTACCTGGTGCCTTGTCAATTCCCGGCGTTCCGCGAAACCGTGCAGCTGCAACAGGGACTGCTTGTGTTTCCAGGAAGTGAATCCGATGGATAAAGTTGGGTCGAAATCATGCCATAGACTCATGGGAGTTGTAGTTCTTTGACGAGAGGAGTGGGAAATGTAGTTTCCTGTCGGAACAATGCCGACTAGAACTTTATTGAAAGATACATAAAAACGATAAATTTGGTGAAGCAAATGGTACGAAGACGTACAATTTGGACGTGTGCAATCATGTCCCTCATACTTGGAGCGATCATCAGATCATATTCAAGTCGTGATCGGTCTATATATCTCAGCTATTTCATTGAGACCGTTGGTCGTTGTATTAAATTTCATAATGAGGATTGACTCTCTTTGGCTCAAGAGTCCCTCCAGATCACCACCACGCGGGTCTTTCTCAATTTTGGACAAAACTGTCCACTTGAAGTCTTCCTCACGATGTTTCAATAAGCTCCAATGGCTTACTAGTGGAGCATTTTCAACTTTCCGTCGAATCCTCGACTTGTGTTGAGTGATGCGCTGTCGTACTTCCTGGGTGGTCTTGCCTATATACAGTTTGGGGCATGGGCATGTGACTGCGTACACAACATTTTTAGTCCTACAATTAGTGAAGGTATCATGTTTCCAATGAATGTTGTTGAATGTGAATATATCCCCTTCTACAGTTTGTTCACAGCAAACACAAGTTTGCTGTGAACAGCCCATCAGGCCCAAAAATCCCCAAGGAGATCAACACTTTCGAAAAGACCATTCTTTCTGGGATACAAACAATGGAAAAGAGAAAAAGCTATATTAGATACAATCTGGCTAAACAAGAGAAAGATGCTTTGTTGGCACTTAAAAATGACATATCAGTGGTAGTGAAACAAGCGGACAAAGGAGGTGCAGTGGTGATTTGGGACCTAAATAAATATAAAAAAGAGGCGTTGCGCCAGCTAGAGGATGCCAGCTGTTATCGGAAAATTTCAAAGGACCCAACTAAGGAGCTTCAAAATCAACTCTTTCAAATTATTGAAGAAGGGTACACACAAGGTTTCGTTGGCCCAAAGGAACGGATTTTTCTACAAAACAAGAACCCTAGGACACCTGTCTTTTAAGTTTTACCAAAACTACATAAGAGTGAGAGTGACCCCCCTGGCAGACCAATCGTTTCAGGGTGCGAGTCGCTTATTGAACCAGTTGCCCAATATATTGACTTCTTTTTAAAACCTTTCATTAATGACATCCCGGCCCACCTGAAAGACACCACAGCTTTCTTGAACAGAATAACATCGGTAAAATTTGACAATAAAAATCAATTGATGGTGACACTAGACGTGGTGTCGCTTTACACCCAGATACCCCAAGACCAAGCGTTAGAGACATTAATGTGGTTCCTTGAGAAAAGAGAACGACCAGTCCAGGTTCCATCGGATTTCATTTTGGAACTCGCCAAATTTGCACTATCAAAAAATTATTTTTCTTTTGATTCCCAGTTCTTCTTTCAAATAAGAGGCGTGGCGATGGGGTGTCCTTTCGCCCCAGAGCTAGCGGTGCTATTTATAGGACTATACGAAAAAAAATTCATCTATGACAACAACCCGTACTCGGTAAATATTTCTAACTATATGAGATACATAGATGATATCTTTTTAATTTGGACTGGGTCTCAACAACAACTTGACGAGTTTGTAGGATGGCTCAACGAACGAACAAGAGACATTAAATTCAGTTGTTCGGCATCCAACCAGTCAATAACATTTTTGGACGTAAAAGTAGAAAATCTATCGGGTCAATTAGAAACCACACTTTTTAGGAAGTCAACCGATCGAAACAAGGCACTGCATTACACCAGCAACCATCCTCGGAGCTTGAAGCAGAATTTACCTTACGGGCAGTTCCTACGGATCCGTAGGAATTGTTCACAAAAAGAGGAATACTTTGTTCATGCCAATAAACTTAAAGACCGACTACTGGAGAGAGGATACCCGAAAAAATTACTTAAACATTCCCTGAAAAGAGCCTGGTGGACACCAAGGGAAACCTTGTTGGTGAGCAAAGAGAAGAAGATGGCTAACAGGCCAGTATGTGTGACAACGTTTTGCCCCAATTCACACCAACTCCGCAAACTGGTACTTTCAAATTGGCACCTGATGAAAGATCTACATAATGATTTTTCCACACCACCCCTCTTCGCGTTCAAAAAAGAAAAAAGCATAGCGAACTTCATCGTAAGAGCAGCTTTGCCTAAACAGCAGCCTCCCACGTTGAGAGGACTACTAGCCCTACCTCCAATTGTTGGACATCACAGATGCGGGTCTTGTGTTTGCTGTGAACAAACTGTAGAAGGGGATATATTCACATTCAACAACATTCATTGGAAACATGATACCTTCACTAATTGTAGGACTAAAAATGTTGTGTACGCAGTCACATGCCCATGCCCCAAACTGTATATAGGCAAGACCACCCAGGAAGTACGACAGCGCATCACTCAACACAAGTCGAGGATTCGACGGAAAGTTGAAAATGCTCCACTAGTAAGCCATTGGAGCTTATTGAAACATCGTGAGGAAGACTTCAAGTGGACAGTTTTGTCCAAAATTGAGAAAGACCCGCGTGGTGGTGATCTGGAGGGACTCTTGAGCCAAAGAAAGTCATTCCTCATTATGAAATTTAATACAACGACCAACGGTCTCAATGAAATAGCTGAGATATATAGACCGATCACGACTTGAATATGATCTGATGATCGCTCCAAGTATGAGGGACATGATTGCACACGTCCAAATTGTACGTCTTCGTACCATTTGCTTCACCAAATTTATCGTTTTTATGTATCTTTCAATAAAGTTCTAGTCGGCATTGTTCCGACAGGAAACTACATTTCCCACTCCTCTCGTCAAAGAACTACAACTCCCATGAGTCTATGGCATGATTTCGACCCGACTTTATCCATCGGATTCACTTCCTGGAAACACAAGCAGTCCCTGTTGCAGCTGCACGGTTTCGCGGAACGCCGGGAATTGACAAGGCACCAGGTAAGCGACGACACAACAACTCCTTCTAACGAGGGGGCGAAAACTTCTCTAAGGGTTAGCGGTAGTGACAAACATTCGTAATTTACATCGCCCTTCTTTCTATTTTCAGTCTCTGAGGGAAACGAATGACTGAGAGTACGACTACTCAAAGCAAACAGAACACTTGAACGTGTGTTACACCAACTCTTTGGCACGAAGCGGACTAGAAATCGTAGGGTGAGCGACAACTCTCTTACCGGTCGTCTTTACCGTGTTTGTTTGTCCTCTTGTGGTGAGAATGATCTTAAGAGTGTGTTTATTGTTACGTTTGGTCGTTCACAGCTCCGGCCGTAGCTGGTTGAATCGTCTTCGGACACAAAGCTGGTCAAGGTCACACGCTGATGTTTATTCTTAAGGTGGGTATGCCAGGCCGGGAGTGGGGGCTGGCTTAAGTTCTTAAACTGCTCATTGGGCTTTAGATTGATTATTTTTATATTGATTTCTTTCTTTACAGAATATATTGGTCCTGAGGAGAACCTCACAATGATAGAGGTTCGAAACGCGTAGACCAGTCGGTCCTTCACACGACCAGTCGGTCCTTCACACACTCCATACAAAAGTCTTGCCCTTAATGTTCATGTGGGTTTTGAAGTGTTTATTAAGAAAGTAAATGTCTTAATACGTCTGAAATACGGACAACAATCTGTGCCCAAAAGGGAGTAGTGGTTAAAGGACCATTTAGTTTAGTTTAGTATGAGTCAGCTTTTGGTATGAATGGATTGGCCAAGTGTGTTAGATGATTGAATGTTTAAATCTGCGAGGGTGTTGTTTAATATATTGTCATTTATGTTGTATATATATATGCTTTCATTATGTACAGTTGTTCTGTCTTTATCACACAAAATAAGAATGTGAAATAAACAAAAAGTTTTTTGAAGAACAGGCAATTCGTAAAGCCCCATTTTTGGTGTTTCAATTCACGAAAGTGTATGAAAATATTCTGTTGTTTAAACTAAATCCAGTTAGGACAAGGTGTTTTGTTTCCTAGTGTATTCGGCTCAGTTCTGCTGGTCATTTGAGCCAAAGCCCAGTTTTGGTTTTTAGTATCTTGTGCGGGCGAAGGCTCGCGAGGCTGCATCAGTGGTATTAGCTAGTAAGTAACCACGAGATTGTGACAACTTTTGTTGTTAAGAGATAAGTGCGGTGTGTGTACTATATGTTTGTCCATTTGTGTTTCATTGGTTGTTTTATGTTCGAACACGTTTTTGATTTCACCCTATGAGTCAGTAGTGCGATGGCAGAAAAAGATGCCTTCGCCTACAGTGAGGAACATATCCAGAACTTAATCCGAGAACCCCCCGTCTTTGCTTCAGCTACCCTAAGTGCTACTGCAAAAACTCAGAACGAATCTGACAAACTCATTCGATTACGCAAAAAACAAATTAGGACAGACTTACATGGCCATTTCCTATTACAACATCTTAAAGAAGGAACAATTCCATCAGGTTTACAGATACGAAATATTCCAGTAGTTTTTATCGATGACCCGATATATAAGAAAGGATACAGCTGTATTGAGACTAAATGCAGCCGGGATTTAATGGTGTTGACTGTCGAAACAGCCCATATGCTGTCATTGTTACAACTGCAAGAAATAGCGGACCTGGAAGCAGAAGTTAGGAACAACCAAAGTCTCACCGACGCTAAAACTTTACTTGAAAAAGTCGAGAAGGAGATATCGGAGTTTAAAGACTACACGGTCATTCAAAAAAGTAATAAATTTGAGGCGGACAAAAAGAATTTCTCTTTGGAATCTACATACCCGTACTTAAATAAAGATGTCTAAATTAACAACGAATCGAGAAATTATTTACAAAATTACAGAGGACGTTCAAGAAAGAAATTTATCACCTTCTCTGAAACAACATCTTCGTCTTCAGGTGGTGAGTCGGATGACAATATAGGGACAAACATAAACCCAAGACTAAAACAACAAAACCAGGATCAACAAATTAACCAAGGGCCGCATTTTTTAGCCCGAGGCCAGCGGCAGGGCAGAGGCCGCTTACGTTATTCCCAACCATGGGAAATGAGGACTCGACGTCAGTATTACAGGAGCTAGCTCCTTCACCTGTGTTTAATTAGTCCGAAAAAATCTTGACAGAAGCTGAATTGTCTGTTTTATCCAAAGGACTAGGATTTGTACCATCTAGACCAACGGACTTTGTTAAACTGAAGCTAGAAATAATAGAATTTTGTCGAAAAGTGCGGCTCAAAATATTTTTTCAGGACAGCCCCGAAACCTCCACAACAGAGATAACAGGACTAAGGAGAAAATGCTTGTTTTGCCCATCAGGCCCACAAATCCCCAAGGAGATCAACACTTTCGAAAAGACCATTCTTTCTGGGATACAAACAATGGAAAAGAGAAAAAGCTATATTAGATACAATCTGGCTAAACAAGAGAAAGATGCTTTGTTGGCACTTAAAAATGACAGATCAGTGGTAGTGAAACAAGCGGACAAAGGAGGTGCAGTGGTGATTTGGGACCTAAATAAATATAAAAAAGAGGCGTTGCGCCAGCTAGAGGATGCCAGCTGTTATCGGAAAATTTCAAAGGACCCAACTAAGGAGCTTCAAAATCAACTCTTTCAAATTATTGAAGAAGGGAACACACAAGGTTTCGTTGGCCCAAAGGAACGGATTTTTCTACAAAACAAGAACCCTAGGACACCTGTCTTTTATGTTTTACCAAAACTACATAAGAGTGAGAGTGACCCCCCTGGCAGACCAATCGTTTCAGGGTGCGAGTCGCTTATTGAACCAGTTGCCCAATATATTGACTTCTTTTTAAAACCTCTCATTAATGACATCCCGGCCCACCTGAAAGACACCACAGCTTTCTTGAACAGAATAACATCGGTAAAATTTGACAATAAAAATCAATTGATGGTGACACTAGACGTGGTGTCGCTTTACACCCAGATACCCCAAGACCAAGCGTTAGAGACATTAATGTGGTTCCTTGAGAAAAGAGAACGACCAGTCCAGGTTCCATCGGATTTCATTTTGGAACTCGCCAAATTTGCACTATCAAAAAATTATTTTTCTTTTGATTCCCAGTTCTTCTTTCAAATAAGAGGCGTGGCGATGGGGTGTCCTTTCGCCCCAGAGCTAGCGGTGCTATTTATGGGACTATACGAAAATAAATTCATCTATGACAACAACCCGTACTCGGTAAATATTTCTAACTATATGAGATACATAGATGATATCTTTTTAATTTGGACTGGGTCTCAACAACAACTTGACGAGTTTGTAGGATGGCTCAACGAACGAACAAGAGACATTAAATTCAGTTGTTCGGCATCCAACCAGTCAATAACATTTTTGGACGTAAAAGTAGAAAATCTATCAGGTCAATTAGAAACCACACTTTTTAGGAAGTCAACCGATCGAAACAAGGCACTGCATTACACCAGCAACCATCCTCGGAGCTTGAAGCAGAATTTACCTTACGGGCAGTTCCTACGGATCCGTAGGATTTGTTCACAAAAAGAGGAATACTTTGTTCATGCCAATAAACTTAAAGACCGACTACTGGAGAGAGGATACCCGAAAAAATTACTTAAACATTCCCTGAAAAGGGCCTGGTGGACACCAAGGGAAACCTTGTTGGTGAGCAAAGAGAAGAAGATGGCTAACAGGCCAGTATGTGTGACAACGTTTTGCCCCAATTCACACCAACTCCGCAAACTGGTACTTTCAAATTGGCACCTGATAAAAGATCTACATAATGATTTTTCCACACCACCCCTCTTCGCGTTCAAAAAAGAAAAAAGCATAGCGAACTTCATCGTAAGAGCAGCTTTGCCTAAACAGCAGCCTCCCACGTTGAGAGGACTACTAGCCCTACCCCCAATTGTTGGACATCACAGATGCGGGTCTTGTGTTTGCTGTGAATAAACTGTAGAAGGGGATATATTCACATTCAACAACATTCATTGGAAACATGATACCTTCACTAATTGTAGGACTAAAAATGTTGTGTACGCAGTCACATGCCCATGCCCCAAACTGTATATAGGCAAGACCACCCAGGAAGTACGACAGCGCATCACTCAACACAAGTCGAGGATTCGACGGAAAGTTGAAAATGCTCCACTAGTAAGCCATTGGAGCTTATTGAAACATCGTGAGGAAGACTTCAAGTGGACAGTTTTGTCCAAAATTGAGAAAGACCCGCGTGGTGGTGATCTGGAGGGACTCTTGAGCCAAAGAGAGTCATTCCTCATTATGAAATTTAATACAACGACCAACGGTCTCAATGAAATAGCTGAGATATATAGACCGATCACGACTTGAATATGATCTGATGATCGCTCCAAGTATGAGGGACATGATTGCACACGTCCAAATTGTACGTCTTCGTACCATTTGCTTCACCAAATTTATCGTTTTTATGTATCTTTCAATAAAGTTCTAGTCGGCATTGTTCCGACAGGAAACTACATTTCCCACTCCTCTCGTCAAAGAACTACAACTCCCATGAGTCTATGGCATGATTTCGACCCAACTTTATCCATCGGATTCACTTCCTGGAAACACAAGCAGTCCCTGTTGCAGCTGCACGGTTTCGCGGAACGCCGGGAATTGACAAGGCACCAGGTAAGCGACGACACAACAACTCCTTCTAACGAGGGGGCGAAAACTTCTCTAAGGGTTAGCGGTAGTGACGAACATTCGTAATTTACATCGCCCTTCTTTCTATTTTCAGTCTCTGAGGGAAACGAATGACTGAGAGTACGACTACTCAAAGCAAACAGAACACTTGAACGTGTGTTACACCAACTCTTTGGCACGAAGCGGACTAGAAATCGTAGGGTGAGCGACAACTCTCTTACCGGTCGTCTTTACCATGTTCGTTTGTCCTCTTGTGGTGAGAATGATCTTAAGAGTGTGTTTATTGTTACGTTTGGTCGTTCACAGCTCCGGCCGTAGCTGGTTGAATCGTCTTCGGACACAAAGCTGGTCAAGGTCACACGCTGACGTTTATTCTTAAGGTGGGTATGCCAGGCCGGGAGTGGGGGCTGGCTTAAGTTCTTAAACTGCTCATTGGGCTTTAGATTGATTATTTTTATATTGATTTCTTTCTTTACAGAATATATTGGTCCTGAGGAGAACCTCACAATGATAGAGGTTCGAAACGCGTAGACCAGTCGGTCCTTCACACGACCAGTCGGTCCTTCACACACTCCATACAAAAGTCTTGCCCTTAATGTTCATGTGGGTTTTGAAGTGTTTATTAAGAAAGTAAATGTCTTAATACGTCTGAAATACGGACAACAATCTGTGCCCAAAAGGGAGTAGTGGTTAAAGGACCATTTAGTTTAGTTTAGTATGAGTCAGCTTTTGGTATGAATGGATTGGCCAAGTGTGTTAGATGATTGAATGTTTAAATCTGCGAGGGTGTTGTTTAATATATTGTCATTTATGTTGTATATATATGCTTTCATTATGTACAGTTGTTCTGTCTTTATCACACAAAATAAGAATGTGAAATAAACAAAAAGTTTTTTGAAGAACAGGCAATTCGTAAAGCCCCATTTTTGGTGTTTCAATTCACGAAAGTGTATGAAAATATTCTGTTGTTTAAACTAAATCCAGTTAGGACAAGGTGTTTTGTTTCCTAGTGTATTCGGCTCAGTTCTGCTGGTCATTTGAGCCAAAGCCCAGTTTTGATTTTTAGTCCTTTATTTTCTGGCCATTTTTTTATCTGATCAGTGTGCATGTGTGTGTGTGTGAAGCATAGGCCCCCCTTTAGTCTTTGTTCTCTATGCCACATAGCCAGCAAACATTTTGGGGATTCAGTGCCCTTAAGCCTGCATGTGTTTTTTGTTGTCCATGCCGCCTAGCTTTTTGGACATGTGACCAGCAACCATTTCGTTTAGTAGTCAGTGTGCCTTTGCCACAGGCCAAAGGCAGCATCACCCCACTCAGCAGCTTCCAATTGGCAAAAGACTCAGATGCAGACACCACCGCATACAGTGATACCCGCTAGATGCAAATTGAGTCTACCTCCTCCTGGTTGTCTCAGGAAGTCATCTGTGTCAGTGACACTACAAAAGAAAAAAAATCCAAGCTACAATTATGGACATGTTTAGGCAGGACGGGGCCTATGAACACAACCATCTAATGGCACATTTTTACAATTGGAAGCTGGCTAAAAAGTTTGTGCTGGATCTCCTCCCATTTTCTTTTGTGGAGGGAGTGGGAGTTTTAGAATTTGTGGTGGCCATCTGCCCACAATGGAAGGTTCCCAGCTGGACCTATTTTGCCAAAGTTGACGTTCCAGTCCTCCATCAAGATGTGCTGCAATTGGTTGGGCAACCTATGCAGCGAGTGCTGTTCACAATATCCATCTGATGAAAGACATGTGGACCACTTGTCAAGCAACTAATTACATGTGTATCACTGTACACTGAATCACTTTTGTGGGGGTTAGGTAACAGCTATCGGCGGATCAAAGCACTAAAGAAAGTTTTAAGGGAGTGCGAAAGCATGCAGCAGTAATGATGTTCACAATACAGAAATCCCACACAGCTGCAAATAGCTTGAAAGACTTTAAGATTAATGTGTTGAAATGGCTCCAACCCAGTGCCTTCAGAATTGGATTTGCTGCCACAGAAAATGCCAGTAATATAGTCAAGGCTATGGCAGATGATGAATATTTCAAGTTCCTGTGTTTGACACATTGCATCAACCTGACTGTGCAGGACATTCTCAAAAAGACATACTCAGCAAAATACTGGCCACCTTCAAAAGAATCAGTACTCATTTCAGTTATTCTTTTAAAGCCCGGAAGCAGTTGAGGATCATTCAGCATGCAAAAAAGCACCGGTTAAGGTCCTCATACAGGAAGTGCCAACCAGTAGGAATTCCACCTGCTACATGGTGCAATGTCTGTTTGAAAAATAGACACCAATCACCGACAATGTCCTTCAAAGAGGAGGGCATGCAACTTGAAATGCATGACCCTGGGGATGGACAAATGAAGGGGGCTACTCAAATGCCTCTCAAAAACATGACATTTTTTTTTGAGGTTTTCACACTGGAAGTCAGCACAGAGGACAGTATGATGTGCCAAGAAATACCGCTGTTGCATCTACTACAGGACCAATTGAAAAAGGTGTTGCAAAGGTTTGCCAGTTTGAACGAAAAAGCATATGAGTTGGTTTTGGAACTTAATAAATCGCTTGGATGTTAATACAAGACTGCAAAGAGAGATTGTATCCTCCAAAGATTACATCTGTGCCACAATGATTGATCCAAGGTACGAAAAAAAAATACTGTTCACTTTCATTCCTTTTCAGAAGGGGGTGTTGCACAATATAAGACTTGGAATGTTGACCAAATGAGAGACCTGGAATAAGAACAGCTGGTAGTTAGAGCACCAGGCAGAAATTCTGACATGTAGCCTTCAACCTCCAGAGATGGCAGTGTTATTTTCTCACAGCAGTCAACACCGGCAACACCAGCTACAAAAGAATCAGACCCACCAGCTGCAATGGCTTAGTTTTAAATGGCAGGTCTTAACTCAAGTTCAGAGGCAAATGTAACAGTGATCGAGCAAGTGGCAGCACCAAGGGCCATTCAGGGGATGGTCCACGACTCTCTGGATTTCCCAAAAGTGTTCTACCTGGATACAAACCGATTGGTCTTGTTGTATAGGAAGACACACCAATAGCCAGATAAACCAATGACCAGATCTCAGCAGGCTGGCAATAAAGTATCTGGCCTGCCCAGTAGCCAGTGTGTCTTCTGAGGGTGTGCTCAGTTCAGATGGTGCAGTTGTCACAGTCAGAAAAAACAGTCTCTCAGATCAAAATGTGGAGAGTGTGACCATGATTAAAATGAACCAACAATTCACACCACAAGATTACACTGTTCCTGAAACAGTCGAAGAGGAGAATGAGGGCAATTGGTCAGACTCAAGTGTGTTAGTTGATGAACATCTGGACGAGCCCCCTGAGTTTGAGGACAAACTGTACTTCCCTGACTGAGTAGGCCACAATATAACTTTCATTTTATCGTGAACTGCTTTGCAAAAAAGATTGTATGTAGAGGAACATTTATATATTTGGTGTATGACTTATGCAGCCCACCATTTAGTTACATGTATAGACTGGAGTCGAGTTGCACCAGTGTGTACAGAAGAAGCCTCCCCATTTGCTTAAAGGACATGAAGACAATGCCTCTCATCTCTATCCTTCTTTTTTCATTCCCTAGCTGGCTGCCAGTAAAGATCATCAATTTACAAGGTTGGCATTGTTTGTTGCATCCATGAGAAAAGAGGAGATACAGTAGTCAAATGTGTACCATAATGCTTGGGACAGTATAGCTATTGCACCACTCAGTAATAAATTATTGAGTGAGTGCTGATGATTTGTGTGGTGGCAGTGAGTGTACTGGAAACTTGATTTGCAATGTTTGGGGCCTGATTTTCGATTCTGCCTGAATAATTGCGCCATTCACAGTTTGCTATAATTACTTGCATGATCAACTCCTTGCTGTACTTCTTTTTTTGAGGTGCTTCAGATACAAGACCAGTCAGTTTAGTTAACATAACTACTCAAAATGCTCAATTGATTTAGCTCTTCTTGTTCATCAACAGCACTACAGCTCTATCTCTCTCAGCATCATTTGGGTAGGGAGTCAGAACAGGACTACCTCAACAGCCAGAGGAGGGAAGTTTTTAAAAATGCCTATCTACTTCACAAGAAAACAACATGACTCGTGGACTGGAGAGAGGTGTGTTGATTTGGGAAAAACAGAGTGGAGTGCTGACTCAAATGTCAAACTCCGCTAATTAAGTGTTTGTGGTCTGGGGGCAGGAACTGAAACTGGAGACATGATGGACACATTTGGCACATGCAGCTACTTGTTTGGGATTGGTTGTAAAATTATTCTCACTTCTCAGTTTTTTTTGTGTTTTTTTTAGAATTTTACATAGTGCCATCTAGACTCAAAGATATTGGGTAACAGAGCGCTTTACATGAGCACCAGCTTCGTTACAGATGGTATTTAATCTATATCCTGAGATTGCCCCAAACCTCCTTGCCTCCTCAGCTATCCCCTTGAAAGCTTCTTCCGCATCCGTTGAAAATACTGCAATGTCATCTGCGTACGCGATGACTTTAAGGGAATTTGTTCCCAGTGCAAAAAGGCATGATTCGAGACTGATTTTGCAGAGCAAGTATAAATGGCTCTATAGAAAGAGAAAATAATAGAGGCAATAAGGGGCATCCCTGGCGAGTACCACGAGTAATTGGAAAAATGGGAGATTGTGAACCAGCATATATTATTTTAGCACTAGGATGATCATACAAGGCTTGGACCCATTGCATAAACTGGCCTTTAATGCCAAATGCTGAGACAATTAATAGTATTCCAAACTATGTGGAACCTTAATGGAGGCATTCTGGTGGGCCTGCTACTCTGCAGCATGTTTTTGGACAGCTGTAATTGATAATGTATTAATGTATTATAAAAAATTCCAATGGCCCTGCTCTTTTTCGACTGACTTCAAACTTAGTAGAGGCAGATTGAATATTCCATCACACACGACTTACAATGGATATCCCTTCTGCTATTAAGTAGACAGTGTACAGATTATAAATGATGCACTGCAGTACAGGGAATGGGATATATTTAATTTGGCACGTTTATCATAGATTATCCCATCTGCCTAACTCCAAATCAGCTACTTAGTCCCACATTACACCCTGGCCTCCATCACACAATATTTTCAGCAAATATCTTCACTTGGCAATAGGGAAAGTTACTCTACTGAAAGGAAAGTTAGAGGGAGTAGGTTAGGTAGAGGTTTAGCTATTGAATAGTGGGGTGTCATTGATCATGTGCTATGCTTTTGCTTAGTCACATTGGTTGATGAATGATGACATGACAGAAGGAAACAATTGGAACAGGAGTAAATCCATCATGGAAGCCATGAAATATAAGTTACTTGGGCAGAAAATGTGGCACATACTGAGTTGGAATTTACAATTTTCTGGTAGACTGGTACAAAAGGAAAGAATGATGAAGTGAAGTACTGGTAGTAGGGGACTGAGCGGGCACTCTGAAGCACACCTTGTTTTCAAGTTTGCAATGCATGCCAAACTTCGTAATGCCACACTGTTAACTGAAGCGGACACACATTTCACATCCTAAACTTTAGCGCCAAATTAAACCATGCTGCAGTTTTAGGTGATGAGCTGCCGTGGGCAGGAAAGTGATGGGTGGAATATCTGCCTTTCTAAACATATGCAGTATTGTCAATAAGAAAGAAAAGTCACTTACCATGTGTCCCTGCCACTGCTGGGACTGCTTCCCCTCTGACCACCTGGGCCTCCTCCTGCCCACCTCCTGCCTGGCTGCTGGTGGTGGCCGTGCACTCTTGGCCTATGCGGCTAGAACAAAAACATAAATTACCCTTTTTAGATTCCTTATTCACCACCTAAGTAATTATTTGTAGGCACAAAATATAACAGCAATAATATCTGTTGAAACTATCACTTTGAGAGGTTTGTTGGTTGACAACATGTTAAAAAAGGCATGCAGTCAAGTCAAACCAAGACATCTTCTCTGTATGGAGGAACAAGGCTACAAAAAGATGAGGGTGAAGTGCAATGAAGAGGTGGAAGGGAATGGTCAATGAAGGACATAGGGTATTGGTTGGCAATGGGATTCCATTCCTTTCCTGCCATGCTGTGCAGCCATGAAAACTGCCAGTATACTGTAATGTACAGACAGGACAACATTGGGGGTGCAAACCATGGCCACTCTATCTCTTTTTGACTGTTTGATCAAGAAAGCCTTCTTAACCAACATGTTGGTTCAACCGTTTATTTGGGCCTGCGATCTTTTTCACAGTACCAAAAATCTGTTCTCTTAGTCTTAACAGTACCACAAGGCATATAACAGAGGGGTGAGTGAAAGCTCATCAAACAACATAGTGCAGTATCCCAGTGGATACATTAATTAGGATCATAAGATATTGCACAGAAGTAGAAAGCTTCAGCAAGAGTCCTTCACATCTACTGAGTCTTATAGTTCTAATGATTTAAAACCCTTCATTCCAAAATATGACAGCAGGAGATGCTGCCTTTTCGTAATGAATCACTATGACCAGAAGCACAAATAATCAATGGGAATTCTGTCAGTGCCATAAATGTCATCAGGACTTCTGAATGTCCGTGGTCCAGCTTGTAACCTAACAAAACAACTTTTCACATGTCATAGAGGCATGGAGGTTCAGATTGCAAACTGGGAATGCTACAATATATACATAAAGGGTGAATCATTCATACAGTGTCACAATCCTCCTACCCTACTTTAAGAAGGAGTTACTTGAACACTAGTTTAGAACCTCCAGTGTTCATTCGCAAATGTTCATAATCTTCTTGGAAACCAGATCCAGTCTAGATCCCATTCCAGGGTTTACTAACCAGCTAGTAGTGCATTGTGGTACCTGTATGTCTTACCCAAATCTGGGAAGGAACTCTTCAGCCAATCTAATTATACTGTAAACATATTATCACATCCAGCATGGCCCTGTGCCACCTTGCATTAATTCTTGCTATTTTCTGAAACAAGATGCTTTCCATGTTTCGTTCTGGAATTTAGTTCTGCTCACATGATGGTTCCTCCAAACATCATGCACTCCATCAGGCACAACGCTAGAGGTGGACAATAACTGCTTGCATCTATAAAATGCTGCAGCTAGCTCACACCTGTTCTGTGTTCCAGTCATTCCCCTGGTGAGTGTGAGTTGGGAGTAGGGCCTGGCTTCTTAATTAAAATCCTGAGAGGAATCATGAATCCTGCTGCTATGTTTGCAGTGTTCTCTCTCCTTTCTTGGAGCTGCCTTATGTTTCATTCCGCTTTTTAGGTTTATTCCTTGCTTCATAGTCTCACCTTGCTTCTTTTTTCCTTTCTACCTTGATAACCTGAATGTCTATCTTTTCCTTAGGGATTCTGACTAGTGGTGTCCTTCATTTGCTTTGGTCTAAGTATGCACAATTTCAGAAAACAAATGTGAAATCAGACAAAATTACATGAAATGCAATTTCATCACTTTGTGCTAATGCCGCGTATTTACCCAATGTGGCACAATAAAGTAATTTCAGAAATTTCACATAATATGCGTAATACGAAATTATGTGAATTATACTGGGACACGGTCAATTTCGTCCAGTCCTACTTCTGTCCCGATATTCGCTGGGAAAGCAGTATATCTTTTCTTACTTCTGTTTGTTACTTTTGGTCTGAGTTCCATGTACAAACTCATTGTTCCGGTCAACATGTGCTAGCAGGGCATTAGTTGTCCCAGTTGATGTTGGGTACATCTTTGAGTGTCTTGAACCCAGTCCTTGTTCAAATTTCCCTACCTCAAAGTTTAATTCCTTGCCCCAGTGTGCATGTTCAATACCACTTGCTTTTGATCTCTGAATTTCCTGTTAATTATTCCAAATAAATCCTGTTCATGATTTCCTGTCTTTGGTTTCTCCCCAACTCCCTACCATTTCGATTGCTCTTTGACCTACTGCTAGCATAATACTTTGCCTGTCTGTTAATCTTTCCAAATAAATGAATGGTGCCATGCTCTTTACATTTTCTATCCTGTATTCTCGTTATTCTTTCCACTCCGTTTTTCAATTCCATTTCATAATCGGTCCTCTGCTTATTGAAGCCCTATATTTATTTACAACGTGACCTCTGTCACTATCTCTATTCTTATCAAGTAAGGGAAAGACTTCAGCTGTTGCTCACTCGTTCTTTGGAGTCCTCCCAGTCTCAGTGTTGTTGACAGTCTTGATCCACCTTTTCACAACAGTACAATAGTCTCTATAACTGAAAGTCCATACTTTGAGTTTGTTTTTTGACTGTTGATAATAGCAGTCTGCAGGCATCAATAAAAAGGGCTTTCCCTAAGCTAGTAGAGATACCTTTTCATACACAAGTATGTCCCTTACTTTGACCTCTATCTGACGCACTCTTGCTTGTTTCCTGTCTCTCTCCCTTTGCTTCCAACCAGCCCTTGTTCTCTGCTTTTCTGTGACCACAGAGTCCTCTTTTGTGTAGCTGGTATTTACCTTGTCCTGCTAAGAACTACCTTTTGAATCACACAACCCTGCTTACGGTCAATGACAGGTTGATAGCAACCGCATATCAAATAAATTCCTGGGGCAATACTTAGCATAGTTAAAAACAAAATGTTTGCAAGCAAAAATAAAACAAAATACTTGTGGCTCTGAAGTGAGCCTATTGAGAAAAAATAAGTCTCTTGCTTGTGCTAAACCTATTGACTCAATAGATAACCATGAACCCGAATCAATGTCTGCCACAGAAATGCAATATGAGAATGATCTGCTACATTTACTATAATTACAGCCTAATAACGATTTTCCATGAAGTAATGCTGTTTATGATAATTCAGTGTCAGAATATGCACATTTGAATAATTAGGAAACCCATGTGCAACAAGATTATATTTTCACCACTCAGTGCAATGAACCTACTAATTCATGAGCATGTTTGCAGGTACAAAGAAACAAACTTGTAATGGATAATGAGTATCTTACTTCAACATATTTTCCAGTTTTTGGGCCAATCCTTACACTGTACAATGTTATTCTGTTTCTTTTTGACAACCCTGAATTATTGTTTATGCAACTGTTTCAAGAGCACAACACATATATGGCTAAATTACTGAAATCTTCTGGAATGCAAAGTATTGTAAATGTTGTATCACCCATTAGCCCTGTGACCATTCTTCCCCCTATTTACAAGTCCAGTGCAGTTATACAGAAAGAATATATGTTGATGCAGCAATGTTCTCCGCATAAGGCACAATTGTGTCCCCTGCCCTGCCCTGCATGCCTGAACTGCACACCTGGTATCATAGTTCTTAGATTTCAGTCATGCCACACACTATTCCTGTGTGGGCATATTAACCCAGGGCCAGTCTGATTAAGATGCAAGGCTATGGACCTAGTCAGGAGCCAGAGGGATGTACCAAGCGCACCCTCATAGTGACCGAGGACTTTCATTACAGTCAGTTTCATGCATATAGAGCTATTGTGGCAGAATACCTTGTTAGTGAATTATGCCAGGATTTGTACCTGTGAGATATGAATGGGTGTCTAGCCATTCATCTAAAGTTCAACTTCTTGTGATGAACTCAGAATCATAAATGTCCTGACATGTGTGTTGCTCGTGTGCATGTATGCTAGAAGCAGTAGTGTGAATACACAAATGGAGAGGAAAAGGAAACAGCCAAGGTACACACTCCTTGTTAACACACATCTACACATCTAGCACCCAGTCGAAAGAAGCTTACTTTTCAGCTAATACAAAGACAGTAAATGTTTCCAGCAGTATATGGAAGATTCTGGAAAGATCGTCCCACCCACAGCTTATCATGGCATGCCTCATCATAATCATCGAACCACACCAGAGTAGATAAATATCACTCTGGTGGACTCAACCTATGAAGAGAGTTCTTAGATACAATTTTTACTGAAATAGTTTAGGGCTAAAGATGAACAGATATCAAGGTTATGCCCAAAGGACAGAGTCTTATGAAGCAAGAGTGCTTCAGGAATCACAGTATTGCCAGGTCAGGGTATTGTTATAATTGTGTCATATCCCCGCAGGATCTGCCAGGCCTCTGGACTGATGTGACCTTGGTAACCTCAATTGACGAAGGACCTTGACCCCCTTATAAGTCCATAGTGTATGGTAGCAGTGGTACCCAGGGCATGGGTGTTAAAGGGATCATCAGGGCCTGAAGCACTGTTTGTACCTCCCTGAGTGACCTAACGAAATTGCTGATCGCACGCATGCCATTTCAAACTGCAGGAGAAGTGCAAACTGCTCAAACTGGACTTCACCATGTGTGGCAGAGTGAATGCACTATTTCTAAAATATGCCAGTCACCCTAAGGATGCCTCCTGAGCCCAGGTGGCAGGGTGCATTATATTAAAGGTGTAGACATGTAAATGCAAGCTCATATATCCCTATGGTGGCATTTACCATTAAAGGATGCTATAAGTGACAGACCGTCCATAGGATAATATGGGCTGGCACCTGGGCAAAACTAAGGTTAGCAGCTCCATTATGGTACCACCCAATTATGTTGTGTTTGATATCAAACAACATCCCTCATCAAACCAGACTTTAATCTTGTGTCGAGGACAATGTGGCATGCACACAGGTGGCTACCTAGGAAGTTGCCCACTTGGTTGCCCCAGACTTTCCTGTGCTCTGGCTGCCAGCTCGCACTTGCTGAGACCAAGACAGGAATCTGACTTCCTCCCAAGAGGTGTGAACTATCCCAGGAGTTAGAAACAATGGCCTGGGCTGGAAGAAGGTCAAACCTCCCTTCCTTACAGGAGGCTGGTGAAGTGACACTTCAAGACGGTGAGCTTTAAAGGCTGCATCACCAATGATAGGTAGCCAGGATAGAGCCCCCCTCTTACCCCCAGGCACAGTTGCTCCCAGGTGGGAGGAAAAATGAGGCATTCAAGAGGTGTACAACCTAAGAAGGACAGTTACCCCTCTAGAGTGAGCTACCTGGACTGTACAGCTAAGGAAGATTTCTGCCATTTCTAAAAGTGGTAGAACAGTGTGTTTCGGACAGAAAAAGTTACCCACACCCCCGCATTCATTTTGGTTTCTAAAACTATATGAAAATCTGCCTTATTTTTATAAATTGAAGGTGGGTTTCCTTCGAGATGTTTTAATTACTTATCGTACATATTGGTAGTCTGAAATGCTTAACACATGTTCCTCTAGTAGAGCCTGACTGCTCTTTGCCACTCTACCAGGACTTAGATAAGGATTTATTATTGTGAACCCAGGACCATCTTTGGGCTTTTGTGAAAGTATTGCATGGTATAGCCTAACCAGCATCACCACATAAGACTCCACCTTCCAACAGCAGGCAAATAAGAGACATGGCAGAAGACACCTTTTCTTCCTAAGGTTCTCGAGTGGAGTTCCCATTATGCTCTTCAAGTTTTTATAGAACTGTTCCACTAACCCCTTGGGTTGTGGATGGTAGGCCTTGGGGAAGAAGTACATCACACCTGCTTGCTCCCACATTTCTCTCATGTATGAGGTGATGAAGTTCGTTCACCTGCCAGGTAGTGCAGTCTTTGAATGTCCTACCCTAGAGAAGATCCATACGAGAGCCCTAGCTACTGCCTTTGGAATTGTGCTCGTCAGGGTTATGGCCTCTGGATATCTGTTGGTATGATGTATCACAATCAAGATGTGTTCGCTACGTCATACAGATGGTGGGTTGATTGGACCTACAATGTCTATCTCCGCAGCCCAAATAGAACACCTGCAAAGGTGAGAGTCAGTGCCTTGCTCTTACCCCATGACTTCTCACTCACCTGAAAAGTAGGACAGGTTTTACAGAAGCCCTCTCTATGAGTCTTTCTACATCACTGGCCAGTAGAAGGGAGGGCCTAACCTATTCTAATTCTTTCTAATGCCAATGTATCCTGCCAAGGGCACTTCATGGGCTAGTGACAATGGGAAGTTCCTGATTAGTAGTAGAACCACTTGCCTATTGCTAGTGCCCGGTCCAGTTTACACTGGCTCACTGTACAGGAGTCCATTCTCCAAGCTGACATATTATCTTCCAATGACTCCTTTGCTAACCTTTTCTTGGGCTTTCTCCCAAAGTCCCATAAGTGTAGGCACTCGCCCTGTGCCTTGTGGAATTTCTCCCAGGTAGGTTCTCAACCAAACTAACAACCCCTGCAACTCCTTCAGTGTCCCAGACTCCAACACCTGGTCTGCTTTGGGTATCTCACTCTCCTCTCCGCATGGAGCATGGGAAGTGCATGCCTTATCTTGTAATGGTTCCTGAAAATCAGGAATGTTGCAATCTCTTCCTGAAACTGGTGTGCAGCCTGTGCTCTAGGAAATGCAGATGACGTTGTTCAAGCTCTATAGGCTTCTGGTCATGGTCATGGTACTTAGCCACATTACCAACATACATGTGCGGATTCCTGGTTAGGCTGGAATTTGGGCTAGAAGGTCAATCATGGGCCTGCATGGCGTCCTTCCTAAAGTGTTATTACAGGTTTATGAAAGCACTGCCTACGTCCTTGAAAGCTGTCCTTCATAATATCTTTAAATAGGAAAAGAATCCTTGGTCAGATTACCTTTAAAGATCAATTGCCTCTACCCAAATAGGCCTGATGGAGTCAAACAAGCTTTAACTTTCGCATGCAGCACTTAAAACTATTTTTAAAAAGCAGATAAGGGCACTTTCGAAAATATGCAATATGGGGAAAAATAGGAACGCCCGACTGTTACGAGCTTTGAAAAAATCGCAAGCTAATATTCAGTTACAATGCCCCAACCCATGGCCATACCTCCACTGCCTGATCATGGAAAGCTACCTTAAGCAAATAATGGTCGATAGGCTGATGGAACTTCAGATTAAAGGTGTAAACCCCAAATAGACCTCTGTCTCTAAAATTCACGACTGCAGACCCTGCACCACAATATTGAGTCCTTTAGTTATCTTCTTTGCTGCTGCACAGCACTTTTGCATGCTCAACACACCTTATTAAAATCTCCTTTCAAGCATATGGAATTCGAACCTGGAATGAGGCAAGGAACCTCCCATTGACTATCACCAAGCCAACCAAGCTGAATAAATTTGGCATGTACATCAGCCTCATACAAGCACGCTTATAAGAGTTGAACAACGTATGAAAGACTCTACAAAGTCTCAAAGTAGATTTATTGTTTAGTTAGTTAAAACCTTAACAATACATATAAAACAATTAATAAAGACTGTACAATGAAAAGGATAACCCTGGAACAGGCCTGCCAACATGTGGAGAGGCCACAAACTGCATAATGACTGTTTGCATACCAAGCCACCTTTAGGGCAGCTAACCAATGGCAAGCACTTTTCGGGAAATATTACAAAGCTTGCAGTTTGGCAATGGCACTGGCATCCGGCCAAAACATCCGAGGAGGGTTGTGTTGTGCTACCAAACCACTATCAACTGATCATTAGCCCTTGTGTATACCCACTCTGCTAGACATTTTACATTACTCTTTTCAACAGCACTTTATTATCCATAAGCACTTTGCTATATTTACGTTTAGCACATTATTAATCGACTAAGCACTTTACAGCCCTGTATGTACATAATTCCCGTAGGTATATTTTATATTATTGTATACATTGTTAATTTTATACAATTTTAATGCATTTGTCTACTCATGATCAAAATGTATTTGCTCACTTGAGACCAGAACAGTGTAAATATTTTAATAAATCATACAATAAAATTACTACCACTAAATCAGAGGCAATCAAATCATTCTCCAAGAGACATTCAGCATCTTGCTTCTCTCTCTTCCATACATCTACCAATGCTAATCTTCCATTGAACTTCATCTCAACATCCAAATCCTCCCAACTGGCTGCTGAGGCTCTACTGTTAATTCCTCGGAGAATCACTTTGAGTTTGAGATACTTCCTTTATAACATAATTCTATGTGCTCCTGTACTGCTTAGGGCATTGATACTAGCCTTCAGCACAAACTCCATTGTGTTTGGGTGTATGTGCTTCAGATCATCTGGGTCCCTTTACCAAATGGCCATACCAACAGTTAATCACAATAAGGCCCTTTCCGGTACTTCCCCCGTAGTTAGTATATTAGCAATGATGGGTGTGGCTGGCACAGTGTCGTTCACTTGACAGTCTCTCTTAAAATTTCCCTCGTTCTGACATTTGGAACAAGTTATCACTTTGCACCTGGGAAAACCTTCCTGTCCCCCTTTTTCCATCCATTTGTACTGACAAGGAAGCTAATTTCCTTTATTCCTCAGTCCCACTCTGGACCTTTTGGAATTGCCCTGGCCCTTACTCTTTGGCTTGAAATCAGACTGTGGAGAGTTTGTCTCCCCCTTTGACTTAAAGCCATGCTGCCCCACCCATTTGTTCACCCTATTGGCTAGCTAATTGTCAAGCATCACTGCACTTATCCCTGGATCATTCTCTGTCTGATCTAACAGTCTTTGCTTAAATGGAAGAGAGCACTGCTTCATGAGTTGCTCTCTTACCATCAGCTGGATTCAGGGTCAGAAAATCCACAGCCTCCATTCCTCTAACACACTCATAATCAGGCAACACATCATGAACCCAAGTTTCAAATGGAAAATCCTTTGCTTGCTTACTGTCTTTAAATACATTTTTTGGTATTGCACTGGTTTCAGCCCAAACCTCCTAATCAGAGTTTCGTGCAAACACTCATAGTCCATATGCTCAGCCAAAGGCATCCTTCCAGTCACACAGAAAGCAGGAGAAGACGCTTCTGGCAGTGGCCCTCTCCTGGGTGATCAGGCAGATCTCTGCCTGCTCTGGTCCCCAGTGAGTAGTATTTGGGCACGCCGGCCACTTATCTGTACATGACTGTTCTTCAGCAGAGCGGGTGCCACAGTGCCTCAAGGCGATGACCTTGAATCTTCATAAGGTATCCCCTAGGGAACTTCTATGGTCACTTTATCTTCAGGTCTTGTCTTGACGCAGTGACACACTTGGCAGTGGCATGGTTACACAGTCCACTTACTTTAGGACTGGTCCTACCCCAAAGACACACTTTTCAGTGTAGTGGTTACTCAATCCACTTATGGGAAGTACAGGCCACCAGCAGGAGCCTATCCCATCTTCAGTTGGGCACACCTCATGGGCACACTACTCCAGGAGCCTGAGGAACCCGATGGAGATATGTCACAACAATAAAAAAATGTCACTACCGAACAGGAGTAAACTAACTTTTAACTTTTGGGGTGTCATGTAAAGTCAAGGAAGGTTAAAAAAAAACACAGGCTAGAGAGGCTGGTCAGAAGATTTTTCAGGTTCAATTACGGGAGCATTCAGCTCCGGGTTTAGTGGGAAAGTGCAGCACATAGGTTAACTTCAAACATAACATGGCGTTGCTGGTATGAAAATGTAGAGTGTTAATTACAGTGATTTGAAGTCTGATTTTAATAGCAACATTCTTTTATTTTGTAGCGAACCCCTGAGGAAGGACTCTTTAAAGTCCGAAATGCATTGGGTATTATAAGAACTTGCAACCAAGGATGTTTTATGTTTTTCGGCGTGCCCGGAAAAAGGCCTGGATGGGCATATCCGTTGGCATGAGAAGTTGTTAAAACATAAGCAAATCACGTGTGAAAAGAACAATGAAAATAAAACGGAACTAAGCAAAAACATTTTTTGGGATTACATGGAATAATTATTGACAAAAGTGATGAAGCGATTGATATAGAATGTGTGACAATCACGACACCAGCTGTGCACTTGGATTGGAGTGCAGTATCGCTCCTTTTTGATGTAACAACAATAACATTGTCCATCCCAGCAATACTGCGATTCCTTAGGCACTCTTGCTTCACAAGTCTCAGTCAGGTGGGCCAGGGTCAATTACAGCAGTCCCCTCCATAAGCTGCTCTCCCTGCAGGGTTGATGCTTCTTTCCTTCACTCACAGGCAGGATATCTTGGCACCAAGGACAGTCAGTAAATTCTCCTTCAGATCAGACTCCAGGCAATGTTCCTTCTCCTTTGGGGAGTTGGCCCTCAGTGCAGTACCAACCCTCTGGTTACTTCGTAGTCCCAGAGTACTCTGAAGAGTTCCCCCTTCCTCGGTAGAAGAAATCACAACAACAAATAACAATGGTTCTTGAGCTCCCTTTGTGATACCGCTTTTACAGATGGATAAGGCGTATTTCAGGTCTGCTCCATTAATCCATTTGCAGCTTTTACTCTTTCATGTGTCCTGCCAGGCCACTTTCCTGGCCTGGACTCCATCTGCAAGGATGTCCTGCCCAGGAAGACAGTCTACAGGTGAAGTCTCCATCAAAAAAGTAGACAGAGGTGAGAGCAGGCTGCATCCATTAATGTACAACCCCTCCTCACCTACCCTCTAGGAGATGCCAGCAATGCACATATGCTGTCTGGGGAGAAGCAACTTCTTCCCCATCGTTGTGTTCTAGTCCAGGCTGTGGCCTTCCGAGATGGAACCTGCAGGACAGCAACACTCCTGTGATGCAAACTATTGCTTGTAGGATGCATGGCATTTTACTGCTTTTAGCCTACAGGCAGACATACCGCGCATGGAATGTCTCATTTAGGATTGCGGGGTTATCACAAGCAGCAGAACTATAAATGAATGGGCCAATAGGTATGCTTCCTATTTCACAAGTAAAAAGCAAGCCATTAAATTTCACTAACAAAGTATGCTGCAACCACTGCACTTCACCCTTTATATCTGTGACAGTCACAGTAGTTCTCTGTCACTATGAGGATGCACCTGGCTTCGGACCCTTGGCTTCGGACCAGGTCTAGAACCTAGAATTATCACCAGACAGGGCCTGGGGCCATGCATGCACACATGATTAGTGTGTGGCATGACCAAAATAAGAAAAAGGATCACAGGTATGCAGCAAGGGTACTCAGGGCAGGGGGCACAGCTGTACATTATGAATGAGACATGCCTATCCCAACAAATGCCACTGTTACAATTTATAGAGGTGGCACACTCAGTCTTGGTATTTCTACGTAAAAGAGGTCCCTTTATTATAGTCTTTCATTTCTATTTGCATCATAGAAGTTATAGTTTAATGAAGGCTCAGTTGTCACACAAGCACTACTTCTCATACAAACCAGAAGGACTGTAATGAAGTCAAGGGAGCCGTCAATACAAACCACTTTTCGTTTCATAGATTTATGTGGTTTTAACATGCTTACTTTATATTCCCATGTGTTACTGCATTAAACTCAGACCTCCTGGCTTTACCAATGCTTGTTTGTATTCATATTTCCATTCGTATACATGCTATTTTATTCTTTCAGTTTACTGAATCCCAATGCATGACAATATAATGTATGTAGACGACTATTCAGTTTTTTAAGGAACAGTGGATTATATTTGAATTTCATTGTCGTACCCCATAACTGAAGACAGGCACAGCATTTATCAGCAGCGTGTTCGCCGAGCCGCCAATACTGTCCTTTCAGTTTGGCATTTTGAGATGCAACGTCCCTGCTGAACAAGAGACAGTGCGCTATAACTAATGAACTGTTTCCTGTACTTACAAACAGTCAGAGACAGAGGAAATATCAGACAAGAATAGAGACTGATACGAGAAAGAGTCCGAGGCTGTGTGTCGCCTTCGGAAACCCCAGCTGGTCAAGGATGCTACAAATGCGTTGCTTCCCCCGGGAAGGGTATGGAGACCTCAGTGCTCTGCGATGGTCAGCATTGCACGTGGCTGTCTGTTCTAGGGACTACAAATCACAGATGCGAGCGCAATAAATGTCAAATAAAGAGTTTCGCCTTCACTGTTGAGACTGCATCTAGTAATTCTTCAGTGCATCGTTAGAAGCAGAGGTAGGGCACGCTGACCCACGAGTGTCAACATCTCTGATTAGGAGCCATGTTTCTTTCGCTGCTCGTTTTGCCATCACATTTCTATTTTCAGTATTTATGACACGACTTTCTGTTGAAAGGTGAGCAACTCAATCTCGACCTCTTGAACTCTCGGCGCTTTTCCTCCTAAAGACATTCCTGATGTAATTTTCTTTTTTTTGCAATCATCTGGGACAGTCTAGTAGCAAGGTTGCCCTGCACCCTGGTAAAGCACAGGAAGTTGACACCTCTATCCTTCGCCTCACGCATAACAGGTATGCCACAGGTCTGGAGATTTTCATGGCATTGCTACCCCTGAGGATGTGAGAGCCCTTGAAATGACAACAATACAATGCATGCAACATACTAAATGACAGTGACACTCTTTGTTGAAAAAGTGTGTCAACGTTTATTGATCACACAGGTTGGGTTAGCTTACGGGCGATCCAGGTGTCGAAGGTGAGTTCCTTGAACATCCATCCTAAGAAAAGCTAGAGCTATCCTGTTGGTGTTTTCAGCACCAACGCACTTAGGGACATATTTACAAGGGAAGTGGCGGAGTGAGGCATTAGCCTTCCTGGCTTAATGCCACACCCCGCTACTTTGGCAACGCAGGGCTGCACACATAGAACTTAATGCTGCACACCTAGAAGTTGCAAAATGGCATTTCTAAAAATGATTGTTTATGTGCAGGAAGGGGGACCTTCCTATACATAAACAATCATTGGCCTTTTGCTGTTTTCATGTTTGCTGCAAAATGCACAATTCAGCACACATGAAAACAGCAAAAACGAGGAGAAATGAAATATTTCTCCTCATTGCGCCAAGGTAAAACCAGGTTTTCCCTGGTCTTGATTCTGGTACTGCCTCCTATTTACGCCTCCTTGTAATTAGGGGGCAGCTTCAGAATCAATGGGTGTTGCAGTGGAACGCCCACTGCAACACCAATTGCCCTCCCCTGTCACGCTAAGCATAGCGTGAAAGGGGGCCTTATTTACAAGGCAGCGTTAAGCCACATTAAGTGGCTTAACCCCACCTCGTAAATAAGGTGAAGCCCCTATCGCCACAGGAACGTCTTAAAAAGTGACGTTCCAGTGGCGATAAGGGCTTGTAAATATGCCCCTGAGATTCTTCACAGCTTGTTCATTCAAAGTGGCTTGCCATTTCTACTCTTTACCTTTGTGTCATGCACCTGACAAGTCAGACCGAGACGCTGGCCAGTTTCCACAGTGGCTCAGGATTTCAACTGTCTCTTGAGGGATTAAGGAGCACCGTTGTGGCATCCCAGGCCCCGTCTTAATAAATCCCTGTGACCTCAGGGACTGCTTTCGGCTTTGAGATCCACTATCTGGAGGCCTTTTTAGTTGTTTAAAGCGTTAGGATCACAAAAGAGACCCTGCCCTGGAAGGTGACTCCTTATAAGTCTACATGGCTTTACTCCCCCCACCCCCTCTGAAACCCAGGGCAATAAAACAGAGGGGTGACCGGCCCCATGTGCTCAGCTAGCATCCTTAGTAGGGGAGCAAGGCAAGGTTGCAGTAAGATCCAGCATAAGCTTTCTTCGTGCACAGGAAACACAGTATCAGCAGTAGTGGTGCATGCAAGTCTATCTGTATTCACACAAAAGCTTTCTTCACACACAGAAAACTTAGGTGAATTATACATTGGGCATAAGCAGCACAGGCAGCTGCAGTATACATTTTCTTTACCAAAAGAGCATTTAAGTGACATTCAGATGTAATGTATTGTTGAAAAGTGGGTTAATAGTAGCAGTACATATGCATTCACCACTGGCAATAAGACCACTAACACAAATTAGGACTCAAAATAGGTCTCAATAATTTATTCCCATGCTCAACCCTTGGTTGCTTGACTGCAAGCAGGCAGCCTTAAGTTAGGAGACAGGTTTGTAAAGCATTTAAAAATGCCAATTCAGTAAATAATGAAGACACAACACACAATATAAATCCCACACCAACTCATAACACTAGGAAATAGTTTTTTATCTTTAAAGTGAAACCAAAACGACCAAAATGCAATGTAAGGAACTGGAAATATGATTTTTTAAAGATGTAACACTTCATAGCACTTAGAAACCTGTAGCGCCACCTTGTGACATCTGGTCGCACCTGACGGGGACAAAGTCAATGTTTCAGCATGACCGCAATCCAATGGAGCCCTGGTCGGACACACCAGTGGTAGGCCTCAGTCGAGATTTCACCTTTGGTCTTAGAATTTTTTCTGAAGCTGTGTCTGCGGGGGTCCCTCACAGGAGCAGCTTGTGCAGGTAAGAGTGGTGAGGCGGTGGGGTGGAGTCGACATACAACAACGAGGGAAAATTAAATTAAAAAAAAGAAAACCACTTACCTTGCACTCACCGCATCGTCGACGAGGCAAGGGATTCTTGGTGGTGATGGTCTAGTCGAGCTCTGTTAACCTGTAGCTTGCAGGGATTCCACTCATCATTCCTCTTTAAGCAAGGTACATCCAAAGGGCCATAGTTCCAGATAATTCAGCAGGTGCAGTCAGTCAGAATGCAGGGCCTGATGATGCAAATCATGTTCCCAGCTTGGCAAGCCTTCTTCTTCTCTTAGTTTCAAGCAGCAGATCTAAGAGGCTCTTCACCTCTGACATATTTATTCAGGGTTCTCTGAGGTCAAGCATGAGAGAACTCCTATTCAATGAGGTGCAGGGAAACAATACAGAGCATGACCACTTCCTTAAAAGTGTGGCATAATCTTCTCTCGGAAAGCACTATACCTCCAAAATTCAGTATGGTTGAAATCCCAGTAGAAGAGCAAAAACTAATTAAATCAACCTGCAGTATGGCTCATTTCCATAGCTTTCCTCCCCATACCATCTGCAAATTTGTGATTTTTAGCATGCAATCTGGCTGGGCCATAGGGGTTGGGGCGTAGATCTGTCTGGTATTCCCTTCCTGTCTTATCCTCTTTGGAGCTCCAGGTTTTATGACCCCGCCCCCTGCTCTGGCATTCTTGTGTAGCAGAGCTCTCTCTACCAGATAGCCTGTCCCTGGGTGGACCATTTATCACTTCATCAAGGCAGCTTGGCTAATCTGACCAATCAGTGAAGAGGACAGGAATGCAGAATTTTGGCATAAGATAGATTCAACAATGATATATTGCTGGATTTATCAATACCATTCTCCTAAGTCCTTGAATGATATTTTATTAATATCTAGTAATAGTTATGCGTTAATAAACTATTGCCATGTTATCCTATGTTGCCAGGGAGCTACAATGGGGAAAATGAAATGTGCAATTTCTCCAACACCAGGGCATATAAAACATATTTTATGAGGACCTTACTAATAGCTACATAACCCCCCCCCCACACCATCCCCAGGACACTTAGGGGAGGATTTAGGGGTCCCAAATATGAAAAACTAGTGTAGAGCCTCTCCCCACAGTGCTCATAGCACCTAAGTTGAGGCACTTTACTACAATGGGGAAGTGAAATGGGCAATCATTATATCCCGAGGGCATTTAAAATCTCTTTTATAAGGGTTCCCCTTAAAACTGCATGACCTCCATCACTGAGACAACTAGGGCGAGACCCTAGGGGTACCTAATATGCCACAGTATTGTAGTTTATCCCTTTTTAAGTGTCCCTACCACCATAGTCACTTTTGGGCACCATTTACATTTAAAAGCAGCGCTGCAACATAGGCATGATTGTACCTTAGGCTCTCAGCAATGCACACATGCAAGTGCAGAAAGGGATGCTGACCTCTAACCTGCCATACCATTTTATATACCAGGAACTTAAAGATAGTTTTAATTCCCCTGACATATTATGCTCTAGAGACTTCTAGGGTGGGTAATGCCAATTACAAGTGTACCCTAATAAATATTGTGCCCTTATGTATGTGTGTGTTTTCACTGTGTTTGCAACATAGCACTGGCCCTGGGCCTGGTTAGACAGAGCCCAGGAACATTTAGAGTCAGTTACCACCAGTACCAGTCAGCATAAAATGGAGTTGCACAGGGCAAACAAGATGACTTTGCAACATGTATGGTACCCAAACAAGTATGTCGTAGGCAGCAGCAGAAAACACTTATTTTGCAGTCAATTTAAGACAGCTAATTCATGGGAATGTGGATGTCTCATTGTTTTTTTTTACCCGGGAAATGCGTGTAGCATTTACCATCCTTTACAGCTTGTAAATGCTAACACACCAATCACAGCCTTCATTGTGCACAGTTTCTGATTTTCAGAACTACGCTTTAACAACGATTTTTTCCCTCCAATGTTGTCGTCCCATGAGCCAGATTCTGTTTTGTCTGTCCTCTGACAGAATGCAGGGGCCACTGCCTAGCTTTTCTATGTCCACTGCATTTATAATGTCCTCTGTTGCCTGATGGCGATATCCTTGGGTCTAATTCTATGAACGAACATGAGCACATAGACCTATCACTTTGCCACACAGTTGAACTTTCATGAGCAGGGAGCACTCATGCTAAAGGTTTCCTTTGAGGTGTGCCTTGTTGCACCCTTCTGCTAATCGCAGTCTGACTCGCAGTTGAGGGGCTTAAAAACAGGCAGCAAGCCGACTGTGATTCAGTTCTTTAATTCCAGGCATAGCAAGCAACCCCTTTTCTATCCTTTAATGCTGATCTTGGAGGACTTCTCGCAGCCAGTGCAGTTGCATCTTCTCACACCGCTGGTCCCCTGTGTCACAGCCCCGGCTGCACCACTGATAGTTAAGCACATTTTATTCATTATACAAACGAATATTGTTAACATTTCCAAAATATTTGAACCATAAGTCAATTCCTACAAATTAGAAGTTTATTTGTACATGAAGCGTACATTGTATCAGTGACACATAGAGTAATTATAAATTGATCATTGAAATATTTGTCAATATTGCGATTTGGCACAAATATAAAAATGCATTGCATTAAAGGTTCATCACTGACTAGCACTGCCAGACTTTGCATTTTTGGTTGTTTAGGTGTTTAACACACCAAGGGGCATATTATCAAGACAGGCGATAAAATTATCGCCGCTTTAGCGGCAGAAAACTGCTGCTAAAACGGCGATAATGGGCTTGATAATATGCTCTATGGAATTCCAATTGAAGCCCATGTTAGACGTCCTTCACATTTAACATGGGCTTCAATTGGAATTCCATAGAGCATATTTTCAAGCCTATTATCGCCGCTTTAGCTGCAGTTTTCTGCTGCTAAAGCGGCGATAATTTTATTGCCCGTCTTGATAATATGCCCCCAAAATCGGCATGATACAGTATATACAGTACACATTTCCTCTGTTAAATTTCGGCAGGTTTGACCTGCTGAATTGTAACGAACTTGAGGTATTTAAGGTATCTGATAATTATCGGTATGTTAAATAGCTTTCAAATCTAACATTCCAACCGTGCATAAACAGGGGTTTATGAACAGGTCAGAATTAACCAAGCCACTCCTAGGCCCATAGTATGTTACTGAAGCAGTTGTAAAGAGTGTCTTAGACCAGAGCTCTCCAAAGTCGGTCCTGAAGTGCCAGATCCATGCTGAGAATCATTTCATACTACTAACCCAGAGAATCACAGTAAACAATCAGGCAAAAACAGAGGCACACCAAAAGTATGCAATCACATTCCGCACATATGCACACATCGATACACAGAGACACAAATCTAAGGGGCATATCAGCAACACCCAGCGGTAATTATGGCTCAGCGCTCTTAGCGTGAGGATAATTATCGCCGGGTAAAGTGGATTTTTATCGCTGAGATAGCGTGCTATTAGCAACGCTTATCTCCTCAGCGATAAAAATCCCAGCGATAATCTCATGCAATGTGGCGTTAGCTTGATGATAGGGACTCACAAACTTAGCCATGATATCCACCTTCCATAGGATATCATGGCTAAGTCAGTCCTGAAGCAGGCGTAAGGAAAGTAGCGATAACAGGGGTTATCGCTACTTTTCCTGCCGCTATGTTTCATAGCGTGGGGCTTGATGATAGGAGAAATGTCGCTTAGCGACATTTCTCCTGTCATGTTAGGTCAGGAACGCCCACTTTGCATCTCATTAGAGATGCAAAGCTGGGCGTTAGGAATCCCCACGCTAAAGCAAGGTTTCACACGTTAGCGTGGCCTTGCTAATTAGGCGATAAAATTATCGCCACTTTTCGGCCGAAAACGGCCGCAAAAGCGGCAATAATTTTTTTATCGCCTGCTTGTAAATATGCCCCACAAATCTTAAAAATAATTGTGAACATCCTTTGATATTGGCATGTTCAAAATTCTAATCACATTGGTGACATTTCTCTAAATTTTCCATAGCACAATTTTCTTAAACGAGCCCGTGCATTGTAGAAAACGTTTTCGGAGATACTAGAGAGAGAGTGGCTGAAACAGAAAATGTTTTACCATGGGACATTTTTTGCTGGACCAATTTCTTTGGGTAGTTTGCAAGACTTTCCTTTGTTCAAGGCTTGCTGATGTAAAAAGCCATTCAACATACCATCCCATCACATTGCGCTATGAAAGTTTAATTTCATGATATTTAATGGCATTTTGCAAAATCTTTTGAGCGATGACTATACAATTTTGTACACCCTACTTCAAATCCAAGTAATGGTGAACATCTCTCAAAATTACACAAAACAACACATAGAAACATAAATCAGTCTTTCATTTAACCACATTGTTGGTTTTAAAAGGGCTTTCGCTGACAGGGTGATGAAAAGAAGATATTAAAAGAAGGAGGAACTTGAAAAATGTACTTTCATTCGCAGTGGATGATCATGAACAATAGAGAAAACGTGTGTGTAAAGCATTTTCTCATTCGTCATCATTTTGCGGCTGCTAAACAGAGCATGGTTATTTTCTCACCAGTCAGTTGGCTCACAAAAGTCACTGTCTATGTATTGGTATTTGTAAGGCGCGTATATCACCCGAAGGTCTCATAGCGCCAGAAGATACTCAGATGTTTAGGATGAGTCACGCAGAATTAGAATAGCCATGTTTTCAGGAGTTTGCGGAATTTCTGATGGCTGGGTTCCAGTCTAATGTGTAGTGGAAGAGCATTCCAGCTTTCGGGGGCGAGTTTGGAGAAGGATCTGTCTCCGTTTCTGACAGTTCGCACTTTGGGAACCGCTAAAAGGTGCAAGCTGGAGGATCTGAGTGTTCTAGCCGGGCGGTAGTCTGTCAGTTTGTTAGCTAGGTAGACTGGGCCATTGCCGTTCAGAGATTTATGGACTAGACAGCACATTTTAAACTTAATGCGTTTTTTAATGGGGAGCCAGTGAAGCGCCTTCAGACAGGGGGCAGAAGAGGTGCGAGCAGGTAAATCTAGAGCCATTCTGGCTACAGTATTTTGAAGGACCTGGAGTTTGTTCAGGAGATTCTCGTTTATAGAGGCGAAAAGAGCATTGCCGTAGTCCAGGCGACTAATAATTAGTCCCTGGATTAAAGGCAAACAAGAGGAAAGAGGGATCCACTTGAAAATTTTCTTTAGGTTGCGCATGAGTCCAAAGCTGGTGTGAGAGATATTATTAATATGGTCTGCCAAGGTAAGTTTATTGTCAAGCATTATCCCTAAATTGCAGGCTGCTGACTTGGGAGGAGGACAGGCACCCAACGGTGGTGGCCACCATTCGTCAGACCAGTGCTTATGAGCATTTCCGAAAAGCACAATCTCCGTCTTAGCCGCGTTGAGTAAAAGATAGTTGTTTGACATCCAATCCTTTACTGCTAGCATGCATTTTTGGAACCTCGGTTTGATGTTAGTGGAGTTAGGTCCCAAGGTGATAAGGATTTGAGTGTCGTCTGCATAAGACACGGTCTCAAATCCATAAGCTTTAATTAATCTTGCAAGAGGGGAGACGTAGAGATTAAAAAGCGTGGGGCTCAAGATAGAGCCTTGAGGTACACCTTTATCTACTTCCTTATTGGCTGGTAGGTCCACCATCCGTACAGTTGCACCCAGGTAGATTTATGTAGAGTGGAAAGAGCTGCCAGAGGGAGAAGTGACTTTCCTAGGAGTGTGCTTTGAAACCAGCGCCTGGCAAAGCATACCCAGAGTACTATGGGGAATATGTGTGAATTACAAAAACGTCTAAGTCTGCACACTCAGATGCATGTCTATTTTGTGATTTTTTTTCCTCTGAGTTGTTTGTTAAGTACTTTGGTGCATTCAGGCGCACAGCTTTATAGCATTGGCAGACTGTTGTTGAAGGTACAACTGGCTTTGAAAGGTGACGAGTTCAGGAGTGAAATAATCGAGTTGTTTGTGACCGTTAGCAAGTGAACAGATGTATGTAAAACATCTTTTAATGGAGCAAGCCAGTCTGTTGGGAGACAGCTGAGGAGGGTATACCTGTAACTGAGAATGAGTATGGCATAAACACCTGTTATTAAATCTTGAAAATATAGAGATATTTATTTATTTTAAGGTGAAATCTCACTAAATTTGCCATGGCTTGCACGTGTGTTTTTTAAGTGAAGTTTTTCACTTAATGAAAATCACATGGTTCGTGGTGGGAGGATATTTACATCTGTCAGCGTTCGAGTGCGAAAGACTGTTAAGTTTTGACATGCATTAAAAGGAGAATATTTGTCTTTCTGGCCTTGATTTTATGTCTTTGTTCTATCCATTGCTGGATGCAAATGAGCTGGGATTATCAGATCAGACATAGGTGCAGGCGAATGTGGCTTTAAACACAGCTTGTATCTTCTGCATTTTTGTGAAAGGAAATGTTCATTAAAAAACTGACGAGGGGCATGTGCATTATGACTTTCTTAGAGTGGATGCCTTTGGTACTTCATGGCTGTAGACAGGGAAAAACTGCAGTGAAAGTGTGTAAAAGTAGTAGGAGCAGAATGTTTTCCACAATGTCACTTAATTGGTCAAAGGAGGTGGAGTGAAACAGTGGATAAAGGTGATTATGGGTTTGACTTAAGAATGAAAGCATAACTATTGGTGGATGATTTTGTTTTGTTGGCAATACATGTTTTTTTTTTGTAGGGAAATCATTCAAAAGGATTGTAACCTGCTGATGAGGGGGTGATACTCCAAAGCCAGTTACAAGGATGCTTGTTTCCGGTCCAAGGAGGACCTGGCCTGGCAGTTTGGGCTGGACTGTCCTCGTGGGAAGCAAGGTCAAGACTGATTTGCATATGGCTGGTTCCACACTGGAATAGCAAGATGAGCAAAAAACGATGGCTTTAGGACCAGATCTCTGTACAGGAGGTGAACGTTTGACACTGTTCAGCATTCCCTCCATCAACTTTTTGTGTTGCTATTGTTGCCATGCGTAAGAACAGTATGCCCATACGTGGGTCTCGTGCTCATTATGATATTGGATTCAAGCTAACCTTGCTGATATGGGGTGATACCTTGAATCCGGTCCCAGGATGCTTGTTTCTGGTCCATAGAGGACATGACCAGGCAGTTCAGACTGGACTGTTCAAATGGGGAATGGAGTCAAGACTTATTTGCATATGAATGGTTCCAAACTGGAATGGCATGGTGAACAAAATAGATGGATTTAGGCCCAGATCTCTGTACTGGGGGTGAATGTTTTACAATGTTCAGCATCCCGTCCATCATTTTTTTGTGTTGCATGAAGTAAATAATGGCATGATCAGACAATAAAGAATGCATGGTGAGACAGGAATGGGCTAGGATTAACAATAACTTGTGATGGCAATTGTTTTTTCAGTTTTAATGTATATCCATAACTGTATTTTAACTGTGTTTAAGTGGATTTCTGATAGTTTATTGTACCATACCTTAGGCTGTAATAACCAAAGCTATGCTTTGGCCATAATCTTTTGTTGTTTATGTTTGGTTGTGGCGATCGGTAGGTACTTATAGTTAGGACCTAGTTTCCATTGGAAAAGTGTTTTTTGACTTGCCTATAACTTTATTGTAGTTTGACAAATCTTCAGGAATTTTAGACATGACTACAGCCCAAACCGCTGATCGGAATTAAAACAAATTTGGCAGAATGGTAGGTGTTGGTCCAGAAACTGACCATTCTGTAAAATGGTGTAAATCCGTTCAGTAGTTTGGGAGATATTAAAGAAAAAAACAAATGTTGATATCAAGGAATGCGACGGCTCGGCGAAAACTCCTAATCTCGTTTTGAAATCTGATTGGCTGTCAACACCTCAAACAGGAAGTGTTGACAGCCATCTTGGCTGAGTTTCTGAAAAAATGCAAAAATAGAAAAGGGTACAGGGTAGCAATACTCTGACCTCTTAGCCCTGGTCTTGTGGGACCCCACCAGGGTAAAAAAGCATTTTATGTTTTGACTTTTGCTGAAAATTGCAGCAGATTCGTGACTCTGATGAAAACCTTTTTAAAAACCAAGCACGGGTTCCTGCACTTGTTTTGAAAAGAGCCCCCACTTACAAACCTATTGGAGACTCACGTACTGACTCATAGACCAACTCAGAGACTCATGCATCCACTTCCAGACTGACCCAGAGACTCACACACTCACTCACAGACTTAATCAGATACCCATGCACTCACTCACAGACTGACTCAAACACTCATGGATGTTCTCGCAAGCCCATTTAGACATTCCCTCACCCACTGACAGACGAACTCAGACACTTACTCATGCACCCACTCAGACACCCACTCATACACTTATGCACCCACTCAGTCACCCACTCAGACACTCATGCACCAACTCACAGACTCACTCAGACACTCTCGCACCCAATGACAGACCCATACAGAAACTCACACACCCACTCCCATACAGCCACTCACACCCACAAAACCACTAAAATACCCAGTCAAAGACCCATACAGCCACTCATACACCCACACACTGACCTATACAGCCACTCACACATATGCTCAAAGGTTTCAGGTTACAGTTAGGAAATACAATTCTAAAAAACCTCTGAAATTCACAGAAAAAGCAAAGGTTACAGGGATGTTATAGTTAGGAAATAAAATAAAAAAGCCTTCAAAATGTACTGAAAAAACATTGAAATTCAGCAGTAATAGTTACCTGAGCTAACTATAACGTATACTCCTCACAATTCACTGCTTCAGACTTCACATATTACATCACTCATGGCATGGTCAGAGACATCCCTGAAAACTATAACATCCCTGTAACCTTTGTTTTTTTTCAACAACTATATATTACCTACTGGTGGTCGCAAGTAGGTAGTTATATTTACAACCTTGTTGCCATGGAAAAGCATTTTTTGATTTGCTAATAACTTTGGCGTCGTTTGACGAATCTTTGCGAAATTCTCCCCCAAAAAAGTCTATCCAGGTCAGCTCCTATCCTGAAAGTTCGGGGGTGATTTGTCAAGGGGGGGGGCTGACAAAAAAGGGGGGTCCCAAAACTCATTTCCCCATGTTAATTTCCATAGGACATTTTGCGACGAGGTACAGCCCGAACTGCTGAACAGAATTACCCCAAATTTGGCAGAAAGCTAGAGCTTGGTTCAGAAAGTGACCTTATTTTTAAATGGTGTAAATCCGTTCAGTAGTTTTTGAGAAATTCAAAAAATAAAAGTCAAAAAATCCATTTCCCATAGGAAACTTTGTGCAAGCTACAGCTGAAACTACTGAACGGAATTACCCCAAATTTGGCACAAAGGTAGTGCGTGGGTCAGAAAGTGACCGTATTATATGGTGTAAATCCGTTCAGTAGTTGCTGTGAAATTAGAAAAATAAACATTTTGATATCTGGGCAGAGCCTAAGTCCATGCACTAGCTTCACTGTAATTGGCTGCCAACACTCCAAACCAGGAAGTGTTGGCAGCCATCTTGTGGCTCGGTAGAAGCGAGTCGCTAAAAAACAGAGAAACAAAGGCAGAAAACAAGAGTAGGGAGCAGGGTAGAAACACCCTGACTCCCTAGGTCTGCTCAGGGAGTACCAGAAGGACCCCTAGGACCAAAAAAAACGAAAAAAGAAAAAAGTCGGTGCAATTCACGCTGTGGTTGCGGGTTCCCGTGTTTTATTTTAAGGAGACCCCGGGGTGGGCTAGGTCCCGGGGGCATTTCTTAAAAATTAATAGCGGGGGCTTGCTGGGGCTGCTGGGGCCCGCTGGGGACCCTGCAGTCTCGGGGCTTCACTCATGTTGGGAGGGGGGTTGAACATCCCCCCTCCTGGAGCCCTCCATCTGCTTATAACTTTGGCGTCGTTTCACGATTCTTTACGAAATTTTCCCAAAAGTTTCTATTTTTTATCAGCTCCTATCTTGAAAGTTGAAAGGGTGATTGGTCAAGGGGGGCTGAGAAAAATGGGGGGTGTCAAAACGTGTTTCCTCAATGCATTTTCCATAGGAAACTTTATCCATGGAGTAAATCCGTTAAGTAGTTTTTGAGATATTAAAGGAACAAAATATATATATATATATCTGGTCGGTGCCTAACTTCCGAGCACAAGCTTGCATATGATTGGCTGCTAACACTTCAAAGCAGGTAGTGTCCTCTGATTGGCTGCTAACACTTCAAACCAAGAACTGTTAGCAGCCATCTTATGCCTCGTGTGAAAATATAAAAGAACGGTTCCGGGGGCAATTTAATATAGCGGAGCTCTGTGTAATGCATGATTTTGACACAGTGAAGGTTTAAGATTTATTAACAATAAAGGAGAAACAGGTGTGCGCGCCCGGCAGCACGACTTCCACTCCAGGATACCAGTAGGAAGATAACCCTTTCACGCTCCCTGTGCCCAACATCACCACTTCGCAGCTATGCCTTTATAAGCCAGTCTGTCGGCTGGCAGCTGTCTACCTTTGTGAGCTAGTACGCTGCTGTGCCTCTACCTCTGCGAGCTACTACGCCAAGGTTCCTTTGGGAGTGGACGGCTCATAGTTCTGCCTCTATGAGTCGAACATACGGACCGCAGTTGTCCCTCTGCGAGCCTGGGAACGAACTGTTCATAAGTCACACTATATGAGCATTGAAAAGCCATTTTATGATTCAGTCAGTCAGCTGGCATGTGTCCGAGGCATTTCTGAAAGCATACCGGAGCTCTTTCTGTGAGAGATACCACTTTCACACTGCGTCTCCCCACATTAGCAGGTACCGCACCCTCTTCCCTCATCACCAGCATACCCCCAACAACCTTCTTGGGCCCGGAAGTGTCCCTCTATGAACTATTAATAAAAAGAAGGTTGTGAGGTTGGAGAAATAAGAATCTTAGTCATGTATAGATTTACATATAAAACATTTTATTAAAACAAAACAACAACACATAAATCTAAGTACAGCCATGGCGTGTCATCACTGGTCCATTTGTGATTCACAGCCTGCAAGACAAAAAGAAAGATACGATGGTGCATCATGCGTCCAGCAAAGGAGATAGGGAGAGAGAGAGAGAAAGAGTGAGTGAGAGGAAGAGAGAGAGAGGAAGAGAGAAAGAGTGAGAGAGAGAGGAAGACAGCGAAAGAGAGAAAGAGTGAGAGAGAGGAAGAGTAAGATACAAGGAAGAGAGAAAGAGAAACAGTGTGAGAAAGAGGAAGACTGAGAGAGAGAGGAAGAGAGAGAGAAAGAGTGAGAGAGAAGAAGAAAGAAAGAGTGAGCTACAAGGAAGAGAGAAACAGTGTGAGAGAGAGGAAGACAGAGAAAGAGAGAGAATGAGAGAAAGAGTGAGATACAAGGAAGAGAGAAAGAGAGAATCAGTGTGAGAGAGAGGAAGACAGACAGAAAGAGTGAGAGAGAGGAAGAGAGAGAGAAAGAGTGAGAAAGGAAGAGAGAAAGACTGAGAGAGGGGAAGCCAGACAAAGAGAGAAAGAGTGAGAAAGAGAGGAAGACAATGAGAGAAACAGTGTGAGAGAGAGGAAGAGAGAGATAAAGAAAGAGAGAGGAAGAGAGAGAAAGAGTGAGAGAAAGGAAGAGAGAAAGAAAGAATGAGAGAGAGGAAGAGACAGAGAAAGAGAGAAAGTGTGAGAGAGACAAAAAGAAGAGAGGGAGTGTTGACACTGGAGAAAATCTGCGCAACTCACTTTTGTGCTACCGGTGTGTCTCCAACCACGTGCCGGGACATAGTGCACCATCAAGTTTATTGATATGAAAGATAGTGTATATTTAGTTACTGCAGAGTACATACAACTGCACACATGTAATTCTCTGTTTCAAGGAAGAGAGAAAGAGAGAAACGGTGTGAGAGAGAGGAAGAGAGAGAAAGAGTGAGAATGAGGAAGAGAGAGAGAGAAAGTGAGAGAGGAAGAGAGAAAGAGTGAGAGAGAGGAAGACAGACAAAGACAGAAAGAGTGAGAGAGAGGAGGAGAAAGTATGAGAGAAAAAGAGAGAAAGAGTAAGATACAAGGAAGATAGAAAGAGAGAAACAGTGTGGGAAAGAGGAAGAGAAGAGATGAAGAGTGAGAGAGAGGAAGAGAGAGAGAGAAAGAGTGAAAGAGAGGAAGAGAGAAAGAAAGAATGAGAGAGAGGAAGAGACAGAGAAAGAGAGAAAGTGTGAGAGAGATAAAAAGAAGAGAGGGAGTGTTGACACTGGAGAAAATCTGCGCAGCTCACCTTTGTGCCACCGGTGTGTCTCCAGCCACGTGCCGGGACATAGTGCACCATCAAGTTTAGTGATCGGAAAGATAGTATAGATTTAGTTATTGCAGAGTACATACAACTGCATACACGTAATTCTCTGTTTCAAGGAAGAGAGAAAGAGAGAAACGGTGTGAGAGAGAGGAAGAGAGAAAGAGTGAGAGTGAGGAAGAGAGAGAGAGAAAGTGAGAGAGGAAGAGAGAAAGAGTGAGAGAGAGGAAGACAGACAAAGAGAAAAAGAGTGAGAGAGAGGAGGAGAAAGTGTGAGAGAAAAAGAGAGAAAGAGTAAGATACAAGGAAGATAGAAAGAGAGAAACAGTGTGAGAGAGAGGAAGAGAAGAGATGAAGAGTGAGAGAGAGGAAGAGAGAGAGAGAAAGAGTGAGAGAGAGGAAGAGAGAATGAAAGAATGAGAGAGAGAGCAAGAGACAGAGAAAGAGAGAAAGTGTGAGAGGGAGAAAGGAAGAGATGGAGATGGGGTGTTGACACTGGAGAAAATCTTCGCAGCTCACCTTTGCGCCACCAGTGTGTTTCCAACCATGTGCTGGGAGATTGTGCAGCCCTCAAGTTTAGTGATCTGAAAGATAGTATAGAATTAGTAATTGCAGAGTACATACAACTGCACACCCGTAATTCTCTGTTTCGCTATTGCGCAATGAGGCTGGTGCACCCCATGCACTCCCACTGCTCGGAGGTGTCTGTGTGCTCTTGTGCGCCCAGACTGCTGCACACTATCCACTCCCACCACCGAGAGATGACTGCCAGCTGCTGCGGAAAGAAGTCTCTCTGCTCACCTTCGCCACCTGCATGTGTGTAAGAGTGTCTACCATGCGCCGAAGCAACGTTGTCATGCGTTCAGGGTGGCCACACACCATCGCAGATTTTTCACGCGTTCAGCTTTGGTGGTGTTGGGGGATGAACATCGATTCGTGATTCACAGCTGTTAGATAAAAAGCAAGATAAGATTGTGCATCATACATCCATCAAAGGAGAGAGGTAGAGAGAGAGAAAGAAAGAAAGAGTGAGCAGAAGACAGAGGGAAAGAGAAAAACAGTGAGAGTGAGAGAAAGAGAGAGAGAAAAAGAAAGTGAGAAGAAGACAGAGAGAAAGAGTGAGAAATACGAAGAGAGAGAGAAATAGTCAGAGAGAGGAAGAGAGAGAGAAAGAGTGTAAGAAAGAGGAACTGAGAAACAGAGGAAGAGTGAGAGAGAGAGAAACAGAGAGAGAGGAAGAGAGAGAAAGAGACAAGCAGTGTAAGAGGAAGAGGGAGATAGAAAGAGTGTGAGGGAGAGAAAGGAAGAGATGAGGAAGGACACTGAGTGCCCACACTGTGTACAAAACTGTCACAGCTTACCTTTACACCAACGGTCTGTCTCCAACGATGTGCCGCGACCAAGTGGAACTCTCAAGCTCCCACATCTGAAAGATAGTACAGAATTAGTAATGGCAGAGCAGGGTTGGATTAGGATTCAAAATTGGCCCGGGCACGATAAAAAAAAGTGACCCACATTTGCATATTGCCTTTCCTCAAAACACTTCTTCGGCGAAATTTTATTTAAAAAGGGGGGGGGTGAGGGAGATACAAATAAATCCATGCATTTGTTTACACTGGTGACTTAAAAACAAGTGAGGCCACTTCTGCTCAGGCCCCCTGCCCTGCTAGGTATACATACATTATTGGGCGGCCCTGCGAGGAAAAGAATGTCACACCACTGCCTGTTGCTAAACGTGAGGTAATGATGCCCATCTGCCTGCAGAAAGGCCATTCAGAGATCCACTTGAACGCTGGCTGTATCCAAACAACAGCGACACCGCCCAAATAAGCCCCCCAGACTGCTGCAAAAAGCAGCCCACAGTTGGAACTCGGCACCGGCTCCTCAGGCATTGCACCAGTGCCCACGTTACCAATCCGACGCTGTGGCAGAGTATATACGAGTGCATGCGCCTAAATCGCTCTGCCATCTTTTTGCATTCAGGCTGCTGTACCCCATCCACTCCTGCCACCCAGAGACGACTGCCAGCTGCTGCGGAAAGAAGTCTCTCTGCTCACCTTTCGCTACTGGCGTGTGTGTAAGAGGGTCTACCACATGCCGAAGCAACGTTGTCATGCGTTCAGGGTGGCCAGGCATCATCTGCCCGACGCTGCGCACCAAGGCCTCACTACTCACCTTTTCGCGGTCACGGCACCCTCCACATCATGCAGCTCCATTTTGCAAGCTAATAGGTCTCACATTTGGAATTGAGTCTTGATATCGCCATGGCAGAGGACATACTAGTGCACATATCATCATCGCAGGTTGCAAACCCGCTCAGTGCTTGCAGTGCTACTAAGTCAGTAAGAAGTCAGGACACGCATGTGGCGGTAGGCCCTCGCTGTTGGGCTCAGGCCTACACTGCGGTGCAGCAGAGCAAACAAAACATCAAGTGTCTGGACCACCGGGACGGGCCATCACCGCGGAGGTGTGACCGTGCTGGCCGCAGTGCATGCGTTGCGAGCAACTCTAAAATGGCATAGAGCACGTGCTCCCGGTCTTTTTTATTAGTAGGGTCACATGTCCTGTGACGCCTGTGCTGGATCGGTGTGGTGTGGGTGTATACCAGCCGTGAGGGAGTGGCTGTGGCATCAGTGTTGCCAGATTGGGCTAGATCACGCACAATCGGGCTATATTTTGCCGGTTTTGTGGTAAAAGGTTGGTTTGTGCTAGTTGCCAGATTATAAATATATATACAGCACTCCAGCAAAGTAGTATGTTAAAGCACTTTATTAGACAAATATTTACTTGGAATCCTGCTGCAACATCAATTCTAATGCATTCACCGCCTGCTTGATGCTGATCCTGCTCCTCCTTCCCTAAAGTAGCAATTTTGGTTGGCTTTGGGCTATAGAAAGCTTAAAATTCTGACAACACTGGATGCGAGTGCCCGTGTTGGGGTGCTACCGTCACCCGGGTTGCAAAAGCCAAAGTGTCACTCTGTGAGCCAAGTCCAACAATATGGCCAACATGGAAGGTACGGGAAATTACTGACCCTATATTCATCCATAGTTCCACACAAGAAAGATGGTGGACATGAGACATCTGTGTGGATATGAATGTTTATTGCACATACAGTGGAGTGTTGAAACTGTAGCAATACAGGGCCATGGAAAGTTGAAGTTTCAGTTTTTGGCACATGGAGGGCAGCCAATTAGAGAGAAGATCGTTGTCGGAGTTAGGCTGTGCCAACATATGTACTTATACAATCACTGCGACGATCCTAACGCACTTATAAATTCACTATACACTCTGCTTGCAGTACTATAATGATGAAGTCTCTACGTACGTACTTGTACAATGACCGAGGCAAAGTTACACAACTAAAGTTTTCCCCCACTGTCAAAGGTAAGATGGTTGCATATGCTGTCCACAGCACTATGTAATGTGGTAGGGTCTAGGGGCAGCATGTTGCTTACATAATGAACACACGGACACAGATAGATAGTGGAACTGGGTACGGGAACGTGAGCTTGACTCCTTTTTATTACCAGGATCACATATCCACTGATGTCTGTGGTGGATGCGTGTGGGGTGATTGTAAGCCAACCCTCCGGGAATGGGTGGTGCTGGCTACAAGTACAACAGTAATCATAGGATCAGACACAGACATTGAATCATAAAGGGTCAATGATTTGTGCTGCACTAAGGTACGGGTACCAGATATGAAATCATACAGAAAAGATTCTATCGTAAAGGGTTCATGACTTGTGATACACTGAGGTAGGACAGCAGATGTGAAATTATACACAAAATATTGTATCAGAAAGGGTACATGAGTTGTGCCGCACTGAGATAGCGGCATCAGAAGCATTTAGCATCTGCGCAGCCAGCGATGATGCGTGGTGCGGGTGAGCCACAGAATCGCAACTCGATGTGAATTGTGAGCCCTGCTATCGCTAGTGTACATCGAAGGCAGTAGTCAGCACAGACATCAAGGAATATTTTTAGTCACTTCCTCTTGAGAAAGTTCGAGGATATAGAGTACAATTCTCTCTAATAAATAAATCATGTTTCAATTTAAAATGTGAGCTCTTCTGACCGTAGTGTAGGTGTATGGAACAAAAGATGAAACATTTATGGAATATACTGAGGAAATCTTGGTTGTTCTGAGTACAGTTGTAAAGTACGGTCTTCTGAAGCTAGAATCTGAACTGGTCGTTCATGGGTGTTCGTTTTGCTTTTTTCATCTGGAACAATTCAATAGTATGTCCTATCAGTTATTTTGAATGTAGAGGATGTATAGTATAATGTTCAGAAATTTCTTATTTTCTTGAATTGTCCACTTGAAATATGTTTTTCATCTTCTAAAGTCATTTCTTCTCCTTCTACATTTACAATTTTATAGGAAATATTGCTTTGCACCAGATATAATGTAGCCTTTTGGACTTTCGTGACAGGTACTAACTCTTGCCATATTTTCCGACTCTTTGTGGGTACACCATTAACAAGAATGACTACAGGTTCATTATCATCTCTTTCTACACTAACAGTTTCAACATTTTTCTTGAAATTTAAAGGTAAATACACAACTCTTCCTTTTAAACCTCTTTATGGATCTGTTGAAGGCAGCTTACCTATTTTAGGCTGCATACGAATTATAGCCTGAAAAGGTTACACAGATTGTATAAGGATGGCCTTATATGTATTTGAATCTGTAAGTTTGCAAGGTATAGCAACTAATTCTAAGTCATTATGGACAGCTCTAGCTGGCATTTTGTTTTGTTCTAATTTATTCTAGCAATATTTACAAATACATTGTACAGTATGTAACTTAAAACGAGCTTTCACAAACAGATAAACAAGACATTTTCTGACTATCTTGAGAAATATCTCTAGCTATTTCAGCTGCAATAATACTTTCTTGATTAATTTCTGTGTTCAACATTTGGAGATAATTTGGAAAAAATTGTACATTTATGCATTGAAAGAATCTTCATAGCAGTGACAATCTCCAAGTAATTCCATTTCAGTCCGCCAAGGTTTGAAGAGTTGTAGAAGAGCTAAATAGAAAAACTCTCTTTTATCTGGAGTATTGCAACTTAGTTTCCTGTGATTAATCAGATTTCCTTTGGCATGCTTTAAAAAACATCCTCCAGATCCAATTACAGCGTATTTTCCTTCATTTATATTTTCTGTAACATTTAAAAAAAAACTATAATGTTGCAGTATTTCATATAGACATATCTTTTCCAGGTGTGGACTTCTATTTGGATACTACGTATCCAGCATATTTGTTTTCAGTATATCTGTGCTTTCCGGTTCATTCAGTGCCAAGTATTCAATTTCTTGTACAGATTTCAAAACATGATTTTGTGTTGCAGCAAGACCTAGACTTATGCAGATGATTCCTCTTGACTTTGAATATAAACTTTCAGATGTCAATCGATCAGAACATTCAAACGATCTAATTTCTCGATGTGAAAGCATCTTCAAGCTGAAGCTGTACAATTTCTTACTAAGTGTCTTCTGCTGTGAAATTTCTTCCCACATTTCTTTCAATTCTGTCTTCTCAGACTTGGTAATATATGACGTAACATAGCGAGAAACAGCATTTGAGTTATCTGCAACATATTGTATGTCCATATTTGCATTCCACATCTTCAAAATCACCGGATTGTAATCATTAATGTACTTCGATTGTTCTGTTCTTTTTATATCATAAGTAATTTTTGGTTGCTTTTCGAGTGATAGTCTGCCTCACTGCTGACATAAAACTGTTCACTCTTCCTTGCAATGACTTATGGTGCACTGAGTTAGTAGAACCTTTGGTGCTCAGCGTGCACGTACCCTGCGATGATGCGTGGTCTGGGGGGGCCCACTCAGACCAATGTCTTCTGTCTATTGAATTCTGCCTCAATAAGGCCACGTTGCGATGACTTATGGTGTACTGAGTTAGTAGTACCTTTGGCGCTCAGCGTGTACGTACCCTGTGATGATGCGTGGTCCGGGAGGGACGCACTCAGACCAATGTCTTTTGTCTATAGAATTCTGCCTCAATAAGGCCACGTGGTGATGACTTACGATGCATTGAGTTAGTAGTACCTTTGGCGCTCAGTGTGTACGTACCGTGTGGTGATGCGTGGTCCGGGGGGCTGCACTCGGAGCAATGTTTTTTGTCTATTGAATTCTGCCTCAGTAAGGCCACGTGGTGATGACTTGTGGTGCAAAGAGTTAGTGGCACCTGAAGCACTCAACGTGTGAACACCCTGCAATGATGCGTGGTCCGAGAGGGCCGCACTGGGAGCAATGTATCTTGCGTACTGGACTGCATCATCTGCAATTGCTACTCCATCTGAATTGTGATGCCTGCTGTCTGCAGTGTAGATCGAAGGCAGTAGTCTGTACAGACATAAGTCTGCGGTGCTGTGCTTCTGGGTTCGCAGGGGCCCTGGGTCGAGGAGATCTGCGGTCATGGCTGCAGCTACGTGGCAGGGTGAGGCCCACCGATCTGGCAGACTTGTTGGTCTTCATAGTTCACAAGTGAACCACGCCCAGAGCCCCGGCTTATTTATTCATACTCCTACGCTGGAGTGGCGTACGTTGGACCAGCCCACTGCGCTTCCACTTCCAGGGGAGGACAACACAGCTACGTGTCCGAGATCTTCCCCACTGCCTGAGGTAACATAGTTGCGTCTATTGTGCACAACCCTACAAGCACCAGCAGTATATGTACAGATGGAGAGGTTTATGATCTGTATAGTGAGGTCTGTCCAGCACCTCACCGCTACACTTGGTATTGTGTGCATTATTATTATTGATGGATGAGTTGCGTCCTACACACATATTTGCTTGCCATATCTGCCAACTATCCAGTATTGTGTGGCTGAGGGACCATGCTGTTTTTGGAAGGTCCTCTGTCCTGTTCTGTGCTGCCTCGGTGGTAGTAGGGAGGGAGTGGTCCGGGGGGGGCATCCTGAGGCTGGTTGCAGTGAGTGTTGTGCCCTTCATGGGTGTTTGAGCTGCGTGATCAGTAACTCTATGACATATGCTGCACTTCAGATGTGATTCTGGGCTGCAATCCCTTTCACATTGTAGGTAGTCATCCTGGTTTACACCAGTAAAATGCAGATGTTAGATACCTACTGCAAACGTGGCCTATTCCCTGTTTTTGTATCGCACCCCAGATTTGACTGCTCGTTGAAAATATTGGGAACTGGTGCTTTTGTGTTAATTTTTGCATGGGGACGTCTACTCTGTATATTATTATCGTTTTTTTGTGGAAGCTATTGCTGGAAAACTGAGGATATTGGCTATTTTCACTAGGTTGACAATAAAGTGATAATTTAAAATCACTGAAAAAACTATAGGTTTAAAGAAGAAAATAATTAGAAATTAGCATTTAAAAAACCTTTGAAATTCACTAAAAAAACATAGGTTTCAGGTACATTATAGTTACAAATTAGCATTTAAAAAAACTTTGAAATTCACTGAAAAATACATAGGTTTCAGGGACGTTATAGTTACAAATTAGCATTTAAAAAACCTTTGAAATTCACTGAATCGTCAGTGAATGTCATTTGAGATGTCATCAGTGATGCAACTGACCAAGTCATGAATGATGTAATATGTGATGTCATCAGCAGTGCATTGCGGGGGCATGAGCTATAGTTAGCTCAACTAACTATACGGCGGAATTTCTATGGTTTTGTATGAGTGAAATATCCAACTAACTATAACGTTCCTGAAACCTATGGTTTTTTTCAGTGAATTTCAAAGGTTTTTTAAATGCTAATTTGTAACAATAACGTCCCTGAAACCTATGTTTGTTTTAGAGAATATATATATATATATATATATATATATATATATTGGAAGAAAAGGTTGCCCTTGCTCGAGGAGTATTGCACTTCTTTTATTGGAGGTTGTGGCACAATGTACAGGAAACATTCAGAGCTCTTCTTATCACCTTACGCGTTTCGGGCTGGCGCCCTTGCTCACAGGTGTTCTCCGGGGTGATTGAAAACAGTGCGCGGTCATCTTTACAAGTCCTCATGTATCCGCCCCAATGGGCGTGTCGCTAGTGCTCAGAATTGTGGTCCTTGTAGTTCGCAGCACCGCATCCCATGTGGGATTCTCCTCCACCTCACATTAAAAACATCATAAAGCCCATGTGGGTTGATGAATGGCTCACCACACAGTCTGCCACTCGTAAAGATCCACCAATAGTGGCCCCATCGTCCAAAAATGATGACTGTCCCTCGACGCCAACTCTGGTCCGCTACTGCTGCGGCGGTGCTCCCCCACGGCTGGACCGGCTGTAAAATATTGGAAGAAAAGGTTGCCCTTGCTCGAGGAAGCACTCTCGATGAGTATTGCACTTCTTTTATTGGAGGTTGTGGCACAATGTACAGGAAACATTCAGAGCTCTTCTTATCACCTTACGCATTTCGGGCTGGCGCCCTTGCTCACAGGTGTTCTCCGGGGTGATTGAAAACAGTGCGCGGTCATCTTTACAAGTCCTCATGTATCCGCCCCAAGGGGCGTGTCACTAGTGCTCAGAATTGTGGTCCTTGTAGTTCGCAGCACCGCATCCCATGTGGGATTCTCCTCCACCTCACATTAAAAACATCATAAAGCCCATGTGGGTTGATGAATGTTTCACCACAGAGTCTGCCACTCGTAAAGATCCACCAATAGTGGCCCCATAGTCCAAAAATGATGACTGTCCCTCGACGCCAACTCTGGTCCGCTACTGCTGCGGCGGTGCTCCCCCACGGCTGGACCGGCTGTAAAATATTGGAAGAAAAGGTTGCCCTTGCTCGAGGAAGCACTCTCGATGAGTATTGCACTTCTTTTTTTGGAGGTTGTGGCACAATGTACAGGTAACATTCAGAGCTCTTCTTATCACCTTAGGCGTTTCGGGCTGGCGCCCTTGCTCACAGGTGTTCTCCGGGGTGATTGAAAACAGTGCGCGGTCATCTTTACAAGTCCTCATGTATCCGCCCCAATGGGCGTGTCGCTAGTGCTCAGAATTGTGGTCCTTGTAGTTCGCAGCACCGCATCCCATGTGGGATTCTCCTCCACCTCACATTAAAAACATCATAAAGCCCATGTGGGTTGATGAATGGCTCACCACACAGTCTGCCACTCGTAAAGATCCACCAATAGTGGCCCCATCATCCAAAAATGATGACTGTCCCTCGACGCCAACTCTGGTCCGCTACTGCTGCGGCGGTGCTCCCCCACGGCTGGACCGGCCATAAAATATTGGAAGAAAAGGTTGCCCTTGCTCGAGGAAGCACTCTCGATGAGTGTTGCACTTCTTTTATTGGAGGTTGTGGCACAATGTACAGGAAACATTCAGAGCTCTTCTTATCACCTTACGCGTTTCGGGCTGGCGCCCTTGCTCACAGGTGTTCTCCGGGGTGATTGAAAACAGTGCGCGGTCATCTTTACAAGTCCTCATGTATCCGCCCCAATGGGCGTGTCGCTAGTGCTCAGAATTGTGGTCCTTGTAGTTCGCAGCACCGCATCCCATGTGGGATTCTCCTCCACCTCACATTAAAAACATCATAAAGCCCATGTGGGTTGATGAATGGCTCACCACACAGTCTGCCACTCGTAAAGATCCACCAATAGTGGCCCCATCGTCCAAAAATGATGACTGTCCCTCGACGCCAACTCTGGTCCGCTACTGCTGCGGCGGTGCTCCCCCACGGCTGGACCGGACGTAAAATATTGGAAGAAAAGGTTGCCCTTGCTCGAGGAAGCACTCTCGATGAGTATTGCACTTCTTTTATTGGAGGTTGTGGCACAATGTACAGGAAACATTCAGAGCTCTTCTTATCACCTTACGCGTTTCGGGCTGGCGCCCTTGCTCACAGGTGTTCTCTGGGGTGATTGAAAACAGTGCGCGGTCATCTTTACAAGTCCTCATGTATCCGCCCCAATGGGCGTGTCGCTAGTGCTCAGAATTGTGGTCCTTGTAGTTCGCAGCACCGCATCCCATGTGTATATATATATATATTCACTGAAAAAACCATGGGTTTCACACAGGTTATAGTTAGGAATTAGCATTTAAAAAACCTTAGAAATTCAGTGAAAAAACCATAGGTTTCACACATGTTATAGTTAGCTGGACATTTTACTCGTAAAAAACCAATGAAATTGCCCCGTTATAGTTAGTTCAGCTAACTATAACTCGCGCGCCCGCAATGCACTGCTGATGACGTCACATATTACATCACTCATGACATGGTCAGTGACATCACTCATGACATCACTGATGACATCTCAAATGACATCACTGATGACATCACTGATGACATCATCCTTGTGATAGAGTGGCAGACCTCCTCTCACCTTAATATATGCTTTGATACACACATTCAAAAATAGAGACTAAAAATTTCAAAACAATGGACATACCAATACCAGTTACAACAACCTCTTCAGTAATTCTAAGATCCACATACACATCCACTCATTCACCAACAGTCCTATACAGTCACTCATACATGTACTCACTCATCATATGTACTCATACATCTATACATCCTGTTACACAATGCCACTCATCCATAGAGTTACTCACACACATAGTCACTCATGCTAATAAAGAATAAAACATACATTTACTTGCATATACAGTAATACACACACCACCATACTTACTTCTACGGAAACTTACACATACTTAGTCTTTTAAACAATCACTTATAGAAACACATACTTATTCATACAGGAACTCTTTCAATCTCTCCCTCTCACATATACTCACATATATACACCAATAGTCACATATACTAGTTAAAAACATATGTAGTTACTCCTGAAGACACTATTGAGACAGTCATTCACTCAATAACACACCCATACACACACTCATCCACACATACAGTCCTGCACACATGCTGTCTTCAACACATACAAACAGTGAGTCACTCATTCATGCATCTATGCACTACGTAATACCCCCCACCGTACCATACAGACACTCAGACTGATACTCAAAAAAACAACTAATAACCTATATAGACACCCATGTAGCTACTCACCAACCCATGCAGCCACTTATACACAAAGTGAGAGATACACTTAATCAGTCAGTAACACAATCAATTTTTCAAAAACAAATCATCCATTTAGACACTTATATACACATTTATTCTTCCATCGACCTTGAGATACACATATATAAAACATATTTAATTTTCAGAAAAACACACATTCACTGGATGATGTCATCAGTGATGTCATCAGTGATGTCATTTGAGATGTCATCAGTGATGTCATGAGTGATGTCACTGACCATGTCATGAGTGATGTAATATGTGACGTCATCAGCAGTGCATTGCGGGCGCGCGAGTTATAGTTAGCTGAACTAACTATAACGGGGCAATTTCATTGGTTTTTTACGAGTAAAATGTCCAGCTAACTATAACATGTGTGAAACCTATGGTTTTTTCACTGAATTTCTAAGGTTTTTTAAATGCTAATTCCTAACTATAACCTGTGTGAAACCCATGGTTTTTTCAGTGAATTTTCAAGGTTTTTTAAATGCTAATTCCTAACTATAACGTGTGTGAAACCCATGGTTTTTTCAGTGAATTTGCAAGGTTTTTTAAATGCTATTTTTTTCTTTTATTCTTCATTTTTTTCAAACATATTTTTAATTTAATTTTCTTATCTTTTATAAAGACTATGCTTAAATTTTTAAAATCCTTAAATATTTTTTTTATATATATTTTTTAAAATAAACATGTAAAATGTATTTCCAGATTTTTTTTTTTTTTTTTTATTTTTTTTTTATAGTACGCGTACCGTAAGCTCACGGTAAGCGTACGGTTTACGCAACGTCCGTAATCTATCTACGCTGCTTGCGCATAGTTACGTACTTTGCGTAGCCGCGCGTACTGCGCGTGGGACGCGTGCGCGCTTACGCAACACGCGCACGTTACGCGGAAGTGCCGGGAAATGACTGTTATGCGCATGCGCGCAAGCGCGTGTCTTTTTTACGCGCACGCGTACTTTTTGCCGTAAGCGTACCGTAAGCGTACCGTAAGCGTACGGTAGGTCATGTGATCTTGAAACACAACTTTTGATTGGTTGAAACTACTTTCAGTTCTAGAACTCTCCTACACCACACCCATTCCCCTCATTTCTGCTTGTGATCCCTTGGGAGAAGGAGCTGGTTTGTCTTTGGGATACGATGGCAGAACAGCAGAGCTCTTCTGAGAGTGAGGCTAGCACCAGCAGCACTGTCTTGAGGCAGAGAGCGAGGAAAGTAAAGCCTTCTTACGTTTGGGAGTATTTTACTTTTCCAGAAGGCCAGCAAAAGGTGAATGCACCCTTAGTTACTTGCAAGCTGTGTAAGCGTGTACTTTCTAGAGGTAATCCTAACAGGAAGTATTCCTTTGGGAATCACACCATGAAGAGACACCTCCAGGAAGTACACAGAAGGACACATGGTCATCTTTTTGGAGGTAACTCTTCAGAAAGACGAGCCAGTACATCCACAGCAGCTCAGCCTGGACCATCATCTGCAGGGCAGACTCCTTCTTCTGCAGGTCAGGTGAGCCCTTCATCTGTGGGGGGAGAATCTCCTTTTGCTGGCCCTCTGGAAATCAACCCTCGATTTCGGAAGGTTGATATTCATTGCACATTTTGTAAAGGTCTAATTTGTCATAGGGAGACCAGTGTTTCCCTAGTGAACAACAAAATAGATCAGCACATTTGTAGCTTTGAATGATTTTCCCATGCTTCCTTTCCTCTGTCCCTGCATGAACACAACGGTTCTTTTAAGAGCCAACCTTATCTTTCATCTTTTTTTTACATATGTTTTTTAAAACCTTTTTTTTTTTTTTTTTACCGTACGCGTACGGTGCGCGTACCTTTTTTTTATTTTTTAAAAAAAACACTAAAAATCAATTATCACATTACAAGGTCCTTGAGAGACTACAATTATTATTATTGACTTACCATACTCACTCAAAAAAATATTTATTCATTTGTTTTTTTAAAAAATAGTTTTAAAAATGGTTGTAGTTTTCGAAAATTTTCTATATCGATCTGAAAAAAAAGAAAAAAGAATTAATATATTTTAACAATTTATAATACAGTATACATATTTACATTTTTTTCAAAAAAATATTTTTGCCTTATTTTCACCAGAGCAAGACGCAATAAATCTCTGCCTATAATTCCTCTATGCACACAGAGTCATGTTTTCACATTAGTCCTAAAACGAAATTTCTTTGCCAATTTGAAAGCACACTTACTGCTCTTTTTTTTTCGGGCCGAGTGAAAATCACTTTTACAGACTGACACATTATGAAACCTTTTTTAAAAATTTATTTAATTGCACATGTCCAAGCTCTTTTTTTTTCAGACCACCACCATGTGCATTCTCTGTGACTGCCTACACTCCACCAAGGGCAACCAGCCTTAGTGATGCTGAATGTATTTGCATTACAGACTTAAACCTGAAAACCCCACTGGCTTGTACATACTGTGCATGACTATACACGGCAAGGACATGGGTGTGTGCTAAGCCTCTGCTTCTTCCCCCAAAAATTCGCTCCCCCTTTCCATCTAATGCAACTGTGAAATCACCAGAGCAAGACGCAATAAATCTCTGTCTATAATTCTTCTATGCACACAGAGTCATGTTTTCACATTAGTGCCAAAACGAAATTTCTTTGCCAATTTCAAAGCACACTTACTGCTCTTTTATTTTTTCAGGGGCAAGTGAAAATCTCTTTTTACAATTTGAAATCACTTTTACAGACTGACACATTATGAAACCACTATTTTTGCTTTATTTAATTGCACGTGTCCAAGCTCTTTTTTTTTCAGACCACCACCATGTGCATGCTCTGTGACTGCCTACACTCCACCAAGGGCAACCAGCCTTAGTGATGCTGAATGTATTTGCATTACAGACTTAAACCTGAAAACCCCACTGGCTTGTACATACTGTGCATGACTATACACGGCAAGGACATGGGTGTGTGCTAAGCCTCTGCTTCTTCCCCCAAAAATTCGCTCCCCCTTTCCATCTAATGCAACTGTGAAATCACCAGAGCAAGACGCAATAAATCTCTGTCTATAATTCTTCTATGCACACAGAGTCATGTTTTCACATTAGTGCCAAAACGAAATTTCTTTGCCAATTTCAAAGCACACTTACTGCTCTTTTATTTTTTCAGGGGCAAGTGAAAATCTCTTTTTACAATTTGAAATCACTTTTACAGACTGACACATTATGAAACCACTATTTTTGCTTTATTTAATTGCACGTGTCCAAGCTCTTTTTTTTTCAGACCACCACCATGTGCATTCTCTGTGACTGCCTACACTCCACCAAGGGCAACCAGCCTTAGTGATGCTGAATGTATTTGCATTACAGACTTAAACCTGAAAACCCCACTGGCTTGTACATACTGTGCATGACTATACACGGCAAGGACATGGGTGTGTGCTAAGCCTCTGCTTCTTCCCCCAAAAATTCGCTCCCCCTTTCCATCTAATGCAACTGTGAAATCACCAGAGCAAGACGCAATAAATCTCTGTCTATAATTCTTCTATGCACACAGAGTCATGTTTTCACATTAGTGCCAAAACGAAATTTCTTTGCCAATTTCAAAGCACACTTACTGCTCTTTTATTTTTTCAGGGGCAAGTGAAAATCTCTTTTTACAATTTGAAATCACTTTTACAGACTGACACATTATGAAACCACTATTTTTGCTTTATTTAATTGCACGTGTCCAAGCTCTTTTTTTTTCAGACCACCACCATGTGCATTCTCTGTGACTGCCTACACTCCACCAAGGGCAACCAGCCTTAGTGATGCTGAATGTATTTGCATTACAGACTTAAACCTGAAAACCCCACTGGCTTGTACATACTGTGCATGACTATACACGGCAAGGACATGGGTGTGTGCTAAGCCTCTGCTTCTTCCCCCAAAAATTCGCTCCCCCTTTCCATCTAATGCAACTGTGAAATCACCAGAGCAAGACGCAATAAATCTCTGTCTATAATTCCTCTATGCACACAGAGTCATGTTTTCACATTAGTGCCAAAACGAAATTTCTTTGCCAATTTCAAAGCACACTTACTGCTCTTTTATTTTTTCAGGGGCAAATGTAAATCACTTTTACACACTGACACATTATGAAACCACCATGTGTAACTACAACAAAAACAATTCCCATTTCTATTATTCATTTCTTAAGTTACCACATACATACCCTCTCAAACTGAAAACTCACCTTTAAAATTAGTTAGTTCTGAAAGAAATGTGACACTCAAACAGCAGATTATCAGAGCCAGGATCTCTGTTCTGTTCACCTGTCTCCTCTCAGCAGAACCAGATAATGGCAAACTTTCCCTCTATTTTTCCACACATATACATGTAAGTTTCAAATCTCAGTGCTTCCCCCTTTTTTTTAAATGTAATCACACATTTCTATTGGTTGAAAACCAACCCTTTTCCAAAAGTACCCTGCCCCCAACTTGACTTCTGCCTAGTACCCTTCCCCCAACTTGACTTCTGCCTGCTACCATAGCAACAGCTCATGGAACACTGCTGTGTTCAGTTAGGTCAGAAGTTCGACACACAATGTTTCAATTCCACAGAGCAAGAGTGCTTGACTTTTCAAACCTAACAGCAAATCCATAGTACTGTTCTTTGGTTACACATTTTTTTGTACCAATACAAAACATGCTTGTATTAATTTTCACATACAGCCTAGTTTTTTTTCTAGAATGGTATGAAACAGCCAATCAGTTCTTTTTGTTTTCTAAAAAATATGTATGCCTCCATTTCCAAACTGTCTTTCTTTTCATATTGCCATTCTACTGAAAGACACCTCCTGAGTGCATCCAGTTCTCCTTTGAAGATGTTCACAGTGTGGATTGTAGAGCACAGCTATGTCTTCTGGAGTGAAAAGTTTGCAGAGAAAACAGATATGGTGAGAGACCTTGCTTTGCCAAATGTAGACATTAAATGGATTGGTCAGAGAGGGTTAAAGTGGCACCAATTGATGCCATTGGTGAAATCCTTCATTCAAATCCAACACCCTGACCTCATAATAGTGCACTGTGGTGGCAATGACCTAGGCACTTTGACTGGGGTAGGTCTGGAAATGCTTATGAAGGACACCTTTGCACAACTGTTTACACTTTTCCCTAAAACTGCCTTTGTGTTTTCCAACATATGCCAAAGGCAAAAATGGAACTGGTCCAATCATTTCTGTCCACAGATTGACAAAGCAAGAAAGCACGTCAACAAATCTGTTTCTGCTTTCCTCCGTGACTATGGTATGGGTGCCATTTACCACAACAACTTGCGTTATGACATGCAAGACATTTATAGAGGAGATGGTGTGCACTTCAATGATGAAGGGAACAGAGTCTTCCTCTTGAACCTTAGACTCTGCATCGGTACTTACTTGTAGGTACCACTAAAAAAATGACTTCATAAACACAACAGCTCTTTTTAGAGCTCCCTAATATCTAAACTCTTAAATCTGCTTTTCATTTATTTATTTTTATTTTTTTTACCGTACGCTTACCGTAAGCTTACCGTACGCGTACCCCGTGATTTTTTTTAAAATCAATAAATGTTTTTTTTGTACTTTTCTGTCCTTCTTTGACCCCCTTACAAATGTTAGGGGGTCTGTAACTCTCCTCATTGCCCCCTTTCCTTGTTTTCACTCTTTTTTTTCAGAGTGAAATACACAAAATGGCGGCCGCCGCTTCCTGGTTTCAGCCGATTCGAATGTTTACTAAGATCTAACAGCCAATCAGAATCGCGCTCGCGCACGCCGCCGTACGCTTACCGTAAGCGTACGGTAAGCGTACCGTAAGCGGGCTCAGATATATATATTGATTTAAAGGCTATTTTCTCAGAATCTACTAAACAGATTTACACCAAACCTACAAAAGGCACTTCCTTGACCTAGGGACTACCTCTCTGCCAAATTTTGAGTAATTCTGTTCAGCCGTTCGGGCTGTAGCTCGTTCTAAAGGTCCTATGGAAAAATGCATGGGAAAAACGCGTTTTGGGACCCCCCTTTTATCTCAGCCCCCGCTTGACGGATCCCCCCGAGACTTTCAGGGTAGGAGCGGAGCGTAGCGCCCCACCTATTTTGAGAAATTCGCGAGGATTCGTCGACCGGCGCCAAAGTTATTCAAAATAGAATGTTGAGGTTTTCCTATGGAAACGTGGTCCTAACTATAACTACCTACTGGCGACCGCCAGTAGGTAATATATATATATAATGCTGCCTCCGCCAATGGGGAGCGCTGATCTCACTTTTAACCTGTATGCATTGATAAAGGCATTGTGCCAAAGCACATCTGCTAAAGATTAAAATATCAACTTCATGCCCTCTGAGTGCTCTGTACCCTTCTTGCACAATATATGATAAGTGAGACCACCCTCACCTTTATAAAGGCACCCATCTTCAGTTTGGCAGCAGTTGGTGGACAAGATCTGTGAGGAATGGTTTTTCCTGTCAAACAAAAGGACGTGATTAAATTGTATTTATGATGGCTAGTTTATTAGCAAACACCAGCCGCATAGTCCCCAGTGTAGAGGCTGTGACGAGGGGCTTTGGAGTGAGGAGCCTCAGTGTCTGGGACAAGTGGCAGCCAAGATGGATTGTATATTGGGGTAATGGCCATGTGCGTGACCCATGAGAACTTGACCCTGTGGAAGGCTTCGGCTGAAACACGACGGCTATGGTCTTGTAAAAACTGCATGGTGCACCTTATCTATATAAGGTAAAAAGACTCAATAAAGAAAAGGGTTGGGGGTACCTCCGAGTGGTGCTGCTTGCTTTCTGGACCAGAGAGGGTTGAAGCAGGAGAAAGAACTGGCTTGGTGAATCAGTTCACAAATATATATATTGACAGTCACCAGTAGGTAGTTATAATTAGGACCTAGTTTCCATAGGAAAAACATTCTTTGATTGGCCCAACTCTTTGGCACTATTTCACCAATCTTCACCAAATTTTCAAAATTATTATGCCACTCTGTGTGGGGACAAGAAAAAGGGACAGTCCCAAAATGCATTATCCCTATGCAATTTTCCATAGAGAATTTGAACACGACTACAGCCCGAATAACTGGAAAAAATGTTGGCAGAAAGCTAGCTCTTCATCCGGAAAGCATATGTTTTTGTCATTTTGAGTAAATAAAGTAAAATAAATTTGTATATCAAGGGATGTGGACCCTGCACAAATCCTAACGATCTTGTGCAAAGATCTAATTGGCTGCCATTACTTCAACCAGGAAGTGTTGGCAGTCATCATGGGACTCTGACTCAGATGAGCCCTAAAGACAAACATAAAAAAAGAGAAGGGGGCAGGGTAGGAATACCCTGATCCCCTAATCCTGGGGTCCCCACCAAGGCAAAGATTTTTATTTTTATTTTTGCTATTACATCACAGGAAGAACCATGAATCTGTGCTGTGCTGTCTACCACGCTTGTTTAAAGATTAGCCCCTAGGTGGCCCAGGGGCATTGTGTCTTATATAAAGTTGGGAGGGGGGCACATGCAGCCCCCTTCCTGAGGCTCTAATAGCCCTGGGGACCAACACCTCCCGGGGCTTAATTAGTTTATTGGAGGGGTGCTGTGCAACCCGCCCTCCTAAGGCTCTTTAGGACGGGGGAGGAACACTACTTCCCTGGGTATTTAACATTTAATTGGACGGGGGCTGCAGGGATTTCCCTCCTGATCCCTGTAGGGCAATGAGGATCACCACCTCCCGAGGGCCAGAATTGTAAAATGAAGGGGGAGGGGGCCCATTCCTGTATTTGGGCCCGGGGATCAACACTTTCCCAGGGCAGGCCCTGGGTTTAGAAAGGAGGGGGCAGTGTGGCCCCTGTCCTGGAGTCATTGGACCACCATCCCCAGGCATGGCTCCCTATGTCCCGGGTTCCCTACCCCCGGGACATAGCTGTTTGCCCTTGCTTCATGGGAGCAAACTATAAGTCTACTCCCGCTCACTTGGAGTAGACTTTTCATTTGTTTTCCTGCCCTCTGTCCAGTGGGCAGGAAAACAGATGAAAAAATTGCTCCCACATGCACGGAGCAGAATTTTTGTCTGCTCCCTGCATGTGGGAGACATGCCGGCAACCACTGGAGGCCGCGTGCCAGCAGGGACTAGGATGCATTGAGACTCTCCAACAGTCCCAACATTGCACACTGGTTACCTTGGGTGCGTTCCAAGGCACCCAGCATCAAGAGGCCAGGCCCCACAAATTGAACCACAGAAGAGGGCCATGCAGCACCCCTGCCCTAGTTGGGTAGATATCTTCTTCTCTCTCTCTCCCCCTCTCTTCTTCTCTCTCTCTACCCCTCTCTTCTTCTCTTTCTTTCCCTTTCTTCTCTCTCTCTCTCGCCCCCTCTCTTCTTCTCTCTCTCTCTCTCCCCCTCTCTTCCTCTCTCTCCCCTTCGCTCTCTCTCTGTCCTTTGATGTAGGGAGGACACACCTTCTGACCATGATTTTTGTCTTGCAGGCTGGGACCCATGGATTGTCCTGAGGGGAGGGGCCATGTGTCTTCATTTCATTTTAGTGTTCATTTTAATAAAGTTTCATTTGCTGCTTCGAAAGTGAATGTGTGCTGCTCTTTTCTGTGTTGACACATGCTTGTCACCATTTGTGATTGTGCGACGTCAGGCGGATTATTTTCTGCATGTTTAGATGTAGCTGATGTAGCATGTCTTTGGTCAGTGGGGTGCCAGGGAGGGGTGGTCCTGGGGGTGGTGTTGATGGGTGTTGTGGCCCTCTTGGGTGTCCAGGCCACATGAAGGGTGGGTGGCTCCATGGCTTCTGTTGCCCTTCGGGTGTGGCCCTCGGCTGGACTCCCTTTTGTGGTGCAGGCTGCCGTCCGACTTTACACCATGTCAGAGCAGGTGTAGATTTCCTGGTGCTAACGTGCCTTATCGCCTGTTTTGTGTTTTTATCGCTGATGTGGCTGGTTGTTGAGAATGTTGTGGTGTGATGTTGTCGCGGATTTTGGCACAGGAACACCCACTCTGCATCTCAATAGCGATAGTTGCGCGGGTCCTCTGTGGCGATGTTTTTTGCAGCTGCTATCGCGGGTAAACTGATGCTGAGGGCTGTTTACACCTGCTTGTGAATGGGGCGATGGATTTATCGCAACTTTGGCTGCAATAAAGTGCAGTTGACTCGGCGATAGTTTCTTGTGAATATCCCCCCTAGAGTCCTGAGACCAGCCACTAAAGGACTTATGAAGGTGGATGTAGACTAGTAGTCTCCAATTTGTGAGAATTCATGTAACTGCTTGTTTATATTTGTAACTATACAATTTTACAGTGATGGTGAAAGACACTGGTGGTTTGCAAAGAATGGGATGTTTAAAATGCATGCTGTATTATGTGGATGGTTGACCATCAATTTGGACTACTAAGTGCAGTGGACTCATAACCGGTCCACACACGCACAACACTGTTTTTATCTGCCACATGCTCCAAACTGAATAAAGTTGAAGTTCAGGCAGCATGAGGATTTTGTAAGTTCACCTCACTTGAGCACATTTACTTTTTCTTTTAAATACTGATCACTACTGTAATAACCAGTGGTTTCCTCCAGGTGGACGAAGCACAAAAAGAAATCCAATTAGTATGCTGTCACATATATGTACTTGGCGGAGAACCAAGATATACCGCCTAACGACCTGAACCCTGGTTAGAGGTTCCAGTGATTCATTCCCCATTGATACTTACTGATTACTAGGAAGCTGAATGGGTCACAGCTCCTTCTACCCCCCCCCCTCCTTGATCTCAATGGGTGTGTGAGTAGCCATATGGATCGGTGAGTGTGTGTAAGAGGGGCTGTAAGGTTCTGTGAGTGGATGTATGATTAACGGTATGGGTGTTTGAATAGGTGTGTGAGTGGCTGTATGGATATGTGAGTGGGTGTATGAATAGTTTTCTGGATGTGTGAGTTGGTGTGTGGTGGCTGAAAGGGTCTGGGAGTGGGTGTATGAGTGGCTATGTGGGTGTGTCAGTGGGTGTGGGATTGGCTGTATGGGTGTGTAAGTTGGTGTGTGTGAGTCTGTGAATGGGTCTGTGAGTAACTGTGAGTGGGTCAGTGAGTCCCTGTGTGGGTCTGTGAGTGGGTCTATGGATTTTGGCATTTGCATATTTATTGAATTTAAAAGGGAGAACCATGGACTCTACTTTCACAAGGCGACGACTAAGCCTGTGCGGCTAACTCCGCTTGCCAGCGAATTTGCTAAGGTTTTTAACGCTGCACTCCATTTGGAGTGCAAAGTTTTCAAAAACTCCACACACACAGTGGAGCGGAGTTTACCATTGCAAGGAGGACAGGAGTGTAGGACTTACCTACTCCTGATGCTGGCTACACTCGTCTCCCACTGCACCGGTGCACTGCAGTTCTTCCTGTTAAATGAATTCTAGGAGTCAGCTGGAGCAACGGAAAGCGAGTGCAGCCAGCAGCAGGGGAGAAGAAAGGAAGGATCCAGGAAGAAAGCCGGCACCGCCATACCCACCCACCCACCCACCAAGGACAGGAGAAAGCCCAGGACAGGTAAGGTCAGGCCTTACTACACAGGGGGTGCGGATATAACTCTGCCAGGTCACAGAGCTCTGTGGAATTTTACTGAGTTTTCCACTAACTCCGTGACATTCCAGGAAGTACTACTCTGCAAGCTCCACCCAGGGTTAGAGATGACAAGAAAGAAAACACTCATCACAGTCACTACAGATCCGATTGCATTCCAAAAGATCAATGATTCAATCACCTCCACTAAGGATTTCATATGTAATTTTTCAACATGGAATACAGGAGGAAACATACTTGCTTTGCCTTTGCGAAGCCCAAGAAGTTAAGATTGTGTGTGCTTTACTGAAGTGGAGCTTCAACTGGGGTACCTGCTAAGTTTATATTTGTAAGTACTTCCCATTGATGTTGAATTTCTGTCAGATGAGTATTAGTGCCAGAATGAAACCTAATTTTTTCCAAGAAGGGTCCACGGTTGCAAATAACGAGGTGAACCAGAAGTGACATGATCTATTTCCTGCTCATAGGGCTTCTGGGAAACGTAGTCGTTAGTTATTGGAGGCATGGAAAACCGCTATTCCTCTGCCTGAAGTGCATTGTAATATATTATTTACAAAACACTCCTAGGAATGTTCGAATATCGTCATGTACTCAGGTATAGATCTTGGAATTGCGATAGATTCTACATGCAGTTGACTATGTGTATTCATATAGAGCCACAATATTATAACAGACTGGATAATAACTGTATCTATAGATTTTATTTGAGACATACCACCATGTAGGTATTGATATCATGATAGTGATAATGAAAACACCTTATCTCAGGGACATGTTGCAAATGTACTCTTGCTCATCACCGCTCATAATGTGAATGGGATAGTTTTAGGGCTACACTTGGTTCAGAGGACCACCTGACCTTCTCTGTGAGTGTACTACAGTGAACAGCAAGGAATGTCATCATTCGTCCTACAATGTGACTCCTAGTGTGGAACACCCAGCGTTGCACTCTCCTGAAGAGGACTCTTTCTAAAGGACCCATTTGTGTGTCATATCTGGGTTTTTCAATCACCACCCAAGACAGATCTTGCGGTCCTAGTGTGCAAGAGGGAACCCAATGATGAAGCATGTCACCTTAGGGTGGGTGAGGGTTCTCGTCTTAACACATGTGTGCGTCTGTCCCTTCACCCTCACTCTGCATATCTGGTGAGTAGTGTTGATACACCATCCAGCTATATATTTATATATTCATATATATATATATATATACACATATATAAATGTATATATTTATATTACCTACTGGCGGTCGCCAGTAGGTGGTTATAGTTAGGACCTATTTTCCATAGGAAATCCGCAACATTCTATTCCCAATAAGTCTGGCGCCGGTTGACGAATCTTTGCGAAATTTTTCAAACTTTTGGCCAGCACCTGTCCGCTCCTATCCTGAAAATTTCACGGTGATTCGTCAAGCGGCGGCCGAGAAAAAAGGGGGTCCCAAAACACGTTATCCCATGCATTTTCCCATAGGACCTGTTGACGAAGCTATAGCCTGAACTGCTAAACGGAATTTCACCAAATTTGGCAACGAGGTAGTCCTCAGTTCAGACTCATGCCTTTTGCTTAAATGGTGTAAATCCGTTCAGTAGTTCCTGAGAAAATTAGAGTTAAAAGTACATATATATCTATGGCCTCGGATGATCTGCGCACCCTCCCCGCACCCGAAGCGCACCCTCTGCGAACTGTGCGCGCACCCTCCCGATCACATGCTGAATGCTAATTGGCTGTTGAGTGTCTATCTACATTCGAAACCAGGAACTGTTGGCAGCCATTTTGTGCCTCGGTAGAAGCTAGGCTGAAGAAGTAAGGGGAATAAGTGTTTAAAAGATATAAAGGGGACAGGGTAGAAATACTCTGACCCTCTAGTGTTGCTCAGGGGGTCCCAGAAGGACCCCCTGGTGCCCCCTTTTTAAAAATAAAATAATCGGCGAAATGCGCGCAGGGTGCGCGGATCCGGACGAAATTTTTTTAAAAAAAACGAAGCGCGGCCTTCCGTGCTTCGTTAATAATTAGCCCCCGGGTGGGCCGAATCCTGGGGGCAAAATGGTTATACATTAAGAGGGGGAGGGGGCTGCGTGGCCCCCCTCCTGGAGCCCTCGAGGGCCCTGGGGACCGCCAACCCCCCAGGGCCGGCTCCCCCAGTGTCCTGGGGTGCACACCCCCAGGACACTGTTGTTTGCTATGAGAGGGCAGGAGTCTCCCGCCCTCCCATGGAAAACTTTGTTAGGATTTTGAAAGAGAGAGCAGGTTCTGCTCTCTCTTTCAAAATCCAAACGATATTGCTTTTCCACACAGGGAGCTACATGTCAGCAGCTCCCCATGTTGAAAAGCAATGCCGGCTCCCGAAGGACGCGGGAAGCCGGCTGGGACCGTGGGGGCGTTGGGGCTCCCCCCACGGTCTCCAACATTTTTTTATAAGCCCCGGGGGATGGGGTCCCCGGGGATAAAAAAAATAAGTGATTGGGGCTGTTTTTTTTTTTACTGTAAAATTAGGAGTCGCGCATCCTAACTCGGGTGCACGGTTCCTCTCGCGTTGGGTGTGCAGTTCCTAACGCGTTGGGTGCGCAGATCCAAGGGAAAAAAAGAGAAATTTTTGGGAGATAAACATCTAGCTTAAGTGTTTTGTTCTTGAGTGGCTCTAAAAAGAGCTGTTGTGTTCATTGAGAGTTTTTGGTACTTATAAGTAAGTACCTATACAGAGTCTAAAGTTGTTGAGGAAGACTCTGTTTCCTTCATCAGTAAAGTGTACTCCATCTATCCTATACATCTCTTGCATATGAAAGCGCAGATTGTTATTGTAAATGGACCCCATTCTATAGTCTCGGAGAAAGGCAGAAACAGATTTATTCACATGTTTCCTAGCTTTCTCAATCTGTGGACAAAAATGATTGGACCAGTTCCACTTCTGCCTTTGGCATATGTTAGAATACACAAAGGCAGTTTTGGGAAAAAGTGAGAACAATTCTGCAAAGGTGTCCTTCATAAGCATTTCCAGACCTACCCCAGTCAAAGTGCCTAGGTCATTGCCACCACAGTGCACTATTATGAGGTCAGGGTGTTGCATATGCATAAATGTTTTTACTAATGGCATCAATTGGTGCCACTTTAACCCTCTCTGTCCAATCCATTTAATGTCTACATTTGGCAAACCTAGGTCTTTGTGAATGCCTTTGTTTTCTGCATACCTTTGGCTCCAAAAAATATAGCTGTGTCCCACAATCCCCACTCTAAGCATCTTGAAGGGAGGTCTGGATGCACTCAGATGGTCTCTGTAAATGAAATGGCAGTTTGAAAAGTAAGATTTTTCTAAAATGGTGGCTAAGATGGAGTTTTGAAAAAAGACAAGAAATCATTGGTTGTTTGACAACCTTCTACACTGCAAGGTAGGGTGCATGTTTCTGTTTTTTAAACGCATGATTCTTATTGGTTAACAAAAAGTGCGTGAAAGGAACATTATATATGATAAGCTGATATGTTGAAAAGTCAAACACACTTGCTGTTTTGCTTAGCAACATTGTGTGCTGAGCTTGTGACCTGTGTGCTCAGTTCAGTGTTCCATGACCTGTTGCTATGGTAACAGGCAGAAGGCAGAATGGGGGTAGGGTTCAAATTTATGTCATTTGTAAAGGGTTGAAATGTTTAACCAATAGAAATGTGTGTTTGCTTTTGAATTTATGTGGGAAGGAATGTGACTTGATGTTTACATGTATATGTGTGGAAAATGAGTGGGAAACTTTGCCATTCTTTGGTTTTGCTGACAGGTGTACAGTGCAGAGATTCTGTATAAGAAAATCTGGTGTGTGACTGATATCTGGTGTGTGACTGATATACTTCTTAATCTACAAAACAACTTGAAAGGTGAGTTATTTAATTGTGAGGGGGTGTATGTAGACAATTTTGATTTTAATCAGACTAATGTATTTCTCCTGCTAAAGTGTAGGGAGTACTTTTTTTTGTCTACAATCTTATTGTCAGTGTGTGTGCATGTAGAAACCATTCTGTGATAAGCATTTGTGTTTTTCATGTGTTTGCAGACAGATAACTGTGCTGTTTTTATATTTTGGTACAATTAGAAATCAGTCATTGTTTATGAATTTGCAAAATGAGTCATGTTTGAACAGTAAAATGTAGTTCTCGTAGATTAGGAAATGTGTTTTGGTAAACTCCTAGGGATAGTGTTGTTTGTCTAGAATCACACTGTGAGTCTGTGTGCATTTGGGAACCACTGTGAGAGAAGCATTTTTGAACATCATGTATTTGATGACAGATAACTGTTTTAAAACCTGCCATGTTGTCAAGTTTTAGTAGCATTAGAAGCCAGTCTTTGCATATGCATCAATAAAACGAGTCAGGCTTTGACACTAAAGTGCAGTACTTAAATATGTAGATTGTGTGCAGTACCCTTACCTCTTCTAGACTTGTGAATGAGTTTTGGTAAACTCCTAGGATAGTGCTGCTTGTCTAAAATCATACTGTGAGTCTGTGTGCATTTGGGTAAGGATTGTGAGAGAAGTATTTGCTAACATTATGTATTTGCTGACAGATACGTGTTTTAAAACCTTCATGTTGTCAGGTTTTAGTAGCATTAGAAGCCAGTCATGGCTTATGCTTTGATTAAATGAGTCAGGCATTGACACTAAAGTGGAGTCCTGAAATATGTAGATTGTGTGCAGTCCTCTTACCCTTTCCATAGTAGTGAATGAGTTTTTGTAAACTCCTAAGGATAGTGTTGCTTGTATAGAATCACACTGTGAGTCTGTGTGCATTTGGAAACCACTGTGAGAGAAGCATTTGGGAACATCATGTATTTGCAAACAGATAACTGTTTTAAAACCTGCCATGTTGTCAAGTTTTAGTAGCATTAGAAGCTAGTCTTTGCTTATGCTTTGATAAAATGAGTTAGGCTTTGACACTAAAGTGCAGTACTTAAATATGTAGCTTGTGTGTTGTCCCCTTACCCCTTGCGCAGTAGTGAATGAGTTTTGGTAAACTCTTAGGAATAGTGTTGCTTGTCTAGAATCACACTGTGAGTCTGTTTGCATTTGGGAACCACTGTGAGAGAAGCATTTGGTAACATCATGTATTTGCTGACACATAACTGTTTTAAAACCTGTCATGATTTAGTAGGATTAGAAGCCAGTGTTTGCTTATGGATTGATAAAATGAGTCAGGCTTTGACACTAAAGTGCAGTACTTAAATATGTAGATTGTGTACAGTACTGTTACGCCTTCTACACTACTGAATGAGTTTTGGTAAACTCCTATGATAGTGTTGCTTGCCTAAAATCACACTGTGAGTCTGTGTGCATTTGGGTAAGGATTGTGAGACAAGGATTTGGTAACATCGTGTATTTGCTGACAGATAACTGTTTTAAAACCAGTCTTGTTGTCAAGTTTTATTAGCATTAGAAGCCAGTCTTTGCTTATGCTTTGATTAAATGAGTCAGGCATTGACACTAAAGTGGAGTCCTAAAATATGTAGATTGTGTGCAGTCCCCTTACCTCTTCCATAGTAGTGAATGAGTTTTGGTAAACTCCTAGGGATAGTGTTGCTTGTATGGAATCACACTGTGAGTCTGTGTGCATTTGGGAACTACTGTGAGAGAAGCATTTGGGAACATCATGTATTTGCTGACAAATAACTGTTTTAAAACCTGCCATGTTGTCAAGTTTTAGTAGCATTAGAAGCCAGTCTTTGCTTATGCTTTGATAAAATGAGTTTGGCTTTGACACTAAAGTGCAGTACTTTAATATGTAGATTATGTGCAGTCCCCTTACCCCTTGCACAGTAGTGAATGAGTTTTGGTAAACTCCTAGGGATAGTGTTGCTTGTCAAGAATCACACTGTGAGTCTGTGTGCATTTGGGAACCATTGTGAGAGAAGCGTTTGGGAACATCGTGTATTTGCTGACAGATAACTGTTTTAAAACCTGTCATGTTGTCAAGTTTTAGTAGCATTAGAAGCCAGTCATTGCTTATGCATTGATAAAATTAGTCAGGGTTTGACACTAAAGTGCAGTACTGAAATATGTAGATTGTGTGCAGTCCCCTTACTCCTTCCAGAGTAGTGAATGTGTTTTGGTAATGTCCAAGGGATAGTGTTGCTTGTCTAGAATCACACTGTGAGTCTGTGTGCATTTGGGAACCACTGTGAGAGAAGCATTTGGGTACTTCATATATTTGCATACACATAACTGCTTAAAAACCTCTCCTGTTCTCAAGTTTTGGTAGAATTAGAAGCCAGTCATTGCTTATGTATTCACCCAGGAACTCTCCTTGCAATACTGTAAACATTCAGTTAATATCCAAGTAGTAATGGAGTGAGGCAGGCCTTAGCACATGAATTGATTCAAAAAGCCTATCCACTATGCATGCAGTCCTCTAACAACCTACACATTTGTCTTTCACACCTTCAATTCCCCAGTCAATATCCATATACTTCCACCAAACACCCTGTCACTCCCCTTGCACTCCTCTACTGATCCATTCAGCACCATGTACTAATCCATTTACTGCGCCAAAACCCAACCACTTATAAATTCACCCAGGCACTCTCCTTACAGTACTCTAATCATTCAGTCAGTACCCAAGTCCTCATGCAGTGACCAGGCCTTAGCACATGGACTGCTTCAAACCCCTATCCACTATGCATGCAGTCCTCTAACCATCTACACACTTGTCTTTCATACCTGCAATTCCCCAGTCAGTATCCATACACTTCCAGCAAACACCCTGTCTCTCCCCTTGCACTCCTCTAGTGACCCATTTAGCACCATGTGCTAATCCATTCACTGTGCGAAAACCCAACCAGTCAGTACCCAAGTACTCATGCACTGAGCCAGGCCTTAGAACATGGACTGCTTCAAACCCCTATCCACTATGCAGGCAGTCCTCTAACCACCTACACACTTGTCTTTGACACCTTCAGTTCCCCAGTCAGTATTCATACAATTCCAGCAAACACCCTGTCACTCCCCTTATAGTTCTCCAGCGACTCATTAAGCACCATGTAGTAATCCACTCTAATCATTCAGTCAGTACCCAAGTCCTGATGCAGTGACCAGGGCTTAGCGCTTGGACTGCTTCAAACCCCTATCCACTATGCATGCAGTCCTCTAACCTACTACACACTTGTCTTTCACATCTTTAATTCCACAGTCAGTATTCATACACTTCAAGCTATCACTCTGTTACTCCCCATGTACTCCTCTAGTGACCCATTCAGTAGCATATACTAAACCATTCACTTTGCCAAAACCCAAACACTTATAAATTCACTCAGGCACTCTCTTTTTAGTACTCTTATCATTCAGTCAGTATACAAGTGCTCATGCAGCGAGCCAGGCCTTACAACATGGACTGCTTGATACCCTATGCCGTATGCATATAGGCCTCTAGTCACCTACACATTTGTCTTTCACTTCTTTAATTAACTAGTCAGTTTCTATATACTTCAATAAACATCTTGTCACTCATCTTGCACTCATCCAGTGACTGATCGAGTACCATGTACTAATCTTTTAACTGTGCCAAAACTGAAAAACTTAACAGTTTTACCCAGGCACTCTTCTAGCAGTAGTCTAATGATTCAGTCAGTTTCCAGGTACTCATGTAGTGAATCATGCATTACCACATAGAGGGCTACAAATGGCTATGCAGTATGCATGCAGTCTTGTAACACACTATACACTTGTCCTTAACAGCTTCAATTCCAGTGACTTATTCAGCACCATGTAGTAATGCATTCACTGTGCCAAAACTGAAACACTTGTAAATTCACCCAGGTACGCTTCTTGCAATAGTCTAATCATTCAGTCAGTACCTAAGCACTAATGGAGTGAGGCAGGCCTTAGCACATGGATTGAATCAAATGTGTTTCTAGTATGCATGGAGGCCTGTAAGTACCAATACCAACACAATTGCCTTTGAGACGTTCAATTTCTCTGTCAGTATCTATAAACTGCAATAAACACTCTGTCACTTTAATTGCACACCTCCACTGACTCATTTCGCAGTAAGTACTAACCTATTCACTGCACTAGAATCCAAAATCTTAAAAAGATTCACTGAGTCACTTTTTTTTGTAGTACTCTAATGATTCAATCAGTAGTTAGGTAGTTTTGCAGTGATCCAAGTGTTTCTCTATGGACTGTTTCAAAGGTCTATCCATTATGGATGTAGGTCTCTAGCCACCTACATACTTGTCTTTCACACCTTCAATATCCCAGACAGTATTCATACAGTTCCTGCAAATACTCTCTCACTCTCCTTATACTTCACCAGTGACCCATTCAGCACCATGTACTAATCCATTCAATGCACTGAAAGGCAACCACTTATTAATTCACCCAGGTAGTCTCCTTGCAGTGCTTTAATCATTCAGTCAGTATCCAAGTACTCATGCAGTGAGCCAGCCCTTAGCACATGAATTGCTTCAAACGTCTATCCAGTATGCATGCAGTCTTCTAACCACCTACACACTTGTCTTTCAAATCTTTAATTCCCCACTCAGTATACATATAGTGCAGCAAACATCCTATCACTCCCTTTGTAGTCCTCCAGTGACCAATTCATCACCATGTACTAATCCATTCAGTGCGCCAAAACCCAAACACTTATACATTCACCCAGGCACTCTCTTTGAAGTACTCTAATCATCCAGTCAGTACCCAAGTACTCATGCAGTGAGCCAGGCCTTAGTACATGAATTGTTTCAAATGCCTATCCACTATGCATGCAGTCCTCTAACCACCTACACACTTTTGTTTTACACCTTCAATTCCCTAGTCAGTATTCATACACTTCTAGCAAATACTCTGTCACTCCTCTTGGAGTCCTCTAGTGACGCATTCAACACCATGGAGTAATCCATTCACTGTGCCAAAACCCTAACACTTATAAACTCACCTGGGCATTCTTCTTGCAGTACTCTAATCATTTAATCAGTATCCAAATAGTATTGGAGTGAGACAGGCCTTAAAGTATGAATGGATTGAAACATGTGTCCAGTATGCATGTAGGTCTCTAATCACCTTCACACTTGTCTTTCACACCATCAAAAATCATGTCAGTATTCATACACTTCTAGGAAATACCCTGTCACACACACAGTTGGTTTCCAAATAGTATTGTAATCATTCAGTCAGTTAGCATGTACTCTTTTAGTGAGGTAGGCTTTAGGGCATAAACTGTTTCAAAGTAGTATGCACTATGCTTGTAGTGTTTTAACCATCGTCACACTTGTGCTTCATGGCTATAGTTTCTTAGTCAGTTTTTATATAAAATGTGTTTTTACAGTAATAGAATAGTGTGAATTTGAAAGGTATTAATATACTTTTATTTGTGATTCTTTTTTACAGATACTGTTTTTCGACGTTAAAATAGAGAAATCATGCCTGAAAAAAAAAGAAAAAGAAAAGAACAGAGACAGGAGAATTACTTGAACAAAAGTAATCCACAAGTATTGATTGTACAAGATAATGTGGCTAAAAAGAAAAAATCTTCTGGTAAGATCACAAAGCAATGTATTAAAAATGTTTGTAGGAGGAAACAGAATGTACAGAACGCTGAATCCACTGTGAATGTTTTAACTAGAAAAAAAATTCAAAATAAGAGGAAAAGCAAAAAAACAAATATTCAGTCAAAGGAGACAAAGTGTGCTAAAAGAAGGAAAAATCAGTATAAGGAATTACTAAAAAAAATATATTACAAGAGAGTAGTACATAATTTGCTGAAAGATGTGAAGAAATATAAAAAGAGAGCTCTATTTTATAAAAAGAAGAAGCATATTGAAAACATTGTTGAAAAGGATTTTGAAGTAAAAAGGAAACTATTCATTTTAGTATTAAACAGAATTCGATAACTAGATAAAAGAATCAATTTAATGAAGGCCAAAAGTAGGAGGAAAAGAGTACTTAATAGAAAAAAATGTTGTGATTTTTTTTGGGAGATTGGAAACACAGTTCCAGTTCAGAGCCTTTCTTTAATGAAGAGAGTTATTTACAGAGCAAAAAATTAGTGTTTGCAGTTGACACCAGTGGTAGAGGTTACGAAGTTAGAGATGGTTGTCCAATTGAGAAAGAGAAAATGGTTGAAAGAAATGCAGAAGAAGTGATAGCTGATGAAGTTCTAGGGAGACGTCCTAAGCACCCTGTGTATACATGGGATTGCAGTAGTATTTGTAGTGTACAACAGGAATCTATTCATAAATTATGTATTTTTTTACGAGCATATACTAAAAAAAGTGTTAAACAAAAGATTAAGGTGTTGCAAGGACTAGACCCTTGCAGAGTGAGAAAAAATACTGGTTTGCAAGGTCATTCTCTGGCTTGTCTTTCTAGGAAAGTTTGTGAAAGTGTTTTTCACCATTTCAGGATGCTGGCAGTACATCATACTCAAATGCGGAAGTTAGTGAGATGATTGTATTATGCGAAAAGTCCAGCACTAAAGTTAAAGGAGATGAACAGTGCTCTTTTACGTGGCTCAGTATCAGATGTGAAGAAGGTTTGTGAGGATATTGAGTTTTGTTACCTTGGTCCTCAGCAAGACGGTGGAGAAACTGTGACATTAGTAGAAGAAAATGTTGAAGACAATGTAGAACCTGTGATTACAAAAAATTTTGAGGATGAAATCACAAAGTTTAAGGTAATTTCAGGTGAAAGACCAAATGTTTCTTGTATTTGTTGTCGGCGAACTCACTATAAAAATCAGACTAGGGGTGACAATCTGTATTTAAAAAGTGAAATAGAAGATAATGATAAGTGGATGGAATTTGCAACGTATTTGCTGGTAGAGGATTGTTTTGATTTGGGATCTGAGCAGCGTATTTGCAAATATTGTTATAACAAATTAGATGAGAATAAAATGCCTGCTAGAGCAGTTCATAATAATCTAGAGTTTGTTGCTATTCCTCCAGAGCTGATAGATTTAAATACGTATGAGTCTATTCTCATTCAATGTGTTCACCCGTTTCAGGCTATTGTTCGTATGGAGCCTAAAACAGGTAAATTACCTCCACCAGAGTTGCAAAGAGGATTGAAAGGAAGAGTTGTGTATTTACCGTTAGACTTAAGGAAAAATATTGAAACTATTGGTGTAGAACATTCAGAAAATGAGCCACTAGTCATTCTAGTTAATGGTGTTCCTGCTAAGAAGAAGAAAATCTGGCAAGAGTTAGAGGATGTTAGAAAAGTGCAAAAGGCATCATTGTATCTGTTAAAAAATAATGAGTACTATAGAAATGTGTTTGTAGGAGAAGAAGAAATAGATTTAGCAGAAGATACTGAAACATTAAGTGAACAAATTGAAAAAGTGGACATGTCCAGATGTGAAGAAATCTATGAACATTACAGTGTACATCCACTTCATTCCAAAGAGGTGATGGGGAATACGATTGAGTTGTTCCAAATGAAAAAAGCAACAGGAAGTCCCGTGAGTGTATGGGAAGAGAGTTTGGAAGCTCGTTGTTTCCCGCAGTTGTTTCCAACAGGAAAAGGTGGACGATATGATGAACGTCCTGTGCAGATTCCTGCATCTGAATATCGGACAACAAGATTATATGCAGAAGATCCAAGATTTCAACAATGTATCCCTTATATGTTTCATCTTCTGTTTGAAAGTGACTTGTCTGGACTTTCATATTCAGTAAATCACATTTTAAAAACTGGAATGCATCTGCAAAATGTAACTGCCAAGGATGTTATGGATAAAGTGCATCAGAGAGATGATCATTTAGAATCTCAGTTGATTAATCTGATGGCATGTCAGTGAGGGACTAATGAATATTGGTACCGTCGTCATGGAGAACTGAAATGTATGCTACATAACTTGGGAACTCTTACATGGTTTGTTACACTAAGCTGTGCTGAGTATGCTTGGGATGATTTACTTGAATTTCTTCGAGAGGCAAATTGCAATATAAAAAATATTGAATACAAGACACCTGGAGAATTGTGCTCATTGGATCCTGTTAATGTATGCAGATATTTCAATCATAGATTTAAAGCTATGATGTCTTTCATCTGCAATAAAAAGAATCCTCCTCTTGGAGAAGTTGTGGATTTCTTTTGGAGAAAGGAGTATCAAGCAAGAGTACTCCTCATATACATATGTTGTTATGGATCAAGGATGCCGAAAAATTTGGAACATATTCAGATGAAACTGTTTTGTCTTTCATTGAAGATTATGCCACATGTGCTGTACCCAATAGCAAAGAACATAAAAACTTAAAACAACAAGTCTTACGATTCCAAAGCCTTCGATGTGGAAAATACTGTCGACAAAAGTACAAGTCAAAGGATAAGTTCTATACCAAATGTCGTTTTGGATTTCCACGTCCTATATTATCCAATGGAAGAGTGAACAGTTTTATGTCAGCTGTGCGACTGTCGCCAGGCCTCGGGAGAAGAGGAGGGGTACGAGGCAACCCTCATTGATGACAGCTTTCCACCTCTCCTGCAGGGTGCTGGCGGCCCCTTTAACGCCGGCTGGCTCATCGCGGACGAGGTAACGCCCCCTGTGACGTCAGCGGCAGGGAACCAATCAGCAGCGTCCATCCCCCGTAAGACGGAAGCCCGCGAGGAAGCCAGTGCGAAAGCCCATGGAGGAGAGTCAGGAGTAGCGGAGAAGGCGAGCGAGGAGAAGAGCGGAGAACGAGAGGCGATGGTCGGTAGCGGAGCGGAGCGAAGTACGAGTACGACGGAGGAGGTGGAGCAGTCCGGAAGAGGCGACTCGGAGGTCCGGACCAGCCGGGACGGAAGAGCTGCAGAGCCAGGAGGCCATCTACACGGCGTCTCGCCCCGCCACTCTCCTGGAGGAGGGTGGCTGGTAAAGGTACGGGCCGGGTCCTGGGACTATTACCTACACGGGGAGGGAGGTAGCTGTCGGGGAGGTCACGTGACGTCTAGGGGCCCTGGTTCCTTCTGTGAGTGGAAGGACTCGATTCACGCACAAACCTCATCATAGCACGTGTGTTTAGGTGGAAGACCCCGGTGACTCCTCACACCCTTTCCACCTCAGAATCCCACAGAGAAAGAGCAGGTCACTAATATATTGCTCTCCCTTCCTTGCATATACCCCGGAGACATACCGCTGGAGGGGGACCTCGGAGAGGAGAAGAGAACACCGGGAATACCCAGATCGGAGAGGAAGAGAGAGACCAAGACTTTGTGATTAATAAATACCCCAAACTGAATCCATTGTCTAGACGTATCCTTCTTCTACCCATGGGGAGGGCACAGCGTGGGTGACAAGTGGCGAGCCAGATAGGAGCTGTTGTATCGTGAACCACCACCCGATACAGGATGGACGCCTTCATACACCAAATGAAGGAAAGTCAGACGAAGATGGAGTGGGCAATAGAGCGGAGTTCCTCCCAGCCTGACGCAGATCGGGCTGTGTTCACTTCGGCCTTCCAAACACAAGCCGATAACCTGGTAAAACTGGCCGATGGACAAAATCTTCTCGTGGCCTCCCTGGGTCAGGTCAGAGCGGCCGCTCCTCCGGGAACGGTGGTCCCCCTTCAGAAGCTCACCCCTGGAGAAGATCCGTTGGCCTTCTTTCTAAATTTCGAAAGGGCCGCCCGTGCTAGTGCTTGGGCAGGAGAGAGGTGGCCCCTTTGTTGGTTGGAGAAGCACAAGCGGCCTATCAGGCCGTAAATAAAGATGGGACCGCTACCTATGCACTTGTGAAACAATATATCCTGGACCGGCTTGGGGTAGACGAAGAGACTCACCGCTTACGGTTCCGGCAGGAACGCGGGGCTCCTGGGGACATCCCCAAGACTCTTTTTTTTAAGTTGAAGGAGGCGGCTGATCTGTGGCTAAAACCCCAAGAGGCCAGCATGGAGGACGTGATGAAGAAGATTTATCTTGAACAGTTCCTTGAAGCCCTCCCATACTCGAGTCAGCGCTGGTTAAAACAACACGCTGGGTTATCCTTGGAACAGGCCGTAGAGATGGCCACGTCGTATGCTAGAGCTCAAGGCCGACCCAACCCCAAAGAACCAGAACGGCCACTAAAGCATGTGTCCCAAGGAAGGGGCGACCGGAAGCCGGCTAAACCAGTCCCAGAGCCCGTACGGTCCCGAGGAGCCCGGCCAGACCCTATCCCTTTCTCGGGGCCCCAATGTTATGACTGTGGGGAATGGGGACACATAGCTCGCTTTTGCAGAAAGAAAAGGGAGAAAGAGGAGGAACCCATGGATGTGAGCTATTCGCCCCACTCCCTCCTGTTTGCTCAAGAAACGGGTCCCGTCTTTTATGTGAGTGTAAAGATACAGGGAAAAGGGGTACGAGCCCTATTGGATTCAGGCTGTAAACACTCAGTAGCCAGGCAAGAGCTCATTCACCACTCCTGGGTCCTACCGGGTAGAAGGGTGGGTATCAGGTGTGTACATGGGGAGGTTAGGGACTACCCTCTGGCTACCATCCAGCTCCAAACACCCACAGGGGCCAGCATGGATGCAATAGTAGGGGTCCTTCCACACCTTCCTGAACCTGTCATCATAGGGACCGATAACCCCTGTTTTTCCGCTATGATGCGGGAGGTGCTCAGTTCCCCGGCCTGTCATCAGGTCTCCGTGTTGACCCCAGAACCGTGGGCTAAGGATACTCACTTCCGTACTGCCCAATTAAACGACGCCAGTCTTGTCAATGCCTGGAACAAAGCCCGGGCAGAACAGGACCAAATGGCTAGAGTCTACCCCACTTTTGTTGAACGTAATGGCCTCCTCTATCGGTTAGCTAAGGAAGACGCCCCTCTTCAGTTAATAGTTCCCTCAGACTTTAGGGATCAAATACTTTTTTTTGCCCATGCCCACCTTTTGGCGGGGCATGTTGGGGCAGAAAAAACAGGACAAGCCATTCTACAATACTTCTTCTGGCCTGGGATATATGCTCAGATACAAAGGTATTGTCAGGAATGTCACATCTGCCAACGGCGCAATCCGTATGTACCACCTGCAGTCCCCTTGCAGCCTCTCCCCATCATAGGTAAACCGTTCGACAGACTAGGAATGGACTTGATAGGTCCCTTGCCCAAATCCAGTAGAGGACATCAATATGCCCTAGTCTTGGTGGACTATGCGACTCGCTATCCCGAGGCCTTCCCCCTTAGAGCAGCTACGTCCACGGCTATAGCTCAGCGCCTGGTGGAAGTATTTTCGAGGATGGGTTTCCCAAGGGAAATAGTCACCGATCAGGGCACCCCGTTTGTCTCCAAACTTATGAAGCAGGTCTGTCTCCAGCTCAACATCCGACACATAAAAACATCGGTGTACCATCCCCAGACAGATGGGTTAGTTGAGCGCTATAATGGAAGCCTTAAACTGACCCTAAAAAAACTTCTGTCTGGGGACGGAAGAAACTGGGACCAATTGTTGCCTTTGGCCCTGTTTGTGCTAAGGAGCCAGACCCAGTCCAGCTTGGGGGCTTCCCCATTCGAGCTCCTCTTTGGTCGGAAACCCCGAACTCTACTGGAGATAACAAAAGACAGTTGGGAGCAAGAAGGGAAACAAGAAGCAGAGGCTCTGCTTGATTACACCCGCCAGTTGCAGTCCCGACTCCATAAACTGAGGACCCTTTCCCATGAACACCTAGCCATCGCCCAAACTAAACAAAAGCACTTTTATGATAGAGGGAAAAAATGGAGGACGCTCGATGTAGGGGACTGGGTCCTGGTGTTGTTACCCACTTCTGCTCAGAAAATGAAGAAGGAGTGGCAAGGTCCCTTTCAGGTCATTAAGAAGGTGGGTAGGACCTCTTACGTTCTACAGGTATCGCGCACAAAGACCCAATTGTATCACATAAACATACTAAAAAAATGGTTAGGAAAGCCTCCGAGTACACCCCTAACTGTCTCCTTTACCGCACCTCTGGCGCATACCGTCAAGGACCTTCCTGTCAATCCCGATTTGCCCCCTCATCAAAGGGAGGCTAGGGACTCTCTCCTCCTTCGGTTTTCAAGTGTATTCTCCGATCTACCGGGGAGAACCCACTTAGCTGAACACACTATCCCCACCCCCGTAGGAGTTACCATCAAACAAAAACCCTATCGGATACCTGAGGCACGGCGGGCGGCCTTCCAGACAGAAGTACAACAGATGCTAAAAACCGGAGTGATCGTTCCTTCTCACAGCAACTGGTGTTCCCCCGTAGTCTTGGTACCGAAACCGGACAGAAGTATCCGGTTTTGCATAGACTTCCGAGCCGTCAATAGGGTCTCCAAGCAAGATGCTTACCCACTTCCTAGGGTCGACGAACTAGTTGAGCGCCTTGGTGAGGCCAAATACATAACCACTATCGACCTCACCAAGGGGTATTGGCAGATTCCCCTAGCTCCTGCGGACCAGGAGAAAACAGCCTTCTCGACTCCCTCAGGTCACTTCCATTTCACTGTCCTCCCTTTTGGCCTACATGGGGCTCCGGCCACCTTTCAACGGGCCATGGATACCCTACTAAAACAACATCTTCCTTATGCTTCTGCCTACCTGGATGACATAGTTGTCTTCAGCAAAACGTGGCCAGAGCACCTCCAACATCTGGGCAGTATACTGGAAAGTATAAAACAAGCAGGCTTCCACATCAACGCAAAGAAATCCCGGGTGGCATTTCAACAAGTGAAATATCTGGGGTTTCTGCTTGGGGACGGTAACATTAAACCTCAGTCAGACAAGGTTGCGGCGGTTCAGGCTTTGCTGTACCCCAGAACCAAAAGGGATCTTAGGGCATTTTTGGGGTTGGTAGGATACTACAGGAGATTTATCCCCCAATTCGCCAATCTGGTTGGTCCCCTCACTGATCTCCTCCGCAAGACCCAGACCTCTCCCCGCCTACGGGCGCCTATGGCCCTGGAGTCTACTGCTTTCCAGGCTCTCAAAGATGCTCTCACCTCCTCCCCAGTGTTAGTGGCCCCTGACTTTCAGAAACCCTTTATCCTGCAGACGGATGCATCTGGGGTTGGGATAGGGGCAGTGCTCTCCCAAGAGGGTTCGGAGGGTTGCGAGCGTCCTATTTTATACATTAGTAGGAAGCTTTTTCCCCGAGAGCAGGCTTACTCCACGGTGGAGAAAGAGTGTTTGGCCGTACGTTGGGGGGTGGAGAAATTGCGCTATTACTTGGAAGGCAGATCCTTTATCCTCTTTACGGACCATGCCCCTTTGACCTGGCTTCAGCGAAACAAAGGCCACAACGAGCGCATCCTCCGCTGGTTCTTGGCGTTACAGCCTTATCGCTTTGAGGTGAAACATCGGAAAGGGCTGGACCAGGGGAATGCGGACTTTCTCTCCTGATACCCCATTTCCCCCGATCGGGAAAATCCGGGGCTGGGGATGTGTCGCCAGGCCTCGGGAGAAGAGGAGGGGTACGAGGCAACCCTCATTGATGACAGCTTTCCACCTCTCCTGCAGGGTGCTGGCGGCCCCTTTAACGCCGGCTGGCTCATCGCGGACGAGGTAACGCCCCCTGTGACATCAGCGGCAGGGAACCAATCAGCAGTGTCCATCCCCCGTAAGACGGAAGCCCGCGAGGAAGCCAGCGCGAAAGCCCATGGAGGAGAGTCAGGAGTAGCGGAGAAGGCGAGCGAGGAGAAGAGCGGAGAACGAGAGGCGGTGGTCGGTGGCGGAGCGGAGCGAAGTACGAGTACGATGGAGGAGGTGGAGCAGTCCGGAAGAGGTGACTCGGAGGTCCGGACCAGCCGGGACGGAAGAGCTGCAGAGCCAGGAGGCCATCTACACAGCGTCTCGCCCCGCCACTCTCCTGGAGGAGGGTGGCTGGGAAAGGTACGGGGCCGGGTCCTGGGACTATTACCTACACGGGGAGGGAGGTAGCTGTCGGGGAGGTCACGGGACGTCTAGGGGCCCTGGTTCCTTCTGTGAGTGGAAGGACTCGATTCACGCACAAACCTCATCATAGCACGTGTGTTTAGGTGGAAGACCCCGGTGACTCCTCACACCCTTTCCCCCCTCAGAATCCCACAGAGAAAGAGCAGGTCACTAATATACTGCTCTCCCTTCCTTGCATATACCCCGGAGACATACCGCTGGAGGGGGACCTCGGAGAGGAGAAGAGAACACCGGGAATACCCAGATCGGAGAGGAAGAGAGAGACCAAGACTTTGTGATTAATAAATACCCCAAACTGAATCCATTGTCTAGACGTATCCTTCTTCTACCCACGGGGAGGGCACAGCGTGGGTGACAGCGACATACTATCACAAGAAAGTCTCCGAAAAATACCTACAACTTAAAAAGAAGTGAAGAATCAAAATACATGAATGACTACAATCCAGTTATTTTATCCATGTGGAATGCTAACATGGATATTCAGTATGTTGCGGACAATTCCATTGCTGTCGCTCGGTATGTAACGTCCTACATTACTAAATCAGAAAAGACGGAATTGAAAGAAATGTGGGAAGAGATTTCTCACGAGAAGACTCTAAGTAAGAAATTATATAGTTTCAGTTTGAAGATGTTATCGCATCGTGAAATTGGAGCATAGGAATGTTTAGATCGGTTATCATCTGCAAGTCTATATTCAAAAAGTAGAAGAATCATTTGGGTGAGTCTAGGTCTTGCAGGAATGCGAAATTGGGTACTGAAATCTGTTCAAGAAATTGAATATTTAGCAGAAAAAGAACTAGGCCTGGGCCGTTCGCGGAATTTGCGGAATTTGGGTAATTTCGCGTTCCGCGGAGAACGCGAAATTGCCCAAAAATCTGCGTTCCGCGACTTCGCGAAATTTTTTGCTTGTTCGCGTTCTCAATATGCGTGTTCGCGAGATATTTCACCCCGAGCACGCAAACAGCGATCGCGAACAGGAAAAAAGTATCGCGAACAAGCAATTCCGCGTGTTCGCGGAATTTCTGCGTGTTCGCGGAGATTTTTTACCGTTTCGCGGAGATTTGCGTAACGCGATTACGCGAATTCCGCCCACCCCTAAAAAGAACCAGAAAGTACAGATATTTTAAAAACGAATATGTTGGACACATATTACCCGAACAGAAGTCATCCTCTTGAGAGCATGTGTCTCTATGAAGTGCTGCAAAACTACACTTTTAAACGGAATACTACAGAGAACATCAATGATGGAAAATATGCAGTTATTGGTTCTGAAGGATGTCTGGTGAAACAGAGGAAAGGAAATGTAATTAATCACAGGAAACTGAGTTGCGACACTGCTGATAAAAGGGAATTTTACTATTTAGCCCTTTTGCAAATGTTCCAACCATGGCGTTCAGAACTGGAATTACTTGAAGATTTTCAGAGCTACGAAGATTTATTTAATGCTTGTAAAGATAGCATACAATGCAGTGCTTTTGCAAATTATGTGAAAATGTTGAATGATGAAATTGATCACGAAGCTACAATTGCAGCTGAGATTGCTAGAGACAGTTCTCAAGACAGTCAAAGTTCTGCTGCACTGAGTCAAGATCCACAAGGACAACCATTTGTTGAAAATGAAGCAGCAGCTGCCATGAATGAGGTGGAAACAGCAATGTATCAAGCTCAAGAAGATGTAGTACAGTTAGGAAACTTGGAAGAACAACTAAATGTTGAATAGAAACAAATATATCAACAAGTGAAAGAGCACATTGACCATGGATTACGAAATGAAAAGAAAGGGTGCTCATGTACATCATTTCAACCTATCCGAATGTATGTGAGTGGTCAAGCTGGAACAGGAAAAAGTTTCTTAATTAAAGTAATTACAAGTTATCTGCAAAAAACAACGGAGTCCCATTTGTCTTGTGTTGTCACTGCTCCAACTGGGTTGGCAGCACATAACATTAAAGGAATTACTTTACAGTGTTTACTAATGCTACCCGTAGAGCATGAGAACAAATTGGAATACCACAAGCTATCTGGAGAAGCTTGTTGTGAAGTTTCAAGAGTCTTGAAGTAAATGAAACTTCTCATAATTGATGAGGTGAGCATGGACTCTAACTTGATGCTTGCCTTTGTGCATTTAAGAATGCAACAAATTATTAAAACAGAGTATGACGTGTTATTTGGAGGAAAACACGTCATAGTTTTTGGAGAACTATTGCAACTTACTCCGGTAAAAGGACAACCGGTATTTAAAACACTTGCACATGAAGATACCAGAAAGTCTCTTGGTAGTGTTGGTAATGTGAACATTTGGACTAATTTTTAATACAAAAACTGACAACAAATATGCGACAGGCAAATGATGCTGAATATGGAAGTATTCTTCAAGATATGAGAATTGGAATTCTTACAAAACATGGCAAACAAGCTTTGGAAAGTCGATTACTTTGCAATGTCTTTCCAAATGAAAATGTACTTCCTTCAAAAGTGTACATGAAAATTGCTGAAAAGAAATCAGTGATCTGTTTAATGCCAACACTGCGAGAGTGTTCCAAATTCAACGAAGAACTATTGAAACTGGAAAATGAAGAAATTATAAAAATGGAAGCCATCGATAAAATAGAGCATGAAGGAATTACTATTATTTTGACGGGAAAGTTGAAAACAAAACTGGATTCTTTAGAAAAAAAAATATATAAAACAGCTGGTTTAGAAAAGACACTGTATGCGTGTGTAAACTGTCGGGTAATTTTAAGGCTAACTTTGGATGTAGACAAAGGGTTAGTTAATGGCGCAATGGTTAAAGTGGTCGATTTTGTTAAATATCAGAAAAAAGAAGGAATTGAATTTTTAAAAATTAAATTTGATCAGATTGAAGAAGTTAAAGAAATTGGTCGTTGTTCAGTTCGTTTTTTGCTTGTTAAGCATTTATGTGTTCGTAGGAAACAATTTCCATTTTCTCTGGCATATGCAGTGACTATTCATAAATCTCAAGGATTAAGTGTAGACAGTGCATTGGTGAACATTGGATCTACTGTATTTAAAGAGGGTATGGCATATGTTGCTTTGTCGCAAGTCAGAACATTATCTGGTTTGTTTTTGATTGATTTTGATGAGACAAAGGTCACTGCAGATGCAAACTGTGTAAAAGAGTATAATAGGTTAAGAAGGGTATATGCTCCAAATTTAGGTCAACATCCTGTATTTGAAAAGCGTGTGATTGGTCAAAAAAGAAGGTTTGACAGTATCTGTTCTGAAGGTGTTGAGAAGGGAATAGCACAAGATAATGTTGTGATTGCAAGTAAAAAGAAATTGGACACTGTTAAAGAGGTTGTTGGATATCAGTTTGAAAATAGCTCAGGTGTCAACTGCTATGCTAATGTAGTGGTCAATGTTGTTTTTTATCTTGAAGGTTTGCAAGAACAAATTATGCAGAATCGGCAACAAAGATTTTGTTCTCTGTTTCATTCTGTTTTTGAGAAATTGACAACAGACACAAGTAAAATACAATCTGTTTCAGATGTTCGTAATCTTTTGGATGTGTGTTCTGGTTCTGCACAATTTTCACAAAATATCCAACAAGATGCTCAGGAATTTTTAATGTATATGCTTACCATTTTTGAAAATGAAGGTGTAGAAATAGAACATATTCTTGGCCTTTCTTACAAATGGGAACATTATTGTGAAAATTGCATGTATACATGTATCTCCAATGTAGACACTGATCGATTTCTGTATTTAACATTCCCAGACTGTATATCAGTGTCTTTTAATAAATTAGTTAAAGGTGCACATCAAAACATGGAGTGTAGCCAATGTAAATCAGAAATGTTGTCCACATTATTTTTAACAAAATATGGCAAATACATAATTTTAATGATGCAACGTTGTACAGCTGACGGAAGAAAATTGGATACTTTAATAAAGCAATTTGTAGCAGCACAACTATCAATATCAGGAAGGACTTTTGTAGCAATTGCTATAATTTTCCATGATGGTCCTTCCACCACATCTGGACATTACACTACCTATCTAAAATGTGACAAAGGCTGGACATTTTGTAATGATGCCCAGTTGGTTTTCAAACAATGTTTGCCTAGTGAATTACCAAATTCCTACCTAATATTTTTAAAGCCAAAGTTTTAGGAAGATAATTCACTCTCTGAGAAATGTATTATTATAATTTAATAGGACTACCATTGGACAATTTACATAAAAAAGGAGTGCAAAAATACCATTTGGCCTCAAGGAAAGGGATATGTTTGAATTATGGACTTTTTGGTGGTGAATATTTTAAAGCGGCAACATTTACAGTTTTTATAAGTTAAAGTTATATATTTTGATTTGTATTTTCTGGTATTTCACTAAGAATAGCATGTTGTTTTTTTTAACAATCTTTCTGATTGTTTTTTTTTTGCCCACTGTTAAGTGATGAATATGATTGTAATCACTATTTCTAGTGAAATTCAATATATTCTGAGAACAGCAAAAAAGGTAAACAAATTACTTTGTGGAAATTATGCTGTGTTGTAAAAAATGTATTATTACATGCTATAACTATTTTTTTCTTTTCTTTCACAGATCCTAATTTCAAAATAAGCAATTTACATCAATTTAGATTGCAAAGAAAATCTGAAAAAAATGTATACCATTTTTTATTTCTATTACTGTGAAGGTAAGTTTAACTAAGTATCAATATGCAGAGTGGAGAGATCTGCAAGAAGCTACAAAGTTTAAACACGTTTTTAAAAACACTCTGTTTATACCTATGTAGTTTTGAAATCTGACCGTAGTCGGATATCATGTGACCTGCAAAAAAAGAGATTTGAGGGGTTCATAATATTTCCCATTGTACCTATTGAAGGACCGCAATTATTTCAATCATTCTTTTTTTAACATCTTTGCAGACAAAACTCTGTGCTTAACTTCTATCATTCGCAAGCAATTTTAAAAACAGAAATATGTCACTTTTTGTAACATAGTTATAGCGCAAGACACTCTTTCATATTTACAAAGAGAGGAAAAGGCACTCTGTGCACTTTTTCTACTCCATGTAAATATAACCTCATCATACACACCACCTTGTGTTGAAAGGGTGTTCTATAAGTGTTGTTGTGCATGATTGCACTGAATACTCATAGAACAAGACATCTCTAGATTTATCAGAAATCATGAATCTCGATATGTGTGTGAATGCTGCACCATTCTAAAATTGGTGTAGGAAAGCACAACAAGGAGAATTGTTTTAATTTCTCCACATTTTTATATCTTCAATGCATGCTACAATGCTCAGCATACATTGAAGGAGAAAAATGCCTTTACAGATTGTTTTTGTGCAGGAAGGTGTGTCTTCCAGCACAAAAACAAACAGCATATGACACAGATATCCTTGCACTGTGGTGCAAGGGTGCCTGTGTCACCACATGGCTGCAGTTTAAGCAGCCGTGCAGAGAGAAGCATAGATTTGCAACATATTTATGTACATATGTTGCATCCCTGTGCTTCGGAAGTACTATAACACACTGCAGTTAAAGAGGCTACTGTGTGATGCTGTAGCACTTCCTCATAGTTCTGCACTTATACATTCACCATACACTACTAATGCATTAATTCAGTCAATTACGTACTACACATACATTCATCTAAACTTTCACACACAAACAAACAAATATAGCTCTTTTTTTAAACCAGGATATTTAGTTCTTACAAGAACCTTTTTTTTCTTCTTTCTTCTTTTATATTTTTTGGGGGGTTTTCTGAACATCAGTCATCAGTGATGTCATCAGTGATGTCACTGACCATGTCATGAGTGATGTGATATGTAACGTCATCAGCAGTGCATTGCGGGGGCGCGAGTTATAGTTAGCTGAACTAACTATAACAGGGTAATTTCTAGGGTTTTGTACAAGGGAAATGTCCAGCTAACTATAACGCCCCTGAAACCTATGGTTTTTTCAGTAAATATATATATATATATATATATATATATATATATATATATATATATATAAATGCACACACACACCAATCTCCTGATCTCCTGTAACACACACACATATATATATATATATATATATATATATATATATATATATATATATATATATATATATACATATATATATATTCACTGAAAAAAACATAGGTTTTACAGACGTTATAGTTAGGAATTAGCATTTAAAAAACCTTCGAAATTCACAAAAAAAACAGGTTTCAGGGACGTTATAGTTAGTTGAACATTTGACTCATACAAGAACAGAGAAATTCTCCTGTTATAGTTAGTTGAGCTAACTATAACTCGTGTGCCCGCAATGCACTGCTGATGATTTCACATATTACATCACTCATGACATGGTCAGTGACATCACTCATGACATCACTGATGACATCTCAAATGACAGTAAATTATGTGTTTCTATAAAATGTAAATATGTTTTACATATATATGCCAAGGTGTATTGAAGAATGAATGTATTTACAAGTGCCCAAAGGAATTATTTCGTATGTAAGTGACTGTATAAGGGAGTGATTGAACGTGTCTTAATGAGTGCATTGGTTAGTGACCAAACTTTGTAAAAGTCTGAATTAGTCTCTCCATTGGTGTGTAAGCAACTGCATGGGTTGCTGAATACCTACATGAGTGTCTATATAGGTTATTGATTTGTTTTCTGAGTATCTGTATGGGTCCCTGAGTGTCTGTGTGGGTGGGTGGGTGTATGAGTCTGTGCATGTCTATGGGTGTGTTGGTGAGTGAATAAATATCTAAGTGGTATATCTCTGACTAACTACATATGTTTTAAGCCACTATATGTGAGTGTTGGAGTATATAAATGAGTATACGTGATACTAAGTTATTTCAAGAGTGGGTGTATAAATAAGTGTCTGCTTCTATCAGTGATTGTATAAGACAGTAAATATGCATTAGTATCTGTATAAATAAGTGGTGTGGTATGTCTAAAAATAACGAACTTGGTGTGTATAACTGTATACATGATTAAATGGGTATGTGATTCATTCTTTGCATAACTGACTAGGCGTGTGAGTAACTCTATGGATGAGTGGCAGCGTGTGACTGCATGTATAGATGTAGGAGTGCATATTATAGTTCTCTATTGATGACTAACTACATGTATAAGTGACTGGATGTGTGTGTAGACCTAGGAAATAGTGAGTGCTATGTAGTATATGGCATTCTTCTGTGTATGGTTTCAAAAATAGTAGTCAGCATTTTAGAATGGGTGTATCAAAGTTTATATTAGACCATCAGTATGTGCATCAGATTGTCACGTGCATGAGGTCATGGGTGATGTCATCAGTAATGTCACTGACCATGTCATGAGTGATGTAATATGTGACATCATCAGCAGTGCATTGTGGGTGCACAAGTTATTGTTAGCTCAACTAACTATAACAGGCGAATTTCTCTGGTTCTATATGAGTCAAATGTTCAACTAACTATAACGTCCCTGAAACCTATGTTTTTTTTGTGAATTTCTAAGGTTTCTTAAATGCTAATTCCTAACTATAACGTCTGCAAAACCTATGGTTTTTTCAGTAAATTTCGAAGATTTTTTAAATGTTAATTTCATATTTTAATGTTTATAAAAACCTATATTTTGTATTATATTTTTAAATATTTTGGAACTCTATTATACTTCTTGTTTTTAATTTTAAAAATCATGTAATGTTTTATATCTTCCCCCAAAATTATGTATATTTTTTTTAGGGGGGGAGAAAACTGCACTCCCATACTGGTAGCGTACCAAGCTCCATCAGCACATGAATCCTATGCGCCAAATTGCTAAACTCATAAATGATGCGCATTTCGTATCCGACGAGTTCGTGGCACTGCATCCCGCGTAGCATCATATACACATAAAGTCACCCCAGGTACTACTTTGGTATCTGACGGGTACGCAGTACCAAGCCATGCATTACGTCATGTACGTATGGGGTCGCACCTGCTGCGCGTTGCGTATTCGACGAGTACACGCTGCCAGACCCTGTGTTACATCACAGACTTATAGTATCATGCCGGGTACGCCATTCCCTTTTTTTGTTTTTGTCTCAAAAGTATATCTAAATAACTTTAAACAGTATATGAGAGCATGCGTGCATATTATAGTCCTCTATTGATGACTAACTACATGTATAAGTGACTGGATGTGTGTGTAGACTGTAGACCTAGGAAATAGTGAGTGCTATGTAGTATATGGCATTCTTCTGTGTATGGTTTAAAAAATAGTAGTCAGCATTTTACAATGGGTGTATCAAAGTTTATATTAGACCATCAGTATGTGCATCAGATTGTCACGTGCATGATGTCATGGGTGATGTCATCAGTGATGTCACTGACCATGTCATGAGTGATGTAATATGTGACATCATCAGCAGTGCATTGTGGGTGCACAAGTTATAGTTAGCTCAACTAACTATAACAGGCGAATTTCTCTGGTTCTATATGAGTCAAATGTTCAACTAACTATAACGTCCCTGAAACCTATGTTTTTTTGTTGTGATTTTCTAAGGTTTTTTAAATGCTAATTCCTAACTATAACGTATGCAAAACCTATGGTTTTTTCAGTAAATTTCGAAGATTTTTTAAATGTTAATTTCATATTTTAATGTTTATAAAAGCTATATTTTTTTATTATATTTTTAAATATTTTGGAACTCTATTATACTTCTTGTTGTTAACTTTAAAAATCATGTAATGTTTTATATCTTCCCCCAATATTATGTATATTTTTTTGGGGGGGGAGAAAACTGCACTCCCATACTGGTAGCGTACCAAGCTCCATCAGCACATGAATCCTATGTGCCATAATGCTAAACTTGTAAATGATGCGCATTTCGTATCCGACGAGTTCGTGGCACTGCATCCCGCGTAGCATCATATACGCATAAAGTCACCCCAGGTACTACTTTGGTATCTGACGGGTACTCAGTACCAAGCCATGCATTACGTCATGTACGTATGGGGTCGCGCCTGCTGCGCGTTGTGTATTCGACGAGTACACGCTGCCAGACCCTGTGTTACATCACAGACTTATAGTATCGCGCCGGGTACGCCATTCCCTTTTTTGTTTTTGTCTCAAAAGTATATCTAAATAACTTTAAACAGTATATGAGAGCATGCAAAAATCTAAATAATTTTAAACATTTATATATTTCTAACTGTAATAAACTTATATTATGATAAATATATTTTGTGAAAATCGCGTCGGGGGCGGCCTCCTTGCACACTCGGTGCACGATTGCCATGTGACCTTGAAAAAAAGCATTTGATTGGTTCATAACATTTCCCATTGTAACAATTGTACGACCCCACCCATTTTACTCATTTTCTCTACAGCGTTTGATGAGAAACACCTCATCTGCTTAGAAAGCTTTTTTGAAAAGTGTTTTCCTGTGTACACATACCTTATACTACACACAACATGCAATGATCATCTTGATCAATATTCATGCTCTGTACATTGGCCTTCCACGTGTGATTGCCATGCATCTCAAACGTTCCATCAAAAAACAAATATGTGTTACACGATGCCCCTGGTGTGTGTGTCTGCACATTATTGTGCTGCCTTTCGGCCTGGGTATTGCTGGCTCTAAGAAGCATCATCAGCCATGGGCAGACTGCACATCCTAGGTCACATGCTATCTCATTAACGATAGTTTCCGCCCTCCCGACACATGCTACATTAATCTAAATTGAACACTCTGCAAGGTCAAAACTACAAAAGAAACACACATCAGTACACTTCCTGGCCAGGCAGGAACTGAACAACGCCCAAGTCCCCGGAATAATTATTTACACCCGTATGCATACGCAAGCCCAGCCCACTTTGTGTACGTATAAATAGGATAACCACAATGCCACACGTCTCTCTTCTTCCACACTTCCTCAAATGATTTGCCGCATCCACCTCGCATATCACAATGCGCAATAAAAAAAAGAAATGGATCCATGAGGTGTACTCCATCCTGGCAATCAACACGGGCTCTAAATTGTGAGCCCTACTGCCCGCCGTCTACAAAAGGGATCCATGAGGTATGCACCCTCCTGCAATCAACACTCCATCTGAATTGTGAGCACTGCTGCCCGTAGTGTTTGCTCACACAACAATGACAGCAGGTAATCAGAGTGGCCTGGGTGCACAGGGCCTCCAATTGAGCGCGCTGCGGCGAGAGGGGTCGTGTGCTTCAGCCTAGCTGTTCAGGTCTGAACAAACGATATTGCCATGTGTTATGATGTGATCTTTGACCTAATTCAGTCACATCTTTGTCTCATTTTAAAGACCTGCTGGACTGTACTCTAGGCCTGAGCCAGCGCGCTGCCCTACTGACACCTCTTCAGCGCGGTGCTGCGGGAGGGATGGGATGCATCAGCCAGACTGCGCACGTGCGAATAAGCGATATTGCCATGTGTATCATGTGATCTTTGACCTCATTCAGTCACATCTCTGTCTCATTTTAAAGACCTGCTATACCATAAGGTAGGCCTGAACGTACGGGCAGTGCTGCCCTACAGACAACTGTTGAGGGCGGTTCTGTGGGAGGGGTGGGATGCATCACCCTGAGTGCGCATGTGCGAAAAAGCGTTGTTGCCGGGCGCAATGATGTGATCTCTGACCTCATTCAGTCACATCGGTCTAATTTTAAGGACCTGCTGGACTGTACTGTAGGCCTGAGCCAGCGGGCAGCGTTGCCCTACAGACACATGGCATTGGCTTTTAGGACACTGTAGTGAGCTCCTTACTAAGTGTACATACACACAGGCTCCCGCCACTGCATTACACGTGCACATTATGCTTCTAGCATGCGCTCTGTTCCTTTGTATGTGAACGTTGGCATAACATATTATTATTTAACCTTGTGTATTCCCGTGCACTTCAACTCCTCTTTGAACCACGATTACCACTAACAGTTGGTAGATCGTACTTCAAAAACGAAGGATGCACTCAACTCGTATTTTCTATCAAGCTTGAAATAAACCTTAATTTACCTCCAGACGTTTCCACCATTAAATTATTTCTCCCTTTTCAGACATTCCATTGATTGCCACAAGAAGGGCGGAGCGGCCCTGGCATTCTGACACCTTCCATCGTGGTATCAAGACACCATTCCCGACCGGAGGTCTGGTCTATCGTACAAACATACCCGGACTAGGAGCTTGCACCAACACGTTGTGGGACACACCAGTGGTGGCAGGTGAGCAGTGAAGCCTCAGTGTGCAAGACCTACAATTGAGCACAATGCAGGGGAAGGGGTTGGGGTGCAGCACCCTGGGTGCACAGGTGCATGCAAGTGATTTTCCTGTAGCAAATAATGTAGGACTATATTATCAAAGAATGGCGATAACATTATAGACCCTTTAGTGACAGGAAACTGCCGCTAAAGCGACGATAAGAGGTTAATATTATGCCCTTGTAAATTCCCATAGAAGCCCAGGTTCACACCAGAACCTGGGCTTCTAAGGAAATTCACAAGTGCATATTATCAACCCCTTATCGCCGCTTTAGCAGCAGTTTCCTCCCGCTAAAGAGGCGATAAGGTTATCGCCCTTCCTTCATAATATGGCCCATAATCTCTGGGCTCATGTATTTAATTTTAAGGACCTTCTGAACCACACTCTTTCTCGCAGACCCCAGCGCCCTAGACAAACGGGTGACGGAGGGTAAACACTAAGGGCTGGGTGCAATAGGCCGACGCTCTGTCTCCTCCTCCCTCTCTTCTTTTGACTCTCCCTCTCCTCCCTTCCACCCACTCCCCCTTCCTTCCATTCTCACTATGGTCCTTTCATTCGGACTACCTTTCTTTACATCTTTCACCTAGCAGACATACTTATGTTTCATTTTTGTCTTGCAGGTTTCCTATGCTGCTTCCACTGGAGCCCAACCCACGTTTGTTTTATTATACTGTTCTATTAAAGTTACATTTCTATTTATTTCTGTTTTAATATAGGTTACTTATTTTTTCAAATAAATAACTGAGTGTATAGGTCTTCTTTTTCTGACGACACTTGTCTATTGTTTATTGTGAAAATCATCTGTTTATAGGAGATTTTAAGGACAACATTATTTAATATTAGAGTGCACCTACCAAACATAATCTAACTGACAATTAGACAAATGAAGCCTGGGTAATTGTACAACTGCAAGAGTTCTATGAGTGTATCACTTTATAACACCATAAGTACTGCCCGTGTGATTACAGAACAAATAGGGCACTGCCTAGGACCACCGAGGCTTCAGGGACTGCCGAGGCCCACCCTGCATATTTAAATAAAGACCCGGAGTGTGGCGATCCCCGGACTTCAGTTGGCCTCGAACCCCCCGAACAGTTAGTAAACAATACCCCCTAGGCTGCAAAACATCTCTGTGCCCTCCGTGCCTAATTTACATGTGACATTAAGAACCCCAGTCCTACAGAGACCCCGTAATATAATAATTGGATTGGCCACGGAACATTACCCACCCACCAGGGGCCTCATTTAAAAGAACGGGTGAGACCCCGCTTTTCTTTTTTATTTGTTCTTTTCTCTCCATTTTTGCCATCCGCATCTCCTCTATTACAGCGATACGAGGATTTCCTCCTCTCGCTTCAAGTAGTCGAACAAGTATTTGCTATCACAGGGTGGAAGCCATGCACCACCCTCTAATAGCAAACACAAATGTCCAGCGAATGCGCACCCTGGGACATTGTATGAGCTGCGCCTGAGAGGTCGTCCTCCCTACTACCATGATGCATTTGTTAGTATAAATGCATACTAACACTACTTACACACGTGTAGTACAGCGACCAGAATGTAGTGAAGAAGGAGAGGAAGCGCAAAATCTAAAAATATAAATCCTACCAGAAGGCGGATGACATAGTTCAATGAGCCGACGACCCTGGCATGAGTACAAACAGCTACACAAACAAAACGGGTCTTCAGCACAATGCATGCAATTTTTAAATATTGCTGAGAGGTGCCTTCTTTTTGCCTTCTCCCACTCGTTGCAAAATTTATGTAGTGAAGAGGCAGACAGCAGTGAATCCAATAAGTAGATTTATTACAAGAAAACAAGACACCTGAAACAACCACCAAAAGGAGCAGACAGCAAAGCAACCGTCTAATCCAGCACTGTGTACGAACTCCACAAGGTTCCCCTCAGGACAGCCTAACATTACATACTGAGGGCCATATTATCAAGGAACGGCGTTAAAATTATAGCTGCTTTAGCTGCTGGAATCGGCCGCTAAAACGGCGATAATGGGCTTGATAATATGCCATAGAGAATTCCAATAGAAGCCAATGTTCTCGTGTTAACATGGGCTTCTAGTGGAATTCTCTACTGCATTTTATCAAGCCCATTATCGCCGTTTTAGCGTCAGTTTCCTGCCGCTAAAGCGGCGATAATTTTAACGCCGGTCCTTGATAATATGACTCTTAGATTCTAGTAGAATTTCATACTAACATGCTACTATGACTCACAATGGAATACTACACAGAGCACATGACTTTACAGCAATGAGCTCATAGTTTTATCCACGAGTCTTGAGACCGGTAGGGGTAAGACTTTCGCTTCCCACTCCCTATATTTTATCAATGTAAACTACCACTTCTTCCACAAGTATGCTACAGCGCCCAGAGCACATCACTTTACAGCAATGAGCTCACAATTTAGGCTCACGGTTTAATCCAGTAGGGATGAGTAGTTTGCTTCCCACTCCCAATATACTATAAACGCATACTAACACTACTTACACACTTATACTACAGCGGCTAGTATCCCACACCGCCCAGAGCCCATCACTTTACAGCAATCAGCTCGGTTTCATCCCCAAGTCTTCACACCAGTAGGCGTAACTACTTTGCTTCCCGCTTCCGGTATACTATCAACACACAGTAGCGGTCAGTAGTTCGCTTCCCACTCCCTGTATGATACAGACAGAAGTGGAAATGGTCCAAACAATTTTGTCCTCAGATTGAAAAATCTCAGAAAAAAAGTCAACAAAGCTGTCTCTGCATACCTCAGAGACCACAACATGGGGTCCTTATACAACAACAACATACGTTTTGATGTGGCGGATATATACAGAAGTGATGGGATACACTTCACAGATCAGGGAAATCGAGTTTTCTCGAATAACTTAAAGCTGTGCATCCGCACTTATATGTAGCTCCACTAATGAACACAAGGGCTCTTTTTAGAGCCACCCTATAACTTACTACTTAGGCCCCCTATTTTAGGGCCATATAACGCCAACTCCCGCACCCTCGCCAAAATGTATTCTCCACACAGCTGAGGCGCAGTGGTCAGACCATCTCACTTTGCAGAACAGACCTCCCGCTTTGATCCCCAGCTCTACTCACCCATAGGGGTGAGTAGTTTGCGCTCTACAAATACCATATTGATTTACCTTTGCACTCCCTATACAACACCACCTAAGCACCATACACAAGCTACAATGTTCTAAACAAAAGTTCATCCAAGTACCTATAACTACATGCTGACAATACTTGCACAGATGTGGCAGAGCGGCCAGAGCACAGAACTTCACAGCATATAACACACAGTTTGGGCTCACGCTTTAATCCCTACTCCGGCAGCAGCTCAGCTTAGCAACATGAGACTCTAGACAATACCTCAAATATATTCCGTACCCCAGGACTTTCATACCAGTACAGGTCAGTAGTTCGTCCTAGTAGTTATAAACACATCCGGACTAGGGGTGGGCGGAATTTGCGTAATCGCGTTATGCAAATCTCTGCGAAACTGTAAAAAATCTCCGCGAACACGCAGAACTTCTGCGAACACGCGGAATTGCTTGTTCGCGATGCTTTTTTCCTGTTCATGATCGCTGTTTGCCTGCTCGGGGAGAAATATCTCGCGAACACGCATTTTGAGAACGCGAACAAGCAAAAAATTTCGCGAAGTTGCGGAAAGCAGAATTTTGGGCAATTTCGCGTTCTTCGCAGAACGCGAAATTACCCAAATTCCGCAAATTCCGCGAGCGGAACGGAATTTACCGCCCAGGCCTAATCCGGACACTACTTCCACAACTGTAGTGAAGCTGCCACGGCACATTACTTCACAGCATAAGACACACAATTTGGGCTCACGCTTTAATCCCCGAGTCCCGCAGCAGCTCACCTTACCCACATCAGACTCTACCCAATACCTCACTTAATTTCCGTAGCCCATCACTTACACACCGGTAGGGATAAATACTTCACTTGCCACCCTCTATAGCACACCCTTATCACCCCACAGAGGTTACAGTGCTCCTACCCTCCTATTTCCCCCATTTTTCCCCCTTTTTTCCCCCTTTTTCACCTTACTCGCTTCAACGGAATCACAAAATGGCGGCCAACACTTCCTAGTTGCAAACGCTTGCACTGCTCGCAGCCAATCAGCAACAAGCTCGTGCTCATAACATATCAGCCAATCAGATGGCAGAATTCCCAAATATCGATATCTGTAAATTTCGATACTTCTCAAAATCTACTGAACGAATTTACACCAAATAATCAAAAGCGTGCTTTCTAGACCAGGACCCTTCTCCCTGCCAAATTTGGGGTAATTCCGTTCACCCGTTCGACCTGTAGCCTTGTCTAAAGTTTCCTATGGAAATTAACATGAAGAAAACACGTTTTGGGGCCCCATTTTTTCTCGGCCCCCCTATGACAAATCACCCCCAAACTTTCAACATAGGAGTTGAGCTCAACAAAGAATTAGTTTTGAAAGTTTCGCGAAGATTCGTCAATCGGCGCCAAAGTTATTGGGAATAGAATGTTGCCATTTTCCTATTGTAACTAGGTCCTAACTATAACTACCTACTGGCGACCGCCAGTAGGTAATGTATATATATATTATCTACTGGCGGTCGCCAGTAGATAGTTATAGTTAGGACCGTGTTTCCATAGGAAATCTGAAAATTCTATTTTGAATAACTTGGGCGCCGGTTGACGGATCCTCACGAAATTTTCAAAACTAATGGGGCACTCCACTCAGCTCCTACCCTGGAAGTCTTGGGGTGATTCGTCAAGCAGGGACTGAGAAAAAAGGGGGGCCCCAAAATGCGTTTTCCCCATGCATTTTCCCATAGGACCCTTAGTCGAAGGTACAGCCCGAACGGCTGAACAGAATTACTTGAAATTTGGCAAAGAGGTAGTCTTCAGGTCAGGGATGTGCCTTTTGCATATATGGTGTCAATCTGTTCAGTAGTTCCTGAGAAAATTGCAGTTAAAGTACATAAATATCTATATGCGCGCACCGTGCGCGCACCGTGCGCGCACCTTAACGTGCGCGAGCGTAATTGTGATTGGTGATTACATGTCAGTCAACATTCGAATTGGTCGAAATCAGGAAGTGTTGTCCGCCATTTTGTGTGTGACAGTGAAAAAGAAAGGTGGAGAACGTGAAAAGGGGGCAGGGTACAGAGTTCCTGCCCCCTAGCATTTGTCAGAGGGTCCCTGAAGGATCCCGAAGGGTGAAAAAAACATTTTTTTTTTTTGTAAATCGCGGGTTGCGCGCACCGTCGCGAGGTGCGCGCACGGTGCGCACACGGCGGAGAAAAATCATAAAAAAAATAGAATGAAAAATCAAATTTAAGTGTTTAGATGTTAGGTGGCTCTAAAAAGAGCCGTTGTGTTAATTGAGGAACAGAGGAACAAAAAAATTAAAGAAATTATGGGGTGCCGCATGTGTGCTGCTGTATCTTGCTCTCTATTAGGGGAATGCTGGTGTCACCATAAGAGAGAAGAGCATTGCACGCATTGCACCGTATATGCACCCTCTTGAAAAGAGGATGTATATCCAGAGGAACAGAAGCAGGTGAAGCTGCCACCGCAGATGAAGTGCTCGGCTGAGCTGCCGATGATGTGCTCGGCTGAGCTGCTGCGGATGTGCTCGGCTGAGCTGCTGGAGGGTTATCTCTAACAGCTCGAGCAAAAGCCACAGGATGTACTCCTTTAACGTGCCTGATCATATTGAAAATACTAAAAGAGTATTTCTTTTTAGGATCTCCTCTTGATAAGACAACACCACAAATAGTGCAGGTGACTTTTGGAGCCTTCACCTTCTTCTGCCCGTCTGGAAATGTAAAAAATTGCCATATGAATGAGTCTTTCTGTTTCCTCTGTCTCACAAGAGTTTCCTGCTCACTCCCAGAAGATGACTGCTGCTCTGCCATTCTCAAGTACTGGAGTACTGGAAAAGCTGCTCAGCTCCTTCTCCCAGGGAATCAGAAGAAATAATGAGGAGAGTGGGTGTGGTGTTGGAAGTTTCTGGAACTGATACTACTATAAACCAATGAAAAGTGTTGTTTCTTAATCACATGACCTGAAACTACTATAAACCAATGAAAAGTGTTGTTTCTAAATCACATGTGCGCACGGAGCACGCACGCATGCACGTACTGAGCACGCGCGCATGCGCGTACGGAGCACGCGCACAACCCGAACTGCTGGACAGAATTATACAGAGTTTGGCAGAAAGGTAGATTTGATTACGCAGATCACACTTTCACTTATCACACTTTCACTTTTTTAGTTTTAAATCTGTTCAGTAGTTTTAGAGACCTTAACCAGACAACAAATTTGTATATGTAGGGATAGGGAGCCCCTGCAGATTCACCCCCGGAAGAACTGTGGTTCATGTACAACAGCAAAGTCCTGATTGGCTGGCTGGACCTTCACCGAAAAGTTGCATCTGCCTTTATGGTTGTCGGGGAAATGGTCCCAAGGGTTGAAATGTGTTTACAAATTGAATAAAGGGATTACATGAGAGGTTTCCTTAGTCCTTGTACACGTTATAAAAGAGGGCTGAGCATGTGTCCTGGGTTCAGAAATGATAAAAAAATACAGCCACTTGCTAAATTCATGAATCCTTTTTGGGCTCCGTGCGGCCCTCGTATAACTCTTTGGGGGATCCGTGGATTTAGCACAACTGAAAAAAATCAAATATATATATATTTATATACTCTCTTTTCCTGTCACAGCCACTCACATAGCCTTACAGATACTGCCACGCCCACTCACATACCCCTACAGACACTCTCACATCCATTCTTACACCCACAGAGACACTGTTGCACCCATTCACAAACCAATACAGAGACTCTCACACCCATTCACAAAGCCATACAGAAACTCTTACACCCAGTTACACCGATATAAACACGTTTACACCTACTCATATACCCATACAAACACTGTCACACCCTCTCAGATATCGTACAGACACTGTTACACTCATTCACAAGCCCATAGAGAGACTCTTACTTGTACTCTTATATCCATGCAGAGACTTTCATACCCACTCACATATCTATACAGACCCAATCATGCCCACTCCTACACCTATGCAGGCACAGTTCCACCTATTCACACACCCATACAGAGTCTCTCACACCCAGAATTACACCTATATAGACAGTTTACACAACCATAGACACTGTCACATCCATTCAGATATCTTACAGACACTGTTACACCCATTCACAGGCCTGTAGAGAGACTCTCACAACTACTCTTACACCTATACAGAGACTTTCACACCCACTCATTTATCCATACAGATCCTCTCACACCCACGCTTATACCTACGGTGCCACTGTTATACCAATTTACAAACCCATACCGAGACTCTGACACCCAGACTTACATCAATATAGACAGTTTTACACCCACTCACAGATCCATACAGACACTGTCACAATCATTCACATATCCTATAGACACTGTTACACCCATTTACAAACCCATTCAGAGACTCTTCCACCCACAGTTACACCTATATAGACACTTTTACACCCACTGACATACCCATTCAGACACTATTACACCCATTCAGATATCGTACACACTGTTTCACCCATTGACAAATCCATACAGAGACTCTCACGCACATGTACATCCATACAGAAACTTTTACACCCACTCACACACACATAGAGGCCCTCTCACACCCACTCCTACACCTACACAGACACTGTTACACCCATTCACAAACCCATACTGAGAGTCTCACACTTACACCTGTAGACAGTTTACACACACTCAAGTACCTATAGAGGCACTGTCACACCTGTTATGTTCTCTGAGGAATTCTGAAACAATTTTATTAACATGTTTCCTGCCTTTCTCAATCTCTGGACAAGATAAAGAGGACCACTTCCATTTCTGCCTCTGGCATTCATTAGAAAACACCAAGACAGTGTGAGAGAAAAGTTGCATTCATTGTTCAAAGGTATTCTTCATTACGATTTGCAGCCCTAACCCAGTCAGTGTTCCCAGGTCATTGCCACCACAGTGGACAATTATGAAGTCTGGATGTTTAGAATCCATAATGCTTTCAACCAATTGAACCAATTGCTGCTACCTTATCCTTCTCTGGCCTAACCAACTAATATTCACATTAGGCAAACCCAATTCCCTATCAACCCACTCCTTTTGTAGCAAACTCTCTAGCCCAGAACACGAAGATATGACCTACAATCCACACTCTAACCATTTTGAAGGATTGAGCAGTAGCACATGGGAGGAGGCTGGGGAAGGCTGCAGCTGAACGAGGCAGTTTTGAAGTGAAAGGTAGTTGAAATGGAGGGTCGTAGGGCTAGTTTGAAATAACACATTTTATTGGCTGCTCTAAATATGTTGGTGCATGAGGCTAAGTAGTGATTTTGTGAGAGAAGTGAATATATGTTGGATTGCCCTTTGAAAAAGTAAAAAACATGCTGCTGTTTGAGATATGCGCAGAAATTGATATTTCTAACTTTAATGCAGGGAAAACTAAAATTTCAGGAAAAAAATACACAACTCTCACTGTCATCTTACGTGAAGGACTTCGTATAACTTCAGAACACTACACTGTGCACATAAAAATTATAAGTGGATGGACAGAATGCAATGATTGTAAGCTCACATTTTGAGAAAACTGCCTTTCAAACTTCCAAAGTTCAAACATCTTTTTTTTTCAACCAAAGTTCTAAGAAGGATTACTGTTGAAAACATGTTATACAGTGTTTGTTCTTCGTGGATCAATTTGGTTTAAGGCATCATTATACCTAACAGGGGTTATGTCCTGTAAACGGTGTCCAAAATTCTAATTTTATTTATATGTATTTCATGTGATCGATTACTTACAAGGTGAAAACATTTCATTTTTTTCTATTATATTTTTCTAGATAAGTTCAGTAACATAGAAATACAAGGGATTCATTAGCTGTAGCAAGTGCAATGCAAAGTGTGACTTAGATGGAGAGTCATACTGTTGAATTCTGTTTTTTTTCTACAATCAAAATGATTGTTTTTTCTCTGCTGTTCAAAGATAAAGCTTCATGTAGTACATTGTTAAGAGTGCATACGTATAAAAGCTGAGAACAGTAATAAAGGGAAAATTATATCTGTAATGAAATGCATATTCACTTTGCAATTTGTTTGAAGTATGATTTTTTTATTACTAACATATAGAATTATATTGCAGAATGATAATCTTTGGTACCTGTAGTCAACACAGGAAGAAATACCGTATTTATGTTTTTTTCTTTTTCCTACAGACACATGGAACCATTCCTAAGAGTAATTTAGCTGATTAATTGCTGCCCATTACTTACAAATACATACAGTAGTACAACAATGCGTACATTCACGCATTTACTAACACATTCAATCACTCAAATACCCCAATACTCTCTGAAACTTACGCTGACACTCCCACAGACTTGGTAGTACCCAATATATTTACTAAGAAATAAAAGAGAAATACAGCTTTTTTTGATTGTGTGATAAGGTTCCATTTTTCATGTTTAAAACTTTAAACAGGTATTGTACCCAAAACAAACATGGCACTAAACTGTTTTCAACCAACGTGCATGAAATACACTTTTTATCAAGCTCCAAAATACAGCAAAGCAATTTGCATGTTCAAATCCAAATGATAAAGTTAACAAGGATGACTATTAACTCCTTCCAAGAACTCTGCAACAGACATTGTGTTGATTCCAACTGGCTTATGACAGTGTAAACAATGAGTTGTCATATGCCCCACATTTGGAGAGACAGCTACCACTGTTATTGTTGCTGATGTTAAAGGTGATGAAACACTTGCTCAAGAACCAGACGTACAGGCAGCAGCTTCCTTCCCTTAAGCATCCGTTCGTAGGTTCTTTGATGAATGGTCCTTAAGTGCTTCCACATGGAAGATGTGCCATTACTGTATTTCTTACTGGTCCCTCTGGAAAGTTCCTTTCCACAGCTATTGTACTTCACTTTTTTTGCAGTAACTCTTTTCTTGCCAGATAGTATGATAAGGAAATGCAAAACCTCGCTTTCTTTCCACCATGGTGGTGCTTGTGCATCTTCAGCCTTCTCTTATAGAAGAAGAGAATATTCTTCAGGAGCAGATGTTGATGCTGTAGCCATTGAGATGAACACACTGGTAGCACACACAAGCTTAAGTAAATTGTGCTATATAAGTCCTCCTTTGCTTGTCCTCTATTACAAACGCTAGGTTTTCAGGAGCGGTTCAATTCCAAGGAACATGCTTCGTATGATATAGGATTTTATAGAGCACTTGTGAAGCCACAGGTGTCTTGGCACTGTTCTGAGTGAGCAAGGTCAGACCTGGTTAAAGGTGCTGTATGGTTATTATAGCCTAAAAAGCAAAGTTTTCAATGCTTTTCTGAAATATAAAAGATTCTGGGAGTTTCTCAGTTCAAATGGGAGGGAATTCCACAATTTGGTGGTACATGTTGCAAAGGTTTTTCTGCCCCAATGGACCAGTCACAAATGTGGTACCTTGGCATTTTTCCTGCCTGAATATCATATGAGTCTTGGAGGCAAATACCAGTGGAAATGCTGCCTGAGATCTACTGGTCCAATGTTTTGTAGTGCCTTTAAGGTTGAGCACAGAGCCTTAAAAGACCTTCTTTTTTTCATTGGCAACCAGTGTATTTGGTTCATAGCCATGGAAGCTAAATGGAATTTGGGAAGACCAAAAATAATCCAGGCTGCCGCATTTTGTAAGGTCTGAAGTTTGGAAAGCATTCTTTGCTGCAGTCCAGTGTATAGTCCATGCAATAGTCCAGTTTGGAAAATACTAGTGCTGACATGATCATTTTTGTAGAGTTACTGGAGTATAAGCTAAGATTTTTCTCAACATCTTCAGGATAAAGAAAACTGCAGTGGCTATAAGATTAATTTGGTTGTCAAAATAGAGTTTTCTTTCAAATAGGACCCCCAGATTTCTTAATATTTCTACTGGGAATGGGACCGGGCCCATGTCTGATGGCCTCCAGTCTGGGGACCAGAAATGAGTGTTGTGTACAAAAAGTAAAACCTATGTCTTACCTGAGTTTAATCTCAGACAATTTTCATCCATTCAGCTTCCAAGTTTTTCCACGCAGAGGCGGAATTGCGAGGCTCTATAGATCAGATTTCCTTCAATCAACACCATGATTTGTGTGGTCTGCATAGGAAAGAAGTGAAAAGCCCAACATTTCAACCATTCTGACCAATGGGCTAATGTGCAAATTAAACAAGGTGGGGCTTAATGCCCCCTGAGGAACATCAAAGGGAAGATTCCACGATGTAAAGGCAGCATTTTCTAATGTGATGTATTGTTCCCTATCCACTAGAAAGGAGGTCAGTAAAGATAGGGCTTTGTCTTTAATGCCTAGCTCATGAAGGCAGTTGATAAGAATGCTGCGATCAACCGTATCAAACACCCCTGAGAGATCTCGCTATATGTGCCGAAAGAAGCAGGTGCCGTTGTGCTAGTGAGTAGCTCTGCAGTGCAGATCGGCAGATTTGCAGTGCCATAAAATAGCAATTCAAGTGAGTTATACTTAAAATAAATACATTGTCGTACATTGTGTACCTGTAATATGACTACTGTAATGACTGAATCGGAAATATTGTTTTATATAAAAATAACCCTAATTGTATATGTTTTTGGTGAATCCGTGGTTACGGCACTGCAGTTCCTTTGCGATCATGAGATCGGAGTAGAAAACTAAAGAGTTCTGACTGACTAGCATGTCATATGGGAGCCGCAGAAATGCCAAGGAACTAAAAAAAAAATAATGATAAATACATTAACATATTTTCAATACCAACAAAATTACCAATAATTTTTATTTCAGAAAAACAGTTTAGAAATGTATTATAAAATATAAAATATTCTTTCAGTTAAAAAAATATATACATAAAAATCAAACATCAAAAGGAGTTTACATTTATAAGAAAAAAATATGAACTGATATTATATATTTTTACAATTAAACAATAAACAGTAGAAGTATTTGAAAAAAACCACAGTTGTTAAAAAAGAGCTTTAAAAATATTGAAGGGTTCTTTAAACAACTACTACTAAAATAGTACATAAAAATAAAAACAAATTCACAAAATATTTTAGGTTATAGGGATGCTATAGTTAATAAATAGAATGTAAAACACCATAGCAATTCACTGAAAAAAACAAAGGTTACGAGGAAGTTACAGTTAGGAAATAGCATTTAAAAAAACAGTGGAAATTCACTGAAAAAAACAAGGGTTACAAGGACATTAAAGTAAAGAAATGGAATTAAAAAAAAACCTCGGAAATGAACTGAAACAACAAAAGTTACAGGGACGTTATAGTTAGGCTGACATTTCACTTGTACAAAGCCAGAGAAATTCCGCAGCTGAGCTAATGAAAACTTATGGCCCGCAATGTATTGCTTATGACCTCGCATATTACATCACTCATGACACGGTCAGTGACATCACTGATGACATTTCAAATAACATCACTTATGGCAACTCCAATGACATCACTGATTGCATCATCCATGGAACCACTCACACATCCACCTACACCCTTATACAACATCTCATATGCACACTTAAACACAACCACTGACATACCAATTCACAGACCCCTACAAACACTCACATACCTACTCACTGATTTGTACAGCCAAAACATCGACCTACCCATTCAGCCATTAATACAAACACTAAAGCACATATACAGCCACTCATGTACCTATTCACTGACCAATACAGCCACTCACACATCCAGTCATACAAATATACAGACACATACATACCCACTCATACACCCATACAGCCACTCACACATCTACTCACTCACCATAGTCACTCACAAAACCACTCACTCCACTCATCAATTTAGTTATTCCCTCTCCCACTCACTTGCTCATATATATACTAACAGATGTACTCACTCACATATACAGTCAATGAGACAAGCAAATACTCTCCCAAACAAGCTCACTCACACTCACTTGCTCATACAGCCAGTCATACACCCAGTCACTCACCCATACAGACACTTATGTGCCTGCATAGTACTTGCTTAATAAACCATTCAGGCACTCATGTACCCTCTCATTCACCATTTACACACAGCTACTAACTTACTCATATACCTACTGACACAGTGACTTGCTCTCCCATGCAAACACACACCCACTCGCTCACCAATACAGGCACTCCCACAGCCACTTTCCTTAGTATATATGTTTAACACTCAGTAACTTTTATAAAACAATCACAATCACTGGATGGTGTCATCAATGATGTAATTTATGATGTCATCAATGATGTAATTTGAGATGCCATCAGTGACATCATCAGTGATGCCACTGACCATGTCATGAGTGATGTAGTATGTGAGGTCATAAGCAGTGCATTGAGGAGGCATACGTTTTAGTTAGCTCATCTAAATATAGCTGCTGAATTTCTCTGGTTTTGTATGAGTGAAATGTCAGCCTAACTGTAATTCCACTCTAACCTTTGTTTTTTCAGTGAATATATAAAGTTTTTTATTTTGTTTCCTAACTATCACATTCCTGTACCTTTTGGGTTTTCGGTGAATATGTATATATTCACTGAAAAACCAAAAGGTACAGGGATGTTATAGATAGGACATGGATTTAAAAGCCTTAGAAAGTCACAGAAAAAGACAAAGGTTACAGGGATGTTATACTTAGGTTTAGGTTTCACACATACACAACCAGTGAAATTCAGTTGTTATAATTAGTGAGCTAACTATCGATCGTGACCAGGCAATGCACTGCTTATGACCTCACATATTACATAATTGATGACATGGTCAGTGACATCACTGATGACATCTAAAATGACACCACTGACAACATTACTAAGGAATCATCCAATGACATTGAGTGTTTAAAAAAAATTAAATACATAAATACCAAGGTGCATTGGTGAATCAGTGGATGTATAAGTGCCAATATGGATGATTCAGTGGGTGCATGACTGACTGTATAAGTGAAGGATTAGGTGTCCCATTGAATGTATGGCTAAATGACTGGTTGTGTGAATGTCTGTATCAGTTTGTCAGTTGGTGTCTAAGTGGCTGTATGGGTGTGTGTGAGTGGGTATGTGTTTCTGTATGAGTGTGACATTGTTTGTGTACCTCTATGGGTGGCTGAGTGTCTGTGTGGGTGGGTGAAGGTGTTTGACTGCCTGTATGGAGGAGTGAGTGGGTGAGTCAGGGTCTGTGGGTTAGTGAATGAATGTATGAGTGGCTATATGGGTGAGTGAGTGAACTGTCGTGTACTCGCTACAGGAGATTTTTTGCTCATTGACTCAGAACCTTTACTGGGATTCAGACTGATGATTTTCTGTAATTGCTGTGAGCTGATCCCGACCCGTTCCAGGATGTTTGGCTCAGATTTAAGGCTATGATTGAACATTACTCAGTGACAAAACAATTTTATCGTTACAATAAAACTGTAAACTAGATATTGTACCAGGTTGTATGTGAGTATTTAGGTTGGCAGCTGACATGTCAGAAGAACTGTCAATCTCTCGTATTACACTGCCTGCACAGATATCTAGCCCTGATGAAGTTGTGCTTACGATGAAACACATGTTGGCTAATTAGAATAAAGCTGTTTTAGAATAAGGCAATCATAACACTCAAGACCAAGCACAACGTTTGAAGACTGGAGTATTAATTATTTCGTGTGCCATAAGGCTGTATCTATGTTTATCTACAACCTTTGTTCTGTTTGTGGATGTTGGGTGGGCATCCCTCCTTGTATGTGCAACGCATTTCTTACTTGCATATACCAATTAGAGTGTTAACTTCTAAGTGAGGGTCGTGGAACCCAGAGTAACCCCCTTTTAGTTTAATTGGGTGAGTGAGTGTGTGTAGGGCTGTGTGAGTGAGTGAGTGCAAGTGTCATTGGTATATGAGTGAGTAACTGGATATATGAAAGGCAGTATAGGTGAGTGATGGGGTATGTAAGTGGCTGTATGGGTGAGTGTGTGCTTGTGTCTGCGACTGTATAGGTGATTGAGTACGTGTTAGTATCTGTATGAGTAAGTGAGTGACTGTGTGTAACTGTATGGGCGAGTAAGTGACTGTGAATTACTGTATGGGTGAGTAAGTACATATGTGAGTAGCTGTATGGGTGACTGACTCAATGTGTGAGTGGTCATATGGTGTATGAGTGGATATGTCAGTGGATGTATTAGTGAGTGCGTGGGCGTATGAGTGGCTGTATGGGTGAGTGAGTAGATGTGTGTGTTGATCTATGAATCAGTGAGTGTCTGTGTAAATACTGGTATGGGTATGTGAATGGGTTTGAGAATAATACTGTGGAAGATGGAGTGGGTGTATGAAAGGTTACATGGGGGGTGAGTGTATGTGTCAGAGATTCTGTGGATGATGTCATCAGTGATTTTATTTGAGATGTCATCAGTGATGACACTGACAATGTAATGAGTGATCAAATATGTGAGGTCACGAGCAGTGCATTGCGGGGGCACGAGTTATACTTAGGTCACTAACTATAATGGCTGTAATTTCACTGGTTTTGTGTGAGTGAAGCCTGAGCCTAACTATAATGTCCTTGTAACCTTTGTTTTTTTCAGGGAATTTCTAAGTTTTTTAAATTCCATTTCCTATCTATAACATCCATTTAACCTTTGTTTTTCTCAGTGAATTTCTATTGTTTTTTAGTTAGTAGTCATGTCTATAGTGTGGTGGAGAAAAGGGGTGATAACTCTGACCAGCTCTCAGGAATCCCACTGTGTAGGACTTACAGGATGTACCAGGAGGGGTTCTAGGCTTCTAAGGTCCCTCAGGAATAAAGTGAATTTCATCCCCAACCAGTCATGCACCAGGGGCTGCGTTTGCAGAGTGGTGGAGAAAGGGGGCATGGTCTCCGAAGACCTCTTGGCAATCCCACTGTGTGGGACTTACTGGCGGTAACAGGGGGGTAGATTGCCCCCAAGGATGCCCGCCTGGCACACTACTAGTTGGGATAAGAAGTCCCCTTGCCTCGTGAGTGTCCTTAGGGGCCAACTACCCCTCCTGTTACCTCCAGTAAGTCCCACACTGCAGGAATGCTGAGAGGATTTTGGTGGCCGCGCCCCCACTCTCCACCACTCTGCAAACATGCCTCCTGGTGTACCACTAGTTGGAGGATGAGGTCCCCTGGGCTCTTGAGCGTCCTTGCGGGCCAACTACCCCTCTGTTACCTCTAGTAAGTCCCACACAGCTGGTTGGGGAAAGAAGTCCACATTAGTCCTGAGGCTCTCAGAAGTAAACTGGAATTAATTCCCAAACCATTAGTGTGCCAGGAGGCTAGTTTGCAGAGAGTTGGAGAAAGGGGGCGTGGTCTCTGATAACCACTTAGCAATCCCTCTGTGTGAGACTTAGTGGAGGTAACAGAAGGGGTTGTTCACCCCGAAGGACCCTCTGGGGGCAAGGGGACTTTATCCCCAACCATCAGTGTGTCAGGAGGCGCATATGTGACAAAAGTCTGTTCATTGTTTATTACATCATTTATCCCAATGGTGTCAGCACCTTGATGTCTAGTTAGAGTATGACACTTGTTTTTTTCTGGCACAGTTGATCTCAAGCAGGAGAGGATGGAATAATAGGCTTTAAATTGGACTTATGAATTGAAAACTCCTGGATGGTTTTTTCATGAGTTTGCTGAGAGAGTTAGTAAATGTTATCACTAGTGGCTTGATTTTTCACTCTAACACATTTCTTCATTTGTTTATATATGTTCAAGAGTTGCTTACTTTGGATTAATTACTAATTGGTTTTTGGCAATCAAAAGATTGAGTCACTTATGCTTTATAACATTATTGTTTTCTTCATATTTCTCGTTTCGTTATGTATTTGCCTTGGTGGCACCTAACAGTTTTTCTGACTTGCGCTACCACAGTTTGGAAAAGAGACGATGGATAACTTTTGTAGTACAAAAGTATTTTCTTCTGTCTAGCACAGAGTACAATTACATGAACACTATTTCAAACTTAACAAGCAGCTGAACATTTCGCTCAGTGTGGCACATACCATATTTTATTTGCTCTTTTCTTTCTATGACCTTCTCTTAAATGGAGAGTTACAATCCTCATGGTTTCAAAGCTTCCTTGGTTCATTACTGTGTTTCTAGTTGCCCCTAAAGAAGGGATCTTGTGATCCCGAAATGCATTGGGCATATTAAAGAAATTGGAATTTCTTCAACATATTGGAATCTCAGTCATTTTTACATGCCACGTAAATTGCAGGAGTGATCTATATATTAGCTAGGAATAATATATTGTTCTCCAATGAGTGTACATTTATTGTTAAGAATGCAAACTGATTTATTTGTGTCTGTCATAGAAAAAGAAAAAATGAAGTGATAAATTCACTAGTAGTGCATTCTGTTGCCAAACAACCGGAGTTGCTTGGTGTATCAGTACTTTTCTTTTTACATAGCCTGTCTCTGGTCATATGACTGGGTATAGTTGACAGCTAAGCTTTGTTTATTCCCACTAGACAGCCACACAAAATAGGGGGCTTAGGTGTGCCTGGATGGGCCAACCCTGTCAGTAAGGGAGGGTGGAGATGGGTACAGCTCTATTTACACTTAAAAAGGCTCTGTCCTGCCCCCACACAAAGGGCTGCATACCCCCTGTAGTTAGGCTGGAGCCAGGACAGGGAAGGCAGGATGCCTGGGAATGTCAAAGGGAAACCTCTTAAAGCTTCTCCCACTTCAAAAGAAGGCCCATGAATAAACATTGGACTCCGACCACCAGTTCTTTAGTACGGTGCTAGACCTGTGGATACTCTATTCACACAAAAAAGGAAGCTTCCATATAATTTCTATTTAGTGCAGTCTGAGCGTGGGAAACCCTAAAGGTTTATTAATACTGACCTCACCCACTAGATAGTGGCATGCTTCATCATAGGGCTGCTACTACTACCTGCTACACACCAACATACAGGATGGAGCACAAAAAAGATTTTTTGAAACAACACTAGGGATTGACTTTGCAGCAACAATGATAAGATAAAACTATCTAGGAGGGTACCCTCTCCATTTTTTATTTCTGGGTCCTTTCTGATAGGGTTAAAACATGTTTCCGTGTACTTAAGGATATAACATCCCTGTCACCCTCTCTGCTTTTATTGACATGTTTCAGCCAAATTCATCTGCCCCCCCAGGGGTCATTGGCATCCCGCAGGATTTAGATCCCGTTGGCTAGCCTCCCCAAAATATTCTCTACATGGAGGTTATTTTTGTTTACTATACTTGCCCATTGTAGTAACACTCCAGGAAACAGCTGAGTTTCATATATTCTGCTCAAAACACAGGGTGAGAGAAGGGCCTTGTACTGTAGTTACACGTACTCCAAGGTACTATCAACGCCCATTTGGTCTGCTCCTTACCCTCTGTTAGACCTGGCATCTTTGGCGTGGTTACCCCTGACTTTTTGCCTCTACCTCCTGTATTTTTGATGCTATGCTGGATTTCGTTTTTGCTGGTTTAGATGCTTTGGGCACTTTGCCACTGCTGATCAGTGTCAAAGTGCAAGTGCTCCCAAGGTAAATTGTTATATTGATTGGTTATCCATGATTGGTATATTTGTTTCACCTGTTAGCCCCTAGTAAAGTGCACTGAGTGTGCCAGGGCTGGTGATTCAAATGCTACTAGTGGGCTGCAGCACTGATTGTGCCACCCACAGGAGTAGCCCTAAAATGATATCTTAGGCCTGCTTGCAGTGCCTATGTGCAGTCCAGGACTGCCATGTCGACCTGGCCAGTGCAACCACTGACCAGGCCTTATCCTTCCCTTTCTGTACATGTCAGGCATCCCTATGGTGGCCCTAGGTACCCCCCTGGGCTGGGTGTAGTGTATCTGAAAGGTAGGGCATGTACTGAGGTGTGTAACATGCCCTGGTTGTGAATTATAGCCATTTTCGTTTTTCACTGCTGAGAGGCTATCTTGCCCATAGGACAGAATAGGGGAGGCTGTTTACATGCCTATCTTCCCACAAGGGCCAGATAGAAAATCCAAGTTTGGTATCTTTGTGTTCAGAATTTAATTATACATCTTTTTAGCAAGATGTTTTTTAAATTCACTGTGTGAGAATAGCACTTTTTAGAAAGTAGCTTTTCTCCTGTTTAACCTTCCTGTGTGCCTGTGTGCAGATTGGCTGACTGGTGTCATGTGATGGGCTAGGTGGCTCTAGGAGTCTGAATGAGTCAGCAGCAGGGTGAATAGGGAGATCTGATTAGATGGGTGGGAATAGTAGCCCCTGGGTTTGAGTAGGGCTGCCTCTGCCAGCACAATGCTGGCTCCACCCCCTGCTGGACAGGCTGAGGACTCTGCCTCTGCCAGCACAAAGAAGGCTCCACCTCCTGCTGAGCGTCTAACGACCCTGCCCCTCACTCTGAAAGGAACCAGGTGCTCCAGAGCAGAGCACACCCAGGACCCGGTTTGAGCAGGGGAATCCCCCCACTGAAACAAAGAGAGACAAAGACTTGGAAGGGTATAAGAAGAGGACCCCAGACACCTAAATTTTAGATCACTTTGGAACTAAGAAGGAACCTCTGCCAAGGAGAAAGCTGAAAAGAACTGAAGAGGAGAAGACTGCCTGCTTGCTGTTTTGCTTTGCTGCCAAGGAGAGGGGAAGGACTTTGCTGTGTCCCCTTCTTTTGATTCTGATCTCCAAGGGCCTGAGAAGAGCTGGCTCCCTGTTAAGAAGTCCCAGGAACAAAAGGACTTCACCACCAGCTCCCCTGGAACTCTGCTGAAGGAGTTCTGACCTGCCTTGGAGTGCTTGCCCAGTCTTGGGGCCTCAGGAGGTCGTTTTGCTGTGTTTGGGAGCTGGAAAGCAGAAGCGTGAAAAAGAGTAACTGGTACCCAACGCATCATCCGATTGCGAGGTGCAAGAACGAGAGTGCGAGGAGAATTTCATCGCGGCGTCATCGCAGCACCCGGAGACCCCACATCGCCGAGTGCGTCGAGCATCGTCCCGGTGCGTGAAGATTCCTGATGCTGCGAGGGTCGTCGCAGAACCAGTTTGCGGGCCGCACCACTGCCGGTGCGTGAAAGTATCCAGTCGCTGCGTGTGTCGACGCAGAGTCCCGTCCCATGACGCATCGAGAGTTGCGGCGCCAGAAGTCAACACCGCGCCGCGCACCTCGACGCATCGAGGATTGCAACGCCAAAAGTCAGCGCTGCGCCGCGCATCGCTCCGCATCGAAGATCGTCGAATCGTACCTGTGCGTGAAGCTTCCCCCTAAGAAACCTACACAACGAAAGCCAAAGTCATCGCATCCTCCCCCTACAGATCGGAGCCGGCGCATCCACCTCTGCTGCATGAAGCAGGGCTGCTGCAAAGCCTCCCCAAGATCTCAGGAGTATCGCATCGCCTTTGCCATCGTCCTTGTTATAGCTTTTGGGAACCCTATCGCAACTACAGGTACTGTGGGGCACGAGAGTGTCGCATTTTGTGCATTGAGAGTCGCATTGTGCAGGACACTGACTTTTACATCCTGGAGTACTTTTTGCAAACTCTTGAACTATCTTTAAAGTAATCTTTTTAATTGTATGTTGGTTTTTCTGTAGTATTTGGTCTTGTGAAGTTTTTAGTAAAGATACCTTATTCTAAAACTGGTGTGGAGTAAATCTGTGGTGTTTTCACTGTGTTACTGTGAGTGTTGGTACAAATACTTTACACATTGCCTTTGATAGCCTAGACTGCTCAGGCCAAGCTACCTAGAGGGTGAGCAGGGGTTATCTTAACAGTGTATCCCCCTTTCCCTGACTAGAAGCAAGGGTCCCTACTTGGACAGTGGTACCTACCCTGCCAACTAGAGACCCCCAGATCTAACATTGGTGGTCAGCGGTGAGGATTGAACTTGTATTTGTACTTGACCCACAGTAATTGGTGTACATCACTAGTTTAAGGGCAGACCACTACGCAACCACATACTGTGTTTTTGGTTCTATTTTTGAGTAACTCTTCAAGAGCATCATGTCTGAGGTGGCAACAAGTGAGAGGGCAGAATTGGAGTTTTCCATTGAGGATTTGTATTCGTACAAAGTTGAGGAGCTCAAGCAATTCTGCAAAGACCTTGGTTGCCCTGTGAAAAGCAGATATAGAAAGGATGTGCTACAAAGAGTCTTGAAGGCCTGGTGGTAGGCCCAAGAGGAAGGTGATGCAAATGAAGAGGATGGTTTTGTTCCCCAAGATCTGCCCGTGGGCAGAACAGTCTCAAGGGCTGGCAGCTCCCATTCCAGTAGGGGGCTCACTCCAGAGGAGTTGGAGGAGAACCAAAGGGTGAGAAACCATGAATTAGAAATAATGAAAATGAAAATGAAGCAATTGGAGGTAGAGAAGGAAAAGGCGGCGGAGGAGAGCAAGAATGCCCGTGCCTTGAAAGAGAAGAAATTGTTTCTGGCTCATGAAGTGAGCATGAGAGAACTGGACATCAAGGCCAAGCAGGCGGAGTCCGGTTCCAATGGTGGCAGCGCACAAGGATTTGGTACAGAGTTATAATAGGAGTGAATATATCTATGCCTGGTTTACCTCATGTGAAATAGCGTTGAGAATGAATGGTCTGTCTGAACAGCATTGGGGGGCGGGCCTGTGGAAACATTTTGAGGCTTCTGGGAGGAGTGATCTAGAGCCCTTAGAATTAGCAGGTGCCATGCCCTATCCCAATATGAAGGAGGCCCTATGTCTCAGGTATGGACTTACTTCAGAACAGTATAGACTGCAGTTTAGGAACTCCAAGAAGAAAGAGTCTGAGACTTGGATGGAGTGTGTGAATCTGTACTCGCGGGCACTGGAAGGTTGGATGAAGGGCAGCAAGGTAACTAATTATAAGGGGTTGTTACATTTAATTAGTTGGGAGCACTTGAGTAGTCTATGTGTTCTAGAGCTGCGCCAGCATCTTTTAGACAGCAAGCTGACGGACCCCATTGAGCTTGCTAAGGAGGCGGACCGCTGGACCAGTACCAGGGTCCACAGAGGAATTGTGGGTACCATAGCCAAAGGTGGGCAGGGTCCCCAGCAGAAGAGTGGGGGGGACAAGGGTAACCAAAAGTAGTTCTCACAAGGGCCCCAAAACAGTTCCCAGGGTAACCAGTCCCAGCCCCCCAAGTCAAAACCCAAACCAAGCTGTCCCCCCAAGGGCAGGTCGGATAACAAGGGTCCCATTAAGTGTTATCACTGTCAGGAATTGGGTCACAAATCCCCTGTGTGTCCCAAGAAATCCCAGGCACCCTCTGGTGCTCCAAAACCAGGTATAGCTAGTGTAGCTTTTGGTGGGGATTTAATTTCTAGTGATTTGGAGGGATTAGCAGTTATGGCCCTTGTCTCTTTAGGAGACACAGAGATGGTCCACGAAACCCCTGTCCCTGATAACACTAAAAAGTACAGGCAGTGGGTGACCATCAATGGGAAGAGGGTGGAGGCTCTCAGGGACACTGGAGCCAGTGTGACCACGGTCAGGTGTCAGTGGGTCCCTGAGGAGCTGATCATTCCCGATGTACTTCACCCTGTAGTGTCAGCTGACAACTCTATGCGCCTTTGCAAGGTAGCACATGTTCCCTTTGAGTGGGGGGGGGGGTCTCAGGTCCTCTCAGAGTTGTTGTGAGTCAATCCATGCCAGTAGACTGTCTGCTAGGTAATGACCTGGAGAGTTCCCCATGGAAGGAGGTGGAACGCCAGGCTCATTTGGAGATGTTGGGTTTGCCTGAGTGGGTCTGTGTGACCACCCGGTCCATGGCAGCCAGACAGGGTTGTGAAGCAGACCTGGAGCCTGAAACAGTGGCCCAGGTCCCTGCCAGAAAGATGAAGGGCAAGGGGCGTGGTGCGTCCACCCCCGCTGTTCCCACGGTCCAGGAAGGAGCAGACCCTGCGGGGGATGCCCTGGAGCCTACAGGGGAACAGGTAGCTGAGCTGGGAGACATACCTGAGCTGACCCATTGGCAGCAAGAGGGTGGTCCCTCCAGAGAGGAGTTCTGCCGAGCGCAGAAGGCATGCCCTACTCTTGAAGGTCTGCAGCACCAGGCTGCAGACCAGGCAGCAGGTGCTGATCCAAAGAACTTCTTTCTCTACTGGGAGAATGACTTGTTGTACAGTGAGCCTATGTTTGCTGAGCCCAGTGGATCACGTACCCTGGTGGTACCCGCAGGGTTCAGAGACTTCCTACTGGGTCTGGCCCACGACGTGCCTCTTGCAGGAGATCTCGGGCAGGACAAGACCCGACAAAGGCTTGCCACCCGCTTTTACTGGCCCGGGATGAAGACGGACGTTGCTTCCTTTTGTAAATCATGCCAGACTTGCCAGGCAAGTGGCAAGGCTGGAGGAAAATGCAAAGGCCCTCTCCAGCCTTTTCCTGTAGTGAGCGCCCCTTTCGAGCGGGTGGGGATAGATATTGTGGGGCCACTGGACCCCACAGCCTTAGTCAACAGGTTCATCCTGGTCCTGGTGGATCATGCCACCCGGTACCCGGAGGCTATCCCTCTCAGGACAACCACAGCCCTGGTGGTGGGCCGTGCGTTGATGGGGATCTTTTCCTGCTTGGGTTTCCTCAGAGAGGTGGTATCTGACCGGGGTACCAACTTCATCTCCAGGTATATGAAGTCTCTGTGGGAGGAGTGTGGGGTAACTTATAAGTTCACCGCTCCTTACTACCCTCAAGGAAATGGGTTGGTTGAAAGGTTCAACCGGACCCTAAAAGGCATGATCATGGGGCTGACAGAGCCCATGAGACGGAAGTGGGACATCTTTTTGCCATGCCTAATATTTGCCTACAGGGAGGTACCACAAAAGTCTCTAGGGTTCAGTCCCTTTGAGCTTTTGTACGGGCACCCTGTTAGAGGACCTCTCAGTCTGGTGAAGGAGGGTTGGGAGAAATCCCCTGGGAAAACCCCCCAGGATGTGTTCAGCTATGTGCTGGCCATCCGCAACCAGACACAGCGCTTCCGGGCCCTCGCTCAGGCGAACCTGGAAGCCAGCCAGGATGAGATGAAGAGATGGTATGACCAGCATACCACTCTGGTGGAATTTCAACCTGGGCAGATTGTGTGTGTGATGGCACCAGTGGAGCCTTGTGCGCTCCAAGACAAGTGGACTGGGCCATATGAGGTGGTGGAGCGCAAGAGTGAAGTGGCCTACCTGGTCAACTTGCGGTCTCCCAGGAACCCCATGAGGGTCCTACATGTGAACCGCCTCAAACCCCATTTTGAGAGGTCTGAAATAACAATGCTACTTGCTACAGATGCAGGGATGGAGGAGGATAGCGATCCTCTGCCTGACCTCCTGGAAGCTAAGGAGCAAGATGGGTCAGTGGAGGGAGTGGTCCTCTCGCCCACCCTGACCCCAGAACAGCAGAGGGACTGTCGCCATGTGCTGGGTCAGTTTGCATCTCTGTTCTTCCTGACCCCCGGTATCACCAACTGGTATGTCCATGATGTGGACACGGGAGATAGCATGGCTGTGAAACAGAAGTTTTACCGGGTGGCTGACAAGGTCAGGTCCAGCATCAAGAAGGAGGTTTCTAAGATGTTGGAACTAGGGGTGATTGAGCCCTCCAGCAGCCCCTGGGCTAGCCCAGTGGTACTTGTACCAAAAGCTGCTGCGCTAGGTGCCACTCCAGAACTTAGGTTTTGTGTGGACTACTGTGGGCTCAATGCGGTCACAAAGACTGACGCACACCCCATCCCCAGAGCTGATGAGCTTGTGGATCGGTTGGGAGCTGCCAATTACCTCCGTATGTTTGATTTAACTTCTGGGTACTGGCAGATTTCCTTAACTGATGGGGCCAAGGAGAGGTCTGCGTTTTCAACACCAGAGGGGCACTTCCAGTTCCGTGTCATGCCCTTTGGGTTGAAGAACGCCCCTCGCCACATTCCAGAGACTGGTCAACCAGGTACTGTCCGGGCTGGAGCAATTCAGCGCCGCATATCTGGATGACATTGCTGTGTTCAGCTCCACTTGGGAAGAACACTTGCAACACCTCTGCGCAGTGTTGAAGGCTCTGCACAGTGCAGGCCTCACTATCAAGGCCAGTAAGTGCCAGATAGGGCAAGGTTCGGTGGTGTATTTGGGACACCAGGTAGGAAGCGGCCAGGTGGCGCCCCTACAAGCCAAGATAGATACCATCCGGGCTTGGGAACCCCCCAAGACCCAGACAGCGGTGAGAGCCTTCTTAGGACTCACCGGGTACTATCGCCGTTTTGTCAAGGGGAATGGCACCATTGTTGCTCCCTTGACAGAACTAACTTCCAAGAAGTTACCGAAGAGAGTGATTTGGACCAGTGCCTGCCAAGAAGCTTTTGATACCCTGAAGGAGGCCATGTGTACAGCACCTGTACTCAAGGCGCCTGACTTCTCCAAGGAATTCATAGTGCAGACAGACGCTTCTGAGCATGGAGTGGGAGCGGTGCTCTCACAACTAAATGATGAGGACTTGGACCAACCTGTAGCTTTCATTAGTAGGAGGCTACTTCCCAGGGAACAGAGGTGGAGTGTGATTGAAAGGGAAGCTTTTGCTGTGGTCTGGGCTCTGAAGAAGCTGAGACCCTACTTGTTTGGGACTCACTTCCGGGTTCAGACGGAACACAGTCCCCTTAGATGGTTGATGCAGATGAGGGGTGAGAATCCTAAGCTGTTGAGGTGGTCCATTTCCCTACAGGGGATGGACTTTACGGTGGAACACCGCCCCTGTACAGAACACGCCAACGCTGATGGTCTGTCCAGGTTTTTCCGCCTTAGCGATGAGAACTCCCAAGAGGGTGGGTAGTTCTCCCCACTTTCAGCTGGAGGGGACACGTGTTAGGCCTGGCATCTTTGGCGTGGTTACCCCTGATTTTTTGCCTCTACCCCCTGTATTTTTGATGCTATGCTGGATTTCGTTTTTGCTGGTTTAGATGCTTTGGGCACTTTGCCACTGCTGATCAGTGTCAAAGTGCAAGTGCTCCCAAGGTAAATTGTTATATTGATTGGTTATCCATGATTGGTATATTTGTTTCACCTGTTAGCCCCTAGTAAAGTGCACTGAGTGTGCCAGGGCTGGTGATTCAAATGCTACTAGTGGGCTGCAGCACTGATTGTGCCACCCACAGGAGTAGCCCTAAAATGATATCTTAGGCCTGCTTGCAGTGCCTATGTGCAGTCCAGGACTGCCATGTCGACCTGGCCAGTGCAACCACTGACCAGGCCTTATCCTTCCCTTCCTGTACATGTCAGGCATCCCTATGGTGGCCCTATGTACCCCCCTGGGCTGGGTGAAGTGTATCTGAAAGGTAGGGCATGTACTGAGGTGTGTAACATGCCCTGGTAGTGAATTACAGCCATTTTCGTTTTTCACTGCTGAGAGGCTATCTTGCCCATAGGACAGAATGGGGGAGGCTATTTACATGCCTATCTTCCCATAAGGGCCAGATAGAAAATCCAAGTTTGGTATCTTTGTGTTCAGAATTTAATGATACATCTTTTTAGCAAGATGGTTTTTAAATTCACTGTGTGAGAATAGTACTTTTTAGAAAGTAGCTTTTCTCCTGTTTAACCTTCCTGTGTGAATGTGTGCAGATTGGCTGACTGGTGTCATGTGATGGGCTAGGTGGCTCCAGGAGTATGGATGAGTCAGCAGCAGGGTGAAGAGGGAGATCTGCTTTAGATGGGTGGGAGGAGTAGCCCCTGGGTTTGAGTAGGGCTGCCTCTGCCAGCACAATGCTGGCTCCACCCCCTGCTGGCCCGGCTGAGGACTCTGCCTCTGCCAGCACAAAGAAGGCTCCACCTCCTGCTAAGCGTCTAACGACCCTGTCCCTCACTCTGAAAGGAACCAGGTGCTCCAGAGCAGAGCACACCCAGGAACCGGTTTGAGCAGGGGAATCCCCCCACTGAAACAAAGAGAGACAAAGACTTGGAGGGGTATAAGAAGAGGACCCCAGACACCTAAATTGTAGATCACTTTGGAACTAAGAAGGAACCTCTGCCAAGGAGAAAGCTGAAAAGAACTGAAGAGGAGAAGACTGCCTGCTTGCTGTTTTGCTTTGCTGCCAAGGAGAGGGGATGGACTTTGCTGTGGCCCCTTCTTTTGATTCTGATCTCCAAGGGCCTGAGAAGAGCTGGCTCCCTGTTAAGAAGTCCCAGGAACTAAAGGACTTCACCACCAGCTCCCCTGGAACTCTGCTGAGGGAGTTCTGACCTGCCTTGGAGTGCTTGCCCAGTCTTGGGGCCTCAGGAGGTCGTTTTGCTGTGTTTGGGAGCTGGAAAGCAGAAGCGTGAAAAAGAGTAACTGGTACCCAACGCATCATCCGATTGCGAGTCGCAAGAACGAGAGTGCGAGGGGAATTTCATCGCGGCGTCATCGCAGCACCCGGAGTCCCCGCATCCCCGAGTGCATCGAGCATCGTCCCGGTGCGTGAAGATTCCTGACGCTGCGAGGGTCGTCGCAGAACCAGTTTGAGGGCTGCACCACTGCCGGTGCGTGAAAGTATCCAGTCGCTGCGTGTGTCGACGCAGAGTCCCGTCCCGTGACGCATCGAGAGTTGCGGCGCCAGAAGTCAATGCCGTGCCGCGCACCGCGATGCATCGAGGGTTGTAGCGCCAAAAGTCTGCGCCGCGCCGTGCATCGTGCCACATCGAAGATCGTCGCATCGTACCTGTGCGTGAAGCTTCCCCCTTAGAGACCTACGCCACGAAAGCCAAAGTCATCGCATCCTCCCCCTACAGATCGGAGCCGGCGCATCCACCTCTGCTGCGTGAAGCAGGGCTGCTGCAAAGTCTCGAAATACAACAAGACCTACCCCGTACACAAATTTATTTAAAAATTCTTAAGTAGTGCGCAGGTACTCAATGTCTGTAGTGCCTGCCTCGCTCTCACTCAATGGTGTTCTTACCACATATATATAAAAAGAGTTGTTGACCGCTATAACCGGGTGCAGTCACTTGGCGGTGGCAAAAACAACGTGATACTTAGTGTTAAAAAGTTTCCCCATCCTGTAGTGCTGTAAAAACCTGCTAGTGATCAGATCAAAACCAAGGAAGGTTAAAGAGGTAAAGAAGGTGTGATAGGACGTCAGCGCCTCACGGAAGCAGCCCCAACGAGGTATATGTAGACAGGTACTCGCCTACTACCTCCTGTTGTCATCATCGGTCGCTGCCGCCCAAACAGAAGCAGTAAAGGTGGAAAGGAAATTTATAATGTGCGTCACTCAAACCCTCGTGATAGTCCTAATGACTAGTGTCTACAGGGCAACCTATGTATTGAAATGGTGTATACTAATCTACAAAGAGCAGGAAGTGTCGACCCAAATTTGGTGATTTGAGCCTGATCAGGACTCAAATCACTCGAAAATAAAACCGAGCAGCACTACACTGGCTATACGGTACTTTATTCTCAGCTGTGTCGCTGCTCATTTAAAAACCGACATGTTTCGTTGCCTTATTTACTTTACCGGCAACTTCATCAGGGCTGGGGTCGACTGGTCTCTCTGCAACGCTGGTGTAAACCAGCAATAACTTTTGGTCAGCACCTGGGGGAAACATAATTAAAAACACATATACTCAGTATCTCACCCACCCGGTCACAACTGGTCTTACCGAGCAAATGCTCATCATCCATATCAATGGGTTCACGCTTAACAGGGATATTTACCCTCAAGATGCTGTTTGGCAGCATACCTGCACCTTCATTGTGTAAGTGTCTGAGGTATTTTGCACCAACCCTTTGGCTGTTTCATTCAGAGCTGCGGAACTTCGTTTCTGAAAAGTGCACACGTAAAACATACATATATCACACACAGTAGGCTTTAAAAGTTGGTATAAGAACTGTTGAGACACCTCAATTTAAGTGTCATGTCTCAGCTCTTTAGCTGTATCCAAGTGTTGGCCGAGCCCTACCGTAATGTCTCAATTAAGAGTTCTGAATTCACCATTGAATGCTTTGGTGCTATAATTGGTTTCCTAAGCGGTTACACATAGATACCAACTAGCGCTGTCTAGCATATTCAACATGGTTGCCTGCTATTTGAAAGTCCATGTTAACTTGCTACTACGCGGCTGAGTCAGCGTGTGCTTGTTAAGCCTTACCGAACACCCTGCCGTCCCCCCTCCTCGTGGAGAATGCGTCCTGCCCTCGTTATCTAACGTGAAGAAGAGAGCACCCCCTGCTTGGCCCGGAGTCCCGGGTCTTACCTCATCAGTCTGAGCGTCGGTACTGGACTCACCCTCGATCACTGGGAGGTGGCCCGCTTCCTATTTAAATGTGTAATTCGCGCGGTGGCCGCGCATGCGCATTCAGTTGTTAAGGGTGCCGCGCATGCGCAAAGAGTTCTTGAAGGGGTGGGCTGCCATCTTAGATAAACCGCTACTATCAACTGCACTGTGGTAGTTATCTACCTGATTATTTGGAATGTTAGTGTCAGCTCCTGACTCAAAGGAAGGGAGGTGGCCCGCTTCCTATTTAAATGTGTAATTCGTGCGGTGGCCGCGCATGCGCATTCAGTTGTTAAGGGTGCCGCGCATGCGCAAAGAGTTCTTGAAGGGGTGGGCTGCCATCTTAGATAAACCGCTACTATCAAATGCACTGTGGTAGTTATCTACCTGATTATTTGGAATGTTAGTGTCAGCTCCTGACTCAAAGGAAGGGAAAGAAAAGGCAAAGTATGATGTGACAACCTCCTCCCTGCTTAAATAATGTGCAATGCGAGCAATAGGTGTATTTATGCGTCTAGCCCGGTGTGTTCATATCTACTCTTCAAAAGGCTATTTATAAGGGCGGTAATGGTTGTGGTGGAATCCTACATCTCAACCACGCCCCCGTCAGAGGGTTTGGGAGTGTATGCCTGACTCCGCTTGGTTCTGTGGAGGTAGTACTAGGTCGATGACCGCACATAGGAATGTGTAACCATGACGTAATGTTGTTTTTATATTTATGGTGGTAGACAGATGTTATAATACCACCTTACTCCATTCAATGAGGTCATTGAGTCCCTGTTGGTCTACCTTCTCCTGGTAAATCCAGCGGGCCTCTTTTGTCAAAAGCCTTGCTTCCATATTGTAGGAATCGCCCATAACACGTTCAAGGACTACCCATTTGACATCTCTGGGGTTATGTCCAATTGTCAAGAAGTGTTGTACCAACTTGGTGGTCAATTTGCCTGCCCTGATGGTGCTGAGGTGTTCCTGTATTCTAATTTTCACCTTGCGGGTGGTAAGACCAATATAGTGCATGCCACAAGGGCACGTTAGCCTGTAGATGACGTTCTGAGTGTTGCAGTTGCTGAATGAATTCAGATGCCAGATCTTCCCATTACTCAAAGAGACATTCTTAGTAACGGTGGTGAGCTCACACACTGAGCATCCCCCACATTGGTAATGCCCTGGTGGAATGCTAGTGTCCGTGGACTTGGTCTGGGGTCGTGAGTGCACTAAACGGTCACGCAGATTAGTGGACCGCTTAAACGCAAATCGCGGGTGTGGCATCGTCATAGTTGGAGTATTAAGTAAAGGCCAATGTTTTCTGATGACTTGTCTGATTTTGGTAGACAAGGGGCCAAAGGTAGTGACAACCGGGATACAATCGCTCTTCGTTTTAGGTGTTCTTTCTAATAGAGCAGCTCTCGGGGTGTTCATGGCTCGTTTACGTGCTTGTTTGATGATCTTGGTGGGATATGATCTCTCCTCCAGCTTGTAATGCAACAGGGAATTCTTGTCGGTTGGTTTTTGATGAACATTGGTGACAATCTTGTCACCAATGTTCATCAAAAACCAACCGACAAGAATTCCCTGTTGCATTACAGGTCGTATCACCCCAGAGCACTGAGAGACAACTTACCTGTGGGACAGTTCTTGCGATACCGCAGGAACTGTTCGTCTACAGAGGAATTCATTACACAAGCCCAAGTCCTATCCAACAAGCTGGAGGAGAGATCATATCCCACCAAGATCATCAAACAAGCACGTAAACGAGCCATGAACACCCCGAGAGCTGCTCTATTAGAAAGAACACCTAAAACGAAGAGCGATTGTATCCCGGTTGTCACTACCTTTGGCCCCTTGTCTACCAAAATCAGACAAGTCATCAGAAAACATTGGCCTTTACTTAATACTCCAACTATGACGATGCCACACCCGCGATTTGCGTTTAAGCGGTCCACTAATCTGCGTGACCGTTTAGTGCACTCACGACCCCAGACCAAGTCCACGGACACTAGCATTCCACCAGGGCATTACCAATGTGGGGGATGCTCAGTGTGTGAGCTCACCACCGTTACTAAGAATGTCTCTTTGAGTAATGGGAAGATCTGGCATCTGAATTCATTCAGCAACTGCAACACTCAGAACGTCATCTACAGGCTAACGTGCCCTTGTGGCATGCACTATATTGGTCTTACCACCCGCAAGGTGAAAATTAGAATACAGGAACACCTCAGCACCATCAGGGCAGGCAAATTGACCACCAAGTTGGTACAACACTTCTTGACAATTGGACATAACCCCAGAGATGTCAAATGGGTAGTCCTTGAACGTGTTATGGGCGATTCCTACAATATGGAAGCAAGGCTTTTGACAAAAGAGGCCCGCTGGATTTACCAGGAGAAGGTAGACCAACAGGGACTCAATGACCTCATTGAATGGAGTAAGGTGGTATTATAACATCTGTCTACCACCATAAATATAAAAACAACATTACGTCATGGTTACACATTCCTATGTGCGGTCATCGACCTAGTACTACCTCCACAGAACCAAGCGGAGTCAGGCATACACTCCCAAACCCTCTGACGGGGGCGTGGTTGAGATGTAGGATTCCACCACAACCATTACCGCCCTTATAAATAGCCTTTTGAAGAGTAGATATGAACACACCGGGCTAGACGCATAAATACACCTATTGCTCGCATTGCACATTATTTAAGCAGGGAGGAGGTTGTCACATCATACTTTGCCTTTTCTTTCCCTTCCTTTGAGTCAGGAGCTGACACTAACATTCCAAATAATCAGGTAGATAACTACCACAGTGCATTTGATAGTAGCGGTTTATCTAAGATGGCAGCCCACCCCTTCAAGAACTCTTTGCGCATGCGCGGCACCCTTAACAACTGAATGCGCATGCGCGGCCACCGCACGAATTACACATTTAAATAGGAAGCGGGCCACCTCCCTTCCTTTGAGTCAGGAGCTGACACTAACATTCCAAATAATCAGGTAGATAACTACCACAGTGCAGTTGATAGTAGCGGTTTATCTAAGATGGCAGCCCACCCCTTCAAGAACTCTTTGCGCATGCGCGGCACCCTTAACAACTGAATGCGCATGCGCGGCCACCGCGCGAATTACACATTTAAATAGGAAGCGGGCCACCTCCCAGTGATCGAGGGTGAGTCCAGTACCGACGCTCAGACTGATGAGGTAAGACCCGGGACTCCGGGCCAAGCAGGGGGTGCTCTCTTCTTCACGTTAGATAACGAGGGCAGGACGCATTCTCCACGAGGAGGGGGGACGGCAGGGTGTTCGGTAAGGCTTAACAAGCACACGCTGACTCAGCCGCGTAGTAGCAAGTTAACATGGACTTTCAAATAGCAGGCAACCATGTTGAATATGCTAGACAGCGCTAGTTGGTATCTATGTGTAACCGCTTAGGAAACCAATTATAGCACCAAAGCATTCAATGGTGAATTCAGAACTCTTAATTGAGACATTACGGTAGGGCTCGGCCAACACTTGGATACAGCTAAAGAGCTGAGACATGACACTTAAATTGAGGTGTCTCAACAGTTCTTATACCAACTTTTAAAGCCTACTGTGTGTGATATATGTATGTTTTACGTGTGCACTTTTCAGAAACGAAGTTCCGCAGCTCTGAATGAAACAGCCAAAGGGTTGGTGCAAAATACCTCAGACACTTACACAATGAAGGTGCAGGTATGCTGCCAAACAGCATCTTGAGGGTAAATATCCCTGTTAAGCGTGAACCCATTGATATGGATGATGAGCATTTGCTCGGTAAGACCAGTTGTGACCGGGTGGGTGAGATACTGAGTATATGTGTTTTTAATTATGTTTCCCCCAGGTGCTGACCAAAAGTTATTGCTGGTTTACACCAGCGTTGCAGAGAGACCAGTCGACCCCAGCCCTGATGAAGTTGCCGGTAAAGTAAATAAGGCAACGAAACATGTCGGTTTTTAAATGAGCAGCGACACAGCTGAGAATAAAGTACCGTATAGCCAGTGTAGTGCTGCTCGGTTTTATTTTCGAGTGATTTGAGTCCTGATCAGGCTCAAATCACCAAATTTGGGTCGACACTTCCTGCTCTTTGTAGATTAGTATACATCATTTCAATACATAGGTTGCCCTGTAGACACTAGTCATTAGGACTATCACGAGGGTTTGAGTGACGCACATTATAAATTTCCTTTCCACCTTTACTGCTTCTGTTTGGGCGGCAGCGACCGATGATGACAACAGGAGGTAGTAGGCGAGTACCTGTCTACATATACCTCGTTGGGGCTGCTTCCGTGAGGCGCTGACGTCCTATCACACCTTCTTTACCTCTTTAACCTTCCTTGGTTTTGATCTGATCACTAGCAGGTTTTTACAGCACTACAGGATGGGGAAACTTTTTAACACTAAGTATCACGTTGTTTTTGCCACCGCCAAGTGACTGCACCCGGTTATAGCGGTCAACAACTCTTTTTATATATATGTGGTAAGAACACCATTGAGTGAGAGCGAGGCAGGCACTACAGACATTGAGTACCTGCGCACTACTTAAGAATTTTTAAATAAATTTGTGTACGGGGTAGGTCTTGTTGTATTTCATGACTTTGAGAGGGGGGCCACCTACCCTTTAACCCCCTAGGCTCCCTTGTTTTGAGAGCTGCTGCAAAGTCTCCCCAAGATCTCAGGAGTATCGCATCGCCTTTGCCATCTTCCTTGTTATAGCTTTTGGGAACCTTATCGCAACTACAGGTACTGTTGGGCACGAGAGTGTCGCATTTTGTGCATTGAGAGTCGCATTGTGCAGGACACTGACTTTTACATCCTGGAGTACTTTCTGCAAACTTTTGAACTATCTTTAAAGTAATCTTTTTATTTGTATGTTGGTTTTTCTGTAGTATTTAGTCTTGTGAAGTTTTTAGTAAAGATACCTTATTTTTCTAAAACTGGTGTGGAGTAAATCTGTGGTGTTTTCACTGTGCTACTGTGAGTGTTGGTACAAATACTTTACACATTGCCTTTGATAGCCTAGACTGCTCAGGCCAAGCTACCTAGAGGGTGAGCAGGGGTTATCATAACAGTGTATCCCCCTTTCCCTGACTAGAAGCAAGGGTCCGTACTTGGACAGTGGTACCTACCCTGCCAACTAGAGACCCCCAGATCTAACACCCTCCAACATGGAAAAAGGACGGCTGTGCTGCTGAAAAAACTGCCTCTCTACGGGACTGCTGCTCTGAAGAAATGCTGCCCTGCTAATCTGACCTTCTACCCGCTGCCTTCTTTGCAGGGTGAGAAGGACTTGATTTGCATCTGTTGGACCAAGAGCCCCAGAGTGACTCCAAGGGCTAGTTGTCTGGCCTCCTGACTAGAGCCTCGGGGACAAAAGGCTCCAACAACTTTGAACCCAGCACCTGGACTCTACCATCTGTGAATCCTACCCTGCCAAGTGATGCCATCCCCGTCCTAGATGCAAGGAGGTGAGCCTGAAGGTGCTCTGCCAGCCCATTTGTGGACCCAGAAGAACTGACAAATCACCTCTGCTGCATGGTACAACTTCATGTAGAACTGATGCATCGCCTCTGCTGCAAGGATTCTCTCAGTACACAGACTAAAGCAACTATAAGTCAGCCATGTACCATACACAGTGTTCCCATAAATGATGTCATTTGGAATGGGATGAGTGTTGTTATGAATGCTATGATTTAACATTCTATTATGGATGTAATAGGATAGGATCTAAGCAGTGCATGGAGAAGGCAAGAGTTATAGTTGATTTAGTCTATGCAGTGGATGAATGGATACTTGCAGAAATAAACGCACTCCTCAAGCAGGCGACAGCCAATCCGAATTAAGTGAAGAGCTTCCGACCCATCTCCTTGCTTTCCTATCTAGCCAAAGTGATTGAGAAGGCCATCAACAAGCAGCTCACAACTCACCTCGAACTTCACCATCTTCTAGACAACAATGAATCAGGATTCAGAAAATAACACAGCACCGAAACAGCATTCATCACGGTCACAGATGACATTCAAATCATCTGGGAGGAGAAACAGCTTCCTTCATCCTGCTCATCCTCTCTGCAGTCTTTGACACTGTCTCTCAAAACACCCAAATCAGAAGACTCCACAAGATTGGCATACAAGGATTTGCTCTCAAATGGATCTGTTCCTTCCTCACAGGAGGAACCCAAAGGGTCAGGCTGTCAACCTTCATATTAGAGATCAGGAAATTGATATGCAGAGTCTCTCAGGCATCATCCCTCAGCTTCACCCTTTTCAACATATACATGACACTGATCACGAGCATCATCCAATCACAAGACATCACTGTCATCTCATACGTCAATAACACCCAACTCATCCTCTTCCTGGAGGACTAAACAACCACTGCCAGAACCAACTTCACCAACTGCATGACCATGGTAGTAGAATGGATGTGAACCAGCTTCCTTCAGCTCAACTCCAACAAGACAGAAGTACTGGTCTTAGGCAACTAGACCTCACCATGGGACTCCACCTGGTGGCTGTCAGAGCTAGGACCAGCACCAACACCCTCAGACCACACACAAAATCGAGGGATTACCTTAGAAGGCAAGCTCAACATGACAGCTCAAGCCAACTCAGTGTACACCTCCTATCTCAACATCCTATGCAAGCTGGGAAAAATCTTTACATGGTTGCCTCAGAACACCAGCTGGACCATACCACTCACCACCAGGAGTTTGGACTACGGCAACACTCTCTATGCTGGAATCTTCAAAGAACTCCTCCGCAGAGTGCAGACTACCCAGAACACCACTGCAACACTCATACTCGACCTCCCACATCACACCCACATCACACCACACCTGAGGAGGTTTCACCGGCTCCCCATTCACAAGCGCAGCCAATTCAAACTTCTCACACACACATAAAAAGCCCTACACAGGACCTGAATACCTAAATACACTTTCACCAACTCACCAGTCACCTACACTCTGCCTCACTCTCATTTGCACACATTCTCTGCATCTGCAAAAGCAAACTGGAGGTCACCATTCTCCTACATAGCACCCAAGACATGGATGGACCTCCCTCAACACATCAGAGCCTCCTCCCGGCTTCTTGAGTTCCGCAAGAAGCTGAAGCACTGGCTCTTTGTATAAGCACCTTAGGGACCATAAACCTACACAACTGCCCGAGCGCCTGGATACCCTCTCAGGTGATTAGTATGCCATACTAATCAGCATAACATAACATTCTTTGCATCTGTGAGCAAATGGAATAAGATGACCAGCACAGTGTTCTAAATTGATGGAAGCCGAAGTGATGTGATGGTTACATTGATTTCTTGTTGTTGCCAAGCTGAGAAAAAATGGCCTTCAGAATTCTTCTGATAGAGTGAGTAGGATTGGTAGGTCTGTTCATGAGATTTATTTTCCATCCCTGTCTCCCTCCAGATTTGAGATACTTGGCAGAAACAAGTATTAATTATGGGGCATATCATATGCAGGAGTCCATAGAGGGGTATCATTGTGTCAGGGCTACCGTTTCACTGATACCATTATCTACATGTTAGTAGGCACTAGGTAAGACAATTTACTGGGTGGGAATCTTTTCAATTTTTGAAATGGTATCCTAGTTACAGTATCCACACAATGGCTGGAAAAAGTCAAGAGGGGCAAGATTGGAAGTGGTTAGTCTTTGTGAAGAATGCCTAATTAATTCCTTTCAGTGTTGGCACATATCTATCACATACCTATTATAGAGGAGATGTGCCCCTTATCAGTTGATAAAGAGAAGAATCTTTCTCCCTGTGCTTTAACCTTATTGTCTTTTCAAAAACTGTAACATTCTAAGGGAAACCGTGTAAAGAAGTAATAATAAAAAAATATTGTTGAACTAATCTCGAAATAATGCTAAAGAGGCAAGTCAGAAATGTACCATCAGAAGGAAGACAGGAGGGAAAGTGACCCATGCTGCTTGCAACATCAAGCAATCAAGCAAAGCAACATGTAGGAATTTAGGCTGGGCATTTGCATGAGATGCCCCCTCTTAATCATATTCATGCTGCTTGCTCGAAGAGTCACAATTAAAGAATGACTTGAAATTCACGATGATCCATAAATAACCTGAGGCCCTTGCGCTCAATGCAAATGTTGCACGTTTTTCCCTTTTCACTTTTCAATAGCTGTCGTCGTTTTGGCTTTACACGACTAGTACTGAGCTACTGTAAAGCGGTTCACGATAATTATAAAGAGTAATATGAACCCAGTGAAGAAAATGCCCTAAAAAAGTCGCGTATTTTTTAAATTAAGACAGGAAAGTAAGAAAGGGACCATGGCATTTTCTACTCAATTTAGATCATTAAAACTTTTTCTGAACTGTTGTTGCACTTAAATATTAATGTACTTTAGACTGCACTTTTGTTTCAAAAGTATAAAAGTATATGATAGACCCTAGCTAATCTTTATTGTAAAGTCATAAATGTAAGTCTTTTTGAAAACCACTTCTCCTTGAGTAATAACAGCAAGCGTGGTTTACTCCTATGTGTTACATGCCACTAATCCACTGAAAGAGAGCTGTTTTGCATAACATGTGCCCAATCTCCGTAGTATGGACACCCATAATGTGAGCCTTCCTCACCTATGCATGGTCTTGGAAGGTGAGTACAAGCATTCTCAACATTATTTGAAAAAAAGCCCAGAGTACACCTATGAGCGAAAATAGGTATGGTTCTTTGCTTCAATTTCGACCTGCATATATGCGAATCATATTTGTTTAGGATAACTAATTTCAGATTAACTTTGTTTCGACCTAGTATGTGCCTCAACATTTATTTTGCCTACATTTATTTTTACTTTTCACATTTTTAAATGTGTTTTCTTAATCTTTCACTATTTATTATTTAGTATCATGTTCATTTCACATCTTCCAGTACTAGCCCTCCAAATAACTTTTTTATAGGGTTGTATTATTTTAATGTTTATATATATTTTTGCTTAAACAAACTGCAACGGTCATGACCTTTAACCCCTTCAGTGCCCCGCCCTTTCCCCGCCCTGTGCCGGGCGTTGCATTAGCGGGCGGGGTTCATGACGAGATAGTCTCGTCATGGGCACAGCGCAACCGCGCTCCATGACGAGACCATCTCGTCATGGGCACTGAAGGAGTTAAATTGAAGTAAAGGTGATTTGACAAATGGCGCTGAGACCCTATTATTGAATGTGTCCAGGAGCGCAAGGGGCATGTGCGTCTAATTTCGGCATTTTTGTATTTGAGAAGGGGTTGCAGATGCTTACACAGCAATTCCACAATACAGATCATGTCCGTGTACATTTGCGCTGGCTCAATCTAAAGTGGGCATTCCCTCATTTATTCGGGGTGTGGTTCCATGCAAATAAGGGAGCTCTTTGCCTCTGTGCCTGTGTGGAATGACAAGCACTGAGGCAAAGGGCTAAATGATTGTGCACGTAGTTGGTGCAGCCACTACCCCTAAAGTCCACAAGCAGTAAGCAGAGAAGGGGGAGCCTGCGAGACACACACCTGTAGACCCTTGCTGTTACTCTATGTCCCCGCTTTCAGGAGGATCTCTACCCCCTTTGAAAGGCAGGCTGCGTTGTTATCTACAAAGGAAAAACGTTTGGCTTCTTTAAGCAACTGGTCCACCTTCAACTCATACACTGCCCCTACAGCATGCACAAGGTTGTGGCTGCCCTTCATGCAGACATGATCGGCTGCACTGGCCAGGTTTCCGCCAGGTGCACCTACTTAAAGGTGTGTCATGCCACAAACCAGGGCAGTGCATCTGATGTATAAAACAACCTATTATCTCACTAGTGACATGAAATATTTTCATACCTATAACATTAGGAGTGTGGGGGTGTGGCTTCGGCTCCAGCGAAGATGGGTGCCTTGATGTGGAGCTCCGTGGCTCCGTGAGGAGATGGGTCTCCTCCTGGCGGCATTATCCGCTGTTAGGACCCCGAAACCACCCGTATCGCACAATGAAGCCCAGGGGAATCTTTTAAGGCAAATGACAAGTGTCTGGTGTGAGCGCTTCTTGCTGTTTGTTCTCCCGCTCGGCTGTGCTCCGTTTTTCGTGGCCGCCATTTTTTAAAATTATTTGCAGCCCGGGCACTTTCTCCTCATGGTATTTAGTTGATTCAAGTTTTGCATGGCCATGTCGACCCACAAGCTTTCTCGTGACCACTGACTTTGGGAAGTTAATATTCCATGATGTAATTTTTGTGTATAACGTTTTATACCATATTTTTGAAGGCTTTTGTTGCAAAGGTGCTTTCTTTGTCTTCTGGGCAGTGTGTTCCACAGGTAAATTCCTGTCAATTTTTATATTTTATGGTGAAAACGCGCTCTATATGTAGCAGCGCTAATCCTTTTGACTGTACTCCATAAGAGGATTATAATCTTTTCAGGGTCTTACAGGAGAATATGGAGGATTTGGAACCTAGTCATTCTTCTACTTCTACTTGTGGTGCAATTCCCAATATGCCTTGCAATGCTTCTAAGCTTTCATCTAAAATACCCTCTGCCTCATCAAATGTATCTGGTAAATGTGTCAAGAAAGACCCACCTTCTCCTTCCAGCTATCCAACGTCAATATCTATGGAATTAATTCTGGAAGAAATACGTGCTCTCAAACATGACATGGAGGAAACGAATATCCATCTCCAAAGTCTCGAGGATAAATGGTCACATTTAGGACAAAATGTTACTCACTTGGAACGACGAGTTGACTCCGTTCAAGCTGTTACCAACCAAGTGCCTTCTCTTCATCTGGAGATTTCACATCTTAAACAACAAGTGGAAAATTGTAACAGGCGTAACAATTTACGCATTTATGGCCTTGCGGAAAATCTTGAAGGCTCAGATCCTCTTCACTTCTTTCAGCCCATTTTACGGCAGCTTCTGGGTTATCCTGAGTCTCCAAAATTGAATTTTCAAAGAGCTCATTGTTTGAGACAAAACCCACAATCATCATCTTCTTCAACCAAACCAAGAGGGGTCAATTTATATGTTTTGGAATACACCGATTTGCTTAGGGTCTTGCATGCTTCCAAACACAAAGGAAAACTTTTCTGGCAAGGATCCAACCTCTTCTTCACTCAGGACTGTGCCAAGGCGACATTAGACCACCGGAAATTATTTTTGGGACATGAGACCTGCTGTTCGCAGTTTGAACGCTAGATACGGTCTGTTCCATCCTTGCCTCATGAAGGTCACTTATAACAATAAAACCCCTACTTATGAGGATCCTGCTTGCCTACAACATTTCTTGGATACTTGCAGAGAAGAAACTATGGATGTTCCTGGTTTCTCGATGATTTGTTTGTTCCCTTGTTGTTTGTAATTATCTGCAGTCTACTTATATTGTTATATTTTTTGTTGGGTTTTTTTTTTTACCTCTTATATCCAATTTCTTTTCCACTATCAGGTGCGGTTTATTGTGGTCTTTTGATATGTGATCCCTTTTTCCTGCCTGGATGACATCTCCCTTTCCCGTCCTCGACCTGGAGTTTCCCACTTGATCATACCATCTTCATTATGTGGCTTCACCATCCCCATGTTCAATATATGTTTGTGGTATGTCTTCTTGTTTTTCATTACTTTCTCTTTGTGCTGTCCTTTTTGATAATATCTCCCCTATCAATTTTTTCTTATTTGATTCGCTTTTTTATTGCTTCATACATATTTTAAATTCTGTCTCCTATTTCTCTTTCCTTTCCTTTCCTTTCCTTTTCCTCTTACTGGCCTCCTTCTTTCCTTTTCACTATTGCTCATTTCTTGATCATTTTTAGTTATGTTTCCTGATTTATATCATTTTTTATCTATACTGTTGCTCTACTGGATTCCTCTTACTGGGGAATTAATCATATTGCATTATTATATTCTGCTAATTGCAATTTTTTATATCAAACTTTCTTAACAGTTTTGTATACTTAGATGTTATTAAAAGTTATATCCTGGAATGTTAAAGCTTTGGTATCTCCCTTAAAACGTCAACAGGTTTTATCGCACATTGCTGGGTTGAAAGGTGATATAGTTTTACTGCAAGAAATTCATGTGACAAGTAAAGAGATAGCCAAACCTCAGCGACAATGGGTGGGTCATATTTTTGCATCTCCTGATTCTGGGAAAAGAAATGGTGCAGCTATTCTTTGTCATAAACACTTGGATATCCAACTTACACATCAGGACACTGACTCTGAAGGTAGATGGGTTTCAGTTTCTTTAATTGTTAATAAGATTCCTTAGACCATGTTTAATTTATAAGCACCCACTAATCCTGATACGCTTTTTTGGCCTCAGATTTTATCCAAATTAATGACATATACTGATAATTATCTGATACTTGGTGGGGATTGTAACATGGTTGTTGATCCCTTTATAGATAGACGTTTTAATTCTAAATTCACTCCCTCTTTCATACATACTCAATTTACATCAATATAGCTCAAAGATCCCTAGTTAACGCTTGGGAATGATCTCACCCCACTCTCCAAGAATACACTTATTTCTCTCCGGTTGATTCCTCTCAATCTCGTATAGACTACTTATTTATTTCTAAAGCTCTTACCCAACACATTCCCCATTCTGACATAGGGTCTATATTAATTTCTGATCAGTCACCTGTCTTCTTTGATCTAGACTTACTCCCTCCCATTGAAGGAACTAGGAGATGGAGATTTAATAACTCCCTTCTATTGGACCCTAAATTTACACCCGCTTTTCAGAAATTTGCTGACAATTTTTCTATAGAAAATTAATTTCCTCATACCTCTCCTCAACTTATTTGAGACACTTTTAAAGCTGCATCTAGAGACTTCATTACTTCATTTGTAGCTTAGAAACTGAGATCTTCCTCTCAAACCATACACTTGCTTATCTCACGTATTAAGCAATTGGAATATTCCTAATATTCTACAAAGGCCCAATCTGATTTGAATGAACTTATGAAGGACAAATTTTCTTTCAATAAACTTTCAACTGAATCCGCTAACCCATATCTACATAGATCTAGTGCTAACTATTGCACAAAATAAAGCTGGCAAACCTATTTCCAACTATATTAAGATTAAAAAAGAGCGCACTAAAATTGAATCAATTTTACTTCGACCAATACTACAGTTCATACAAATGAGGATATCCTTTTGGAATTTACAAAACATCAATACTCCTGAATTGCCTCCTCAAAAGATTGATATTCTTCAGTATTTATCCTCTATTCCTCCACCTTCATCTCTTGATGTAGATTTCTCTTCCTTGGAAGATGCTATTCAAATCAAGGACATTCTCACTACTATTCAATCTATTAAAAAAGGGAAAGCTCCAGGACCTGATGGTTTCACCATCGAGTTCTACGCACATTTCTCCCAGCTTCTTCTTCCCAAAATACACCAATGATATATTATATTTTATCTCAGCTCAGAAATCGGAAGGATCCTTTCAGGAAGCTTTAATTTGTCATCTCCCTAAAGAACATAAAGATCACAGAGTGTGTAAAAACTACAGACCCATCTCTTTTATTAATTTAGATTATAAAATATTTGCAAAATATTAGCAAAAAGTCTTGCCCTTCGTTTGGATAGTATATTGCCTCAACTCATTGGAAAAGAACAATGTGGCTTCATAAAGGGACCGGCATTTATCAGATAATACTCAATTGTTTTTAAATGTCTTAAGTAAATCTAACTCTTATAAAAAATTGTTAGCAGCAATTTCACTAGATGCCGAAAAGCGTTTGACAAAGTCAGTTGGCCTTTTATTTTCTCAACACTTACTTGGTTTGGTTTTGGCCCTAAATGTATCAATTATGTCTCCTTGCTTTATCCCTCTCCCAAATCTTTTATTCTAGCTAACAGACTCGTCTCTTCTTCATTTCCTCTTCATAGAGCAGTTCGACAGGTGCCCATCATCTCCTCTTTAATTTATCCTTGCCCTAGAACCTTTTTTGATAAAAGTGTGATTGAATGCAGACATCACAGGTTTCTCGTATGGTGTCAATCAATTGAAACTCTCAGTATATGCAGATGAAGTCTTATTATTTATTTTAAACCCACAAACTTCCTTGCTAGATTTTCTATCAGAGGTGAATAATTTGGTCTTGTTTCAGGTTACAAACTCAATGCTGACAAATGCGAAATTCTTCCACTAAACAAACTCTGTTTTCATGACGATTTTTTATCCTCTTCTTTTCACTGGAATCCAATTCAAATTAATATCTGGGGTATGGTTTACTCCTTCCAATAAAGATACGATTGCTTTAAATCTAAAAGCATTATAATCAACTTTAACTGCTTCCACATCACGTTGACACCCCTTATTTTTATCCAGGTGGGGTAGATTGGATGCTATAAAAATTATGCTGGTTCCAGTACTATTGTTTTATTTGTCTAATATTCCAATTAATATTCCTCAATCCTTTTATAAAAGCAGATATAGAACTCTTCCGAAATTTTTATGGCATAATAAGAAGGCTAGTATGTCTCTTTGTAAACTTAAAAAACATAAACACATAGGTGGAGTTAATTTTACGGATTTTCATTCCTATCAATCCTCATTTTTTCTTAAACATTCTTCCTTTTTATTATCTGATAATGGAAAAGATTCTAATTGTTACCCTTTATTTATTTTATTAATATTTATTTAATGAGTTTTATATAGTGCTGGCTAGATCCGAAGGTATCAGAGTGCTTTACATGAGGTTTCACAAAGTTACAAAATTACATCAGTTAACAGGTTACATCAGTTACTAGTAAAACATTTAAAGAGCATAGAAGATTAGATAAATGGAGCATAGAAGGGTAAGGGGGTAGGGTGAAGGGGTTAGGAGGGAGATACAGCGGTGAGCCGAAGGAAAATCTGCCCCAAGTCCGGCTGGGTAGGTAACGGCCAAGGGGGAAGTCCACAACTCATCTCCTCTGTACCTAACAGGTAGCTCCACTGGGCATCGGTCAGCTAGCTAGGTCTCAACGAGCAGAGGAAGATCACATAATTTATGTCAAAATGGGTGATCCGGGTGTGGGAGGATGGTGGTGGAGCACCCCTAGCTTCGCTGGTGTAAGCTCGATAAGCCAGTCCATGGAGTCCGGTGTGGGTGGAGGGGCTTTTCTATTTGCTGCGGGAAGGAGGTGGGTGGTGGAAGGGCTTAGAGAGTGAGGAATAGTAGGAAGGAGCCTAGTTGCTTAGTCGATTTGTATGGTGGCCATGTCAAGGTCAGGCACCCTCGTATTCTGAGATCCCTCAACCGCTGCCTCCTGATGATTCTAGAGGACAGGGTAAACTACTTAGTAGTCTCTACAGATTCAATTGGCCCCATCGGTACCTTCATTTGTAGAGATCTTCTGTGGCTCGCACGGCTGCCATGTTGAAATCAGGCATCCTCCTCCGCGAGTGTATTCTCGCCACATCACTGCACCAGAGGAGAATCTCCTGGTAGTCTGTCACGTGTAGTGTGGCCTAGGCAGTAGGAATTAATACCCTTTGTGGGCTGATATTGAAAAATTCTCTTTTCATTCTTTTTCCTTTGAAGAATATATTTCTCTTTCTCATGCTCCCTTATCGCTAGCTCTTCCTATCCTTAACCCCTTCGCTGCCAGGCCTTTTCCCCCTCCTGTGCCAAGCCTTTTTTTGGCTATTAGGGGTAGTGCGCAATGAGGCCCCTGTAACTTTTTGACCACATAAGATATCCACGCCAAATTTGCGTCCTTTTCTTCCAACATCATGGGGATTCTAAAGGCACTCAGGCTTTGTGGATTTCCCTGGAGGAGTCACAGAAATGAGCCAAAATACAGTTTTTTCGGAAAAATGGGAAAAACGGGCTGCAAATGTAAGCATCTGGGTTTTTCCCTGCAAATGTTATCAAAAAAGGGTTTGTGGGGTTGAAATCATAATTTTCCTAGATTTTAGGGGATACCAGACTTTTGTCAGAAACCCAACATTTTTTACACAGTTTTGGCATTTTTCTGGGACATAGCCTATTTTTGCTATTTTTTTGTGCTTCCGACCTCCTTCCAGTTAATGGTAGAAATGGGTACAAAAGCAATATTGGATCCTGGAAAGCTATACATTTTAGAGAAGAAGACAAAATACTGAATTCATCAAGGGGTCATTTGTGTAGATCCATCAAGGTTTCTTTATAGAAACTAACAGTTAAATATAGGATAAATTGAAAATTAGTTGAACAAAACAGCCTTTTCTGTCAAAGTTTTCACCTGTAACTTCTTCTAATGATGACAGCTCTTTGAAAGCAATATACCGTTACATCCGCTGGACATTACTGGTTGTGGGGATATATAGGACTTGTAGGTTCACCAAGAACCCGACGAACCCAGAGCCAAAAACTGAGCAGCAACTTGCAATGGTTTTTTGTTATGTACCGGGTATATAGTAATTATTCTGTAAAAATGTGTACATGGAAAAATCGGTATGAAAGACACCTATGTATTTCTGAAATGGGAACAAAATATAGAGTTTAGAAACAGTATATATTTGAACATTTCCAACATTGGTAATACTCATACTAGCATGAGACTTATCAGTCATTTTTTAGAATGACTTCTTTTTTACACAATGTCTTTCATTTGGAAGGCAGAAATGCATCAAAAGTCAATAGGTAATAACAGTTCCTTTACAAATTTGAATTACCCTAAGTCTCCCAATAAAAATGGTACCTCACTTGTGTGGGTAGGCATAGTGCCCACGACAGGAAATGGCTCAAAACCCAACGTGAACACACCACATTTTCCCAATGAAAATGTACCCTTTTTTTGCAAAGTGTCTAGCTGTAGTTTTTGAACACTAGCTCTGCCGGCACCTAGTGAAATGTTGCAAACCTATACATTTTTGAAAACTAGACACCCAGGGGAATCCAGGATGGGGTGACTTGACTGCCTCCCACCAGGTTCTGTTACCCAAAATCCCTTGTAAACCTAAAAAAGTGTTAAAAAAACACATTTTCCCCACATTTCTGTGGTGGAAAGTTCTGGAATCTGTGTGGATCTACAAATTTCCACCCACCCCGCGTTCCCCAAAGTCTTACGAGAAAAATGGTACCTCACTTGTGGGGGTCGGCCTATTGGCTGCTACAGGACACGGCGCAAAACGCAACATTGTCACACCTCAATTTCGCAGTGAAAATTGACCCTTTTTTGGCAAAGTGCCTAGCTCTAGTTTTTGAACCCTAGCTCTGAGGGCACCTTGGGAAACCTAGCAAACCTATACATGTTTGAAAACTAGACACACAGGGGAATCTAGGATGGGGTGACTTGACTGCCTCCCACCAGGGTCTGTTACCCAGAATCCCTTGCAAACCTAAAAAATTGTCCAAAAAAACATATTTTCTCCACATTTCTGTGGTGGAAAGTTCCGGAATCTGCGTGGATCCCCAAATTTCCACCCACCCCACGTCCCCCAAAATCTTACGAGAAAAATGGTACCTTACTTGTGCGGGTCTGCCTAGTGCTTGCAACAGGAAACGGCGCAAAACGCAACATGGCCACACCTCAATATCGCAGTGAAAAATTACCCTTTTTTGGCAAAGTGCATAGCTCTAGTTTTTGAACCGTAGCTCTGCGGGCACCTTGGGAAACCTAGCAAACCTATACATTTTTTAAAACTAGACACCCAGGGGAATCCAGGATGGGGTGACTTGACTGCCTCCCACCAGGGTCTGTTACCCAGAATCCCTTGCAAACCTAAAAAATTGTCAAAAAAACATATTTTCTCCACATTTCTGTGGTGGAAAGTTCCGGAATCTGCGTGGATCCACAAATTTCCACCCACCCCGCGTCCCCCAAAGTCTTACGAGAAAAACGGTACCTCACTTGTGCGGGTCGACCTAGTGCTTGAAACAGGAAACGGCACAAAACACAACGTGGTCACACCTCAATTTCGCAGTGAAAAATGGCCATTATTTGGCAAAGTGCCTAGCTCTAGTTTTTGAACCCTAGCTCTGTGAGCACCTTGGGAAACCTAGCAAACCTATACATTTTTGAAAACTAGACACCCAGGGGAATCCAGGATGGGTTGACTTGACTGCCTCCCTCCAGGGTCTGTTACCCAGAATCCTTTGCAAACCTAAAAAATTGTCAAAAAAAACATATTTTCTACACATTTCTGTGGTGGAAAGTTCCGGAATCTGCGTGGATCCACAAATTCCCACCCACCCCGCGTTTCACAAAGTCTTACGAGAAAAACGGTACCTCACTTGTGTGGGTCGGCCTAGTGCCCGCGACAGAAAACGGCGCAAAACGCAACGTGGTCACACCTCAATTTCGCAGTGAAAAATGACCCTTTTTTGGCAAAATGTCTAGCTCTAGTTTTTGAACCCTAGCTCTGCGGGCACCTTGGGCAGCCTAGCAAACCTATACATTTTTTAAAACTAGACACCCAGGGAAATCCAGGTTGGGGTGACTTGACTGCCTCCCACCAGGGTCTGTTACCCAGAATCCCTTGCAAACCTAAAAAAATGTCCAAAAAACCACATTTTCCCCACATTTCTGTGGTGGAAAGTTCCGGAATCTGCGTGGATCCACAAATTTCCACCCACCCCGCGTTCCCCAAAGTCTTACAAGAAAAACGGTACCTCACTTGTGTGGGTCGGCCTAGTGCCCGCGACAGGAAACGGCGCAAAACGCAACGTGGTCACACCTCAATTTCGCAGTGAAAAATGACCCTTTTTTGGCAAAATGTCTAGCTGTAGTTTTTGAACCCTAGCTCTGCGGGCACCTTGGGAAACCTAGAAAACCTATACATTTTTTAGAACTAGACACCCAGGGAATCCAGGATGGGGTGAATTGACTGCCTCCCACCAGGGTATGTTACCCAGAATCCCTTGCAAACCTAAAAAATTGTCCAAAAAAACAAATTTTCCCAACATTTCTGTGGTGGAAAGTTCCGGAATCTGGGTGGATGCACAAATTTCCACCCACCCGCGTTCCCCAAAGTCTTGCGAGAAAAACAGTACCTCACTTGTGTGGGTCGGCCTAGTGCCCAAGACAGGAAATGGCGCAAAACGTAACATGGTCACACCTCAATTTTGCTCTGAAAAATGACCCTTTTTCGGCAAAGTGCCGAGCTCTAGTTTTTTAACCCTAGCTCTGCGGGCACCTTGGGAAACCTAGCAAAGCTATACATTTCTGAAAACTAGACCCCGTGTGCTTCCAGGGAGGTATGGCTTGCGTGGATCCCCCAACGTTTCCTTACCCAGAATCCCCTGCAAACCTCAATTTTAGCTGAAAAAAATCAAATTTTTGGGTGGGAAAGTTGTGTCATCACCGGGCTCACTCAAATTTCCCACTACCCAGCGTTCCCCCGGGTCTCCCGGTAAAAATGGTGCCTCACTTGTGTGGGAGGCCCAAGTACGATCGACAGGCAAGGGCCCAAAACGTAGTGAGGCGACATCAAAATTGCCTATCTCAAAACCACCTGGTTTTGCAAGGGGGGTCACTTGGGTTTTTGGCCCGGTGCTCGGCGGCCATCTAGGGAAACCTACCAAACCCATACATTTCTGAAAACTAAACACCCGGGGGCTTCCAGGGAGGTATGGCTTGTGTGGATCCCCCAACGTTTCCTTTCCCAGAATCCCCTGCAAACCTCAATTTTAGCTGAAAAAATCACATTTTTCACACATACCCGCGACAGGCAAGGGCCCAAAAAATGTTTTGGATAGGCAATGTTGATGTCGCATCACTACGTTTTGGGCCCTTGCCTGATGCGGGTGCTTGGGCCTCCCACACAAGTGAGGCACCATTTTTACCGGGAGACCCGGGGGAATGCTGGGTGGTGGGAAATTTGAGTGAGCCCGGTGATGTCACAACTTTCCCACACAAAAATGTGTGAAAAAAGTGATTTTTTCAGCTAAAATTGAGGTTTGCAGGGTATTCTGTGTAAGGAAACGTTGGGGGATCCATGCAAGCCATACCTCCCTGGAAGCCCCCAGGTGTCTAGTTTTCAAAAATGTATGGGTTTGGTAGGTTTCCCTAGATGGCCACCGAGCACCGGGCCAAAAACCCAAGTGCCCCCCTTGCAAAACCAGGTAGTTTTGAGATAGGCAATTTTGATGTCGCCTCACTACGTTTTGGGCCCTTGCCTGTCGCGGGTACTTGGGCCTCCCACACAAGTGAGGTGCCATTTTTACCGGGAGACCTGGGGGAACTCTGGGTGGGGGGGAAATTTGAGTGAGCCCGGTGGTGCAACAACTTTCCCACACAAAAATGTGTGAAAAAAGTAATATTTTCAGCTAAAATTGAGGTTTGCAGGGGATTCTGGGTAAGGAATCTTTGGGGGATCCACGCAAGCCATACCTCCCTGGAAGCCCCCAGGTGTCTAGTTTTCAGAAATGTATGGGTGTGGTAGGTTTCCCTAGATGGCCGCTGAGCACCGGGCCAAAAACCCAAGTGACCCCCCTTGCAAAACCAGGTGGTTTTGAGATAGGCAATTTTGATGTCGCCTCACTACGTTTTGGGCCCTTGCCTGTTGCGGGTACTTGGGCCTCCCACACAAGTGAGGCAACATTTTTACCGGGAGACCTGGGGGAACGCTGGGTGGTGGGAAATTTGAGTGAGCCCAGTGATGCCACAACTTTCCCACACAAAAATGTGTGAAAAAAGTGATTTTTTCAGCTAAAATTGAGGTTTGCAGGGGATTCTGGGTAAGGAAACGTTGGGGGATCCTCGCAAGCAATACCTCCCTGGAAGCCCACGGGTGTCTAGTTTTCAGAAATGTATGGGTTTGGTAGGTTTCCCTAGATGGCCGCCGATCACGGGCCAAAAAGACAGTTGACCCCCTTGCAAAACCGGATCGTTTTGACATAATTAGTTGTTTGTTTCTACATTTTGAGGTTTGATAGGACATTGTGGATAAAATAACTTTTTGGAATTCACAAGAGAGACATCACCATGAACTCCCATGGGTTTACGACAATATCTACAGTTGGTGGGTTATTCTTACATGGAACATGCACCTTGGCAGAGAAACTAAAAAGGCAAAGATTCCTGCACAGCCATCTATTTCTCAAACACACACACATACTGGTTGGATTTGGCACGAGGGCAAGTGATGGTTCAGTATATTAAATTTTATTAACAAGAGATTTCACAAAAATGAAATGCACTGTCAATAATTAAATGGACAAAAAACTGAACCAATGACTCGCAGCTCGTGAGCTGTAAAGCCACGGCAAGGCACCAACCACTTTACAGGCCATTCACACACCTTTCATACGTGATACACACAAGACCATTCACACCACCAGGAACTAAACCAACACATCACAACATTCACAAAAAGGGACAAGGTACACCCTGCTTCAGGAAGACAAAAAAGACAAATATTACTGCACAGCCATCTAATCCTAAAGCACACACACATACTGGTTGGATTTGGCACGAGGGTGAGTAATGGTTCAGTATATACAATTGTATTAGCAAGTGATTTCACAAAAATGTAATGCACTATTAATAATTTGAAAGGATGAGAAACTGAACCATTGACTCACAGCTCGTGAGCTGTAAAGCCACGACAAGGCACCAACCTCTTTACAGGCAATTCATACACCTTTCATACGTGTGACACATGCAAAACATTCACGCCGCCAGCCGTGGGCCCATCACATTACAACACTCACACCAGCAGACAGCGCCATTCAAGGGCCCATCACTTCCACACGCCCACATTCCTGACACAGCAACTACTCAAACTGATGGATTGCGTGGAGTGGCCCTCAGCTAGCAGTGTGTGTAGTGACCAGCAGCAAGTCACTACTCACACACCACCAGCCGAGTGCCAGTCCACACACACCACCAGCCAAGCGCCAGTGCACGCACACCGCCAGCCAAGCGCCAGTCCACGCACACCTCCAGCCAAGCGCCAGACCATGCACACCTCCAGCCAAGCGCCACTCCACGCACACTGCCAGCCAAGCGCCAGTCCACGCACACCTCCAGCCAAGCCCCAGTCCACACACACCACCAGCCAAGCACCAGTCCACGCACACCTCCAGCCAAGCACCAGTCCACGCACACCTCCAGACAAGCGCCACTCCACGCACACCGCCAGCCAAGCGCCACTCCACGCACACCACCAGCCAAGCGCCAGAACACACACACCGCCAGCCAAGCGCCAGTCCACACACACCTCCAGCCAAGCGCCAACCTACACACACCACCATCACATTTAGGATTTTATATACAAAAAAACACAAACAAATTGCAAATAGATACAAATCTTCTAACACAAAATCTAAAACTAAATACATTGCACTAATGCCAACCTTGAAACAGAATAATTTTTTTAAACAATACAGACCAGACAGGTCACTTTATCACTCATGGAAGGTCCCAAAATTTCTTTTGCGTGTGGTACGCTCTAAAACAAGCAGGCATACACAGCCCAGGGTTAGAAGGACACCCGGGACAGAAATAATGAGACTCCTTCCGCTTATCTATTCTCCAACAGACTCTACATCTCCTAGTGGGAAAATCTTTTGACGGTGTGGGAGGAATGAAATCAGGAAAGTGGCGATCTTTCAATCGATCAACATCCACCACCACTCCAAATCTAGGAACACTTGCCTGTTCCACAACAACAAGGCTAGCTATCACAGAGTGCTGAAACTTAAGAAATGTCAACTTTGACGCAGGAGAACACTCCATGAACACAATAAAAGCATTGAAATGTGCTAATTCGAAGAAATGGATGGCCAACTTCTTATACCAAACATAAGCCTTCCGAATAGCAGAGTAAGGTTCCAAGATCTGATCTACTCTGTCAACACCACCCATGTGCTTATTGTAGTCTAGAATGCACACAGGTTTGTGCACTTCAGCAACCTGACCCCAAACAGCCACCGGTGAAGTAGTCTCATCATGGATGGTAGTCAGCATGTACACATCCCTCCTGTCCACAAATTTTACAGCTAGTAGTTCATCACTACGCAAGGAACTGCACTGCCCCCTCTGAAGTTTTTTGCAAACAAGCTCTTTCGGATAACCTTTACGGTTAGAGCGGATTGTGCCACCTGCAAAAGTGTCCACTTTATACAATTCCTTAAATAATTGCACAGCAGTATAGAAGTTATCAAGGTACAAATGGTGGCCTCTGTTAAACAGTATTCTAGCAAGATCCCACACAATTTTCTCTGAAACTCCAAAAGTGGACGGACAACCTGGGGGGTCAATAGTAGAATCTCTACCAGTGTACACACGAAAATTAAAAACATATCCTGTCCTACTCTCAGACAACATATACAGCTTAATTCCATAGCGTGCCCTCTTGCTAGGGATGTACTGCCTAAAAACCAAACGGCCCTTGAACAAGACCAAAGACTCATCAATAGATATTTCTTTCCCTGGAGTATAGATCTCAGAAAATCGATCTACAAAGTGATCAAGAACGGGCCGAATCTTAAAAAGACGGTCACAGTCAGGGTGATCTCATGGCAACGCCATAGAATTATCAACAAAATGCAGCATACGTAGCAAAAGTAAATTCCGATTACGAGTCATAACTGCAGGAAATATGGCAGTTGCCAACAAGGGGCTAGTAGACCAATATGAAGCCAAGGTTGGCTTCCTTACCACACCCATCAATAAAGTCAAACCCAAAAACTTCTTAATCTCTTCCAGATATGTGGGTGTCCACCGGGTAGCTCTAGACTGGGGCCTAAGTTTGTCACTGTTGTCCTCAAAAACTGTTCAGCATACAAATTTGTCTGCTCAACAATCTCACCCAAAAATACATCATCCATAAACAACTGAAAAAAATGTATAGCCAAAAAGTGTTCACAATCCACTCGACACCCTGCATCACCGCTAAAGGCAGGCAACACCGGCTGCATCATGTTTGGATCAACCCAAAGTCCAGCACTTCCAGTAGGAAGCCTAGCAGCCTCAGACTGCAATCCAGATGCCTCTTGCACCAACGGCACAGTGGTTTCCTCCTCTAAGACAGGCACTTCATCCGCACTGAGAGTTGCTTCATCCACACCAAGAGTACCTTCATCTGCACTGAGAGTACCTTCATCATCCGATGATTCCATGTGGGGAGAAAACTCGCTGCCAGAATCTTCCCCTCCCTCCTCTCCCTCAGACGCACTGTCATTCTCCTAATCATGCTCAGAGGAAGATTCAAGAAGCATACCAGCCACCTGTTGAGCAGTCATTCTACGGCTAGCCATAATGCTTATTAATAAAGGTAACTTGTCAAACAAGTCAACAACAACAAACACTTTGTAATATAAGTAATAAACAAAAAGCATCTTTATCAAAAACACATATATACTCCAAAACAATACCACTCACTTGCCAGAGGCAGCTAAACTACTCACCACCACCTACTCTGCACAGACACAGTATGGATCAACAATATCCCACTAAAAAAGAAAGAGAAAAGAAATTACACATAAGACTATGCAAAACACATCGCAAAGAATTTCATGCTCAAACCACTAACTAAATATGCTGCCATTATGACATCACTTACAAAAAAATTCATTCAAACATTACAATATTACTCATTTGGAGTAAATACAACAACAACAAAAATTCTTACCAAAAAAATGCAACTACGCAAAACTGCAGAACAACCACTGTCGAAACCAGAAACGGAAATCAAAAGCTTTAGACTAGAATAAAAAGGAGAAAAAAACATTAATGTCACATATGCATATAATGCTCTAGACCATCACGTACTGCACAAAATGTATTGCTTGAACCTCCCACTTTCAAGAAGGAAAGATTGATGGCCCAATCCTTTACAGGCAACGCGGCGAGAATCTCGAACTCAGCCTCAGCTCTGGACCACCCCCTCTTCCCAGTCCTTCAAAACTGACCTCAAAGTTCTACTGCAAAGACACTTCCAAACTTAATTCACACCCTCTCTATTGTCTGAAGGAAGTCTTTACATTATAGGAAATTCTGTTCTCCATGCCTATAGAAGTGCCTCCCCAGTGTGTTCCTGTGTTTTGAGTGTCTGCCATTTATTGCACTTTTATACCTCTACTTGTACTTTGTACTCTTTTGAAACTTGCACACATGTCACTTTTCCTCTTGTAACATATTGTTTGCTACCTCTTGTATTTTGTTTGCTTTTGATACATGCACAATTACCACCATTGTCTCATGTAACGTAACGTTTGCTCTTGTTTTCTGAGTGTCTGCCATTTATTGCAGTATTTTACCTCTACTAGTATTTTGTACTCTTTTCTAACATGCACACATCACTTTTTCCTCTTGTAACGTATCGTCTGCTACCTCTTTGATTTTGTTTGGACTTTAAAATATTTAAAAAATAATGTGGCCATAAGGGAAGCGACCCTTGCCTAAGGGACCACTCCCACAAACAACCCCAAACCTAAAAAAAGAAAAAAAACCCTGGCGCTAGTGGCCATTCCTGCTGCACAATCGTGCAGCAGGAATGCATAAAAGAGACATCGGGGGCAGAGGCGTAGCTAGAGCTTGTGGTGCCTGGGGCTATCTCTTAGATTGCTGCCCCTGGGAAGGGGGGGGGTTTGCTGGGGAAAAAGGACGGCGACCACTTGAAAGAGGTCCGAGAGACACGTGGTATCACCGCTAATAGTTACCTCGATCATGCAAGTTACATGCACATACATGACACGGTCCAAGGCTACACAGTTGAATACACCGGTGTCTGGCAGTACAAAAGAGAACACACAGACTGCATGATCTATCTGGGGACTCAGAAAAAACGCATGTGACATCCATCAGAGAGCTGCGTGAATAATTACCTGGTAATCCCCTCCGCACAATGCAAACATGCACATACATGACACTGTTCAGGGATCCATCATCTACAGCTGACATTAAATGACCATTCATCATGGTCCCCCCATTAAAGCAGTGCACTTTGTGATCTGCATGGTACATGTTCTTTGCAGCAGGCACATTAACCCTCTGTGCTACCTTTCCAGGAGTCAACCCTTCCACTAGACAAAACTCCATCTCTCTCTAGGAAGAACATTAATCACCAAAGTTATCATGACATTTTAATTGTTTCTGAAAATTGCTGGAGGCCAGGAAGGAGGCAGCACGTTTTTTTCAAACCATAATATACTTGCAAACACTACGCACCCACCCGAAATAGGTACCCAGTGAGGTCACACCGTTCACATCGCCCTAACCTGCTCAAGGTTCATGTGACCTCAGTGACAGAGTCACAGCGACTGGATCACTGTTGCTCTAGGGTGTGCTGCTTCGTAGGCCTGCCCGCACGACTGGAGATGAACTTCAGTATGGATTGTGGTGGACAGGCCTTCAAGGTTAACCCACAATTGACACCACTAGGGTACACCTGCTTGTGCTAAGACATCAAGCCTTCTAAGGTCTAGTGGGGCTTTCTAAAGTCTAGCATGGGAATGTGCTCCCTCAGTACAGTGGTCTGGTGGACTGGTCATGAAGGCTGAACCCGGTTCCACAGTTCCAAATTCGACAGCTCTGGCCATAGTGCCACATCCTCTCCCCCAATGAACACCATACTTCCCCACTGAGAGAAACTCGCACTGCCTTCAGCTATAACCTAATTGTGCCCGCTATAAACACTTGGATGTGGCTCAATTCAAATTATGCACTTGATAAGAGTAATATGCTGCCTAAAAAATAAATAAAAGCAACCACTCATAGGGAATGCAAGATTAAGTAAAGCATGTGAAATGTAAGCAGAAACAACATGATTACCTTAACGATCTCTCACTCACTATTCAGAAATCAGCGAGTGGTTTTACCTGAAACGTTATGGACATGACTAGAGGGCCCTGAAGGGAACCGTTTCAATGTCCATTACAAAAAAGTAAGCAGTATGGTATAAAAAGACCACATCCATAAACACAGAGCCATGGTACACATTGTGTTTTCCAATCCACCCATCAACCACCTGGGAACAACAATGCTGTTCAAAGAAAGACGAGAAACGAAAGTAGCGCTTCACTGGCAAACTCTGTAACGTGATGCTGATGTATTTGGATGTAAATAAAAAACAATCTGGCCACTTTTCAACCACCCAGTCTTGCTTTATTTAGTTATGTATTTATTTACCTTCTATTTCTCTCCATCCTGCTGCACTTTGGCATTTATATAAGGTGCACAGTCAAAGAGTGCACACGAATATGTAATGTAATTACAGTGCTATGTAAAGCGCTCCAATACCTTCGGGTCGAGTTTACGCTATATAAATATGCAACCAAAAATACATTCACAGCTATTGCATTCCGAGTCCCTGGGCTTAGTTACTGAGATTGTCCAAGGTATTCAACGCAGTAAATAGTTCATTGGGGCTGCGGCAGGTAAGTGATCATCTCGCCGGCAGTGAAGGGAGGACTACGTCATTTAAATGTATGTGCTCAAAATAATGCAAAAATACGCATTGCTATCTACATAAATATAAGAGTTAGAATGCCAGATGAAGTTAAGTCACTTAGGCAACATTGTTACTTGTGTTCTAAGTAACCTTCCGTTTATTAAAACTCAAAAACCCCCTCCCCAGCCCCAAAACTCACCTCTTTCTTCTCCGTGGTGAAGGAAGCAAATGGCTTCCTGCGCCTCGGAGAACAAAGGGGAAACCTCCATGACGTCAGCGCGGCTCGTGCACTGACGTCATTGATGACGCAGGGGTGGGGGGTGGAGGGAGGCAGGGGAAGGTCTTCCCCTGCCTTCCCAGTAAAAAAAAAAAAGATCGACCACTCACGGGGGAGTGCCAGCGCTTCCCCCGTGGGTGGGTGTCATGACGAGCTGGACTCATCATGACACAGAAGGGGTTAAAAATGCTCGTAAAATCTTCCAACCACTTTTCTCATCAGCTCAAAATGATCGTACAAGATTCTTAAATTCATCAATTTGGTATAATAAACATATCAAACTTAACAATAGGTTTATTTTCTGGAAAGATTGGTTAACTTACGTCCTTAAATGGACTCACTAGCTTTTTCAGGCTGGTATATGAATTCCCTTTTCAATAATGCAATCCCTTTTTTCCCTTCCCTCTTCATATCAATCCAAATATATGTCTTTAATTGCAGTTGCTGAAGTCTCTTATGACTCTTTAGTTTCTCTTCATACACCTTCCTCTTCATCTTCTATCACAAGATCGTTTTTATGTAACTCCCCCTCCGCATCTCAAATTTATAAAAACTTAATGGACACTCCCATTACTCATGATAAATCAGCTGTGGAATGTAGTTGGGAATCAGATTTGGGAGAATCTTTTCCTATATCCAACATGGAATAAAATCTGGACTAAAATAAGACTTCTAGAGCAGCAAATACTACTCAAACTTTATTTTTTATTTACAATAGGCTTTTGATTACTCCAGCTAAACTACATAATATTCATCTCACCATCCCCTCTACCTGTTGGTCTTGTACAGCCTCATCAGCCGATCTTAATCATATGTTATTTCAATGTCCAATCATTCATACCTTTTGGACCCGAGTGTGGCAACAAATCAATACTATCTGCCATACCCATATTCCTTTTTCTCTTTCACATAATTTTCTAGGTAGCATTTCCGAAGTATAGTCCTCTCATGCTACGGATTTTCGTATTATTGATTTACTCATAGCTGTTGCATTTCAACAAATCACTAAGTCATGGAAAGATACCTCTGCTGTATCCTTTCAAGCATGGTGGTATGGAGTTTGCTACAACCATAGATTAGATAGAGCATATGTACACCCAATCACGCTTGCTATTAAGAGAGACGTACTCTGGTTACCTGTTACTGATTTCTTAAATGTATCAACTAAAATAGCACCTTCACACAACCCGTTAACTGAAGAAGTGTCCAAACCTCCTTGACTTTATAGCTACTGTTGTTTGCAATACTTTTATCCTATGGTTATAGAGTAATTTACATTAGTAGGAATTTCTATGCATAACTGTTTTGTTGTTGCTTATGAGGTTTAACATGGAATTTACATTCCTTTCCCTTTTTCTATCTTTCTATCCCCCTCTCTTTTCTTCCTTTCATTTTCCTTTTTCTTCCCCGATAGGATTTAATAATATTAATTCTATATTTACCTAATATGCTTTTGATTATTGTATTGTATTGTATCTTTTCGACTAATAAAATCCTTTAAACTAAACATTTGGAATGATCTGATAATGGATACAGGATGATCTCTTTGTGTTTTTATTGACATTTAAAGTTGTGCTGTGAAGTCCTTTTATTTATTCTTATAAAAAATGTTATAAGTAGTATAAGGTTATAAGCATTTAATGTGTGTGTTTGGTTTACGTTATCAAATTGCATATGTTTCTATTGATTTTTTCAAAATAATAGATAATCTGCAATTTTGGAAGCAAAATGATTGTAGTCTAGAATTATGGAGGTGGATTCTCAAACTACCTGGCACTCCCATGTGGAGGACTTGGTATTCTGTTGGACCCTTTGCCGCCCATATAAATTACAAAAAAAAACACCTAAAAGTCTGGGAGGTACAGCTAATGATTATTCTAAGATGAAGAATATACCAGCGGCATAGTGATATGTGTTCATTCTTTGAGCACTGGCAAATGAGTAGCCTCTTGGGTAAAAAATCTTCACACAAACAAAAGTACTCATGGTTTTGGTATTGCAGATGTGGTCTCATTTGTCCTTTTCCAAACAATCAAATCAATCAAGCATTTGTAGAGCGAAACTACTCATCCGTGAGGGTCTCAAGGCGCTGGGGGGGCTGCTACTGCTCGAACAGCCAGGTCTTGAGAAGTCTCCTGAAGGTCAGCAGGTCCTGGGTCTGTCGCAGGTGGATGGAGAGGGTGTTCCATGTCTTGGTGGCGAGGTGGGAGATGGATATGCCGCCGGTGGTCGCTCGGTGTATGCGTGGAACGGTGGCGAGGGTGAGGTCAACAGAGCGAAGCTGGCGGTTGGGAGTGTAGAAGGTGAGTCTTTTGGTGAGGTATGTAGGTCTGGCATCGTGGAGTGCTTTGTGAGAGTGGGTGAGGAGCTTGAAAGTGATCCTCTTGTTTACGGGGAGCCAGTGCAGGTCTCTCAGGTGGGCTGTGATGTGGCTGTTGCGGGGCATGTCGAGGATGAGGCATGCGGAGGCATTCTGTATGCATTGAAGTATTTTCTGGAGTTTGGCTGTGGTTCGCGCATAGAAGGCATTGCCATAGTCTAACCTGCTGGTGACGAGGGCCTGGGTGACCGTCCTTGTGGTACCAGTGGGGATCCATCTATAAATCTTGCGAACCATGCAGAGGGTGTTGTAGCAGGAGGAGGAGATGGCGTTGACTTGCTGGGTTATTGACAGTGATGAGTCCAGGATGAACCCCAGGTTACGTGTGTGGTCGGTGGGTGTCGGCGCAGCTCCCAGCGAGTCCGGCCACCAGGAGTCGTCACAGGTGGAGAGGTGGGGCTGAGGATGAGGACCTCCATCTTGTCTGAGTTCAGTTTCAGGCAACTGTTCCTCATCCATTCGGTGACAGCCTTCATTCCTTCATGGAAGTTGGTTTTGGCGGTGGCGAGGTCCTTGGTGAGGGAGAGGATCGGCTGGGTGTCGTTGGCGTATGAGACGATGTTGAGGTTGTGTGATCGGACGATGTTGGCGAGCGGTGTCATGTAGACGTTGAAGAGGGTCGGGCTGAGGAATGATCCTTGGGGTACGCCGCAGGTGATTTTGGTGGCTTCGGATTGAAATGGAGGGAGGCGGACTCTCTGGGTTCTGTCGGTGAGGAAGGAGGTTATCCAGTCCAGGGCTTTGTTGCGGATCCCTGCCTTGTGGAGGCATGTTTGTAGGGTGTAGTGGCAGACGGTGTCGAAGGCGGCCGAGAGGTCTAGGAGGATGAGGGCCGCGGTTGTTCTCTTCGAGGAAGCAGGTCAGTTGTCTGTTGATGATCTTCTCGATAACTTTCACCGGGAGCAGGGAGATGGACTGGAAGTTCTTGAGGTCCTTTGGGTCTGCCTTGGGTTTCTTGAGTAGGGCGTTGATCTCAGCGTGTTTCCGGCTCTCCGGGAAAATCTTCTGGAGTTGGGGTGCGATCATGGAGCTCGCTTTGTTGAAGATGTGGTGAGGGCAGGGGTCTGAAGGTGAGCCGGAGTGGATGGTGTTCATGGTTTTGATGGTGTCTTTGTCATTGACGTGGTTCCAGTCGAGTAGGAGGTCAGTGTGGCTGGGGGGCTGAGGGGCTGAGGTGTCGGTGGCTGTCGGGGGGGTCTGAGTGTTGAAGCTGTCGTGGATGTCTCTGATCTTGCGGTGGAAGAAGGTGGCAAGGGAGTCGCATCGGTCCTGCAACAGTGGGATGTTGTTAGAGCTTGAGCTGGGGTTGGCGAGTTCCTTCACGATGTTGAAGAGCTCTTTGCTGTTGTGTGCGTTGTTGTCGATATATTCCTTGAAGGAGGTCCTTTTGGCGGTTCGAATGAGATGGTGGTGCCTGCGGCTGGCGTTCTTGAGGGCCATGTGGTTGTCCAGTGTCTTCTTCTCGATGCTTCAGCGGGTCTGTTTGGATGCCTGGAGGTCAGTGGTGAACCAGATGGCCCTTCTGTCAGTGCGTCTGTTTGAGGATTTCTTGATCAGGGTGAGAGTGTTGGCGCATTCGTTGATTCATTGCCTGAGGTTACGGGAGGCTGTGTCAGTGTCGGTGTGGTCGGTCGGTGGGTCTCGGGTGAGGGTGGTGATTAGCTGGTCATCGGTGACCTTGTTCCAGCTGCGATGGGGGATTCGTTGTGGGTGGTTGTGTGCTGTGTTTTTCTCGAAGGAGAAGTGGATGCAGCGGGGGTCAGTCCAATGGAGTTCGGTGGTGTGGCTGAAAATGATGTGGTTGTTGGTGGAAAAGATGGGGTCGAGCGTGTGTCTGGCGGAGTGGGTGGGTGTCGTGACGAGCTGTTTGAGTCGGAGGTTGGCAAGGATGTCGAGCAGGGTGGTGGAGTTGCTGTCGTTGGCATTCTCGAGGTGGAAGTTCAGGTCTCCGAGGAGGATGTAGTCTGTGGAGGCCAAGGCATGCAAGCTGATGATGTCGGTGATGGAGTCGCTGAACTGTGGCCGGGGTCCAGGGGGTGTAGACAAGGGTTCCTCTGAGGGTGGTGTTTGGATCGATGTGGATCTAGAAGTGCAAGTGTTCAGCGGTGCTGAGGGTGTCTTCAGTGCTGGTCGAGATTCTGAGGGTATTCTTGTGGACGATGGCAATTCCTCCTCCTGGTCTGTTTGTGGGGTCCCTGCGGGTGATCTTGTAGCCGTCCAGGATGGCTATGGCAAAGTCGGGTGCCGATGAGGGGTTCATCCAGGTTTCCGTCAGGAAGGCGACGTCTGGGGAGGATGAGTCGAGAAGGTCCCAGATTTCGACAGCGTGTTTGTGGACTGAGCGGGTGTTGAGTAGTATGCATCTGAGTTGGTTGTGGCCTACCCTGGTGAGAGGGTCAGATCGGGCTGGTGTACGCTGGCTGGTGAAGCTGCAGTTGCGGCAGATGAAGGGTCCGTGGGTGCGCTTCGGTTTGGCCTGGAAGCAGGTAGATAAATGGCCGGTGTTGAGTGCGTGGAGGAGGTTGGCGTCGTAGCGGCGTTGGGTGTCGTGCTTGCAGGGGCCAGGGGGTCTGGCGCTGGGTGCGGTCCAGGCACACAGAGGCTTGACTTGACTTAGGTGCGGCCGCCATTAAGAAGGGGATGTTGGAGGGAGGAGCAGCTGGGAGGTGGGTGTGGGGCCAATGAGCGAGCAAGGGGGCGGGACTGCAGGGGACGCAGCGGCGGAAAAGGGGAAGAGATGGAGAAAGGAGAAATAAGAGAAATGGGAGGTATGGCGAAATAAGAGAAATACAGTGAGTAGTAACTAAATGAAATGAGTGCGGAAGGAGAATACAGTGGTAGTGAGCAAAGAGAAAGAAAAACAGCTGACAGGCAGATGATGAGAAAACGAAGGCAGAGGGCTGGCGCGAACTTGCGGCAGCAGCGAGGGCGGGAGACACGGGCACAGACCGGTGGAGCTGTGCGGCGTGGGGAGCGACCTGCCTGGAACAGGGTCAAGGGTCACTCTCTTCACCACGCAGCGGCTACCATTAAGAAGCGAAGGTGGGAAGGAGGAGCATCTGGGAAGTGGGTGCAGGGCCAATGAGCGGGCGAGGGGGGCGGGGACGCAGCAGACGCAGCTTGCGGAAAGGGGAAGAGTTGGAGAAAGGAAAAATAAGAGAAATGGGAGATATGGAGAAATAAGAGAAATGCAATGAGTAGTAACCAAATGCAATGAGTGCAGAAGGAGAATACAGTGGTAGTGAGCAAAGTGAAAGAAAAACGGCTGACAGGCAGATGATGAGAAAACAAAGGCAGAGGGCTGGTGCGCACTCGCAACAGCAGTGAGGGCAGGAGACACGGGCACGGACCACTGGGGCTGTGCGGCGTGGGGAGCGACCTGCCTGGAACAGGGTCAAGGGTCGCTCTCTTCACCATGCAGTGGCCGCCATTCAGAAAGGGAGGTGGGAGGGAGGAGCAGCTGGGAGGCAGGTGCGGGGCCAATGAGCGAGCAAGGGGGGCGGGACCGCATGGGACACAGCGGCGGGAAAGGGGAAGAGTAGGAGAAAGGAGAAATAAGAGAAATGGGAGATATGGAGAAATAAGAGAAATACAGTGAGCAGTAACTAAATGCAATGAGTGCGGAAGGAGAATACAGTGGTAGTGAGCAAAGTGAAAGAAAAACGGCTGACAGGCAGATGATGGGTAAACTAAGGCAGAGGGCTGGCGCGAACTCGCGGCAGCAGCAAGGGTGGGAGACACGGGCACAGACCGGTGGAGCTGTGCGGCGTGGGAAGCGACCTGCCTGGAACAGGGACAAGGCTCGCTCCACAATACCAAATCTGCACCTGTGCCACACCATGGGAAAATACAGATACATTCATATAAAAAATGGATACTTTGCTAAAGATCCATCATCAATTCAACGTTGGAGTTCAGAATGAAGAAGTGGTGGTATGATACCATTGCCCTTCAAAAAGCCATTTTATTTAGAAGCTGACCAAGGTGCAACCATCACTGGTTCTGCTAAATGTAGTTCTAACTTTGCCTTACCATGCTTAACCTTTGATCACCCTTTTTTTCATTTATATCCCACCTCTGCACTCTTTCACATGCTTGACATTTCCCCACATTTACAACTTCAAACACCTATTCAACCAAAGGAAATGCTTTCATTCCTTCTATGTTACTAAAGGTGTTCACAGAATGGCTTCAGGAATACTGGAGACTCACTCTTGCACTGGCATACTTTTCAATGAATCAGTGCCCCTTTATCCCACCCAACTGGCCACAGGTCAGAAGAGGGATTCTGGGAGAAGCAGAGCTGTGACAAGAGTCTGAAGTGGTGAATTTCTGTTTTCATACAGCCTTCACACTTCCTGGTTTTTAGATGAAGCAACTCTTTTGTGCATTCACAATTATTTGAAGCATTTTAAAATTGTATATTAGACAGACTCTATTAGTGGTTCATAATTCCACTTTATAGCCTGAGAGATCATGTTATTGTCAAACTCCAACAGGGGTTTTCTTCTACATCTTCTACATACGTAGGAGACAGCTAATTTAAATGTGATTTAAAGTTTGAATTCAATTGCCAAACAAACTGTACTTCTGTACTGCGTTAGGAACATATTTGCATCTTCCAATATGTATTTAAAAGATTTAAAGCAGTGACAGCTTGATTGCATGATGAAAAGAATATATACACAGTTCATGGTTATTTAAAGCTCTCAATAAGTGTTTTTTTTTAATTGGGTATAAGGGACCCTTACCAACTCAATTAACACATTCTTGTTAGTCTCAACACAAGTCTCAGAGTAACCTTGCTCAACATCTGGTAGCTATGGTACAACCAACATGGCAATTCCCTAGAGGAATTTGTGTTTGACTCGAGCATCACCTAACATTTTTACAACAGCAAAAAAAAATGCAATTCTGTAATTGGTCAAGCAGCAACCGAAGTCCTTGCCAGGGTAAGGCAGGAGGGCTCACTAAGCAGCAAAATTTGTATTTCCCCGACTCTGGGCATTTTCCACCAAAACCAACAGCTTCAGTGGGGCCTTGTTCAGTGGCTATCTGGCTTCGAGGATGCAGCCTGCAGCCTTGCCCCACCATAGGATTATGACTTCAGTATTAGAGATTTAGGACCTGATTATGACTAAGGCAGTCCAATGGATCGCCATAGCCATGGTAACGGTAACCATAGACCAGATAAGGCATTACATACCACACAACTGGTGGAATTTCTGCATCATCTAACTTGACTTTATTGGAAAGATACAATTACCAATAGGGTTAAACAATCTTCCACATATCACTTTAGGGTTAGAGCACACACACTTTAGCACTGAATTGCAGTGTTAAGCACAAAATAAGGTTCAGGAAAAGGTGAAAAAGCAGGTTGAAGAATCAGAAAAGGCACATTTCCTCTACATTGCTACAGGAAAAGGTTTAATTGTGAATAGACATTCTCCATACAGAAACAAATGTACTTAATTTTTTACTCTAAAAATCCCTCCAAGTAACCTTTAGCCAGTATTCTGACTCTTGAGAGGTGTAATTCCCACCCTATTGCCCAACAACAGCCTGTCCTGTAGCTCTAGTATTATCCTGGAGCTGTTCTCAGTATTCAGTGCAATAGTTTATACCCCACAAAATCTACTCAGTATTTCAGCAATCGTGATTTGTATGAATGTTTCTTGGACTAAAAGTTTTTTTTCCAAACCAAGGAGAAATTTCCGAATATTATGGTCTGTTTTCTCATTTTTCATAGACGTTAGCATATGGGAAAAATTAATTTGCATATAATAGTGTGGAAGAAGCCTTTTCCATATCAATCATTAGTACTAACAGTAGATGCCCCCCGTCACTTTATTAAAGGAATTCAACCATGTTCTATGAGAACTTGCACGGTTTATCTGTTGATCAATATAAGATGCTCCTTGAGCATTACGTGACAAACCATAACCAAACATGCATTCTCTTTCGCCTATAATTATATGTCAGAATGGTGTATGCACAAGTATTGTCTGGTTTAGGTTTATGTTAGATTATGAATTATTAACTTTAATGTGGTGACATTTTGTAGCAGTTATTTAGGACAAAATGTTTATACTAAATATTCTGACAACAAAGACTCCCCAAATACCATCACTTTTGATTTTACAGCCATAATTCCTCTGTGAAGCCACAAGGATGCTGACCCATGCATATAGGGCCCTGCACAACAAATGACCAGGATACATCAACAGACGCATGACATTCCACCAACTGACCCGACACCCACGATTGGCCACCTTCTTCCTCACAGACAAAGCTCGACTCAGCAGAGCCAACAGCGTTGGATGCTCTTTCTCACATCTGGTGGCTAAAGCTTGGAACAACCTTCTGCTGCATCTCAGGACTGCCTCACCACTCAAGCAACTCAGGAAAGGACTCAAGCCCGGCTGTTCGAATGAACAGATCACCATGCAATAGCTAGCAACTCCAGTGCCTTGAGAGTGAGACCCTCATGGGTGATTTGCAGCGCTTTATAAATGTCTGATTTACTCACTGATTGATAGAAAAGGAATTGAATAGCTCTACCACCTATGACCGAGTACGGTGGGGACATCCTCATTTGTTACAACTGCATTAGTACAACAGGCAGGTATACGGAAAGCAGAAGAGGAAAGAAATATAGTAAGGCATCTTGTTCATAATCTAAGTGCAGATTGGAGGGGGCAGACATGATGCACGTCCCTTCGCCTTGTGTTTTTCATGGAAAACCATACGGTACGCAGACTATTATTCAGATGTGCAAAATCTCGTCGATATGAGTGTTCATCAAGTTTGCACTTTTCAAAATGAACAAATGTGTTTATGCAATGGCTGCTACTTCACGAAAGGTATTCTGCCTTCGCGTCAAGTATCGGAGCACGCCCTGTGCGTTACAACAACTGCCACTGCTGTGCTAAAATCGTGGGCTACGAGAAGGTCTTTTGATTTCAGAATGACGTCACAGACAGCACTAGTAAACTCTCACTTGAAAAATACATAAAATGGAAGCATATAGAAGAATATTAGCGTTATTAATAAATTACACAGCTATATTTATTGAGGTAACGAATCACACTGGCGTGCGGTTCTGGGGGCTCTTCGCACCATGTTTTTACAATACAATACAATTAAGGAGACACTGGCCAGCATCTTCTGAAACTTCAAAGAGCATACTTTATTTTTTAAGCAGTTCTCGCTCAATGAAAGGATTCTGTGTATACCCAAGGCTCTCTCTCTAGCTCCCTCCAGACTAAAACCCCGGCATGAAGTACGCCACCAAGTTCATAAGAAATGTTGCCTTAGAAACCACCTCGCCCGCTTTGCCGGACATAAACAATTGAACAGTTTCAACATGTTAAACTTTTTTCTCCATCTTACCTGGACTGCGCAACATGCAGCTCTTAGGAGACTGATTCCAGCAGAACCTGACATTGTGCTCGGTGAAAGACAATTTAGATTTATGCTGCACTACACAAAGCTTTTGTTAATAACTACTTCAAAATACATCATCTTTCAAATACAAAGAAAATGAAGCACTCTGTCTCTTACAATAAATTACGAATGTTCTCTGTGGAAAAATCTCAGAATTTACCAAATTGTTTCCTAAGAGGTTCGGATTTATTTGTTATACAAGCCACTGTGATTTACAAGTACAGTTGTAACAATAGTGCAATGACGTCTTAGGCTATTAATTGAAAAGCAAAGAAGACTTTCGGAAAACAAATGTAGAAACCCGAAGTGTGGTAGGATGATGCTTAACACTGCCATAGCTATGGAGAATTGTAATTATCGCACACTAGCATTCTTCTTGCTGAGGCCATTTACATTGCATCAAACCAAGATTTTATACAAGTTGTGGGTCAATATACAATGATAGTTGAAGTTTCCCTGAGTGCCAAGGACACGGGCAGTGAATCTGCGGGTAACTGACATGGACACTTACAGAGAGAATCATGCTGGACCAGCGTATAGGTAGTACCTGGCAACCAGCATGTCCGCCTAGTTTTTACATAACTAACAATTACTAACATTAACGTTCCAACATTTACTACCCCAAACCTGTGTTATGCGTAAGGTCTGCAAAACCAAAAAGCCACTATTACTCATCCCCAAATAAAACACATTCACAAGGTGGTTGTTTGCAGCCCTGTACTGACATTAACATGCATCGTGCGTTTCCCCGGTGGCCAGGCAGGGTCAGACTGGCCTTCAGGCAATCAGGTAGTGCCCGATGGGCTAGTCAGGCAGATCAGCATAAGGGCAGTGTTTAGGTCTCAGCTAGACAGCACATGCGCTGTCTCGATTAGACGTGTTGTATTCTATCTGTGGGCATACAGGCCCCCCATCACCTACCAATGGTAAACTTCAGCAGCGCTCTCATTTTCTTTGATGCCATTTGTCATGGCATGCAGACGTCTTGCCCTCTTCTTGTGTTTGGCCCTCCAATAGCGCATGGACCAGGTACATGTCTCCTTACACTACTCCCGGATTGTGTAGCTATTTTGTTCTTTGTTTTCAAGAACTCCATAGGAGTACTTGTGCTTTCAGGCCATCTCCCTTGTACACATACCACTGAAATGCATGCACATGAATATAAATGAATGCATTTCTTAATTAAAACACAAACAGCACGTTTATGTCTTTACCACAATCTGATGGTATTGGAGCACTCACTTCATCGTCCGTCTTTCTACAGTGCGAACACATGCCAATGGTATTGGAGCACTTTAAGTGATCACCAGTTACATTACACAATGACACATTCATTTTGTGTCGCTAATCCTGCTTTAATTAAGGTCTTTTTCCCACTGTTGTTTGCCCATCTCCCCATCCCCTCCTGCTTCCCTGCTTCACCCGTCCCCCCGCTACCTTCCTCGTGGGTGCTGCTTTTTTTGTATGATCTGATGGTATAGAAGCACTTGTTCCGTCCTCCATCTTACTATAGTGTTAACACCAACCAATGGTATCGGAGCACTTTCAGTGCTCACCAGTTACACAACACAATTACACATTCATTGTCGTAGGCAGGGGGAAGTGTAACTGATTTACCCAGAATCACAAATTATTCAGCCAACCTCAAGATTTGAATCTGGTTCCCCAGTTGCCCTGTCAGCAACTCTGGCCAATATGCCACATTCTTACCTCCCGTAAACCCGAACAATCATTGGCAAGGCCTAAAAATCTCGTCAATGCCCAAGCTATTGTCCTTGTCAATGTCTTTTAGCCATGTTGTCTAGCAGCATACCTGCTGTTCAGCAAGGCTAAAAGTCACTGAGATCTATGATGTGGCCAGTGCAGGCCATGTCATAGTGCTTTTTTGTGATGGGGGCAGGACAATAAAAACAACATGGGGGAAGAGACTTGGTGTCGGTTCAACATTCTGTGAATCTGGACTTTCAGTAACTTTTAGCCATGCTGAAGAGCACATGTGCTGCTAGACAACATGGCTAAAAGACATTCACATTTACAAGATCACTAGCTCGGGCATTGCTAGGACATATTGGCTTTTTACTCCTTAAGACTTTGGCCGGTTGTCTCCAAAATAATATATATAGATTTGTACAACCAAATCTCAATACAAACAAAGCACTGCAAGAGAATACCACCCTTTAATAATATTTAACACTGTGTATAATAATTCACTGTTTTTGTAAAAAAAAACAGTCAATGTTCAATACTTGGCAGAGAGAGTGTATTTTCCTCTTGCTGTAAAGCAGCCTCAGAAGCTAAGAGCAAAGATCCTTGCACCCCAGAGACATTGAACGAAATGCCCCAGCTCCAGAAATGCTTATAATGCTGGGAAAAAAAGCCTCCTTAGATCATGGATTTTATGACTCGGAAGACCAAGTACAAATCCAAAGCCAAATCAAAAATAGGTAATAATCAACTATGCCAAATCACAGGCGATGGCTGGAGCAAGTAAAGTAAAGTAAAATATTTTATTTGCACAATTAATTAAAATCATTGCAATTCATACAAAAACAAGTTATAAACACTGACAATATTATATTCAGGAAGAGGCATTCATAAAAGCAAGGGGGATCATAGCTGGTAGGGCAAAGACTCTCGATGGTCATCTTCTGGTAACGGAATTAATCTCAAACATGAATTTTACAAAACAGGTGGCCATCTGAGCTGAGTCACCCCTCATACACTCCTCCAGAGCTTCTTGGCATGTCCCGACATTCAGGATCTGCAAAATTGGACACAGCAAAAAAGTTCGTAATGGGAGTAAAATTTTGCAGATGCACATTACGTGGATTAAGTTTTCTTACCCGTTATAGCAAAAACTGCACTGTGTGGGCACATCTTCCTTCTACCTCTGGCCATACTTATACACCATCAACAAGATTAGGCTGAAGCATAGTCTCATTAGGTGGTGTTTCACATGTGTTTTCCTGGATGATGACATATAGTCCTGTGTGGTTTTAGGGGCATAGAGTTTTGACGCCCAACTGCCATGGGGGAGATTCTTCACGGTTAGCGCATCATGTTTAAGTGACAGGATCTTTGCTTGTTTGGTCATGATTTTTGTAATCGGCCGAATGGGCAGTGAGCTTGCTCATATATCTTTAGCCGCTAGTGCGTCCTGGCAGAATGTTGAGAATTGGCTCCAGGGAGTGCTAGGATTATTTACCAGAGACCATATACAACTCTTTAATGTAAAGTCACGAGCCTTTTTGGTTTTTAAACAGTTTTTAAACAGTAAGCGATAAATCTTGCTTTCATACCCAATGTGGAGATGACAAGGAAAGCTCCATGTGGATTTGGGCATGAGCGGTCGAGTTGGGTAGATGGAACACTCTGCGAAAACCCATTGACTGCGCTCTGTCAAGCCAGGTGAACATTTTATTTTAAAGGTTATGGCACCAAAGGCTATTGTAGGCAGAAATTTGGCACCTAACACACTGATTAGCGGTGAAAAATCTGGAGAGTGAAGGGCTTTCTTGGTTCTTATGAAAGTCCGCTCCAGGCTGCGGGCCACGCCCTGCATTGCGGTGATATGCTGTACCGGTCTCCCTTTGTGATCCATCCAGACTCCCAAATACTTGTATGCAGTCACTATCTCTATTGACTTCCCTTCAATGTACCAAGAGTGCTTTCTGGCTTGTGAGCATGGACTATCATTACCTTAGTTTTGGAGATGTTAATCTCCAAAGCATTTGTTTTGCAGTACAGGGCAAGAGAGCCGAAGAGTCTTTGAAGGCCCACCTGGGTTTGATGGAGAAGGATCGTGTCATCAGCGTATTGCTTCGATTTAATTTTAGTGGATTCGATTTGAGGTGGAAATGCTCGGGAGAGGGCCAGCCACTCAGGCAGGTCTGCCAGATACAGTTTGAAGAGTAGAGGAGCCAATATGCATCCCTGTTTTAAGCCTCTATTAGTCACGATTTTGTCGGTAGTTGACCATCTCGGGGAAACTCTTATTTTTACCCAGGTGTATAGGTCTATGTTAGCCTTCAGTAGGGGCTGCGGGATGCCCCATTTTGTTAGTTTTTCCCAAAGTTTGGGGCTAGTGACGCTGACAAAAGCTTTTCAGAAATCAATGAAGTCCAAATATAGCGATTTTCCTTTGGTAGCGAGCGTACTTTCAATCATGTGAACTATCCGGATCAAATTATCTTCGATGTGGCAGCCCTTTTGAAATCCGGTTTGTGTGAAGGGTATTAATTTTCGATCTTCCACCCAGGTAGTCAGTTCTTGTAGTAGGACACTTGCATATGCTTTCCCTTCCACATCAAGGAGGACTATCATCCGGTAATTGTCAGGGTTAGACCGCCAGCCATTTTCATAGATGGGGACGAGAAGAGATCCTCGCCATGAGTCCGGAATGGGCCCACCCATTCTGGTTGCCTCAAACAAGGTGGCCAGCAATGTGGCCCATTTATGAGTGGATGCTTTGTATATCCGTGTTGGAATGCCTTTTGGACCTGGTACTCCACCTGGACGCATTTTCTTTATTATAAGGGCAACTTGGTTTTAAGTTATCTTAATAGTGGGTACCAATCCATGGTAAGAGTTTGTATGGTTAGGACTAAAGAGGTTGGGCCAGTTGATTCTGGCAGGTTCTACATAAAGTGCTTCAATGTAGGCCTCCCATTCAGCAGGAGAGATGTTTGTTCCTGTGGGGGGTTTGGCAGATCTGACACCTTTGTTTACCCTGCTCCAGAATCGTCTTTGGTCCTTGGATTTTATAATTTCATGGGCAGTTGCCCAATGATGTTCTTCTTTCATTCTCTGAGTGGTGAACCTTGCTTTCCTGTATTCCTTTCGAGTGATCGATATTTTATCTCACAAGGATTTGTAGTTTCTGTCATTGCAGGCGCGCCTGCGTAGTAAGTTATTTAATTTGCGCTTAATGCTCATTGTAAAGTGCTTATGCTCAGAGATACAAGATGTAATTGGGGTGCTGTTGTTTGGCCTTTTGATTATCTTTGTGGCTAGGTTTTCTCTGAGGTCCACCATTGCTTTTTCCCACGACGATGCGGTTAATAGGTCACTGTGCTCCTGTTTCAATTTGATCAAAAAATCGTCCACCTTCTCTTCAATTATTTCCTGGTTATTCACAGTCCAGCATAGCTGGAGCAAGATCAAAACAGAGGCAGTTATTATACCAAGATCTGACAAAAAACAAATACAGGGGCCAGTACAAAGAAGACATAGAAGGTAGACGACAAAGTGGAAAAACAACAAAGACATGGGAATGGAATCCCTGGTACGAACTGCAACGTCAAGCAAAGGAGTCAAAGCAACCAATGTTGGCAGACACGGTCTTCTGCATCCACCAACTCTTAATATTGATTTGCCTCTCTGACCTGGAAGTCAACTACCAGTCATCTGGTGGCTGGGGAAGCATGTTTCAGGCCCTACCCTTGAAGCTGTTGTCCTCTATGACTGTTGTCTCCATTGCTACGTTCTCCATGTGGTTTATTTTGTAACTCTCTTGTGGGGTGTCTTACCCTGAAACCTGTAACTCCTGTGATTGGCTCTAGCCTAGGCATGGTTTATTTTTAAATTACATCAGAGTAATTTGTGCAATTGTGGGAATTTTGCATTTCTGCGAATGCACAGGAAAAACAGAATACAAGCAGCCGTTGTTCAGGGTTCTTTTGTTAAATTAATTCCAGTGCCAAAAACTGTTACGAGGACGCATTTTACACTAACATTTGATGCAGGATGACAGATTTGCACTAAAGCAAACTGCACAAATTTCACACAGCCCTACTCTAGAGGTCTGGCTTCTTCCCTTTGTTTCCACTGGGTTGAACTTTCCAGACCTGCAGAGCAAAAGTAGATTCTGGTCCCACCATTTCCTTTACCAGGAAGAGACCTAATCACTATCAAATGGCCCTATTCTGTGGGAAAGTCTTGGCTCTTGCAGCTGGCCAGCACAGTAATTAACTTGTCCCAGCAGGGTGATTGAAAGAAAGACAGATTCTCATTAGGAGTTATTCAGAAAATGATGATTAATCTTGAAGTGCCAGAATGTGAGGAGTCTAGGGGCAGATGTATGACCGTTTTTTGCGGTTGCAAACTGGAATTTGGCCCATTTGCAACAGCAAAATAGGTCAGCCCCATGTACAAACCATATTTTGTGAGTTGCTAACCAATTAGCGACTCGCAAAATATGATTTGCAGCTAGCTATTAGGAAGGGGCATGCCAAGGGTGTCTCTTCCTGATAGTGAGTCTCACTCCAATGTATGATTGTTTTGCAACCGAATTTGCGGTTGCAAAAAACTCACAGTTTACCATCCTTTTTAAAAGGGACCACTGCCTGCCCTAAAAAAAAAGAAACTGAAAAGTTTCATTTTTATTTTTAAAATGCATCCCGTTTCCCTTTAAGAAAAATGGTCTGCATTTAAAAAAAAACTGATTTATTTAAAAAGCAGTCCCAGACATGGTGGTCTTCTGACCCCAGCAGGCCACCATCCCTGGGAGTGCTAGCCATTCCCAATAGGGTCGCAAATTGCGCTAGCCTAATGAATATTGATGAGGCATGCAATTTGCGACCCCATTTGGAATCGCAAACAGTGTCTGTGACACTGTTGTACATTTCATTTTGCGAGTCGCAAATTGCGAGTCGTAAAATGTAAGGGTCGTGAATGTGGCCCCTAACGTCATATCTGCATTTGGGAAACTTGTTTGCAATCAAATTAGTGTGTCAACCTAATCTCTAGGCTTAACAATGGTGAAACTGTACCATAGTGTAGCTTTCTTCCATAACGTACCATTCAGTCTAACGTTTGAGATTGTCGAAGGAAGAGCATAGCAATGAAGCTGAAGGTCGAATAAGCAGTGGTGCTTCCAACTCTGCTGTACGCTTGTGAGACCTCGAATGTCTACCGGAGTCATGCTCGACAACTCAATCACTTCCACATGTCCTGTCTGCGCAAGCTTCTGAAAATTAGATGCCAGGAAAAGTGGCGGATAATGAAGTCTTTCCAGAGCCAGTCTGATATCACTTCATACACTGCTGAGGAAAGCCTGGATTAGATGGGAGAGGTATGTTTATGAGAATGCCAGACGAGGGCATCCCCAAACAGCTCTTCTATGGAGTGCTCACTCAGGGAAAGCACTCCCATGCAGGACAAAAGAAGCGGTTCAAGGACATGCTGAAGGCCTACCTGAAGTCCTTCCAGATCAACACTGCCACCTGGGTAACAATTGCATTGAATCATCCAGCATGGTGCAGCCTCATTCACAAATGCTGCAAAACCTCTGAGGCGAGGCGTACTGCTGAGGCTCAAAGAAAGAGTGAGCTGTGCAAGTCCAGAGCTGCCCACACATCACTGCCAATGTCATCACATGTGTACCCTACGTGTGACAGAACATTCTATGCTCAATTTGGACTACACGTTCATCTTCGGAAGCACAGAGCATCGTCAACCAATCAATGAGATGTTGAGCGTTTTTTCGACAATTATGGACAAACAATTCAGTGTAGCACAACAAACTCAAGCAAGCACTCCTGACTTACACTGGTAATGACCACTAATATTAGTAGGCTGTCGTGATTCAGTCTCAGTCAAAAAAAGAAGAGGGGGACCAGGAGCTAGTTATGGTCCAATGTCCGTGCTCCACTCATGACAGTTAAATCAATGAGGACATTGTTCCCTGTTGGCGGTGAAACAAAAATAACGATCACCTGCTCAACAAAGGTAGAGATAGAAGAAAGAGTGTAAAAGGGGGGGGGGGAGAGAGGAGGAGAGGGGGGTAGAGGGAAGATGAAAAGAGGCAGAGAGAAATTTACCCGGTCTCAAGGATCCAATCCCGAAGGGGAGGACTCTATGTAGCCTCTCGTTAGCCCTCACACACCCCGAGGGATGTCTTGCTTCATCATTGGGCTTGTCATTGCTCCTCGTCGGGCCGGCGCTGCAATGCCCGACGGTCCCCCGAAGGGTCTCTTTATCGGAGGTCTTTTAAAGAGAAAAGCCGTAAGGTGAATGCGGGTATGTGGGCTAAAAAGTAGTGAGGTGGATCCGAGAGGTAGGTGGTTGCGTGCGTGCAAGGTGTGTGAAATAAAAATGCCTAGGGGTGTCCAAAAAGTGAACTTTAATATTATGGAGCCTCTGGCAAAGTAAAAAGACCAAAAGGTCACGGGGTCACTAATCAGCGCAAGGTGCTAATGTGACTTTAGTAAAAGGTCGACATGTTTCACGCCTAAAAATGCCCGAGCGGGTCAGTGGCGTTTCATCAGGACCAAAGAAGAGTGAAAGGTTGTGCACGGTGAAGACGGGGGTGCCAGAGATTGGAAGGGTAACCCACGTCTAAAAAGAGGTTAAAAGTGGTACGGGGCTGCGGGGTGCAATGACCTAGTCAGCAAGGACAAGAAGAGCGTACCAAACTAGTGTAACCTGTAGGGGAAATAAACGGGAGGGGAAAAAAAAGGGGGGGTGGAGAAGGGGTAGGTAGGGATTGGGAAAGAAGGGGAGTCGAGGAAGGAGGGAGGGGTGACAAACACACATGAATGGTTTAGACAGAACTGGTACATATAATCAGTCACAGTTTCACGAGAGAACACAGCGAGGATCTGTCTGTGACCTCGAATACCATTCGCTTAGTGATAGTGAGGTCACCCCGGTGACCATGTCAACAAGAACGTACATAGGTGACGTGTCAGGCGTCCAACATCAGTGTCAGACACATTCAGCTAATTCAATGGTAGAGTGTTGCCCATGGGTTGAGGAGCGGTGCAGGGCGGGATCCAAACAGTTATAGAAAAAAATATATAGACTTATATATCTCAACATACATGCTGGAGTCGAAGAGACGATATAAGTGAGGTGGCAGTAGTAGCGCAAAAATGAGCGGCACACTGTGCGTGAATAGAACCCAGACATTGATAATCTATGTAAGAGATCTTAGTACAGTGGTCGAACAGTACAAACACACCCCAGAGCAAGGTTACGGATCCACTGAACTCATGGGGAATGGGTCAGAGCAGAACCTGACAGCTCAGACAGCGAGCGAACACTCTGTTTACGTATCACTAGATAAATATACAGTGGGTATGCCAAATAACATAAAGACATGAAAACACATACAACTGGTATAACGAAGAGCAAGGGGCCCCCCATCCTTACCCTCGTGTTTCTGACAAGGGCTTCCTAGGTTCCGCCGAGGCTGCCAGCGCCCTATTTACTGAAGGGACCAAACAGAGTGTAAAGAGGTTAAGGGCGGGGACCCTACGTGAGGGTGGGCTGTGCATACACGATAGTCCAGCATCTCCCTAGCGGTTCCTGCCTGATAGTACTTACGGTTGCGTCGGGGGCCGGCTCAGTCAGCACCTACCCTCTGCCAGCGGCTGCCTGGAGATAGTGTTGGTAGCAAGTAGGTTTCCATTTAAGGCGTCGGAAAAGGGAGTGAACCACTTCCTGCTCGAGGGCCGGGGGAGGTGCGCGTGCAGTTTCTAGCGCATGCGTGGGCGAGTGTGTCCTGGGGTGTGCGCATGCGCAGAGTGAAGATTAGGAGCAAGCGGAGTGCGCATGCGATATTGATTCCACATAGTGCCCCGCTCGTAGGTGGTTTGCGCAAGTGTGATTCTAAAGGGCTCGTGAGCCCTAGCGGTGCCCCGGGTTGAGCCACAGATGGATAGAGTGGCGTGTACGGATAACCCGGACAGGAAGTGTCCTGGGGTGTGGTGCACAATACATCCTTGATACCCACATAAAAAATGGTCTATGTCGCGGATAAAGGAGGAGGGTGAGGGGCGGGGAAGAAAAAATATAAAAACACTGAGGGGACCACGGGCTCCTACTCCTGGGCAGCTCCTAAATAAAGAGCCAGAGGGATCATACAGATACACAGGTGTAGGGAAAAGTGCCCACCCGGCCAAAAGGTTGTATAGGTGCTTGGTTACAGTTCCTCCCAGTGTATCTCATCACTTGCTCAGGTGTTAGGAAATGTGCCCGCCGGAGCGAAGGTGTGTGTAAGTTGTTAGTTACAGTTCCACCCAGGGTATCTCATCATTAAGTCCTTGCGTGTTAGTACGGAGACGGAACACCCAACGTTGTTCCTGGCGTAATAAGGCTTGAGCATTCCAGAAGGGTCTAGACTCTAATATGGTCCATGTAAGTTGTTCGCTGGTATGCCCATGGTCAAGGAAGTGGTTGGTGAGTTTCGTGGCTGTCCGTCCTCGACGGATAGTACTCTTGTGTTCGCTGATGCGGATTTTAATAGGACGTGTGGTCATGCCGACATACCTAAGACCACATGGGCATGTGATGAGGTAGACTCAGTTCTTGGTGTTGCAATTAGTGTGTCCTCGTTGTTCCCATGTAAAGTTCTCCAGAGTGAGCTGCTTACTGTGCGTAGTCGTAGAACAAGCGTGGCAGTTCCCACATGGATAGTGGCCTGACACAGGGGTCAAGTTCCACAATGTGTTGTTGGGTTGGTCCTGTCTACGTTGTAGTGGTCGTGTGTTGACCAGTCTGTCACGTAGGTTAGCTGTTCTTTTAAATGCGAAATGTGGTAGTTCTAGATCCAGTGTGTCGGTGTTCAAAATCTTCCAATTCCGTTTTATGATTTGTTTGATTTTGTTGGACTGGGGTGTAAAAGTGGTCACGCATGTGATGGACTCACTGGGTGTCTTGGTTCTGGTTTCCAAAAGTGTGTCGCTATGGTTATTTCGGGCTCTTTTTCTTGCGTGTCTGACTACCCTCTTGGGGTAGTGTCTGTCCAGGAGGTTTTTCTCAAGGTTATTTGCTTCGTTCTCATAATCCTGACTGGTTGAGCAATTCCGTCGTATGCGCAGGAATTGTCCGTACGGGAGATTCTCCCGGAGGGCTTTGGGGTGGTGACTGTTAAAGTCAAGGAGGCTGTTACGGTCCGTCGGTTTTTTGTGTAGTGTGGTCCTCAGGGTGCCGTCCTCGAGGATGATCAAGAGATCCAGAAAGGGGATAGAGGTGTCACTCATAGTCCCCGTGAATCGAAGGTGTGGGTTCAGTCCATTCACCCATTCCAGGAAGGTCTCGCAGGATGCTCTGGTACCCTTCCAGAAGATCAAGATGTCATCTATGTATCGCTTCCATGTGATGATGTTGTGCTTGTATGGGTTTGTGTCTGGAAAGATGTGGCTATTCTCGAAAGAGGCCATATACAGACCCGCCAGACTCGGCGCGAAGGTACTCCCCATGCTGGTACCTTGTACCTGATGGAAAATTGAGGTTTTGTACATAAAAAAGTTCTCTTTCAGGGCTAGTGTGATTAGCTCCATGATGAAAGCCACTGGTGTGTTGGTAAGAGGTTCCATCCTCTGGAGTAGGTCGTTGACAACCTTGATGGTGGCGTCTTGTGGGATGTTGGTATATAACGCCTCTACGTCCATGGTTAGGAGGAGGTCAATAGGTTCCATATTTTCTTGGTTGATGTTTTCTATGAGATTGAGAACGTCTCGTGTGTCCTTGAGGTACGCAGTGGTTTTCTGCACCAAAGGACGAAGGAAATAGTCGCTGAATTGGCTCAGTGGTTCCAGGAGGGAGTTGATGCCCGAGACAATGGGTCTACCTGGAGGTGGGATGACCCCTTTGTGTATTTTGGGGAGGATGTAGAAGTATGGTGTTCTGGGGTCCTCATTGATCAAAAATGCCGCTTCCTGGGGGGAGATCCACCCCTCCGTGTTAGCCTCGTGAACCAATATCTTGATCTTTTTAGACAGATCTTCTGTAGGGTCTTTGTTCAATCTGCGATAATATTTGGTGTTCCTGAGTTGTTTCTCACATTCAGCTTCGTAGTCAATGATGTCCAAGAGGACAGTAGCACCCCCTTTGTCTGCCGGCTTTATGATGATCGTCTCATCTCTTCTGAGTGACTCCAAAGCCTGGCGATTCTTCTTAGGGAGGTTGTTGTACGATGGCCCTTTGGTAAGTTGAGTCGTCTCTTTCAGTACGGCCTTCTCAAAGGTAAGTACCTCTGGTGGTACCATGGAGGAAGTAGGTGTAAACTTAGATGGGGGGTCTAAGACCGGTGTCATCTCTGTCCTGAGGTGGTTTTCCCCGGAAGAATGCCTGCAGTCGAATTTTCCTGAATAATTGGTGTAGTTCCTGGTTCGTCCTGAAGTCGCCTTCCTTTGGGGTAGGAACGAAACCGAGTCCTAATTCGAGAGTCGTGGTTTCCTCTGCATTCAGCTGTCTCTTGGAGAGGTTGACAATTAGGGTCTTTGATTGGTCATGCTCCTGGTTTGTCGCTGCTGTTGTTGGTGTTGGGGTTGTCCGGCGTCTTGCCACTGAACCTGCTTCTGACCTCTTCTTCTCCCTCTGCCTCGCCCCCTGCCTCTGTACTGAAAAGGAGGAGGTGGGTTGGGGAAGAATGGTTGGGGGTAGCCAGGCTGTACATAGCCTGGTTGTGGTCCGTTAAAGGCAGGGTACCACATAGGGCCTTGAGGTGGATAAGGGGGATGATGGAAGCCATATGGGTTGGGTGGCATATGTTGGGGCGGTGGGAAAAGTCCCTGTTGTTTCATGGCTCTTCCCCAGCTTCTATCACTTGAGTTACTGTAGGACGACTGTCCCGAGTGATTAGATGAAGTCGAGCCATCTTCTGAGAGGGCATCGTTGTCTGTGGTTTGATAGTCCTCTGTGATATACGGGTAAGCTTTTTCCCTGTCAAATTTTTTGACATCTTTCTGGAGTTTTGTGATCTTTTGTTGTAACAGGTAGTCACGGTGTTCATTCATCTCGCTATTGATCTCTTGCGAGACGTGTTTTGAACGATGATATGTTGATCCCTGTTTTCAACCCATCTTCAGAGATTTTGATCTTGATGATCAGGGCTTCTGACAAGCGTTTGGCTGTGCTAATAATCAGAATAAGCCAATCACGAGTGCACTTCCAAGCAATCTGACTCCATTCCCTTTTGAATACCGGGTCGTCTAGAAAGATGCGAGGAGCTGTCCGTACAATGAGGCCATTGGGGGCCGCATTCGCCCTGAGGTATTCGGTCATAATTTGGCCATGGAGAGTAACCTTGACCAGTGTTTTCTTAAGAGTGGTTAGTGAATTCCAGTCTCCTTGGGAGCTGGAACAGGCCATATTCCCGTCTGTGTCGAGTATAGACGGTGTTCTCAGGATTTCAGAGACCATGTCTTCGCCAAACGCGAGACCTAGGGTGTCCCCTATGTTAGGTGTTGACATGTTCACAGTGATGTGGTGTGGGGCCTAAAGAAGGGGGAGAAGGGTGAAAAAAAGAAAGAAAAACAAGAGATAATAGATAGAGAGGTCCCTCGGCTGGGCCGCCGTGCAAATACTTAGTCAAAAAAAGAAGAGGGGGACCAGGAGCTAGTTATGGTCCAATGTCCGTGCTCCACTCATGACAGTTAAATCAATGAGGACATTGTTCCCTGTTGGCGGTGAAACAAAAATAACGATCACCTGCTCAACAAAGGTAGAGATAGAAGAAAGAGTGTAAAAGGGGGGGGGAGAGAGGAGGAGAGGGGGGTAGAGGGAAGATGAAAAGAGGCAGAGAGAAATTTCCCCGGTCTCAAGGATCCAATCCCGAAGGGGAGGACTCTATGTAGCCTCTCGTTAGCCCTCACACACCCCGAGGGATGTCTTGCTTCATCATTGGGCTTGTTGTTGCTCCTCGTCGGGCCGGCGCTGCAATGCCCGACGGTCCCCCGAAGGGTCTCTTTATCGGAGGTCTTTTAAAGAGAAAAGCCGTAAGGTGAATGCGGGTATGTGGGCTAAAAAGTAGTGAGGTGGATCCGAGAGGAAGGTGGTTGCGTGCGTGCAAGGTGTGTGAAATAAAAATGCCTAGGGGTGTCCAAAAAGTGAACTTTAATATTATGGAGCCTCTGGCAAAGTAAAAAGACCAAAAGGTCACGGGGTCACTAATCAGCGCAAGGTGCTAATGTGACTTTAGTAAAAGGTCGACATGTTTCACGCCTAAAAATGCCCGAGCGGGTCAGTGGCGTTTCATCAGGACCAAAGAAGAGTGAAAGGTTGTGCACGGTGAAGACGGGGGTGCCAGAGATTGGAAGGGTAACCCACGTCTAAAAAGAGGTTAAAAGTGGTACGGGGCTGCGGGGTGCAATGACCTAGTCAGCAAGGACAAGAAGAGCGTACCAAACTAGTGTAACCTGTAGGGGAAATAAACGGGAGGGGAAAAAAAGGGGGGGTGGAGAAGGGGTAGGTAGGGATTGGGAAAGAAGGGGAGTCGAGGAAGGAGGGAGGGGTGACAAACACACATGAATGGTTTAGACAGAACTGGTACATATAATCAGTCACAGTTTCACGAGAGAACACAGCGAGGATCTGTCTGTGACCTCGAATACCATTCGCTTAGTGATAGTGAGGTCACCCCGGTGACCATGTCAACAAGAACGTACATAGGTGACGTGTCAGGCGTCCAACATCAGTGTCAGACACATTCAGCTAATTCAATGGTAGAGTGTTGCCCATGGGTTGAGGAGCGGTGCAGGGCGGGATCCAAACAGTTATAGAAAAAAATATATAGACTTATATATCTCAACATACATGCTGGAGTCGAACACTCTACCATTGAATTAGCTGAATGTGTCTGACACTGATGTTGGACGCCTGACACGTCACCTATGTACGTTCTTGTTGACATGGTCACCGGGGTGACCTCACTATCACTAAGCGAATGGTATTCGAGGTCACAGACAGATCCTCGCTGTGTTCTCTCGTGAAACTGTGACTGATTATATGTACCAGTTCTGTCTAAACCATTCATGTGTGTTTGTCACCCCTCCCTCCTTCCTCGACTCCCCTTCTTTCCCAATCCCTTCCCACCCCTTCTCCACCCCCCCTTTTTTTCCCCTCCCGTTTATTTCCCCTACAGGTTACACTAGTTTGGTACGCTCTTCTTGTCCTTGCTGACTAGGTCATTGCACCCCGCAGCCCCGTACCACTTTTAACCTCTTTTTAGACGTGGGTTACCCTTCCAATCTCTGGCACCCCCGTCTTCACCGTGCACAACCTTTCACTCTTCTTTGGTCCTGATGAAACGCCACTGACCCGCTCGGGCATTTTTAGGCGTGAAACATGTCGACCTTATACTAAAGTCACATTAGCACCTTGCGCTGATTAGTGACCCCGTGACCTTTTGGTCTTTTTACTTTGCCAGAGGCTCCATAATATTAAAGTTCACTTTTTGGACACCCCTAGGCATTTTTATTTCACACACCTTGCACGCACGCAACCACCTACCTCTCGGATCCACCTCACTACTTTTTAGCCCACATACCCGCATTCACCTTACGGCTTTTCTCTTTAAAAGACCTCCGATAAAGAGACCCTTCGGGGGACCGTCGGGCATTGCAGCGCCGGCCCGACGAGGAGCAACATCAAGCCCAATGATGAAGCAAGACATCCCTCGGGGTGTGTGAGGGCTAACGAGAGGCTACATAGAGTCCTCCCCTTCGGGATTGGATCCTTGAGACCGGGGAAATTTCTCTCTGCCTCTTTTCATCTTCCCTCTACCCCCCTCTCCTCCTCTCTCCACCCCCCCCTTTTACACTCTTTCTTCTATCTCTACCTTTGTTGAGCAGGTGATCGTTATTTTTGTTTCACCGCCAACAGGGAACAATGTCCTCATTGATTTAACTGTGATTCAGTCTCAGCCAGTTAGGACATCGTTACGCAGGAGTCCTGACAATTTCCAACATTGGCACAAACATACACAGCATTTGAGTCTCTGGAGAGCGGGGATTTGGAAACTTGGAAGACTCTTTATGGCCTCGCCTGCTTAGCTCAGGCCTGAATGGTTTAGTTCCCGGGTTATGAGAGGCAATGCCAGTTAAATGGTCAACATATCCTCAGTTGTGTGACATGTCACACTGAAAATGCTCTGTCTTAGGGAGAGGGGTGATTCTCTCAGCTACTAAGAGACCGAAAGCAGTCTTGAACTCTGCTAAATACCTGTACAGGTCATCATCAATCCACAAAAGATCCCCTCCTCGACAGCCTAACTGTGCACAGATATTGGGTTGAGCAAGATATTAGTCTCACTTTCTTAACCTACATCCGTGTGCAAATATTTTCATATGTAACCATCCCAGAGCCTCTTATCCAGCTGTGCAACAGTGGACTTTGTTCTAAAGGTAGCCATTGGTAGCCAGCAGTCCAAATCCATTTTTACAGAGCATAGAGTAAGTGAGACACAGTGAGGCTCACTTATGGGAAGCCGTTCATGTCAAAATTACAGATCCCCATATAGGACACCTTCTGAAATCCATAGCCTGCTGCAAAATGAATATGACACACACCAGAATGAATGTAATATGTGTCAAAATAATTATGATACCTGGCAGAGTGAATCTGACTTGAATCAAAACAAATATGAAACCTGGCAGATTGAATATGTTGCTTAGTGAATGATATGAATAAAACGCAGTACAAACTGAATAAGAGCAGTACTGAAATACATATCAATCATGCTAAAATAAATATGGCACTCGCTGTAAATAATATAGCTATCACTGAAATGTATACAATATGCATCAGACAGAATGGGACATTTCTTGAAATGACTGACATATGCCAAGAGGTATACGGCATGCATTGAAATGAATATGACATTGAAATGAATGTAAGTTACTGAAATGAATATATTGTATCCTGAAAAGAATATAATGCACATTGAAAATAATATAACATAAACTGAAATAAGCATTACACATGTTGCAATGAATATGAATTGTGGTGAAATGAATGTTACCCAGATTCCAATGAATATGAGATATACAGAAATAAATAGAAGATGATTTAAAATTAATCTGGCTTGTGTTGAAATGATTATAAGCCCCATTGAATTGAAGTAGACATGCCTTACAAAGAGTATGACCAAGCTGAAATTCTCATGGCATTTGTCACAATGAATATGGCTTGCATTGATATGAATATGACACATATTGAAGTGAATATGATATGTGCTAAACTGGAAAAGTTGCATCCTAAAATTAATATGACAAGCGTTAATATGCATATGGTATCCATTGAAATAAATATAACATTGATTGAAAGGAATATAACACATGCTAAAATGAATATTCAATGTGTTGAAATGAATATGAGCTTCATTGAAATTAATTTGACATGTTTCAAAATTAATACAAATAACGTTAAAATGAACATGGTATTTATCAAAATGAAGACGGGTTACATTGAAAGTAATATGATGCACATTAACATGATTATAATACCTGTTGAAATGGATATGTTTCATGTTAGAATGAATATAAGATGTGTTAATATGAATGAGACATCCATTGAAAGGAGTATGATACATGCTAAGATGACTATGACATGCAATGAAATTAATATGAGCCCCATTGAAATATATTCAACTTGTCTTAAAAAAAGTATGACCAGTGCTGAAATTAAAATGAAACCTGTCAAAATGAATATATAATGCTTTGAAATTAATCTGACACACATCAAAACAAATATTACATGTACTGAAATAAATATGACCTATGTTGAAATGGAAATGACCCATGTTGAAAATATTATGGCAGGTGTTAAGGTGAATATGACATCAATTGAAATAAATATGACATTCATTGAAAGGAATAGGACACATGCTAAGATGAATATGAACCACTTTGAAATGAATATGACGCCTGGTGAAATTAATATGGCCCACATCAAAATTAACATGACATTTATTAAAATTAATATGACACCTTTTGAAATAAATATGAAACTATGTGAGATAAATGTAGCATACTTTGAAATGAATAAACCACATAACGAAATTAACACAAGCCATGTTTAAATGAGTATGACCCCTGCTTAAATGAACATGGCTTGCATTGAACTTATGTTGAGCAGCTGTAAAATAAATTAATATTACATATTAAAATTAATATTACATATTCTGAAAGGATATGATAAGGACTAAAAATGAAGTAACTAAAATGAATATTACACACAGGAGCCAGCCTTTACCACGCATCAATTACATGCATCCATTTGCCACACAATTAAGTATTTCTACATTTGTCACACAGCAATTTATCAGGCAGGTAAGTATTTTTGTAAATAAGATAATTTTTTATGTGCGCACAGAGATAAAGGGAGGTAAGGATGACTTTAGGGTTTAAAGGTGGTTACAAGTAAAGGGAGGTAAGGATAATTGTTGGTTGTAGGAAGTGGGTAGAGGTTAAAAAATAAACACACACACACACATATATACATTTATATATATGCATAGATATATAAATATATGTCCCATGTGACGACATGCAGACAAAAAGGATTTCCCAGGTATTTTTGCACGGCAGTGCGAAAGGGAGTACAAGAGAAGTTATGTCTCCTCTTGCCAACTTGGACTCTCTGGCATTGTGTTCAAAGATATGGTGATACCATGGGCAGTACATCATGAGGACTTTAAACATGGAAGGTAAACGCTACACAATTTATATGTGACATTTAATTTTTTTAACATTACATTGCATGCAGACTTTTAAACTGCGATTTGGGACGCTATCCAGCAAGATCTACATTACATCACAGTCCAAGCACTGGGCAATGATTTTAATCAGACTGTGGCATCAAGATGCTATTCAGCATTATTGTACATCTACCACAGTTTGCATCAACACCCCGGTGCATTTTTGGAAATGTAGGATTGCACCGGGTCACGTGATCATTGTGATTTAAATGATGTGAGTTTATTCAATGAGACTTTCCTCACCTGTGAGCAAGGCCATGACCAACAACCGAAACGCGTAAGGACTGATGCTCTGCCACCCTTGAGACACAATAAAGCCAGTGATTTACCGAGTTGGGGTTCACTTCTCTTTTTCTTTGGTGTGCCAAATCATGGAATGCTCCATGCCCCTTTCTGTGAAGCCGCCCTGCAGGATGGTGGCTCCCTTTAATTGGAGAATTTTCCATATATATATATATATATATATATATCCAAACACAAACCTCCGAGTACCGGGGCCCCCGACCCTTCAGGACGGCCTCAATTAACAATGGACTAAACTAAAGAAAGGGGTTGGACATACTCTGGGGACCCACCTATGGGAGGGTCTGGAAAGAGGGGTGGCTACACCCATTTCCTTTGTCCAGTTTTGAGCCAGAGCAGGGGCTGGTAGCCCCTGCAACCGGTTTGAACTGGGCTATGCAGAGGGACACCAAATGTGCCCCCAGTGCTGACTTCAAAGCACTCTCAGAGTGCACCCACCCAGCCCCAATACACTAAAGCCTGTCCGGGAGGTGGTTACACCTCCCTGTGACAGGAAACCTATTGTCCAGGCCTCCCCTGCCGGAGGTTCGGTCAGCAGCAGGAGGCCAGACTCGTGTCTGTGGCTGCAGCATCCATTTTGTGATGCCAGGGCTCTTTTAAACTATTACCAGTGAGACCAGTGTGTACATGTCTCTCCCCCTAGAAGGGTTGAATTCTACCCCCGCTGCCAGGACTGGCGGGGGGGGGGGGTAGGATTCCAAAGTGTTTGACACCAAACACTACATGTTTCCATGCAGCCATTCCAAAGTTAGCATTTACCGCGAGGTTATAATGCACTTAAGAGTATATGGTCTCGCTGCATCACTGAACAGTCTCAGAGAATAGGCTCTGAAAGCTGCAATGGGGCCAAGCTCATGCATTGGCACCCTCTCACACAAAACCAAGCACTCTGCCTTCAGGATTGATAAGGCCTGCCATAGGAGTGACTGATAGGTTTATATTTGCAGTGATTAAAGGTAGATATAGGTAACCTATATCTTAGTAAGAGGTGCATGCACCACCTTACCCAGGCTGCAGTAGCAGTCCTGTGGTGTCATTTTGGAAGGCTTCTCAGGGGTGGCATAATACATGCAGCAGCCCCTGGTAGGCCTCTGGGGTACCTATGCCCTTAGTACCTAGTGTACCATATCCTAGCGACTCACAAGGGTACCCCAGTAACCAAACTGGAGTGTACCTATTGTACATGAAATCAATTTAGAGAGGAAGCAGCTAGGCTGGGTCCTGGATAGCAGGGACACAGCCATACTAAATTCGAAAAACAGTGAAACACCAGCAAAAAGTGGGAGTAACCAAAGAAAGCAGATCCTACTCTCCGCAGTGGCACTGAGGAAAATATATATGTCCATGGGGACAGGTGAGCGCCCTGTGAGTTCGAGAGGGGCCTGCTTGGCCTTGGGGTGTCTTGGGTCAGGACAGGGCCGCCCTCATCTCGGCATGTTACTGATGCCCACCACTGAGGCCCATATATCCTTTTAAAGTACCCCTGTGGTATGTACATGTGCTACACAGCACAGCTTGGCCCCCACTGCAATTGCTTGGCCTGGGATGGGCTCTTGCATTGCCTTTGGCCCCCTTGAAACCCTAAAGCAAATTGATTGGCTGCTGTGCATCGTTACTGGGACTAACCATGAGGGTAGCCTGCTGTATTTCCAGTGCCAGGAGCAAAAGTGGACATAGACTTTAATGCCTTCATTGTGTAAAATGCTGTCGGGTGTCCAGTCCCTCGTCCTAGCGACGTTGGGGTGATCTGGAGAGAAGTGGACTGCATTGAGAATGTTGAGATCTGCAGCATATGTACTGTAGGGCGTGTGCCCTCTATTCACAGCTGAGCTCCGCCAGCAACCACAGCATCCACCAATGATCACAAATCCTACCTCTACTGTGCATCTGGGAGCTTCATGCAGTACCCAATTACCTATACCCTTGTATGCATGATGGGGAAGGATGACACCATGTAAGCTAAATTGGACTTTGAAACCAAGAGGACAGACATAGCTCACTCATCGGAACAAGCATTATCCTCTCAGGGAGCCATCATGGAAACGGATGACGACAAAAATAATTTGCACCTAGTACATATCCAGTAAAGCTTGACATCTATAGATAACAAGATTAAAATGCTTTACTCCAGAGTGGACACGCTAACCACTGCTCTCAGCAAGCAAGAAAAATGGATTACTATAGCTGAAACTAGCGCAACACAGCTGACTACAATGAAAAAAATAGTAAACATCATTTAAGTACTAAATGTCATAAAAGTGAAGAGCGAGCACTTGCAGCCAGATCATAATGCAACAACCTATGAGTCATACTTATGCCTGAGGCAACAAACACAGGCAATATGGCTTCTTAAATACCTTTGTGGAGCTGACAGCTTTTCGCATTGTTCGCTGTGGAAAGGGCTTACAGATCTCTGGGTCCTAGCCTCTCACATGGGGCTCAATTATCTCTAGAATGTTCACCTGGCCTGAGAAAAGCAGACAGTGACGTTCTGACACACGAGAACATCGCTCTTTCCATCGTTCTGTATTTCACGCTAACAGTCCAAGAGGCCCGGTGTGGGTGTTTGACATTAACTGAAAACTGTGCCAAGCTGGAATACACTGTGCAATGCTGTATCCAGTGCTACTTAAGATCATGCATTGCAACAGGCCCTACCTTTTCCTTACTTTTCAAAGCACTGCACCTTTTGTGCAGAAATGCATCAAAAACTAAGACTGTTTGTGTCACCGCATGAGCCTCCTGTCCCAGAGGAGGGTTCAAGCAACGTAGACTGAGCTAACCAATATTTGCCCTACGAGCTAACAAGTTTAAAATACTTTCTGTACACTAAATACCGCCAAACTTCTGATTGAGGCAGCCACTTTAGAATTGCACCTGATGTCCTCCATCCTTGTTTGTCCCAGGACTACTGATATTGAGACAGAAGCTCCCCAGCCTGATCCGAGGTTTGCGGGATGGGGGAGCGCCACTCTAGGCCATGCCGCATGCTTCTTATGACAACCTGCTCCTGGGAACTTGGAAGACTGCAGCTCTTTCTTTTCCTCCCTTCCTAACCCTAATGCTCAGGCAACCAAGTGAGAGTTTGTAGATTACCTTTTTCTGGACAGTTGCAGGGATTCCGTAAAAAAATGTTTTGAACACAAGTTGGTCGCACACTGCTCGTCACACCAGCAAGTTGCCCCAAAGGACTGTGGTGAATGTAGTGGCGACGGCAGGTACCCCTATGCCACGATGTGTAAAAAGAATAAAGTATGTGTTGCATTTAGCCATCCCTGGACACGTGTTTCGAGGTAGTTGCCTCTCGTCAGCAGGGAGCAGGACAATGTAAAGGGGTGCCGAGTGGACTGCCAAAATGTAATTAAAACAGGTAAAATACCTCTCATGGCGCGCAGGTGCAGAACCAGGGCTCGTCAGCCCGATAGCTCACGGGAGCCGTAATAATTTGAACACAAGTTGGTCGCACACTGCTCGTCATTGGTTATTGGTATACCCTGCATACTTACCCATAGTCAGGAAGGTAGAGAGGCCCTGATGAAAGCTGAATGAACCATATGGGCAGTGTTACCCTTCCCTGCTGTGCTGTTTGGATCACAAAGCCGTCAATCTCATAGACCTGAAAGCCTACCAATGACGTCCATGTATGTTTGAGGTTTTGCTGTCCTCTATAGAGAGTCAGAGTGATTTTGAATTTATAATAAATAGAAATATTAAAAGAAAGTTAACATTATTCTGCCTGATCTCTCTCACAAGGCTAAATAGCATTCACTTTTGCCAACTCCCAAGCTGTTCTCAAACCTGGTAATAGGTGTGCAAAATGTGTGAACTGCATCCCAGAAGCAAATAGGCTGACTTGAATGGGCAGAGATGACCTCTTGGAATGCTACAGAATATTCACAGGGGAGGCTGTGGTCATGCTGTTGGCACTGTAATGTCCAATCATGCTTAACAGTTCTGTTGAGCCACATCTAACAATTGACAGAGAGAGAAAAGGATACCAAGACTATTCTTTTGTATCTAATGCCTTTTACTGATAGACCGTGCTTTGTTGTGACCTACCAGGAGTCAGTCTCTGGGTTTGTTCTAGGTACAGAGAGTGCTTCAAACTGCATTTTAGTGCTAGATGTGGGACGGCACTAGGATTACCATGGTACACTCCCCACTCACACCCACAGCCTCAGAGCCCAGGTTTAGTGTGGCCAAAGACCTTTGTCATAGTTGATTTGCTCTGACACATTGCATTTTTGGCCTGTTTAGAGTAACACAAAGAGGAACTATGGCAAAAGTAGGTTTGTCATGGCCTGGGAGCCATTGGTCATAGAGGAACTAGGAGTGTCATAGGATGTCCCCCCTCAGGCTGATGAACTGTGCAAGTCTGGACCCTCATCATTAGTCATTGCTCAGAAAATGCTGAGCTTGCAAAAGGATGCCAGGCAGACTGAATCTGCTGCACTTGGCTTTTGTGAGCAGCAAGAAGCATGCTGGACCTGACTGTCCAGGCATTAGTGCTTGGTTAACATGTGCAGAGATGCCCATGTTGCTGCCTGACAGATGTCCAGGACAGGGACTCCTTGGGCAAACGCAGTGGTCGCAGCCTTGGCTCTGGTGGAATGAGTACGTAAGCCCTCAGGGGGTTGCTTCATCCATTTAAGCCACCGTGCTTCACACTGACGGTCATCCTGCCGTCTAGGACCCCCTGCTTTCGAGCACCGACCGGCTGCCTACACTGAAAGTCATATGTGCCACGTTGACGTGCAGCCCCTACTGCCAGATCCTACACACGGACCCCTTGCTTAGAGCACTGCGGGCATCCATACAGCCGAAGCTACCGTGGTACACGGTAAACAGAACCCTTGCTTTCAGCAACGCCCGCTATTTCAAATAATTGACTACCATGGCATATTATGCCTAACTTCAAGACCCCAAGCAACGGCATTTCCTTAGCGCTGATTTAAACCGACTCAAGCACCCCGAGCCGCTCCCGTCGCTTAGCATTGAACCACCTAGTGGCCACGGACTCCTAGCACTTAGTACCTATTACGGTTTATACTAAGATGTATGTCCTTCAGGCATTTATCTAATGTTGTCCTGATGTTGATCCCAATAACCATGTAAAAGGGATCAAACGTCGTCGACTTTTAAAAACACAGTGCACACACACTTATCTAGATGTAACGTGTAGCAGCTGTTATTGATTATTACGCTTGTTTAAACCCGTTACATTTACAAACAAGCACTTTGTTTTGCCTGATTGTTTGTCCTTTCTGTTAATTGTCTCCACATGTATGCTTTGGATACAGGACTGTGTCCCACTTTATTCATATGCAGTGTGACCACCAGATATTTTTGTTGATTAAATCTTACTATCCGGCTGGTTAGTAATTATATAGAACTGATTTCCTTCTATATTTATTTTCACCAAAAATTGACCTTCAACAAGGACCAGTGTTTTTATAGTAAATTGCGACCCAAGGTCCTTGTACACCTCTTGGGTTCCCTTGTCTTGAATAAACACATTGGTCAATGCATAGCAGATATTTATGCAAAGCATTATCCCTCTTGAGGAGGTCAGTTTCAGCACAGCCTTCCCTTTCTTAGCCCCTAGGTACCCCACAAAGAGTTGATCGTCTACCTGGAACTCCTTTGTGCGATCAAGGTAGAGCTACTACTCTCTCTTTGGGTCCAGACCGTGAAGTCTCTCCTCCTTTGAAGTGTGAGGTGGAGAAAAGAAGTTAGGCAGTGTGATATTCTGGCCTACATGGAAAGGAATCACAACCTACAGGAAGGAGGCATGTGTCCAAAGTACCAGATTGTCCGGATAGAAGATGTTGTACGGAGGGTGAACAGAGAGTGCCTGCAATTCGCTGACCCTTCTGGTCGATTTCTAATAGGCATTAGAAAAGCAGTCTTCATAGTTAATAAATGGAGAAAGTATTAGACCTGGCATCCTTAGCGTGGTTTCCCCTGTCTTTTTGCCTCTGCCCACTGTATTTTTGCTGTGTGCTGGATTTCGTTTTTGCTGGTCTAGATGCATTGGGCACTTTGCCACTGCTGATCAGTGCAAGTGCTCCCTACAACTGGCACAGCTTCAGACCACTTTATAGGTCCCTAGTAGAGGCTACGTCTGTTACCAAAGGCATAGGAACTGAAGAGGGACCACTGGGGCTGCAGCACCAATTGTGCGATACTAGGGTCCCCTCACCAAGGATATGCAAACTGCGACTGCAGGCTGCATGCCTTGATGCAAGCAAAACTAGAAGAGTCAACTACAGTCACTGCCTGTGATATAGGTAAGTCACCCCTACAGCAGGCCTTACCAGCCCTAAGGCAGGGTACACTATACTTCAGGTGTGGATTTAGCTGCGGGAACAGATATGCCCCTACAATATTTAAGTCCATTCTTGGATACTGTAAGTGCACAGAAAAGCCATATCGAGTACATGGGCAGGACACTTGTCATTATTAGTTTGCTAGCTCCATGGTGGCTTCACTGTACCCACAGATGTTTGGTACCAAACATCAGATGCCCCCTGAAAACCTACAGACTGCTAGTGTGGTTACTGACCATTCCCAGCCAGCTGCCACCACTAGATGTGTACCTGACCTCATGGGGTGAGAGCCTTCGCTCTCAGAGGCCGGGAACAAAGTCTCCTCCCAGCGGAGGTGATTCACACCTCCTCCAGGGCAGGAACAGCCTTCCAGGGTGCAAAGCTTCAAAGGCCATTCCATCTTTGAAATGTAACTCCTGATTCAGAAGCCAAAAATGGCTTTCTTTTAGGTGTCTCCATCCTGAAATAGCCCCTGCTTCATTAGAAGTCAATGGGCAAGAACCTTTAGCTCTATTTTTGTTTTCAAAATCTCCCTTTTTGCTGTTCTAAAATATTTGCATGTATGTAACATGCCCGTATTTTTACTCTCCCTACTTGTCAAAAGTACTGCGAGGTTGGCAAATACTCACCAAGTATTCGAGGACTACTATAGAGTAGTAAACCCTCATCTCTTCTATTCTTTGGAGGGTATTTCTTATGTGCCTCTCATCAGTTTCGGGAGCCAGCACAGACAGGTCCTTTCTCTGATGTGAGCAGCGGTCACCCGGTGCAAGAACTGCAACAGGTGAAGTATATTAATTTCTGCTCTGGGCAGGCAGGGATTGCTGTTGCGACTGAGGCTGTCACACCAGGTTTTTTTTAGGTCTTGGCTAGACAGTGCATGTACTGTATCAAGGAGACTGCTGTGTTGAATATGTGGGCCTTAGCCAGCCCACATGCTTCCCATTTGCTCACTCCATTGTCTATCTCATATTCTTTGTCACCATTTGCCCCTGGCATGTATGGTAATGCCTCTTTTAGTGTTTAGCCCTCCGACCAGAGTATGGACCAAGTACTTTAAAACAACCACTGCTCCCGCTTTTACGATCACTTTTGGACCTACTTTTTTTATTTCTTTTTCAGCACTCTACAGAGAGCTCATGCTTTTACAAGCTCTGTCCCCTCCCACCCGCCCTCATGCCCCGTCCACTGATCACCACCTCCCCCGACCCCACCACTGCTTTTTCCTTTGTTGCACTTTCCCTGTTTCCCACACCTCCCTACTTCCACTGCTTATTCCCTTGCACCTCCTCCAATCCTAGGATCTGTCGAGAGAAGGGAGGTTTGTTCACATAGCAAAGGAATGATGTATCATTGTTGGTATATTTCCTTTAGATGTTATCCTGGCCCAGATTCCTCTTTGGATAATGGACTGCAATGATACTTATAGTGCGTTTTTCTTAATAAGTGCATGGGATTTGAAGGATCTCCAACCTCTTTGCTCATTCGAGGTGTGTTAGCACACATGGAAACAGCAAAAACGAGGAGAAATAAAGCATTTCTTCTCATTTCGCCTGTTTAAGACTAGATTTTCCCTGGTCTTAATTTTGGCACTGCCTTCTATTTACGCATCCTTTGTAAATAGGGGGCAGCATCAAAATCAATGGGTGGGTGGAACGCCCACTGCAACACCCATTGCCCTCCCCTTTCATGCTAAATACAGCGTGAGGGGTGCCTTATTTACAAGGCAGCGTTAAGCCATGTTAAGTGGCTTACTGCTGCCTTGTAAATAAGCCGAGGCCCCTATCGCCATCACATCCTCACTGAAAGTGACGCTGTGGTGGAGATAGGGGCTTGTAAATAAGCCACGTACTTTGGAGTGCGTGCAAATCATACATTACCAATACCTGGGGAGTTGCACTTCTACTAATAAAACAAGGCCAATTGAGGTCCCAATGGGTGAGGCAGACTGGCCTCAGGGATCCTGTGACCTCAGTGACAGTTACTGTTGTGCTAGGGTGTGCTGCTTTGGCTCATCCGCAAGTCTGGAGGTGAACTTCAGTATGGATTGTGGTGGACAGGTCTTCGAGTTTAACCCACACGTGCCACTGTTAGGTTCCACCTGCTGGTGCTAAGTGTTAGACCTGGCACCTTGGCGTGGGTCTCCCTTTCATTTTTTGCTGTTGCCTCGTGTTTTTGCTGGTGTTAGATGCTTTGGGCACTGTGCCACTACTATCCATTGCCACAGTACAGGTACTCCCTATTGTAAATTCATGTATGGATTAGTGATTCCATGATTGCCTGGTTTGGATTACCTGTCAGACCCTAGTACAGTGCACCAGGAGTGACCAGGGCTGGTAATCCGAATTGCAGCACTGGTTGACCCACCCACAGAAGCAGCCTGTAAGAGTGTGTCTAAGGCTTGCCATTGCAGATCCTGGGTGCAGTTTGGTACTGCCATGCTGACTGGGCAAGTGCACCCACTTGCCAGTCCCTAAACCTTCCCTTTTCTTCATATCAGACACCCCTATGGTAGGCCCAAGAGCAGGGTGCATTGTAAGTATAAGGTAGGACAAGCTCTGATGTGTGTGGCATGTCCTAATAGTGAATTACAGCATTTTAGTTTTTCACTATTGCAAGGCTAACTGTTCTCCATAGGCCAGAATGGGCAGTTTGATTATTACATCTTATAATCCTAACTGACTCAGGCAGCATGGTAGAAATTCGAGTTTAGTATGCCTGAACTCAGAATGATAAAATACATCTTTTAGTGAAGTTGCTTTTAACATTCTGTGTTTGAAAATACCACTTTTTGAAAGTAGTTATTTTCTTGTCTAACCATCCAAACATGCTTCTGCTAAGTTGTGTATTCCTTGTCTGGAGTTTGAGTGACAGGGGCTGGGGAAATTCCAGGAGACAGGCTGAATAGAGATCTCCATGTAGATGGGTGGGAGGAGTTGCACCTGGGACCTGAATAGGGCTGTGCCTTCCCTCCACAATGCTGGCTCCACCTCCTGTGGTGCGTCTGATGTCTCTGCCCTGCACTGTGAAAGGAAAGGAGTCATGTAAACAGAGGGCTCCAGGACTGACCAGAACTGGTTTGGACTAGGCAAAGGCCTCCCTGCCTTCAGAGAACAAAGAGAAACTGGGTATAAATATTGGGACCCAAGAACTTTAGATCACTTTGGCACACAAGAAGAAACCTTTGCTGAGGAGCGGAACCAGAGAGACAGAGACCAGAGAGACTATCCCTAAGCTTGAGGGATTGGCCTGCAGTGGTTGCCTGACTGCCAAAGAGAGGAGAAAGGAACTTTGTGTACTTTATTCAACTTGTGAAGGATCTCCAAGGGCTTGAGAATAGAGCTTGCCTCATGCTGAAGTCTCAGGGACAACAGACTTCACTCACCAGCTCCCCAAGAGTTATTTGGAAGTGCCTGCTGTTTTGCGAGGCTTTCTGAGGGACTGCGTGTCGCAAGGAACTGCAAGCGTGACTCATGAGCAAGAAGTGTGTCACTGCACTGCCACTTCACAACGAGAAAGTGCCTCGCATCGCCGGAGAAGAGGATCGACGTTGCATCAGACACCGCCGCCTCACTGGGAAGCGTGTCGCAGGGTCTGTCACAGCTTGCATTGTTGGCGAAGCAACTCGCATCACCAGAGAAGAGGATCGGCGTCGCATCAGATGCCGCCGCATCACCGGGAAGCGTGTCGCAGGGCCTGTCGCGACTCGCATCGTGTCGCACCAAGAAGACGCCATCTTTGTTTCTGTGCACCAGATCTTCAACGCATCACCATCCTTGCAACACTTTCGTTGTCTTGCGTTACGCATCTTAAGGTATATTGAACTCGGAGTGTCGCATTTACCATCTTAAGAGAACTAAGCTAATTCTACCATTTTAAGTACAGTATTGTGGATTTTTGTCATTTGTGGTCTTGTGATAAGTCTATACAAAGAATACTTTTGATATAAACCTGGTGTGGTGTTCATCTGTAGTGTTGTCACTTGATTACTGTATGTGTTCACAAATGCTTTACACACTGCCTCTGAGATAAGCCTGTCTGCTCGTGCCAAGCTACCATGGGGGTGAGCAGGGGTTATTTTAGGAGTGTACCCCCTTACCCTGACTAGATGCAAGGGTCCCTATTTGTCACAGGTACCTACCTATGCCAACTAGAGACCACCAAATCTAACACTAAGACACCAGGGCTTCTATGGTGTAGCATGGGAATGTGCTTCCTCAGGAGAGTGGTATGGTGGACTGGTCATGAAGATTGAACCTGGTTTCTCAATTCTAAATTCAGCAGCTTTGGCCATAGTGCCACATCCTCCCCCCCCCCCACTGAACACCATACGGCCCCACTGAGAGAAACTCATACTGCCTTCAGCTACAACCCAATTGTGCCCCTCTATAAACACCTGGATGCGACTCAATTAAAATTATGCACTAGACAAGAGTATTATGCTGCATAAAAAAAAGTACCACCATCTTTGAAAAAGCGAAAACATAGGGAATGCAAGATTTAGTAAAGCATGTGAAATGTAGGCAGGAACAACATGGTTACCTTTATCCTCTTACACTCATCATTCAGAAATCAATTAGTGTTTTTGCCTGGAAGGGACCCATTTCAATGTCCTTTGTTTATCTCATTACAAAACATAAGCAGTATGGTTTAACCCCTTCGCCGCGGCACGAATTTTGCCGCGGCGCTGGGGGGGTTCAGGGTGTTAGCGGTGCCGCCATGCTCGTGACGGAACCACTCCGTCATGAGCCACGGGCGCGCTGTGCTCATGACGGAGTGGTTCCGTCACGACTCCGCCCACTTGCATTGTTTGCCCGCACAGGCGGGGAATCAGTGCCGCGTGGGCTGAGCGGCCGCCAACGGCTGCAGCATGACGGAACCACTCCGTCATGAGCACACGGCGCCCGTGGCTCATGACGGAGTGGTTCCATCATGAGCAGGCAAGGAGTTAAAAAGACCACTTTCTCAACACAGAGCCGTGGTACATATTTTACAAACTAAAATAAGGACAATAGCTGATAAGGATCACATTGAACATTTTTCACTCTACAGACGATTACAAAAGTGGCTCTCAAGATACAACTACAAGACTGCAAATATTGTTCTCGGGCATCATGTCAATACTTCTGTAATTCTTCAGAGGGTCTCAAAAGCCGCTTCCAAATTGCTGATTTATTTGAATAGGTGCACACTACAGGACTCTGCTAACCTCTCACCACTATCTGCTTTTTTAGCTCATTAATGGGGGTTGTGATCTACACTTGTCCAGCTCATCACTAGGGCTGATTAGCTGGGCTAGTGAGCATCTTTGAAATAACTGCTTGCCCTCTTTGTTATTGAGCATCAGAGAGTCAATGGCTTGTTTCTGGAACTTTCCCCCTTAACTGTGTGTCTTCAACGCTCTCCGCTCCCTGACTGACTACACTGCTTAGCTCCCTTTTCCACAATCCACTCACTTGTACACAATAGGTGTGACCTATTTGCTTTTCCCAGAGCACGAAGAAAGTGCCATGGCCAGCAGAGAGCGTGACAAAAATGTACACTGGCCTGCAGGGAGAGAAGGTCACTGGCACTGGTAAGGGATACTTTGAGTCACACAAACTGTGCCTGTCCGGAGAAGCCCACAGAGGAATCTGGGTTTTCTCAGCAGGAATCAGGAGGTGCGAGACTAGCCTTGAAATCGGTGGTCTCCCACCTGAATCGGGAGGGTTGGCAGGATGCTGATTCAGCGCGCAGCCCGTGTTTAGCCAGGATGCAGGCCCAGATGGAAATTGCATCACCTTGTTATAGAGCGCTGATCTGATGCCGAAGCGTCTATCTCCATCACTTTCAGTATTTAATGGCACACTGCTTTGAGGGCCTTATAAGGAGTGTGGTAACAGCTTGCACGGCTAGGAGCAGGATGGACATCATGTAGCAATGGAGCCTCGTACAGTAGCACTTTCCAGGGCGCCAGTAGAGATCCGGAAGGTAGCTCGTACTCAGGGCCGGCTTTAGTGCTGGTGGCGCCCTCTGCGACAATGTTTGTTGGCGCCCCCCCCCAATGACCACCTCCACCACGGATTCTCTCACTAGCACCCTTTAACAGTGACCAAGGGGCATATCAACAAGGGCTTTATCTCTGCTTTTTTGGCTTTAAAAGCCAAAAAAGCAGAGATAAAACTAGCACCCTATCAACAACAGGGTGCTAACATGCAAATTCGCATGTTAGCACCCTTTTACTCTACGCTTCCCCTTGCATCTCTAATGAGATGCAAAGGGGGCGTTCCAGAGTAAAATAATAGGAGAAATGTCGCTAAGCGACATTTCTCCTATTATCAAGAATATCGCTAACCCTGTTAGAGACAAAAAAGCAGCGCTAATCGCGGTTAACGCTGCTTTTTTACGTCTGGTATTTTTCTGACTTAGCCATGATAGAGGATATCATGGCTAAGTTTGTCTGTCCCTATCAACAAGCTAACGTGAGATTCGCGTTAGCCACTTAGCGCCAGGATTTTTATCGCTATTGAGATAAGCGTTGCTAATAGCACGCTATCTCAGCGATAAAAATCGGCGCTAGCCAGCGATAATTATACGAGCGCTAAGTGCGCTCAGCGATAATTATCGCCGGCTATTTTTGATATGCCCCCAAGTCTCCATGACCACACTCTCTCAGATGCATTGAATTAGTTATATAGCGCCACTCATACCAGTGTAGGGTGTCCGAGCACTTTGAATCACACACACATTACACAGAGACAATCAATCATACGTGTGTAAATCAGTGTCTAGGAAATGTTACATAAGCCAAAGGACTAAAAGTGTAGGAGTCACGTGTCATCCATACTGGTAGGCAGTATAGTTTGAGTGCTTGGTGTGGAGAAGCACAAACTCAGAGTCGAAAAATAAACAGCATAGTTGGGAGTTTTCTTTAATAATAAGAATCGATTTCTAGCCAAATTAACCCTTTTTGCAACATTAATCAATGTTCTAATAATGTATACTTTGCAGTGTGTATGCAGTTCTAGGATTAAAGTTAATAGCTCACTATTCTATATTAGGACTTTAAGTTATAAATTGCAAGTAATAAAAGGATGTCTCTTGTGAAAGCAGTAACCAGCTGATCAGTTTACATCACACGCACTCTGCAATCTACTTGGTACACGTTCTGTGCAGCAGGCATATTAACCCTCTGCACTAACTTCACCCAAGTCAAAACCTCAACTATACAAAATGCTGATCTCTCTCCAGGAAGATAATTAATCACACAAGTTATCTTGACATTTATGTGAGGCCTGGTAATTGCCGGGGGAAAGAAACGCTGCAGCAGGTGCTTCAAAGGCACAATAAACTTTCAAACACGGCGCCCCCAGGAAGGTGGCACCGGTCGCACTGCCCTAAAGCCGGCCCTGCTCGCACTACCTCCGTACATGGGCCGACTGACCAACAGGGGCTCATAAGGGAGAACGGAGTCCGCTGGCACGCCGAGTAGAACGGTGTTCTCACCGCTAGCGCATCCGGCCACGGCCTCGTGTCCGCAGACGCTATCACCACCACAGCCTCTCTCAACCAGAAATATGCATCTCCGAGGGGCAGCAGTGGCTCCTCGCTACGATACAGCAGCGACACTCGGCTAGAGCTCGGGTGGGTGGCGCTGATGGACACCTGAGAGCGCGGCTGCAGTGCTTCGCAGCCGTAGGAAATGTAGTTCCCATAACAGTTTATAGGACATGCGCCGTGTCAAAGGGCCCAAAGATGCATCGAGCACGGAGCAAGCCTGGCCATGCCCGCCTCACTCCTCCAGCCGCTGATGGTCATCAAGGCTCCGCACTGAGTAGCAATAATGGGCATGGACACTCCAGGATTTCCCTGCCGTTCATAAATGCGAGCGGAGCTCGTGGTATGGGGTGAACGCAAGGGCCACAGCGCCCTGACCTCCGACAGGATTCACGCCCACCAGGGCACTGAACCATTAACTTCCCTGCGCCAAAATGCGGCGTCAGAAGACCCAACAGTGATTGGCTGTCGGTGTCACGTGCTTTTCAGTATGTGTTATACACACAATTCACCATATCCAATGAATTCACATCCTTATCCATTTCATTCAGTATTCTATGCAACACAATGTGATTCATATCCAATTCCAGTGATGCATATACTAATTTCAAGAAAAGTGTTATTCGCCTCACGGTTATTTATATCAATTTCAAGAGTTCTCATATTTAAACCATTCTGTAATTTTTTTATTTTTTTATTTATTTTAAATTCACTTTTGTGTTATATGAACTCTATACAAAACAATAAACTTCCCTGTAGTAAATACAGTGCCTTAACACATGGGGCAGCATATATTTTAATAGATTAACAGTACAACAGTATCCCTCTTTTCTCAGAACATTTTTTAACACATCAGGACGGCATCTCCAAACCATAGTGGCATTCATCAAAGCTACAATGGGGTCGAGATGGCGCTTCAGATACTATTAGATTTAGAGCTTTTGTCCTGGAATCAGTGTGTATAAACATTCCCACCATGTCACCATCCATCCCCCATTTTACTCTTTGGACTTATACCACTGTTTGGGGACACCATGTCCTAGCTGCCATCGCTCCAGGAGACGTGCACCTGCAGCCAGGGGAGGAGTGTGTTTAGCGCTTAAAGCAATCCCCAAACTCCTGCAGCGCGGGCCACGGCCTGGCATGTCCTTACCCCTGATAGAGCCCGGAGGAGGCTGGGCCCACCCTCTGTCCTCGTGATCCTGGGGTCTATCTATTATTGTATTGGAGAGCTGAATATCATGGAGGTGTTAACATGTTTGGGTATAGCTCTACCCTGGTTGCTATTCTGTGGATACTGCCTCTCATGATCTTGAGGTTTTGATAACGCCAAATTACAATGGGAAAAGGCAAACCCCAGGAGGTTGAGGCGAAAGAACCTTCTCCCTCTAAGACTACTTGCATCGATAAAATGTTGCAGAGGACTATGGGGATAATTTCCACAGAAATAGCCTTGACTGAGAGAATATTGTCTCAGGAAGTCCTAAATGTTTCAAGCTTGGACGGCTCCTTATCATGCAGCCCAACTGGTACAAATAGTGCAGTGGACCATTTGAGGTTGGGTAACAAACAAGCCAGTGATGAGGAGGCAAATTTGTCCCATAATCCAACAGGGGCGTGCCTGAATGTTACATCTCGACCTTCTTGAGCCACCAAACCGCCTAAACAGCAGCACACGTCTCAGTCCCCTCTAGCCCCTGCTAGCCCATATGCTGACTCGAACATTATTGACCCTTATAATTCCATCCTAGAGGGGATCATGCTTACACCTCCTGGGGCTGCGGATGTCAGAGTTCAATTTGGAAAAAATTAAAGACTATCCACATAGAGAACTTTCCTCATTGATAGTGCGGTTGGAGGCCATCCAAAGGGGCCTCGGTTGCGTTTTATCCCAGCAAAAGCAAGTTGTATTTTCAATACCAGTAGTAGAGGATGGTGCCCAGGTTATGACCTCCAACTGCCAACTCAAACTGGTTAAGGACTCTAGCACCAGCTACACAGCCACTTTACCTAGAGATGCTGTAATTAGCCATGGTAAAGGGACTGAGGTTGCAGGTACTTTGCACACATACACAGCATTAGCAGTTAATAAGGCCTCGTTGTCCTTTAACACTAGAGCTGCGGGGATACAGCCACCTATTCTAAATACCCCAGTATCCATACAGAGGCAACCAGTGACCGGTCTCACCACAGCATTTTGCGCCTATGTACTTGTTTTGGTAAGAGTTCCTGAGTTGAATGTGAATCAATGAATCGTAAGTAGGGCTAGGACGAATTAACTAATACATGATTTAAATTGGCTGGCCCAACAGAGGAAGTTCCCCTATTACATGGCTAATGAGATTTCGCTCACATGGAGAGTGGGGTGGTTGATGTCGGGACCCAAGGATCATTGTAGTGATTGCATAATTATAAATTTCAGATCCCCAGGTAGTGGCAGTGGTTATTTGGCCAGCTTCCCCAACTCAGGACAGAGTCTATGATTGGGTTATTCCAGCTGGGGTATTTTTATAAACCATTATGTTTTAGGGAATGTGATAATTTTGCAAAAAAAGGTCATTTCTTTGCATTGGCCCTGTAAGGACTCCTATTGAGCATGTGATGAGGCCTGTTGCTTTTACAATTCCCACCTCAAATCGTTTTTATGCCCTAAATGGGGTGGAGTGACTAGCCCCTGACAGGAAAGGTTCTCCTGGGTTGAGTTCTCCATTAGGGAAGGGCAGGAGAACTATCCACGGTGATAGAGCACACAACAATGACAAGGGCAAGTCACGGTTTGATGTCGCCGGTTTTGGCTGTTAACGACAGGTCGGTCAAGTTATGGCGATTTTTGACAAAAATGCTCCAAATGATCTCAAACTTCTGAATCTTCTTACAAGAAGGTCCTTTTGGAGGTTCGGTGTGTCCTTAACAACAATCAAATGGTCCAGAAGCCCTGGACCCTCATCCTTCTTCCCTCATCCTCCCTTCATTCTTCCTGACCTTTTACACCTAATCGCTCATTCTATACCTCTTGGGTTTCACCTCTTCTTTTCGCTTTGCTTGATAAGTGCAATTGACAAATTATGATATCCTAAAATGTTCACCACCCTGTCTATTTTAGGGCAATCTAATACCTCACACCACATGCCTCTGTTCTTATTACGTATTCCTTATCACTCATCCCTATCTCCAATTTCCTTTGTCCTCATGACTTAGTGATCACCCCTCATTCATCAAACCTCCCTCCTTAACCCCCATTCTCCACGTCACCATTCAGACTTCTCATCCCTCAATCTTCATCTCCCATTCCTCAATTTTCATTCTGACCTCATTGCTTTTCATTCATTGCTTCCTATCCCGAAGCCCTCATTTCTCATTTTTCACTTCTCTTTCTTCATCCTGAGACCTTTACATCTCTTCTTGCCTTCCTCATACCTTATCGCTTACACCTTACTCCTCCTGCCAGATTCCTTGTCCCATACTCTTCTCATTTTCACTGCTCAGGCCTCAACCCTCAGTCATCATCCCTCATCTTTCAACCCTCACACCTCATTTTTACCTCATTCTTTACCTCTCTTCTCTCACTGCTTGTCCTACACTTCTCCTCTCTTACTCTTCATCCTTTATCATCACTAATTATTCCTTGTCCCTCAATAACCTTTCACACCTCTGTCTTAATCTCTCACTAACAATTACTCACTCTTTAACTCTCATCCCTTACTTCTCATTCCTCATCCCTCAGCCTTCATCCTTGGTTTTGTACTCTTACTCTTCAGTCTTCATTTCTCAGCCTTCACTCCTAATCACTCATCCCTCGTTTACCTTTTTTCACTGCTTATCTCTTGCTCCTCATACCTCATGCAGTACTTCTCCTCTCGCACCACTTACTCTTCATGCCTTAGTCTCAGTCCTTATCCCCATCCATCACCCTTTCATTTCTGATCTCTATCAGCCCTGATTTATCTTTCATCACTCTTCCCTAACATTTCATCCCCACACTGTGAATATAGGCTCAGTGATAAATTATTGAGTGTCGCTTAACACTTGCGCTGTCTCTTCGAGACATGCTGGTTTCAGAATATGGGCTTGACATCCTGCCCATTTTCTGGCTATGTACTTAATTGGCTCCTTTGACTGTCTTTTTGAATTGTTTTTTGTTCATTGGTTAATTTGTTTCTAAGTCTCTCCTTAGTACCTCTTTTTCTCCTGCTGTAGCCTCCCACGAGGACTGCCGCTCTTACTCTGGATGTTGTATTTATAGTGACAAATGTCTGCTTTTCTATCAAAGTCTTTGATAGAAAAGCAGACATCTGAGATGACCAAATTTAGAGTGTCACTGGTGTTGAGGGTGCTCTATACAGGAGCTGCTTTCAACCTAAGCTTGAGAACTAGCCAGAATTCTCTGCTTCTTTTTTGCATAATTTATGTGTCACTCTAAGCCTGAAAGGGTATTGTTTTGACTTATACTGGGTGCTCCCTTGTGTCTGGACAAAGCTATACCTCTCGGTAGAGCTCTAATGAGAGCGAAACACATGTCAGGGGTTGCTTTTATTCATTTCAGGTTGGCTTGGTTGGTATTTTACCATTCAAAGCTGTAATACTGTGCCTGAAATGTTAAAAGTCTATTGTCATTTTATTACTCGGCTTGAATATCACTGTGCTAGTCCTATGCTTGAAAACTTTGCTGTAGAAATGGCAAATGACTTTGTCCCTTTCTATCTCGGCGTGGATGGCACTGTGCTAATCCTACGCTTTAACACTTTGATAGAAAAGCAGACATTTGAGGTGATCTAATTTAGAGTGTTGCTGGTGTTGAGGGTGCTTAATACAGGAGCTGCCTTCCACCTAAACCTGAGAACTACCCAGAGTTCTCTGCTTCTTTTTTTTATATATATATATATATGTGCTCCCTCGCCTGTGGGCAACTTTTGGAGCGTTAATCTATTCACGGCGGCCCGGCCGTGGAGGGAGCACCACCGCGAGGATTGGAAGCGGGCCGTTAAGCTTGAATCATATCAGGCCTCATACAGGGCATGCAGCACCAGAGAAAGCGAGACTGTACGCACTGCGGGGCCCATTTCAGGGTGATGCATTGGGGACACTAAGGACATGGCACCCATTAGGGTAGGATTGCCGCACTACAGGTCCCATAATCCTGTGGGGGACCGTGAGCCATATGCTATTTGTAATCAACCTATTAGAAGGCAGTGAATCATTTAAATAAAGAGGTGTGGCCAAAAACGCTGTGCACTTGATGGAACTGAGCCTATGATTAAGGAATTGATCCGAAACGCGTCAGGCTGCTCCTGCGATGTGTGTGGTCTACTGGGGATCGCTGCAGCCCGAGTGCTCCCTCGCCTGTGGGCATAATATATAAATATGTATGTATAGTATCTATACATATGTTTGTGCACACACTCCTATATGTATATATTTATATAAGTATGCAAATATATGTGTGTGAGACACCTATACTGGGTGCTGTCTTGTGTTTGGACAAAGCTGTCTCTCTGTGGAGAGCTCTAATAAGAGCTAAACATTTGTTGAGCCGGCCGGAGGAACTATTCCATTATCCAAACTTCCCTGGGGCATCTTTCCCCCCATTTTTTCCTACCTCTCTCCTGGATTTGCTGCGGCTGCACACAGCCTTGATTGGGTTGGTGGGGAGCCTGGGCAGCGTAGCTGAGAGGCTACCTGCTGGGGGTGTCCCAGGTTGTGGTGTGCCAGCCGTGCCTCACCCATGTGGCCTTGCAGGTCGGGATTCTGCGCCTGGTGCCGGCCTCGGACGCAGCTGCCTTCTTGGGTGTGGGGTCACCACAGCTGGCCAGCGCTTCTCGCCATGGCTGGCCAGAGCTTGTTGCTATGAGGTGACCTGTGGCGGCTCTGGAGTGCATTCATGCTCGCCCTGACTGACATTGTGGGGCCCTGGTATGCTCTTGCTGCCCCTGCAGGGCCTGAAAATCCACCGAGAGTCTCTGTGTGAGTGACTGCTGACACACTCTGCTGAGGCACGCTGTTTGGGACTGCCACCTTCTCTTTTTTACTCCTTACATGATTTCTGCTTTTCTGTCACTTTTTCACTTTCTGCATTTTTCTGCTTTTCTGTCACTTTCTGCATTTTTCCGCTTTTCCACTTTTTCCTGTGTTCACTTTTGTACATTTTCCTCGCCGTGTCCCTACCACTGCTTTTCCCTGCAGCCCCACCCTCCTCCAACGCACCTTACCGCCTTCTCCCGCCCCCCAGCTGTCCAGACCTCCCCCTCACGTTACTTAATGGCAGCCACACTGCTGCACGCCGAAGGCTCCTGGACCACGCCCAGCCCCACGGACCCTGGTCCTCGGACCATTCACCACTATGACACCAACACCCTCCATGCCTTAAACAACTGACAGCCACACTGCTTGCCGCCGGGCATCGCCAAATGACACCCAAAGCCCTTTTACCTGCCAAAACTGCAGTTGTACCTTTGCCTGCCACTGCACTCCAGCCCTACCCACCACACGGCCGGCAAATACTGGACCCAGTCGCCTCAGCTGTATCCTTCTCAACACATGCTCCCTCCACAAAAACGCAGTGGAGATCTGGGACCTATTCTACTCCATCAACCCCGACACCATCTTCCTCATTGAAACCTGGATGAACTCCACCTCTGCCCCGGACATCACCACCGCCATCCCGGATGACTACAAGATCATTCACAAGAACTGCATCAATAAACCAGATGGAGGCATCCTCATCGTACACAAAAGTACCCTCCACCTCCACACCCACTCGGACGACCACTCACCTAACATGGAGCACCTGCACTTCCAGGTCCATACCAACCCGAACACAACCCTTTGTGGCACCCTCATCTACAGACCCTGTCCACCCTTCAGCGACTCCATCATCGACTTCAACGCACCACACGCTCTGGCCTCCGCAGACTACATCCTCTTCGGTGACCTCAACTTTCACCTGTACAACCCTAACAACAAGAACACATCATCCCTGCTGGAGGACCTCACCACTGTCAGACTCAAACTACGGGTCACCTCCCCAACCTACTCAGCAGGACACACGCTCAACCCCATCCTCTCCGCAAATGGCAACATCACCCTCAGCCACACCTCGGGGCTCCTTTGGACTGACCACCGCCGCATCCAAACCCACCGTACACCACTGTGACCCCCCGATACTCTTGCAGAAATTGGAACAAGGTCACGAAGAACAGCTCACCACCTCCCTCAACGAAACCCCACCTTCGACATCTGCGGACACTAATACCTCAGCACGCAACCACCGATGGATCTCCAACTGCGCCGACACACTGGCTACCCTCAAGAAAACCTCAGGCAAGCAACACTCCAAAAAGCCAGCTGGTTCTTTCCCGCCTTTCATGAGTCCAGACGCACCTGTAGATGACTCAAGAAGAGATGAAGGAGCAGCAAGACCCCAGAGGAACACTCAGTCTTCAAAACCGCTGTCATTGCACACCACCACCTCATTAGAACAAAGAAAGCTGCCCTACAAGAAAGGATCAACAACAACGCACTGAATAGCAAATACATTTTCGCCATGGTCAAAAAATGTGCCAAACCCAGCACAGAGACAGCAGACATCCCACCCTCCCAAGACCTTTGCAACATCCGCAGCACCTTCCTCCACTGCAAGATTAAGTAGATCTACAACAGCCTCAATACCCAAGACCCTCTCACCCCACCCGCAACCACCACACCAAATGACACCGGACCCCAGCAGACCCTGCTCAGTGGGACTCCCCTTATTTCTGAAAACACCCTCAAGATCATGAAGAGCATTCTGTCTGGAGCCCCCTCGGACCCATGCCTGAACCACATCTTCAACAGAGCCGCCACCTCCATCGCCCCGAACTCTGGTGCATCATCAACTGCTCCATCAACTCTGACACCTTCCTGAAAGACTGGAAACACTCAGAGATCAACCCCTTGCTGAAGAAACCCTCTGCTGACCCGAAGGACCTCAAGAACTTCAGACCCATCTCTCTGCTCCCTTTCTTAGCCAAGGTCATCGAGAAGGCAATCAACGCCCAACTTTCTGAGTTCATTGAAGAGAACCACATCCTGGACCTCTCCCAATACGTTTTCCGAAGCAACCACAGCACCAAGACCTCACTCTTCACAGCCACAGATGACGTCTGCACCTTCCTTGACCAAGGCAAAACTGCAGCCCTCATCCTCCTGGACCTCTCGGCCATCTTCGACACCATCTCCCACCACACCCTATGCACAAGACTCTATGAAGCCAGCATCGGTGACAAAGCCCTGGAAGGGATCCGCTTCTTCCTCACTGATAAAACATAGAGTGTCAGACTACCACAGTTACACTCTGAACCCACAGAGATCAGATGCAGAGTGCCTCAGGGATCCTCCCTGGGCCCCACTCTCTTCAACAGCTACATGGACCCACTTGCAGCCATCGTCAGGAATCACAAATTCAACATCTTTGCCTACGCCCACAACACCCAGCTGATCCTATCCCTCACCAACGAACCCACAGTCGCCAAGAACAACTTCAATGACGGGATGAAAGCTGTCACCACCTGGATGAAGGACAGCTGCCTCAAGCTCAACTCAGAGCAGACTGAAATCCTCATCCTGGTCTCCACCCCCTCTGCCTGGGACGACTCCTGGTGGCCCACAGATTTTGGATCCCCCCACACTCACAGATCACACACGAAACCTCTGCATCATTCTGGACTCCTCGCTCACCATGCGCCACCAGATCAACACAGTCTCATCATCCTGCTTCCACATGCTACACCTGCTCCAAAGGATCTTCAAGTGGATCCCCACCAAGTCCAGAAAGATGTTCACCCACACACTCATCAGCAGCAGACTCAATTACGGCAAAACACTCTAAGCCGGCATCAATTAGAAACTCCTCAAGAAACTGCAGAACATTCAGAACGTCTCTGCCAGACTCATCCACAATATCCCCCACCACAACCACATCACCCACCAACTTAGAGACCTCCACTGGTCCCACTCAACAAATGAATCACCTTCAAGCTCCTCACACGCGCCTGCAAAGCCCTACATGACGTGGGACCTGCGTAACTCAACCACCGTCTCGCATTCCAGTCAACCACCAGAGACCTCCGATCAGCTCAACTGGCCCTGGTCACGTATCCATAAGACCACGGCCGGAAGAAGATCCTTCTCCTCCAGTAAAGACTAGGAAAACAGTGCATCTCCACCTCAGGCAATCATCATCACTGCCTCGATCGAGAAAGGACCTCAAGAGCTGGCTCTTCGACTGAACCACAGTGCCTTCGACAGATCAGCAGTCTTCTCCCCACACACCCCCAGCGCTTTGAGACCCTTATGGGTGAGTAGTTGCACGTTACAAGTCACATGATTGACTGATTGACTCATGTGTCAAGGGTTGCTTTTATTTAATTCAAAGTTGTGATACAGTGCCTGAAGTGGTAAAACACCTTGGTTATTTTATATCTCGTCATGGATGGCGCTAGCTAATCCTATGTTTAAAAACATTGTTCTAAAAATGACAAAAGACTTAGGGCCTGATTAAGAATTTGGCAGTCTGATGGACCACCAAACTCGCGGAGGCGGTGGGCTACCAGTGGTCCAATTGCCGTATTGCGAGTTTGACGGTCAGACTGCCCGTAGGACTGCTGTTACCACAGGGATCCACAATCCCTGTCAGTCTTGCAGCGGTCTGAGTCCCACAATATGCTGGTGGTGCTGCTGTGGCACTGCCAAGCATATTACGAATTTCCCTCACCGCTACGGTTTTCATGGCGGTAAGCCCACCATGAAAAGTGTGGAAACTGAGGGTGCCCCCTGTTGCCTCTGGGCCAGGGAATGCAGGCAGAGGGGCACATGGTTTCCACCCCTGTCTTCATGCGCCCCCTGTTCCAGCACAACATAAACTCCACAGTCCATGCCGTGCTGGAACGCGCTGTGGCAGTTACACTGCGCTGGCTTTCTAAGGTTCACATATGAGTCTTTGATAGGCACCGCTGTGGGCCGGCCAGCTGCCGCAGGACTGCCCGACCTGTATTCCAATTGGAATACGGCGAGTGGCCAGACTATGGGTTTGGCGGTCTTGGAGCATGGCGCTGGTGTGGCAGCCCGATCCAAGACTGCCAAAGTCGTAATCAGGCCCTTAGTCACTTTCTAGCTTGGAGTGGATCACACTGTACAAATCCTATGCTTAGAAACTTTGCTAGAAAAATGGACATTTAAGGTGAGCAGATTCAGTGGTGTTGTAGAGTGCTCCATAGAAAGGAGCTAAACTCCATATAAACTTGGGAACTACCCAGAGTTCCCTGCTTCCTCTTTTGCATAATTTAGACGGCATTGTAATCCTCAAACAATAAAGATATATACATTTGTGTGCACACCCATGTATATGGATATATATGTAAATATATATAAATGTATATGTGTGAGGGTTTTCTTTTTATTTTGTACATGAGAGACCCTTTTTTATTCCTTACCTCCCTTTACCTCAAAACAATTCATAAACCCCAAAATCACCATTACCTCCCTTTACCTCTACCACCCCTAAAACCAAATATTATTCTTACCTCCCTCTACCTCTAACCATCACTAAACACTAAAATCATCCTTACCTCCCTTTACCTCTCCGCCCACATAAAAAAATTGTGTTATTTACAAAACTACTTACCTATGTGATAAGTACAGTGAGACAAATGTAGAATACTTACCTGCGTTGCAAATGGATGGATGTAATGGATGCATGGTAAAGGCTGGTTCCTTGTTTTATATTCTATTACATTTGTGTTATATTAATTTTAGTTAATTCTATTTAGTCCTTATCATATTCTTTCAGAAAATGTAATATTCAATTCTATATGTAATACTAATTTTAAAGTAAATCAACATAAGTTCATTGCAAGCCGTATTCATTTGAACAGGGGTCATATTCATTTAAACATGTCTTGTGTTCATTTCGATGTGTGCTTATTATTTCACAGCATGCTACATTTATCTCAAATAGTTTCATATTCATTGCATAAAATGCCATATTCATTTTAATAAATGCCATATTCATTTTGATGTGGCCATATTAATTTCAACAGGTGTCATATTCATTTCAAAGTGGTTCATATTCATCTTAACATGTCATATTCCTTTCACTGAATGTCATATTCATTTCAATAGATGTCAGATTCACCTTAACACCAGTCAGAATAATTTTAACATGGGTCACATCTATTTCAACATAGGTCATATTCATTTCAATGCATGAAATATTCATTTTGATGTATATCATATTAATTTTAAAGGATAACATATTCATTTTGACAAATTTCATTTTATTTTCAGTATTGGTCATATTCATTTTAAGGCATTTTGAATCAAATTTAATGGGGCTCATATTCATTTCAATGCATGTCCTATTCATCTTAGCATATATCATATTTCTTTCAATAGATGTCTCATTCAAAATAATACATCTTACATTAATTTAACATGAATCATATCCATTTCAACACCTATCATAATCATGTCAATGTGTATCAAATTACTTTCAAAGCAAGCTGTATTAGTTTTCATAAATGTCATGTTCATTTTGATGTTACTCGTATTCATTTTAATACATGTCAAATTAATTTCAATGGACCTCATATTAATTTCAACTCATTTCATATTCATTTTAACATGTTTTAGATTTTTTTCAATCAATGTTATATTTATTTCAGTCGATGTTTTATTCATATTAACACTTGTCATATTCATTTTAAGATGCAACTTATCCATTTTAACATATATCATATTCATTTAAATATGTATCATATTAATTTCAATGCATGCCATATTAATTTTGACAAATGTCATGAGAATTTCAGCTTTGTTCATACTCATTTTATGGCATGTCAAATTCAGTTCAATGGGCTTATATTCCTTTCAACACAAGCCATATTCATTTGAAATCATCTCCTATTGATTTCTGTATATCTCATGTTCATTGCAATCTAGATCATATTCATTTCAACTCAATTTATATTAATTGCAACATGTGTTATGTTCATTTCATTGTATGTTATTACAATTTCATTATGCATTATATTCTTTTCAGAATATAATATATTCATTTCAGTAACGTGCATTCATTTCAATCTGTCATATTAATTTTAATGTATGTCATATTCCTCTTGGCATGTGTCAGTCATTTCAAGGAATGTCCCATTCTTTTTGATGCATATTGTATTTGTCTCACTGATTGATACATTTTTTATAGTGAGGGCCATACTCATTAAAGTACCATTGATGTATATTTCGATATATCTCTTATTCAATTCACAGTGTGTGTTATTCATATTAATCACTAAGGAGTATATTCACTCTGCCAGGTTTCATATTTGTTTTGGTTCAAGTCAGATTCACTCTGCCAGGTATCATATTTACCTTGACAGATATTACATTCATTCTGGTGTGTTTCATAATCATTTTGCATCACAATATGCATTTCAGAAGGAGTCGTATATGGGGATCTGTAATTTTGACGTGAACGGCTTCCCATACTCACTTACATCAGAGGTCCAGAAAGCAGAAAATCTAAAAAAGTAAATACATAATTACATAAAACAGAGGGGTTATTGGGTAAGAACCAATTTCCTCACACCATGTTATCCATCTAGATAATGTAACAGAAGATACCGGAGAGCAGGGTTTATTTGGGAAATGAGCAGGCGACCGTACGACACTCTATGAGAAGAGGTACACAACTCTTATTCCATACAACGTAGAAGATAAAGATTTGAATGGTGGGTGGTCTGGAAAAGTAGGACACTACTGCTAAAATAAGGTTTGGATTCTTCTACTAATGCAGAACGAAATCCCTGAGGCATTAAGTCGCTTAGCTGAAAAAGCCAAGGCTTTGAAATCTGACAATGTTCTGATATAGAATAGATATAACAAAAATGTCATTTTGTAGATATTAGCTTCAATGATAAATCTAAACTACTAGACCATGAAATTAAGAAATTCATAACTAACTTAACATGCAAAAACAGCTGTATTTAAAAATTGGGGGTTAAATGTCAGATTTAGGTTGCAAATAAGTGGATTTTCTCCAATAAATTCTCAGCAATGCAACAATGGTGTAAAAGTGATGTCTAGTCTGTGCATATTGTTTGTCATGTTAGACTTTCCTGAAGAAGTTAAGTGGATTGAAAAGTTGGCTATTGAAGAAATAGCTAACAAAAATGGGATTTGTGTGTGATTTGACACACCAGTGAAACCAAGTTGCCCAAGCGGATTTGTACACTCTGGCTGTTCTGAGGGCCGAGCCATTATGGTTAAACTGAAAGACTCTGAAGAAAGCCTTGGGGTGGATAAGAGAGTCGTAACACCTTCCATGTCATCAACTGTGGTTTATTCCGACAGTGACATTGGTCCAACAGGTCCTGTGGAAGCTGGGACATTTTGGGCATAGCAGCTGGTATGCCTGTTGACATCTGCAATATGTCCAAGAACCAGATGTGGGGGTTTCCCAAAAATAAATATTATGGCTGAGGTAATTTATTTCTGATTTTACATAGAGAATGTGAAATCTTTAGAAACAGGAGAAATGTCTAGGGGACACCCAGAGTCCAAGTGGGGGGGAGGAAAGCATCAGTTTTTATAGCTAATGGATCTGGGAACCTGGGTGTTCATCTTAGAGACAAATAGATCAATTGAGGATGGACCCCATACTTTCTGAATGTATTGAAACATTGGAATGTAAAGTTTCCAATCACTGAAGTCTCTGAGAATCAGGAATACCAATCTGCTGTAAAATTTAGATGACTGAAAGGAATTCCACTGTTACAGAAATGTGGAGCCGAAGGTGCTGCTTCCAAAATTTTTAGGCCAGATTGGCTAAAATCTGGGAGAGAGTGGCTCCTCAATTGCTAATATATTTTACTAATATTAAGTTGTCCATCCTAAGAAGGGTTGAACAGCTAGTGTCCTTGATTGGGTGTTTTCATGACAAAGGAGCCTGTAAGAAGCTTTAAATGTTTTATATGCAAAGAAGACTACTTCAGAGACAGTGCACCCTCAGTCAAGAACTGGCTGCATCGAAAACCCTATGCCAATGAACTTAAGCTGGAATCTTAGTGAAAATCTGGTATAGTATTGAAAATTGGTGTTCCCTTTCAGTTGTGGAGGTGGTCTAGCCACATTTTTGCCTCTTCTTTCATCTCTGTATCTAATGGAAGCAAGACAAAGACTTAGACCTCTTCTTAAGTGATGCATTTTTATTCTTTGAAGGACACAATAATGGTGAGAACATGGAAACATAGCTTTGATTCATGGGTCAAAGATACCTACTATTCAAGCTAAATGACAAAGAAATACATCAGAACAAGTTATTAAATTAGATATATTTCTTTGCTGATGATAAGAAGCTCTGTTTGTGGAAGACGGAGAATACAACGTGTTGAATTCAGCAGAAATCCCAGATATTCTACAGCCTGAGTGGTAAAAAGTAAAGATTGTGGTTGATTTCTGACAAAACCTTAACTTTTGTGAAGAAGAACTGTACCTGACCCATAGAATGTACTTGTACTAGGACATTATTAAAATGTTGTGCAGGTAGATTACCAGTCATGTTCCTTGGTATGTCAGATGTGCTGTTACTGGCTTTAGGAGCTTTGTAAAACAGTAAAGAGCTAATGAAAGATCGAAAAGAAGTGCCGTACATTGGAAGAACTTGTTCTCGCAATGCAATCAGAGGAACTTTTGATGAGTAAAAAAATGGGAACTGATCAACATGAAGCTCTAGAGCCAATCAAACCATACAATCGGAAGGCCGTCTCTGAGATGCAAAATCGTTTACATCTTACAGTGCCTGTATAATACAACCTGGTTGAATTGATATATCTTCATGACATGAAAGACATTTTGAAATTAACAGTTCTATCTGTTAACCTCTTTCAAAAAACAAAAGCAACCCATTTGTCTATGTAAACTAGGTATTAAAGTATCAACTTACAACAAGTGTTCGCATGGAACTCATTTTGAAAACAATTTCATATTATCACCATTTTATTCTGTATGGATTCAATCAAGAGGAAAAGAGATGATAATGAGACAGAATATATTTGTCAAAGTTATTTTGAGCACAAATTAGGTAGTACAATTATTGCCTTTCTTCCATCTCAATTCAACTGAAGTGAGTTATTTATTTCGATTAGGATGAAAAAGAAATCGTACATATTGAATATTTTGTTGACTGCTTCCTGAAGTAGGAATCCTCAATCCGTTTTCCACTCTTCATGTGGCCATGCTGCATTACATTTTGCCAACTCAGGGCACTCACAAGGGCACCGTTCATTGGTGGGGCATGAAGGGGGCCCCATTGAAGGAAGTGGCCCTTAGGGGCCACTCAGGTTACTTACAACCACCTGCTAAGCCTTTCCAAAAATGAAGAGTCGGTCAGACAGTAGAGAATACAAGCATGCATTTTTATTAGCTATACTCTGCAGAGGAGTCCATCCTGACCTGCACCCTAAGATGTCTGCCGAGGGACTGACCCCCCAACAGCCTACAGTGAATAATCATTTCTCCCGAGAAGCCTCCAACCACACCCACAATGGAAAAATACTGGCCTGGGGCGAACCTGAACAAAGAGGCACAGTTGGATGAGCTATCACCTGCCAGATGGGTACACGTTATCTGTGATTCAAGGCTACGCCGCTGGGGCTCAGTATCTCCTAACATGGGAGCAGAAACTACACAGTTGGATATGTATGCGAGGGCAGAATGGCCTATTCATTAGTGAGTCGAGAAACAGTCTTGAACATAAGAGAAAATAATAACAAAATACATTGTTCTGCTGAGGCAATCAATACAAATAATGAGGCCTGGTACAGGCACAGTCTAAGCAGTCTAATAGGGATTAAAAAATGCAAAATGGAGTCACACTTGCTAACTGAAGCCTGCATATTATGTGGATAACTAAGTGGGTTGCATAACGTGAATACAAATGGCATCTATTTCGCCACACACTGCTAACCTGATATATAGCATGAAACAAGTGCGTTGCAGGGATGGGAATTTGAAACCTAACGGACCCTCCTTTTAGCATAGGTGGCTAAATGCTTTATTGGCTATCCAGTAGGGTCTTTACAATTCTAAGGGGGGGGGCAGAATGCATAGGTACTCATGTGACTATCATGTAACAATGGAGAAGAGAGTAACACACTTAATATGGAAATCCAACTAATACTCGAAAATGCCCTCGTCTATGAGCATCATATCCTGGATATCCTGCATCATCATAGTAGAGATATTGTTATCATGTCTTGAGAACTTAGGAGTAGGGGTGAGCTTGCTCACACAATAGGTGCAACATGCTTGAAGGCAATTAATACATAAGCAACATGTAAAGATAACACCTGCAATAGCTATGAGGACAAGTAACATCTTCCAACCCCATGATGTCAAGAGACCCAGGAGCCACCCTGTGAGGGACAATGAACCATTATCCTGGTGGATTTCTGAAACAAGTTTGTGTAATTTCTGTATTGCAGAGTATACGGTAGGGGCGCTGTGAGAAGTTGGCCTGGCATATGCTGTTCCTAGTTATAAGGACACCTTGCACCAGTCCAATTCGACTCCTATTGATGATAGGTTTAAGACAACCTTTAAAGAAAGCTATCCTAGTGGTAGCTGTGGAGAGCAGCCTTCAGGCTAAGTCTCGAAGGAGTGTTAAGCTTATTGTTTTACCATAATAACCTCTTGAATAACCAAATGAAAGAGTAGCCCACACAGGTATATATATAAAATATATGTATTTATTCTAGACAGAATCCCACAGTCACTTTATGTGGCTAGTGGCAAAGTTACACTTCAAACAAGCATTTATAAACACAATAAATAGCACAGAAATCAATGGGCCCCAGGGGGGGGACCAAACCATATACTAAAATAGTGGTATAAGAACCACGACAATTCTACAGGCAATGCCTAGGGCATTCAGGATCGCTGGCCCCTTCAGAATCCACCCACAGTTAAGAGGAAGGGGACCCACGGGAGGCGTGTGCAGTGCGAGAAGTTGCTATCAGGATCGCAATGTTAGCCTATGGAGAATGTCGCGGTTGAATAATTAAGGTTTAAGGACACTTCTAACAACAGTACAAAGTTAAGACTTGAGACTTAAGGCTTTGGAGAGCCCACCACCACGGAAGTACCGAAGTACCACTGTTACCTGCCCCAGGGAAGCCGGGTGCATAGGTCGATTCTGGTGTCGGGTCGCGGGCTGATTTTCTATGGAAAAGTAGTCCAAACTGCTGCTAGCTGAAAGCGTCGTTGAAGTCGTGAAGATTAAAGGTGAAGAGAAGATAAAGATGAACCTGAAAGCAGAGGGGACAGAGTCTGGGTCACAGCACAGTGACCAGGGAGCTCACAGGAAGGAACTCGTGGATGTCGGGTGCTTCAGGTGTGGAAGGTACAGCTGGGCTCTGCAGTCACGGGCTCCGGGAGGCTTCAAGGAAGGCCAGCTTCTGGAGGGCGACTGTCCCACGTCGGTTGAGGGTTGCTGCGGTGTTAGTGTCCCGATTGGATCCACTAAGCATTGGCAACCGCAACCCACGCAAGATGAACAAAGCAGCTGCTGGTGCAGACCCACGAGGTCTGAGGGTGCTCTCCTTTGCAGGGAGCATAGAGCAGGCCTGGAGCAACCAGGGGAGCTCTTGGAAAAGAAGATTGTCCTCCATCCGGGCCCACAAGTCGAGAGAAAAGGGACCGCGGAAGGCAGCAAAATGGAGTGCGTAAAAGGGCTCCCACGGGCCACCGGAGCGGGCCAGGGAGCTGAGAGTCGGCACAAATGCTGCTTGATGGTTGGCTCAAAAATGTGCCAAAGCACAACTTCCCCACTGGTCGGGGTCGTGTGCTGGACAAGAGGTGGCCGGTGTCTCGGGGTATGCGGGGATCTCGACACCCACGTGGTCCAGGGTGCTCAGACTTGCTGGGCACGCTCACAGGACGCTGGGATGCACTGGAGACCCACCTCGAGGTTGCTGGAAGGCGTCGAAGGTCGTGAGAGCAACGAAGTTCCAACCGGGTATCTTGTAGTCTTTTAGGTGCCTGCCAAGCAGGGGGCAAACTCCTTTATCCCAAGGGAGATTTCTTCAGTCAGCTGGGCAGCAGCTCGTCGAAGGTCAGTTCTGTGAAGTCCTGTACGAATCTAAGGCTCTAGGGCAAAGTTATTCCCATATATCCCCAAGATTAGGGGATGGTCCAAAAGAGAGCCTACCAATCAGAGTAGAGGCGGGAAAGGGTGGCTACACCCACTCCCCTTTGTGTGTTTCCCGCCTGGGCGAGGGGCAGGATGCCCCTGAACCGGTTCCAGGCGGTGTATGCAGAATTGGGGCTCTGCAGCTGCCTACGTGCAACTCTGAAAGGACATTTGGTGCACCCACCCTGTTCAAATCCACATATCCTGTCTGGGGAGGTGCTGGCACCTCCCTGCCACAGGAGCCCTATTGTCCAGATGGCGAGGCTGGGGTTTTCCCCAGCAACAGCCAGCCAGAGTCGTGTAGGTGGCGAACAGTAGCCATTTTGTGGTACATGTGCACTTTGAAATTGGTGTCCAAATTCTACCGCTTTTCCCATATCACCCTCCTAGCAAGGGGGAATCGTGCCCCCATGCCCATGGCTGGACTGGGGGTATGATTCCTTCATGTTTGACACCAAACACGATATGGTTCTGTGTAGCCATTCCTAAGTTACAGCGATGACGCAATAACTTATAATGCGGTTAAGAGTATATGGTATGGCTACACTGCAAACAACCCAGTAACGATTTTACGAAGGTTGCAAAGAGGCCCTACTCACGTAGGGGTCCCCCCTCACACATACCTCAGCACCCAGCCCTGTAGGATTACCAGGGCCTGCCATAGGGGTGACCTATGAGAGTATATGTGTTGTATGGTATGGGACATAGGGTACCTACATCCCTGTAAGGGGTGCTAGCACCACCTTACCCAGGCTACAGTAGTGGCCTTGTGGTGTCAGTTTGGGTGGCTGTCCCAGGGTGGCACAATAAGTGCTGCAGCCCTGGTAGGCCTACTGGGGGACCCATGCCCTGGGTACCTAGGGTACCATCTACAAGGGACTGGTAGGGCATGCCCAGCATCCAATTATGTTTGTACCTAGAGTACTCACAACAGTTTTAGGGAGAAAGCAGATAGGCTGGGGTCCTGGATAGCAGGATCCCAGCCAGACTAGTCAAAAACCACTTAAATACCAGGCAAAAAGTTGGGGGCAACCATTAGTCAGATTCCACTCTCCTACAGGCGCTATCAGGAATGTACACGCAGCAGCTGCTGCTGATGACGTGACAAGCTCCACCCCATCTGTGAGAATGACATCTAAAACCATCCTGTTTTGAAGAGCAACCAGTCTCGTAGCCTGAAGCTCTATTGTAATGTTGGTCAGTATTACTGCCATCATATTAATAACCCCCTCCACCACCCGGGTGAGTCGTCTAATTATGAGGCTACTGGCCATAGGGCCCCAGAAGGGTAGAATGCCTTTCATTGCGTCAGTAAACTTTTGTAGGGTCACGTCAGTCTGGTATATATCGTCTGTACTAATCATCCTCTTAAATCGGGAGGCTAGGACACACCTACGCTGTAGGCGATGAGTTTTGTGGTAGTTGGGAGGGGTAATATAGACTGGGGAAGGAGGTAGGAAAGGTAGCACCGCCCTGACCATCCCTCAGGGAGCCACACATAACCACGAGTACCACAAACAAAATAAATATTAGGTGGCGGGATCAAGGGAGGTCCTTTGGTCATCCTAAATATGGAAGTGGTGTTGCATCTGCTTTCCCCCACCTCTATGTCTCCTGCCCCTTGAACACAAAAAGGAGCCAGTACATCTACCACTGCCAGGGGTATGGGCTTATCTTCGGCGACATTGCATGCTTAGAAGGATTGATAATATTCTGATACATTGAACTGCGAGAACCTATCTCTGTCCATCTCAGTTCTGTTTGCCTTTCTACCTCAATCCGCCACCCTGAGGCAAGAATTCAAGAATATTGGATCAAACCGCCCATTACCAGGGGAAACACCAGGTGGGGATCTATGCTGGGAATACACATTCATTGTCAAGGAACGGGAACTGGTGCCTCTTTGTTCCAAGGAGTCAACCTGAGAGAATGAGCGGATCATACTAAGTAAGGTGAACCACCCCTCACAACTATTAACATAAGATAAGGGCATAGGCAGCAAGTTCTTACTTCGGTGTGTGACAGTGGGTAACAAACCACACACCCAACATTTCATCGTATTATAAGCAGCATGCATTTAGTGCAACGTCTGAATAAAAACATTGTACTTATAGGACTTCCTGTGTTCTTCTTTGTGAGGTGCTAAGGTGCCAAAAATATGTTCAAGAGGGGCTGTCGTAGTACTCATCCAGGCATGCAAAGGGTATTTCTCTTCTAGGAAGAATAACACCCCAAAAACAAATATCAGGGAAAGCAAAATGAATTTCAACAAACAGTATTGTACTCCTAGTGGATGAAGAGGACTAAACAGGCCCATCTGAAGTGGGACGCGGAGCCACAAAAGGCTGTTCCTCATCATGGATAGGACAATCAAAGGGATACATTTATAAAACTTCAAGGGCAACTTATAGGTGTCACAAGGAGAAATCACAAGCTGGAGCCTCTATTGTAACAACAGTACCAGGGGAGCACAAATCGCCCAGCGTCCGTTTAGAGCCTCGCTGGTAGGCTCCTATCATTCATCAACGACGGTGCTATAAAGCACTCCCACGGGGAAGATGCGCGATTGCAGCCCTTGCCGAAAAACAAATCCTCTTCTTGCAGGATAGGGCACCATCCCTCCTGGGCAAGTACCCTCAACTATCCTGTCCAGTGTCCAGGGCAGTGCACCAGTGTAGCTCACTCTAGTCCAATACAGGCACCTTAGGTACAGCGCCTGCACCCTAAGCTCAAGTCCTTCCCTAACTCCTGGACTCTTCGGCTGGTGCACCATCCTTCTTTCGGGGCCGCAAGTTGTACTTTGTTATTCCAGGCACTGTTTTGTCAACAAAGAGGGGCAGAAGCTCAGGGTCAGGTGGACATCGAGACTCAGATTCTGGTGTATTAGAAAATGTGTTATCGGGCAGCCCTTATATCTGGTGAGATCACCCCAAACAGGGCTGCGTCACTTTCTTCGTCTGTCTGCACCCACCTCAATCGGGCGTCAGAGAAGGGAATGAAGTGTGGCCCCCTCTGTCCTTCCTGATCAGCGATGCCTTTGAGGACCCAACGGTCATATGGAAGTGGCAGAGGTATCCGTTTGACGTGGGATCCATGGACCCAGTGTTTTCTGCCATCGGCTCCAAACAGCTTTTCCGTTGAAAGTTTTTGACAAACATGAAGTCCCCGGGCTGTATTTGATGCCTGGGCCCCTCTGGTACTGGTTGCAGCGTGGATGTCTCAACTACAGTGTGCAACAATGTGATTGCACATGCTGCAGTGGTGGTGCCATCTGGTAGTTTGAAACAAGAGTCATCGACATATAGTTCACCTTGGGGGTCAGATAAGGGAACATCAGTCAGGTCTACCCGTCCTTTCGTTTCTTCCTCAGTCCGAAAGAAACAATCATGGACATCATTGTCCTTTTTTTCCAAAGGGAGGTGTAGTAACATTGCTGGGTTCAGAGTAGCACATCGTTTGATGGTAATGTGCGGAGCAAACAAGGTCAATTCATAGCCAGTCAGATGTGCACTAGTAAGGTGCTACGTCTTTGTCTTATTCAATAGCGTATCCACAGCATGAGGAGCCATTACTGTGAGATCAGTAACAAGGACGGGCCCTGCCGATTGTCTGATAGAAATTGCCACAACCGCAGTAGATCGGGAGAGCTCTGGCGACATTATCGAGCATGGCAGAGAAATAGGCGCAGGGTCTCTGCTTACCACCGAAACCCTGTGTTAGAACAGAAAGCGCGCAACCGTCCGCTTCATGCACCTACAGCACAAAAGGCTTCTGGTAATCAGGAGTACCAAGCACAGTAGAAGAGCAAAGCGCAACCTTTAATTGCTCAAAAGCTTGCTGGCATCCAGGTGTCCAAGGCAGGGGTTCATGCAAATCCTTGGTGGTCAGGTAAAGAAGGGGTTTTGTTAGTAGGGAATAGATAGGGATCCTGTGCCGACAATATGATGCTATCATAATGAACACATGTACCTCGTGTTGGGTCTTAAGAACAGGCATATTAGTTATAGCAGCTATGCGTTCAAGTGTTAGTCTGTGACCCTCCTTCAATAGTAGGTAACCTAAATAGGTGACCTCCTGTAAACAATTTTGGAATTTCGAAAGTGACACCTTGTGTCCATGGTGTGCCAAATGCAACAACAAATTAACAGTGTCTTCTTTGCAACCATCCTCAGTGTCAGATTCCACAAGGAGGTCGTCAACATACTGCAACAGCACATTACCTGGGGAAAGCTCAAAAGAATCCAATTGAGCTTCCAAAGCTTGGCTATAGATACTAGGACTTTCTGTATAGCCTTGTGGAGCACGGCAGAATCTAAAGTTCCAACCGGTAATTGCAAATCCAAACAGATATCTGCTATCTGTATGGATTGGTATGCTGAAGAAAGCATTCTTCAAATCTATGATGGAAAATACTTTTTCTGATGGGGAATCATGGTCAAGATCATAGTAATGTCTGGGACCACAGGGTACTGGAAAACAACAATTTTATTTACCTCTCTAAGGTCGATCACACAACGGAAAATGGCAGGATGGGCATCAGAAGAATCCAAGGGTGTCTTTTTAAGAATAGGAAGAATAGGGCTATTACACACATTCGCCACCTTCTCCTCAACCACACCAGACTTAATCAAATCCTGAATTATTTGCAATAAAACCTTTTCTCCTGCCTGCGAGATCTTGTACTGAGGAATGCGAGGCAATTTGGCGTTATCCTTCATCTGGATGGAGACCGGTGGGATTTGGAGCAACGCCACATCCGTGTCCCCTTTAGCCCACAATGTGCGTGACACGCCTTGAACTCCGTGGAGAGGGGAGAAGCTTTTGCGTGGATCTGTTGGTGAAGAGAACCAAGATCTTTAGACAACTCATACAGATATTCTACAAGCAGGGGGTACTCTATCTCGGAAAAGCGCTCGGGTCTTGGGACACACCAGACATTAGCAGGGCTTCTGAAGACCACCTCATACAGGGACAACCCTGTTCTAGAATGCGCTGTCGCCCTGGTAGATTATAAAGCCAAGGGTAATGCATCTGGCCATCGTAGTCCTGTGCTCTCTTGGATCTTTGCTAACTTCAATTTGAGAGAACCATTGTACTTCTCAACCAGGCCTGCTCACTGGGGTGATTCGCTGCATGAAACTTCTGCTTAATATGCAAACCTGTGCACACCAATTCAATGACTTTTGAATTGAAGTGACTTCCGTTGGCACTCCAAATCACACGTGGCAATCCATAGCGCGGAAAGAACTCTTCCAAGAGTGCATTCACCATTGCCATAGCTTTATTTACTTTAGGGGAGAAAGCCTCAATCCATGTACTGAATGCACAAATCACTACTAGCACATACTTCAAATTGTTGACTCGTTCCATTTTGATGAAAACCATCTGGAGAACCTCAAAAGGGAAGGAAGGTGGTGCAAAGTTACCAGCGGGTGTGGGAGTAACTTTACCAGGGTTATGCTTCAAACAAATGATACAATGCTTCACTAGGTGTGTGGCTGCCTTAGTGATATTATCATTCTGCCATACTGGGTCCAGTAGCTTGCTTATTCCTTTGCACTAATATGCGATGGGCCATGGACCATGGTAACAACAGGGAGCACATACCAATTGGGCAGTAACCATCGCTGTTTCCCAGACAAGTCAGTCCAACACCCATCCTCGTCCAGACAACCTGTTCTCTCCTCCCACATTGCCAATTTATCTAGAGCCACCTCATCCTTAATTTCCCTGACATTTTCCTATGTGTTCCTAAACATTTCATTGTCTGGGACCCACCTAGCGGGACACGCCACAAACATCTTTTTCATCTATAACCGAGCTGTCTCCTTAGCTGTCTGGTCTGCGAACGCATTTCCCCTCCTAACATCATCTGTGATGGCTTTATGAGCTCTACATTTTACTATTGCTAACTTATCAGGAAGTGTCAATGTGGACAGCAATCTATGTATCAATGGGCCGTTCTGTATTCGCAGTCCTTGTGAAGTCAAGAACCTTCTCTCTGCCCAGAGGCGCCCAAAATGATGGGCCACCCCAAAGGCATGCTGGTTGTCAGTGTAGACATTAACAGCCAGTCCCTCAATCAACTCACATGCCCTGAGGAGAGCAACCAACTCTGCAGCTTGGGCTGATTGGTATGGGATACAGGACGTCTCAACTACAGTGTGATTGCAAAGGCTGCAGTGGTTGTGCCATCTGACAGTTTGAAACAAGAGCCATCGACATATAGTTCCCCTTGGGGGTCAGATAAGGGAACATCAGTCATGTCTACCCGTCCTTTCGTTTCTTCCTCAATCCGAAAGAAACAATCATGGAGATCATTGTCCTGTTTTTCTGAAGGGAGGGGTAGTAACATGGCTGGGTTCAGAGTAGCACATCGTTTGATGGTAATGTGCGGAGCAAACAAGGTCAATTCCTAGCCACTCAGACGTTCACTAGTAAGGTGCTGCATCTTTGTCTTATTCAATAGCATATCCACAGCATGAGGTACCATTACTGTGCAATCAGTATCAAAGACGGGCCCTGCCAATTGTCTGATAGAAATTGCCACAACCGCAGTAGATCGGGAGAGCTCTGGTGACGTTGTCGAGCAAGGCAGAGAAATAGGTGCAGGGTCTCTGCTTTCCACCAAAACCCTGTGTTAGAACAGAAAGCGCGCAACCGTCCGCTTCATGCACCTAGAGAACAAAAGACTTCTGGTAATCAGGAGTACCAAGCACAGGAGCAGAGCAAAGTGCAACCTTTAATTGCTCAACAGCTTGCTCGAATGCAGGTGTCCAAGGCAGGGGTCCATGCACATCCTTGGTGGTCAGGTAAAGAAGGGGTTTTGTTGGTAGGGAATAGTTAGGGATCCTGTGCCGACAATACAATGCTATCCTTGGGTCTTAGGAGCAGGCATATTATGAATAGCAGCTATGCGTTCAGGTGTTAGTCTGCGACCCTCCTTCGACAGTAGGTCACCAACAAAGGTGACCTCCTGTCGACAATTTTGGAATTTTGAAAGGGACATCTTGTGTCCATGTTGTGCCAAATGCAACAACAATTTAACAGTGGCTTCTTTGCAACCATCCTCAGTGTCTGAAGCCACAAGGTGATCGGCAATGTACTGCAACAGCACATTACCTGGGGGAAGCTTCAAAGAATCCAATTGAGCTTTCAAAGCTTGGCTATAGATACTAGGACTTTCTGTATAGCCTTGTGGAGCACGGCAGAATCTAAAGCTCCAAACGGCTATTGCAAATTCCGACTTAATCAAATCCTGAATTATTTGCAATAAATCCTTTTCTCCTGCCTGCGAGATCTTGTACTGAGGAATGTGGTGCAATTTGGCGTTATCCTTTATCTGGATGGAGACCGGTGGGATCTGGAGCAACCCCACGACCGTGTCCCCTGTAGCCCACAATGTGCGTGGCACATCCTTGAACTCCGCAGGGAGGGGAGCAGCTTTTGCGAAGCATTGTTTTGCATGGGCCACCTGTGGTCCAATAGTCATGTATACACCATCAGGGGAACAAAATATGGTTGCATGTAACCTTTTTAACAAATCCAATCCCAGTAAATTCTTCCCACAATTGGACGTCAATAAAAATATGAAGGGGCTGATAGTCAAATCAAGAGGTTTAGAAATGGGGCTACCAACCGGCATTCCTGAGAAGCCTACTGACACATTATTTTTGACAGACAGAGCTGCCCCCGGGACCAGTGAACGGGAAACAGAGCTATTCATAGCCTCTGTATCAACTAGGAATTTCTTGGTCGTACCCTGCCAATCTGCCGTAACGTAGTGTCCCCGCTGATCTACAGGCACCAGAACTGGTCCCTCACACTGTCCCTGGCTGTCCTAGCTATGGGACAACCCCGTCACCTCGTCCATATCATAGTCATCATGATAATACTGTCGGCCTCGGGGTGGTCAAAATATTTCCCGCTCTGTCTATTGTGTGATGTTTTCTCTGACTGCATCTCCCCTTGGCTTCCTCCTCTTCCTCCGCGCCCTCTAAAGCCTCGACCTCTCGGGCCTCTCCTTTCTGCAAGAACTCCGGACACTCATTCCGCCAATGTCCCTCCTGCTTACAATAGGCACATTGATTAATCCCAAGGGGCGCACTCAAAGCACCACCCCTATTAGACTTGGGTAACCACTGAGCTGAACCCGAACTTCTGCCTCTCCCCCTCGCAACCTGCTGCATCAACACCCTCGTCTTCAAAACCTTTGACTTTTTCTCCACCTTTTCTTTGTCCTCATGCTCTCTATTCTCATAGTACTGTGCCATTCTCAAAATTACTGATGGAGATGAAGTCGTCCAAGTACTTTACGAAGCCTGCAACCTGGATGCAATCTCGGGAAGCAGATTAGTGACAAATCTGTTAACAAACAAACAAACACCATCCTCCTGTGACATATCCTGACCACTAAATTCTAAAAACACCTCTTCAAATCTACTAAAGAAATCGGACACACTCTCATTCTTCTTCTGACGACACACAGGGAGTGCATGTAAGTAATAATACACCCGGCAAAGCTAGGATCTCCGCTTTTTGCTTGTCTCCAGGCTTACTCTCCTTATCCCATGCCTTGATCTTATCCCATGTACCACCCAACTCCAGTGCATGATCCTGTGTATGTACCTGCCTCCATATATCTACCGGTACCAGTAGACCAAATAACAATTCAATATCAGCGAACGTCATCACTGTGCAGGAGGCCGCCTCCGTCAATTCTTTATAACATGCAGTGGGGTTTTTCCAAGGAGTGTAGATCCACTGTTCCTGAAACCAAGCATCAACCCATGGTCTAATTACGTTGTCCGTGAAGTTGCGCAGTTTCGGTATTTCAGGATGATAAATGGGATGGACCTCCCTCATAGGGTGCTGTGTCCCTATCGTCGGAACATTTTGGAGCAGTCTGCCTCGGTAACCCACCAGTGCTGTTATGTTGCTAAAAACCTCATTGGGAGCCATACAGGTAGCATAGAGCCTGTCCTGTATGTCATAGATGATCTGCGGTGAAACACCCTGAAAACACTGTTCCCACAGTCCTATTAACGTGGCCGACATGTGCTTAAGAGCATGCTGCTGTATGAAGAGCTCATAATCTTTCATCACACTCCACACATCTTTCATACTATAGATTGCGTTCCGAGCCCACTGAGCTGCTTGATTTGCTACCATTTGCTTTTCCTCATCACCCACAGCAGAACGCACCAACACTTTCTCCATGCGGACTTGCGCGGCTGCCCAATTCACTTCATGCATCCCACGCACAGACGTTTCCACATTTGACAATGTTTGAGGTGACACACCCAAGGGGGAAAGAGCAGATGCAGAGACAGGTACCATCATGTAGGGAGACAGGGTTGTAGGGGTGAAAGGGGAAGTAGCAGTCGAAACGGAACTAATAGACAGGAGAGCTAACAGCCCTGCGTCTGTGACTGGTGCAGGTAGAGGAGAAGCAAGCGGGGCCAGGGCTGAGGCAGTAGTGCTAGAAACAGAAACATTAGAGAGGGCGGCATTAGGGGCCGAAGACTGGGACGTTGGAACTGTGGGGTATATCCGTTCAGGGACATAAGGAGGCGGGGGCGGAAATCCAATAGCTCTCCAACAAAATCATCACCTTCTTCTCTGGAGGCGCAGGCTGTCTCTCTTCCAATCGAGCATCAGTAGAACAATATCGACATCCAAAACATCCAAACTTACTTAAACAAGGCATCCTAATAATATAAGACACATACACTGTACCCAACAGACAAATACAACATCAGCGAAAATAATAGAAGGAAAATAATCAAGAGAACAATAGTTCAAGAACCAAAACAAAATGGTCCGCAAACCGCCCACTACAGTCCGGAGACCGTACCAAGTTCAAGAAGACAGGCTCTAACCCCAGACCTTTTCGAGAAAACAAAAACAAATTACCAGTTGGTCTGGCAGATTGTTCGCAAACACTCGGTATCTTTTAAAAGGGTCCGCAAACTCAACAAGTTCAAACCAAAACAGCCCAGAAGACGAAATGCAAAATGGAGTCACACTCTCTAACTGAAGCCTGCACATTACGGGAATAACTCAGTGGGTTGCGTGACGTGAATACACATGGCATCTATTTAGCCACACACTGCTAACCTAATATAGCATGAAACAAGTGCTTTACAGGGATGGGAATTTGAAACCAAACACCATGATCCCAACGACCCATCTATGACCCTGTGTGCAGACACCTATCCTCTGTGGCCACTTGGCAGCTAGCAAGAGTTCTTTGTGGTCTCACCAAACAAAAACAGTCTTGCTTCTTGGCTCACACCTGTGATGAAGCACTGCCCAATCCCCTTCCCACAAGGAGCATGGTAAGATAGGCAAGTTACCAGTGCACCACCTCGCCATGCAAGGGCATGGGGGAGCGCCAAAGCTCTAGGTCTTGAGGTCTCTCTTTCACTTTGCATATCCCGGGGATCAAGTCCTCTGGGCCACAAGTTAGCTCAGAGAGGGGACTCCACACATGTTCCTCTCACCGGGAATTTAATAATATAACATTGAGCTGACCACCTGGGCCATGGCCTACCCCGGTGTGATTTTGAACATCAGGAGGAGCGCTATGCACTTGCTCATTTATTTTCCTTTTAACAAAGACAGAGCTTTAAGAAGGGATATCTCTGGTCCTTGTAGGGCTAAAATTGCTATTCTTTGACTTGCTTTGCTCCTGGTGGCCAGCCCTAGCCACCAAGAGCATTTCTTGCAGGCCTCTGGGGTTTAGAGGGATGTTTTTCACGAGAGCTGATTTTTCTGGCTTCTGCACCAGAGCTGTCCACTACATGGCTCCTGGTGCCTTAACTCTGTTTGTCACTGTTTTGAACTTAAGTTTTAAAAATGCATGTCTCAGCTCCTCTTAATGGATTATGTCATTTTGTTCATTCAATTCTTCTCTAGTATATATACATTGAAGTGTTTTTTTATTGTGTTATGGTATTGACTTTTACAATTGTTTGGTACTTCTAAAAGCTTTAAACATTTTCTTAAATCCAGCCTGTCTGCTCTGTACTCTATCTGCTAGGGTTTTAGCTCTAACTTCAATTACTGAAGCCTTTACTGTACTATAATCCAGCCCAACTAATAATCCACTTTCTCAAAACAAGTAATTAAACTTCAACTAACTCATCGTAATACTGAGAGGATATTCTGAGTTATTGAGGATCAATCAATTCCCGGTTAAGAACTTGTGAGAATTATGCCCCAACACCACAATAAGAGGTCAAAACACATTAGGTAAAATACTGGTAGTGTATGCCCAATAACAAGTCTAATAATTCAAGAATCCTCTATAAATGAATAATGACATTTAAGGTACTCCAGGAGAGCTCCCATTCAATACCCATGATGCTAGAAAATGGGTTCCTGGTTGAGGGGATGATACCCTACTCAATTATTGTATTGTATCGTAATTCTTTTTATACAGCGCTTACTATCCCGGACGAGGCAGGAGCCACAGCATTTTTTTCAGGGTGAATTCACAAGCACACCCTAAATTAACCTGTTCTCAACCCTCAAGCAGAGTGGCGCAGAGCACTCAGGCAATATTTGAAGTATCTGTGCAACACTTTAAACAGTAACACAGTGAAAATACACCACAAACATTAACCCACAGCAGAACTGAATAATACAATAATTGTAATGTATAAAATGTGACCAAAATGACAAAAATCCAATCCGTAGAACAGGAGATATGCAATTTAATGATTTAAGTGAAAATAGCACCAAAAAGCACAAAGCACCAACTGTGGATTTCTGGTAACTCTGGACCGGGACAAAGTCAGAAGTTTAGGACGACAGCAATGGAGCAGGGCCTTGCTACAGGGACCAGTTAGGCCCAGTGAACAAGAGTATCTTACATCCTGATCGCAGAGCATTGCAAGGCTCCGTGTCAAGGAAGGGTGTCGCAGTCCAGTTTATGTGTCTGTGCGATGAACTGCAGCCTGCAATGTGAGGTCCTGTATTGTCATTGAGGATCCCATCGGCGAAGGCTTACAATATGAAGTTTGGCATCAAGGATGCATCGCGCAGCAGAGGAGAAGTGTAGGCTTCCAGGAGCTGAGAGGCAGCGAGGCGGAGTCCTGACACCGGGAAAAGTCCACTCAGCAGATGCAATGCGCCAGTTCTGATTGAGCTTGTACCACTCAGCAGAGGAGATGTGTCGGTCCCGATTGATTCACAGATGGACTAGCAGAGCACCTTCAGTCCCATTTTCAAGATTCCAGGACTGGGCTGGCACCACTTGGTAGGGTAGGACTCACAGTTGCAGAGTTCAGGTGTTGGTTACAATGGACTTGGTCCTTGGGGTCACTCTGGTGGCCCTGGATACAGGTTGCAGATCCAGTCCTTCTCTCCAGGTAGGAGGGCAGAAGGTCAGCAGTGCAGAGAGTCTTTCAGGGGAGCAGTGCAGCAGAGTGGCAGGGTAAACAACGTTTACCACGAAACTGTTTCCCCGCAGGGAATTACAACGCGGTTGTTACAACGACTGCGTTTTAATTCCGCATACCATTTCTCCGCAAGTTGGAACAACGACTTGCGGAGGGGAGAGAGGTGTTGGATTTAAAATCCAACACCTTCCCTAATGTCCACGCGGACTGGAGTTGGAATAGTAAATTAGACTATTCCAACATTTAGCATCCCCACTTCGCAAGTCGTTGCTATGACATGCGGTGTAATGGTATGCAGAATTACAACGCGGTCGTTGTAACAACCGCGCTGTAATTTCCTGCGGGGAACAAGACTGCGGGATAACGAGGCATATTCGAGTGGCAGTCCTTGCAGCAGCACAGCAGTCCTTCTACACGGCATAACCTTCCACTGGTCCAGAATTGTACTAAATAGTTAGTGCCTGAGGGCTAATATTTATACCTGGTGCCTCCATTGACATGGGAGAAGCTTCTAGAGGCACCCATTTAAATGCACAGGTTTCCTGTCTCCTTTACCCTGCCTCCTGACTAACTACAGGGGGTAATTAATCCTTTGCGTGAACGCAAGACAGAGCCAATTCAGATGTAACTGGGATTAACACCTGAATAGTACTCCACCCTACAATCCTGCCAGTGATGTTCCCCAGGCACACCTAAACTTTCTATTGTGTGTTGATTTCTAGGAGAATGTCTAAGCTGTCTAGAAGGAATACACAATCAACTGCCCACTTCCACCAGTCATGTGACCCAGAGACAGGCTGCAAGCATTAAGGGCCATATGTAGGTAATTTCTATTTACTGATTCCTAAATACCGAATTTTACCGATTCCTTAAAACAAAAATGCACTCACTTGAGTGCTCCCTACATAGGATTTAAGGATTCGGTAATTTACCGATTCAGTATTTTACCGATTTCTTAAAATACCGATTTGGTAAATTACCGAATCCTTAAAACCTGCCTCCTACATCTCAAATGGCTAAATACCGGTTGGTAATGGAATATTTACCGATTTTCGGCCGTTACCGACCGGTATTTAGCCACCTACATATGGCCCTAAGTGTCTAAGGCAGAAAAATGTCGACTTTTGAAAAGTGCCATTTTCAAAATTAGAACTGAAATAAAAGAGGATTTTTCATTACAATTCCAAAGACAACAAACTTAAACTGTTTACCTGTTCCCATTTGTAAGTCACATATTATTAACGGCAATAAGGTAACATCTGCTTTCAATGCTGTTATTGGAGTGCCTGGGCTGCAATGATGCAAGTGTTGTAGGAAGTTGTTCTTGATTATTTGCAAGGTTTTCAATCCATTATGGCCCATATATCTCTGCTCCATATGAGCTTGCAGTTCCAGCTTCCATTTTATAGGCAGTGATAGCTGGCCCAACTTATCTGGTGGCCTCGTTTATTCAAGAAGAATAGTATGGTTCCAGCGCATTGGCCTAGTGTAGAAAAATTCTTTTAACTATTTGTTCCAGGCCAGGTTAGGTTAATATCCAGGATATTTCACAGGTAGATGCAGGAGTAGACACATTTAATTGCTATGCCATAGATTTTAAAGGCTGATTTTAGCTATAACCTTTGCTTTAATGAAGTTGGCCTTTTCGATCTTGATCGTACATTTTTTGTGTTCACAGAACATCTCGAAGGTGCTAGAAGGTGACGCATAGCGATTTTTGTGTGCTTCCAAGTAGGATCGCGTCAGCTGCCAATAGCAAAATTGGTATTTGGGTTTCTCCCAGCTTGGGGACAGCCATGCTTATGCTGAAATAAGTTTTGCCCATGTAGTTTAGGAATAAGTTTGTCTAATTCATGTGTGAATTCAAAAGCCCTGTGTAGATTTCTCTTTGGGACTGTATTTTATCCTAGTTGTGTTGTCACTATGTAGTTTAATCAAGATGTTTAGAAGTTTTTATTAGATAGACCAAGTGTGTTCCATAGATTTGGTCTTGCGACTCAACCAAAAGCAGTTTTTAGGTCAATAAAGACAATGTATAGTGGTGACTTTTTCAATATAGCATGTTAGGAGCTGATCAAAAGCAACCACATAACTTCGTCAATGGTGTTCTGCCCTTTTCAAAAGCCAGTTTGTACATGCATTATGATCTGTCCCGTGCCTGTCCATGCTTCCAGCTATGATAAATGTAATTTGCCAAAGATTTTGTCCACTTCACCTAATAGAGAGATTGGGAAGTCATTGGTGGGATTGCTTCTTTGCCCCTTCCTATGGATAGGTACAATGAGGATAATCCTTCATGAAGCATGTACTTCCTCATGGAGCCAGATTGAGCTCAATTCAGATGTTTGAAAAGGAGAAAACTGGGCTTGGTTGTTGCATTATAAGCCTGAGTGAGCTTTATCAAGGTGAGTGACCTTCAAATATTTTTCACTATGAATGGCTCATAGACCTTATCCTACCTCATCCTCATTGAGTTCTTGATGCTTGCGGTCAGGGAACTTGGTCAAGATTATCGATGGAAGAAGGTGTGTGTTGGTAGCCATGTTAGACTGAAGTGGATTCCTTGAATCCAGCTCCAGCGGATCATGGTTAGGAAACATCTGGTATAAAGTAGTAAAGTGCTGTATCCAGGTCTCAGGAGGTAGCTTCGTTTCTAGGTTTATTGGAGGGCCTTCACAGACCCTTCTTATAAGGTCCCAGAAATAGTGGCCTTTTGTCTAACTGGGGCTTGGAGGGCTACCCATGCTTTGTAGTTGACATTTTCTGAACAGCATTACATTTTAATAGTTTGTTTTTAATGGTAATAGGCATGCATCTCCATTTTCACTGGTGTATCTGTTCTTGATTGCAATTGAGAGGTCTCTCTTGAGTGTTAGCATTTGTCGTCGAACCATTCAAGATAAAAGGATTTAAAATCATTGTTGCAGCTGCTGCTCCTGTCCTGCCAAAGATTTGCTGTTGCATGCAAGAGAAGATCAAGACTGCAAATCACTGTTTCTCCTTGTGCAATCGCTGTGATTAGGAGGGATGAGAATAGGTCATTCCATTGTTTGCTGGCTGAAGGATTCAATGATTTTTGGGACTTAAATGTGTGAAGTGTATTTTTACTGTTCTCTTACAAGGTGACTTTGAAAAGCTGGAAACTGCTACTATTTGGTTGACAGATCAGGCCATTATAGCAGCAGTTGGAGTAGGTCGTGATCAGTTTCTAATCTGTGTTCCAGCAACATGTCTGTAACTGAACGCCATGCTTTTAGATTCTGTATGATGTAATTGATTAGGCTTTTGCGAATGACCAAGTTAAAAGTCCTTTTTGCAGGTGTGGCTGATAAAGTATGAACATTTAGAAGGCAGGAGGGCTTTTGAAATTAGTAGAGTACTCAGTTTTCTTCCTTTTTCCGCATAGCGAAACTCCGTGAACTACGCCCAGGCCTGCTTAAAAGCTGCATTGTGGCAAAGCAAATGCCACAGGTTGCGTTGAATTGGTCGTTAATGCATAATGTTTGGTCAATCTTTAAACCAAGATATTTTACCACATTACTAAGGGTAAGAGGCTGGACCAAATTCTGTTCAGCCAACCAAATCTCCTGTGCTTTACCAAATAGCATAATCTCAGTTTTCTCACCATTTAGTTGGACGCAGTTGTTAGTTTATCTAATCAGCGATTTCCCTCATGCAACTTGCAAACAGAGATTTCACTTTTACTGGATCTGGCCCAAAGGAGATGAGAAGCTGGGTGTCGTCAGTATATGATACGATCTTAAATCAGTATGATCTCACAATTTTTGCTAGAGGCATTACATGGATGTTAAATAGCGCTGGGTTCCGGCAGGAACCCTGTTGGACCTATTTGTTGATCGACATCATTCTTGATTTGAATGGGATGGTTTGGGTTAAATTCTGCAGGAAGTCTATGAATCAATGTAGCATACTGCCCTTATACGCTTGCCTCATGTAGTCTGCAGAATTAGATTGAGTGTGAGACCATATTAAAGGCCGCGGACAGGTCCAGATATACCAACATGACCAGCATACATGCATCTAGTGATAGTCTGATGGTATGGGTGACTGGGCTATGCAATGCGCTGAAACCCGATTGCGAGGGGTTTAGGATCTTATGTTCTTCTATGAAGGCTACCAGATGGGTGGTAGGAAATGTGTGTCAGCCCGGTGATGTCACAACTTTCCCACACAAAAACGTGTGAAAAAAGTGATTTTTTCAGCTAAAATTCGGGTTTGTAGGGGATTCTGGGTAAGGAAACGTTGGGGGATCCATGCAAGCCATACCTCCCTGAAAGCCCCCCGGGTGTCTAGTTTTCAGAAATGTGTGGGTTTGGTAGGTTTCCCTAGATGGCCACCGAGCACGGGCCAAAAACCCAGGTGACCCCTCTTGCAAAACCAGGTTGTTTGGTGATAGGCAATTTTGATGTCGCCTCAATAGGTTTTGGGCCCTTGCCTGTCGCAGGTACTTGGGCCTCCCACACAAGTGAGGCCCCGTTTTTATCAGGAGACCCGGGGGAACGCTGGGTGGTAGGAAATTTGTGTCAGCCCTGTGATGCCACAATTTCCCAACACAAAAATGTGTGAAAAAAGTGGATTTTTCAGCTAAAATTGAGGTCTGCAGGGAATTCTGGGTAATGAAACTTTGGGGGATCCACGCAAGCCATACCTCCCTGGAATCCCCTGGGTGTCTAGTTTTCAGGAATGTGTGGGTTTGGTAGGTTTCCCTAGGTACCAGCAGAGCTAGGGTTCAAAAACTACAGCTAGGCACTTTGCCAAAAAGGGTCATTTTTCACTGCGAAATTGAGGTGTGTCCATGTTGCATTTTGCACCGTTTCCTGTCGCGGGCACTAGGCTGACCCACACAAGTGAGGTACCATTTTTCTCGGAAGACTTTGGGGAACACAGGGTGGGTGGAAATTTGTGGATCTACGTGGATTCCAGAACTTCCCACCACTGAAATGTGGGCAAAATGTGTTTTTGGACAATTGTTTAGGTTTGCAAGGGATTCTGGATAACAGAACCTGGTGGGAGGCAGTCAAGTCACCCCATCCTGGATTCCCCTGGGTATCTAGTTTTAAAAAATGTATAGGTTGGTTAGGTTTCCTTAGGTGCCGGCAGAGCTATGGTTAAAAAACTACAGCGAAGGCACTTTGCCAAAAAAGGGTCATTTTTCACTGCGAAATTGAGGTGTGTCCGCGTTGCGTTTTGCACCGTTTCCTGTCACGGGCACTAGGCCGACCCACACAAGTGAGGTACCATTTTTCTCGGCAGACTTTGGGGAACGCGGGGTGTGTGGAAATTTGTGGATCCATGCGGATTCCAGAACTTTCCACCACAGAAATGTGGGGAAAATGTGGTTTTTTTGGACAATTTTTTAGGTTTGCAAGGGATTCTGGGTAACAGATCCTGGTGGGAGGCAGTCAAGTCACTCCATATTGGATTCCCCTGGGTGTCTAGTTTTAAAAAATGTATAGGATTGCTAGGTTTCTCTAGGTGCCGGCAGAGCTATGGTTAAAAAACGACACCTAGGCCCTTTGCCAAAAATGGGTCCTTTTTCACTGCAAAATCGAGGTGTGTCCATGTTGTCTTTTGCGCCGTTTCCTGTCGCGGGCACTAGGCTGACCCACACAAGTAAGGTACCATTTTTCTTGAAAGACTTTGGGGAACGCGGGGTGGGTGGAAATTTGTGAATCCACACAGATTCCAGTACTTTCCACCACAGAAAGGAAAATATGTTTTTTTGACAATTTTTTAGGTTTGCAAGGGATTCTGGGTAACAGAACCTGGTGGGAGGCAGTCAAGTCACCCCATCCTGGATTCCCCTGGGTGTCTAGTTTTCAAAAATGTATAGTTTTGCTAGGTTTCCCTAGGTGCCAGCAGAGCTAGGGTTCAAAAACTACAGCTAGGCACTTTGCAAAAAAAAGGGTAATTTTTCATTATGAAAATGTGGTGTGCTCACGTTGGGTTTTGAGCCATTTATTGTCGTGGGCACTATGCCTACCCACACAAGTGAGGTACCATTTTTATCGGGAGACTTAGGGTAATTCAGATTTGTAAAGCAACTGTTATTACCTATTGACTTTCGATGCATTTCTGCCTTCCAAATGAAAGACATTGTGTAAAAAAGAAGTCATTTTGAAAAATGACCGATAATTCTCAAGCTAGTATGAGTATTCCCAATTTCGAAAATGTGCAAATTTCTACTGTTTCTAAACTCTATAATTTGTTCCCATTTCAGAAATACATAGGTGTCTTTCATACCGATTTTTCCGTGTATACATTTTCCCACAATAATTGTTATATACCCGGTACATAATAAAAAGTCATTGCAAATTGCTGCTCAGTTCTTGGTGAACCTACAAGTCCTATATATCCCCCCCAACCAGAAAGGTCCAGCGGATGTAACGGTATATTGCTTTTAAAGGGTTTTTATAATTAGAAGAAGTTACAGGTGATAACGTTGACACAGAAGGCTATTTTTTTCAACTAATTTTCAATTTTTCCTATATTTAACTGTTAGTTTCTATAAAGAAACCTTGAAGGATCTACACAAATGACCCCTTCCTGAACTCAGAATTGTGTCTACTTTTCTAAAATGTATAACTTTTCAGGATCCATTATTGCTTTCATACCCATTTCTACCATTAACTGGAAGGATGTTGAAAGCACAAAAAATAGCAGAAATAGGCTATGTCCCAGAAAAATGCCAAACCTGTGTAAAAAATGTTGGTTTTCTGACAAAAGTCTGTCACTCCCTAAAAGCCGGGAAAATGGTGATTTCAGCTCCACAAACCCCTTTTTGATACCATTTGCAGCGAAAAACCCAGACGCTTTCATTTGCAGCCCTTTTTTCCGATTTTTTACAAAAAAACCCAAATTTAGCTGTATTTTGGCTAATTTCTGGGACCCCTCCGGGGTAATCCACAAACCCTGGGTACTTTTAGAATCCCCTTTATGTTGGAAGAAAAGGACGCAAATTTGGCATGGATACCTTATGTGGTCAAAAGGTTAAAAGGGCCTAAGCGCGCACTACCCCAAATAGCCAAAAAAAGGCTTAGCGGGGGGGGGGGGGAAAGGCCTAGCAGCGAAGGGGTTTAATCAGGTTCCATCTCTGGTAGTTCCTGGTTGATTGGATAATTCTTATAAATGATGTTACATTTTTTTTCAGAAAAGTCAGCCAGGGAGTCACATACATTTTGAAAGGCTGGAATAGTAAGAGTACAGCCTCGAGGTTGTACAAAATTGTTCGAAGCTTTGTGAAGTTCCTTTGTAGAAATGTCAGCTTGTTCGATTGTTGAGGTTATGTAAGACTTACGAGCTGCTTAGATATTATTGTGGTAACTGTTTAGCAGCAACCTACAGGAGATTTCGTTGAGCGCCACCTTTGTTCGAGAAGTTTCTCAAAAAAAGAAGGAGGTGAAACCGTCTTCCATGGACGTCTTGGTCTGCTAGCCTTTTTATTACATGGAATATGAAATCTGACTACATAATGGTCTGATTGAAAGGAAGTGGGGGGTTCACTTGTTACTTCCATTAAATTAGTAAAATAGCATCTAGGGTATGCCCGCCTTATGTGTAGGTCCTGTCACTATTTTTTTGGGCGCCAATGTCACAATGTCTGCTTGGAGTTGGGTCACACTTGAGTCCTCAGTGTTCTCTACTTGGAAATTAAAATCACCAAGGAGTAAGAACTTTTTGGCAGACAGGATGTGTGGAGTGAAATAGTTGATTAATGCCTGCTATAAAAATATTTCTTACCAGTTGGGCAGTAAACCAGCGCCCCCTCCAGCAATCAGTGGTGGAGATTGAGATTTTGAAAATGCGCACCTTAACCCAGTCTGTGAATAAGGCACCATCTCTACTGTTAGAGAATTATGGAAGGCGAGGGCCACACCCCCTCCATGTCTTTCCTCCCTATCAAGTTTAATCAGAGAATAGTGTTCTGGTATAGCTAATGGAATGCAAGGGAGTGCTATGAGATTTAGAGACTCAGTGAAAAAGCATATCTTGGTGGAGAGAGTTGTAATGACATTCCATATTACTATTGAATGTTTAACATTGCACTATAATCCATCTATCTCCTGGGAAAAGACAGTTATAGGTGGAGGACATGGTGCTAGTATCCTGCTTAGGAGCCTCCAAATGTTTTATCTTAGCTAAATCAGAGGATATGGGCGGGAAAACCGATGTCTCCTTTGGTCCTAGTATAGACAAAGTGTCAGAACAGGTTAATCTACATTTCTTGCAGGAAGTCGACCCGCTAAAGTGGGGAAACACTGCCTACAGCACCAAAAAGGGCTGTTAGTAGTAATGAGGTATGCATGTCTTGATATAGCTCTGAAAAAGAGTACTTCAGTGTGGTATAGCTTACCATGTTGCTGAGATCTTTGTGATAAAGGGCAGGGGTGCTGGCATCAGGGGTCATCCATACCTGGCTGAGTTCATACGGGTTTGCCATTGGCGCGCCGGTGGCACGCCAGCTGTGTCCATCCACTCCGCATCCTCACTGCTTTTGCAGAAGCCTACTGGGACTGGTCCCTGGAACTCCTAATTTCTTTATACATTATTGATTGAATCTAGCTTATGTAGAAGATAAAATGAGATTTGCCCCTTCGTTCCTATTGTTGGTGGTATGGAGCAATCAACATATTGCTTTTAATCGCAATGTGAACCAGGATTGCTTACACACTGATACAGCCATAAGATCCAGTGACTTGTCCACATAAGATGAATAGCTGATCTATTGGTCAGACCTGAATTGTATTCCTCCCCTCAAGTGATGAGAAAGGGAGAGCGTACTAACATTAAGGAGGTATTTGTTTTGCATGCCATGGAAGAAAGAGAGAGTGAGGCCCTGGGAAAAATTACAATGAGAGATTACCGTGTTATTATGACCAGTATTGGGCCTGAGCCTTACCTTTCACTTGTGAGAAAACCTTGGAAAGATGTTTATTAACAAAATTTCGAATAGGCTCAATTAGTTGGTCTTTCTGCTTCCCAGCCGGCCAGTATGATCCAACCGGTATGCAGCCTTGCCCAGGTGATGGTATTTCCCCCATTCACATGCGCACTTTACCCTTAGCTGTACGTATTATGCACCATTTCGATGTAGATACCTGCTTCCCATTCTTAGAACTCATGGCTTGCGCCAATAGAGGCTGGCCCTTTTTCATCTCCGAGCACTATCTGACCCAGTAGTGTGTTTTGCTGTTGCATAACCCATACTCATCCATAAAATGTATCTATGAATTTAATGATTTTTAATATTTTTAATGATTTTCTTTTTAGTTGTAATGCTTTTATTTGTCATATTTGTATGTTCCATTTTAATATCAATATTTCTTGATGGTTGTATGTTTTCTTGCTCTTTTAGGATTATTTGTCATTAATCGAAAAAAGGTTTACACGAGCATTAAAAAAAAAAAATCTTTTGGAATGAAACAATTGCTGCAGAACCGTGTCCCACTTAAAGTATAGTTATTTTATAAGGACCAGTTGGTAACACTTTGTCTGTAACCTGTGAAGAGTCTCACAAAAAGGGCCATCTCACTGAATTTGATTATGATGGGGCTGCAAGTCCCCTTGCGTGCAGTCCGCAATCTGTTCCCAAAACATGACACTGTGTTGTTTGCGCCTGTGATTTGGAAGTCCAAACAGCACAAAATGTTGATCTTAACAGCCTGTAAGGAGGGTTGCCTACTGACTTGTACTTTGTCACCATGTCTTGTTTCTATTCCAAGAAAGGTTGGAAAAACAGGAAAATTAGTCAAATGAATGAAATGATACTATATGCAACATGTTTAAGCTGAAAACACACCGAATATAATCTATATTTGCCTAAGCCAGTCCTACATTACATTTAAAACAAATGCAGATGAAACCGGCCTCTTAGGAATAATGCAGGGAATTTTAGACATACTGTTTTTGATTAGCACCTCCTGGTCCAAGATCACGGCATGAATGCCCGGTCCTGTTCTTTATGCTGGCACTGCTCAGTGGCAGTGCAAGGAGGAGGGGGGAGGGAGAAAATAAAAAACAAAATTAAACTTTCCTCCTCACCACATCTTCCTCACCACATCCTTCTTGTCGCGTCTCTGCAGCTGGAACACGGAACAGGAAACATCTGGGCTACAGCGTTGTGATTGGTCTGAGCGCCCTGGTTCGGGTGCCCAGATAGGGACTGGGGGCCTGGGCATGTTCTCTACCCAAGCTGTAATGCAACCTGGATAGAGAGCATGCTAAGTGCACATGAATGTTTGGCTGGCCCCAGACGGGTAGCCAAACATTCATGCGTACTTAGGGAGTGATAACTACTCCTTCCCTCAACAGAGCTGGCCCCCCCTACCTGGCAAAGCTGCCGCACTGCAGAAAGGGGCAGGTATATGATGGCGGTGCGACTGAGGCACCACCGAGCATATTCCAAGTTGGCTTTCCACCACCCATTTCATGGCGGTGAGCTTACCACGAAAAGGGTGGCGGAGAGGCAACTAAGGGTACCCTAACAGGTCCCCCTTCCACTTCTAGGCCTGGGGGTGCACGCGGGGGCACATGTTGTGCCCCCCTTGAATTTCACCCCATTCCTTCATGGTTTGGCATACATGCCACACCATGCAGGAACATGGTGCAAGCACTGTCACAGTGGTGGTCTGCTGTTAAGGCTCTCCTATGAGCCTTACACAGCCGCCGCCGCGATACCCGTGCAGCACCGCCTGCCTGCCCTGGTTTACACTCATAATCTAGCGGGCAGGTGGGCGCACAACAAGCTTGTCTGTCCTCTTCTCAGTGCAGCAGTGGTGGGCCAACAGGAGTACCGCCAAACTCGTAATATGGGCTTTAATGTTTGACATCACCCTGATATTGTTGTCCAAAGTGAAAAAGTCAGATTGCATCACTAGTGCTCTATTTCAACTCAGGATTGTTTTATTTTTTTCTGAAATGTTTATTCTTTTCTTTGGGCACTGTTATATGGCTGCTAGCTTAAAGCCTCTTAGGGGTTCAAATCCCACAATCATTCTTAATCCAACTATATTGCTTTTACCAATGTTTATTGTATTTTTGCCTAATCTAGTTGTGGTAATATCAGTTGTGTATTAGAAAATTCCAGAAACAGTGGCTTATCGATGCTCTGGGTGTGAGAAATTTGTCCACACGCCACTCTTGCTCTTTTGTTATTTCACTATCTTGCCCCAGCCTTAACGATTCTTAAATGACTCATTCCATTTTACGATTACATCAGAGATGCAAAAAAGCACAAAGCTACATGACTGACAAAGAGGGACTTTCCCAGCAGCTGGAAAATAGCCCAACTTGGTCAAATTTCTAAGAACCAGGACAAGGGGCCGAATCTTGCCCACAAAGTCACAGGGCCATATTATCAAGAAAGGCGCAAACATTATCGCCGCTTTAGCGGCAGGAAACTGTCGCTAAAGCGGCGATAAAAGGCTTGATAATATGCCCTAAAGAATTCCAATAGAAGCCCAGATTTTATGTCCTTGACACCAGAACCTGGGCTTCTATTGGAACTCTCTAGGGCATATTATCAAGCCCCTTATCGCCGCTTTAGCTGCAGTTTCCTGCCGCTAAAGCGGCGATAATATTATCACCCTTCTTGATAATATGGCCCACAATCAAAGCAAATAAGACAGACAGGTTTATCCTCCTCAGAACCTTTGCCACTCGGAAAATGGGTTTAGTGGGACGTTGCTCTAAAAGGTTTCCATCCTTGTGGGTCCCCAAACAGCTTCAGTTTCCAGCCTTGCTGAATGAATCTGTGTGTCAAAATAGTGAAAAAGACCAAATATAAAACTCTACACTGGGATGAGACTGCAAATCGCTTTGACCCTCAACTTAGCAGGTGCAAACAGCTTAATTGGGAACAGAACAATAATGTATTCAGTTTTGTAGAATCCTTCCTGGCCACAACCTTGAATCTTGCTCTGCTAAACATTCAATTTAAGAGACTAAGGGTCTAATTTATAATTTGGTGGATGGCCAGTTGTCCTACCACGGAGACGGAGTAAATTATGCCATATAATTTATAAATGACTTCTTAGCAGGTGATCATTTATAATGCATTGACAGGAACCTCCATCACAGTGGTTCCTTGAACTGCAGTAGGCTGTTTGGTGCTGGGATGCATCAGCATAACAAAGCCATGAACCAAACAGTTTTCTTTTTGAAAATAAAAAAGTAATGCTTCCCTCACCATGGGAGTCCTTTCCCAAGGCAGGCAGAGCATTATTTGCCTTTTACTATCCTTCACCGCTAGGGTTTGCCTGGTGGTGATGGACAGTAAAAAAAATACTATATGTCCGCCCATCCTTATTAAGGACTGTAGTAGAGGGTTGGTTATGGCGGTGACAGAGTAGTGACCGCCATGGCCAAACCTTGGGTCTGCCTGCATTTAAATCGGCCAGGCAGACCATCATGTTGATGGGAAGGATACTCTGTTGCCTTTGCCGTTGCGATGGAGTATCCCTACCACCAATATAAATCAGGCCAATAGTCTGAAAGCAAAAACTTTGACCCGAACAACCCACAGGGTGTAACCGCATTCCAGTATATTGAGGTAATCCTGAAATTGGGCCTGGGTCCTAGTAAACCATCATCATCATCAAAGCTTTATTTCGATAAATACTGTATCATAAAAGCAACAACATACATACATAAGAAATGCAATTTATCGATTGGGAGAGAATATTAAAAAGTTAAATAAGTCCATTTGATACAGGATATTTACATTCAAGTAAAAAAGAATTACATTTCCATATATGTCCCAAAGCTTTTGATTTGATAGCAAACAAACTAAAAAGATAAAAAAGATTTTTTTAAAAGCTAAGAAATCGCATCGGGGTGAAGATTCTTGACCCTAATTATCCAAGACCACCCGAGGAATTTCGCCACGCCACAAACCAGTACTGGGCTGGTATCGGATTGCAAAATCCTGAGGGCTACACGATAGTTCGATGTGACGAGCTGTCTGCAGACTGGACTTAACCATCTGCCTCTTGGGTTTTTATAAGCCGGGCACTCGAACATAAAGTGTGCCATGCTTTCAACTTTCTCACTACAGCTCGGACAAAGTGCTGTGGTCTGGAGGAGAGGCTTCCATTTGTTAGTATACTCTCGGGTAGGTAATGTGCCTAATCTAATTGAATATAAAGAGTTCTGTCTCTTGGTTTCTGGATGAGGTCAAGATACGGCTCAAGGCTGACGATTTGTTTGTGTGAGTAAAAGGCTTCTGTTAATCTACTTTGGTTAGGTTTGCTAATCTCTTGGGTATCAATCCTTGACCAATAGGCTCTTTTAAGATCGATCTTGTTTAGTGGTTTGCCAGACTCCCAAGCTTCTCTAAATCCTAAATCCACAAATTGCTGTTTTACCATGTCACATTATGTTTTTTAGGGACTTTGGTTTTAAAACTTTAAAAATCAGTTTTTTCATATCAATTGTTATTTATTTGGTTGTTTGATGCTCATTAATTACCTCTAATTTTCTAAATGTGTTTGTGAATGTTACTGAGTTGTGGTTTTTACCTTAAAATTGTTGGTACTGATTGAACTTAATACATACTTGTCTGATGGTTGCCTTCTCCTTGTACTACAGCAACTAGGGATAGCATAGTGATTTTCTAAGAACTGTATTTTGGCCTAACTAGGTTGTGTTTTAAGTTGGTTGGGGTTATCCCCTCCCAGATTATTACCAATTAATGAAAATCATGTCTTGTCTGGATTCAGGAATACAGCTCTGCAACTCAAACCCAAACTAGGTATGCAATTTTCAGAAATAAGCTGAAATTTTAGACTCAACCTCCATCCTGGTTCGGCAAATCATTAGTTAGAATTGTGGATCTGATAAAACGGTTTGTTAGGGGCTAAATTGACAATGACTGTGCTAAAGCGGAAACAGGGATTAGGGTGGCTAAGGCATCGCACAAGATGGCCACCTAGACTCAGTGCTCATCGGCAGATGTACTTAAACTTTCCTGACTGCTAATGGCATTGTTACACTGATGTAAAGGCATTCCTCAGCGATTGGAATATCTCCTGACCTGGATTCATGTTTTGGTTATCCGTCAATAGCAATTTTTACAACTTTGGAGCTGTGCTTCTTTCATCTCATATTGCGGCCGCCATTTTTGTTTTTTCCTCAGAGATTCACAGAAATATGAGTTATGACCTGCTGCTTTATCTACTTCCTCATATTAACTGCTGTCATGACATTCTTTAATGCCTCATACATCATTTTTGCTGTGTGCAAAAAATAGACTCCTCCTCATAATATTTCTGTCACTTCTATGCTTAATAACATCCTTTGGCGGGAGCATTTATTCTGTTTCGATGCTGGAGTGCTTCTGCTTGGTTTTTCTACATACATTCCTGTTTGCCATTGAACCAAGCAATATATGGGCAGAATTAAGAAACCTTTATCTTCCAGTAAAGGTAATTCTAGCACCATCTTTGTCTCTCATACACCTTCTTCTGTGTCCTTCATTGAAGGTTCTTGTGTGTTACTGGATATAGCTCACTCTGGCGCTTCTCACTCGACAGCCTCTACATTTTCCTCGTCAAAAATACATTTGTCCTATTCTGCAAATAAAAGGCTCAAACAAGATCCTCCTTCTCTACCTAAGTCACCATCACCTGTTTCTTTAGACACTGTGTTGGAGGAAATACGTGCCTTATGACTGTTTATTGAGGAAACGAATAGTCGCAATCAAACCCTTGATGACTAGTGGTCAAATGTGAAGGCTAGAATGACATTGGTTGAGCAGCAGGTCAGTGGCTTACAAATTGCGTCTCATAAAATTGCAACTCTTGAGAAGGAAGTTCTTTTGTTGAATGGTCATGCAGAAGATTTAGAAAATAGAAATAGGCACAATAATTTACTCTTATATATTAAACTACTAGACTCACCTTCATCAAATAAATTGAACATTCATGTGCACATCGACTGGGTCCTCGTCTTTCTTCATCTGTTGCTCACACCAAAACACCTGGTGTAATCATAATATTTTTGGAATTTATAGACCTATTTAAAGATGTAAATACAGCTAAATCAAAAAAACAAATTCTGTGGTTGGTGCAAAGCTTTTTCTCTCACAAGATGTCTCCACAGCTGTGTATAATTGCAGGATGGACTTCCTGGAAATTCGTCCTGCACTGTGAGCCTTAGGGCCTCTTTATGGTCTGTACCATCCTTGTACATTTAATGTTACACTTCAGAATCATACTACTACCTTTATTGATCCAAGGGAGCTGTAGTCTCATATGAGGACCTCGATGAATACTGCTGGTCCATCTTCTTCATGCTGAAAGATGGCAATGACTTTTTAAACTGGTTTATTGTATTACTAACTATTTTCTCTCTCTCTCATATAGATTTTTGTAATGGGATACTTTGCCAAGGACTCAGATTAACCTTTTTTCTTTCCTTCTTTCTATTTATTTTATAGTTCACAATTTTTTATGTGCTTGTTTTCTGGCCATGTTCTGTTGTTCTCTGTTGTGGTGGATTGCCCCTTGTTAGTTGAGCTATCTTTACATGTGTGTCAGCATTCGATTGTTCCTTCTAGTTTCTTTATAAGGTACATATTTCAGTCGGCATATATTATTTACATATACTGTCTTTTGTTGTTCCTTTTGTTGTTTCTCCTTTTCTCTTTTCTTTTCCTGTTCCTCTCCTTCTTTTCCTTTCAGGTTGCTATTTTGCTTTTCTTTTCCTGTTCTTTTTTCTCCCTTTACTCTATTTCTTCTCTTTTTTTTATATTGATGATAAAATAGTTGAATATATGTTTGTTGGTTGTTCCATTCAGAGTTTTATCCTAGAATGTGAAAGGTTTGGCTAATACCATTAAAAGGCAGATAATTGTATCTAATTTAGCTTCCTGTAATCCCGATCGTGTTCTTCTACAAGTGACTCATTTTACGGAATCGGAAGTCTTCAAACGTCAACATACTTGTGTGGGTTCTTTTTTTGTGTCTCCTACACCTACACCTACAAGAAGTATTGAGTTATTATTTTATGTCATGAAAAGTGAAAATGTTCTTTTGTTACTCAAGAAATCGACTCTGAAGGTGGTTGATTAATTGTTAAATTGTTAATTAATATTCAGCTGTTTATAATGTTTATGTTTCTGTTCCTACATTGCCAGATTATCACTTTTGGCCTATGGGCCCTGAGAAGTGTCTTCAGCATTAGGATGATTTTTTTCCTTTCAGGCGGTGATTATAACTAATTATAGATCTCTTTGTAGATTGTCAATCCCAAGTTTGTTTTGTTCCCCACAAAACACATCAGCAATTGCAATCTGTTACCTCTCAAACTCACTTATAAAATTGTGTGGTTATGTAATCCTACTGCAAGGGAGTTTCCTTTTTATTCTCCACCACATGATTCTAATCCTCCTTTAGATCACATTTTTTTAGTCAATCTCCAGCACAAAATCTTATTGCTTCCACTATTGAACCTATTTTTATCTACGCTCATGCCCCAGTTGTTGTGTGTGTTTGGATTTACTCCTGGCTCATACTATATCGAATAGATGATAGTTTAATAGTTCTCTTCAATTGGATCCTATTTTCTCTACTTCATTCACAAATTTCGCAAAGGAATGTTTCACTCTCAATGCCAGCCTTGATGCATCCCCCCAATTATTATGGGATACTTTTAAAGCAGCTACCCATGGCTTTGTTATTGACTTTGTTGCCAAAATAAAAGAAATCCCTTGCTAATCAGAAGAAATCTTTAGTAACTACTATTAAACATCTATAGCATCAACTTTATACTTCAGCCTCTGATTCTAATTTATAGGAACTGGGTTACCCCAAATAAAATTTTAATAAGCTAACTACGGATAATGCTGCTTCCATTTTAGTCTGCAAAAGTGCACGTTATTATGGGGGACATAATAAAGTTGGGAAACTTCTTGCTAATTATTTAAAAAATCAGAAACAAAGTTTTTCTATTGAATCTATTCAATCTTCTGATGGGAGCTGTTTATTTAAAGATCAAGATATTTTGGAGGAATATTCACATTTTTATATTAATTTCTATACACCTGTTAATTAGTCTTAGATTGATGCTTAATTTAATGTCACCCCTACTTCTCATGAGAACCTTAATTTTATTTCCCTGGAAATGGATCTCTCTATTTCAGAGAAACTTAAGGAACTTCCTTCCTTAAGAAATGTAAAACTACTGGTCCTGATGGATTTACAGTAGAGTTTTATTTACACTTTTTCAAATCTGATACTTCCTAGACTTTGCATCTTTTTCAGTTTTTTCATAATACCAGTACAGCTGGGAGTACTTTTCAAGAAGCGAACATTTGTCTCATTCAAAAACACAGGTGTGATCCCTCTCATTTTGAAAAAGTATCACCCGATATCTCTTGTCAATGTAGATTATAACATGTTTGCTAAATTACTTGCTCTCTGTCTTGAAGCACTCATCGTCCCTAAGTTGATTGCTAAAGTACAATCTGGATTTATTAAGGGATGAATGACCTCCGATAATTCTAGGCATTTTCTTCTCTAGCTGCTGTTGCTATTGTTGCTGAGAAAGCACTAGATAGGGTTGACTGGTCCTTTTTGTTTAAATCTCTATTACTTGGCATGGTTTTGCTACAAAAATTATATTGCTCATTTCTATACTTTATACAGCCCTGATGGCTTCTGTGCTGGTCAACGGACATATACCACATTTTTTCCTGTTAAAATTAGGTGCAAGTCAAGGTTGCCCTTTATCTCCCCCCTTTTTATTTGTCCTAGCCCTTGAACCCATTTTATCTTGCATTTGAGGAAATAATCTTATATCTGGCTTTCAATATGGAGATCAACACTTGAAACTTTGCAGATGACATTCTCTTTTTCCTTTTTAATCCAGATGTTACACTACCTGGTTTGCTTCATGAACTCTCTGTTTTCTCTGCTGTCTTAGGTTATACAATTAATTATGATAAATCAGAGGTATTGCCTTAAACAATCTTATGATTTCACTGGCTTCCATTGGAATATTTCTAAGATGAAATAATTGGGCATTTGGTTTACAAATTCTATTACGTCTTCTGTTAATATTATCACAAAAGTTGGTTTAGCTAAAGTTGATAGAATTCTTCTTGGAACCCAGTGTTTCTATCTTAGTGGAGTCGTCTTGACTCCATCAAAATCATGGCTACTCCTATTCTGTTATATACTCTGTCCATGACCCCTGTTCATATGCCAGTTTCTTACTTTATACTCTAATTCTCTTCTTTCTAAATTTCTTTGGAATAAGAAAAAAACAAGATTAGCCCTGTCTCATCTCAAGGAATCTAGATCTGATGGAGGTGTTAACTTTCTTGACTTTCGTACCTATCATAAAGCTTTCTGTTTGCAACAGGCTTCTAAATGGCTTTGTCCAGTCTCTTAAACTCTCATGACTCTTTGCCTGGATATTGAACGTTCTTGAATTATCCATTTCTTCTTAAGAAGTCCTTCTTTTCTCTTCAAATAACCCTTTTACATCTTCACCTTTATTTAAACATACTTGTCTTCTTTTGCAACCGTGTTATCCTCTGCAAAATGTCTTTTGAAATTCTTTTTTACAATCTCCTCCTTGGTATAATCAACTTATTAATATGAAAAATAGACCTTTATATGTGAAATCCTGGTGACAATGAGGTATGATCAATGTCCGAGGTTTAATTGAAGGTATTGATCCAAGTTCCTTTCCTCAATTGCAAAAGATTTTCAACTTTCCACGCTCCTTTTCATATACATTTTCTCTTCTTAGATCTTGTCTTGGATATATTTTATTTTATTTCATCTCACTCTTCTATTTCCCCCCATGATGCCTCTCTTTTACATTTGCTTAAGCTTACTCCTAAAGCTTCCTTTATTTATAAATACTTTTTAGCCCTAGGCTTTCCTTCAGCTAAAACCGAGATAGAACTTAGTTGGGAAGCTGATTTGGGATGTGCCTGATCTATTTTAATCTGGAACAATATTTAGTTTCGATCATTAAAAAATCTCTAGAGCAGCCCCTATTACTCAATCTATGTTGTTTCTATATCATAGATTATATTATACTCTAGAGTCTATTGCCGATTTTTCACATATGCAAAGTCAATCTTGTTGGTCATGTGGTCACTCTCCGGGCAATCTTATACATCTCTTTTTATGCCCTCCAACAGCTGATTTTTTTGGGGAAATCTTTAACTTGCAGTGTCCTCTATCCTCTTCTTTGTTTTTTTTTAGGAAGCTTAGCCAATGTTCTTTTACTAAGTTTACACAATAAAGGTTTATTTGACCATATGTTGGCCTTAGCGTTTCAACAAATTATACTTAATTGGAAAAGTGCTGCTTTCATTCAAAGCTTGGTGGAATAATGTTTGTCATTATAATAGTTTAGATGTCGCCCTTGCCTTATCCTGAAGACCACATATTAACATACATTTAAGGGCTAATTAGGATGTCGGAGAGACCAACTGGTGCTTCTGATGGGCTCCAGGAACCGGCTGGACCACAGGTTGGATCGTATTCCCTACAATAGAGGTGGTGCCTACTCGAGCACCGCCATAGGGATTATGATGTCCCTTTCCGACTGCCTCTCCATGGTGGTCCAACCGCCATAGAAAGGCTGCCAGAAAGGGATGTTGGGGTCTCCTAGCAGGGCCAGCATCCCTTCTGGGCTTGTGCTATGAGGCCCGGGGGCACCTGTGGTGCCCACAAACATCTATGTGCCAGGCACCATGTGGTGCCTGGCAAACAGGGCATGGATGTTTAAAAAATCCTCTTTTCCACTGCAGCTTATGCTGCGGCCCTATTCCGGGCCGCAGCACAAGCCACAGTGCAAAAGATGATGTTTCCGACCACCTACACAGCAGTCACATCTTAATTGGGCAGGTAGAACTGCCGAATACATGTCGGTCGGTTACCAACCCGCTGCGATACTGCCATCATAAAAAGACCCTTATTTTGGTGTCCATTAACAGATTTGTAAGATTTTCATGCTAACCAACATGTTAGTTTTACATCTTCTGGAAATTTCAAACCACCGTAAACTGCATTTTTCTCTGCATTATCTTGCTAATTTTACTTAATAAGTATCTTTTATCGATGTTGTATTTTGCTTTCTTTTCCAACTTTATTAACTTATATGTATTACTGTGTGACCTTCAATTGTGACATTATGTTTTTCCTGTTCCCCCTACCGTCCTGTTTTTTCCCTTCTACCTCCCTTTTTCAATATTTAACATGGTAAACAGCTTTATATCCTTTTTCAACTGGTATTTATGATGCAATTGCTTAATATGTTATTCTTTTACTCATGATTATGTATTTTTATTCTTAATAAAGCTGCTTAAACTTAAAAAACTCACTGTTTACCAGCATTAGGGCTAAGACCAGCCCCTCACTCCAGATGCAATGGATCTTTGCTGTTGTTTTAGAGAAGAAGAGTATTAAGCAATACATCACATATTAATTGCAATAACTTTTCTTAGTCAATAAAGAGAGTTGGTAGTAGTTTAAAGGGTTTTATTAATCAAATCTTTTACTAGACAACCTGTTTTGCAAATCACAAGTTAAATTCAGATTATTTCAATAGTCAATATATAAATGAGAGAAATATAAAATCACTATTGGTTAATAAAGTCATGTGATAAATGCATTAAATCACATTTTATAAAGGAAATAATCCCTATTCTAAGAATCGGGTGAACATGGATGTTAGTCAGAACCCATAAAGAGTTCTTGTCAAAAAGAGTGAGAAAAGCATGAAGCTTTAGTATTTAAATCAGCTCAAATAAGATCAAATTTCAAAGCAAATATGTGGATTTAGCATTTTCTATTCAAGCTAATTTTTCAAGTATCATTGTTTCAGTCATTTAAGGTGTGTATGAGTAAATAAGATAACTTATAGTTTTATGCATTCTAAGCCCGTTATTTTCATCAAAACCTGCAGGTAAATTTTACACATATTAATATAACTAGTGTTATTTTCTTGTTAATGTTTAACCTTTCTTTGTCAATTGTGATACTATGAATTGAAAGACTCTGGTAAAGAAATGCCATGCCTGTCGCTCAGAATCACTTTTATTTGGTTGCAGGCTTTGGGTTCTGTTTGAGGATTCACACATCTCATTAGTATAAGGTATTTATTATGTGAATTGCTCTGAGGCTCTCAGCTTTTGATCTTAGGAATTTTGCGAAGAGGTGTTTCCTCCTATCAACATTTGAACTAAGATTTAAAGACTTGATTGGAGACACTTATAGCTAGGCAACTTCTTTTTGCTGCCCCTGTATCCAGAAGTTGAATGTGCTGCTTACTTTCTTGATGGGAAAAATATCAGATCTCATGAAACCCTGCACAGTCTCCCGTCTTGAAATGTGGCAACATTAGGAAATCCCTCAACCCAGTCTAGCCATACCACTTTGCTGTGCCAGTTTGATCTTAAAAGAGTCCTCATGGTTTCCCAGAAAAGTAGGAAGAAGGGTTTCTTCACTGAGGTGGTGACCTCAACTTTGCACACAGAGATGTTAGAGCCTGTGGTCTATAAAAAAGCAAATCCATTAAGTTAATTCATCTTTATAATTTTCAAAGACCTCATTAGAGTGTGGGCTTTGCTTTTACATGTATTTTTCATTGCATGACATGCCCATTGTCAGTATCTAGACTTTCAAGGTTCCTCCACACATTTGTGAAATGAATATTATATCTTCAATGTAAGATACTCTTACAAGCTTCCCACACCATTCAATTGCTATGGGAGTAGCTGTCCTTTCTACAAACAAGTTAAGAATAGAAAAGCTCTTAGCTAAAATATTTTCTCTAATATAGATGGGAAACGATATTCCAAATTGAGCCAGGGCAAAATTTCAATTATGCTGATGAAATTATGCAATTCACATATTCTGCATTATGTAAAATTCTTGATATTTTGTGAAGTTAAGAACTTCTTGAGTCTGTGTTTATTTTCCCAGAGTGTGCATATCACCCTAAGTAGCCTCATGATATACCAGCGGAAAATTGATTTGCATAGGAAATGGCTCACCAAGAGACATTTTCTACATAGACCAATGCTTTGCCACCATCTTGCAAGACTTTTTGTTTGGTGCGATGTGTTCGCTTGGGTAATATAAAGTGTCACAAGACACTGGCACATCACATCTTGCTACAAAAGTACAATTATGTTAGACTTATATGGAAAAAAGGGCGAAGTATTACAATAGGGATGCTCTTTTTCAAGAAAAACTAACCAAAGAGAATAACAAACTCATTTGTGTTAATAGACATTCCATCTTGAACAACAAACTTCGCCAAGTCATATGCTCTCAATGGCACATTCTAAACTCGGGACAACAGTCTAACCCACTGCCCCGACCTTTGACCACGCAATACAGGTGTGTCTTATTTGTCCCTGTATTTATTCACGTGGACACGGGACTCTCATTCTGGACCTTCCCACGGACCAGAGGAACCTCTGTGCATGAATCTATCAATGCTTATTAGGTAAGTGATCGCGGCGATGCTATGTAGGACATGTTACTGATAGTCAATGCATTAGAGACCCAACCTTTATTGATTCATTGTCCTGCTTGTCTTTAGCCTCCATTTCCTGATTGGGTTTACTACATTTTGCTTATGCCTTGAATTGAAGAAGTTGTGGACACAGTGTGACACCCCTTAATAGTATATGCCCATCAAGTAAGCAATTTTCAACATTAGTTAGTTTTCTTTTTCTTTTTCTTCATTTTCTTGAAGAGAGTTTGAGCTTATTTTGTGACTATGTAGCACGCATGAGTTTTTACCTATCTTGTTTTTATCGTCCATCAGGGCATGTTCAGACCCTAAGTCCAGGATTTCTCACGTATTATTTCGCTAGCGGCCAGCACTACATGTTCTTGATTCTCATTAACATAGTAAGTCAGTTTCCGTTATAGTTACACTATATTTATTTGTTTCTGGCCTGAATACTATTTTAATTTGTTTTCTTATTTGTAGAGTATTACTTTACATTGGGCCTATGATTCGAGGTCACGTGCCCTTAATTTTGATCTTCCTCCTTGTGTTGGCGCCCTATGGCCTGGCTTATAAATAGTAGGTATTTTCCTAGGATCAGCTGCCGCTATTCTCTGATGTATTCTGCTCCTAGTATCTCTTCTACTACATCACATTTGATTAATCTGAACTTATGAAGCTACATTCATTTTTCATATACTTTTCTTCATCTCTTTTTTTTGGTCATTGTGGCATTTCTTTATACTCTGTGTATAATTCTCTTTCACATCTGACTTGGGATCGTGAATCTCTATCCTAATTTGTTTTCACTATTCTGGTGTTTTCTTGGTTGTGGTTAGCTCCAATATATATATTCTCAACTTGCTTTTAATATTTATCTATATGTTTTTGTGCCTCATTATTGTCCACAGATTATAACCGGTTATACACTGTGTTTCTAAGGAGCCCTTCCACCTCGCAGTTTGCATTTATATTTATCTAAAAGAAATCTGGGATTGGATCTATGACCAGTTAATGATTTTTACCTTCTGTGCCCTGACGAAGGACTAGTTGGACCTCGGTCCTTCCGAAACGCGCATAGGCGCCCTGTTTGTCAACTTATGGAAACGAAGGATTTCCTTTGCTATTTGTAGTTTTGTATGTGTTATTCAAACTGTAATGTATTTTTTTTAATCTTTGTATATTTCATGTATTCTTGTTTTTTTCTCTTTTCTCTCTTTTCCTCAATTATGCATTGCTGGTGTAAATGTTCTGTTTAGATATGTTCTGTGAGGTGTAATTTGTGTCTCGCCCATTGGTGCTTTCTGAAAGGGTTAGCTCGTTTGATATTTATGAACAGTATTTCTAGCTATTGTCCAAATTGAACATATTTTTTATATCTTTGTTTTTCTATATCATCGTTTTTCCCCAAATAAACCAAAATGAAAATATTTTCTGTGGCATAACAAGGTCTTTTAATGATTTTTGGATGTATCACCTATTAAAAATGTAATAGGGGGAGGTTTGTTGTTTGATATTAGACTTTTATGGAACTTCATGACATTTCAAATGAAAAATATACATAATTTCACGCAGCTCTTTTCCAAATTCTCAGAGTAGTAGAAACACAGATTGTTTAATACATAGTTCAGGACTGGTGAAGCCTAAACTTAATGTATGAAAACACTTTTCTCTGGTCCATAATGTGAGAAAAGGGAGACTTATTAGAGGGCACAATATTGTTTTGCAAATAAAGAACTACTGACACATTAATGGTGCTGCCACACCTCCAAATCATGGCCATTCATTATTGAAAACCAATTAATTTTAGATTAAAATGGCTTGCATGAGGGGAGGGTCTACACAATATAAATGAACTCCAAATATGTTGTGGAATAATATCTTTAAATAGCTTTATGTTATCTTAAAGGAAAGATTGACCCTTCAATTAACATAAATTTCAAATGTTCTGAGTTTGATGTAAGACCCAAAGATACTTCAAGACATATATTCGGATTTTGCAGGAATGTGAACAGCTTCAAAACTAGTAAGATACCTCACTGAACCTGTATATTAGATAAAGTATGTGTGCACTTGAATTTATGTTTGAAACGACTGCCATTGGTCACACTATTGACTTGGCTAAGGATTAATAGTTATGACAGCTAATGCTGATTGTGTGTGTTGGCCAATGAAACAGTGCAAACGGTTTATGAAATTGCCCTGCGTTAAGAAATACATTTCTCAAAAGGATTTTATTAGTAGAGAATATTGGCATTACAGAGGAGGAACTGACTTCTTTGAACGTAGTGCTAATAACAGATACAGTTATAGATGACTTTGCTTCCCTACTGGTCTTGGGGAAACACGCTGATAACTCCTGGACTACACTTCCCAACTCCCATAGCGCACGGACACGCTCTAAAGGAGAACACTGGCCCGCAGCATGGGATAGCCGCTTCCCTGCTGGTCTTGGGGAAACATGCCGATAACTCCTGGACTACACTTCCTGACTTCCATGGTGCACGGATGCGTCCTGAAGGAGAACACGGGCCTGCAGCGCTGGGTAGCGGCTTCCCTGCTGGTCTTGGGGAAACACGCCGATAACTCCTGCACTACACTTCCTGACTCCCATAGCGCACAGACGCGCTCTAAAGGAGAACGATGGGCCGCAGCGTGGGGTAGTCGCTTCCCTGCTGTTCTTGGGGAAACACGCCGATAACTCCTGGACTTCACTTCCCGACTCCCATAGCGCACAGACACGCTCTAAGGGAGAACGCTGGCCCTCAGCACGGGACACATGTGGGTATGCGCCCGGAAGCCTGGGCCAAGGGCGGGCCCGTCCACACCCAGAGGAGGCTGGGCTGGGCCCCCCTCTGACATTTGGCCTCTGGGACTTACTGCTCTCTGCACTACAAGGTACTGTGCCCTTATTTTTTTCTAGGAATTTTCTACCCTCGAATCGGTAACATAATGGCCAAAAGTAAGGGCTTTAGTGACCAACCTGGGAGAGGAACAGTAGGGACACTGGAAGCTTTTTTAACAGGGGCAGAGTCTGTTCTTACACATGAAATAGAGATAGAGGAACTGTGGCTCTCGCTGGGGTCTCTGATTTCTCAGAAGCACTTTTCCCTTGGTAGCATCGCTATGGATGGTGAAATTTTAAATACCTCCTAAAACTTGCCACAGTTTCTGTGTCACTTGCACCCGAAGCCCCCCTTTCCCTCCAATTGGAAGCAACTATGGGCCCCAACATTGTCACCAGGGGCCAGGCTGCCAAATCCGAGACTGTCAACAACAGTGAGCCACCGGTCAAAAGAAGGAAAACTGGAGGACTCCCCTAAAGAAATCCTCGAAATCCGCTCTAGCTGGAAAGCCTAGAGGGAATGTAGAAACTGGGTCTGGACAAACCTCCACCAAGAGCACTACACTAAATTCGTCATTGGCCCCCGGGTTGTCTGATGAGGACACATGGAAAAATTGGAGACCCTGGTCACCACACCCCCTGAACCACTCTTATTGAAACTAACACAAATTGAAGAGAGACTCAAAAACATTGAGGGTGTGTGCACAAGTAATTCCTCCTCCATCCACTCATTAGGGGTTGGCCTGGGTTCTGTCACACTGACAGACCCAGGGCCAGGGGTGGGGGCAGGGAAGAGGGCCTCTCAAGATCCCACCAACATAGAGAACTATCCATGTCATTCAAGTATTAACACAGGCGCTTCTGATTTCATCCCTCAACAACTTTCCCACCCACCCCCTAATGTCCATGCCATTTCCCAAGGGGTAGACATGACTCCGCAACCACTGCTTAGAAATGTCCCGACTAGGTCTGCGACCAATTTACAGGTAAACTTGCTAGGGGATAGTGGAGTGATGACCTCACAAGGCAGCAAAGACCTAATTTGGGACCAATGTGTGTTGGTCGGCCACTACTCATCAGCCGCTCCACCTCCCTCCAGCATCTTCTCCTCTTGTACTAGTTCTGGGGAATGTTCCGACTCTGGGGGAGGGTCAGCTTGAAACTGCAGTCCAACTGATGGACAAATCCTTACACTGGATGTCCCACCACACACTTACTATGGACAAAGGGGGTCCTTCATTGACTGTCAAATCATTATGGCTAGAAGGGTAGGCTGGTTGGGCCCATCCAGGAAAACAACGGAGGGTGACTGTGTAGTAATACATTTTAGTAACCACTTTGCATGAAGATATATCGTAGATCGACTCCACACACACCCCCCGAGGGGCACGCAAATTGTAGAACTCCCTTTAGATCACTTTTACAGACCCCTTCAACTTCCTCTCCAAGACCCTAGAGCGAATCAAATAGGTGGACTGTTATGACCTATATTTGAGAGTAATAGGACTGCTGCAGGAGTAGGAGTCCCTATTGTGAATTGATTTGCGCTACTCTCTGACCTAGATCACTGTGAATGACTAGCTTATTTTACAACTCAGGGGCGCATTGTAGAGAACTCTGTACCAACTACTCTCCCAGCGACTGTCTATGTTTGCACCAATTCACGACATAGAGTCAGATAATGTACATTATATATTGGTGTTTAATGATTAAAATATTCTTAGGAAAAAATATTTAAGCTTTTTGGTGATTAAAAGCACAGTATATTCTGTTGCGTTGGACCACCATGATTAGCATTCATAATATATTTATTATAGTTAAACATATGTGATGACACTCCTGCCACAGTCTACAGATACATGTATAACAATTGTGAGAAAATGGCAATTTTTGCATGGCCGGCCTCAACTTGTTGACTAATGCTTTATAACCTGCAGGTGTCAGGCTACACATGTAGGCCTGAAATCATGTTTTCGTAGTCAGCAAAGTGAATGGCTCAATAGGTGCTGCAATCCACCTGTGGCATTTAACTTCCCATGACATTGGTGGATTTTCTTACTGATATTCTTACTAATTGGGGTGGATGCCCACCACATGAGATAAGACTAAAAACTTGTCAGGATAAAACACCGTTTCATTAGCTTAAACTCAACTCAGCCCCTGAAAGCTATGGCACAGAGCAGACAGGCTTAATTTAAGAAAATGTGTAAAGTATTTAGCGGTAACAAACACTAATAAGTCAAAACAAAATACAATAAAAATTCCACAGCCAACTTTCAAGTTTATTACTACATGTAGTTTGTTATTTGTATGACAAACAGTTGGAACTCCTAAAACAACTATCCGGGAGGATGTCTTCATCCACTGCAACTGCTGACATGATTGCTAATAATATAGCTGTTAGAACATAGGATTTGATTTATATTTCAGCTGATGAGTTACTCCATCTAAGCGGTGACGGATATCCCATCGGCCGAAATATGAATCCCATAATATCCTTGGGATTTATATTTCAGCGGACGGGATATCCAACCCCCAAAATCTAGATCAGGTCCAGAGAGCTGTGTTCTTCTGGGAATGCTCTCCTATTGGGCAGGTAACAACAAACAATGCTTTTGAGCAAAACGCTTCAAGAAGATTTTCAGCTGAATGTTAGTGATCCGGCCACTGACGAAAAGAAGAATGAGGTAGATCATATACCGAAGCCGCTGTAATTCCTGCAAAACGTGTGATTTCCAGACTTTAGGCAAGGTTTCTTCTTAATTATTGTCTGAATTTCGCATAAAGTCTGCTTCATCAACTGGATAAATATTTGACTGCTGTTCAGTAAATTGCATTAGTTTACTTTAACTGTATGCTCAGCCCTATTCAGGCATCATACATTAGGCAATGTAGTGTGTAATGCATCTCTGCAGGTGACCAGAGCTACTCTCCGTATGAGGTAAATTAAAACTCATATTTTAAAAATTAAACATTCTTGCACTTCATGATTTCAATATTTAATTATAACCTATGTCAGGGCATAATCTCTGACTGAGTCAGGCATGAAATTAATCAAAAAAGAGGCGAATGACTAGTAATGCTTGTACACTGTAAAAATAATGTGATTTCCTCAACACCCCCACTCTGATGCTCACATCGCATCCATTTTGAGAATGTAGTCTGTAACGACAAGTATGTTAAAAAATCATGTCGGAACCATGGATAAAGTCTTTGCAGCCTCTACAAATCAATTAACTGCTGGTTGTTGCACAGTAAATCCCCAGTGTCTTGTTACTGACTAACTGTCCCTAAGCAATCGAAGTGCTCCAAGGAAGGATTCTTGTACTACGGATTGAAAACATCACTGTTATTGGTTACTTGGCTTTGACAAGAAGTGTGCCTTTCAATGGATGACTTGCAAAGCTCCCTTGCCATTTACTCGGATAATTACAAATAAGCACCTTCAACAGTGTCTCCTTCATATATGACTGCATTTCAAAATGAAATCTAAAAGAATTTGTTTGTTAATTTGTCATATACATTGATGAACGTCAACTAATTGGGAATTTTTATTTGTTCGAATTTTTGTCTACATAGGTAAAAATGACAAATGTACATACTAGCCTCATTACAATTCTTTAACACATGATTTACAGAAATCTGCTTTCTATTACAATTGCGCACTTTTACGCTCGCAGAAGTGGAAACCTGACCACATTGCACAACATGACAAACCATTAAAGGAACTTGTTTTTGCCCATCTGCATATGCGTCTATATGTATAAGCTCCCACATTTTTAGTCCTCACTTAAAGATCATCTGTGGGTAGACCTTATGTAATCAACCTGAAAAAGAACGCTCAGGAGTACTACACATTAGGGTTTTAACCCCGCCCCTAAATTGGTGGCCCGGAGTAAAAATAATTATTGGGAATAAGTTGTAAGTTCCACAGAAAAAGTCCTTCCTCTATACCCAGCTGTGATTATTATGTGGATTTATCCTGCTGACTAAGCCATCAGCAGTATGGCTGCCTAAAGAAGTGTCAGTAGCAGGCATAACGTTCCAAAACTACAAAGGGATGGAGCTTGAACTTTCAGGTGCAATCACATGACACTGTAATGCTGTTACATTGTCTTAGATTAGTGATGCTTGTTTTTCTCTGGCAGCAGCACAGTAATCTTTCCTTCATTCATTTTAGACTTCAGAATGCAGTTGTACATTCAAAAGCCGTATGGGATACCCTGGCTACAGTAATCCACATGCATTTTTAGATTTGCCTTGACAGCACAGCTGTCTCTGAACATTATGTGATCACAAATAAAGAGTTTTCAGAGTACTACTGAGAAAAGGGCTTAGGCTATACCCACATGTTGGTTTTCCTGAACAGAGGATTTATTTGGACTGGAGTTGAGTGCTTCCAGTAAAAAGAGTCCTTGTATTGCACTTTTTATTTTGTGGAAACACTTATATTCCATACAGCACAAATGAGTGTGCAATGGGTAGGCCTGGGCGAAGTTCCGCGAGTGGCGGAGTGCAGTGCAAACTGCAGTTTGAGCTGGTATTCCTGCTGCACGGGTAGAAATTCTACCCGAGCGGCAGCACGCACTCGCGAACTTACTGTTTGCTATCGCAAACGTACCCGTTCGCGAGCGGGGAAAAAACTCCACAGTTCAATTGCGAAGCGGAATTTTCTGCACTCCACGAGCTCCGCAGAGTGCAGAATGCAGAAACCTCCGCGAATGGAGCAAAGTTCACCGCCTAGGCCTAGCAATGGGCCAATGATCATGGCTATAAGCATCATCTATTTATTATGAAATGTTGCAAAAAATCTGTAGAACTAATATATTATTTGTGAAAATCACACGTTAAAGTCAAGTGCATTTAAGGGTGGATTATTATTACTGTGTATTAAACCATAAAGAAAGGTATTTTTTTACATGTAACATCTAGATTGACATGTTAGGCAAGGGATTTGGTGTTGGTTATCTCATCTGACAAACCCTAGGTATAGAGGACTTGCATTGAGAGAATCCATATTAAGCCAATTTAGGGGAGATAGAACGTTGCTTTCCCAACTGTAATTATGTATATATTTGTAATGTTATGCCTGTATGCCTGATGGTCGCCTGGTAGGAAAGCCTATGCTCAGTACAGTGGGCCTTAGCTGGTTATGGTTAGAAGCTAATCATAATACCTATTGGCCTGATTAGAGCGCAAGAAAAAGTTAAGCCAGATGCCATAGGTCTGATTTTATTATGAAAAGTTATGATGAAGACAGTAGAAAGACTTGTTTCTTGTCCAAAGTTTTTGTTAAAACCAATAAACCTCTAGCAATGGATTTCTATCACACAATGTTAAAGGCTGAAAAAGGTTTTTGGTTACATGCAATATTACAGATTACTGTAGTAGGCAAGTGATTTGGGGCCAGATGCACAACAGTTTTTTGCGGTAAAAAGGGGTTTAAGGCCTGTTTGCGACCGCAAAAAACGTGTGGGCCATGTACAAACCCTATTTTGTGAGTCGCAATTTGCGACTAACAAAATAGGTTTAGCGACTCGCTATTAGGAAGGGGCATTCCAAGGGCGTCCCCTCTAATAGCGACTCCAAAAACAATGTCTGTATGTTTTGCAACCCCAATTGCAATTGCTTTCTCAGAAGGGTGGTAAAGCACTCACAAACTTTGTGAATGCATGCGCAAATATTTTTTAAGGGCAGGCAGTGGTCCCAGGGACCACTGCCTCCCTTTAAAAAATAAAACGGAAAAGTTTCATTTTTGTCACAATTTGTGAGTCGCCAAATTCAATGGTCGTACATCTGGCACTTGGTGTTGGCCAGTCACACTGACAAACCCGGGCAGTAAAATATTTCCCCTGTTAAAATTCTTGTTAGGCCCTATTGAGAAGGACTGTATTTTTTTTTGCCAGCTGCAATTTTGTACATATTGGTCATTTTATAACTCTGTGCATAATGATTGCCAGGTTATGTGCATTTCAGTATGCCTGTATTGGTTATGGTGTCAAGCCAATGATAAAGGATATAGGCCCTATCAGTTCACTCGGAAAAAAATATGCCAGATGCCATAGATCTGGTCTGTTTATACATACATAATGAAATGGTTTGACAAAGCAAGTAGGCCTGACTTACTGTTTGTCAAAATCATGTGTTAAAGGCATTGAATTTTAGAGGTGAATTGTTATTCAATTGTGCTAAACCCCGGAGGCAGGTATTTTGTAGGGATGTGTGAAATTTGTGTAATTTACTTTCGTGTAACTATGTGAGATTTTGGAAAAATTAAACAAAATGTATTTCTGTCATTTAGCACTAAATATTTGTGTTTCAAAATAAATAAAATAAAACCAAAAACACAAGTGCTGTGTACAAGAGCCAATTGTGTTCTGATTGTTCATGTAGTTCCAGCGCTTCCATGCTACAATGTTATCATAAACAGTGGTGCAATTACATGACATGTTATGATGGCATAATTTTGAGAATATCAAATTACAAACATCAAGTAAAATTCCTAAAATTACAGATACTGTGCTGGCAAAATTTACATTTCATACAAGCATTAGGCCAGATTCACAAACAACATTTTGTAGTATCTGAAGGAGTCCTGTAGTAGTACTACTTTCTACTTACATACTACAACATGTAGTTCACAACACTACACTATATAAACAAGGTACTTTTGAACATTCTACTTTCAGAAACATTTCATATTGGGATATATTGACATGTTCCCAGATGCTTGCCCTAGATTCTCTTAATAATACCATCTATATATGTAGATTTATGATGGATCAACAGTCTCATTTCTGAATGATGAATAGTCCCCAATGTCAGTCCCATAATGCATGATTCCATTTACTCATTATTTGAGAATGACTTAAACCCTAATTTGCTGTATGTTTTCTCTTATGTGTCACGTGGTGATTTAATTTTTGGTTTATATAATGTTGTAGCACTTACTAGTTATGAGTTAGGTGCCACATATTATTACAGCGCCGTGAGACTATGTTATTCTACAACAATAACTATGTTTCTTCAGGATTGCTTAGAGACTCGCATGATAAATTATTCTGACGAGTATATCATTGATGATTTGTAGATACATCAATATTGTACGTTATGGATTTAGTATTTGAATAGTATGTTTTCCATATTTATGAATACAATTTTGAAGAATGTCGTTTTATTGTGGAACTATTTTTCTCCATATCTTCTCATGTTATCACCATCCAATATTGATCTATTTAGTCAATAGATTCTGCTGATGGTTTTCATTAGCAGAATGGCATTGTTCCATAGTATGTTTTCGATGTTCATTAATTACGAACATGTCAGAGAAAACATAGTTTGTTCAATAAGTAATTCCTAATCATTATATGGGGACAAGCTGCAGCTTATTCATTATTATCTTGCAATATTAATTTTTGAATTTTTACTGCTTTTAACCTGCTCAACATGGTTACGGTGAAGTATGTTCTTGTCACATGGAGGTATTAGGCCCAGTTAAGGAACGCCATCTTTACATGCTCACGTTCTCGAGTTGCCTTCTCTCCCTAAACACAATGACATTTGATACACATTTATTTGTGTGCACAGGTAGGATAGCATTCCTCAAACTCAGTTTGCTTACAATATCACTTCATAGGCATTCTATCAGAACATCATGAACATTATGTACAAGAGCTAAGTTTAGCCCTCAAGATTTTGTTATTTGTTTTTGGCCACTCTGCGACAGAGCTATTGCAATTGAATAAACAATAGTGATCTGACTGGGGCTACGGCATGGTAACATTGAGGATGTTATTTTATATATATGACATCAAGCCTTTTTTATTCAGAGAAGCATTTCTGTCACTGAGTGGTTGGTCCATGGCAGAATTCCAGCTCAGCTGATTCCAGTCACTTTATGCGAGGGATACTGTGCAACTCTACACCAAGACGGACAGCTTGCTGAAAGTTACCGATAGGTAATGGGTAGTTAGACCACCGGATTGGTATGTGGCAGATACACTCACCTTAGACATGATAGATAAGGATGCGCTAGGTAGGGATACACTATATTACAGTACTTGTATGCAAGCATATTTTATTCTGTAATCAGCAAAATGGTTGCATTTTTCACATTTTTCACCATTCTCATAACGTTAATCACATTATTCTGATTCCTTCTATTAATCATTGCAGCAAAAGTCTTTTACTCAAGAATCACAATGCTTCAATAAATATTGAAATGCTTTACTCATTATTTCTTATATATATCTTTGGGCAATACACAGAATACCGAAGCACACACATGCAAGTATACAGTTCAGCATAATGATCTAGTATAATATATATGTGGCTAAGCGTAAGGGTTCTAGCTCTGTTTCCACAATTTCTTTGGAGAGTCAAGGGTTGTAATGTTCTGAGGTTACACATCCATTTGTTACCCTGTAATGTTAGGGGTACAGATGGTGCATTGTGAGCTAGCAGGACTATAGGCCAACTTATCCTGAGGGGCGCTCATAATCAGTCTCGCACTAGACCAACATTTATGTTGTCCGGCAAACACACAGTTTTACTTGAGAAAGTATAAGCTGTACGACGTGGTGCCACCAGCATTCTAAGTTGGATTCTTACTTAATAGATCACCTGAGTAGCTTTCTATTGTATACCCAAAAACCCCTACTCAACTACTAACAGGAGACGTCCTGTCCTTGGTGTTTGGGAAATTATCCTCCTCAGCTGAGTAGGAAACCCAATATATTGACTGTAGATTGTTTAAGCTTAAATCTTTCAAAGCATCTCCCCATAATGGTACCCTCTATGATTCCACATATTCAAATGTCTGAGAATGATGACCCACCAATTAGCATACCACCTGACTGCAGACATGCAGTTACTTAAATGATGTTACAACGTGGTCTGCCCCAGACGGGCGAATATGTTACCTTCGTGGTTGAGTGCCATGAAGCATTTATGACAGAGGTATTCTATTTGTGAGTTACATCCCCAGCAGCAAAAGCAACTTCACTTCCTAATAATTACACAGCTTATGAAGCTCTAGAAATACCACTAATGTCACAAGAACATGGAAATTAATTTGAAGGCACCCTATCACATATATGCAACAATGTTAGACTAGGTCTCCTTAGCAAAGAGTGAACAACACGGCCAGTCTTAGCCGAATACAGACCATATCCAGATATGGAAAATCTAAGCGCTGCAGAACTACATGCATTATCCACAAATATGGTGAAAAATATATACTCCTGGCATTACTCCACAAACCTTCAATGCAAGCATGGGTGAGATTCCTGTCAGATGGAAAGAAATACTGTTCAAACCAGCTTAAAGCAGTGTTTCCCTATATGGGACCTCAGGAAAAACACAGAAGTCTTGCAATGTGTTTGCCAATGGGGATGGTTGCCCCTGTGGAAGACTACGCTAGGTGGGGTGCTGTCATCCACCATCATTAGCTGGCTGGCCAGAGGTGCTTAAACAGATTCAAACTGAGTACATGGCAGCCCATGCCCTGGATTTGGGAATACAACTGATGGGCAAATTTGCAGCAGTATCTGCCATTATGTTGAGTAACATTAAAGGTGAAGCATTAGCTTTGGCGGTATGCCAATGACTCACTAACTTGACTCTGAGAGAACAGGAAACGAGTGAACTAAAATTATTGAGGAAACCTATGCAACAATAGGCTGGGATAATTTGGAAGTCAGAACTAGTAAACAAATTAAGAGTAATTCTGAAATAGATAACCAAATACAAGTGCCCAATCTTCTGAGAAGAATTGGGATAATATGAAACATAAAGAAAAGACTGAGGAGCTGATTTAGATCTCGGCAGTGGGAAGACTCCATCAAGAATGTGACGGATATCCCATCCTATGTATTACGATCCCCATAAGATATAATGATATAATGAGATCGTAATAGGGTGGACAGGATATCTGTCACATTTCTAATGGAGTTTTCAACTCCACCGAGATCTAAATCAGGACCTAAATCAAACGGTGGATCTCCTCAACAGGAGGTCACCGTTAAGTGCTATAATCCGGGTAACCATAACAATATTAAATAGCCAGACTGGTGAAAGGATCCTGATACGTTTGTCTAGTTCCTATCATGATTTGTTAGACCTGGCATCTTTTGGCATGTTTCCCATGTCTTTTTGCTTTCTGACCTCCTGTTTTTGATGGTATGCTGGATTTCATTTTTGCTGGTTTAGTGTCTCTGTGCACTTTTTCACTGCTATTCAATGCTAAAGTGCAAGTGCTCCTCCTGTAAATTGTGTTATAATTGGTTTCCCATGATTGGTATATTTGATTTACTAGTAAGTCCCCAGTACAGTGCACAGTGTGTGCCCAGGGCCTGTAAATCAAATGCTGCTTTTTTTTTTTTACTAGTGGGCGTGCAGCACTGGTTGTGCCACCCACACATGTAGCCTTTCAAAGGTTTCTCAGATCTGCCACTGCAGCGTCTGCGTACAGTTTTTACTGCCATGTCAGCCTAGCAAGTGCCCCCACTTGCCAGGCCTTAACCTTCCCTTTTCTTACATGTACGTCACCCCTATGGGAGGCCCAAGCTAGCCCTGTGGTCAGGGTGTAGTGTATGTGGAAGGTAGGACATGCAGGGATGTGCTTTAGATAGTGAAACACTGTGAATTTCAGGTGAGCATTGGAGCTTCCTTGTAACAATTTACAAGCATAACTTTCAATTCGAAAAAAGATAGAGAAATGTAGTTTAGGCTCCCTGAGCTCAGAATTTAATAACACATGTTTTAGGAAAGGTGGTTTTTAAATTGTGTGTTTGAAAAATGCCACTTTTAGAAAGTGACAAATATCTGGAGTGTCGTCATGCTCCAGCTTCATGTTGCACTGCTTTGTTCCTCAATTTATACAAGAAACTGAATTCCAACGTTCATCCATGTATTCCTTATTTATTTCCAAAGTTTTATTGATCCATTACAAACAGAGGCTGGAAAATTCTGAGCATCAGATGCCAGAGACATGCCCATCCAGGCCTTAATCCATAGCACAACAAAATTCCCTTAATCTCCTAGGTAATCATGAAATTGTAAAACCCAATGCATTTCGGGCTGGGGACCCTTCTTCAGAGGTAGCTGTAACATAAAAAAAGCCCATGAGCGATGTGGGGAATCAGATGTATTAAAAACAGTCCTACAACAATCATAATGCACTGACCCAACTGACACCGAATTCAAACACTCATGGGCATACATGGATGAATGTTGGAATTCAGTTTATTGTCTAAATTGAGGAACACAGCACTGCAACATGAAGCTGGAGCGTGACGACGCTCCATATATTTGTTATTTTATAATTGTGCCTATGGGACATGGCACACTTCTGGTTTGCACACAGCAATGGATTACAGAAGATAAAACATACTATAAATGGTTTAAAATTCGGAGTGCATCCCACAACTTTTCACACTTCACTTTTAGAAAGTGGGCATTGTCTTGTATAACCACCCTGAGTACATCTGCCTGTTGTTCACAGTCTGGTTTTGGAGTGACAGAGCTGGGGATGTGCATTCACATAGGCAGTCACGAAGAGGGTTGAGGTGTGTCCTGTTTTTCCTGGGTGACTCATAGCCAGGCTGAACAGACCTTTCTGTATTTAGAGGGATGGGGGGAGTTTTCACTAGCACCTGAATAGGCTGTGCCTGCTCTGCACAATTTTTTGTCTACCTCCTGTAATGAAGCTGGACTAGAGAGGACAGAACTGGTTTCTAATGAACTCAGAGACTTTCTGCCTAAAAATTCAAAGGGAAATGTAGTAAAATTATTGTGGCCCTGATCCCAGAACTTTAGAACTAATTTGGACTAAGGAATCTGCCAAGAAGAAGATCCCGAGAAGCTGAAAGGAGGAACTAACACTTTGCTGTCTGCTTTGCTGTGCTGGCCTACAGTGGCTGCTTCTGTCTTGGGAAGTGAAAGGCCTGGACTGGACTTTCTGCAGCTTATTGTCCTGAGTTTCTCAAAGGGCTTAAGGTAGAGCTTGGCCCTGTACAAGAAGTCTCAGGAACAGCAAAGACTTCAGGATTATCTGCTACCAGCACTGGGAACTGTGTGTTTTGTGCTGCAAGAGAAGAAAAAGCAACCCCAGCCTGTCAAAAACACCACAGCCGGCTCCATGACCTGTTGGCACTATAAAGAACACCACCCACTTCTCACCGCAAGCCTGGTCTCACAGATGATGCCCGACACTGCCACCGAGCATCTGACTGCACCGTGACCTGAGTGCACTGCACTTCACACCGCTGCACTTCGCACCGCTGCACTTCGCACCGCAGCCCCTTCAATCTCATGGAGTTTGATCTGCAACGTGTGTGACTTCAAGTGCCCGACTACTCCTGCACCAACCTCTGGGACCGATGCCTGCTGACGCCTCCTCCTCAGAGATTATCGCAAGGTGCACGACGCCCTGCGTTTTCAAGGTACTGTTTGTAGGCCTTCCCAACACCGTTGCCTGGCTGTTTGTACCAAAATTCCAAGGTGGTGAGCAGGGGATTTTTAGTACTGTAATCCCCTTTGCCCTGACTAGAAGAAAGGGCCCCTACTTGGACAAGGTGCATACCTCTGTCATCTGGAGATTCCATTTCAAACAAGATTCAACCAGGAAACCATTAGAGGGAGAGGGATGCTCAGAGAGCAGATCAGAGGAGTACGTGAAACAGATGAAGGACTCACAACACTCTTCTGACTACATAATAAAAAAAGAAGATACACCTAAATAGTCCAAACCTCAATTCAAAGAGAAGAAACTGGCTGGCATAGAAGTCAATCATTTCCCGGACATAAAAGACATTGCTTCTGAGTGGGGAGTGGACTCTTACCATGCTGAACTGTGCAGCAGAAATCACGGTGGTTCACCAGAACCTGATGGATTGTCTGGTGGCAGTAACATTGAGTGACTATGTCTGGGTGGAAACACACGCACACAATAGAGAGTGTCACTCATCGATTAGATGAGATGCAGCTCCAATTGGAGTGGAGCGTGCCAAGATAAATTAATGCTCTCTTTTGAGAGAATTTGTCATTCAGCTACAATACTCTCTTGGCTGAAAAGGATTAGGATTGTGATGGATTGCCCAGAGGGAGAAATGGTAATCTGACCTGCTTTTTCCGACCTTGTCCCAGTGACAGTGAAGCATTCATTTGCCAAGGAGTGGGCTTTAGCGCTCTCGCCTCCATTATACCGCAACCATGTGGGGTGGAATAACGGTTCCCCTTATCCGGTTATACCAGTGAAGTAGACCCCACAACCTCAAACACAATACCCCATTAAACATAAGGCTAAGCATTCATATCGTCTAGCATTATAATACAGACACTTGAACACAGCTACATGTACATTCGCTGCACAAAATACACATACTGTGGCACTAATGAACAACATATTTCAGAAGAAATAAAGAACAAATCTAGATATCTCGACTGGATTTTCCTGCGAAAACATAACGCCTGAAAACAGGTACTTGACTGCATTTAGCATGCTCAGGTATCAAAAACAGTTGTGTTGCTAGCCTCAGGGGTATAAGAAGAGACCAGCGTTGTTTCAGCCCTGTTACAGAACATTTACATGAATATGATGACCAGGCATAGTCCTATGTAAATGACATCTATCTGACAGATGATGATCTTTCAATACACTTGGCAAGGGAGGAACACATAATATTGGGATTAGCTCACATGGGCTACAGATTCAATTTAAAAAAATCAAAAATAGCCTTCCTAAATGTCCTATCTTTAGGATATGAGCTGTCAAGTGAAGGTAAATGCCTAGCAACACCTTTCCTAGAGAAGTGTGCACTTCTACAACGACCAAACAACTTAGAGAAACTCCAATCCATATTGGGTTTCCTGAATTTTGGCAGAATTTACATTCCAGATTACGCAGAGTGGGTAAAACCATTCTATGACTTGATACATCCAGATTATTCAAGCACACAGTGGAAAACTGAACAAACACAACTCTTACAATTAGTACAAGCTGACATGCTAGTTTCAACACACTTACACACACGTGTGAACACAACACACCCGGTGATACGTATAATTGCGGATGCATCAGGGTACACCTACGTTTCATTCAACACTGTACCAACTGCATACAAATCGCATTTATATACCAATGCTCAGATGCTTGATTCTGATGGTGGAACAGACTGCTGTAATGAGAGAAAGATCTTTGGATCAGGGGAAACAAATTATTGTTGTGACTCCAGTTCCAGCCCTAGAGGTTGTCACAAAGGTCAGTGTTCTTACATGCTTAAGCTTTACATCCGCAATGGATTAGGTGGGCCAACTCTCTCAACACAACAGTTGGAGACTACAGATTTGACTCTATACTACAAACACGAGCATTCCTGCAACATAAGAAAGTTAATGCCTCTTATACTGCAGACATGGTAGCAGACCTGAAAGGTTATACTGCAGACATGGGAGCAGCCCTGGAAGGAGTCAGTTTGGTTACTCCAAGGCTGGAAAGGCTGTGTGTCTCAATCTTGCAGTATGCTGATGATATTGCCATCACGGACCATAACAGGGTAGGTTTACAGAGAGCCCTCAATGCACTCCACAGCTACAATTTAGGGAATAACTTGCATGTGAACCAAATTAAATCAAAGTTATTGTATTTGGCAAATACCTACACATAAAACAATCTCACTGGCAGCTATGTGTGACCTACAATTACTGACAGCACCAGCCTACAATTATCTCAGAGAGTGTCTGTCAAAAAGGGCCAATTCAGCTGTCCATATAAGGCATCTCAAAACAAAGGGCTCCACAGTCATTCACCTGCTAAAGCATCTCAGCAATTGTCTACAAAGCCCAACAGCTGAGCCCATGCTGACTGTATTAAGAGTAAAATTGATCCCAGTCCTAATTATGGCCATATGGCCTTTCCCGGTGCCCTTAATACGTTTTTATCAAAATCTCAGATTAAGGCCTACAAGAAAATTCTACTTGCTCCTTTGCAGGGCAGAAGATCGAGGCTGAGGGTGGAATTGGGCATTGGGAGGCATGAACTCACTGGACAGGGGGGCCTAATAATGTATTATCTCAGGGTCCTGAGGCCCCCTGAGTCTTCACTCAAAAACCACCTGAGATCATTTTTGACAACGTCGGATCCCCATGGCAATTACAGCTAACAGCTGCAATAAGCTCCTTGAATATCAGAACAGAAAGCGTGCACATACAAGACATCTGATTCTCAACCTTGCAAAAAGTCATGAATAGGCAAGTGCTTTTAACCGCTTTGGAAGAAGATATTGGGAGCGTTTGGTGTAACCCGCTGACAGTGCAGTGCAACTGGACAAATCTTTTAAACCAGGGAAAGCACAGCCATATTTTCAATTTTCACTCTCTGCCCAAGCTCAAAAAAATTCTCTATATACCAATCAAGAGGAAGCAATCCCTTGCAGGCTATGCAAACATCACAAACAATCTTGGCTTCATTTATTGTGCAGTAGTTCAAACTGGCAGAGGAACGACACCGCCTGCTCCTTCCATTGTTTCGGCTGAAAGGCATTAAGTGATGCAGGGAGGCATCTGTTCTGTGCTTCACTGAAAACACTCCCCAGACCCTAGCCAGATTGTAAATTCAACAGCATTATTTGCCACTCACTGGCAGAAGCAGGAACAACAGTGACTGTTCATACTACACAGGTCTTTCACTCCACAATTAGCCTATAGGTGTGGTGTATATATAGAACTGATAATTTCATAGGTCATATGAAGAATATCACATGGTTACGTGGCCCTGGACTTGACAATCACCCGCTGAGGACCATCACTCACCCAAGGAAATCTTCAAACTTTGATTGCAGGGAAATCTTACCAGCTAACCTCCCAAAAACTTGTGGAGACTCGTGTGCAGCTGGTGCTCAAACAGCAGCAGGACTAATAAGCTTATAGCAAGCACACTACACTTTACATTCTTACCCTTGCAACGTTGGACACTGTTATTTTGGAAGCCTGGCAGTGGCATTCTATGGCACCCAGTTGTGTGCAGTTAGTGCCCAAACAGCAAGAGGATCAAAAACCTTTCATTAGGCACACTGCACTTTACACTCTTATCTTTGTAACTTCGGATATTGTCATTCTAAAGTTCATAGTGTTAAACCTAATTTGCCCAGTATACTTGCCAAGTTTCAGTACCAGTGGAATTAATTAATTTGCATTCTCTTTTAAAAATTTGTATAAGATTCCTCTGGTTGTAACATTGATGATTTGATCCTTATTTTATTAAATGATCTTGACATGTAATAATTCTAATTAATCAAACAAGAATAAAAGATTTTTATCTATACCCACTGCCTAATGAAGTCATGCCTCTTGATCAGTATGATTACATAATCTATACTGACAGTTCTGCACAGCCTGCTGTAGGGACAAAACATCAATACTCTGCCGCATGCGCCACTGTCATGGGTAGAATTGAGGATGGTGAATTCCACCTTCACAAAACCTACACGCAGTCTAGATGATTGCATAGCGCAGCTGGCTGAACTTAGAGCTTTGATTTTGGCACTGGAGAATACGGATCCCGGATTCCCCACACTTAGGGCTCTATTAGTATGGCGTGCGGTTCGCCACTGCCCTACCGGCGGTGGCGATCTGCACGCCAAAACACCCCACCGGATGGCCTTTTACCCCCGCCACATTAGCATGACGGGGGGTACCGCGGCCGTCGGAAAGACCGTCCGCCACTTTTCCGCCAGTAGGCAATTGTCACGGTTGCCTACCGGGCGGAAAAGGCCCATAATATGGTGACGGTGCCTTGTAGGGACCGCCATCCATATTATGACTTTGACGAATGTGTGACTACAAGTCTCGCCCCCCACCAGGACTCATGATGTGAGGTTTACTATTACATCACAATTTAAAGCTTTCAGAAGTCCTGATTGCCACTTAGAACCGTAAGTCTAAACGGTCTTAGACTCCACAGGTTAGGGTACACCATAGCGTGCGTACACCGCTGTGGTAGTCCACCCAGGTCCTGATGAATGCTTTGTTCACTCCTATAGAAGCAGAAACATGTTGACCTCCTTTCACTTAAATCAGGATGCAACTGGTCTATTATAACTAGTTTTGATGCATCCGACACTTTCTTTTAACTGTGTCCGGTTTTCCATGATTAAAATCGTCTTTTTGGATAAAATTGGGACACCTTTTTAAATTTCACTTCTCACATTACCATCACTTCTTGCACTGTCTCCCCAAAAAACCCAGCTCCGCTGTAGTTCAGGCGTCGTAGCACACCGGAGAGGCACTCGGCCTTTCCGGTGGGAACTCAATGATGAAGCATGTCACCAACTAGGTTGGTGAGTGAGGGTTCTTTTAAAACACAGTGAGAACTTTTCTTAAGCTAGTTCATTCTGAATTCAGGATTCACTCTTTTGTTGTTTTGATCCATATTATGATGCCAGCTTTTGGATGCCTTTAAATGGCGGAGACTCCGCCATGGAAAAGCATGTGGGAATTCACTGTTGGGGCCCGTTACGGGCCCTCTGGGGGTCAGGGGGTGGGGGCTGCACTGGTACACCCCAACACTGGCATACACAAGGTGGCAGGCACCATGCGGTGCCTGTCACGTTGTGCATGCCAACGCACAACATGCTTATATTGCATTGTGGCGGGTGCTGCTTACAGCACTGCACGCCACAATGCAATATATGTGGGATGCAACCACCAGGGTGGCGGTCGCATCCTAATTGGCAGTGCAGGTCCGCCGCACCACTAGCGGCCAGTACCTGCACTGCTAGGGTGGCGGGCGGACAGGAGTCCGCCCGCCATCCTAATAGACCCCTTATTGTGTGTGATTCGTATTATTGTGTCTAGTCTCACAAGTACTTACACTACTGGAGCCAGAATGTATTCAGAGATTCTATAGGGTGCACCATAAAGCACAAAACGCTTTGGGGACAGGTGGCAAAACTCAAAGGGGAATATTGTGAAGGACTCATCTGCGATTTAGCGGCACTTTTCCACCATAAAAGTGGTGATAGATTTATCACCCTATTCACAAGCCTGCGTTAACAGCCAACATCGTCAATTTACCTACGATAGCTGCCGCCAAAAACATCGCCAAGGCTGACAGTGAAAACTAACGCTACTCATATGCCGAGTAGGCGTTCCTGTCCAAAAACTCACGATAACACCACTTCATGATATTCTCAACGACCAGCCAGATTGGCGATGCGGGCCAAAACCAGGCGATAAGACACTTTAGCAGCAGGGTCTTAAGACCTGTTTTTTTCTGGTCTTAAGTAGGACGAAAACCTGCAGTAGAAAGGGAGTCCAGCCCAGAGCCACATCTGAAGACAAACGTATACCATGGAGCTACTTATCACGCAGCTCGGAGACCCAAGAGGGCCACAACACCCACCGCTACCACCCCAGGACCACCCCCCACACGACCACCAAGGCAGCGCTGACCCTCCGAAAACGCACCAGCCTCAGAGACTTAACGCCAGAGGATGTCATTGCCCACTACAGGCTCAAAAGGTCAACTATCCTCTGCATGCTGACCCACATTGCCCACAGGCTGACAGTACCAACACAGCTGACAACCAACATCCCTCCGCAGACAAAGCTGCTGGCTGTGCTGCACTTGTTTGCCTCTGGTATCTTCCAACCAACAACTGTCAGAGTCGGAGGAGTCTCACAGCCAGTCCTCTCAAAGTTCCACACACCTGTCTTGGATGCCATCATCAGCTTGATACCCCAGCACCTTCCCTTCCCCCACACTGCGCAGGACCAGCTGAAGACCAAGCAAAGTTTCTACACCATAGCTGGCTTCCCGCACGTGTTGGGGGCAATTGACTGCACACATGTCCTACTTGTTCCCCCTGCCAACACTGCATACAATTACCGCACCAGAAAGCACACGCATTCCATCAATGTGCAGGCAATAGTGGACCACCGGGGACTGTTCACCAATGTTGTCACCAACTTCCCAGGCAGTGTGCATGATTCCTAAATCTTCCGACAGTCCATCATCAACCAGCGCTTCAAGGTTGGCACCTACGAAAATGGACTGCTCGTTGGTAAGGAACACACCACACACCTCAACTCCACAATCACACAACTCACAACTGTGGGAGTGCACATGTAACAAAATCACATACAACATGACAAATAACATGTCCACCTACTAGACACAACACCACAAGTAACTGTGATAACAGGGGCCAGACATGTAGACAAACCATCCACAAAGGCATAGCCCATCTGACACACAATTGCAGAATGTGGGGAGAGGTGGGAACCAAGAATGTGCGGAGGAGGCAAGTGACTAATGAATAAGAATGTACACAATGTCAATTGTGGCGGTGATGTTCTGGACAGTCTTGAGTATACAGAGCACAGACATATCCATGTGAACATTTACTGCTGGTGTTTGTAGTGTTGTGGACAGTGGACGCAACCATGTTACCTCAGGCAGTAGGGAAGACCTTGGACATGTAGCTATGTTGCCCCCCTGTAAGCGTAAGCTTAGTGGGCTGGCTTACGTCAGTCCAGCGTAGGAGTGTGAATAAATAACCCGGGGCTCTGGGCATGGTTCACCTCCGGGATGGCCACCAAAGTAACTACTGCGTGTGTCATATCCTGACCATAGGCCTACATAAACGTGGCTGACCACCTTCAATGAACAAATCTACATGGGTGACTAGGTGGCTACTTCACATGCCACCCAGCACACATCTCGTCATTGCCTGCAGGAGCGTGCCTGCCAGGGCTGCGCCCCTCACCCTGCCACGAGACCGCCATTGTGACCGGTGGTGCCTGTGCGATCCTGGGCGCCTGCTGCACCCCAGCCTGCTGGTCCCCAGAGCCATCTGACACCCAGCTGTGATTGACCGCCCCTGTGCTTCACTGCTCACCTGCCAACACTGGTGTGTCTCCAAAAGGGCCTAACACGTGCAGGAGCACTCCTCAAGCCAGAGGCACCCGAGCTTGGCAGCCTCCTCAGCCAATTGCTGGCTTCCACGCACCAGGCCCTCAGCACACCCAACAGCACCGCAACATGAAGTTCTGTGTGTGCTGACTGCTCCCTTTGGTCTACACTACGGTCCAGCAGGTCTCAGACAAATCCATTCCAGTCCAGCCCAGCAGGCCTACTGCATCATCGCAGGCTGCACACCCGCTTAGCTCTTCAGGTGGACCAACTCAATGAACCACAAGTCATCACCACATGGCAGTAGGCCCGTGCTGAACGCAGTGCCACAGGTGCCACTACCTCTGCGCACCACAAGTCATCGTCCAGCCTCCAGGCCACGGCATCATCGCAGGCTGCACACCCGCTTAGCTCTTCCAGTGGACCTAGCTCAGTGCACCACAAGTAATCGTCCCGTGGGGCTACCCCACAAGTCCGCCTCCAGCAGCCAACAGCATGTCCTCTGTAACGCCACTGGAGCCCTTCACAGTGACAGGGCCAATCGTGTCCCAGGCAGGCTGCTGGTAAGCCTGGGTGGAACGTACAGAGACATACTACGAAGCACACAACATCACAGCGCCGCAGCAGCAGCCCACGCGTAGGCATGTGAGGAGTGTGAAGAAATGGCCCTGGTCTCTAGGTATGGTTCAGTTCTGAGCTCAGGGCGTGGTTCAGTTCTGGGCACAGGGCATGGTTCAGTTCTGGGCTCAGTGCGTGGTTCAGTTCCGAGCTGGCCACAAAAGTAACTATGGCGTGTGTCTCTGTTGCAGTGTCAGCGCCACCCGGCCCTTAATCGACAATGTTGCAATGTAGCATGCACCCGGAGGGCGGGCTTGCCTGAATGGATAAATAAAAGAGCGCAAGACCGCTCGGGGTCTTGGCTCATACATGCCAACTGTTGTGTGTTTATCTTCATTGCTCCAGCATAAGCCAAAGGCCTAGCCTCAATCGCAGCACAAGTTCAGCCAGGCCTGAACTTTACATCTGTGTCAGCCCTATTCTTACCATAGGCCTACACACATGAGGCAGCCCAACTTCAACGGCCCACATCATTAACAATTTCTTTGCATGAGCAAGTCACAGTGTGTGCAATCATGGAACAGTACAAAATGACCACATGAACTGCATGTGCAAATAAATTCATTGCAACACACATTCCCTGTGTGCATGTGAGTCCTCTGCATTAACACATCACTCTGACAAGTGTTAGTGCAACATTAAGTGCTAAAAGTCTCACAAATAGCAAAAAGATGGTGGGTATGTCACCTCTGTACAGAGAGGCTGTTTAGAGTGTCACGTATTCGAAATGCCATTTCAAGGTGCCAAATGTAGTTCGTAATCCCACTCATCAGCGTATCACATTTGTACAAAAACATGAAATGAAGGCTGTCATTGGTGATGTGCTCAAAAAAAGACAACAGGGTGTCATTTGGGGTCAAATATGACATTTTGGGTGTCATTTGGGGTCAGATTTGAACCACCCTGATGCAGAGATACACCATGTGACTCAAGTCCCACAACATAAGCAACAAGGACGTAAGGGGTATGACGTCAGGGTTTGTTTGTACACATGGATGTGTCAGAGTGTGACCTGCTCCTTTACGGATGTGGTCCACACACAGTCACCTCAGTTTTGTGGCGTGCACCATGTCATGAAAATTGGACTGCAGCCATGCTATTCGTCATGCAGTGTCACTTGCATTGTCAGTGTGGCTCATGGACCCGCATTTTTTCTGGGTTCAGCACATGTGCATGGGTTTGTTGTGAGATTAGTGATTTGTGGGGAGGGCCCCCTCTGGGCACATTGTCGACCAGGGCCTACTTGTTGTTTCTATGTGTGCTGCAGTATGCCAAGGAGATCAGGGACATGATCTAAAGTCATTGTGGGTGTTCACTGTGCTATGTGTGCCATTGTGCCCATCTCCCCCCGTGCCCCCAGTCCCTGGTCGTTACTCACCCTGTTGCTGTTGGGTCAGGTCATGTTAAGCAGTGTCCGGTCCCCCAAATCCTGCCACCGTCTCCCCTCTCATGACTGTGGACACCATTTCCTCCATCTCATCCAGCTCCTGCTATGGTGCTGGACTCTCACCTCCAGTCTGCATTGCTGTTTTCCAGTTGTTAGCGAGTTTCAGCTTGGTTTTGCACTTCACATCATTCCAGCGCTTCTTGGCACTTCACTTCGACTGCATTCACCTTGGCCAAGATGGACTGCCATATTGCAATTTTAGTTGCCAATGACACAGTGGAGGTGATGAACAGTTGGTGGAGTTCTATCACCTCCGTAATCAGGATCTTGTTTTCCTGCGGACTGAATCGCAGGTTTCTCTTCTTCATCTCCTTGCCCTTCTCCTTCCCTGAGGTCCCTGGCTGGTCCTCCAGGGGGTTTGTGGTTTTCTGGCTCGCCTGTGTAGTTGCTCCAGCTTCCTCCATGGTAATTCTCAGTTGTTAGGGGTTTTTTTTGCAGCTTTTATGGTGATTTTTCCCACCTGACGTGGGAATAGCAAGCCTGGCTCTGCTTATCGCTGCTTTTTTATCGCTTATTGGGCCCATCGCCCCTTTTTTCACATTCGGGTTTTCTTTTTTATCGGCGTCCCAATAATTTGAACGCGGACATTTGACGCGTTATCGGGATACTATCGCCTGTTGCCGGCGTGTGGAGAATACGCCGTTAACACGGCGTTAGTTTCCCACGATCGACGGCATTATGTAAAGGTGCGTTAAACTAGGTTGGCGATGAGAACTTTTAAATCAATTTGTGAAAATCAAACCACTTTAAGTGGTGAAAAAGCCAAAGGGAACCACAAATGTGGGACTTGTTCTATGTGGCCACAATGTCTAGTAGGCAAAAACATTACATTTGCGGGTAACTTAATTACAGCAACCACTTTAACAACTGTCACAGTAAAAATGTCATTTACCTCCTAGTCTGCCCATGCGGACTAAGGTATGTGGGGGAGACGAGCAGAGAACACGGCACACGCTTCCTAGAACACAAATCAGCAATTAGGACAACAACAAAAAATGCTCCATTAACAGATCATTTTCTCAGTCTGAACCATGAATGCAATGAGTTCAAATGGTTCATCCTTGAGAAAATTACCATAGACAGAAGAAAGAGGCGGTGATCTGGATGCAAAAAGAAAGAAAAGAGAGCAATGGTATATGTGCCATCTCAACACAATAGAAGTAGGACTCAACTCAAGAGAGGGCGGGATGAGAATTATAGTAACATAACTTGAGGATACTATAGAGTGGACAACTCCTGTCATTTGTTTTAAACACAGAACCATGAAAAGCATGCATTTCATCTAATATGACTAACAGTCATTTTTAAGAGTTTATTAGAAATATAAGATTTTTCTGCAATAGAATAGTCTAGACAGATCGTATATCTTTTCCCGTCCAAGAGATAGGCAGAGTCAGCACAAGTTCATTTTTAGAAACGATAGGGGTGTGAGCGAAGTTCTTGGTACTGTTTTAAATATAAAGTTATGAGGAATATAAAATACATCAGACATGACTAATATTTATATTTAAGCTAATTAGTTAATTTTTATAACTGACCTTGGCAGGAAAATAGGGCAGCCAGGCCAGGTATCTTCCCTGCTTAATAGATGAGCAGAGTCAGCACTAGTTCGCTTTTCAAAGCGGTAGTTGCGTGACAATACATGAATGGAGTATTGGGATTTAGCAACCATGGGGATGATTAGGCCTACGTACATCCCGGAATAACATAATCCATCAATATGCCGTCACATATACATTAGAACGAGGGGATGTGGAGAAGTGTGGCTCAATGGTTAGAGCGGCAGACCCTGATGCAGAGATCTGGCTCGGGACCAGGGTTCAATTCCCGTCTCGGCGGGTCTTGGGCTCAATTTCCTCGGACCTGATAATTCTTGTGTCGGTGCCTACTCTAATCATGGGTCCCACTCTGCATCTCTGGGCAATAGCTTGCTTAATCTCCACAACGGCCCCAACAGCGCTGGGGATGCCTGGCTTCACCTTGGGGGTGCCCAGGAGTGGACATTTCACAGGGAAAGCCAGGAAGAGTTCCACAGCGGTATGAGTACAAGCGCCAGGATGCCCTGTTGCTGGGGCAGCAGTGCGCTATACAAGTACAAAATTTCATTTCAGAACCCCAACCTTGTGATTTCAATGACCAATCAGAGAGTAATATAGATACATGTTAGCAACACCAATACCACGTGAGCCCAGTAACCTATCCGGTAACAGTTGACATCAGTTAAGTAGCGGCAACCGGGACGAGTGATCTCTACGCATTGAAAAAGACGACACTCGAATCCCCGGTAAAACGCGGCGTTATTGAAGGTAAGGCCATGAGGATTAGTCGGTATGGGAGATGCGGGGAGAAATTACGCATAGAGGAATTGAGGGGGCTGAGGTTTAGAGCTTCCATCAATTACCGCATGTTTTTTATCCCGTATTGGACGGCGTACTAGAGAGGAGGATTGAATACCTCGCCAGCCCGCCGTAGTTTGAATAACTATTGAAGCATAACACGGGGGACATTAAAACCACGGGACGAAGGTAATCTCATAAAGAGAGCGTGACCTTTGAGCGTATCTATTAGTTTAAGATCTGTATAGGTAACAGTGTACTTTGTAATATGTTTTGTAGATTTGAGGAGAGCGCAATATTTTTATAATATATATTGGATCCTTGGACCACACTAAAAATCGATTTTAAATGAACAAATGAATGGCAAGAGGACGATTCTATTTCATCTATGTGTAAAAGTAATCAGGGTGAGACATGGAGCTCATGGCGGGACCCTGGGAAGACCTAATCACATCCAGAAAAGAGGGATGGATTAATTATATTTAAACCAAAGTAAATTGGGGATCCGGTAGGGGCTTTTCCAGACAATTGGAGTTAACAGTGGAATTAGATGCTGTAGATAAACATATGCAGAGATGCCATGTAATTGTTCAATTAATGATAAAAATGTGCAAACTTAGTAGATTGAAAAAATGATTATATATGTTTGCTTTACACAGGGGATTGAAACCAGAATTGACTTTTGAGAGAACATAATCATTATTGTCTTGATAAAGATGGGAGTATAAGCTTAACCATCGAAACGCGTCGACGTTTTTGCAGGCTAATCTAAGGACCAACATAGAATTGTAGATACAGATGAGATTAATGTATCACTAGCTGTGTTTTAACAATTACAATTCCATACGATGTGCAACAGTAAATGACAAGGTGTTTTGTCTGATATGTATTGTTGTCTCTGTTATGCTGGTCATAACGTTTTTTCTAATTCAAACTGAATCATTTTCCTCTGTATTGTATGAATTGTATTTTAAGTGTCTTGAGTCATAATTGTGACTTTATATGTGATTTAAAAAAATCTTTTTAATAAATTACAATTTATGTGTAAGAATTGAATATGGTATTTTATAATTAATAATTTGTGATATTCTCTGGGGTGTTCATATATGCAAAAAGCATAGGGTCATTTTTGTTTATTGAGAACACACTGTCTGGTCAAGGGGATTTATTCTTTTCTTGGCGATGATTATTGCCCGTTCTTGAGAATATCCTCCAAAGCGTGTTTGCCACAGACTTGTGTAATACACATACTGAGTTATCAGCGTGTAAGAATGCACGGTGTAAGAAAGTCCATAACTGATGAAACTGCAAAGGCAAATGTGCAAACTGCTGTAGTCACTGCAGTTACTTGTTCAAGTACGAGGATAGATGGAAACATCATGGTGGCTGCCAACACTGTGAATGACGGCACCCACCTGCTGAATGGCTTTCCTGCACAATATTCCTACCACTTCAGCGTGCAAAACATTTTGGGCCATATGTAGGTAGAAAAGAATTTGCGATTCTGAAATAGCAATTTTTCGCGAATCGCACTTCCAGAATCGCAAATTCCGATGTAGGTATTTCTTCGCAAAAATTTAGCGATTACCAAAAATTTGCATAATTATTTTGCGATTACCCAAATTGCGATTCCTTAATTGCGAGAACGCAATTAAGGAATCGCAAATCTGGGAATCTGCAATTCAGGTGCAGAATGATGACGTCACACCCAGGAAGTGTGAGTGCCCATGCTGCACCTGATTGCCAGCAGCTGTGTTTGAGCCAGTAGCTGTGTGAGAGCCTGTGTGGAGAGGAGAACAGTTGTGCTCAGCTACTGAAAGCAAGCAAAATGGAGTCCCAGGGGCCAGAGAAGCAGCAGGAAGAGCCACCAAGGAAAAGGAAACAGAAATTCAGAGAAAGGGAGCTGGAGGTCCTCACCCAGGAAATTGTCAGCAGCCATGATCTCCTGATTGGCAAAAGTTCCCTACGTGTGCCAGAGGCAAGAAAACGGAAAATATGGAGTGACATCCAGGAAAAAGTCAATTCCATTGGCGTCACACACCGCACAGTCGAAGACCTCAGAAAAAGTGGTACAATATGCGACAAAGGTCAAAGGAGAGGGTGGCTACAAGACTGGCCGAGGCCAAAAAAACGGTGGTGGGCCGTCCACAGCAACAGAACCAACGCCCCTGGAGGAGCTGGTGGAGGGCACACTGCAGCCTGAGAGTGTGAGTGGAGTGGCTGACCTGGACAGCTCCGAACACACAGACACCAGACAAGGTAAGATGCATGCCAAAACCCCCTGATACATCCCCAACCCTCTCACACACCCCAAAAGGCAACCTGAGTGCAACTCCAGTACATGTCCACCAGCACACCCAGAAATGCATTATGGGAGATGTAGTCACATGCACTAATAACTGGGCCAGTGAGACACAGCCAGGTGGAATAGGGAGGACTCCATCATGCAAATAGGGAAACAGTCAGATAGTACCCATGTGAATTTTATTGTGTAAACTATAATGCATTACAAATGCGAGACAGGACACAGAACTAATGTGTGCCATTCAATTCACAGCACCACCACCAACACTGGAAATCGTGCCTGAATGTGAGGAAACTGCAGAAATGGAGGATGAGGCAGGGCAGGAGGAGCAGGGCGAAGCCAGAACTTCAGACTCTGCACCATGCAGGTGGCGCAACATTATGTCAGCACTGCCACTGTTGGAGGCACAGGCACCAGACACAGCAGCAGAGCAACAGCCAGTGCACAGGCAGCGTGCAGGACAGCAGCCAACACACTCCCCTGAACACTCCAGAGTAGGGTGAGGGATGAGACGCAGCGCACGCCCATCCACCAGCACTGCTCCTGCCGAAGAGGACACGGTGTTCTCGGGCCTTGAGGGCAGCAGGCTCAAACAACAGCGCCTGCAAGTGAAGGGGATACGGTCAATACAGCGGCAACTGGCAGCACACAACCACAACATGACCGAGTTGTGGGCTGATGTAGTGGCCATGACTGGTGCTTTGGAGGGACTGTGTAGGGAGATTATGAAGGACAGGGCAGCCCGGCGCAGGGAGAGACATCGCCTCCACACACGGCTGGACTTGTACACTAGAGCAGTCAACCGCCAGTCAACCGCCACATCCCTGCTGGCCAGAAGATGTGTGAGCATGCAGTGTGAGATGGCCCACTGCTGCCAGGACATTGGCAGTGTCCTGGTGCAGGTAACACATGCGGTGGACCAGATGCCGCAGCTGCCACACGTGGCATAGGCACACTTAGTGCAATGGACACAGACGAACAGTCCAGCAGGAGCAGCATCAATCCCCCAATTCCACTGGACAGATGCCGGAGTGCACGCCAGGGCAGAGTGGATGATGACTCCAGGGAGGGCACTGCGCAGACACAGCGAGGGGCAACAGGGCGTGCACGTAGGAGGTGAAGTGACACCAGGGACTAATGGCCATGTGTGATGCAACACAGTCCATACTGACTCAGTGGCTGATGGCAGTTATTGCACTGTGACACAAACATGTGCAAGCACGAACTATAAAGTCACGATCTAAGATAGATGTATTCCTGCAACTAAGGAAATAAACATCACTGTCAAACTTCATTCAGTGGCATTGTGTCCTCATTACTCACTTAGAAGTAGTTCTGTGTGATCTCATCTCGTCTCATGCGCCCGGCAGCCGCACTGGCCCTACCTGCTGGTCCGCGATGTGGAGCTGGTCCCTCCTCATCTGATGATTCAGAGTCTGTCAGATCCACTGGGGTTCCTTTTTTGGTAGCTTTGTTGTGTAGCATTGCATAGGCAACCACAATTTTGCAACATGTCTCAGGGCTGTACTGTAGCGCACCTCCACTCTTATGGAGGCATCGGATTCCAAAGGTCCAAAGGTCCTCTCAATGGCACAGCGTGTAGCTCTGTGTGCGCTGTTGTACCTCCTCTCACCTGCAGTTGCTGGATTCAGGTACGGTGTGAGGATGTAGTTTCGTACAGCATAGACACTGTTACCTGCAGGGTATAAGCAGATTCATGTTCAATACTGTCCTGCCAACGCATCACTCTACTGGTTCTGTGTCTGTATGGCATGCATTTACCTAGCAGGTAGCCCTCTCCAAATTCGCCATTTGTGAGTCTGCGATGTAATGCACTGTGGCGAAACATGAATGAGTTGTGTGTGCTTCCTGGGTATTTGGCCACAATATCAGTGTTTATATGTTGGGCATTGCACACTACCTGGATGTTCAGGGAATGATATGACTTTCTGTTCCGAAAAACATACTCATTCGGTGATGGGGGTGAGATTGCGACATGGGTCCCATCTACGCAGCCAATGACATGGGGGAATTGGGCAATTTGGTAAAATTCCTGCTTGGTCTGATCTAGTGCCTGTTGTGTGCTTGGAAATTGTATGTGGTGATGCAGCCTCTGTACCATTGCATCAAGGAAAGCGTGGAGGAAGTACGAAAGTGCACTTTGTGAGACACCTCCTGCTGTGGCAATTACCCCCTGAAAACTCCCTGATGGCAGGAGGTGCAGTGAGAACAGGACCTGAACATGGGTGGGAATGGAGTGTGCCCTGCGTGTGGGGTGTTCAAGTATGGGTGTCAGCTCCTCTATTAAATCCAGGATGCTGTCTGGGTGCAGCCTGTAATTCACATGGATCTCCTCCTCGGTCAGTTGGAAGAGGGTGATGCGTGCTCTGTTGATCCTTTCCTGGCATCTCCTTCTCTGTGTGCCATCCCTGATTCGCAGCCTCCTGGCTATCACGTACAGGCCAGCCATGGTGGGAAGTTCCAGTGGCATTGTGGGCCTGTTTAAATAGGTTGCACATGGTTACCACCTGCTCAGAGTTGGTGGTAAGTGAGAAGTGCAAATTAGCGAATTTCGTGGATTCGCTAATTGCGATTTTTCTCTACATATATTTTTGCGCATTCGCTATGTGCGAGATCGGTAATAGCGATTTTCGCAGTTGATGTGACGCAGACTGCGATTACGCTAAATAATTTGCAGAATCTGCGTTACGCAAAAATGCTCTTTGCTAAATTAGCGATTCTCATTTTTGAGCAACGGAAACCTTTCCTACATAGGAACGGTCTGTTTTGCGATCGCAAACACACTGATTTTTGCGATTCGCAGTGTTTGCGGTCGCAAAAGTGCTTCCTACATCACCTGTACAGGATCCAGAAAGCCCTAAACAATCTGCCTAGAAAATACCTGGGTGGTCGGACTCCCTTTGAGGTCGTGTTTGGGTTTAAGATGTGGCTACATGACCATGAGAGTCCCAGTACAGTGGCTGCTGAAACACCATTTGACATCAATGAACTTTTGGATACTTTACAGGAATTGAACAACTTTCGAGAAGCTCAGAGCAACGTCCAGCAGAAAAGGTGCACCACTGGAGAAGTGAAGGAAGCACCAGCAACTCCAGGATTGATCCCCTAGATTGGTGAATTAGTCCAGGACAAGATTGTGGACAAGAAGGAATTCAGGACATCTTACCAGGCCTGTACCTGCCCTGGCCAATGCAAGTGACCCCCTCACTGAGCTGTTTTTTGGCCCTGGGGACCCCATCCCCTGGGGCCCAATTTCTTTATTTGGGGAGGGGGTCATGTAGCCCCCTCCCTAGGTTTATTCAGTCCTGGGGACCCCAGCCCTGGTGCCCAAAAAAAAAAATATGGGGAGAAAGGCACACTGCCCCCTTCCCCAAGCTGTGTTTGGCCCTAGGGACCCAGTCCCCTGGGGCCCAAAGTACTTCTTAATGTGAGGGGACCACGCAACACTCCTCCCTGAGCCTTTAAAAGACCCTGGGTATCCTATACCCATGGCAGTCACTTTTAATGAAAGGGAGGAGGAGCCCCCTTTTTCAGAGCCTTTAATGGCCCTGGGTCCCATCCCCCAGGGTCGGCTCATTTGCTGTGTCCCAGGGAGCTCACCCTCTGGGCCCAGTAGTTTCCCTGACTGGAACGGCATGGGCAGGGAAATATGTGTTTGCTCCCATCTAGGTGGAGTGTTTCCAAATCTCCCGCCAAACAGGAGCAAACAGAAAGTCTGCTCCCAGAAGCTTTGAAATCCTCCTGCCGGTTGGGAGCAGACATGTGTCTTGTTTCCCTGCCCGCACTGATGTGGGCAGGGAAACAGAACTTGGAAAGGCTCACTGGATAATGCTAATGCCTTTATGGATAGGATCATTAACAATTTAAACTTATATTTCACAAGTTCAATTAGCCAATTTAAAGTGAACTTTTTAGATTTGGAATTATTTATTACGGATGACAAAATCAAAACAAGATTATTCAGAAAAGTAACGGTATGCAACACAATATTACATGCTATTAGTTTCCATTCCAAACATTCAAAAGCGTGTATCACATATGGGAATTTGTTGCAAATAAAATCAAACTATAGCAAATTAGAAGACATACAAATTTGTCAGCAAGGGGTAATTGGCCGACTTAGAGAGTGCGAATACTCAAGAGAACTGTTAGAGAGAACAGCTGTGAAAATTGGTCTGATAGGTAGTGAATCTCTGAATGCACTGAAATCTGAATCTATCATCTGAATCTATCATCAGACTAATCACAACATAGAATAATCAGGATAATGCTGTTTGTGGCTGCTGTGTGCTGTGTATTTTTTGTCTCGCCAGAAAATAACTTTGGTGGGGACTGTCTCCCCAGAAAAGGGGAAATCACTCCTGTTGCCTGCCCTCAAAACCGCACATTTTACCTGCAACAACACCCATGGGAGGACCACAAGTCCCAGGGGGCAATGCTTCATTTTGCCACCACTGCTAACGAGGAGAGGCGTCACCATGCGCGCATAAAGCACTGCCTCTCCTCCCACGGCGCGGGACGCTGTTTGTGGCTGCTGTGTGCTGAGGTTTTTTGTCTCGCCAGAAAAGAACTTTTGTGGGGACTGTCGACCCAGAAAAGGGGAAATCACTTCTGTTGCCTGCCCCCAAAACTGCGCATTTTACCTGCAACAACACCCATGGGAGGACCACAAGTCTCTGTGGGCAACTCTTCATTTTCCCGCCACCGCTAACGAGGAGAGGTGTCACCATCCGCGCATAAAGCGCTGCCGCTCCTCCAGTGGCGCGGGATGCTGTTTGTGGCTGCTGTGTGCTGGTTTTTTTTTGCCTCACCAGAAAAGAACTTTGGTGGGGACTGTCTCCCCAGAAAAGGGGAAATCACTCCTGTTGCCTGCCCTCAAAACCGCGCACTTTACCTGCAACAACAACCGTGGGAGGACAACAAGTCCCAGGGGGCAACGCTTCATTTTCCCGCTAACGAGGAGAGGTGTCACCATCTGCGCATAAAGCGCTGCCTCTCCTCCAGCGGCGCGGGATGCTGTTTGTGGCTGCTGTGTGCTGGGTTTTTTTTGCCTCACCAGAAAATAACTTTGGTGGGGACTGTCTCCCCAGAAAAGGGGAAATCACTCCTGTTGCCTGCCCTCAAAACCGTGCATTTTACCTGCAACAACACCCGTGGGAGGACCACAAGTCCCAGGGGGCAACGCTTAATTTTCCCACCGGCGCTAACAAGGAGAGGCATCACCATCCGAGCATAAAGCGCTGCCTCTCCTGCCGCAACATGGGACACTGTTTGTGGCTGCTGTGTGCTGGGGTTTTTTATCTCGCCAGAAAAGAACTTTGGTGGGGACTGTCACCCCAGAAAAGGGGAAATCACTCCTGTCGCCTGCCCTCAAAACCGCGCATTTTACCTGCAACAACACCCATGTGAAGACCACAAGTCCCAGGAGCAACACTTCATTTTCCCGCCACCGCTAACGAGGAGAGGCGTCACCGTGCGCGTATAAAGCACTGCCTCTCCTCCCGCGGCGTGGGATGTGGCCGGGCAAAGCCCGGGCCAAGGGCATGCCCGTCCTTGCCCGTCATCCCCAGGAAGAGGCAGGGCAGGGCCACCCCCCTTTTGTCTGCCATTTGGAGTTGGAGTGCTATGAGAGTCTAACTATGAACTGAGTGGTACTGTGTGTCCACCCTCCCTGCCTGTACTCATTCATAGTCTAAAGCTGGACACTGACTGACCTACTGTTAGGAAAGTCTGAAGAGTTAATCTACGTAATCGCAATTACCCTCCTTGACATGGGGAAGAGAAAGTTGATGGAAATTGGAGGTGGGGGGGAGGGCGGTAACGTGGGTAGAACTAATAAAGGGAAAAAGGCAAGGAAGGTAACTTAGCCTCTTGGTAATAATTGTGTATTGGACCGAATAGATATGTTTATTGAAGAATGTGAGGACATTTTAGTATCGGGTCCAAATTTGAATATACACGGGAACAAGTCTCCCCCAGTTTAGCCCAACCTTCGTGTGTAGGCTCAGACAAGCGCCCCGCTATCCCTGCTATGTTCACAACGCGCAAAAAAGGTTCTAAAGTTACTAAGGGAGTGAGTCTAACAAATCTAGTCAGGGAAGATGACTCCTCTTATAGTGCTTCCAGCCTTGCAGAATTAGATGGTAGTCATCCCCAAATTTATGAGCCTATAGTAACTTGTACGAATAGGTATGCTATATTGTCAAATATCCAGGGGGAGGGAATCATGCAGCTCCCCGTACCATCTCCAGATAACACCACAGAGCCGTTAGTAAAGCAAACACCGGAATTTCAGGATATACTCCATGTGGTACACTCACTCCGAGATGAAATTGGGACTATGAGGGCATTGATAGAGAATTTGACTATGGCAGTTGGGCTCCTGACTGAAGGAGGGTCCATAAGATCAAATCGTGCAATTTATGGAGCTACTAATCTCCCTCCACTTAGCCAACTAACTGCTAAGGCAAAACCAACTGCCCCGCTAAACACTGGTGGTTTGAATAAAGTTACCCTATCGTTTAGTGAGGTGGCTAAGCGGAAAAAGTCTTTACGATCCTTATCATTGTGCCCTACTATAAATATTGTACCCTCCATTACTTGTAACACTCCAAGGTTACGTAATACAGAAACACCAAAAGGGCACTCCTCGCACGATAGGAGCACTAACATTAACACTCCTTTACTTACAAACAACCAGTATAGTACCCAAGAAGGGAGGTGGGACCATGGTATTGCAAAAGCATATAATAGTCATAGAATATACATGGTGAATGTGGTGAAAGTGCCAAAGTTGGATCCCAGCAAAAGTATAGACAGTGTGGATTCATTGACTAATAAGGCAATCCACTGGATACTCCATGTAAGGGGATGTCGCTCAGTGATTAGAGAAGATATCACTAAGACACGTAGACTCACTTCCCCTACCAATCGACTGCATAGAATTAACCTTCCAGAGGGAAGAGATGGCCTAAAACCTATTTGCCCTTGAATTTAGAACTTGTTCCCCTGACTTTTCATCCATCCAGCTAAGGAGACTCCCGCCTGTAACCCAGACTAGTTACCACCATGGGCACCCACAAATTGGCAGGATAGGTAGCTCCACTCTAGAATATAACGACTGACTGGCAGGAGAGCCCGGACTACACCATGGTTTTGCCGGCAATTCAACAGTCCACAAGGGTAGCTATAGAGACACAAACTCTAATTGCAGTAATAGTACTGCCAAGCCTACTCAAATGGTACCACCACCCACAACGCAGTTAGTGTCCCAGTATGAGCCTAGTCAAATCCTCCTAGGGGAGCCAAATGGTTTAGCAAGTATATGCTACACTTCTGGAAGTACTGGTAATTTGACAGTCCCTAAGGGTAGCCACACAGTTACGAATTCCAATTGCACTATTAGATCTGCTAAGTCCATTCAAATGGTATCCCCACTCCAACCTCAGTTAGCGTGTCATAGTGAGGCAAGTCAAATCACCATAGTGGAGCCACATGGCCTACTGAGTACTTACCCCACTACTAGCAGAGGCACACTGATATCATGGAACAATGCGGTGATGAGTTCTACATTTTCATCCCAAGAATGGCCAATTGTTTTGACATCTGCCTCTTCCAGGAGACATGGCTCCTGGCACCGCAACACTGTGCAGGCTTTTTAACTTATCATATCCCGGCAATAAAAGGAGTAAAAGGTCAGCCCTCAGGAGGATTGACCATATAGGTTTGTCAACAATTAGACATGAGTATAAAGGAGCTCCCCTCTAAGAGTAACGGCATACAGGTATTAAGGCTAAAATTGGACCCGCTTAAGAGCATTGACATCTATAACATTTACGTGAGGGGAACTAGAGGAGGAAAATCCCAAGTTTTAGCCGCTTTGAACGAACTCCTCGAGTTGTACTCAATGGATACCAATGCTATTATTACGGGTGATTTTAATTCAACCTTTCAGCCACTTGCCACTGCAGAATGGCAACTTTCTCACGAAGAAGATGCCCAGTGGGAAATCCCGAAACTGGAACATGATCCAGTAAAAAAGTGGACGGAAGCAGTCATTCAGATAAATTCCATTTGTTTACAGAAGGAGCTAAGGGCATTAAATGGCAGGACACCCCAAGACAGACTGTGGGTGAATACATTTAACAATGGATACAGTAAGAGCAGGATAGATTATATCCTTATGAATGAAAAAATTTGGCACACAATCAACGACATGGTTGTTAGAGATCGCCACGAAAGCAATCATAATCCCCTTTGTGCAACGTTTAGATGGTGGAATCATGGGCCAATGCATAGGTGAGAGATCGATCTGCATTCTCAGGATGTTGGGCCCGATTCACAGAACTAACTTAAGACAAAATCCTAAACTTACTACCATTTTGGTATTCACAGAAGGCACTTACTCATTTTGGTATTCACAGAAGGCACTTACTCATTTCGGTATTCACAGAAGTTAGGAGTTCTAACTTTAGGACTCCTAAATGCCTCTGTGAATACCGAAAGTCTTAAAGTTAGGATTTTTCTCCGTTTAGTAGTATTATAGTTAGGACTCCTAAATAAGATCAATGAATGGATAGATGAACATAGTATACTGACTCCCCTGCGGGCTGGCTTTTGGGCATACACCAGCCCCATTGATCAGGTGTTCCGGTTTATTCTATTACTATGGAAAACTGTGGTCCTGGGCAAAGGCAGTATATATGCTGCCTTCGTAGATTTGAAGTCTGCGTTCGATTTTGTTCCCCGCTCCAGCTTGTGGGTGAAGTTGCAGGAATTGGGGTTGCCCAAAGAACTCCTCACACTTATAATGAGACTGCACAAGGACAATTACTCTAAACTTCATTTGGGATCCCAGGGTATGGTTACCAGCCCGTTTCCAGTAGAACGAGGGGTGCGCGAGGGCTGTGCCATGGCACCCACCTTATTTTCCCTGTTCATTAATGGAATAGTTGACTGTATTTCACCCTTGAATACTGATGCTCCAATTTTAGCAGGTGTTAAAATACCAATTTTAATGTTCGCAGACAACACATTGCTAATTTCGAAGACCTCGAATGGGCTCCAGCGAGCCCTGTTAATCTTTGAAAAGTTTTGTTCCGATCGTGGTCTCGAAGTCAATGTGTCAAAAATGAAATTTATGGATTTTAACCCGCATAGAGCTTTTAAAGGTAGCATCTCAATGAACAACCGACCATTGGAACAAGTTAGAGCGTTCACATATCTGGGGGTAAACATACAGAGTGACTTAAAGTGGAACCAGCAAATTGACTTGGCAACACTCAAGCACTGGCAATTGTCAAGAGCAATACAACTGGAGCACAAAAAGGCACTTACTAAACCTATTAGACCTGTGCTCCATGTTTATGATATGAAAGCGGTCAGCTCAGCCCTCTATGGTGCAGATCTATGGGGGTTTGAAAACGCATCTAAACTTAGTGTGTCAGAGAATAGGTTCTTACGTAGCATTGCCAACCTCCCCCAAAGTGAGCCATCATGTCCGTTACATTATGATCTTGGAAGAAAGTTTTTATCTGATATTGTAAAATAACGTCCAGTGCTATACTGGTGCAGGCTGTAGACAACACCAGAATTAAAGCCATATGCCGCGGGTTTTATGGACATAAATCTGATAGCTTCCATAAAATTAGATGGCTCCGAGGTATTGGAGATATTCTAGTTGACATTGGTTTGAAAATGCTCTGGGAAGATCCGACAACGGCTAGTTTTCCCTCAAAAAAGTACTTAAAGGAAAAATATTGGGAGGAGATCACTTATAACACCTTGAGACATAGTGAATCATCCTCACTGACAGGAACCTTCCTAGAATTTAAAAACACCTCGTACCTTGAACCTTACTGGGACATCATAACAAAACCACTAGATAGGAAACTTTACGTCTAGGTGGTCTAAATCAAGTGACAACAAGTGTACCACTTGCCCGGCCCACAAAGAATCATTTGCACATATGCTATTTGCATGCCCAGCCTATGTAACTCCCCGTCGGGTTTGGCTAAGGCCCTTATGCAAGTTGTTAGGCACAAGTAGGAGTGCGGAAGCTGAAAGAATCTTACCTACTAGCACTTCATCTACTATTTTAATTGCTGTGGCAAAATATCTTGGGTGGGCGTGGACAATAAGGTCAAAATCAATGTCATTATGAAATTTGTATGCTTAGCTGTAAATGTTGATCAAGTGCTGCAAATATTTTTATCTACCTATTGTATCTGGCTTTCCTGAGTCCAAATGTTTACAAGAAGAAGATACTCTCGTTGTGATCCCTCGACTGAGAACTGTGCATGATATATTTAATCTTTTTATAATAATATGGAGTCTTTTTTAAATTAATGTTCAGTTTTATCGAAAGTCGACATATGCATTAATCATACTTTCCGAACCAGATTTCTATTTAATGATGGAATATTTTTGTAAAGCTTAATAAAAACAATAATGCTTTGAGGGGTATCATTAGAAAGCATTGGCATATAGTTAGAGGAGATCTGCCCAGACATAGCATCTCATCTCCCCCTGCAAGGCCTGGATCATCCGTGTGGGAGGTTCTAATGGGAGGGTCTGAAAAAAGAACAATATCGTCAGGAGGCCAGTTATCTGTAGGGCGGCTACTGGCCAAGACAGAATAGCCGATAGTATTTACATTGGGCCAGGTGTCTCTTAATTTGTCAAAGTAGGGTTCTGTAATTAACGGTGACGGTTGTCTTTAGGGTGGGAGCCAGCTGGACCCCTACATAGGGAATGGACGTGGTCACCCATTGAACTGGGTATTGGTGTGTGAGCTACGCCTCCATCACCGGGGGGACCAACAGTTTGAGGGCTTATGAATTTCTAATTTTGAATATTAATGCAGAATCCAGCCACAGCATCAAAACTCTCTATCTCTGACAGAAAGATCAGAATAGCCATGACTGGATTGTCCAATGCCAAAATTACAACATTCGCATTGAGGCTTACGGTATGTTCCTCCACGCCAAAGGTGACCCCTATAATCTTCAAATTATCTTGTATATCCTGGGCTAAGGGCTCCATGTAGAGAGGAGCGACAGGGGCAAGAGTAGGTATACCTGTTGTGTACTCCTGGAGTTGGGGAAGGGAGCAGAGGTCTGCCCGTTCACATGAACCGTCACCTCGGTTGACTATAGTTGCTTGCGGTTCACTGTAGTTGCTAAGGACCCATGTGCTGAAGCACTTGCCAAAGCCAAAGTGAGTCATCACCCCCTCCAGGTAGGGCCAATGCACTCATTTGAATGCTTTCTCCGCGTCTATGGCCAAGACTATTATTTCCCTTTTGAAGCGTTTGGCTTTGTCAATCAGGTGGATGAGATGCTTGGTGTTGTCGCTGCATTGTCTGTGTGGGACAAAGCCAGCCTGATCCAGAACCATCAAACCTGGCTTGAGTGGCCCTACGTGCTCTGCAAGGATGCTGGTGAATATTTTCATGTCCACACTGAGGAGAGAAACCGCACTGTTCGAGCCACCATTTTTTTCTCCTTACCTGGTTTAGGAAGGACCACAATGAAGGCATCCAGCATCGAGGGTGGCACCATACCCAGTCCTGCTATCAAATTATAGAGCCAGATTAAGATTGGAGCACGTGTGGAGCAGAAGATCTTGTAAAAGAGAGTCAGGAAGCCATACGGTCCCGGAGACTCGAAGGGTTTCTGACAGGCTATAGCAGAAATAACCTCCTCTATTCTAATCGGACAGTCGAGCCTGCCAGCCTGATCCGGCATCAGTCACGGCATGCACGCCCCCTTGAGGTATAGGTCTGGCCCTTCGGTGCTAGGATTTTCTTGGAATAGAGTTCATCATAGAAGTTCCGGAAAGTAGATCCCATAGGGCCATCACCTGCGACGTTGGTACCGAATTTGGTCACCATGAAGTCGACTCCCACAGGCTGTCTCTGTGCCTTATGCTTGTTAGGCAACAGCCTCCTGCACCTGTCTCCCCCCACGTAAAAGGAATGTCAATATCAAGTACAGCTAATTGTGCGCATGCTGCCCCTAGTTGCGGCCAAACGCTTAGAGCTCCTGGGCACCTGTGTATGCATTCTAGTTTCTTCACCTGTTTGTGAAGGTGCTCCATTTTGCTGCGGTGGAGTTCATTATCTACAGCTGATACTGCAATACCCCTTGAATTACTGTCTTTAGAGTCTCCCAGAGGGTAGTGACTGAGGTGTCAGCAGTGTTATTATTAGCTAGATAATATGTTATAACTTGGGTAAATCTCTTCACCACCTCTGGCCTATGCAGTAATGTCTCCCACATTTTCCATGTCTGGGAGGTGCGACATATCGGGGGAAAGGCTAGTATAGGGGACACCGCTGTGTGGTATAAAATCGGTCATGGCTCTATCTTTGTTGCTGTGACTAAGATCTGGAGTTCCCTCATCTCCAGAAAGTGATTTAGGCATGTATAGGTCTTATGGATGTGTGAGAAGAATGTGTATGCTTGAGTCTGCAGATACTTTGACCACCAAAGGTCCCTCAAACCCATCTCTTGTAACCTTTGGGCTTCCTCCCCTGAAAGTGCCCTTGTGTGACTACATCTTTGTGCTGAGCGGTCTAGATCATTGTTGAACACCAAACTAAAGTCTTCTCCAAGACCACCAGCCTATCCTTCGAGGGCTTCACCTCTGCCACCGCCTGCCTTAAGAATCACTTTTGAACCTTGTTAGAGGCATATAGGGAGCCCAGATTAAAGGTGTAGTCTCCCACACTTATGAAGTATGCCAGGAGGCATTCCTTGATCTCTACCAATTTGGAGCCTACCTTACTTTAGAACAAGCAGATAATCAGTATGGCCACTCCTGCTGTTTTAGAGGGGGCAGAGGAGAAGAACTGTTGCAGAAAGGTGCATGACTGCAGCCTGGGCCAATCACCAGAGACCCGGTGGGTCTCCTGTAGGAGACTCAGGTCTGCCCCTATCCCCTCCAGGTATGACAAGATGGCTCGATGCTTTGTTGGGTTATTGAGCCCCTTCACATTGTGGCCCCCCACGGGAAGGCACCTCTCTCTCTCCGATGGACCTTGTGCTTGCTCTGGTAAACCCTGTGTGCTCTGGAGTCTAGAATATAGTTCATTTTCTCATGATATGAGTATCCCCCCATTGAAATAGAACAGTGAACAAGAAAACAAACATTATCGCTTCAAAACCTGAGGTTCCGGCTTGAGCCAGAAATGTTCCACTGGGAATTTGTGTTTACAGGCCCCTGCAGACCGCCCCATTTCCCCACATCCCTGCCCCCTCCCATCATTACTACTGACTGCAATCCGTGACCCTCAGTGGTGCACATGTTGCCTCTGGTTTGTCTGCATCACCAGACAGTGTCTCTAGCACCGATCGTAAATCCATGGCCATGGTCTCTGGGCCAGATGTTAGTCCTTTAGACGGGCCTCTGCCCCTTGTCACAAAGGCATTTCTGAACTTTCCTTTCTCGGGGGCTGGTCTGTTGGTCTCCTTCTGTCGACTCCTCAATGTTCAGCACTCAGCATGCCTCTGTAAGAGCCTGGAGCTGGTAAAGCTTGTCCTTCCAGCAGAAGATTATGTGGAATGGATGACCCCAGGAGTATGAAATGCCTTGGTCCCAGAGGTAAGCTGTATCTGGGTGAAAATCTCATCTTTTTTTCAGTGTGAGAGCTGCTAGTCCTGGTAGAGCATCAGCGTATGCCCTCTGAATTGTAGGGGGTGCTGTTCCCTGGCCATGTGAAGTATGCTTTCTTTGAGGTGTAAGTCATGGACCCATACCAGTATGGCAGCTCAACAGGTGTTCTCGGTTCACGGGAAACTTACTCTATGCACCCTGTTGAGCTGTATCTCTCTGTCCAGAGATGATCCCAGAATATGGAGGAAGAGGTCCTTGACGTACGCTCCTGCATCTTTATCTTCAAAGTTGGCTGGGGCCCCTCTGATTAGTATATTATTATGCCTTGACCGGTTTTCGAGGTCTTAGTGTGTTCTTGCAGGTTGATGTGTGGGCCCCTGATCCAGATTACTTCTTGCTGTAGCTGTTCTATTTCCTCATCATGACTGGACTCATAGTCTTCCAGGGTGGAGACCTTATCCTCCACCACCACTAGGTCCCATTGGACCTCTTTCAGGTCATTAGATAGCTCCTTTTTAACCATCTGGAGGTCATCTCTAAGGGAAGCAAACAAGGCCTCTAGAAATTAGTGGGTTACTGGACCCTCAGCGTCCTCGACTTCTGGTAGTGGCTCTTGGGCAATATTAGTAGTCCATGTCCTGGTTGGGTTCCAGGGGATTTGGTCAACATTTCTTTGAGGCTGTGCCCCTTTTTGGCCTGTGCTGCTGCCATGTTTGCCCAAGGACTCCTGGGGGTCTACTTGTAGTAGAGGTTTGTAATCACAGATCTAATGCAGGAGTTCCCCATAGGATGGGAAGGGCTGCAATTCTCTGTCTCGGGTGTGGGTTCATCCATTATGATGTGATGAAGTACCCGTGGGCTTCTGAGTCCCTGGGGCAGGGACCCTATCACGTGCCTCACTTCACTCCCCCGGGGCTCTGCCAGGCACACTTGCAGTCTTTGTAGGGGTTTCACCTCAGTGTACATGCACCCTCTTCCACCCCCTCCCAGCATAGATCTGCTCAGCCCAACTTTTCTTCCTGACTTGCAGTGTACCCCTGTCATACCTTAGGAATGTTTCTCTCAGCTCTCAGTCAATGAGTCCTCAACTCATCACAGTGTCGCCATGGGGGCTGTGGTCTCGTGGTTTCTAGGCTGTTCCTGGCAGCTGAGGGCAGAACCACAATGTGCTCTTTACCTCTCCACAGGGCCCTCAGGTACGCACAATCCAGTAAGTGGAGCTGCTGCTGGCCAATATGCTCTGGCTGCAAACACCAGAAGCCACAAATGTTGATTCTCCTAGGCAGCAGTCCACTTCCCGGCCAAGCTGCCCAAGGCATTTTTTTTTCAGTTTTGGTCTATTCGTATGCATTGCAGGAGCCCCAGTCAGGGAGTCCCTGCTGCCTGCGTGGCCTCTGTAGATCTTCAGTCAACCCCGGGGGGGTGCATACAGCATAAAAGCAGCCCAGAGTCAGAATTCTGGGGCTAAGTTGGTTTTGCGACTATTTTGCCACTGCCAGCCTCTTACTTGTGGGTGCCTCTCCCAGGAGCTGCTTCTGCAGCTGCCGGTACCTGTGCTCAGTCCTGGTTCAACAGTTCTGGCAGTGGTTTATCACAGGAGATGCAGGCCTGGCCTTTCCTGCAGCTCTGCTGCTGCCGCCATTTCCTGTCTTGACCACTACTTTGTGATTATTCCCTGGGGGCCGTGAAGCTCGTGGTGCTGCTGATGGCTTTTCCATCTGGTCATCGTCTGGGAGTTCAGGTGGGCAGTATTGCTGCTGTTGGCCACTTCCCAAGACTGGGCCTCTGGGCGTGTGACGATGCAGCACGGCAGGCTTCACTGGTGCCGCCCTGCAGGTGCCCCTATTTTGAAGCCATCCAGGTTGCTCTCTCCTCGGCTATCACGGGCATGCATCTAGCCCTGGGAGGCCAAATTTCCAGCTCTGGTGGTGTCCCCCAATGCCAAAGTGGGTACCCCAGGTTGCCCTCTATGAAGTGGGAAGGGCAGGCATGCAGGCTCCATTCAGCGGCAGGGATGGGGAAACACGTCTTATCCGTTCACCATCATGGCCTCTCCCTCCATAAAGATTTTTTTAAGAGATAATTTGCATATATTAAAAAAGTATATGCATTTTTTTTAACAAAATATATTCATATGTATTTATTTAAAATCAGTTTCTTTGGACTTATAGTCCTATTTGTATTTCAACTCCTCCAGCAATTTTTTGTTACCTCATGCTTTAATTTGTAGTGTATTATTGTCAGTCTTGCACGCTGGTGATTATGCAGGTTAGTAGTTAATCATTATTGTTCTCTTGTATAGGTAAGTCTAATTTGTATTCTATTTTTAAAGTTTAGTATATGTGGGGGTGGTAGATTGTTTGTAAGATTATTTTTTGCATGTTAATGTGGTTTTTAGGTTATAATTACATTAGGGCCTTGACATAGGTATTCAAGGTGCATGTTTTGGACTTTTTGTGCGTTTTTATTGTAAAGAAATATGATGTACCGAATCTTTTTTAGGAATTTAGACGTGTGTGTTACAATTGATGTTTGTTCAATGGTAGGTTTAGGTGTGTTTTCCTTTATAGTTGCTTTCCAAAGTCTTACTTCTATTTTTGATGATGTATGTGTTTAATTCTTTTGACACAAAAGTTAGATTTAATTTTCAACTATTTATTGTTTCTTGTTTTTTGTGGTTTTCCTGTAGCATTTCTAGATTTTTTTTAAGTTCGAAGGGGTTTTTCATCATTAGTTATGTAATTTAACATGTCATGAGTGATGTAATATGTGAGGTCAATGGCAGTGCATAATGGGGAGCAAGTTATAATTAGTTCATTAAACTATAACGGGTGAGTTTCAGTGGTGTTTTGGTTTTTAAACATGAGTCCTTATCTCATTTCAACATGAAACATTTGGAGTCTGATGTGGTGGACAGGATATCTGGCACCCTTGTGACTAGGTAATCCAAGCTCCAAGTTCTGAATCAGGCCCCTAATGTTCTATGTCACTTCAACTTTTCTTTTTCAGTAAAAAACTGTGAATCATATTCAGACCCCCTCTGGCAATCTGTGGCCAACCCCTGGCTGCAGATGGGCTTTGAGCAAGTCCTACATCAATCACAATGGGCACCTAACCCCCACCACTATACCTTTGTGAGCTATAAGTTGGGAAGGATGCAAGTCCTTCTCAAGGAAACAATCTGCAACGTTCTGTCTACTTGGAACCAAGTATCCCCTTGTAGAACTTAACTCTCTCAAGGTGACAAGGCCTACTCCGGTGTGGTGGTGTGGACTAGTATCCCAGTCCACTTATACACAATGAACAGCACATAATCATTTTTTTTTCCAGCCAGTGATTTACTTGCAGAAAAGGAAAAATACCTATTATCAGAACAATGCTATGCAATAATTTATAAATTTGTAGGCAGATGGAAATACCTATAGTGACACTCTCCTTAAAGTCCACAACCCTAACAAGACCTGAACCCTAAGATTATGATATCCTTCCACAAATACTGGACACAATATAAAGGGGTGTTGTTATCATACAGCAGGATCACTGGATTTGTCAGAGTGCCGCTGTATTCATAAAAGCAGAAACATTCCATAACATTCCAATGCAACACTATTAATCCACCTTCCAATGACAATCGTAAGAAGATGTAATTACTCACTTTTAACCTCATGATAGTTGATAAAACATTCATATGGCCTTTTATTTGGAAATATAGTGCATGCCTGTGAATTTTCTCATTGTAGATAAAGCATTACAATTTCAACAAACTATGAGCAAATATTTTTTTATTTTATTTTCAACAGGTTTTAAAAAGAAACACTTTTTAAAAAAGAAATACACTTTGTAAGGCTTCCAAATGGACATCACATGACTGACTGCCTGTTTAGGAACAGGTTTCTGGCGCTCCTACGCTTTCTGGGATTACCCAGGTGTAATATGCATATTTTATAACGTCCTCACGAGTGCATACGGGGTGCACTTCTAAATATCATGCAATAATTTACAAATATGTTCATGGTGACAGGTGAAAATATCTTTTATGGCACTCTCCCTGTAGCTCACATCTCTATTGAGCCCTAAATCCTAAGTCCATAATACCCCCCACAGATACCATACATTGTAAAAGAGGTGTAGTTATAAAAATAGAGGCCTACTGCCAGAGTGCCACCAAATTCATAAAAGAAGAATCACACCCCAACATAACAATGTAAGACCATTAACAGTGCAAGGTGGTGATGCCACCTTACAATGGTTCACTTTTAACTAAGTGCTATTCGATAAAATAATATTCTGACATTTAACAAAACATACAAATCATAACTGTCAAGTTTGTCAGCCAATAAAGCATTGCAATTGCAATAAATATGGGCATAATTCGTTCTTTTTACTTTCAACAGACTGCAAACACAGCTACAGGACCCACCAACAGAGGCTCCCAAACACTAGAGCAGAGGTCTTCAAATATTTTGCTCTCAGCCCTCAAACCCAAAGTATTTTATAGTTGGGCCCCCGCCAAATGTTTATGGGAAGTCTTGGGTAATTGGAATAGGTAGGGCTGAGCACAGGGGTTGGGGCTTCTGAAATAATACCAAGGGCACTTTTTCAGTACCTCATACTCCACACTAAATGTGAGACATGTAAAAGAACAAACACATAAGAAACTGAACTAACAAAAAGCACTATTCCTATTAATTGAGGTCTCATGTTCTTGGTTCCAAATGGAACTGCGCCTTTTGCACTAATGATAGCTGTGGCCCTGAAAGTATCCACTCTGCTTCTTTCATCCCTTCCCCACCACATCTGGTCATCACTCCATTATTGAAACAGATTGTCTTCCCTTTCAGTAAAAATGAGTGCCCATGTGTGGCCCACCTCATCCCTAATGCACTCCACATGTCTTATTGTAAAGTATACAACAGTCTTAATTGTAATGCAGTGGCCTTTCACACTCCTGGGCCCCAGTGCCACTTCATTTGCTTCACTAATGAGGACAACTGCCTTGCGGAGCAGGACGTCTTCTCTTCCCCTTGTTAAAGTCTCCCTGCTATCCTCATTTCTGACACTCTTTGAAGCCTTTTGCTAAGGAGTCTCCTCTTCTCCAGTGATCTCCTCTCTTTGGTCATTGGTTCGATGCTGGAAATACCACTGGCACAGCAGGGGTACACTGACCCCTAATGCAAGAAAGGAATGAGTAAAACAGCCCTAATAGGTTTTTATGGGCCCTCACACCCTTGGATCCAGGTGAAACGGCACCTTCAATATCAATGATGCCTACTCCTCTGCTCATTCCACTGGCCATTATTTCTATGCCCAAGACCCAAAGCAGACTGTCTGCCCATTTGTTTTGCAAAAAGGAGGAAAATATCCACAGCTCCCCCAAACCCCCCTCGGGTGTTTGTTATCTGGGCACCAACGTTAGCAAGAAACTGGCTTCCCACCCCTTTGTGCTAGTACCACACCCATTATTTGGGGTGCAGTGGCCCATCACACCATTGTCTCAGTGCCAATGACCCACTGCACTAATGGTAGCGATGGCCTTTTTGGAAAAAAATTAGCCTGCACTTCTCAACAACTTTTCAGGGCATCTCTCTGAAGAAGGGGGGAAGCTGTCTCATATACAAATGCAAACATTTGATTCCACATAGTGTCACTACCTCTGGGCCATCTCTTTGATGCTATCCATGGATTTCGCTCCTTACCTCTTTCTCCTGGTCTATTACCCAGAAACCCCAGGGGTCCGGACAGACTGGCCTCTGAATATGACCCTTTTGGCCTCCTCCCGTTTACCCTCTCAACTCACCTGAAAGGACATCTGCATGTAAACAGAGGCCAAAGTTGTCAGGGTATATGAGGACTAAGATGCCCATGTGTTTTTAATTTTACAACTGTTCCCATATTTTTTCCTAAAAACTACCATCCCAGATTTGTTACTGGGAACCTGGAGGTACCTCTGTGTGAGAGTTAAAATCAGATCTAAAATGATTTAACATATTTAGTCACTTTAAGCAACTTGATGACAAAAATTATTTCCCTATTAGACATAATTTAAGGATGATGAGATTTGGAAAGTATCCTTTTTAATGGACTTACAAAAAAATGCATTTGTTTTATCTTATACAGTGCCTCTGGAATCATGTGATTCTGCAGCTGTGGCATTTTTTGCATAATTATGGATTTTCCGCATTTGCCATATAATCCACCACCTGCAGTATAGTATTCAGATTTTCACAAAACATTTTTTGTTGTTTTTGCTCAAATGGATCAAATGTTACTAAAAGCATGGTTACGTGTTTGTGCGCAGTAAAAGTTCCTTGCAAAGGGTAACTGGTCATCTTTCAGTTGCTTATTTCGGTATTTGTTTGTTACATTGGTACTAATGAGGTGAAATCTTTGTCAAAACAGTACAACCATGTGAAAAAAAATCAAAATAATTGAGTAATACTAGCAAAAAATGTGCTGCAGTACATCGCATTCATTGTCTTTTCTTGCAGGACATTTTACATACTTTGGTGCTCCATCGCCGCATAATTCCAGTGGACTTGATCACATTCACAAAATCATTGTGTGGCAGCCTATCTTAGGTTAGAGGGAAAGTGTAAAGTATGTATGCAGCAAATTATACCAAAATGATAAATATCCAATTTTTAGAACCAGAGATATGCAATTGCAAAGTCTTACGAAGATATAGCACCAAAAAGCAAAAAGCACCATTCGTGTTCATCTGGTCAGTCTACATAGGGGAGAAAGTCACAAGTTCAGGTTGACTGCGATGGATCAGTTTAGTCCTGCTGAAAATGTTACCTTCACAAAGTATTTTGCAAAGTGTTTTGTTCGCCACGAAGGCTGCGAGGACTAGAGAGAACATCGCAGGTGGTCATTGCTGTATCGCGAACAGCAGGCCTGGCATCACCGATGGTCACTGCTGTAATCCGATTGGGGGTTGCAGGTGTATCACAGATCTCATGTTGGTGGTCTTCGTTGACGGCCACTGCAGCATGAAGAGTTAGGTCCCCTGGAGTTTCATGTTGATGGTCATCAAGGGCAACAGAGGCTTGTTAGGAACAGGCCCGTTCTCAGTCACGACGAGACCAAACCTTCAGGATTTCTCCTTTCTTCACAGACGCAGCTCACCTGATGCCAGCCAAGGGTCCAGGGCCACAGGAGTCACCTCTTGGGTATTAGCAACTCACTCCAGCTGAAGTGAGGAGGGCTGAGTCAGGTCGGTTTGCAGGGCCAGGCAGGTCCAGTTCAGCAGGTCAGCTGGACAGTTGGAGGGTGGCCTTTGGAGCTTGCTGTGTCCCTGTAGCTCAGACGGGAGATCAGCCAACTGATTTTGAATCACTCAGGTAGCTTGTAATGAAGGGAGCAGGTCCAGACTTCCTTCTCAGAGAGCAGGCCAGTCCTCAAGCAGCAGGGCAGCATTCTCAGGGGTCAATTTAGTCATCAAACAGCAGGGCAGTGTTCTGGTAGCAGCAGAGTATTCCTCTTGGGAGCAAGGCAGGCCTCAAGTAGCAAGATAGTACTCTGGAAAACAAGGCAGCCTTTCTTCTATTTTGTCCACAGGTCCAGAAGTGTACTTTAGAGTGCCTCTTGTAGTCCAATATTTGTACTTGCTGCCAGACTTTGATGTGGGGGGTTCCTTATACTACCCACACACCTGGTCCTGGAAAGTTCTTGTACAGAATGTTCAAAGTGTTCTGAACGATTGTCTACGAAGTGGTGTTGTAAGAAAATTGAGTTTGAGGAATGCTACCCTGTGTATGCATGCAAATGAACATGTGTCAAATGTCTTCGTGCTTAAAAAGGAAGGGCAACTTACAGGCGTGATCATGGAAAGATTCAATTTCGTAACTGGGCCTAATACCTCTACGTGACACTTTGAACTGTAATTGGGAAACTGACACAACCCCACCACATGTGATGAGCTACACATACTTCAAGAGGCCTAATTGACAAATTCTGCACACCCAGTGCACACAGTCTACGCAATACAGAGGGTCACTGTATATACTCGTAACACATACTCCAGACACACTCCAAGAAATACTATCTTCTAGTGCATAGACATGACCCATGATAAATACACCCACTCTATATATGGATAACATACACTCCTGACTCCATACACCTTACTCTGCACATGTTGTCCCAACACCTACACCCATGTATTGGTTTGTACATGCTCATGAAATAAACACACTCCTGACTTACCAGACAAACACTCATACGACCCTATGATTTTTTACACTTAGACAGATATTGATCCTGACATACCTGGTAAATACACACTCTCCACAATGCCTAATACATACACCCACACACATAGACTTCATAACTGAGTACATACAAAATACTGTACAAACTTTTGAGAATCATACACTTCTTATTTTACACGTTTTTTAGAAACATAATCTCCTGGCTGGCAATACACTCAACGGAAAACGGATGGAATTGTCCATACATATAACTATATAGGCAGTGTGTCAGTACTAACATAAACTGCTGATTAAGTAGGTGTCATATCACAAACACTACGACCTAAGTATTTACATCTTTGCAAAAGCAATGCTCACTACAGATCCCTCAATCACACATCAATAGTGTCAGCTTCGCAAAGTATATAATAAAAAAAATGCACAGTGCTTTCAATCTATATTTATCTTTGTAATCCTAAATATATAAGTGCTTTATAATCCCAGAGTTTAGTTCCAAAAGTCACAGGTAAGACACGTGTAAATACACTCCTGATTACATCCTTTCATTACACTGTGCACTTACAATTACACACTGCCATTCAAAATAATCAGTATGCATCACTTTATTATATAGAAACACACATACAATATACACTATACACACATGCACTATAAAATACATAATAGCAACTACACTGCCTCCTCAAACCCAGAATATCTTATCAATTCACACACAATTATTATACACATGTATAACAGTATATATTTACATTTATACACTCCTATATGCAATAACCAGTGCACATCACTGTATAATACATGCACAGTCCAACCTATATAAAATGCAGTCTCCAAAATAAATACTTCCAAATATGCATCCATCACTGTGTACTTCTAAGCACTCCCCAATAGAGGGCATGAACTACCAATAGACAATCTGAATTACTCACACACACACATAACAATCCACACTAACAATTACACATTGCCATAAACAATACTTTGTATACCTCAATCCACTGTACATACACACATTCAACTACATTAAACAGACAATAAAAATGCATATTACCAATGATGTACCCTTGAATATGCTTTTCAACATATTGAAGGGATTCTCACTTCATTACAAACGCACTCTAAATCATAGAACACTACAGCACTAATACAACAAACCACAATAAACAGTTAATTCACACACAAAAAGCCTATCAAGAATGGATAATAGTAATATGACTTTGACCTTAATTATTTAAATTCCATGTATGTTTGAGGAAATAAAGACTAATAACACAACATTCCTTGAAAAGGTATCTGTAACATTCTCCAACCAAAAAAGTAGCATCAACCCTATCAAAAATTGATTATAGTTTGGAAACTGTGGCCAGCGAAAAGACTGAAACTGCCTTGCATTCTGCATTACGTGCTTGTGCTGGAACATGTGGAAAAGGACCAACTCATGGCTGATGGGACATCATGGCTGATTAGAGTTTTTATTTTGGAAGGACTTCCATCCTCCCCAACTAATATCACATTTTGTTACAAAAATTTTCTCTTGCTGGAAGAGATCTAAAACATAATGTAAGTGTGCATGCCACCACAGATGACATACACATTGTGAAATGGTGGCCCTCATCCTCCTGGACCTTTTTGCTGAATTTGACATGGTATCCCACCCCATTCTCAGCCAATGCCTATGCAAGGATCCTCCATGAGCCCAATCCTCTTCAATTCATACATGATCCAGCTCATCCGCTCTCATGACACCAACGTCCTCTCCTACCCAGTGGACACACAAATCATTGTCTTCCACATGGAAAAGATGCCTATACCCAGGTCAAGTTTAATGCCTACATGAATGAAATCACCCACTGGATGAACACCATCTGTCTGAAGTTGAACAACGACAAGAACAAAATCATGATTTTCGTGATGAGCACTCACCTGGGTTTTTTACCGGATGGCCAACAGAGCTAGGACTGACCCCCACCACGGATACCAAGAACTTTGGTAGCATCATCAACAGTAAACTTGACATGACTGCCCAAGTCAAGGCCATCACCACCTCATGCAGCTATACCCAGATGATACTCAAGAAGATTTTCAAATGACTTCCAATCATAAACTGGAAAACTGTAATGCACACCCTCATTAGAAGCAAGCTGGAGAATGAGAAACCCTCAATGTGGGGATCAACAAAAGTCTCACCAGAAGGCTGCAAAAAATTCAGAACTCCCATACCACATGCACACCACACCATTCCTGAGGGAGTACCACTAGCTCCCCATTCACAAATTAGCACAATTCAAACTCCTCACCCACACTTTCAAGATGCTACATAACACCAGCCCAGAATACCTCAACAATAGCATCTGTTTTCATAAACCTTCCAGTCACCTCCGCTCAGCCGTTCTCCTGCTTGCACACATCCCAATCATATGGAAAAGAGCCTCACCTCACTTCTTAAATTCAATAAAAAACTTGAAGGCCTGCCTTTTTGAGTAGTCTCACTAGGCTCTAGGTTTGGTCACAGCTGGTCAGATCCAGGATACTATTCCAGGTTATAGCGCTCTCTAAAAATTATCATAGCATAACATAACATAATACAATACATGTTGGGACGTCTCCTCAGCATGATTGAGATGTGCATACCCTGCCCTAAGTGCCGGACTGCATTTGAAATTGGTATTATGATTTTTATTTTGCCCTGGTGCCACGTAAAATAGCTGGACGTAGAGGGCTAGGACTGTTCCGTACAGCAAGAGGCCCAGGACCTTGAGGAATGTGCATGTATTGTGAATGCGTATCACATGTGTGGTAGGAGATCTCTGTGAATTTTGTGAATGTAGGTACAGAGGCTATCGGGATCCATTGCATGCTGCTGGTTTATCATCATGCAAGATGAAGGAGGAGTACTGCTTCCCGCAGGCAGCAGGAGGGTATTGTTTGTTTTCCTGAGCTAGATGGTGGTGCCTCAGATACTGAAGTGAGGAATGTAGAAATATGGCTGCCTTTTGAAATTTCATGAGGTCCTCCTTTGCAAAGAGGTAGTTTCTAGGCTTTTGCCTGGCTCTAATTTTTGCTGGAAGGTTGATGACAATCAGGTGCAGATAACTCTTAGTTTGTCAATTTTTTGTTTAGTCCTGTTTGTATCCAGTCCCACTTTTATAAGGAAAGAGTGTTCCTTGGCCTGCAGGAAGAGAGAATGTCCTGGAGGAGTAGCCCAGCATGTTCCCTGTATGAGGCAAGAGGATGTTGTATAAAGGTCACAGCTGCTGACTTTGGAACTGGGGAACCAGCATCAACTCAACAGCCTGTAATTCTGGCCAAATTATATGACATCCCTGTGCCACCAAAAAATAAATATGTTCTTGTGTAATGTAACTGGTGCTCATGTAAAGCACATCAATACCTCTATTTTGAACAATATAAAACTGCAAAAATAAAAGATTAGCAGCACTGACTTAGAGCTGACTACCCAAGGGAGCTAGCCAGGGTGAGGAGGTCAACCCAGTCCCTCTGAGCAGTTCATGAGTGTGCTGTATCAAGATTGCATGTGAGCGTATAATCCTGTCTCACCCAACATCCTGCTGTTGGCTCGAGAGACTGGTACTGCCACTGCCAATGAGGAGAGGAAATCTGCATTGCTGTCGAAGTTGAGAGCCCTGAACAGCACAGTGACCACAACTGCTTCAGTAACATCACAGAAAGGCATCTGGCCTGTAGACAGCAGCTACTGTTGCAGAGAACTGTTCTGCTGCCAATGGTGCCAAAGACTAGTACTGATGCATAATTCTACTTCACAAAGCTCAGTCCTGCAAATCGTGCTCCAATTGAGGCTGCCCATGTGCTCCATGCAAAAGACAAGTCATCCTTTGAGTCTGGGAGAGCAACCCACATCCACTGGACTACCCAGACCCAATAAACATCTAGCAGTTAAAGCATGGGGCTTAACCTGTACCTGCAAACAGGAATCTGAGGCATGCAGGTGAGTGTGCCGTGCCCACTTGGGAGTATTTGCTAAAAGTAATGACATCCATACTGAGTGGAGTGAAATAATTTTAACCATCTCTACCTAAGCCTAATTGCTACCTAAACCCATTGTGTGTTGGGGCCAGTTATAGTGGCATCTCAACCGTAATGGAAAGGAAAACAGTTACCAGGAGGGAGGGGTGTAGCACCTCAGTGTTTAAATGCAAGTAATGATAACCCACTAGAACCTACCTATCAGACTGAGTCGAATATAGTTTGAGGATAAGATAGGATAGTATTTATAGAGCACACTAAAACCATAAGGTGCCAAGGTGCTAGGCAAGCGGAAGAGAGACCAGCAACAGCCAGCTAAGAGGCAAAGAGCCAGGTCTTCAGAAGTTTCCTGAAGACCGAAAGCGAGTCAGCCATGGTAATAGAAGGGGGCAGAGAGTTCCAAAGTTTAGCGGGCGCCACAGATAATGAGCGACCACCCCATTTGGAAATCTGGGAGAGACAAGTTTTTTGTGAGTGGAGGACCTCAAGTCTCTCCCTGGAGGGTACCACTGAAACATAGTTTTAAGGTGTGGTGAGCCTTTGCTATGCATAGCTTTGTACACCACGTTCAGAGCCTTGAAGGAGATGTGCCTCCTGATGGAAAGCCAGTGCAAGGAACGGATACCTTCCCTGGTGGACTAGTGTTTCGGGATGTTAAGCATCAGCCTTGAAGCAGTGTTTTGCACCACCTGGAGCTTGTTCAGGGAACGGTTAAGGTACAATGCATTGCAGTAGTCTAACTGGAAGGTGACTAGTGCAATGATGGTGGGCCGATGTAGCTCCAAAGGGATATAAAGCAAAACTTTCTTCGAAATTTTAAGGATGTAAAAGCACGTACTAACTGTTCGGTTCACATGGGCGTCAACAGACAGGCCTTCGTCAAGGGGGACCCCCAGATATTTAGCCATTTTGACTGGAACAGGAAGGGGACCGCAGTCTGTGGGCCACCAGGCAGCAGACCAAACAGGGGTCTGAGGGCCAAAGACCAGAACCTCGGTTTTGACCGCAATAATTTTAAGTGAGTTGTCCTTCATCCAGCATATAATGCTGGACATACATTGATTGAACTTTTGGGGAACCAATTGCAAATCATTAGAGACAGAAATTATGATTTGCGTGTCATCCGCATTTGAGAGCACCAGAACACCGAATGATCTTACCAATGTAGCCAGGGGCGTCATATAAAGATTAAAAAGAGTGGGGCTGAGCGAAAAGCCCTCAGGGACCCCACACGGAAGGTCAAAGGCCTTGACCTTGAAGCCACCACAGCTAATGACATTGGTTCTGCCATTCATAAATGAGTGACTCCTGCTTCCCGAAGTCGCTGAAGCATGCGAGCTGGAGAGATGGCTTTGAACATCGCCGAGAGGTCGAGTAGTATCAACACCGCTGATCCGCCTTGGTCAACCTGCATGCGGATACAATCAGAGGCTGCTACCAAGGTGGATGCTGTGCAATGACCTGCCCGAAAACCGTTCGAGGGAGCTGTCAAGTACGTCGTGAGATTCAATATGTTTTATAAGCTCGACATTAATACATTTTTCCAAAATCCTGGCAGGGAGAAGGGAGATAGGCCAAATGTTCTTAAGCTCTAAGGAATCGGCATTGGGCTTCTTAAGGAGCGATGAGACAATGGCTTCCTTCCAGATGATCGGATATTGCCCGGACAAAAGAATGTTATTAAAAACCTTGCACAGGAAGTTAGCTATTGGTTCAGGAGCAAGTCTGAGCGTGGACAGTATGCAGGGATCAGTGGGAGCTCCAGACTCTTAAGGCCAAGTAAAAGTTCCTTTATACGAGGAACTATGATAGGAGGAAAAGACGATGGAGCAAGCATCCCAGAGGCCTGACTGGGCTTTCCCTTAGGTAGGGCTGCGTTTTCCCCTTCAGCTGCCTCTGTGACAAGGTCGACTTCCTTGGTCGAGGAGAACTCGAGGAAGATTTTAAGAACTTTCTCCTGGAAGTAGAGAGCTGTTTTGTCACAGAAGTCTTGGGAGGGGTTCAGGCGCTGTGATCCCGGGGGCTCAGCAATCTCCTTAATGACTTTGAAGAGCATGCTGGAGGAATTACCAGCTGACACTATCTTATCAGTGAAATCCTGGGATTTGGCCTGGAAGATGGCGAATTCATAGTTCCGCAAGAGAGATTTCTGCTTGACTGTTTCCCGAAGGCAGGGACCCGCACGCCATTTCTGTTCTTGCCTGCGGCATAGGCATCTGAGAGCCATGAGCTCTTCTGAGAACCACGGAGCTGAGGGTTTAGCTCTTTTAATGGCACAACTTTTGACTGGAGCTACAATCTGCAGGGCCTTGATAATCCAATTCCATAAGCCCTCTGCCTTGAGGGGGTGAGTGGTGGTGTTACCGGCCAAGATTGAAAGCGAGGCAGCATTCCAGTTCATGGCGGTGACTTTGTTCAATCTTCTACATTGTATGTTTTTTAGGGGGAGACCTGTGATGGTTTTTATGGGGGGAGGGAAAGTAATATTGAACTCGACCAGCCAGTGGTCAACCCAGCTGAGAGGCTGAACTGCCTCAATCTTAAGAATTCTATGGTTGGCAAAGATGCCGTCCAGGGTATGACCAGCCCTATGGGTGGGAAAGTGAACAAGTTGTTCAAATCCCATGGAGGTCATAAGGTCATGTAGGTGAACAGAGTCATAGTCCTGATTGCACTCAAGATGGAAATTAAAGTCCCCAAGGATTGTGCAGTGTGCCATGGTGACGAAGGGTTCAAGAGTCTGGCCCCATGTCTCATGAAAGGTGGCCCTGGGCCCTGGCGGACAGTATGCCAAAAGGCCAGAGAAGTTGCGTTTTTCAGCTACTTTGATTCCAAACGAGGCTGCTTCCAGAAAAGGGCCGGGGGCACCTTCCAGAGGGGTAAGGGTGCAGCTGAGGGAATCCCTAGCCACCAGGGCTAGGCTGCCACCTCTTCTACCTGGGCGGTCGCATCTAAGGATAGTATAGCCTGGGGGGACGGCGTCTGTCAGGTCAGGACCCGAGTGCTCCTTCGCCCAGGTCTAAGTAATAAAAAGGGAATCCAAATTAAGAGTTGTGATGGTGAGTTTGATATCAGTCTTGTGCTTAATCATGGAGCGAGCGTTAATCAGTGCTCCCTTAAAAGGGGTGGGTCCACAGGCACCCAGGGATTTATATTCGTCCATCTTTCCTTCTCCTAGCCCCTGGGGCCCTGCCATGGGACCCGAGATAGAGGGACGACCATTAATGGGGCAGAAGTTACATTCTCGGCAATGGTCTGCCTCCCCTGTGCTCACCCGAACACTCTCACAAGGTAAAATAGATTAAAACTGCAGAAAGGGTACAATGATGCAAGATTAAAGTACTTTCATTTTCCCTTAAAGATTAGTAGTGGCATAATATTATGGTATGTTGAGTTGGTGGCTGTTGAGTTCTGTTTAACTAATTTTATTAGTATTTTCCAATATATGTATGAAAATATAATCTCTGATATCATTAAAATGAGAATAAGGGTAAAGAAAAGGAAGGGAGGAAGTGTGGGTAGAGGACAATGTGTGCATGCAAAATATTAAGCTATTCTTTTGCCTTTCTTGGATGGTTGAATGTCAAGGAGGCAGTAAGGTATAAAAAGAAAGAAATATGGAGAAGGGTACACCAACTTGCAAAAACAGTATAAATGTATCAGTGGTTAAATAATACCAGAGTCTTAATAAAACAATTAATGCTTATGGATATATATATATATATATTCATTTTTATTTTAAATCTGCTTTTATTGGTTTTTAATAAACATTTACATGAGCTGCTATTACATCATTTCTGCAACTTGTAGCAATAGTAGTTATTGTGCATCACTAGACATCAGTATATGGGAGTACAACAAAGGTAGTTCAGTAGTTATTGTCGACATAATGGTTTAACACGTGGTCGTTTATAATACGGTGCTGTCCATAACCAATACATCTGGAATATTTGCTTATTTTGCAGAGCATGTATGTTTAAGAATCAATTTGGTGTGGATAGATTGGTGTAGCTGCTCATGTGGCAATAACTGTGTGTATAGGGTATTGAACTTGGATTAGAGTTTAATCGGTCACGCAGGGTTGAGTACATGTAGAGCTGTATTTATGCCTCCAAAGGCGTCCCTTAGCAACACCATTGTCATAGGGTTATAAGGTGCAGGTGTATTAGGATAGTATTGTTCAACTGTTGGCACATGATCGGTTGCAAAAGTGCGGTCTATGGGTGCTGGTCGTGCGCGCGGTGTTGGTTGCTTAGGCCAGGTGCCTGTAGGGACTGGGTTGACAGGTCTACGGATTGTTGCGGTGTTGCCAAGATCGCATCCCAATTTTCAGCTATAGGTACCTTCCTGAGGCCCTCCAGTTCTTCTCGCCTAATCGCTATGCCTTCTGCTCTGGCCCATGCAATGGTGGAGCACTCCCAAGCCAGTACCTGTGGGGGATCTGTCGCATTCCACCTTTTCGTGATTAGCCGTTTGGCAATGACTATGACCAGATCTAGGAACCGGGAGGTGACCTTAGTGCTGCGTGTCTTACGGAAGACGTGTAGTAGATATGTTTGCCACTCAAAGGGTAACTCTCTCTCTGTATAGGCATGGAGTGTATCCGCCACTCCTCTCCAATAAGTGCTAAGGGTGGGGCAGCCACAGAGCATGTGCACTAGGTCTGCATCGAGAGCTGTACATTGGGGGCAGGCAGAGTCGACCCGGTGGAAATATCTGTTAATATTAGCTGGCATTAAGTATGCACGTTGCGTAATAAAGTATTGTACTTGTCTGAGTCTCATATTACGTGGGATACAAGTCGGGCTGGCCAGTATCTGTGTCCAGGTTTTATCTGAGAATGGGCATCCCAGGTCATGCTCCCACTTGCGTCTGAGGGGGTCTAGGCTAATTGCTGCGTGGTGGCGCAGCGAAGTGGCAAACCAAAGTGTCAGGTGTCTGCCTCGTCCTATGACAGGTAGATATTGGATGGTGAGGTGCATTTGTGGTTCAGTTCCTAGATCTCCCCATTTCTCTGTAAGAGTGGCCACCAGTGAACAATGTAGGAGGAATTGCCCTGTGGGAAGCTCCTCGTTAGCTGCTAGTGTCGCATAAGGAATCAGTGAGCCCTCATGATAGAGATCGCCTGGGGTCCGTATCCCAGCTTCGTGCCAATGGTGCAAATCGGCGGCTGTGCATACCGTCGGACCCCCCTGGGAGTGGCTTCCAAAGGGAGAGCGGGGCGTAAGGTGTAAAATGTCAGGTTAAGTAGAGACTCCGTTGATAGCACCTGTATGCCACATTTAAATATAAAGGTTCCGGAGGACGTGTGCGCGCTCCAGGATGGAAGAGCGTAAGGATCTGCAGCAGACTGTATGGTGGACGGGTGGATGCCGTGTCGCTGCGCTGCCGATCCGCAAACCATCTGGCGATCCATTGGAGTTGAGCCGTGAGGTAGTAGTGCTCAAAGCAAGGGGCCGCCAGACCCCCTGATCTGTGGGCAAATATAGCTTCTTGATCGCTACCCTGTGTCGATTGGGACCCCAAATAAAGTCCCTAACTGTCTGGTCTAGCTAGGGAAAGAAGGCGGCTGGTACATAGCTGGGCAGGTTGGCAACGTAGTACAGGAGCCGTGGTAAGGCCACCATTTTCACCAATGCCACTCTGCCCGTGACTGCCAGGGGGAGCGTACACCAGAATCGCATCTGAGAGCGAATGGCTGTTAAAGCCCTGCCTAAGTTGCCGTCAAAGAGGTCCTGTGGTTTGCCGATAAACTTGTATGTCTATATAACAAAACGTGTCTGGGCTCCATTGTACTCGTTCCACATTGAGCACTGAGACTCCTGCTCCAAAGGCATACAGCTTGGATTTAGCGGCATTAACTTTTAGACCTGCTATAGATGCAAACCTTCCCAGAACACGGGCCAGGTCCTCCGAGATCTGACTGACGTCTCTGCAATATATCAACAGGTCGTCTGCATACAGCGATACTGTGTGCACGTCTCCGCCTAGTGGAATGCCGTCTTGTAGTTGGGTTCTCAAGGACTCCGCAAGTGGCTCCATCGCCAGTGCGAAGAGGAGAGGGGACAACGGACAGCCCTGCCTCGTGCACTGGGATGGCCTCAGAAATATAGGGACCCACCCTCACTCTCATCGTTGGGTTCATATAGAGCAGTTGGGTCAACTTCTAAAAGGTAGGGCCCAACTGGTACCGTTCAAGGGTCGCGAACATGTAGTCCCATTCGAGGGAATTGAAAGCCTTTTCTAGGTCAAGTACAAGGCATCCGCCCGCGGCTATTCGCATGTGGAGTAAGTTGCCACTCGGAAGAAGCGGCGCAGGTTAAGTGAGGTACTACGGGACGGTATGAAGCCATTTTGATCCGTGTGTACCAGAGAGGGTGCTGCTTGCGCTAGTCTGTCCACTAGAATTTTAGCTAGTATTTTGTAGTCGGAGTTGAGGATAGCGAGGGGTCTATACAAGCCCATGTCAGTGTGGTCTCTATCGGGTTTAGGCAGCGAAATGAGATGTGCCTCATAGAGCGAGGGGGGGAGGCGCCCCGCATCTACCGAGGCTGCGAAGAGGGCATGTAGGTGCAGCACCAATGTTACTTGATATGCCTGTAATATTCGGCCAAAAAGCCATCAGGCCCCGGGGTTTTGCCTGTCGCCAGTGATGAGATTGCTTCCCTGATTTCCTCCAACGATATCCTTGCATCCAGGAGCTCTGTGTGGTCCGGCATCAGCTCAGGCAGTTGTATCCGGTCGAGGAAGGAGGAGAGTGCGTCTGGGTCTTGTAATCGGTGGAATTGATATAATTGCTTATAGTGGTGTATCAGAGGTGTGTGAATATTATGTTGTGTGTGCACTAGTAGACCAGTGTCGCCCCGTAAGGCGCTTATAGACGCACGGGTATATTCCTGTCTGATTAGCCAGGCTAAGAGCCGCCCTGCGCTATCAGCGGTGGCGTGTGTGCAGGCTGTTTGTGCTGCATAGTTATGGCAGCAGAGGCGTTCCAGCAGTTCGGTGTGCTGTGTGTGTAATGTCTCTAGGCGATGGTGGTTTTTACCCCTTCCTCGCCATGCGCCTCGTACCGTAATAGTTGTGTATCTATTTTAGTGAGGTCATGTTGTAGGGTCTTGCGTATGTTCCAGGTCATGCCCAGACAGTGTCCCCGCACTGTGACCTTGAAGGCCTCCCACTCCACTAGCTTGTCCCCGGTTGTGTACTCATTGAGTTCAAAATATTAAAGGATAGCTGTTCCCAGCAACAAACGAAAGGGCTGGTCTTCGAGTGCCGAGGTTTGTAATCTCCAGATGGGGGTGGTGAGCGCCCAGGTTCCAAGTTAAATGTTACGGGCCCGATTCACAGAACTAACTTCAGACAAAATCTTAAACTTACTACCATTTTGGTATTTACAGAAAGCACTTACTCATTTTGGTATTCACAGAAGGCACTTACTCATTTCGGTATTCACAGAAGTTAGGAGTCCTTACTTTAGGACTCCTAAATGCCTTCTGTGAATACCGAAAGTCTTAAAATTAGGATTTTTCTCAGTTTAGGAGTCCTGAAATTAGGAGTCCTAACTATACTACTACTAAACTGAGAAAAATCCTAATTTTAAGGCTTTCGGTATAAGGCTTTTGGCATAAACGGAGCCCAGGAGAATTGGCTGGCCGTTGAGTCTCCCGCTAACAAACGCGTATCTGCAGTCTGGGTCAACTAGTGTCTGTTCACTGATGAATGGGACTCCTGCTCTTACCCAGACAAGAACACCCTGTGCATGGGCCGAGTAGATTGTGCCATGTATGTGTCCCCACCATCTACCTCGCAGCCGGCCGAGCTCTGCTTGCGACATGTGCGTCTCTTGGAGAAACGCAATGTTAACAGCTCGACGCCGTAAATAGGTGTAAATGGAGTATCTGCGTGTTGGCGTGTGTATACCACGCACATTCCACGTAATTATGTTAATCTGTACCATAGTATAGCTGTTTGGCAGACAAAGTTGAGCAGGATGGGCGAGGCATCATGATGCTTGCGGCGCATGTGTTGATTCCAGCTCAGTAACATTAAGAAAACAGGGGGAGATGGAAAACAAGCTAAATTATGCTTAACTGTGGGGGCGAGCACCAAAGAGGTGTTTGTCCAAACTGTGGGGCCCAACTAGGGGCTAAAGATGGAGAAAAAAACTCAATGGGTACTGGTGGGACGTGTGTAGTATGTGTCGGGTTTTCACCTTAATGTCAGGGTGTAACCTTGTATCCCCCGTGCCATTCTGTGACGTTAAGAGTAGTGTGAGCGGTATGCGTGATGTGCCGTCCGAGTTGCAGTGAGAGGCGCTCGCTGCGATGTGTATTGCATATGTGACAGCCGTTGCCGCCTGTAGGGAGTAGGTGACTGCCTAGGGTGCCAAGCATTGTGCAATAAAGTGTAGGTGCTGCATATACTTGTGGTTAATGTGTTCAAGATACAGGTGTTTATTAAGAGTCATATAATTTTGTCCGCCGTTTGCGGGGTAACTTCTGGCATTGGATATTCTTCAGATCCATCCAGTCTGGATGACGCCTAGTCGCCAGTATCTGAGAGTCTCGATGGGCTATGATGGCAATCAGGATTGGATGCTAGTGGTCCCAACGCCGCCGCAATGTGGATTGCCTCTTCTCGTTCAGCCTGTCTCTGTTCCAGGTTAGGAGAGGTGGAGGTCGCCATGACTCCTGTCCGGGGCCTATTCCGCCAGCCACGTCAACATCGTGTCCTGCCCGGTGTGTGTAGTTCGTCTGCCTTCGGAGGTCTTGGCCCAGACAGTATTCCCGATTCCTCCAACCAGTCCCAGGTATCAGAGGGGGAGTCGAAGAAGCACGCTGTACCTTTTGCGACCACCCGCAGTTTGGCTGGGAAGAGGAGTGAGTAGTTGAGGCCCAGTTCACGCAGTTGCTTTTTCACTGGCGCATACGCACTTCTGCCGCGCTGCACTTGCGTTGTGAAGTCTGGGAAAAACATTATGCGGCTATTGTCCACTGTTATGTCTGCCAGCTTGCAGGTTTCCCTGAGGATCCAGTCTCTGACCCTGTAGTTGAGGACTTTGAATAGGAGAGGGCGCAGGCGGGTGCCCGGCGGCAGTGTCTGTGCAGGGACTCGAAGAGCTCTTTCGATTACAAAGTGGGCAGATAGTACACCATCTGGGAGTAGCTCCTTAATCCAGCTTTCTGCATACTCTTCTGGGCGTCACCCCTCTTTGCCCTCTGGCAGAACCACCACACGGATGTTATTGCGGCAGGAGCGCCCTTCCGCAACCTCCACCTTGTCCTCCAGGTGATGCACACGGTCTATTAGGTCCTGTAAGGCGGCAGTATGACTTTGAGTGATTGGCTTCAGTTCCGCAATCAACTGTTCCTGCGAGCACACTCTGTCACAGTGTTTCTGGTGGTCGGCATGCAGCATGCGTACATTGAGGTGTTGATTGGTGGTGCGTAGGCGACCCATCACCAGTTGTTGCATCGATGGCATTCGGTATTCGGCTGTGGGGGCAAATCCAGATATCCGGTCTTCTCACGCGTGTGCCCCTCTGATGTCTCCCGGTATCCTCTGTTGTGGGTATTGGCGTCCTCTGACTGACTTGTGCGTCCTCTTGTAGGTCCCCAGTAAATCCAATGCGTCCAGTTCTTCGTTATCGCGCTGGGTGGGTGCAACCGGTGGCCGCTCCCAGCCACCCGCTTGCAGCAGTTGGCTTGAAGTGTGGAGAGTGGACCTGGAGAGGGGCAGATTTACTTTATCATCCAGAGGTGCCTGGTATCTGGCACAGTGAGCCTCACCCCAACTATACCAGTCCAGGGGGAGGGAAGAGGAGAGTCACTGGTGAGATGCGCATCTCAGTGCCTGCTCGGCTGCCACACGCCACAGCTCTGTGGTGCGGCCCCCCCTGTGTTGCTACAGGGCAACCAGATTTCACAGAGAGCCGAGGGTGTAGCCCCAGGCGTTAGATCCGTGTCTGGGATTGCAATGAGGTGGAGAGGGCCTTCCTCGCAATGATTCAATGCGCGCCGACAGGTGGCGGTAGGGCCAGCCGTTGAAACGGGCGCGCAGTCTGGTTCGCGTCAGTTGTCTACCTCTTGAGCGCCTCTCCTGCAGTGGGCTGTCAAGCAATGTTGCCTTTTGTTATTCTTTCCCCGGATTCATAAGAGACAATGGAGGCCTATGGTGGCACCGCGCGCCACTCACGGCCTAGGCCCGATCTGGCCCCCGAACCTGGTCTATGGCGAGGCAGCGACGTACCACCAAAGCTACCGTTTGGGCAGGTCCAGTGCAGTCCACTGTCTCTTCTCAGGGCCAGGCAACAAAAGTGGACCGCCCCCGCGTGTGCAACACCAGTCCGGGGGGGTCTTCCCTCACGTATTGCCACCCAACGCTATGGCCCACTCGTTCAAGTCCACCAGTTCTCAGGTGCTAAGGCCTTCCGCTCACCTGTGAATGATGACTGCTGTCTCTCCTTGGGCAGTAGATCCTGAGCTGTGACTGCACCAGCTGCCAAGGCACCGCTAAGGCAGGCTTAGAGGTGCTGTATTGCTCGGCACGCCAGCAGACCTCAGGGACGTCTCAGAATGCCCGTATGGAAGTCATGTCGGATTCAGCTGGGCGTCACTGTCCCCAGACCGTGTCTGATGATCTTCCCCCTTACTCTTGCAGTGACAACCACTACGTCAAAGCTGTTGGGGAGTAGTAGGCCACCACGGCCGTGGTGTGCGTTTGATCCGACCCAAGTTCACAGGCTAGCAGTCAAATACAGTTTCCGGGGGGCCCCCATTGCTTCACCGCCTGTATGGAAATCGCAGTTCAGTGAGGTCTGAGGGGGTCAGCAGCCCCAGCGCACAGTGCTTTTCAGGAGCGCAGACGCGCAACTCGTGCCCGCGGGCCGCAGCACCTCAGCTCCCGGAGGCCTCCCCCTCAAGGCCCATGCTGGCCGGGTGGCGGCTGGGCCATTGTATTGTGCCTCCCCAGGCCGAAATCAGCAGCCCGGTGCAGGCGCTGATGGTTCTCACCTCCGTCGCTCAGCCGATGGGGCTCGATTTTCCTCACAGGAGCCTCCATGCCGTTTTCTACCCCAGCCTGAGAGCTCTGCCACCGGCCGTCACTGAATTTATAGCGAGACCGGTGGAGCATCGCTGCACCGGTCGTCATCAGGCACTGACCTATTCGTGTGCAGTGGCCGCACCGTCCGGACGGCCAGGAGACCTCAATATGTCACTGTCGCCTCCTCAGCTCCATGGATAGTCCAGCACGCCGGCCAGCAATTCGGGCGCCGCGCTCGCAGAAATACAAAAGGGGGTGGTGATGGTCGGAGCATCAGAACCAATCTTACACTCACACCCAGTCAACAGATCTGGGTTTGATCCATCACCGTTCTTTGGCCCACTCTGCCACCAATGGACCCGATCAGGGGACTGTTCGCCGGCAGGGCTTGCGGGACCCATAGTCTCAGCTCTCGTCCATTTGCCCGCTCCGACCAGGTATTAGAGCGGACTGCCGATGCATAGGCACCGATCCGCTACTAGATTGAGCCTTGATGGCGGGGGATATCAATGGCTAACAGGATAATTAGGGGTGTTTGAGCGGAGCATTAGCGAGTTGCGTCCGCCATGTTTCACTGGCTGGCCACGCACGACAATACTTATGGATATATTAAACAAGAGGTAGTCGATGTCTGAGAGCAGTCCACTCAGGGCATCTTCAATACGTAGATCTCTCACTGTGATCTGCAAACTAAAGGGCCCCAAGCGTAATTGAACACCTGTAACTGATCATTCAGTGTGTAAAACATTTTCTTATATGTGGCCAAGGTGGATAGTGTTCCTAAAAATCTTTTGTGTGTCAGCACAACAGTACATTTCCAGTTTCAAAGTGTATACATTTGTGCAGTTACATGAAGAAAATGATCCATCTAATTTTGTGATTGCAGATACCCACCATGTCCCCTGAGGATCACAAATTCCATCAATAGCATTATTTGGATTTCTGAATATTCTTGAAGGGATTGCCAGATGTCTCTCCAGAATTGGATAAAGACGAGCATGTTCACAGAATACGAATTATATCACTTGTTAGGTTCACCACATCTTCAGCAGTTCATGTTCGAAAGCTAGCTTGGTTCTGTGGAGTTTACTTGGGGACCAATGGCAATCATGTTGTACATGAAAATAACTGAAATTCAGTCAATCTTCTCATAGGCCTATATCATAGGTCTTTGTGTCTTTCTGAGGTCCTCCTGTTGATTTTCTGAATAGACATTTTGACTTCTTGTTGATTACAATGTCCTTTGTATCATGGTACATGCAGTGCACAATTTGCGCTCCTCTCAGTGTTGACTGCGATGTCCGCACTACAGTCAACACTAAGGGGAGCGCCCTTAGTGTTGACTGTGGTGTTGATACTACAGTCAACACTGAGGGGAGAGCAAATTGTAGCATGATAACTTTTCTGGGTAATGATGTAGTGTCTGGCCATACCCTTTTCTCTGCGCAAAATATTTTTCATGACCTCCTCTACCCTTTATCACACATCCCTAATGTTCCTTTTTGTAAAAATTGCGTTCCGGCCCATTGATTACACTTTATCTGGTCCGAGCGGGAGATTATGGCTCAAGCGGTAGATTATGGAGTACGGTCCGGGTGCAAGACAGTACGGTCCGGGTGCGGGGTTTCCGGCCCGACTGCGGACATAAAGTTAGGAGTCGTAAGTGATTTCTGTGAATACCAAAAATCATAAGTGACTTCTGTGAATACCAGAACTAATAAATTACGATTTTGTCTCAGATTAGTTCTGTGAATCGGCCCCTTAATCTTCAATTTTTCAGTCAATGAAAAGCATTTCTTTATGTGGGATGGTTATAGGCACCTGCAAAATATAAAGTTCTGTCTGAGAGCCATCACCATTTAATGTTTTTTGATTCTCCCCAAACAGATGGCTGTAAATGTTCACATTTATTGAAGTATCTTTTCATTTGTGTTATCAAAATCATCAAATTGTTGACAACCACATTAGTGGTTGAAAGTTTAAAAGACAGATTTGATAATAATCATTCAAATGGGATTCTGGTCATACCCATTGCCTCTTTGTTCAAACAATTACTTTTTTAGCCAGAAAAGGTGGCAAATTTCAATATAGTATCTACTAAAACAGGGATAGATAGGTGCTGTGAAGAAAGGGTTAGCAAGAAATCATCTGCATTTAGCATGGTTTTTATTTTCCTGGCATTTGAATTTCGTTGATATTGAGTGATTGAGAGTTAGCTGGTGCTAGTCAATCGAGAGCCAGCAAGAACATGAGCGGTGATAAAGAACTGTCTTGCTCAGTCCCTCTGCTGACCTTATTCTCTTCAACTAAAAATCCATTACACGTCACATGTACTGTTGGATTCCTATACAATATTTGAACCATTGTTAGAAAACAAGCCCTTGAGCCCTTTCTTTACAGAATTAAATAAAGATAGTCCCACTCCACTCTATCAAACACTTTCTCAGGATTGAGATGCCTGCCAATGTAGGTGAGTGAGGGTGCATAGGTGGTTCTTTAAAGATATTCTAGGAACAGAGTGTCCCAGATGTTTGTGCATCAGGAGAACAGTCACTCTCTTCCGTCTATTAACAAGCACATTTGCCAGTATTTTTACATCAAAGTTCATGAGAGATGTAGGTCTGTGATTTGAGCACCTATGGTGATCCCTGTCTGGCTTAGGAGTTAGGTAGATTTGTGCTTTACTGAATCCAACATATGTTACTTTGTTTAATTGCATCATGGAATACAGTAGGGGAATAGCTGATTTAGATGTAATTATTTGTTAAGGAGAGCTGCCTATTTGAAATAACTTTTTGTGCTTGGTTTACATTCAAAGCCAAAAGTGAATCACTCCAACATGACAAAAATTAATTAGCATTTCATGTTTAGTTTCTACCCCTGGTTATCATTTATTGATTAACTTTGATATCAAAATTCCATTTGACATTAATAATAATTATGTGCCGATAGAATTCCACAGGACTTTACAAACTTAGCTCAACACCCACATGGGTAACTACTTGTGGAATAACAAGTGAAACAGAGTTCAAAATTCCAAGGGATGTGTCCTTATGAAAATCATATATTACAATATATAATTTCTGGTTCCAAGATACCTTTTATTGACTTAATGGAAGAATAAATGCCAGAATTCCAGCAACAAGTCCTAGATGCAGCAACTATGTATAATCACCTGCCTTGCAGAAAAGATGCTCTGGGCCATGAGGATCTTACAATCTATGCTTCCAAGATGGCCTCCTTTGGCAAGTCTCAGGCTATTCCTGTGCACTCATGGTACATTTAGCTTTTCTTGTGTTGACGAAGGTGTTTAAAAAAACATGACCAAGCAGTACCAACACCCTTCCATCTTCTTCTGTTCCTGAAGATGTGCATGATACAAAGCCTCAAAATAACACTTCAGTGAGACAAGAGTTGTACTGTTAAATGCGTCCTATGCTGCATCCTGGGAGTTACTGTTTCACAAACTCATTGAATTTATCTCTCACTCACCCATCTACCTGCTCCCTGTAGGAAACTGAATTTGTAAGCACTGGGGAGGCAGGATGCTCTCTTGATTTGAGCTGTAGTTTAACTCCCACAAAGCCCAAAATAAATTGATTCCTACGAGATAAATTTTTTGAATTCGAAATATCCTACTTACTGTTGTGTTAGTGCCACTAGAGCAACTTGCTGTACAATGGCTGAAACTGCACCAACTGGCACGGCTCCTCCCACTGAAGCAGTCCCCAAGAAAAACAAGAAGCAAGGGATTATTTAGAGGGGAATGGTTCAAGAACTTAATTAACTTGAATGTGGCTGGGGTAAAACCTGCCTCTTCGAACTTAATTGGAGTTTTGACTGGGAAGAAGGCGTTTTGTACCCCAGGGACAATTGTAGCTGGGCTAACTCAATTCCATTGAGAAGGGGAGCTGATGCAAGAGCCAATTTGGTATGTTCAGGAAGAGTGTACTGCCCATTTCTCTGGACACTCTTTGGGTGGGCCTCATTCTCCTCCCAGTGCAGTAAGATTCTCACATCTTGATTTCCATGAGAATGATGCACTGTGGGGTAGCCTGCAGTAAGACAAACAGGATGTGCTGTACAATGGGTAAGGTTTACCCTCAGGAACTTGTTGACCACATTGGTTAATGGTTAGGAGTCCACCCCACCCATAGTCCAAAAAAGAATCACCCCAACATCCAGGGATTTTAACTTGTTCCCAAGGAACACAAACTAGAGTTATTTGAGGACTGTATTCTTTTTTTCATAATGAAACTGGAAACATTACTTGCTGGTCTTTTTTTCCAGGAACTCAAACAGTTCGAGAGGTTTCTGGGTTTTAGATAAATGTCCCTAAGTCTTTCGTGCTTCGGATCTTGGAAACCCATGCCTGATTCAAATAAGAGCTATGAAACTTATGGTTCCACTGGGTTTTGCTACTCCCTTCAATATTTAGGTGTTAATTTGTCAAAGGAAACAGAGATGGTCTATGAAGACAACATCCCTCCACTACTGGACACACTATACAAAGACCTCTATGGATGGGGGCAGATGGAGGTCTCTTGCCTGGGAAGAGTTGACTGTATAAAGATGAATTTTCTTTCATACCTGCTCTATGTCTTCCATGCCCGGCAGCTCCAATGCACCATGTATCAGCCTAAAAAATTGAAAATAGACTCCTTACCTTGGTGTGGGGCAACAAATATCCCAGAGTATCCCAACTTATGCTTTACTGCATATGGAGGGGTGGGAATTCACAATGTGGCTGGTTATGTCCTGGCAGCCCAACTCATGCTAGTACTGGAGTGTCACCAAACCCCTACTGCCACTCTTTGCTCAAGAGTAAAGGAATAGTAAGCCCAGGTATCCCATCACACATACCGTGACTCCCAGACAAACACAGACCGAACAACAATACACTTCTCCACTTGACTGCTATCCTACTGGCCCTATGAGACACAGTGTCCAGTATCCACAGATGAAACATGACCACATACCTTTCATCAATGAACCCGATCACTCACAACTCAGGCTTCCCACGGGGCATGACTTATCCATGCTTCTCACAGTGGAACAATGGATATGAGGGAATCCCCTACAAACAGGGTACTTGTATATTGATAGGACATTAATGGACAGGGACCACTTCCACCTCCAAGTACCAGGTGAATACAGATACAATGTGCTGGTAATATAGAGATCCACACACAATCAAACAGGGATAAAAACATCATTTGAGACTCTATTTCAGTACAAAATAAGAAAAAGAGAACCTCTCTCTTGTACTCAGCAATAAACTGCTCTTATACAGGTAAGGACCGCTCTTACAAAATTGCATGAGTAGAGACCTAGAATGGGAGATACCAGCTGACACCTGAGCACCATATGGACTAGGAAAGTTACATCGTCGATATGTGTACAACGTAAAGAAAACTCACACAAACTTCTCAGCTGATGGTACCCTTGCCCCAGTTAATTTGAAAGCCATAGGCAGGGGTTTTCAATCTGTGTTGGAGAGGATGCAGGAGAAGAGAGACATGCTCCACATGTGGTAGACCTGTGCCAAAGTTTGTTTCTACTGGGAGGAGAAAATACCAATGGTGGAAGCAATCACAAGAGTGAAACTCCCAGCTGATCCACTTCTTGTTCTGTTTTGGGCCCCAGGAAAAAACACTACATACTTGCTCACGAAATCCTCGTGCAAACTCATAACTCACCTCTTCCTTGTCACCAGTCTCACATTAGCACATTTTTTAAAGCAAGATGTGACACCACCACTACATGTACGGTGGGCCAATATCTCCAAAGTCTATGCGAGTGAGAAATGTACTGCCCCTTATGTAAGACACAACACAAATTTGAGAAAATGTGGTCCACCTCTAAAGACCTATATAAAAACCAGTAATCTTTATAAGGGTGGCCCAATGGGCAGATCATCTGTCCGACAACATTTAGGGATAAATGGGATGTCCTTAACTTCAGAGTCCTACCTGTCAAACACCGCAATTTGACCCTTCATGCAGTTACAAGCACAGCTCTGCAAATGCAATGTACTCCCCCTGGCACCAAGGCACTTTAATACCACTTCTTTGTTATGCATCATGGAGACAATTTGATTTCTTTCCCGCTCCACCTTCGTTATATAATTACAGGAATCCTTTAATTGCAACACTATACATAATTAACATTTCTTTCTGGACACAATATGTATGATGTTTATTTTCATATACTTGAGGATACTTATTGAATTAAATAAAGATAGAAAATAAATTACTCCATTGCCCTGGCAGAGGTCTGGACTTCCAAATTACAAATTTTGAAAGGTCCATCTGCCTGCAGGCATTTCAATCACTGACAGGAACTGGCAAGAGAATATATATTTGTGAGATATTGTGTTGCTGGGTGAGGGAGGTGAGACCCTACTAAAGCAACAGCTACAGTCCTTGTTTGGGTAAAAGCATACAATGTCACTAAATTAACCTGTGGTTGGCACAAAAGCAGTCAGACTTAACTTAAAGGCAGTGTGTATTTATGGAGCACACATATAGTAATAAAGTGAAGAAATAACACAAGAAAAATCCCATACCAATCTAGAAAAAAAGAGTGGAATTCGGTATAATATTTGACAACAAGAATCCAATCAGTAGAACCGGAGATATGCAATTTCAAAGATTTAAGGGAAGTATAGCGTATAAAAGCACAAAGCGCCTCTCCTGGATATCTGAAAATCTGGCAAGACCGGGTGATAGTCACAAGTTCAGGCCGACCACATGGAATGCGGGCGGATATAGGGACCAGGTTATTCAAATGAAACAGTTTCCTTCTCAAGTACAGCATGAAGAGTTTCATTCATGGTGGAGGAGGCAACGAGAAGTCGGGAGAGTGTTGATGGTGGTTGTTGCTCTAGTAAGAACAGCAGGCCAGGTGTCAAAGACGGATGTTGCAGAAGATTTGTGCTGTTGGTCACTGGGGTCTGTTGATGCTGTAGCATGACGTGCAGATATTGTATTGGCAGTATTCACTGTAGCACCAGAATTCAGGCTCACCAGAGCTTCACGTTTGCATGTGGTACGGGTGGCAAGACCTTTGTGCAAACGGGCAAGTGTGCAGTTGCGAACAGCCCAAAATTTCAGGATTTCACTCTTTCTTCAAGAAGGAGCTCAAATGATGTCACATATACGGTCCAGGACCTGAGGGACACATCTTGGGGATTTGGAACACACTACAGCAGAGGACAGAAGGACTCATTCAGTTCCAATTACAGATTCAGGTAGCAGGTCAGCTGGGAAGTTGCATGGAGTCAGGCTAGAGCTTGCTGTGTCCCTGTAGATGAGAACTGGAGGTCATTCAGATGACCCTTGGAGTTTCTTCAGCCTCCAATCAAGGGTGAAGGTCAAGTCTAGCTTCTCAGCAAGCAGGGAAGGCCTCAAGCAACAGAGCAGCAGAGCGTTCTTCTTCTGTAGTGTCCATAGGTCCATAAATGCACAGAATAGTGGGTCTGAGGCCCCCTTTTAATACCTAGTGCTCACTTTAAAGTGGGAGAAGCTTCTAGAGTTTTCCCCAAATGAAGTGTCTGGCATTTCCTGCCTCTCTGTCCTGGTCCCGATCTGTGTTTGCGCACAATAGGCTAGTGTGAAGTCCTTTGTGTGTGAGCAGGGCCAAAGCCTTGAAAGTGCAAGTGTAGTAGGTGACAGCTTTGCTTCCCCGATTAAGCCATGATGACACCTGCCAACACCCAGAGCATCTATTATGATGCTTTCTGGGAGGACTACACAATGGACAACTAAACCTAGTCATGTAACTGAAGAAAAGACTGTAGGTAACAAATGGTTAGGGCAAGAAACAGGTACCTTTCCTCAAAAGGCACATTTCTAAGATCTGTTACTTAACATATGCCAGAGTTTTAAATTACAATACATCAGACACCAAACATAACATTTCTACCTGCTCCTCCATCAATGTATTGCTTAATAAATGTAATAAGGCAACCCACTGTATTCCTATGGGAGAGGTAAGCCTTGAAATAGTGAAACATGTATTTAGTAGAATTTCACTACCAGGGAATGTAACTATAAAGTGCATGCCCAACTTTTTAAATACAATGCACCCTTTTATAAAGTGCATGGCCAACTTTTTAAATACAATGCACCCTTCCCTATGGTCTGTTTAGGGCCTATCCTGGGGTGACTTATATGTATTAAAACAGAAGGCTTAGGCCTGGCAAGTCCTTTATTTTACCAGGTCGAAATAGCAGTTTTAAATTGCACACATGCTGCAATAGCAGGCCTGGGACATGTTTTCAAGGCTTTCTTAAGTGTGTGGAAGAATTTGTCCTTCAGGCCCACTTGCAGCATTCAATTTACAGGCCCTGGGTACTAGTAGTACTGCTTTACTAGGGGCTTATAAGTAAATAGTAAATTAGATGTGTCAAATGGGTGTAAGCCAATATAACTATATTTATGGAGAGCACACTTAAGCACTGGTTAGCAGTGGCAAAGTGTGAAGAGTCCTAAAGGCTCAAAGTAACAGGAGTTCAGAAAACAGGTGGGTTAGGACAAAACGTTTGGGGTGACCCTTCAGAGAGGGCAAAGCCCAACAATATAGCAATAATTTGATTTCTCTATGTTGGTGGATGTAAGAATCAGGGTTGAAGTTCCGCAGAGCGGACAGGATTTTCTCGGCCCCAACTGTAACAACTGAGTTTCTGTTTACACTACTGTTCTGAGACCCTGTAATTCAGACCCTCCAACTGGGAATTAAGTACCGCTTTTTAGCACTTTTACACTGAGACCTCAGCAATGTAACAAACAATGCTTAATAAAATCACTTTACAGCTGGTGCTTTTCTCATAAATAGGAAACTCATTTTATTAAACAGATTGCTCAAAACAATGTACAAATTAACAAATAAATAGAGAATGACAGGAGGAAATGCCTATGATGAATCCCTCAAAGGAGCCTCACAACCAACAGGCAGTGCACCCTAAAGAATGGCCCCATGGCTCAGATAAACCTAAAAATAGACCCTGTACACCCACATTGTGGAGACCTTTAACAATTTGCACACCAGCAACCCAAAAGAAACAAAACTCAGCTACACTGCGACTAATAATGATGGCGGTGAGGTATTTTCTGCCTCTGACTACATGCATGAGCTAAGATGAAACCATTATGACACTTCTGGTGAGAGTCTCTCCAGATTCCCTCTGGGCTGAAACTGAGGAAGAGCAGGGAGAAGGCATTAGGTCGCATCCTCTTTGGAAAGCGCTCGTCCTCCATTTGCAGACTCCCTCTTACCATAAATCAAATATCTGTGAACACCTACGAACAGCCCTTACCTGTGCGGACTAGCAATGTTAATAATCTTGTTCCTTAATTGAGGAATACTAGTCTATGTGAGGGAATAAACCAGTGATAAATGCAAGTTAGTTTGTGAACATTACATTTTTCTTAAAGAATATAGGCACAAGTGAGTACATGTCACCCCGAGCCATCGGACTTCAATGTATGTAATGAGGCCAGCAGGTAGAATTCGTAGGAACACTTGGGCACTCCAAAAACCGCCAATTAGAAGCCAGAAACAAGGCCTCAATGTAGGCGTCTTTGCAGGGCTACCTCCTTGAAAAAACGTGTGAGGTCATGAATGAAAGTCACTCCTCCTAAGAATGACCAAAGCAATGACACAAAGGCACCTTATCTGAAATTTAAAGAGGACTCTATGAATTAGGGGCCTCAGAACCGTATGCCTAAGTTAAGAGTAATTCAGGGGACACAGAAACGGTAGAATGCATGCAAGGGACAGAGAAGCAATATTTACCATCACAGCTGTGAAGCAAAGGCAATGCAGATGTAAACTCATGCACAATACAAGCACGCCCGATGTAATGACCCATGATGTACCCACCTGTGAAGACCTATATTCGTCTAGTGCATGTTCCCAAGCACTCTGCAATGACCTTCCTGGTTGTTGTCTGCAAAAATATCAAAATCATCTATGAAAAAGTAGCTTGACACCCATAGAGCGCTGGGTCAACTACCGAGGTGAACATCTTTCCTACAGCCATTACTGCCCAGCTTCTTTTATATCAGAAGAATGTCCCCACAGTCCTGTGTAATTTAAAATCTTACTCAACTCTTTGCTTAAAAAGAACAATCAAGAGAAAACACCCGTCAAAGAGATATTCGAACACCAAGCTTTGTCAGTGTTGTTTAACATCAAGCGTCGCTTCATGATTACCGTAGAAAGACAGGAATTTGAACTCATTGTTTTGCTGTGATTGTTCTTGTAGAAAATTAGATTTGGTGAGCTAGAACTCTGGCATTTCCTGCTGAATCATTTTATTCTCAGCAGGAAACATTTCATCCATCCTTGAAGGCAATGTATCAGATTGTTGGAGTGCTGTAAAAATGGAGTTGTAGATTCACGGAGTAGCACCAAAGAGGAATAAGATGAATGTGTTTTTCTTCTTGAATTTCTGTTTGTACCTGTGGTGTTTAGTTTCTTGGCTCGATAAGTTGCTGAGACATTGTGTAGGGTTTTGTAGGTTATGCATGCAGTGCTAAGAATGCATGGTCTGTACATTTTAAGCTAGTTTGGTGACCTCTTAGATATGGGGAATATGAGCTGTATTTTTCATGTTATAGATTAGACTTCCTGCTGAGTTCAGGTCTGCTGTTAGGAGTGAAAGGCTGGCATTGGGGATCTGTGAAAACTTCAGGTCTATTGCCCAGGTTAGCTGGAATTAGGGACTTCTCTAAGGCCAGAATGTCTTCAAAAGCGACTTACCAGTGAGAAAATGAACTTGTTATTATAGCAGTATAACAGTGCAAGACCGAAGTAGGAATAGTCATAGAAAACACATTAATGCGGCCTATGAGGAGCTGAGTGAGTGTGACAAGTAAAGTAGGCGATGATCAGTTTAAAGACAAGCACGTGTGGGTGACAGCTTCAGGGGCAGATAATCAACAGCTTTTTCTATCATTCAAAGATTCGATTTTGTCTTTTCTACTACTTCTGTGTGGTAATTCTGATAAATTGACATTTCAAATCTGCTTCTCTTACAAATGGACAGGTCAGTGAGATAGGTGGGCCAGGTATTTCTTCCTACCAGACTCCTGAGTCCATGGATGCCAGACAAGCTGCCCACAGGGAAACTAGCTTTAACAAGTTGAGCAGTTCTGCTCTCAACATTTTTAGGTTTTGCTTCGAGCCCACCCAATACTTACCATTGGTTGGCTTCCAGGTCACTCTCATTTCCTTCCTTCGGTTGGTCAGTGCCTCCTCCTGCTTCGTGCTCGGCTACGTCCTTGCTGTGGAGCTTGGACCAAGAACTGCTTTAGGTGGCCAGTGACCTTCAACTGGTCCTGCACTTATAACATACTTCATTTTATTTTTTACTTTGCAGCATCTACAATCTGTTTGTTGCTTCTCTACCACCACCTCACATAAGTTGCTGCATGCCCCGTCTCCATATGCCCCTTCTCCATCTGTTGCTGGCCTGTCCCTCCCACCTCCTCGCTCCTGTCACTGCAAGCTCCTTCCCCACCTTGTCACTAGTTGCCTCCCTCCTACCCCCATCATAGCTTGTTTTATATAGCATGAAGTCGACTGGAAAGACTTGGAGTTCTTTACATGAGTGCCAGTTACATTACACAAGGACACACTCATTTTTACAGGCATTGGGAGATTAAGTGATTTGCCCATAATCACAGGATGTTGAGCCAGCACTAATACTCAAACCTGGTACCCCAGCTCCAAAGTCAGCAGCTCTGGCGTAACACCAAAGCCTCTCCATGCTCTGTGTTCAAGCTGCTAAGTGCAATGGGCATTTGTTCAAGAACATACACTGCATAAAATGTATAGGAAAAATACAAATTTTACCTAGTTTGTCTTTACACTTTTTTTTTACTTTTAAGTGTCTGCATTATGTTTGTTGCTTGCCCGTCCCTACCACCACCTGAATTCCATTGCTGCATGCCCCTTCCCAACCTTCCCCACCTTCCCTACCACCACCTGAATTCTATTGCTGCATGCCCCTTCCCCATGTATTGCTGGCCTGTCTCTCCCTCCTGCTTGTTTTCGGTTCAGGGAGGACCTGGCTTGGCAGTTCGGGCTGGACTGTTCCCATGAGGCACAGAGCCAAGACTGATTTGCATATGGCCAGGTCTAAACTGCGGTGGCATGGTGAGTAAAAGAATGATGGATTTAACCTAGATCTCTTGACTGGGGGTGAATATATTGATTGGCTCTGCATTCCGTCCATCAATTGTGTGTCTTTTGCTTTCTCGCCCTAAGTGCGCCGGGTATGCCCAGACGTGGGTCCTGGGCTCACTGTGCCACTGGATTCAAGCTATCCTGGCTGAAGAGGGGTGAAACCCCAAAAACGGTCCTAGGATGATTTTTTCTGGTCCAGGGAGGACCTGGCTTGGTAGTACGGGCTGGACTGTTTCCATGAGGAACAGGGCCAAGACTGATTTGAATATGGCCAGGTCTAAGCTGGGGTGGCATGGTGAGCAAAAGAATGATGGATTTAACCCAGATCTCTTGACTGGGGGTGAATGTATTGATTGGTTCTGCATTCCGTCCATCAATTGTGTTTCTTTTGTTGTCCCTCCCTCCGTCTCACTCCCGTGACTGCATGCCCCTTACTCACCCTCCATACTCCATTGCAAAGTTGACCGGAAGGGCTTGGAGCGCTTTACATGAGCGCTGGTTACATTGCACAAGGACACATTCATTTTATGGGCATTGGGAGATTAAGGTCCTGGTTTAGATCCCGACAGACAGGTTACTCCTGTCCGCCGACATATAAATCCCATCATATCCTATGGGATTTATATGTCGGCAGACTGGATATCAATCACTGTTATGACGGAGTAACCCGTCTGACAAGATCTAAATCCGGCCTTCAATGATTTTACCAGAACCACTGGATGCTGTAACGCCGCAGCTTCTCCATGCTCAGTGTCCCAGCTAGCTACACTTTGACACTCTGGTAACTGCAATGGGCATTTGTTCAAGAATATAAACTGCATATTAAGTGTAGGGAAAATAACAAAGTTTGAACGTGCAAAGCTTAAAGTAAAAAACAAAAGCGCTATGATGCAGTCTAGGCACGTCTTATCTCATTACTTTAAGCTATGTAGCCCAGCAGCCCGCACTGCAGTGCAACATTTAAAATAAAAACATTGACAAAGCCAATTCAGATTGTGTAGGTGAATCCTAATGGCTTTCCCAATGCTAGTTTAAACAATCTACTTAACCCCCAATGACAGCTTGTAAATGGGTATACTTCCTCAAATCCAGCTGATAGGACATTTCAGTGAACTTGTAAAGATGCGAGTGTAGCCTGTATGTGCTAGGTTTGAATACTACCGGCCCTCCTCAGCCTTCCATCCTTCTGAGGTCGATAAAAAGAAGTGTAATCGAATTTGTTAGGAATTAAAAAAATGACACTCTCACCTTTATAAGCCTAGAAAGGGTTGATATTCTTAAATCCTATTTAAATGCCCAATTTATTCAACTGAGAGTTTTGTGCTTGCTCGTGAGTGAAGAACAGCTGCCAAGCCATCAGATAGCCACCTTAGGGCCAATTAAATGCCAGTTGCAAAGACACAAAGGCAATAAGCTGCACTAATGAATATAATATTAAAAACAGCAATACACTGAGAAAATGTATAAGTGTAAAACTGTACAGCAAGCCTTGATAACAATCTCGCCCTCACTCGGTGAACTGATGCCCCCACTGCGAGGGCGTTCACGAATCTACCTTGGGGGATCGAGTGCTTTGCAAAAGAGCCTTCGATGCTGTCGTATAAGCAGGATGAATACTTAGATGAATACATGGGCGGGAATATCAATCTAGAAGCGAGTACTTCAAGTTACAAATGTATCTCACGGACCACAGAGCTTTATTTATATCACGTTCATGGAACTTGTCTTCGAGTGATTTAACTTTGAACCTTCCAGTTGTATATGACTTTCACTTACTAAAAGAATCATCTTTTTTTTTTAGCAAGAAATCTACGTTAAGTGCTATTTTAAAAGCATTTTCCGACGCTTTAAAGTTGGCTGTTCGCAACTTTAAAAAAAGACACTCAAAGAAGGCAACAATTTCAGGGAATTGCCTAGTATCACCGATCCGGAGAACTTGCTTTGAGGCTCACTTTTGTGTGAAACTTTGTAAAACTGCTCAAAATTAATCAAAAATGAAGATATTTCTTCCGATCTATCTGCTTTGCATCTTTTATACTGTTTCATGGTTAAAGGGCAGAGAAGAGGGAAGTCCCCAAAGGAATCTTCCTCCATCGCCAAATTGGATTCTTCAAAACAAGCAACAAGCCTGCCAGTTACTCTCGGGACAGGCGATGCTCATCATCCCGACTACATCAAAGCTACCAGCAAGAAGAGCTTGGAGCTGCGCTCCCCCGATGAAAAGACACTGTTTTGACTCTCTCCATCTAATGTGAAATAAAAAAACAAGCTGAATAGTCAAATGGCAAACAAAGAAATAGAGGCGCGGGCTGCCGAGGCCGAGCACCCCGCATCCGCTGACAGCACAATCGGGAGCGCTGCGGCAAATGAGAGAAATCCACTCAAAATAGAGAACAGGTGATTGGGGTCAGGGAAGAAGCGCGGCATACGGCCTGCTCCAGCTCTAGTCACAATATGACCGGTAGTGGTCGCTGTTCGAGGTGGGTGACCACATACCAACAACTGATCGGTCGTATCTTTATTCATTTTAATCTGAAAGCAATCGTTCGACATTTACAGTGAACTTTGGCATTTATATTGAATTTATACATTTGCAATGCGTTTGTGCTTCTATAAGTTGCATTAGTACACAAAGAAGGACACATTTCAAATTGCTACTCCCATTTAGAATACATGTTGTCCAATCATCAATAAGGTGATTTAGCATACACTCCATGAATGCGACGTGCCTGCCCCTTCACTCGGTGTGCACGGGCATGGCGGAAGGGAAACATATTGGGTAGTACAGCAACTGTTCATTTCTTAAAAGTTGAAACTGGGAATGTATGCATCGCAGGGCATTATGAAAACTGGCAATGTGACAGCTTCAGTGTCCTTATAAAAATTGATAATATATGTGCACATCATGGACCATAATGGACATTGGTAATCGCTGTGTGTTCCCGGTTTAAGGAAACTGGTAATGCCTGAGCATTTTTTGCCAGTATGGAAACAGGCAAAGGCTTTAAATTCTGGTAATTTATCAAAGTTGGCAGCATATACATATTTGGCCTATAGGTGAATTTCTAAGTCCATTGACTAATGCAATCCTTTGCAAGTCTGGAACGTGTGTATATCACTATCAGACAAACATGAAAACTATTAAAGTGTACTAATGGTCGAATTGTGAAAACTGGCAGCTTGTGCTTAGTGGTGAAAGACATGTTGCTCCCTCTGACCCTCCTTAATTTGTCCATTCCTGCTCCTACTCTGCAGAAGATATTCCCCAAATTAAGAGAGCCAGAACCTGACATATCTGCAAAGCAGCAACACAAAAGATGATGGACGGAATGCTGAACATTGTCAAACATTCACCCCCAGTCACAGATCTAGGTTTAATCCATCATTCTTTTGCTCACAATGCCACCCCAGTTTGGACCCAGTCATATGCATATCAATTTTGACCCTGTTCCCATGGTAAAAGTCCAGACCAAACTGCCAGGTCAGGTTTTCCCTGGACCGGAAACAAGCTTCTTGGGCTGGTTTTGGGTCATCACCCCTTATCAGCCAGGCTAGCTTGAATCCGATGTCCCAGTGAGCATGTGACTCACATCAGGGCATACCCTTCCCACATAGGGTGACTACAGTAACACAAAAAGATGATGAACGGAATGCTGAACATTGTCACACAGTAGTGGCCCGTGGAGGGAGTTCGGTGGGGCAGTGAGGTGGGGCGGGCGGGGGAGGGGCAGGGTGGGGAAATGTAAACACCGGAATATGGATGAACGGAGGTAAGCACACATTTAAATAAATAAAACAAATTCCTTTGCGCATGCTGCATCGCAAAGCGCTAGTTGCAAAGAAACATCATTGAAGGCTCTTCTGTGGCAAAGGCATGTAGCGAAACAATGCACACTGTCCTTTACTATTGGTCTCAGAGGGAAAAAATACTATTTAATACCAAATTAATTACAGAGTTATTGATTATGGTCCTGATAAAGACACTATAAACTGTTAAATATATTGTTGGGGGCTGATTTAAGCTACTCTTTCTCCAGTGAAACTCTTTAGTTATTGTCAAGCACATGGGTCTATTTCAGGTGTATTAGGCTGTGCCCTTAGCTACAAATATCATGACTCATGTTAAGGTTTCTTAGATAATCTTCATAGCCGCACCACCTTTAGGACTCCCTCTTGCGACCTATTTTATCCCACGCTGTCCTGGATCAAACGTTTAGGAACACCAGAGCTGGAGTTGAACGGGAATGGCATTGGCTGTGCTGGAAGCCTAAATGACCCAGACAGGGCTTTAAGTGGTTCGGGTCTCACCGGTGCTGAGCACCAGCAGTTTTTTAAAGAGGGCTTCAAAATGGGTCTCTATTGGGCTCTGTTGTGTGCCCTGGCACAGGCGGTCTGCTTTTTTCTGGACTGTAGTGACAGCAGGCACATCCATGTGTGCGTCCTCACACTGCTCACTTCTCACTAGTGGAGAGGTTACGGTATGACATCATGCCAGGTGCCAGGTGAGAATTGTAGGGGAAGGGAAATACTTTAAAGAGTCATTTTCTCTTTGGATTTCGCTTCTCTTTTTGAAACTCGGAAGCAGCAACATTGTCGTGGTTTCGCCAGGGCTTTAGGTGGAAGCTTTTTCAATATTATGTACAAGCCATAGCCGCTGCTTATTTATCTTATGCAACTAACAACTATTGACAAAGCCAATAGTCCTGACTTGTTGTAGGTATGATGTTACTTGTTGTATCATATATCTGGATGCAATGACAGAAACATCAAAATACAAGTCGGGCGGCACACTATGCTAAGCACAGGTTTTTAGCTTAGGTGTTTTAAGCCACGCCCTTAATGGCATTGACCACGCCCCTTTGCGAGACCTCACAGTTTTTTCATCCCACTTAAAGCCCTGGACCAAGATCGTCACATGTTTTCACGAATCATTTGGATATAACAATGAAATAACATCAATTTGAGGATAGAATTGTAAGATGAAGAAATATTGAAATGTAGTACTTTCCCAACTGTTCGTTGCGTACGTTTTGAAACCATTTGCTGCCACCTTCCCATAAGAATACAAAGCAATTATCACAATCTAGGCGAGTCACACCAAAATGAAATTGAATTTGCAGCAGGCCTAACTGCCATGTCCACAGATGCACTTTATGCTATGCAAATTACATTCCTTACACCCTGGGCCGATTTGAGTCCACCTCTATATTTGTCCCCACTCAAGTCTGCTCGGGAGCACATTCTAGAACAGGAAGTCAAGTTTTAAAACCAGTGAGAGAGTACACATCTGGGGCTCTTCGAATGCTGGTAAATGAGAGAATGGGTGCAAAGGATTAGTTGCATTCAGGGGAGTAGCTTCCATTGGTACAGCAGGTGAAGTGGCATCGGGTCCCGATGCAAGAGGGGGACCACACACTGGTTCATAATTCAAGCAGCAGCCAAGGGCCCATTTTCTTCTTTGCACTTGCCCATGACACACTCGATATACTAATGGCGTAATCTCATTGTAGAATGTTACCTGTCAGAGAGATAGAGAAAACAAAAGAATTAGAATGAGAGGCATTCCAGCATGATACTAGTCAACGAGCAGAACCAGGGGCGTAATGCATGTCCCCGCAGCCCCCATGGTGCAAGGGGACCAGGATTCCTTGTTTTGGAGAGAGATCCCCTCAACCTCTTTAGCCATGCTATTACATGTTTAGCAGAATGCGTCAGTGCTTAACTTGTAAAAAAAAAAAAGTGCCAGGGCTCATCAGGAGGCCACTGCAGCTTGCACCACACCTTGCCCCTGCTATGCTGCCAATGATAGTAACAACACCACTACTAACCATCACACTTCTATAAGTGTGACAATTCGGACTATTTCAGGCCACAAAGCTATGAAAATGGCTAGGGCGGCAGGTAATAGTCATTTTTAATGTACATGAATTAATAATAAACTGTTGTTTTGGTCATTTCTAAATCAGCCATAGAGTGCGACCTTGTGACAAACTGTCACAAGCGCCAGTGTTGACAATTACGTGCCCGTGCTGAGCACCAAAAGCTACTGGCTCAAATTAAGCACTGGAATGTGTGCACTGGCATGGAGTAAGAAACAGTTACACCCTCTGGAAAGCCCCTCACTTTCCTGAACAGAAACAAACAGAAAAGCAACTCTTCATTTTATATCACTGCAGACAGAGGACCAGAAAAAGGTACCCCATGTCTCTGTCCTTGGCAGTGGGCCCCATTGAGTTAAAGACCAGCCACTTATCACATTTTGCAGGGTGCACCATCATTTTGTTTTATGCCACTGATTACATTGGGATCTTTCTTCAATTGTGCTGTGTCTTTCAAAGGGAGGTGCAATGTACAAACAAGTAACACATAATAAGTTTTGCCGGACTTGACGTATTTGCTGGCTACCCATAATAAAACTATAAGTCAGTCAAAGGCAGCCCACAAAATATCTTATAAATCATCATCCCGTAGAATCATTTCCACCACTTGGAAAGAATCACAATTTTACCATTGCACACACAATATACTAGTGGTGGATCTGAACAATTCACCCACATCTCAGAAATATTTTCATGACAGTACTGACCCCTAGTTACCTATTGAGCATCATATAAGGTACTTGCATTACTTAACCCCTTAGTTTTTTAGGCTTCCTTCACCTAACCTCCCCCCCAGACCCACACTGTGCTGAGCTGAGTATTTTATGAAATTTTCGGGCACTTTGGGTTTGAGCCTTCATAACTTTTTTTTTCCACACAAGATATCCATGAACAATTTGAGTCCTTTTTCCCACTTGTTGGGGATTCTAAAGGCAAAAAAGGGTTTGTGGATTCCCCTGTGGGTAACCATAAAAATAGCTAAAACATAGGAAATTGTTTTTTTTTAAAACATGGGAAAAAGCTCTTTACAGGAAAGCATATGTCTTTTAAAAAAAAGTAAAAATGGCATCAACAAAAAGTTTGCTGTGCTTAAATCACCATCCTTCCAGCTTTCAGGAACAAGCAGCACTGTAAAACAAAAACATTTTAAATCAGTTCTGCAGTTTCCTAAGTCGTAGTACATTTTCCTATTTTATGTGGTTTAAACCTAACTGTAGTTTGTGGGGGAAACACACGTACAAACCATTGGTTAACCTAGCATAGTATAGATTGCTGAAAACTAGCCAACATTCTGAATCCAGCAAGGAGTCAGTTTTGTACATCACTCATTTACCTCGAGAAACTAATTGTTGAAATAAAAAAGAATGTAAATGAAATAGGAAAAAAATCTAAACAGCTGACATGATTTTCATCTGTAATTTTTTCTCCGATGGGGGATTTACAAACATAATGTACCAGTATGTCAATGAGACCCCTCTATTTGTAGGGCTATTTAGTGTTTATTGGAAGTCTGAATACATTTGATAGCTAAAGCCAACAACTGAGCTGCAGTTAGTAATGATTTACCATTGAGTACCGACTAAGCGCCAATTCATATGGTAAAAGGCAATGAAATAAAAAGTATTGTTGGACTTGGCCCTTTTTGCAGGGTCATCCCTGAACTTTTTGCCTTCCTCCTATATTTTGTCTGACCTGTTTTTGTTGGTTTTATGACTCTGGGCACTTTTTTACTGCTGATCAGTGCTAAAGTGCATATGCTATCTAGTGTAAATTGATGTTTTAATTAGTGACTCCATGATTGGATTATTTGATTTACTTGTCAGACCCTAGTACAGTGCACCATGTGTGCCCAGGGCTTGTAAATCAAATGCTGCTGGTGGGCTTGCAGCGCTGGTTGTGCCACCCACAGAAGTAGCCTGTAAAGTGTGTCTCAGGCCTTTCATTGCAGAGCCTATGTGCAGTCTGATACTGCCATGTTGACTGGCCAAGTGCACCCACTTGCCAGTCCCTAAACCTTCCCTTTTCTTCATATCAGACACCCCTGTGGTAGGCCCAAGAGCAGGGTGCATTGTAAGTATAAGGTAGGACATGCCCTGGTGTGTGTGGCATGTCCTAATAGTGAATCACAGCCAATGTCGTTTTTCACTATTGCAAGGCTACCTGTTCCCCATAGGCCAGAATGGGCAGTTTGATTATTACATCTTATTCTCCTAACTGACTCACGGATCTAGGTAGAAATTCGAGTTTAGTATGCCTGAACTCAGAATGATAAAATCCATCTTTTAGTGAAGTTGGTTTTAACATTCTGTGTTTGAAAATACCACTTTTAGAAAGTAGGTATTTCCTTGCTTAACTGTCCAAGCCTGCCTTTGCTAGATTGTGTATTGTGTGTCTGGTTCTGTGAGTGACAGGGGCTGGGGGATTCCAGGCGAGAGGGTGACTCAGCACAGGGCTGAATAGAGAGATCTACATCTAGATGGGTGGGAGGAGTTGCACCTGGGACCTGTATAGGGCTGTGCCTTCCCTCCACAATGCTGGCTCCACCTCCTGTGGTACGTCTGATGTATCTGCCCTGCACTCTGAAAGGAAAGAAGGAGTCTTGTCAACAAAGTGCTTCAGGACTGACCAGAACTGGTTTGGACTAGGCAAAGGTCTCTCTGCCTTCAGAGAACAAAGAGAAAAGTAGTATAAATATGGGGACCCAGACCCCAAGACTTTAGATCACTTGTGGAAAAACAAGATGAATCTCTGCCAAGGAGAAGAACCAAAGGAGGCTGTAGGAGTTGTACTGCCCCCCTGCCAGTGTGCTATGTTGCTGGGTTGGCCTACAGTAGTGTCTTCAGTGCCAAGGAGAGAAGAAGGAACTTTTGTGTGTACTTCATCATCTTGCAGAATATTTCTTCATGGGCTTGAACTTGTGCTTGCCTCCTGCCTGAAGTCTCAGGGACAAAAGACTTCACCACCAGCTCCCCTCTGAATTTTCTTGCTGGGAATTCTAGCTGCAGAAGCCTGCATGTTGCTTGGAGGGGGAACAACCTTTACAACGCAACTTTTACAACGCACTACCATTACAACAAAACTGTTACGACGCAAGAGGATTTACAACGCATGCCATTACAACGCAAGTCTTTACATCGACTTGCGCTAGATGGCGTGCTAACATTACAAATATTGTAGTTTACTATCCCAACACCTTCCCTACTGTTAAGTGGACTGGAGTTGCAATAGTAAATTACACTTTTCTAATGTTAGCACGCCATCTAGCGCAAGTCGATGTAAAGAATTGCGTTGTAATGGCATGCGTTGTAAATCCACTTGCGTTGTAACAGTTTCGTTGTAACAGCATGCGTTGTAACAGCCCGCGTTGTAACGTCATACATCCTGCTTGGAGCTGGAAGCACGATGCAACAAGAAGAAGCGTGTCGCTGCCGCAGCTGTAGTCGTCGCATCGCTGGAGAAGCGTGCCGCATCTCCAAGAAGCGTGTCTTCTTCGCAGCTGTCTGCTGCCGCATCACCGGAGAAGCGTGTCGTCACCGTGAGGGTCGCCGTCGCATCAGTGGAGAAGCATGTCACAGAGCCTGTTGCGGCTCCATAGTACAGAGTCGAACCACGGCTGCCAGGGTGTGGGCGCATCATCTTCACATCGTCGCATCAAGGGCGCCATCTTATCGCATCGCACCGGATTGTAGCATCGCATCGAGGTGCCATCTTGCCGCATCGCAACCGGGCTGCAGCATGAGAATCTACTCATCACCTCCTCTCCAGTAAGGATCAAGACGCATCCCCTACTCTGTACAAGCATTGAGGCGCGACGCATCGGGTCCCCCGAAGCAAGGAATCAACGCATCTCCAACGCTGCGAGCCTTTTGTTTATTTTGCGTTACGCATCCAGGTACTTTTGTGAGAACTGTGTCACATTTACCATCAACTTGAACTAAGTTAATTCTACCATCTTTAGGTCAATTTTGAGTACAGTATTGTGGATTTTTGTCGTTTGTGGTCTTGTGTTAAGTCTATATAAAGAATACTTATTTTTTATAAAAACCTGTGTGGTGTCCATCTGTAGTGTTTTCACTGTATTACTGTATGTGTTCACAAATGCTCAACACACTGCCTCTGAGATAAGCCTGTCTGCGCATGCCAAGCTGCCAAGGGGGTGAGCAGGGGTTATCCAGTAGTGTAATCCCCTTTCCCTGACTTAGAAGCAAGGTTCCCTATTTGGTCAAAGGTACCTACCTCGGCCAACTAGAGACCCCCAGTTCAAAAAAGTATGAAGGAAACATATACTCTTGAAATGTGGCCATGATTCCGAATTTTAGAATTGTGGGTATTTCTACAACTTTGAAGTTGAGGTTATCTATACTGTCATGTGATTAAGAGGGCATTTTGCAAAACGTGTTCTTTCTTGCAAACACTACCTTACATTTGGAGACCACAAATGAAGAAAAATCCTGCTGATTTAAGAAGATATTACACTACTCCGTGTTCTAAAACTGCTTCCGATAAAAAGGTATCTCTTCTGTGTGGATGGTCCAATCAATTGCAACTGCAAAGCCCCCAAAACACGACATGGAGAAAAATGACCCATTTTGGTGATGTGGTAACTGGATTTGGGCCAGTCCTCGGCTGTGTTCTGGGAAAATGTTGTGATGGAACTTTTAGCCTTCGAGAATGTATGGGTCAGAACACTCTAGGGAAGTCAGTTGACCCTGGTTCCTCACAGTGGCTCGACTCCAGGTTGTGTGCCCCATTAAAGCTTCAGTTCAAAATTCTACCAGCATCCAGGGTTCCTCTCGAGGTGGGCTTACAACATTTTGGAGCTGATAAGGCTCATTTGGATGAGGAGGTAACACACAACCTGGTGATCCCTGTAAGTGCCGTGTATTTTGAGGATCAGAGCTGTCTCAAGGCCATCTCACTCACTGAAGGAGCCCCAGGCAGTGTGCCCAGGTCAGGAAGATTCAAGGCACTGCTTTTTGTCATGTAAATGGAGTGGAGGCACTTACGGCTCACACAGTATGCGCTCTGGAGCTCCGGCACATGGGTGCGCTTACATGAGGGTGCAGCTGTAACTGGGCACGCAACGAATGCCCCAGCACAGTCTTAGGGAAAGTGACATAGCTGCTGTGACTTTTACGTTGCAGACTGAGAAGGTTACGCGACACCGTCACTGAACCGCTACAAGGTTGACGCAACGTGGCACCATCTTGGATGTGAGGGAGAGGATGTGGTCCGTCAGCTTAAACTGCCGACTTTGGTGCAGGAAACCAGGGTTCGAGCCTCGAGGTCGTGTCCACATCCTGTGATTCTGGGCAAATCACTTAATCTCCCCGTGCCTTAATGTGTAATGTAAATACGGTGCTCATGTAAAGAGCTCCTATACCTTCGGGGCGAGTTTGCACTATATAAATATGCAAAAAAAGAAACAAAAAAATAAACACCCAGTTCTTTGAGTTGGCAGGACACGTTACATGCAAGCACGTCACTTGTACATGCTCCCATTTTCAGTAAGGAGCCGGATTTTCTTTGTGGTAGCAGTTGGTGTAGTTCCTCTGCACACCTCAGCACAATTTCGGGAGCAGTTGTAGCTTATCATCAGCATTATGTTTCCAGGTAACAGGGAGTGCAGTCCTGTATTTCAGTGATCTGCATACCTCTTGTGAGAAGTTGGCCTGATATATGCTGTCCACTAGTTATAGTGGGCACCTTGTATCAGTCCAAACAACCCCTTATTGGTTATAGGTTAAAGAAAAACTTTATTGAAGGCTATCATAGTGGTAGCTATGGAGAGCAGCCTTCAGGCTAAGTCTTGAAGGAATGTAAAGCAGCTTGTTTTACCAGTCTATAAACTCTTGAGTTCCTAAATGAAAGATATCCACACCAGGTATATATATAAAATATATGTATGTATTACTAAACACACCCTCCTAGTCTCTTTATGAGACTAGAAGTCAAAACACATAAGTTACACTTCAATAATCACAGTAAAATAACACAAATATACGTCAGACCCTAGGGGCGAGCCAAACCATATACTAAAATAGTGGAATAAGAACCACGACTTAACTAGACACAAGGCCTAGAGCCTGTAGAATCGCTGGGACCCCACGGAGGCACCCAAGGTAGTGACACAGGGGACCCACGGGGGCCGTGTGCAGTGTGTGAACACAGCCGTGACCTCCCATTAGCTTCTATGGGGAAAGCCGCGGTTAGATTTTTAAAGATTAGGGACACTTAGAAATGAGTCAGAACCAAACCCTTTTGGAATTAGGAAGTTCTAGGGCTAGCACCCACGGGAGCACCAGAGTACTCATGTTACCTCACCCAGGGAAGCCGGGTGCATAGGTGTCTTTAGGTTTCGGGTCGCTTCGTCGATTTCAATGGGAGCTGGCGAAGAAGTGCTGCTGGCGTGAAGATGCGAAGTGTCCGAAGAGATCCAAGCCTGGATTGAAGATGAGAAGAACCTGAAAGCAGAGGGAACAGAGTCTGGGTCACTAGCCAGTGACCAGGAAGGCGATGAGCAGATGCCCACCGATGTCGCGTGATTTCAGGTGAAAGAGGTGAAGCTTGACTCTTCAGCCATGAGGACCAGGAGGTGTCGAGGACAACCAGGAGCTGGATTCGAGCTGTTCCATAAAGGATATCGAGTGCTGCAGTGTCGGTGCCCGGATTGGACACAACAAGCCTTAGCAACAGCAACCCACGCAGAAACAAGAAAGATGCTTCGGTGCAGACCAGCAAGGATTGGGGGACTCACCACTTGGTAGGGAGTTGGGGCATGTCTAGAGCAAACAGGGAAGCCCAAGGAAATTCAAATTTACCCCCTCAGGGACCCACCCGTCAACAGATCAAGGATCGCAAAGGGACCTGAAGACGAACCACAAAATGGCGGCCCACAGGTCACTCGGAATGACCAGGCCAACAATCTTCAGTGGATTCAGAGCTCGAGGTAGGGGCTGTAAGTCAGCATAAGCACGACTTCAGGAGACGTCGAGAAGTCAATGCACTTGCAAAAGTGCATTCTGACCAGGAGATCCGGTTCCACACTACTCACGAGGGCTGTGAGTCTCAGCTTTGCTGGGGACTCGGGTCAGCCTCTGAGATGTCTGGAAATCCTCTTCCTGGGCTGCAAATACTTCGGAGTCTGGTGGGAGCTTCGATAATGCAGAATGGCAAATTGCTTCATTGGTGCTTGCCAAGCAGGGGAGTCACTCCTTGACCCCAAGGGAGATTTCTTCAGTCCTCCGGTCTTGAGCAGAGCGTCAAAGGTCCAGGATTTGGCTTCAGAGTTTCATCCAGGGTAATCTAAAGTTTTGGTTACAAAGGTTCTTTACTTATACTAAGGAAGGGGTTGGACTAGCTCTGGGGACCCACCTATTGGCTACTAGGCCTGGGCAAAAATTTCGTTCCGTTCGCGGAAATTGCGATATTTTGACATTTTTGCGTTCCGCGGAGAGCGCGAAAATGTCAAAAATTCCGGTTTCCGCAGCTTGGCGATAATTTGTTTCTTGCTCGCGCTGTAAAATGATACATTCTCGCGCGCGCGCGATCGCCTTACCTGAATCCCTGCGTTCGCCGACAAGTTTTCTTGATCCGGTCGCGTTCTCCATGAGATGTTGTATTGTTTTTAGCCATTTGCGCTGTCTCGCGACAGTTCGCGCCCGCAGTGACGTCATGCGTCGCGCGATCACGTCTTTCTTCTCGCGATCATGCACCGCGAGAACAACTCAAAACAAGATGGCCGCGCCCGCAAGCAGCCACATGGGTAAGTTGGCGACCCGCAACCATGCAGAAAATCGCGCGAACATGCCGGAAAAAAACTTCCGCATCTTCGCGATATTTCTGCTTGTTTGCGATAATTTTAAACATTCTCGCGATAATTTGCGAAGGTTAATTCCGCAAATTCCGCCCACCCCTATTGGCTACACCCATTTCCTTTGTCCAGTTTCGCACCAGAGCAGGGGCTGGAAGCCCCTGAACCGGTCTGACCTGGACGATGCACAGGGACACCAAATGTGCCCCCAGTGCAGGACTTCAAAGCACTCAGAGAGTGCTCCCACCCAGTCCAAATACACATAAGCCTGTCTGGGAGGTGGTTACACCTCCCTGTGACAGGAAACCTATTGTCCAGGCCTCCCCTGCCAGAGTTTCGGTCAGCAGCAGGAGGCCAGACCCGTGTCTGTGGCTGCAGCATCCATTTTGTGATGCCAGGGCTCTATTAAGTTTCTACTGGGTATACCAGTGCTGTCATGTCTCTCCCTCTAGAAGGGTGGAATCATACTCCCACACCAGTTATTGGTGTGGGAGTATTATTCCAAGGTGTTTGACACCAAACACAACATGTTTCCGTGCAGCCAGTCCAAAGTCAGCATTTACCGTTTGGTTATAATGCACTTAAGAGTATATGGTCAGGCTGCACTACAAATAGCATCAGAGAAGGGTCTCCGAATGCTGCAGAGGGTCTCTGCTCATACAGGGGCACCCTCTCACATAAGAACCAAGCACTCTGCCTTCAGGATTGATAAGGCCTGCCATAGGAGTGAGTTATAGGTTTATATGTGTGTGTATATATAGTGATATAGGTAACCTATATCACAGTAAGGGTGCATGCACCACCTTACCCAGGCTGCAGTAGTAGATCTGTGGTGTCATTTTGGGTGGCTTTCCATGGGTGGCATAATACACGCTCCAGCCCCTGGTAGGCCTCTGGGGTACCTATGCCCTGGGTACATAGTATACCATATATTAGGGACTTATAAGAGCACCTCAGATCCAATCTGTAATGTACCTAAAGTACTTGCAATCATTTTAGAGAGGAAGCAGCTCGGCTGGCGCCCTGAATAGCAGGGTCCCAGCCAGACTAAAGTCGAAAAACAGTGAAACACCAGCAAAACGTGGGGGTAAACATGTGAAGCAGATCTTACTCTCCTACATAACCCCCCCCCCCAAACGCAGGGACATTAAACTAACCTTGAACAGTTGAGTCTTCATGTTCTAAGTGGAAATATCTGGAGAGTCCATCTGCATTGGCATGGCTACTCCCAGGTCTATGTTCCACTGTATAGTCCATCCCCTGTAGGGAAATGGACCACCTGAGAAGTTTGGGGTTTTCACCCTTCATCTGTGTTAGCCATAAGAGGGGCTTATGGTCTGTCTGAACAAAGAATTGAGTACCAAATAAGTATGGCCACAACTTCTTCAGAGCCCAAACCACAGCAAAGGCCTCCCTCTCAATGGCTGACCAACGTTTCTCTCTGGGGGTTAACCTTCTGCTTATGAAATCTACTGGTTGATCCTGACCTTCATCATTCAACTGTGACAGTACAGCCGCTACCCCCAACTCAGATGCATCTGTTTGGACAATGAACTTTTTGGAGTAGTCAGGACTTTGCAGAATGGGAGCAGTGCACATGGCCTGCTTCAGGTCATCAAATGCCTTTTGACAGCTCGCTGTCCACTGAACCTTTTTGGTCATTTCCTTAGAGGTTAAGTCATTCAGGGGTGTCACTATTTATCCATACCCCTTGACAAATCTTCTATAGTACCCAGTCAGGCCTAAGAAGGCTCTCACCTGAGTCTGGGTACTTGGAGCAACCCAGTCCATTATGGTCTGGATTTTGCTCTGCAATGGTTGAACCTGGCCTCCACCTACAAGGTGGCCCAGGTACACAACCTGACTCTGCCCTATCTGGCACTTAGTAGCCTTGAAAGTTAGGCCTGCTTTTTGCAGGGCCTCCAAAACATTCCTCAGGGGGACCAGGTGATCCTCCCAGGTGGAGCTAAAGACAGCAATATCATCTAGATATGCTGCACTATAGTCTTCTAGGCCTTTAAGGACTTGATTCACCAACCTTTGGAAAGTGGCAGATGCATTCTTCAAACCAAAGGGCATTACCACAAATTGATAGTGCCCACTAGGGGTAGAAAATGCTGTCTTTGGCTTTGCATCATCAGCTAGTCTGATCTGCCAGTAGCCAACTGTCAGGGCAAATGTGCTTAGAAACTTGGCTGAGGCCAAAGTATCTATTAGCTCATCTGCCTTGGGGATGGGATGGGCATCAGTACTAGTGACTGCATTGAGACCCCTGTAATCCACACAAAACCTCATCTCTCTCTTGCCATCTGTGGTGTGAGGTTTAGGTACCAGGGCTACTGGACAAGCCCAAGGGCTATCTGAGGGTTCAATAACTCCCAAATCCAACATCTTTTGGACTTCAGTCCTTATGCAGTCCCTGACATGGTCAGGTTGCCTATAGATATTATTCTTCACAGGCAGACTGTCCCCAGTGTCCACTTCATGAGTGCACCAGGTGGTCTGACTTGGAGTCAGAGAAAACATATGTCTGTACTGACTGAGAAGTTTTCTCCAGTCAGTTTACTGCTGGGTAGTGAGGCTGCCTACCAAGGCTATACCATACACTGACCCATCATCAGGGTTCTGAGAAAGCAAGTCAGGGAGTGGTTCACTCTCTTCCTCCTGTCCTTCATCAGTAGCCATGAGCAAGCCCATGTCTGCCCTGTCAACATATGGTTTAAGTCTGTTGACATGAAGTACCCTGTGGGGACTCCTAGGGGTTCCAAGGTCTACCAAGTAGGTGACCTCCCCTTTCTGTTCAACAATTGTATGGGGGTCACTCCATTTGTCCTGGAGGGTTGCCTGGGCCACAGGCTCCAACACCCACACTTTCTGTCCTGGCTGGTAGACAGTCAGTACAGCCTTTTGGTCATGCCAGGCTTTTTGTAATCTTTGGCTAGCCTCAAGGTTTTTGGTTGCCTTTTTCATATACTCAGCCATCCTGGAGCGGAGACCAAGTACATAGTCCACTATGTCCTGTGTGGGGGGCTTGAGAGGTAACTCCCATCCTTCCTTAACCAGACACAATGGAACCCTGACAGGGTGACCAAACGAAAAATTTCAAAAGGGCTGTAGCCAACCCCCTTTTGAGGCACCTCCCTGTGTGCAAATAAAAGGCAGGGCAAGAGTATGTTTCATCTTCGCGTAAGCTTTTCTGGGAGTCCTTTAATCATGCCCTTTAAGGTTTTGTTGAACCTTTCAACTAAACCATTGCATTGTGGGTGATAGGGTGTGGTGAACGTGTAGTTCACTCCACACTTCTTCCACATAGCAGTTAAGTAACTAGACATGAAGTTAGTCAGATACTGTCAGATACTACCTCCTTAGGAAAGCCTACTCTTGAGAATACACCCAAGAGATCTCTTGCCACCACAGGTGCTGTAGTGGTCCTTAGGGGAATTGTTTCTGGGAACCTGGTGGTATGGTCCACCACCACCAGTATAAACCTGTGCCCAGGTGCTGTCTGAGGATCCATGGGACCAACAATGTCACTCTCAATGCTCTCAAAGGGAACCCCCACCACAGGTAGTGGTATCAGGGGGGCCTTTGTGGTTCCACCTGCCTTGCCACTGGCTTGGCAGGTCACACAGGAGCAAAAAAACTCCTTAGTGTCTTCAGACATGTGGGGCCAGTGAAAGTGAGGGACAATTCTGTCCCAAGTCTTGTTCTGGCCCAGGCGTCCTGCTAGGGGAATATCATGGGTTAGTGTCAATAGGAAGCCCCTAAACGTCAGAGGTATAACCAACCTCCTGGATGCACCAGGCGTGGGGTCTCTACTCTCTGAGTAAAGGAGTCAATCATCCCATTAAACTTTATGGGTGTCACTAGCATTCCCAGCAGCCTCATCAGCAGCTTGCTTTCTGAGGTGTTCAATAGAGGAGCAGGTTTTCTGCTCCTGGCTCAGATCAGACCTGGAAGGGCCCCCTGTCCCCAAGAACTCAACCTGGTCAGGTTCAAGCTCCTCTGGGACAGTTCCTTCTTCAGGCTCAAGATCATCTCCCTGAGGAGACTGACCTGCATTCTGAGTCAGGTGGGAAGGCACTGCCTCAACCATACTGCTCCTCCTCTTGGGAGGCACCTGGTCCATTATTCCAGAATCCAGGGCCTGTTCAGATTTAGACATTTTAGCCTGTGACCTAGTCACAGCAAAGACATGAGCAGGGATCCCTAACATTTCTGCATGTGTCCTGAGCTCCACTTCAGCCCAAGCTGAAGTTTCTAGATCATTGCCAAGCAATCACTGTACTGGTAGGTCTGCACTTACCACAACTTTCTTAAGGCCAGTTACCCCTCCTCAGGAGAAGTTAACAACGCCAGAGAATGGTCTGTTCTGACATTGCTAGCATTGGTCACTTGGTACATTTCACCAAGTATAATCTGCCCAGGATCCACAAGATCTTTTTTCACCATTGTGACACTTGCTCCTGTGTCCCTGAATGCCAAAGCCTCTATTCCATTTATTAAAGGCTGTTGTCTGTATTTGCCCTGATTACTGGGACTCACAAAGGGGGACATATCCATGCCCCCATCACAGACTAGAACAGCCTAAGTTGGAACTCTGACTACGCCAGAGTCCATCTCAGAATCCAGGGTCAATCCTACTACACCCTTATTCTGGACATTACCACCACCAATTGTAGCCGTACTAGGGGGAACAGTTGCCTTAGGGGCAATGGTGGCTGGAGTAGATCCTTTGGACTTGGTGCAATCATTGGTCCAGTGAGTTTTCTGTTTACAAATTTTGCACCATGGTTTCTTTTGGCCTTTTCCCTTGTTAGACTGTGAATCCCCACCTGAAGAAGATTTTTGGGGGCCCTGTGAAGACTTCTGGTCTTTACCCTTCTCCCCACCCTTGTCAGAGTTTTTAGGATCTTGCTTCTTGGGTTCACCACCTTGGTTCTGTACTTTCTGCCTCACCCTGGTTCTGACCCACTTGTCTGCCTTCTTTCCCAATTCTTGGGGAGAGGTCAGATCTGAGTCTACCAGGTACTGTTGCAACAGCTGAGTCTGACAATTATTAAGGATCTGCTCCCTCATAATTAAATTGTACAATCCTTGATAGTCATGCACTTTACTGCCAAGTAACTAACCTTCCAGAGCCTTAGTAGCACAACCTACAAAGTCTACCCAGTCCTGAGTCTGTGCCTTGTGGGTATCCCTGAACTTTAACCTGTATTGCCCAGTGGTTAGGCCAAACCCATCAATCAAGGCACTCTTCAGACTGTTGTAATCATCTGACTCCTCCTCTCTAACAGTGAGGAGCTTATCTCTACCTTTGTCTGCAAAGGAGAGCCATAAGATTGCTGACCACTGCTCCTGGGGGACCCTTTGTGCTTTACAGGCCATTTCCAGTGCAGTTATCCATTTGTGGATGTCATCCCCACTCTTGCAGGGAGGGACAATCTAATTCAGGTTTCTATGGTCATGGGACCTCTCCCTATCTATAGGGATGTTGCTGCCACCATGGGAATCTAGTCCCATCTTTTTTCTAGCTCTGTAGAGCTCTAGGGCCTCCTTATCTAGGGCTACCTGCTTTCTTCTGATTTCAAGCTGAGCTTCCTCATACTTACGCAGGCTCTCCTTCTCTCCTGAGAGGTTTCCCTCCTATGAGAGGCGATAGAGGTCCCTATAGATGAGTTAGAATGGTTAGACTCCACTGAGGGAGCTCTTGACCTTCTTGGCCCACCACCAACTGTCCCAGGAGGGACAAAGAGGGGTCCATTATGGTCCTCTCCATCACTGTCTGGGGAAATTGGATTTTCCAGGTCCAGATCATTGTTATCTGCCTGGCCAGCCTCAGAGGTCAGGTCATGGGGAGTTACAACCCTAAGCCTTTCCTCAGGTGCTGTCCCACCCACTCTGCCTATCCCTTCAGATCCTAAAGATCTGCTAAGGTCATCAAGCCTGAGTACCTCTATGAGATGCTGGGTGGTTGGGCTTTTGCCTGTCTTCAGTTTCCTAGTTGTACACAATGCTCTCAATTCCATGAATGAGAGTTTATCATACTGGGAATCTTGAAGCCCATTGGCTTCTGGCAAGGACCTACTGGTTCCTGGCCTTGAAGACATTACGAGTGTGGTGTGGTGTATTGCACTACCTACTCTAGTGTGGCCTGCTAAACTCTCTTGAGTTGTAGAAAGGGTGTGCTAGCCCTTAACACACAACTCTAAGTTCTGTAGAACTTACTGTATTCTAAAGCTTGTATTATATGTACCTAGGGTACCTTTAGTTGTTTTCAGTTAGTCACTCAATTGAGATTATCTGGTAAAACAATAGCAAGCTGGAATCCCACACGCTGCACACCAATGTGAGAAGTTGGCCTGATATATGCTGTCCACTAGTTATAGTGGGCACCTTGTATCAGTCCAAATAACCCCTTATTGGTTATAGGTTAAAGACAACCTTTATTGAAAGCTATCATAGTGGTAGCTATGGAGAGCAGCCTTCAGGCTAAGTCTTGAATGAATGTAAAGCAGCTTGTTTTACCAGTCTATAATCTCTTGAGTTCCTAAATGAAATATATCCACACCAGGTATATATATAAAATATATGTATTTATTACTAAACACACCCTCCTAGTCTCTTTATGAGACTAGAGGTCAAAACACATAAGTTACGCTTCAATAATCACAGTAAAATAGCACAAATACACGTCAGGCCCTAGTGACGAGCCAAACCATATACTAAAATAGTGGTATAAGAACCACGACTTAACTAGACACAAGGCCTAGAGCCTGTAGAATCGCTGGGACCCCAAGGAAACACCCAAGGTAGTGACACAGGGGACCCACGGGGGCCGTGTGCAGTGTGTGAACACAGCTGCGAGCTCCAGTTAGCTTCTATGTGGAAAGTCGCGGTTACATTTTTAAAGTTTAGGGACACTTAGAAAATGAGTCAGGACCAAACCCTTTTAGACTTAGGAAGTTCTAGGGCTAGCACCCACAGGAGCACCGGAGTACTCGTGTTATCTCAGCCAGGGAAGCCGGGTGCATAGGTGTCTTTTGGTGTCGGGTCACGTTGTCGATTTCAATGGGAGCTGGCGAAGAAGTGCTGCTGCCGTGAAGATGCAAAGTGTCCGGAGAGATCCAAGCCTGAGCTTCTGCGATGAGAAGAACCTGAAAGCAGAAGGGACAGAGTCTGGGTCACTAGCCAGTGACCAGGAAGGCGAGGAGCAGATGCCCACCAATGTCGGGTGATTTCAGGTGAAAGAGGTGAAGCTTGACTCTTTAGCCACGAGGACCAGGGGGTGTTGAGGACAACTAGGAGCTGGATTCGAGCTGTCCCACAAAGGATGTCAAGTGCTGCAGCATCAGTGCCCGGATTGGACAATACAAGCCTTGGCAACAGCAACCCATGCAGAAACGAGAAAGATGCTTCGGTGCAGACCAGCAAGGTCTGGGGGACTCACCACTTGGTAGGGTGTCTGGGCACGTCTGGAGCAACCAGGAAAGCCCAAAGAAATTCAAAGTTACCCCCTCAGGGACCCATCAGTCAATGGACCAGGGATCACAAAAGGACCTCAAGACAAACCACAAAATGGCAGGCCACGGGTCACTCGGAATGACCAGGCCAACAATCTTTGGTGGATTCAGTGCTTGAGGTGGGGGCTACAAATCAGCCCAAGCACAACTTCAGGAGACATCGAGAAGTCAATGCACTTGCAAAAGTGCACGGTGACCAGGAGTTCCAGTTCCAGGCTTCTCACAAGGGCTGCAGGTCTCGGCTTTGCTGGGGACTAGGGTCAGCCTCTGAGATGTCTGGAAATCCTCATCCTGGGCTAAAAATACTTCAGAGTACAGCAGTACCTTTGATAATGCAGACTGGCAAATTGCTTTGTTTGTGCCTGCCAAGCAGGGGAGTCACTTGACCCCAAGGGAGATTTCATCAGTACTCTGGTCTGAGCAGAGCGTCAAAGGTCCAGTATTTGGCTTCAGAGTTTCATCCAGGGAAATCTAAAGTTCTGGTTACAGAGGTTCCTTACTTATACCTATGGAAGGGGTTGGCCTACTCTGGGGACCCACCTATGGGGGGGTTTGGAAAGAGGGGTGGCTACACCCATTTCCTTTGTCCAGTTTCGCACCAGAGCAGGGGCTGGAAGCCCCTGAACCGGTCTGAGCTGGACGATGCACAGGGACACCAAATGTGCCCCCATTGCAGGACTTGAAAGCACTCAGAGTGTGCTACCACCCAGCCCCAATACACATAAGCCTGTCTGGGAGATGGTTACACCTCCCTGTGACAGGAAACCTATTGTCCAGGCCTCCCCTGCCGGAGTTTCGGTCAGCAGCAGGAGGCCAGACTCGTGTCTGTGGCTGCAGTATCCATTTTGTGACGCCAGGGCTCTATTAAGTTTCTACCGGGTATGCCAATGCTGTCATGTCTCTCTCTCTCTAGAAGGGTGGGATCATACTCCCACACCAGTTACTGGTGTGGGGGTATGATTCCAAGGTGTTTGACACCAAACACGACATGTTTCCGTGCAGCCAGTTCAAAGTTAACATTTACCGTTTGGTTATAATGCACTTAAGAGTATATGGTCAGGCTGCACTACAAACAGCACCAGAGAAGGGTCTCCGAACGGTGCAGAGGGACTCTGCTCATGCAGGGGCACCCTCTCACATAACAACCAAGCACACTGCCTTCAGGATTGATAAGGCCTGCCATAGGAGTGACTTATAGGTTTATATGTGTGTGTGTATATATAGTGATATAGGTAACCTATATCACAGTAAGGGGTGCATGCACCACCTTACCCAGACTGCAGTAGTAGACCTGTGGTGTCATTTTGGGTGGCTTTCCAGGGGTGGCATAATACATGCTTCAGCCCCTGGTAGGCCTCTGGGGTACCTATGCCCTGGGCACATAGTATACCATATACTAAGGACTTATAAGGGCACCTCAGATCCAATCTGTAATGTACCTAAAGTACGTGGAATCATGTTAGAGAGGAAGCAGCTATGCTGGGGCCCTGAATAGCAGGGTCCCAGCCAGACTAAAGTCGAAAAACAGTGAAACACCGGCAAAAAGTGGGGGTAAACATGTGAAGCAGATCCTACTCTCCTACACCTCTGTCTTAAAGAGCCTAGTCTTCTACATTCTCCTGTTATGTGCATTTTCCCTCACAGTGACCTGCACACCACAGTAGATTGCTGGGAGCATTTGCGTAGTACGTGTAGGTAACAGCAGGGGCAGTTCCTCATTTCAGTGATCTGCACACCATTACTTTAAGCAATATCTCGCAGTGATTCGGTGATTCACACTCCAATGATTATAATTTATACGGTGTGCAGGGTGATTTTCATTTTGAAGGTGAATTTATAACTGCTCCACAGTGCAATGGCTATGTAGTCCAATATAATTATGCCACCAGTTTTATTTACCACAACCTGGCACACCAGCTATTGTTTGGAACGACTGGGTAGAGATGCTGGGAAATTATATTACATCGCTTGATGGTCGAAATCTTTGTCCGGTGAGTAAAAACGCCCTGCTTTTAAGTGTGCCAGGTAGTGAAGGGCAACACATTTTTGAGTACTTGCTAATGGCAGTTGAACCCAATGGTAAATCTCTGGACAGTGTTTATAAAGATGCACTTAATCAATTGGAAACAAGATTTGTGAAAGAAGTTAATTTAGTTACGGCGAGATATACATTTTATACCCAATCCCAAGCTGAACACGAATCCATAGATTTATTTGTGGCAAGACAGCGTGAACTTTCGGTCAAGCGTCGCTTTGGCTTAATGACAGAGGAGCTGATCCGTGACCAACTGATAGTGCAGTGTCAGAAAAAAAAAATTCAAGAAAGGTTATGGGCTGCAAAAGATCCATCTGTTAAGGAGGCGGTAGGCATTGCTAAAGTCATTGAAGAATCCCAGAAGTGTATGAAAGAATCAAGCAAAAGAGAGAAGGGCTGTGGTGAAGTTGCCAGCATAGAGAATGGTTTGCATGAGGAAGAAGGCGAGGTTTTTGTGGTGTCAAAACAAATGTTAAGGGGGTCCTAGGTACACCTTGAAGGAGCAAGATGAAAGAATGTGCATGGTATGGGAGTGCATATCATCTAGCTGACTCTAAGCTGTGTTTTGCAGTTAATCAAGACTGTAGGAAATGTGGTTGTAAAGGTCACTATTCACAGATTTGCAGACAGCGGAATAACGTCGACAAAGATAGGAGCAAATCTAGGGCTAACATCATCGAAGGAGGAGAAGAACATATGTGCAGAGATAGGATACTGGTGGTAGGTGGTACTATGGAAGGGGAGAAATGAACAAGGAGGATTAGGAGGCCTATGGCAACATTCAAAGTGTGTGGCTGTGGTGTCGAGCTCCTGATTGACTCGGAATCCCTATAATCCCAGAAGTTTTATTTGAAAACCTGTTGAAAGATATCTCACTGAAACCTAAAGATCTTAACCCTGTGGGATACCAGGGTGAATCCATAGATGTTTTGGGAAACATGGTGGGGTCCATATGGTGTGGGACAAAGTACGTTGAAAGAAAGGTATATGATTGAGTGTTGGTCCACCTATACTGCGATGGATGCACCAATATGGTCACCCTGTCAAGTCATGGTATGGAAGATGTCCATTTGACAGATATTTTACATGATGCACACAAAGGTTTTAAAGATAAACTTGGATGCTTGAAGGGATATATACACAAGATTATGCTAAAAGAGAATGCCAAACCGATACAACACAAACTCAGGAGAGTGCTATTTTCAGTGAGAAATGGAGTGAAAGAACTTTTGAGTGACATGTTAAATGGAGGGTTGATATAACCGGTGGAGGCTTCACCCTGGATTTCTGTGGTTGTTATTACTCAAAAAGCTGATGGGCGCCTGAGGTTCTGTGTTGACATAAGATCCTTAAATCATGATATTGTAACCAACACTTTTCCTCTCCCTAATATTAGTGAATTGTTGTTAACTGTTAGAGATGTTAAGTACTTCTCTAAACTAGACTTGAGAAGTGCTTATCATCAGGTCAAACTTCATAAAGATTTGAAAGCAGTAACTGCATTTATCACTACAGAAGGCACCTTTCAATTCACTTGCATGCCATTTGGCTTAGCATCAGCTGTGAGTGTATTTCAACGGATGATGGCAAGCATATTTGAAGGTATAGAGAGTGTTGTATACTTTCAAGACGATATATTAATTGCTGGAAAGGCAGTGGAACATCATAACGCTATCCTCAGACAAATATTTAGAAAATTGGAGGAGTCTGGCTTGACTGTGAGCCGGAATAAATGTATTTTCTTGACAGAACAAGTTGAATACTTAGGCTACACAATATCCAGTGCTGGGATTAAGCCCAAGCATTGTCTGTTGGTGGCCATATAATGGCGCAATATTTACCCGGGGATTAGACCTCTCTTATATGATTATCCTTTTCATGTGACAGAATTACATGTTAAATCAGTATGAACCACCAAATCATGTTTTTATTATCTAACCATTACTCAGCGATTTACAAATACAATTTAGGATCGCGATATTCGTTTTGGTATGGTGATTACATACATACCTATATGGGGCTATCGTTTGTAGTCCTTGTGGAATAGTGATTATGTCCCATTATTATCAGACTGGCACTCAAAGGATTATATTTATATTACATTGACCTGAACTCGGGTTGTTAGATGGTATGCGATTATATTAACTAGCAACTTTAAGATGGCGCGCAGAAGCTCAGAACATCCGCGCAATGTATTTCGGGCCCTCCTTAGTGACATCATATGTAATGAGACAAAGACGCGTTGTTTATTTAAACTAACAAGGTCGGTAAAAGCTTTGGCTTGGGCGTCGGCAGGAGAAAGAGTACGACCGTTTCATCATTCTGGTAAGTAATGAGAGGGATGTAAGGGGATTATATAGTTAGGAATTGGTTTAGCACATTAAATTCAAACCGCATTATCGGATTAAGTAACTAGACGCTTGCTGGTATGAGTAACGGTTATGAGGCAAAATCGCGAGCATATAACTTAGTCGGTTATGTTACCGTTTTTTCGAGTGTTCGTATTGTTATGGAATCTCGCATATATAGAGTGTTACGACAGCTATAGCTAATTTGCCAGGATTATGTCAACGTTCATTTTTTGTCAGTAACTAGGTAAATAGCTGGCATGCAATGTAATTAGCCGAGTTATTGTTTCTCTGAGTGGCCGTCTTTTCGTAAAATTACAGAAATAGTGTGTCATGCACTTCGTTGACTAAAACCTATATTAGCGATTACATAATTTTTCCCTTGCATTTTGGTGTTATGCTTTATCCCTACTCTTTTCCCTCTTGACTTTCAGAATCTTGTCATGTAACAGAATTATTTTAAACTAATTGGTGCCCACCCTGCTTCTTGAGATAAGAAATATAAACAAATAGAGCACTTCATTTATTATTTCTACCGATCGCCTTTAGGTTGGTATTTATCTTATGAACATTAATTTTCTTCTTTTGGGTCATTCTTGAGAAAACATTCTCTTGTGACCTTACTTTGGCACATATGTTTGTTTTAACATTAAGGCAACTGACGTTTTATGCGAATGGAGTGACCTTGTCGTCAAATGACCTGATATATGAGGAGAGGTTGTGATTTTTCCTTCATCTATTTCCTACGAGGAACTTTACACAGGTCACATAATAGGACTAGTAAGTGAGGATATTAATTTTTTCCATTAAGTATAGCAAGTACCGCAAGAAAATACACTATAAGGGTTAATATAAGGTCATAATTCTCCCTTTTTTTCAATTCCTTTCCTTCTACAGTATCATATTAAGGGGATTAAAACTCCATGTTATTGTCCTCTTTTAAGCAAATCCAACTTGTGACACGCACGAGACAGACTGAGGTAACATTATGCTTTATCCTATTTGATGAGATTCAAAATAGGACTACCTCTATTTATAAGAGTACTGTTAGGTTTGCTTATAATGCACATTGTTTTCACCAGCATGCCTTTGCTATACCTACAAGCTATTGTCACATGCATGAACTTTGAAGACTCAGTCTTATTAATGTGTAAATCAGACCACATTTATTGGTCTATTAAAGTCGTTGAGGTTGGTTTTCTAATTTGACTAACTCAGGGAATGAAACCTCTGATTATATGTATTTTCATCATTTTTGGTTACCCAAGGTGTTTTTAAATGTATTATATGTGTTTTGAAAGGGCTTATAAACTCTAGACTAAAATCATGTTTATATATATATATTTTGTTGTTTTGTTGTTTAGTAATCCCTATGACGGAGTCCTGATGAAGGCCTAGCTGAAACGCGTTGGTTTTTCCACAAAGCCGCCAGTCTCTGTATGGTTGTTAAATATGGACAGAAGCTCAAAATTAATATGTATACGAAAGGATTGCAATTGAAATAATTGACTTATCAGAGAATTATAATTTAGAAATTGTGCGATCAGGAATATGAAATCATGATGTCCATTGTATTGATTGTTTAAAGTATTACAAGCATGTGGTTCAATTTATAATATTGGGATTATTTATGTCTGTTATTTTTATATATAAAAAATATGTTCTATTAAAAAATAATATAAAAAAATAACATCAAAGAAAAAGAATGAAATAAAATAGTCTATATTTCTAGACAGTTGTTCCTGTTTTTATCATGTTATTGTGTTTATGTATGTCTTGACTTTACTTGCCCTTCTACAATTAACTACACTGTGCCCAGTGTTGTCATTTTTCCATAATGGTGGCCATAAGATCTGCACCCAACACTGAGGATAAAGACCAATTGAAATCTTTTCTAGGTCTCACAGAATATTGTTCTAAATGTGTAGAAAATGTTGCAGATAAGACAGAAAGTGTGAGGAAACGTTTGCATAAGGGGAGCACGTTTGAGTTTTGAGAGTATTAGGAAAGAGATAGGTGAAGCAGTGATTCTTGCTACATTTGATGTCAAGTGTATATCTCTTCTTACTGTAAATGCCAGTACCACAGGTATAGGAGTAGTTTTGTCTCAAAAGCTTGATAAGATAGAAAGAACAGTGGCTTTCACTTCTTACACCCTGAACCAAGCAGAAAGGAACACTTCGGTAATTGAACGAAAAGCCCTAGCAGCCGCATGGGGTGCGGAATATTTTCTGGTATATTTGTGGGTAGTGGGCTTCATATTAAGAGCCTCCGATCAAGATTCTGTCTGCTGGTGGGGCTGGTAAAGGATCAGCAAGATTTGCTAGGCCTGCAGATAGATTGCAAGAATATCGCTATGATTTAGAGTTTGTACATAGATGGAAGAATGTGCTGGCAGGTTGCCTAAGGAAGATGTCATTGGATTGGGAAACAGTGGATGGGGCAGCTGTCAAAAGCTTGGATACTGAAGTAGTTGCTTCTGTTCTGAATGTGGTACAGAGTGGTTTGGGTGCTTTCACTAGGTAGGAATGGGAGGAAGAAATGAGTGTGGGTTAAGTATTAAAGGAGGTGATGATTATGATAAAAAAGCGGTGGGGGGAAAATACTGTTTCTATGTTCCTGTTCTGATTAGTTACTGTGTCTGTTGTCTGTCCCTTGTTTTATTCTTGCCTCGTTGTTCCTGGGTTTGCCTAGTTCCTATTTTTGACTGCTTATATCCAAGCTGGTTTTTCATATGCTGATTCCTTGTCTTGTATTCTATGTTTCTTTTCTGGCTGCATATTTCTGTCCTGTCCTATTTAGAGTGCGGATTTCCAGAATTCACTGGTCTGTGTATTCCAGTCCTGTGCCTGGCCCTTATTCCAATCCAACTTTTCCCTGGGCCCATTTCCTGTTTCTGTGTTAGTTCTACTGTTTTCCTTTCACTTCTTGTATGTTTTATTATTATCCTGATTTTTAGTGCTTCCAAGAGTGCCAGTTGGACTCTAAGGGGTATGCCTTTTGAAAAGGGAACCACCCAGTGCTCCTTCTCTGTAGGCGCTGCTGGGTGTCTCACTGAACTCTGTGTGATAAATCTGCTAATTGCCTCATTGTAAGATCTATTTAACCTCACAGATAGATCACTTCCTGAGGAGCAAACTATCATTTATGATAGTTTGTTTATCGTTTCCCTGCTCACCCTTCCCGAGGTTTGTATTAGAGTATCTTCACAGTTTCTTCTGCACACTTCCCAATTCCCTGTTCACGGCCTGTTCAAACCTGCTTAAGTCCTCAGCTTCTGTCCTGCCTTCTTCTCAACCTTTAGGTAATCATTATATGTTTACCCCTTCAGGGGAAATTCCTTATTTCTGCAATAAACAAACACCCCTGTGACCGTGCCTTGTCCCAATCTGAGCTTGATCCCTGACACCAAACAGTGTTCCCACACTTCTCCTAATAAAAACGGTACCCCACTTTTGTGCCTGGGCCTATTGACCCCATCAGGAAAGGCCTCAAAAACAAGATGTGTAAACATCACATTTTCATCTTGAAAAATGTGGGCAGCTGCGGAATTTGGGCCAGCACTTTGCTGCCACTCAGGAAAACTTACCAAACCAATCAATCAATCAATTAGGTTTCTTGTAAAGCGCGACTACTTACGTGTTGGTATCCCTAGGCGCTAAAGGAGGGATCTGCAGTTCAGTCGAAGAGCCAGGTCTTGAGGTCCTCCCTGAATTGAAGCAACAAGACATCTCTGAAAATTTAGAGGAGTCCAAGGTGGATAGATTTGAATGGTTCCCACTACGCTTTCTTACCCAGAATGTGCTGCAAACCTTAAACTTTGACTAAAATCATTCATATTTCTCGCTTGTGATGGGGATGGAGATGCTCTGCCCCCAGTGGGGCAGAAAGACTGTCGTGCCTTAAGGAATAGGGGTGGGGCCTGATGTCAGGAATGGTCAGCCTCCAATTCATTCTTTTAAATATCCCTGGCATTCAGCAGGCAATCAATCAATCAAATTAGCTTTATTCGACGATTGTCATAAAAGCATACAAAGATTGGATATAAATACAGCAAGAAAAAACACATTAAAACAGTTTTAGGAAAATAAATAGTGTTACAATTTAATTCATAATTCAAGGGTTTAGACAATCTGCCCAGCCAACAATTTACTCCTAATCACCCAGGCCCTCCCAAGGAATTTAGCAACAGATATATAAATACATGGAATTTCAGTAGAGCGTAAAATTCTAACTGCTACCTTAGCATTCCTAGTGCCCAGCTGTCGACACATTGGTTTTATCCAAGCCCGTCGCGGGATTACATATGATGGACATTGAAACAAAAGATGGTTAATTGATTCAGCAGATGCCATGCAACCCGGGCAATTTAGTATGTTTCTCGAGGACCATCTAGATGTAAATTCTCGAACTGGAAGACTACCAACTCTAAATTGGAAGTAAAGCTTCCTATCCAAAGAATTGGTAATATCATCCCAGAAAGAAGCCTGGGAAATCGTATCCTTAAAATCGAGAAATACACCTGTTAGTGAGAGAGAGGCTGTACTTCTATAAACTCAAATAGCCACCATTTCCCAATATAAAGCCTTCAATACTTGTTTTGGCGGGAACCTGGCATTTACTGGGTCCTCCCACAGATCTTTTAGACCCAACTCTTTGAGCATCTCATATATCCTATGGAGCCACTTGACTTTGTGAAAGGTATCGATCTTAATTATGTCCATGAGGCCACGGGCAAAAAGCCCAAGTTCCGGGGTATCCCATAATCGTCGCCTGTATAAAACAGGGCAAAGCGAGGCAATTAGTGCTATTGGTCTCATTCCTAAATCATAAAACAAAGGACACGGGAGTACTCTGTGGTAATCTAGTAAGATTATGTAAAAATCTATTTTCTGAGGTAGACATTTTATGTAGGTTCTCAAACCCCCATAACTCAACTCCATAGAGCGCTGCACCAACCACTTTTCCATAATACACACGGACTGCCGGGTCGATTGGTTTTGTCAAAGATTTGGTATGTTCTTTGCTCAGCGCACCAGAGAGTTGAGAATGTTTGAGGGTTGCCAAATCTACCTGCTTCTTCCAGCCCAAATCATGTTGGATACAAATACCTAAGTAGATAAAATCTTGACCTTGATCAAGTGGCAGGTTATTCATGAATATTTTACCCTTGAAAGATTTAGACTGATTAAAAGACATAAATTTAGATTTTAAAACATTTATTTCTAGCCCACGAACTGAACAAAAGTCCTCAAAAAAAGATTTCTGGAGGCCGCTCGGGGTTTTAGCTATAATCAGACAATCATCGGCAAACATTAAAATAGGAATTTTGGCACCTGCCAATGTAGGGGCATCTACGGTTGCGTCAATTAGCAATTTGGCCACATCATTGATGTACATAGAAAATAAAGTTGGCGCAAGAACACAGCCTTGCCTAACCCCCTTCTGTATAGGGAACTGGGTGGTCACTTGTCCTACACAACCCCACCTGATCTGTGCAAAGTTGTCCACGTGGAGTCTAACAATTAGAGAAAGTAATAAAGGTGGCATACCCATTATGTCTAGGACAGCCCATAAAGATGCCCGGGGGACAAGATCAAATGCTGCCCTTAGATCAATAAAGGCAGCATACAGGCTGCCCCCACCTAAGAGCAAAATGCAACACCTGATCGATGGTGCTTATTCGAGCTCTGAATCCAGCTTGCAAATGGGAAAGAATTAAATGTTCAGAGGCCCAGTCCAACACTTTGTTCAAAATCAACCTACCCAGAATTTTTTGTGTGGTATCAATCAAACTGATTGGTCGATAATTACCGGGGAGGGACTTATTCCCCTTCTTAAACACCGGAATAATTTCAGCGCCTTTCCAGGAAGTGGGTGTCGGGGCACCTCTAGCAATCAGATTAGCTAATACTAGTGTATACTTTCCCCAGGATTCACTATTACTCAGAAAAATATCGGCTGGAACTCCATCCATACCAGGCGCCCTATCTGGAACCACAAGTTTTAGGGCATTATCAACATCACCCAGGGTAAAAGCTTCATCCTGGTACAACACAGGTTGAAACTCAGGGGTAGTGCTCTGGCATAAAGGGACTCGAAATGTTCAACCCACGCTTTTTGCGATACCCAGTTTTGGGGTTTATCAGGATTACCCCCACTTGCGAACTGCCCAAAAGAGTCTAGAATCATGTTGGGCACCTGCTTCCCTGAGTTCCTGCCATCTTTGGTCATCTCATGCTCGTTTGGATTTTGATATTACTTGCTTATAAGCATACCTTGCAGAGCGGACACAGGAACTTACACCACTTTTGAGGGCAATACCCAAATTCAAGCGAGCTTCTCTACACTCTGGGGAGTACCAGCGTGGGGAAGAATCATACTTGTTCATGTTTGGTTTACATGGCCTCACAAAAATATCTCTAAGTTCTAAGAAAAAAGATTCATGAATCGTTATACCAGGGGTACGGGATAAATCTAGGGCACTCTTTTTATACTCAGCCGCTAATTCCTCAGTAGCAAAACTTAGGCTACTTGAAATAAGATTGAGATTTTCTTTACTTTGGACTACTTTCACCCATCTAACATGGCGCATATCATTTGCAATGACTAGATCTTGTTGAGTCTGAACAGACAAGTCGTAGCAGGCAATAGGGTACGCCCAGGACAAGAGTGACAAAGAAAGAGGATTGTGGTCACTCTCTAATCTATCGATAATCATCGTACCTCTCAGATCAACCCACAGATCAAGGGATAACAAAATATAATCGATTCTACTGGCACGTAAGCCACTCTTAAAAGTATTGGACCCTACTTTATCTTGCTCAGACCTGCCATTGGTTGCTCGCAGCCCCTTGTTCAAACAGAGGGCATTAATCTGAATTGCCACTTCAGACCAACGATTGACAGGCTCAAGGTCTAATTTTGGGATACCCCATAGACTATCCTCCTCATCCGAAACACTGCAGTCGGCACCAAATAAAGGTTCAAAGGTAGTGTTGAAATCTCCTCCAATGATTACATGGGAGTGCTGAGAATAGAGAAACATAAGTTCCTCCAGGCAAACTATGGTATCGGACTTCTTACCACCAGTGCTTCTAGCATAAACATTATAAATGCCTAGAGATTTCCCATTTTTAAACTTGACATTGAGAAGCTGAATATCCGGATGTAAAGTAGGAAACTCATTGACAGTAGTGCCAAGGACCTGCTTAATCCAAATAGTAAGACCGCCTGAAGGGCGCCCTTTTTTACCCTTTTCTGCAAGAACATTACAATTCAAGAACCCAGGAGTAGTGGGCCTCTAGGAGCCAAGTCTCCTGGAATAAACAAACATCATAAAGATTGAGAAACGATGTCCAATCAGGGTCGTTAGTTTTTGATTTTAAACCTGCAATATTCCAAGAGAAAAGCATCCCATGCTCTGAATGAATTACACTTCCTTCCTGTTGAACCTCCAAGATGCTACTCAATTGGGGTGTACTCACCAATTCCATAGAAAAACCTTTAGATTCGGAGCTATCAATGGTACCTTGCTCTGAAACAATATTTAAGGTTTTACCAGTCACTAAGGGGCAAACTATAAAGTCATCTACAGCACTTTTATTAGTCAGTCAGTCATTTCGTTCTAAGCATGAGTCACCCATAGACTGACTGTAGAGAGCGTCTGCCCGTGATAACCGAAAGGGAATAGACCTCATTTGTATTGCAGAACAATCCGGGGAGCAGCTTCTAAACTCAAGATTGATTAAATTCCCTGCAATTTTAGCATCAATAAAACCCACCTCTATATAATCCAGCTCACTTCCACCCCGTGAAAACCTTCTAACTCCAGCAATGTCAGCTCTGATCACCGAATGACAGCCCCTCACATGTCTAATCCAGTGTATTACTTTGTTAGACAAGGATTCACTGGTTTCGTAATCGGACCCAGAATGCAACCTTGGGACATTCACCATATATATTTTGTGTGGGTGAGGCGTATAAATATTTGGTTCATGTTTTAAATCTCCTTGGTAAGTCCTACCCCCAGGATAAGTTCCAGGTCTCACGTTAACAGAAGGTGGGCCTCCATGATGCTTCTTGGCCGAGTAGTTACCCACGGGTGTTCTATTATCTCGTCCTACATTTCTCGGGGTGCAATCGAGAAATTGATCAGCCCTTGCCAGTTTTGAGAATCTAGACTGATTACTTGATGAGTTTTGCTCTTGGGGTGTGTTATTCTTACTAACATTAGAAAACTCGCTATACCTGTCTGCCACTATTGGTAAAACTTTATTCAGACCCCCACCTTGCATGGGTACCTTGTTGACAGGATAAGCACTAAAGCCCAAGTTAGTTTCTTCAAGCTTTTTAACAGTAACGGTTAAGATTTCGATTTTGCTTTGCATAGACACTATCAAAGAGCAAAGGTTTTTCACCACCACCAGTAGGGATTTCACATCACTAGCACTTGTTTCTACAGCAGGAGTTCCAACAGTAGAATTTATAATACAACCACCCTCTGTTGCAATCACATCTGGAGTTAGGGCTGGGGGAACTAAAAGAGGCAATGCAGAATTACACGTATCAGTACCAATTTCTCCCAAAATAGAAAATCTATTGTTACAGACAATATTTGCCATTTGATTAACCACAGGTAAGGTCACATTTGGAGAGAGAGAGACATGCTCCTTATCATAAATAATGGCTGTAGCCCTACAGGCAGACTCTTTACCAGGCACCACTGCACTCTGATCCTCACCACTTTTTTTGATGAGAAACATGTCCGGAACAACAACCGAACCTCTAGTAGCCTCCCTCTCCCGCCTGCAACAGAGGTAGAAGGGGTGTTAAGCAGCTCCCCACACTCTTCAATTATGTTGTCAATACGGTCCATTACACAGTTTCCACCTGCATGCAAGCGTTTTTTCTTAGCTTTGGTCTTCCTCAGCTTGCTCTTCCCAGGTGCTATGTTGCTCAGTTCGGATTCGCCCTCCAAATGTTTCCTCTTACCCATGTCTTATGTAGTCTCCGGACGATACACACAGCGCCTTCGGGTCTAGATGTCAGGGGGCAGCCCGTCCCGACCCCAGTCGACCCCTGACGGCCACAGACGGCCCGCCCTTTGCCCGGGCTTAGCCCGGCGCCGCCCGCGCGCGTCCCGCGACGCGGAGGGAGCCTCTTCTTTTTCTGCGCCTCTGGGCGCGATGGTAGGCGGAAGTAAGGTGCTCACGCTAGGCACGCTGGGAGCTGTAGTCTCCTCCAACTGCGGCCAATGATCTCAGTCGGCGGCAGAGGAGACCCACAGCATTGCCGTCCCAGGTGCAACTGTCGGAGCCCAGGTAGGTGCAAGCTCCCTGTCTGCCCTCGCTGGATTTCACAGATGCCCCCGCTCCACCGAGGGAGCCTCTCCCTTTTCTGCGCCTCCGGGCGCGATGGTAGGCGGAAGTAAGGTGCTAGCACTAGGCACGCTGGGAGCTGTAGTCTCCTCCAACTGCGGCCAGTGATCTCAGTCGGTGGCAGAGGAGACCCACAGCGTTGCCGTCCCAGGTACAACTGTCGGAGCCCAGGTAGGTGCAAGCTCCCTGTCTGCCCTCGCTGGATTGCCCCCCAATGCTAGGTATTGTTGCCGTTTAAATGCACCACGTCGATAAAGGAAAAAACACCAGAAAAACTGGTCCTCTCTGAACTGGAACAATGTCCTCCTCAGTGAAATTGACAACTCCAATTAAAGACTGTGATTAATAACAGTAACTAACACATGCAGGTAATTGGATATTATGCTCAGGACAGCATAATATGAAAAGAAGGGAGATAAGTCGGATCTCATTTTTTTGGAAGCGGGGAGGGAGGGTTACCTTTAGATGTTTATGAATCTTCCATGCATGAATTTGATCCAGGGTCAGAGAAGAACATCAGCCGGTGATGAGACATTCAAATAAATCAGGGTATCATTAGAATACTGGTGATAACCTATGATAAAGCAGCGGTTTACGATAGTAAAATGTTTGAAGAATAGATTGTGGATACTTTGCAGGAGACTGAATGGAAAGAGTGAGTGTGTAATCTATCCCCATCTGCTGGAGGGGACTGGTGCTATGCAGGAGGAGAACCAGTTGCTTCAAGCAAAATCTTGAGATAGACCTAATGAAAAAAAAAAGTCATGGAAGGAATGAATCAATTAACTCCAGCCTCTGATAGTCACGGGGTGTGCATTCCAATACACAATCAACAGTCCAGCCCAACCTTCCAGGTCAGGTCCACTCCAGACTGGGACACAAGCACCCCCAGACAAGTTTCAGCCTATATAGGCCTTTGCATTGAAGTGCAGTTTGTGCACTGTTCCCAAGAAGCAAATAATCCCTATCTGGGCATACAGACTGCACTAAGGACTTCATGTGCAACAAACAGCAAATTATTGGAAGAAATGTTTGAGTTAATCTGAGCCACTGGTGATAGCACAGGTATACATTGCAATTAATTGTTTTCTTATCCGCTATGCCTCTCTAGATAGAGACCAGCGGCATGCAAATAGGTTTTGGTCTGGCTCCAGTAGGAAAAATCCAGCTCAAGTTGCCTAGCCAGTAACATTTCCAGAGGGGAACACAAGCAACCACAGATCAACCTCAGACTACTTAGGCCTAGTCTATAAAGTACAGCATAAGACCCATTTCACAGCAAGACTGAGACCCACATCTGAGCACACCTGTCACATTTAGAGCATCTGCTGAAATAAACAACGAAGTGATGGAAGGAATGCTTGAAATAATCTCAGCCCATGCTGATAGCTCGGACTGCATTCCAGACAAGCCAATCACTTTGGCCCTGCTTCAATAGGAACTGTCCTGCCCAAACTAAAAGGCCAAGTCACATATGGAGAGCAACAGAAGACAAAAAACTGATTTTGTCTTTTTGTCCTTGTAAGTGAGTTGCAGCTTTGGTCTAATTGCATAGTGAGAGCAGGACCCATGTTTGTGCATACCCATAATGCTCAGGGCAACTGAAGTAGAAAGCAAAAACGAAATAGGTGGAATGCTTAAATCAATCTGAGACTCTATTAATTACCTGGGCTGCATTCCACCCCTATTGTTTTTTATTCACTGTGCCCACTTCAGACAGAGACCAGTCATATGCAAATCAAACCTGACCTGATTCTAATAGGAACAGTCACAGCCTGAACTAAAATGTTGGATCCTCTCCAGATGGAACCCAAGTGACCCCAAACAGGTTCTGATCTACATAGAGTTCAAGCAGTTGCACACTGATTAGCCCTTTGGCACAGAATGTATGGGACCCACATCTGGGCATACTCATCATATCTCTAGCACAGTCCTTAATTGGTTGCCCATATCCTCTCTAACCACTACTAACAGGTGCAACTTGAATCCTCCAAATAACAACAATCTGTAATGCAAGCCCTTATCCTATTCCATATCAATGGAGGTAATGTAATCTAATGTAAGCTGGACTTATATAGCGCACTGTAACCCAATGGGTATCCTAGCTCTGAGAGTTGCCATGTTGTCATTGTACGTGGAAACGGCCAACCCCAGGGACAAGACAAATAAAGGAAAAGTGGAGAAAGCCAGGGAGAGATGTCGGGACAGATCAGAATCAGAAAAACTCTTTGTTTTTCTCCTTCCTCTGGAACAACTAGGGGGCATATTATCAAGCCAGGCGATAAAATTATTGCCGCTTTAGCGGCAGAAAACTGCTGCTAAACCGGCGATAATCGGCTTGATAATATGCTCTATGGAATTCCAATTAAAGCTCAGGTTAGATGTCTTTCACATCTAACATGGGCTTCAATTGGAATTTCATAGAGCATATTATCAAGCCCATTATCGCCGTTTTAGCGGCAGTTTTCTGCCGCTCAAGCGGCGATAATTTTATATGCCCCCACATGTTTAGCTTTTTCCTGAATTGCAGCAGATTCTGAGTCTGTCTGAAGTCAGATGGGAGATCAATCCACAGCCGTGAGGCTGCAGAGCTGAAGGCTCTGCCTCCAGTCCTTGTTCTTTTAAATCTTGTAGTATTCACCAAATTTGCCATTGATGAGCAGAGATTTCTCGAGGGAATATAACAAGTGTATTTTCTCTGCAGCGGTTTAGGTCCCAAGCCATGTGCTGCTCTAAAGACGATACAGAGGGATTTGAATTGTATTCTCTGACGGATCAGCAACCAGTGGAGATCACTTAGAGCGAGAGATGTAGAGGACCTACGCTGCCTGTTTAGAGATAACTTTGCTGCTAATGTTTGGATTTTTTGCAGTTTCAGTATCAATGAGTTTGGTGCTCCCAGATGCAGGGAGTTACAATAGTCCAACCTGCTCAGAATAACGCTCCTCACCACTTGTGTCCTAGCAGAGATTGGCAATAGCGGAAGTATCTTCTGTAGGGCTCTGATCAGGGAGAAGCAGGTACCAACTATTTTATTGACTTGTCAGTCCAACTGAAGATTGTTATCCAACATTACACCCAGAATACGCACTGTTTTAGCTGGAATGCGCGGTTTATCTGTAGGAGTAAGCCAGAAATCAATTGGAAGGGGGCAAGCTATTTTATTCATGGAGCAATATACCATCGGTGATACCATTCTAACTCTGCCTCCATCTCAAGGCTGCTTTCCAAGCAGTGGCTTATCTTCATACCTGTGAGCACTATCTGTTCACCTACGTGCTTTTGAATCGTCACTGACTAACACCTGCAGCCATATCCGACTTAAATCGTACTTCTTGATTCACTAACCCTTACATGTTCACAAATCGTCCTTCCTAAGGCCTTCCAGAAAAAGCCTCTCTGGCCATTTGCTATCACAGGACAGAAAACCAACTGATTCTCGAAATTTCCAAATCAGATAAAGAGAAAACTAGAAAGCAAGCCTTCTCTTGCAGAAACTTTATTTAGAACCTTTCGACCTCCCCTAGATGTCCTTCTCCTTCAATACTTTCAAATCCAACCTTAAATATGTCCCTTTCAATGGATTTCTCTTTGTGCTGATAATTCTCTGTATTGATTGTTCTCTTCCTAGTTGCCAGGAACATTTAACAATTGGAAAAAATCAAACTGTACATTTTTATAATTGCAAAAAAAGTCTTTCTGTATTCTGCTGTATAATGATAAACATTTATTTCTTATGTGTTGACGTTTATGAAAAATGATTCCCTAATCCTTCTTCCTCTGCTTCAGATCCCTAATTCTCTTCCTCCCCCCAACTTTCCCACGTATTTTACTTCTATTATAAAATGTCCTGTGCTGGCTTCTTGGTTCAGGCTGACCATTTTATTCTGTCCTTTTATATAAAGCTCTGTTTTGCACTTCGCGGCCAGGTCTGACCTGCAACAAAATACTAAACATAAATTGAAAATAAAGCTGAGTTGCCAGGTCTGATAGATATGCAACTATAGCCTTCACCCGCAAATTAGGGTTGTCTCCATCAAAAGGACTAGAAACGACACCAATCTCCCAGATGAAGGTAACCTACGTTTTTGATACAGACTTATTTTTATTACTGGTATGTTGTTAGTGTGTCGAGTTATTGTAATGTGGTGATGTGATGTGTGGTTATGGTATTATGTTATTATTGGGGAATGTCAAAGGCAGTAGGCCATCTTAACCATGCGCACGCTTGCAACACAAGGCAGTTGCCTCAAACCCACTTTCATGATGTAGGGATAAAAGGTGTTAGTACCATACACTGTGTCAAGTACCACAAAAGCCACACAATAGCGTTCGATGAACGATAACATGGAATCTTTTGTCGGGTCATAGAAAAAATTACAAATAGTGGAGGAGATTTGCGCTGAAAGTATACATTGCGTGTAATCACCGCAGTAGCATACTCAAATGATTTCTACTATTAGTTTGTATATAAATATAGTAGGTTGGATTTTGCTGCTATCCCCATGACATACTTTTTAGTAAGTCTGTTTTATGAAATGTTATCTACGTTTTTTGCATTCATGAATTCTTTCACTTTTACACCTGAGACAGTAAACACACATCTTTAAAACATAGCAAAGGCATAAAAAGCAATATCGGTTTTCATTTGATTTAAGACAATGCGCCATGTTTCAACAATGTATAGGGAATTAGACATCGAAAGCTAGTCTTGCTGACAGATCCGTCTCGGAGGGACCTGTGATTGTATAAAATGAAAAGACATGCTTCTTGTACTACATGGTTCATGACTGTAAAAAATGAAATGCCAGCTAATTTTCTAAGACTTAATCTCACAGAGCCCAATTTTCCAAAAAAGGTCTCTGTATAAGGGAAGTAACAGTAACAGATAATGCACATGCATCTGCCAAAACTCAGTCCAACCAGCAGCATTAAATGATTTAACGGTGCACAATCAATATTAGCAAACGTTGTGGGATTATAAACAAGTGTAGTTAACCAAACAAAAAATAGGGGCTCAATTCACGGATAAAGTTACAATGCACAATAGTTTTAAATGACACCTGTTCTTAAGGTATGTTTGTTCGGTGTACTTATGTTCCCTCCCTAAACTGGACTAATTTACAACATTTGTCTGTGATATTTTCTACAAAGAGACACTTTATGCACTAAATCCATTATGTCAGTTTATAATTTGGAAATTAGACACCTAAATAATAGTTTTGGGGCCAGATGTACGACCCTATTTTGCATGCGCAAACGGGTTTGCGACCTTGTTTGCACATGCAAAATACATATGGGCCATGTACTAATCCTATTTAGTGAATAGCAATTTTTTAGCGACTCGCTAAATAGGATTTGCAACTCACTATTAGGAAGGGGCATTCCAAGGGTGTCCCTCCTAATAGCGAGTCTGAGCCCTATGTACGACTGTTTTTAAAAGCAGTCCCAGACATGGAGGTCTGCTGAGCTCAGCAGGCCACCATACCTGGGTGGCCCAGCCATTCCCAATGGGGTCGCAAACTGCAAGTGCCTCATTAATTCATGAGGCATGCAATTTGCGACCCCATTGGGAATCGCAAACAGTGTCTGAGACACTGTTGTACATTGTGATTTGCGACTCGCAATTTGTCGCAATGTGCGAGTTGCAAATCACAATGATGGTGCATCTGGCCCTAAGTGTGCAAAACCCATCATTCAGAACTGCAAATCCATGTTAGTAAGCCACAAAACACCCCCATATCCACCAGTTTTTGGCAGGTACATTCCCAGCCCATAATGCAATCAGATATGTGTTGCTATTAAGTAAAGAAGCAGGAACTTACCCAAGGAAGCAAGACCCTAAAAACTAGTGAGGTGTTGGAGAAAGGGTTTCCACACAGGTAAAAATATATATCGAAATTCAGATTTGCATTTCATTGGTGCTTGCAGAAATATAAATTTAGTATACAAAATGCATGCAAAATATATTCACAAAGTAATACATATGTTGAATGCCTTGACAGTCCAAAATGTAGTCACAATGTTGCTGGAACACTACAAGTGCACATTTCCGGCTTTGCAGCCTTCATCGATCAGGCACTGTTAAGACATCATTTGAAAATACAATATACTATACAATTTCTTACAGCAGCAATTGATGAAATTATGGCATGGTAAAAAACATTGTCAAAGATAGTGTTAAATAAGGAAGTGGCCTAATAGAAATGGAAGGTGAAGTCATGCCATAATAAATTATACCTTGATAGCCAAATCACTCACACTCACACTCAGTAGTCAGAGTTGTGTGTATGCTCTTTAGGAAACTAGGCCTGGGAGAGGTGTATTTGAATACACCCAGTTTAGAATGTTTTGTCACTGGCTTGGTGCATGATTAATTTATATTGGCGCCTAGGAGTAATATAAGTTCAAATGGCTGCATCCTGAATCTATAAGATCATATTTCAGTAAGTGACCAAGAGTGTGACACTCAACCACCTACTAAGCGCTCAAGAAATCCAGATATCCCCCCAGCACTGCGGAGGTACCTGTGTTACAGGCTAGGGCGACCCCCCTCATAGCACAAAAAAAGGCACCGAAGAAGGATAAGCCCCCGATATCACACAAGCTAGGTAATAGGGAAAAATCTATATCCAGCTTTAATTCATGCACGCAGAGTGATATCGCGAAGTTAAAAACTAAATTGGATATAATGGATACTTTTCTTAGAGAAACCCTAAACAGCCTAACTAGCAGAACAGGAGTAATGGAAGAAGCGTTATCCAAATGTCTCGGTAAATGGCAGCCTAATGTGCCAGAATTGGTTAATAATCATACTAGCGGCCCGGACTACTCAATTGGCAGTATGCGGCTACATTTCCAAACCACAAATCCCACTACTGCCAATCAAAAAAAATCAACGTGGGTTTCACATAATAGAGATCGACAAACCCTTATTACTAAACCAAAGACTCTCCATCCGGCAATTTCTCAAGTCCCGGATGGGCCCATGCATACCTCAGGTGCTAACAATATTAAATTGAGACCCCCGAGTGACCAGGAGTTAGAGCCTTTAACAACATATCTGGATCTACCCCCAGCCGTAACTCCGTATACGGTGGTACTAGCAAACATTCCAAGAATGCGCCATGGGGTGGTTGAGTCTTGGGATACTGTAAGAAAAAAGTCTCTATTTTGGCCGGGTGCCAGAACGGGCCTAACCGAGAGGCTTTTTTCTGAGTTCAAAATGGCAAGACTAGTGACTTGGATAGGGAGAGGATGTAAGAATTTGACTGGAGTTTGTGTGGTATTAACTTTCAAAACTCTGCAACTTGTACAAACGATTCTGAGTAGGGATGGAAATCACACCATCTCAGTGCAAAGTATTAATTTAGTTCCTTTAGAATATTTTTACCAACCAACCCATATCAATAACACCAATATAAGTAAGGAACCCCAAGTAGTGATTCGTAGACCCTGGTTTAGTGTCCCAAATTATAACCATTTTGATATACTCCCAAACCTGGAAGAATTTGACAGACTTTCAGTAGCTACTAGCGCGGCTGAGCCTTCCAACCTAGTGAAACAAAACTTGTTTTAAGTAGTGACCTACTTTTCCCAGCAAATTCATCTTTAAAGACCCTTAGTGCTCTTGATCCCCAAACCACACTAGAAACGACTGCGGTAGCTAATACTAACTCCATATGCCCCAATACACAAATTGCCCCCACAGTATACCCCACCCTACATGCTGATTGTATGGTATCAAATATAGATAAGTTAATGCTACACATTCTAACATTCTTGCCGCCCGCATAAGATCCTCTACCTCACAAGCTGATCTCAGAGCATCTAATACTGGTGAAATGATGGATGTAAACGAGGGAAACAAAAGGAAAGATAAGTGTCAGTTTGTGTTTTGGAGCATAGCTGGGTTAAAAACCAAGGTGACCAATCTGGTATGCAATGACTTTGTGAGGAAATGTTTGTACCCATGAGCTCTCTTTGAGCGATCACTTTCCTTTAAGTGTGGATGTTTCTGTGCATAGACATGAGATTTTTACGAGAGACAATTCTAACCACTCTGTTGGTACTATCTCTCTGATTAGGCAAAATAGGTATGCACTTCGCTGGGATAAATTGGACTTTGATGAGTTCAGAAGAAAGGTTGTGTTTAACTGTAATGACATTCTTTTAGCCTGCCTGGATGAAACTACCCCGCATAAGGATATTTTTGACGGTTTTGCCGTTATATCTGATTACATCAGGAAAGCCATTTTCGTGAAAGCCAATAAAAAAGCCACCGAAAAACAGGGGTGGTTTGATTCGAAATACACGAAGGCTTACTCGAAGCTTAAATATACTTTACATCGAACAGTTAAAAACCAGGATGATATTAGAGAAGCAAGAAAGGAGTACTAGCGGACATTAACAGAAAGGAGAAACTCATTAAAAGAAGAAGCCTGGTGTGTCTTACTTGAAGTCTCTGTAAACAGAGACTCCTCTGCCTTTTGGAAGGCAGTTAATGCCCCCTTCCTGGCCTATAGAGATGAGGCAACAATAGAGATTGCTATTAGCAAGGCAGAGTGGGTTGAGCATTATTCGACGTTGTATAATAAACCACTGCCTAATGCTGATGGAGATTCACCCATAGTGAATGAGATTGATCAATTGTTAATACACCCACAAACACATTTACATTTTGATCTTAGCGAGATTATATTGGCCATAACCGCATGCATGGGTGGTAAGGCTCCCGGGCCCGATGGTACCCCTTACGACCTTTTTAAATCCAATGTGGCATTATGGGGCCCACTCTTAACCTCAAGTATTTAATGCATGCATTTTGAGCGGATTCATACCAACCTGGTTCGAATTGATATTGGTCCCCATTTTTATAAAAGGGGACAGGGCAAATCCAGCATGTTATAGGCCTATCTCGCTGCTGGATTCTAGAGTTAAAGGCGAGTTGTGTTAAACAGACTGCAGGATTAGGCGGAGGATCAGTTGATCATAAGCGATTTACAATATGGCTTCCGTAATGGCGGCCTGGGCACAGTAAAACACAGCCTTAATCTAACTATTCTACTAGGTAAATATACTAAGGCAAAAAGTGGAAGGTTATTCCTGGCATTTGTTGACTTAATGGCGGCGTTCGATTGCGTCATCCATGACAAGTTGTGGAAGATTTTAGAGGGGATGGGGGTGGACGTTGTACTAATTTCTTTTTTGAGGCAGCTTTACTCAGGGGCAAAGCCAAGGGTCCTTTATGGGGTAGGGGTAGAGTGCACAAATTCCTTTAGAGTAATGAGAGGAGTGAGACAAGGCTGTGTCCTTGCACCTTTCCTTTTTACATTGTATATAAACGATCTAGGAAACACATTGGTTCAAGAGAGCAAGGACCTACCATTAGTAGGTACACATCCTATTCCCGCACATTTGTATGCAGATGATGTGGTCTTTATGGCCCGCACGCCGCTGGGACTCCAAAGGGTAGTTATTAGTTTTGCTAATCTTATGTCAAATTTGGGTCTTACCATTAATTCTTCCAAGACGTTTGTAATGAACTGTGGGGCAGACTGCACTAAGACTAGAGCTCTTTTTATCGATGGGAACCGGATTGAATGTACAAACACATTTTCTTATCTAGGGATTTTATTCAACCGCATAGGGACATGGACTCAGGCAGTTAAGGCCAGAAGGTTGTTGTTTATTAAGGCATTAACTGCTTTATCAAAGTTTAGCAGAAAACTGGGTAAACGATCCGTGGTAGAATTGCTTCATATATATATAAGGCAAAATGTGTAGCAATTGCTTCCTATGGTGCGGGTATTTGGGGTTATGATGACTTGAACTCATTACAGATTGCCAAAAATATGTTCTTTAGGTTTCTGTTGGCAGTACCAGACAGCAACTTTACTTATATATGCCACACGGAACGGAACTGGGTATGCCATATTTGGAGGATACAATAAATATCCAGCCAGTCCTCTTGTGGCACAGGATCTGGACCTCAGAAAAGACGGTACTCAATCGCCATATATTGAATGATAGCCTAGGGCTAGATGGGGCTAAGTATATTAGATGGCTAGAGTATGTTAAAACGTTTTTTATCTGACCTAGGCCATCTAGAATATTATAATGACCCCAATACCATGTGTAATGTGTCCAGGAAAGATCTTAAAGACAGTTGCCTGCGCTTATTGGGTGAAATCAGAACTACAACCGAAATGACAAAACCAACGGTTCAAGCCCACCATCTCACCCTTACGACATTAGCAATGCAGCCATATATAAGGATGATTAAAGGTGACTACAATAGCTTTTGTTAATGCGTTTTAGACTGGGTATTTTACATAGACCCATAAGTTTTTCAGAGTTAAACAATTGGACGAGAGTGTTAAGTAAATATCCATGTGACAATGTTTCTGTACAGTCTACCATGCATGTATTTTTATTTTGTAAATGTTACTGTCTTGAGAAGGATGTGGATCTTTCCTGTATTAAGATCATTCAGGTTGAGACAATGTCGCCCAGCACTCCTGGCTCTACAACTTTAGAAAAAGAATTTGTCATTGCTTCTGTGACTGCTTTTTTAAAAAAAAAGTATTTAAATGCAGAAAATCTATTATGATGGGATTTTATTATGGGTATGATCATGTGTTCGGTCCTATCCCTTTTGTAAATACTTTATGGCTGTATTGTAATGATTTTTTATGGATTATCAATCATGTAGAAATTTTAATATGCTTTTATAGTTATCTTAAATAAGTAACCGAATAAAGTCTGATTGAATTGAATAGAATATATATATATATATATATATATTCACTGAAAAAACCATGGGTTTCACACACGTTATAGTTAGGAATTAGCATTTAAAAAACCTTTGAAATTCAGTGAAAAAACCATAGGTTTCACACACGTTATAGTTAGGAATTAGCATTTAAAAAACCTTAGAAATTCAGTGAAAAAACCATAGGTTTCACACATGTTATAGTTAGCTGGACATTTTACTCGTAAAAAACCAATGAAATTGCCCCGTTATAGTTAGTTCAGCTAACTATAACTCGCGCGCCCGCAATGCACTGCTGATGACGTCACATATTACATCACTCATGACATGGTCAGTGACATCACTCATGACATCACTGATGACATCTCAAATGACATCACTGATGACATCACTGATGACATCATCAAGTGAATGTGTGTTTTTCTGAAAATTAAATATGTTTTATATATGTATATCTCAAGGTCGATGGAAGAATAAATGGGTATATAAGTGTCTAAATGGATGATTTGTTTTTGAAAAATTGATTGTGTAACTGACTGATTAAGTGTATCATAGTGAATACATGGCTTAGTGAGTAATGTTTAAATATGTAAATATCTGTATCAGTCTCTCACTTTGTGTATAAGTGGCTGCATGGGTTGGTGAGTAGCTACATGGGTGTCTATATAGGTTATTAGTTGGTTTTTTGAGTATCAGTCTGAGTGTCTGCATGGTTCGGTGGGGGGTATTACGTAGTGCATAGGTGCATGAATGAGTGACTCATTGTTTGTATGGGTTGAACACAGCATGTGTGCAGGACTGTATGGGTGGATGAGTGTGTGTATGGGTGTGTTAGTGAGTGAATGACTGTCTCAATATTGTCTTTATGAGTAACTACATATGTTTTAAACTAGTATATGTGACTATTGGTGTATATATGTGAGTATATGTGAGAGTGAGAGATTGAAAGAGTTCCTGTATGAATAAGTATGTGTTTCTATAAGTGATTGTTTAAAAGACTAAGTATGTGTAAGTTTCCGTAGAAGTAAGTGTGGTGGTGTGTGTATAACTGTATATGCAAGTAAATGTATGTTTGATTCTTTGTTAGCATGAGTGACTATGTGTGTGAGTAACTCTATGGATGAGTGGCATTGTGTAACAGGATGTATAGGTGTATGAGTACATATGATGAGTGAGTACATGTATGAGTGACTGAATTGGACTGTTGGTGAATGAGTGGATGTGTATGTGGATCTTAGAATTACTGAAAAGGTTGTTTTAACTGGTATTGGTATGTCCATTGTTTTGAACATTGTAGTTTCTATTTTTGAATGTGTGTGTCAAAGGTTATATTAGGGGAAGAGGAGGTCTGCCACTCTATCACAAGGATGATGTCATCAGTGATGTCATCAGTGATGTCATTTGAGATGTCATCAGTGATGTCATGAGTGATGTCACTGACCATGTCATGAGTGATGTAATATGTGACGTCATCAGCAGTGCATTGCGGGCGCGCGAGTTATAGTTAGCTGAACTAACTATAACGGGGCAATTTCATTGGTTTTTTACGAGTAAAATGTCCAGCTAACTATAACATGTGTGAAACCTATGGTTTTTTCACTGAATTTCTAAGGTTTTTTAAATGCTAATTCCTAACTATAACGTGTGTGAAACCTATGGTTTTTTCACTGAATTTCAAAGGTTTTTTAAATGCTAATTCCTAACTATAACGTGTGTGAAACCCATGGTTTTTTCAGTGAATTTGCAAGGTTTTTTAAATGCTAATTTTTTTTTTATTCTTCAATTTTTTCAAACATATTTTTAATTTAATTTTCTTACCTTTTATAAAGACTATGCTTTAATTTTTAAAATCCTTAAATATTTTTTTTTAATATATTTTTTAAAATAAACATGTAAAATTTATTTCCAGTTCTTTTTTTTTTTTTTTATTTTTTTTTAGTACGCGTACCGTAAGCTCACGGTAAGCGTACGGTTTACGCAACGTCCGTAATCTATCTACGCTGCTTGCGTATAGTTACGCACTTTGCGTAGCCGCGCGTACTGCACGTGGGACGCGTGCGCGCTTACGCCACACGCGCACGTTACGCGGAAGTGCCGGGGAGTGACTGTTATGCGCATGCGCGCAAGCGCGTGTCTTTTTTACGCGCACGCGTACTTTTTGCCGTAAGCGTACCGTAAGCGTACCGTAAGCGTACGGTAGGTCATGTGATCTTGAAAGACAACTTTTGATTGGTTGAAACTACTTTCAGTTCTAGAACTCTCCTACACCACACCCATTCCCCTCATTTCTGCTTGTGATCCCTTGGGAGAAGGAGCTGGTTTGTCTTTGGGATACGATGGCAGAACAGCAGAGCTCTTCTGAGAGTGAGGCTAGCACTAGCAGCACTGTCTTGAGGCAGAGATCGAGGAAACAAAAGCCTTCTTATGTTTGGGATTATTTTACTTTTCCAGAAGGCCAGCAAAAGGTGAATGCACCCTTAGTTACTTGCAAGCTGTGTCAGCGTGTACTTTCTAGAGGTAATCCTAACAGGAAGTATTCCTTTGGGAATCACACCATGAAGAGACACCTCCAGGATGTACACAGAAGGACACATGGTCATCTTTTTGGAGGTAACTCTTCAGAAAGACGAGCCAGTACATCCACAGCAGCTCAGCCTGGACCATCACCTGCAGGGCTTACTCCTTCTTCTGCAGGTCAGGTGAGCCCTTCATCTGTGGGGGGAGAATCTCCTTTTGCTGGCCCTCTGGAAATGAACCCTCGATTTCGGAAGGTTGATATTCATTGCACATTTTGTAAAGATCTAATTTGCCATAGGGAGACCAGTGTTTCCCTAGTGAACAACAAAATAGATCAGCACATTTGTCGCTTTGAATAATTTTCCCATGCTTCCTTTCCTCTGTCCCTGCATGAACACAACGGTTCTTTTAAGAGCCAACCTTATCTTTCATCTTTTTTTTACATATGTTTTTAAAAACTTTTTTTTATTTTTTTTTACCGTACGCGTACGGTGCGCGTACTTTTTTTTTATTTTTTAAAAAAAACACTAAAAATCATTTATCACATTACATTGTCCTTGAGAGACTACAATTATTATTATTGACTTACCATACTCACTGAAAAAATATTTATTCATTTCTTTTTTTTAAAAATAGTTTTAAAAATGTTTGTAGTTTTCGAAAATTTTCTATATCTATCTGGAAAAAAAGAAAAAAGTATTAATATTTTTTAAACATTTTATAATACAGTACACATATTTACATTTTTTACCAAAAAATCTTTTTGCCTTATTTTTGCTGTTTTCAGAATATATTGCATTTCACTATAAATTGTGAAAGCAATTGCATTCATCATTTTACAGCGGGCAAAAAAAAATACCAATCACAAAGATTGTATTAAAAAAGCCCTGATTCTTTTTTTAATTAAACTTAACATTATAGAAATGCATAATATTGTAAAAAAATATCATCTAATACCAATACTTATTTCTTTAAAATACCGTCTGATATGTTTGTTTCAGAACTATAATCACAATATTATATCTCAAATAACTCCAAAATACATCTGATTTCATTTCCTTTAGGCCAAATAGTAATTTTAATTTTTTTTTTGGAATAAATTTCCTACGGAAATCCAATAAAATTCTAAAGTTTAATTTGTCCAGATCTCACCGATTCTCTGTAACATTTTGGTTCACGAAAATTTTTTGAATAATTTATTTAGTCCACAATAGAATTGGTTACTTTTCCACATGGCCAAATAGTAATTTTTTAAATCATTTTTGAAAAAATTTCCAATGGCAGTCCAATAACATTCCAAAATTTAAAATGTGCAGAAGTTACCGATAATCTCTAAATTATTGGTTTTTCAAAATTGCATTAAAAATTAAAAAAGTCCACATTACAATTGGTTATCTTTCCATTAGGCCAAATGATAATTTTAAAAATCTTTTTTTTACAAAATTGCAATGGTAATCCAGTAAAATGGTAAAATTATTTTGTCCAGATCTTGCCAAGTCTCTCTAAAATTTAGGTTTCAGGAAGATTAGATAGGAATTTGCTAAATCAAAAGGCAAACGTTGTTTGAAAATCAATTGGGAATCATTACACAGTGTCCAGCCTTTTTCACATTTTAGATAAACTGTGTAATGTCCAGAAGTAACAGTAGGTCCATCATGGAAAATTATTGCAACAGTTACAAAAGTTTTTCCTGAAATTGATAATTGCTGTCCTGTAAACTTCTTTATTAAAGTATCCAATTTTGAACCATCAGCTCTACATCGTTGCATCATTAAAATTACATACTGTCCGTATTCCTTTAAAATTAATGTTGAAAACATGTCAGAATTACACTCACCACATTTCATGCTATGATTAGCATCTTTAACTAATTTTGCAAAAGTGACTGTTTTACTCTCTGGCAATGTCAAATAAATAAACCTTTCATTATCAACAATAGAGCCACATATATTATAACAATTATCACAACTATGTTCCCATTTATAAGAGAGACCAAAAAAAATGTCAATGGGAACTCCTTCTTCTTCCACTACCTGAAGAAAATACATCAAAAATTCATGTGCATCTTGCTGTTCATTTTGAGAAAACTGTGTTCGTCCTGAACATACATCTAAAAGTTTTCTAATGTCAGTAGCACTTTCTATTTGAGTTTTATCTTTACTCAACTTTTGAAAAAGGAGACTCAGCTCTGAACAGAATCTTTTTCCCTGATTTACTATTATCTGCTCTTGCAAACTTTCCAGATAAAATGCAACATTCAGCACTACATTTGCGTAGCAGTTGACACCAGAGCTATTTTCAAAATGACATCCTACAACCTGTTCTTCATTTTCCTTTTTCTTTTTGCTTGCAATTACATCACTCCTCTTTTGTTTCCTCTTCTCTACATCTTCACTACAGATATTCTCATTTTTTCTTTTACGAGAAACTACACGTTTCTCCAACACAGGATACTGACCTAAATGAGGAGCATAGCTTCTTCTTAATCTATTATACTCCTTTACACAATTTGTATCAGCACTAACTTTTGATTCTTCAAAGTCTATCATGAATAAACCTGATAATGTTTTGACTCGTGACAAAGCAACATATGCCATACCTTCTTTGAACACAGTTGAACCAATGTTCACAAATGCACAATCTACAGTCAATCCTTGAGACTTGTGAATAGTTACAGCATATGCTAGAGAAAACGGAAACTGCTTCCTACGTACATATAAGTCTTTCACAAGCATAAAACGAACTGTACAACGACAAATATCTTTAACTTCATCTATCTGATCAAATTTTATTTTTAAACATTCAATTCCTTCTTTTTTCTGATAATTAATAAAACCCACAACTCTTCCCATCGCTCCATTAACTAAACCTTTCTCAACATCCAAATTTCTCCTTAAAAACACTCTACAGTTCATGCAAACATATAGATTTTTTTCTAATCCAGCTGTTTTGGAGATGTTCTTCTCTAGTGAGTCCAATTTATTTTTCAGTTTGCCTGTTACTGTGACAGTAATTCTTCCATCCTCAATTTTGTCCACTGCTTCCAATTTCCTGATCTCTTCCTTTTCCAATTTCAAAAGCTCCTCATTGAATATTGAGCATTCACGTAGAGTAGGCATTAAGCAGATGACACTTTTGTTTTCTGCAATGTTCTTGTATATCTTCTCTGCAACTATTTCTTCCTTTGGAAATAAATTATGTAGCAGCCGAGTCTGTAATGCTTTTTTGCCAGCTTCTGTGAGTAGTCCAATCCTGATATCTTTCAGAATACTTCCATATTCTTCATCGTTTGCTTGCCTCATATTAGTTGTAAGTTCCTTGTACTCAAAGAAGGACCAAATATTTGTATTACCGATGCTTCCCAATGACTTCTTCGTGTCTTCATGTGTCACAGTATTAAACACTGGTTGTCCTTTAACTGGAGTAAGTTGCAAAAGATCTCCAAAAACTATGACGTGTTTTCCACCAAATAACACGTCATAGTCTGTCTTCAAAATTTGCTGCATTCTTAAATGCACAAAGGCAAGCATTAAGTTTGATACCATGCTCACCTCATCAATAATGAGAACTTGCATCTTCTTCAATACTCGTGAAACTTCCAAGGATGCTTCTCCAGTTAGCTTGTTGAATTGTATTTTGTTCTCATGCTCCACTGGTAACATTAGCAAACGATGTAAGGTGATTCCTTTTATGTTATATGCTGCTAACCCAGTTGGAGCAGTAACCACACAAGACAACGTAGAATCCGTTTTTTGCTTTAGGTAGCTTCTGATGACTTTAATTAGGAAACTTTTTCCAGTGCCAGCTTGTCCGCTTACATACATCCTGATTGGATGAAATGATGTGCATGAGCACTCTTTTTTTACATGTAGAAATCCGTGATCAATTTTGTTTTTGATCTCTTCATAAATTTGTTTCTGCTCTTGATTCAGTTGTCTTTCCAAATTTTCTAAGTCTATAAATTCTTCTTGAGCTTGATTCATAGCTGTTTCCACTTCATTCATGGCTATTGATGCTTCATTTTCAACGATTGGTTGTCCTAGGGGATCTTGACTGTGTGTTCCTGAACTTTGGCTGTCCTGAGAACTGTCTCTAGCTATTTCTGCTGCAATTGTAGTTTCCTGTTCAATTTCTTCATTTAACATTTGCAGATAAGTTGTGAATGTATTGCATTGTATGCTGTCTTCGCAAGCATTAAATGAATCCTCATAGCTTTGAAATTCTCCCAGTAGTTCATCCTCTGTACGCCATGGTTTAAACAACTGTAAAAGAGCCAAGTAGTAAAATTCTTTCTTGTCGGTAGTGTCGCAACTCAGCTTCCGGTGATTTATCAAACTTCCTTTGGTTTGCTTCACCAAACATCCTTCTTCACCAACAACTTTATATTTTCCATTATTAATGTCTTCTGCAGCTTTCCGTGAATAAATGTAGTTCTGCAACACTTCATAGAGACACATGTTCTCCAGATGATGACTTCTCTTGGGATAATATGTGTCCAACATGTTTGTTTTCAATATATCTGTACTTTCTGGGTCATTCTCGGCCAAATATTCAATTTCTCCAACAGATTTCAGTACCCGATTTCTCATTGCTGCAAGGCCTAAACTTGCCCAAATTATTCTTCTTGACTTTGAGTAGAGACTTGCAGAAGATAACCTATCTGAACATTCGTAGGATCCAATTTCTCGATGCGATAACATCTTCAAACTGAAACTGTACAGCTTCTTACTAACAGTCTTCTCGTGAGAAATCTCTTCCCACATTTCCTTCAATTCTGTTTTTTCTGATTTCGTAATGTAAGACGTTACATATCGTGCAACAGCAATGGAATTGTCAGCTACATACTGTATATCCATGTTAGCGTTCCACATGGATAAAATGACTGGGTTGTAGTCATTTATATTTTTTGATTCTTCTTTTCTTTTAAGGTTGTAGGTATTCTTAGGTGATTTTCTTGTGATAGTATGTCTCACAGCTGACATAAAACTGTTTACTCTTCCATTTGAAAGAACAGGTCTAGGAAATCCAAATCGACATTTAGTGTAGTATTTTTCTTTGCTCTTGTATTTCCGTCGACAGTATTTTCCACACCGATGACTTTGGAAACGTAAAACTTGCTCCTTTAACTTGTTCTCTTCTGTGCTTTTTGGTATACCACATGTTGCATATTCTTCAATGTAAGATAACACTGCTTCATCAGTATCTGTTCCAAACTTTGGGGCATCCTTGATCCACAACAGCATATGAATATGAGGAGCACCTCTTGCCTGGTACTCTTTTCTCCAAAAGAAATCCACTACTTCTCCAAGGGGTGGATTTTTTTTATTGCAGATGAAGGACATCATAGCCTCAAATCTATGATTGAAATATCTGCAAACATTAACCGGATCCAATGAGCACAGTTCTCCTGCTGTCTTGTATTCGATGTTTTTAATGTTTGAATTGGCCTCTCGTAGAAAATCCAGTAAATCATCCCAAGCGTACTCGGCACAGCTTAGGGTAAGGAACCATGTTGGTGTTCCTAAATTGCGTAACATGCATTTTAGTTCACCATGGCGTCGGTACCAATATTCATTTGTCCCACGCTGACAAGCCATCAGATTGATCAGTTGTGTTTCCAAATGATCATCTCGGTGCTGCACTTTCTCCATAAAATCCTTAGCAGACACATTTTGTAAATGTACTCCACTTTTTAAAATGTGATTTACTGCATAAGACAGTGCAGACAAGTCGCTTTCAAATAAAAGATGGAACAAATAAGGAATACTTTGTCGAAATCTGGGATCTTCAGCATATAGTCTTGTAGTCCGATACTCTGAAGCTGGAATCTGTTCTGGACGTTCATCGTATCGTCCTCCTTTTCCCGTAGGAAACAGCTGGGGAAAACATTGAGCTTCCAAGCTCTCCTCCCATACACTCACGGGAGTTCCTTTTGCTTTCTTCATCTGAAAGAGATCAATATTGTCTCCCATAACTTCTTTCGAATGAAGAGGATGTATGCTAAAATGTTCATAAATTTCTTCTTCCTTTGTCTTGTCCACTTTTTCAATTTGTCCAGTTGGTGTTTCTGTGTCTTCTTGAAAATCTTCGTCTTCTTCTTCTTCTTCTATATAAATTGATTCATACCATTTGTTATTTTTTTTCAAATACAAATTTGCTCTTTGTACTTTCCGCACATCTACCAGCTCCTGCCAAATCTTCTTATTCTTTGTAGGTACACCATTAACCAGAATAATTAATGGTTCAGTTTCCAAAGTATCCGCATCAATAGTTTCCATATTTTTTTTCAAATCCAAGGGCAAATACACCACTCTACCTTTTAAACCTCTCAGTAAATCTGAAGGAGGTAATTTACCAGTTTTGGGCTCCATACGTACTATGGTCTGGAACGGATGAACACATTGAATGAGTATAGACTCATATGTATTTAATTCAGAAAGTTCAGCAGGAATAGCATCCAATTCTAAATTATTATGTACAGCTCTGGTCGGCATTCTATTTTCCTCTAACTTGTTGTAACAGTATTTACAAATACGCTGATCTTCACCCAATTCAAAACAATTTTCAAGAAATATATATGTGGCAAAATCCATCCACTTATAATTATCTTCATTTTCACTCTTTCTGTAGAGATCAACATTCCTAGTTTGTTTTCTATAATGAGTTCTGCGGCAACAAATACAAGTAACATTTGGTCTTTCATTAGAGACTATTGCAAATTTTGTTATGTGATCATTAAATGTCTTACTTACAGAAGGTTCTACATTCTCTTCCACTTCTTCCTCATTTACTGTGTCCTTCTCTGCACTGTTTTGTTCAGGACCAAAGTAACAAAACTGAATTTCATCAACAACCTTCTCTACATCTGATACCGTTCCTCGGAACAGAGCCCTATTCAATTCATTTAACTTTATTGCTGGACTTTTGACAAAATACAACCGTCTCACAAACTTTCTCATTTCAGTATGATGAACAGCCAGCATCCTAAAATGATGGAAAACACTATTGCACACTTTTCTAGATAGACAAGCCAGAGAATGACCCTGCAAACCAGTATTCTCTCTCACTCTGCATGGATCCAGACTTTGAAGCACCTTAATCTTCTGTTTTACACTTTTTTTACTATATTCTCTTAGAAACTCTCGAAATCTGTCAATAGATTCCTGACGCACAGTGCAAATACTACTACAATTCCAAGTGTACACTGGGGCTTTAGGACGTCTCCCCATTGCCTCATCTGCCATCACTTGTACCTCATCTCTTGGAACCATTATCTCCTTCTCCATTATGCAACCATTTTTTACTTCGTATGAACGACCTCTGGTGTCAACTGCATGCAGCAAACTATTACTTTGAAAATAGCTCTCTTCATTAAAAAAAGGTTCACTACTTGAACTATGCATCCACTTTCCTAAAAACACTTTACAAAAGTTTGTTCTGTTCACTACTCTTTTGCTTTTGCTTTGTGATTTCAGTACATTAACCATTTTATCTAATGTACGCATCCTATTCAAAATTAATATGAATAGTTTCCTTTTTAATTCTAATGCTTTTGCTGCAATGGCTTCAATTTCTTTTTTTCTCTTGTAATATTTTGCCTTTTGCTTATATTTCTTCACATCCTTTATCAAATTGGACATAACTCTTCTCTGAAACATTTTTCTACGTATCTCTTTAAACGCTGTTTTTCTGTTTATGTAAAACTTTTCAGTTGCAGAAGGTATATTTGCATTAACTAAATTCTCAATTTTTTGCTGTTCTCTTCGTTTTGTTACATTCTTCCCAGGACAGACATTTTGTACATTTTTCTTTGTTTTGAATATTTTTTTAAGAAATTGTTTTTTCTGCTTACCAGAAGATTTTTTCTTTTTCCCAACATGAGCATCTTCTACTAACTTTGGTCCTCCAGTTGTCTTCAAATATAGTTTTTTTTTTAGCGTTTTTTGAACTCGAGATTTTGTAGGCATCTTAAATTTTGTTCACTGTTCTTCAGCAATACCTGAAAAAAACTAAAAAAAAATCCTTTATTGTATTTAAATATATTACTACATTTCTTTTCACAATAGTCACAAAACAAAATTTCTTTGCCAATTTGAATGCACACAAACTGCTCTTTTTTTTGGGCAAGTGAAAATCTCTTTTACAAACTGTCACATTATGAAACCACTTTTCAGATTTTTTAAAAAGCCCATGTCCAGAGTGCTACACTCCAGCAAGGGCAACCAGCCTTAGTGAAGCTCAATGTATTTGCATTACAGACTGAAACCTGAAAACCCCACTCGCTTCTAAATACTGTGCATGACTATACACGGCAAGCACATGGGTGTGTGCTAAGACTCTGCTTCTTCCCCCAAAAATTCACTCCCCCTTTCCATCTAATGCAACTGTGAAATCACCAGAGCAAGACGCAATAAATCTCTGCCTATAATTCCTCTATGCACACAGAGTCATGTTTTCACATTAGTCCCAAAACGAAATTTCTTTGCCATTTTTAAAGCACACTTACTGCTCTTTTTTTTTTCGGGGCAAGTGAAAATCACTTTTACAGACTGACACATTATGAAACCTTTTTTTTTAATTTATTTAATTGCACTTGTCCAAGCTGTTTTTTTCAGACCACCACCATGTGTATTCGCGGTGACTGCCTACACTCCAGCAAGGGCAACCAGCCTTAGTGATGCTGAATGTATTTGCATTACAGACTTAAACCTGAAAACCCCACTCGCTTGTAAATACTGTGCATGACTATACATGGCAAGCACATGGGTGTGTGCTAAGACTCTGCTTCTTCCCCCAAAAATTCGCTCCCCCTTTCCATCTAATGCAACTGTGAAATCACCAGAGCAAGACGCAATAAATCTCTGCCTATAATTCCTCTATGCACACAGAGTCATTTTTTCACATTAGTCCCAAAACGAAATTTCTTTGCCATTTTGAAAGCACACTTACTGCTCTTTTTTTTTCGGGCCAAGTGAAAATCACTTTTTACAATTGGAAATCACTTTTACAGACTGACACATTATAAAACCACTTTTTTTGATTTATTTAAATGCACATGTCCAAGCTGTTTTTTCAGACCACCACCATGTGTATTCTCTGTGACTGCCTACACTCCAGCAAGGGCAACCAGCCTTAGTGATGCTGAATGTATTTGCATTACAGACTTAAACCTGAAAACCCCACTCGCTTCTAAATACTGTGCATGACTATACATGGCAAGCACATAGGTGTGTGCTAAGACTCTGCTTCTTCCCCCAAAAATTTGCTCCCCCTTTCCATCTAATGCAACTGTGAAATCACCAGAGCAAGACGCAATAAATCTCTGCCTATAATTCCTCTATGCACACAGAGTCATGTTTTCACATTAGTCCCAAAACGAAATTTCTTTGCCATTTTTAAAGCACACTTACTGCTCTTTTTTTTCGGGCCAAGTGAAAATCACTTTTTACAATTGGAAATCACTTTTACAGACTGACACATTATGAAACCACTTTTTTTGATTTATTTAAATGCACATGTCCAAGCTGTTTTTTCAGACCACCACCATGTGTATTCTCTGTGACTGCCTACACTCCAGCAAGGGCAACCAGCCTTAGTGATGCTGAATGTATTTGCATTACAGACTTAAACCTGAAAACCCCACTCGCTTCTAAATACTGTGCATGACTATACATGGCAAGCACATGGGTGTGTGCTAAGACTCTGCTTCTTCCCCCAAAAATTCGCTCCCCCTTTCCATCTAATGCAACTGTGAAATCACCAGAGCAAGACGCAATAAATCTCTGCCTATAATTCCTCTATGCACACAGAGTCATGTTTTCACATTAGTCCCAAAACGAAATTTCTTTGCCATTTTTAAAGCACACTTACTGCTCTTTTTTTTTTCGGGGCAAGTGAAAATCACTTTTACAGACTGACACATTATGAAACTTTTTTTTTAATTTATTTAATTGCACTTGTCCAAGCTGTTTTTTTCAGACCACCACCATGTGTATTCGCGGTGACTGCCTACACTCCAGCAAGGGCAACCAGCCTTAGTGATGCTGAATGTATTTGCATTACAGACTTAAACCTGAAAACCCCACTCGCTTCTAAATACTGTGCATGACTATACATGGCAAGCACATGGGTGTGTGCTAAGACTCTGCTTCTTCCCCCAAAAATTCGCTCCCCCTTTCCATCTAATGCAACTGTGAAATCACCAGAGCAAGACGCAATAAATCTCTGCCTATAATTCCTCTATGCACACAGAGTCATTTTTTCACATTAGTCCCAAAACGAAATTTCTTTGCCATTTTGAAAGCACACTTACTGCTCTTTTTTTTTCGGGCCAAGTGAAAATCACTTTTTACAATTGGAAATCACTTTTACAGACTGACACATTATGAAACCACTTTTTTTTATTTATTTAAATGCACATGTCCAAGCTGTTTTTTCAGACCACCACCATGTGTATTCTCTGTGACTGCCTACACTCCAGCAAGGGCAACCAGCCTTAGTGATGCTGAATGTATTTGCATTACAGACTTAAACCTGAAAACCCCACTCGCTTCTAAATACTGTGCATGACTATACATGGCAAGCACATGGGTGTGTGCTAAGACTCTGCTTCTTCCCCCAAAAATTCGCTCCCCCTTTCCATCTAATGCAACTGTGAAATCACCAGAGCAAGACGCAATAAATCTCTGCCTATAATTCCTCTATGCACACAGAGTCATGTTTTCACATTATTCCCAAAACGAAATTTCTTTGCCATTTTTAAAGCACACTTACTGCTCTTTTTTTTTTCGGGGCAAGTGAAAATCACTTTTACAGACTGACACATTATGAAACCTTTTTTTTTAATTTATTTAATTGCACATGTCCAAGCTGTTTTTTCAGACCACCACCATGTGTATTCTCTGTGACTGCCTACACTCCAGCAAGGGCAACCAGCCTTAGTGATGCTGAATGTATTTGCATTACAGACTTAAACCTGAAAACCCCACTCGCTTCTAAATACTGTGCATGACTATACATGGCAAGCACATGGGTGTGTGCTAAGACTCTGCTTCTTCCCCCAAAAATTCGCCCCCCTTTCCATCTAATGCAACTGTGAAATCACCAGAGCAAGACGCAATAAATCTCTGCCTATAATTCCTCTATGCACACAGAGTCATGTTTTCACATTAGTCCCAAAACGAAATTTCTTTGCCATTTTGAAAGCACACTTACTGCTCTTTTTTTTTCGGGCCAAGTGAAAATCACTTTTTACAATTGGAAATCACTTTTACAGACTGACACATTATGAAACCACTTTTTTTGATTTATTTAAATGCACATGTCCAAGCTGTTTTTTCAGACCACCACCATGTGTATTCTCTGTGACTGCCTACACTCCAGCAAGGGCAACCAGCCTTAGTGATGCTGAATGTATTTGCATTACAGACTTAAACCTGAAAACCCCACTCGCTTCTAAATACTGTGCATGACTATACATGGCAAGCACATGAGTGTGTGCTAAGACTCTGCTTCTTCCCCCAAAAATTCGCTCCCCCTTTCCATCTAATGCAACTGTGAAATCACCAGAGCAAGACGCAATAAATCTCTGCCTATAATTCCTCTATGCACACAGAGTCATGTTTTCACATTAGTCCCAAAACGAAATTTCTTTGCCATTTTTAAAGCACACTTACTGCTCTTTTTTTTTCGGGGCAAGTGAAAATCACTTTTACAGACTGACACATTATGAAACCTTTTTTTTTAATTTATTTAATTGCACTTGTCCAAGCTGTTTTTTTCAGACCACCACCATGTGTATTCGCGGTGACTGCCTACACTCCAGCAAGGGCAACCAGCCTTAGTGATGCTGAATGTATTTGCATTACAGACTTAAACCTGAAAACCCCACTCGCTTCTAAATACTGTGCATGACTATACATGGCAAGCACATGGGTGTGTGCTAAGACTCTGCTTCTTCCCCCAAAAATTCGCTCCCCCTTTCCATCTAATGCAACTGTGAAATCACCAGAGCAAGACGCAATAAATCTCTGCCTATAATTCCTCTATGCACACAGAGTCATTTTTTCACATTAGTCCCAAAACGAAATTTCTTTGCCATTTTGAAAGCACACTTACTGCTCTTTTTTTTTCGGGCCAAGTGAAAATCACTTTTTACAATTGGAAATCACTTTTACAGACTGACACATTATAAAACCACTTTTTTTGATTTATTTAAATGCACATGTCCAAGCTGTTTTTTCAGACCACCACCATGTGTATTCTCTGTGACTGCCTACACTCCAGCAAGGGCAACCAGCCTTAGTGATGCTGAATGTATTTGCATTACAGACTTAAACCTGAAAACCCCACTCGCTTCTAAATACTGTGCATGACTATACATGGCAAGCACATGGGTGTGTGCTAAGACTCTGCTTCTTCCCCCAAAAATTCGCTCCCCCTTTCCATCTAATGCAACTATGAAATCACCAGAGCAAGACGCAATAAATCTCTGCCTATAATTCTTCTATGCACACAGAGTCATGTTTTCACATTAGTCCCAAAACGAAATTTCTTTGCCAATTTGAAAGCACACTTACTGCTCTTTTTTTTTTCGGGGCAAGTGTAAATCACTTTTACAGACTGACACATTATGAAACCACCATGTGTAACTACAACAAAAACAATTCCCATTTCTATTATTCATTTCTTAAGTTACCACATACATCCCCTCTCAAACTGTAAACTCACCTTTAAAATTAGTTAGTTGTGAAAGAAATGTGACACTCAAACAGCAGATTATCAGAGCCAGGATCTCTGTTGTGTTCACCTCTCTCCTCTCAGCAGAACCAGATAATGGCAAACTTTCCCTCTATTTTTCCACACATATACATGTAAGTTTCAAATCTCAGTGCTTCCCCCTTTTTTTCAAATGTAATCACACATTTCTATTGGTTGAAAACCAACCCTTTTCCAAAAGTACCCTTCCCCCAACTTGACTTCTGCCTAGTACCCTTCCCCCAACTTGACTTCTGCCTGCTACCATAGCAACAGCTCATGGAACACTGCTGTGTAGAGTTAGGTCAGAAGTCCGACACACAATGTTTCAATTCCACAGAGCAAGAGTTCTTGACTTTTCAAACCTTACAGCAAATCCATAGTACTGTTCTTTGGTTACACATTTTTTTGTACCAATACAAAACATGCTTCTATTAATTTACACATACAGCCTAGTTTTTATTCTAGAATGGTATGAAACAGCCAATCAGTTCTTTTTGTTTTGAAAAAAATATGTATGCCTCCATTTCCAAACTGTCTTTCTTTTCATATTGCCATTCTACTGAAAGACACCTCCTGAGTGCATCCAGTTCTCCTTTGAAGATGTTCACAGTGTGGATTGTAGGGCACAGCTATGTCTTCTGGAGTGAAAAGTTTGCAGAGAAAACAGGTATGGTGAGAGACCTTGCTTTGCCAAATGTAGACATTAAATGGATTGGTCAGAGAGGGTTAAAGTGGCACCAATTGATGCCATTGGTGAAATCCTTCATTCAAATCCAACACCCTGACCTCATAATAGTGCACTGTGGTGGCAATGACCTAGGCGCTTTGACTGGGGTAGGTCTGGAAATGCTTATGAAGGACACCTTTGCACAACTGTTTACACTTTTCCCTAAAACTGCCTTTGTGTTTTCCAACATATGCCAAAGGCAAAAATGGAACTGGTCCAATCATTTCTGTCCGCAGATTGACAAAGCAAGAAAGCACGTCAACAAATCTGTTTCTGCTTTCCTCCGTGACTATGGTATGGGTGCCATTTACCACAACAACTTGCGTTATGACATGCAAGACATTTATAGAGGAGATGGTGTGCACTTCAATGATGAAGGGAACAGAGTCTTCCTCTTGAACCTTAGACTCTGCATCGGTACTTACTTGTAGGTACCACTAAAAAAATGACTTCATAAACACAACAGCTCTTTTTAGAGCTCCCTAATTTCTAAACTCTTAAATCTGCTTTTCATTTATTTATTTTTATTTTTTTTACCGTACGCTTACCGTAAGCTTACGGTACGCGTACCCCGTGATTTTTTTTAAAATCAATAAATGTTTTTTTTGTACTTTTCTGTCCTTCTTTGACCCCCTTACAAATGTTAGGGGGTCTGTAACTCTCCTCATTGCTCCCTTTCCTTGTTTTCTCTGTTTTTTTTCTGAGTGAAACACACAAAATGGCGGCCGCCGCTTCCTGGTTTCGGCCGATTCGAATGTTTACTAAGATCTATGGGCCAATCAGAATCTCCTTCGCGCACGCCATGTTTCTTCCGTACGCTTACCGTAAGCTTACCGTACGCGTACCCCGTGATTTTTTTTAAAAATCAATAAATGTTTGTTTTGTACTTTACAGTCCTTCTTTGACCCCCTCACAAATGTAAGGGGGTCTGTAACTCTCCTCATTGCCCCCTTTTCTTGTTTTCACTCTTTTTTTTTCAGAGTGAAACACAGAAAATGGCGGCCGCCGCTTCCTGGTTTCGGCCGATTCGAATGTTTACTAAGATCTAAGAGCCAATCAGAATCGCGCTCGCGCACGCCACCGTACGCGTACCGTAAGCTTACCGTAAGCGTACGGTAAGCGTACCGTAAGCGGGCTCAGATATATATATTGATTTAAAGGCTATTTTCTCAGAATCTACTGAACAGATTTACACCAAACCTACAAAAGGCACTTCCTTGACCTAGGGACTACCTCTCTGCCAAATTTTGAGTAATTCTGTTCAGCCGTTCGGGCTGTAGCTCGTTCTAAAGGTCCTATGGAAAAATGCATGGGAAAAACGCGTTTTGGGACCCCCCTTTTATCTCAGCCCCCGCTTGACGGATCCCCCCGAGACTTTCAGGGTAGGAGCGGAGCGTAGCGCCCCACCTATTTTGAGAAATTCGCGAGGATTCGTCGACCGGCGCCAAAGTTATTCAAAATAGAATGTTGAGGTTTTCCTATGGAAACATGGTCCTAACTATAACTACCTACTGGCGACCGCCAGTAGGTAATATATATATATATATATATAGTCACTGAAAAAACCATAGGTTTTACAGACGTTATAGTTAGGAATTAGCATTTAAAAAACCTTAGAAATACACTGAAAAAACCATAGGTTTCAGGGACGTTATAGTTAGTTGGACATTTGACTCATATAAAACCAGAGAAATTCGCCTGTTATAGTTAGTTGAGCTAACTATAACTTGCGCGCCTGCAATGCACTGCTGATGACGTCACATATTACATCACTCATGACATGGTCAATGACATCACTAATGACATCACTGATGACATCATCCTGTGAATGTGTGATTCTGTAAAGTTTAAATATTTTTCATATATTACTATGCCAAGGTCTATTCAAGAATAAGTCTATGTAAAAGTGCCTGAATACATTATTTAGTAGATGCATGACTGACTCTATAAGTCACTGATTGAATGTATGTTACTGAATGCATGGATTAGTGACTAGACTGTGTGAATGTCTCTCTTAGTCTCTCACTTGGTGTGTAAGCAGATGCATGGCTTGGTGAGTAGCTACATCAGTATGTACATGTGTTTTTCATTGATTGTATGAGTATCTGTATGGGGGTCTGAATGTCTATGTGGGTATGTGCTGACTCTTTGTATACATGTCTGAATGGCCGATTCACTGGTTCTATAGATTCAAAAGGGCTGTATATGTAGCTGACTGTGTGAACAGGTGTGTTCATTAGTGAATTGATGTCTCAGTTGTATATATGTGAGTAACTATATATGTTTTTACACACTATATGTGAGTGTTGGGGTGTATAATTGACTACGTGAAAGACAGAGATTGCAAGAGTGTCTACATACACAAATGTGTACATGTATTAGTGATTGTATAAGAGAGTAAGTATATGATAGTATCTATATAAATAAGGAAAGTGATGGGTGTATAAGTAAGGCAGGTGTTGTGTATATATCTGCATAGGTGAGTACATGGGTGTATGATTGATTTTTGGCATGACTGAATAGATGTGTGAGTAACTCTATGGATCAGTAGCACTGTGTAAATGTATATATGCGTGTATGAGTGGATATTATACTGATGTAATGATGAGTGACACCATGTATAAGTGACTGTATCAGTGTATATCTAGCTCATAATATATAGATAGGAATCAGTGGCTGGATATCTAGTACCTGCTATTGGTGTGTCTCTGCTTTTCAAAACTGTAATCTGTATTTTAGAGTGCGTCTATCAACGGTTATAGTACAGTGTGAAGCGGTGTGTCAGACTATCACGTGGATGATGTCATCAGTGATGTCATTTGAGATGTCATCAGTGATGTCATGAGTGATGTCACTGACCATCGCACCGCGTACCCTGTAACAACATGTACATATGAGGTCGCGCCAGCTGCTACTTTGGTATGCGATGGGTACGCACTACCAAGCCGCGCGTTACATCATGTATGTATAGGGCCGCGCCTGCTGCGTGTTGCGTATGCGACGAGTGCATGCTGCCGGGCCCTGTGTTACGTCATAGATGTACGATGTCGCGCCGCATACGCCATTCCCTCATTTTTTTGTCTCAAAACTATATCTAAAAAACTTTAAAGTGTATATGAGAGCAAGCGATAATTAAAAATATTTTAAACAGTTATATATTTCTAACTCTAATTAACTTATATTATAATAAATATATTTTCTCAAAATCACATCGGATGTGGTCTCATTGTGCACTGGCTGCGCGATTGCCATGTAACCATAAAAAAAAGCATTTCATTAGTTCATAACATTTCCCATTGTAACAGTTCGAAAACGCCACCCATTTTAGTCAATATCTGTACTGCATTTCATGAGACACACCTCTTCTGCTTAGGGAGCTTTGTTCAAAGCTTCTTGCAATATATACATATCTTACACTACACACAACATGCAACCATAATTTTCATCAAAATCCAAGCTTTGTAAAGTGGCCTTCCACCTATGATACCCATACACCTAAAAGTTACATTACCTAAATGTTCTCCAATACCACAGGAAACATGGTTGCATACGCTGTCCACAACACAACGTAATATAGTATGACCCAGAGACAGTATCATGCATAGATAATGAACACATGGACACGGATAGATAGTGAAAGTGGATATGGGCACGTACGCTCAACTCCTTTTTATTGCCATGGTGACATATCCAGTGACGTCTGTGCTGGATGTGTGTGCGATAAGTCTAAACCAGCCTTCAGGCATTGGTTGCTGCTAGCATCAACTACAACAGTAATCATTGGATCACACACAGACATTCAATATTAAAAGAATCAATAATTTATGCTGCAGTAAGGTAGGGACAGTAGATGTGAAATAATACAGAAATATTTCATCGTAAAAGAACAACAACTTGTGGTTTACTGACACACAATCAATAGATCTGAAATAATAAACAAAAAGATTATATCATAAACGCTCCATCAGCTCTAGTGCACTCACATAACCACATCAAAAGCATTCAGCATGTGCACAGCCACCAATAATGCATGCTGTAGACAGGCCGTACTAGGAGCAATATCTGTTGCCATCAACACTGCATCATCTGCAATACCGACTCAATCTGAATTATGAACACTGCTGTCCGCAGTGTAGGCCATAGGAGAGCGGTCACAAAGGACCCACAGATACGTAAAGTGACTTCACTTACCCAGTTTGTCATCAGCGAAGCAACCAAAAAAGAGTGTGCAAAGCCTGCAATGATACATATGCATGGTGCAGACAGTACACACTGGAGCAAGGTCTTTTCCTACAGGACTACCTCATCTACAATAGCGACTCAATATCAATTGTGAACACTGCTGTCTGCAGTGTAGGCCAGAGTGAGAGGTCACAAGGGTCCACAGCCAAACAGCATTCACTTGAGCTCTACAGTTTGCAATACACGAAGAAAAAAAAACATGCGCAGAGCCCGCAATGATGCGTATGACTAGTGCAGACAGAGCACACTGGAGCAATGTCTTTTCCTACAGGACTGCATCATCTACAATACCAACTCAATGTTAAATGTGAACACTGAAGTCTGCAGTATAGGCCAGAGAGAGCGTTCAGCAGGGGCCCACAGTCACATAGCATTGACTTGAGCTTTACAGTTTGCAATACACGAAGCAAAGAAAACCTGTGCGGAGCCTGCAATGATGTGTATGAGTGGTGCAGACAGAGCACACTACAGCAATCTCTTCTCTTACAGGACTGTATCATCTACAATAGCAACTTGATCTGAATTGTGATTACTACTGTCTGCATTGTTAATTAAAACAGTACTCACACACACAACCATCAATACTTTTTCTCACTCTCAAAATTAAACAACATAAATTACAGAGAACTCTACAATGAATAAATCAAAACAATTCAAATTGGGATTTCATCTCTCCACAGTCTACACTATTCACAGTTCCTTTGGACTTCCAAGATAAATTTGGTCATTTCACTAAACCTATAACTGATATAAAAAAACTTCTTGAAGCAAGTATACTAAAACAATATTGTGTATGTTTCAACAGACATTCTAATTACTTAACTACTGGATTCTGTAATTAAACAATCACCACACAATCTAAATTGTGATCCCTGCGAACTGCAGTCTACAACAAATCCAGTGGTCATTCACAACTCACAGCCACATACCGTTGGATTCGGAAGCACAGAGTTGGTTGCACCTGATCAGAGGGGGTACACAAAAATCATCCCAGACCTTAACTTATGACATCCTCAATCATAGAATCCAGACCCCATTTCACTGTTTACGCCTGCTGTACCACGGTATACTCCACCGACTACTGTCAACTAAGCCCAATAATCATGTGCAGCAGTTAGCTATGGAATCACAGACTGTGATGCACCTCAACACAAGAACTTCTGAAAAAAGCAAGCAGCAGGTAATATCGGACATCATCCATTGTGGGATCAAGACACCGTTCAACAGTTGGGACCTAAAGTTGGATGAACCTGATTGAAGAGAGTACCTTCATCTCCACTCTCAAATGCAGTTCTAATATCATCCATTGTGGAGTCAACACACCGTTCTACTTTTGGAACCTAGAGTTGGATGCAGCTGGTAGAAGGGAATACCTCCATCTCCACTCTCAGATACAATTCTAACATCATTCATTGTGAGATCAACACACCATTCCACTGTTGGGACCTAGAGTTGCTTGCACCTCATCGGAGGGGGTACACAAAATCATCACAAACTGTACCTTCTAACATCCTCAATCATATAACTAAGACCCCATTTCACTGTTTGGACCTGCTCGACCGCGGTGTATTCCAGCAATACCAGTTAACTAAGCCCAATAACCATGTGCAGCATTTAACTACAGAAGCACAGAATCTGATGCACCTCAACAGATGGAGTTCTGTGAAAAACCAGCAACAGTTAATATCGGACATCCATTCCACTGTACCTAGAGTTGGTTGCGCCTCATCAGAAGCTATGCACAAAAATCATCACACACTTTAACTTATGACATCCTCAATCATAGAATTAAGACCTTCTTGTACTGTTCGAACATGCTGTACCGCTGTGTACTCCAGCAACTGCAATAAACCATATGCCTAAAAATTATGTGCAGCAGTTAACTACAGAAGCACAGAGTCTAATCCACCTCAATGGAAGGAGTTCTGTAAAAATTAAGCAGAATGTAATATCGGACATCTTCCGTTGTGGAATCAAGACAACGTTCCACTGTTGCAACCTCGAGTTGGTTCCACCTGGTCAAAGAGAGTACCTTCATCTCCACTCTCAGATGCAGTTCTAACAGCATCCATTATGGCATCAAGACACCGTCTGATGCACCTCAACGGAGGGAGTTCTCTGAAACCTCAGCAGCAGGTAATATCGGACATCATTCATTATGGGATCAAGACACCGTTCCACTGTTGGGACCCAGAGTTGGTTGCAGCTGGTCAAAAGGAGTACCTCCATCTCCACTTGCAGATGCAGTTCTAACATCTTCCATTGTGGGATCAAGACACTGTTCCACTGTTCGGACCTAGAGTTGGTTGCACCTGATCGGAGGGGTACACCAAAATCATCACAGACTTTAACTTCTGCCATCCTCAATCATAGAATCAAGACCCCATTTCACTGTTCCGACCTGCTGTACCACGGTGTACTCCACCGACTGCAGTCAACCAAGCCCAATAATCATGTGCAGCAATTAGTTACGGAAGCACAGAGTCTTATGCACCTCAATGGAGGGAGTTCTCTGAAAACTCAGCAGCAGGTAATATCGGACATCATCCATTATGGGATAAATACACCGTTCCACTGTTGGGACCCAGAATTGGTTGCAGCTCGTCGAAGGGAGTACCTTCATCTCCACTCTCAGTTACAGTTCTAACATCGTCCACTATGGTATCAAAACACCATTCCACTGTCGGTACCTGTCGGACTACTGTGTTACTATTATACAGAGCACTCCACGCTCCTGGGCCTCAGGCTGGGCTCTGTGTGCCTGTGTCGCGGTAGCCAGCGTTAATCTCAGGAGCCTTCCAAGCTTGCAGACCTCAGCCCAGGACCTTCCGCCGGCACGTGGTCGACCCTCTTTCACATACAGCGGTGTCGAAAGGTGAACTGTAGGGCATATGCATCACAGCGGCCAGGACGGATTCTGAGTACCAGCAGGCTGAGAGCATCATTCACGCACCAACCTTCGCTCACAGCGTCAGCTTCGTGGCGGTGTAAGCTGCGCAGACCTGGCAGACACGTTCGCCAATCTGGAAGAGAACCACACCCAAAGAAACATGCCTTTTATTCATACCCCTACGCTAGCCTTGCGTACGGCAAGCCGGCCCACTTCCCTAAACATTTGGGGGGGAGGCACGTACGCGCTACCATTCCATAATATTCCCTACTGACTGTACTATCATGGTTGCGTCCACTGTCCACTTTACTCAATAGACCATCAGTGTATGTTGACATGTACATGTCTGTGCTCTGCATACTCAAGTCTGTCCGGCACATCCCCTCAAGACTTTGCATTGTATACTTTCATAATCGAGAATTACTTGCCACCTTCGCACATGCTTTGCTTTCATCTCTCCCCGCATTCTGCATAGTGAGGCAGAGGTGCCATGCCATGTTTAGTTTGTAAACATGGCTAGCCACGGTTCCCACAGTATGAAGTGTCATTGAGTCTGCTACGTGCACATGTTGTTTGTCATGTTGAATGTCATTATATAAGGTAGCGCATTTATTCACGAGCAGTGGCTTATTCCATTTACATATCGCTGTCTTAAAGAGTATACAAAAGTTTTTCTCACAGGTGAATAGTGCGACCACAATGGCAGTCATTCATTACTATCCAAGAATGTCCCACTACACGGCGCTTCTAAGCTTACAGCCACCAATCTTGCGTCCTTTCTTAAAAGGACGCCCACTCCCACAATCACGCCAACATTCACACAGCTTTCTAACGACAGTTATATGCTTCTCAATAACATACACTCCTACGGGATATGAGCTGGCATACCGCATGTCCTTACTGTTTCAAACACAGTAACTTCCTGTGGCAATATCTTTTCCCACCCACACAAACTAACTCCCAAACTTCAACATGGCCTTCAATTCCTAGTTTGAAAACACATTTCAAGAAACAAACCAAACTAAAAGCACCTTTGTTCAGAACAGAAGTCTCCCTCACTTCTGCAAAATAAATTTATCGACTGCAGATACCATGAACTTCAAATAACTACACTCCCTTTTAAATACGAACCGCCAATTACACTTCGTGAATTGTTACACAATTTTCAACACATGTCACACTCAAGGTCTGGCACACTTTTTTAACACAGTCTCCTACAGCCTTCTAACACGCTTTCAAACGGTTCTTCTTTTAATACCAGACTACATTCAGACATTCTTTCGATCATCTCTGGAATAACAGGAACAGTGCCTATAATTCTCACCCTCTTTGCGGCCATCCTACTACTAATTCTACTTCTAGAAATGGCTACGCTCTCTATGGTAACAACTATGTCCGACAGAATACGCCTCTACGCCAAGCTACATCAATACTGTAAAAAAACGGAAACTTTTTGGCTGCCTGCCTCTATCTATTATCGGAGCTAGCTACAACATAACATTTATCTACACTTATGCAATATGCGTACAACCATCGTTTGATTGCAAAACTTGCCCATTCGGCTGGCGAATGGATGTATGTCTTGCCAACATCTCAACAACCGCTCCAGATATCCAGCAGGTAATGGAGTATCTTGAAAACCATGAACTTGATTGTTCTGGCAGTGGAGCATTGGCGAATGCAATGCAAAAAGGAATCGCAGCGCAATGGGATTTCTGCGCAGCCGCAAAAGATCTCCTGCAACGTGCAACCTTTCACAACATCGCAGATTGCCTGCCCATTCAAATTACCGCTCCAACATTCAAGGAACATTACTGTCCCTTCGAGGATATGAATTGGATCGCTTCGCTTTTCTCACACGATGGCAACAATAGCCTCTTGGAACATTACACATCTCAAGCAGCTGAAGAACTTCTGGACTGGAATCTCCAAGACTTTTAAGAAACTCACATTATTCTTGAATGAATTTTTTTCCATCTTTTTTTACTTATTCCATTACATTTTTTATAATACACTTCAATCCTACTACTTTGATATAATAACTTTCTAAGTATACTCAGACATTTGAACTCTATCGTCATTATTCCCCCTTACGTCTCCAGTCTAACCAGGAATCAGTGATGTATGGCCTATGCAAATACGCTATTTACTTCCAAAATTACCCTAAACCTGACACCCATTTAGGAACCACGTCTATTCTTTGTGCACACACCTCTCTGCCTGCCTGTTATTCACAAAGCTCTTTCACACAATTTTACTCAAAGTCAGCCTCTGCTCAGAACCTCACGATAAAAATGTAAAAAGACGACTGTTTAGAAACTGGTTGGCACAGTGTGGTAATCTTAAACAACCTTTATTTTTATTATACAATGTATTTATTCATTTCTATAAGCTATTCTGTAGGTCACATAGAACTGTAACATTCAGGGGCCGATTCCGATCTGGGTCGGAAGGGCACCGAACACGATACGGCCGGAAAAACTACGAGCCGTACGCATGTTTTCTGCCCGTTTGGCTCTGGGATACGGACTTCATAGGGATCCAAAGGCTTAGATTCCTGAAATTCCTGAAATATGTGGTTACAGGTCAGATTCCTGTGGAAAAACCCCATTGTACCCTCTATTTTCCTCCTCTCAGCAGCCAAAGTGTCCAGGGAATATTTACGGGTCTGCGATGTTCCTGTGCACCATAGAATTTCTTTGAAGCTTATAAATTCAGTAAAGTGTCTCACTGTAGATTCTAGAAGGCTTGGAATGGATGCCTTTGTGTAATTGCAGCATGTTACTCTGACACAGCTTGAGGTGTTGAGCACCCAAATTGATGTCAGGAACAGCAACCCTTTTCCCAACTTGGTTGCTCGAATGGCAGTCTTCTTGTCTTGGAGTAGCAGTCTTCTTGTCTTGTGGGACAATAGCAGTTAATTGTTTCGCCTGGTCAATCATTTCTTATTTTACATTTTGGGATTAGGAAAGCAGCTGCTACTAATTTCTATCTTTATTTCTTTTATACAATATTTGTCAACACACATATTCTTGAAAAATATCTTCGGTAAATTCAAATTGTTATTTGAACCAAGAAGCTAAAACACAGCTGAAACACAATATGGTAGACACACATTAGATTATTTCTATTTATCAATCTAAAAAATGAAGATCTAAATAAAATAACTCTTTATTATTCATAACCTCGATTTGCTCTCCATTAGAGACATACCTCCCTCAAAATATCTCCTCATCTTTAATAAGTTATTCCATGATGGTTATTTCCTCAGTCATACACCTTACCCAAATAAAGTAGTGTTGGCCTTAACTTCATCTTCAAACCAACCATCTATTTCTCTCCCTCTGTCTTTCTTACACCCTCCCACCAACAAAAAGCCTAAACTACCTCTTAGTGTGCTTTTCTTATTCGCGTATCCACATATTATAACTCACTTACCATAATTCAGGAAACAATATTCAACTTTTAAATCATTCCTTAGACATAACTGCCTTCCCAACCATCTCCAATTTTGACATTCCCTTCTTAGGTTAAATCAATCTACCTGACACTCACACCTACACACATTTTTAATTCAACAGCATATTTAACCTTTTCAGTCACATCCCTGCCCACAATGAGAGAGCAGGCAACAATCTTGATCTCGTTATTATTGTCTCTCCTTACATCTCTCTCTAGCATACAACGTAATCAGATTGGTTAGACTGATCACGTCACCCCTCTGTTTCTCCTCACCTCAATTAACCTACTACTCAGAGTGTAAGAAAATGGGTTATTAGTTGGAGAGAATATAAGTCCTTCCCAAGAAATAAGTCCAAAATCCTATCTGGTGCAACACACAAGTTCAATAAATAAACCATGGCTCAACCCGTCGTATATATTGCACAGACCAGACAGGCGTAACTTTGGGGGAAATTTGAAGAGCATTTACAAAACAATTAAAAGTAAAAGCACAACACAATAAATATATCACAGTCCTTTTCTATAAATAGGGAAAATCTTAATATGAAAAACTACATAACCTTGACTAGAATCAATTAATGTAAACCAAAGATATTACTTTTTCAACTATTAATGCAAAAAGTACCAGTGAAATGTAAAGCACCAATCAGAAGTCACTTTCTCAGTTGACCAGGAACTAGGCATGATTTTAGGTAGACTACAATGGTCTACAGGTGAGCTAAACCAAGTGGTTAATCTTGATCAAATATTATACCTTTTAATTTAGGGCCTGATTTATGATTTGGTGGGTGGAGCAAAGACAGACATGATGGTGAAGTACTTTACATCCACCACCCTGACTTTACATCAGCCACCTAATTAAGTGATATCCACAGCACCATGGACATCTTTATGTATTTGCAGTTCCTGTCACTGTTAGAAAAGTTTGACGGGTGGCACCATCATACATGTCGGCCAGCCATCCTACCTTTTCAAAGTTTTTTATTTTTCAAAAGTAAACTCCGAAAGTAGTAGTTTGTTCTTGTAAAATAAAAAAAAGCTAATTGCTCCCACAGTAGGGGAGATTTCTCCACTTCTTTGGGGCTGTTTTTCAATTCCTGTCCCTAACCACCAGCTTTTATCTGGCAGTGACAGGGGAAAAAAGCACATTCACCCTACATTCACAGTATTATGTGTTTCCTTCGACTGCCATCGATCGGAGAAAAGGTTTGAGCTAGAGTCATTTTTATTTACGTAAGACTGGTGGTCCACCCAACTCAAAATCGGGTAGATGGACGTGGAGATGTGACAGAGAGCCTTATCAGTCAAACTCTGAATCTGGCTCTAAGTCTAGGAAATGGAAGTCAAAATCTTTCCCGGTGTAATGGTTGCAGGCTGTATCCATTGAAGTCCTCTCAAAGTTGGATAGCCTTTGGATAAGGTCTGGTTGAAGTCACTTGTTTTGGTAGGAACATTTCAAAGTTTTCCTATTTCAAACCAGCCAAGGACCTCTGAGAAGTAGGATAATTTTCACACTTTTGCCTGGTCAAAATGTCTAAATTTAGAGTGTCTTTTGAAGCTCAGAATGCTTCAGCTGGACAAATCTCAAAGCTGTAACCGACAAATTCCTCTCGAAGTCAGACACCATATTCTCGCAGTGGATGTATGACGTTACAACGCACACTTTTACAACGCATGCACTTACAACGCATTTTTTACAACGCAAAATCCATTACAACGCACTACACTTACAACGCATGACACTACAACGCATTTTTAAAAACTACCTTTACAACGCATACCATTACAACGCATAATATTAAATTGCATTTAAGGTAAGTATTAGATAGTATAGGGGTAAAAATTACTATTCTAACTCCAGGGGGTGCAACAGTAGGGTAAGTGTTGGATAGTATAGGGGTAAAAATTACTATTCTAACTCCAGGGGGTGCAACAGTAGGGTAAGTGTTGGATAGTATAGGGGTAAAAATTACTATTCTAACTCCAGGGGGTGCAACAGTAGGGTAAGTGTTGGATAGTATAGGGGTAAAAATTACTATTCTAACTCCAGGGGGTGCAACAGTAGGGTAAGTGTTGGATAGTATAGGGGTAAAAATTGCTATTCTAACTCCAGGGGGTGCAACAGTAGGGTAAGTGTTGGATAGTATAGGGGTAAAAATTACTATTCTAACTCCAGGGGGTGCAACAGTAGGGTAAGTGTTGGATAGTATAGGGGTAAAAATTACTATTCTAACTCCAGGGGGTGCAACAGTAGGGTAAGTGTTGGATAGTATAGGGGTAAAAATTACTATTCTAACTCCAGGGGGTGCAACAGTAGGGTAAGTGTTGGATAGTATAGGGGTAAAAATTACTATTCTAACTCCAGGGGGTGCAACAGTAGGGTAAGTGTTGGATAGTATTGGGGTAAAAATTGCTATTCTAACTCCAGGGGGTGCAACAGTAGGGTAAGTGTTGGATAGTATAGGGGTAAAAATTGCTATTCATGCGTTGTAAAGGTAGTTTTTAAAAATGCGTTGTAGTGTCATGCGTTGTAAGTGTAGTGCGTTGTAATGGATTTTGCGTTGTAAAAAATGCGTTGTAAGTGTAGTGCGTTGTAAAAGTTGCGTTGTAAAGGTTGTTCCCCTCTCGCAGTGCACTATTCTGAGAAAATTCCATTATGACGACACCCTTTTGCTCTTGGAGATGGCTGATGTCCAAGCCAGGAGTGTGTCTAGGGAAATGATTAGTCCCATTCTCCTCAACTACAGCCAACTTGCTCTGGTGCCAGCTCCACCAGCTACTGGGATTGTGCCAAGTGCGCTACAAATGGCCCAGGGAACAAAAGCATCTGTACTTAAGGTTTCCATTTACTCTTGAGTATGACTGGGCAGGCCCCATTCTGGTCCCTTTCAGGTTAATGAAGTGACCAGATTTGCATAAAATGTTTTGATAAATATTAAAAACAGATGCAACAGACCAGTATTTTATATGAAGTTTATTTTTCTTTAGCGGGGTAGATCAAGTCCCTCAAAGTGAAAAATACTTTTGTGGGATAGTCACTGTAGGAACATTACAACACTAAGGGGCCCATTAGGATGGCAGGCAGACATCAGTCTGCTCGCCATCCTTGCAGTGCTGGGACCGGTCGCCAGACGTGCGGCTGTACTGCACTGATTAGGATGCGACCGCCACCCTGGCGGTCACATTCCGCATATATGACATTGCAGTGGGTGCTGCTTACAGCAGCACCCACCGCAATGTCAAATTGACATGTTGTGCATTCCCATGCACAACATGGCAGGCAACACGCGGTGCCCACAAGTGTACCCCCACACCCCCTTGTGGGCCTGCAACGGGCCCCCAAAGCACATCCCCGGCAGCCTTTCGGAAATGCCTTTTAACCCAGGCATCATAAAATACATGGCAGTGCCTTCTAGGCATCACCACCATACTGTGCCCCAGCTCCGCCCGGCCAGCAATCTGAACAATTGCTGACCGGCGGAAAAGGGCGGACGCACTTTGCGTCCGCCACAATACCCCCATCATAATAATATGGCGGGGGGTAAATCAAGTTTGGATGGCGGGCAGATCGCCACCGCCGAGCCAGTTGTGGCGATCCACCCGCCATCCTAATGACCCCCTAAGTGCGCAGAGGTAGAAAAAAAAAGAACAACAACACTTTGAATTCAGAGAAAATGGGGGTGGCCATGCAAAAAGGGGTATTTTCTTACACAAAGAGTAACTCAAACCCACCCTAGTCACTGCTGGATCCTTCACAGATCTTTACAATAAAGTTATCTCCCACCCCTTATGTTACTTTCCTTCAAACTCCTCTAATGATGTTCACTCTATATGGAACTCATTCAAATCATTTCTCATAACTTTCACCGATACTTATACCCATTCCATACTAAGAAAGTGCCACCAAAAAAAAACACATTATGGTGCATCCAAGCCCTCCAATCAGCCAAAAGGAAACTTGAGAAGGCCTGGTACTTCATCAGATGAACAATACCAAGTCCAAAGGATGCATTCTAATATTTATACGTACTAAACATCATCTTATATTAAACATGCTGCCCTGGTGTGTTCTGAACTATAAGAATGGCTGATTCCAGAGATCTGCTGACCAGTTCCAAGACACACTGTAAAAGAAATAGCCACAGGCAGGAACTGTTTTAATAAAATAAAATAAATGTCATCAAAACTGTAACATTAAATCTACATAAATTAATTAGTTTTCAGAAATCCCTAATTTCCATTTGTGTATTTGTTCCTTGATTTCCAAAGTAAATTTAGTGTATGTTTCACATCATCTGGTGACCACAAATATATTACCTCAAAGCATTCCAATATTTGATAATTTCCAAAGCATTTAAGGTGAAGGAGACCCTTTGTCAAAGTATTACTTCCAGTGAGGGTTTTGAGACCTCAGAATCTATTGCCAAAGGTGTTGAACAACTTACTGTTCCAATTTGGATGAACTTTAGCTTATTTTGTTAAAATACGTCTTGTCTGTGGGAAATTCCTTAACAGAGTGTCTTGGGACTGGTCATCAGATCTTTGCACTAAGCAGTTTCTATACTTCTCCAGATGATCCACCAAACTCATCTCTTTCAAATCTGCCATAGCTACCTGCAAACAGATAACCACTCAAGATAAAGCTGCCTACTCTGATACCATGCACCCAAGAAAGAATATAACTTAGGCAAAGTATCAAATATCACCAGATTTACTCCTAATAGGCTCTTAAAACCACATGCAACAACATGGATCTCATGTAAGTGCATACTGGGCTATTGCCAAGCCTCTCTCCAACACCTTAGGTTAGCCTTGTCTGGAGCTCTTCCAATCTCTCTCCACTACTGACTTAATTACCATATTTTACTCATTCACGCCTATCACCTATGCGATGGACATTTAACTCTCATCCATCATTGAGTATCTCCCTTGTTTTGCCATCCCCACCCGAACATTACCGACACCCCTCTTTATATTGCTCCCTTCTTTACCACTTTGAAACGATGCCAAATTCTTCTTTAGTAAAGAACCCCAACTTTGACACTGAAGATCCAGCTAATTCCTATCCTTTCATTAAATGTTTCTTCTCCAAAAAAGTCCTCCAAAAAATAGCAGCCATTCTACTACAATCTCACATTGACCAATGCAACCTTCATCAGAACTCCTAATCTCGTTACATTTACACTATAGACTGAAACGCCACAGCACTCCATCTCCTGAATGACATTCTGTAAAACACAGGAAAACAGGATTTCTGCCTTTGCGTTGTCCTTGACTTCTCCATCTTTCATATAATCATACCTAACACTCTCTTCACTTACATTCTCTCTAATCACCACCAGCAAGTACAACTTGACTCCTCCAAATAGCAACTTCAATATATATAACGTGATGTCACCAAAGGGCCTATTCTAGGCCCCATGATTTTTAACCTTCGCATGGATCCCTTCGGTGCTCTTCTAGTACTTTTTGAAACCTGCGTCTAGTTATAAGCTGATGCAGGTTATATTAACTGAAAATGTCATATGCAGCAGGAATTAAATGTTTACAATTGTATCTACACGTTATTCAATCATGGATGTTCACTTTCTATCTTAATTCCAACAAAAATTGAATTCCTAATCACGGGTGGAATAATGTTCCAAGAGATTGAGTCTGGTTGCAGCTTGATGGCTTTACATGTTCATTTTCTTCAAACACAAAATCTCTGGATTTTCACATCAACTCTCAAGGGGCACGTCAACAAAAATGCTTAACAAGCCTGGTTCCAAATCATCTTCCTTAAGCTTAAACCCTTTATTCCTTCAATGCCTTATAGTGATACAAGTCAATGTCCTCGCCCATATTGATTGAGGTAATACCTTTGTCTCTGGGACTTCCCAACACCACTTTCCTTCATCACGAGGCTGCTATCAATGCAGCGGCTAGTCTTCATGTGAGTGAGCACTATATGTTCACCTAAATTCTCTTAAATGTTAACTGCTTAACCTTCACAGCCCACCTTCAACGTAAACCACTCTACATATTTACAAATTTACCTGCCTAGTTGTGAAAACCTCTCTGTCCAGTTGTTTTCACGAAACACACCAACTCATCCTCGAAATTCTCAAATCAACTACACATGAAGCTAGATAGCATGCCTTCTCTTTCGTGCTAGAACAGCCTTTCCTCCACTTCATGATGGCCCCTTGCTTAAATACTTTTAAATCCAAACTTAAACCTTTCCTTTTCAATGTATTCCTCTTTCTGCTGAAAATTCTCTGTATTGGATTTACTTTTTCTGCTCTATTAGTATAATTGTGTAACATTTGGAAAATGCAATTGCACATTGTACATTTGAATAATCGCAGATCTCCTGTATTCTTCTGTAAATCAATAAGAATATATATTGCTCTTCTGTTGATGTTGATGACAACTGTTGCACTAATACGTCGCTCTCTGCTTCATACCCCTAGTCTGTTCCTCTCCCTAACATTTCTACATATTGTACTACATACATTTGTGAACTAACATATGATGAGTACTCAGCTCATGCAGCTTTTATTCTATTGTTATGCTATGTAAAGCTCTGTATTGCCTTTTGCAGCGAGGTCCGAATTACAACAACATACCCAACATAATATAAATGAAATCTAAATTGTAAGGGCAGATGTTATCTTCACCCATCAAAGAGGATTGCGTCGGTATGAAAGGACTTGAGACAACATCAAGATCCCATATGAAGGTAATGTATCTTGTTGATGAAGACTAAGAGGCTGAAGCAGTGTAATCTTGAATGGGTGGATTGGCATGATGACAAAAGGATGGGCTGAAAAATCAGGTAGGTGCAAAATGTGACTGGTAAACAGTTGGGCTGTCAGGTGGCTGATGTGATAAGTAGCTTGATTGGATGACTACTTGGCAGATTGTTTGAGAAGCAAACTGGTCATCAACTTAGATGACACTATGAGAATTGGAATGGTCAGCAATATTGAGAGGTGACCAAAAAATTGATAGTAGAAACCAGAAGCTGGACAGTGAATAACACACACTGACAAACCCAATAGTTCTCACCTATGTGAGATGTATTGGTTTTGTCTATGGTTTTCAGCCATGCTGCACAGCAGCCACACGCCTGCACAACATTGCTTAAAAACCATCGTCATCACCACATATTTGAGCTATTGAGTGTTTTATTTCCCCTAGCAACAACACAGAAAGGGATAGGAAGAGCATATACCCTTATCTGTTATGGCTTTAACCTTCTCCTTGCTATCCACTTTCTGCAAACTTGTGATCTTGCAGCCAAGTTTGTGTCTTTGGATAGACTACTGCACACATCCAGCACATCACAGATACGCCACCTAGGTGGATGACACCATGAGTAACCACAATCTACACATACAAAACTCAATAGTAGACTTCAGTCAATACATTGTACATTCATCCAACACAACACAGGCATACACACACCATACAGATGCTTATCTATTATATATATATAATTCTTTTGTTGCACAGAGATCAATCCGGGAAATCCTGAATGAATCATGCGGCACACCACAAGGACAGCACAAAAGTTTAATAAACTTTTGTGCTGTCCTTGTGGTGTGCAGCGTGATTAATTCAGGATTTCCCGAATTGATCTCTATGCAACAAAAATTAGCGGGTGTCATTACGCTGCTGGCACCGACGTCGAGAGGAGGAGGAAAGGCGTTGATGACAAGCTGTCCATCATATATATATATATATATATATATATATATATATATATATATATATATATATATATATATATTACCTACTGGCGGTTGCCAGTAGGAAGTTATAGGTAGGACCAAGTTTCCACAGGAAGAACATTTTTTGTTCTGCTTATATAACGTTGGCGTAGTTTGTTGAATCTTCATGAAATTTTCCAAACTAATTCTTTGTTCATATCAGCGTCTATGTTGAAAGTTTGAGGGTGATTCATCAAGGGGGGGCCTGAGAAAAAAGGGGGGTCCCAAAACATGTTTTCTCCTTGCAATTTCCATAGGAAACTTTAGACAAGGCTACAGGTCGAACGGGTGAACGGAATTACCCCAAATTTGGCAGGGAGAAGGGTCTTGTTCTAGAAAGCACGCTTTTGTTTATTTGGTGTAAATCAGTTCAGTAGTTTTGGAGGAATATCGAAATTTACAGATATCGATATTTGGGAATTCTGCCATCTGATTTGCTGAGGGGTTACTAGCACGAGCTTGCTGCTTATTGGCTGCGAGCGGCTGCAACTAGGAAGTGTTGGCAGCCATTTTATGATTCCGTTGAAATGAGTAAGGGGGAAAAAGGGTGAAAAGAGTAGGAAACAGGAGGCTAGGAGCACTGTAACCTCTGTGGGGGAGTTTGAAGCGAAGTAGTCACTCCTACTGGACTGAAAGTGCAGTGTTGCTCAGCTGAAATGAGATGCTGCTAAACTCGGGTATGAACCCGAGAGCCTAAACCATGAGGTCATTGCTGTAAAGTGATGTGCTCTGGTCTTTGTGGCATACCTGTGGAAGTAGTGTTAGTAGGCGTTTATACTATACCGGAAGTGGGAAGCGAAGTACTCACACCTACTGATGTGAAGACTCGGGGATCAAACCGAGCTGATTGCTGTAAAGTGATGGTCTCTGGACGCTGTAGCATGCTGGCCGCTGTAGTATAACTGTGTAAGTAGTGTTAGTATGCGTTTATACTATACAGGGAGTGGGAAGCAAACTACTCACCCCTACTGGTCTGAAGACTCAGGGATTCAACCGTGAGCTCATTGCTGTAAAGTGATGTGCTATGGACGCTGGAGCATACCAGTGGAAGTAGTGTTAGTTTGCATTTATACAATACAGGTAGTGGGAAGCGAACTACTCACCCCTACCGGTCTCAAGACTCGTGGATGAAACCATGAGCTCATTGCTGTAAAGTCATGTGCTCTGTGTAGTATTCCAATTTAAGTCATAGTAGAATGTTAGTATGTAATGCTACTATAATGTACGTATGTAATGTTAGAATGTAGGGCTGTCATGAGGGGAATCTTGGGGAGTTTGTACACAGTGCTGGAGAAGATGGTTGCCTTGCTGTCTGGTCCTGTTGGTGGCTGTTTAAGCTGTCTTCTTTTCCTGCAATAAATCTACTTATCGGATCCACTGCTGTCTTCCTCTTCACTACATAAATTGGGCGATGAGCGGGAGAAGGTAAAAAGAAGGCAGCACTCACCAAGATTTTGAGCTTGCTTGCGTTCTGCTGAAGACCTATTTTCTTGGTGAAGCTGTTTCTACTCATCCCAGGGTCGTCGGCTCATCGAACTATGTGATCCTACCTCTGGTAGGATTTACATTTTTTTATTTTGGGCTTCCTCTGCCTCTTTAGTACTCTCTGGTTGCTGTACTACATGTGTGCAAGTAGTGTTAGTATGTGTTTATTCCAATTCTGTAGGTATGCAGTAACCAATGCATCTTGGCCCTATGGAGCGCCACCTCCCAGGCGCAGATCATACAATTCCCTGGGGTGTGCATCCGTGGGACCTTTATGTTTGCTATTACAGGGTGGGAGCATGGCTTCCACCCTGTGATAGTAAATTGTTGTTTGCGTCGTTGAAGCGAGAGGAGGAAAACCTCGTATCGCTTCAATAAAGCGGATCCGGATGGTAAAATTGGAGGGAAAAAAATGAAGCAGGGTCTCACCCGTTCATTTAAATGAGCTCACTGGTGGGTAATGTTCCGGGACCAATCCTATTATTATATTGCGGGGTCTCTGCAGCACTGGGGACCTTAAACTCACATGTAAATTAGGCATGGGAGGGCACAGATACGTTTCGCAGCCTAGGGGATCGACACCTCCCCGGGTATTGTATACAAATAGTTCGGGGGGCTTCAAGGCCAACTCAAGATCGGGGATCGGCAACCTCCGGTGCTTTACTTAAATATGCAGGTGGGCCTCGCCAGTCCTTGAAGCCTCGGTGGCCCTAGACAGTGCCTTATTGGTTCTATAATTACACGGGCAGTAGTCATGGTGTTATAAAGTGATACACTCATAGAACCCTTGCCGTCGTAGAATTACCCAGGCTTCATTTATATAATGGTCTGTTGGTTTATATTTGGTAGGTGCACCGCAAAATTAAAAATGATTTCCCTCATAACCTCCTATCAACCGCCGGTTTTCACAATAAAGTGTTGTCAGGAAAGGAAGACCCGTGCACTCATTTATTGGTAAAAAATAACTTTTATTAAAACAACACAAATGAATGGAAACGTAACTATTCGAACAAACAACAGTAAAACATGAAAGAAGTGGGTGGGACTCCTCTGGAAGCAGCATACAAAACCTGCGAGAGAAAAAAGAAACATAAGTATGTGTGCCATGTCCTAAAGAAAAACAAAGGTATTCAGAATGAAAGGAAGAAAGTGAGAATGGGACAGAGAGCGAGTGGGTGGAAGGGAGAAGGGGAGGGAGAGTCAAAAGAACAGAGGGAGGAGGAGACAGAGCGTTGGCCTACTGCACCCAGCCCTCACTGTTCTCCTCCCGTCACCCATGTGTGTGGGACTCTGAGGTCTGCAAGAAACAGTGCAGTCCAGCAAGTCTTTACAATGAGATATGAATGAGGCCAGAGATTATGTTATTATCTACGGCAACATCGCTTGCCTGCACCTGTGCACCCAGGGTGCTGCACCCCAGCCTCTTCCCCTGCACTGTGCTCAAATGCAGCTCCTGCACACCGAGGCTTCACTGCTCACCTGCCACAACCGGTGTGTCCAACAAGGTGCCGGTGCGAGCTCTGACTCCGGGGTGCCTCTCAGGGTGGCACAGCAGGTCTCCGGTGTGGGACGGTGTCTTGATACCACGATGGAAGGCGTCAGAAAGGCCAGAGCATCATTACCGGTTGAGCACCTGCTGCGTGCTTTTTCGTGCAAATAACTCCGTGTCTGAAAAGGGAGAAATAATATAATGGTGGAAAAGTCTTAAGGTAAATAAAGGTTTATTTGAAGCTTAACCCCTTCGATGCTCATGACGGAGCGGTTCCGTCATGAACATCGGTTGGGCTGTGCTCATGACGGAACCGCTCCGTCATGAGCACAGCCCCCGGGGGAAGCGTGGCGCTCCCCCCCTGGGGGCTCGATGTTCGCACCAATTGGGGGGTTGGCAGCCGAAGAGTTTCCGCTGCCACCCCCGAGCCCCCCCACGCTTCCTGATGACGGCACAGCGCGCGCCGACGTCATCAGGAAGCGTTGGATGCGCTGGAATTCATTTCTTCCAGCGTGTCCAACGGAGCAGGTAGGTGTTTGGCTCCGGTGTGGCGGGGGGGGCGGAATTGTGAGGCCTTGAGGCATCGGGGAGAGGAAAGAGTATTTCCTCTCCCCTGATGTCTCAATGCTGGGCATTCCTGTCCCACGATCGCGCACAGCGTCGCGATCGTGGAGCAGGGATGCCCCACTAGACACCAGGGATGTCTTTTTCTTCATGTAGGAAGCGACCCCTTGGGCAAGGGTCGCTTCCTTGGTGGCATATTTTACAGGAAGACAAGATCGGTCGACTTTCGGGGGGCAGAAAAGCCCACTAGACACAAGGGATGTATTTTTCTTCATTTAGGAAGCGACCCCTTGGGCAAGGGTCGCTTCCTTGGGGGCATAATTTCCTGGGAGACTTTTCTGCCCCCCCGGGGGCAAATCGGTCGACTTTCGGTCCGTACGCCCACTAGACACCAGGGATGTCTTTTTCTTCATTTAGGAAGCGACCCCTTGGGCAAGGGTCGCTTCCTTGGGGGCATAATTTACTGGAAGACTTTTCGGGTCGACTTTTCGGCAGAAAAGCCCACCAGACACCAGGGATGCATTTTTTGCATGAGGAAGCGACCCCTTGGGCAAGGGTCGCTTCCCTTAGGGCATAAATTATGGGAAGACTTTTCTGCCCCCACTGGGGGCAGATCGGTCGTCTTTCTCTCCGTTTCTGCTCCCAGGGGGGTAGAAAAGCCCACTAGACACCAGGGATGTGTTTTTAGAAGTTAGGAAGCGACCCCTTGGGCAAGGGTCGCTTCCTGGGGGCCAAAATATTTTTCAAGACTTTTCTGCCCCCCCCCCAGGGGCAGATCGTTTTTTTGTGTAGCCATTTCTGGCCCCAGGGAGGGCGGGCAGAAAAGCCCACTAGACACCAGGGAATTAGTGTAAATAAAAATGGAAGTGACCCCTTTGGCAAGATTCGCTTCCAGGGTGCAATTTTTATAATATGTATTTGGCCCACCCGCCCCGGGACATAGTAGCCTTTTTTTTTTCCTGCTGTTTTCTGCCCCACCTGGCACACAACCCGATTGACCATTTGGGTAGTAACATAGCATGTTATAATGTTTATTGTTATTTTTTTGTGAATTGCAATAGTAATGTTTTTTTTTTAACTTTTTTGTTCTAGGTGAAGGCTTTTGCTCTTTTCAGTTTGCCGTGTTGTTACTGGTGGTTCTGCTGTTTGTGCAGTTTGGTAAGAGACTTTTTTTTGTACAATGTAAATGTGTTTGATTTCTCTGCATGAATTTTTTTGCAAATGGTGTAATAATAGCAGTATGTTTGTTTTTTGAGTGTCAAAAACTTTTTGCATTGGTGCTCGATGTGTATTTTGTTGTCTTGTGAGTAATTTGGTTTTTTTTCTTCTTTCTAGTTGGATATCGTTGGTTTTTGCTGTGTCACTGCAGAGTTGGTTTCTGGTGAGTGCAGCTGTCTCTTGTAATTGAATTGTATAGTTTTTGAGTACACTGATCTTTGTGATAAAGGTACACATTTCTTCACTTACTTGGTTTACACATTGTTGGTTGTTGTTGACTTGTTTGTGCAGTCTTCTATCTTAGTAAGTATAATGGCTAGCCGCAGGATTACTGCTCAGCAGGTTGTTGGTTTGCTGTTTGAGTCTTCCTCTGACCATGGTTCAGAGACTGACTCTGCATCTGAGGGAGAGGAGGCAGGGGACGATTCTGGCAGTGAGTTTTCTCTCCGTATGGAGTCATCGGATGATGAAGATACTCTTAGTGCGGATGAAGTGCCTGTGTTAGAGGAGGAGACTGATGTGCCGATAGTGCGGCAAGAGGCATCTGGGCTGCAGCCTGGGGCTGCAAGGCTTCCCGTTGGTGTAGTGCGGCAAGAGGCTTCTGGGCTGCAGCCTGCGGCTGCAAGGCTTCCCGTTGGTGTAGTGCGGCAAGAGGCATCTGGGCTGCAGGCTGGGGCTGCAAGGCTTCCCTTTAAAAGTGATGACCTCTGGGTTGCCCCTGGCATGGTGCAGCCAGCATTGCCGGAGTTTACTGGTGTTCCAGGGTCTAGAGTGAATACTGAAAACTTTTTGCCGGTAATTTTTTTTCAGTTGTTTATGGACGATGTGTTTTTGGCAGAGATTGTTGAGCAGACTAATTTCTATGCCGAACAGTTTTTGAGGGACAACAGTGCCAGTCTTAAGCCACACTCTAGAGCTACCCGGTGGACTCCCACAAATGTTGAAGAGATGAAGAAGTTCTTGGGTTTAACTTTTTTGATGGGCTTGCTAAGGAAGCCATCAATGTCTTCATATTGGTCTAGCAGTCCCTTGATGGCAATGTCTATTTTTCCGGCAGTCATGAGTCGTGACAGGTATTTGCTTCTGCTTCGGATGATGCATTTTGGTGATAATGGTTTAGCGTTGCCACGAGATCACCCTGAGTGTGACCGTCTTTTTAAGATTACGCCTGTCCTTGATCACTTTGTTGATCGATTTTCTGAGATTTATGCCCCTGGGAAAGAAATTGCAGTGGATGAGTCTTTGGTGTTGTTCAAGGGCCGCTTGGTTTTTAGGCAAGACATTCCTAGTAAGAGGGCAAGCTATGGAATAAAGCTGTATATGCTGTGTGACAGTAGGACTGGATATGTCTCTAATTTCAGGGTGTACACCGGTAAGGAATCTAGGATTAACCTCCCTGGTTGTCCGTCCACTTTTGGAGTGACTGAGAAAATTGTTTGGGAACTTGGTAGAGGATTTTTTAACAAAGGCCACCATTTATATGTAGATAACTTCTACACTGGTGTGCGGTTGTTCAGGGAATTGGCCAAAGTGGACACTGTTGCTTGTGGCACAATCCGCTCTAACCGTAAAGGTTTCCCGAAAGAACTTGTTTGTCAAAAGCTTGTGCGGGGACAGTGCAGTGCGTTGCGTTGCCAGGAGCTTCTTGCTGTGAAGTTTTCAGACAGGAGAGATGTCTACATGCTGACTACCATCCATGATGAAAGCACTGCACCTGTGACTGTTTGGGGTCAGGTCGCTGAAGCGCGCAAACCTGTGTGCATTTTAGACTATAATACGCACATGGGTGGTGTTGACAGAGTAGATCAGAGGCTGGAACCTTACACTGCTCTTCGTAAGGCTTACATTTGGTACAAGAAGTTGGCCATCCATCTTTTCCACTTGGCAATGTTTAATGCTTTTGTTGTGTTCCAGGATTCTTGCCCTGAGTCAAAGATGACGTTTGCTAAGTTTCAGGAGTCTGTAATAGGCAGCCTTGTTGTAGTGGAACAGGCAAGTGTTCCTAGAGTTGGAGTGGTGGAGGATGTTGCTAGATTGAAAGATCGCCACTTTCCAGATCACATTCCTCCCACACCCTCAAAAGATTTTCCCAGTAGGAGATGTAGAGTCTGTTGGCGAAGAGGTACGCAGAAGGAGAGTCGTATGTACTGCCCCGACTGTCCTTCTCAACCTGCACTGTGTGTCCCTGCTTTTTTTAGAGCGTACCACACGCGAAAGAATTTTTGGGAGCGTTCATGAGTGGTAAAGTGAACTGCCTGGTCTGTATTCTTTGGATAATTTGATTCTGTTTCAAGGTTGGTGTTAGTGCAATGTATTTAGTTTCTGTTAGAAGATTTGTATCTATTTACGATTTGTTTGTGTTTTTATTTCTTTCTAAAAAAATCCTAAATGTGATGCCGGTGTGTGTAGGCTTGCGCTTGGCTGTTGGTGTGTGTGGACTGGCACTTGGTTGGTGGTGTGCGTGGAATGGTGCTTGGCTGGCGGTGTGCGTGGACTGGCGGTGTGCATGGACTGGCGGTGTGCGTGGACTGGTGCGTGGCTGGTGGTGTGCGTGGAATGGTGCTTGGCTGGCGGTGTGCGTGGAATGGTGCTTGGCTGGCGGTGTGTGTGGACTGGTACTTGGCTGGCGGTGTGCGTGGACTGGTGGTGTGTGCGGACTGGTGCTTGGCTGGTGGTATCCATGGACTGGAGCTTGGCTGGCGGTGTGCGTGGATTGGCGATTGGCTGCCGGTGTGCCTGGACTGGCGATTGGCTGGCGGTGTGCCTGGACTGGCACTTGGCTAGCGGTGTGCGTGGACTGGTGTTTGGCTAGCGGTGTGCGTGGACTGGCGCTCTGCTAGCTGGCTGTGTGTGAGTAGTGACTTTCTGCTGGTCACTACACACACTGCTAGCTGAGTGCCACTCCACGCAATCCATCCGCCTGTGTAGTTGCTGTGTCTGGATTGTGGGCGTGTGAAAGTGCTGGGCCCTTGAATGGCGCTGTGTGCTGGTGTGAGTTTTGTTATGTGATGGGCCCGCGGCTGGCGGTGTGAATGGTTTTGTATGTCTCACACGTATGAAAGGTGTATGAATGGCCTGTAAAGAGGTTGGTGCCTTGTCGTGGCTTTACAGCTCACGAGCTGTGAGTCAATGGTTCAGTTTCTCGCCCTTTCAATTTTTACCAGTGCATTTCATTTTTGTGAAATCACTTGCTAATACAATTGTATTTACTGAACCATCACTCACCCTCGTGCCAAATCCAATCAGTATGTGTGTGTGCTTGCGGATTAGATGGCTGTGCAGTAATTTTTGTCTTTCTGAAGCAGGGTGTACCTTGTCCCTTTTTGTGAATTTTGTAATGTGTTGCTTTTGTGCCTGGTGGTGCGAATGGTCTTGTTTGTATCACGTATGAAAGGTGTGTGAATGGCCTGTAAAATGGTTGGTGCCTTGACGTGGCTTTACAGCTCACGAGCTGCGAGTCATTGGTTTGGTTTTTTGTGAATTTAATTATTGACAGTGCATTTCATTTTTGTGAAATCTCTTGTTAATAAAATTTAATACACTGAACCATGACTCGCCCTCGTGCCAAATCCAACCAGTATGTGTGTGTGTTTGAGGAATAGATGGTTGTGCAGGAATCTTTGTCTTTAGTTTCTCTGCCAAGGTACACTTTCCATGTCAGAATAACCCACCAACTGTAGATATTGTCGAAAACCCATGGGAGTTCATGGTGATGTCTCTCTTGTGAATTCAAAAAGTTTTTTTATCCCCAATGTCCTGCAAACCTCAAAATGTCTGTCACATTTTCATTGCAATATTGTTCCACAATTCTCACGCTGTAGAAACAAACCAATAATTATGTCTAAACAATCTGGTTTTGCAAGGGGGGTCACTTGGGTTTTTGTCCCGGTGCTCGGCGGCCATCTAGGGAAACCTACCAAACCCACACATTTCTGAAAATTAGACACCCGGCGGCTTCCAGGGAGGTATGGCTTGCGTGGATCCCCCAACGTTTCCTTACCCAGAATCCCTTGCAAACCTCAATTTTTGCTGAAAAAAATCACTTTTTTCACACATTTTGGTGTGGGAAAGTTGTGGCATCACCGGGCTCACACAAATTTACCACCACCCAGCGTTCCCCCAGGTCTCCCGGTAAAAATGGTGCCTCACTTGTGTGGGAGGCCTAAGTACCCGCGGCAGGCAAGGGCCCAAAACGTAGTGAGGCGACATCGAAATGGCCTATCGCAAAACCACCTGGTTTTGCAAGGGGGGGTCACTTTGGGTTTTGACCCGGTGCTCGGCGGCCATCTAGGGAAACCTACCAAACCCACACATTTCTGAAAACTAGACACACGGCGGCTTCCAGGGAGGTATGGCTTGTGTGGATCCCCCAACGTTTCCTTACCCAGATTCCCCTGCAAACCTCAATTTTTGCTGAAAAAATCACCTTTTTCACACATTTTGGTGTGGGAAAGTTGTGGCATCACCGGGCTCACACAAATTTACCACCACCCAGCGTTCCCCCAGGTCTCCCAGTAAAAATGGTGCCTCACTTGTGTGGGAGGCCCAAGTACCCGCGGCAGGCAAGTGCCCAAAACGTAGTGAGGCGACATCAAAATGGCCTATCGCAAAACCACCTGGTTTTGCAAGGGGGGTCACTTTGGTTTTTGACCCGGTGCTCGGCGGCCATCAAGGGAAACCTACCAAACCCAAACATTTCTGAAAACTAGACACCCGGCGGCTTCCAGGGAGGTATGGCTTGCGTGGATCCCCCAACGTTTCCTTACCCAAAATCCCCTGCAAACCTTAATTTTTGCTGAAAAAATCACTTTTTTCACACATTTTGGTTTAAGAATGTTGTGGCATCACCGGGCTCACACAAATTTACCACCACCCAGCGTTCCCCCAGGTCTCCCGGTAAAAATGGTGCCTCACTTGTGTGGGAGGCCCAAGTACCCGCGGCAGGCAAGGGCCCAAAACGTAGTGAGGCGACATCAAAATGGCCTATCGCAAAACCACCTGGTTTTTCAATGGGGGTCACTTTGGTTTTTGACTCGGTGCTCGGCGGCCATCTAGGGAAACCTACCAAACCCACACATTTCTGAAAACTAGACACCCGGCGGCTTCCAGGGAGGTATGGCTTGCGTGGATCCCCCAACGTTTCCTTACCCAGAATCCCCTGCAAACCTCAATTTTTGCTGAAAAAATCACTTTTTTCACACATTTTGGTGTGGGAAAGTTGTGGCATCACCGTGCTCACACAAATTTACCACCACCCAGCGTTCCCCCAAATGCGACATTTGGGATAGGCAATGTTGATGTCGCATCACTACGTTTTGGGCCCTTGCCTGTCGCGGGTACTTGGGCCTCCACGCAAGCCATACCTCCCTGGAAGCCGCCGGGTGTCTTGTTTTCAGAAATGTGTGGGTTTGGTAGGTTTCCCTAGATGGCCGCCAAGCACCGGGTCAAAAACCAAAGTGACCCCCCTGGCAAAACCTGGTGGTTTTGCATTAGGCCATTTTGATGTCGCCTCACTACGTTTTGGGCCCTTGCCTGCCGCGGGTACTTGGGCCTCCCACACAAGTGAGGCACCATTTTTACCGGGGGACCTGGGGGAACGCTGGGTGGTGGTAAATGTGTGTGAGCCCGGTGATGCCACAACTTTCCCACCCCAAAATGTGTGAAAAATGTGATTTTTTCAGCAAAAATTGAGGTTTGCAGGGGATTCTGGGTAAGGAAACGTTGGGGGATCCACGCAAGCCATACCTCCCTGGAAGCCGCCGGGTGTCTAGTTTTCAGAAATGCATGGGTTTGGTAGGTTTCCCAAGATGGCCGCCAAGCACCGGGACAAAAACCCAAGTGACCCCCCTTGCAAAACCAGGTGGTTTTGCGATAGGACATTTTGATGTTGCCTCACTATGTTTTGGGCCCTTGCCTGCCGCGGGTACTTGGGCCTCCCACACAAGTGAGGCACCATGTTTACCGGGAGACCTGGGGGAACGCTGGGTGGTGGTAAACTTGTGTGAGCCCAGTGATGCCACAACTTTCCCACCCCAAAATGTGTGAAAAAAGTGATTTTTTTCAGCTAAAATTGAGGTTTGCAGGGGATTCTGGGTAAGGAAACGTTGGGGGATCCATGCAAGCCATACCTCCCTGGAAGCTGCCAGGTGTCTAGTTTTCAGAAATGTGTGAGTTTGGTAGGGTTCCCTAGGTGCGGGCAGAGCTAGGGTTCAAAAACTACAGCTAGTCACTTTGCCAAAAAAGGGTCATTTTTCACTGCAAAATTGAGGTGTGACCACGTTGCGTTTTGCGCCGTTTCCTGTCGCGGGCACTAGGCCGACCCGCACAAGTGAGGTACCATTTTTCTCGTAGGACTTTAGGGCACGCGGGGTGGGTGGAAATTTGTGGATCCACGCAGATTCCAGAACTTTCCATCACAGAAATGTGGGGAAAAAGTGTTTTTTTGTCAATTTTTTACGTTTGCAAGGGATTCTGGGTAACAGACCATGGTGGGAGGCAGTCAAGTCACCCCATCCTGGATTCCCCTGGGTGTCTAGTTTTCAAAAATGTATAGGTTTGCTAGGTTTCCCTAGGTGCCGGAAGGGCTAGGGTTAAAAAACTACAGCTTGTCACTTTGCCAAAAAAGGGTCATTTTTCACTGCAAAATTGAGGTGTGACCACGTTGCGTTTTGCGCCGTTTCCTGTCGCGGGCACTAGGCCGACCCGCACAAGTGAGGTACCATTTTTTTCGTAGGACTTTGGGGAACGCGGGGTGTGTGGAAACTTGTGGATCCACGCGGATTCCAGAACTTTCCATCACAGAAATGTGGGGGAAATGTGTTTTTTTTGTCAATTTGTTACGTTTGCAAGGGATTCTGGGTAACAGACCATGGTGGGAGGCAGTCAAGTCACACCATCCTGGATTCCTCTGGGTGTCTAGTTTTCAAAAATGTATAGGTTTGCTAGGTTTTCCTAGCTGCCGGCAGGGCTAGGGTTCAAAAACTACAGCTCATCTCTTTGCCAAAAAAGGGTCATTTTTCACTGCAAAATTGAGGTGTGACCACGTTGCGTTTTGCACCGTTTCCCGTCGCGGGCACTAGGCCGACCCGCACAAGTGAGGTACCATTTTTCTCGTAGGACTTTGGGGAACACGGGGTGGGTGGAAATTTGTGGATCCACGCAGATTCCAGAACTTTCCATCACAGAAATGTGGGGAAAATGTGTTTTTTTGTCAATGTTTTACGTTTGCAAGGGATTCTGGGTAACAGACCATGGTGGGAGGCAGTCAAGTCACCCCATCCTGGATTCCCCTGGGTGTCTAGTCTTAAAAAATGTATAGGTTTGCTAGGTTTCCCTAGGCGTCGGCAGGGCTAGGGTTCAAAAACTACAGCTCGTCACTTTGCCAAAAAAGGGTCATTTTTCACTGCAAAATTGAGGTGTGACCACGTTGCGCTTTGCGCCGTTTCCTGTCGCGGGCACTAGGCCGGCCCGCACAAGTGAGGTACCATTTTTCTCGTAGGACGTTGGGGAACGCGGGGTGTGTGGAAATTTGTGGATCCACGCAGATTCCAGAACTTTCCATCACAGAAATGTGGGGAAAATGTGTTTTATTTGTCAATGTTTTACGTTTGCAAGGGATTCTGGGTAACAGACCATGGTGGGAGGCAGTCAAGTCACCCCATCCTGGATGCCCCTGGGTGTCTAGTTTTAAAAAATGTATAGGTTTGCTAGGTTTCTCTAGGTGCCGGCAGGGCTAGGGTTCAAAAACTACAGCTAGACTCTTCGCAAAAAAAGTGTAAATTTTCAGTGTGAAAATGTGGTGTGTTCACCTTAGGTTTTGAGCCACTTCCTGTCGTGGGCACTATGCCTACCCACACAAGTGAGGTACCATTTTTATCGGGAGACTTAGGGTAGTTCAGATTTGTAAAGCAACTGTTATTACCTATTGATTTTTGATGCATTTCTCCCTTCCAAATGAAAGACATTGTGTAAAAAAAAAGTCATTTTGAAAAATGACCAATAATTGTCATGCAAGTATGAGTATTCCCAATTTCGAAAATGTGCAAATATGCACTGTTTCTAAACTCTGTAATTTGTTCCCATTTCAGAAATACATAGGTGTCTTTCATACCGATTTTTCCATGTATACATTTTCCCACAATAATTGCTATATACCCGGAACAAAAAAAAAAAACATTACAAAATGCTGCTCAGTTTTTTACTCTGGGTTCGTTGGGCTCTTGGTGAACCTACAAGTCCTGTATATCCCCACAACCAGGAAGGTCCACCGGATGTAACGGTACATTGCTTTTAAAGAGATGTCATAATTAGAAGAAGTTACAGGTGAATACGTTGACTCAAAAGGCTGCTTTTTTCAACAAATTTTTAATTTTTCCTATATTTAACTGTTAGTTTCTATAAAGAAACCTTGATGGATCTACACAAATGACCCCTTGCTGAATTCAGAATTTTGTCTACTTTTCAAAAATGTATAGCTTTTCAGGATCCATTATTGATTTTCTACCCATTTCTAGCATTATCTGGAAGGAGGTTGAAAGTCAAAACTGTGTAAAAAATTTTGGATTTCTGACAAAAATCTGTCATTCCCTAAAAGCTGGAGAAATGGTGATTTCAGCCCCACAAACCCTTTTTTGATATCATTTGCGGAGAAAAACCCAGACGCTTTCATTTGCAGCCACTTTTCCCCATTTTTCACAAAAAAAACAAAATGTTGCTGTATTTTGACTAATTTCTGGGAACCCTCTAGGAGAATCCACAAACCCTGGGTACCTTTAGAATCCCCATGATGTTGGAAGAAAAGGACGCAAATTTGGTGTGGATACCTACTGTGGTCAAAATGTTACAGGGGCCTAAGCGTGCACTACCCCAAATAGCCCAAAAAAGGCTTAGCACAGGAGGGGAAAAGGCCTAGCAGCGAAGGGATTAAGAGAGAACACCAGTTGAGTGCATCCTTCCTTCTTGAAGTACGATCTACCAACTGTTAGTGGTAATCGTGGTTCAAGGAGGAGTTGGAGTGTACGAAAATACACAAGGTTAAATAACAATATGTTATGCCAACGTTCACATACAAAGGAACAGAGCGCATGCTAGAAGCATAATGTGCGCGTGCAATGCAGTGGCGCAAGCCTGTGTGCATGTACACTTAGTAGTCAGCTCATTACAGTGCCCCAAAAGCCAACACCACGTATCAGTAGCACAGTGCTGCCTGTTGGCTCAGGCCTACAGTAAGGTCCAGTAGATCCTTAAAATGAGACACAGATGTGACTGAATGAGGTCAGAGATCACATCATTACGCACAGCAACATCGTTTGTTTGCACCTGTGCACCCAGGCTGATGCACCCCATCCCTCCCGCCGCAACGCGCTCAATTACAGCCCCTGTGCACCCAGGCCCCGCTGCTCACCTGCTGTCATTGGTCTGTGTCCAAACACGACAACTAGCAGGGTTCACAATTCAGTAAGCAGAAGAGGTGTCTCTCATCAAACGGTGTAGAGAGAATGTCTATAATGGGTGGGGTTCTCCAACTGTTACAATGGGAGATGTTATGAACCAATCAAAAGCTTTTTTTTAAGGTCACATGGCAATCGCGCACCGAGCGAGCAAGGACACCGCACTCGACGTGATTTTGAGAAAATATATTTACCTTAAGTTTATTACAGTTAGAAATATATAAATGTGGAAAATATTTTAGATTATCGCTTGCTCTCATATACACTTAAACTTATTTAGATATAGTTTTGAGACATAAAAAAATAAATGAGGGAATGGCATACCCGGCGTGATACCATACGTCTATTACTTAACACAGGGCCTGGCAGCATGCACTCGTTGCATACGGAACGTGCAGCCGGCGTGACCCTATACGTATATGACGTAACGCAATGCACTGGTGATGACGTCACATATTATATCACTCATGACATGGTCAGTGACATCACTGATAACATCACTGATGACATCTCAAATGACATCACTGATGACATCACTGATGACATCATCCACATGATAATCTGATGCACATACTGAGGCCCTAATATAAACTTTGATACACGCACTCTAAAATACAGACTACTATTTTTGAAACCATACACACAAGAATGCCAGATACTACATACCACCAACTATTTCCTAGGTCTTCACACATCCAGTCACTTATACATGCAGTTAATCATCAATACAGTACTATACTATGCACTTATACTCCTATACATACAGTCACACTCCGCCACTAATCCATACAGTTACTCACACACCTAGTCAGTCATGCAAAGTATATATCACATACCCATTTACTTATGTATACAGTTATACACACCAACTCCGTTATTTATACACACACCACATCACTTATTTATGCAGATACTAACACATACTTACTGTCTTATACAATCACTGATATAAGCAGACACTCATTTATGCACCCACTCTTCAAATAACTTACTCTCACATATAGTCATTTATATACTCCAACAATCACATATACTGTCTTAAAACATATGTAGTTACTCATATACCACTGAAACAGTAATTCACTCACCAACACACCCATACACACTCTAACTCACCCATACAGCCCTTCCCAGATGTACTTTTTAATCCATAAAAGCAGTGAATCACCCACTCAGACATCTATGCACATAGTCACACACCCCCAATCCACCCATACAGACACTCAGGCACCCATACAGATACTCAGACAATAAATCAATAACCCATATAGACACTCATGTAGCTACTCCCCAACCCATGCAAGCGCTTATACACCAACTGAGACACTAATACCGACTTTCACACAGTTTAGTCACTAACCCATACATTCAGTAACACATGTTCAATCACTCACTTATACAGTCAGTCACGCACCTAATAAATAATCCATTCAGGCACTTGTAAATCCACTCTTTCTTCAATACACCTTGGCATAGATATATATGAAAAATATTTAAACTTTACAGGAACACACATTCACTGGATGATGTCATCAGTGATGTCATTTTAGATGTAATCAGTGATGTCATTAGTGATGTCACTGACCATGTCATGAGTGATGTAATATGTGACGTCATCACCAGTGCATTGCGGGCACGTGAGTTATAGTTAGCTCAACTAACTATAGCGGGCATTTTTCTCTGGTTTTATATGAGTTAAATGTCCAACTAACTATAACGTCCCAGAAACCTATGGTTATTTTCAGTATATATATATATATATATATATATATATATTGCGTGAACTCCGTTACATGGTTAAAATATTTCCATAAACACGGACACGGACCCAGTTCGGTGCTTCACTTGTGATTATTCACCCATCGCCATTACACGTTTCGGCTCAACAGAGCCTGATCACATGATATATAGATATACATGTTACGTTAAATCAAATCACCAAAAACTCAAGGAGGTACAGGAACAACTTTAACAACACCTTAACAAATGGAAGAGGGAAGGCCATTTGACCAATGGCGAATACCAATTTTTAAAAACTGATTTTCCCATCACTCCGATAATCTATTTCATTCCAAAAATTCATAAAAAGATCTCGCCAGTTCCTGGAAGATCCATAATATCACCTAGAGCAGGACCATTGTAGAAGGCATCCCAATATGTGAATTATTACCTACAGGACTTTGTTACAACTTTACTGTCATATATAGAACTCAAATGACTTCTTAGACAAAATTAAAACTATTACCTTGTCAAACCATGACTGTCTAGTAACGCTTGACATTTGTGCCTTATATACTAGCATTAATCATGTTGATGGGATTAAGGCAGCAGACTTCTATTTATCTATTTAGAGAATGCTGCTATAGAGAGGTACAAACACTGTAAAATGATCCTGGAGATGATTTCTGTTTGCACAATAACTTGTTTTTGTTCAATAAGGAAGTGTGCCAACAGACCAGAGGTGTTCCCATGGGAGCCTGCTTCTCCCCCAGCTATGGGTGTTTACAAGTAGGTTGGTGGGAGGTGTGGGACAATCATATAATTTGCTGGAAGAGATTTATTGACAACGTTTTTATATGGTATGGAATGGTTCAAAAGAACAAGCTATTGCATTCATTAATAGCATTAAACACAATGTTTTGAATTTGCAATTCACTGCAGAAATCAGCAATGCAACCATCAATTTCCTTGATGTACAGGTCCAGGTTAAGAACAACAAACTGGAAACTACTCTATACAGAGAGAGTACTGCAGGCAATTCTACCCTCCATGCCTCAAGTTTTCACCCCTATCATCTGATTAAAAGCATCCCCTATGGGGAGTTTCTCAGACTCCAGAGAATCTATAGTACAGACCAAGCTTTTGAGGACTGTGTAAAAGAGGCAAAAATTAGATTCACTGAGAGAGGGTCCAGTGAGCAGATCATTCATACAGCATTGGAAAAAATAAATAAAATCCCACACAGAGACACACCACACACAAATGACCAAAGACAGAACGGGCAGAGAATTGTTGAGCAAACAGCAATGCCATGTAATCAGGGAACCAGATTAATAACGACCTACAGTAGTCAACATAAAAACGTTAGAGCCATCATTAACTCCAATTGGCCCATCATCAAAACTGATGCTGTTTTAGGTGATCTTATTCCAAGTGAGCCCTCCTTTCCTTTCTGGAGAGCAATATCCATGCAAAACGCACACGTGAGAAGCAGTCTGAAACTATCTTTTATGGACGGCAAGTCTAAGAAAACCTGGTTAACTCAGCAAAACATGTTTTATAAGAGCAGTTCTAGCCGAGCCTCCAACTTTGGCATTAATACAACCCAATATTCCTCTGTTTTTGTGCCTACTACAAACCTACTCAAAGGTAGATATAACTGCTGCACATAATCCACTGTATATCTTTTAACCTGTACCTGTGGCCTACAATATGTAGGCAGCACAAAATTGAAGATACATGTGCGAATCATGCAACACCTGAGGGCCATTGTCAATTCTGACATGACTTACTCAGGGGCCAGGCACTTTAAGATAGTCCACAATAAGGACTTGAACAGCCTCAAATACTTTGTCATAGGGTCAGTCCCCCCTCAAGAGAGGAGGAAATAGAGAGAAGCTCTTGAGGAGATTGGAGTCAAAGTTCATTTTGGAGCTAGACACTCGCACACCCAATGGACTCACAATGAGGAAGAACTGCACAACTTTTTATGAATCCATCTTGAATTTTATAGTCATTTATTTATGCCCTAACTTAAATGCCAACCCCAACTATCTGGTAGATTGCGTAGGGAAGTAGCACACTACAACAAGATTCATGTAAAAAGAGAGAAGAAAGAAAAAAGGAAAAGAGGAGAAAAAACACTAACTTAGCTGCTAGCGTCCCAAGACCAATGTCAACATGGGTTTTTTAATTATACCACATCAGCACTTTTAGGATCACATAGGCACTTTCTAAATTAACTTTTAGCAGGCAAAGAGGATAATGGGTGAACAAGTCCATGGCAATATATTAGACAGGTTGCATTAGATAAGACATTGTACATAGCTCACTACATAAGCTCATATATTACATTGTATGTAAAACCAATTGACATTTATGTTTTTGATGCAGTTTACATGCACATAGCACTTTAATAATTCTCTATTGTTGAGATAGGTTACTGCTTCTTTGGATAATCATGATCAGTTATAGGGCCCAAAGAAAGGTTAGGTACCATAATATAAATAGCCAACGACATGATAGGTTAAATCTATGAAAAGATCTAATGGTCTTGAAAATACATTTAAGCAAGTATTAAACCAAGATGAAATTGAAAAAACTAAAATACTTTTCGGAATTTCAATACTAACTTTATTGATACCTGACCAACAGTTATCTACAATGTTTTTATGATAATATTATATAACATAATGAAATCTCTATTTTTGGTACAGCATGTTTAATTTATACATACACTTTACATTACATATATAATAATATATTATAATTACCTACTGGCGGTCGCCAGTAGGTAGTTATAGTTAGGACCTAGTTACCATAGGAAAATCACAACATTCTATTCCCAATAACTTTGGTGCCGATTGACAAATCTTCGCAACATTTTTAAAACTCGCGGGGCGCTCCGGTCCGCTCCTATCTTGAAAGGTTTGGGATGATTCGGCAAGCGGGGGCTGGGGAAAAAGGGGGGTCCCAAAACATGTTTTCCCCATGCAATTTTCCATAGGAACCTTTAGTCGCAGCTACAGCCCGAACTGCTGAACGGAATTACATCAAATTTGGCAAAAAGGTAGCACTTGGTTCAGAGTCATGCCTTTTAGTTAAATGGTGTAAATCGGTTCAGTAGTTTTAAAAATATTAATGGAAAAAGAAATATATATATCCGGGCGGAGCCTAACCACACATCTCATCGTGAGATCTGATTGGCTGTCAGCCCTTCATCCAAGAAGGGTTGGCAGCCATCATGGGACCAATATAGATGATAGCACCTCATTAAAAAGCATTGCAGTTAATAGAAGGCTTTATGACTTTAGTTACATTATACATCATTTGTTGAGGGTACCATACTCATTTTAGGAATTGTGGTGTGTTCTAAGGTGATTTTACCATGTGAAAAAGCCTTCGGCTGGGATATCATGAATCATGTTTGAGAGAAAACTATTTCCTCATGCTTTTCCCACAGAGGTTTGGAAGGTGATCTATAAGTTAAACTGAGAGCATATTTTCTGTAAATTCACATTATCTTTCTCAGTCATGTGAGGATGAAGTCTGACATTCTCAGTAAAACATGTACATCCAACAAGGGCAGAGACTGTTAGTTGATTCCTTTGTGTTCTACTGCAGCTTCCCAGAGTGTTCTAAAGAACAACTAGAGTTAACTAGAGTGCTAACAGTCCTACTTATGACAAACGCATTGCACACCTGAAGCCATCTTGATTGGAATAAAGTGGTAACTCTTAAAACATTTAATTTAAAAAGGAACAAAATGAGGGGCTTAATTTTGCCATAGAAAATATGATTAGTGCTGCAGAAAGAAAAATTAGGGCACATTTTGAGTGACTTCTCAAATCCCCTTCTATTTCATTAAAAAAATTCTGACATGGGGGCGCTAGAGAGCCCACAGCGGAATGGCTGCCTCGTGAGACAGCTCCGCCGATCAGGCACAAACAACGGCTCGATGTGGGGCATGGCAAGCTCGTGTCTCCCCACAACCCACATGACCTGATGTCGGAAGCTCTGGGCTAGGTGCGGACTGACCGGCGACGTGCCAAATAGAGCTCATGTGCAGATAATTGCCCCCAAAGGTGTAGCGAGGACTCCGGCGCTCAGCGCGTTCAAGATGCGGCGCCCTGCGGCTGCAGTCTCACTGGTGTGTAAAGGCCGGGGAATCGCTTGTGAAAGCTTGGCTCTGCCGGATCATGTTTCAGCGCCTGGATGGAAGTGTGGCGGTGTAGGCTCGGTTGTTGGGGCTGAACTGGTGGAGCCGCATGACCAGCGCGGATGCCTGGAGGATCTCATCTGGCGATGCAGTCTAAAATGGCGGAACCTGATGCCAGCGCAGTGGACGGCTTTACATGGCGTAGGCATCGGCTGCAATCACGGAGGTCTGGACCTGTAATGCCCCCTGTCTGGTGTGCTACCAATGGACTATGAGGGTAAGCCCGTGCACGTAAGCAACGGAGGAAACGGTTCCCCGAGCGCTGCCCGTGAACTAACATCATCTATGGATGTTTTCTGACGCTTTGGATTGCTGAGGGCAGTTGCCGACTGGGCACTGGGAGCCGCGTTCAGCCGGCGGTGACCATACCACCTGTTAACATTGGCCGCTGGTGGGGGTGATTCCAGAGGACGGCGGGGCATGTGTCTCACTGTGGTCATCCGTGCGTGAGCTGCCCCGTGCATGTACCCTGCTCCTTGGCATGATCGGCGCGCTACTGGCCACGAGTGGAGGAAGAGGTGTCTGGCGCGCAATGGCCACTGAGGACTCATCCTGAACACACACAGTGCGCACATGTGGCCCGCTTATCGCAGATGCTGCAATTCCTCTGCTGTGCCCTGTTGCTCCCACTCCTGTGCTCCCTTGGTCTCTGTCGGTCAGCCTGACGGTGGTCGGCCATCATTCCTGCGTACTATATTGTAACTTTTGGGGGCTGGTTCTCTGCGGTGCCGAGCTGGGAGGTGTCCATCTTGACGTGGTGTGGTCCTGGTGGCTTGCGTCTGGTACGAGTTCTCGAGCCTGCCAACTGCTGCGGGAGGTGATACCTACGCGACATAGAGATGGGGAAGCCCGACAAGACACAGTCCAAATTACCGTTTGACACCAAAAAACCCACAAAGGAAACGGCGGCGCCCCCGGTGACGGAGCCTGTGCCCCCCATAGAGGCAACTGCGGGCATGGAGGGAGTGTTGCAGGCCATACAGCGCAGTTTGCAGGACATTAATGGCAAATTGGAAACCATAACCCTGCGGGTGGACAACATGTCGGCTAAGCTGGACAGTCATGGAGTGCGCCTGGGGGAGGCGGAATCCCGTATATCGGCGGTGGAGGACAAGGCGCATGGCACGGCGCAGCAATGCGCTGAGATGGAGAAGCTGCTCGCAGTTGTCCAAAACAAGGCGGAGGATTTAGAAGCGTGATTGAGGCGTAATAACATTCGAATCGCGGGAATTACGGAATCCACAAATACGGGCAGAATGGAAACGTATATCGAGGAGCTGGTTAGAAATGTGTTCGGAATGTAAAATCTCTCGGCTATCTTTGTGGAGGAGCGCGCGCACAGAACTCTTGCCCCGCGTCCGAAGCCGGGCGCCACTCCCCGAGTGATAGTTGCCCGGGTTCTGAACTATCGTGACCGTGATACCATTTTCAGGCTGGCTCGTGAGAAACGGCAAGTCACCTACCAGGGTAACGCGCTGGAGTTCTTCCCGGACTTCACGATGGCGGTTCAAGTGGCGCGCAAGGAATTCAACCTGGCAAAGAAGAGACTACGTGATTTGAATATTGACTACGCCATGCTCTACCCGGCGAGACTTCGCATGAGACATGACGGCCGGCAGACGATCCTCCAGACACAGAAAGCGGCGCAGGAATTCATCAAGAAGCTCGGCGGGAAACGCAGGGAGAGGCGACAGGTGGAGCAGCGCCAGGAGTCTGATCTGAACACTGATCTGGACTGATGTGTTTGTTGCGCACTGGTTGAACTGTACCGGTAAGCTGTATGCATGCTCTATTGTCGCGGACCGATCCACTGGGATACAGAGTGGCCCGGCGGGGACTGAACATGGGTGGCGTGAAGTGACACTGGTGTACATAGAGAGTGTGGCCGGGTCTGTGCCAGGCCCTCCTGTATTGGACTCACTGAAATGCAACTATTGGGCTGGGGATCACTGTCATGTGGACTGTGTTCAGAGGGTGGGCGCTTGGGCGGTAGGGGTGATCGTTGCACTGTGCCACAATAATCGATTGCCGGGTTGTCTGGTTTGATGTCTGGCTTTAATCTGTGAAGACAGTCGTGGGATGGACCTTGATGCCAGGGTGGTGTGGATTGATGGTGAATCATTAAATTACATTAGCGATGTGCGCCGGCTGGCCTTATGAGAGGAAATAATGGCGTTTAAATTCGGGCATGGGCTTGTTCAGATTCATTGGGTTTGTGGCGTGTCGGGTGGGTGTGGAGGGTTGTGGTTGGGATACCTCGCACAGATCACGATTGCCTGATCCCATCCATTTGTATGGATGGAGTGGTGAGTTCTCGGTGGATCCCCGCAGCGGGTGCTCCCCAATTTAAGTTACACTATGTTGTTCTGTAGGGGTGGGGTATGGCTTTGGCATGGTTGGGTTGCTGAAGTGGGCGGGGGGTGGGTTCACAACTGTTGGGGCTTGTTAAGCAGGTTAAGGTGCATGAGAAACATGGCTGAACTCCAGTATTGCATACGGTTGTACAATTATATACTTCTGATTATTTCTGATTGCTATGGTGTGATTGATTATCCGTCTGAAACTTGGAGATTGCACTGTGTCCGATGGCTGAGGTGAAATCACGTGCTACTCCCTTAAACTTGCTGACCTGGAATGTAAGAGGCCTTAACAACCCTAGAAAGATAAGGCAGATATTTGCATATTTAGACAGGCATCACATCGACATTGCCCTATTGCAGGAAACACATCTCACACCGGCCTCCCCTGTTCACGTAGGGAAAAGATGGGCGGAGGTCATAAAAAGATAGTCATATTCTTCCTATTCCAGAGGAGTCATGATCCTGATTAGAAAGGGTGTACTGTTCAGCGTGGAAGACACTATCACGGATAAAGCCGGGAGATTTGTTCTTATAAAGGGTATGATACGGGGTCAGAGAATAGCGTTACTGAACACATATGGTCCGAATGTTGACGATCCTGACTTTTATCATACAATATGGCGTACACTAAGTGAATTCCCCGATATTCCCTTGCTCTGGGGGGGTGATTTTAATCTCGCACTCAATGATAAGCTTGACAGATCGGATGGGTCGGCTGAGCCACACAAAAAGGCGCTGGGTAAGCTGAGGGATGTCATGGTTGACAGACATTTGACGGATATTTGGAGAGTCCGGCACACTGACCTCAGGGAAGCCACACATGTCTCGGCTGCACATGGTAGTTGGTCCCGTCTGGATTATTGGGTGGGTTCGGATGAGATGCTGTTGTGGACGAACTCCATTGCTCATCTCCCCAGAACTCTATCAGACCATAGCCCTGTGCTTCTGTCTTTACATATACCACACTACGCGCCGCCACCTTATAGCTGGAGGTTCAATGCTAGGGCGCTGTTGGATTCTGTTTATATGGATACACTACATCAGGCCATTAAGGAATATTTCGACATCAACGCCCCTGCGGAGGATGATCCAGGGCTCCTATGGGAGGCATTTAAGGCTACTATCCGGGGGCTGTGCCTGGGCACTACTGCAGGTATTCTCAAAGATATTAGGCAACAACTGACAAAAAGTGAGGATAAATTACGCGACCTAGAGACTGAATATGAGCGGACGCACGACACAAAAATCCTGGGCAACATTAGGGAAGTACTGTCTGAGTATCAATCCTATGCTGAAGATGAGCTTAAATATATAACCAAACGTACGACGGCGCGACGATATGGTGAAGGTGGTAGACCAGGCGGGTGTTTAGCAGCTCAAATCTGCTCGGGCTCTCGGACGCACACTGTGCATGCGGTAAAAGATGCCACGGGGACACTAAAGCACGACACACAGGGTATTCTGAGGGAGTTCATGACTACATATGAAACACTGTATGCCTCACGCCCTAAGGAGCCACCTGAGGTGATAATGGATTACTTAGAGGATGTTGCAATAGCATGGATGTCGGATAGACAGAGGGAATATTTATCGCTTCCAGTTACGGTGGAGGAGGTGACGGGGGTGATCAAATCGCTACCCAATGGGAAGGCCCCGGGCCCGGATGGGTTCACATGTGAATTCTACAAGGCATTTGTAGACCAGTTGGCACCGCATCTAGTTGCAATGTATGGGGATGCCCATGAAAAGCAGCGACTGCCGCCAACACTGCGTGAGGCCATGCTGATTGCATTATTAAAACCGAATAAAGACCCTGAGCAGTGTGATTCGTATCGCCCGTTGTCCCTAATCAATGTGGACACCAAGATCCTGGCTAGGCTTCTCGCCATACGGCTGCAGCCGCTGATGCCTAAATTGATATTACCGGATCAATCGGGGATTACCCCCTCCAGATCTACTACCCACAACACTAGGACAATTTTCGCCTTATCACATTACTTGCTTCCTCATACTAAGGCGGCGGCGGTATTACTGGATGCTGCCAAAGCATTTGATTCGATCGAGTGGCCTTACTTATATACTATCTTGCAACGTATGGGCTTTCCCCCGCTTTTCCTGCAATGGGTGACTCTCCTTTACACGGAGCCGACGACACGATAAAGGTTAATAGATACATCTCCGACCCGATCAAAATCGCGAGAGGCACGAGGCAGGGATGCCCGCTGTCTCCCTTATTATTCGCAATGGCACTGGAACTGTTGGCCTGCAAAATTAGACAAAAACACCATTACTCGCCGCTCCAGTTCCCGCAAAGACCACTGCACATCTCGCTATATGCCGATGACATGACACTCTATGTGCGCGATCCTGAGCTGAACTTGAACCCGTTATTGCGTGAATATATAAAGTTTGGTCAACACTCTGGTCTCGCTATTAACTGGTCTAAATCGGTGATCCTACCATTGACGGACACCACTGACCCCTGTTCAGTGGACTTCCCACTGGAATGGCAGTCGGAGCCTGAGAGGTACTTGTGCGTCTGGTACCATCGAGACCCTGAAGTGGTGATACGCACGAACTATGGACGGGTGCTCGAGACACTGGAAGGTAAAATAGGGCGATGGATCCAGCTGCCATTATCACTGGCCGATCGCATAGCCATAGTCAAAATGGTTATCCTTCCAAAGCTGTTGTACCTTTTTAACAACATTCCGATTCAGCCTCCAGCTGAGGTGTTTCGCAGGATCTCAGCCATGGTCCTCCGCCTTATATGGGCGGGTAAGCACGCTAGGATAGAATTGCGTTCTCTCACACTACCGTACGTGCAGGGTGTGTTCAAGGTTCCAGATTTTTTACTCTACTATTTATGCGCACAAGCGCAATATGCACATTTTTGGTACCATCCAGTTCCATTCCTTACACATGCTGCAATTGAAGAGGGTGACGCACACCCTATCCCGCTGAGTGCTATTATAACACATAAAAGACCTCCACTGCATAATCGGGACATAAATACTGTTGACGCGACAAATAAAGCCTGGCAAACTATGGATGAGAAAGCGCACAAACTGCCATTATATGCTCCAGCACTGTGGCTAAGGCATCATCCTGTGCTCTCAGTTACTCAGGAGAAGGTTGGTATGGATTTGCTCAAGCAGATAGGCCTGGTCACCATGGGGGACTTGTATGAAAGCGGAACTTTCAAATCACACGAGGAACTGACGTTCATTAGCAACCCTACATTATTGTTTCAGTTCACATACTATAGTCAGAGAGCATTGCAGAAATTGTATCCGACGCATCCTGCGGAGCCTCCCCAATTGTCTGCTTTGCAGTTGCTGATCACAACCCCTACTGAGAAAAAGTTAGTGTCCAGTGTTAGTATATGCAGCGCTACAGACAGACATTGCTGACACAACGCAAAAGGCAATGGAGCGGTGGAACTGTAGCCTACCGGACCCCTTGACGGAGGAGGACTGGGGTGTGGCCTGTTCAATCACTGGGATGTTGACACCGAATGGGAACTTGCGAATGCTGCACTATAAATACCACCATCAGACATATTACACTCCTGCACGGCTTTATAAGTATGGGTTGAGGTCGGACGCTAAATGCCATCGCTGCGGGACAGACCCGGCAGATTTTATACACCTGGCATGGCACTGTGGAGCGGTGGCTGAATACTGGCAAAGGGTGGTACATGTATTGGGTGAAATGGTGGATACAGACCTTGAATGCACCGCTCGTACATGTCTGTTGGGCTTACTGCCCGCGATTAGAGCAAACAAACGTAAATTTTGTCTGATTGCATTGCTATTTGCCAAGAGAAGAGTGTCATTGTGTTGGGGTGGAGGCATGGTGCCCAGGGTCAAACACTGGATTCAGGATCTGACTTATTGCAGGGACTCGTTGCACACTTATGAAGAGGAGCTGCCCACGAGGTCCAAACCTAGGGACTACTGGCAATACCTAATTCAATATTTACAAACGCACCAAGTTGCCTAGCCATATTTTGCAACAAAATGCCAGGTATGACGAAATGTCAGTGTAATTGCATGTTGTTGCATGCTGGACAAAGGATGTTGTTGTGCCATGACCTGTAAGTTGTTTACATGTTGCCATTGTATGTTTTGCCTAATTTTGTTAAAACATGCTAATAAAACTTTAAAAAAAAAAAAAAAAAAATCTGACATGCATACTGAAACATGGACTTTCAATACCAGCAGCAGACTTCCCTGGTTAGCAGTAGTTTTACTACAGTGATCTAATGAGCAACTAGAATGCTAACATTCTGAATTTATGGCAAATGTGTGACACATATGAATGCCTTTTGATGGAATCAGAGTAAAAAACTGAAAGTATTTCCTACTGAGGAGGGTGTAGTAAATGAGGAAATTAGTAAACTTCATAACAAATAAGTCTCCCAAGATGGCCACCAGAGACAAAAGAGCCCAAATGTAGCACATGATATCACCCAGATGTAGCCCAAGTATAGTCCAATGACAGAATGTCCCAGAGTGTTCTAAAGAAGAACTAGAGCGCTAACAGTCTTACTTATGACAAAAGTATGGCACACCTGAAGCCATCTTGATTGGAATAAAGTGGTGACTCTTAAAACAGTTAATTTGCAAAGGAACAACATGAGGGGGTTCATTTTGCCATAGAAATTATGAATTAGTGCTGCAGAAAGAAAAATTAGGGCACATTTTGACTTTTCAAATCCTCTTCTATTTCAAAAAAAAAATTCTGACACGCAGACTGACACATGCACTTTGAATAACAGCAGCAGACTTTCCTGGTGAGCAGTAGCTTTACTACAGTGATCTAATGAGCAACTAGAGTGCTAACATTCAGAATTTATGGCAAATGTGTGACACATCTGAATGCCTTCTTGATGGGACCAAAGTAAAAAACTGAAAATATTTCCTACTGAGGAGACTGCAATAAATGAGGAAATTAGGAAACTTCATAACAAATAAGTCTCCCAAGATGGCCACCAGAGACAAAAGAGCCCAAATGTAGCACAAATATCATCCAGATGTAGCCCACGTATAGCTCAATGACAAAATGTCCCAGAGTGTTCTTAAGAACAACTAGAGCGCTTCCTGTCTTACTTATGACAAAAGTATGGCACACCTGAAGCCATCTTGATTGGAATAAACTGGTAACACTTAAAACATTTAATTCAAAAAGGAACACAATGAAGGGGTTCATTTTGCCATAGAAATTATGATTAGTGCTGAAGAAAGAAAAATTAGGGCACATTTTAGTGACTTCTCAAATCTTCTTCTCTTTCATTAAAAAATTCTGACATACAGACTGAAACATGCACTTTTAATACCAGCAGCAGACTTCCGTGGTGAGCAGTAGCTTTACTACAGTGATCTAATGAGCAACTAGAGTGCTAACATTCAGAATTTATGGCAAATGTGTGACATATCTGAATACCTTCTTGATGGAATCAAAGTAAAAAACTGAAAGCATTTCCTACTGAGGAGACTGCAATAAATGAGGTAAGTAGGAAACTTCATAACAAATAAATCTCCCAAGATGGCTACCAGAGACAAAAGAGCCCAAATGTAGCACAAATATCACCCAGATGTAGCCCACATGTAGCCCACATGTAGCCCAATGACAGAAGTGTGCAAAACACTTTTTATTTTTTGTGTTTTTGCAGTTTTATATAGTGCAGACTTGTCAGGTATTGGAGTGCTTTACATGAGCATTGGTTACATCACACAAGAACAAATTCATTTTGGTTGTAGACATAGGGAGATTAGATTTGACCAGAATCACAGAATGTCGAGCTGAAGCAGAAACTCCAACCTGGTTTCCCAGTTGCAAAGTCTGCAGCTCTGGAAATAACACCACATCCTCTCCCCTAAGTGCAACATTTAATCAAGTGGTCAACTGGATAAAAAAACATAAAGATAACAAATAATTTAAAAGTGCTTTGTCGCTATTTGAAAACTCAGAAAATATGTCCTCATTTTAGTTTTTTAGAGCACTAACCATAATTTTGATAGAAATAAGACCCTCTCATATATGTAGTTTCTAAAGGAAATGCTCTAAGTATTACAGCTTTGACTACATCAAGATGACGTCAGGCGTTCCACACTTTTGTGATAAATATAGAATGTTAGCAATCTAGTTGTTCATTAGGATACTGTTGAAAGGCAGAGGCCAGGGGTACGGACCCTAAAAATTGAAGGCAGGTGGGAGGGTGCAGAGGCAACAATTTGACCACATTGGGTAGGCAGGAAGGGCAGTGGCAGCACAACAGACTATGGAGGGCAGTGGAAAGGGGGGCAGGGGCAACAAACCAACAATACAGTACTAGCAAGAGAGGCTGTGGCAATATAATAGACCATTGAGGGCAGAAGGAAGAGGCAGTGGTAGTACAACCATACATGCCAACAGACCCGATTCAGCCAGGAAACGTCCAATGTTTTTAAGCCCAAATGGGCTTTATTTAATCTGTCTCCTGTCTACAATCTACTCCTTTTCAATGTAAGTCAAAGGGGAAAATCACAACCCAGTTTTTTTTCAAAATCTCCCTCTTACCAAGTTCAAAATGTTCCTAAGTATAGTACATTGGATCATGGAAGGCAGGAGGAATTGGTGTAGGGACATGGACTCGGATAACAGAGGACAGGAAGGACATGGAGAGGTGCACCAAACTGACCCTACAGGGCAGGCATCAGGGTTTGCAGCAGCACAATACACCACACAGGGCATGCGGGACGGGTGTGCAGCACAACAGTCCATAGAAAGCAATAGGGAGGGGACAGGACCATGCACATGGACAACAGAGAACAGAGGGGAAAGAGGCAATGATAGCTAGCTGACCATAATGGACAGACAGGAGAGAAAGCTGTAGCATATCAGACCATAAAGGGCAGGAGGGACGGATCAGGGGCATTACAATGGAACAGACAAGCCAGGAGTGAGGGAATAGGGGTCTGCACATGGAAACAGAGGGCTGGGGGCAAGGGGGTAGGGCAGGCACATTGTCGGCACATGGGCAAGATGGCGGCCAGTCCATGGCCAGTTGAGCTGGCTTGAGACTCTCTCCTGCTGAGCCTCGCCACACTGAAATGCTTACCTGAAGTCTTGTAGTGGCTGTATATTTCTATTTGGCGGACATCGGATCTCTTCACGTCTGAATGCTGTGGCGACTTCTAATTTTCTTCAATAGGCACTTTGGTCAGGTACTGCTGTGTCGCCTTGCATCCCGGGTGCACGGCTCTGTCTCGGCTTCTCTATTTCCTGTGATCTTCTTGCGGAGATTAGCAGGAATGCCCCCGAAAGCCCCGAGGACTCAGTCACAGGCACGGACCGCCCTAGCTGCTGCTTCACTTGCTGGAGCCGGCACTGGCTGCGGCGCGGTCACCCGCACCGCAATGCCTCTTAGGACGCCCATACCGGCAATTGACAAAGCCGCTGCATCATTGGATATATCTGCAAGAGCTGATTCCTTGGCTGATGGAGCGGGCACAGCCTCTGCTGATATTAATACCGTGCTCTGGTCTGGAAAAATCAGGTCAGACCATTCCCACTATGTTCCGTAAGGCAGGAGAGCAGTCTAAATCGCCACAAACTGCTGGGGTAAAATGAGAGAGAGCAGCTGCTGTGGCGGCAACAGCACTTATCACCAAGACGACTAAGAAGTCTGCCGCAAATCGGCCAAATCGGCCAAATGTCCTCATTGCTTCTACAAACTCTCTAGTCTCAGAGGGAAAAGTTCCTAGCCAGCCGATTACGAGTATTGGAGAGGCTAATCTGTCTCCAGTGGGACTCACTCAGTGAGAAGGCATTCTGGGAGTTGTAGGCCCGGTAGCTGATATCCCAACCAGCGGTGCTGGGGCGTTAATTACAAACTTGGACGGACTTTTGCAAGATAAACCCCAGACTGTAAGGGCTGATGCTGATACCGGAGACACATTTTATTCTCTCTTGGACCACACTATGTCCTCGGAGGAGGAGGATCTTGTAGATGGCAAGGAGTGGTCTGATGCTAGCGACCCAGGGGATTGGGATAGCAGCGAACCAGCACACACAGTCAGTGGCACAGTCCAGAAATCTGTAAGAGCCCCAGACCAGGAGCGCCCGGATGCAGGCTCCCTAATCTGGGACTACTCTTTTTCTGGACGGACCTCATTTGAAGATCCTCCCACACTGGGGTTAACATCAATAGACGCTGGTAATTGTGGTGCAGCATTGGGCTCCCCTTCAACGGAAATTACATTGGCAGTGATCTACCTATCTATTATGGCCCATAGGGAAGAGTCAAGGCAGGAAAGTGCTCGGACACAAGGGGCTTGTCGTCACATGCAGAATTCTATACGGCGTGTCGCAAAAACCTGCACTGAAATCGCCACGCGAGTTGGCGAGGCCGAAGAGAGAATTTCCACACTTGAGGATGACATGAGCGCACAAAAAAATGTAACTGCGACTATTCAGTCACAAAGGGACGATATCTTATGGAAACTTACGGACCTTGAAAATAGGGCACGGCGGAACAATCTACGGGTCCTCGGTGTTCCGGAAGGGATAGAAGGATCAGATACTAGGCAATTTATTGTGGAACTACTTACAGAAGCATTCCCAGAGATTCAGCAGTGGGACTGGGGGATGGAGGTGCTACGTGCTCACCCCTTTCCATTCAGGCAGAGTGGGGTCTCCGGTCAAGCTCTAGACAAGCCGAGACCTATTCTTATTTGTTTAAATAACTTTCTGGCCAGAGAGAAGCTCTATGACCTGGCCAGGCCGGATAGAAAGAGGACTGCCAAGGGGTGCCAGTTTTTCGTGCGCCCCGATATCTGTCCCGCTACTGTCGAGGGGAGGTGGCACCTCCGCCAACTAATCACCCCATTTCAGTCAAAAGGGGCTCAGGCATTTTTACTTTTCCCCTCAAAGCTGAAGGTCATATCTCAGGGTCAAGTTAAATATTTTCAATACGAAGTTAAAGCCAAGGATTACCTTAACTCATTATAAGGGAGAGCATGGTCAGATATGGGTTTAGGTGGCTTACATTATAATTGGAACAATCCACGCCCTTCTACCTGTTTTTCCTTCTGGGGTTTGTCTTTTTTTTTTTGGGTGGTCCTGGGCTGTCCTGGCTTTTCATATCTTTTTACTTAAAGTCCGATAAGGCTATGTGAAAAGGCTATGTGCTTGTATTTCCTATATGGCCCTTTACTGGTTCTGCAAGCTGCAATGTATGGTTAAAAGAAGTAGCAGAAGCCAGAAGAAGGCAAACTATCTGGGTTTTCCCTTTTTTTTTAGCAGTGTGGCGATGGCCTTCAGGAGTGATGAGTCTTAACCGGCTCCTCCATCACAAGGGCCAAGGCCCTGTTGCCTTATGTAGGGGTTGGTAGGGATGGGGGTGGTGGGGTGGGGGGTGGGTCAGAGTAGGGTCCTGGGGGGGTTCTCACTTGGGCTGGGGGTGGTTTGGGTGGAGGGGGGTTAAATCGAGTATTAAAAAAAGCTTGTGATTCAATCTAACTGTTTGCAGCTCAGTATATTACGCTGGATTTAATACAGGAACGATATTTGTTGGTAGTGCTTTGAAGTTAGATGTCTATTACCATAGCGTAGGTATTTGTATTTATGTTGAATGGCACAAGCAAAGATTAGGATAGCTTCCTGGAATATCTGTGGGCTAAATAATGGGAGGAAAAGGGCCTTATTTTCGAAGATGATCTCGGCCTTACGGCTGGATCTGATCTGTATTCAAGAGTCCCATATTCCCTGGAATGAGCGGGGTATGCTTCGGATACCTGGATTCAAATTAATCTGTTGTTCGCGCCAAACATCCAAGATCAGGGGGGTGGCGGTCTTGTCACGACAGGGCCTGTGTACTTGCAGAAGGACTAGTCAAGATAGTGCAGGCAGGTGGGTGATTGCTGAGATAATTTTAAACGCCAGGTCTTATACAGTCTGTACGGTTTATGGGGCAAATCTAGATGACCCGGCTGTCCTGCACCATTTGAATACTGAGTTAGCTTTGTATCCATACCCTACTTTCCTTTGCGGAGATTTGAATATCAACTTATCTGCTAATGTTAATTTATCTGGGCACCAACCTTATTTTGGGAAAAAGCCTAGGGTGTTCCGGGCATTACAAGCCTTGGTACAAGAACACTCCTTGATAGACTGTTGGTATTATCATAATCAATCATTAGACGGATTTACATGCTGTTCGGCTCCACACAATAAAATGTCCCGTTTAGATTATTTTTTTATGTCCGATCAGCTGGTCATGTCATCATCCGTCTCACTCTACCCAAGGGTATTATTGGATCATAATCTACTTATTGTAGAATATATTCTGCCTCAGAAGGCCCCAGAATTCAGGGCTTGGACGTTTGAAAGGAAACTGCTGACAGAACAGGCCTACATAGATCATATGAGGTGCTGGATGAGGGAATTTTTTGACTTTAATGTTGGTACAGCTTCTGAAAACGTGGTATGGGATACATTTATGGGGGCCATGAGGGGCGAGACGAAGAGCTTTTCTTTTTTTCGTCGAAAATTAGCCCAGCAACAAATTTATGAGCGCCTAGCAGAGCTAAGTACAGCAGAGACAGCACTGATTGAAGCTCTAAGAGAAGGTAAGGATATCACGCGAAGCCAGGTAAAAATAGCTAAGACAAGGGCCTCTCTGCTGGAGTTTTTTGGCCAGGATCTAGCCGCTAAGTTTTTGCAACATCGGTCCGAGATGTTCGAAATGGGAGAACGATCAGGCAGGGTTCTGGCGAAGAGACTTCAGCAGAAGGGGCTGGCCAATCGTGTCACCAAGATACAGAATTCACATGGTCAGCTTCTTGAAACTCCGGACGGGATCTTGGAAGTTTTTCACCAGTTTTATAAAAATTTATACAACGAAGCCAGCAATGGCGTTTCACACTCAGACCAGCAGGCTGCAGCCTACCTAGCTAGTATACCAACTGCTCAACCCACAGACCAACAGAAGAGAACTCTTTCGGCCCCCATAGAATGGGAGGAGGTCGAGACAGCAATCAGAGCACTGGCCAATGGCATGGCAGCAGGTCCTGATGCAGTCCCTCTGGAGTTTTATAAAATGTTTACTCAGGAGATTCATCGGGCCCTTCTCCCACTTCTTAGGTCAGCACAATCGGGATGCATTCCTGAGTCCTGGACCCTGACCAATATCATTCTCTTTAAGAAAAAAGATAAACCCGAATTGGATCCCGCTTCATTTAGGCCTATTTCACTTATAAATTCTGATAACAACATTTTTGCCAAGATCTTGTCATCCAGATTAGCAGCTATAATCACCCCTCTGGTCTTGGTACGACAGCATGGTTTCATTCCAGGCAGAGACACAGCAAATCATGTATCTCGAGTAGTTGCGTTATTGGATTGGGCCCAGCCTACAGCACCACCTGTAGGGGCGATCCTGCTGGACGCTGAAAAAGCGTTCGACAGGGTCGCCTGACCATTTCTCTGGGCGGTTCTTGATTGGAAGGGCCTTGGCCCTGAATTTATTCATGCAGTCCATTCCCCTAAGGCCACAGTCTCAGTTTCTGGGCTAGTTTCTAAGTCATTTACAGTAGGAAGGGGCACTCGTCAGGGCTGCCCGTGTTCTCCATTGCTTTTTGCGCAATATATAGAACCTTTTTTAAATTTAATTGAGAAAGCGCAGGACATTCATCCAGTCACGATCCATTCAACTGACTACAAGATACTAGCTTATGCTGATGACATTGTTGTTGTGACTTCTGATGTTTCGTCTGCTTAAAATTATAGCAGATCAGTATGGGGCCTATTCCGGATATAAACTTAAGGCTGCTAAGACTCATGTGATTCAATCCGCAGCTATGGGTCCCTCGGATGCCCCGATAGCACAGTCTGCAAAATATCTGGGGGTATATATCACAGCGCAGGTCAACAGTATCCCTGATCTAAACATTTTGCCAATAATTAACTCAGTAAAAACAACACTGACAAGGCTTGACAATCTCCATCTTTCACTTTATGGCAGATGTAATGTTCTTAAAATGCTGATTCTGCCTAAATTCTTATACTTATTTAGAACAGTACCCTTAGAGGTGCCTCAATCTAGTTTAGCTCTGGCAGATAGAATTTGTTATAACTTAACAACAGGAGAGAGAGGGAAAATATTTGGAGCCACTCTTAGTCCCCCAGGGCTGGTATAAGTAAACAAAAGAAGAGTGTATCCGTCAAGGTTGAACAAGTGCAGAAGTGTTAAGAAAGGTGAATCACTGTGTTTTAAAAGAACCCTCACTCACCAACCTAGTTGGTGACATGCTTCATCATTGGGTTCCCACTGGAGAGACCGAATGTCTCCCCGGTGTGCTGCGACGCCTGATTTACAGCGGAGCTGGTTTTTTGTGTGAAGACAGTGCAATCCGTGAAAGTGCTAGTTTAAAAAGGTGTCACAATTTTAACCAATAGATAACTTTAATAGTGGTAAACTGGACACGGTTAAAAAGAGTGAGGTGGACGTGTGAACTCTGGTGGTAATTGGACCAGCTACGTCCTAATCAAAGTGCAATGTGGTCAACATGTTTCTGCTTCTGACGATACTACATGAAGCATTCTTCAGGACCTAATTGTAGACAGCCACGGCGGTATACGCTCGCTAAGGCGTACCCTAACCAGTGGAGTCTAAAACCGCTAACACTTACGGTTATGGTAAAAAAGCCCTTCAGGATTTCTGAAAGTTTTCGGTTCTGTTGAAGCAAAAAAGATGTGAAGAGACAAAACAAAACAAACAGTGATTCACAACATACATGTATATTCACAGAAAACAAAGCATGGAGAAAATTCCAGTTTGTGAATGAACTTCATATACACAAATGGTAAGTTTCCATAGTACCTGGACAGATGGGAATAAACACTCGTATCAGCCCATGCTGGTATAGTGAATTTTCGTGGTGTAACTGTAGTGATGCTAATAACACTAACAGGAAATTAGATGTGCAAAGAGTGCTACACCCTAGTAGGTAGTGATTGCGACAGAGGTGAAATTTCACGTGGCGTTCACTCTATGCAAATAAAATTGGCCATCAGACTATGAATCAGCGTCATACTCTGGCTGACTGTAGGAGGCAAAACGAAACGCTTAGATATAGAAATGGAGGTGAAAGGCATTATCAAACTGATTCGTAAACACCAAAACGGAACAGTGAGTTTGGTAATTGGTGCTTACGTGATGTTGGATTCAACGTCACTGCATGAGTCCGGGTGGGGGGCGGCACTTATAGTCACACTCTAAACAGAGAATAGTAAAGTTAAACATGACTTACGAGGTAATGGTGAAACAGCGGGATTAAGCAAGCCGGAGCCTCTACTTACTACGCCAAAGCCACCAGCCCACAGGAAACCTACTTAGCCCTCCTTCGGACTCGAATGTTGTCGTTCGGCCCGTGAGCGATACAGATATAGGAAGTGCTTTGCCTCGGTGAACACGTAGCGTCATCACGCATGTCACGTGGTGCGTTAGACGCGGAAGCAAAGACTAGACTGCTAAAGTGGCCAAAGGGGCAGACTCGTGATCGAGGTTTTGCTACCGTGGCTGACGGAGCAAATAGACAAGAGGCGAAAGGAGTTCTATTCAAAACGGAGAAACACCAAGAGGTTTATTACTGTGATCTTATAGAATAAGCATTGCGTTAGTAATATGGTATAACTAACGGGAAATTACTATTAGTGGTTGTTTAATAGTCTAGGAATACCCTGCCAAGATTAATAAAGATTTGGCATTAAAAAGTGAAAAAAGGGATGTTTTATCTTACATGCAAAAGTACCAACAGGATCTGTGGTTACTACAAGGTTGCTGAGAGGGCAATCAGGAAATAAATTTTTTTTTTACATAAAATCGTACAAGTAAGTGGAGGTCAACGGTGCTTCATACGAGGTTAATGAAGCATCATAGTGATTTAATCCCTTTCTATAGCTAGCAGAGAGGATCAAGTACAAGTAAACGAAGGTCTACGATGCTCCATACAAGGTTATTGAAGTATCATGGTGATTTGATCCCTTTCTATAGGTAGCAGAGAGGATCAAGCTTGAAAAAGGTCATTCTTGCCGAAGGCAATTGTATCATTAACGTGAGTCAGATCAGCCCCTTAGATTCTTGATCACATAATGGAAGTGTGTTCAATGATTTATCAAATTGGGAATGGGACTGTAAAGATGGAATTCTTTGCATACTGGTACTTATACGTTTCAAGATAGTGTGATGTCTAGCGTTTTAGCACTGTGCCCCAAGGGATATTGTCATTAAATCCCATAGTGTGAGTAGAAAGGCGGTAAATCCATCGTTGTTCTTTCTCAAACAGGATGTTCGCTGACCTATTGCCTGGTTTGATTTGTTCAATTATTGTCCAGTTAAGGTCATCGGGAGTATGTTTGAGATGTGCATAATGTTCTGTCATTTTGGTGATATTTTTCCCACATCGGATGTTGCTCCTGTGTTTGACAATACGCTGTTTTATTTTGCGTGTAGTCATACCAACGTATCTAATACCGCACGGGCATGTTAACAAATAGACTACGTTGGATGAGTTACAATTTGTGTGTACACGTTGAGTCCAAACTTTGTCTTGTTCAAGGTCTAGGGTTTTGCTGGCTTTCGTGAGGTGACAAACACTGCACTGACCGCATGGGAAATGGCCTGTCACTTTCGGGAGCCCCCAGGCCTGAAGTACAGAGGGAGTGTTGTCATATAGTGCTGGCCTAGGTCTAGTGTGTACCAGGGCATCCTTGAAGCTTCTTGCTTTCTTGAACGAAAAAAGGGGTTTCTCCCATTTCAAGTTGTTGCTTACAAGGATGCCCCAATGTTTACGAATGGATTTTGTCACAGCATTAGATGCAGTGCTGTAAGTCGTCACACAAGTCAGGGGGACTTCCTCCGCTGGTCTTACTGATTCCTCAAGTAGGGCTTGTCTGTGTTGGTTTTTTGCCCTCTTGCAGCTGCGTTTGAGGATGTTATCAGGGTAACCTCTCTTCTTCAGTTTTTCAGATAGACTGTTAGATTGGGAGCAATAGTCTTCCATACGACTGCAGTTGCGTCTGATGCGCAGAAATTGCCCAAATGGGAGATTTTCTCTCAGGGGTCGCGGGTGGAAGCTGGAAAAAGCTAAGAGATTGTTTTTCGAAGTTGGTTTATAGTGAGTCTTTGTCAGCAGTTTCCCTTCCCATTTGGTAATGACCAGATCCAGAAATATTATTTCATTCTGATCATAGGAATTGATGAATTTTAATCTGGGATCGCATGTGTTGATCCAATCAAAAAAATTCACAAGTTGGTTCTCGGGTCCTTGCCGGATCACAAGAATATCGTCTATATATCTTTTCCAGAAAGATATATAGGACGAAAAGGGGTTGTTGGAAGTCAGAATGTACTTTCGTTCGAAATCGTAGACGTAAAGGCCTGCCACACTAGGGGCAAAGGTACTCCCCATAGATGTACCGGTGGATTGAAGGAAGAGGGTTCCTTTGTATTCAAAAAAGTTATTTTCCAGAGCAAGGGTGGCACAGTCTAAAATGAACTGTTTCGATGTCTGGAAGCTAGCTTCCAGAGTATCATGAATGACCCTGATGGTGTCTTCCTGGGGTATGCTGGTATACAGACTTTCAATATCTAGAGAAAACAGAAAGGTTGGGTCATCTGCCAGAGTTATATCTTGTAGGAGTACCAACAGACTTTTTGTATCCTACAGACTTTTAGTATCCTTCAGGTAGGTTGGTGTCGCCTGGATCAGTGGTTTGAGGAAAAAATCACAATAGATGGATAAAGGCTCCAAAAGAGATCCGATGCCTGAGACAATCGGTCGGCCAGGCGGTGGAATCTTGTTTTTATGAGTTTTTGGCAGCGTATAGAAATAAGGAACAATGCCCTCGCTCTTAGTGAGAAAATCGGCCTCATGTCTACTTATGTACCCGTTAGACTCAGCCTCTTCCACTAAATTGAGGATCATTGCTTTCAATTCAAGTGATGGATCAGTGGTTAACGGGGTGTAGCTGATTCTGTCATCGAGGAGGCGTCTACATTCTTTGTCGTAGGCAAATCCTGTATCACTATCTGATATAGAAGGATTGTCAGGCTGTTGTTTTTCAAAGAAATGTTTAAGTTTTAGTACAAGGGAAGACAGGTTGGTCACTAGGGTCTCAGCAATCAGAGACCCTAGTGACCAATCTGTCTTCCTTTGTACTTTCAGACGTAGAACAACAAGTCTTAGAAAAGGGGCTAGGTTTTGTTCCCACAGCACGTCTTGACCATATCCGCCTACATTGTGAATTAGCTGACTTTTTCAGGAAACTAAAACTTAAACATTACTTTGAAAAACAACAGCCTGACAATCCTTCTATATCAGACAGTGATACAGGATTACGCCTGAAATCCACGTTCACACCACCCCCTCACACTGTCCCGGTAGAACTTATTGCCTTTGAGCAGGCAGTGTTCAACGACATCGAGACGTATGAAGATACCGGCGCTTTTAAGAACATGAGTGCAGCTGAATTCCAGGCTTTACAAACACTCCAGTCGAATTCCTCGGTTGTTATAAAACCAGCAGATAAAGGTGGCGGCCTTGTTATTCAAGACGCTTCTGCCTACGACAAAGAATGTAGACGCCTCCTCGATGACAGAAACAGCTACACCCCGTTAACCACTGATCCATCACTTGAATTGAAAGCAATGATCCTCAATTTAGTGGAAGAGGCTGAGTCTAACGGGTACATAAGTAGACATGAGGCCGATTTTCTCACTAAGATGAGGGCATTGTTCCTTATTTCTATACGCTGCCAAAAACTCATAAAAACAAGATTCCACCGCCTGGCCGACCGATTGTCTCAGGCATCGGATCTCTTTTGGAGCCTTTATCCATCTATTGTGATTTTTTCCTCAAACCACTGATTCAGGCGACACCAACCTACCTGAAGGATACTAAAAGTCTGTTGGTACTCCTACAAGATATAACTTTGGCAGATGACCCAACCTTTCTGGTTTTTCTAGATATTGAAAGTCTGTATACCAGCATACCCCAGGAAGACACCATCAGGGTCATTCATGATACTCTGGAAGCTACCCACTGGGAGTTCCAGACATTGAAACAGTTCATTTTAGACTGTGCCACCCTTGCTCTGGAAAAGATTTTTTTTTAATACAAAGGGACCCTCTTCCTTCAATCCACCGGTACATCTATGGGGAGTACCTTTGCCCCTAGTGTGGCAGGCCTTTACGTCTACGATTTCGAACGAAAGTACATTCTGACTTCCAACAACCCCTTTTCGTCCTATATATCTTTCTGGAAAATATATATAGACGATATTCTTGTGATCTGGCAAGGACCCGAGAACCAACTCGTGAATTTTTTTGATTGGATCAACACATGCGATCCCAGCTTAAAATTCACCAATTCCTATGATCAGAATGATATAATATTTCTGGATCTGGTCATTACCAAATGGGAAGGGAAACTGCTGACAAAGACTCACTATAAACCAGCTTCGAAAAACAATCTCTTAGCTTTTTCCAGCTTCCATCCGCGACCCCTGAGAGAAAATCTCCCACTTGGGCAATTTCTGCGCATCAGACGCAACTGCAGTCGTATGGAAGACTATCGCTCCCAATCTAACAGTCTATCTGAAAAACTGAAGAAGAGAGGTTACCCTGATAAAATCCTCAAACGCAGCTGCAAGAGGGCAAAAAACCAACACAGACAAGCCCTACTTGAGGAATCAGTAAGAACAGCGGAGGAAGTCCCCCTGACTTGTGTGACGACTTACAGCACTGCATCTAATGCTGTGACAAAATCCATTCGTAAACATTGGGGCATCCTTGTAAGCAACAACTTGAAGTGGGAGAAACACCTTTTTTCGTTCAAGAAAGCAAGAAGCATCAAGGATGCCCTGGTACACACTAGACCTAGGCCAGCACTATATGACAACACTCCCTCTGTACTTCAGGCCTGGGGGCTCCCGAAAGTAACAGGCCATTTCCCATGCGGTCAGTGCAGTGTTGGTCACCTCACGAAAGCCAGCAAAACCCTAGACCTTGAACGAGACAAAGTTTGGACTCAACGTGTACACACAAATTGTAACTCATCCAACGTAGTCTATTTGTTAACATGCCCGTGCGGTATTAGATACGTTGGTATGACTACACGCAAAATAAAACAGCGTATTGTCGAACACAGGAGCAACATCCGATGTGGGAAAAATATCACCAAAATGACAGAACATTATGCACATCTCAAACATACCCCCGATGACCTTAACTGGACAATAATTGAACAAATCAAACCAGGCAATAGGTCAGCGAACATCCTGTTTGAGAAAGAACAACGATGGATTTACTGCCTTTCTACTCACACTATGGGATTTAATGACAATATCCCTTGGGGCACAGTGCTAAAACGCTCGACATCACACTATCTTGAAACGTATAAGTACCAGTATGCAAAGAAATCCATCTTTACAGTCCCATTCCCAATTTGATAAATCATTGAACACACTTCCATTATGGGATCAAGAATCTAAGAGGCTGATCTGACTCACGTTAATGATACCATTGCCTTCGGCAAGAATGACCTTTTTCAAGCTTGATCCTCTCTGCTACCTATAGAAAGGGATCAAATCACCATGATGCTTCAATAACCTTGTATGGAGCATCGTAGACCTTCGTTTACTTGTACTTGATCCTCTCTGCTAGCTATAGAAAGGGATCAAATCACCATGATGCTTCATTAAACTCGTATGAAGCACCGTTGACCTCCACTTACTTGTACGATCTTATGTAAAAAAATGTTCATTTCCTGATTGCCCTCTCAGCAACCTTGTAGTAACCACAGATCCTGTTGGTACTTTATTTGCATGTAAGATAAAACATCCCTTTTTTTCACTTTTTAATGCCAAATCTTTATTAATCTTGGCAGGGTATTCCTAGACTATTAAACAACCACTAATAGTAATTTCCCGTTAGTTATACCATATTACTAACGCGATGCTTATTCTATAAGATCACAGTAATAAACCTCTTGGTGTTTCTCCGTTTTGAATAGAACTCCTTTCGCCTCCTGTCTATTTGCTCCGTCAGCCACGGTAGCAAAACCTCGATCACGAGTCTGCCCCTTTGGACACTTTAGCAGTCTAGTCTTTGCTTCCGCGTCTAACGCACCACATGACATGCGTGATGACGCTACGTGTTCACCGAGGCAAAGCACTTCCTATATCTGTATCGCTCACGGGCCGAATGACAACATTCAAGTCCGAAGGAGGGCTAAGTAGGTTTCCTGTGGGCTGGTGGCTTTGGCGTAGTAAGTAGAGGCTCCGGCTTGCTTAATCCCGCTGTTTCACCATTAGCTCGTAAGTCATGTTTAACTTTACTATTCTCTGTTTAGAGTGTGACTATAAGTCCGGCCCCCCCACCCGGACTCATGCAGTGACGTTGAATCCAACATCACGTAAGCACCAATTACCAAACTCACTGTTCCGTTTTGGTGTTTACGAATCAGTTTGATAATGCCTTTCACCTCCATTTCTATATCTAAGCGTTTCGTTTTGCCTCCTACAGTCAGCCAGAGTATGACGCTGATTCATAGTCTGATGGCCAATTTTATTTGCATAGAGTGCACACCACGTGAAATTTCACCTCTGTCGCAATCACTACCTACTAGGGTGTAGCACTCTTTGCACATCTAATTTCCTGTAAGTGTTATTAGCATCACTACAGTTACACCACGAAAATTCACTATACCGGCATGGGCTGATACAAGTGTTTATTCCCATCTGTCCAGGTACTATGGAAACTTACCATTTGTGTATATGAAGTTCATTCACAAACTGGAATTTTCTCCATGCTTTGTTTTCTGTGAATATACATGTATGTTGTGAATCACTGTTTGTTTTGTTTTGTCTCTTCACATCTTTTTTGCTTCAACAGAACCGAAAACTTTCAGAAATCCTGAAGGGCTTTTTTACCATAACCGTAAGTGTTAGCGTTTTTAGACTCCACTGGTTAGGGTACGCCTTAGCGAGCGTATACTGCCGTGGCTGTCTACAATTAGGTCCTGAAGAATGCTTCATGTAGTATCATCAGAAGCAGAAACATGTTCACCACATTGCACTTTGATTAGGACGTAGCTGGTCCAATTACCACCAGAGTTCACACGTCCACCTCACTCTTTTTAACCGTGTCCAGTTTACCACTATTAAAGTTATCTATTGGTTACAATTGTGACACCTTTTTAAACTAGCACTTTCACGGATTGCACTGTCTTCACCCAAAAAACCAGCTCCGCTGTAAATCAGGCGTCGCAGCACACCGGGGAGACATTCGGTCTCTCCGGTGGGAACCCAATGATGAAGCACGTCACCAACTAGGTTGGTGAGTGAGGGTTCTTTTAAAACACAGTGATTCACCTTTCTTAACACTTCTGCACTTGTTCAACCTTGACTGATACACTCTGCTTTTGTTTACTTATAGGTAGAATTTGTTGCAGGTTTCTCTGGGGTTATAAGCAGCCTAGGAGGGCGGCTAAACGGATGCTTCTGCCTCGCTCACGTGGTGGCTGGGGAGTTCCCAGCTTATTATTCTATTTTTGGTCTTCGATGATTCAACATTTTGGCCTACCACTGTTGGGAGATGCCGCCGGCCCCTCTTTGGCTTGTAGGCCATCAATCTTTGAAATCGGACTGGGAAAAGATGCCAAGCGAGTCTTAGTCCGGGTTCTAGAACCAAGCTATTATAAAAGAACTAGGTTTAAGGTTATTTGGTCTATGTTCTCGGTATGGCGCAAGGTTCGCCGCAAATTCTTAGTTCCTAACATCAACTTCTATATGCCCCTCTCTGCAGCCCAGCTTCTTCCAGTAGTTTTCCAGGATCAAGTCACCTTTAACTGGTCAGCTCTAGGAATAACAGTACTCGGCAACCTTGGACATGAAGGGAGGCTGGCCTCTTTTACATGTCTTAAGGAGAGGCACTTGCTTAATACATTTGATTTTTTTAAATATCTACAGCTACGCAGCTTTATAGAGAAAAGTAAATTGAAGCCTGAAACACTATTTGGGAAGATAATACTGTTTGAACTTATTGCGACGCGTTCTAAAATTGGGGTAATCTATTGGCACTTACTTACAAGGCTCCCAGATGATATTACTGCTTCTACGTTAAAATTAGAAGCCAAATTCGGTGTAACGGGGATAGACATAGTCGCGGCCCTGGAACTAGCAGGTAGGGTTCTCATCTCTGGTAGCCTACGCTCTCAGTGCTACATGGCTATGTTCGACCTATATTATACGCGGGGGACATAGTTGCCCAAGGTGTGGGTTAATGGCGGCGGATGATGTCCACATGTTTTTCGGATGTCAAAAGCTGAAGCCTTTTTTGAAAGAGGTAGAGCAGTTTCTTAATGTCAACCTTCGGATTCCTGCTGTTCTCTCCCCCGAGTTAGTCATTTGTGGGTATCAAAGTAATAGTGAGCTTATCAGGCCCCGCTACTCCTCAGCTTTTTTGTTAATAGCTATGGCCATGGTCCGCCTTTGTATTACCTCAGAGTGGATAAGTCCTGGGTCACCTACCTTTATTGACTGGAGAGGGAGGATCCTGGCACTACATAACCTGGAGTCTGCAGTTTGGGCTAGATGGGGCAGAGTCCGACGTGACTTTGGTAAAAAGATCTGGGCCCCATTTGAAGCATGGATAGGCCAATAGTTGATGTTCTACTTAGATTAAGCATTAGGCTTCTCAGTAATATCTCATAATCCTATATACTTTTTTTTCTAATTATGGATGCACTTTTTATCTATTTGCCTTTACTAATTTATATTGTGCTGTAATCTGCTTAGAAAGTTCTGCGCTAGGAAAGCAAATGTCTATAATTGAATTGATTTGTACCTTCTCATTGATCTGAATGCTGGTTTTCTTATTCCTTTTTTTATGCTGTAACCACAAGCCTAATAAAAGAAAAAAGAAAAAAAAGGAAACAGAGGGCTGGGGGCAAGGGGCAGGGCAGGAGCAGCAAGATGACCATGGAGGTCAGGCAGGATGGGCACTAGAACCAAGACACACCATGGAGAGCAACATTGAGACTATGATGGCATACACACAGACCATGGAGGGAAGGTGGGAGGGGGTCAGGGGCAGCTAGCTGACCACACAGGGAAGGTGAGAGGGACCGTGGCAGCACAGAAGACCATGCATGGCAAGCGGGAGGGTTAGTGGCTGCACAATGGCTATGATGGGCAAAAAGGAGGGTGCAGGGGCATGCACAAAGGACCATGGAGGAGAGATGGGTGGGTCAGGACCTGGGTACAGACAAGAGAGTTCAGGGGAAGGGGCCTCACAACAGACCACGCGGGGCAGGCAGGAGGAGCAGTTGCAGTACAACAGACCATGGAGGGCAGAAGGGTATGGCCGTAAAATGGACCATGGAGGACAGGAGGAAGGGGATAGGGGCATGGAATGTGGACAGACAGGGTGGAGGTGGCAGGGACAGATTACAGTCATCTGACAATGCTGGGCAGGTGGGAGGTGAGTGGCAGCTCAACAGAACACTCAGGGTAGATAGGAGTGGCACGTCCATGAAACATGGTGGGCAAAAAGGATGGAGCAGGGGCATGCACAAATACATCAGAGGGCAGGGGGAAGGAGAATAGGGGCGGCAAGCTAAGCACAGAGGCTAAGCAGAAGGTCAATGATGGCGCATAGAATTGGGCAATGGAGGGCAGGAGGAGTGGACTGGTACATCATGCTAAATGGAGGGCAGTGGCAGCACATCAGACCAGGCATGGCAGGAGGGAGGAGGCTAGTCCATGGATTCAGACAACAGAGGATAGGGAGGAGGTGGATGGGGCAGCAAGCTAACTGTTCTGAGAAGGCGGGAAGGCCAGTGGCAGAACAACGGCCACACAGGGCTGTAATAAGGGAGCAGGGACATGGACTTGGACAATGGATGGCTAGGAGGAGGGAAGGCAGGAGCAGCAAGCTTGGGTGGTGGCATCACAATTCCAGGCCCTGCTTCCAACCCCCACCTTCAATTGTGATATGCATCTTACTTAACGTTAAAAAAATACCTAGAAATTTGCTGAAAAAACAAAGATTACAGGGACGGTATAGTTAGACTCAGATTTCACTCATACACAACCAGTGAAATCCAGCAGTTATAGTTACCTGAGCTAACTATAACTTATGCCCCCGCGAAGTACTGCTAATGACCACAGACATTACATCATTCATGACATGGTCAGTTACATCACTCATGACATCACTCATGACATCTCAAATGAGCTGTGAATGGAATGGAACTATAATCGCTAGAACTTTATTTAGGGATAGTGTGTATATATTAACACCCCTTTTTTTCCTTTTCTTTTGTGTAAGAACCATTATAATACGCAACGTGCCCAGATTAATATGGCTGGGAGCCTTGCACTTTAAATTAATGTGTAGTCCATTGTTTATGTTGATGTTTGCAATTCTAAGTATGTTTATTATAAATAAGTCACGTTGACGAACATACAGGTATGGCAGTGACGGGGCAAGATATGCTGAAATGACATTGTGTGCATATTAACACTTATTTTCTTTTCTTTATTGTATCAATTCCTGAATTTTCACATTGTGACCAGGCCAATATGGCCGCCAGCTTTTTGGATTAAAGTAATATGTAGTCCTTTGTTAATGTTGGCAACTGGAGGCATTTGTACATTTAAATAAGGATGCTACAATGACGTCTTGTATCGTTATCAATTAGCATTTAAAAAACCTCAGAAATTCACTGAAAAAACCACAGGTTTCATGGACGTCATAGTTAGTTATACATTTCACTTGTACAAAACAAGAGAAATTTGGCCGTTATAGTTAGTTGTGCTAACTATAAATCGCGCCCCCGCAATGCACGGCTGATGACATCACATATTCCATCACTCATGACATGGTCAGTGACATCACTGATGTCATCTCAAATGACATCACTGATGACATCATCTACGTGATCATCTGATGCACCTCCTCACACCCTAAAATACAGACTACCATTCTCGAAACCATAGACACACCAATGCTAGTACAGCTACAATATTCTGTGCACTATGCATGCAGACCTCTAATCAGCTATATATCATTGATACAGTCTTTAAATACTCAGTTAGTACCTATGCAGTCTAGGAATCATTCTGTCTGTCCCATGCACTTGTCCATTCACCCATCCAGCACTATGTATGTATCCTATCACTCTGCCAATACCTAAGCACTTGTACATTTAGAATGCACTCTCTTTGCAGCACTAAAATTACTCTAGTTATTAGTCATATACTTAAGGAATGGCCTAGCCACTAACCCAAGTACAGGTACAATGTTTTGTACACTATGCATGCAGATCTCTAACAATCTACATACTGTTAATACTCTCTTCTAAATGCCCAGTTAATACATATTCAGTGTTGGAATCCTTCTGTCTGTGCCATGTATTTCTCCAATCACCCATCCAGCACTATCTACGAAGCCTTTCACTCCGCCAATACCTAAGCACTCATAAATTCAACATGTACTCTCTTTGCAGCACTGCAATTATTCTAGTTACTAGTCATGTACCTAAGGAATGGCCTAGCCAGAAAAACTAGTACAGCTACAATATTCTGTGCCCTATGCATGCAGATCTCTAATCAGCTACATAGCATTGATACAGTCTTTTAAATACTCAGTTAGTACCTATACAGTCTAGGAATCCTTCTGTCTCTCCCATGCAGTTCTCCATTCATCCATCCAGCACTATCTACGTATCCTATCACTTCACCAATACCTAAGCACTTATAAATTGAGCATGCACTCTCTTTGCAGCACTGAAAGTACTCCAGTTATTAGTCATATACTTAAAGAATGGCCTAGCCACTAATGCAAGTGCAGGTACAATATTTTGTACACTATGCATGCAGACCTTTAACCAGCTACATACTATCGATAAGCTCTTCTAAATATCCAGTTAGTACCTCTGCAGTGTAGGAATCCTCCTGTCTGTCCAATGCATTTCTCCAATCACCCATACAGCACTAGCTACTTATCCTATTACTCCACCAATACCTAAGCACTTATAATAACTGAAAAAAATGATTAGCGTTTTTGGAAATGTACTACTGTCAAGGTAAGATTAAGTCATCCAAACACTATCAATGCACAACTACATTCAGCTGTGCACTATATATATAAACCTCTAACCAGCTACTTAGTAAAGTACTACCCATGCAACCCAGGAATCCTCCTGTCTGTCCCACGTACAGATACAAAATTCTGTGAACTATGCATGCAGACCTCTAATCAGCTACATAGCTTTGATACAGTCTTTTAAATACTCAGTTAGTACCTATGGAGTCTAGGAACCCTTCCGTCTGTCCCATGCACTTCTCCATCCAACCATCCAGCACTATCTATGTATCCTATCACTCTGCCAATACCTAAGCACTAATAAATTTAGAATGCACTCTCTTTGCAGCACTGAAATTACTCCAATTATTAGTCATATACTTAAGGAATGGCCTAGCCACTTACACAAGTGCAGGTACAATATTTTGTACACTATGCATGTAGACCTCTAACCAGCTACATACTATTGATAGCTCTTCTAAATACCCAGTTAGTACCTATGCAGTCTAGGAATCCATCTGTCTGTTCCAAGCCCTTCTCCATTCACCCATCCAGCACTATCTATGTATCCTATCACTCCACCAATACCTAAGCACTTATAAATTCAGTATGCACTTTCTTTGCAACACTGAAATTACTCCAGTTATTAGTCGTATACTTAAGGAATGGCGTAGTCAAAAACACAAGTGCAGGTACAATATTTTGTCCACTATGCATGCACACCTCTAACCAGCTACAAACTATTGATACGCTCTTCTAAATACCCAGTTAGTACCTATGCAGTGTAGGAATCCTCCTGTCTGTCCCATGCATTTCTCCAATCACCCATCCAGCACTATCTACTTATCCTATTACTCCACCAATACCTAAGCACTTATAAATTCACTATACACTCTGTTTGTAATACAGTAATTATTCTAGTTACTAGTCATGACCTTATGGAATGGCCTAGCTACTAACACAAGTACATCTATAATATTTTGTGCACAATCCAAGCAGACCTCTAACTAGCTACATACTATTGATACACTCTTCTAAATACCCAGTTAGTACTTATGCAGTGTAGGAATCGTCCAGTCTGTCCCATGCACTTCTTTAATCACTTTTTTACCACTATCTACTTATCCTATCACTCCACCAATACGTAAGCACTTATAAATTACGTGTTCACTCTGTTTGCAGCACTGTCATCAATCCAGTTACTAGTGGTATTCTTATAAAATGACCTAGGCACCAGCACAAGTACACATAAAATATTCTGTGCATAATCCCTACAAATCTCTAAGCAGATACATACTATTGGTCCACTCCAATAAATACTGAAGTAGTACCCATGCAGTGTAGGATACCTCCTGTCAGTCTCATGCAATTCTTTAATCACCCATCCAGCACTATGTTCTTATTGTATCAGTCTGCCAATACCTAAGCACTTATGGGGCAGATTTACAAGCACCCTGCGCCACCAGTACGTCACTTTTTGTAACATCGTGATGTGCCAGGCACTCCTTCATATTTACAAGGGGAGGAAAAGCCACCCTGCGTAGTTTTTCCTCTCCTTGTAAATACGACCCCCTCATACACAGAACTTTGCGTTGAAGGGGCATCCCATAGGTGTTGCTGTGGGTGTTCCCAATCAACACCCATAGAACAAGACACATCTCCAGATTTATGAGAAATCGTCAATCTGGAAAGGTGTGTGAATGCTGCGCAATCCTAGAGTTGGTGTAGCAAGGCACAGCGAGGAGAATTGTTTTCATTTCTCATTTTTTCCTCTTTCAATGCATGCTGCATTCCACAGCATACATTGAAAGAGGAAAATGCCTTTACTGATTGTTTTTGTGCAGGAAGGTATCCCTTCCTGCACAAAAACAATCTCCACACGACACAGACATCCTTGCATGGTTCAAGGGTGCCTGGGTCTCTGCATGGCTGCAGTTTGTGCAGCAGTGCAGAGGGAAGCACAGAGTTGCAACATATTCATGTACATATGTCACATCCCTGTGCTTCGGAAGTGCCACAGTGCAGTGCAGCTAAAGAGCTTGCAGTGTCACGCTGCAGTACTTCCTCATAAATCTTCACCTATAAATTCACCATACACTACTAATGTATTCTTTCTAATGTATTCTTTCAGTCAATCATCCTGTATAGAAAAATTCAACCAAACTTTTACACATTAACTTGCAATTATAGTTCTTTCTTTAACCAGATAAGGTAGTTCTGATAAGAACTTTTTTTTCTTCTTTTTTCTTTTGTATTTTTTTTTTTATGTTTTGGAACAATTTTGTATTTGTTTTGGTGTTTTTTCAAAAAATTAACAAAAACAACAACTAATAAAACAGGAATCTTTGGAATTACTTATCATTCCAAAAACAAAAAAACAAAACAATTAACAACAATTGTTGCGTTGCACAGCACAAACTGCATCCACTGACTCCTCACCGAAGCATATAAGTTTCTTACACTTCACGGAGTGTTGCTCGAGAAAGGGGTGTTCTGGCCTAATGTCCATTGCAGGTTGCCCTGAGGACACTCCAGATGTACTTGCCACAGCAGGTGAGGGGTTCAAAGCAGCTCGCCTCATTTCCTCCCAAGCAAGATTGAGAGGATGTGTGGTCCGGAGATGCTTGTACATAGAAGCAGTGCCACAAGAGTAATTTTTTTCACTGCCTCTTGACAGGACTCGCTCACAAATTTTGCACATCACCTTTCTCGCATATACTTTCTTCTCTCCAGGTGGAAAAGTGAAGAATTTCCACAGGACAGATTCCGGCCTCTGTGGACGTGGTGCCTCCTGCAAGAATTCTTTTTCAGAAGATACTTCCTCCTGCTGCTGCTGCTGTCCAGATGCCATTTTGTTTGATATTGTTTGAAAAACACCAATAAAAACAAGCAAAAAAGGTTCTTGTAGGAAAAGAGATGTCTCTCTAAAGGTGCTCCAACAAGAATTATTAAAATGGGTGGGGTCCTTCAATAGTTACAGTGGGAAATGTTATGAACCAATTAAATCTTTTTTTTTTAGGTCACATGGGAGCCGCGCACTCTGCGCTCATGAAGCACGCACCCGACACGACTTCGCGAAAATATATTTAAAATTAATATAAGTTTATTATAAGTACAAATATATTATTTTTATGAATATCTTAGATAGTCTCTTGCCCTAATATGTATATGAAACACACATACATATCATTTTAGAACATAAAACTTTTTTGCGGGAGTCGTGCACCCAGCACGCCCCAGCACGTATATGAGGTCATGCGGGACCCGCCACCGCGCAAATGTCGCGTTCCGTAATGCGCATGTGTTGCAAATTCGCGGGAGCAGGAATCGCGGACTGGTCGCATACCAATCGCGCACATCACGGAATATTAAATGTATATGATGTAACTGAAAAACACGCAGCCATCGCACACCGTACGCGGATCCTTCATGACGTTTCAAAAATGACGGCTAGAATCCGCGCACCCACCGTGATGTGTACGCTTTGGGTGTGCGACTCTTTTTGGGAAAAAAGAAAAAGAAAAAAGAAAATAGTATAAATATATTAAAATAACAAAATAAAGCAAAAAAATAAAACTATATTTCAGTTTTCATTTATGTTAAAAAATATTTGTTGCGATTTTCAGAAAAATATATAATGTTATTTAATGAATAAAATATTTATAAATAAACAGTTAAAAAACTGTAGAAAATCAGTACAAAAAAATAGGTATAACTACTACTACACTTAAAAATTTGCATTTAAAAAACTTTGAAATTCACTGAAAAAAACGTAGGTTTCAGAGACTTTATAGTTGGAAATTAGCATTTAAAAACGTTTTGAAATTCACTGAAAAAACCATAGGTTTCAGAGACGTTATAGTTAGAAATTAGCATTTAAAAAACCTTAGAAATTCACTGAAAAGACCATAGGTTTCAGGAGTGTTATAGTTAGCTGGACATTTCACTCATACAAAACCATAGAAATTCCTCTGTTGTAGTTAGTTCTGCTAACTATAACTCACGTGCTCGCAATGCACTGCTGATGATATCACTATTACATCATTCATGACATGGTCAGTGACATCACTGATGACATCACTGATGACATCTCAAATGACATCACTGATGACATCACTGATTACATCATCCACGTGACAATCTGATACACCTCATCATACACTAGTATAACCTTTCATCACTCACTGTAAAATACAGAGTACCATATTTGAAACCATTGACACACCAATACCAGTTACTACATACCCACTCACTGATTCCTAAGTCTACACACACAACTACCCATTCAATAACAGAATCACTTATACATGCAGTCACTAATTAATAGAACACTATCAAATGCACTTATACACATATATAGACATTGACACATCAGCACTCATCTTAGTCGGTTATGCAGTCATCCTTCTCACTCATGAAAATAATTAATCACACTTACATTTACTCACACAATTATACACACAACACCGCATTTATTCAAACACATAGTAACTCATAGTTAATATGTTAAAAAATCATCATTACAATTATACACTCATTCATATAGTTACTCTCACAATCACTGACTCTTATATATACTTATTTATATACACCAACTCTCACATACAATGCCTTTTATTTTTTTACTTTGTTGAAGATGTGCAACTAAAACATATATTCGCTCACCAACACACAAATAAATACACTCAGTCACCCAAACAACTGTTTCCACATGCACTCTTAAACCTATACACCTAGTCAATCAACCATTCACACATCTATGCATAGAGTTACACACACCCCATCCAACCACACACAAACTCAGTGTCCGATACAAATACTTACCCAACTAATCAATAACTAATATACACACTCATGTAGTTAGTGACCAACTGATGCAGCATGTTATGCAACAACAGAGACAGTGAAGCACACATTCACATAGTTTAGTTACTAATCCATGTATTAAGTGAGACACTTTTAATTACTCACTTAAACAAACAGTCAGACAGCTACTAAATCCTCCATCCAGACAGTTATATATCCACTCAATCTTCAATACAGATTGGTATATATATAATACATATTTAAATTTCAAACTAAACCACATTCACTGGATGATGTCATCAGTGATATCATCGGTGATGTCATTTGAGATGTCATCAGTGATGTCACTGACCATGCCATGTCTGCAGCTTCTCCAGTCTCCTCGTCACAGGGCAAGCACCCGGATTCCCAGGGTCCCTAAGCCAATCACAACACAATGCAACATTGTGTTTGGTCTGAGCACCATGGTTCGGTGCTCAGACAGGGACAGGGAGCCTGTGCATGTTCCGATCCAGGCTGTGTAATGTAGCCTGGTGGGGAACATGCAAACTGCACATGAATCTTTGGCTGGCCCGAAAGGGCTGGTCAAACATTCATGCGCACTTTGAGTGGGCAAACCACTCCTCCCCTAGCCCCTGCTCAATTCAGCCCCACCCGTCCCTGCAGCTAGGAAGAGAAAAAGAAAACGATAATAACGCGTTTAGTTATTACTATTCTCTTTTACCTTAAAGCAGTGGGGGAACGCTCCTCCACCTTAGCTGAGGAGCTACCCTTGCCGATTGCAGACACAGGGACTGATATGAATTGCAACAAGAAACATAAAAAAAGTGCTTCCAGAAGTGGCTATTGCATCAAAAAGTCTCCCAAACTTTAATGTGCTTCAATGCTGTCCTTTGCTAAATGAATGGTATATCAGTAAAGAGAAGTGCATCTACCATTTTGTTTGCAGTTTTATATAGTGCAAACTCCACTCAAGGACACATTCACAGCCTTTCACCACGCAGTCTAAACTTTACAACACTCGTTTAGAGAAACATTTGAAAAGAATGATGTTACATTACTGCATTAGGTGTATAGCACCATAAGCAGGGTCAGACAGATGAAGACAATTTGTAATGAGCAGGGAATGTAGGGCATTTCATTTTATATATTTTTGCAACAAAAAATATTTATCAATCTATACATTTCTATTAATTTAGGTGAAATTTGTGTTAACTGTATTCTTCAATGAAATTAATTTGGGAAGATTTAGGGACGCAATTGTTTTAAGTGCGATTGATAATCAATCATGCAGGCTGACCAAACATTTTTTGGGGGCACTCATGAGGGGTATGGAGCACTGTTGTGTTTGAGGCATGGTGATATGACACTGTGCTGGCAAAGAAATGAATTGGAATGCTTTGGAGTGTATTTATTCCAATCAATCAATCAAGCAGCATTTGTAAAGTGCAACACTGTCACCCCTAGGGGTGTCTGGGCGATTTGTCTCCATTGAAGAGCCAGGACTTCAGTCTCTTTCTGAAGTTTGCCAGTGAGAGGGCTGTGTGGAGCTCAAGGGGAAGGTCATTCAAGGTCTTGGCAGTGATGTAGGAGAAGAAGCGGCCACCGCTGCAGCTGCGACAGATGCAGGGGGTGTGTGCGAGGGCGAGCGAAGAGGAGCACAGGTGTATAGAGTTGGTGGGAGTTGAGCCGATGGTCGATGTAGGCAAGTCGTAAGTCGTGGAGTGCTTTGTAGGCATGCAAGAGGATCTTGAACTGGTATCTCTTCTGGATGCGGAGCCAGTGGAGGTCTCTCAGATAGAGAGGGATGTGGATTTGTTTGGGGAGGTCCAGGATGAGTCTGGCTGCAGCGTTCTGTATGGTCTGGAGTCTTCTGAGGAGCTGGGTGGTGATTCCGTGTAGAGGGCATTGCAGTATTTGAGGCGGCTGGTGACGAGGGCCTGAGTGATGGTCTTTCGAGTGTTGGCTGGGATCCATCTGACAAGTCTGTGAAGCATGCAAAGTGTGTGGAAGCAGGAGGAGGCGACTGCGTTGACTTGTCATTTCATGGTCATACGGCTGTCGAGAAGGATGCTGAGGTTTTTGCATGGTTAGTTGGAGTAGGTCAGAGTTCTGCATGCCACCAGCTGTGGTCCCATGTGGAAGTGTTCTTCCCGAAGATCAGTACTTCAGTTTTGTCAGAGTTGAGTTGGAGGCAGTTGTTTCTCATCCATCTGACTACATTGGTCATGACGTTGTGGAAGTTGGTTTTGGTGTTGGAGGGGTCCTTGGTGAGTGAGAGGATCAGTTGAGTGTCATCTGAATAGGAGATTATTTAGAGTCCATGTGATCTGACGGCGTGTGGGGGGGTCATGTAGATGTTGAACTGGGTGGTGCTGGGGGATGATCCTTGTGGTGCGCTGCATGTGATGTCTTTGGATGCATAGGTGAAGAGAGGCAGTCAGATGCTCTTTGTTCTTCTTGTGAGGAAGGAGGAGGTCCACTAGAGAGCGCCTTGCTGTATGCCTATATTGTGGATTCTGTTGATGAGGGTGTTGTGGGAGATGGTATTGAATGCCGCAGTGAGATCAAGGAGGATCAGATCCACCGTTTCTCCACGGTCGAGCACTGTTAGGATGTTGTCTCCAACCCACAAAATTCCACACCACACCACATACATCCACCCCACCCCAAACAAAAACACATGGGCAAAAGACATTGTCATTTACAACACCAGTAGCTTTAACTCGCACAAATGGGAGACCTATTGCATTTTAAATGCTTGCTTAACTGGTGGTGGACTTCCTCTTTGAATAAGGTTTCCTTGCAATGTTTTGCAGGTAGTTCTAAAATCCTCCTTTGAGGTCACTGAATCGCTATGTCTAATCTAATTTGTGATGACCTGCCACAGTCTGGTTCTGACCATTGTCGGGGTCTGGACCACGAAGCATGACTATTCTTTTATCACTCTTCAGCTAGTGCCTAAAGTTTGCATCCTGGAAACGTATGCTTCCCCAGTCATTCTACAGAAATTGTGAGCTTGTAGAGACTTTTTGGTCAAATTAATTTTTGTTAAATATATCTCCATGTCAAAGGATGACAAGGGATTGTGCTGCATTATGAATGTTTAGGTGCATTGGTGGACTGAGGAGTGACTGCATAGTTTGGAAGCATCTTGGCCCTTTTAGTTATAAGCCACACCCATTGCCTTTGCCAATGGATTTTATTGATGGTTTAGGAAATGTGAATATTTTTATTATGCTTACTAACATAACAAGTGATCTCATTTTATCTAAAACATAGGATGGACAATTTCTGTACTTTCATAGGTCCTGTGTTTCTTACTGTGTGAGCCACTGTTGAATAAATGTGTACAATTTGTGTGATTCAACTCTTTCTCCTTCTCAATGATGTCTAAAATGTATAATTTGAGCTTTACATGTTGAAGAATCAGTAACCATATATATGGCAACATAAGTATGTTTTCCACTGACCTTATAACATTAGTACCATATTTCTTTAGAATAAAGATTATGTAGGTCTAATGGCAGTTTGCTTGTGTTTTTAATGAGAGCACATCAAATAGTTTGAATGAAAACTTAGGCAACCGGTATTTATAAATTGTTTTTACAATAATATAAGCACGCTGGAACTTCATTTCTGTAAATTGCTTCTTAACTTCCCCCCCCATATACTACTGAGCCTAGCTTAATGAGTGAAAAAGTCATAGATTTAAAAATAACACAGATGCAACTCAATGATCGACCCAAACATCAAGTCAGTAGAAAGGCAAAAAAAGAAAGGTGACATTTAGAAACAGGAGCAAAAAAACATGTCAGTAACTGCATCAATCTTTCCTGCTCAAAATCTACCTTTAAGGAAATTGGCTTATTATCCTGCTGCGAGAGATAGGGAGAGGTACATAGAGGCTGATTTAACCCCTTCAGCGCTGCGGGAATTCCCCCGCGGTGCTGAAGGGTTCGAGCGCGGGCGGGCCCATGACGGAACGGTTCCGTCATGAGCACAGCGCAACCGATGCTCATGACGGAACCGTTCCGTCATGGGCACGGAAGGGGTTAAGTGAAGGAAAAACAGAAACTAGGGGGTCAATTAGGATGTAGGACGGATCGCCACCGCCCACAAGGCGTTGGCGATCCCCCCTGTATCCTTCCCTGCCCGCCACCCATTTCCTCCACCATATTAGTATGGCGGGGGGACCCTGGCGGACAGAAGGACCATCCACCAGTTTTCCGCCGGTCACACAGGTGACCGGGCAGAAAAGGGGCTATATGTGGTGGCGGTATCTGCTAGACACCGCCATCCATATTAGCATGGGCAGTGGTGCATGGCTTTCCATGGTGGAGACCCCGCCATGGAAAGCCATGCGGAGTCTGCTTTCGGGGTCTGTTGCAGGCCCCCAGGGTATTGGGGGGTGAGGGATGCACATCCGGCTGCATTGTCATGGACATGGTGGCAAGCACCTCGTGGTGCCTGTCACCTTGTGCATGACAATGCACACAGTGCATTCCCAGCATTGTGGCGGGTGGTGCTGTGAGCACCGCCTGCCACAATGCTGGGAATGGAGGATGCCACCGCCACGGTGGCATCCTAATTGCAGGTGTGGGACCGCCGCACCACTGGCGGCCGGTCCCTGCACCGCTAGGGTGGGGGGCTACATCCTAATCGGCCCCTAGGTGATTTATGGGGTATGCCCGTTGGGGAAAAAGCAGAAAAGAACTACACCTGAAGATGGACCAGTGAGGTACATACTGCTTCAAGGTCAAAACAGGGAGGGAAGATGCAAAAGAGGTCAACATCGGAAGAGTCTGAGGGTCACACTGGGGAATGAAAGCAGAAATTGAGAGGCACAGTATTCTTCCCAGTAAATAAAGCATAGACATTAATTCTTCGATGAAAAGAACATGTTAACAATAAGACACTGTTAACAGGAGAAAGTGAGGACGGTGGGATAAACTGACTCCGGTTGAACACCTCGGTGAGTAAGTGCGTGTTATAAAGACATAGATTCATCTTAGCAAGCTAAATGAGTACAGCAACTTTATAGGAAAAAAAGAAAAGTGTGAGGATGATGGCCTTTCCCCTAAAAGTATTAAGGAAGATTAGGAACAACATTGAAACGAAGACAGAACAGTAATCCTAGAAGGAAACAAAACTATTCTCAAGAAGCAAACTATACCGTATTTCAGTATGGAAACAGATGAAAATCAGTGGAAGACCACAAGCATTAAGTTGCCTCACTGTAAACATTGTCCTGCTTGGGGTTGAAGCAGACGAGGATGACCCCAGTCTGCAGAGACATATACCAGACCCCGTTAAAAAAGGGCCTCTCCTGCAGCTGGTGATTAGAAGAAGGTGCAGGTTGCTTGGCTCTTGGCGTTCTGCATCTCCAGCAGGGCTATGTTTTTCAGCAAGAATCTGGGGTACTTTCTTGTGCATGCATACTTTTGATACACTGCCCAACGGGTCCATAAGCCATCAAGCAGCGCTGTAGTTAGGATCCATTGAGTGTGCAAGAAACTGAAACATAATCTCACTCTAAGGCCTCAAACTTTGATCTTTTTTAAAAAGAAGTCAGTTTCCTCTCTAATGACATAATTGCTACTCTTCTTTGACCAGAAAGCCCCTCTGTCCGTGGCCTCCTGTTCGACTAATCCATTGTGCACCTCAGCATCGTCGTTAGCAATTCCTATGCCCCTTCTCTCTCCTGACTATGCAGGCCTTCCCTGGCACGAATTCCCAGCTCATTCTCTGGCATCTCCGCCAGCAGTCCTTCCATCTAACAAAGGACTTTCTTTAGTAAAACAATGACTCACACTGAGTGGAATTGCAAAAGACTCCTCTTGTTTGTATCTTACTGTGTGTCCTATTTTGATAGTATAGTCGTAAAGCAAGACCCATATGTTTATAACAAACATTTGTTTCCATATAGTCTCGTGATTAGTGTACGGTTCTTTAGAATTATTTTTACTATTGGCTTGATTACCTCACACTGCTTCCTTTTACTTTTTACCCTTCTTATATCGATTTATAATCTCTCAAAATATCAGAGACATAACACAAAACAGTCTATTTCAGGTTAAAAAAATCCCTGCAAAGTACAAATTGGAATGAAATGTGTTGTTCTCTTGTACAAAATGTAAGGGTTTTACTGTGGCAAATTAATGACAGAAGAAACAACCGTTCTCACTGCCGCCTATTCGTGCTAGCAACAATAATTTGCAGCTTCTGAATAAGATGACAATGTCTTAATATGGGAGGTGCGTAAGGGACAAGAAATACTTTTGAATATCAAAGGAAGCACAACATGTATGGGGCTGATCTAGTTCAGGGGTATAGATATGAATAGTGCACAGGGGGCAGTAATATTGGTTTCCAGGCCCCGAGGTGCCCACTACAACCCAATTATGGCTGTCTTTTACTACCTTTGTGATTTTTACAAGTAGGAAAGGGGGACACACATTGGGCTACAGCTTAAAGAGCTGGGGCCGCCTACAAAGGGTGTACATGTATGTATACATAAATAGATACATATATAAGGGGTCGAGGCAGGATAAATAGAGTTGAGGCAGGGGCCTTAACTACTGCCCCCCTTCTAGAAAGCCCAGTGACTATAAAAAAGTCAATTTTTCTTTCATTGTTCAGGTCGTATTAATTGAAGGATTCAATTCTTACAGTGTTCCTCAGCTTAATTTGAAACGAATACTTCATCACGCACTGGGTACATTATGTGAGAGAAGTGATCACTGCCCTTAGCTTTCCTTTCAAAAGGCCATTTTCCTACGAGGGAAACATGTCGTTTGTGCAAAAGCTTAAACTACTGGGGAACAGCGAATAACTCCCGTGAAATTTAGCAAATTAACAGTAGCCACAGCTTTCGCGATTTAAACAGATCATCCTTTGTCAGACCTGCCTCCCTTGATATTTATAGAAATGAGGGGATGGATGAAAATGTAGGCAGCAATATATGTTGACCAAGGTCTCCTGAAATTATAACTTTCTGTCCAGAAGTTTTGGTAGATTACTTCATTACAAGGGGATTCGAATATATTTAATATGAAATGTTTTTGCACCAGAGGAAACGCGGTTAAGATCATATTTTTGAAGATAGAACACGTTATGCTCCCTTTTCCTGTGCAAAACAGAGATTAAGTTAACTCGCTAGTTCTTTAATTTCCCATAAAAGTGCCCGGTTGAAATTGACAGGTATGATTGTATTTAACAGTCTTGAGAAGATGAAGCCAGTTTGTCAGTTTTGAGCTCCAAATGGCTTGTATTATCCTGGAGGTATGTTAAACAGACCAGCAGCCACCGTGGCAATTATATGTAGCAGTCGGAACATAAGTGTATGCATCTCATCCAAGCTGCTTTTCCAGTGAGCGGGAGGGAAATGCTTATCTGGCAGTCTCAGTGAAACTACCAACACCGTTCTTTACCTCAAATAGCCATGACATGAACCTCATTTCGGCGAAGACATTTTTTTCTAAACGTGACAGTTCTAAAACCAATCCTAAGGGTGTTTGTTGAATTCAGTTTTAATAATATGCCGTGGTGTATATGAAACTAGCTGAGCTACGATTCTTTGTACTGCTCGAGTGCTTACAATGCATGTTATACGATGTACTTCTTTTTCACCGGACGCCAAGCCGGTTCGTTACACATAAAATAAGGGTATTTTTGTTAACTTTGTTTGTGTTGAGATTGCCAAATAAGCCATACGCTGATTGTATGGCAAAAAATCGAGATAAAAAATATTGACCTACGGTTGTATTACATTTACTATACTGCCTAGTACTACATTGTCATTGTTTATACTATTAACTGCTGTATGCATCTATGTTAGACCTGGCCCTTTTGGAAGGCTTCCAAACTTTTTGCATTTTGTCTCTTATTTTCTAAACCTGTTTTCGTTGGCTATAGGAATCTGGGCACTTCACTGCTGATCAGTGCTAAAGTGCATATGCTCTCTGTGTAAATGGTGATATGATTGGTTATCCATGATTGGCATATTTGATTTACTGGTAAGTCCCTAGTAAAGTGCACTTAGTGTGCCAGGGCCTGTAAATCACATGCTACTGGTGGGCTTGCAGCACTGGTTGTGCCACCCACATGAGTAGCCCTGTAAATGTGTCTCCGGCCTACCTGGGGGATGTTTTGTCTTCATCTTGTAAAGACATCCCTAGAGTAGGTACTAAGTTGATTCCCGCGTTGTTGTATGCGGATGACACGGTCTTATTGGCTAGAACTGCAAGAGGCCTTCAAGCCCTTTTAAATGGTTTTAATGATTTTATGGTCTCTTTGGACTTAGTAATAAATTTTAAGAAATCCCATTCTATGACAATAGGTGATGGAGCTGCAAAAAAGGTTAAATTCTTCTGCAATAAGCAGGTGCTTACAAAAGTCCAGACCTTTCCATATTTGGGGGTCACTTTTGATGATCGAGGATCATGGGTCGCGCAACACGCGCTGAAACAGAATATCCTCGCTAGGGCAACTGGAGCGTTGTTGGGCTTTGCAAAACGGCTGGGAAGCAGGCCCTTGCCTGCGATCCTGAAAATATACAACGCTAAGTGTGTGCCTATGGCCCTGTACGGCAGTGAGGTCTGGGGCTATGCATCCGCAGTAGAGATTCAACTAATCGAAAATGCCTTTTTCCGGAAACTTTTGTCATTGCCTGTTTCTACTTCTATTTTTAATATTCATGAGGATTTGGGGGCCGAGTATTTAGTGGACCAGATTGCTGTTGCCCCTTTAATGGGTTGGCTAAGGGTTTGGGCGCAGCACCCACCAACCCTAAACCAGCTCATTATACAAGATTGTCTGGCCCTCGATAAAGCCATGTGCATTCCCTGGCTACGATATATTAAATTTCATATGGAGACCCTTGGATGCCTAGAATTATTTGAGAGACCATGTGAGCTGTCCAAATTGAAAATAAAAGACTTAAAGTCTCAGTTCATGTGTAGGGCAAAGTTGCAGAGAGAAGGCGTGGAAGTGTGCAAACCGTCTGTTAGAAGATTTGTCATGTTAAGTATGGGCAATGAGATTCAGCCATACTTGACTTATATAAATAACCCTTTTCATTTGTTTTTACTGATTAGGTTTAAATATGACATGTTACCCTGGCTCCTAGCACACCCGAAGGGCTTTTTTAAAGAGGGCACTTTGGGCCCTTGTCCATGTGATAACGCCTCTGAACAAAATACGCTGCATATGATTTTTTGCTGTAAATTTTACACTCTGTTACGTAAGAAATTTATTTGCCCTATTTTTAGGAACTGCCACTTTGACCAAGTAAGGCCCGCCTTGGTATTTCTGCAAATGCTGGGTTCTCCTTTTGTCTGTTTTGGAGTTGCCAGTTATCTTTCAGGGGCTATTCGAAATAGAAATCGAATGTAACCTAATATATTTTAGCTCTATTCTTTTTATAACGTTCGAGAGACCGAGACCAGGCCTTTTTATCTTCTTTCTTTTGAAATCATGAAATAGTCTTTTAAATTTTGGCCTGTTTTAATCTCTTAATGTTCACTCTCGCCAATTTTCTGTTTAAACTTATTTTTATGTATATTTGCGTATTTTGCACTGTTTGTATTTTCTTTGTTAATTATCTTTATTTGTAACTATTTGCAAATGAAATTTTCTGTATGCTTTGATGGTTTTAATCATTAACCGAATAAAGCTATTGTTGACTGACTGACTGACTGTGTCTCCGGCCTACCACTGTAGTGTCTGTGTGCACAATTTTAAACTGCCAGTTTGCCTTGGCAAGTGCACCCTTTTGCCAGGCCCTAACCTTCCCTTTTCTTACATGTAAGGCAACCCTATGGTAGGCCCAAGGTACCACATGGGCATGGTACTGTGTATGTTGAAGGTAGGGCATGTACTGGTGCGTGTGATGTCCTGATAGCGAAATACTGTGTATTTCGTTTTCACTATTGAAAGGCTGTCTGTCCCATAGAGTAACATAGAAGTTGCTTTGTAACATCTTAACAATATAACTATTCATAGGAACAAGATAGAGAAATAGAGTTTAGGCTCTCTGAACTAAGAATTTATTAACACACCTTTTGGTAAAGGTGGTTTTGAAATTCTGTATTTGAAAATGCCACTTTTGAAAAGCGGGTATTTTCTTGCTCTACCATCCTGTGTGCCTCTGGCTGTTTGAGTATTCAGTGTTTGGTTTTATAGTGACAGGAGCTGGGGATATGCATTTCCTCTAGACAGTAACAAGGGGAGGGGGGGTTGAGGTGTGTCCTGCCTTGCTTGGGTGACTCAGCGCTGGACTGAATAGATCTGGTCTGCATTTAGAGTGGTGGGAGGAGTTTAGCTGAATAGGCTGTGTCCCCTTTTCATAATGCTGTCTCCAGCCCCTGTGGTCATGCTGCACCAGGGAGGACAGGACTGGTTTGGACTGGGTTCAGAGACCCTTACAGCAAAGAGAACAATGACAACATGGGATTTAAGTACTACACCTAAAACCCCAAGAGTTTAGATTACTTTAAGAAACAAGAGGACCCTGCCAGAAAGAAGATTGGAAGGACTGTGTGAGTGGTGGGTTGCCCTGCAGTTGCAACCTCTGTCCTTGTTGAAGGGAAAGGACTGACGCGTTTTGCCCTGCTGTGGTATCCTACAGAAAAGAGACAGCAACAAACTCTATACTGAGAGCAGATAGTTGTCATCCGCACCATAACATTAAGAATATTCCGAAGGGGGAACTGCTGAGAACATACCGAAACTGTTGAGAAGATCAGGTCTTCCAGGAAAAAGGACAAGAAATTGTATCAAGACTAAGTCAACGAGGATATGATCACAACTCACTCACCACCACCCTGACTTCAGTGGCTCAAATGGAACGCAAAAGTATGTTCCAACCCAAACGACAGCGAGAAAGCAATTCTATGATCCGCTTCATCACCGACTACCACAACGGCCACCATCAAATCAGACAAACATTGAAACGTCACTGGCACCTTCTTCAACAAACACCCAGCCTAACTGAGCATCTAAAAAATTATCCAGAAATGACCTTCAGACGAGCACCCAACATAAAGAGTCTACAATGCAAATCGGAATTTGAGGACGAAAGGAAATCCATCACCACATTCCTGGATAGACCAGCAGGGTTTCACACCTGTAAAAACTGCAGTATTTGCAAACTGAGCAGAAGCAAAACAACGCAAGTTACAATAACACAAGGAAAATAATTTACCATCAAAGAATAGATTGATTGCAACAGTAAATTTACGATCTACTTAATCATCTGCTCCTGCAATCTTCCGTACATCGGGAGCATGATATGACCATTACACACCCGGAATCAAGAACACTATTGCAACATACACAAGCACAACATCGGTCCTCCACTTACAGAACATTTCCACTGTATGCACCCGCACAAAAAAGACTTCACCTTCTTTGGTCTAGAAGATGTCCATCCAGCTAGAAGAGGGGGAGATCGCGAACTGAAACTCAGAAGACGAGAAAGTGAACTTATCCTGAAGTTCAAAACAGTGGCATTGGATCTGAACAAGGATGCAGAAATGTATGTATGGCTAGGACAGGAATAACATGTGAATCTCGGACCTGTCATAGAGAAGGATCTAACTGTAACTACAGGACTTTCTGGGGGGGACTGTATAATGTATGCTAAACCTCACATGTCTCTCTTCCCCTGAACCTCAAGATACTGTACCACCATATAGACATGTCCATGGCTGACCTTTAACAGCGCACCCTCCACACTCCCACTCAGAACCTTTCCCCGACCCCTTTCGAGAGATCCAGGTTTACCATCACTATGTGAGCTTCGGTTTCTTAAACATCTCATTATGCCCTGAGATGCCTAGTTTTGATCCTGACATAAATCTTACCTCCAACCATGAGCAACTAAGGACGGTCCACCTCCTTGCAGACATTCGCCGATATAATACCAATTGCCTCAAAGCCCCTCTGGGTTTCCCTCATGTTTATTTTATATTATTAATTTCTTATTTTTATTTCTCCCTTATGGTACTCCTCTGAACCAACACCATAATCAGGCTTACACTCTTCTCACTTTAACCCATTCCGTGCTCATGACGAGCTCAGCTCGTCATGAGTCACAGTGGAGCTGTGCTCATGACGAGCTGAGCTCTTCATAACTGCCGCGGCCCGCCCACACGCGATAAATTCCCCACCTGTGCGGGAGAATTAATCAGTGGGCGGCGTCGTGACAAGCTCAGCTCATCATGAGCACAGCTCCACTGTGAGTCATGACGAGCTGAGCCCGTCACGAGCACAGCAGCGCTGCGGCCCCCCCCGCACCATGGGGGAATTACCCCCGCAGGGAAGGGGTTAAACTAATAATGACCCTCGGCCCTGTATTTACTCCACAATTCAAAGGACTGCTAATTTCTATCCCCCGTTATTATGGAAAGTTACCTTTGTCTATCACAATATGGCACTTTACAATCCCAGACTGCCTATTCTACCTTTGACCCAATTTGAACCAATATTCGCCTTACATGGCCGCCGCCTTCTTAATCTGACCAATACATCATGGCCCCCAGTCACCCTGGGCAACCCAATCACTTTATGACCCAGAAGTACCTGCTTGCACCATCTTAAATGGACGCCCCACACTACATGCCGGTTACCACATCTTCAATAAGAACTGAACGGACTGGCATTATGCCCGATATTACTAAGCAAAAGACACACAATTGATGGACGGAATGCAGAACAAATCAAAACATTCACCCCCAGTCAAGAGATCTGGGTTAAATCCATCATTCTTTTGCTCACCATGCCACCCCAGTTCAGACCTGGCCATATGCAAATCAATCTTGACCCTGTGCCTCATGGGAACAGTCCAGCCTGAACTGCCAAGCCAGGTCCTCCCTGGACCGGAAACAAGCATCCTAGGACCGGTTTCAGGGTTTCACCCCTCTTCAGCCAGGATAGCTTGATTTTTTTGTTTTTTTTTTAGTGCTCGCTCTAAAATACTTCTCTCACTTGGAATACCTTGAAATGATGTATGTCACATCAATGAAATTTGTAAATTATGCTTCCATATAATTGCTGATTGAGGTGTCTTGACAAACTTATAACTACCACCTCTACCTACAATTCATATACTTATGTTTCGGTCATTATTTACCTAATTCATTGTACATCCGGGATGCCAATAATGTTCATGCAACTTACCATAATATCGTCGATAATCACTCCCATTTATGCTCATATACAATGATATATATAGTTCCACAACTCATGAATAATATCTGAACCGCATTGTTTTTGTGAAATATTTTGATAAAAATATTTTGTTTGCAATAATGCTTAATATGCTTCTTGCCTTCCATGTGCTTCTTGTCCATATCTGCGTTGTCTTTTCTTTCTTTTTCTTTTTTCTTTTCCTTCCTTCTCTCTCTTACTCTAACTTTTTTCTCTCGCTCTGACCATTTACACCTAAAATATTGTGTTCCAATGTCTTACACTGATGTTAAAAATGACTGTATGATGCCTGTTATGTTCCCGTAGTTTCATCTTCATTTCTATTTTTCTCTACAAACTCATCCCTCCCCTTCTTTCCTTTAAATGCCCTATCTTTTGTTCTTTCCTCTCCCTCACCTCCTATCCCACATCTCATACTTTTTTTGTTGACACGGGGATACAAAAAAACTCGAAACAAATATTTTGTTTGCAATAATGCTTCATATGCTTCTTGCCTTCCATGTGCTTCTTGTCCTTATCTGTGTTGTCTTTTCTTTCCTTTTTCTTTTCTTTCTCTCTCTCTCCAACTCTACCTTCTCTCTCTCGCTCTGACCGGCGTTTACACCTAAAATATTGTGTTCCAATGTCTTACACTGATGTTAAAAATGACTGTATGACGTCTGTTGTGTTCCCATTGTTTCATCTTCACTTCTATTTTTCTTTACAAACTCATCCCTACCTTTCTTTACTTCTAAATACACTATCTTTCGTTCTTTCCTCTCCCTCACCTCCTATCCCGCATTTCATCCTTCTTTTATTGAAACGGGGATACTCAAAAACCCACCCCTCCCCCCACCCTTCGCCTTTCTTTTATTCTTCATGAATGCATGTACAGCCCTGAGGAAGACCCAGGCCGGATGGCCATGTAAAGGGGTGAAACACGTGTTGGCTGTCATTTTATTTATTAATTTATTTCTCACTCACTCTCACGGATAGAGTAATAACACCTTATAAACGACCAGCAAAATGAACTTCTGTCTGATTGGAATTTTTTCCTGAAGGAGTACAAAATCAGTGTTTCCCTTACAACCACTTTGAACCTGGAGCTGTAAAAGGACTGGACTGTCCTCTTGGCACCGTTATGATTGCGAGGAGGAGGGAAAGTGTCTTAGGAGCACTGTATTTGACCATCCAGCGTGTGGTGAGCACTGTATTTCCTCATCTTGTGGAGAGTAAATCTACCCGCCATGTTCGAAAGCACACGGTGAGCGCTTTTTGGACAATCCCCTTCCTCTACAATAAGCGTGTGAGGTGCTTCTAATTTATCCAGGCATCACCCTGAGAGGCATCGTGTGTACCGCAAGCTGCCCCACAGGTTTTGTGCCTGGGGAGGGGAGAGCTTAAGCGTGAAGCTGATCTCCCCCCTCGCCAGCCTCTAGCGCATGTGCCCACTCACGGCCAAGAAGCCGTGGAGAGAAGGAGTCACATCGGTGTCGCCCGATGCGGCCCCAGGATTTAAAAGAAAAGGTTGCCTGGCAACCCACAGGAGGAAGCCAGTGAGAGAAGAGGTCCGCCTCGCATCTCTCAACATGGCCCAGGCATTGAGGCATTGCCTAGCTTCCTGGTCAACTGGGTGCGGCCTCGCCAGATTCCTGGAAGAATGTGAAATCTGGCCGGGAGCCTCTGCAGCTGTTGGACGTTGTGGGAGGGGCCCACCGACATCACCAGTGGGTACGTCCCGAAATAGACACGAGCAGACACACCCGCATGAGACCAGGAGAGGTCTCCAATGTATCCTAAAGGCATTTCTACCCGGGGACAGCAGCTGAGCCAAGCGGATACAGGAAGCTGTCTTTGGGTCAATCCCCAGGCAGGGGACACCCACCAACGTGGCATGTATATGTACCTTCCTCCTTCCCACTGGGGGTCACTTACCTTAGAGGCATTTTCGCTAACACGGGGAGAGCCAGGGATGGGCCCCCAGGCAGAAACTGGCCACATTAAAGGGAAACCTTCCAGAGAGTACCGTATTGTCCCTGATAGGAGGGCAGGTATTCATGCACTCTGTGGAGCCAAAAAATACAGTATGGCTGATATTAAGAGTGCAGATGCAGCTCCTGGCGGATGCTTTATGTGGTAGGTCTCAAACCTAACTGCTGCATTTTCTTTATGCCCTGATATTGTGCTGTACATATGATACAAAGAATCTGTGGACTAATTCACTAGTAATGAGTATTTGCGAAAGTGACCTAACTGTGATGTTATGCTTAATGTTTCTATGACAGGTGATGCAATGGTAAATGCCTAATTGGCAAAGTGATTTATGGTCTCTATATTTAAGACAATTGCCTAGTGATTTCTGTGATTGAGGTCTAATGTGTTTTATGAATAATACAAAGGATGTTTTATACAACCTTGTGTGGAGTCTCTTTTTGTGGTGTGCCTAGTGTGCCACTGATATGTGTATGTTGTTGCTGCAAACGCTTCACACATTGCCTCTGAGATAGGCCTGACTGCTCTGCCAAACTACCAAGGGGGTGAGCAGGGATTATCTTGTGTAACTCCCCTACCCTGACTAGAGTGGTGGGTTCTGCCTGGTTTAGGTGCATACCCTAGCCAACCAGAAACCCCATTTCTAACAATCTATCATACGTACCTTGAAATGCAGCGGTTATTCTAACGTAGTGGTTCCAATATACATGCCATATAGTTGTGGTATGTCAAAACTACCAGAGATAAAAAGTCTATTGTTAAGTTTGTGCATGTCCATACAATCCATTTTAATAATCGCCTGTAAATGATTTTACAATAAAAGGATTCAACTCAATATTTCTTGACAACACTGCCTCCCTACAGCTTCCACACTCTTCCCCAATCTAGTCTCTTTCCCAACCAGTTAATTATGCAAGGATCACTTATTACGCACATGATGAAACCTATTTAAAAGCCTCACATAAATACTGCACCTAGGTACCACCAGCTCATGAATGCAATGTGTTGGAAAGTGCTCTGTGAAAACTTTACGCTACATTTACTCGATACAAGCACACAACAAACCAAGTGTAAAACATGATGTTACACTAGCACAGGGGTCTCCAACCAGTCGATCGCGAGCTACCGGTAGCTCGCCGACCCTCTGAGAGTAGCTCGTGCTGCTATCTATATTGCGACGTCATTTCAGCATTTTATTTTGTTTCCCTTCATTGTTTTCCACAGCTTTCAGCCCTTGCCCGCCCTCACACAAACCAGCAGCTCTGATTGGCTGAAGTGAGCTCTGCTGGGGCGGGCTGATGAACGTGACGTTTTTCCTCTTAGTAACGTGCCACCTATCTTTTCCTGGCTGGCATCGCGCTCTTCATCTACTTTCTATTTGGATCTCCCGGAGCCGCTGCTGCTGTGAGGTAAGTGGGCCCCTGACCGAGCAGTAGCAGAGTCGGGTAAATCGACTCAGTGCATGCAAGGCCCTTTCATTTTAACGTTGTCTGCCACTGAGCTTTATATCTGCCTTCGGTATTAAAGCGCAGTGGCAGGCAACCTTAAAATTAAAAGTTCTTTCAGGCACTAGGCCGATGCAGCGGTGGCAGCCGATGGTAAAATGCAAGGTTCTTGCCTGCACTAATCCGCTTTCACTGACTGTACCACACTTTCATTTGCCTTCGCATAGTAGTCAGTGAAAGCGGATTAGTCAGTGAAAGTCCATGCCAGTACCTTTGATTTTAACATCGATTGCCACCATGCTTTACATCTGCATTAAGCAGGAATACAGCACGGTGACAGCTAAGGTTAACATCAAAGCTCCTTGCAGGCACAGAACCTTACCACGGTGGCAGCGAATGTGGCAGCCAGTTGAGGAACTTCGATTTTCGATCACGATCGTATCGACCCGCCATTTTGTGGCCCGCTGCCATTTTGTGTTGCCATCACTCAGGCAGCACGGCGAACAAAGTCTATTCTGCTCTTTCTGAAGCCTGGTGTCAAAATACGCCCTCGACCTCTATATGCGAAGCTGGTGTTAGAACTAGCCGAGTACACTAATCCCTGTCTGGCTTTTCTAATCCCTGTTTCAACTATCTGTTAGCTCACACTATTCTTTCCTGACTTTATCTTATCGACTGGCCTTCACTGTCTCCTGCTAGCATTCTCTTGTTTCACGACTGTCCTCCAATACACACAAACGTATCTCACCACCTGCAAGTTAGTTATGAATCTGTTAATGCATCAGCTTGAGGGTGGGATGACAAACACAGTTGGAGGAGAGGTCTCTTCGAGGCATCTGATATTTCTGTTTTCAAACCTTTCCTATTGGTTCCTCCTTGTTTTCCAACTTTCCTTATTGGCTCTTTTTTATATGCTTTGGGAGTGTATCTTGTTAATAATTGTATAATTGTATAGTATTTAACCTGATGCGCCACAGAGTGAAGTGGCAGTCTCCTGAGAACCTACTTTATGTACTTCTAGGATAACTGTACTAGCTGCAGCTAAATAAATCTGAACTTCTACCGCCGACAGAGTGTCCCGTGTCTCTGTGCAGCGAAGCAGGTGAACTCTGAAGACTTTGGGCGTACCCTGCGCCGCCAGGTCCAAAAGGTTCTGGTTCTTCAATTGGCGCCCAACGTTGGGCAACTTCAGTGGTACCGGTTCTGCTCGAAGGTCGTGAGGAACCCCGCAAGAAAATTCCGGAGGGTTCGCGAGCCACATTAAGCGACCCCTGTATGTCGAAAGTGGTCCAAAGGTCTTTTACAGCGCGGTTACTCCTTCCTGACGGCTACTGGCGACAGCTGCCCTGACTGCCGCCCTGCTTTGGCCCTTCCTTTGCTGATGTATGGTAAGGCGAGACGATAGACGGGCCTCTGTTGGTGGAAGAAGACGTCCTTAGTTAAGTATCTTCGTGGGTCGCGCCCACAATTTTGTTCCTTGTTTGATTCCCTTAGGTTTCTTAGATTTATCCTTTGCAAAAGATAAAGCCAAGGGTAAGTGCATTTGTGCTGAGTAAACTGAGTTTTACTCCCTTGAAGTTTGTGAACAGTCCGGAGACATCTCGAGATGCCTGGTCTGACTAAGTTTGGAAGAATTTGTTGTCTTGGTTGTAATAGGGACTCCCGACTTGAGGACTCTTGTCCGATTCCTTCGGTTGGAACTCCCACATATGAGCTCTATTCGAAACATGGTATCGACCCCCTTGCCTTTAACGAGACATGGACTCGATACACGAAGAAAGATGGTGTTCTCAAATGGCCAGAAAACGGTAGTTTTGATCCAGATGTGCTAGATAATTTGGAATCAGTTTTATTTAAAAGAAAAGCCCGGCCGGCAATGTTTGACTCTTTCCGCCTTTGGCGTAAGGAAGCCAAACAGAAAGAAATTAAACAAGCAAAATGAGATAGTGCCGCTCGTCACACAAGGCTGCTGGACACTGTGAAGCTGCTCATTCCCTTCGCCAGGGATTGCTGGGATTGCTGTGCTCTATGGACTAAGTATACGGGGAGGCTGCCGCCTAACATCGCTAGCCCGGGACTGCGAGGACCAGGGTGCTCGTTGTTCTTGTGATCGAGCACACCTGTGAACTCTTCCCGGCCCCTCCCCCATCTAGTTCTTTACTGCTCGCGGCCCCCGCTCCGCGGGAGCCGCTCGTCACACAAGGCTGCTGGACACTGTGAAGCTGCCCATTCCCTTCGCCAGGGATTGCTGGGATTGCTGTGCTCTATGGACTAAGTATACGGGGAGGCTGCCGCCTAACATCGCTAGCCCGGGACTGCGAGGACCAGGGTGCTCGTTGTTCTTGTGATCGAGCACACCTGTGAACTCTTCCCGGCCCCTCCCCCATCTAGTTCTTTACTGCTCGCGGCCCCCGCTCCGCGGGAGCCGCTCATCACACAAGGCTACTGGACACTGTGAAGCTGCCCATTCCCTTCGCCAGGGATTGCTGGGATTGCTGTGCTCTATGGACTAAGTATACGGGGAGGCTGCCGCCTAACATCGCTAGCCCGGGACTGCGAGGACCAGGGTGCTCGTTGTTCTTGTGATCGAGCACACCTGTGAACTCTTCCCGGCCCCTCCCCCATCTAGTTCTTTACTGCTCGCGGCCCCCGCTCCGCGGGGGCCGCTCTTCACACAAGGCTGCTGGACACTGTGAAGCTGCTCATTCCCTTCGCCAGGGATTGCTGGGATTGCTGTGCTCTATGGACTAAGTATACGGGGAGGCTGCCGCCTAACATCGCTAGCCCGGGACTGCGAGGACCAGGGTGCTCGTTGTTCTTGTGATCGAGCACACCTGTGAACTCTTCCCGGCTCCTCCCCCTTTCTGAACATTTGCACAACATAAAAGCCCCGCCCCTACGCGCCAGCGGAACGCGCCCGGAGCGAAGACCGGGCTAAGAGCGGGCCGTTTGAGGCCGTTCGAGGACAGGCAAGGCAGGGACAGGGGCCTACCCTCTTTCGCTTCTACTGTGATTGCATCAATGGCGACTGCGAGAGAAACTCGGAGCAAAACAACCCAGGCTGCTGCCAAGCCCACAGGTACATTGGACCTATATTTTGCAAAGGCCGGATCCCTGTTGATTGACGACATAACCACTTTAGAGAAGCTTATTTCCCTAGAAATAGACTGGATTAGAAGATCGTCTTTAGGCCCTTTTAAACACGCTACCTCCCCCCTGCAACTGCCAGAATTGGCTGACAATGTCAAGGGGGGACCGCCTGGACTGCCGGTGTCTTCTACATCATTGAATCCGAGCACTACGATTTCATCTATCACAGACTGCGATATTTCTACTCCACTTGATTTTATTACACTATCCCTCCCACCTCCAAGGCTCTCTACTGCTCCCACAACTAGCAGTCTGGATATAGCCCCTGAGACAACCATGAAAACTAATGATATTCCCAGTGTAGATTCTACTCAAGGGAATCGCGAGGGAGCAATACCTAAGAAGAAGGGAAGGGCCCAAACTGCAGGAGGGCGCAGGCCAAAGATTCTGATGCCTGCCTCCAGGGGGAAAACAAACTCTCCATCAGTGGGTCGAAAGGGAGCGGCAGCACCCCTAACCAAAAGACCAGTGAGTCCAAAAATTGCTGCACGGGTGGAGGGCCCCTCACTTGCAGACATAAAATCTCTCTTGAGTGAGTTACTCACCCCATTAATAGGTCGCCTAGCTAAATTGGAATCATCTATAAATAATCTTCATCATGATATGGTTCTGCTAGGGGTAAATTCCAAATCAACTAAAACACCTATAAAGCCCACAGATATACCACTCTCTAGGGACAGTCCTGGTCTACAACAGCTCCCCCATCTACATTTGCCCAGATCGATTCCCTCTTCTTTAAAACCTGGACCCACGATCCTTCCACAGAATACCATCCCCACTCCCCGTGATACACTGCTTCCCTCCCCTCCACAGGCGCAGGAATTCAATACCAGATTCAGACCAGTCAACTTACCGCCTGAGTCAGCCCCGTACACAGTTATCCTAACGGGTATCCCTGAATTAAAACCATCTATCAGTGAACCAGTGGTGGCTTTGAAAAACAAAGTCATCCACTGGCTCTCGAAAAACAGGCCCTTACCAGAGGGCCCTAACAGTGAGGTCCTCATGGTTAGGAGACTCCCGTGGCTGGGTAATACCAAAAAAACTATCCCGGGAGACTGTGTATTGATTAATTTCAGGGATCCCCGAACAGTTTCTCACATATGTAGTTGGCCATATCCAACTACAGGTACTCTTATTCAATCGCTCCCACTCTCCTTTTTCTACCCTCCCACAACAACAACTACACAAGCTGAGGACGGGTGGGATTTAGTACCCTGGAGAAATAGGTCAAGGGCTCCACAGGCGGATAGGGATCGCTGGCTGACAGGGTGCCCCAGACATGATCAAGTACCCACCCACAATCGATTCTCTACTCTAGACATGGTGGATTGACCGTTTTCGTCTGTGGGTGGTGGCGCTTTGAACACAACTAAGAATAGACAACCAGTACCCCCTAAGGAGGAGGAACATTTTCCGTACACTAAAGTCACTGAAGAAGGCAACTCAGAGATGGCTTCTCCACCCTGGAACACCCCTCCCGCGAGGGTCAAGCAGGGAATTGATTACGGCCTAACCTCTCCCCGTGGGTCGGAGTCGGTTCTGGTCTCACCCCCCAGCACACCTTGCACGGCAGCAATTTCCTCACCACTCAAAATTCTATCCTGGAACATTGCGGGCCTCTCTAACAAACTTGATAACCCATCCTGGTGTTCTTTTATCGAGCAGAAGGACATCTGTCTCTTACAAGAGACCTGGGCTAGAGAAAATATTGCTCATAAGGGCTTTGCAACCTTCTCTAAGCTTGCAACGTGGGGGGGTAGGGGGCGCCCTTCAGGTGGCCTCACAATATGAGTGGCCACTGACTTAGGTTGTAGGGCGGATATATTACCTACTAATTCTCCAGACATCCTTGCTGTGCTGCTGGAGTGGCCAAACGCCGCTAGTCTGTTGTTAATTAATTTCTACTCACGCCCAACTAATATTTCCCAGGAGTCATCTACCATCACAGAGCTCGCTCTGGTTTTAAATGACATACCAGAGGGCACTGCCTATCTCGTAGGAGGGGACTTCAATTGCCATTACGAGCCCCTCCCTGGCTTCATGGAGGGTCTGGCCACGGAGGAGGATCTCTTTTGGCATATTCCTCCTACTCAGGCTCCGGCTCCCAAGACATGGTCCCCCTTGGCTCTGCAAATCAACTCCCTCTCGTTGAAATATGGCCTTCGAGCCTGCAATGGCAGGTCTAAATCTGATGGTATGGCAAGATGCACTTTTAATAGAATGGGCAGCGAATCCAGACTGGACTATGTTTTGGTTCCTGTGTGTTCATGGTCCTCTGTAACAGATTTGTGGGTTACATCCAGGAGTGATAGCGACCATAATGCCCTTGAACTAAATTATAGTCACCCCGGTTCCCAAGTTAGGGGAATTTGTAGGGGTGAATCTGAAGATTGCCGGGTACTTGAGTCCAATAGACGCTGAATAAAGTGGGAGCATATATCTTCCCATCCGGAAAAAAATTATAATTTATATGCTCAAGCACTGCCTCTATTGGAGAAACTTCGGGGGATAGCAGAGAAAGGTATTAGTGAGGCTACCTTTTCTGACTTGGGACAGTTGCATGCCGACTTCCTAATAATGGTTTCTGAATGTCTAACGAAACCAATAGCCAGGACTAATAGAAAATCTTTTGGTCCATCATGGTACAACGGCGCTTGCCGAAAGGCGAAAGCCGACCTCCTGGGTGCAATCAAGGAAGGTAGGTGTGCCGTGGATATCAGGGCCGGACGAAGTGTCTACAAGTCTTTGACCTCAAACGCTAAAAGAGAATGGGAATATGATAAATGGATTAATCTCACTAATTTCCTGGCCCGTGCAGACTCGCGCAAATTTTGGCGATGTGTCAACACGGGCTCCGAGGAATTGACACCTGCCTCAGAACCTAATATCTCAGCCAAGGTATGGCAGGACCATTTTCAGTCTCTCTATAAACTGCCTGAGGATGTAGGGGAAAATTCTAACCATTCCCACTCCCCTCTTGAGACTGGTGAACCATTCACTTTCAAGGAGGTACGAGCCGTCCTGACTGGCCTTGCCACAGGTAAGGCACCTGGCTTGGATGGGCTTCCGGGTGACTTGTTCAAGCAGGAGCCAGACGTTTGGACCCCCTATCTTGCGACCCTCTATAACGCCATCTTAGCAGGTATGGCTATTCCGGGTACTTGGCTGGGGGCGGAGATTGTACCAATTTTTAAAAAGGGTTCCCCTCTGCTCCCAGCCAACTATAGACCCATTAGCCTAATAGATGTACCGCAGAAGATTTTTGGTAGGCTCATTTTAAATCGCCTCCAGGACTGGATTGAAGAAATGGCGATTATGAGCCCTTACCAAGCGGGTTTCCAGCGTGGCATCTCCACCACCGACCAAATCTTCCGTTTAAACCTTTTATATTGGAAGACGGTGCTGATTGAGGGCGGCAGTCTTTACACAGTCTTTGTAGACCTTCGTGCCGCCTTCGATTTGGTACCCAGAGATAAGTTATGGTCGGTGCTAACCAAGATGGGGGCCCCCGGGGATATTCTTTCAATTTTGAGAAGGTTGCACCAGGGGAACTATGCAAGAGTAAGATGTGGAAGGGATGGAACACTGTCTGATGCTTTCCCGGTCGACAGGGGGGTTAGGCAGGGCTGTGTTCTCGCCCCGACTCTCTTTTGTCTATTCGTTAACGGGGTCGTAGATCATCTTTGCACCCTGAAAGATATTGATGCTCCTAAGTTGGACGGCAGCAGGGTTCCCGCAATTATGTTTGCGGATGATACCCTGCTGCTCTCCAAATCCCCCATGGGACTTCAACGGGTCTTGAATGGCTTTGTAGGTTTCTGCGAGGAGCGTGGGTTGGAGATCAATGCTGCTAAAACTAAATGTATGATCTTCAACCCACCCCGACCACACGATCGTCGCCCAGTATTGGATCCTCTAGGCTGGAGAGGGTTTTTACCTTTGAATACCTGGGTATAGTTATTAATGAACGCATGACCTGGGAGCCACATAAACTAAGAGCGAATATGAAATTGACCCAGTCCGTGGGTGGCATTGCCAGGATGACAAAGGGCCTTACATACAGACCCCTAGGCCCATGTATACACATTTATAAGGTCCAGGCCCGGGGGGCTATTACTTATGGTGCAGAAATCTGGGGACATACGCCTGTGCAGAAGCTTCAGGTAACAGAGAACACTTTTCTCAGGCAGCTGACAGCTTTACCGGCCAGTACTCCTCTTCTGCCACTCAGATTAGACCTGGGCTTAAGACCGCTTTCAGAGGAGCTTGGCTTAAAACCCCTAATCCTATGGTGTAAAATATGGTCGTCCCCAGAACTCTCTAAATACAGAGCAGAGCTGCAAGAGATTCTCCGCCTCCGTAACAATATACAAATACCATGGTTAAGTTACAAAAAGCTTACTTGTGAGACACTGGGTAGACCCGACTTGTGGTATGATCCAGAGGTTACATGCACCAGGAATTCCCGCAAACTTATCACAAAGGTATTTCGTGAACACCACCTACAAGGTGCTATCAGGACAGCGAGGGAAGGCTCGTGTACTGCCCATTTCTTGGTTTTTAAAGATTTTTACCACTTAGAGTCAACTTATAATGATATGGGTCCCACTCTCACAAGAAAGCTTTACATGCAATGGCGCTATAACACTCTCCCCCTGAGGGCATACACTGCCCTGTGGTCTCACTCAGCACACACGGCCCTCTGTCCCCTTTGCAAGCAGACACAAGAGACAGACTTACATGTTTTATTCTTCTGTCCGGTGTACAGCAGAGCAAGGAAGTATTGGCTCTGACCATTACTTAGAAATATGGGTTTTAAACAACATCTCCCAGCCTTTAGAACACTTAAATCTGACATCTCGCCCCCAATTGCCTTTGCCGTTGCCAAGTTTCTAACGTCTATGTGGTTTACACGCTCACGTCTTCTTAAAACCATTCCAAGCAACGTTGATGGACTGAGTTAATATTTTTATCATAACTGTGTAATGTTTTAATACTGCTATGTTTTTATTGTACTATGTTGCTTTCTTTTATGGTCTTAACGACCGAAATAAAGATATTTGATGATGATGATGATAGGAAAGCACAAGGTATGACAATTATACAGGCTGCCCAAAAGTTCAAAGACGATGAAATTGATAATGCAACTGAAATTTCAGAAAGACAACATCGTATGGCGATAGATAAATGTTATCCGGTGTTGTCTGTTTCTTCTTCTGATGATAAGAAAGATATAGAAGAAGATCCCCTAATGTCCCATTTATTAAGGTTGCCTCCGCCTTATGCGCAAAATGTCAATGTACCTCAGCCGTTACAGCCTGCTCAGCTGCCAGTGGTACCTCTGCCGGTTCCGGCTCTACAGCATTTGCCTCCTCCAGTATTACCGCCCTTGCCGGTTTTACCGTTAGTCTCAACTCCTATGCCTTCATCTCCTGATCTTAGTTCTCCTTTGCCTTCTGCTCCTCCTGCAATTACCGGTTCTTCTCCTGTCGGTTCCCCTAATACTCTGTCTCCAATTCTAATGTCTAATTCACCGTCTGTGCGTAAGCGTCTTACAGACTCTGTCACTAGTATTCTATCTCCTTTCTATGGAGCTTTAAATATGTCTCCGGCTCTTGCTCGAAGACAGTCTCGTAGTCAGTTCCCAGATTTTGAGGAACGAGAGAAGTTAGACTCCCTGGCACGAAGATGGATCAAGAAGGGTCCACAATACAGTGTGCTTGATATTATGCCTACCTTTTTGCAATGGAATGCGCCTACGCAAAGATATGTATTTAATGTAATGTGTGACATTCTCATTAAAGAATGGGAAGATGTGAGTTCGAGCCCGATCTCACAAGATCTGTTAAATGTTCAAGACTGATTTTGAAAAAGGACTTATTGTAGGTTCCAAAGTTGAGAAAGCTGTAAGGACACTTATCTCTTATAGATCCTTATTGTTTTCTCAGATTTTTCTTGATTCCGATCCGTCAGCTAAACTGACTTCGAGAAATTACCCTATGAGAGAGGTTCCTCCAGTATGGAAGGAAGAGGTTCCAGCAGCAGGTGCTAATCCTCTTATTCCTGCTCATTTCCAACGTATATGGGTACATGTTCCTTGGAAGAGATCTGAAGTTTTGGCTCTTAAACAGACTCTACCAGATCCTCGTAAAAATCCTGCAGGTTATTACAAAGAATTATCGCAGACAGTTGATGCTTGTATTATGAACCTAGCAGATATTGATATGCTAATGGGTAATGTAGTCCCACAGACAATATGGGCTAAGATTCGTAGAGAGGATCATGCACAAGAACTAGGTGCTACTTGCGATGCTATAACTAATACAGATAGAGATCAAGTGGGTGGCGCAAAGCCTGACGCTCTGATCTCGGAACTCCCTGGTAGAATCATCATGTTAATGAAAACTATGATGCCTGCACTGAGAGTTAATTGGGATAAATTAGCAGCATGCAAGCAAAAGAAAGATGAAAGTGTCTCTGACTTCTTTACTCGTTTCGAGGAGACATTTATCGATCACAGTGGTCAGGATATGGCTACCGAGGGTGGACAGCGATTATTTGTGGACAAATTCGTATTCAATTTGCTTCCCGAGCTGTCATACAAATTAAAAGATTCAGAGAGTTCATGGGCTGTTTCTTCTTCTGCCCAGATATTGGCTACTGCACAATATTACGAGAATAGAGATAAGGAAGAAAAAGAGAAGCAAGAGAAAAAGACGAAAGATTTAAAGACAAAGGTTCTCTTGCAACAAGCCTATCCTCCACGTTATGTTCAGCCTCAGACTCAGCAGCCACCGCAGTTTCAGAGGTTGTATCAAAAACCTGAGCCATACAATCCGCGACCTTTGTTGGGTCCTAATCAATGTGCCTATTGTAGAGAAGAAGGTCATTTTAAGAATAGTTGTCCGGTTTTATTGCAGCGCAATGGAGCGTTACCTGCTCCACGAGGTCGTGCTGGCCTTCAGTCAGCAAACAGAGGTAGAGGTCGAGGTGTGTTGACTCAAGAACAGCGCGCCCTTCCTTCTCCCAATTCCATGAATTACTTTGATCAGCAAACTGTGAGGTCTACTCAGTATTACAATGAAGACCATTATGTTGAAGGCGAGAATGAGAGTCTTCATACTAACTAGGACAGCCATGGACAAAGTAAGGGAGTTGTGCCAATCCCAGTAGATCAAAATGGTCCTTATGTTAACGTCACTACAATGGGTGTTTCAGAGCCATTTCTTCTAGATACTGGAGCAATGAGAAGTTCTATCATTCATTCTAAACTCCCTAGGGCACCTTTGTCTGGCTTAATGAATGTTTCCGTAGGATTTTCTGGTGCCCCTGTTCGCAATCCGGTTTCTTGCCCTTTGCCTATTTCAGTTGGTCCTTATGATTTGGATGCTCCACTTCTGTTGATGAATGGTTGCAGTGAAAATCTGTTGGGTCTGGACCTATTGAAAAGAATGCATGCTACAATATATTGTTCTCCTTCTGGCGTACCTCTTACTTTAGGACAGAAATTGGTCTCCCCAATGTATTTGTCCAAAAATCAGTTTCCACCTGAATTACTTTCTCTTCCAACAGCACTTTGGGCCACGGGTCCGAACGATGTGGGTTGTCTTGAGATTCCGCCTTATGTTGTCACTCTCAAGCCTAATGTTGAATTACCACGCATCCCACAGTTTAGAATTTCTGCTGAAGGTGAGAAAGTGCTTTTGGGAATTATTCATGACTTGATTCGGAAGGATGTGGTTGAAGAAACAAGAGGTAATACATGCAATAGTCCTATTGTTCCTGTTCTTAAACGCACTGATCCTTCTCAGCCTCCTGTGTACCGTTTTGTAATTGATCTGCGGGAAGTAAACAAAATTGTGATTCCACAATTTCCTGTTGTTCCAGATATCACTGCTTTGTTGACGATGATACCTGTTATTGATCTAAAGAATGCCTTCTTTAGTATTCCCATTGCAGAAGAGAGTAGAGACATTTTTGGCTTCTCTCTTGGAGGCCGAAGCTTCCGGTTTAAGCGCGCACCTCAGGGCTATTGTGAAAGTCCCTCTATTTACAGCCAAGCTTTAAAATGTTATCTTGATACTTTTCATTTGCCGTCTGGTGCTGCTCTTATTCAATATATGGATGACTTGTTAGTCGCCGCTGATTCAGAAGATATCTATAAAGATGTCACTGTTGCATTGTTATGTCACTTGTTTAAACTGAATCACAAGGTTTCACCTTCCAAACTGCAATATGTTTGTCGAGAGGTGAGAGACCAAACTTTTTATAGTCCGGCAGCGCCAGGGAACAACGCTCTAAGCTCTCGGGTTCTCCTGCCTGGATTACCAATATAACAGAAACACGGGATTCTTCTAGATGGCATCAAAGATCGGTTTATTGGCTGCAGCCAGTAGCAGAGGTCCAACAAGTACCACACAAGTAGGTTGCGAGGAGACTGCTCAATAATACAAAGCAGGTCGCTCCTTTTTATACCCAAAATCATGCTTCAGGCAAACATTCTTTAAAGTGCAGTTGGTCGCACCCCATGTACCCAAAACAATACTTTATTATTGATGACAATCCCATGTGTCCGGCCTCTGGCTAAAACGTACATTCTTCTGGGGTTGAAACCGGACCAGCCTAACATCCTCCTTTGAAGAGACCGTCCACTCATAACAAACAAATGGTCACCTCCCCACCATAAACAGGTCATAAAGGAAGGAACAGAAACGGAGGAAAGAGATAGAAAGTAAGGTTGGGCAGGTGGGTGCGGGTCATATAAGTTTATACAACACTGGCCTTTGCTCAAAACCTCGCTTAACTCGAGGGCAGGTACTGGTTTGGCAAGTTTTCGCCTCAGGCAATAGCGTCAGCTTTCGCCAGGTCATGAGTCAGCGCAAGGCCAAACTGGGGGGGGGGGTGGACGTGTCCTACAGAGTCAGGCTGCCTACAGTGAGGGCGATGCAAACAAAATGGATGCCGTGCACAAGATGGAACCCGTGTGTTCATTGACGAGGTTTACTAATATGCAGCAAATTCATCGGGGAAGCGTGATGAAAACACTCGTACATACCAAACTCGCTATTTACGATATGCAGATACCAAAATTGTAACGGAACCATGATATAAACACACGGGTTCAGAATTTACGGAACCACAGACCCTCCTTTTGCCCTCACTTAGGCAATAACCCATTCTGAATCTGAGTCAATATCAATCTTCATCAGATCATCAGTATGTTGCTGAAGCATCATCCTACCTCTCTGTTCCTCCCGTGAAACAGGCGGACTGCGCACGCATACCGTAGCGCAAAGGCTACACAAGGCAGGACCACACTGCACACAGAGGCAACAAGTGAAAAGGATTGCTAGAGCCATACCACTGATCGTCAGAATTCTCCATCCCCACGTGGACAACAGTCCCCAGAACCAATCAGTTAACGACCAATCTCCTTCGGCCATATGTATAGACTCGGAGATCTTATGTAACCTGGAAATGGCCTTGTACACTGTTGGAGCATTGTCGGGTATGAAGACACAGCAGCTCGATTGGATCACTTTACATACTCCCCCTCGGTCAGCAAGTAGAACATCTAAAACCATACGGTTTTGTAATGTCATGAGGCGATCCGCTTGAAGCTCAGCTGTCAAATTACTAAGGGCACCAGCAGTTTCGTTCACGGTGGACTCAACCACTCGGGTTAGTTGTCTCAAATGCCTACTATTTACCATGGGTCCCCAGTACGGCAGGAATCCCTTAAAGAAATCCCCTGCTTCTTGACCCGCGGTGTCCTCCTTATTGAAGACACCTCTCACAACTCTCGTCTTGTGATAGTCAGCGGAAGCGGTATACGTAGGGGGCAACAGATAGGCAACAAAGCAAATGCCCGAAAAATCTGGGGGCAGCCATGTATAAGCCTGGTTATGGCATACAAAGTACGTACCCTTAGCGGCCAAAAATGATGGGGAAGACTGCGACGGAAAAATGTACGTCTGAGTGCAAACACTCTTCCCTAGCTGAGCCCTCGGATTCGTACCATTTCCTTGCAGACAAAAATGACCTCGGTGGGGTACGACCCAAATCGGAGACGATCTCTTACGCTGTTTCCCACCCAGACTAATGCGGTATCCAGTTGCGTTCCACCCAGTGTAAGCTGATAACTCGTCCCTGGGAATAGACATATAGGCATTCACATCTCTGCTCATGTTCGCAATTCCCTTCACCAAGGCTAGATTCGAGTTATGTTTCACCGAACGCGGGGGACGCGGGGGATAGACTTCCAAAGCAAAAAGGAACATCGTCTGAAAAGCCCATGATGACCCGTTCTGACTAAAAGGTAGGACTAAGTAGGGGATACCCTTTCCCATTGTATGTGGCATCAACCCACACACCCAACAATTAGTGGTGTTGACTATTAATTGGTGTTGGTGAAGCAATTGGATGAACGAGTTGTTTGTGAATTCCAGTCTTCTAGTTTGTTCATGTTCAGGCAAGGGGTGAAAAGAGTGTATAGAAACAGTGGAAAACAAAGGAGTAGACGTAGGTTGTGGGGTAGGTGTGGATAGGAGCTGAAAAAGGAGGACAATCCCACCCACCAAAATTATCGAAATACTGAGTGTCAATAGGGTACTTTTAACTAGAAAACTCTTACTAAAAAACATTTTATCAGCTAATCCCATCAAACCAAGAAACTCCACCCTCTAACGAGCCGTCCGCAGCGGTTGGGTCTTCTGTGCTCAGGACTACGCCTACTAGCTCAAGGAACGCCCTTAAGACCAATAGAACCCCTGACCTTGTGTCAAGGAGCCTGTACTCCTGAGTCTTTGCACCGCGACCCTCCGGCTGAACCCGGGTGGCGGTTCGGAAAAAGGGAAAACAAAAAACAAGCAAGTTTCTTGGTTGGGAGAAATGTACACAAAAATCATTAAAAAAAAATCAGTTCATGAGAGTTCGGGGACGTAGGTTATATCTGCTTCTTCCAGGTCGAGTATGGTCCGGAAAAAGTTCAGTAGCAGGAGTGTTCGGGTCTGTGAGTATTGGCAATGTTCCAGAGTCCGTAGGTGACGGCAATGTTCCAGATTGTTCAGTAGTGTCTGAAATGGTCACAGATTCATGTCCTTCAAATTGGGCATCAGAAAAAGGAATAAACTGAGGGATGGTTTCGGATTCGGAATTCCCCACACCCTCTCGAACCCAGGAATCAAAAGGTAAAGGGAGTGGTACTCGCTTTGTATGGGCAGCGTGTACCCAGTTTTTTTTCTCCTTGAGCCGGACTGCAGTGCGGGTGGACAAAAGGACCATATACGGGCCAAGCCAGCGAGGTTGTAGATTTTCGGTCCTCTGAAAATTTTTGACCAAGACTAGGTCGCCTGGCTGCAACTTGTGGCCGGGATCTTCGGATGCCTTAGGTAAGCTCTCAACAACCTGCTGATGAATGATTCGCAATTTAGTAGTCAAATCAAATAAATAGTCAATCAACATTGGATGTTCTATGCTACTGAATTGTTTAGGTCTCGGGACACCCCAAATATTGGCAGGACGACCAAAAACTACCTCGTATGGGCTAAGCCCAACTCTTGAATGTGCGGTCGTCCTTATGGACAAAAGCGCCAAGGGCAGCGCGTCTGGCCATGATAATCCAGTACTCGCTTGAATTTTAGCCAGTTTTAGCTTCAGAGTGCCATTATAGCACTCAACAAGCCCCGCTGATTGGGGGTGATTTGCACTATGGAATTTCTGCCTGATCCCCAGACCAGCACACACTTTCTTCATTACCTCACCCACGAACTCACTTCCATTATCACTCCACACAATCTTTGGCAACCCATACCTGGGAAAAAATTCTTTGAGCAGGATTTTGGCAGTGGACAAAGCAGTGTTATCCTTTAACGAATAAGCTTCTACCCATTTTGAAAAGGCGCAAACTACGACAAGGACGTATTTCAAGTTGTTGCGTCTTTCCATGTGAATGAAATCTAGCTGTAGGACCTCAAAGGGGCATGTAGGGGGAGCAAAGTGACCTGCAGGAGTCGGAGTTCCCTTACCAGGATTGTGCATCAAGCACACCATACAATTCTTCACCACATTCTCTGCACACTTAGAAATTCCAGAATTCTTCCACACTGGAGCTAGCACCTTGCAAATCCCTTTTACACTGATGTGCGACAAACCGTGTGCCATCGTTACTACTGCATGTACATACGCGTTTGGCAACATCCATCTCTGATGCTCGGACAAATCAATCCAACATCCAGTCGAATCCAATTTACCCGTGCTTTCTTTCCATACGTTCTTCTCACTCTCAGTAGCTTCAGCTTGAATCTGTTTCACACTTTCAATCGTATCTTCACACATTCCGGCTTCACTCATCCATCTCGCATTACTCGCAACATACATTCGACTCATCATGTTTCTCGCTGTTTCTTTTGCAACTTCATCCGCGAACGCATTCCCACGACCAACGTCATCTGTAATCTTTTGGTGCGCGCTGCATTTCACAATCGCAACTTGCTTCGGCAATGTAAGTGCTTCCAGAAGCTCATTCACCAACTGTCCATGCTGAATCTTTGTGCCATGGGACGTCAGGAATCCCCTTTCTCTCCACAGACGTCCAAAACTGTGCGCCACACCAAATGCATACTGACTATCAGTATACACATTCACTCTCTTTCCCTCAGACAAAACACACGCTCTTGTCAATGCAATCAGTTCTGCAGCTTGTGCGGAGGTGTGATTCACTCGTGCTGTTTCAACAATCGTGCTCAACGTCGTCACCGCATACGCAGCAGTCGTATCACCATTCGGCAACTTATAGCAAGATCCATCCACCCATAATGTACCATCCGGATCTGAAAAAGCGGTATTCTGTAAATCCACTCTTCCTTTTGTTTCTTCTTCCGTCCTCAGAAAACAATCATGCTCTACCTCATTCGCATTCATGGAAACCGGCAACAGTGTTGCGGGATTCAGCACATTGCACCTTTTTATGTGTATGTGACTAGCTAATAGTGTCAACTCATACCCTGACAATCTCGCACTCGTGAGGTGTTGTGTTTTAGTTCTGTTCATCAAGGTATCCACTGCATGTGGAACCAATACCAGCAGGTCATTGTCCATCACCAAACCAGCAGATTGTCGAATAGAGACTGCAGCTGCTGCTGTAGCTCTCAAACAACTCGGCAATGCTCTAGCTACCGGATCTAAAGTTGACGAGAAATACGCACATGGACGTTGTTTGTCACCAAATAACTGTGTCAAAACCGACAATGCACAACCTTCTCTCTCGTGAACGAACAATGTGAAGGGCTTACTGTAGTCGGGTGTACCCAACACAGGAGCCGAACAGAGTGCAGTACGTAACTCCGAAAAACTTTTCTGACACTCGTCAGACCAAGGAAGAGTATTGGGTGTATTTTTGCATGTCAGAGCCAACAAAGGTTTTGCTAACAAAGAAAAATTGGGGATCCACTGGCGACAGTATGACGTAATACCTAAAAACGCACGCACTTCTCTCTGTGTACTTGGTACAGTCATTTGTGCAATCGCTCTAATTCTTTCTGGGGTCAACTTCCTTCCCTCCTTTGATAAGAGATGACCTAAGTAGGTCACCTCTTGACAACAATACTGTAGTTTCGAAGGTGATACTTTATGGTTGTAGTCAGATAAATGGCGGAGCAAAGAAATCGTAGCTGTTTTACATATTTCCTCATTATCAGCTGCCACAAGAAGATCATCTACGTACTGAATGAGAGCAGCACCAGCCGGCAACACAAGAGTATCAAGCTGCATTTTTAGAGCCTGACTATAGATTGAGGGACTCTCACAATAACCTTGGGGAGCGCGCCGAAATCTGAAACTACGCCCACCTAATGAGAAGCCAAAGATATCTCTGCTTTCTTCAGCGATCGGGATGCTAAAGAAGGCATTCTTTAAGTCAATAACCGAAAACCAGGATGCTGAGGCAGGAATCAACGTCAGTAAGGCAGTTATGTCCGGTACCACAGGAAACTGTGGGATGACAATTTTGTTGACTTCGCGAAGATCTATCACAAAGCGGTACACGGGTGGCTGAGAAGAATCTGTACGTTTCATAATCGGTAAAACTGGACTGTTGCATACATTACCCCTAGTTTCCTCAATCACACCCTTCTCGATCAGATCATAAATGATCGCCAAAAGTGCTCGCTCACCATCACTCGAAATCTTATACTGAGGAATGCGTGGTAGTTTAACATTTGTTTTCAAAGTCACAACATATGGTGGGATCTCAAGGAGACCCACATCATTAGGACCATCAGCCCAAAGAGAATCAGGGAGACAGCGCAATTCCAGTGGAAGCTTATCTTTTGACACATACATTGGAGAAACCACTCTCCGTCCCAAGGTAAGATGTACTCCTGAGGGAGAACAATGCAGGGTCGCATATAATCTTTTCAACAAGTCTAGACCCAACAAATTTTCGCCGCAACCTGTCGTTAAGATCAGAGGAGCTTCCAATTCATAAGGCCCAATGGAAAGAGACAAAGGACTAGACACTGGATTATGAACCGGGGCGCCAGAAAATCCCACCGAGACATTAGTTAAGCCAGACAAAGGTGCGCCAGGAAGTTTAGAGTACATGATAGAACTCTTAGCCGCACCAGTATCCAGAAGAAAGGGCTCTGTCACACCTAATGTAACTACAGAGACATAGGGCCCTTTTTGGTCTACTGGAACCGACACTACTCCCTCTCTTTGTCTATGGCTGTCCTAACAATCTGCATATTCTACTTTCTCATTATCGACATGATAATCGTCAGCATAGTACTGCTGAGATCTACCATCTTGCACATTCTGTCGATCAAAATAGTTCTGTGACTGTTGTGGTTGAGAAGAGCGCTCATTCTGAACAGGGGCACCACGTCCTCTACCCCTAGCTATCTGCTGAGAATTACCACGTCCCCTTGGAACAAAAGCACCATTCATACGTTGCCGTAAAGCAGGGCACTCACCTTTATAATGGCCCTCTTCTCTGCAATACGCACACTGATTCAAACCTAAGGGCTGTGTTTGATGGTAATAATCAAACCTGGGTGGCATTCGCTGATACTGGGGCTGCTGTTGATACGCAGGGCGTTGCTGTACTTCAGGCTGGTTTGAACGGGGTGGATACGCTTGTTGTAACAGGACTTTAGTTTTCAGATCTTTCGTCTTTTTCTCTACCTTATCTTTCTCCTCCTTGTCTCTATTCTCATAATATTGAGCTGTAGCCAATATTTGAGCTGTAGATGAAACTGCCCAAGAACTCTCGGAATCTTTTAACTTATGGCTCAATTCAGGAAGTAAGTTGAAAACGAATTTGTCTACAAATAACCGTTGACCACCCTCAGAGCTCATATATTGACCACTATGGTCTATGAAAGTTTCTTCAAACCTCGTGAAGAAATCAGAGACACTTTCATCCTTCTTCTGTTTGCAGGCAGCTAACTTATCCCAATTAACCTTCAGCGCGGGCATTAGAGTTTTCATGAGAGTAATTATCCTACCTGGCAAATCCGTCACTAACTGTTCTGGCTTCGCACCGCCCACTTGTCTACCATCCGCTAAAGCAATGTTGTCCCACGTATCACCCAGTTCTGCTACATGATTTTCATGCCGAATTTTTGCCCAAATAGGCTGTGGTACTACATTGCCAAACAGCATATCAACATCAGCCAAGTTCAGTACGCAGGCTTCTACTGTCTGCGATAGCTCTTTATAATACCCTGCAGGATTCTTGCGGGGATCAGGTAAAGTCTGCTTAAGAGTCAATACTTCCGATCGTTTCCATGGGACATGTATCCATACGCGCTGGAAGTGTGGTAAAACAGGAGGATTAGCATTTGCATCTCCCTCTCGCCAAACTGGAGGAACCTCTCTCATAGGATACTGCCTAGCTTTCATCCCAACTGAATGATCAGGTTTAAACAAAGTTCTCGGCGGCAGAGCAGACCTATACGAAAGAAGTATTACTACCGCATTTTTAACTTCAGAACCCACAATCACACCTTTAGAAAACTTGCTCCGTAGCTCAGACAACTCCTCGGGGACTGTATCTAACTCATCACTATCCCAATCTTCTTTAAGGAAAGCACACATAATTTCAAACACATATCATTGCGTAGGCTCGTCCCACTGCAGAAACGTATCCAATACCACCTGCGGACTATATTTGGCCGGTTTAGAAATCCACCTACGAGCTAACAAATCCAACACTTCTCGCTCCTGAAAATTAGGGAGCTGGCTACGTCTCTGTCGACTGTCAGAAACGGCGTTCGTAGTTAACGAACTAAACAAAGGAGTCAGAAAATTAGCGACAGTGTCAGCTACTCGCCGACGAACAGAAGGAGAGTCAGTCATAAGGACAGGAGAGAAAAAGTTCGGCAAAGTAGTGGGAGGCAGGACAGGCACAGGTAAAGTAGGTACAGGTGCAATAGGTAATCCGGGCTGAGGAGGTGCCGGAGGAACTTGGACAAACTGGGGAGCAGGAACGGGAACATGCAATTGCGGAGGAGCAACCTGTGGCAACATTGGTGCAGTAGCACCTTGTGCGTAAGGGGGAGGAGACTTTAACAAATAAGACATTAATGGATCCTTTTCAGAATCTTCCGCTACTTTTTCCAACAGAGGTGTTAATACTGGATAGCATCTATCGGTTGCCATATTATGCTGTCGTTCAGACACCTCAAGAGCCTTATCCTCTACATCATTTTTAAATTGCCTAGCAGCTTGCATAATAGATATGCCATTTACTTTTCTATCTTTCTTCGCTTGTTTAATCTCGCGTTGTCGGGCTTCTTTACGCCATAGGCGGAAAGAGTCAAACATTGCGGGTCTAGCCTTTTTCTTAAATAACTTTACTTCTAAATTATCTAAGACTTCTGTTTCAAAGCTTCCATTTTGGGGCCATCGCAAAACACCATCTTTCTTGGTGTAGCGGACCCATATTTCATTATACGTGATTGGACCCACGCCATGCTTCGAGTAGAGCTCATACGTTGGAGTTCCAACTGGAGGTATCGGACACGAGTCCTCCAACCGGGAATCCCTGTTGCAACAAAAGACCAAATTACCAAAAATACTGCGGCTAGGCATCGTGCTCACTAACCCAGTTTCAAACTTCGAAGGCTTATCTTTACCGATATACTCGTAAATGTACGAGACCCTCGGTTTTTGGAAATTGCAATTGCCAAATAAAACTAAGGACCCAAACTAAGTTACCAAAGACCAAGTTACCAAAGACCAAACCAATATGCAAAGGACCAATGCAAACCAGGCAAACCAAGGTGTTTAAACCAAGGTACCAAAGAACCAGACCAAATACAAACCAAGGTATTTAAACCAAGGGACCAAAGAACTAAGGACTGGGTGCGACCCACTTTATACTTAACTCAATTTATTTATGATCGATGACGTCATCTGAAGATCACCCGTCTAGTGTTTCGCCGTCCAAAGAATTATGAATGGGTCCAAGGCAGGGCGACAGTCAGGGCAGCAGTCCTTCGTAGCCGTCTGGAAGAGGGAACCTCGCAGAAAAAGACCTTCGGACCACTTTTGCGACATACAGGGATCGATGAAGTGGGAGATCTCTTCCTCCGGAATTTTCTTACGAAGCCCCACACGATCTTCAAGCTTGGACCGGTACCGCTGATATCGCCCCACGTTGGGCGCCAACTGAGAGACCAAACTTTTTATAGTCCGGCAGCGCCAGGGAACAACGCTCTAAGCTCTCGGGTTCTCCTGCCTGGATTACCAATATAACAGAAACACGGGATTCTTCTAGATGGCATCAAATATCGGTTTATTGGCTGCAGCCAGTAGCAGAGGTCCAACAAGTACCACACAAGTAGGTTGCGAGGAGACTGCTCAATAATACAAAGCAGGTCGCTCCTTTTTATACCCAAAATCATGCTTCAGGCAAACATTCTTTAAAGTGCAGTTGGTCGCACCCCATGTACCCAAAACAATACTTTATTATTGATGACAATCCCATGTGTCCGGCCTCTGGCTAAAACGTACGTTCTTCTGGGGTTGAAACCGGACCAGCCTAACATCCTCCTTTGAAGAGACCGTCCACTCATAACAAACAAATGGTCACCTCCCCACCATAAACAGGTCATAAAGGAAGGAACAGAAACGGAGGAAAGAGATAGAAAGTAAGGTTGGGCAGGTGGGTGTGGGTCATATAAGTTTATACAACACTGGCCTTTGATCAAAACCTCGCTTAACTCGAGGGCAGGTACTGGTTTGGCAAGTTTTCGCCTCAGGCAATAGCGTCAGCTTTCGCCAGGTCATGAGTCAGCGCAAGGCCAAACTGGGGGGGGGGTGGACGTGTCCTACAGAGTCAGGCTGCCTACAGTGAGGGCGATGCAAACAAAATGGATGCCGTGCACAAGATGGAACCCGTGTGTTCATTGACGAGGTTTACTAATATGCAGCAAATTCATCGGGGAAGCGTGATGAAAACACTCGTACATACCAAACTCGCTATTTACGATATGCAGATACCAAAATTGTAACGGAACCATGATATAAACACACGGGTTCAGAATTTACGGAACCACAGAGGTTACCTACTTGGGTCATCTCCTATCAAAGGAGGGACGACGATTAACACCAGAACGAATTCAAGCGATTTTGCGAATGTCTGTACCATCCACACAAAGGGAAGTACGTGCCTTTCTGGGTATTACTTCCTATTGTAGGCAGTGGATCCCTAACTTCTCTCTAATTGCCAAACCTTTGCTGGCACTCACTTTAAAAGATACGCCTCAGCCCCTTCCATGGACTGATGAGTGCCAAAAGAGTTTCACTGATTTACGTACTGCTCTGTGTTCTGCTCCTGTACTAGGCACCCCTGATTACACTAAGCCTTTTACGCTTTATGTGCATGAGAAAGAAGGTTGTGCATTATCAGTTTTAGCGCAACAATTTGGAGACAAACAGCGGCCATGTGCTTATTTTTCGGCTACGTTGGATCCTGTAGCTAAAGCATTGCCCAGTTGTCTCAAAGCGACAGCAGCAGCAGCAATTTCAATTGGACAGTCTGCTGGAATAGTGTTGGATAACACTCTCATTGTTATGGTGCCGCATGCAGTGGATACTTTGCTAAACAGAACAAAAACGCAGCATCTTACAAGTGCTCGTTTAACTGGTTACGAGCTGACGCTGTTGGCTAGTCACATACACATCAAGCGATGTAATACCCTAAATCCAGCTACTTTGATGCCCCTTCCAAATGAAGAGAGTGTCGAGGATCAGCATGATTGTTTCTTCCGTACTGAGGAAGAGACAAAAGGAAGAATTGACCTGAGAGACACACTGTTAGAGATTCCGGATGGGACTCTATGGGTAGATGGTTCTTGTTTTAAATTGCCTAATGGGGATACGGTTTCAGCCTATGCTGTAACTACCTTACATACGATTGTGGAAACTGCACGCATTAGACACAATTGAGCACAGGCAGCAGAATTGATAGCATTGACGAGAGCTTGTATACTATCAAAAGGGAAAAGCGTGAACGTATACTCTGACAGCCAATACGCCTTTGGTGTAGCGTTCAATTTTGGGCATCTCTGGAAGGAGAGGGGTTTCCTAACTTCACATGGCACTAAGATACAGCATGGCCAGTTAGTGACTGATCTACTTGAGTCACTTGCCTTACCCACCCAAATAGCGATTGTGAAATGTAGCGCACACAAGAAAATTACGGATGATGTTGGTCGAGGAAATGCGTTTGCAGATGAAATAGCAAAGAAGACAGCGAAAGATTCAACGAGTCGGATGTATGTGGCAGGTCCTGCGAATTGGGTCAGCGAGAGAGGAATATATGAGAATACAGTGCAAAGTGTAAAAGCGATTCAGAAAGAGGCTTCAGAAAGCGAGATAAGCAAGTGGAAAGAAAGTATGGGAATGTTAGATGAGATGGGTTGTTGGGTGGAAATATCTGAACATCAACGTTGGCTGTTGCCAGATGCCTATGTTCTCCCAGTGGTTACTATGACTCATGGTCCAAGTGCAAAAGGCATTTGTAAACTTCTGGCTCCAGTGTGGCAGAATGAAAATATCCCAAAATGTGCAGACAATGTAGTAAAACACTGTATTGTTTGCTTCATGTACAACCCGGGAAAGGGAACCCCAACTCCAGCAGGTCATTTTGCTCCTCCAACATATCCATTTGAGGTGTTGCAAATCGATTACATTCATATGGAGCGATGCAACAACCTCAAATATGTTCTGGTGGTAGTATGTGCCTTTTCAAGGTGGATAGAAGCATATCCTCTAAAAGACAACACAGCTTTATCCACAGCTAAAATTCTACTAAAAGAATTCTTTCCCAGGTTTGGTTTGCCGCGCATTGTCTGGAGTGACAATGGGAGCGAATTTGTTGGCCAAGTCATGCAGAAAGTTTGTGCAGGTCTTGGTATCAAGCAAAAGTTCCACGCGGCAAATCATCCACAATCAGCCGGTTTAGTGGAATGTTACAACGGAACCTTGAAATTAAAATTAGCAAAGGTTCAAGCAAGTACAGGACTCAATTGGCCCGATGCTTTGCCGTTGGCTCTACTATCCACCAGAACTGCAGTACACTCTCGTTTGGGACTTAGCCCTTACGAAGTGGTATTTGGCCGTCCGGCCAATGTATGGGGAATACCTCGCCCTAAAAAATTCTCAGACTTGCCATATCCAATGTTGATCCATTATCTGCATGACCTTACGACTAAATTGCGTGTTCTTCATCAACAGGTTCAGAGTGCACTGCCGGAGGCCTCCACAGACCCAGGTCATTCCATCCGACCAGGTGACTGGGTCTGCGTGAAGAATTTCCAGAGGTCCAGCAATTTGCAACCCAGATGGCGGGAGCCTCGAATGGTTCTCCTTGTGACAAGAACAGCAGTTAAAGTCGAAGGAAAGAAAAATTGGATTCACGGTGTGCATTGTAAGAAAGTGCCTTTGCCTTTTGATCAATGGGTATGCAGAGGTGTTGGTGACTGTGAAGACGAAAGAGTTCCAAGATTTGTACCCTTCAGCGATGCACACCTGAGTGGGACACTGTCTGAGAAAGAGGACGACGACATTTTACAGGAAGCAATCCCATCGCATCGTCACTTGGATATGACTGAACCACAAACATTGTTCCAAAATCAGAGTGTTCCAGGCAAAGAACACTACAACCTGAGACCCAGGTCAAAGAACATTTAAGACTTTCTTCTCCGTTGTGTAGTATTCTGTTCCGGTTGCAGGGTCACGGTAGGAGTCTAGGTCACGACCTGAATAGAGACAATAGGTCTGCAGGATCTTCAGTGTCATAGGACGGTTGAGCATCGTGACTTCAGTGATTCAGGAAGATTGCCGTGAGCATCCACTAGTAAAATGGAAACTACACTAAGTAATAAAGAAAGAAGAGATGAAGTGAAGAAAGCATCCTGTAAAATAATGTACAGTCGTTTTAGTATAACTTTATGTGTTTTTATATCATTATGTATTGTTTTGGCGATTATTAGTTGGATAATTTATGCTTTGCAGCCAAAAGATGCCTCCCCTTCTTCTTCTTTGCCTTCCTCTACTATCTCTCCACACCTCTTTTATACTCTTCCTTCACATGAACTCGTTAGAAGAACTGACTATTATAACAATTCCTTTATCCAACTATTACATCAGCATCAATTAGTGGTTAATACAACTGATTGTTGGGTGTGTGGTCTTATGCCACATACCACAGAAAAAGGAATGCCATATCTAGTCCTTCCTTTTTCTTATGAAGGTTCTGCTTGGGCTTACTTCGTCATTTTCTCCAATGCTTATCAAAGCAAATTCAGACGATCTGTTAGTACACAAATTAGTTATCCAGATGTTAGTCATAGTTCTCTGATTAAGGGTATGGTAGTTATGGCTAAAATCATGGAAAACAGCAAAATCTCCATTGATGAAAGAAAAGTGTGCACTAATTGGAACGTCACCCAGTACATGTCTAGTCTCAGTACTAAGGTTGGAAAAGGAAAATCCTCACCAATTTGGACTATACCACATCAGGGTAACTTCTGCTTACAGATAAACGATCGCTCTTCTGACACCACACAAAAGAATAACTGCTCCTACACGTACGTTTATTCCTCTCAGAACTCGCCTCCTCTAGTGCCGTAACAAGGCACCTATTTCATCTGCTATGATAGAGCTTATACTTGGTTACCAACAGGTTTCTCCGGTACTTGTTATATAGCCTTTCTTCTTCCCCCTACCTACACTGCTTCTGCAAATCATCACCGAACCCGGTATGGCAGAGGGATTATTGATTCAAAGGACACAACAAAACAAGAAGGAGGAGATTTCCTTAAGGGTTTTCTTCCCTTCTGGGGTCCAATGGCTAACAGCAGAAATGTAAGGCAATTAGTCCGTGTCGTAGAGACTACAATAGACATCACTGTAGGAGCCTTAAGTAACATCACGGCAGAACTACAGGCAGATCGTCTTATGACCTTGCAAAATCGAGTTGCCTTAGACTTTGTTCTTGCCGATCGTGGTGGAGTATGCAAATTGATCGGGTCAAGTTGCTGTATTTTCATTCCTAATGACGCTCCGACAGTATACCAAGCTATCAAAAAATGCAAAAAGGGTATTTGACAATTAGGAAGAAAACGGCGCTCTGCAAGTAAACGTGTATAGTATAAGCACAATAAGTATTTATGGTGCAAACAGGAAGGGGAAACCCTAGACACCCCTCAAATTGTGTAGGACAAAAACCTACAACCAAACTATATCAGACAATCCTGTGCACACATATAATAGTGATATCAATGTTGACAAAGGTGAATTCAAAATGAAGACAAAACGTCCGGATAAGAACACGTAGTTCTTTTAATCTTCTCAGATCAGCATAACCAGCCGACACGTGTTTCGTCGGGGAAAGAATAAACCCACGACTCTTCAGGGCTGGGAAAAATACAAAACAATTTCTCTAAGAGACATTTACAAGTATTGCAAAGGGAAATTATCTCACCCCATGGATAATAGAAAAAAGGGGAAGAGCACCAACACCACGAACACAACCATACAGAAACAGAAGTATAGTAATACACCACCATAAAGAGTACTAGGCGACGTGCTGGTAATGTCATTGGTGAACTCCCTGTAAATATTCCTGTCACTTAGGTGTTTTGGGCTCTGTCATCTGATTGAAGATTTTCTCTCATTATGTATGTGATGTTCATTGGTGGTTTATTGTCATGACATTACCAGCACGTCGCCTAGTACTCTTTACTAGGCGACGTGCTGGTAATGTCATGACAATAAACCACCAAGAGGGAGAGAGAGAGATTGTGTAATAATCTGTAAACTTGCAAAGGAAGTTATTAATCACCATAAGGGAGCACAGAGGGTTAATATGCCTGCTGCAAAGAAGGTGCATATCACAAAGTGCATATATAACTTAATGTAAATAGGTCAGTGGGTTACTACTTTGGTCAGAGAGACCATATTGTTGCTAGCTCTTCAGGAGTTAAAATCCTAATGTAGAACAGTGAGCAAGTAACTGTTATCAAAGAGCTGTATGAAAACAGGTATAGGCTGGCTGGACCGTTGTGATTTCCCCCAGTTATTGCAAAATATGTTCATTTGGGTAGAAATCAATTATTTTTAGAATCTCCCAACCATGGTGTTAGCCTGCTTTAAAATCTATGTTTCCAATTCTGCTTCTCCTGACCAAGCACTCTTAAACTATCCTGCCTTCTAGTATGGATGACCTGTGACTCCTATACCTTCTTGTCCTCTGTCTTATCTGTAACATTTTACTGATTGATTGTCTCTGTGTAATTGATTTTGAAGCTATTAATTGAAAGGTTTTGAAGCGTCTTGACAACACAAATTCAAAGTCATTCCTTTCAGTGTTTCTAGGGAACTCTTAAGTATTTTGTTCAAACCACAGTATGGGCTCTGAAGAAATTAGGCTTAAAGTCAATAAAACTGGGCGTGGGGGGTTTCCCGGAGAAAAAGCGCGAGTTACTTGGGGTTTAGTAGCTCACTACGATTTTCTCTGACCACAAGTAGCTCTCACTACACAAAAGGTTGGAGACCCCTGCACTAGCAGGAGTACTTTATCTTTTGCCAGAATATAATATGCAAAGATAACATTCCAACCAATACTGACAAAGCATACTGTCGTCAACTAAAATGCATATTTTGCACGTACAAGCGAAGGAGCATTTTTGTAACATATACAAAATATGCAGTGTTTTCTATATTTAAATGCAGCAATGAGCCAGAGGTGTCCGGTGAATTTATAGTGGGGAAATGCTGCAATTTGTTGTAAAGTGCGAGCTGCATCAGAAAGTATGACAACAAAGACCGGTTTCAGGTCTGCTTAGGGTCTGGATTGCTAGTGGTGTAGAATGATAAAAAGGCGCCATGGCATTGCGTCCTGTTGTTAGATTGCTATTGTTTTGTAGGCTAACAGAAGTCATGAAAAGGACTGCTAGACGTAAATATGAACCCCCGTCAACATTTCTTAAGTGTCCCAGTCTATGCCATCCATTGAATGCTACTAACTTAAGGGCCTAACTTAGGGCCAAACTTATAAATTGGTTGGCGTCGAACATCTTCAAAAAAGTGGTAAGTACCCCTCTTGTCCTATTAAGAGTTCGCAAAGGCCACATGGACTATAAATGTGGTGAAAAGGACGTTTGCCACTTTTGGGAAAATGCCCAGTATCAAATTATAGATGATGCCCTCAGTCACCTATTACTTTTCGCCTAACAGGTAAATGGCCCTGACTATTGCCAACATAGAGCAGAGTATGAAACAGTTATTTCCAGCTTTGATTTTGAGGTTGTCTCAGACACAACTTCCCATAATCGTGGAATTCATGGTTGAAATATTTTCACTAGGGCCAGACTGATAATATTTTTATTGTTATTTAACACTCAAACAGCGATGGATTTTGACTGCTGTGGGGTAGTTTTTCTTCAACATTTGGACTGACCGACTAGTGCCAAATCAACCTTTACACGTAGGTTAAGTGCAAATATCATTTAGCACTGGTCAATCTGTGGGCTTTTCTTGTATGAGTTAGTGCAAATATTGTTTTGCACTGGCTAAGTGGTGCAAATGTTAGTGTAAATTACATAACCTTTAAGAGTTAGTGGTTATTGATGTTGATTTCTTTTTGACTCATACTTAGGCTATGCCTGTGTTCAGTCGTGGCCCGTGCAGGTAAGAGCATGGGGCAGTGTGGGGAGTATTTCAGTGGACGATGACGAGGGAAAAATAAATAAATAATACATTTTCCCTTGTCATCGTCTGTCGAAATACCACCCACAAGGCCCCACCGGTCTTACCTGCACGGGCCACGGCTGCCTGTGTTAAATGGTAAATTCAGGACTTACACCTGTTTTCCTAACTCTACATCTGCCTATTTAGTGCAGTATGTAGACAAGCAATGAACTGGGTAAATTGTGAAACTACTGTTTCATATTTTTATTTTATTTTTCCCTTAAAAATAGGTATTTTGTTTTTCAAACATCGCATTTTTCTGCATTCATCTCAGAAAAACATGCCTATTGTAAAAATCTGACTCACTTCTGCACCACTTACACTAAATTCATTTGGGTGCGAGCAAAGTGATCATTTACATATGGAATTTATTAAGTGAGCTTTAGGAAAGCCCAAGAAATTACTAGTTTTGCTTGAGAGTCCTGTTCGTTTCACTCACATACTCTGTGGCATGCTCCCATTAGAGATACCAATCAGAATTTACAGGTGAATTATATACACGTGTGTAGCATATTGTGCACACAAAAATGTATTTTCACATTTGTGAATTGCACAGTGCTTGCACAATCACATTATGGCTACTTCAAGTCATACATTTGATCTAAGACCGGCAAATGTTTTTATGAATGAGACCAATCATTTTTAAAAACATCTTCTAGTTTCGCCAAAACATTTAATGAATTAGGTAGTATGGTTAAGAAGGGGATGCTACCCCCACTTATATTTTTTATTTTAACATACACTGCTAATTTGGTTTCTATAGATGATGAGTTTGTTGATCTCCAATGGTAATTGTATTTTCAAAATCTTTTCTACAGTGATGTTTTTTATTTTCGCAAGTGATTTACCTTGCTCCAAAATGAAATGTGGATATTGCTGATGCAAATTTTATTGAATAACCAAATGATTACATCAATAATGTGCAAAGCTCACGTTTAAATACAAGGTATGCGAAATTCACATTTTGCAGTAGTCAATCATACTTGAAGGCTTTAGGCCTGCAAGTAAATGAAGAGTGCTGATATTAGTTAGTCTAACTGTCAAGGCCTTGTTAAATGAGAAATAATAAATTTACACTGAAGGGTCTGCTTTTCATGATGAATAGTTGTTTGTGCATGATGTTTTTCTTCTCTTTAAGCAAGATGTTGCTACTTCAGGAGCCTACTGTTGGCTAGTGAAAAGACATTTGTTATATATTGGATAATTGATAGTTAGTTCTCACCTAGAGAAAAGACGTTGACAGGAAGAATGTTTCATTGGAACACTACTTGTACAGCAAGACATAAACAATGTAACTTTTCAAGGTTTTATGTCACAAAGCTTATTGTACCAGCCTGAGAAAATGGGGAGTTTGTTTATTGCCAGAATTTAGCTGAGATTCTATTGGAGGATGTAGAAGAAGCAAGAAAATAATGTTGCAACATGGAATTTGTTTGTTTATATTAGTGCATATTCCTAGAGTAAGGTGGATTTTTACTTTTCTGTCTTTCTGACTGAAGACTCACCTTTGAGTTTCTGATGCCTTTCTTCATGAGAGGCTGCCTATCTTAGATTTTCTGTTTTTCTCCTGAATTGTATGCTGATATCTTTGAGCTGAGAATACTTTCCAGCTTACAATGCAAAGGCTCCATGCACCATTCTCTCATCATTACTCTTCAGAGCTATCTGAAATGACACCTTTTTCAGTCACTCCCCCAGCTTCGAATAGGGAGCTTCCTTTATGGAACATATTTGCCATATTATTACTATATTAACTGTGATTCTAACAAACATATTGCTCTATTTTATAATTTAATATCGATTAGTGGATTATGTTAACTTTTGATGCTGAATTTTATAGATTGATGCCTAAAAAAAAAAGATGAAAGACGAAAAGATCTGAAACATAAACCCCTTTAACTCACACAATCTCTCTTTATTGACTGACTGGAAAGTCTTTAATATTTTTTGTAATATAGATGACTGCTCCTAATTTCTCTTTGCTGACCAACAAAGTCTCATATGACCAGGGTTGAGGGTTAAAGAATGATTATATCCAAAGATTGAGATATAGAAAACCCTGCCGCCTCATGTGGTAGTGAGAGGACAGTTTGTGTCCCTAGAGAGAGGAGCTGAATAAAGTTATCCAAACTTAGAATTACCCATGTACTTAAGCCCAAAGCCCAAACCTGAAGATTGAAGGAGTTGCTCCTTTAAAGATGGTTGCAGTGGTGGAAGTGTGAGTATCAATAGGGTTATGTATCGCCACCGTCTTTTTTAGATTACGTTCTTATATTGAAGTTATGTGTTTTGTGAAATAGCTGTGTTTATTCTTAAATGTTGAGCAGTTGAAGTTGTGACTGGACTCAAATTAGTCTAAGATCCCGGGATAGGTAGATAGTTGAAATTGGGGTGTTCGTTGTCTGCTAACGTTTGTGGTGCAGATTCATGACATATCATTGTTTGCACAATTGAAATAGGAACTGTAAAAAATTGTTGTGGGTCAACTAATATTGATTGTTGTTAGTGGAACCTGTTGCGCAAAGGAGAAGCTATGTCAGTCAGATTGATTTGCCGCTGGTTGAGATTTCCTTTGTGTGTCTGTGTAGAGTCAAGAGTGTTAAAACCTTATTTCCAATATGTTTCTTGCATGAATAAACCACTTTGAATTCTCTAGTAGAGCAGACAAAAGTTATTTCTTTATTGTGCTTGCTTAGAGTTTTAGAATTATGACTACGAGAAATTTTTATAGAAGGATGAACAGTTGCAAAAAGTGAAGAGTGACGTCACAGTGTTCCACAATGGTATAGGCCAGTTGATGTGAAGGGTTGCTGTGAGATTGGTCAACAAGTAAGCATGTATTAAGCTGTTGTACGTTTGTGAAATAAGAGTTGTGACAGGATTGGAGGGAAAGTACTGACGTATATGGAATTGGGAAACTGTACAAAATATTGAGTTTTTATTATTTGATTATTGTTTGCGGTTGAATATTTGCAGCCATGAAATGTTTCAAAGCACTTAAAGATTTGATGTGGGGAGATGTGCGAGTCACAATTCGGGAGGGTGCAGAGGCTCCACTGGAAGATATGCCAGCTCATCATAGGCCAAAAATGTAAGGCTCCACCCATGTGTGTGGTGGAAGATCACTAAAAATGAAGGATCATTTCAATTCCCTCCATACGTTACCTTTGATTTAAAATTGATCAAACATTTAAGAGAAAAGATGTATGAAATGAGACCAACTCCTAGACCTACACAATATGAAGTGCTAAATGCTTGAGAGTGAGCAGCTCATGCCAAAGGGAAAGAAATGTATCAGAAAGCAGTGTGAAATTGCACAGATGTGAAATGGGATGAAGGGCAGCAAAGGTGGATGAAATGCGTAGTTGAGTGAGCTAGGATGCCCCAGCTATGACCACTGAAATATCTAGAACAAATCGGAAGGAAGAAAATTATGATGAGGAAGTTGCAAAAAAACCAGACACTGACAGTGATTCAAGGGATGACATTGTAGATGCTCTGTTGTCCTCATGTTCACCACTTTAGTGCTACAACTACTAGCAATACAGTGTCTACAGCCCCTGTTGACCTGAATGTAATCCAGATTGAAAGACCACTACCAGCACATCTGAATGCACCTCCACCAGTTGAAGCAGCTCCTACTGCAATTGCTCCGTATGTTACTGCATCTATTGATACTGTTCCTGCCCCAGTGTCATGAGTAGTGTTAGCTCAGATATTGGTAAATTAAATTGTAAATTGTAAATTGATACTTGTATAGCGCACTACTCACCCGCAAGGGTCTCAAGGCGCTTGTACGAATACCGTTGTGGAACCCATCCTGGCTTTCTCTGTGAGGCGTCCACTCCTGGGCACCCCCAAGGTGGAGGCCAAGCATCCATAGCGTTGTGGGGGCCGTTGTGGAGATTAAGCAAGTTATTGCCCAGAGTTGCAGAGTGGGACTCTATGATTGGAATGGCACCGAGGCGAGAATTATCAGGTCCGTGGAATTTTTGAGCCCAAGACCTGCTGAGGCAGGGAATTGAACCCTGGTCCCGGGCTAGACCTCTGCATCAGGGTCTGCCGCTCTAATAATTGAGCCACACTTCTCCCGTTCTCCCGTTGTTGTAACAGCATCAGTAACTAGTGTTCAAAATACTGTTGTTCAAGGTGCTGTAGGAGGAGTAGCTTTGACAGGATACATTCCAGCATCGCAGAATTCACAAATTGTTGCTTGGACACCGCTACAATATGTTCAATCATTGAGAAAAGTTAGAAGAATTCTCTGTACGACACCAATTGCATAAGGTGAGAGATGGTCATTTGAAATTTTTACCCCATGGTTTGAAGAATCTCCAGATGGGTGGCTAAAACAGAACAACCATCTACTAGGCAGAAAAGAGTAAGACCCTTGGGTTTACCAAAATTGTAAGTGGAATTAGAGTAGATTATCAGAGAATATTAAATATTTCACATTTGTACCAATATCAGGAAAATTAATTGGTATATTTGAGTAAAGAAATCACAACATGCAGCTGCCACCCATGATAAATGATGAGTGTTCCGTTACAGAAATGTTTAAGGTCACAACGTAAAAAAGAAAATGGGCAAAGAAACAGGGAAAGAAAAAGAAATAACCAGATGTTGCAGAAGCAAATGGTACACCGCCACCAGCACCCCTGATGAAGATGATGTTTTACCTTTTCCTATGAAAACCTTTCAGGTTGAGGGTATGTTAATGTACCATGGAGTAGAGGAGAACTCATAACATTTACAAACAGCTTCCCAAAACTAAGAGAGAATCCTGCACAGTGGTATTCAAAAGTTGACAGATTTGTAAAGATTTCGAAGGTTTTGTGTACTTTTTTTGATATTGTGATTTGTGGGCCAAATGTAAGATAGCTGTGTAATGGCCATATTCTGAGCCTCTAAGAGATACGTGTACCTGTGCACCCTCACCTGTGTTGATGACAAAATATGATGAGGTGATTACATATTTGAAAGGAACAGTTCTAGCGAGAAATATTGATTGAATAAAGATCAACACAACTACCCAAGAAGCTAAAGAATAATGGCATTATGAACAATTGTTGCAGATGTTTCAGCAACACAGTGGAAAAGAAAATCTCAAAAAGGGCAAATAGGAAATTTTGTGTCACAGTTAATTCTTTGTTTGCTACCAGAGGTCAGAATGCACATACCACTAAATATGATTTGTTGGCAGACAAAGCCTTTAGATGAGAAACTGAGGTATGCAAAATACTGAAGTCATGAGCAACACATGAAGCAGAAGAAACTTAAGGAGAAGTTTATGCTTGCTTAAACAAAGCTGGCTCAAAAGGGGTTTCACAATCAATTGCATGGAGGAGACGTAGGTAGAATGCAAGGCGTTGATTTGCAGGCTGGGGGTAAAATGACACAAGGTGGAGTTGGTTTTTCACAGGGTAGAGGTTGAAGTGTTTCGACTGATCCGAATTGAGGAATAGATATTGCAACAGCGAAGAAAACCACTCCTTGTCACTAATGTAACAAGCTTGGGCATTGATAGAGAGAGCTTAGACAGGATCCCAACTGAGTGAGTGGTAATTGGCAAATGATAGGAATAAATCAAGCACAAATACAAAATGCGCCAGTTCAGATTCCAGTTCAATGAATGCATATGTAAACACAATTACAAGTTCTCATGATGCAATTCCCACAGGCACTGAAGGCCCCACAACCTATAGGTGATCCCAGATTCAATATGAATAAGGTACCTAGAGCAAATTCCAATTTGTTTCAAAATCAGAACCCATGCCAACAGTAACCCATAGTGGAGAATCAGAGTTCCGATTCTGACATTCCAAATGACGGTGACTGAGGGGGTAGGAAAATTGCGTACCTGGTGTAGTTTTAGTGGTAGAATTAAGTGGGCCATTTGTAGAAGGAGAGGTTAATGGTCACTAAATGTCATTCCTTATTGACAATGGGAGCTACCCCTTCCATTGTTGGAGTAGCGGACGTACCAGGCCTACCCCTCAAGGAAAGAAAGATCCAAGTTACAAGTGTCACAAATAAACAAATTATTAATCAGGTTTTAAAGAATATGCCAATAAAGATAGGTTCATATGAGGAAGATTACTCTGTTATTCAAGTCAAATTGCACTAATTACTGCAACACCGAATAGTGCTGAATTTTAAACGCATGTTGAAAATGTCTCATTTAAAATGGCTAGATAAGGAATGGCAGTAGGATTATATCCTGTAAGAAAATTAGAGGATTTGCCTCCTGATTTGAGAGAATCTGTAAAAACTGAAGTTTACATCATTCAGGGAAAGACATTGGGCTGATTAAAGGTCTAGAATCAGTCTGAATTACAATAAAACCAAATGCCATTTCCAGAGAACACCACCTTTTAATTTGACTACAGAGACAGTGACTGGAATAACCTCAGTGATTAAAATCAGATTGAAACAAGGGATCTTGAAGGAAATCATCTTTGTAATTCACCTATCATAGGTACACAGAAGCCCAGTGGAAAGTATAGGATAGTACAGGATCTTTGAGAAATGAACAACATAGTTGTCCCATGTTGTATTATTTTAAAATTCCCTGCAATTCAGAGTGGTTTACCATTGTGGATCTCTGTCAGGCTTTTTTCTCTATTCCATTGCATAAGGACAGTCAATTTCGGTACTCACTGATGTTCAGAGACAGAGTGTTGGCAGGGTACTGAGTTCCACAAGGGTATACAGAAAGTCCTTTGACCTTTAATCAGATCTTAAAAAGAATATTGAGACTAGGGGTGGGTGTAACTCTCGGCGAGTCAGCAGAATTCCGCAGAGTTACATGAAAACTCCACAAGATTCCATTGATGTTAGACTTGTCATGTTTAGGGTGGTCTTCCCCTATACTTTTTGCCTGCTTACCTCATTTTTTTGTTGGCCTTAGGAATCTGAACACTTTACCAATGCTGAACAGTGCTAAAGTACATGTGAATCTCCCCTAAACATTGCAACATTAGTGTATACGCAATTGATGTATTTAGTTTACTTGTACGTCCCTTGTAAAGTTGAATACCATATACCAAGGGCCTGTAACCTAAATGGTACTAGTGGGCCTGCAGGACTGATTGTGGCACGCACCCACACAAGTAGCCGTTCAAACCTGTCTCAGGCCTGCCATTGAAGGGCCTGTGTGCGCAGTTTGCTGTCACTTCAACATGGCATTTAAAACTTCTTGCCAAGCCTTAAACTCCCCTTTTATTATGCATTTAACCCTATGGTAGACACTGGGTAGCCCGTAGGTCCAGGTGCTATGTAAGTAAAAGCGGGAACATGTACTATTACGTTTTGTACTGCTGTGAGGCCACTCCTCTCATAGGTTAACATTAGGAAGTCCTTAATATACTTTTAAGCTGTAATTCCTGGTTAGAAAGGAGTGGCTGTGTCAGGTTTTATATTTTTTGTAATGGTATAGATACGTCCTCTTTATTAGTAATGTTGGATTTAACATTACTATTTTATAAATGCCACTTTTTAGAAAGTGGGCTTTTCACTGCTGGTACTGCTTTGTGTGCCTACAGCTTGTCACCAATACACGACTGGGGTGGGTGACAGCTACACTTTGTGCATTCCCTCTAGACAGCCGAAAACACAGGAAGGTTAGGTGTGTCTGCATACACATCTGCATCCTGATGGTTCTTCCTGAGCAAGAAGAGAGGGGGGAGCTGACACTTACACCTAAGTAGGCAGTGTCTTGTTTTTGCACACAAAGGGCAGATTACCTTCTACTGAGCTGGGAAGAAAATACCTTATTGTACTTCAAAGACCCTTCTTTGAAGTCCCACCACTTCAAAGGCACAAATGGGTATAAGTATTGGGTCTCTGACCCTACCAAGACAGTACACTACTGGACTTGTGAATAACTCTGTCAGGAAGAAGGACTGCTGTGCTGTTACAAAGACTGGCCTCTGCTGGACTGCTGCTCTGCAAGAACTGTGTTTCTGTTTTGATGAGTGGCTGTTGCCAGATGCTTGGTGCCCTCTGCCCTCCTCAGAAAAAGTACTGGAGCAATCTCATTTGAACCCAGAATAACCCCATTGGCTTGCTGTCTTTCCCCCTGTTCTGAAGTCTCAGGGCCATCAAAGACTTCTTACCAACCCTGCAACAGCACCTGAACTCTGCCATCTGTGAGTCCTGTTTTACCAAGTTGTGCGAATCCTGTCCTAGGCCCTTAAAAGTGCTTGTTTCTGTCCTGACTTAGCAGAATCCACTCATTGACAACTTTGCTCTGAGTGGAACCAGCGCATTGTCCCTCAGAACAGCTTCTGCCCGATGACATCGCTTACACAGATTGCATGGCTTGACAAAGGCAGACTGTGCAACTCGATGACAATGCATCGCCTACATCGCAAAGGGGTTAGTCAACGAGGCTTCACTGACTGTGTGATTAGGAACCGACCCCTCACCTGCATCCACGGAATTGGCCGTGATGCATCGCCTCCTCTGCTTCTCACACCGGGTCCTCACATCAACGCTTTCTTTAGCCACAGTACTTTTTCAGTGGGACCTGCATGAGTCCAGTAGGCTGCCTGCAATTGGCCTGTACTTTGGTCTAGTGTGACCCGACGTCCTCAGTTAGCGCTTTATGAATCTAGACTATGTTTTAATTTAATCAATAAAAATGATTAACTCCAGTTCTACTTATTGAATTTGTGTCATTTTGGTCTTGTTTTACTCATAAAAGTCTCATCTGTTTTTCTAACCCTGTGCGGACTATGTTTGTGTTTTTTTCATTGAGTTACTGTGTGCGTGTTGCACAAATAGTTTACCCATTGCCTCCTTGGATAAGCCTGACTGCTTTGTGCCAAGCTATAGGAGGATGAGCACATGTTATCTTTCAGTGTCAATCTAGCTTATCCTGACTAGAGTGGTGGTCCCTACTTGGACAAGGTGGATATCTCTGCCACCTAGAGACCCCATTTCTAACAGCAGAGGTCTGAAAATGGGTGGAACAGGTCATGTTTTAGCACCAGGAACTCGTTCCATGCTGAAAAATCTGTGCAAACGGCACCATGTGGCACGCCAGAGGGCGCTGCTTCTCATGGTGATTTTGCTGTTTATTGACTAGACGTTCTACCTGAGCAGCAGCTTTCTGACCTTAAACAGTCACAACTGCCAGCGACTGCCTGCTTTGGGGAAATCTCGCTGGGTGCTTTCCTAGCAGCTGAAAATCACACTGGGGGATGTCAAATCTCACTTCCACTTGCCAATTTACAGTTGGTGAGCCTCGTGTGAGAAAAGACTCTGCCACATGGCAGTTGGCGGAGTTTGGCCAGAACTCCGCATTACATGCATAACACATAGTGGCCAAAGCTCTACCAACTAGCAGGCATAGCAGAATTTATTGCCCACCCCTAATTGAGACTCTTCAGATGCCTTGTAATTTAGTTCCTGTTCAGTACATTGATGACCTGCTTGTGGCATCAGATAGACAAGAAGCCTGTAAACAGATATTATTGATCTTTTAAGTCATCCAGCTGAAAATAGACACAAGGTATCTCCAAGCAAATTACAATACTGTCAAAAAGAGGTAATATAGTAGGATATATCATTGAGAAAGGAATAAGAAAGGTGTCACGGTAGATAATTGAGACAATTCTAAAGATGAGTCCACCCAGAACTCAGAGAGAAGTCAGATGGTTCATTGGAATCGTTGGCTAATGTAGACAGTGGATACCAAACGTTTCCCTAGCGGACGATCCTTTACGGAGGCTGACATACAAAGACGTGCCAGATCCACATCCATGGGACTATGGTTGCTTTAAAGCTTTCCTAGAACTGAGAGAACGTTTCTTATGTTCCCTGGGGCTAGGAATGCCTCATTACAGTAAAATGTTTGTGTTGTTTTTCAGTGGGAGGGAGGGCTGCACTCTCTCAGTGCTTACTCGGAAGCATGATAATCTCAGACTTGTGGCTGTTTTTCAACAACACTTGACCCTGTTGCCGCAGGACTACCTGACTGCCTTAAAGAGGTTGTTGCAGTGGGTGTCAGTATTGGGAGATGTGAAAGCATTGTGATGGGACATCATCTTACAGTCATGGTCCCTCTGCAAGTGGAAGTTTTGCTCCCCTGTGCAAAAACAGAAGACTTACAAAGTATGAACAGCAAATACTTGCAGCTGAAAATGTTGTATTGTAATGATGTCAGACACTCAATCCAGCCACATTGCTACCATTGCCTGAAAATGAAATTGATGGGGGGTGGAGGGAGCTGAAGATGACTGTCTAGATGTTACGGATTTATGTACCAAGCCACTGTCAGACATTAAGGATGAACCTCTAGATGAACCTGTTTATTTTTTCTTTGCCGATGGCACATTTTTAAGAGACAAGAAGGAACTTTGAGGGCAGGTTATGCAGTTTGCACAAATGAGGTGGTGGAAGCCTCCTGGCTTCCAGGTGTTACCTTGGCACAGGTTGCAGAACTACCTGCCATTGCAAGAGCTTGCTATCTTTGAGGCCAATTAAGGGTGACAATATTTACAGATAGTTAATATGGCTTTGCTGTGGTGCATGACTTTGGACAGTTATAGTCACAGAGGAAATTCATGAAATCATGAGGTCCACCCATAAGATATTGTGAGTATGTAATGAGACTACTGGAAGTTTTGCAGTTACTGCAGGAGATTGCAATAGTTACATAAGCATCTAACAGAAGTGGCAATGACTATGGGCAATATATATGAAAATGTCCATTTGTGATTCTCAAATAGCGATTTTTTGCGAATCGCTATTTGAGAATCGCAAAAGGCTATGTATGCAGGATTTGCAAAAAGTTTTGCGAATCCTACATATTCCTTAATTGGGAATCGCAAATTGCGATTCACATTTAAGGAATACCTCCCCACTCATGCCTAAGGGCCTAGAGGCCCATAGGAATGAATGGGAAGACATTCTCAATTTGCGATTCGCAAATAGAGAATCGCAAATTGAGAATGCAATTTCAAGGGTTCCAGGGTGTCAAAAGGACACCCTGTTGCACCCCTGAAATGTGCATGTGTGCACATGTGGCACACATACATGCCCTTAGGGCATGTATGTGAGTCACATTGCACTTCGAAAAATGCTAAAAAGTGCTTTTTTCAAAGGAATCGCAAATTACCCCCAACTTGAAGTTGGTGGTAAATTGTGATTCCTTACGGCCAAATTGCACTTTTATTGTGCTTCGTACATGCATTTAAGGAATCGCAATTTGCGATTCCTTAAATGCAATTGCAAAATAGGGAATCGCAAAATTTGCGATTCCTTATTTTGCGAAGGGTGTTTTGTGTCATACATTGGACACTGCTGATTTGCGATCGCAAAATTGCCTTCATACATATGGCCCTATGTCACTGTTGAAAATTACATGCTGATGAGGTTGCACGGTATTGTGCACTTGTGGCATACACATTTGATTGGGAATGTACAGACATATCTGATGAGGACACTACCTTTTCTATGTTGTCAGTAGCTGATACATGGGAAGAAATTAAGAGATTGTAGGAAAAGATGTTTCAGTGGCAGAACAGCAAGGGTACTTCAGAGCAGGATGTGTTAAAAATGCTAATTACTATTGGGTCGCCGCAGATGGAAAATCCGTGTTACCAGACAGCTTACTGTTCCCCAAGGCACAACAGTTCCATGGTCCTGCACACATTGGAAGGGATGCAATGGTTTGGTTTTTTAGGCAAAATAGGTTCAATCCCAGATTCTGAGTTTTAGCTGAAGAGCTTTCTCAATAGGTGTGTTATATGCCAGCAGATGAAATTAGACACAGGCTGAGATATATTCTAGTTAAAGTGTGCATGTTCTGCTGATGTTCTGCTGATGTTCTCCTGATGGTTGGAAGCCTACCCCAAGTGGAGGAATGACAGTCTCACTGTACCTAAACGTCTTTCATGAGAAATCTTTCCATGGTTCATATTTCCAGTTTCTCTGGATTCAGACAAGGAAACCATTTAAATAAAGAGGTCTTTGAATGCTGTGTGTGGTCTTTCACGTGGAACAAAGATTATGCTGTAGCTATCGCCCCAAGGCTTCAGGGATAGTGGAACAGGTAAACGGTACTTTAAAGTCAGTTGGCCAAAGTCTGCACATCCACTTCATTGAGCTGGCCAGACACTTTACTACTGGTTTTGATGAGTTTGTGAAATACCGCTGACAAGAGAACCGGATTGCCACCTCATGAATCTCTCGTGGGTCGTGCGATGAGACTGCCTGCTGTACCTATAAATGTATTTGCACACATCACATATGACTTGACACTCGACTATTGCAAAGGATTAAATGAAGTGGTGCATTCTGTTTTCCACCAGGTTTTGGTGAAGAAGCATGTGCAAAAATCCTGCTGGAACCAAAGTGGAAAAGTCCCAACCAGGTCATCCTGATTACAGACACTGCTGGGATACCTAAACAGATGAATGCCTTGCACACTCAGAGAGTAAGGTGCCAGCAAGAAGAAGTGGTGTTCTTTGAGCCAAGTCAGAGATCTTCTGCACCTGTCTGTTCAGAAGGAGCAGAGGGGGTGAAGTACAGCAAAACCTCCCACTGGTGCAAGTTCCTGAAATCTTGCGAAGTCGTGTGGAATGACCAACTCAATAAAAAGAATTGAGAGCTGAGGATAAAGAAACTGTTGAAGTATCACAAGAGACTAGAAACACCGCCATGGGAATCGGAATGGCATAATGGTAGGAGGCAATTGAGATCAAGTGTCTCAGTTGAACAAATACCACAAACCATCATTGAAGACACATAATCCAGTGGTATATGCAGAACAGAAGAAGATGAAAAGACACCAAGGAGACCCAAAAGAGCAAAAGTGCCTTGTTGAAGGTATTCTGCACCTGAATGGACCTACTAAGCAGATAATGTGTCAAATGCAACAGGTCAAAATCTGAATGAACTGAGATCAGAGATATTTGACCTCCATGTTATGCCACACCGATAAATGACATTCATTAAATTAGATTTCTGCAACAAAACCTACAATCACTTCCTTTAGATTCACTATCAATATGCAGTCCCCTGAGGTGAATCTAAATAGGTGAAAAGGAAGAGGTGTTGCCTTGATGAGACTGTGACAACAGGCTACCCTCTTCCCCCAAAGGTGCCATGATGTGACATTTAAGCATCCTCCATCAACAAACAATGAACGCCTAGTAGGTAGTAAATGCCTATATTTATATTTTTTGCATGCAATTAGTGTGCGTCCAGTGTGAACTGATAGGAGTGGTACCAGGGAACTAAGCTCCTGAGGTCCTAAAGAAGAGCCAATCAGGGGTACGGCTTGGAACATGTAGACCTTTTAGGAGAACAGATTCATAACAATCTCTCTTCCTAAACCCCCCCTTTTTCAACCATACCGACTAGAGGTAGTAAAAAAATAGGTTACACCTACTAGCCAGGTATTTTCAAACTACACCCCAGTACCATATAGCCTTCACTCACTCTTTTTAAAAAACCTTCTTTATCATTGTGTGTAACAAAAAAAGTGCTCCCATGTAGTCCGTAGGTCGCAGCACACCCTGATCCGAAGCAGAACGGGATGGACCAGATGATGAAGCATGCCACCAAGGAGTAACCCTGGTGGGTGAGGGTTTTACAAGAAAGACCTTTGTTTTTCATTAGTGGAGAGTTATTTCACAGGACTGAACTGGGTTTCTTTTTTGGAATTAGATTTCTTTAGATCGCCCACAGTCAAACATACTGTTAAGGCATACGAAAAAAGTAACCTGTTCGATTAGACCAAAATAAGGAGGAAGATGTTTTAAGAAATTCAGAAAGAAAGAAAAGATGAATACAAAAATATAGTTTGCCCACAATTAAAGTTAGATAGATGACAGAATGTTGTTTATGTGTTTACAAAAGAAGAAAGCATCAATATTAGGATTAGCAATTGTGAGCATATGTTCTTAGTATTGGGAGGACGTGTACAAACATAACCGGTTTGAAACTATATATAGATACAATGTTGCCACAAAGCAGAAGATGCCATCTATTTATATTGCAAACTGGGGGGTCCTCCACTAAGATTTTCGGAATAACCGCTACTTCTGCTGTTCCCCTCAGCAAGTTTTTATAGTTTTTTTAAAATAAACTTCCAAAGTGGGGGTTTGTTTAGGAAAATAAGTATAAATGGCCTTTTTGCACAGGGATATGTCTCTGTACACAAGAGGGACAGTGTGTTCTACCCACTCTAAATAACTATGGTGGCCCAAATAGGAGAAACAAATAATGGGCACACCATCCTAAAAAGGATTGGATGACCGGCACTGTGAGCTGAATGTGCCGGTCCAGGCTTTGTGCAAGTGAAGCCACCTGAGGCTTACTGTTGTATACCCAGCTCTTCTGCTGACTTTAAATAGGGCCAGAGAACAGCAAGTTTGGAAGGTTAAGGCAACACCAGTTTACGGAGGTATGCCTGCTCCATTAAGCTCCTGATCCAGAGAATTTCACAAAAACACAGTATACATCTTATGATGCAGTGGGGGTGAGGGGTCTAGAGTGTGTAGATGTAGTAAAAAGGTTACAAAAATGGTAGGATAGTCCAAATGAAACTTTTATTCTGGCTGGCTATCCCCCTCATTAAAAAAAAACAGAGTGGCAGCTTTCTGACATGATGGTTCGGTTAAGCTATGCTGAACTCTAGAGGTCAACATGTTTCATGCCTGCTGGTCAGTATGATCTGTGGGAATTCTTCAGGACCTAGTGAGTAAATCTATCTACACAAAGTGGTGGAGGTGGGTTCAACCTACCACGTGTTCACACAATGGGTCAAGTTTCCCATAGTGTCATGAAGTGTCCTAAAAGAAGGAGATATAGAATGAGAACACAACTGTATCAAAGGTATTGAGGTCACAATGTATCCACAGCTCTCTCTCCATAACCCCTGTTTAATAACATAGGGGGGGGTGTTATAAAATCTGGGGCACGTGGTAATACAGTGAGCATTGATTAATCACCCACCAAAGGACAATTAATTCAACTAGTTAAAAGATCCAACAGGTTCAGAGACAATTGTGAGACTCAGGATTTTTTCTGTAAGATTCATCTGAAAGCCTTTTTTCATGATACACCCCATACTGACACAGGAGACTATGGCCTACGAAACACCTCTACCTTCACCCCCAGCAACTGTACGGTTCCCCCTGAATACTAACTTTTGAAAAGGCAGTACAGAAGGATTTGGCGGGGATCCCAATGGGAAACCCTTTCCACAACCTGTCCAATGCTGAAGTGACAGCAGCACGGTCATTGGCCGAAGACAATAGCATTACCATAAAGCAAGCTGATAAGGGAGGGGCCACGGTGATCCAGTTCACCACCGACTAAGATCTTGAGTGCAGACGCCAACTGGACAATACCAGATACTATACTCCCATTGATGAAGATCTGCATGCATGCACCGCGCGGTGCCTGCCATGTTGTGCATGCAAATGCACAACATGCATTTTTGGCATTTCGGCCGCAATGTCAAAAATGCAGGATGCGCCCGCCAATGTGGCGGGCACATCCTAATCTCCACAACGGGACCGCCGCACTTATGGCGGGCAGTCCCTTTTTACGTCGGGATGGCGGGCAGTCCTAAGGATGCCTATGTTTTTACACTTTTAAAAATACATTGTGCACATTGCTTTTTATATATCAGGTCATTCTAGACAGACTACTGATGTTTTAAAACCGTAATGCACCTTACTTATATATTCTGTGGTATAATGAAGTTATTTCAGTTATTATAATTCTATAAATTGTTTACTATGTACAAAGCACTTTAATGCATATGGCTATCAGGGTCCGCTGTCTGGGGTTTCTTTTTAGTCTTGTTTGATTTTCTGTATTCTACGTGTTTTATTGTGTACTGTGAAATATGAAGATATCTACAATTTTTTGGCTGATTTTATGGTTATATCTCATTGAACCGAATAAAGCTTGTTTTGACTTTAAAATAACAGGTCTTGGAAATCCAAAACAATATTCAGTGTAAAATGTTCCTTTTGCTCCGTTTTTGTGCCAACAGTACTTCCCACATCTATGTAATTGGCAACACAGTATTTGCTGTTTCAGGCATTTCTCATCAGTGTCTTTTGGAATGCTGCATGTAATATACTGTGTATGAAAGAAAGTACAAACTCATCTATATCTGTTCCAAATTTAGGTACATCTTTTAACCACAACAGCATATGAATATGAAGAGCACCTCTTGCTTGGTACTCTTTTCGTCAAAAGAAATCAGAAATTTCTTCAAGAGGTAGAATTTTTTTGTTGCAGATGAAGGACAGCATAGGTTGAAATATGTGGTTTACATACTTGCAAACATTTGCCTGATCCAAAGATCAAAGTTCCACTGGTGTATTCAATTCAATGCCTTTAGTTTAAGAGATTGCTTCTCTCAAAAACTCATGAAAATCATTCTATGCATACTCTGCACAACTCAGTGTTACAAACCAAGTTGTTGCAGCTACATTTGGCAACATAAACTTAAACTCACCACGATGACTATACCAATACTAATTGGTCCTATGTCGGCATGCCATCAAATTGATAAAATTGTACTTGAGCTTCTCATCTTTTCCATACATGTTTTCAACAGTCTTTTGAAGATATATTCTGTACATCAACTCCTGTGTAATTGGAAAAGGGAGGAGGGAGATAGGCCGAAAATTGGCCGGGGTAGTCGGGTCCAAGGAGGGCTTCTTGATTAGTGGTGACACCACCGCCTGCTTCCATCCCTCCAGGACTATGCCTTCTTCCAAATAGTGGTTGCATATCTGACGTAGCCAGGGAAGAGTCAAGTGGCCACAGGTCTTCCACACTTTCTGGGGCAGGGGGTCGAGCGGCGAGCCCAAAGATATACTTTGCACCATTGTATTAAAAGTGAGATCTGTGAGGGTAGGAAAACTGTCCAAGAAGCATCGCTGACCCGGATCCCCTTCAGTTGCCTGTGTAGCATGGTCCTGGGCGACAGATTTGTTGTCCTTAAAGGAGCCAACAATCTTTGCCACTTTTTCCAAGAAATGGGAAGCGATCTCATCGCATAACTTCTGTGAGGCCTCCACTTTATTTTCTAAGCAAGTTGGAGCCGAGATATCTCTAACAATCTTAAAAAGTTCTTTGGTCCCATTATGTGATGTTTTATACAGGCAAGTAAAACAAACATACAAAGATCTCACCATAAGGCATGATGTAGGGACTCAACTGGCACACGTGGCCTTTAAGGAAGGACTGGCAATAGGCTTGCAGTCCAAAAATCAGTTGCCACTAAATGCCAAATGGAAATTGAACTACAAAGCAGTGCTAACGTGTTGCTCTAGAGTGCAGGTGACACTAGTGAATAATGCTGAGATGGTAATACTCTGCATTGCTGATCAAATAGGCTGATAAAAACATTATGGATACTAAACAGGAGAGAGAGCAACAACAGAACCTGGTCACTATCCACTAATTGGTGTATCTTTGCGTGAACGCTGAGGGATTGGTAACTCAGTCAGTACATGGCAAATAGAGTGGCAGCACCTGTCAACGCCAACTATCGTTAACACCAGACACTAGGCAATATAAGCTTACCATTGAAGTTAGGAACAGGGATGAACTGTAAAAATATCTCTTGCCTGATGAAATGGATGATGCAAAGCAAGACATGAAAGTTAAGGCACTCCTGATTGATATGAAAAACAGTCTGTCATCAATAGATAATAAGATCTACACTCTGTCTCACAGATTGGATGAAATGCAAAATTATTTGTACAATCAGTGCATTTGCATTGACATGGCCGAATGCTGTATCTCATTGCCAGATGCCAGAACACAATTGGCAAAAGTATGAAAAGAAATGGCTAGTAAACGGAACGCATTAAGTTGCACAAGGAGGACATTGAAGCCTGGTCTGGCAGATGTAATTTACTCATGATAGGCTAAGGGGAGGACTACATTGAATCCATACTGGTGGAAATATTTTAGTAGGCTAATCTTTCACAAGTCTAGCCAGCAGAGAGATCAGATCATACACTAGCCCAAAGGACTGTCAGGGGTGCTCCACCATGCCCTATCATTTCCAAGCTACTGAGTTTTAGAGATTGTGATAGGATATTGATATTGGCTGGAGCGAAGCATAACTTTAATGATGTAGGATCAAACAGAAAATGTATGCCAGTCAAATAGAAACTGCAGTCACTTGGATACAGTACTCCATGTTATGCTCTGCCTCGCCTAGGTTCACGATGGCCAGAAAGATACAGGTGTTCATTGTTCAACAAGCTGCTGCTGCTTTCGTCAACAAATAATCCTTGGAGGGGTGTGGCTTGGTCAGCCAGCATGGAGGACGCAGCTTGAATAGGCTCCAAACATCCTACCCCAATCGACTTTGGTGCAGCTCATCCGCAGCTCATAAGATGAAGAATCCGCTCAACGTGCCTGGTGTGGGGCTGGAGACGGATTGGCACAGTAAGATCGTGGGCGAGCAAAAAACACACTATTGATGGACGGAATGCAGAACAAATCAAAACATTCCCCCCCAGTCAAGAGATCTGGGTTAAATTCATCATTCTTTTGCTCACCATGCCACCCCAGTTTAGACCTGGCCATATGCAAATCAGTCTTGACCCTGTGCCTCATGGGAACAGTCCAGCCCGAACTGCCAAGCCAGGTCCCACCTGGACTGGAAACAAGCATCCTAGGACCGGTTTCGGGGTTTCACCCCTCTTCAGCCAGGATAGCTTGATTCCAGTGGCACAGTGAGCCCAGGACCCACTTCTGGGCATGCCTGGCGCACTAAGGACGAGAAAGGACAAGAGACACAATTGATGGACGGAATGCAGAACAAATCAAAACATTCACCCCCAGTCAAGAGATCGGGGTTAAATCCATCATTCTTTTGCTCACCATGCCACACCAGTTTAGACCTGGCCATGTGCAAATCAGTTGGACGCAGCTTGAATAGGCTCCGCGCGTCCACCTCATTCATCCACCAAACATCCTACCCCAATCGACATTGGTGCAGCTCATCCACGGCTCTTAAGATGAAGAATCTGCTCAGCGTGCCTGGTGTACCTGGTGTGGGGCTGGAGACGGATTGCTGCTGTAAGATTGCGGGCGGGCATGAACACTGCGTGGAGCACACTGCGCCCGAAGCCCTGTGCCCTTTCCTTGCTGCCCGATCCTGTGCAGGCTTGGCCTTGTCCTGAGCTGGGACCGGCATCCTACCCTGAGGTGAGGTGAGAGGGAGTGCTGGGGGGCTAAGAGGGGGGCTGATTGACCCACGCCCTTGCCTTATGGGGCCCGTCTGGGTGGTGGTCTTGGCCTATGGCCGGAGTCCGGGCTGTGGAGGAGCCCTATCGGCCCAGCCTGGTTCCTTGTTGCAGTTGCGGGGCTTGTCTGGGTCCGGGCACCGGTCGGTGTGAGAGACCTGCTGTTCTGGAGGGGGGGGGGTAGTGCCATGTGCCGTACCTGCAGGGCCCAGCCAGCACCGTATGAAGTAGAGCTCCCTTGAGGGGGACACCCTTGCCCCTGGTGCTGAGGCATGGCCTCCCGGCCTGCGGCAGTTACTCACTTTACATCCATGGGTGCCATTGCGGGACAAGACATCCGGAAGCAGGATTGGGATTTGTGGTCGCCTCAGGGCTCATGCTCGGGTTTGGGGCCTTGGCGTGGTTTACATGTGAGATGCTATTTTAGCTCCCTCTACAGCCTTCTGTGATCAGGCTTTTTGCCCAGTCTGGCCCCTTCATCAATTCCGCGCTGCTGGTCTGAGCTCCGTAGCGGGCATTCAGGAAGTGGTGTGCTCGTGCGGTGCCCCGTGGACATATGGGACACGCGGTGCTACTGAACTCTGCATGGCTGGAAAGGATGCTGTCCTGTGGTGCGGGGGTATCGGGGGTGTACCGTCTGCTGGTGGTCTGGCGAGCTAGGTTCCACTAGAGGGGCCTGCTTGGCTGTTCGCTGCTGGTTGCGGAGGCGGCTGGATTAGACCTAGTGTGGCTTGTGGCCTAACGGTGGACGTATTCCCAGAGGACTGGCCAAGGTGCGTTCCCTGGAGAGTCCCCCGGATTGGCAAATTGGCATCACTGTGACCTTGTGTGCCACGCCAGGCCTGGACCTGCCCACAGAAATACCCATAGTACTTAATTGGCAGTACCATAATGGAGAAAGACAAACCTGGTGCCACAGGTCTGAAACAGAGCAGTCTGGACCAGTTTGCAAAGGCTGCGAGTGAGGGCTCCCCCCCTGGCCCCATTCAGGATAATACGGCTCTTGTAGCCACCATTACTGAAGCAAGGGACACGCTGGAGGCCAAAATGGGTGCAGTGGGTACTGAAGTATCCTTCCTCATGCAGGACCTGCGAAAGACTGTTGACTGCACCACTGAAGCTGAGACACAGTGTCGTCCTTGGAGGATAATGTGACGACCCTCCAAAAGCAGGTCAATAAATTGACTGTGATTTCTCAGGAGCTTGCTGTCCGAGCAGAAGACGCCAAAGGCCACGCTAGGCGCAACAAACTCCATTTTGTTGGTTTTCCAGAGGGCTTTGAGGGCAACTCCATAAATTGCTGCCTTACCTCATGGCTCAAAGACCTGCTGCCTGCGGATATGATCTCTGCATGCTTTGCTGTCGAGAGGGCTCACCGGGCACTTACAAGAAAGCCACCCCCTGGGGAGAATCCACATCCGTTCATCGCCAAGTTGCTAAACTATGCGGACAGAGAGGCAGTGTTGCAGTATGGCCGGTTGAATAAGGATAAACGTGTCTTTAACTCCAGGCCCATCATGATTTTGCCTGATTACACCCGTCTCGTGCCACAACAAAGACAGTCTTTCACGGCAGCAAAATGGAGGCTACGAGAGTTCAACATCTCATATATGCTGCTTTATCCTGCCAGGCTCCGAGTGATTTACAATTCTAAAACGTTCATTTTTGATTCACCTGAAGCAGTTTTTCGCCTGGTCTGACAAAAGGGCCCACCTGAAGCCACAGTCCCCGTCACCAATGGAGTCTGACTCTTCTAGGGGCTCGCAGCAGAACAGATCACGCAGGATGAAATCAAAATGGCGGCACCGCTCCGTCTCCGACCGGCACTCCACCAGCCCAGAGCGTGCATCTTGACTGACCTTTGGCCTGAGACATTCCCATTAGCTCATACTAGTATGTCAATGGGTTGGGTTACCCCATTTACTCTGCACCAAGAAGAGGTGGACACTGTGCACAGTGGCTGACCTGCACGGTCACTTATACCCCACGGTTCATGTTTTATGGGATGGTTGGGATCCAAGGTTGGAGTCCTGGGGTGCTCCTCACCGTGACAGATGCTCCTAGTTCTTTGCAGTATCGGGGGAGGGGAGTATGAGAAGGGGGAGGTTCCTGGAATGCAGAGTTATGTTATTTGTTGTTTACACATGCAGGCACACATCCCATTCTTCATTAGGTGGACCATTATTCTCAGACCCAGATTAGATATATGGCCACTCAGGCAGCGGTTTCTCATATTGGTGACCTGACGGTGGTGATGTGGAATGTCCGGGGGCTGCTCAACAAGGTCAAATGGGGGGCTGTCCTTAGGCAAGCTAAACGATACAGGGCTGACATTCTTCTTCTGTAGGAGACTCATCTCCTGGGTAATAAGGCTCCCTGCCTAGCCAGGTTCAGGTACCAACAGGTATATCATGCGGGTTTCACTAGGGGCTCCGGTGGTACAGCTATTCATATCCATGGTCGTGTTCCCTTCATTCATACTAAACACCGGTGGATCCCGGGGGCAGATTTGTTCTCCTGACAGGAACGTTCAATCTGGGCAGTGTGTATGCACCCCCGCCTCTTGGGACCACGTTTGTAGAAGGTATTACTCGTCTGTGGGGTGAACTTCCAGAGGGTCTGTCCCTCCTGGGTGGTGACTGGAATGATACCATGACACCACTTGATAGGAGACTGGGATCAGGGACAGACCCCCCGTCGTTGCATCTAAACTATTGTCGCTTGCTGGGGCACTGGGATGGGCTGATTTATGGCCAGAATTCCATCCCGCCGAGATCGGATACACATACTTGTCCGTGGTCCATGGTTCCATGTCTCAACTAGATTACTTGTTCACATCACAGAGCTATGTATACAGGTTTGCCCAGATCTCACATCTCCCGAGAGGGTTGTCGGATCATTCTCCGGTCAAGGTGACAATCCTCTTACACTTTCAAAGGCCCCCTTTTAGATAGCGGATGTCCCCGTGGCATCTGCGTGATCCCGATTATCAGGAGTGTCTACACACTGCGATTCAAGATCATCTAACCTTAAATATTAATTCCACACCTTCTAAAGAAACCCTGTGGGAGGCCCCGAAACCTACTTATTAGAGGGGTGGACATTAGTTATAGGGCTAACAACAAACGCAAGCGCTACGCTCAATGGACCGAGTTGAAGAGCCAGTGCATCTCCTTGGAGACACAATACATGCTAGAGCCCACTCGGACCCTTCGGAGAAACCCATCTCTTGTGCAACAACATTTACACCTTCACCTTACAGAGGAGGCAAAAGAAATCTGGTTGGCATCTCAATATTGCGGGGGACAAACACAGTAAAATGTTACACAGACTCCATCAAGCCAGGCAAGCCCCAGCCACAGTTCCAACAATCAGGGACAGTGATGGTGCCTTACATACATCCCCGCAGAAGTGGTGGAGAAATTCGCACATCATTTCTCCATGCTGTACACCCGAAGAGAACAGATTTCGGGGGATCTCATCGCAGAGATCCTACAGGATATTCCCCCTCAGCGGTTATCAGACCAGATGAGAGTCCAATTAGACATCCCCCTACAATAGATGAATTAACAGCGGCACTGAACGTGATGCGCCCAAGTCGAGCTCCGGGTCCCAACAGGTTCCCTATGGAGTTTCTTCGCTCTCATATGGCCACGCTGGACCCGCACTTATTGGAAACCATCCACGAGGCCCTGGAGAAGCAACTACTGCCTCCAAGCTGAAATCAACCTCTTTTTAAAGCCCGGCCGCCCACCAGAGGACCCGTTCTCATACCGCCCTATATCCCTAATCAAATTCAAATCCAAGCTACTGGGGAAAGTCCTTGCGGATCGCTTATGGTCCTGCATTCAAGACCTGGTCCACGCGGACCAATCTGGCTTTATGCCACACCGAGCCACTTGACATAACATTCATCCGGTTCACAACGCCATGGATTTGGTGCCTGCGCTGTGTTGCCCTGTGCCCAGGTTGAGCTCCGGGTCCCAACGGGTTCCCTATGGAGTTTCTTTGCTCTCTTATTGCCACGCTGGGCCCACACTTATTGGAAACAATCCACGAGGTCCTGGAGAAGCAACTACTGCCTCCAAGCTGAAAATGACCTCTTTTTAAAGCCCGGCCGTCCACCAGAGGACCCATCCTCATACCGCCCTATATCCCTAATCAAATTCAAATCCAAGCTACTGGGGAAAGTTCTTGCGGATCGCTTACGGTCCTGCATTCAAGATCCGGTCCACGTGGACCAATCTGGCTTTATGCCACACCAAGCCACTTGACATAACATTCATCGGGATCACAACGCTATGGCTTTGGCCCCGGCGCTGGGTTGCCCCGCGGCCTTACTCCTGGCAGATATAGACAAGGCCTTTGACTTCCTCAGCTAGGAGTATCTATTCCAACTTTTAGAAGCGATCAACCTCGGTCCACGCTTCTTAGCATATGTGCGCCTACTCTATACGGAACCTATGGCCTCAGTGCGCATTACTGGCCATCGTTCTCCCTTCTTTCCGATTGGTCGAGGCACTTGGCAGGGCTGCCCCTGGTCCCCTCTTCTTTTTGCCTTGGTGGTAGAACCTCTGGCGTCATGGGTCCATGGGGATCCGGTGCTCAGAGGCTTTGACTGGCCACGATCACAACCAGACCGTATTGCGTAACACGCAGATGATGTCTTGTTTCTTATGACTGCCCAATGGATCGCGGGCCTCCATATTCTGAAGATTCTCCGGGTCTTTGGCCACGCCACTGGGCTCCACACAAACCCTGCTAAATATGTACTGTTCCCAGTATGTGGTCATCAGGGCAGAGGCATGTGGACATCTCAGCTAAAACACGCCGCAGAGGGTTTCCAATATCTGGGAGTGTTTGTGTCTCCCTGTCCAAAGATCTCATGGGCACGGAACATAAATCCACTCCTCTGTAACCTCCGCGTTGAGACTACTATTTGGTCTTTCCTACCTCTCTCGCTATATGGATGGTCAGCCATTTTTAAAATAGTCTCTCTCTCCAGAGTGCTCTACCGTCTTCAAGATTTCCCATACCATATACAGTGAGCGTGGTCTGCGCAAATCAATGCCATATATAATACATTTTTATGGGGGGAGGGGTGATTAGAGTGGTGCTACAGACCTGCGCGCAATCCACCTATTGCAGAGGCATTGCTACTGCTGACGTATTCTCCTATTACGTGGCGGCTCACCTTTTAGTCATTAATGACTGGTGGTAGAATTCACCCGCCAACCCGGCATTCGCCCTAGAACATATAGTCATGCAAAAGACTCCTCTCCTGTGGCTAAAGTATAGTACACAGAGCCTTGACTTCTTACCACACGCCAGCCGAACAACGATCAGACTATGGCGGTATACTGTCAGGCAAGTGGGCTGGCACAGGCGGGTGACACAGGCGACGCCCCTATGGCATGATAATTATCTACATCAGGTGGTCGCATTGAAGAGGTTTCGCCAGTGGGACCAGATTGATATTTCTACATTGGGAGACATTATGCGGGGCACCGTCCTCAAATCCTTTCAGAGACGACAGGAGGAGTTTCATCTCCATAAAACCCAGTTCTATAGGTACCTCCAATTACGCCATGCTTTGACCCCCTCGCATGAAAACTTAACCAACCTCCCTGAATTTCATACAGTAGAAGGCCGCCTCCTTATGGACGATCTAGGGGCACACAAAATAAGATGGATATACCAGACATTGACAACACACTCCATCATGACTCTCCATAAAAAGAGGAAGGCGTGGCAGGATGACATCCCTGACCTGACGGACGATGATTGGGTGGAGGCGATAGCAAGTCCTCGCGGTGCTACTGTAGCCTCAAGATATTGAGTGACCATTTTAACACTGAGTGCGATGATGGAACACCACCTGGAGTTTTGCTTGGATATGTGACAATGATTCATAAAGCTTTCAAGAAATATTTGGGACTGGAACTCTTGCTAGCTTAGCGTAGAGTGATAAACCAAGGCCCAGGGACTTTTGAGAGCCACTACGTTATTTGCTAATAGAAGGCAATGTGTAAATAATATTGGTTTCAATGAGATATATACTTCTATGGTAATGTTAGAAGTTTGGAGCTGGTTAACGTGACATAAAAGATATGTGTATAACTGACACTGATGATGCTATCTAGAACTGTGATGATATGCAGTACTGTCATGTATGATTATACTGTAGCGTGATATGGTGTAGCCCAAGATGAAATACACACTTTTTCATGTAATTGCTACTAAAATATTAAATAAAGTTTATAAAGTGAGTTCCCACAGCATCTCAACCTGATGAACAGTAAGGGAATATTACAATTATTTCTACAGTAATCGTAAAATACTGTGAGGAAGTGGATTTGGACCTGCTTATTTTCCAAATGCTTTCAATTTTGGTATTTGGACCTCTGATGTGAGTGAGAGTCACTGATTAAGTCTTGCACACTATAAGATTTGCAAAATGCACATGAGCTATAAACACCAGTGCCATCTTTTCGAATAAGAATTTTCACTTTTCACAAATGAGCATACACATGTATACATTAGTGTGGGCTGAGCGAGAAGCACTGCTGCCTAACTCAGCGTGCTATCTGTGCACAGGTTGCCTGTCACAGATGGGAGCTTGAGTACATTGATCAATGAGTGTGCAGGTCTTCTAATTTATTGGTCAACCCAAAAGAAAAATCTCCATTGGTTTTTCACTACAGTGTGAGTCTGTAGTGCTTTACTGTATTCACAATCTTAGTGTGAGATATGCCAAACTATAAATTTGAGATTTTATTAACATAAAAAGTTATTAAAATCACTTTATCTATGTCTACAAAAGTGCTTGAATGCAAAAAGAAAAAACATTTTTACATGTTTGAGTTACTTGGCTTTTGCACTATTTCCCTGAGTCAGCCCTTAGTGAGATTTAGGCTTTAACCTACCATGCTGGACCAAGTTACTTACTATTCATGAAACAAGCAGACCAATGCTCCCCCAGGCAAATAAAAAGTATTAGCCTTCTCCTTGTGGCAGGAATTAGTTGGAGGGGGGATCTGCATAGAAGGATTAGCTGACACTCCACTGAAAAGCCTGGGCATGGTATTATCAAAGGGTCAAACAGAAGCCGGTAGACCTCTGTTACCAGTCCCATCTGGAGCTGTCTTTGAAGTCTTGGAGGGGAGACACCCATTTTGAAGAGTTAGTTAGTCACAGAACTCATGTTGAAAGAGAGCTCTTTCAATCTGCAACTTGATTTTGCCATCTTGAAAAATTCTAAAATGCTGTGTGTTTGACCTGGCATCTTTTGCCGTGGTTACCCCAGACTTTTTTGCCTCTACCCCCTGTATTTTTTATGCTATGCTGGATGTCGTTTTTACTGGTATAGATGCTTTGGGCACTTTGCCACTGCTGATCAGTGTCAAAGTGCAGGTGCTCCCTAGGGAAATTGTGATGTAATTGGCTATACATGTTTGGCATATTTGTTCTACCTGCAAGGCCCTAGTAAAGTGCACTGAGAGTGCCAGGGCTGGTAGTACAAATGCTACTAGTGGGCTGCAGCACTGATTGTGCCACCCACAGGAGTAGCGCTAAAATGATTTCTTAGGCCTGCTTGCAGCGCCTATGTGCAGTCCAGGACTGCCATGTCGACCTGGCCAGTGCAACCACTGACCAGGCCTTATCCTTCCCTTTTTGTACATGTAAGGCATCACTATGGTGGCCCTAGGTACCCCCCTCGGCTGGCTGCAGTGTATCTGAAAGGTAGGGCATGTAATGAGGTGTGTAATATGCCCTGGTAGTGAATTACAGCCATTGTCGTTTTTCACTGCTGAGAGGCTATCTTGCCCATAGGACAGAATGGGGGAGGCTGTTTACATGCCTATCTTCCCCTAAAGGCAAGATAGAAAATCCAAGTTTGGTATCTTTGTGTTCAGAATTTAATGATACATCTTTTTAGAAAGATGGTTTTTAAATTCACTGTGTGAGAATAGCACTTTTTAGAAAGTAGCTATTTTCCTGTTTAACCTTCCTGTGTGCCTGTGTGCAGATTGGCTGACTGGTGTTATGTGATGGGCTAGGTGGCTCCAGGAGTCTGGATGAGTCAGCAGCAGGGAGAATAGGGAGATCTGCTTTAGATGGGTGGGAGGAGTAGCCCCTGGGTATGAATAGGGCTGCCTCTGCCAGCACAATGCCGGCTTCACCCCCTGCTGGCCAGGCTGAGGACTCTGCCTCTGCCAGCACAAAGAAGGCTCCACCTCCTGCTGAGCGTCCAACGACCCTGCCCCTCACTCTGAAAGGAACCAGGTGCTCCAGGACAGAGCATACCCAGGAACCGGTTTGAGCAGGGGAATCCCCCCACTGAAACAAAGAGAGACAAAGACTTGGAGGGGTATAAGAAGAGGACCCCAGACACCTAAATTTTAGATCACTGTAGTACTAAGAAGGAACCTCTGCCAAGGAGAAAGCTGGAAGGAACTCAAGAGGAGAAGACTGCCTGCTTGCTGTTTTGCTTTGCTGCCAAGGAGAGGGGAAGGACTCTGCTGTGTCCCCTTCTTTAAATTCTGATCTCCAAGGGCCTGAGGAGAGCTGGCTCCCTGTTAAGAAGTCCCAGGAACAAAAGGACTTCACCCCCAGCTCCCCTGGAACTCTGCTGAGGGAGTTCTGACCTGCCTTGGAGTGCTTGCCTAGTCTTGGGGCCTCAGGAGGCCGTTTTGCTGTGTTTGGGAGCTGGAAAGCATAAAGCGTGAACAAGAGTAACTGGTACCCATCGCATCATCCGTTTGAGGGTCACATCATCCGGTTGTGAGTCGCAAGATCGAGAGTGCGAGAAGAATTTAATCGCGGCGTCATCGCAGCACCCGGAGTCCCCGCATCGCCGAGTGCGTCGAGCATCGTCCCGGTGCGTGAAGATTTCTGACACTGTGAAGGTCGTCGCAGAACCAGTTTGCAGGCCGCACCACTGCCGGTGTGTGAAAGTATCCAGTCTCTGCATGCGTCGACGCAGAGTCTCGTCCCGTGGCGCATCAAGGGTTGCGGCACCAGAAGTCAACGCCGCGCATCGCGCCCCATCGAAGAGCGTCGCACCGTACCTGTGCGTGAAGCTTCCCCCTAAGAAACCTACGCAACGAAAGCCAAAGTCATCGCATCCTCCCCCTACAGATCGGAGCCGGCGCATCCACCTCTGCTGCAAAGCCTCCCCAAGGTCTCAGGAGTATCGCATCGCCTTTGCCATCTTCATTGTTATAGCTTTTGTGTTATAGCTTTTGGGAACCTTAGCGCAACTACAGGTACTGTTGGGCACGAGAGTGTCGCATTTTGTGCAGGACACTGATTTTTACATCCTGGAGTACTTTCTACAAACTCTGGAACTATCTTTAAAGTAACCTTTTTAACTGTATGTTGGTTTTTCTGTAATATTTGGTCTTGTGAAGTTTTTAGTAAAGATACCTTATTTTTCTAAAACTGGTGTAGAGTAAATCTGTGGTGTTTTCACTGTGTTACTGTGAGTGTTGGTACAAATACTTTACACATTGCCTTTGATAGCCTAGACTGCTCAGGCCAAGCTACCTAGAGGGTGAGCAGGGGTTATCTTAACAGTGTATCCCCCTTTCCCCTGACTAGAAGCAAAGGTCCCTACTTGGACAGTGGTACATACCCTGCTAACTGGAGACCCCCAGATCTGACACTGTGCTAGGAGGTTGCCCAGCTTGAGGGCTGCTGCCAGAAGGTGTCTGCCTGGGGCAATGAGTGAAGTGGCATCTTTGGATTGGGTGACAAGCCTACTTTCCAGAACCCTCCACCTACACCTAAAAAAAACCCTGTACCAGAGAGAAACTTCGAGAGATGAGAGAACTACAAAAGAGAGGAGGAACCTGCCATGTGGATGAACCCCTCTCTTGAGTGGATGGACACTTACACTCTGGGCTTTTACATTCTTTATTTCTCACAATAACTTAATAAACCATAACAAGAGTTGCAGATGATAACAAGGACATGCCATTTTCAGCTTATAGTGACCCCCAAATGTACACAGTGCCAAGAGTTCCTCTTCAACAGAATTCATGGTTATCAATCCGTTTTGGTTTCTGCAGGAATTGAGTCTATTTACTGCTCCTCTCTGGAGAGGTTCTAGAATAAGAGATCATATTGGAGGGGCGTGGCTTGGGGCATTAAGATGGCGGTCGCACTCTAAGAGTGCTGCAGACCCCTCCATCATCTGCCGCCATCCACTCTGATGCTGTGCCTGCTCTGAACCTACTAAACATTTATTACGGTCCCTGTGCCCTCCTCAAGGAGAGAGGTTTGCTTATGGGAGAGGAGAGGTGGGCTAGACACATGAGAGGAACTTGGGAGCTGTATTCAAAATGGCGACGGTGTCATCTGCTCAGCTAATAGATCGGGGCACTGAGAAGAGAGTGACGTGTCCACTGGGCCTGCAATTGCTACAGGACACACAACAATACCTTGCTGGGGCCCACAGGTGTAGTTTGCTCAACTTCTGATTCCTCACCACATCTGTGGTGAAGAGGCTGTGCCGCACCATTAATGGTAGGAGAGGCTGTGCAGGAAGATCTGCATCGGAGGGTTCTGAGACCTGCTCTCTGCTTCCCTCATTTCACTATCCTGATGTCTCCCCAGAGACTCCCCGACCTTACCTACGCCTCCAATCCAGCTTCAGCTTTATGTGGTGGTGCCGGTATGCTCTGCAGCCTTCTCCCAGAGAGGAGCCTTTAGCACTTGACTCCCAGCCTCCAGCATACGGATCTGGCCTTTGGGCGAGGATCGGTCCGAGGGGCGCTCTGGTCAGATCCAGTTCTCTGGTCTGTGAGGCTAGGCCAACCGGATCCTGGGCCCAGTGTCTGTATTGTGCCGCTCTTGACTATGGGCTCTGCCCGCAGCTGGAGGAGGAGTAGATGTTGCCATCACGGTGTCCTCGAGAGCAGGTGAGTGTGACTGGGGTGGAGGAGGTGACCCCGGAAGCTGACAACTGCACGGCTCCAAAGGAGGATATAATATAAGGTGACTGCTAAGACTGAAGAGGCACCTTTACTGTTCTGTAGTACGAGGCCCCACTGCCCCCATCTGCTGTACCATCTTGGGAGGGTAGCTCAGTATCAATTAGCTCCCCCACCCCCTGTCTTCCATTGACGGTTGGACCCGCATGGGCATGGCTCCCTTTCCTAGGTGAGTGTCCCTCACGCTAATACTGGAGGATGTGCGCTCTGCAGGGGGGTTTGCTTGGGGGTCTGCTGTGGCATCAACATCTCCAGTGTCCCTTTGACTGGTCCTGGATGAATCTTGGCTGATAGAGACTCGAATTGACAGTTGGAGGACCAGAGATTGCTTCATCGCTGCACTTTGACTATCTGACTCCCATTATGGCCTCCGGGGATTCTATACCTTCCAGCTACAACCACGTCTGGACTTGACTGCCAGTGAACTGTGGCCAGCCTGCCAGACCCCTGAAACATCAGCTGTGCCTATACACCATCTAATCATGGGAAAGTACAAGACCCAGAAACACTATCCCTCCCAGCCGCGCATTGATCAATACAAATCAACGACAGGAGTGGTGGGGGTTTACCCCAGCGGCAGGGGACCTAGATAAAATTCTTCTAGCTATACAAGCTTTGCAGAATGCAGTTGAGATAAAAATAGGACAGATGAGGATGGATGTCGCCCTTTAGCACCAAGACCTAAGAAATGAAACCAGCTGCATCACGGAAGCGGAAGGCCATCTCTCAAAGGTCGAAGAGGAGGTCACGGACCTCAAGACAATTGTGGCCCACCTCCTCACTCATACTAATGAACTCCATCACTGTGTTGAGGATGCAGAAATTCAGTCAAGGCAATATAATTTGCGCCTAGTGGGCTTTTCGTAAGATGCAGGACACAATCGACCAGCAGAATTCATAGAGGAATGGATTCAATCATGGATGCTGGAGAATAGTCTTTCACCTTGGTTTGTTGTGAAATTACCCAACAGAGCACTCATTCCTAAAAACCCTCCTGGCAGATCATGCAGGCCTATTATTGTGAGATGTCTTGATTTCAAGGATAGAGATTTGATTCTGATGGAAGCCCACTCCCATTTGGACTTCTGATACCAGAATTCTAAAATCCCAATCTTCCCAGACTAAACAAAAGAGGTGCAGGCCCGAAGCAGGACCTATGGTTAAACAAAGAATTCGGGATCAACAGCTCTCTTACACACTTTCATTCCCAGCTCACCTCAAGGTGATATTTGAAAGCAAGACTCACTTTTTCGACAAACCAGAAATGGCATGGAAATGGCTCACAGACGAGAAACAGATTCCACCGCCAACTGAAACTTCTCTTCCCTTAACTGGCCACACATCATGTCCTGCAGCAGTAGGAAATAAACATAGAAGATGGATCCATACTAGATCACACCATGAAATATGTACCACAAGGACTGTTTTCCCCTCGGGGAGTTCGGGCTCTTCCTAATTCCCTTGCCACTGCAAGAGCCTGATTGACCTCCGAAGGTAGCAGACCATCCGCAAGCTGATCCATGACCTGAAGAGAGACTAAAACAAACATTTCCCATTTTCAATTTTGTAGTCGGGGTAGATGAAACTACATATAGACACTGTTGGACTTGGCCCTTTTTGCAGGGTCATCCCTGAACTTTTTGCCTTCCTCCTGTATTGTCTCTGATATGTTTTTGTTGGTTTTAGGACTCTGGGCACCTTACTACTGCTGATCAGTGCTAAAGTGCATATGCTCTCTGTATAAAGTGTAATGGTAATTGGTTGTCTATAATTGGCATGTTTGTCTTACTAGTAAAGTCCCTAGTAAAGTGCACTATGTGTGCCAGGGCTGGAAATACAATTGCTACTAGTGGGTCTGCAGCACTAATTGTGCCACCCACACCAGTAGCCTTAAAGAGAGATCTCAGGCCTCCCACTGCAGTGCCTGCGCGCAGTTGGTCAAACTGCCTTGTTGTCCTGACAAGTGCACCAACTTGCCAGGCCTTACCCTTCCCTTTTTATGCACATCAGACACCACTATGGTAGGCCCAAGGTACCCCCCTAGGCCGGGTGCAGTGTCTGTGAAAGGTAGGACATGTACTAAGGTGTGTAACATGTCCTGACAGTGAAATACTCTCATTTCGTTTTTCACTGTTGCAAGGCCATCCTGCCCATAGGACAGAATGGGGGAGGCTGTGTAATATGTTTCCAGCCTATGTGGCTGTTTTTATGTTCTAACAATTCTGTGCGTCCCTGCCTGGTTGTGGATTGACTGTCTGGATTTGAATGTGATAGGATCTGTGGAATGTCTTGACCCAGGGGAGGAGTAGCTGACACAGCCATGGCTAACCTGCATCTGGAGTGTAGGGGGGAGGAGTAGCCCCTGGAGGTGAAGAGGCCTGGGCTGCTGCCATAAAACAATGGCTCCATCTACGGCTGAGTGATTGAGGATCCAGACCCCCACTCTCAAAGGAAGAAGGTGTCACTGGCAGGGAGACACCCAGAACTGGTTTGGAGAGGGGTCAGTTCCCCCTGAACACAAAGACTTCAAAGACATTTAGGGGTATAACTATAAGAGCTTAAACCCCTGAACGTTGGACTGATCAAGACTGAAAAGAATTGAAACTACTTCGTGGTCAAGAGGAACCTTTGCCAAGGAAGAAGCAGCTGAAGAGACTGAAGGAAAGGACTGACCCTTGCTGTGTGTTCTGGGTCTAGCCTGCAGTTTGCTGATTTAACCAATCAGAGGCTAAGGGACTTTGCTGTCTGCTGTGTCCCCCTGCTTGAAAAGACTTTGCTGTGTACTGTGTCCTGAAGTAACTTTTCCGCAAGGGCCGGAGGAGAGCTGGCTCCCTGTTGTGGAAACTCAGGAACATAAAAGTTTCCAAGTGTGTCTCAGCGACTCTGTGTGCGTGTGCTTCATGCAGCCTGAGACCTTCGTGAGGATCGCCCTGTGATCGTGTGCAGCCAGAGTCCAAGTGAGTATCAGCAACCCAGTGTGCGTGTGCTTCGAGCAGCCTGAGACCTTCGCGAGGATTGCCCTGTGATTGTGCGTACCCCGAGCTCTAGTGAGTCTCAGCAATGCTGTGTGTGTGCTTCGTGCAGCCTGAGACCTTCGTGAGGATTGCCCTGTGATCGTGTGACCCAGAGTCCAAGTGAGTCTCAGGGATGCTGTGTGCGTGTGCTTCATGCAGCCTGAGACTTTTGCGAGGATTACCATGTGATCGTGCACACCCGGAGCTCAAGTGAGTCTAAGCGACGCTGTGTGCATGTGCTTCGAGCAGCCTGAGACCTTCGCGAGGATTGCCCTGTGATTGTGCGTACCCAGAGCTCTAGTGAGTCTCAGCGATGCGGTGTGTGTGCTTCGTGCAGCCTGAGACCTTCGTGAGGATTGCCCTGTGATGGTGTACACCCAGAGCTCAAGTGAGTCTCAGAGATGCTGTGTACGTGTGCCCTGTTGCAGCCTAAGACCTTCGTGAGTATTGCCCCGTGACTGTGTGTCCCGGAGCAGTCTAGTTCTCTGCTTCGATAGACAGCGTGTCCAGAAGTGCTGCGATCGTCATTGCCATTGGACCGGACCAGCATCCCCAGAGGAGCTGAGCCGCCAGCCCGAGCCTGCCTTTGCCAAGGAGAACCTTGAACCATCCCCTTTGGGGGCTCGAGTTCCACTGCCCAAGATCAGCGAAGTCGCACCGGAGGCCCAAGCCACAAAGAGAGTAGAAGAGAGTGGGATCGCACCCCCCAGGTAACGCTCAGTGAGCGTGCGTATGTTGCCGCCTGGGGCAGGGTGCAGGCTATGAGAGAAACGCTCTCGGCTTTTCCCATTTTTGCAGCGTGAGCCTCCGCTCAAGTCTGTATCACGGCCCGTACGTGCCAAGAAGTGGCAGTACCAGGGCCGGAGCGTGGAACCGCACTTTTTATTCCATCATAACAGTGTTGGGGGCATGTTTTGCCAGTAGCTGACCGTGAGTCAGTAACAGTGGCCTAGAGACCGTCCAGAGCACCACGATCAGTGCCGAAGTATCTTGTTTTTGCATTACGAACTGCCTGATTGTTGCATTACGAAGTGCATTTTTTTTGCATTACGAACTGCCTGATTGGTGCATTACGAATTGCCTGATTCTTGCATTACGAACTGCATAGCATTGCATTAGTACTGCATTAGATCATCGAGAATGGCTCATTAAAACTGCAAGAACCTAACAGGGCTTGCTGGTCTAATAACCAGCAAGGTGAAATATTACAAATACGCATATGTTGGATTTTTATCGTGTCGTCTCATCTTATATCTTTTTTTTATAAAAACATATAATGGGTTTATGAAACTCATGTGGGGTCCATTTGTCGTGTTATCAATGTGTTACTGAGAGCGTGGTTGCAAATACTTTACACATTTGCCTTGGAGATAAGTCTGGCTGCTCGTGCAAAGCTACCGAGGGGGTGAGCAGGGGATAACTGAGAAGGTGTACTTCCTTTCCCTTACTTAGAAGCAAGGGTCCCTATTTGGCCTAAGGTACCTACCTCAGCCAACTAGAGTCCCCCAGTTCTAACAGACACAAATAGGAATATGATGTTGGTACAAGCCAGAAAATGACTCCATTGATCCTTCAAACTGGGGGAGCCCACCACTCCACACCTATCTTTAAGACTCAGGTTATAAATTGGGGTTTATTTTTTAGGGCGACAGATGCTTCTGGGGGAAAGCATGTGGTTGGAAGAAGTTGGGGGGTATTGGGGTTGCCACCATGAAGGATGGGGGCCTTGAGGTTTTGTTTATTCGCTTGATTTTCTTCCCTTTTTGGTTGTCACAGAGTTCTCTTATAATATTAGCATTAACAGCCTCACTGCTCTCCATCACATATGGTCTAAATTTAGAGCCTAACCCTTTTTACACTCCAGGTGCATTCTTGTCCCGAATACATGATCTTTTGCCAGTCTTACCATGGCCTTACACAGAGTTCTGTCTTGGAACATAAACAGTTTTTGGACCAGATTAAATGTGCAGCAGTGATGCAGTTTGCCCAAAGCTTTTCCCCTTCCATCTTACTGCTTCAGGAGACACAGTTACTGGGCACTAAATGCCCCTTTCTAGCGCGATATGGATTTGACAGGGTCTATCACGCAGGCTATGCCCGTGGATCCAGGAGAGTGGCAATTTTATTGCATCGTGCTTTTCCTTTTATTGTAGCCCACACTTGGAGAGACCCACAGGTTCGATATTTGGCTCTGACTGGTATGATTGAGGGCAGAATGATGAGCATGCTTTGTCTTTAAGTTTCCCCCATAGCACAAGTGCCCTACTTTGACATGCTTCTCAAACTCAGCTCAAATGCCTCAGGGTCACACCATAATAGGAGTTGATTTTAACACACTTATGGACCAGACATGGGACTCTACAGGCCCCCCTCTGAAGCTAGGAGGCAAGGGGCTAACTTTGTACAAAAATAAGAATCCACTTTGGACCTCTGTGATATATGGAGAAACTGGAATCCTAGAACCAAGCAATATACGCACACCTCTCCAGCACACCATACCCACTCATGCATCAATGTGCTATTTCTGCCCGCCATGGACCTCCTCCAGGTGCCCCAGGTGCAAATACTCTCATGGGACATATCTGATCACGTCCCACTACTTCTTCGCTTTGCCACACCGAACACCTCCATGCATCCTATGTGGAAGCTCAGTGCCTGCCACTTGCAAGACGCTTCTTACACGCAGGCTGTTAAAAAAGAGATTGGGGCCTACTTCCACACAAACACAGGGTCTGTTCAACACACATGTGTCCTCTGAGTGGCATGCAAGGTCACTGTATGAAGAAATGGGTTCCCATTCGGCAGCAACAAAAAGCACAACTTGACTGAGTCTCCCAACTAGATGCTCAGGCTTTGCATCTGGAGATGTAACTCCAGGGGTCCAATAGTAGGGACATCACCAAGGAACTGAATGTGCTCTGAGAAGAGATCAGGATCTGTGTCCTTGAAAAGGCAAAACAACTCTGGTGTTCTTCTTCTGCTAAAATATAAGCATGTGGTGATAAATAGCAAACTGTTGTACTGGCTGGCCTCTAGATTGGAATTACCGGGCCAAGGTGCTGCATAGAGCAGGCTTTGGGCCCTGTTTTTGCAAATTGGTGCAACTTCTCTACTCCAACCCAATGGCTCGGGTACAAATAAATGGTAAGATCAATTACCAATTGGCCTAGGAACCAGGCAGGGTTGTCCCACTCTCCCCCCTTCTTTTTGCATTGGAACCTTTGGCCCATCTTATACAATGTGACACACAGATCACAGAGTGGGAATGGGACAAAGGGCACAGAGACAGAATTGCATTTTACGCAGATTATGTGTTGTTACACCTTTTGAATCGAATAGATAGCGGTCAGCGCTGCCTCCGCGTCTTATGTTTTTTTGAGGAGGCATTGGGGTTGGTCATTGACCCAGCTACACTGCTTCTTGTCCCACTTTCACTTACTAGAGATTGTATAGCCTGGCAGGAAGGTATCCCAATACGCTGCCTTAGTTTTCGCTAACTGGGCACCCACCTGGCACTTTAAGCAGCCTTCACTTGGTCCCTCAATATAACCTCCCTCAAGTGTAAGATTTCAGAGAACCTCAAAAATTGCGAAACCCTATAGTTGAATCTTATGGGGATGTTAGCACTCTACAAAATGATGGTACATCCCAGGTTCTTATATCTTTTTCAGAACTACCCTCACAAATTATCTCATCATTGGTTTAGAGAGATGGATCACAGGCGATTTTCTTCCCATGGCACGGTTCCAGACCCTGTCTTGCCTACCTGAAATGTCAACGTGCCCCTTATGATGGAGGACTGTGCATGGCCAACCTATATATTCATACTACTTGGCGTCTCACCTCGTGATTGTCAATGATTAGCTTAATGGGGTGTGGTCAGACCAAGCATATAGACGCAAGCTCGTAACACTGGGCATTACCCAAAATCTAGACTTGCTCTAAGGCTGTGCCATACCCCAAACACACCGAGAGATAACGTGATTGGTTTTCACTGAGTGGAGGGTGGCACTGAGACACACAGGATGGTGGAAAACAATCACTCATCAGACCCCGTTGCGGCATTGCAAATGGCTGAAGGATGTGGCGGCCCTGGAAGTGTTTTGTCAAAGGGAAATCTATTGGTATTACTCTATTGGGTGACATTTGGACTGAAATTCATATGCTCTCCTTTCAAAAGACCTATGCTCTCCTTTCAAAAGACCTATGCTTTATCTATGATGTAATTCTATAAACCACGCTTTAGAGGGTCATGTCCTAAGGTTGCCCCTGAGTTTAGCCCCATCGAGACCAAGTTGATGTTGGGAGCACTGGGTGAGGGTGGTGTCTCCCAGATCTATCGTACCCTGATTATAAATGCACCTGAGACACTGCATAATCCAAGATCTCACTGGAAGACCTGGCTAGGGTCTTTGGATGACGAAGACTGGCGAGATGCCTTAATGGCCCCTGATGTCCTCATGATCTCCTCTAGGCTATGATTGATGCAAACCTATTACCTGCACTGCACCTGTCTCACCCCGGTAGGTTATCCCTAGCTGTAGCCGCTGCGCTTACACACCAGCGAATTTCTTTCATATTTTATGGTCTTGCCCACTTATAACGAGATACTGGGAGAGGGTAATAGCTGAGCTATCTGATGTTGTAGACCTGCCGTTAGAGCTTTGTCTCCTCTGGGTTCTATTGAGGGTGGATTATGGAATTGGAGACTCCCAAACAGACAAAGCTTTCCTGGGCACAGCTCTGCTAGTTTCTTAAAGAGACATTGCTTCACATTGGAAACCAACTACAGCGCCGAAGCTGTCGAAATGGAGATCTGGGGTGGACTGGTGCGCTCAACAGAAAAAGCATGTATGTGAAGTACAGGGTTGTCCAGCTAACCATTCTAAGATCTGGAGCAAATGACTTGCGGGATTGGGAGGAGGTGCTGAATTGCTGTGATTCTGATGTCCCCGCAATCCTTGGTATGACATCAAGTACCATGGTATATGTTTTGCTCTGGCTCACACCTTGGGCCCAATTCACAGAATTAACTTAAGACTAAATCCAAAACTTACTACTTTGTGGTATTCACAGAATGCACTTACTACTTTTGGTATTCACAGACTGCACTTACTACTTTTGGTATTCACAGAATGGATTTACGACTACTAACTTTACATCCGCACTCGGGCCGGAAATTCCGGCCCGGAGGCAGAGCTTCCGGCCCGGAGGTGGGGCTTCCAGGCCGGAGGCGGAGCTTCCGGCCCAGAGGTGGGGATTCCGGCCGGTGGCGGAGATTTAGCCATGGCCGGAAACCCCGCCTCCGGGCCAGAAGCTCCGCCTCCGGGCTGGAATTTCCGGCCCCAGTGCGGACGTAAAGTTAGTAGTCGTAAATCCATTCTGTGAATACCAAAAGTAGTAAGTGCATTCTGTGAATACCACAAAGTAGTAAGTGTAGGATTTAGTCTTAAGGTAATTCTGTGAATCGGGCCCCTTGATTGTAAGTGATGCAATTGGGGTGGTTTTTAGAACTGATACTGTGACTTGTTCTTTCTCTGTAACAACATCAATTATAGTTGTTTATCAAAAAAAGAGATCATATTTGTTTGGGAATAAATGCCATTCTCTAATAGGAGCACATCAAGTTTGTAATACATGTCATTTGCAAAACATTTACACTTTCTTCTGTACATGACAATATACAATTCTCAATTGCAAATGCTTACTAACGTTGCACTTAATACCTTGATTACCTATCTGGGTCAGAAAAATAACTTGAACTTGTATATATCATTGCATTGCAACAATGGGAAAACAACTACAATTTTATACTAAACACAAATTTTTTCAGTTAGGAATGAACGACATTTAATGGTAATCTGCAGTAAGCCAAACAAGAGTAAATGTATATATTAATCAAACAGTAATTTCTAGGCTACTCTGTAACAATAGCAATGTTCTATTATTAATTCACATTATTTTTCAGGACACACTATTGGCTTTGATGAGTGTATTATTTCACAAAATTTGAATATAGTGTCATTGATGGAAACTGGTTTGAATGAGGGTTTAGGTTTACTTTATCGCTTTCTCAAACAGATTTTTTCAGTGCAAATTTCAAACCCTGTCTACAGATTTGAAGATGTCATTCAAAAGTGTATTTGACATGAACGTCTTTATGGGCAAATTTTCTCCTGATAACAAGTGGCATAACATGGCTAATTCAATCTCTCCTGACCAGGACTCGGTCTTTAAAAAACAGGACTTGACAGGAAACGGAAATTTACCCTGGCAAGAATGTTCAAACAACCCTCACACTGGAGCAGGCTACAACAACAATGAAGCCGTACAGGCTTTCATTACTGGGGCACGGTAACCCTATGAAAGCAGCGCCCAAGAGTTGTGATCAACCAGGCAATTCACACCCTGGTCTTGACACTAGTTTGCATCTTTCAGATTTTGCTCCCACCCTTGTGGTTCGTCATCAGACTCAAGAACACCACCAGCTGGAAATGGAGGTCTACAGTGAGCAGCGCCACACTCCTCCTGAAGTTATGCAACTAAAATCTTAGACTAAACCTAGTCAGAAAAAGAACTCTGGAATATAGAGAAATATTGAATACAGGCACAGAAAGCAATGCTGTGGGGGCAATGTGACGGGGTTCCATGCATGACAGTGGCATGTAAATCTTGTTATGGTTAGGCCATCCAGTCAAAGGTCCAGGGCTACACCCATGTGTGAATTATTTGAACAAAATCCAATCCCTGCTTTTAAATATTTCACTAATAGCTCCACTGTTTTATTTCAAAGATGTCCTTTAGCTAAAATGTTGTCTATGACAAACTTACTGAAGTAGCTACATATGATGCAACTACTTATGACCCTGCTGAAATATTTCCATAAATGAAATGTATTCCCCTACTTTATGTTCGTTACATCACATTTCATGTCTGAATTGCTTTTCTGAACAAATCCATCACTATTGCGGACTACTTACTAAGCACTTAATCCAATATATACTGCTGCTTTATTATTGTGCTTACAATTGAAGTTTTGGATCATAATTAACACAGCTTCAAATTCCTAAACTGAGTGCTGGGAAATGTATGTACTTTAAACACAGTTCTGTGCCACAATACCTTCAACATTGCCACCCCATGCCCACTTTCCCCTAAACAGACCACTAGACACTTAATATATATATTTTCTTAATTGTTTTCTCTAATCCACTTCTTCGTATGCTCCACCTCTCTCTTCTACTCACTATGTTCATTTGAGTTACTTTTTATGTTTGTCAAACTATGCCCTGACCAGACCTGTTTGACTTCTCAGTAGGGGTAGGCGGAATTTGCGAAATTCACTTTCGCAAACTATCGCGAAAATGTTAAAAATCTCCGCAAACACGCGGAAATATCGTGAAGACGCGGAAGTTTTTTTCCCGCCTGTACGCGGTATTTTCTGCGTGATCGCTGCTTGCCAGCTTATCCATGCGGTTGCTCACATGCGCGGCCATCTTGTTTTCACTTGTCCCGCCCGCTCGCATTCGATATGACGTGCCCGCGTCCTCACACTCTCGCTCGCGGTGGAGAATGACGTGTTCGAGATCTCAATCGTCTCATGATCTCGCGGTGCATGATCGCGAGAAGAAAGACGTGATCGCGCGATGAATGACATGATCGCGCGACAAATGACGTTAATGCGGGCGCGAACTGTCGTGAGACAGCGCAAATGGCTACCAACAATCCAACATCTCGTGGAGAACGCGACCGGATCGGGAAAACTTGTCGGCGAACGCGGGGATTCAGGTAAGGCGATCGCGCGCATGCGAGAATGTATTTGTTTACAGCGCGAGCAAGAGAAAAATTTCCGGTAAGATGCGGATTTCGGAAATGTTGACATTTTCACGCTCTCCGCGGAACTCGAAAATGTCAAATTATCGCAATTTCCGCGAGCGGAACGGAATTTTCGCCCAGGTCTACTTCTCAGACAATCTCAGTTGATCAGTGTTTGACTTGGCCCTCTCTGCAGGGTCACCCCAAACCTTTTGCCGTCTCACGTCCTGTTTTCCTGAATTTGTTTTCGTTGGTTTTAGGACTTTGTGCAGTTTACCACTGCTGGCCAGTGCTAAAGTGCACTTATTGTGCCCCCTACTTAAGTAGCCTTCTTAAACATGTCTCAGGACTAAGCCTGTGTGTGCAGATTTAAACTGCCAATTCGACTTGGCAAATTAAACCGCTTGCCAAGCATTAAATCTCCCTTTTTAGCACATATAAGTCACCCTTGAAATAGGCCCTAAACATGGAGCATTTAAATTAAAAAGTTGAACATGTACTTTTACATGTCCTGGTAGTGAAAAACTCTCAAATTCATTAGTGGGACGCCGGCCTCTCCCATAGGAACATTAGGTTAGCTTATTACATGTATTAAGTGATAACATTTGATTGGGAGCAGGTAGTAACCTCAACTTTAATGTCTAAGGAATTGTAATTTTAAATTCTCTCTAATGGTAAGTTGGATGTTAAGTAACAGTTCTGAAAATACCACTGTTAGAGATTTGGCATTTTCTTGTCTGTTCTTATGGCATTATGGGCCACCCCAGTGGGATGAGGGGTTGGAACTGTGCACAGCCTTACTTGCAATTGAAAGACACTGCCTCAGCACACATACAAAGAACTTTACACTAATGTTATGAGCCCCCAGACATCATTAGACCAGGGCAGGGAGGCAGGAAATTCCAGACAGTTCTGTGGGGGTATACTTCAGAAGTTTCTTCCACTTCAAAGCCGGCAGCAGGTATTTGATCAGACCAATTCTTCAGTTCACTTCTGAGCCTGTGGAGGACCTATCACAGGACTGTCCTGCTGCCTGTGTTCTGCCATGTGCTCTCAGAGGACTTCTCTGCTGCTTGACACCTGCTTTTCTGATTGAACCCATTTCTTCCATAGTGACACCAAGGGCTAGTTGACTGGCCTCCTAATCAGAGCTTCAGGGACAGAACAGACTCCAACCATCTTGATCCCGCACCTGAATCCAGCCTGTGTGAGTACTTACCCTCCCAATGGTGCCCCTACAGTCCTGGACCTTTGGAAGTGGTGCTAAAGGTGCCCAGATAGACCAAATCCAGAACATGGGACTCACACATTTTTCAGCCAAAAAGTGCCTTGGGAACCTAGGAGACACCAGAAACTACCGACTCGCTAATCCTCCCATAGTGCATCACTAGCTGGCCCAAATTCATGGTAGCTCCCTGCTGCATTCCCCTCTAAGCAGAAAATCCAGTTTAGTGGCTCCTCTCCAGAAGCGTACTGTTGGCTACAGCCTCCAGCTTTGTCCCATGGGGGATTTCCTGGTTCCATGAAAGGGACTAAGGGCCATATGTACTAAAGCATTTTCCCATAGACACAGAATGGGTTAAACCCTTTGATACATCTCGCCATGAAGGCCTTATTATGAGTAGGGAAGTCCTGGGTCTGCTATACTCGTGTTGGTGCTCTGACCGCCACCACCCTGGTGGGTCTGCTCACCATATTTTGCATGTGGCGGTGGAACTGCCACAAGACCATCGCCTCTGCTGGGATCAAGGATCCCACTGCAGCGGTGGTATTTAAACAGCCTGAATATGCTGGCGGTGCAGCACCGCCGAGTATATTACGACCTGTATATACACTGTTATTTTCATGGTGGGGACCTCGCCATAAGAAGGATGGTGGACATGCAGGTGGCTGAATCTGCACTTGGGGGTGCATGCAAGGGGGCACACGTTGCTCCCCCCTGAAAGTGCACCCTCATTTCTGCATGGTGTTGCATTTATGACTTACATGAATCTCTCACATATTCTTACATATTCAAACATACAGGACATCCACGTGCACTGTCCCAAATCTCACTCTCACACTCATTCTCCTAATTCAAACCCACCCACACACCTTTCCACTCTCACACTCATCTTTTACTACTTACCAGGTTCCCCTATTGTTATTATGGCCATCTGTCGGTCATCGTTACTTAACCGCAGGCAAAACTCAAGGCCTGATGCCAGTGTCTAGGTTACCAGCTCTGATTCAAATTCTAGAGCAGTTCCAACTCTGACTGCCATGCAAGACATGAATTCATGTTCCTGCATCACCCCGGTCCTAGCACATACATCCTGTGCTGCATCAGGACAGTATGCCTAACACTAAACAAGACCGTAGGGCATCTCATAGACCTTTGGCACCATTGCTGAGAACCCTGAAATTAAGGCTGAGGCACAAGGAGAGGGATGATAGCATTTCATAGGCAGCCCTGAAAGACATCATGAAGCACCCACCATGCTAGAGGTGAAATAGAACTACCCTCCTATACATTCAAACAAAAGCTCCTGACAAACAAACTGTATGGAAATTGTGCACTGCTATGTAAAGGATTAGTTCTCGGAAGCCATTACATATTTCTCTCAGTTCCTGCCTCGTGGCTTCAGAAACTTGTAATAAGTAAAACTTACAACCAGTGACCTGTAACTCACTTCTGTGCAGTGAATCCTTTTGGCAGAGCTATGTGTTTGCGCTTATTGCACTGCCCATCCCTAAATTGTGACAGAGATATAAAAATAAGCATGCACAAATAAATGAATACCTATCTTATTGTAAAATTCCCTTGTACCCCATTCAGGCTTCTTTTCTTCAAAGGCCTTTCCGAGACATAATCTGACTTTGAACCATAACCTCTGTAAAAACTCTTACCTGTACGAGAGCCAGAGGCAGGATTAACACTCACCAGCTTTGTAGCTGTTGAAGCAGAAGTAGGGGTTAATTTGCAATCCTTTTATTTATGCTCCTATCAAAGTCGTCTTCTTTTCTTTTCTTCATTCACTTGAATTTTACTGTCCGTCTCCACCAAAGACCCCTTTGCCCACAGCTTTTGTGAACCTCTTACAACCTTCCTGATTTTATTTTCACTAAAGTATACTGCAGAGATGTATGTGTGTACATAACGTTTCAGGATATAATACTGGGGAAACAGCTTTAGTGGACAAGTCACCTGTTGCAAACTTCCATGTGCTATCTATAGTCTGATGCCCAAAGTCACCTCAAAAATTGCCCAGATTGAGAATCTGCATGATGCAGAGCACCAGGTGCGATATGTTGGTCACAGATTAGCATTCCATTAGCATACCAAGAAAACGTTATATTTAGCAACATCAATAAAGCTTTCAAGACCAAGTGAAAGAATTACACTGTGGCTACAGACACAAGAATAAGCACTAAGCATATTCTGACTGGGTATGTAGAATTCTCCAGAATCCTCTCATCATCTTCTGCTCACCCTGTGGCCAGGTTTGGCTTCCAATTCAACCCCTACTTTGGTGTTTTTTAAGTGTGTTATTTTTAAATGAAAATCCCTGCATCCTGTAATAGTTACTGCACCATTTTTCTTTAAGGGAGAAAAAGCTCTCTCAGCCAATCAGAAATGCTAATTTTTCAAATTTACAGGATCGCAGAAATGCGTTCAGGCAAGCCTACTTTTCAAACCTGTTCTATACTAACCAGAGCTCTTCTTAAATTCAAATTTCTCTTAAACAGCAGAATGAATTTAAAAAAAATAATGAAAATCATGCTTTTTGACTAAAGATCCAATTATCTGAAGAAATTGGTATAATTCTGTTTATAATGCCTTATTTTTTACTCATTAAGGTCTTGTCATATCCTTTTCTGGTACGATGCTATGAAATGTTTGCAATGGAGTGTTTTTCAATATAAACAAATATAAACTTTATTACTAAATACGTGCCTAAATAAATATCCTCCTTCCATGCCTCCATTTAAAGGAGTATCATGTGCTTAATCTGTGTCATAGGTATCCTAAGCCACCAACTTGGATCCCAGGTGATTCCAATAGAGCGACTAAGCTAGTTCCCAAATCCTCTTGAGACTTGCCCTTGGTGAACAGAAGAAGACACTGCTCTGGCGGCAGACCCCAGGGGGAAGGGGGCCGGGATTGAGAGAGCGTGTGGAGTCAAAAGATGTTGTGGCTGCAGCAGGCATTCACACCAGTCTGATGAATGGTACTGGAAGATATTTTATCTATAAACAAATAATAAGGCTTTAGTCTAGTATTAGCTATATCTTTTAAGGTATCACCTCACAAAAGATTTTCATATCTCAACCAACCTTTAGTTTTGCAGTTTTTCAGTTGTTTTTAAACAGTCCATAAAGTTCTTTCATCAAAGTTTCAAAACTGTAGTGAGCATGATCCCAGTATCAAACCCACAAGCTAATTTGGATGGGGTTAGCTTCAATCAAGTCCTTTTTGAGAGAGCCCTGCCAACAGAAAGGACAAGATGAACAAAAACACTGGTTACCATGTCTGCAGGCACAATGCTGCGACTGAGTTCAGCGCTTAGCGAAAACAAGTCTTTTAAGGGGCTTTCCTTTTCTTCTTCTTGCATCCAGGTGCAAGACTGATGCGGGATGTCCTTTGCAGTGAGGTCAAAGGGGAAGGAACAAGGGAGCTGGCAAGACAGAGTCCTGGAAGCTTGGTACCAGGTAAGTGGCAGGCAAAGAGGCTAAGAGAATTGGAGGAGTGTGAAGGCTGTTTTTAAATAAGACTGCTTTAGAACGTTCATGAAGGTCACGTTCTAATTGATTGTAACAAAGAACAGGTGCAAATAAATAACTTGATGAGGCTGCCTTCTAGAAGGTGCTTTAGAATGTTGGCAAAGGTTGCTTTATAATTACTCCTAGAAAAGAACAGATGCAGATGAATACTTTGATGAGGCTGTCTTCATGGAGGTGTTTTTGAATGCTCACAAAGTTCCCATTTTAATTGCTAATAGCGAGGGACAGGTCCAGGGGATTAATGTGATGAGGGCTGTCTTCCGGAAGGTTCACGTTGAGGTCATCTCTGCTGGTTGCTTTATGCTTATTCTGGTGGATTTTCTGGATGATTCAGTGGCACCTGAAACCTGACCTTGCATGTGCATGGTAAAACATTTGTTAAAGCTATGAAGGTTTCTCAAAGAAATCGGCGAAGACCAGCTGCAGGTATCTATTACCAACAGCATGTCATATGGTCAAAAGTCAGGGTACAAGACGTTTTTTCATTCATAAGTGTTGGGAGGAATTATGAGTCATGCCAACATATTGTGATTGTCAAGAGAGGTGATCTGCAGCAGGAATCCTGACAATTAGGTTGTACATTATCTTTTGTCTGCTCTGACTCCAAACCATTTGAACTCTCTTACATATTTATACACAAAGAAATTACCCGTGGATATTAGGTAGACAGATAAGACATGTTTCTGGAAGACTGCTCCTCATATTTACTTGCTTGTATTGGCATATTCTATTTCATTATGTGCAAAAACAAGCATTAAAGAATGGATTTCTTGGGTATCAAATAAAGTGATGTACAATAAGCTTAATACAATTTGGGGTGCAATAAAATCACTCATGTACCTTATTTTAGGCAATGCATTTTTATTTTGATCTCATATTGTTGGTCTGCACCTGCTTTCCTGTCTACACATTAGAATTAACTATAAAAAGAATTTAAAAACAGTTCAAACAAATGAGTTAATATGAAAATAAAAACTTACCAATGAGGGTATTTATTACTCACGTAGATACTTTGTCTTCTGTTAGTCTCCTAGTTCATAGCCAAGTGTGTTGTTATAGCTAATAAAATGTTGACAGGCAGCTCACTGGAATATTAAAAGACCAGAAAAATAATCGTTCAATTAAAGGGTAGAAACTTTAACTGAACTATAATACATCATTGTGTTGAAGAGGCAAAAACAAAATACTACTACTCCACATCTAAGGAGAATTAGGAGAAGATGAACTACTTCAGAAATTACATTTAAACTTGCTTTAGCAGCTGACAGCACAGACATTTTGCAGGCAACTCCATCAAAGAATATATGAGGGTCCTGATATTCAAAAATTACATTTTAAAAAGTGGATACAAATTGCACACAACATTTCAATCTCATTTTGCGAATGGACTTAAAAACTAATAGGTCAGTTCACAAAATACCGAAATGCAAGGGTTCACAGCCTGCCTAATAAATATCCATTGTCAGCAATCACAGGGATGATGGTCGAAAGGGACAGCAGAAAAAATAATTATGATGGTACTCCACTACGGCACACTGTTCCTTTTTGAAGCAGTCATGTTCCTTAAAGAAACCGATGCTGCTTTAAACAAAAAAAAAACACTTCATCAGGAGCAAGAAGTGGTCCCTTGACAACTGTCTACTCTCCTTGAAACGACTAAGCTGATTTTCAAATGGAAAGGTGTCTTCTGGGGCCCTTTGCGAATCAGTTACCATCCATATCAGGGGTCTATAACTCAGTGATTTACAATTAAAACTGCAGTTGTAAACTATTGATACATTAATTTCGGAATCTGCAGCAGATGCTTCTTCCATGCCCCATCCTATTTGCGATTCAGAAAGGATCGCAGATGTCATTTCTCATACAAAAAGCCATACTGCGGTTGCAAACCCTTTGATTTTGTGACTCTCAGGGTTTGCGATCACAAAATAGATTTGGACATCAGGCCCTATATTTTAAAATTGGAAAAGAACCATTTCTACGTACAATGTGGAAAAGCTAATATATCAAAGTATGTAACACGTCATTTGTTTCTCCCACTCGATCTGAAGCAGGACTAAAATACCATATCCTAACCAATGAGTAAAACATTCTTTCCAGAAATACAATCGGAACACTACAGTAGGAAAAAAGGAAAGGCTTATTTTTGACACTTCTGATTTAAATAATTCTGCTGAGCAAAGCAGGCAACTAATTAACGCCCAGAACCTAACAGCATGTGTAGTCAATCTGTGTCCAATTTCAATGGCTAAAGATTGCATTGATGACACGGCCTTTTCCTGAGCCTAGCTATAAGTTAATTGGTGCCAGATATGTCAAAACACACTAGAGTAACAGCTTTCCCCTAAAATCTCTCTCCAGTCATTTCCATTTCCAATTTTAGAACAACCAAACAGTTCCTATGTATACTTCTTAAGCCGGCTGGAAATTATAGGTACAACTGCTGCTACACAGCTACAGGCAAATGCTAAAAGAATTTAAGAATTCCACCCATATTGAGGTACAGAACACATACAATGCGTTTAGTCACGTTTGAAACCCTTGGCAAAAACGTTATTTACATAAACTACATTTTGGTCAGGTATTAGAGAAATTGGAGAGTGTGCTGTAGCTCCAATAATTATTGGCGAGGACATTGTAAACTATGTACCTGATTAACTTAGAACATAACACATTAGTTGTAAATTACAGTTTTCCTTAAGGGTTCTCATTGTTACTGTTCTGCTTCTTATAGCTGTAGAGCTTATGCTTGAGCTACAGTGTTAATACAACATACACTTTCTCTTCAAGTCTTAACACATGCAAAGTTGTTTGAAAATGATGATACGGAACTCAGTGTAATATATGGAATGTCACTGCAATTGGGGAGTTACATACTTTGAGAGTGAATTTAAACCAGTTGTCTGCTAGGGCTTTCCGCTCCTAGTGCTGGCTCCTTTTTGGATGTTTGGGGCAGTTTACGCTTACACCTTCGTGGCATTTTTTCCACAAAAAGGTATCAAGGCCAAATTTGAGTATTTTTCCCACCTCTTGGGGCTTTTAAAGGTACCTAAGGTTTGTGGATACCCCTAGAGGCAAGCGACAAAAGAGTCAGCAAATAGCAAAATAGCTTCCTTTGTTGAAAAAGTGGCAAAAGGTAAAGTGCAAGAAAGTATATGTTTTTTCTCCTAAAAATGACATCAATAAAACGTCAGGAACAAGCGGAGTTGTCAAAGAAAAAAGTATCTTTACCACAGTTTTTGCATGTTTCTAACTGGTAGTCAATTCTTCCTATCATTTGGTTTCAAACTTCTTGTCGTTTGTGGTGGAATAATGTTAAACCCAGGGGTGAACCCAAACAAAAGTAGACAAATGTGAAAATGTAGAAAGATATTATTTGTGCAGATAACTCAAGGTTTTCCCAAAGAAACTAATCATTGAAATAAAAAATTATGAACATAATGGAGAAAAAATAGCAATTGGAGACAACATTCTCATCTTTAATTTTTTGCCCCAGAAGCCGATTTACAAAAGTAACATTCCACTAAGTCAGTTGGACACTTTTGGTCATAGGAATATATATTGTTTGTTGGTTTTCCACAAACAAAAAGCCGTCTGAGCTGCAGTTTGTAATGATTTTTCATTGTGTGCCAACCGTGCAACAATTTATGCTACAAGTGGAGTACCATTTATATTGGGAGAAATGTGGAAATGCTGGGTGCTACGTATTCTGTGGATCCTCGCAGCTGCAGAAAATAGCAGAACAGTGTAATTTAGCAACAATTGGAGGCTTGCAAGGCATTGTGGGTAAGAAACCTCATGAGATCCAAGCAAGGCACAAAACCCTGGACATCCCTGGGTTTTACATTTTGAGAAATGTCTGAGTTTGGCAGGCTATCTGGTTGTGAATAACCCTATGCCCAAATAGTGCAACCAGTAGGCATTCCAAGTTAAATGAAATTGCGATTTACTCCCACTCTGCTGGCCCATATGTAAAAACCTCCCCAGAATGAATTGAAATTTCTTGTTGCTTGCTATGGGGATGCTTTAGTCCACCTGTGAGCAGAAGGACTGTAATGGTTTTAGGGATAGGGGTGTGGCTTGATGTCAGGACAGATCAGCTATATCCCATTATTTCTAAATATCCCTCTCACCCACCAGGCTTTTCATTATTACAAACAAATTGTCACATAACTGTAATATTGCTGGGATCCAATAACAAATACATGTGAATTACTCAATAGCTGCTCATAATGAATTGAAACTACACTTCATATAAAACTTGGTGGCTGCAGAAAGAAAATATCTTGTGTGTTACTCAAAATAAATAAGTGTGCCTAACATGTAAATCTGTTTTCATCATGCAGTAATTTTCCAGAAGGATTCATCATGAATCATTAAGAGATGGAACACATGATCCAGTTTACAAAGGTATTTACGAAATGTGTCTGATTACCTGGTAGTTTGCCTATATTGAGGTGGTGAAATCTGATAGGAGATTTTAGTACTTTGAAAAGTCTTGAAGATAATAATGATGTTGATTATTTCGAAAAGCACAGCATTGCTGTTAAAGAGGGTGGACAGTAAGTCTTTTACACAGTTACTCTTTTAAAGGTGCATGGATTAATTCAAGGCACTTTAATGTAGCCATAACCAAAAACTTCAATCTCAGGGAAGTTATCATTGGCACAAGGAGCATGGACTTCCATAGAGAAAGTAAGCCTCCTTTTTAGGTCTCGCCTGACCCAGCGCATGCGCCGGTCTGGCGAGACTTTTTGTGGAGGCTCAAAAAAGTGCTACCACTGTAGCCTAGAGCTACAGTGCATGTGCGCAGGCGCGCGCACCTTACTTTCGCGGCTGCATGGCCGCTTTGATGTTTGATCGCGATCATTTTCACTTTTGCGGCCGCTTTGATGTTCTCCGTGAGCCAGGTTTTTTTTCCTATTTATTACTTCTATGTAGTAATAGAGGCACCCGTGCGCCACCATTACTACAGAGCAGTAATAAACAGAAACAAACATTGGCATAGCCAATAGGTCTCGCTTTTGGGACCAAAAGCTTTTGGAACCTTATAAGTATTTAGTTATGCAACTGTTGCATGGCTAAACACTTATAAGGTCCCAAAAGCGAGACCAATTGGCTATGCCAATGCTTGTTTGCTCTTGTCTTCTGCACTGACGTCTGAGCATTGTCAGGTCCTCTGAGAAGCAAGGAGCGGAGGTCCTCATCCTAGCTCTAGTTTTAGAGGTAAGGGAGGCAATTTGATCAATAGCATTATTTATTCATAAACTAAATTCTTTAGCAGAATATTCTAGCAGCCTATTAGATTTTGCGAGGGATTCACTCAACTCTACTTCCCATTTTTCAGAAGTAATATTTTTCCATCTCCTGGTGGTAGAAGTATTACTCTGTCGCTATCCTCTATCTGTTTCTTGTGTGATTTTAAATTGAAGCAAGAGGAGGTAAATTCTGTAAATGAGTCTGCAATACCAGGTTTGTTATGACTATCAAATATTTTTTTACAAACCTCTATCTGGTACAAGTTAAGGGAAAGTGTTAGACCTGGCATCTTTTGTCGTGGTTTCCTTTGATTTTTTGCCTCTCACCTCCTGTTTTTGACTGTGCTGCATTTCACTTTTGCTGGTTTTAGGACTCTGTGCAGTGTACCACTGCTAACCAGTGCTAAAGTGCAAGCGCTCCCTGTCTAAAATATAATGATGATTGATTTCTCCTTGATTGGCATATTTGATTTACTAATAAGTCCCTAATATCATGCACCAGGTGTGCTCAGGGCCTTTAAATCAAATGCTACTAGTGGGCCAGCAGCACTGATTGTACCACCCACATGAGTAGCCATGTAACCATGTTTCAGGCCTGGCACTGCGGTGTTTGTGTGTGCAGTTTTAAACTGCCATTTCAACCTGACAAAAGCACTCACTTACTAGGCCCAAACCTCCCCTTTTATTACATGGGAGACACTCCAAAGGTAGACCAAAGGTAGCCCCACAGGGAGGGTGCAGTGTGGGTAAAAGGCCTATCGCTCCCATCAATTAAAATTTGAGCTGCCTTGTAACATTTTACAAATGTATCTTTCAATTGGGAGCTGACAGAAAATTGGAGTTTGGGGTCTTTGGATCCACAATTTAAAAATGCTTCTTTTAATGAAGTTGATCTTTAAATCGCAGGTCTGAAGATGCCACTTTCAGAAAGTTGCCATTTTCTTACTTTAACCATTCTATGCCTCTGCCTGTCTCAGAATACACATCTGGGTTAGGATGACCGTTGGGCTGTTTGTACATTCGGTCTAGACAGTCACAAAAAGGGTACTGAATTGTGCACGGCACATCCTGATGGCCCATCACCAGGCTGATGGGTCTTCCTGAGTTAGAGTGGTAGGAGGAGTTGACACTGACATCTGAACAGGACTGTGCCTGTCCTCAAAAAACGAGTCTCCACTTCCCTGGAGTGTGTCTGGAGCCAGGGCAGGGAAAGGCAGGGTCTTGTGAACTACAAACACTTTCCTTTGAAGTTTGCATACTTAAAAGGCTGACATTGGTATAAGTACGGGACTTGTAACACCATATACTCAGAACACTTCTGGGTTGAGGTCATTCTGCCAAGAAAAAGACCTGGATTGCTGTCAGGAGTTACTGCCACTTTGCTGAGTGCTTTCGGGGCTGGCATGCTCCTGCGGCTTCTGTCCTGGGAGTGAAGGGATGGACTTTGCTTTCTACAACATGCTTCCAAGGTTCTCCAAGGACTTGAGTGTGCTTGCATTCTGTTCCGAAGTCTCAGGGCTATCAAAGACTTCACCTGCATATTGCTCACAGCACTTGGACTTCTCTGCTGGGAGTTCTGTCTTTCCCAGTGGTGCCAAATCCAGTTCCTGGGCCCTAGGGGATATCTGGTTGGTGGTGCAACCCAATAAAAGCAGCCCCAATGCGATCACTGAAGCCGTTGCCTGCATCAGACTCACAGTGCAGCCTTGGTGTTACCGATGACAGCAACTTATCGACTCCATCATCGAGGCTGGTGCTTGTACCGGTACCGAGGGCACCACTTGTGAAGAGCATGATGCACCACCCGACTCGCACCACAGCACCGACTTCCCTGATAACAATGCTCTGCACCGACGCTGCCTGCACCGGAGGCGAGGGCACCACTTGTGAAGGGCACAACTCCAACTTATACCGTAGCCCCAGCTCAATCAATGCCAGTGCTTCAATCATGACATCATGGAGACCTCTCGAACTAATTCAGACCGCACTGTCATGAGAAAGAGATGCATCACCACATATGCCGCATCACCTCCAATGCAACAGTAAGGATCCAATGCATCACCTCCCCTACAACAGTAAGGACCCAATGCATCAACTCCCCTGCATAGCAGTAATGAACCGATGCCTCACCTTCCCTTTGACAGTAAGGAACCAATGCTGGACCGACCCAGTGATGCCTCACCTTCCCAACACTGTGCAATGTTTTTGTTTTCCTCATTTTCAAAGGTACTGTTACTGGGGTACATGTGACTCTGTAGCAATTTGTGTTTCCTCACGGCCAGCGCCGAACTGTTGGATTAGTACCAGTCACGACGTTGATTTCTAATAGCTATATATTTAAGTGAACTTTGCAAAAGTGATATCTTGATTTGTGTTTGTTGCGTTTTTGTTGCTTTGTTCTTATTTTTCTCAGATAAATGTTGGCTTTTTTTCTAAACTGGTGCACAGTACTTTTGTGGTGTGTTGACGATGTTACTGTAGGTGTGTGTGTACAAATACTTCATACATTGCCTCTGAAATACGCCTGACTGCTCATGCCAAGCTACCAATGAGGTGAGCAGGGGTTAACTTGGCCATTTAATCTTCTTACCCTGACCAGAGAGAGGGTCCCTACTTGGAAAGGGTGTAAACCACTGCAAACTAGAGACCCTATTTCTAACAGAATTGTATCAGGGTTCAAGCTTGTTTGGCACAAATTTTACCAGTTGCCAGTGTGCATCAGAATTCTTAATATCAACAGATGATACACTTTTAAACTACAGAGTTGCTCAACTCTGTCATCATAATTAAGACAAGGCTAGAGGAAGTGCGTACTGATTCTAGACATTGTGGCAAAAAAGAATGGCAGTGGGAAGGGTCAGTAATCAGTGAGAGGGAACATGTGTAATGAGGAGAAGAAAGGCAGATACACCTTCTTCTTTCCCCAAAGGCATCTTTCCATGACTTTGTTCTTTAGCTGTGCTTTATCCATAGCTGGTCTGTTCCATATACTTGTGGGTTATTCCAGGTCTTAGCAGCAATGTAAGAGAAGGAGCGGTCACTGATGCAGTGAATGAGGGCCGTGTGTGCAAGGGCGAGTGAACAGCACAGGTGTCTAGAGGGTTAGTGGAAGTTCAGTCGGTGGTTGATGTAGGCAGGTCCTAGGACATGGAGGGCTTTGTAGGTGTGTGTGAGGATCTTGAACTGACATCTTTCTGAAATGGAGAGCCAGTAGAGGTCTCTCTGGTAGGGTGGGTATATTTGGGGAGGTCCACGATGAGACTGTCTCCATCTTTCTGTATGGTCTGGAGTCTTCTGAGGAGCTGGGTGGACATGCTAGCATAGAAAGGCATTGCCGTAGTTGAAGTGGCTGGTGATGAGGTCTTTATGGTGTTGGTTGGGATCCATCTGAAGATTCTGCGGAGCATGCGAAGTGTGTGAAGCAGGAGGAGGCGACTACGTTGACTTGCCGTTTCAAGGTCAGTTGGCTGTCGAGGATGATGTAGAGGTTACGTGCATGGTTGGTGAGTGTGGGTGTAGGTCTGAGGTCTGCAGGCCACCAGCTGTGGTCCCAAGCGGAGGTGCTTTTCCCGAAGATCAGAACTCGTTGTTGAGTTAGGGGCAGTTGTCTCTCAGCCATTTGGGTACGTTGGTCATGGCGTTGCTGATGTTGGTTTTGTTGTGTGAGTGGTCCTCAGTGAGAGAGAGGATAAGTTGAGTGTCGACTGTGTAGGAGATTATCTTGAGCCAATAGAGTCTAATGTCTATGACAGGGGTCATGTAGATTTTAAACAGGGTGGAACTGAGGGATGATCCTTGTGGTATGCTGCATATGATATCTTTGGGTGCCGAAGTGAAGAGAGGGTGTTGGATGCTTTGTGCATCCTGTATGAAGGAAGCAATCCATTTCAGGGTGTCTTGCTGTATGCTTATGTTGTAGAATCGTTTGATGAGGGTGCTGTCGGAGACGGTGTTAAATACCAAGGAGAGGTCGAGGAGGATCAGTACCAGAGTTTCTTCATGGTCTAGAAGTTTTCTGATGTCGTCTATGATGGCAGTTTCTGTGCAGTCGTTGGCAGAGAATCCTGATTGTGACTCATCCAGTAGGTGGTTTTATTCCAGGAGTTCTTTGAGCTGCAGCGAGATTGGCTGTTAATTTTTTAGATTGCTGGTGTGCGGAGGCTTTCTTTAAGAGGGGTCTGATGTCTGCGTGTCTGAGAAGGTTGCTGTTGAGATGGAGGTGTTGAGGATGCTGATGAGTTGCATGCTGATTGGGTTTGTGGCAAGGTTTTAGAGGTGGTGGGGGAAGGTCTTGGTTAGCACCCCAGAGTGGATGGAAGCCATTATGGCTGAGGTGGTCAGGGTGGGGAGCGGAGGCCAGGTGGTAATGGTTTGGCGGATGTTCATGGTTGGTAGAGGTCGTTAGGTTTGAGGGGGGCGGGTTGGAGGTGGAAGTTGTTGTAGATGTTGGTGATCTTGCTGTAGACGTAGTAGGAGAAGGAGTCTCAGACCTCTTGGGTGGGTGGATGGTGTTCTCTATGGCTTTTGGATTGGAGAAATCTTTGACTATTTTGAAGAGTTCCTTTGGGTGGTTGGCCACGGAGTCGATGTGGGTGGTGAAGGCTACTTACTTGGCATCTTTGACGTGCCAATGATAGTTGCTGAGGGCTGTTCAGTGAGCTGCTCTGTTTGCGGGGTTCCTGGTAGTGCCCCATCATTTCTCAGGTTGGCGGCAGTTGGGCTTCGTGGTCCTGAGTTCTGGGGTGTAACAGCTAGCCTGTTTCGATGACTTGTTGTATTTAGAAGGGTGACTTTGTTAGCACTGTCGATGATCAAGCCTGGTCGAGGTCTGTTGAGGCCTGAGGTTGGGAGGTGATGAGGGCCTATGACCACTGAGTTTTGGTGACCTTGCTCCAGCTGCGGTGGGGAGAGATCTGGTGCCTGGTTATGGTGTGCTGGTCACCGGTGATGGTAAAGTATCCTGCACATGTCCTGCAAAACTTAGTAACCTTAGGCCCTCTGTCTACTGCCATTTCCCTCCACTCCTATCCGCCTCGGGCCATCATCTTTTGGGGGACATTAGGAATGACACAGCATCCATCCCACTCTATTCATCCCCCTATCCCAATTACAATGCCTGCCTCCACAAATCACCATGCCTGCCTCCTTAGTCCCCCACTTTACCATGTCACACCATGTCACACCTCTTGGAACCACTTGACCCAAACTCCTTCAACTAACAACATCACAAAACACTCATAACAGATCTCTATCACAACCCATCTAAAGGTCAGGAGTAATCCGATCTTATCTTCTATACCTCCTGACCCATGAAATGGAATCCCAGCCTCTCAAACTACCTATGCATCAGCAAAACCCCCAACATCCCTCATGGCCATATACTGACGATATCTCACTCCCCATGTTCAAAGTAAGCAAGGCCACCCTCACTATCTACAAAAACAGAATCATACTGATTCAAGCCACAGATGCCAACCTACGTTCCTTTCAATCCATATTCCCCAGACTCTGCAAGGCCCTCTCCGTTCACTCCCCTCCCCACCCTAAGCCGGACAAAAACTCTCTACACTTCCAGATCAGAAACCCTCACTCCCAGAACACTGATCGCACAATCAGAATTATCAGCCCTGATCCGAACACCAACGACAATGCTCCCACTCAACCCAGCTCCTTTCCTAACACCCCGCCCTTCAACCTTACACTCCTCCTTCCTTCCACCCATGTCACTAGAGAAACAACACCCACTCAGAACAGGCACCATCCATCCTCTTTCCCTTCCAAACCATGGACTGACTCCGTGCCAAGCCCACCTAAAGCGTCCTCAGGAAAAGTCCCTGACAGAGAAAATACCTGCAAGCCTCCTCCTCAGCCACTCTCCAGCCTGCCCCCGCATACCCTGAACACCCAACCATTTGCAGCCACTCACCCCCATTCCCTCCTCCACTAACCAATTTCCCCCCACCAGACTTAAAGAAAAGACTTAGTCTTATGGAAAGTCAGCTCGATAAAGTGATTTTAGGTATCAACACAATCCTAATGACCCTCAAAATCGACCATGCCCCCTGCTCCCTCCTCACCCCCTCTGGCAACACCAGTCCTCCACTCCAACCTTCAATAATTCAGCCAAATAGCTGGATCTCTACTCCCTTACACAAGCGTGCTAACAGACCGATTCGATCAAATCCTAACATGTCACACCACGAAGTGATAGAGCTGGCCAAAACTTATCACTTGATGCCAACCAGAAAAAAAAAAACACCTCCATGATCCAGGTGATCACTGGTATTGGGAGAAACACTATGCCACCAAGGAAAATTGCCAGACCAACAGCTCATCTCTCGGATCTCCCAAGGGCGCCCTCCTCTCAGAAACAGAACAACAACTCTAGCAATAACAACTGCCTTCTTATAAACTGTAGATCTGCCTCCAAACATGCTACTCAACTGGCAGAAACCATCCTTAACTATGACATCAATATTGCATTTACTTTATTTAATTTATTTTATTTTTTTTATTTATATATACGGCGCAACAGCTACCCAAAAAGGGTTTGCCAGCGCCCGCCAGAACAGCAAAATAGAAGAGAACAACGACTTACTGATTGAAAAGCCAGGTTTTAAGTGACTTACGGAAGAGTGTAAAGTTAGTTTGGGTGCAAAGAGACAAGGGAATAGCATTCCACAAGACAGGGCCCAAGTAGGTGAAGGAGCGGCCGCCCATAAGGGATAATCTAATCCTAGGCACCTAGAATTGGTAGTAGACTGAAGAGTGCGTGAAGGAAGACAGGGGTGAGCTAAGGTTTGCAAATATTGGGGAACTGTGCCAAGCTTAATTCTGAACATGTAGCTCAGAGCTTTAAACTAGATCCGGTTTTCAACCCTGAGCCAATGGATGTCACTCAGGGAGCCAGAGATAGAAGCTGCTTTGGGAACCCGGCAGAGCAATCTGGCAGCAGAGTTCTGTACCCGCTGTAGCTTGCGTGTCACATTTTTTTGGGTTCCAAGGTAGAGAATGTTACCGTAGTCCAGTCTAGAAGTAACAAGAGCCTGGACTACGGTTCACTGGGTAGGGCTAGGTAGCATCCAAACAATTTTCTTCAGCCATTTCAAAATGGTGAAACAGGTTGCAGCCACCTTCATGGCTTGTTGATGCATAGATAGTAGGTTGTCAAAGATAAAGCAGAGGTTGCGAACATGATGGGAAGGCTGCGGCAGCGCACCCATTTCTATTGGCCAATGTTGAGGACCCCAGAGATATTTGTCTTTCCCCAGAATCAGGACCTCTGTTTTTTCACCATTAAGCTAAAGAAAATTGGCTTGCATCCAAGATGCAATTTTGCTAAACCCAGTCCGGAGAGCAAATCGCTCTGAATCCTTCCCCGCAGAAAGAGAAAAAATAATCTGGGTGTCATCGGCATATGAAAATAATGACAACCCAGCCTCCTCAACGATCGCTGCCAGGGGTCTAACATAAATATTAAATAACAGAGGACTAAGGATAGACCCCTGGGGAACTTCATAAGGAGAGGAGTGGATCTTTGAATTGGCTACTGGAGAAAAAACCTGAAAAGTGAGATCGGTGAGGAAGGAAGTTAGCCAGCTAAGTGCAGGACCAATGACCCCCATAGATTGTAAGGCCTTTAGCAATACGGCGTGAGACACCGTGTCAAGAGCAGCGATTAGATCCAGTAAAACAAGAGCTACCGTATCGCCTGCATCCAAATTCTGGCGTAGCATTTCTGTAACGCCAAGGAGAGTAGTTTCAGTGGAATTGCCGGTTCTAAAACCAGATTGCGATGGATGAAGAAACTTGTGAGTTTCAATGAAATGGAACAATTGACCATTAATATGCTTCTCCAAAATCTTAGACAATACTGGAAGTAAGGAGATTGGTTGATAGTTCAAGGGCAGCTTAGGGTCAGAATTGACCTTTTTAAGCAAAGGGATGACCATTGCATGCTTCCATTCAGAGGGAATGATGGACTCCTTTATGGATACATTTAAAAGTTCCATGATAGTTGTAAGTGCTGGCAGTTCAAGCTGCTGCAGTACTGTGATGGGAAGGTTGTCACGGGGGAAGCCAATGTTCTAGCTTATTGGTAAAGTCTGTAATGCACGCATCTCTGCAATCGGTCAAAGCAGCTAGCTGGGAATGAATAAATGGTAGTGGAGCAGAATTTGTTGGCTTATTACCATCCAAAGTGGAGTATATTGCTTCCACTTTGTAAAAAATTGAGCAAGGTCCTCGCATTGCACTTCATTTAGACTGGGGGGGATGGGCTGGGTTGCAGAGCCTGATAGTTGAGGAGACATAGTCTGCGCGGGCTGCCCTGCAAAGAGAATGATGCACTCTTTTAGCACGTAAATAGGCAAGTTTGGCATCAGGCACATAGACCTTCCTCCACCGTCTTTCCATATTCTTCAGCCTGTCTGAAAACCAAGGGGCTGGGGGACGGTGATTGTTTACCTTCTTAATGGAGGGAGGAAGGCAGATGTCCGAGGCTTTCTGAATCCAGTTTTGAAATTCCACTAAATCAGAAGTAAACATGTTTTTAAAAATAGGGGGCATTGGTGGATAGAAGTTTATTAAAAGTAACAGTGTCCGACTTTCTCCAGTTCCGAGTTAGTTTTTGAGTACCACAAGTCACCACATGCGCATTCTCTGGAATCACTAGCCTGAAACCAATCAAAAAGTGGTCGGACCAACACAGTGGAACAGCTGTGGAGCACTCAATGTTGGATAAATTAGAGAAAATAGGGTCTAGTAGATGACCAGCTTTATGAGTGGGGCCTGAATTACAGAGCAGAATATTTATTGCTGCCAAATCAGAGATAGAGGTATTACTAATAGTACATGCAGGATCCCCCAGAATAGAAAAATTTGCAGAGCTAAGATGGAAGCGTGTAACTAGATCCAGGAAAGTTGTGGCCGATGGGCCAGATGGCCCAGGGGGGCGGTAGATCAGTATCCCTGAAAAAGTGAAATGAGGAGTTAAGGTCAATTTAAATACTGCAGCTTCGCAGCCAGTAATCAGCAAACCATCCAATTTACAACTATATACGCTCTTGTAGATTATAGCGATCCCTCCACCTATTTTGTCATCCCTGTCTTTCCTAACTATAGCATAATTAGGTGGCAGAGCTACGGCTACATCCGGGCCAGAGCTGGTATTGAGCCATGTCTCTGTAAGAAAGATAGCGTCAGGCTGTTTGTCTGATACAAAAATCAAAAACATCAGCTAGGTGCTTTGGAAGTGAACGACAATTGATGCTGAAGAAAGGAAATTCCTTCATAGGTCGGGTCCCACCTTTAACGTGCAAATTTACTTGCTGTTTGGAAGGAATATTGGGTTCGATGACACTGGGTGCCCTACATAATCCTATGTGCACTTTAAGGTTGCATCCCAAGCAGGAATCAGTATCTTCCTCAGTATGGAGTAGCGTACAATCTGGGTGCAGATTAATGCGATACTCCAGCACCTGTTTTGAAGAGTAAGTTATAATGTCCCTGTTGATTGAAGCAGGGATCGTGGCCCCAGGTCACAGCCAGGCGCGGATGGGCGCAGACGGGCATTCATCACAGAGACTTGGCTCAATGAATCATCCTACCCGATCCTCGACCTACTAGTTCCTCCTGGGTTCTCAATCATCAAGGAAGACTGAATGGACCAACAAGCAGTGGCTTAGCCAACATCCTGAGGAATTCCATCACGATGATCGAAGTTGTCTCCTCCACTTACAGCACTTTTAAATATGCCAACAACTCTATACGGATGAAAAACATCAAACAACAAACTGCCACCTCCTCTAACAGCCCCCGGGCAACACCCGCTCCTTCCACGAACACCTCTCAGACCTGGTAACACACTGTTCACTCTCAGATGCCAACCACATAATCCTAGACGATTTCAACCCCCACTGTAATGATGAAGAAAACACTCAAATCCAAGCCTTAAAAGAACTCCTACTTGAGCACAACCTTTTCCAACACTGCAAAGAACAAACTCACAACAGAGGCGCAACCCTTGATGCCATTATAGCCCAGGAAAAGGCGATAACCATCAACAACATCCTCCAAGTCGACTGGTCGGACAACCGTATCACCCTGTTCCACTTAAACCTGGAAGAGCCCTACCCCATCCATACCAAGAAAACCCTTCAATGGTCCAGAAACCTAAGCCAGGCTGCCCTAGCTGATCTCAAAGAAAAAATAATCTCTAGCCTTCCCCCCAAAACAGACGATCTCTCAACGATCAAACTCACAACCCCCTTTAACTCTACGATGTCAGCCATCCTAGACCAAGTAGCCACCCTGAAACTAAAAAGTATTAGAGACACCCCTTCGAGATCCTGGTTCAACAAGGACGTCAATACAGAAAGAAGAAATCTGAGAGCTGCAGAAAGACTCTGTCGTGTAAACCCTTCCTCAACTCACCTCCACTGTCAAGGTAATATTACACTCCTACCTGTTTTGGGTGTATTGTTGGTATCGCAGAGACATAATGGACCAACTTCCCTCAAACCTACTTATTAACTAGTGGGTTATAAAATCACCTCAAGATAAATGATAGGCATTGGGGAGGAGGGCCAGATACTGGAGGCTGATGGGTTCTTGCTGTCGACCTGCTAGGCAGCATATAAAATGAACTTAATATCTAAATGTTGTTTCTTTATGTTGTTTCTTTAATAAGCGCTAACTCACAACTTGTAACCTTTTCATATTAAGGGGCAGATTTATGTTTCCTGGCGCATCCCTGCAAATCAGCAGGGATGCGCCAGGAAAGATGCGTCACACAAGTTTACCCTGATGGCATAAGGGCGGTGCATTGCTGGAGTCGTGTCGCAAGCACAACGCAACTCCAGCAATGCTCAGGGGCTGCCCATACCGAACATGCTGCGTCATGCCTTACGCCTCCTTCAAGCAGGCGCAGGGTTTTGACGCAGCAGCAGCGTCGGAAAAGTGACTCAGTGAAATCTTGTAGATTTCACTGCGTCACTTTTCCGAGGCTTTTTCCAAGGGAACGCCCAACCTGCATACATTAAACCTGACGCAGGTTTAATGTAACGCAGGGCTTTACAATGTGACGCATCTCCCTAGATGCGTCACGTTGTAAATAAGGCGCAACATGGCGCATAGTTTACGCCGCCGCTGCATCACAGAAGTGACGCAACGGTGGTGTAAATGTCTCGCAAGGGGCTTGTAAATCTGCCCCTAAGTTTCTATTTGTTTTCCTACCAGCGAACTCAAGTACATAGTACTTCTTGTGAGGGTAGAGGTGATGTTCTGTGATGATTTTGGGAGGGAGATTGTGTGCCACTTCCTCAAGTTGAGACTTCCCACTCTTATTATCTTTAAAGCAAAAAATACATAATTTACTCTTGAGCACTATCACAATGATCAAAACACCACATTTGTTGATTTGTACCTTTTTTGTTTTTAATTGCCATGTTCTCAATAGTACTCTCTTTTGTAGATGCCCCAAATATGTGTTATCACTCTTTTTCGCTAAATTAAAAAGTAAAAACAAAAATACAACACAAAACAAATAACATTCTTCTTTGCGCTATTCTCTAACGCCTTAATGTTGTTACTGTCCTTTAAGCAATTCACGCAGAATCTGTAGGCAACTGAAACTTTTCCTTATCAAAGAAAAAATGTGTCCAAAAATTGTCTCTTTTCAATCCCTCGCGTTAGTTACATTAAACTGTCTTGCGATGGGCGCCTTTAGAATGAAAGAAGTAAACTTCGCTTTCTTTTTACTTGTCTTTCAGATGAAGATACTGGAAAATTCAAGAATAAGTCTCCCCCGAGGCCGTGAAGTCCTTCCTAGCGAAGACGGACCTCAGGAACCCTGCTGCCCTGTTTTTTCAGGTGAGTAACACGAAGACAGAACCTTCCGTGCAAAAGGGAAGAAGGCCAAGTGCTTTCTAGAACTTGAGTGTGGCCTTATATAGAAGTGCCACACCCAAAAAGGCTGCCACGTAGAAGCAAGTTCGACGTGACGTGAGGAGTGGCACAGATTCCTTTCAGTTCGGCATTCGGCAAAGCGCAGTTTCTCTGCCTGCATTGAGACAGTGTTTGGGCAGCGTTTGAGGCCAGAAAATGAGCGATTGTGCATTGCGCTTCAAGTCTAAGAAAACGAGTGATTAGCAATGTTTAAAAATACTCTATTTACATTGCAAAACAGAACATACCGCATAGAGCATTACAACATGGCTTTCCGGTTTAGATGGCATTTTAATAGGAGCATAAGAATGTCACCAAGCACCATTACCATATAATCATAAGGTCACATAACATAATTAACATATAATACACCAAAAGGTGGTGCTGGATGCACGGGAAAGGGGAGGATTTCTCTGTCTTCGTTAGAAGCAGAGAAGACAGAGGAATCATGACATCCAGCAACTCAGAGATGAGAAAATCTCGATGATCGAGTCCTCCCTTGAACGCCACACACAAGTGCCTTCTGCAATCTCCCTCCCCCCACAGTCACTAAAAATCCCACCTTTCTCTCCCCGGACTCCGGAGCAGGGATCCCCCTTCCTGAGTCTAAGGTGGGAATCCAAACCTTAAGATCCCCCGCTTCCCAAAATTGCTGGACAGCATTCCACCCACTCTCAGAGATAGACATCTCCAAATTAAGTGCGAATACAAAACCTTCCTCCCACTTTGCAGACCCCCTGCCTGCATCCATGGCAAAAAATCTCAGTCATGTCATTTCACCCCTCTGAACGATGATTAGAAACAACTCGCTAAGTATGGGGTTCATGCCAGACTGCCTAAAACTAGACCAAATCTCTCCACTTTAAAAAAAAACGGGCCTAGACCCTGAAGACCTTAACAACTTCAGGCCAGGCTCCAACCTGCCTTTCCTGGCCAAAATCCTCGAAAAATGTGTCTTACTCCAACTCAACCAGCACATTGACACCAACAATCTCTTGGACTTTCACCAATCAGGCTTTAGAATGGGCTGCAGCACAGAAACAGCCTTACTAAATATAGCAGATGACATCCATAAATGTATGGATGCAGGTCACTGCTGCCTGCTCATCCTCCAAAACCTGTCTGCAGCCTTCAACATGGTGGACCATAAACTTCTTCTCAACACCCTTAAACAGCGGATCGTAGCAGACGGCACGTTACTGAAATGGCTCACTTCTTCCTTTCACAACCGTTCTCAACAAATCAAAATAAACTATGCAACTTCTGATACCTCCACTATAACCAGAGGTGTCCCTCAGGGCTCAGTCCTCTCACCTACTCTATTCAATATCTACATGGAGCCCCTCACTACCATAATTAATCAATCCAACATCACCTACCACCTCTACGCAGATGACATCCAGCTCTACCTGGAAGTCTATTCTCTGAATGACATACGCCGTCTTAATGAAACTCTAAAACAATCCAAAACTGGCTACCACATTACCACTTAAAACTCAACCAAGACAAGATGGAAATCGTTCTCCTCTCAAACAACGGACAAACCCACCAGGCCCAAGAATGGATTAAGCTTATGGACTCTCTAAACTTCAACTTAACCCGGGCCTGCTCCGCCAAGTCACTGGTTGTCTTACAGGACCCTAACCTGAACATGAGCTCACACATTAAGGCTACAGCAAGGAGTGCCCATTACAAATTAAAACTACTCAACAAAATCAAGCCCTTCCTCCCGCCTAATGATCTCAAGACTGCAACGCACACCCTAGTTCTATCCAGACTACATCTAGATCACAGGTTCAGCAAAATCTCACCAAGCCCCCATGTGAACCACTCTAAACTCAGCAGCAAGGATGGTCACTGGAGCTAAAAGACATGATCAAATCTCCCCCTCCCTAAAAGAGCTCAAATGGCTCCCTATTGAAGCTTGATGCCAGTTCAAAACTGCCTGTCTCACCCACAAAGTCGTTCACACTGGTAAACCAGTCGACCTGGCAGCCTAGCTCACCAAAGCAGGCCAGGCAAGAAACCTGAGGAGCACCAACAACCTACTTCTCATTCCCCAAAGAGGCCCAAACAAAAAGCCTACTCAACAAAATCATTCCAGACAAAATATAAACCTTGAGGATTTATTTCATTAATATTTCTTAGTCATATAGTCACCTTAGTGAGCTTAATTTCAAAAAGAACCTAGAGGTAAACAATAATTATCACAGTTCATTATTTATTCATTTTTTAGGAATTCTTTTTTTATATTTCAATGTAACAAAAATTCGTATATACAAAAAGGAAAGAATCAATTTTCATTTATACACTGGCAACAGAAAACTACTGTCAATTCAATACACATAGAAAACAGTAGTAATTGACACTTTTTATAATGATGAACCATCCACAGTTTGGTCATGTATCAAGAAAACTCTTGTTTCAATATTTTTAGTATCAAAGCACATCAGATGGGTACTTGTTTCCACCAAATAAGTGTCACAGCGTCGACGTTTCGGTCTCCTATTAGAACATATTAATCAACGAGACCATCTTCAGGACCAAAGTTGCGCCATGTATCTATTATAAACAAATGTATTACATTACTTAACTCATTGATACAAATATACATATATACATCTAAGTTCTACATATTGGTATTGCCTATACAATGAAGGAAAAACAGGTGTATCCAAGTGTAAAAACCGATCAAGTGACCAAGATCCCAAACACCATAGAGTATATGACCACCATTAAAATTCTCCAAGACACAACTCTATTAGTCAAGCCAGTACGTGAAATGCAACCACTAATTAATATTTCTCACGCAGCGTGACCCTCACCACTTTGTGAATCTATTTATCATGTTAATGTGGTGGAAATGTGCCACTTACTATATAGAGACCATATGTTAATCAAGGTCTATTGAATCACTTCTTCCACAGTCTTCAAAAGAAGAGCTTGGTTTCTAAAAATTGTACACAAAACGCCGCAAATCAAACAACTATCAAAAGCATATTAAAACTATAAGTGCATTGTTTCAAACAAACAAAATATAACATAGCAAGCAAGCCTCTCAGCCACTACTTACAGGAAACGCCCCTTATCGTCGGCGGTGTATAAATCGTTATTCTGTGAACAAACAGACACCCGCCTAATCAGTTAACGTCAATACCATGTCTACAGTATCTTTCCCAATTAGTTCGGCGGTCCAACCTAATTATATGACTTACTCTTTAAACAGAAGTCTACAGCTATTCTCCTTCCATTACGCGTCTCGCCACAAAGTCCGAGCATGAATGCTGGGGCGACGCGAACCTAAATAATGACGTAAATAATGACGTGGTCTCAAACGTCATTGGTACGCGGTAGACAGGTCGGCCATCTTTGAGTGTAGTCCACGCAACGGACTAACCTAGTATCCAGCTTGCTTCGAGATACGTCACATCAATGACACCCAATACAAAACAAAATAAATAAGCTACCTAATTATAGGCATCCATCCATCTTACGAAAATCCATTATATTTAGTTACACCACACCTGTTGTGAGGTCGCTTATGCGGAACCATGTCCCAATCGTCTTATAACAAGTAAAAAACTGTCGGCCATTTTAAGGTGGGCATATTTGCACTGAAAGTAAGCAGATAAAGTTCCAACTTACTACCACCATATTCATATCTCCCTATAGTTAGAATAGTAGGAGAACAGATCAAAAAAGCCACAAGTCTAACCACACAGCCTGGCTAATACTCTCCATGTAAGCTAGAAAGCCACTTAAACCAAAAGTGTAAGTGACTATATCAGCAGTGTGAATCAAACGCTATCAATATAGAACTACAACATCAGAGACAACCAGATGGTGATCATATAGTCTAGAGCGTCGCTAAAGTTTGCCATTCAATAAAGGAATTTAATCCCCTCTCCACCGTCTTGACTAGCCAAATCCACCTGTTTTCCTTCAAGGTCAATAGGCGTTCAACATTCTGTCGCCTTTTTGTGTTCTTAATAGTCTCTAGTACAAACCATTTCATTTCAGTAGGGTTGTGTTCTTTTTCCACGTAATGCTCTACCATAGGTGCAGTAATAATTCTACACCTAATACGCGATTGGTGTTGTATTATACGCTTTTTGACTTCTTGTGTTGTTTTCCCTATATAGTATAGGCCACAAGGGCATTCTATACAATATATGACATTTCTTGTCAGACAATTTGTGTGTTGGCGTATTGTCCACTTAATTCTATTCAAGACACAGGATTTTACTACTGATGTCGTTGGGCAGGCTATGCAATGCCCACATGGGTAGTGCCCAGTTATGGGTGCTAGCCCCCACAGGTTCGTTATTGTAGTCGGAGCAGGTTTTTTATATGCTTTTACGAGTGAGTCCCTTAAATTCTTTGCTCTTTTGAATGCAAACCGCGGTCTCGAGAGCTGTGGTTCAGCTTTTTGTACCAAATGCCAGTTTTTTGACACAATCTTTTTGATGGAATTAGACTCAGTGCCAAATGTCATGACACAGGTAATGATTTCAGTTGTGGGAGCACGCTGGTCCTTACTCTGAAGGAGTGCCTCCCGATCATAATACCATGCCCTTTTGAGTGAGCGTTTCACAAGCCTGTATGGGTAGCCTCTCATCCCCAATTTTGTCTGTAAGATTTTGGCCTCTCTGAAATAATCCTCCCGTCTGGTACAATTCCGTTTAATACGCAGGAACTGGCCAAACGGGAGGTTATCCCGTAGGTTCCGTGGGTGGTGACTCGTGTATTCGAGCAGTGTGTTTCTTGCTGTCGGTTTTGTAAATAGACTAGTGGCTAATACTCCTTCATCATTCCAAATTTTTAGATCAAGAAAATTAATAGACTGGTCATCAGAGTCTAAAGTAAATTTGAGATGGTCACTTTGTTCATTAAGCCATACATGGAACTCATGTAGTCTCGAAGTGGGCCCCTCCCAGATCATCAATACATCATCGATGTATCGAAGGTATTTTTTAATTTCATTTTTGAAGGGGTTGTTGTTGTAGATTATCCCTTCTTCAAAGGCAGCCACATACAAGTTCGCTATATCTGGAGCAAAAATTGCTCCCATAGCGACTCCCTTTACTTGGGCATAGAAGTCGCCATTGAACAGAAAATAATTTTGTTCCAAGGCAATCTTTGCACATTCGACAATGAAGTCAGATGGTACCTGATGGGGACGTGGCCTTCTTTCTAATGTCATATGAATTACTTCTAGGGCTTCTCTTTGCGGAATACTTGTATACAAGCTTTCTATGTCCATCGTGACTAGAATGTTATACTGCTTGTTAAAAGGTTGACCTTCTATTGCTGTGATTACATGTGTGCTGTCTCTCGTGTAAGATTGTGTCAACATTACAAAGGGTTTTATGAAGAAGTCGACATATTCAGCTAATGGTTGTAAGATGGATTGGCAACCAGCCACAATTGGTCTTCCGGGGGGTTTTTTGTCGTCCTTATGTATCTTAGGTAGCGTGTAGAACGCAGGTATGGAGAAGTCATTTTTGTTAAGATAAGCAAATTCCTTTTGGCTCAACCATAGGTTGTCCAGTCCATTCCTCGTTAGGTATGGGTAGTGCCCAGTTATGGGTGCTAGCCCCCACAGGTTCGTTATTGTAGTCGGAGCAGGTTCTTTATATGCTTTTACGAGTGAGTCCCTTAAATTCTTTGCTCTTTTGAATGCAAACCGCGGTCTCGAGAGCTGTGGTTCAGCTTTTTGTACCAAATGCCAGTTTTTTGACACAATCTTTTTGATGGAATTAGACTCAGTGCCAAATGTCATGACACAGGTAATGATTTCAGTTGTGGGAGCACGCTGGTCCTTACTCTGTAGGAGTGCCTCCCGATCATAATACCATGCCCTTTTGAGTGAGCGTTTCACAAGCCTGTATGGGTAGCCTCTCCTCCCCAATTTTGTCTGTAAGATTTTGGCCTCTCTGAAGTCGCCATTGAACAGAAAATAATTTTGTTCCAAGGCAATCTTTGCACATTCGACAATGAAGTCAGATGGTACCTGATGGGGACGTGGCCTTCTTTCTAATGTCATATGAATTACTTCTAGGGCTTCTCTTTGCGGAATACTTGTATACAAGCTTTCTATGTCCATCGTGACTAGAATGTTATACTGCTTGTTAAAAGGTTGACCTTCTATTGCTGTGATTACATGTGTGCTGTCTCTCGTGTAAGATTGTGTCAACATTACAAAGGGTTTTATGAAGAAGTCGACATATTCAGCTAATGGTTGTAAGATGGATTGGCAACCAGCCACAATTGGTCTTCCGGGGGGTTTTTTGTCGTCCTTATGTATCTTAGGTAGCGTGTAGAACGCAGGTATGGAGAAGTCATTTTTGTTAAGATAAGCAAATTCCTTTTGGCTCAACCATAGGTTGTCCAGTCCATTCCTCGTTAGGTTTAGGATTTTTGATCTGATCTTTTCTGTGGGGTCTCTCATTAGTTTAATGTAATGGGTAGTGTTATTCAATTGTCTTAATGCCTCTAGATCATAGTCAGATTTATCTTGTATAATGATACTTCCCCCCTTGTCAGCAGGTTTGATAATAATATCATCTCTGCTGGCAAGCGTTTTTAGGGTATGGTGTTCCTCCTTGGTGAAGTTATATTTCACATAATGTTTATTTTTAAACATTTGTTCAATTTCCATGAGTACCACACTCTCAAAGGTCACTAATTCCCTCGGGATCAGATTAGTGGCGGGATAGAAAGTAGAAGAACATCGCAAACCTGTGACATTATTTTGTGTGACACTGGGAGTCCTGTTGAACATGTATTTAAGACAAATCATCCTAAAAAACTTATATAGTTCAATCTGTGTTGTGAAGATGTCATTTCTGTTAGTCGGTACATAGGAAAGGCCATGACTAAGTAACTCAATTTCTTTTACAGATAGTTCATGTTTAGAGAGGTTGAAAATGGGGACTACCTCCAAATTTCCTCGGTTGTAGTCAGTCATTATGCTAAACTCAGCAGCAAGGATGGTCACTGGAGCTAAAAGACATGATCACATCTCCCCCTCCCTAAAAGAGCTCAAATGGCTCCCTATTGAAGCTCGATGCCAGTTCAAAACTGCCTGTCTCACCCACAAAGTCGTTCACACTGGTAAACCAGTCTACCTGGCTGCCTAGCTCACCAAGGCAGGCCAGGCAAGAAACCTGAGGAGCACCAACAACCTACTTCTCATTCCCCAAAGAGGCGCAAACAAAAAGCCCTGGCCTGCTCCTTTTCAGGCAATGCCCCCAAAATCTGAACTCATTTCTAGCAGATCTAAGAACCAACCCCTTCTTTGTGGCCTTAAAAAAAAAACTCAAGGACCTCCTCCTTGCTCGGCACCTTTAACCTTTTGGATCTACACACCGTTAGCCACCATTTCCATTTTTGGTATGCCATTAGATATGTGTCTGTTTTCTTATTTCCTGTGAACTTGTTGTACAGCACTCTGATACCCTCGGGTCCTGCCAGCACTATATAAAACTCTCTAAATAATAAAATAAGTGTATGATGGTGTGGTCAGTCCAGGTGAGTTCTGTGGTGTGGCTGAATTTGATTCTGTCGCTGAAAATGGGGTCAAGTGTGTCCAGCTTTGAGCGTAGGTTCGGTGGCCAGTTGAGTGAGGCTGATGTTGTTCAGATTCTCTGGGAGGGCTATGTTGTTGGCATCGTTAGAGTAGTCAATGTGGAAGATGAGGTTGCTGAGTAGGACGTAGTGGTGATGAGGTTGGGGATGGCGTCACAGAATGTTGCTCGGGGTCCTGAGGGTCTGTAGGCAGGCGTCCCCCTTCTTGTGGTTTTTGTATCAGTTTGTAGTAGGAGGTTGAGGTGTTCCAAATGTTTTAAGCCAGTTCTGGCTCAGGCAGCCTAACGTACATCTTTTTTACAGCTAACTAATCTGATTGTACCCTTACTTCTGATGCGAAAAACTAAGTAGGAAATAACTTTGAAGCATTTGTCTAGGCTTTTCCAAAGCAGAGATAAGCAATTAAAATGTGTTATCCAATCTAAGCTAACTTATATATTTGATACCTACCCAGTGAGTTTAGCGGTAAATTATGCATATAAAAAATAGGCTTTTCTTACATGACAATGGCATGTCTCACTGCCGTGTGTCACCACAGTGTATTTAAACTGCAACCCAGGCAAAGCACAGTGATACTTTTGGTGGGCATATAGTATTGTAACATATGGCCCACACAGGATATTTAGCTTTCCATGCCATAGGGCACTTTTGGCATCATTTACTATGGACTTATTGGGAAGTTAAATTGGTCAAATTGAGAGTTCCAATGTACAGCACATATTTTATAGGGGCAGCATCAGCAGTTGTTAAATACAGTTTAGGTCCAGAAAAAGGCAAACACTCTTGGTTGACCATGAAGAAAAGATAGATACAGGTAATTATTACCCAATCTCAGTGCATTCTGTCTTTGCTTTCAGTTTAGTCCAAGCCTTAGCACCCATATCTATAATCTTGTCAAGTGACTCCTGTGTACTCCTTGCTGCAGTATGCTATCTCTGTCATGCACTACATGCTACAGCCCATATTCATACTTTCCACACATTTGAAAACACTCAAGAAGATATTCTGAGACACAGATAGGGTTAATTGTAGATTCCTCTTTTCTTGCATAGGTGTGAGGAGTAAGCAGACGATTATCATGCACGCTTTCCATGGCCCACATACTCATTTTGTTTGCTACTTCCCTCAGGCACTCACTATGGCACTTTCTTTTATTCATTCCTGCTTCACTTTAAGTCTTCCACTCTGCAATTTTACAAGATATCAGTAAGTTATCCAAAGAACTTTGGTAAATGTCTTTGGCACGTAGGATAAACACTCATAGGACATGTTTAATTGTAGTCCAAGTAAGATATAATAGGAAGGAGGATAGATGAAGTAAGAAAGCAAATATGGAAATGTCCATGAGGCCATCTGTATCTGTTAGTTGCTTCCTGGCAGTATGTCAAAATTTTATCAGAAACAAGTTTGTGTCTCAAGATGACCGCCATGGTTCCGCATTGACCATTTCTTTCTCAATTTGCTATTGATCTATGTTGTCTTCAGAAGATTCCATTGTCCAAATGTAGGAAAGTAGTATCTGCTTTCATGGTTACCCCCACTTTTTACTGGTGTATTTCTGTTTTATGACTAGTCTGACTGGGATCCTGCTAATCAAGACCCAAGTCAATGTGCTTTCTCTGTAAATTTGACAGTGGTAAGTACTTTGGTACCTTCCCAATTGGCTACTGGTGTGCCCTTCCAAGTACCTAAGGTACACCAGGGGCCTCCAATGGCCCCCAGCATGCATAAGCCACCCATGAGAGACCACTCAAACTGTGACCACAGGCCTGCCTTGGCTGCCTGTGTAAGCTGTTGCTAGCACCACTTACAACAGATATAGGTTTGCTTATATCTGAGGTCACTGCATTTAAAACCTATAAGCCACCCCTAAGGCATGCCTTTCACTCCTGAAGTCAGGGTGCTAGGTTATAAGTGTGAGGGATTTCTGCAGGAGCAGCAAACCTCCTCCAACTCCGGAGTCGATTCTCCAGGCTTAGTATGTGCAGTCAGCCATTTTGATGCATATAGTGGCCATGCGTCATTATACGAAGGCTAACTATATATTGTCTGTGCCGAACCTCTGCATGTTTGGTATCAAACTTGTTGGAATCATACCCTTACACTGTTAGTGGTGTTGGAGGTATGATCCCATGCACTGGGGGAGCTCTTCCGGAAAACCCCAGTATTCCTTGGAAACAGCCTTCCAGGGTCTGCCAACAAGCTAATGCTGCTGCCAACCCCAGACATGATTCTGCCCTCCTGCTGTTGAGCTGAACTCAAGCAGGGGAAGGTAGACATGTTTCCTAGACAGGACTTAGTGTATTGGGCTGGGGGCACTTGCCAGTGTCACCAGACTGCTTTGAAGGGCACATTTGGTGCTCTCCTTGCATACTGCATTTGGAACCAGTTCAAGGAGCCCTTTACACGAGCTCTGGCACAAAACTGGACAAAGGACATGGGAGTCTCCTCCCCTCTGTCCAGGCTCTCCTGTCGGAGAGAGCCCTCAATCATTCCAACCCTTTCCCAAGGGTACTTAAGGGCTTGCCGTTGGGTGGCTCTTCAGATTCATCATGCGACAAGATTCAAACCCAAAACCACTTCAACTTTGACCGTCTGGGCACTTGGACTTCACTGGGCTTCACCTGGAACCGAGACTGCACCAAGGTAGACTCCTGCTGCTTCTAGTATCTCTGTTCTGCAAGTCTTCTTTGTTGTCTGTGCCTGTGCTTCTTCTAAGTTCCTCTCCAGGCTTGTGGGATTCAAGGACACTCAAAGTAATCTCCCTTGGAGTGAAGGAGTCACTCCCCTGCATCTGAAGGTACAATAACAAAGGTAACTGGTCTGCTGCTCCTGATGTCCCACGGACTTCAAAATTTCAGCAACACAGGTGGTAGTTCTGCAACTTCATCGGGTCCTGCCCTGTCCTCTCACCACTTTTGAGGTCAGTATCCCTTGTCGGAACCACTGAAACTGAACCCTTGTGAACCAGGTCGACTTGCCGTTAAAAAACTTGTTGGATCTGTACTCCAGAGCTCTTCGGGCTGCAAGAAGCACCAGCCTTCAGCAACTCTTTTTGTCAAGATCGTTGTCCTCACCACATCCTCTTTACCGTGGACCTGCATCTTTGGTGAGCTGTTCGAGGTCCTCTTATGACTCTTGTGCCTTCAGCCTGTGGGTCCTCTTGAGGATCTTCTCTGGCTTCAGTGGGCTTCCCTGCTTGCACAGGGCCTGGCCTGCTCCAACTCTCTTGCAAATGGTGAGTCTCTTGGACCTTGCTGGTCTCAACGTTGCTCCTTTATCTTTTACTACCCCTATTGCTGCTGCCAAGGCTTGTTGGTGCTCCCACCGGACACCAATCCCCTGGTTCTTGACTTCAATGTAGAACAGCTCATGAGTGTTTCTTGCTCTGCTACAGCATCGGCTCATCCTCACAGCTGCAGCGACAAGGTCACCGTCATCACTCATGCCTCTTCTGTCATCTGTGGTCATTGTGCTTTCGCACCTCCTGGTCACCTCTGAGTAGCAGAGACTCTGTCACGTCTGCTTGCAGGTTATTCTCTTTAAGAATCCACCCTGGCATTCCACCGGGCTCTTTCATCTTCTTTGCCAGCGTCATCTTTCCTGAAGTCCTCCATTGTGGTCTACGGTGGCTTCCTATGTCACTTGGCACCCATGCACCCGGCTTCCTTGGAATAGGTATCCTGGTTCCTGGGGTATACACGGGTGGGGCGATTCTCCAACCTTCTGTCTTCCATGGGATTTCTTCAGGGTCCAATGAGAAGGGTCCTTCTTCTAAAAAACTGCAACCACAACTTTTCTATTGACTTGCGTTTAGTACGCGGCTGTGTTTCGCCTCCGAGGGTTTTTTGAGTACTTACTATTGGTGGTTCCTTCTGTCTCCAGCTCTTCTGAGTCTCCTGGTGCAAGTCCTCACTTCAGTCGCAGTTCACATTCTACTTCTTTAGTATATGGTTTGGTCTCCCCCTAGAGACCAGTGTGTATTTGTGCTTACTTAGCAGTCTACAGTTAAAGTATTGTGTGTATTTGTGTTGATTTGATATCTCCAGATAGCAGATATACCAATCTGTTAGTTAGTGTGTATAATAAATAGATCTATTTTTATAAATACACTGTGTGTTTCTTTTTCATTTAATCTACACTATATGATTAGATCTGGTAAAAGAAGCTGCTTAACACTCCTTCTGGACTAAGCCTGAAGGCTGCTCTCCACAGCTACCACTTAGAGAGCTTTCTATGGTTATTCAAGACCACTAAAATAACCATAAAAGTTGTCTGGATAAGTGCAAGGTGCTTCACTTCAATAGGTGTGCACCATGTACTAAGCCAGCCTCCTACACCAAACAATACAATTATGAACTTTTTGCAGATGCACATTTGCAAATTGCTTCAATTTTCATAATTTTTACATTATCTGTGATAATCCTTTCCAGCCCAAGTCTGGAGCTCAACAACGCAATGTTCCATACATCCACATGAGCCTCCCTTGGAGTTTGATGACAATGGTAAACATTAAATTTTCTTCACCCATGACAGGTTTCTGGAACTTTCTTTCAGTAATTAAAAGCATGAATGCCTTCTCTCTTGAAACACATTCCCAAGTTTATAGCTGGTAGTGCAGTTCTCTTCCCTTTCATCCTTTCCTCTTTGTGGCCGTGCAAATGTTTTAGGAGGCCTTTGTTCCTATAAAATGTGCATTATCTCTCTTTTTTTTTTGTTGCTTTTATTAAATTCAAACTTCAAAAAATCACAAAGCATCATTATACATATTTTGCAGATATACTGTATGTTGTGGCCCTAACATACCAGTTTACAATCACTCAGTCTAGCGAATTAGATAAATGACTATGGTGTCTTAACATTTCCATTTCAACAGTGGGGGATATACACAGGTCACCTCTATGCGTATTCCACCCAGTCCATTTTTTATCCAATTTTTTAGGGTATCCTCTGGATTTAAACACCTATTTTTCCGCAATCATGCATTTATCCATTTCAGCCGCCCAGCCCCCCGTCGAAGGTCTGTCCGCTGGCATTATCTCTCTTTTAAACATTCAATGATGTCTTTATTACTTAAGTAATGCTGAAGCCCTGAAGCAACAATTGCTAAATTACTTCGATCTTTTTGAACTTCTGGTACCAATATTATACATTCCATTAATATTGTGCTTATTGGAAGTAATCTGGCTGATATGATGCCTGGTTGTATTTTCTCGTCTTCATAGCACCTTCTTGGGCTGATTACTCTGCCATTGGTTTAATTATATCTAAAAATTCCTTTGTCACTTCGTCCGATTCCTCTACCAAAGCAAAGTGGTCCTATAACTCATAACTTTCTTTTGACACTAGAAAATGACACTAGTTTTGTAAGCATACTGTTACTTTCGGTATAACTGGTTAAGAACCTCATTTTGTTTATCTACTCCTACAATCAAATAGATTGTTTTTGTGATATGTAACTAAACATTCCATTTCTTCTTGGTTGGCCAGAAATAGCACAGCCATTGGTGTCCTATACCAGTATTAGATTGTAATTAATCATGTATTCTCTCGTCCAACTGCCATTAATCTTAAAAAAACATTTGTCATTGTGGTGATACTTCACATGTCCAGGGTACTAGATGACTGAAGACATAGTTCAAATAATCTGGAGGTTACAGACTGAGCACAGAGCTCTATTATTCACTGGCACTTCTAAGCTCCCCGTATAGATGAGTGCTGCCCACCCAACTAGGAAAACGTGCTCTCTCCACATGACCAAACTCGCTAGTGAATGCATAAGATAAAACGCACAGCAGAAATATGAAGTGTTCAACCACTCACTGCTTCCTGTTTCCGGAGAACATCAAAAGCACAGACCAGCAGTTGATAATACTGAGAGTGAAGCCCTGTCGCACATACACTTTATTTTCCGCAGGACCCCACGTATCATGATTCTCAATACTTTACAGGAATGCTAGGTATTTATTCTCTCTCTCTCTCTCTCTCTCTCTCTCTCTCTCTCTCTCTCTCTCTCTCTCTCTCTCACCTGGCAAACCCTGTATTGTTCACTTAAGAAAATACGGAGGGGCTAGAGAGGCTACAGGGAATTTGGAGTGATATAAGAAAATTACTCTATCAAGAAAGTAACCTGCTATGATCCAGTCTTGTTTTCGTTAGCACCCTTGTATTAGTGTGCACGTTGGTTAAATTAGGAACATGTGGTTCACTGACAGAATATCGAGAAAAGAATATAGAAGAAAAACATATTGGGGAAAAAATATAGAATACAAACATATCGACTGCCAATAATTAAAAAGATAAGTACACAAATATCGAGAAAAAAACATATATAGTTTACAATAATATAGTAGTATTAAATATCGATTTTTAAATATGTATAATTTAAAATATTAAAATAAACTTATATTAAATACTAACATTAATTTATAAAAGTAACATATATTTAAATGTATATTTTAACAAATTAAACAACTAAACATACTTTTAAAAATGTAAACACACACACATATATATGAACATACATATATCAATAAACTAATAGTTTAAATAATTATATAATTTTTAAAAACTGTAAATAATATATTATCAAAATTATATGTACACTTATTTAAATATACCAAAAACATAAAATATTAAAAAAGAAAACCAATGTAGTTTAAAATAAAAAGTAAAGACATTTTTAAATTTAATTATGAATAATTTACCAACAAAAAAGTTGAAATTTTTAAATAATTATTATAATTAATCAAACACATAATTATCTAAATTACAGCAACATAAAATAAGTTATTAAATATCAAAATAAATACATCTGCACTACATAAAAAAAATGACTAAGAAATATAAAAATAAGTTCTTCCACCTAACACAACACAACAATAAAAAAATTCTTTACATCACACAAAAATAAATTTACTACTCTAACTACAATAAATATTAAATTAATTAACATATAACATTAGAAAATACTACAATCTACTAGTCCCAGTACAATTAACACAACAATAAATATTATAATGAAAAAAAATATAATATTCCCACTCCAGTCAGTGCAACAGTAGGGAAAGTGTTGGATTGCAGACGAGTAAAATTTACTATTCCCACTCCAGTCAGTGCAACAGTAGGAAAAGTGTTGGATTGCGGAGTGGTAAAATGGAATAGTCCAATGCCAGTCAGTGCAAAAGTAGGGGAAGTATCAGATTGTGGAGGGGTACAATGTACTACTCCCACTCCAGTCAGTGCAACATTAAAAACAAGTAAAATATCTTAAAGAAAATGAAAAAAATTTAAAAACAGTAAAAATAAATATGATGAATAAAAAATAGAAATATATTTAATTTTTTTTTTTTTTAATTAATGTAGTTCCCACCCAATACCCCTACAAAACCCACAACCCACATCGAAATGTAAAAAAACCTTGCACAATGAAAATCTAATTTTAAATGTATTAACATTAACTTCCCTCCCTTTACATGCATAAACTCTGCAACCCCAACCTAAAATTCAACTAAAAAAATGAATAACACATTAATTAATTTACAATGAATTATTAGTATTTCACTAGTAAATAACAAATAATATATGATAGTTTACTCTCCACCCTTTACCTCTATAAACCCAAGCCTAAAAAACTTTTATTTAAACAATTAACAAAATAAATTATCAGTTAATTAATATTAATTAACAATTAATTAATAAAAAAATGACTTCCCACCCTTTACCCCTTTATACCCCACAACCTACACCTAAAGAAATTAATTACACAATTAACATAATTAATTATCCATTAAATAATTAGTATGATCAAAACTTAGGGGTCTATTAGTATATAGGGCAGATCGTTGGTGGTGATCCGCCCGACATAATCCCCCGCCCGCCTCACATTTCCCCCGCCATATTATGATGGCGGGGGTACCGTGGTAGATGGGAAGACCGTCTGCCGCTTTTCCGCCCGGTCGATGAGTCGACCGGGCGGAAAGGGGTTGAATATGGTGGCGGTGTCTGCTAGATATTACAATGGCAGCGGGATGCAGCCTTTCCGTGGCGGCATTGCCGCCACATACAGTCATGTGGTCCGCTCACTTGGGCGCCCGTTGCAGGCCCCCAGGTTGTTGGGGGGTCGGGGTGCTTTCCAGTTGGATAGTAGGGTCCTGTACTATACTATATAACTAAAGTTAATAATAATGTCTCGGATATCAATACTTACATGCAGTTGCCCCAGGACCCTACTATCCAACTGGAAAACATCCTTTCTGGCATGCTTCAAGAAGCAATTGATCAAGGCTGGATCACTGACCAAACCAGAATTTTCTTAACTACTAAAAATGCTAGACGACCCAAACTTTACATGATCCCTAAAATTCATAAAAACCTTCAGGACCCACCCTTTCGTCCCATTGTCTCAGGCTGTGGATCAATTTTTGAACCTATAGGCAAATTCGTGGATCATTACTTGCAATTATTTGTTCAAAACTGGTCTTCATATGTGAAAGATACCACACACTTCCTACAGAAATTGACCTCCGTTAACAACATGGACCTCACAGACATCATCTTGTGTACCATTGATGTCACGGCCTTATACACATCCATACCACACCAAGCTGGCCTCGAAGCGGTAGAGTGGGCACTACTCCACACACCTGACATTGATGTCGAAAGACTTTTCATTTTGAAAATGTTACATTTCTGTCTCAATCACAGTTACTTCGAATGGGAGGGCTACTTCTATGCTCAACTAACCGGTACTTCAATGGGGTTCTATGGAGCACCAGCGTATGCGAACACTTTTATGGCCCTTTTCGAATCAGAAAACATCATGTCAAACCCTGAATGGTGGAACCACGTTCTAATGTACTGCAGGTACATCGATGATATCTTTATACTATGGACAGACACCAGCACCCATTTAAAAACCATGATTACCGAGCTCAATACAATCAACCCCAGGATTCAATTCACTCACAATATTCAACAACAAAAGATTCAATTTTTGGACGTTCTCATCACTAAGTCCCCAGACAATTGTAATTTTGAAACTTCCGTTTTACAGAAGCCCACAGATCGCAATAGCACACTGGTCTACAACAGTTTTCACCCCAACAGTCTATTAAGGAATCTCCCATACTCACAATTGCTTAGAGTTCGACGTATATGCTCTAATCCTGGCACCACCAAGGTCAAAGAACAAGAATTCATACAACGTTTCAAGGACCGGGGGTATCCTGACAATGTCCTTCAAGATTGTTTAACACGAGCACAACAACTTGGCCACCAAGAGCTACTACAACAATCTATCAAACAATCATCAGACCAAATGGTGTTTGTTTCCAAATTCACTACAGCATCTAAATCCATACAACGTATCATCAACTCTAGATGGGAGATGCTAGCATCTTAAAAAGACTTTAATGGCCTATTTGCCACCAAACCATTGTTTGCATACACACGGGGAAAAAATCTGAAAATATTACTATCTTCTCCTTCTCCAATCCAGACTACTTTGAAGTACAAAGGCACTACAAAATGCAATAATTGCATCCATTGCAACAATGTAATCAGTGGCAATGTGTTAACTCATCCATCATCTGGAAAACCAATCAATCTCAAACATTCATGTGATTGCAATTCCATGAATGTCATCTACTGCATCAAATGCCCTTGCGGCAAAGCCTACATTGGAATAACTGAAAGAAAAGTCAAGGTCAGAATCACTGAACATAAAAGTAAGATCAGAAATCGTTGTTCCACTTCTTCTTTAGCAACACATTGGAACAAATATCATCATATTATATCACAACTAAGGTTCCAGATTGTTGAATCTGTTACACCTACGCCTGGCGTAGACATCACAAAAAAACTTCTACAAAGAGAAATCTATTGGATTAAACTCCTTAACATTCCATCCGGTCTTAATGACCGCATGGACATGAGTTGTTTCCTTTAAACCTTACCACTTGTCCCAGTACCTTGACCTTCATCAAGAACCCACACAACACAACTAGGTTGTTATAGATCTTCTAACAGCATAGATTCATTTATCGGCCTTTAGGCTCATTTACCTGTTCTTTGCATTAACACTGATTGGCAAACAAACAAATTTAGTGTATTGTTTAAATATGATGGTATGACCTAATTTCATTGCTACCAATTCTGGTTTTCATTGTTAATGGTGTTTCTTTTCTTAAATAATTTCTTTGAGCTTTTATTTTCACCCCTGTTTTCATTCACTTTCCTTCACTCCTGCACCATCTCAGCACAATATTTAATTGTCATTATAACCCGTTCACCTCCCATCTTTTCACCATTTCCTATTTCTAAACAATTCATCTTTTCTGACCCCCCACTGTCTGATGTTTGTTTCCATTACACAGTCAGAGACTTCTTCTGCTCTTTCATACCACTTCATTGCTTTATAATCTACCAGCTCGTGAATTCATGACACTCCATTCTTGATCGCGCTCCGTCCACCAGGACCTTGTTTTGTCGATTTTCACCTTTTTTTACTTCGATCTATATCCTACTTTATCCTTTGTCAAATTTTCGGCATTAGTATTTCTTCTTTAATATCATTGACAATCTCTGTCCATAGTATTTTCACTATTTTCATTAAGCGGGTCACATGACCTTCGCTTCATCTCCCGGGATGCTCCTTTAAATCTCCGCGCGGCTCCGCATCCAGTCACCGCGTTCCTTATTGGAATGCTCCATTTCCATTCGGTATTCACGACTGTTAGAAATGGGATCTCTGGTTGGCTAGGGCGTACGCCAAAGCCAGGCAGAGACCACCACTCTAAGTCAGGGCTGGGGAGTTACACGCCAAAGATAACCCCTGCTCACCCCCTTGGTAGCTTGGCACGAGCAGTCAGGCTTATCCCGGAGGCAATGTGTAAAGCATTTGCGCACACACACAGCAACAACATCCCAGGCACACTACAAAAGGAACTCCACACAAGGTTATATCAAAAATAGCCTTTGTATTCTCATAGCACATAAGAATAGTAATTACACAATATACACTGTGCCAACTGGCACTGGGCAATTTTTACAAGAGATTATTTACACAAGGAGGGCCACAGGGGCCACTGTCAGAATTAGCACAAATCACCAATGGGAAATGTAGAACATATACCAACTGTAACACAAATTATAACTGTAGAACACAACCAGTAACTACTTGCACAATAATGACCTCAGCATTATCACAATAGAATCAGGTATAAAACCTATCCTGTATACATCACAGGGGCATAAACACATTATGCAATCTCTCACAAGTCTAACGCATTAGACCCTAACCTCCTAAGTATAACTACATTAGGGGCGTACATCACACAGGGAAGTATAATCCCCCTAACATAAACCTAAACAGGTTAAACAACCTCATATTCATAGAAGACCACATTTAGAGGTATAACACAGGGTGCGTAAAACATACTACATGAATTACATTTCCTAGCACCCAAAATCACCTTAGGGCCTGGCGCCCTATAAACCTAACAATCCCAACAGCCCCCAGGGCCAACTGGCCATCGCAAAGGAGGGGCTCAAATGCCCTGTGCCCCAACAGTCAGGGCGCGCTGCCAAAGCAGCGAAAGTCAAGGGTGTCCAATCTGCGAAGGCCTAAACGTTGCAGCTGGCACTAAGTGCTGCACAGCTGTGAAGGTCAGGGGGCAAAGGAGTGCATCTCACTCCTAACTCAGGCATGTCCCCCAAAGTAAAAGAAAGACCTACACGGTGCAGCTGCCCACTACTTGCTGGGCAGCTGTGAAGTCAAACTGTGGCAGGGGGCTCTCACTAGCCCTCCAGAACAAACTGCGCCGATCCTTGGAGCCCTCTAGGCTTTGGAACAACCAATGCGCAAACGTGGGAGCCATCTGGCTCTTGAAACAACATGTGTCCCCTAATGAATGGTGGGGTGGAAGGACGAAATGGACCCTGGCACAACGGTGCCCTCTGGGACCTGTTGGGGCTCTTTAAAATAACCTTGCCCCCGCTGGAGCCACGCACGGGCTCGAAGACAACGTCTGAGGATGTTGGAGCCATCTGGCTCTGAGAACGCTGTTCCCCCACGGAGCGCACTGGCTCCTAAACTCATTATGCCCCCGATGGAATGGCCCGCAACGGCGGAACCGCTCAGGACAGGCACTCGCTAGTGCCTGCATGCAGCCCCCTTTGTGTTAGCGAGGCAGGCCTCGTTGGAGCGGCCCGCTACCAAGTGGGGCCGCTCGGGAACTTAAAACGGACAGTAACCCCCTCGAGCCCTCTCCTTACCGGGCTCCGGGCGTGGGGTTTCGTCCATGCGGCGGGTCCCTCAGTTCTGCCACTGGTGCCGGTGGGGCTCTCCCTCCTAGCGGGAGCCCCGCCTTACTGCTGCACCAGGCTTCACCCGGTCCCGCGTCTCGGGACCGGGATTCAGGATGGGGCCCGCGAGGCCCCAGTCTGCCTCCTTCGTTGTGGGCGCTGTCCAGTGCGGGGTGGGCTCATGCCTGGACTTTCTTCAGCGTGCTCCGGGGCTCCCAACAGCGCACAGGAGCCCCGTTTGAGCAGACACTTCCTGCTACACCACAGGCTCCGCCCACGTCCCGGGCAAGGATGCCTGGCTTCCTGTGTGCCGCGGCGGTGGTTCTTTTGCTTCGGTAGTAAGAGGGGTAGGCTCCCTCGTAATTTGAATATAAAATAAGCGGGATGGGCACCCGCCATCATCAAGAAAGCAAACACCAGTGGGGTGGGCACCCGCAAACGAAACAGCAATAAGCGGGGTGGGCACCCGCCGTTTCCTTCATTACGGGGGAATCCCTCACGCCGGGAATCTCTCTTGAAAGGGCTGCAGCACCGCGCTGCCAAGCCCACGCTATCTCCTCCATTCAGAATCAAGCGTTCACAGGACGCTAAGAGCACAGCACAAGATCCTTGGTAGATCAAGGAAACAGCAAAAAGGTCCCAAAAGTCCATCAGGCATCCAGGGGTTGGGCAGCGCCCAGGGAGGCAAGCCTTCCCCTGGGCCCCAGCAGCAGCACGGTAGTTTCAAGTCAAGGACAAGAACACTTTCATGGGGTCACAGCCCCTCTTTTATACACAGAATCCTTTGTCTCCAAAGGTGCAGGGAAGGGGCGAACCAGATGCAACTGGTTCCTGAGCACTTTGTTTTGCTCAGCCCCTCTCCCTATTCATAGGACAGGCCAGGGACATCGGACGCACCACAGGGGGTGGAGCCAGCATTGTGTAGGGAAAGTCCAGCCCTATTCAGGTCCCAGGTGTACTCCTCCCTGCCATCAACATGCAGATCTCTCCACTCACCACCGGGGCAGACCCATCCTGACTCCTGGAGCCAGACACACCAGCCAATCACAAGCCAGACAGTCACTTCACATTTATTACACAGACATGCCAGCTTCTAGAAATGGCACTTCTACACGAGACACCGTAACGCCGCACACATCATCGCGCAGCATTCAATCTCACGAGTTCGCACATACCAAACTCGGCCCTGCACTCCTCTCACATACATCAGGACTTAACACGGTCACTCAGGTCCCCCATGCATTCCTATGGGAGGGCAGGTCAGTCTCACTAAAACATACACAGAGCGCACGCACTTTACACTGGACCCCAGTGCTAAAGTGCTCAGAGGCCTAAAATCACCAAAACCAGGTTACAGAACAAGGCTAGGAGAACGCAAAAAGTTTCGGGGTGAACCTGCCAGAAGGGCCAAGTCCAACAGTGATGCTCACGAGGACTCTCACATTATCGAACTAGTTAAGCTCAGCAAACTTAGGCTTTTTTCGTGTTTCCGCCCTCACACCATGTTACCACTCTAATCACTTGCTCATTTTCCACAGGCTAATTGACCCGTTCTATTGCGCCCGGCATATCTCTGCACGGTTGCACACTTGGCTCTCGCAAACCCGTTTGGAATCCATTACTGCAATTGTAATTCATGACAGCCATGAGAATTCTTCTCATAATTCTTCTGAGGTAAGTGCTCACAACCTTGAGACGCATGAAGCCATTCAGGTTCTACAACATTTTCTCAGTTAATTCCATGCTCAATTTTAACAGGTTTACCTCGAAATTACCTTCTTGTTCGTTTTGGTTTTCTTCATAATACTCATTCACCACGCCACTAAGGTGAGCGACATTCCCATTCCTCTCCACTTTTCAGGTACTTTAATGCATTTTCCGGCCTACATCTTTGTTCTTGGTTTCACTCATTTCTTAAGTATTTTAAGCACAGCACCAGGGATTTGTTTTTATCCAGTTTTTCCATTATCTTTTATATTTTCCTATCACTAACATCTAACACCAACAATCACTAGGAGATTGGGTTTCTTTACTTTCTTCATTTTTCCTCCATCTGACTCACCATCATGCCAAAACAGAAAAGCACCAGCCATTGTCACCAGTAACGCATGAACATAATGGTTACAGGCTAACATTTACCACCGCAGCATCTCTGTAGGACTTATATAAATTGCAAAAATCATTCATTATTTTCACATTCACTTTAGGTTTGCCCCTGACGAAGGGATTTAAGATCCCGAAATGCATTGGCCACTTTCATCAACGACATGAAGAAGATTGTTATTATTGTTTCTACTTATTGTTACTTTCCATGACCAATGTACACATTATTAAGAATGATTAAGATGATGTACTTACAATTGTTCTAACTGCAATGTAAAAACGAATATTTTACTATTGTATTTGTTTTTGAGTTACTAAATATATCATTGTATAATGTAATTTTCCAAAAGTTTGGTTGACACTTGCGTTTACTTATTTGTCAAATTACGTTTTGGATACTTTCCAAACCAGTGAACAGTGCGAGGCACACAGTGGGCTTTCCCACTATTGTTGTTTTCAGTTTACACATCCGTAGTGACAACGGATTTTTGTACCTCAGCACCCATTTCAGATCATTCAGATACGTCTCCTACATTTGCATAAACTAGGTGTGCACCTTTTTCAATTATTTACCTTGTTCCATTGGCCATCAGACGCATGTGTAGGCAGTGGAGACAGAGTAGTATCCACCCTATGACTGAAGGTCTACCCAACTCAACATAAGGTGGACAGATCTTCAGGTTGACAGAAAGGGTGCTTAGTCGCTGTTGCGATGGAGTACCCTTTCTGCCAACATATAAATCAGGCCATTAGTCTTAATTGATTTTATATCATAAAAAGGATATGGTGCTAAAGAAGGATATTGCGCTTGAAGTGTAGACTTCATACTTGAGAGAAAAATATAATTTCTCACTTTAAATGAAGCTTAAGAAAACTTTTCTGGAAGTCTAGTGATTTACAGTAATGGTTCAGTTTTCTATTGTGTACTGGCATTGCTGCCAAGTTGTCAGACTGTTTATGTGTGGCATTTGTATGGTTTTATTGTGTATCGTAGACTTTGAATCTTTTGATGTGTTTTCCCCTGCCTTTTTGCCTCTGATCTCCGTTTTTTGACTGTGTGCTGAACTTCATTTTTGCTGGTTTTAGGACTCTGGGTAGTTTACCGCTGCTGACCAGTGCTAAGGTGCATGTGCTCTGTGTCCTTAATGTGATGACATGTAGTCTGTCAATGACTGGCATTAGTACAGTGCACTACATGTGCCCAGGTCCTGTAAAGCAAAAACTGCTAGTGGGTCTGCAGCACTGATTGTGCCACCCACATGAGTAGTCTTTCAAACATTTCTCAGGCCTGCCACTGCAGAGCCTGGTTGTGCAGGTTTAAACTGCCATGTCTAGCTGGCAAGTTCACTTACCTGCCAGGCCCAAACATTCCCTTGCATTACATGTAAGGCACCCCTAAGGTAGGCCCTAGGCAGCCCCAATGAGGAGGGTGCAGTGTATTTATAAGGTAAGATGTGCTTTTAAGTTTTACATGTCCTGGTAGTGAAAAACTGCAAAATTTGATTTTCACTACAGCAAAGCCCATCTCTCCAATAGGTTAGTATTGGAGCTGTCTTGCAACCCTGTACAAGTGAAACTTCCAGTTGGGAGAAGATAGAAAATTGGAGTTTGGTGTCCCTGGACATACAATGTAAAAATACATCTTTTAGTAAAGTTGTTTTTTAAATTGCAGGTCTTAAAATGCCACTTTTAGAAAGTTGGCTTTTTCTTAATTTAACCTTTCTGTGCCTCTGCCTGTTGCTGGAATACACGTCTGGTTAGGATGACAGCTGTGCTATTTTAATTCCCTCTAGACTGTCACGCACAAAGGGAGCTGAGGTATGCTCTGCATATCCTGATGGCCCATCACCAAGCTGATGGGTCTTCCTGAGCTAGGGTGATGGGAGGAGTTGACACTTGCACCTAAATAGGGTTCTGCCTGTCCCCTCACAAAGAGCTGCATTCCCCCTATAGTGTGTCTGGAGCAAGGGACAGGAAGGGCAGGGTCCTATGCACTACAACGCTTTTTTTGAAGTCTTCCTACTTCAAAGGCCAAGATGGGTATAAGTAGTGGGCCTCTGACACCATAAGATCAGAACACCTCTGGACAGAGGGTAGTGTGCCAGGAAGAAGAGCTATGTGCTGCCAGGAGGGCCTGCCCCATTGCTGCTTGCTTTGCTAAGCTGAATAGACAAAAAAGGATGTGTGGGAAAAAATCACAATGATTTTTTGCAGTGAAAACAATTAATTAGTCCCTACATGTGGGAACCCAGTCCTCAGGCTTATTACTTAATTAATTGAGCACCCACAAATCAACCCCAAGTTGGCTTTTAAACCGAAACTTTATATTTTCTTAAACATACATATGACACATCAAACAAATAACAATAACACAATAATCATCAGTATTTCATGATTCCTTCCTACCCATACAATCTAATAACGGCTGCAAAAAACACAACAATTCATACGCAATCCGTGTGGAAGATAGTCCCGTACACACATTGGAGGATAACTTTCAACCTCCAGCACAGTACTGAACCTGTGTATCCAGATGCCTTGCATATGACTTTTAATCAGTCAGACTCCTCCAATTCATGAAGTCGATGCGTTTCGGACCACTAAGTTGGGTCTAATCAGGACATAGGAAAAAAAAAATGCCTACAAAATAATGTACTGATGTGAATACTTCAAATATTCTACATTACAAACCCAAGGTGCCCAATCTCCCATGCAAGTAACAGTGCAAACACTTGAATAAACAGCACATGGAGATGAAACATATAAACACTTATAAAAACAGAGCCTCATACTAAAAACAGTGCCTTGGTGGACTAAGGAAAGACGATAAAGCCACCACCAATGTGCGACTACTCTAACTCTTATTTGCCTGGTGCAAGAATCCGTGTGAACAATACTAAGTGGGGTAGAGAGAAGGAGCAGAATAATACAGTGCTCCCTGTCTCTGTAAGGGGAAAAGCTCCTACTTACAATAAAGTGCAGGGCCACTGGAACAGGGCCAACACCCAGCCAGGCGGAACAAAGCCTTTGTAACATGGGCCACACTTCATGTCTCCACACCAATTGGTCCAGAAAGGAAGAAATAACCAAGTGAATGACGAAGGGCTGTGGCCCTAAAAGTCCAAAAGAGTCAAACAAAAAGCAAGCGAAATACATTAGAAGCTAATGGCACATCCCTTCCTCCAAGGTTGCACTCTCCGAAAAGCTTCCAAACAATTATGCCCCACTTTGTGGCAATACGGGTACTAGTCACGTGAGAAAAAAAGCAACATAAGCTATAATCGCCATTGCCCGACTAAAAGGACTCAAAAGGCAAAGTTCCTAAAGTTATATAAAAAATTGTAAACAAAAAAAGTCGAAGGGCACATGCCAATAAAGTACCCTTAATTTTGTGGGATAGCCTATCTCCCGCGGGGCACTTGCTCAAATGCAGGAACTGGGACAGCAACACCAGGCAGTAGCCCGTGCAGGCGCACGCTCGGCACTTCAAACCAGTCAAGTAGTCTCGTGGGAACGTAGTCAGACATATAGCACCTCTTTAAAGGCATAGTGTCCATATGTCTAAAAAACTCCAAAAAGTTAACTCATTCACACGTATTATAATATACTCAAGTGTATCACCGACAGATGTTCAGCCATATCTGTGAGTGTAAACACTTGTCACCAAGCTGTCAACTAGCCACCAAGGTCGCAATAGTAATCACATAAATATATAAGGAACATATATTAAACAATACATGAAACATCATACAGTTTTTAGAAACAAAAAATAGAATCAAAATTAGAACCTAGAACACAGTGTAGATGTTACAGAATACTGGCAATAGGAATTGCTAGGCTAGAAAGTCAGTTCTTTACAATCATATTTCAAGACCCTTTATAAAATGTGGTGCAAGAATCAACAGGGCAAGACATAATGAGTTATAACAAGGCCCAAATTTTATCACATTCATTTAAGCCTTTAGTAGCTGTCTTATACTTCTCAATCATTCTAGCTTCGAGTCTATCCAGCGTAGCCTGATAATTCACCTTGTTTGAGTTTTGTAATACCATCAGTACTGACCACTGAATATCGTTCAGCCTGCTGCCTGCTGCTTCCTGCCTGGGAGTTAGAGGATTGGACTTCACTTTCTGCATTGTGCTTTCTAAGTTTCTAGAAGCGATTGACTGAGCTTGCCTCCAGACTTCACCTACATCTTGCTACCAGCACCTTGGCTCCTCTGCTGTGTGCCACCTATTTTGTAGTATCTATTCACTATTTTCCTACCACTCAACCTTGTGCCCCCACAATTAATATAAAGACCTTATGGGTACATGTGTGGAGATCTCCACTACCTTGTTGGAAATATTTCTACAGAAAACATAGGACAGGCAGAGGTGGAAATATTCACCCATAGGTATGTGAATTAGATTTGTAGTGCATTAAGCAGTACTACTTTACGCAATCTAACAATGACTTTTTTGAATTGGGCTAAATGTCCTAAAGAAGAGCAATTACTAACATGCAGGAAAGCGCAAAGTTTCTTTTACATTTCTCAGAACATCTTTATGAGCTAGAATTGCCCACTGAGGAACTCTTTTAAAGATCGAAATAAAGATATATTTCACAAGTTTTGAAATCTGTAGATGTTATATTGTAGATGATTTACTCTCCAATAGAAGCAGATTTGCCCTCAGGAAAATTGTTGCATTGTCAGCACTCAACTCAATCGATACACACACCTACCTAACTTTACATACCTCAAGCTGGAGCACAATCCAATTATCAAACTAGTACCACAACAGTATGGTAATCATAAAAAAATGTTTAATAAAGTATTTCATAAACATCATATATAAATTACTTCTTCAGTTCCACACAAATTGAATGCAAATGGAGAAAGCCAGAAGATCACCATGAAATCATTAAAAACATCATCACAAAATAACACATTAAAATGCAGCGCAAACTAAATTTAATTAACCACTTCCACGTGGGGGTAATTCCACCGTGGCGCGGGGGCGGCAGCGGTGGCGCTGTGCTCGTGACGAGCCCAGCTCGTCATGAGGCACAGTGGAGCTGTGCTCATGACGAGCTGAGCTCCTCACGACCCCGCCAACTGATTGATTCTCCCGCACATGTGGGGAATTAATCGCGCATGGGCGGGCCGCGACGGTTATGACGAGCCCAGCTCGTCATGAGCACAGCTCCACTGTGCCTCATGACAAGCTGGGCTCGTACTTAAGTTTTAACCATCCATCAAGAATACTCTTATCCATTTTACTGTCATTCCTAATCATCTGTCCTATTTCATCTCAATTAGTGCTGTATCACTCATGAATGTAGTCTGTGTGTCCCATTGAATAATCCTTCCACATGGCGCCTGGTGTGTCACTACCCTACCAGGACTCCCCTCTAAAGGATATCTCTTTATAATGGGAGACTGTGGACTTTATCATAATCTGTTTGCCCTTACTTTGGCCCAGGGCAAACCCCATATGGTGGACAATATCCCCACTCCCCATTATATGTTATTTGACAGTCTTCAAGGGACCATACATCATCCCTTGAGGTTTCTCAGTTTCCTTTGTCTACATCAAGGAATTTTCAAAACCTTCTAGATGGGTTATCTGCAGGGGTGACAGTAACCTTTGTTAGAACACCCCTTTTGCTTTATCTCCCAACCTGCATTTATTAAAGTGTACTCACCACAACCTACACTTGTTATTGCATGATTGCAATTCTTTTTCTAAACAAATTCGGGAAATATTCCAAAACTAGCCTTCAGCTCTATATTCGGGAAGAAAACTACCAGACCACTGTCCGCTCTTATTGTAGTCAGTACCCTGAATGCGAGGGGATGATATACTCTTGCCAGGACTAGAAGAGAAACATTGTTGTTATTATGTATTAGACTACATATTTAGCACATTTTCTGTGGGTAAAATATTTGATCTGAAAGAGCGAGGCCCGTAAGTGCTGGACTTATTCTAAAATCACAATCTGATGGTTCTTTGTAGCAGCATGAAAGCGTAGCGGGGATAAAGTGTGTTCTTGTTGCTAATCAGTTAAACAAGAATTCCTTTGGACTCATAGTAACCACAGACAACTACTTAAGGTTAATTGGTTTATTACAAAGCCAAAAATAACTGAACATAAAGACACCTCAAGATGAGAGTGTAAAAGTACATTGGAATCAGCATGAAGCCAAATCTGTGTATCCAATTGAGATGATGTAGCATTAGTAAAACATTTAGTTCAAGAAATAAAATGCAGAGGATCAGAAAGTCCAAGTTCCCCTGCATTGAGGGCTGATGAGTATAAAGCATTATTCTATCCCTACACTAACACTAAGATGACATCCCTACTTAAGCATCTTTAAGAAAAGGACTGAAAAGGTGTAAGCATTGATGGGTCAGATAGCACAAACTATCAACTCAGAGCTTGCTCCAGGATGCTCTGTCTCTGAAGGCAGAAGAAGAATTGGACACTTTCACTACTCCCAACATTGCATTATTACAGGTATACTTCCAAAGAATCTTTGCTGATCACACCATCTGCTCTGGTTACAGTCCTAAAGGTAGTTTTCAATGAGACGTGTTCTTCTTTTTGCAACAGTTTGTCCTTGGTTCCCAGGCCTTCTCCTGTGTGGAGCACAACAACCTTCCTTTATGGACTCAAGCTATACAATGTAACTACTTCTCTCCTTGTCTGAATAATAAAACAAAGACATTATTCTAGCTAACAAAATTCAGCTCAGATAAGAAAACATCAAATGATCCTTTACTATTTGCATGGAAAATAAGGCACATTCAATTAATACATTTACCTACATGTAAAATGACACAATTAATAAACAGATTTAATACACAAATAATCATCAGTTTCATAACACAAATTCTTCACATTAATGTTTCCTGCTAGTTACATTTACTTTCTATGTTAATTCTTCATGATACTTTTCAATGGCCTAAGCACATCATGTTTCATGCACATATATTTCATAATTCTAACACTTCATGTCAATACAACAAAGAATTATATACAAGCACGGTCTACACATTTGATTATAATGCACACCTACAAATAAAATGTGATTTCTGCAACATCAGAACAATAATGTGAAATCATATATGTCTACAGATTGTCAAACTAAATCGCGTTTTTGATAGTTTGCAAACCCCATTGATGATAGTGAAATTCACCTTCAGTTCCTTTCTCCCACAAGAGGTCAGTCACTTTAGTAGAGTTTTAATCTTTCGCACTTTACAATTTTAGTAGAAGAACAAATAAGTGCGTTGCACTGTCAAAGATTGATTGAGCGCTGTGTTTTCTTCCTGTGGCTATAAAACACTGCGGTGCATATTATCAAGGGACGACGATAACATTATCGCTGCTTTAGCCCAGGAAACTGCCACTAAAGCGGCGATAATGGGCTTGATAATATGCCCTTGTGAATTCCAATAGAAGCCCAGGTTCACACCAGAACATGGGCTTCTATGGGAATTCACAAGGGCATATTATCATGCCCATTTTCGCCGCTTTAGCGGCAGTTTCCTTTGCTAAAGCAGCGATAATGTTATCGTCGTTCCCTGATAATATGGTTCCGCGTTTTTTTCCTGACACTGTGTGTGTGACGGTCAAACTAGTTAGAGTTTTTTTCGAAGATGTCACAGCACTCACGATTTTCCTGAATGAAGTCCTGCAAAAAGGTGGTGATTCAAATATATCTGTGACAAATAATGCAGGATTTACATAACTACGCTACCGCTTGTATTTGAGACCCATTCGATGTTTGTTGGTATTTCTTTCTATCGAGACTTAATAAAATGAAAAATGAATAAATTACAATTCTTTACGTTTTGAATATATTTTTCAAACTGCTACTTATACATTTCATTAAGCATGCTCTACTCTGTACTGCTTCGTGTGCTGTTTTATCAAATACAAGCACATTGCCACACTAATCCTCTTAAAGGATTCCTCAGTATGTCTAAACGAAAAAAAAAAAAAAAGAAAATAATGCGGCTATGCTGCTCTATAACAGCCAACTACCCTGCATGTGTATTAATTGTGGTAATTAAATTGGCTTTTTTCAGGATTAATTATAATGATGTTTTAATTGTTGAAAAAACATTGTCACTTGAATGAACAGTAAACATTTTAGTTAATTGATGATTTTTTTGTTTGGAAAGAATGAGTGCTGGAGGACTGTAATTAATTTCTCAGTTTAACAGTTGGAACCAACTACAAATTTCCCAGGTTTGGAGCAACTTCTTGTCATATTAAATCAAATTAACAACCAGACAAAGTTGGGGGTGGCTGTCGAACTGTCACGATTGAGCAGAGGGTTAACCGGCGACCAGATTTTGTGCTGGCGAATTTGAATGGCAAAAATAAAGAGTACAAATTTAATCAGCCCCTCTCCCTGTGCTTCGATAATTATCAGACAGTTTTTCATTCTGTCAGTCAAATCTGGATGTGACTTTGGATGTTTGATGTATGTTTCCCTGACATACCTAATTGGGTTATTCTAAGTCTCAGCAGTCTAACTTACCAACTGGACAGTAAATTGACTGGGAGTAAAAAGTAGTGTACCACGAAGCATCTTTTTGTGTAAGTGATGCTGAACACGAGAAGACTGCCGCATGCAAAGCATGCAATAAAAGTGTGAACCTTGCTGAGAAATGTATATGTGTATCCAGTCCACGAGGATCTGGTCTACAACTAGCATCTGAAAATGTGCATGGTGGCAGCATTTGCACATTTATTGACGACATCCAAAATCCTTAATTACAAAGATCAGCAATGTTTGCCAGTGCTCACTACACAGGAATAATCAAGCATAGTTCGCGAATTTTGCATTATGCAGAATGTAGAAAAGGTTTGCATATGTTTCCATAAAAATTGCTCTTAAAATTCACAGGACTAACTTTGGCCCCAAGTTTCATACTAAATCAGCTGACAAAATCAAATGTACCCGACTGGCTGAATGGATGCACACATCGAAGCCAGTTGCACCTTTGGTAGGATATAGTTGGACTGTATTTTAGACTCAATCAAAATAAATCGTCTGATTTAAAACTTGAACAGAAATCTGTGATGATTCAGGATCCTACGCTTACATAACATGTAGCTCCTTATTTTTCATTAAATAAAATATGCTCCTTTTAAAATGACTTATTATACATTCATTGTAAATGTACAAACGTGACACTACAAGCATATTTGTGAACAAAGAAAATATATTGCGTAGGCTGTTCTGCAACATATACTTTGTGTACTACGCCATACGTTTTGCATCCTCTACAATTGAAAACTAGAAGGCAAAGCTGCTGAGTGTCTCTAAGTTGGAAACCTGCCAAAACCTCAATGTCAGTTTGATCTCTCTGTTCCATTAAGGTGAAACATACCTCCTTCACCCACATCTGGGTTCTCTAACCTTTCGCTTTGACTACAGTATTGAGACTCCTATTAGTGGGCTCTTCCAGCCTGCAGTTGTAGTTATCACTGTTCTTCAAGTTGCTGTATGCATTGCTGATGCAAGATTGTGTCCACTACAATGGCATAATAAGTGTATTCCTAGAGTTAGGCTCACACTAAGAGGTGGGTCTTTCAACATGTACAGAGTTGTGTGTGGTGTGGCTTCTGGACTTGCGCGTAGATTCCTAAACACTCTTCAAGAACGTATTGTCACGAAACAATGCTGATGATTGTTACAGGAAAGCCTTAGGCTCCTCTTAAGCTTGTAACGGGCAATTTAGCCCTACCAAAACATTGAGTAAGGGCAGCAACCTTTTTCAGGCTTTCCTTATGTCCACCACTCTGTCACAGGCCCTGTTGCCATTACTATCCAGTAGAGCGGATATCCATATGACTCTCTGGTTCATCAATAGGCAAAATCTGTTGTTACCTCCAGCAGCTAATTGATGACATAAACTGTGTATTTGTAAAGCTACATTCACCCAGAAGGGAATCTTGGCGTTGACAAACAGATGTTTATTTTTACTCAACGGTATTCATTTTATCGACCTCATGAGGATGAAAGGCTGAGTGAACCCACCAAGAGTTGAACCTGTGACCGTGAGGTTGAACACATGCCCCTTCTGTGGACACAGTAGTCCACTGAGCCACAAGACCCAGAGATTTATTATCTCTTGATGGTGTTGGAATAATCTTTCTCATTTGCAAATTAAACACATTTAGCCGAAAACTTCAACATTGTATGCTGAATAACATACCTATAATAAATGAAATTTTGTAGTAAGTAATCATACTTCAACGTCACAAGCACACAAATGATGTAACATAATGTACTGACTTAAGTTAGCATGACTACTGATGCCATATTCAACACTGATTTTACATGTTATGGTTGAAAGGCCTGTTTTCTGCATTATATTGTTGTCTTGAACAACATGTTTTTTACTTGCACTGCAGATGCCATATCTTTCCAGAAGCCTTCTGTTAGATAGTAAATAGGCATTTGTACTGTTTTAGAGAAATGATAGTACGGTTCTCACCACGAAGACACGAGATGGCAGGAAACATGACTCTTCTGTCTGAACAGTAGATGTTTCACCTGCTCCCAGACGTTTTCAGAGAATTGATTGGTAGTCATGTATGGGGAATGTAATATTTGTTTCAAATGATGCTTTTGCAGATTCATATTAGTGTGTTCCTTAGTTTTGAGAGCAGAGCAAAGCAGAGCGGGACTGTGCAGGAGAGACCCCTCTGAGCCTTCCCTGTCTCCCCCATAGACTATATATGACTGCTGATTTATAACAGCGAATAATTTCCAGCTTTTTAATTTTTCCACTGCATACGTATAATGGCTTCATGCTTATCTATTCTCTAATCAGAACCCTTCATTTGGGTTTCTGAAGCTGACACCTTATTTTGCTCATTGAAGACACTGATCTCCATTTCCTAAACCTCCATTGCTTTAAATTAGGGATTTCCTTTAAGGAACACACTTGCTTATTTTCTCTATTCTATTTGTAATCCTCCCTAATCTAGTAATTTATCTTGTTTTGAAATACTGACTAATGGATTACTTGAATCTGTAATGATGATAACCAAATATTAATACTGAATAAATAAATTGATCTGAATAAATTGTTAATAAAACTCTTTAACTCACAATTTACTATTGTGGAGCCCCAAATGGACTTCACTCTTCATGGTGTTTGATGTAAATGTTTGATCCTTTTCAATTCTCCTTGTCGATAAACAAAGGTCCATACAACCAATGGCAGGGGCTATTTACTGATTACAATCAAAGACTGAGATACAAGAATCCACGCTTTTGCAATTCTCATGTCACTGTTACACATAAAATATGGTCCAGATCAGAAGGTCTTACTCCTCCAGGTTAGGAGAGCTTCTCGACTTTTCTGGGAGCCGCTCCTTTTCTAAGTAGGCCTTAGAAAAAATGTAATTATCATGTCTGGAGCAATGTTTCTTCCCAGCCTTATGAAGAGCAGCAATATAAGGTCCTGGCTCAAGTGCAATACCACATTTTATGTCTTTGATTCGTGGCCTCCAGTTTAGTGAGCTAAACTTGCATGTTCCAGTGATCCTGCTCTTTGTCGACTGCAATTGTGATTGTTTGTTGTACTTTGGCTAACCTCTCTTTGGTTGCCATCAGAATGGGAGATAAAAGTTTGTTATGCCTGCCCTCAGAGGTGCCGTCTCTGCTAATGTCGTTCATGTGTTCCCCACTTTGGTCATCATAAAAGTCCTAAATGCTTTCATCACTTGCATAACAGCGTCTAAGGCAGAATCTAGTGAGATATTGACTTGAGTTTCCCATGACTAAGTCATTTGGCCTGTTACTGCTGTTATAAACAATAACTATCTAGCCAATTTCAGAATTATTGGGTACCTGGGTAGGGATGATGTCTCTGGCCTACTCCTCAAATATAATGAAAACATATACACGGTATCCACAGGCAGATTAGTGTGATGTTATCTCCATTCATTCAACTATTAGGTACCCTACCTCAGGGGCCTGAACCACACTTGAATTATATAAATTGATTTCTTACAGGTGGCTAATGCAGACTAATGATTGTGGAAGGTGCAGTTGGGCCAGCGATATTCATCTATGAGGATAACATTGAGTGCAGTGAACACACATAAAATGTCCCTTCTTTTTGAGTCACTAAACAATCACTTTTGAAGGTCAATACCTTTAAGTGCTGTTCTTATGAGCGCTCCCACGCATCTTACTGTCAGTGCAGAAAGACTTGTATGCCTGTAAACATGTCTGGCAAGTGCTGCCTGTTATTCAGTATTAGGACCTTATGTCCGAAAACAATAATATGGCAAAGGTCCTGACAGCAATTTTCCCCAATGTTCATTGTTCAGGAGCGTGTGCAGATGTTGCAGGATTGAACAGCTTGCAGCATCTGCTCATGGGAGCATCATTTCCAATATAGCTATTTGCATCCTGGTCCTCTTTCTGTGCTTATTTTCCACCTTCTGGAGGCTAATAGTGACCTACATGTGGTCCCAGTCATCTGAGGAGACCTCACCAGCTGCCTGCTCCATCAATCCAGGCTTTGGACACCTGCTCCTTCTATTGAGCAGTAAGGACTGCCTCTCCATACTCCAGCCCATGGGTCCCTCTACATTTCAGGCTCAGACGTGGTGCTGTTGATGAGGTGTTTAGCTGCCTGCCAAGTTCCACTGTAGGTTTGCAATGTTTAGAGCCTCACGTCATCTGTGTTTCATTGGTATTAGACTGTGTTAAGTCTAGTGTGGTGAAGAGTTCGAGAAAAATCCACCATCTTCCTTGGGTTCCAGGCTCTGTCCTCAAGTACATAAACTGTAAACATGGAATCGCTGCAAGATTCCAAAAGCACAGGAGCCACTGTCTTAGAAAACTATAGACACCATAGCAGTGACTGTTGAAGAGCTAAGCTATTAATTGTAGTCCAAGGAGATTGAGAAGTAACAAAAATCATGATATGGAATTAGTGGTAGAATACACTCCCCACCCCTACTAACATCAATCTGAGATGCAGAAACCAGGACATTATTGGTCAAAAAAGAGGGGGAACAACCTTTACAACGCAACTTTTACAACGCACTACACTTACAACGCATTTTTTACAACGCACAATCCATTACAACGCATGACATTACAATGCAGGACACTACAACGCATTTTTAAAAACTACCTTTACAACGCATTCCATTACAACGCATACTACCATTACAACGCATACCATTACAACGCATAATATAGTAATTTTTACCCCTATACTATCCAACACTTACCCTACTGTTGCACCCCCTGGAGTTAGAATAGTAATTTTTACCCCTATACTATCCAACACTTACCCTACTGTTGCACCCCCTGGAGTTAGAATAGTAATTTTTACCCCTATACTATCCAACACTTACCCTACTGTTGCACCCCCTGGAGTTAGAATAGTAATTTTTACCCCTATACTATCCAACACTTACTCTACTGTTGCACCCCCTGGAGTTAGAATAGTAATTTTTACCCCTATACTATCCAACACTTACCCTACTGTTGCACCCCCTGGAGTTAGAATAGTAATTTTTACCCCTATACTATCCAACACTTACCCTACTGTTGCACCCCCTGGAGTTAGAATAGTAATTTTTAACCCTATACTATCCAACACTTACCCTACTGTTGCACCCCCTGGAGTTAGAATAGTAATTTTTACCCCTATACTATCTAATACTTACCTTAAATGCAATTTAATATTATGCGTTGTAATGGTATGCGTTGTAAAGGTAGTATGCGTTGTAATGGAAATGCGTTGTAAAGGTAGTTTTTAAAAATGCGTTGTAGTGTCCTGCGTTGTAATGTCATGCGTTGTAATGGATTGTGCGTTGTAAAAAATGCGTTGTAAGTGCATGCGTTGTAAAAGTGTGCGTTGTAACGACATACATCCAAAAAGAGTGATCACCAACACTTTCATTTAGCAAATTCTTAGGAGTATTCTATCAAGGGAATTGTAGGCCAGGTATGTAGGATATTCAGATAGAGATAAAGGACAGTGTTGAGTTGCTCTATAGTTTGTTGTTTTGTGATTGCAATATATTGAAAGAATTAGTGATCCTTTGTTAGTGCAGGATATATTTTTATTTTAACTTATAGTTGTATAAGGTTCCAAAATAAGAACCGCATTGCATAGGAAACAGCCAGCACGTATTTTGCCTCTTCTTGGTGTGCAGGCCTGGGGCCTTCTCAAGACATGGGAAAGTAATAACACAGAAAAATGCAGATGGCGCATCAGGTATTAGCTGATTCTTAAGTTTGATAATATCCACAGTGTACAAGAAAGGTCAGGGATCCGTCCCGGAACAGGGCCATATTTAGAAGCGGTCAGCAGAGGGTCCCAAAGTCAAACTTTCATGCAGGGTTCAAAGGGATGGAGGTGCAAGATGGTCCAAGCAGTACTATACAATAACTCAGCTCTGTACATTATCTCTTTATGGATTATGCTGTAATGGGTTAGGAGTTTCCCATTTCTAAGGACATCTGAACACTCTAGGCCTGATTACGAGTCTGGAAGGCTCCAGACTCATGGGGGCACAGTGGTGGCGGTCCGGCCACCGCTGCACCGGCTGTCCTACCGCCCCATTACGAGTTGGGCAGTCAGACCACCTGGGGACTATTCACGCCACCAGGCAACTGCCATTCCCTGGAGGTGTTGTGTCGATCAGAGGCCAGAATATGCTTGCCAGTACAGCTGCAGTCTATGCGGCCAGTGGTGTGGATGTTTCCTCCTCCAAGGAACAACGTGGCAGAGAGGAAAGAAATTGGTCCTACAGGGCTCTAAGTGCCTTCACCACATATGGCTGAACATAGGGGGGCATAACATGTGCCTACCTCTGTGCATGCACACAAGTTCCTGCAAGTCAATACCATGCAGGAACCTTGTTGTGCGGTCACATTGCTGTGCCTTTTTCAAAGGCACCAGCACCTTTGAAAGAGGGACCCCCATCCATGCCGTCCACCTGCCAGACCAATTTAAAGTCATAATCTGGTGGGTGGCGGTGAGTCTCGGCGGTTTGGGGGTGCGGCGTTGGCGTACCGCCCACCCCCACAACCCTGGAACTCATAATCAGGCCTTCTGACTTTACCCATCGTTGAATGATGGATAACTTCTGGGACATCTACCCTTTCCTTCCTACAGGTATGTTGGAGACCTACTGACTTAGGATAGAGGAGTTCACTCACTGTCCTTGCTTTTGAATACTGAAACTGGGACCAGTACTGGGGCAGCAAGGCTTTGTGTAGAGAAGCTGCATCTCATGTGCAGTTTATAGCACAAATGGAGTGACAAATAAAAGTATTGAAAATAGATGCTTAGGCCACTCCAGTAACGGGAAATCCCTGTTGAGTGCATCCAGATAATATTTTTCCAGAACCATGACATGCGTTTAAAATGGAGAGGCGACACAAAATTGTGCCTATTAGCCAAATTACTTCTAGATCAGCATAGCAGAGTTCAAAAGATAAGATCAAAAAACCTGGAGAGCCCACTATTCAGCTACTAATTCCCTCCATTTTGAGATATGAAACGCCTTCTTACTTGTCCAAAGTTGCTGAGTAGAGTTAGTTATGTAGGGGCATCCCAGCCCTTGCAACTGGCATCTGTCGTGATGGTGATCTGGGAAAAAAAGAACCGCTTTCATCAAATGAAAGGGTCATCCACCTTACTAGTTTCTGTGTAATTTATGGAAGAGCAGTAATATGATCCTCCATATTTCCATGAATGTGAGGTTGTAATTTACCAGAAACCCCAAATGTAGCAATCAACACTAAACCAAGGCTAAGCTGCTAACTTAACGCCCTGTTGCATGAGCCACCTTGATGCCGGGTTCTCTAAACATTCTTTTTAGATTTTGGTTTGTGAATCCTGTTAAGTGAAAAGAAGACTCAACTCAGGTCTGTCCTGAATCTGGCCCCAATGTACTGTTGATTCTGAGTCAAATCAAGAAGAAACTTCTCCCAGTTCAGTGCAAACGTCTGTGCCGAACTTTGGGATGTACTTTAAAAATCACATTTTGACTTCCAATTCATGTTAGAATTGCACCTTAAAATGCATTTAAACTGCAGCAGAAATGTTTTCTCATTGAAAATGACACATACGGAAAATGTGCTTGCTTCATAATGCAAAAGAATAATTTTCAAATGTATTATTTATGTCGCAAATAATTCATCAATGAATTACACGTGGGAAAATTTGCATTGCTTGAAAATATTTGAAATAATATTAAGAATCTTTTTTGTACTAGTCTTTCATTCTTGAATGTGCCCCTTTAAGTAGGCCCAAAAACCTTTCTTTTCAAAATCTTGGCCATAGTTTAATGGACGTTTACTTAGAGCATTTTGCCTGGCACCAGCATCTTGCTTAAGAATGTGCTGACTTCAAGCTTATGTTTGTTAGCTCCATCACACCACATTAGCTCATGTAAAGTAAACAATTGACTAAGCTGTGATTGGTCGAATTAATAATGATTTAGATATTTTAATGTCTGCCTCACCATAACATTATTGCTAGTTTTGTACTGGCATATTCGACTTACTTTTTTATTCCCAATGGACATAAAGTTCATCTTTTAGCTTAGGTAAGAAGGTTCACATGAGAACTTTCCTCCATGTGGGAAATGCACGAAACATTGTTTAACTATACACTGGCTTGAATGTTTACTGTGGGAATCGAGAGGAGAAGCATCGGAGGTTAGTGGCACTATCGAATGAGTGATTTTTATTGGAGGAGAATTACTAATCATCTATAGGTTCGATACATTATTGTGTGAGTTTATATTGATGTTTATATTGATGAGTGTTCCTAGCTAGTTAGGCAGATCGGAGAACTCTCTCGTGCAGACACATACGCTCTCGCATTTCTCTTGACTCCTACTTGGGACTCATTTTGAGACTCAGGACTTAATTCATTCTTTCACTTTGACACTGATTGTTTCTGCTAAAGGCGACTTTACTCTCTACTTACCAAAACCCTATTTCTGTTCAATGTAACTGCAACAATCACCCATAATTTACTAATATTTTCACTATTGCTACTGCAACTATAGGGAACTCAGCTGAGTTTCCAGAACAACTCTTTATGGGAAGTTCTAATTTGCTCTTTTTTGAAAGGGAACTCTTAATTGGTTTCCATCTAGGGTAGATCAGGCTCCTGATCAGCTTTAGGGACAATTTTCTTTGTGGAACACACTGTATTAATGTATGCCAATCTTTTGTTAGATATGTCTATAAACCAATGTAATATAACTAAAGATGACAAAAGCCCACACTAACCCTTTAAGATAAATTAATGTTTTGAACCTTTACCTAACTCTCATCATTGACTGAACATTAAGAATCTGACAGTTTATGATATATCCATGACTTGTATTTTCATTCCAGCTCCATTCGATTACGGTGCCAAAGGTCCATTGACATGAACAGGATCCATTAGGATTTCCAAAAGAATTAAATCCGAAGTTGGATTGTTATGTCTTAATGTCCCTTGGAAATCATTCTGTGATTTCCCACAGGACATACTAAGCAAGGTCTGTTCCCTGGTTGCTGCATGCACTAGCCAGCTGTCTGTATTGAGAGGGACCATTCACCCTTTCTTGTGATGAATTGCTACCAGAGGTCCCTGAAACTTTTTTAATACTTTTGAAGAAGATTTACGATCAAAGGGGAAAAAACGCAAATTGATGCTTATAAGGCTGGCACTTACTAAATGTGGGACTGCAGCCCTATTATTCTGGCTGGATCCTGAGGCCAAGAGGTTATCTGTACCTCTGAACTGGGGGAAGTCAAGAAGATTTATATGTTGTACCCCTTTTTCATTTGGCCTGGAACCATGCAGTCACGTTTCATGGACATTAGAGAGATGTCCCCTGACTGGAAGAGGAAAATAATCCTGCTTCAAGAATATTCAGGTCTGTAAGGCCCTTTTTTAGTATTTTTGCTTCTCTGAACAATGTCACATGTGAGAGGACTGTGTGAACTGGCATCCCTTATCTGAAAACAAAAATGTCAGACTTGTATTTTTCAGGAGCTGACAATTACTATCAATCCTAAATGACCTTCGACATGAGTTTTTATAATTGAAAGCCAAATGGGTGCTGAGCAAGGGCTGGTAATTTGAGAAAGGAGTACTTTTGTACACCTTCTGCTTTCCAATTTCTCAGCAAAATAGGTCTTCGGTCTGCCACTGTAGTTCCAGAACCTAAACCAAATGGCTTAAGATTGTGAAAGGAAACATCTAAGTAGAATGCATCCTGCATTTCCATGCAGACAGAAGTTAGACAATTCTTTCTGATTTTAAATGGCCAAAGAATATTTCTGAAACTCTGTGATAGGTACGGTGACAGATAGTTGACCTTCATGTCCAAGTTTATAAGATTTCTTCAGGAAATCATGGTGTTTGCAATGTTTGGCCATGAAGAAATACGGTCCCCGACATTTGAAAACTCGCCAGATAAGTTAGCCACCTAGCCCACATAAATAACTTGGGGTGACTCAAAATCTGCTCCTTCCAAGTCATAGAGGCGATCAAAATCATCATTAGTTGGAGAATGGGAGCGTGGTGATCTTGGTCCTAATGAATCTCGTGGAAAGGTCGCTGCTGGAACTGGGCACAGACTCGGCTTTGGGAAAATCCAGATTCTCCCTGATATAACATAGACTTCAAGCAAGGATTCTTGACAAAAATATTTTTCCAAAGATTCTTCCAGAACAGACTTTCTCTCATTTGAGGAAAGTAATGGACTAGAGTATTGTGGCCTTAGTATTGCAACAAAAATTACTATCCAAAATATAATTTACCAAAATATCATCCCATTTCAATCATTGATAAAAAAAACTTCCAAATTCTAAATCCAATGGAGTGATCTTTGTTAAAATAATAGTTATGCCACAATATTTTTGTCAAACATTATTTTGTTATTAATCTTCTGACATACACCCCAAGCAGACCAGGAGGATGATGAGGAAAATTAAGAATACTCTCCATGCATTTTGTGAACTTTCAAAAGTCTTTTAGTGTCTCTGTCATGAAGGGCCACAAGGTGCACTTCACAAACTCCTATTTTAAAACCTTCCATTCACATATTCCACAGAAAGACCTTTATGCAGCTGGAGCCGAGAGGTATCAGGATCAGAATATGACAATGCACCTGGCAACGCCACTCCATGTTTGCTGGTCAGAGTATGTTTGCTTGTGAGCAGGATTAAGAGAAAAAGTAGGCATACCTTTGAGAAATCACTTCCCTTAAAATGGGAGAGGACTCCACTCTACCACTTGTATTGGGGTCGGAGGAGGCAACCAGAAGAGCTTATGTGCACAAATAAACACTGATACTATACCAAGTAAAAGCACAATAAATATTTTCCTAATGAATAAAGCATATTTACCTTCTTATAGGCTTAACTCAAACAAGTGAATATCGCTTTCCATCTGTCTCACCGAGCTTTCAGCAAAGGCAGATGGACGGAAAGAGCAAAGCGAGCACAAGGAGCAAAACAAATGGAAGCCACATTCGGTTGAATGGAAAGTAAGGCATTCCATACGTCAATGTCTGTAAAGGAGATATGCAAATAAGAGGATTGTATCCTAATTAAGGTTTTCTCCTCAGATCGAAGGGTTCTATTTAAAACAAGTATTTGCAATGCAATAGGTCTCGCATTTGCAAGACTTTGAGTTATTGGCATTGTACATTACACTGCCTTTTATTTATGTGTTTTGAACATCTGTAAGTGGTGCGTAAACACACACTTTGTACTTATAGTCCTTGTTTACAAGAAGCAAGGCTGGCAGTAAAAAATCCACATTTGCTGGCAGCCTTGCTTTTTATAAGCAAGTACTATAAGCACAAAGTACGTGTTTACGCATCATTTGCAGGTTTTTAAAAACATAAATAAAAGGCATTGTTATTTACAATGGCAATAGATCGAACGCTCACAAATGCGAGACCTATAGCATTGCAAATACTTGTGGTTGGAAGTACTGAAGGGATTTTGGGTGTAACTAAAACTCTTTAGTCTGCTTCGCCCTGAGCTTCTACCCTGCTACCTTCAAATCAGATTAGTAGTATTAACAATGACGGTGAACTAAATAGGAGGTATGTTCATTAAAACACCAAAACAAACTCAATGTGCAGGTTTGAGTACAGCCAAATTGCATGGGGAATTTAGCACATGGCGAATTGTCAACAAAAGAGGTGTAAAGAGAGAAAAAGACAATTAAAGGGAAAGAAACACAATGGCAGATAAAAAAAGGAACCCTAATTTCTGTGCACCATCTGACTTAATAGAGGGAAGGACATGCAGCACGTGTTTTTACTCATTTCCTAAATACACCGGCAATGTCCATAGGTGACAAGATTGCTGAATTATAAGCAAAAGGTATTGCATTAAAGCTACAGCAAAGCCCGAGCGAATTTTTATGATTTCATAGCCTAGGCTCTTTGTAGTCTTAGGGGGGTTTAAGGAGGTGTGGTGTCTGCCTTAACAGTAGTTGTTAGGGGCACTGTGCTATATTTGGCTGAGTAAAACGAATGGTTTAACAAAGTGACTTAACAATGCAGGCATTGCAGTGTGAATATATTACATTGCAACGTAAAAGCAGAATACACATTTCACCTGAATTCCAAGTAACTGCAGCAGTAAACAAGATAAGGAACAATAGTTAGTGAATGAGGGTGTGAGTGAGTAATTGAATGAGTGTTTGAAGTGAGTAACTGAATTAAAGCGAGAGTGAATGAGTGATGACTAAATAAGTGAGGGAGGGAGTAATAGGAGTCAGTGAGTGAATGAGTGAGTGATGACGTGCTAGTGGTTTAAAGTGTAAGGGAGTGGACCAGTGAGTGATGGCGGGTGTGAGTGAGTCAGTAGGTGCAAAAGAATTAACATGTCAGTAAGTCAATGAGTCTTAGCTGGTGAGAGAGGAAAACTTATATAGTTCATAATGTGGAAATAAAATATGAAGTATTTTGATAGAGCCTAGGGAAAAATCATTCAAACCACCTCAAAAGCTAGAAATAAAATAAAAATAAGAGAAATGTTTTACCTTTATGTTACCGCACATATCAAGTTAATAATATATATATTTTATAGGAAATCAGTGTGCATTATAAGTTCTCATGTACACAGCGCAAGGCAGCCCCCCTTCCCTAGACGTTAGCGTTAATTGAGTGAGTTGTTAGTCCCCTGGCGAGTGAAGTGTGTGCATGGGGCAAAAAAGAAGGATGAACACCGTTGTTGTCTATTACATGTTTGCACTTGTCTTGGAGCCATAGATCGAAGAAAATATGATGGGAGAAAAGGTGATTTGACATTCCTGGAGTGTTGTCTTCAGTAATTCAGTATTGTTTCATTTACTCAAGCACACAAACTAATTAGTTGTTGGCTCCCAACTTTTTGTCTCTGAAGGAAATATAGATTTTTGCTACAGGACTGAGATACAACTGCACATTAAACAACCTTCACCCGGCAAGCCTGGGCAGCCCCTCACCCAATTATAGCAGTCTACACGCACGGTGCCGTACTGTATCGAAGAGTACAGGCACAGGCATGCAGGGCCTAGAATGCACCCCCCTTCTGGTAGCCACAGACTTGTTGTGGAAACCCAATATTAAAGAATGTCAGTTTATTAAAGTGTAATATCACTTTAAACGCCAATTAATTGAATTTCAGTAACATTAATTTTATCCAGGCAAATCGAACGGATGTCTAAACATGACAGCGAAAGGAAAATGCGGAATACTACATCTGCTTTTCAATGTAACATAGCAACATACCCAGTTTCATGCCATTGATTTCCTTGTGTAAAGCTGAAAAAAGACCTACTATGGGCCCAAGTGTGTCCTGGTCCTGTCCAGGCGTGAGAGGAGGCACCAGGCCACAACAAAGTAGTCCCTACAATTGAAAAGACACTGCCCTGCAGCGTCAGGGAACTTTAGTTGGTCGCTGCTGCTTCCTCCGAAAATGGAAGAAAACGGAAGTGACGCACCGGCTTACCAGCCAATAGTGAGAGAGTTTAAAAGAGCAAGATTTAACCAGATTTAAACCAGATTTAATCCACTGGCAAGTGACAAAACAAAAAAAACGCAATGGGTGGAGTTTCACCCTTAATATTTTTATTTATTTATTTATTTATTTATTTTGGCATTTATAAAGCGCGAACGAATACCCGTAGGCGTCTCGGCGCTAGACTGAACGACTGACTCTCCACAGCATGGAGAAGGACCCGGGGAATTACTGGTTAAACAACCAAGTTTTCAGGCTCTTGCGAAACTGCAATAATGATTTGCTTGATCTGATATGCTGAGGAAGCATATTCCAGATCTTGGGAGCTGCAACCGTAAAGCGGCGGTCACCCCATGAAACGGTTTTAGAACGTGGGACCATTAGATTATTAAGACTCGAGGATCTGAGTTGTCTAGTTGGTCTATAGAATTTAAGTTGGTCCTTGAGAGGACGTGGACCTTGGTCGTGTAGGGTTTTGTAAAGTATACAAAGAGATTTAAAAGTGATCCTATTCTTAATCGTCAACCAGTGGAGTGTCTTGATGGTGTCTGAAATGGGTAAAAACTTAGGTGATCTTGTCAGGAGGCGTGCTGCCGCGTTCTGAATGGTTTGTAGTTTTTTTATAACTCTGGTTTGACCATTAAGAAAAAGCGAGTTGCAGTAGTCCAAAGAGGAAAGGACCAAGGAGGTTACCAGAGTTTTGGCAGCTACATCGGGAAGAACTGGCATGATTTTCCTTATCGTCTTTAACTTGTAATGAGCGGTAGCTGCTACTTTGTTGGCATGTGCCATAAAGTTTAGATGATCATCAAAAATTATTCCCAGGTTCCTAACCTTGGAGGTCGGATTGGGTGGAGTACCGAACTCGGGGGGCCACCAAGGAACAGGCCATCTCGGAGAGAGGGGTCCAAAAATGACCACCTCCGTTTTGTCGGAGTTGAGCTTTAGGCAGTTCCCTGCCATCCACTCTCCTATCTGGTTCATGGTATTTTGAAAGCGTTCCGCCACTTCCGTTCCTTTACCCTTAATGGCCAATACAAGTTGTGTATCGTCAGCATAAGAAGTTAGGCTCATCCCAGATGCCTTTATTATACTTGCAAGGTCCGACACATAGATATTAAATAGCGTCGGACTCAGGGATGAGCCTTGGGGAACCCCACACGGAAGCGACAGCTTAGCTGACTGATATGGTCCCAGTGTGACCACCTGAGTTCTATCGGCAAGAAAAGACGCGATCAACTCTCTGGCTAGATGGTCAATGCCTTTCTTCCCGATACGGTCGACCAGGATCTTGTGGTCGACCGTATCAAAAGCCGCCGAGAGGTCCAGCAGTACAAGCAGCGCTGTCATGCCCTGATCACGGGTAGTTCTAATATCATCCGCTGCCTTGAGAAGGGCTGTTTCAGTGCCGTGGAATTTACGAAAACCGTACTGTGTGTCATCCAAGAGCAGGTTGGTTTCTAGGTGTTCTGAGAGCTGCTGATTCATCGCCTTTTCTGCCACTTTAGCTAGGAAGGGAAGACTAGCTATGGGCCTATAATTCTTGAGTTCTTCAGTGTCCAGACTGGGTTTTTTTAATAGAGGTTTGATCAGCGTGTTTTTAAGGCAGTTAGGGTAGATCCCAGAGGTCAGTATAGTATTGCAGACCTGAGTAATGACCGGGGCGGTAATGTCCATCGCCATAGAAAAAACTGCAGGGGGGCAGGGATCCAGGGCCGAACCTGATTAAATAGATTTCATGATGGTAATTATTTGATCCGTGGAAAGGGTCCTAAAGCTAGTCAAGGAGCTAATGGATCTGGTGTGAGTAGGGGGGGCCTTGCTGATGTGATTTTGAGAGGAAAAGGCTTGGTAGATGTTATTAACCTTAGAATAGAAAAATTCTGACAGTGCGTCACAAAGTGGTTGGGACGGGGGTGGGTGTAAGTCTGGCGCATTACCAGTCAACGTTCGTGTAATGGTAAACAGTTGTCTGCTAGAAGTTTTGGATGTTTCGATTTGCTCGCAGAAGTATATTCTTTTGGTAGCCACGATCTTGGATTTGTAAGTGGCCAGGGATTCTTTGTAAATAATTTTACTTTTAGAGTCATAGCTTCTGCGCCATTGCCTTTCCTTGTTCCTGCTTATCTGTTTTAAGACTCTTAGTTCTTCGGTAAACCACGGAGCATAAGGAGTGCTTCTGTTCCTGGAGTAACGTTTAGTCGGTACCAGATGATTAGAGGCCTAGCTAAACCAGTCGTGAAATTGGCTGGTAGCGATGATAGTGATACAGATCAGGGTATCAGAAATATGCCCACTACCACAGATAGAGTAATTTCACAGTTACACGCACATACATTCATCATACACTAGGGCCCATTTCACTAACATACGCTCCAATACTCTACCAGCAGCAAACCTGTGGGAAGAAAACTCCTAAAGCACCCTGCATCTATATCTAGGCGATAGGACCAGTTTAGTGGCTGCCTAACATAATATAAACAATCTATAAACAATATCAAAAAGTATTCAATAAACGACAAGGAAAGAAACAACCAACACCATGTTTAAAAGTTATATTGCTTTATCTAAAATTAGTCAGAGTAAATCAGAATAAATCATTTCTCATAGTTACCTATTCTAACTAGTGTCAGAACGGGTCAGGACCAGTCTCTCAAAAGTCTTTTCAGGATAAGGTCCTCAGCATCAGTCCTCAGCAACGCAAGTTCACGCAGCAAGGCGACGAAAGAAAGTGCGGGGAGAGCCCTCCCTAAGCTAACATATTTTATAATGCAAAATACAATGGAAACCCACATGAATTTGACAAGTAAAATTGTAGCACTGAGCAGAACGAGAAGGAAGGGATGTAACTTTGCAACATCTTGAAATCTCCGCTCAGGAAAAGTCATAATACGCAAACTTCGGAACAGGAACCAAAGATTTGAAACTATTAAAGTTCATTTCCCTCGGCAAACCGGCTTTAACACAGAGTTCTTTCTGAGGCTCTTTGTTTACCAAGGACAAATCATTTCTCTTGGAGATCCTCCAAACTTGCTGATGTCCTCCCGGAAATTTCCATATAAGGACTACGGTCAGTTGTCTGTAACCGAATTCCAGCAGGGGTCTCCCTTGTCACATCACAGATTTCGCCTGTACCAGAGCTCAGCCAGGCTTCAAATTATTCTCAGTTATTTTTCATGAAGGCCTCCATAGGCCACAATAGACCATCTTTAATTAAAGAGACAAAATAAAGATTACTACATCATAATGATTAAACAGTGTTAACCCCACTAACACCCTTATGTGTATGCATTTATCTAGCTTTGCGACATATAGAGCATTAATTCAGACAGCATTTTGTGCTTAAAATAAATAGCACACAGCAACGTTTAAACATGAAAACTTGCACATTATTGTGAATACATAAACAGCACACGCATGCTAACCCTCGTGTAACCTTCTCTTGTGTTAGGACAAACAGGTTGATTAATAGAACGCACTTGCACAAGACAAATAATTAGTTGTTAATTATTAATAAATTAATAAAACGCATAGACATGCCAGAGCTTCAAAAGCCCCAGAATTTTCTAACAGAAAACTCTGCTCCAGCAATAGGATCATCAGATAAGATAGGGTGGGTTTCATCTAGTAATGCTACAAGTTTGTTCCGGTCTAGACTCTTCCAGTCCTTGAAGGAGGATGTTATAGAAGGTACAGTGTTGTTCTTCGCTGCTTCCTTAATTTTTAAACTGCTGAAGATGGCATAATGATCCGTCCAAGGCATGGGCGAGATGTGTGATATATGTAGGCCCTCTGCGTTGGAGAAAATACCATCTAGCGTATGTCCTGCTTTGTGAGTGGGGGCAGTAACTAGTTGTTTGAGACCCATGATTTCTAGGTCCGAAATGAGGGCAACGGTATCCCTATCCTCCAGCTGTTCTAAATGAAAATTCACATCGCCCATACTTGTAACAGATGCTTCTGTGGCTAAGACTTCTGTTAAAACACTGAGGTTGGTGAGGAAGTTTGCTTTGGTCCCCGGGGGACGATATAAAAGTACACCCTTAAAATTATAGATAGCTGTAAGTTTTATATCGAAGTACATAGCTTCACAAGCGGTAACTGGGATGGGTGATGTTCGAATTTTGAGGTGCTCTCGAATTATAATCGCTAGCCCCCCGCCCTTTTTTCCAAGCCTGTCCTGTCGATAGACTTAATAGCCGGAGGGAGCTGCCACCGCAAAGTCGGGACCTGAGGCGTCATCTGCCCAGGTTTCTGTAATGTACAGTACATCCAGGTTATTATCATTAATAAGGTCAGCAATTTCTTGGCTGTGTTTGACTAAGGAGCGTGCATTAATAAGTGCCATTAAAGTGACCACTTCTTTGGTGTCATTCTGCTGGTTAGCAGCGACCATAGTGTTATAGGTCCGGATCATAATGCTGCAGTGTGGGCAGGTCAGGTAGGCGTCCTTAGATAATAGTAAAGGATCATATATGGTGCATTGTGAGGAGGGGGCAGGATGAAGCTTCATCAGAGTTGAGCGGTCATATGTTTGCCTGATTTGAGAGGAGAACACAACAGGGGTTGTGGCCCTTGGCCCGGGACAGGCGCGGACGGGCGCAGACGGGCTTGCCTTTGGCGCGCCGCCGGCGCGCCCGCTGCGCGGACGAGTGTTCCCCTCCATTTATCCGTGTGAGGAGGGCGTGGGCGTGGAGCAGCTGCAGCGCTACCCCTCCCTCACCCGAGATGGCCGGCCCCTTCCTTCACAGCGCGAGAGTATGACAGAGCGCGTGAGGAGTGATGGCAAGGCAGCGAGGCACAAGTAAGTAGCAGCAATGAGTTGTTAAAAAGTATTTAAAAAGGTTTGACACAGCGAAATAAACATCAATGGCTAAAATACAGTGCGATAAAAATTCTGAGCGCTAAGTGAAATCCCCCGGCTTCCGCCTCAGGGGAGAGACCAGTGTAAGTCAGCGGGATGCAGAAACAGACTGGCTAAATACTCTGGGAGGGCGTGGGCGTGGAGCAGCTGCAGCGCTACCCCTCCCTCACCCAAGATGGCCGGCCCCTTCCTTCACAGCGCGAGAGTATGACAGAGCGCGTGAGGAGTGATGGCAAGGCAGCGAGGCACAAGTAAGTAGCAGCAGTGAGTTGTTAAAAAGTATTTAAAAAGGTTTGACACAGCGAAATAAACATCAATGGCTAAAATACAGTGCGATAAAAATTCTGAGCGCTAAGTGAAATCCCCCGGCTTCCGCCTCAGGGGAGAGACCAGTGTAAGTTAATACTAATTACTTGATGCCTCATAGAGGCAGCGCATGCACTGCCTATGCAAGACCCAAAAAGGAAGCGGCTGATATGCTAGTCTTGGAGGGACAATGCTCTAATGAAGTAATGAAGGGGACGAGGAAGTTAGTGACCCCAGGAAGTTATGCCATCTAGGCTCCCGATCAAGCTATCAGCAGACCTCCAGAGGGTTTAAAAAGAAGCACTTAAGGGCTGAGGTAAAAGTGCAGGCCTCACTGAAGATGGGAAACGGATAACGCCTGGGCTTTGCTTTAGAGATGGTACCCTTAGGTTTGTGAAGATAACTTGGACAGGGAAATCCTCATATATTCCTAATCACAAACTGGCAATAATTATACATGTATTCGTTCCCTGCAGCCCGAGAGAAGTCGTTTGGTTTTAATAGATGTATTTTGTGCTTCGGAGCAGTAATTATGGCATGCTGAATTTATCCCTGAATCGCTCTATATTTGTATTCTAAAGGATCTTTAATGTTCATTGTGCTGCATACAGTATATTTTCCGTTGAACTGATTGCGCTAGTTTACTGTTGTGTCAAAGTGATTGGCGATGATAAACTATAAAATGAGTGGGTCACTACATGCAGTATTCAGATTTGACCTTTAAATACAATATAATGATTGTCTGTCCGTAACACAATAACCTGTCTTTATTTTCTTTCATAATTAAATGCCTACTTTCACTTTGGACGTCTTTCATGGGATCATTTATTCTTTTTCATGTTTATTAAAGTCATAAACACACATTCTTCTCAGCCCTTGTTAGTCTGCATTAGACCTGACAGCCTTTGAACAGCACGCAGCGGGTTCATAGCAAAAGGAACTCAATATATCCTAAATTGAATTGTCATGAAGCAGCGTTCAGCAAATTATAAGAGATTCTTTATGACACTTTCAAAACACACTTCCAAACTATTCAATTCTAATCCTTTATCGACCCTAGGTTGTGGCTACCTAGAATCCTTTTCCCAGTGTGTAACATATTTTACGACTTCTAACTGATATAATTAAATTTAATGGTGTTAATTGTTGAAAATTCAATTCATGTTTTCTTTCAGCTATTCATGAGTACAAGCCCTAACCGGAAACCAATCATAAGGACATGTTCGTTGAATTGCTAAATTGAAAAAAACTTCAAAAAACAGCTGTGCCTTTTAAGAAAAAAGAAAAGGCAGCTGTAGATAAAAGAGTGAGGTGCATTATTGCAAAAAAGCTTATGCAAACAATGACGCAACTAGCTAAATAAGGGGTCAAATCAGCGAACATAAAATATGAAATGCCATATAGATTCAGTAATGGTTGCCTGTTGTCACACCAATATGGTCATCGTTTGTTTATTTGTTTCACCAGGTGGGATCTTTGGAAATTACATTGACACTGGTTGCTCATTGTTGATCTCCATTTTAAAAGCCTTTTGTTATCGGTTGAATTTCTTCACAGTGTGAGCCAAAGGGGCTATACATATTATTGTATCTTACCCAGCAGTACCCAGGACCTTTCACCTCGTGCTGGAGGAGACAGGAGCAATCTTGTAAGACAGAACATCTTTCTCTATGATACAGTCACTGACATCAGATATGAGTGAGGAGGAGAGTGGGCACTACAGCAGCACCTGCAGGAGATGGATCACAACCTTCACCAAAAGCCCTTCAAGTATCATTAGCCCTGTACTTCCCACCATCAGCATGTCAGTAAGGCAACATTGACAAGCAATGGGGCTCATGGCAAAGATGATACCAACAAAAGCGGAGTACAGTAAAAACCACTGCAAGATGTATGAATCAAAGCGCAATGAAAGAGGTCCAATCAATGGCGGGAGTGGAGAGAAGACCATAATTCGATGCATTAAAATATGGCCATGGAAGTTCCAACAAAACTGACTGTGATAATCAAGTATTTTCCATTTCAATGTGAAGGGACATAGGCTCTACTTAGAAGTACACAGTTGAAAAGGTCTACCTCGCCAACACTTTGTGAACAGCAACATCAGATGCAACATGAACAACTGCTCATTTACCTTTTTACTGTTACTACCAGTGCCAGTGAGATCAGCACCCTTTCCTATTAAACCTTTACAATGCCAAATCGTACCCCCGACATCCTCTAGTAGATAGCTCACATGGCCAAATAATTGTAAATCAGTAGTTGTTCTTCTCAAAAGCCTACACTCACTCTCCCTAGAGGAAAAAATCAAATTCAGTATTCCATGTCCCTCATACACATGCATTGAAGGCTCAGTCTCCAATTGCTTGCAGGAACCTACTGTACAATGCACTCCTAAAAGCAACCTGTACTCGGATACTTACATATTTAATGAGACGACAGACAATTCTCAGTGGTAGTACCACACCTCTGTCACAACCTACTTAGACAAAGATGCCACTCCCAATCAGTGATACAAGTCAGATCAATAATGAATGCATACAGTTCTAAGTTCACGATTCAAACACCCCAGTTCTCTGACTCAGGTATGGTGTCAAATATTCTCTCCTTTTAAGTACTATAGTTTATAATACCCTTGTCCCAGTGTGACACATCAGTGACACATCAGTATGAGGTGAATGATATCTTACAACTGCCTACTAGATGCGTTCATTATACAAATGACCACCCAGTCAGGGCACTTCAAGTCTTGAAGTGTTTAGCCACTATGTAACTTCTATACCTATGCAACTCGATCTGTGTAACAAACCTATCTATGTAAATAGAAAAAAATTAGCATTGCGCAGATCTATTTAACCAACTTACTTACCCACTTGACTTACAGAAGCCGATATCCCTCACTGTACCCATTGTTTTATGGTTATCTGTTCCTCCCCTGCATCTATCAGCAATTATGTTTTGCACGGTGTACTCTATAAGTAAAATAAACATAATGGAATACCCGAAAGAAGTACAGGGGGCGTAATGGAAATAGCTAGAATAAAGAAAAACTGGTTCAGAAAAAAGTAACTCCTAGAAGCTAGCAATTAAATGAGGATGATTTTTGTGATCAACTACGAACTATTACCTGTACTTCACCAGTTTGTCTTGATAGAATTCACTTTTTATTAAATGTTATGTATGTGAGTTAATTGGTAAATTCCAAGTCTTGGATCATACTTTGGAGGAGGAAGCAGGATGTCAATTGTTATGAAGATTTGGTGGTTGTGAAATGCAGGCACTTGGACATTGAATTTGCTGTAATGAAGGAACGATATATGTCATTTTTAGACAGTACAATATATTTATTTTTTTTCATTGAAACGACTGTGTTCATTACGAACGTGTTATAGTCTTACTAAGTTGGGTGCAATATTCAATTTAAGCTCAAACCGAGTTATAACTTTGGCACTACTAGCACAGCCCTTGAGATCTTGTCTTCATGGTTTTTACGAGGTAAAGGCTGGTGCAATTGTGCAGGCAAAAAACACACATTGTTATTTTCAGCATCTCGGATTGGAAGAAAAAATGTTTTTATTGAATTAGCCCCTATTGTGAAGGGATCCATGTTAAAATATTGATGTTAAAAATATAGATGAAAACAATATCGATGTAAAAATATCGATAACAAAAATATCAACTCCCTACACTTAAACAGGTAAGTACAATAGTATCTACACAAAAATATAGATGTAAAAAATATAGAAGCAAAAAATATTGACTTAAAAAAATTACATAACTTGAATAAAATTAATTAAATAATATGAATAATATTAACAAAATAAACTAATTATAACAAATAAACGTAATTTAATATATATAAACACATAAAATGTGTACATATATTTCCTTAAATACATTTTTATTAACTATTATGTTTCTTTAATTTTTAAACTTTTTAACATATATAAAAATTAAATATACACATATATAAATAATTTAAAATAAAATATTATATATTTAATTAACACATTAAACTATTACAAAAAAATAAAACATACATTTAATAACAACATAAACACAATAGTAGTGACAACGTTGGATAGCGAAGGGGTGAAAATTACTATTCCCACTCCAGTAAGTGCAACAGTAGTGAAAGCGCTGGATAGTGGAGGGATAACAATGACTATTCCGACTCCAGTGAGTGCAACAGCAGGGAAACCGCTGGATAGCGGAGGGCTAAAAATAACTATTCCCACCCAAGTGAGTGCAACAGTAGGGAAAGCGCTGGATAGCGGAAGGGTAAAAAATACTATTCCCACTCCAGTGAGTTCAACAGTAGGGAAAGCGCTGGATAGCAAAGGGGTAAAAATTACTATCCCCACTCCAGTGAGTGGAACAGTAGGGAAAGCATTGGATTGCGGAGGTGTATAAATTACTATTCCCACTCCAGTGAGTGCAACAGTAGGGAAAGCGCTGGATAGCGGAGGGGTAAAAATTACTATTCCCACTCCAGTGAGTGCAACAGTAGGGAAAGCGCTGGCTAGCAGAGGGGTAAAAATTACTATTCCCACTCCAGTGAGTGCAACAGCAGGGAAAGTGCTGGATAGCGGAGGGGTAAAAATTACTATTCCCACTCCAGTGAGTGCAACAGTAGGGAAAGCGCTAGGTAGCGGAGGGGTAAAAATTACTATTCCCACTCCAGTGAGTGCAACAGTAGGGAAAGTGCTGGATCCCACAACAATAAAAAACAAAAATATCAACTTTTTATTAAATTTAATTTCCAATATTAACATTATTAATATTTACATTTATATATATTATTATTAACAAAAGATAGTAAAAAATAATTAATTACACATACATTAACACTATAATATCCACAACACACACCTAAAATTAATTACACAATTACAATTAATAATTACTAATTAATTAATGGAAATTAATTTAAAAGTATTTATTAATGAATCAATAAAAAATGTATTACTTACCACCCTTCACTCCATTTACACATATAAACACCACAACACACACCTAAAATTAATTAAACAATTAATATAATTAATTTTTAATTGATTAATTGAAATTAATTAACAACTAAATATCAAACAATTATTAATTAATCAATTAACACATTTAATTCTATACATTCACAATTATACATATTATTTATTCAATAACTTTTATATAATTAAATTACTTCCCCCCCCATTCCCTGATAAACCCACAACCCGCTACAGAATTAAAAATGCAAAATTCAATGTAAAAAAAAAATATTAACTACTATAAATATTTATTTAAATCTATATCATTAAATTACTTCCCACCCTATTCCCTTATAAACCCGCAACCCGATACAGAACTAAAAACCAAAATTAAACCTAAAATAAATTAATAACTAGCAAAATTTTAAAACATATAATAAAATGACAAACAATTCCCATGAAAAACACTAAAATACATACCATTAATAATACGATATTTTTGTCAACTATATTTCTCTAAACGATATTTAAGACGTCAATATTTTTGTAATGGATACTACTTACCTGTCAGTTGATATTCTTGTCAACGATATTTTTGTTGTCGATATTTCTTCTCCACAATATTTTTGCAGCGATATTTATGTCTCACCATATTTTGCGGCAATAATCCTGCTCTGCACCATTGTGAAAACCGAAAGCTGGAATGATATAGCAATTGCACACCTAATAAATTCCACAACCAGTTATCTTATCCCAATATTTACTGACTGCGCATATACCAACTGGTATTCCCTCAATAACGGTTTCAGAATCATTGGTGTGGTAAACTATCTATTCAGCTGGGGCAACGATTGGTAGCTCTCCGCAAGATAGCGTCACTGGAAGTGATTCAGGGGACGCAGCAAGCATGCTGGCCAAGACAAGATCAAAAGTTGGTCAAGACTTGTTTGTCTATAGAGGCTAAGACTAGCTGGCCCATAATAGTAGAGCTTTTAAGTACAACTTCTGGGACGAGGAGAAGCAATTGCAGCAAGAATGAGGTTTGCCAAAATGTTGATGGGAATCTTCTTGGAGTGTGGAGTTATGTCAGAAGTGAGACAGCTCTCAGTGGACAGCAATCTATTACTATGTAGAAGCCAGGATTCTTATGGGGCCAACGTTTGCATGAGTTGGTTATGGTTTTTTAGGAAGAAATCAACACAAAAATTACGACCAAAGGTTCAGATCTCCAAAGACTTCTCCGCAGACAACCAAATTCTTGAACTCATCTCTCACCCTACAAACTTAACATTTGACACCAAAACCCTTCTAAACATCTTCAGAATTATTTGGGAGAACTATGTGAACACCCATGCACCAAATAAAACACACACACGAGTAAGTCAAAGCCTTAAGCAGTAGCGGCTCGTGGGGGGAGTGCCGCAGGTCGGTGGGGCGGGGGACGGGCAGGGTGGGGGTAATAAAGTCTGGCTCACATCCGACCAGAGTAATGTAAATAAATAAATAAATAAAACAAATTTAATTTCACGCGCTGAAACGCATTTGGTGTTTCAGCGCACGCAATGAAATTCGTTTTATTTATTTATTTATTTACATTACTCCAGTCGGCCGTGAGCCAGAGTTAATACCCCCCACCCTGACCCTCCCCCGCCCCACCCTACTGCCCCACGGCACTCTCTCCACGAGTCGCTACTGGACTCAAGCATCCCAGTTCTTCAAATAATTGATCCATCCAGAGGCAGGAAAGAAAATGGGGAAAAAACAGAACTAACAATGACCATTTGTTACTGAACTCCCTCAGCGCAACACATAGACAGCTCATCACATGATCCAAAACAAGATACTATATAAACACCATCAATGAAGCCACCAACAGAAGCACGAATTTCAAGCACTGCATCAACCCCTGTTCACAGTTTCACAGTTTATTTTATTTATGATTATGGAACTCCGAAGAGGTTCACATAAAATTACAAGAATACATATATATTAGTAAGATAAGATCCTAGTTCACAATTGATTACACATAATAAAATAGTCCACCCCATCATGAGATCTGACAATCATAAACGATATCCAAGGTTCAAAAATTTTCATTTGACAAAATTCCAACCAGCTGCAGCATGTTATACAGAGCAAAATATAAAGTAATTTTCGTGCCATCACTGCATGGGATTAACAAATATATATAGAAAAAATTAATTTATGTGCCACAAGAATACAATCGAACAATACATATGACTAATACATAAAAGATAAAAATTGTCAATATAAAAAAATCGCTACAGCCTACATACTAATGCACCTTAATATAAATTAAAAAAACACTTACAAATTCTATTGCAAAATATTTCATTAGGAAGATCATAATGTGATTGTAATACTGCTGAGGCTGAGAGGATAGATAACTGTAAACATAATTGCCTCAGCCATTTCCGCCGACATAATAACAAAACAGTAGACAAAAGAATAATAGATGGTTATTATCTTTAAGGTTGTTTTTGCACAGATTACAGCCCACTAATGAACCATATCATTTAGCCCAAAGGGATTTAAAGGAAGCATGCCCTGTCTCAACAATGTCCAAAAACGGCACACTCCATGTGGCAGATTCCACCAAATATAAGCCTGTGCTTTTTTTTATCAAACTGGAATCAATAACCGGATGGTCACCCTTCTCTAAAATACAAGCCTCCCTGTCCGTACGAACACGTAAGGACGAGGTGGCCTGTTTCAAAGTAGGTTTTAATATGTGTAGTGTCAACGTAAAAATTTAAGACTCGTCTAATTGCAACCAATCTATCGCAATCATAACATTTCTTTAGATTAATGAATTTTCTTTTAGACAACCACATTTTTATTTCCTGCAACCAAAACCTAGGTGACTATGGTACCTTTTTGCTAGACCCATGGCCCAGCGCACTACCCCTGCAAGGCCCTATGTCCAGGTGCTTCTCAATCCAAATTCTAGCTTGAGGGCAGCCACTGAAAGAGGTGGATTAGCTGAGGCTAGGCTTCTAAGAATTCAACCTGCCATTGTGTTTAAAAAGCCCCATTTCGATATGTCAATCAATCTGTACCATACAAGAGTCAGGAATCTTGGCACGAAAGACCTCCAATAAAAGTGTAAAATGTCTTCTCCTGGTGGAGCGGTAAAGGAAGCCAGATATTTAGCCTGAGAAGTGGCTTTAGACATAATATTTTCTAAATGAGCTTTGTCACTTAAGTTTCCACATATTATCTTCCCCAAAAAAGGATACGATTTTACAGTTTCCAATTTTTGACCACCTAGAAACCACACTAAGTTTCCATATTTTGGCTTCTTCCTCCCATGCATACACATCATTTTGCTTTGGATACATTGATCTATAAGTGGTGAGCCTCAGCAAATATTTGGAGTGCCTGCAGATGGCTATTTAAACCTTTAGAGGTTAGATTAAAAATTATTATGTTGTCTACATAAAGTGGGCACACAATCAGCATTTCCCGAATTATTGGAGCAATACCCTTACTTTGGGTCAAATGATCAGGGAGGTCTGACATATATAGGGAAAAGAGCAGATAGGCAAGCAAGCATCCTTGTTTTAACCCATTTGCAGTAGGGATATATTGCGATAAACCTTTGTCCCCATCCAATAAAACTCTGCATCAAGTATCAGTATGGAGGGAGCACTAAAAGAGTACCCGACATACCTAAATTAAAAAGCTTACTCCACAGCAAAGGGCAATCTACTTTATCAAATGTTGTGGAGAAGTCAATAAAAGCAGTTTATACCTTTCTCCCCCTAACTTTAACATATTTTTCATTTATTACCTGAAGAGTGGTCATATTATCAATCGTTCCATGCTTTGCTCTAAACCCGGTGCATAGATATGATTTTATGAGCTTCTGCCCGTTCACTAATCTGGGTCAGTAAATAATTAGCAAAGACTTTACCCATCTCCTCAAGCAGTGTGATCTGATGATAGTTTTCTGGTAGGTTACGGGCTCCTTCCTTGAAGAGTGGAACTATGATACTCACATTCCAAGAGGGGGGGACCATTTTTCTTTCATAACAACATTTAAAAACCAGGTAGAGAATTTTACTCCAAAGATGACCATTCTGTTTTGTAGCCGTAATTGGTATTTTATCAGGCCCATTGCTACCAAATCACGCATTCCCCTAATTACAAGTTCTATTTCTTTTTCATGGGGTGGTCCATACAAATCAGAATCTTCCTTTAAAAGAAAATACTTTGTAGCACCCTCATTTGCTGCACAGAGACCATGGATAAAGCTGGACCATTTGAGCGCTTCAATAGCAACTGGGATGGATCTAACTCTAGCTCCACAACCCTCCGTAACAAGAGTCCAAACAATCATTTTCTGACCTTTTAGTACTGCTTCCCTAAGTTTTATCTAGATTCTATCTTCCTCCTCCTTTTTTAACTGGACCTTCAGACAGGTCCTCCTCCTTTTTATGACAACACTTTGGAATATCTTTCAGGGGTATAATCCAAATATTGTTCCCTGACCAGAGCATTTATCTCACAATTTAACCGGAGGAGGGGGCGGGGAACCACTTTCAAACTTTACTTGGGATTCACTTGTTTTACAGTTCTAACTAATTGCTGCATTAAAGTATTAAACATTTTCATTTCTTTTCCTGACAAGCCAGACAACGTGTCCAAGGAAACCTCTAGGGTATCTCTAAGGCCTGCAGTTGCCCAGGAATCCCATTGACTTCTCCCTGTTTCCATATTGAACCGAGCGGACTGGCCATCCGACCCCCAAGAACTAATGGGTGACGTATTAAAATTTGCAACAAAAGTTAGAATTTTATGACAGGAATCGGAAACCTTTAAATCATCCAATAAAAAGAAGAAAGCACATCCTACCACCCCATTGTCCAAAATAGACACTCCCCTTGGAGTATTATGTGTATAACCTGTCAGAGAGTCAGAAGGTAACCCCCCATTCTCTATGACCCATTGACCTTTCTCAACACAGCCGCTAACATTTTCCTCTCTTAAGAGTTCTTATTTTTGGGGGAAAAAGATTTTGTGGTATACGAATGACTTACTCTTTTTCTTTCACCCATACCCGATCTGAAGTAAAATTAGATATTTTACAATTCAAATCCGCTAACAAAATTATGTGTGGGGGAAAATCCTTATCAAATGCTTTTTTTAATATAGGAAAAAAACTCGCTTAAAAGAACATCATAAGAGGCCTCTGGGAGCATATGCGCATTTATCAACCTTAGCGGGGGTATTCTCAGATTTCCATCATAATTAAATAAAGTTACTGCCAAAAATAAGGTACTCAAATCTTTATAACATTCATATCTCCATTGGAGCTTATTAGAAAGTAGATATGCCACCTCCCCTTTGCTGCATTCCAGGATATAATTTGTAATTCACTGCAGATAGGAGATACATTGCAAGTGGTGACTATAAAAAACACTGGATAATGCGCCCGGTAACCAATTCCATTTGAGGTTCTCCTCTTTAGGGTTTCCCCGTAAGGAAAAAGTCGGGGATTCTCTAACTGTCACTTGTCTACCATGTTTATCTAAATGGATTTTTATATGTTTGAGTCAGTTAGTGACCCCCTACTGAGATGCAGAAATTGAGAGGGCAGAGACCTTTTATCCACAGCACAGTATCCATCCTTTTTTAAAATTGGGATGACATCAATACACCTACTTTGTAAACCTTCATACAATCTAAATATCAAATTTAGAGTAATTTTAGAATAAAAATGTACCCTTGATTTAAAACCAACTTCATAGGGTCAAAGGGAAACTAGATTGATATCACTACCTTGGATATGCTTCGGATTCTCAATCTCTGAAAAATATTTAATCAAAACAGCCCAATTTATATTAGTTCTCCATCAAACAAGGGAATAAAATCCAACCTGTAAGTGGCCACATTACATCTAGAATGTTCTAACCCTTCTAGCTCTGAAGTGCCCCTCTTCTTACCTGAATCAAGAAAAGAAACAGCCTTTGGATTCAATACAGGAAGAATATGAGAGAGGGTTGCCCTCTGATCTACCATTGGCACCGCTACAGGCCCTTCAGCTAGAGCGTTAGTGTAACCGATTTCAAGAATGTGGGATTCAATGGAGGTTATATGAAGAGGGGAGACACCCCATACACCACCATTGACTCCACTGTCGGTTCCCTATCTGGCAAATTAACAGAACCACTTTCAGGGTCAATACCTTGAGGACAAACTTGCAGGTGTTGGATTAAAACCTCCATACTAGGTGTAGAATCTATGGCCTCTATATTTTCTCTAAAACGCAGTCTCCTTTGTCTCTTTTTGGAAATTCTACGCATACGTTTTTTTCTTCTGTCCTCTTTGCTTTTCTTTCTTCTCTTTCTCCTTAGGTCGTGGAACACCTATATCACCAATGATTTTTCAATGACTTGACTGGATTTTAAAAACAGGAAACACTTCCTGCTCAAGCCTTCTAGATGTACCCTCCAGATTTTTGCTATTAGGAGTAGTATCAGAAATAGATTGTATAGATTCAAATGTAGGTTTAGGAAGTCTCTCTGAAATAGAAGCTTTTTTAACCAGCTTCTTACATTGTGGGTTACCTGCCTGAGTTCTAAACTTGATTTGACTAGCAACATCTATCTGAGCAGTCCTTTTACAGCCCGTTACAGAAACCCATTTTGTCTTCTGGTTCAATGAGATCTATGCCCTCTTCCTTTTTATTTCTTATCAGCTCCTTTAATATTTGAGTCTCCATGCCCAAACCAAAGTCAGAGTCATCAACAAATTTTTTGAACAGCTTTGGAATAGACGATAATAATATTTCTAAGCACACTACAGAATCTTATACTTTTCCCACTTCATTTGGAGGTTGACAGGGTTGAATGCCAATTATAACAAAATGGGGGGGATACGGAAAGATGAGATATTAAAGAAAAATTATTTGAAGGAGTACTAGTAAACAATTTCAATCCCACAGGGGCTGTCACAGCTGGTGTACCAACAGTCTCCACAATCTTACTAATAGCATGAGTCATGTCTTCTACAGAGGTCAATATCAAAAACTGGTATGTTAAAATCCTCACCCTTGACATTTTCTACTAATGAAGAACAAGGAGAACAGGGAGCCTTCTGAATGATTATATGTGGATTATCAATTACTTGCACTGATACTGATAGAGGTGGACCTGAAGGGGTCAGATGGGAGGGAAAGCTATTTATAGCCCCAGAGCACCATACAGGATCCTTTTGTGATGCAGGCAATTCTCTCCCCATGACACGAGATTCCATAAAATGCACATTAACATCAACATTAAGCCTGGGTGGAGTTTGTTTAGTCACGCTATGTGAAAAAACTCCACAGTGCTACGTGGAATTGCTTAACCCGCCAGTTCTAGCAACATTACTGCCGTACAGCAACATGGATTGCATGTTCAGATGGAAATATCATGCGAACGGCACCACACAGTCACGTATTAGCGTGGCCATCTTCTTTCTTTCTCTGTTATGGTGATGGGGCCTTCTTTCGGAATCCTTCTTAATCCTTTCAATCCTTCTTTTCCAAAACTTTTTTTTCTGATCTTTTCAATTTATTATCTTTCCCTCTGTCTTCCCATGTACGTACTTTGTAGTTTTTTTACTTTTCTGTGTTTTTTAATGAGTTTTTGTACTGTTTTTCTCTCCACTTCCTTCCTATTTTTTTTTTTACTTCCTTCCCTCTTCTTCCTGTTATTTTTTTATACTTATACATTTTATTTTCCGACCTTCCCTCATCATGGCAGAGAAGCGAGTCCCAAAAAAGGCGGCACCCGGAAGGGGTGCAGGCCGAAGCCTTGTTTTTGGAGGTGGAGGTGGCAGCGCTTGTTTTCTTTGTGCAGCACCACCTCCTTCACTCTGGCAGTAGGCGGCATGCTTGGGTCCGGGCTCCAGGAGCACCAGCAGCGCCAGCAGCGCCGGGTGAGGGTACACCATGCAGTGTGTCACTGCTCTGGCATCCGGCACACCACAATCAGCTGACACACCAGTGGTACGGCATCCTGGACTGAGAGCAGGAACTGCTGGACCTGCTGGACCTGCTAGAGGTTGATGCTCACATGCAGGTAAGTTATGTTTACAAATAATATATTATCTGATCGTTGTTCTAGACAGGTGCTCGGTGCTACCTAATCGTACTTGTTTAAAACTTTGTACTTGTTTTGCCTTGTTTCTTTCTTGCTCTAACTACTCCTGCCAATCCATCATCATCTTCTTAACAACAACCCAACAGGACCCGGCAAAGAAAGCTAGAGGCTATCAGGGCTAAATATCAGTGCCTGGTGGTCCAGAAGGAGGAGGACGAGGAAGCGGCAGCAGCTTCAGCCTCCAATGCCCCGGGCCCCAGCCAGGCCCAAGTGCTTCCGGAAGCCCGGTGTAGTGGTCAGGCAGCCGCCCACCACCATTCAACTACTGCTGCTCCCCCTATAGACTCTATACAGCCTTTCAGCACTGCATGCTCCAGAGGATGGCATACCTGGAAGCCAGGATAGAGGAATCTTTTGATGGATGGGAGAGGGAGCTCCTAGCCCACTGCTGGTCCTCTCTTGCCCCTTTTTTAATATTTTGTTTGGTGGGTGGGTCTTGTTGAGGAGAGGGTGGGAATGTGGGAGTTGGTGCATTCTTGGGATTTTTCATGTATTTATTTATGGACATTTATTGATAATTACATTTTTGTACTTTCTATCTAAGCTTACTTTGGACATTTGTTGGGGTTAGGGAGGGGGGTGGGCCAGGTGTAGTGGGAATTCTAGTTTACATTTGTTAGGGAAATACATTTTGTATAGTTGTACATATGATTGAATTCTTTGTTGGGGGTTACACTTTTACCTCGCACTTCTTCCTTTGCTGCAGGCCCGCAGCCAGTTTTTAAAATCTGCTGTAGTGTAGTGTAACACCAACAAATAGTTATGCGGTACCCTCACTTGTTCTATTACTCTCTCCTCCTAGTCTCTGCAGTCTGCAACTATATTAACCCCTAAGGACTCGGAGGGGGTGTGAGTGTGTGAATTTCCATTATGATCTAGATTATTGCAGCTCAACAATTAATCCCCCACAGTTCTTCTCTTACCCATGATTAGAAGATGAGATGAATGCATGGTTCCCTAAGGTGCCATGGTGGTGGTAGTAGACATTAGCAGCATGCTAGCGCACTAATCGAGTAGTGAAAGCGCCAGATCCAGACGTGAGGTCCCACTCCCTCCTAGCTGAACTCAAACTGTAGGATGAGGAATAATCATCACAGGGAACTAATTAAATTGAAATAAAAACGGAGTTAATGCCACTTTATAGGCAAGCTTTACAAAAAAAATGAGACAGTAACCAGAGGAAGACTAGAGTACTACTATTACACAAGAAGAGGAGAGCCAAATGTAAAGATATGATAAGCAGTGCTAAATTAAAATAATCAGACTGGCAAGCTAGTAAAAGTTACAAAATGAAGTCGACTCCAGCTATGAAGTGGGCAAGCGTAACATTTGACACACCAATACATTGCCGGAAGGATGATGATGCATGCAATTATGAATTAGGTTCCTCTAAAAAAAATATACATATTGAATACTGTGCATGGGTGGATAATCTAAATATATATAATAGGCCTGGACCATTCGCTTAATGTTCATTGCTGGTGCTCCACTTTTCTCGACCTCTTTTACCTTCGCCACTGCACTGGACTAAAGCCCTGTCAGTAGAAACCACTCAGTTGCAGATCTTTGGGCTGATGCTCCTGCTGTTGTTGTTGATAGTGTTCTTGTTGTTGGTTTTGGCTGCTGTGAGCGAAAAGCCCTGTCTTCAGGCTCTGAACTTGAAGGCTGCCCCGCAGGACGTGTGCCCTGGAGGAGTGGGCCTCTAATTCCCTGCCGTTCTTTTTCTAGCTCACTGCCGTGCTCAGTTATCCATGTTTTGGTTTTTTTAAATACCCATCTGAAAATGGAATGAAAAAGGATCAAGAATTGATGCACAGATGTAGTGTTTGGAGGGCACAATGTCTCTTTGCACCCTTGTATTAGCAGACAAGTGAAGGATTAAGCTCTCCACCAAGTCATACTCATCTTTTTTTTCCTCCACACCTGTATACATTGCAGACACCTCCTGTAGCATGTGCAACAATGGGATAGCTTGGCTCATTGTGCTGTCCTTTTTGCTGACTTTCCATGTGAACACCTCAGAAGGAAGCAGCATCTCTGTCAGGCATTTGACTAGGCCCCATTGGTCCATCTCAGTGATCATACCTTTCACAGTTGCATCACTTCTTTGCATGACATATTCATTGATAGGCCTGTACTGCTCAAACAGGCATTCAAGCATGTAATACGTTGAGTTCCAGCATGTTGGCAACTTGTGTATGAGTACTTTAACTGGTATTTTATTATCACGCTGAATGACCCTCAGTTGTTTTGGGGTTTTAAATGGATGGCTGAAATTAGTGCAGGTTCTTCTGCAGTTAGACAGTATGGGGTCGATTCCGATCCTGGAGAAACCGGGTACGAACCGTCGGTCGGAGCGTTTTCTCTGTCCGACTCGTACCCGGTAAAAACACCATACAAACATGCAAGTACGATTCGTACGGAAACACAATTTACGTACGAGTCGTACAAAACACCGACCGACACAAAAACACATACAAATGTGATCCGGGACGGCGCGTACGCGACATGCGGACGGAGTTAGGCAGCTTTTTACGTACCAGCAAGTACGATTCGTACCGACAGCACTCCGGACGGCTATATTTTTACGGCACTCAAAAAGTGCCGGTAAAGCTAAGTACGCCGCGAAGCGCGAGAAAAAGGGGGCCCGGTACGTGCCGGACACCACCCCAGACCCCCCGTATGTCCGTGCTGTCCCCCCAGCCCCCCGTATGTCTGTGCCGTACCCCCAGCCCCCGTATGTCCGCGACGTCCCCCCAGCCCCCGTATGTACGGTGCAGACCCCCACCCCACCCCCCGTATGTACGGTGCGGAAGCCCCACCCCACCCCACCCCCCGTATGTACATACGGGGGGTGGGGTGGGGGTCCGCACCGTACATACGGGGGTGGGGTGGGGGTCTGCACCGTACATACGGGGGGTGGGGTGGGGGTCCGCACCATACATACGGGGGTTGGGGTGGGGGTCCGCACCGTACATTGGGGGTGGGGTGGGAGTCCGCACCGTACATACGGGGGGTGGGGTGGGGTGGGGGTCCGCACCGTACATACGGGGGTGGGGTGGGGGTCCGCACCGTACATACGGGGGGTGGGGTGGGGTTCCACACAGTACATACGGGGGGGCTGGGGGGACGTTGCGGACATGCCGGGGGTATGGGGGTATGGCACGGACATGGGGGGGTTGTTCGGTGCGTATGCGGGCACATGTTTGGTCGTCTCCATGGTTGCTGTGGAGGTTCGCTCCGTACAGTGTTTTTACCATACGGTTGTGGATTCGGACGGACGGGACGGATCGTACTTGCACGTTCGGACGTAAAAACGTCCGGAGATGTGTCAGACACTTTTTCCGACCCGAGGACGTGTCGGCGTATATTCCCAATGCGATTCGTATGGTGTTTTTTACATACAAATCGTACTTGCCAGTTTGTACGGGACTTGTACGATTTGTACGTTAAAAAAATCCGGATACGATTCGTACGGGGAATATTTCTCCAGGATCGGAATTGACCCCTAAGTTGCTTACTTAGACTTCATTTTTTAGGAAGTCCTGTACAATGATGTTGATGCAGTGCACCAAACACAGGACCCTGAAATAACCACCATCAGACATGGCCTTAACTATATTACTGCCATTGTCCATGACAATAAATACAATCTAACGCCCTCTTGGTCACAGCCATTCATAGACCTTGTTGTTAAGGTCTTACAAAATGTTTGCAGCTGTATGAGATTTCCCCATGATGAACATCGCTACAGTTGCATGCTTCCGAGCAGCATTAGAAATCTCAGCAGTGTCAGTACTCTAGTCCCCACATGAGAGATCCAGTGTGCAGTGATGCACATATAATCAGTCGCTTGCCAACTGGTCCACATGTCTTTTGTCAGGTAGATAATATGAACAGCACTCTGCTACGAAGCTTGTCCAAGCAATTCAAGCACATTGTGATGTAGTGCTGGAGCAGCAACCTAGGCAAAATAGAACCAGCTGCGAACCTTCTATTTGGGGCAGATGGCTGCCACAACTTCAAGAAAACCCAGCCCTTCCACAAAGGAAAAAGGGAGGAGGTCCAGCGCTCACATTGTAGCCAGCTTTGTGTTGTACAAATGTTGCATTGTGTGGTTGCGTTCATACTGTCCCTCAGGCCTAAAGATGGCAGGAATAGTGGCCTGAGTTTTTTTTCTTTCCTGATGCCACTGATGCAGGTGACTTCTTGAGGGCAGGCAGCGGTAGGCTCAATGTGCTTTTCAGCGGGGCAGTCACTGTCCTGGTGTCTTGACCTGTGTCATGTTCCATTGCGATGTTGCTGATGTGGGCTATACTACTGCACTTCTGGGAAGAAGGCTGCTTTGCGTAATGAAGATGTCTTCCTCTTCTCCACCTTCCAGCATGATCGGATTTGGATTCCATGCTCAGCCAGCTTTCACCCACTTCACTAACAACACTTGCAGTTTTTTGGCCGCTAAGGTGCGCTTCCCAACGGATCTTTTGGTGCTTTCTCAAATGGGTTGTTTGGCCCCCGGTACCATAGTTTGTACCAAGCTTACCCTGATAAACACTTGCTCTGCAAAGGGAGCATTTGGCAATGTTCACCTTTTTCGGGCAATCCAAAAACAAGTCCCAAAATGGGTAGCTCAAATTTCTGACGCTGGTGCCACTGCCGATGTCGGATGAACTGGCGGTAGGTGGGCTTTTTGACATTTGATGCTCTGCAGTATCTATGTCTATCGAGGCAATTGTGGATGTAGGTCGCTGCTGGGACTATGCAAATATGGTAGCTGGCGGTGGTTGGATCTGTGGTGTCACTGCCACATCCCTCCTGGGAAGTTGAGATGGGGTAATTTCTGTCTCCACTGGGGCTGGGCTAACATCCATGATGACTAGCTCAACATAATCCTCCTCTTCTACATCTACCTTCATAACTTTAAGGCTTTCTGGAACATTCCTTTTCCCTAGCCTCATCTCATGGCGTGTCTTGCTTTCAGAAGAAGAAGATGATGCACCCCTAACCCACCTTTTTCTAGCTGGAGATTTCTACTTCCTTAGCATGAAGCTCAATCTCTTGAACTGCTCCTACTTCAGGAGGAAGTACTATTGGCGGTTGTGGCTGTTTTTGTTGTCCACTTCTCTGTGTTTCCTACAACAATTGAGTACTACTTTGCGATAGAGATAAGTCGATGTCAACATCACTATTCATCAGCGTTGACATGATCAGAGTGCCTACCTCTGTGACAGACATGGCCTTGGGCTTAGATTGGCGTGGGTCTACTGATTTGGGGGTGCTGCTCCAAGCTTGCTCCCCAGAGGCCGGTGCGGAAGGCGCAATTTTTTGTTTTCCAAAAAAGATTTGGAGCAACATACCAGTGGTGGTAAGCTCCTTCTTCTTCTCACTGGCGACTTTCTTGGTAGCAGTTTTAGCACCTTTCTTTGGGGGCATCTTGAAGCTGTCAGTTAGCAGTGATACTTAGATGTGTGGTCACTCACCCGTCATGCCATGCACAGGCCTTCTTTCTGGCAGTACTGTGGGTGATGTTGTCTCTTATGCACATACAAGAAAAGAAGCAAGAAGGACATCAGTTAAATGTGGCATTGTTGCTTTTCAATTAGTAGTACAAACACAAACAATATCATTTAGTGTTGTCACTGGTTACGTCCTATTATAAATGATGAATAATACAGTGTATATATAAGGAATACCACACTGACTTAAACTTTCATGGTGACTGACTGTACCTTCAGGAAGGATAAGAGAGAGCAAAAACATCAGCAACATACAGATGGAACTGTTTGCTTTATGTGCGTCACATGTGATGTGGCACTCAGGGAGGTGCAGCTGAGAAATTACAATGGAAGGAATAATTCCTAGTCAATGAATGCTGCTGTGTATTATTGTGCTGTGGACTGTAGATTGAGATCCAATATACTTTTTTCTCAAGGCTTGAAACAGTCATGAAGTGAAGTAACACGTGTTAGCTGTTTATCTCTGAAGAATACAAGTCTGACAACTATTTGTATCCAAAGGAGGAGTAGTTGGTTCACAAACACGTCCTTGGGGGCCAACAAATCCTCCAGTAAGTCCCAAACAGCGTGATTGCTAAGAGGTCGTTGGAGGCTAAACCCCCTTCATTGTGTGATTTACCCCTGTGGAGGTGGTAAATGCCAGGACTGTGAGGTGGGCCACATTTTTCCCTGCATTGTTTTGGTTAAAGCCCCGGGGAGGTGGTGGTCCCCAGGGCTGCGGGTGAGTCCTAGCCGCACCCCTGCATTATGTAAATTGAAAGCCCTTGGGGGGGGTGACCCCTGGTGCTGCAGGTGGGTCCATGCAGCCCTGCCTATTTATAGATGAAGCCCAACAGAGGTGGCAGTCTTCAAGGCTTGGGAGGTCTTAGAGCCCCCATTTAAAAAACTATAAGCCCCGACAGCGGGTGTGGCCAGTACAGCTTTCATTTTTTTTAAAGAAACCCTGGGGAGGTGGTGGTCCCTGGGGCAATATTTAGCTCAAGGAGGGGGAAACTGTGTGCACTTCCTCCATTATAAAAAAAATACCTCCGGGACCTGGCTCACCCGGGGCATATAATGAATGAAGCGTGGGAGCCTGTGATTCATTTAAAAAAGCATTTTTTTTGCCAGATCCACAGATCCCACTGAAAAGTTAAAAAATAAATCTATTTAGGCCTGGAAGGAATCCAGTAGGGCCACTCCAAGAGGCCTAGGAGGTCATGGTGTTTCTACCCTGCCCCCTTTTCTTTTTTCAACATTTATTGTGGGTCGCCATTAAACCGAGTCCCAAGATGGCTGCCAACACTTCCTTGTTGAAGTGTTGACAGCCAATCAAATTTTAGTAGCATTTCAGTAGGTTTTTGGGCTACCAGATATCTATATGTTTTAAACTTCAATATCTCTGCAACTACTAAATGGATTTGCACCAATTTACAAAAAGCATGCTTTCTGGACCAACATTTAGCTTCCTAAAAAATTTGGTGTAATTCTGTTAAGCGGTTTGGGTTGTAGTTGTGATGGAAATGAAAAATCCTCATAGACTTAACAGGGGGAAAAAGCATTTTGGAACTCCACTTTTTTCTCGGCCGCCGCTTGACAGATCATTTTGAAACTTTCAACATAGCAGCTGAACCAAAAAGGGAAAGTTCTTTGTGAAGATTCATCAAGTGGCACCAAAGGTATTGGCAAAACAAAAATGCTTTTCCTCTGGAAACTTTGGTTCTAACTATAACTACCTACTGGCAACTAATATATCACCGGAGCTTCTTAGCTATTTTGCGGAGTAAGTGTGGCTGGATTGTTTGAGACGAGTGGTCATTGAGGAGGGATATATATATATATGGGGTAATAGGTAATTAATTACCGGAATATCCACAATTAACCTTTAGAAGGAGTAAATCCCTAAAGGATAAGCTGGTGAAAAGCCATTATGAATCCATACCATTTGTTCCACGCATTAGCAACCTTACTGGCTTTTTTCCTTGTCTCAAATGCAAGGCATGTCAACAAAGCAAAAAGGTCTCCACATATAGTATTCCAGGTATGAAAAACCCTAGGATTATAAATAAGTTTTTGACCTGTAGTACGCCCTTTTGTGTGTACTGCCTGGTATGTCCTTGAGACAAGCAGTACGTTGGAAGTACGATTCATCCCACAAAGCGACGTATTCTAGAACATGCACGAGCCATTAAAAACCAGGATTTCACGTACCCCGCGGCTAGACATTTTGCCAAGTTCCACAATAGTGACAGAAACTCATTAACATTCTTTTGTCTAGACCATGTACCAACCAGTGACCGGATTGGCAATCGAGAACTTAGACTAAGACGATTGGAATCCCGATTTATAATCGATCTTCAAACCACCGCCCCCAATGGGCTATGACACGCTTTCTATACATATATATTTTCTTGCTCTTTCTCACTCAGCTGTGTGAAAACTTTAATTTATTATTATCAATGTAATGAATAAGGTATATTGTCTATGTATCGATTTCTAATTAAGCTTTGGAAATTTGAAGAAAATCTAGAAATGACATAGAAATGCATATGCCCATTCAGGGCTTAATTTCTGTGCTAAATACGAAGTAGTATTGATTATAATTTGCACATTTTAAAAATGTAATTATTTGCACGTTTTGTCACTTTATTATATATTTTTTGTTCCCTGTTAAAGCTGCCACAATAATATACAATCATGCCCATTTAGGGCTCAATAGTGTAACTCAGTATTGAGAACCCATGGTTTACAATCAAGATTGTGATTAGATTAGGAACAGCCACAACAGTAAAATGTCTTCCTAATGAATTACATAAAGTTGCTGTTCTATATTTATAATTTATATATTTTTTGTATTACCGTGTTATGTGGCGCTTTCACTCGTGTTTTACACGATGGAGTCTGTCTTTCATGTCCATTCCACGTGAACCGGAAACACTAGGAGTAAAACGGATATAATAGTATCGTATGTACTGCACTTTGTAAACAGTTGATAAGGGCACGAACGCCGAAACGCGTCTTGGCAAACATTCTCGGTAAATAAATTGATAACCGAGAACCTTTTCGAGCTGAATATATATATATATATATATATATGCTGCTCCCCATGTGGAAAAGCAATCAGCTTTGCTTCATTGAAGCGAGAGCAGGTTTCCCTGCTCTCGCTTCAATGAAGCAAAGCAGTTTGCAATGACAGGGTGGAAGTCGCGAAGCTCCTGCCCTGTCATTGCAAACTACAGTGTCCTGGGGTGGGCAACCCGGGACACTGCAGGAGCCGGCCCTGGGGGGTGGTGGTCTCCAGGGCTATGCTAAAAGGCACTTAGAATACAGTGAAAACACCTACATACATTAGGGAACACTATGCATTGGGGTTCCCCTGTGATTAGCATAACCTCCTACATAATAGGGCAGGGGGATTAAAACTACCTCTTAAAATGCGCTACGGGGTGTGTTTGCACAGTGGTGAAGGGAGGGGGTGCCTGGGGTGACATGTGTGCAAACACGCCCTGTGGCCGTTTTAAGTTGGGAGATTAACTCCCCTTCAATCCTGATGGTCCCTTGGGTCCAACTAGCCAACCAGATACCTCCAGTAAGGGCCACAGAGCTGTGTTGCAGAGAGGTGTAAAATGAGGCATGGCTTGGACCACCTCTCTGCAACGCAGCGGCTCTAACTGGAAGCAACTGGTGGGCTAGTTAGCCCCCAGGGGCCCTCAGGATTGAAGGGGAATTATTTCCCCAACTTAAAACGCACCACAGGGCGTGTTTGCACACGTCACCTCAGGCCCCGTCCCCTCCCTTCCCCACTGTGAAAATGCACCCTGTGGCGCGTTTTAAGTTGGGGGATTGAGTCCCCTTGATTCCTGAGGTCCCCTGGCGGCCAACTAGCCCACCAGGTACCTCCAGTATGCACCAGTGAGCTGCGTTGCAGAGAGGTGTTCAGAGGCCATGCCCCTTTTTACAACACTGCAACACAGCTCTGTGGCGCTTACTGGAGGTACCTGGTGGGCTAGTTGGTCCCTAGGGGACCTCTGGATTGAAGAGGGATGAATTCCTCAACTTAAAACGCGCCACAGGGCGTGTTTTCACAGTGTCACCTCAGGCCCCGCCCCCTACCTTCACCACTGTGCAAATGCGCCCTGTGGCATATTTTAAGTTGGGGGATTAGGTCCCCTTGAATTCTGCGGTCCCCTGGCGGCCAACTAGGCCACCAGGTACCTCCAGTAAGCGCCATGGAGCTGCGTTGCAGAGAGGTGTAAAAAGGGGCGCGGCCTTATTACACTTCTCTGCAATGCAGCCTCCTGGCGCATACTGGAGGTACCTGGTGGGCTAGTTGGCCCCCAGGGACCCCCAGCATTCAAGGGGAATTAGTTCCCCCTCTGCAAAGGCGCCACAGGGTGCTTTTGCAGAGTGGTGTAAGGAGGGGGCGTGGCCTCCAGGCCGATCCGGTCTTTTTTTTTTCTCTGTTTTTTCTATTTTTTTGCCCCTGGGGACCCCATCCCCCAGGGCCTGCCTGCCCCCAATTTTGATTTATAAAAAAAAAAATCGGGAAGGGGGCCGCGTGAGCCTCCTCCTGAGGCCATAATTTGCCCCGGGGACCCCATCACCCAGGGCATGGTCCTTTTTTAAAAAATGTGTAAATATTTTATCGAGGGGGGCTGCGTAGCCCCCCTCCTATGGCCACTTTAAGGCCCCGGTGACCCCATCCCCCGGGGCCGGCCATTGTTTTTTAAATTTTTAAATGTTTTAATGGTGGAGGGGGGCCACATGGCCAGGCCCCGGGGACCCCATCCCCCGGGGCCTGGCCTCCGTTGGGGCCGTGGGGGGGCCCCCAATCCCCACACGGTCCCAGCCGGCTCCCCGCGTCCTGCGGGAGCCGGCATTGCTTTTCCACATGGGGAGCAGCTAACATGCTGCTCCCCATGTGGAAAAGCAATCAGCTTTGCTTCATTGAAGCGAGAGCAGGTTTCCCTGCTCTCGCTTCAATGAAGCAAAGCAGTTTGCAATGACAGGGTGGAAGTCGCGAAGCTCCTGCCCTGTCATTGCAAACTACAGTGTCCTGGGGTGGGCAACCCGGGACACTGCAGGAGCCGGCCCTGGGGGGTGGTGGTCTCCAGGGCCTATACAAGGCTCCAGGAGGGGGGCCGCGTGGCCCCACTCCCACATTGACAAGTTGCCCCAGGGGGTGGTGGTCCCCGGGGCTGGGGGGGCCTGAGAGCCCCCACCCCAAAATATTTCAAGCCCCGGGGGAGGTGGTCCCCGGGGCTGGGGGGCTGAGAGCCCCCCACCCATGTTGAAGAAGCCCTGGGTGGTGGTGGCCCCCGGGGCTGCAGGGGGCCGTGAGCTCCCCCGCATATACAATGTTCGAGCCCCGGGGGTGGCAGTCCCCGGGGCAGTGTGGGGGGAATTGGGACCCCCCACTTTTTTATTTATTCTGCCCCCGGGATTTGGCCCCCCGGGGGCAAATTAGCATATTCAGTGCAGAAGCCCGAGCTGAATTTTTTTTCCTTTTCGGCCGAAATTCGCGCTGGGTGCATGAATCTCGACAATTTTTTTTATTTTTAAAAATCCTTTTTTGGCCCTGGGGGTCCTTTTGGGACCCCCTGAGCAGGCCTAGGGGGTCAGGGTGTTTCTACCCTGCCCCCTTTTTGTGTTTTTCGCATTTGTTTTTTAGGTTTCTTGTACCTCGGTTCTACCGAGGCATAAGATGGCTGCCATCACTTCCTGATCTGGAGTGTTGACAGCCAATTAGAATACAGCTCGTGCACAGCAGGGTGCGCGCTGGGTGCGCATAGGGTGCAAGGATCCTTAAGCAGATCCTTAAGCAAAAGGCACGAGTCTGAACTGAGGACTACCTCTTTGCCAAATTTAGTGTAATTCCGTTCAGCAGTTCGGGCTATAGCTGCGGCTAAAGGTCCTATGAGAACATGCATGGGGAAAATGTGTCTTGGGACCCCCCTTTTTTCTAAGCCCCCGCTTGACGAATCACTGGGAAATTTTCAGGATAGGAGTGGACCAGAGCTGGCCAAAAGTTTGGAAAATTTCACGAAGATTCGTCAATCGGCGCCAACCTTACTGACTTGGTGACTTGGCTTCTGCAGGATTCTCTTGCCTATAAATATATATATATATTGGTAAGGGAATCCTGCAGAAGCCCAGTCACGTCCACCACGGTGGGGATGGTGAGGGATGAACTGTGCAGGTCCCGTTATGTATTACCAAGGAATCCAGTGTCAAGGATCAGGATTCAAGAACATTCGCACTCCATGTTCAATAATATTTCAACAAGTTATAATCAACAACATGTTTCAACCTCTGAGTGTCTTTATCACAGCCTTGTACAAATGTAGTGTGCCCGACCACCTTAAGAAACAAGTCAATCGACTTCCCATATCCCAAAACACACTCTCAGACCAAGCGGCCTATCAATTAATAGCTCTGCTGTCTATCCCAAACCTTCTATTCTCCCAGGCAGAAGATATTAGCAATACACAAACAATTTGTTTATGATGTACAGAGCCAGTTTAGTGCCTCGATTCTGATTACAATAATAGTGACACATTCCCATAATGCATATCCTAGGACACAGTCTAAGACCAAGTAGCCTATTTAAAATCGTAGGGGGTCATTATGATGGCGCCATCACCAAGCTCATTACCCATTGCCAAATTAGGATGGCGGTGCGTATGCGGCGGATGAAAAGTCAGTCCACTGCTTTTCCGATAAAGGCAATCGCACCGATTGCCTGGCGGACGGTGCAGGGCCACGTAGTGCAGGGAAATGCTCTGCATGCATTTTTCACATTGCGTGCAGTGATGCAGCCAGCAGCACTGCCCGCAATGTGAAAAGCCCAGGATCCTAATCGCAGTGGTGGTACCGCCCCATGTCTGGCGGCCGGTCCCAGACACCGCTACGATGGCGGGTGGACCAAGTACGCCCGCTATTGTAATCAGCCTCATAGCTCCACTGTTTATCCCAAACCTTCTATTATCCCAGACAGAAGATTTAATATTAGCAACACACACACAGCCCGTATATTTGCTCACAACATCCTGAAAATATAACTAAACAATTAAAAAAATCAAAAATCATTCATGATAGTACAATAATGAAAATGCTGCTAATGAGCTAACTATAACGTATGCCCTGCAATGCACTGCTTATGACCACATATATTACATCACTCATGACATGGTCAGTGACATCACTGATGGCATCACTGATGACATCTCAAGTGACATCACTGATGACATTTCAATTGACATCACTGATGATATCACGAATGATATGATACAGTGAATTGAGTGTTTTCTAAAAGTTACTGAGTGTTGAACATATATACTAAGATAAGTGTCTGTGGGAGTGCCTGTATGGGTTAGTGAGTGGGTGTGTCAGTGCAGTACACAAGAGTGAGGGGTATATGAGAGCCTGTGCACATGAGTGAGTCCGTGTGTGAATTTTTACATGGATGAGTAAGGGGGTTTGTCAGTGGCTGAGTGAGTATCTGTATGGGTGTCAGTGGCTGTAAATGGTGAATAAGAGGGTGCATAAGTGGGTGTATGGGTGACTGAGCAGATACAAACGTGTGAGTGAGAGGGCATATGAGTAGCTGTATGGGTACATACATGGGTGTGTAAGTGAGTATATAGCTGAGTGAGTAAGTATGTGTGTCAGTGCCTGCATGGGCGAGTAAATAGGTGTGTGCATGGTTGTGTGGATGACTAAGTGAGTGGCAGAGCAGTTGTATGAGAGAGTATGTGCTTGTCCCAGCAATTGTATAGGTGAGTGAGTACATGTTTTAATGTATGTAAGGGAGTGGGTGTGTAAGTGTCTGTGTGTCTGTATGGATGGATGCATGAGTGCCTGTAATGGTCAGTGAGTGAGTAGGTGCATGAGTGGCTGTATATGTGAGTAAGTGGTTGCGTTAGTGTCTCTATGGGTGTCTTGATGTGTGAGTGTCTCTATAGATCAGTAAGTAGGTGTGTAAGTATTTGTATAGTTCTGTGAATGGGAATCGGAATTTTTCTGTGGGAGTGGGTGTACAAGATGTTGTATAGGGGTGTAAGTGGGTGTGTGAGTGGTTCTGTGTAAGAGGTCAGTGGTGTTATCAGTGATGTCATTTGAGATGTCATCAGTGATGTCACAGACCATGTCATGAGTGATCTAATATGCGAGATCATAAGGAGTGCATTGCAGAGGCATAAGTTAGTTTGCTCAGGTAACTATAACTGCTTTTCTCTGGTTTTGTACAAGTGAAATGTGAGCATAACTATAACATCCCTGTAATTTTTGTTTTTTCTGAATGTATTTCTAAGGTTTTTCTTTTTTTCCCCGGAAATTGGATATTATAGATTAGAATTGTATAATGGTCCATGATTTAATGCATTTGTGTGTGTGAGGCCTCATTTGTTTTAGTTTATTTATAACTTGCTTTTTTTTCATCACATCGACTTTACAATTTCCATAGAGATGCCCCAAAAACGGGGTGTTTTACACAATGTAAAACACATATATACACACATTCTACAGTATTTTTGGACTGTAGGGGTTTATTAGAAGAATGTTTAAACTAGTTAGTTATCTTTAAAGGGTATTTTCTGTTTCTGCAGTGATGCCAGATGTCGGTAACCGCAACCACCTTATCGTTTTTTAAAACTGCAAAACACATATATACAAATATTCTACAGTAATTTGGACAGTGGGATTTATTACTACAATGTTTAAACTTGTGTTTTTGTAGTCAGTTTCAATAACAAACATCTTTGCAGTGTATTTTCTGTATCCGCAGCAATGCCAGACGCCATGATAATGCCAGTAACCGCGTCTTTTTTAACAAGTGTAAAATACAAATATACATACATTCAACAGTATGTTTGACAGTAGGGGTTTATAAGTATAATGTTTAAACTTGTGTCTGGGTAGTTATTTTAGTTCAAACTAATGTTGCATTTTATATTCTAATTTTGCGGCAATGCCGATTGTCATGGAGCTATTGGTAATCGCAATGACTGCCTGTTTTTGAAAAAGTGTAAAAAAGATATACACACATTTTTTATTGTAGGTGTGACAGTAAGTTCTTATGAACATGAGGTTTAAACTTATGCTATGTTGTGTTATGTTTTGTTAATGATACTCAGATAGCGTGCAAATATCACTGGTCTTTTGGCGCTTACCTTAGGGCTATCATACCATGTTACTGTCAAGCAGGGGTGGGCAGAATTTGCGAAATTCACTTTAGCAAATTATCGCGAAAACGTTAAAAATCTCCGCAAACACGCATAAATATCGCGAAGATGTGGAAGTTTTTTTCCCGCCCGTTCGTGTTATTTTCTGCGTGGTCGCGGCTCACCAACTTACCCATGCGGTTGCTCGCGGGCATGGCCATCTTGTTTTCACTTGTCTCGCGGTGCATGATCGCGAGAAGAAAGACGTGATCGCGTGATGAATCACGTTACAGCGGGCGCGAACTGTCGCGAGACAGCGCAAATGGCTACCAACAATCAAATATCTCGTGGAGAACGCGACCGGATCGGGAAAACTTTTTGGCGAACGCGGGGATTCAGGTAAGGCGATCGCACGCGAGAATGTATTATTTTACAGCGCGAGCAAGCAAAAAATTCCGGTAAAATGCGGATTGAGGAAATTTTGACATTTTCGCGCTCTCCGCGGAACGAGAAAATGTCAAATTATCGTAATTTCCGCGAGCGGAATGGATTTTTAGCCCAGGCCTACTGTCAAGCTTGATAAATAAAAAAGACTTCCTTCTTCAGGAAGGAGAGATACTTCTCTCCTCAAACTCTCTGGCAATCCATTCCAAATCTGAGGAATCAAGACTGAGAATTTACAACCACCCAAGGTAGCTTTACTAAATCATGGGCAGGTCAAAAGATTTGCCTCAGATGATTATAGATAGCAACCGGGCAGATAGTACCTCAGTCGCTTCTTGACATAGACCAGTACAATACCATACAGTGTTTTATGTGCAATACATAAGCCTTTAAACTAGGCCTCTGTTTATTCTACAACAAATGAAATTGTTGCAACAGTCGAGTGGCATGCGCCCGTCTCAGCAGTTTAAGCAGCAATCTAGCTCCTTCATTCAATCTCACCTGGAGTTTTCCCGCCAACTAATTAGGGAGGCAGATATAGAAGGTATTCTAGAAGTCCAGACGTGACAATATCATTGCTGCTACCACTGTCTGCATGTTTCTGTATTTACATTAGCAAAAAGCTACTTTTATATTCCATTTCTGGTCATTGCTACGAAGTTCGTGTTCGTGGAGATCATGTAACCTGGAAAAAAGTGATATGATTTGATAGCACAGTTTTCAACTATTTTAGCAGGAAGTCCCTACCCATATCTTTTTTCTTGAATGTTCTATTCATTGTGAAATCATTCTGACCAGGTGTGGCTGCTGTGCAGTACACTTATTAGAGCTTGGCAGTTTGGGATTTTTCAAATAAAAAATGGCAATAGGAGGTGCACAGTACAATCAGGTGCAACATGAGGCAGAGCAGGACATTTGATGAGATGGAGGGAACAGATCTAACAGGTGAAGAGCCTCAAAAGAAGAAAGCCAGGTTTGCACAGGAGTTATTCAGTATAGCGTCTGGAGAGTCTTAGATGGTTGCAAGTGCTCTCATTGTGGGAAAACATTATCAAGAGGTTCAAGCAAGAAGAGCTCCTGAGGTACAACTTCTATGTACCATCTTAAAACGTACCATAATGATAATTTGAAAAGGGCAAAAAAAGACAGAGCAGCTGCAAGACCATCATCATCTTCAGCTGCAGTATCTGAAACAGGGCAAAAAGTCCCATCTCCAGTTGAGAGCTGTCATGTGGACTTGGCCCTAGCATTTCGTCGCATGGCAATGTACTGCATGGACTGTCTAACCATAGTCACTACTGAAGAGCAGTCAGTGGCAGCTATGTGAGATGCAGCAAAGCAGCACAAATGTTTTTTTTAAAAACTTAATTTGTGCAGCTTGTTTGTGCTGCTTGTTTTAATTTCTCCTACTCTGTTTGCCATTTCTTTTTACGAAAAAAAACCCCAAAATATAAAATGTTCAAAAAACATTTTTTTATATTTAGAACCGTCTTTCATTGTTAAAAAAAAAGATAAAGTAAGCTATAGGGATGAATGAATAGTTATCTGAATGACTGTATTGGTGAGTTGGTAGTATGTAGTTAAGTGAATGTGTAATTACATGAGTACATCAGAGGTGCATGGATGTTAGTATGAGTGCATGAGAAGTGTGTGGGTGATTGATTGAGTACATGAGAGGTGCATGGATGTTTGAATGAGTGCATGAGTACAGTGTGGATGATTGAATGCATGCATGAGTGGTGCATGGATCAGTAAATGAGTGCTTGAGTGGTGCATCGTTTATTGAATGAGTGCATGTGTGGCACATGAATGATACAATGAGTGCATGAGTAATCTATGGATGATTAGTTGAGTGCATGAGAGGTGCATATATGTTAGAATGAGTGCGTCAGTGATACATGGATGATTGAATGGGTATATGAGAGGTGCATGGATGTTAGAAGGAGTGCATGAGTGGTGCATGGATGTTAGAATGAGTGCATGAATAGTGTATGAATGATTGAATGAGGGCATGAGTGGTGCATTGATCATTGAATGAGTGCATGAGTCATGCATGGATGATTGAATGAGTGCATGCGTGGTGTATGAATGATGGAATAAGTGCACGAGTGGTGCATGGGTGAATTAATGAGTGCATGAGTGGTATATGGTTGATTGAATGAGTCTATGAACAATGAATATGTGATTCAATCAGTGCATAAATGGTGCATAGATGATTGATTGAGAGCATACACAATGCAAGGATTGTTAAATGAGTGCATGAGTGGTGCATGGATGATTGAAGGAGTGCATAAAAAGTGTACATATTTTAGTATGAGTGCATGAGTTGTGCATTTATGATTTAATGAATGTATGAGAGTTGCATGGGTGTTAGAATGAGTGCAGTAACTTCTCTACTGGGCAAAGTTCGAGTTTCCAAGTGGTGGCAGTAGAGAGCTACAGTGACGCGAGGCGAGTGAGGCGAGACCTGAAGACCTGAGACCTGAGAGCAGCAGCGGCTAAGCCATGGAGTTAATTTGTGAAACGCCGCACTGCGCCCGAAAAGAAACACCGACCGGTGTCAACAGCCCCCGCGGGTGTGCAGCATCTGCCTGAGGACCCAGTGGCTCTCAGTAGTGGTTCAGCAGATTGATCTCTCGCGGACTTTCGCTGGACTTGGAGGAGCAGCTTGTGGCTTGTGGCTGCGGCGTGGTGCTTGGTGCATGGGGGCCAGCAGCAAAGCTCACCCCGCCTGCCTGAGGTTGTGAGCCTGTGAGCTGACCGTGATTGTGGAGAGGTGACAGAGCCAGGGCTGCGGCAGGAGCAGCTGGAGCAGAGCCGCAAATGGTTTGCTGGTCACGGCAGCTGTGGCTGAGAGCCGTAAGATCCATTGCGCGATCCTCTGTAGGGTAGGGGGCCTCAGTGCTGCTGGGGCCGCATCGATTTCAGAGGAGTGATGCTGGTGAAGCTATAGTGGCAGGAGACAAGAGGTGCAAGAAAGCACTGATAAACCACACTTTAAGAAGGAAGGGGCCAGTAATTTATTTTATCTAATGCGACAGTGGAAGTGGGAAACTACGTAAAATATATTGTTGGAGAACTGTCGGAACGCAAACGAGTCCTTTTCAGCATACGGCGGTCATTAATTATTCCCAGATGATATGAAATTTACTTCAGCACGGCAAAACATCTGTGGCAACTTGTGGCATCTGTGGCAATTGCCATTTGCCATTTAATCAGTTTTTGAAGCCACTGAGGGAGTTAAAGCATTGGACCATATGTCTTCTTCTCCCCCCTTACTCCCCTTTCCCCACTTGCCCAATTACCCCCGTAGAAGCGGCTTGGTTGTCCCCCATTTGAGCTTGAAATGGAACACAGCTGGTAGCGCAGCTCGTGATGTGGCTTGTGGTGTGGCTGGGGTTGCGGGGTAAACTGAGCGCCAGAATTGCGGCAGAGCTGTGACGGAGCTGTGCAAATAAGGATTGTAAATAAGCTGTCTAAAATAAGGTGTAATTTATGCACTACTTGTGTAAACATGTAAATTGAAAGCTGAAACTGAAAATTGAAAATCGAAATTTGAAAAGTTGTAGTCATACCTGAACTTGGAGAACACGGATGGTGCCAAGTTGAGCTGTCTAATACCTAAGTTGCTTTCCATTATCATCCCGGCTGTTGATATATTTGTCAATTATATTGTGACATACACCTGTATATCGGCAACACACCAGTGGTACAAAGTACTAAGATATAACTGACCTCAACACAAACAAACAAGATTGACACTGGGAATGCGCTCAGGGAAGGAAAGAACACTGGGCCCCACACAAGACGAGCACGTAAAATGCAAGCACCTGAGGTGCTCAAAAAAGCTAAAGCACAGATAAAGGGATCAAATCAAACTTTAATTTCACCAATAGCACGGATTTTTGAAAAATTCTACAAAAATACCGCAGAAATTCGATTTTATGAGAGATCCAACAGGAGCACTTATGTCAATGGAATCAGATGTAGAAACAAAACAGTTACAGATTCCAATCAAGCCAACTAACATCTTGGAAAGAAATATACTAATAGTTGGTTCAGAGCGGGAGTGCAACTATGTCAGCAATACGTAAAATAAAAATCTAGAGGGCCAAATAATTGATCAAAGAATGGATATGGAATTACAAAGCCCAGTATTGCTAACTCAAACGGAAGGAAGGGATATAGTTAAGAATGAGATGGAAACATCAATAAAAGATCTATCACAAGTTGATAAGTCTATGAGCCCAATGACTGCAGGCAGGGAGTGCGACTATGTCAGGAATACGCAAAATAAAGATCTAGAGGGCCAAGTAATTGATCAAAGAATGGATTTGGAATTACCAAGCCCAGTATTGCTAACTCAAACGGAAGGAAGGGATACGGTTAAGATTAGGATGGAAACATCAATACAAGATCTATCACAAGTTGATAAGTCTATGAGCCCAATGACTGCAGGCGTTCCATTAACAATAGAAGTTAAATTCGAAATAAGGAAAAAAACTGAACTAGCCAATGCATACACATTATATAGTAAGTCACTAAATCACGAGCTCATATTAAATAATACAGACGTAGACATACAAAAAAAAACAAACCCAAACTACTGATATAATGAATCCCGCATTGGTGACAACTATGCCAATAAGAAAGAGTGGAAAAAAAATATGGAATTGAGTTATGAAAATCAAGATCGTGACACCCCTAACCAGTTAAAAACAACGAGTATTCAGGAAAAATATATGGGAAGTAAAGACCAAGTGGTATTCAAATCTGAATACACCGGTTAACATAATAACTCGGCTAAATCGAAAACTTCAACAGAAAATCAAGATATTCGCCAGGCTGACATTAACACCCCCATTAGAAATAGCAAAATACACATTGATCGAAATTCAAAATATGTAGACAATCAAGATTTGGGATCTATATGGGATATATTTTACTAAACCTCAACACTAACTTTAGAAGCACTGACATATCAGTCGAATAAAATGGATCCTCAAATTTAAATACTTGGAGTCATGGCCAATGCAGTCGCCGGAAGCGATCATAAATTAGCTGAGTTAAACAACCTAATAAACAAAGCTCAAAAAGAAGCAGCCTCAAATTATTTCGATTGCACATGTGCACCCATAATAAACAACCTGGCATCTATCCCAGATGTAGTAAACACCCTATTGGAAGATATTAAAGACATCGTGCGCAAAAAGTATGACGATCAAAAAGAGAAGATGTGTTATTCTCTGTGTAAGAAATATGAAGATCAAAAAGAGGAGATGGGCTACTTTGATAAAAATCCATGTGCTTCTGTAGAAGGGAAAAAACTGAAGTAAATCGGTGACATAATAGAGCCTAATGTCGTGCTTAAATTGAACTCAGATATAATGCAGAAGACACAAGAAGAAACAAATAGATTAAACAGTAAAGAAATACTGCCTGATTTCCCAGTACAGTTAAATAAAGAAGGAATGGACAATGAAGATCTATTAGCCTTTGAAATTACAAAGAGACAAAGCAAAAAATTATGTAATGCAAGAATAAGGCAAAAAAGGAAAATGCAGTAAAAGCATATTCCAAACTGGAAATACCTGCTGAAATGACAAAAGAAGGACAAAACCAAGGGAAACCAGGAAAACAAAATAGTGATGTATTCGGGAGTCAGTCTACAAAATCATTGGAAAAAATTGAAAAATATTATGATATATTTATAAAGCCTGGGAAACATCTTCCAGACTTAAAAACATTCCCGACCAATGTAATTATATTAACGGACAATACCGATCGACAAGCTGAGGTAGTAAAACTAGAGGGGAAGAAAGCCCAAGAGAAAGAAGAAATACATGGGCTAAAAGGAAATGGTTGTGTTATAACAAAGGGCCTTACGTGTGAGATTCAAAGTAACCCGATTAAAAAAATGAGATCCTTAACCTCTGTAGATTCTAAAATCTCACTAAATGAAGAACAAAGGTATACTGGTCAAGTAGTTCAGAGAGCAATTCACCAAGATCAAAATAATGCACCGAAACTAGGCTGGAATTTGACACAACAAAAAGATAAGCTAGTTGCGAAAAAACAACGGTAGAAGAAACTGTGACCAATTCAACGATATCAAAAGAAGTGATTGCGGATATGGGGCATAAACTTAGAAAGGATGATCTAGTTATTATAAGAAATGATCAAGATAAACAAATTATATGTAAGGAATATCAAACTTGTGAGGATAAAAAGAGAGAATTGTTGTTTCCTAAAAGGACTGCCCAAATTATTCTTACACCATTATATGACTCACGCGGCAACCATGATACTTTGAATAGAGGTAATATCCTTCGGCTGTTGAAATCAGTACCATCACTAGAAAAAGTGACAAAAGAAGATATTGAATGTGTAGGATTTTTACAAAACCCTGAAGGCAGACAAGCAATAGCCCTGCTAACTGTAAATACTGATTCCATAGTGGATCAAATCCTGCATGAACAAGAAGTCTTTCGAAGCTAGGGGATAACAATTAGTCAACCAGCCCCAAAGGTTTATCCAACTCCGCGTATAAAAGAAGAAACCCCCATGAAAAGGTCAAAAGGGAGAGAAGACGATTTAGTATATTCTATACTAAAAAATCCCCTGGGTAAAATATATGGTGAGAATGAAAAGTCCATGGATGAAATAAAAGTTGGAGAAATAAAAGGAATAAATGAAAAATGGATTCTGACAGCATTACATGGTAACAACGAACAATGACATAATAGATCACAAGATAAAATAGAAGAACGGAATGTGGACCTTTTAACAATAGGAATATGCTCATGGAACATAAATGGTTCATGTAAAAAAAAAAAATGCCCAAATAGATCCATTATCAAACCTTTTTCAAATTATATTACTGCAGGATACATGGGAAATTGACCCTTTTTTGTTACAAGGATATAAAGGATACTTTGTGCCTGCAATTAAACATCATAAATTTGGTCGACCCCGTGGGGGTTTTGTAATATTCATACTGATTGACCTGAAAGTTAAACATGAGCAGCTGGTCACAAATAATTCTAACTTCCAAGCAGTAAAGTTGAAATATGTAACAAGTGAGGAAAAAAAACAAAAATTCTAATATTAGTCAATATATATATTCCACCTAAACAGTCCTCAAGGAAGGATATGAGCGCTGCTCTTACTATATTCTTATTGGACCAAATAATAGAAGAACCGTCTGCAGATTTTATCGTTACAGGTGATTTTAACATAAACTTGTTAATACATTTTATACGGGACGATTTTATACAGTCCCAAAATCATCAATGGGCAATTCCAGAACAAATACTGGATCCCATAATAAATGGTAAACAAAATCCAATTGGAAGAAAACTCCTGATGGACGTGGAAGCATTGGGACTAAGAATATTAACTGGCAGACTTGCATCAGATATACCCCCAGCTTGGTCATTTCAGACACAAATGTTTAAGTCAAGAATAGACTATCCAATGGTATTTATAAATATCTTCGATTAAATCTTTTCCTACCAACTAAGGAAAGTGTTAGATAGCGACCACAGCCAACAAATATTACAAATAAATTTGTCATGCTCGAAACAACAAAATTATTTGACAATGCAAGGTCAGACCTGTACTACCAATTATAGGAAGCTTATATGGAAGACAAATAATAAGGATGATATGAAGGAAAAGGCGCAAGAATTAATTAAAGAATGTTTCAAAGATAATATCACGCGGTCTGCAACTAAGCAGATGGAAAATTTTACACAGTAAATAGTTAAACCGTATGATGCCTCTTCTCATGACCAGAAAAAACAAATGACTCAAACGGAAAGAAGGGATACTAACATCAACTTCCCACATACTATCAAAAAAATTTGGCAGACCCGTAATAGACTTAGGAAACAGCTAACGAAGCACCCACACAATGAAGATATACAAATAAAACTAAAAAATGTCAATAATAATTTGAGGAAACTAATTTGGAATGAAAAAAATAAAGTCTGGCAAGAATTGTGGACAAAAATGTTTTACGCTTGTAACCAAGCAAACTCAAGGGAGTTCTGGAAAATGATTAATGGATTAACCAGGCCTAATAAATCTGCGGCAGCATCCGCCTTAACTGAAGATGAATGGTTTGCATTCCTATAAAAATTCTAAACCCTGTTTCTAAAACAAATATTCAGAAAGACAAGCAGACAATGATGGTTAAAACAGACCTAGAATGTGATGTTGAAATCTATATTATAGAAAGTCAAGTGACCAATTTAATAAAGAAACAAAAAGATGGAGCACCAGGACCCAATGGGATCCCGTTCGCTCTCTATAAGGAAGATCCAGACTTATGGGCTGCAAATCTAACAAAGGTTTTCAATGAAGTCGTACAAACTGGGCTGATACCGAAATCGTGGAGAGGGTCATTAATATCTCCTATCTTTAAGAAAGGAAACTGGCAATTACCGGAGAACTATCATTTGATTACCCTCCAAGATACTGATGCAAAATTGTTTGCGGGGCTATTACTATCAAGTTTAACAGACTGGGTTAAGGATAAATGGCTATTGCCCCCGAATCAAACTGGGTTTATCAAAGGTCTAGGAGCCACCACAAATATACAAATTCTATCGGTATTAATGGATAAGGCGCTTTTAGCTAAACAGCCCTTGTACTTTTGTTTTGTTGATTTCAAATCGGCCTTCGATTGTGTGAATAGACACAGTCTGTAGATGAAACTTAAAGATCAAGGAATTCCAGACTCACTACTAAAAATGATACAATTATTGTACTCTGACAATTGGGTCAGGGTGAGAATTGGTGATGGCCGGACACTAACCAACGAAATACATACGACTGGAGGATTAAAACAAGGGTGCGTCCTTGCTCCACTGCTTTTTAATTTATTTTTAGCAGATCTCACTATTGCACTGAATGAAGTAAATGCACATCTGCCGAGGTTAGCTGGCAAGCAAATATCTAATCTTTTGTACGCAGATGATGTTGTACTTTTAAGTCAAACTAAAGTTGGGTTGCAAAGGTTAATAGATTGTATATCAATGTACGCAAAAGAAAATGAGATGGTAATAAATGAAACGAATACCAAAGTAATGGCAGTTAGAAAAAATACAAAACTTAAAAATAAATGTAAATGGATGTTGGAACAAATTTGATTAGAACAGGTTGATTCCTACCGGTATCTTGGAGTTGTATTTAATGACAGTGGAAATTTTCTTCCGCAAAAAAAAATATTACCAGAAAAGCTAATACTTTGGTTGCAGCATTTAGGTTTAAACAAAAAACAATAACTGCCTTGCCTTATCGTCCTTTACTAAAGATCATTTCAGTAAAATTACTACCTACCCTGACATATGGCTGTGAGGTATTAAACGGGAAAGATGCGGAGATTATTAATAACGCAGTTGCCAAAACGTATAAAATCTCATTTTGCCTACCGAATAATGCCTCACAAGCGCAGGTGAGGCTGGAATTTGGGATAAATAACCAGCTATATGCAAGAAAAGGTCAAGCTCTTAAAGTGTGGAATCGAATAAAAAAACGATCAAGAAAACCAAATGTCCCATCTATTATGACAAAAAGTCAAAGATAATCGGAAACTGCAAGCCTGGTCTTATCTAAATAAAGCAAAGGAAGAATTTGGTGAAATATCAATTTAGGAAAATACAATTACACAGGAAATTTAAAATGAAATAATTAACAAACTTACTAATCAACTGTCGCTGTTAAAAGATAAAGATATATTTGTAAAAAGAAAACATGCATGGCCAATTATAAATGGATTTATGAAAAAAAAGTCCAAGAATATCTTGAAACATCATGGTCACAGAAAAATAAACAAATCTTTATCAGAGCACATTTTGGATTATTGCCGGGTTTATATCACTTACCTACATGGAAGATCAGTGAAGAGAACACTGTATGTAGGTTATGTAAATGTGGACAATAAAACATTATACATTTATTATGTCTTTGTCCTGAATTAGAAACTGAAAGGAAAATCACCCTTAAGAGACTATTTAATGACCGCGGAGTATGGACATGTAGGCAAGCATTGATGGCATGCCTAAACTCTAAAGATATATTCATGATCACTGCATTTGTAACATGTTTATGGGCTGTTGGAAAAAAACTAGAGGAGTAATATCTGAACTATTTAGCCACTGTATCCCAAAATATACTGTGTATTGCATTTTAGTAAGTATACGACATGAGAAAAATCGGGTATATAGTGTTTTAAATCTTTTTATACTTGGTAATATTTTAAGCATTTTTGTAAGATTTTAATTAATCAAACAAATAAATAAACTTGAAACTTGAAACTTGAAACTTGAGTGAATGAGCGGTGTATGTCTGATTAAATGAGTGCATGAGCAGTGCATACATGATTGAATCAGTGCATTAGTGGTGCATGGATGATTGAATGAGGGCATGAAAGGTAAATGGGTGCTACAATGAATGCATGAGGGGTGAATGGATGTTAGACTGAGTACAGGAGTGAGGCATGGATGACTGAATGAGTGCATAAGTGATACACGGATGATTGAATGAGTGCATGAGTGGTGTATAAATGATTGAATGAGTGCATTAGCAGGGCATACATTACTGAATCAGTGCATGAGTGGTGCAATTGATGATTGATTGAGTGCATGAGAGGTGCATGGAAGTTAGAATGAGTGCATGAGTAGTACGTGTATGTTAGAATGAGTACATTAGCACTACCTGGATGACTGAATGAGTGCAAGAGTTGTCCATGGATCATTGATAGAGTATTTGTATCCATTGAGTATCATTGATACATGATTGAATGAGTACCTAAGTGGTAGGGGTGGGCGGAATTTGCGAAATCCACTTTCGCAAATTATCGCGAAAATGTTCAAAATTATCGCAAACACGTGGAAATATCGCGAAGATGCAGAAGTTTTTTTCCCACATGTTCGCGAGATTTTCTGCATGGTTGCGGCTCGCCAACTTACCCATGTGGTTGCTCGCGGGCGCGGCCATCTTGTTTTCAATTGTCTCGCGGTGCATGATCGTGAGAAGAAAGACGTGATCGCGCGACGCATGACGTCACTGCGGGCGCGAACTGTCGCGAGACAGCGCAAATGGCTAAAAACAATACAAATCTCATGGAGAACGTGACTGGATCAAGAAAACTTGTCGGCAAACGCAGGGATTCAGGTAAGGCGATCGCGCGCGCGCGAGAATGTATTATTTTACAGCGCGGGCAAGAACCAAATTGTCGCTAAGCTGCGGAATGCGAAAATTTTGACATTTTCGCGCTTTCCGCGGAACGCGACAATGTCAAATTATCGCAATTTCCGTGAACGGAACGAAATTTTAGCCCAGGCCCACTAAGTGGTGCATGAATGATTGAATGGATGAGTGAATAGACATGTCAGTTATTTATTTGTGACTCAATGGGTGTGTCACTCGCTGTTCTAGTGAATAAGTGGAGGTGTGATGTAGTATATAAGTCAAACGCTAGGTTTATCAGTGCCTCTATGTCTTAGTAACTGGTTTTATGAGACAATGTATGGGTAAGTGATTGAACATATTGAATGTATCAATGTTTGCATGAACGAGTGCCTGAATAAATTGTTGCATGAATACCTAGAAATGTGCTGTATTAGAATGAAACTTTTAATTAGCAAATTGAAAAAACAAAAGTGAGGAGAAAGTATGGCAAGTATACATTGGGGTCGATTCCGATCCTGGATAAATCTGGTACGAACTGTCGGACGGAGCGTTTTCTCCGTCCGACCCGTACCCGGTAGAAATACCTTACAGACATGCAAGTACGATTCGTACGCAAACACCATTTGCGTACGAATCGGAAGAAACACCGACCCAACAAAAAATACCCACAATTCTGATCCGTGACACCGCGGACGTGACGTCCGGACGGAGTCAGGCAGCGTTTCACGAACCAGCAAGTACGATTCGTACCGACGTCACTCCGCACGGACAATATTTTACGGGAGCCAAAAACTGCCGGGAAATCAGGACGACGCGCACAAGGAGCACCTGTACGCGACGGACAGCCATGGACCCCAACCTACGTGTCATCCCGGCCCTCATTGCAGTCCACCTGGTGTACAGGAACTGACGCAGACGCCGCAGAAGGTCAGAACAACACCCAGGGTCAAACGGGGGGTGGGGGAGCAGGGGCAGGAAACATAACCCCCACCCAAGTCCAAAATCAAACATGTCCCGTACATACCTGACCCCCAGGGCCCGGTCAGTTAGGGGGTGGGGGCGTCTCAACCAAGGCCTGCGTCCGCCACAACGGAAGTCAACATGGACGCGAACCGGCAACACTTCAATTGTGGGACGCACCATACCCACGCCTTAAGAGCGTGGGTAAGGGTCGTACCACGCCCACCCCTACGTCACCCCAACAATGGCGTTACGGCCCATACCCACGTCCCAAAGGCATGGGTACGGGCCGTACCGCCATTCTTGGGGTGACGTAGGGGTGGGCGTGGTACGACCCGTACCCACGTCCTAAAGGCATGGGTACGGTGTGTACCCCTACAGCACCCCAACAATGGTGGCACAGCCCGTACCCACGCCCCCAGAGCGTGGGTACGGCCTGTACCACGCGTACCTCTACGTCACCGCCACAATGGTGGTACGGCCCGTACCCACGTCCCACAGGCATGGGTATGGCCCGTACCACCATTGCAGTGGTGATGTAGGGGTACGCCTGGTACGAGCCGTACCTACGTCCCAAAGGCATGGGTATGGTGCATACCCCTACGTCACCGCAACAATGGTGGTACGGCCCGTACCCACGCCCCAGAGTGTGTGTACGGCCCGTACCACGCGTACCCCTATGTCACCCCAACAATGGGGGTACGACCCGTACCCATGCCTCAAGGACGTGGGTACGGCACGTACCAAGCGTACCCCTACATCACCACTGTAATGGTGGTACGGGCCATACCCAGGCCGTAGGACGTGGGTACTTGTCCTAAATATCTGCGTGCGCGACAACCAAATTTGAAATGTTGTACAATTTTTAAGAAGTTATTGGGTGCTCCTGGGGTGACGTATCGGTCCGTGTACGTCGTACAAAACAATGAGAAGGTAGCACATTCAAACTTGAGTGTGTCCCCCTGGACACACCAGAAAAAACGCTAAGCGCTTCAATGTTTTGTAGATCCGGCAATTTTATTCATTGCTTGATGAAAGATTCAATAACGTTTTTTCAAAAAAGTTTTTTCAAGATTTGGATTCATGAAATCACGACGTTGTATAACGTGTTCAAATCGCTAATACTTATTCATTGTCCAATGCATTTCGGGTTTCGCAGAACCCTTCATCAGGGACAAGCCTGTAAACACAATCAAGGTGAGGAGACTTTTAGCAACTTTAAATAATGAAACATTCAAATAATGTTGTCTTTATGTGGTGTTCGTTTGCTGACTAAGTGAAGGTACCGTATATGGGGGGCGAGTGTACCTCGAGTGTATTATTTGTTTGTAAACTCATAGTGTATGTATGAGAGTGTATATGGCCATTTCACAAGGTGGTACTGTTGATTGGCTTAGTAAAGGCTATGTACAATAGGTCACGATAAACGTTACCGTTAGTTTAAATGTGGTAATATACCATTTAAATTGGTTAAAGTAGATAAAGTTTTGAGGATTACTTACATTAGGCGGCCAAAATTTCGTGCATCCGTTCAGCAAATTGTTATTTTTAGCGGTGAAATGGACGCGCTTAAATGACGAAGCTGAATTCGCCACACTAGGGTGTGAAAACTGAAAAGGGGTGCAGATAGACTGTTTACAACGAGCGGACTTGGCGGCCATGAATAACTGTTTAAAAGTTTATATGATGGCTGTAGGTAAACAACAATAGATCGAAAAATCATGTTAAACTAGTGAGCTTGTGTTGGGTCTTAAAAAATGTGTTGAACGGAATCAGATATATTAATTCATGAGTTACGTGGCAGTAAACAACAATGGGTTGAAAGATCGATCGTGTTAGGCTAGTGTTGGGTTTGAACTGATTCGAGTATATTAATTCATGCGCTACATGGCGGCCATGTTGGATTGGTATAGAGGTATGATGTTAATAATGGGTGTTGTATGTGGTAATGTTAGAATGAAATTGGCGGCCATATTAAACTGGTTTATATAGCATGTAAGGATACGTTACTATGCTAAAGACATTGTGAAAATGTGAAAGCATTAAAACACAATCGTTGGAAATACAGATTGAATGACGAATTTTACAGATAACATAAATATTCAATACGATCATTTAAACCATGTGGCTTTAAAGAGTCCATTTTTTTAATCCAATAATTTTCTCTCTGAAGAAGCAATTTATTATTGTCTCTACCTTCTTTCTTTGTGATTATTTCCAAAACTTGATATTTTAGTTGGCTGATGTTGTGAGAGTTTTCTTAAAAGTGGACTGCTATACTGGATTTGATGTTGCGTGTCCTTATGTTAGATTTATGCTCATTCGAGTTTTTATTTTTCGTTCAGTTTTACCAATGTACACCAAGCCACACGGGCATTTAAGTAAGTATATTACATTCATAGTGTCACAAGTAGCTGTGACTTGTAATTTGATGCTATGTCCTTTTCGTGGGTGCGTGGTGGACGGTCCTCTAATTATGTTGTTGCAATTGCTGCAATTGAGGCATGGTAAAGTGCCTTTGTGTGTTGTTTTGATTTCTTCATCTTTAGTGTTTAAAAATTCACCCAGGTTCTTGTTTCTAGTGAAAGCAAAGATAGGAAGTTCATTGAATATTTGATTAAAGTCTTCCTCTTGCTGTAAGATAGGCCAATTCTTTTTGATTATCTTTTTGTAGATGTTACTGGCTGTAGAATATTTCGATACCACAACGTTCCTTTTGTCAGTGTTTTTAGTTGATTTCTGTAACAACTGATTCCGTGTTTTCTCTTGAGAACGGATAATAGCATCTTTTATGATGTTACTGGGGTATCCTCTTTGTTCGAAACGTTCTGACATTTCTTGTGTTCTTTCTAGCGCTAGTTGTGGTGATGAAACTATACGCTTCACACAAAGTATTTGCGAGTATGGTAAATGGTTTTTCAAAGATTCTTGATGAAAGCTACTATAATGCAACGTGTTGTTCCGGTCTGTTGGTTTTCGATGTAAATCTGTGTGTAGTATATTATTGATTTTTGTAATGGTAACATCAAGGTATGAGATGTTGTTTTCTTGTATGTCATAAGAAAATTGTATTCTATCATTGATACCGTTGAGTTCATTAAGTGCTTGTATTAGTGTATTCTTGGGTCCTTTCCAAAGGATAAAAATGTCATCGATGTAACGGACGAACATTTTGTTGTATATATTCCACGGAGCTTTAGATAGAATGTGTTCTTCTTCAAATTTTGCCATGAACAGGTTGGCATAGGCTGGTGCTGCACAATTGCCCATGGATGTACCTGTGGTTTGTAAGAACCAGTCTTGTTTCCATTTGAAGTAGCTTTGAAATAAGGTGAAGTGCAATAGTTCCATTAAGAACATCAGTATGTGTCAGGGCATATTCGATGGCTTCTATCCCTAAGTTGTGTGGGATGGAGGTGTATAATGTTTTCACATCTATGGTACACAAAAGTATAGATTCATCAGGTTCAATCGAGGTTTGATTGATGAGTAAGAGAAATTTGTCCTACCACGCCAGTGTACAGACACATAGGGGTGTGTGGGCATCAGCCCCAGCAGTGCCCAGACATATGAGGGGTGGGTGCCTATCACTCCCAGCAGTGCCCAGACATAGGAGGGGTGGGTGCAGAGCCCCCCCAGCAGTGCCCAGATATAGGAGGGGTGGGTGCCTATCACTCCCAGCAGTGCACAGACACATGAGGGGTGGGTGCCTATCACTCCCAGCAGTGCCCAGACATAGGAGGGGTGGGTGCAGAGTCCCCCCAGCAGTGCCCAGACATAGGAGAGGTGGGTGCAGAGTCCCCCCCAGCAGTGCCCAGACATAGGAGGGGTGGGTGCCTATCACTCCCAGCAGTGCCCAGACATAGGAGGGGTGGGTGACTATCACTCCCAGCAGTGCCCAGACATATGAGGGGTGGGTGCCTATCACTCCCAGCAGTGCCCAGGCATAGGAGGGGTGGGTGCAGAGTCCCCCCAGCAGTGCCCAGACATAGGAGGGGTGGGTGCAGAGTCCCCCCAGCAGTGCCCAGACATAGGAGGGGTGGGTGCAGATTCCTCCCAGCAGTGCCCAGACATAGGAGGGGTGGGTGTAGAGTCCCCCCAGCAGTGCCCAGACATAGGAGGGGTGGGTGCAGAGTCCTCCCAGCAGTGCCCAGACATAGGAGGGATGGGTGCCTATCACTCCCAGCAGTGCCCAGACATAGGAGGGGTGGGTGCCTATCACTCCCAGCAGTGCCCAGACATAGGAGGGGTGGGTGCCTATCACTCCCAGCAGTGCCCAGACACATGAGGGGTGGGTGCCTATCACTCCCAGCAGTGCCCAGACATAGGAGGGGTGGGTGCAGAGTCCCCCCAGCAGTGCCCAGATATAGGAGGGGTGGGTGCCTATCACTCCCAGCAGTGCCCAGAGATAGGAGGGGTGGGTGCAGAGTCCCCCCAGCAGTGCCCAGAGATAGGAGGGGTGGGTGCAGAGTCCTCCCAGCAGTGCCCAGACATAGGAGGGGTGGGTGCCTATCACTCCCAGCAGTGCCCAGACATAGGAGGGGTGGGTGCAGAGTCCCCCCAGCAGTGCCCAGATATAGGAGGGGTGGGTGCCTATCACTCCCAGCAGTGCCCAGACATAGGAGGGGTGGGTGCAGAGTCCCCCCAGCAGTGCCCAGACATAGGAGGGGTGGGTGCAGAGTCCCCCCAGCAGTGCCCAGACATATGACACATGCATACCCACCCCTGGTGCTGGCAGCACAATATACACAATGAGAGCATGCAACAAGACTGTATACTCATGTGCCACCCTACTAAACTAAGAGACCCAAAGGGAACACACACTGTCACGCACATTCCAGGACTGATAGGAATGTACAGGTGCTGGGGCAGCCAACAAGTTGTTGCCTCCTATGGAAGGAAAAGGGTGGAGTACCCACAGATACAATGCCCACAATTGTCAGTCAGGTGACCAAAGACCCTGCAGAACACGCAACACATGTGTGCGAGGCTGGGAGTACACACATGCATAGGGCGTAAAAGGGAACATGTCCACATGAAGTCATGTCAATATACTCCATACACTAGTACAGTGACCACCAAGGATGCCACAAATGATGCAGGTGGAGACATTGCTGAGCAGGCGTGGCCAAAGTTGAAGGGATCCATCACACACCCAGGATATGTAGACACAGCTCAGCACAACAATTGGGAAACAGCCTGCAGGGAAGATGTCAGGGTCCACAGAGGAAGGAACACACCTTGGGACAATATCACCATACAGTAAGAGCACACATGACCAAAGATTATTTGCAGAGCCCTTGTGATGGCACACAGATACCAGGGTCCACCCCATGAGCAGCACACTACAACATTTCCCAGACACCTAACACATTATCACCACCCCAAATCATGGAGCAGCACCACCAACAGCAAGTCCAGGAAAGCATTAGTGTGCAAAAGAAAAACAAAATGCTTTATTCAGCATTCAAAATAAATTGTGTCAAATGTCCACTATTTACAAGGCCCATGGGCCAGGCCATCAGCATAGTCCTGGGGGGGTACACATCGGGACGTGTGTCCCCCAGCTTGCCTGCACAGTTCACATGTCCATTTCATCCACAGAAGGGGGGGCATCATGTGGGGGGGAAGGACCAGGCACCACAGGGACAGGAGGGGCAAGGGTAGGTGTTGTGGGTGCAGGGAGGGACGACTCCACCACAGGGGGTGGTGCAGCGCCAAAGATGGTGGTGAGGATGGTGCTGCATACGGTGGCAAGGTCTTCCAGCATCTCCCCTGCACCCGAATGAACCACAGGCCCCAAGGAGGGGGGGGTCGGAGGGATGGGTTGCAGCGCTACTGGGGGAGGGTGTGGACAGGGGGGGGACTCAACTCCCGTGCCCGGGGACTCTCTCGACCGCTTGCGGGGTGGTGTCACACTGGGGCTGAGGGACAGACTGGCCATGAAGGACTCCTTGTCCGACTGTTGGGAAGGGGAGCTAAGGGGAGTGGTTTTGGAGGAAGTGGGTCTTGTGGAATGTGGACTCCCACTCTGGCTGCGTGGCTGCCGTTTGCCCCCAGATGCGGTGGGTGTGCCTACTTCCCCCTGTGTGTGCATGACTGGAGGAGTGCGCTTTGCCTTCCATGGTGGAGTGCTGCCTGTGTCTGGTGGGGTGCGTGTATGGTGACGTCTGGGTGTGCGTGGGACAGGCATGGGAGTAGGAAGTGTGGATGGTGCAGGGGTAGGGGGGATGGAGCGCTGCTGGAAATCCACTGCTTCAGTCAGTGTGGAGTCTATGGACTTCAGCAACATCCGTTGATCAGACATCGCTGCTGACATGGCCTCCATGTATGACTGCATCTGTGTTAGCAGTGTGGTGTGGCCATGGGGAACGGTAAGCATCGATGCCTGACCAACCTGCAACTGCCACAGAATGTCCACAGACTCGGCATTGACGGCAGCAGGGGAGACAGGGGCAGGGGGTGCGGTGCCTGGCACGAAGGAGACCTGTTGGTGCCTAGCACGGTGGGAAGGAACCCGAGCAGGTGGGAGGCGGGTGATGGGAATTGAGGGGGCGGCGACAGATGGAGTGCTGCTCTCAGCTCTAGTAGCAGCGTCCGCCCTCTCAGGGAGCTCAGCCTCGGACCCGTCAGCGTCATAGTCAGTGGTGGGACTGGACAGGTCCTCCGCCGCACTCCCCTCCGCCTCCGTGCCACTCGCTGAGCCAGACACGCCAGTACTGGTGGCACCGCTGCTGGATCCCTCCTCAATTTCCATGCCAGTGTCTCCCTCGGTTTCCCCCGACGATGCTGTGGGCAAGGTGAAGAGACAGGAAATAATCAGACACCTGTATACATATGACACATGATTCAAAACTACATAGGTCACAGTGCATAGCATGAAAAGCAACATGAGTAACATCTACAATACTACGCACATATGTAGGCCCTGCACCACACAGTTGGTTGACCCACCATGCCACTGAGAAACAATGGAGAGCATGACACAACAGCAAAGAACTTGAAATCAAATTAGACTGAGGAGCTAGACTCTGGGGACAGTCGAGTACAGCATCTGGACCACACACCGTAGCCAAAAAAGGGATGAGCAGGAACCATGTCTTGTAACTTTTGGCACATGCTGCTTAGCAAATACATTTAACCCTGCCCAACATGACTGGGTCACTGCATGTTGAGTGTATGTTCAGACAATCATCAGACACAGGCCAGACCTGGCAAGGACACATACGGTTTGGACATGTAGGCCTTTCCCGCACAACCCCCCCACCTGAGACAATGTGAGTGACACAGAGGAAGTACTTACACCTCTTACTCAGGGATTACTAAAATGCCCTTCAATAAATCCTGAATGTACACGAACTAACCCTCGTTCGCCTGTCCACACATAAAATTGACAAACAACCATCATCAGATAGTTGTACCAAAACACACTGGCACCGGCCACTGTGAGTATGCACCAGCCAAATTGGGTCACCCTGTACAGTGGACACATGTAGCACACTTTACGTATATACACATTAGGCCAGGGTACAATGCCACAGAGCCCAACCTATGCTGAAGACACAGTGAATATCCACATTGTTGGATGACACACATGATACCTAGGAAGAGGTGCCCCAGGGGACTGTAGTGGCCACACCCCTCCATGGTCCGGGATGGATATGACTGCAACAGAAGCAAACGTCCCTGCACTATGCATATCTCCCACTCATGCACATCATGTCTGAGGCAACAACATTGGTCATGCATGCTGTAAGGCAGCACACTTTTCAGACACACTCATATGTCGGGACTCAGCATCAGTGCCAACTAACATGGACCCCACATTGACTGAACTGGCCAGGGCACAGGCAAGGTCCCAACACATGTTACACACCACCCCCACACATGATGCTGCAAGCATTGGGCACTTGGATTAACTGGCAGCGCAGATGACCTTGTGCAAGAGTGACTACACACAGACCAGGGAACACGTGTCAAGGAGGGGAAGGGAGGAAGAACAGCACCGGTTTACTATGGGGAACAGGATATGTACTGCACATATGGATCCTGGCAGTGTATCCATGCAACTGCGCACTTCCAAAAGCTGGTGACACACAACAAACACACATGTACCTACCCCTTTCCAGCTGCTGATTCTCCGCTAGGCGCCTATCCAAGTCAGGGAAGACCACCGCCAGCACACGCTTCATCTGGTGGGTCAGGCGCCGGTGCCCACGGTTCTTGTGGCCCTCAGGTGAGTCCCCCAGGAGGACCCGGGCGATCCTCCTGGTCCAGCACCGGATATCCTGCCAGCGTTTCCTCACCTGGGGCAGGCGCCGCTCCGACCCTCCACCGACCTCACGGCACTGACGGCTTCACTCCAGATCTCCCCCTTGGCATGGACGCCTACCTGTGAGGATGACAAAGTGAGACAACATCAATACACCTGCTACATTTCACAGAGACACACATTTGAACAATATGGCTGGTTTGAACAGGGCATAGTATGCAGCAAAATCATTGCACCTTCATCATAGGGACATTATCCTCTGGGGAAGGCCAAAGGCACGACGTGGCATTGAAAGTACACAGGTGGAATGAGGGGTGCAACACAATCACTGATCCCGGCTCACACTGTGCATCACTAAGCTACACCACGATTATATACAGCACCTCAAAGCAGTCACATGCCCCAGGCCACTGGCGCAACCTCAGCAGGGTACACAGACACACACAGGCACAGGACAATCACCTGCCATTGGCAACTGCGGGTACAAACATCACTCTGCACATGTGGCACTAAACCGGGGGGTATCACAGGTGTGGGGCAGGCTCAGCACATCAGACACACAGCACTGCTCCCTGCTCACATCAGATGGGTAGGGTATATGCATCCCTCATGCATCTGGGGTGCAACACTCCACATAGACACTAACCCACATGACAGGGGACTTACACACACACCAATGTCCAGGGGACGAACACATCATTTGGACACTCTCACCACAGGTACACTCAACTCACACACATCTGTGGGTACGGTCACCTGTCACACTGGGGGGACCACAGAATCACATCAGGACTGTAGAAACCACATTCCCAAGAGGATTAGCCAGGCTGAATGTGGCAAGCACCATGTAGTGAGTGTCACAGTAAGCACCATGCAAGTGAGGAGTGCAGACATGCACTACAGCATGCTCTGCATGGGAGACATGAGGCATTCCTCCCCCTGGGACCCACTCTGAAGAACATTGCATGTCTGTCACACCTGGACACAATGCCAGAAGTGACAGTCACAAAAAAGGGGCACAGTCTAAGCTAATGGAGTCTGCACTCACCTGCTCCCCTGGTCTCCCATACAGGCAAGGGTACTGTGGGAGGATCACGTCCAGCAGGGCCTGGTTCTCCACCTGGGTGAATGGCTGGGCCCTCTCCACAGACCTGGATATGGTGCCAGAGGAATCACGAGCAGCAGCAGTGGTGTGGAATGAAAGGTTGTGCAGGCAAGTGCTCTCTAATGGGGCCTGGCTGCCTTATATTTGCCTTGCTGGCCTGTTTCATTTACAGAAGTACAGAGTGATTGGTCAATCTCATTTGCATCCTACGTTTCCTCCAATCCCTTTAAACCTACCCCAGTGGGTGCCATTGCATGTTATAAAAAATGAGCATGATGTCAAGTCAACAACCACTTTGCAACTTTGTATATTGTCTCCAACCGACTTCTGCTGGCCACCTGATGAAAAAATGTGAACTTGAAACTGGGTCTCCATGACAACCAGCATGCATTTAGGCCCTTATAATTGTCCCTCATGTGTCCCCTATGTAATTTCACTATACACACACAGGTACGGGCGTTCCACGCCCCTAGGGCACCACTACTCCAGTGATACGGTCCATACACGCGTGTGTAGGGTCCGTACCACTATGGCTGTGTCACTGTAGGTGTACGCCATGGTGATACGGTCCATACACGCGTGTGTAGGGTCCGTACCACTATGGTTGTGTCGCCGTAGGCGTACGCCATGGTGATACGGTCCGTAGGGTCCGTATCACCATGGCGTACACCTACGGCGACACAATCATAGTGGAACGGACCCTACACACGCGTGTATGGACCGTATCACCATGGCGTATGCCTACGGCGACACAACCATAGTGGTACGGACCCTACACATGCGTGTACGGACCGTATCACCATGGCGTACGCCTACGACGACACAACCATAGTGGTACGGACCCTACACACGCATGTACGGACCGTATCACCATGGCGTACGCCTACGGCGACACAACCATAGTGGTACGGACCCTACACACGCGTGTATGGACCGTATCACCATGGCGTACGCCTACGGCGACACAACCATAGTGGTACGGACCCTACACACGCGTGTACGGACCGTATCCCTATGGTGTACTCATACGGCTGCACTACCATAGTGATAAGGACCCTACACACGCCCTCAGAGCCTGTGTACGGTGCGTTTTACACCTTACACTGGTGACAGGCGGCACACAGAAAAGGAATTGAGCTGTCATACTTGGCCGAGGCTGGACATCAAGTCATTGTCAGTGCAGTCCTACATGTTTCGGGCCTGGGTGTGTCAGGCTGTGATGTGGCACAAATCTTCTCATGTTTGAACTCAGTAGATGTGTGATGAGCTGTGTACACATGTCATGTGTCAAGCTGCACTATGTGCCACACATCCCCTTCACACCTTTGACATGTGTGCATGTAGTACAGACTTGTTGAGCACTGCGTCACTGGCATGGCACAGTCGCCAACACCTGCAACTGTCCCCTGATGCCAGGTACACGGATAATGACACCTGACATGTGACTACCGGCTTTGCACGATGTGAGTATGTCATGTGTGTGCCATGTGTTCCCATAAGCTTGCTGTTGGTGTTCCGTCAAATGCATCTGCAGTTGCTGCATCCAACATGTGCAGGTGTGTGAATGGGCATGGCACACTATTATGCACACCAGGACACATGTGGAATCAGACGTAACGTGTGTATGTATGCATCGAACATGGACTTGCGAGACAAGGACATATCTGCGTAGTATCAATGTATGTATGATCAGTTTTGACATGTACCCCTTCATGGCAAGGTGTGTGGTCTGTTCTTATTTCAGGGACATGTGACCTGTGCCTCTAGTGTTCCGCAACCTGTCTGTATGATAAACATCCTTCTCCTGCACACATGTGGATGTCTGTCACTCCTGTAATGCGTCTGCCTGTTCACTTACACTAGCCCACAGCTAGTCTTATGCCATGTCATGTTGAGCTTGTGAATCCACGTTTGTAGATGGCTCTTGGTAGGAGTGTCACCTGCCTGGCATACGTGTCCAGGATATATTGCACAGACCTGACTCTGCATGTAGCATATGTGTATTGGCTGTTCAACATGTGCTCAGTACATTGACAGTGTTGTTGTACTGTACTCACTCTTTGTTGTCCCTTCCAAATTACTGCAGGGCTCCACCTCTCCTCAACCAATCCCAGATTTGGCTGCCCAGAGGGAACGTGACTGTATACGCCGCTACCGCTTCACCCAACAGTTGATTCTGAACTTGACAGCAAGGCTGGCACAACACCTCCAACCGCTACGCAGGTATCCTACTGCACTGACACCCAAGATGAAGGTGATGGCAGACCTACATTTCTTAGCCACGGGTACGTTCCAACATACCATTGCTCATGTTGGTGGCATGTCACAAACCATGTTCAGCCGTGTCCTGCATGATTTTTTAGAGGCCATGTTGGTTCACCTGGATGAGTTTATACATTTCCCAACTCCCGAGCAGTTGACAGGTGTCAAGGGTGACTTCTATGCCCTGGGAGGGATGCCCCATATCATTGGGTCTATTGATGGGACACATGTGGCTTTGGTACCACCACAGGCACAGGAGGTAGCCTATAGGAACAGGAAACATTACCACTCCATTAATGCCTTTGTGGTGTGTCTTGCTAACATGGTGATTTCCCATGTCTGTGCCCGTTTTCCAGGATCAGCAAACGATGCCTACATCATGAGGCGTAGCAGGGTGCCTGAAATGATGCTGCAGCTGCGCAACGAACGAGCATGTCTTGTTGGTGGGTATACTCTGTTACTCCTGTATTTAGTGTCATCTTTCTGTCTTACTGCTTCTCCTGACCCACTTCTGTCCATGATGTTTCCATGTAGGGGACTCTGGCTATCCCAACATGCCATGGCTGATCACACCTCTCCGCAACCCCAGAACGGCTGCCGATCACAGGTACAACAACGCCCATGGGCAGGCCAGGCGAGTGATAGAGAGGACCTTTGGCCTCTTGAAGAGCCGATTCCGGTGCCTCGACAAGACCGGCGGCGCACTCCCATATGCACCGGTGAAGGTGTGCAAAATCTTCCTCATGTGCTGCAGTCTGCACAACATGGCAGTGAAGAAAGCTGTGCCACTCATCCTGGATCCGGATGAGCAGGAACATCCAGCCGTGGAGGACGAGGGGCTTGGTGACGAGGCAAGTGATGTTGAGGAGGAGGAGGAAGAGGACATCCGGAGTCGGCTCATACGCAACTTCTTTGCTTAGTGGTGAGTTGCAGTGTCTGAGTGTGCACGCATTGAGTCTTGTGTGGCATGTGTTGCAATGTGTGGGTCCATCTGCATGTATGGCAAGTGAGTCAGAGGTGTGTTTGGATGTGTCACTCGAGTGATGGTGTAATGACTGTATGTCTTACCTGAGACACTATTTTCACCTAGCATGTTGACAACCTTATACGTGACGAGTACATGCCCATGCATGCGGATGTGCTTCTTTTGGCTCACTTCTTGTGTGTCTCTCATCCCCAAGTATTTGCGCATGCTGTCTGCTGGTGGCATTGTTGTTCTCCTGCTATTCCTCATGAATACAGCAACGTGTGCTGAATCAGCGTAACATGCACGGACATGTCGAAAAATCACCTTAGGGTAAGGGATGCACCACGGCTTTTTGGGTGTGCTATGTGTTTGGAATGTGTGTGCACTGCTCCTGTTCATGTTTGCTTACCTTAGCATACATGTAGAATCACCATGGAGCTGGATTCACCTGAATTGATAGTGACACTTGGTGACAGTCATCTGTAATGTGATTGTGGATTGTGATGAAGGCATCAATGTGTGTAACACTGCCCTCGGACACATACGGGATGCACAGGCTTGACATAGTGTGGGACATCCCCATTAGTGGTTCAATGGTGAATTGCAGCCTCTCCGTGAGCAGCACGGGGTGTTTGCCTCACACCTGTCACTTGTGTGCCAGTTCTATGGGTTTCCTGCATCTGTGGTGCAAAGGGGAGTGCCAGTGTAGGTTCCACATGTTCATCCACATGACCTGTGCATCTGTTAATATAGATGCATTTGCCTTCCGGCAAACATGACTAATAAAGGTGTCCCTCAGCCTCCAAGGTGCCTCATCTCTGTCAATGCAGGTCTCTTGCCACTGTGCATGCGGCATGTCTGGCATAGTTGTCACAGATTGTGCATATGAGTCTATGTGTAGAGTAGCAAGATGCAAGCTGTTTGTCAGGGATTATGATATGTATTGTGCACGATGTACATGGCTGTGTAGGTATTTTGCCATCTCAGTCCCCACAACGGCCACTTTGCTGCATCTGCATCCATTGTCTGTGTGTGTGCCATGTTGTACCAGACACTCCTCCCTTCTCATACACCTTTTGCAGTAGTCCTTTCTGACATGCTTGCATTAGTGTGCAACTTGTGGCATGGTTTCCAGGACATGGTGCCTGCTGCTGCAGGCCCTGCAGCAAGGGCACACAGAGTTTATAGATTTGCCCTCCCACACACGCCTCTAAGACGCACCCCCCTTCCTCCCTCCACCCATTCATTTTGGTGTAATCTGCTTGTGTGTGACACAGTTGCGGTGGCAAAGGCTGGACAGTCTGCACATGCTACGTGCACATTGCACGTGCCTCATGTCCTTGCATGTGCCACATCACGCTACACCATGATGTTGAGGCCACCCACTAAGCAATGTCCATCCAATACATCTGTTGCATGCACTCAGGCATGCACTCATCGCCCACACAACACCTTTGCATAATGAGTGTGCAACTCCAACTGCCTACACAGTGCTGGCACGCCTTCCAGGCCCTGTCACACCAACCAGGTCATGTCCCTCCTACTCCCCACCGGCTCTGTACCCCAACATGGCCATGTGAGTGGTACTCCAGGCCTCTGCATGTAGTATGGTGTCGTTGTGGGGCACATGGCACAGGTATCATGTCTCAGCGTGTCAGTCTACAATGTGTCCAGGATCCCCCTCTACACCCTGACATGCGCACTGCATCTCATCATCATCTGGTGTCCCATTGACAGGCAGGTGCTCCTCGCCCTCCCCAAAGACGCAGTCCTTGCCAGTTCTCATATTGAATAATGCATGGGATCCATTGGCAGATGGCTGCACGTTGGCCACCTGATGCTGGACTTGTACACGACTGAGGTGTTCATCTGCGGATTGTCCCCTTACAGCTGGGTCAACTGCTTCTGTCCCACCCGCAAGGGCCCTGCACAGGCACACAGTGTCCACGCACACGAGCTGGTGTGCATCATGGAAAGCTTGCCCACATGTGCTATGCTGATCACCAGCATCTGTACCTCAGGCCTCAGCACACTCTGCATTATGCACAAGGTCCACTGTTCGATCCACCTCAAGGCAAGACAGACCATCCCCCAGGTCAACTTCGACATCCATGTCCAATCCTACCCTGCACTCTAGGGAGAAGTACCTTACAACTCCCATGACACTTGTCCACATCCAGGGTGCATCTGCACAGCTCTGCTTCAACATCCGGCAACCCAGCCACATCACCGTCCAACAGGGATGGCGGCAATGGATCACTGTCATCTGCAGGATGACCTTCACAATCCACGTCCACACTCAGGATGCAGCCCACGACCACACCCCCAACACAACCATGTGGCACTGTCATCCAAGACCCCATTGTGCCATCTCCATGCATCCAACCTTGGCCTGGCCACCATTCTCCACATCCACCTGACTCCTGCTTGCAGGACATAGTTCTCCCACCTGGCTACACATACCTGGGACTCCCACCCCAGGACACTCCACATGATCCCTGACCTCTGCGCATGACTGTTGCTCTTCGAAATAGGTCTGTCCGCACAGTTGTGCAGGCACCCCTTCAGCTGGTTGGGCCCATCACGGGTGAGTATGGTGCTCCATGTCTGCATTGGATGATACATTGTGACCCATGTGTGTCCTGTGCCAGACTCAGACCCCAGGGTATGCATGGTTGGAGTTACTTCAAAACTCAGGCATGGTTTGACTTGCCAACACACACATGTAGTGGAATAATGCTAAATGACGGCATCATCTCGTGATTTTTAATGTTTTTATTGGTGGTGGGGTACGTGTTTGGGGGGATGCAATTAGGTGCTGTACCGGGGGTATAGAATCCAAAGTTCACAGGGGGAGATGGTATCCTTGCCATTGGAAGTCATCAGAGTCCATGCCACAGTCTTTGTCAACATTGGTCAGACAGTGACCAGCAAGTCCATGTGGCAGAGAATGTCATAAGATGAGGTGCTGCTGTTGCGCCAGGGGGCCAGGTGCCAGGCCAGGTGACCTGGGAGATGGTGATGGTCCGCTGACTCTCACGGTATTTTGCGTGGATGACCCACCTTCCTCCGGGGACCCTCAGATGCAGGCCTTGACGATGCTGGGGACGCTCCGTCAGATGAATCCTCCTCCTCCTCCCTCCCTGTGTCTGGTGCTGGTCTACGCCTGGTGGCACAGGGAGGGTTTGCCAGGCTTTGGGCGATCTGACGGAGTGATTGGCTCACGTCTCTGTGCACCACCAGGAGCTCAGCCAGTCTTGCCTCCATCCGCCCTTGGTGTTGTTGATGACTGGCATGATGCTCGACCTGCAGGTTCTTAACCTCATCGAGAGTCCCCTGCATCTCGGAGAGTCTTGACACGACCTGGTAGATGCCTCTGGTGTCACGCCGGTATGTGTCCAGGATGTTGCGGACGTGTGACATAACCGGGTCCTCAGCTGCCTGGTCAGGCTCGCGCCTCCGCCGTCCTCCACTCCCACCACCCCTGCCCATTTGAGCCTGGCCTGCCCTTGTGGGCACGTCGGGTCTCCGGGACCCTGAGGGATGGCATTTGCGGGGTCGCCTGACTCCTCCTGGGTGCCCGGGAGCCCTCGTCCCTCCTGGTCAGACTGGCTGCGTTGTGTGCGAGCAGGGCTCCTGTGTGTATCCTGGGATGTGGCAGGAATGGCGGTGGTGGTTGGCACAGTTGTACCTGACGCAGGTGCTGCAGGTGCTTGGGCACCAGAGGGGCCAGGTTGGTCGGGGTCATCCACGGTGTGGTGAGAGTCGTCGCTTCCGGTGGGATCATCGTCATGCCGTGCCGGGTCCTGTGTGTCTTCCCCCCAGTGTTGGGGGGAGATCGATGACGTTGCCCTGTGTGTGAGAGAGAGAAAATGTTAATGGTGTTACATGCGCCATCCATGTTTCATACATATTCAAGTTGGCACAGTTGCTCTGGGTAGTTGGATATGTCTAGCATTCCTCTCACAGTGCACCTGTGGATGGGTATGTTGCGTCGGTCAGATTGATATGTACTCCTGGTTATTTGGCCTGTCTAATGAATGTTGGGATGCTTAGTTGGCTATAGATTGGTCTTGTTGTGTCACATATCCATTGTGGGAGTGCAAATTTGCGTTGTGTGGGACCGGCCTCGTGGCGTGGACCCCCCCTGACCATTAGTCTCTCCAACCCGACTCATGCCACCCCCCCTGATCCCTGGTTATAGACCCCCGGCCACCAGGTCCCGATGTTCCGATGGCCGACCCAGGGCCCCAGCGAAACCTAGACCTTAGACGCGCCATGCCCGGCCAAGGGAGAGGGAACCCCCCCCAAGCAAGACAGGGAGGAGTAGTCTCTGTCGCACCTCTGACCTCCTCTCAATGGAGGGTTTCGATCGCCCTCCGGGCCCCCAGGGAGCTGGCTCCCCGCATGCTGGGTGTCTGGAGTCCCTCCCGGCCCTACTTCAAAGGATCAAAGAGCCGAGCGACAGGAAATCCCAACACACCGCCCCCCGACGCCAAGACCCCTCTCTGTGAGGACGCTGGACTTCAAAGGGAAGAAGGCGTATAACAGAGGGTGCTGAGGGGACTGGGGGAGAGAAGACCTGGAACTACGAGAGACCTGCGGACCTGGTTGCGGCTCGACGAAACCTGAAGGAAAGACGCTACCCGATCCTTGGAAACCACCTAAGCCCTGCTGACGCCGTCGCGGCTCCCGAGAACACTAAGAACACTGGAGCCCTGCTGAGAGACTCGCGGCTTCCCCGACACTAAGACCATCGAAGCCTGCTGAGTGACTCGCGGTTCCCACCAACTCAAGCCCGGTTGAGCCTGCAGAGTGAATCGCGGCTCCCCGAAGATCACCCGATCGACAGTTCCTACCTGCCAGAGCCCTGCGGACGTGGTCGCGGCTCGAGAGCACAGTGGTCCGGCTGGACCCGAGACTGCACCGTGTCCCCCGGCTCGAGGATTGAGAGCATGAACTGTCCCGCTACCCCAACCCCCCTGTGCAAGAATTATCAAGCTTATTGTACCAACCAAAGACTACCTTGCGGATCATAAAAGTCCAACGAATCTTAGATAAAGATCTCCGTCTACTGAAACCTACTGTGTGGTGTCTCTTTGTCACGTAGTGCAAGCTCAGTGCGTGCGATCCCAAGTACGAGACCTCCCTTCCTGAAGGGGCCTCACCTCCGGTGCTCGGCCTGGTTCTGGGAGAGGCGGGTCACAGGGTGGTCAGGAACGTGTTCTGTAACCCCCCTGGGATCGCCCTTCCAACACGTTGGCTGCCCCGGGGGTGTGTGCTTGTGTGTGTGACCGGGCATGCTGTTGGGTGTGGTGTGATTTGTCATTGGGTCTACCAGGTGATGTGTCTATCCCCTCATGGTGCCTGCTGGCATGACAGTGACCCTCCTCCCTCCCTCTGTCTGTCTCCCTCTGTCTCCCTCTGTCTCCCTCCCTCTCTCTCCCTCTCCCTCCCTCTCTCTCCCTCTCCCTCCCTCTGTCTGTCGCCCTCTGTCGCCCTCTGTCTCCCTCCCTCTCTCTCCCTCTCCCTCCGTCTGTCTGTCACCCTCTGTCACCCTCTGCCGCCCTCCCTCTCTCTCCCTCTGTCTGTCGCCCTCTGTCTCCCTCTGTCTCCCTCCCTCTATCTCCCTCTCCTCCTCCGTCTGTCTGTCACCCTCTGTCGCCCTCTGTCGCCCTCTGTCTCCCTCCCTCTCCCTCCCTCTGTCTGTCGCCCTCTGTCACCTTCTGTCTCCCTCCCTCTCTCTCCCTCTCCCTCTGTCTGTCTGTCACCCTCTGTCGCCCTCTGTCTCCCTCCCTCTCTCTCCCTCTCTCTGTCTGTCTCCCTCTGTCTCCCTCTGTCTCCCTCCCTCTCTCTCCCTCTCCCTCCGTCTGTCTGTCGCCCTCTGTCGCCCTCTGTCGCCCTCTGTCTCCCTCCCTCTCTCCCCCTCTCCCTCCGTCTGTCTGTCACCCTCTGTCGCTCTCTGTCGCCCTCTGTCTCCCTCCCTCTCCCTCCCTCTGTCTGTTGCCCTCTGTCGCCCTCTGTCTCCCTCCCTCTCTCTCCCTCCGTCTGTCTGTCACCCTCTGTCGCCCTCTGTCTCCCTCCCTCTCTCTCCCTCTCCCTCCATCTGTCTGTCACCCTCTGTCGCCCTCTGTCTCCCTCCCTCTCTCTCCCTCTCCCTCCATCTGTCTGTCACCCTCTGTCACCCTCTATCACCCTCTGTCTCCCTCCTCTCCCTCCCTCTGTCTGTCACCCTCTGTCGCCCTCTGTCTCCCTCTCTCTCTCTCCCTCTCCCTCCGTCTGTCTGTCACCCTCTGTTGCCCTCTGTCTCCCTCCCTCTCTCTCCCTCTCCCTCCCTTTGTCTGTCTCCCTCTGTCTCCCTCTGTCTCCCTCCCTCTCTCTCCCTCTCCCTCCGTCTATCTGTCGCCCTCTGTCTCCCTCCCTCTCTCTCCCTCTCCCTCCATCTGTCTGTCACCCTCTGTCGCCCTCTGTCTCCCTCCCTCTCTCTCCCTCTCCCTCCATCTGTCTGTCACCCTCTGTCACCCTCTGTCACCCTCTGTCTCCCTCCCTCTCCCTCCCTCTGTCTGTCACCCTCTGTCGCCCTCTGTCTCCCTCTCTCTCTCTCCCTCTCCCTCCGTCTGTCTGTCACCCTCTGTTGCCCTCTGTCTCCCTCCCTCTCTCTCCCTCTCCCTCCCTTTGTCTGTCTCCCTCTGTCTCCCTCTGTCTCCCTCCCTCTCTCTCCCTCTCCCTCCGTCTATCTGTCGCCCTCTGTCTCCCTCCCTCTCTCTCCCTCTCCCTCTGTCTGTCTGTCACCCTCTGTCGCCCTCTGTCGCCCTCTGTCGCCCTCTATCGCCCTCTGTCTCCCTCCCTCTCCTTCCTCTGTCTGTCTCCCTCTGTCTCCCTCTGTCTCCCTCCCTCTCTCTCCCTCTCCCTCCCTCTGTCTGTCACCCTCTGTCTCCCTCCCTCTCTCTCCCTTTCCCTCCGTCTGTGTGTCACCCTCTGTCACCCTCTGTCGCCCTCTCCCTCCGTCTGTCTGTCATCCTCTGTCACCTCAGCCCAGCTTCCTGGGCACACACACTTTGCAGGTATTTCAAAGGCCATTGGCTTGTTCATGTGGCTTTGTATAGAATCTCCTGGGCCCCATTGGGCAGAGTGTCTCTGAGTCTGAGCTGCAGCGGCGGTGTGTGCTGACACTCTTTCACAGTATTGCCTCTTCATTGGCTGCTGTTATGTGCGAATTGGGCCTTCATACCCATGTCATCCTGCGACGCAGCCGCCATTTGCAGGTGACACAGTACAGTGTCGGGACACACTGTTTCTAAAGCTCTGCCCTAGGCCATATGGGCTGAGGGCATTGGTGTCTGCTTCTGAGTTGGCCAATGTGACTTTGGAGGCCCCCCCTCCCGGCATCACGGACATCCTGTCTTGTGTTGGTGTTTTGTGTGGCCTGTGACTTGGCATGGCCTTGCTTGGTGCATGGGGCATGGAGCCGATAGTGGCATGTGCGTGTTGTTGGAATGTGGTTGCGTCCGGTGATGGCTTTGGGGTAGTTGCGTGCATTATCGGGAGTTGGGTGGTGGATGCGGTTCCCCCCATGTGGGGTGATTTGTTTGTGTACTCACCAGGCTCGGCGGGTCCTTCTAGTCCGTGTACTCCCACTGGCGGCAGCGTGCACATTACCTTCTCCTCCCAGGGATGGTAGTGTACCGGTCTGCGGGGCGGCCCACCTCCAGTGATGTTGGCCTGGTTGTGTTCGTCGGTCATTTTGCGGCGGACCGTCCTCCGCAGATCGTACCACCTGGCTTGGCATTCATGCCTGGTCCTTCGGATGGGCGCAACAGCATTCACCCTCTCGATGATCCTCTGCCACATGGCTGATTTTTCTGATACGCTGGTCTGTCTGACCAATGTTCCAAAGAGCTGTGGCTTGAATCTGATGATTTCATTGACAAGGATCTCCAGCTCCGCTGTTGTGAACTTTAGATTCCTGTCTGTGGGCATGGTGTGGGGTGTGGGTGTGGATGGTTGTGGGTGGGTGTGTGTGGTTGTGAAGGTGTGTGTGAATGTGATGAGGGGGTGTTTGTGAAGGTGGTTGTGTGAAGGTGTGCAAGTGTAAGGTGTAGTAAAGGTTCAAGTCTGGTGCTGTGGGTTGTCTGTGGGGTCTGGCAGCAGTGGGTCTGTTGCAAAGGCTCATGGTTTGTGTGTGTGGGCCCTTTTTATTGGTCCATTTGTGGGTGTGGCTGTGTTTTAACTTTGGGTGGGTGTGTTATAAGGGGTGGTTGTGTTTTGGGCCTCTGTTTACCTGTTTGGCTGTTGCAGGTCAGTGTATTGGGTGTCTTTGGGCTTGTTGGACGTGTTTTGTGGTGTTGTGCAAATCGAATTGACTCTCCTTGTGGTGTTTTGCAGTGTCCTGGTTCAGTACGTGTGTTTTTCGCGTCTGTGCGGCCATGTAGTTGTACAGTGCTCACATTTGCTATGGCTTGGTACGACTCGTACATGCGCATGGCTGGGTGAGGGTGCTGGTGTCGGGGCCTCGGGTAGGGTGCGTACAGGCACGGGCAGGGTGTGGGGGCCTGGGGGTACATGCCGTACATATGTGAACCCAGGGTACGACGCGTACATGGGGGGGCTGGGGGTACGGTGTGTGCCCCCACCCCCGTATGGATGGTGCGCACCCCCACCTCCGTATGGACGGTGCGTACCCCCAGCCCCCGTATGTAAGCACCGTCCCCAGCACATACCCCCAGCCCCCCGTATGTACGCGCAGTACCCCAGCCCCCGTATGTACGCGCCGTACACCCTGCCCCCCATGTACGCGCCGTAACCCCAGCCCCCCCTATGGATGGTGCGTACCCCCACCCCACCCCGTAGGTACGGAGCGTACCCCCACCCCATAGGTACGGAGCGAACCCCACCCCCCGTAGGTACGGAGTGTACCACCACCCCCGTCGGTACGCTGTGGACCCCCAGCGCTACACGCTGGGTGTCCGCACCGTACATAGGGGGGGTATGCTCCGCACCTATGGGGGGTGGGGGTACGCTCCGTACCTATGGGGTGGGGGTACGGCGCGGACATGGGGGGGTGCTGGGGTACGACCCGTACGTGGGGGGGTGTGCTGGGGGGGTGTTCAGCACGTATGCAGGCACATATTTGGACGTCTCCATAGTTGCTATGGGAGTTTGCACCGTATGGTGTTTTTTACATACGGTTGTGCATTCGGACGGACGGGACGGATCGTACTTGCGCGCTCGGACTTCAGTTTCCCGATTTGTAGGTAAAACTGTCCGGGGACGTGTCGGACACTATTTCCGACCCGAGGACGTGTGGGGGAATTTTCCCAATGCGATTCGTATGGATTTTTTCACATACGAATCGTACTTGCCAGTTAGTACGGGACTTGTACAATTCGTACGGTAAAAAAACCGGATACGATTCGTACGGGGGAAATTTTTCACGGATCGGAATCGGCCCCTTTATGTTTAAAAACACTCTCCATGTACATCAGGAAGTAATATGTGTGTGTTAGAACAAATTTTTGGAGACATTCAACGTCATTCAATTGCAGCCACTATTGAAAAAGAAGATAAAAATATGTAAGTATTTAATCTTAAAAATTTCAGCAACATTACCTTACTCATTCCATATTCTGTAGGACTATATCACAATACAGTGAAAATAACATTTTCCCTTTTTCTTTATTTTTCTCAGCTTTCATACTTCTTCACCCTAAATAATGGTCTGTATGAAGCATCATTTCCCAACAGGGAGGAAAAAACAATCAATGGATTGTAAAAAAAAAAAAACAAAGCCGTACAGTAGGTTACTACAACTAAGTGATACTATGCATTTCACTCACTACAATTAATTACTTAGTGGCTTTTTCTACACTTACTACAGTAATGTAACAAAATCTCATTTTGAAAATATTCCTTATATTATCAAATCTAGTACAATATCAGAAATACATGTGAAGTAGTTTACAATGTTGGAGATCCTTTTGAAAACGTCACCCCTCGTAGGCCAAATTATGTATAAACTACTGACTGATGATCCGTGTAGTCAAAATCCCATGCAGTACTTTTTGCCAGCAATAGGACATAGAGGTTTGGTTGGAAACTTAGACGGGAACACGTTTTTAATTTTGAAGGCATTGTTTGGTTTCATCTTAAAGCTGCTGTGATTGGAGTATGCCCATCCACTTTCAGACTTTAATTAGAGTGCTGTGTTTAGTTTTTATATTAACTGCATTCTCCAATATAAAAGGACTCAGCTTTTGCAGATCTTTTTGAAAACATTACCCTCAGAAGGATGAATAATCCCACACAGTAGCATGTAGAACTTGTTGTTGAAGAAAGAAAAGGGTTTCTTTTCTTTAGTTTTGAAAACACTTTTTAGTCCCAAATTAAGGCTGTTGTAATTGAAGTATATTCATTCCGTTTTTTAACTGTAATTAGAGAATGTAGTAATTAGTTGGTATATAAACTCCTTTGTCGAAGGTATAAGGAATTTTGCACTTGCAACAACTTTTTGAAGACATTAGTCCTAATAGGCCAAATAATATCTAATAAACAGATAAAACACAAAATACAAAAAACACCTTATGCCACTTTTTAACCACAAATTGTCCTCAGAAATTTAGTTGAAGAAAGAACAGATATGAGTTTGATAATCTTCTAGGTAATCGTGGTTTGAATTGTAGATTAATGTCATTACACTCTGTCCATCCAGATTGTCATCTTAAATAGACAGTGTAGTATCCAGAGGTTGTATTAACTCCTTCATGAAAGACGATAGCCTAAGTAGTAAGGTCTTTCTCGAAATTAATATTTGTCCAGCTAGGAAGTTTGGAATTTCAGTTTCCAATTTTGTACCATCTGCTCTGCATCTTTGCAGCATTACGATAAGGTATGTCCTAGTTGTTTCTGGAAACAACATAGACATGACATATGAACTGCAGTTTGGTTGGCATTTTTCAACAATTTCTCAAAAGGCACGGTTTTAGTATCTGATAATGTCAAGTAGAGCAATCATTCAGAATAAATGAAAGTGCTGGGCGTGAATCCACAATCATCGCAGTCATGATTCCATTTCCAACTCAATCCAAACAAATCATTAAAATGTACATCTTCTTGCTCTAACACTACTATCATTACCACCATTAATTTGTGTGCATCTTGTTGAATATTTAGAAAAAATCACTACTGATCTGGTGGATATAAATATATATTGGATTCTTGAAACAGAATGTAATAAGGTTCTGTCACTCAGTAAACGTTGGTATATAGCGCAGACCACATTATCATTTCTCTTTTTTGTTCAATTTGGTTTACTACATGTTGCAAATGGAACAGTATATTCAGAACAATATTTTCTTAGGAGTTGACTCCTGAACTATTTTCACACTGGGAACCTATAACTTCTCCATCATTTAGCAGTTTTCTCTTCTTTTATCCTTGGGGATTCTCCTTCTGTCCTTCCTTATCTTGAGCATCCATATACTGTTTTACAATCTTTCGCTTTGCACAGATTAACCTTTTCTCATAAACAGGGTACTAGCCTAAATGGGAAGCATATAGACATCTTAACTAATTGTATTCTCTTACACAGCTTGCTTCAGCAATAAAATATTTTATCTTTTCAAAGTCAATCAAAAACAAACCAGACAATGTTCTAATTTGCAACAATGCCACATATGCCATTGCTTCTTTGAATACAGTACTTCGAATATTGACAAAAGCAGCATCTACACTTAAAATGTGTAATTTGTGGATGGTTACAGCACACGTGAGAGACAGTGGGAAGTGCTTTCGCTGGAAGTATATGTCTTTCACTAGCAAAAAATGAACAACGTATCGACCAATCTGCTTGACACCATCAACCACATCAAATGTTATGACCAAGTGTTTCACCTCATCTCTGTTTGGGTAATCAATGGAATTTATAACTTTACCCATTGCACCATTTAATAGCCCTTCTTCAACATTTAAATTCTGACCAAAATTATAAGACAGTTTTTGCATACATAACCACTTCTCTAACCCTGCAGTTTTTAATACAGACTTCCCTAAAGAATCCAAATTTGCTCATAGTTTATCAGTAACTGTAATTTCACAGATATCTTGTTTCTCCGAGACAGCGCAAATGGCTACCAACAATCCAACATCTCGTGGAGAACGCGACCGGATCGGGAAAACTTGTCGGCGAACGCGGGGATTCAGGTAAGGCGATCGCGCGCGCGCGAGAATGTATTATTTTACAGCGCGAGCAAGAAACATATTATCACTAAGCTGCGGAATGCGGAAATTTTGACATTTTCGCGCTCTCCGCGGAACGCGAAAATGTCAAATTATCACAATTTCCGCGAGCGGAACGGAAATTTAGCCCAGGCCTACCTAACAGTATTTCATAGTTTGTTCTCAATTTCTGCTGCATTCTTAAATGTATGAAAGCAAGCATTAGGTTTGAGACAAGCGTTACCAGATAATTTCTGGTCTTCTAGTTTGTTATCATGCTCCACAGGTAGTATTATTAGTCAATGAAGAGTAATTCATTGAATGTTCTGAGCAGTTAATTATATTGGTACGGTAACTACACATGACAAATTTGAATTTGTAGTCTTCTGTAGATAACTGGGGAGAACTGTAATTTAGAAGCATTTTCCAGTTCTGGCTTGATCACCTATGTATAGTAGAACTGGTTTGAATGAAGATCATTCACACTGTCTCTTCTCATGCAGGAATACACGCTCTATTTTATCTTTAACTTCATTTAAAATGTCCTTTTACAGTTTACTGTCTTGCTTGCTGCATTTCAGCCTCCACCCCATCCAGAGCTATTATAGCTTCATTTTGAATTATTGGCTCACCAAGAGGATCTTGACTTGCTGGTGTAGAACTTTGTCTGCTTTGAGAACTCTGCTAGGCTATCTCAGCAGTAATGATTTCTTCCTGTTCAATTTCATCTCTCAACATTTGCAGGTAGGTTGGAAACATTTAGCAGTGAATGGTGTATTTCACAGCCTTGAAAGAGTCTTCGTAACAGACTAAGGGGCCGATTACGATCCTGGAAAAACCCGGTACAAACCGTGGGTCGGAGCTTTTTCTCCGTCCGACTCGTACCGGGTTGTAAAACTTTACAAACATGCAATTACGATTCGTACGGAAACACCATTTCCGTACGAATCGGAAAAAAGACCAACCGACAGAAAAATACATACAAATGTGATCCGGGACACCGCGGACGTGACGTCCGGACGGAGTTAGGCATGTTTTTACGTACCAGCAATTACGATTCGCACCGACTGCAGTCCGGATGGGAAAATTTTTCCGGCACCTAAAAAGTGCCGGAAAAGCTAAGTACGCAGCGATGCGAGCTGATTAGGGGGCCCGGTACGCGCCGTACCCCCCCGCCCCCCGTATGTACGGAGCGTACCCCCGTACCCCCCAGCCCCCCATATGTATGGAGCATACCCCCACCCCCGTATGTACGGAGCATACCCCCGTACCTCCCAGCCCCCCGTATGTATGGAGCATACCCCCGTACCCCCCAGCCCCCCGTATATACGGAGCGTACCCCCCAGCCCCCCAGCCCCCCGTATGTACAGAGCGTACCCCCACCCCAGCTGGGGGTCCGCACCGTCCATACAGGGGTGGGGGCTGGGGGGTACGCTCCGTACATACGGGGGGCTGGGGGTACGCTCCGTACATACGGGGGCTGGGGGGTACGGGGGTACGCTCCGTACATACGGGGGACTGGGGGGTACGGCGCGCCCATCCGCGGGGGGGCTGGGGGTACGGTGCGACCATCTGCGGGGGGGCTGGGGGTATGGCGTGAACATACGGGGGGCGGGGGGGGTACGGCGCGTACCGGGCACTTGTTTGGACATCTCCATGGTTGCTATGGGAGTTCGCTCCGGACGGTCTTTTTTCCATACAGTTGTACAATGGGACGGATGGGACGGATCGTACTTGCGCATTTGGACTTCAGTTTTCCCATTTGTACGTAAAAATGTCCGGGGACGTGTCGGAGACTTTTCCCAACCCGAAGACGTGTGGGGGAATTTTCCCAGTGCGATTTGTATGGACTTTTTCCCATACGAATCGTACTTGGCAGTTTGTACGGCGCTTTTACCATTTGTACGGAAAAAAGTCCAGATTCAATTCGGTTGGGGAAATTTTTTCCAGGATCTTAATCGGCACCATAGTGTCCAAGTAATTCTGATTCTGTGCGCCATGGATTGAACACCTGCAAAAGTGGCAAGTAGAAAAACTCTCTTTTCTCTGTAGTTTGGCTCCTACGTTTTCTGTGGATAATTGGATTTCCTTTGCTGTGTCTCACAAAACAACCATCACTTCCAAGGACTGCATATCTTCCTTGTTCTATATTTTCAGTTACAATACTTCTGTATATACATTTATAGTGCCGAAACACATCATAAAGATGCATGCTTTCAAGATGAGGACTCCTTCTTGGGAAGTATCTATCCAGAATGTTAGTCTACAGAATGTCTGTACTCTCTGGTTCAAAATCAGCAAGGTATTGTATTTCTGGAAAATAATTTAATACTCTATTACAACTACTTGCAAGGTCTAGACTTACCCGTAGAATTCCTCTAGACTAGAATAAACTAGCCGAGCTTAACCTGTCTGAGCATTCATACAAAACTTTTTCTCTGTGTGAAATCATTTTCAAACAGAAACTGTACAATTTCTGAGTAATTATCTTTTCTGCCGAAATCGCATCCCACATCTCTTTCATCTTGGTCTTCTCTGATTTTGTTATATTTGAAGTTAAGTAGCAAGCAATAGCACTGGAGTTGTCAGCAACAAATTATAGATCCATATATGCATTCCATATTTTCAGAATGACGGGATTGTAGTCATTGATATATTTTGAAGCCTCTGTTCTTCTTAGGTTGTGTAACTTTTTGGATGAATTCTGTGTGAGGGTGGGTATGACTACTCTTCCTTCTGAGCTCACAGGTCATGGGAATCTAAAACAATATCTCGTATAAAGCTTTCCTTTCTATTTTTATTTTTGACAATGGTTTTTCCTGCACCTATGATTTTGAAACCATAATACTTATCTAAAACCCTTGTCAGTAGTATCTTTTCGGATGATACATCACATACTGTTGTATGACAGACAAGACAGACTCAATGTCTTTTCCAAACTACGGGGCATCTTTTACCCATAGCAGCATGGGAGTATGTTGAGCACCTCTAGCTTGTTACTCTTTGCATCAAAATAAATCAGTTACTTCAGTGAGAGGAGGATTAGTTTTATTGCAGATGAAACCCATCATCGCTTGAATCATGTGGTTAAAATACGTTTGCAATGTCCAGCAAACAAAGTTCTCCTGCTGTCTTTAGATTAATGTATTTTATGTTAGAGCTTGCTTCTTGCAGGAATTCAGAAAGGCCATCTCATGCATGCTCAGCATAACTGAGTGTTTGAAACTAAGTTGGTGCTCCTAGGTTTCTCAACATGCGTTTTAACTCACCGTGATAACTATACCAATATTCGTTGGTGCCAAGCTGGTATGCCATCAAATTAATCTAGTTGCATTAAATGTTTTTGTCTTTTCCTTGAACCTTTTCAACAAATTGCATTGCTGTGATATTTTGCAGATTCACTCCTGTCTTGAGAATGTGGTTTACTGCATAAGATAGTCCTGACAAGTTACTCTAAAATAAAAGATGAAATATATAGAGAATACACTGACGAAATCTAGGATCCTCTGAATACAGTCTAGTTGGTCTGTGCTAGGCTGTGGGTATTTGTACAGGCTTGTCATCATGCCTACCACCCATTGCTGTGGGGAAGTGATGCAGAAAAGAAATTGAGCTTCTAAACTTCTCTCCCACATACTCAAGGGAGCTCCTCTTGCTTCTTTCATTTGAAAGGGATCAATAGCATCACCAATTATCTCCTTAGAATATAGAGGGTGAATACTGTAGTGTTCATAAATTTCTTCTGTTCGGGATCTATCCACTTTTTCAACCTGACTTCTTGATAATGATATCTCATCCTTCATATGTGGTACATTCTGAAAAACATCTATATCTTTATAACACATATTATTTTGTACCAGATATAAAATAGCATTTTTTACTTTAGTAACATTGACTAATTCTTGTTATCTTTTTGCTCTTGGTAGGATCACCATTCACTAGAATTACAAGTGCATCGTCCAATTCTCTCTGTACCCCTACAGTTTGAATATTTTGCTTGAAATCTAAGGGTAAGTACACAACTCTACTTTTAAGACCTTTCTGGAGCTTATTTGGACCTAACTTCCCTGTCTTTGGCTCCGCATGGACTGTAGCTTTGAATGGATGCACACAAATTGAATAAGAATTGATTCATACACATTTAGATCTTGAGGTTGTATCAGAACTGAAATGGCTTCTAACTTGTCATTGTTCTGTTTTTGACATTTTAAATACAAATTTAAGTCAAGTTTGACTTTTGTAGTGACTGCATCAACAACAAATGCAAGCAGTTTGGTATCTCTGAAGAAACACTGTTAAACTTTCTAATCTCTTGTTGAAAAGAATATCTGTCTCTTGTTATGGTCCTACTGCAGATACCAAGTCCTCATTTTACATACACTGCTCTTCAGGGGACAAAAACTGAACTGAACATCATCACAAATCTTCTGTACCTCTGCTACTGTAGCATGCAAAACAGCTCTATTCATTGGACTTTTAACTTAATAAAGCCTCCGAACTAGTTTTTGCATTGCATAGTGGTGAGCGGCTAAAATTGTTGAAAGGTGCTTTGGCACACTTTCTTTGATAGACATGCTAGCAAATGTCCCTGTAAATTAGTATATTTTCTCAAAGTGCATGCATCTAATCCTTGCAACATAGCTTTTTTTGCTTCAGACTCCTGCAGGGAAACACATGTAGGAAATGTCTCAATAGATTCCTGCGGAACACTACAAACACTGCTACAGTTCAATTTATATACAGGGGCCTGAGTATGCCTTCTTGGACCTCTTCATCTATGACTTTCTCTACATTTCTAGGTATTATCACCTCCTTTGGAATTGGACAACTGTCTTTCACATCATAACATCATCCATGTTGGTCAACTGCATGCACTAATTGGTCCTCTTGCAAGTAGCTTTCTTCCTTAAAGAAGGCTCAGTAATGAAAGTATGAAACCATGATTCACCACTAAAAACTTAGCAAAAGTTAATTCTATTGACAAGTCTTTTCTTATGGCTTCGTGTTCTCATAGACAACACTATTTTGTCTAGTATCGTCATTCTGTTTAGAATCAAAATAAATAGCTTCCTCTTCAGACCAAATGCCTATCGACTACAGCCTCAACATGTTCCTTTTGTCTGAAAGTTTCTATTTTTCTTCTGTACTTCTTTGCACCCTTTAATAAATTGAGAATTACTCTACCACAGAACATTCTAACTCTGATTTCCTTAAATGCCTCTGCCTTCTAGTTAAACTCTCTCTTTCTCTGCAAGATTTTCTACTCTACATATGAGAGACTTGTTGTCCTTTCTTAGTTGTGAAGTTTTTTTTATTTCCTTTATTTTGTACTTTTTAAAGCTGACGTCACACAATTTTAAGAAATGTATTTGCCCTCTTACCAGTAGCTCTTTTCCTTTTCTCCACACTTTGCCCCTTTTGTTTCTCATTTGTAAGGACATATTATCCTTGGCTGTTTGTTTCTTCCCTAACTTTTTGTTGACATTGTAACTCAATGTAGTGAACAAGAAATCAATGTCTGAAAATAAAATAGAGTACTATATTTAGTTTTTAAATATGTAGTATTACATGGTAAATTATACCAACACAGAGGTTTCTATTATTGCACTATTGCTAATTTATTTTGATATTAACGTCTGTTTGTTAGAATGATGTATAACTGAGGCTATGGGTCTGTAACTGCGCATATGGCTTACTAAAACTTCTAACTACATGTGTTAGCTTTTAAACACATACAAATGTACCCTAAACCCTAGCTGCAGCCTGCCTCAAAGGTGAGTCATATGTGATAGAACAGCAGGTTAACCCTGGGTAGTGAATTTGAAGGTCTCAGTGCTTCAGTAGATATTTAAATAAATGTTTCATTGTTTATGTGGCGGGTCGCTTGTTTTTCTATCTAACTTTGTGGGTATATAAGTACCTGTCTTTCTGGCATCTATAATTCTATCAATATATATGCAACGGGCTGCATTGATTGCTTCCTGGGTGTAATATTGAGTATTGAGTTATTTAAGCATGTGTGCAATCGCCTTCATTATGACTAGGTACATACGAGTTCTGTGTGTCTGTGAGTGAATGTTTAGATGCTTCATACACAGTTTAGTAGTTACGAACATGGGCAACCCTAGAACCTGAACCAAGGGCTAAATAATACCGGAATCTAGACAATTGATCAAGTAAACCATCTAAAATAAAAAAGAATTTAGAAAATGAAAAAAGAATACTAACATAATAACAAAGCTTCGGTCAAGAAAGAAAAAGGGAAGAGAGAAAATACCAAGGAACAAAAGGGGTGCTAACCAACTATTAAAGCACCCAATACCCATTTACAGATAGTTTCCTTTGACTTGAGAAATTTATTATCAAAAAAGCATATAACAAATACATACATACAACATTAATGTCGCTTTTGGGGTTACACAAACAGTGTTACAAATATAAGCAAATACGTGTAATCAAAACGAATAGTGGCTGAGCGAAAATACAAAAACAGGGTTCCAGACAGAACTGAAACACACAGCAGAAAAAATGTATCCTCTCGAATGAGAGCCACATCTTAGCGTCAACGGCGTTTTGACCCATTATTAATTGAAGCGTCATCATTAGGACAAAACAGCACACATAAGAGCGTCTACTGGATTTCAATAAAATATCTATATCATCACGGAGAATATATCCACATTGAATGTGCATAAAGCACAAAGCATCCAAAACTTCAAATGCAAAGAAGGAAAACTCTGATGGTATGTCAATAAGCAGTAGCTGAAAGAATGATTTCCAATATTCGTGATAAAATCCGTAATTTAAAAAGAATGTGAACCAGCCACAATAAGAACTGCTGCAATCTAGTAACAAATCCAAAGAGTTGTAGATAGTCCAGATGCCTAATTTAACCACCTCGTCCCACCAGCATGCCGGCTTGCATCTCTTCCCATTTTCAGTTCGGGAAGGGATGCAAGCCGGCATGCTGGTGGGACGAGGTGGTTAAATCAGGCATCTGAATGAGTGCACCGACCGGGTTCCCTTGTACCAGCATGACTGCTGGACTGACTACAACTCTTTGGATTTGTTACTAGATTGCAGCAGTTCTAGTGTGACTTATTTAGCTCAGTGAGGCAGTTTTCCAAATGACAGTCAGTTAACATTGAGGTGTTCGCCTGGTTTAAAAAAATATATATTTGATTGAATGTTGTGAACATCTAGGTGAATAAAATTAGGTGTTGTGTTCAGCGGATTAGTAGCTACACCTGTGATTGGCTCTGGTAAAAAAGTAAACATATAATACAGACATGAATTTGTTTTTTAATTTGTACAGTAAACCATACCTGCTGCAGCTCATTTTGGAACTAGTATGGTCCTTCTAGAAAGTGCTGCAAACTCATGAACTACTGGTGTTAGTGGGTTTCTAAGGAGACTGTGTTAAGAGTGTATTGGCTTAATGGTGTTAAAGAGAGAGTTGTTTGTTTTTAGACATTAAAGGTGTTTAGACTCCTTGTTGTATTATAAGGTTTACATTTTCTAGTGAAGGCTTGCTAGTTAAGTATACTGTGCTCTTGAAGTCATGAAACTGACAAGCTAAGTTTGTTTTTGGACTGCTGTAATGCTTCTCGAATTCGTCCAGACAATGGGGAATAAGTTGCCAATATGCATAAACACACTACCATATTGGGTTGTTTATAAAAGTGCTTGCAAGGGTTAACACATACTAACCACTCAGAAGTGGACTTACAAAACTAAAATATGAAAGATATGTTTTTATTTGCTGCCTTCCACAGTATCAGAGACTGCAAATTTTGCAATTATTTGTTGCTTTGTATGAGAGTGGAGTGCCATTCTTATGCTTAGTTTTCATATTTCCTGAGAACATTTAATCTATCTAATAAGAGCAAAGTAACTACTTCACCAATGAAGTCAATATTCAGGTATATGTATTTTATTTAATTTTGAGAAACACATGATTGAAAAGGTACATGTGTATGTGAGGATGTTAAAAGTGAGTATGAAATATATTGAAAAGGATTGAAACTACATCCGATGATCTGAGTGGTACTGTGTGTCCTTTTATGTATGAATTATTAGGCGAGTAAGAGGCTTTCTGAGTGTGTGAGTATGTCAGTGTGTCTGAGGTCCTGAGTAACTGAGAGAGAAGTTAATTCACAATGCGTTGCCCTCAAACTGAATATTGTACATGTACTGTTTTTCTGCAAGCTGTAAAGCTTGCTAAGGTTTAAAGTTATACTTAACAATGTATTAGAAAATATGCAAAGATTTACATGCTATACATGATGTGCATGTTGTGCTGCTCACAAAGAATGTTTTTCTTTGAAATCTGGGACTTTTAGTCCTATTTATTCCATTTTAAAAGAGGACTACAAGACTCAGAATTGAAAGGAAAAAACATGCATTATATGTGTACATAACGCACAAACCTGTAAAATTTGACAGCTATGTATTAGATACCCTTTAGGGTAGGTGTTGGTAAATTACACGGCAGGTTTGTATGTGTTAAGATGGTAAGACTCGCTCTTTAAACTAAAACGTAGTCACATGTGTCATATCAGAGTGCCAGGCATAGTTAAATATGCAGTGTCTAAACATGGGTCAGGGCTACCAATGCAGACCCCGTCTGCACACTCTGACTACAAATTTGACTCAGCATGTAAAAGTTTTTTGTTTAGTCTTTAATCCACGTTTTAGTACACATAACTCACCTCTGAGATAAGCTGTAGGTATGCTATAAATCACAGTGCTTTGTGATTAAAAGACTGAGAGGTGTTCTTTTGAGTTTTAGTAAGTTACTCATTCACTTTCAGACTCCTATTCCAAGCACTTCATAGAGTATACCACCCATAATGCAACTGACATACATATTTCCAAAGCATATAGCCTCTCTCTTACACAGTTACAGAGTGACAGACAGACTTATAAATTGACTCACATACTACTTATGTATGGAGCAGTATGAAAGGCAGTTGCAGACACACCTACATAGCCCTCTAAAGCCTAACACAGACACTGAGGTATTCCACAAGCCACTTACACAGACAATTAGAGAGCGATAGAGGTACTAAAACACCCAGTCAGATATCAGCACATTTACTTAAACATATCCTGGCACTGATATAGATGGACTCCAACAGTCACTCAAATAAGTAGTGACACAAACACATCATGCATCAAGACAAGTAGTCATTTAAACACTGGCCAGGCCTGCTAGTACAGATAATGCCTGTGCACTGTCATTTCTAGCTTCACTTGCATATAAAAGCTGTTCATAAAATCTTAAACACATATTTTAGTACAAATAGGTCACCGCTGAGATACGCTGTAGTTACGCTATAAAGCACGGTGCTTTATATTTAAAATATTGAGAGGTGTCCTTTTGAGTTTTAGGAAGTTACTCATGTACTTGCACACCCTTCTGCCAAGCACTAATGGAGTATACCACCCATAATGCAACTGATATACATATTTCCAAAGCATAGAGTCTCTCTCTCACCCAGTCAAACAGAGACAGAGGGACTTATACATTCACTCATACTCAGAAGCTACTTATGTATGCAGCAGTATGAAAGGCAGTTGCAGATACACCTACATAACACTCTAATCCCTAACACAGGCACTGAGACATTCATTCAGCTACTTACATAGACATTTAGAGAGTGGTAGAGGTACTACAACAGTCAGACACATACCGGCACATTTACTTAAACATCTTATGGCACTGCTGTAGATGGACTTCTACACTCACTGAAATATGTAGGCAAGAAGTATCACAATCTCATCACGCATCGGGACAAATAGTCCTTTAAACATGGGTGAGGCCTGCAAGTGCAGACCCAGGCTGTGTACTCTCACTGCCTGGTCAACTTGGCATTTCAAAGCCCTTGGTCAACTCTTAAAGCCATGTTTTAGTACATATAACTCATTTGTGAGATAAACTGTAAGCATGCCATAAACCACAGTGCTTTGTGTTTAAAGGATTGAGAGATGTAATTGTAAGCTTCAGTAAGTTACTTGTGCACTTGCAGACCACTAGGCCACGCACTACATAGAGTATACAACCCAGAATGCAACTGACTTACATGTTTTTGAAGCATAGAGCCTGTCTCTCACCCATTGAGACAGTGACAGAGGAACTTATACATTCACTTACACACTCAGAAAGTACTTATCTATTCAGGAATATCAAAGGCAGTTGCAGACACATCTACATATTCCTCTTTTCCCTAATACAAGTATCGGTGTATTTGTACAGCCACTTAAATACACATTTAGAGAGCTATAAAGGTACTAAACAAACAGTGGTGTACCAGCATATTTACTTAAACATGTCATCGCACTGCTATAGATGGACTCCTACACTTACTGAAATAATATGTAGGCAAGAAGTGACACAACCTTGTCAGGCATCGAGAAAATAGTCCTTTAAACATGATGAGGTGTACTAGTGCACTCTAACTGTCACCTTCACTTAGCATATAAAGGCTCTTTGTCAAGTTTTATATCCATGTTTTAGTACACATAAGTCACCTCTGAGATACGCAGTAGGTATGCCATAAATCATAGTGCTTAGTGCTTAAAAGACGAGCGATGTGCTTTTGAGTTTTAGTAAGTTACTCATGCACTTGTAGACCCCTATGCCAAGCACTAAACATAGTATATCACCTATAATACCACTGAAATACATTTCCAAAGCATATAGCCTCTCTCTCACCCAGTCAAACAGCAACAGAGGGACCTATACATGGACTCATATACTTAGAAAGTACTTATGTATGCAGCAGTATCAAAGACAGTTACAGACACACCTACTTACATCTCTAATCCCTAACACAGGCACTGAGATATTTGTTCACTCGCTTACATACACACTTACAGAGCCATAGAGTTATTAAAATAGACAGTCATACACTGGCACACTTACTTAAGCATCTCACACGACTGGTACAGGTGCACTCTTACACTCACTCAGATATGTAGGGCAATAGTGACACAAACTAGTCATCCATTCAGACAAATTGTCCTTTAACCATGGGTCAGACCTACTAGTGCAGAAGCTGTGTGCGATTTGTTACTGCCAGCTGTACCTGGCATTTGTAAGCCCTTTCTCAAGTTTTAAACCCACACTTTAGTACACATAATTCACCCCTGCAATACGCTGTAGGTATGCCATAATGGATGGTGCTTGTGCTTAAAAGATGATAAACGTGCTTTTCACTTTTAGTAAGTTCCTTGTGCACTTGCAGACCTCTATGCCAAGTACTACATACACTATACCACCCATAATGCAACTCACTTGCATGGTTTCAAAAGCATAGAGCAGTGGCGGAGGGACTTATATATTAATTACCATACTCAGCAACTAGTTGTGTATCCAGCACTATCAAAGGCAGTTGCAGACACCCTTACATACCCCTCTATTCAGCAACCCAAAGACACTTACATATGCATTTAGAGAGCCATATACTAACTAAAAGAGACTGTCAAATACCAGTACATTTAACTATACATCTCATGCCTCTGCTACAGGTGGAGTTCTACACTCACTCAGATATATATGCAACCTTGTCACCCATCAAGACAAATAGTCTTGTAAACATGGGTCAGGCCAACTAGTGTAGAACCTGCTTATACACTGTCATTATCCACTCAGCTTGGCAGGTAAAAGCCCTTTGTCAAGCCTTAAACACATAACTCACCTCTAAAATAAGCTATAGGTTTCCCAAAAGCACGGTGCTTGGAGCTTAAAAGATAGGAGATGTCCTTTTGAGTTAAGTAGCTTACTTGTACACTTGCAGACCCCTTTGTCAATTACTTCATAGAGTATGCCACCCATAATGCAACTGACACACACGTTCACAACAGCATAGACACTCTCTCTCACCCAGTCAGGAGTTACAGTGAGACCTATATTTTCACTCACATATTCAGAAACTATTTATGTATGCAGCACTATCAAACACAGTTCCGCACCACTTATATACCCTTTAATTCCTTAACACAGGCACTGAGACACTTACATACACATTTACAAAGCCATTGCATTACTAAAATAGACAGTGATATACCGCCACACTTAATCATCTCACGAGACTGCTACAGGTAGACTCATACGCTCACTCAGTTATATAGGGAAATAGTTACACAACCTCTTCATCCATCCAGAAAAATATTCCTTTAAACATTGGTCAGGCCATCTAGTGCAGAGGCTGTTTGTGCAGTGTCACTGTCAGCTGTACTTGGCATCTGAAAGACATTTCTAAAGTTTTAAAGCCCCACTTTAGTAAACATAACTCACCTCTGAAATACGCTGTAGGTATGCCATAAAGCATGGTGCTTTGTGGTTAAAAGATGAGAGATGTTCTATTGAGTTTCATTAATTTACTCATGTATTTGCAAACATCTGTGGCAAGCACTGCATAATGCAACTGATATACATGTTCACAAAGGCAGAAACACTCTCTCTCTCATCCAGTCACATAGCAACAAAGGGAGTTATACATTCACTGACATACTCAGAAACTACTTAGGTTTGCAGCACTATCAAAGCATTTGCGGAGATAATTACATACCCCTCTATCCCCTAACACAGGCACTGAGGTATTCATTCAACCATTACATACACATTTACAGAGCCATGGAGCTACTAAAATAGACAGTCAAATTCTTGCACACTGTAATGTAATGTAATGTAATTTAATGTAATGTAAAATGTATTTCTATAGCGCTACTATCACTCCAAGGAGTATCATGGCGCTCACCCAACCCAGATGGACGGGGTTGGTGGGAGAAGACACACTTCACGCTAAACACTACATACTTAAACCATTGCTATGCATGCAACATCAGTCATCGAAAATAGCCAAGTTTTTAATGCCTTCCTGTACTGGGTTTCGTGAGACATAGAGCGTAACAAGAGGGGAAGCTTGTTCCACGCCTTGGTACCCAACACAAAAAGGGATTTACCACCTTTAGTTGTTAGCTTGAATCTGGGGGTTACAAGCAAATTCTGCCCCACAGACCTTAGGCAGCGTACCGGATGATAACGTTTAAAGCCACTCCGTAGGTATTTGGGTCCTTGGTGGTGGAAGGCCCTGAAAGTAATTAAGAGGATCTTAAAAAGAATCCTCTTGGCAATGGGAAGCCAGTGAAGCGCATTCAATGCTGCTGAGGCTGATGACCTACGAGGCAGACGTAATACTAGGCGGGCTGCTGCATGTTGGACTATTTGCAATCTGTGGAGAACCAATTTGTTTGCTCCAGCATATAAACTATTGCAATAATCCAACCTGGAAGTGATTAATGCCACAGCGACTGTTTTCCTAGCTGACAAAGGCAGGAGGTCAAAGAATTTTCTCAAAGCTTTTATTATGTGGAAACAAGTGCCAGCTACGGCAACCACTTGCTGTTTAAAAGACAGTTGGTTGTCAAATTTGATGCCTAAATTCCGAGCTGAGGTGATGGTATTAGGGGGGGCTACTGCATCCTCAGGCCAACAGATTTTCGGGGAAAACAAATTATGCTTTCCAAATGGCAAAATTTCGGTCTTATCAGCATTACATTTGAGGTGATTGTCAGTCATCCACTTAAATGTTGCTGTTAGACACTCTTTGAGATTTTCCTCAGCACCAGGCTGCTCCCTATCCAGTACTAAAATGAGCTGAGTGTCATCAGCATACGAAATAGTACTGATCTGAAAAGAGGCGATCAGTTTTACCAGGGGACCATATACAAGTTAAAAAGTATAGGGCTCAAGCTTGATCCCTGGGGAACTCCGGAACTGAGAGCCTTAGCTTCAGATTGATAGGGGCCCAGCACTGTAATTTGACGCCTGTCCCTGAGAAAGTTTCTCAGCCTAGCCAGAACCGTCCCAGCCACTCCTGCGGCAGCCAACCGGTCCACTAAGATGTAATGTGAGACCGTATCAAAGGCTGCCGACAGGTCAAGTAAAATTAAGACCGCCTCCTTTCCTTGGTCCATGGCCATGTGAAGGGTCTCTGCTGTAAACAGCAGGGCGGACTCGGTGGAGTGGTTTGACCAAAACCCTGACTGATTTGGATGTCAAATATTATTTACTTCCAAGAAACTCGTAAGTTGTTTATTTACGAATCTCTCAGTCAGCTTGGACATCACCGGCAGTAAGGAGATCGGGCGTAAATTAGAAAGAGTGGTAGGGTCGGCAAGGGCTTTTTTTTTAAGCGGCTTAACAGCGGCAAGCTTCCAGTCATTAGGAACATCTGCCGTGGCTAGGGATGAATTAATGATGCTATTGATAATAGGATTCATAGTTTCTACCAGGGTTTGTAGTACCAGGGGAGGACATGGATCGAAAAGGGATCCTGATTTGCAGGCTAAGATAGCTTTAAAAGAGTCTTCTAGAGAGACGGGAGCAAAAGTATCCAGGCATATTAGAGAGCTCACCCTCTCCACTCTTTCTACATCTCCTAAGGTAGAAGACACTGGAGGAAAACCATTCACAATGTTGAGAATTTTATTCTCAAAATAATCTGAGATTGCATTGCAGAGATTTAAAGATGGTGGAATTTCCTGCAGGAGGGCTGATGGATTCATGAAATCTTTAACTATCTGAAAGATTTCTTTTTGCTCTTGGGCGGCCATCGTTATGGCCTGAAAATAATATGCTTTTTTAGCTGATTTTATGCCTGCATGATACTTTCTCCTAGCATGTTTGTATGTCTCACGGGCAGTGGCTTCATAATGTCTACGCCACCGTCGTTCTAATCTTCTTAATTTACCTACTTCTATTCTCAACTCTGGTGTAAACTAGGGGGCCTTCCTTTTAATTTTGGTCGAAGTAGGATTTTTAAGGATAGTAGGGCCTAATTTCTGGCCTACCATGGTTAACCAATCACAAAAGTTTTGATAGTCTATAGAGGTGTTACCTGTTAGCACTGGAATACAAGTTACAAAAGTATCCAACACATCGGATCGACTAGATAGTTGTTTCCAATTAGGTTTATATATCAAATTAGATGTTAAAGAGTTATTTGTAGTGACACCCAAGTTTGTTTGGTGTAAAGGAATATGGTATGGAATAAAAAAATGATCGGACCAGATCTGGGGACAAGGGGATTGAACTGCAAGCCCAGTGAGGTTGGAACAGACGCAGTCCAATAAGTGTCCTCCCGAGTGTGTGTGTTGATGCGTCAGAAGGGTGAGTCCTAGTATATTGATGGTGTCCATAAAATAGTCCACTCCTGGGGCATTAGGGGAGTCAAGATGTAAATTCAGGTCGCCCAGTATAGTGAAGTTAGAGAATCTGAGCGCTAGATCACTTAAGACTTTTCCCACAGTATCTAAGAACTCCTTCGGGGGGCCTGGAGGCCGATAAATGAGTGCACCCGAAAATGTAAATGAGTCATGAATACCCAACGAGAAAAATAATGCTTCCGCTCCTTTGATATCAACCAGCTCATGTGAAGAACATTGTAATGAGCTACGAAAGATAATGGCAAGGCCCCCTCCCCGTTGTTCTACTCTATCCAAACGCTGGATAGAAAAGGTTTGCGAGAGGGCTATGGCTAAATCTGGATTACACCAAGGCTTAAGCCAAGTTTCGGTAATCAGGAGCCAATCGAGCTCATTGTCAATGATGAGATCATGTATATTTTGGGCGTTTTTACAAAGCGAGCGGGCATTAATAAGACCACCTCACAATACCGAAGTGGTAGACAGAGCCTTTTTTATAGGATTGGTAGAAGATACCACCATGTTTGATTACAATACACGGGGACAAGCCGATTATCAAGGGGTGCTGCTACATGGCATTCAGGAAGCGATCCGCAACACGATACTACAGAGGCAGAAGGCATCCCTGATATAGAGTATGATTAATACTTACTCTTACCTTCTACACTACAGCGTCTTCCGCCTTCACGCCTCCTTTGCGTGGACGAGCGCAGACGGGCAAGACTCTGGCCCGACTCAGGCATGAGTCAGGCACCACCGCTGCGCGTCACCGCTGCGCGACCAATGCGAGATTTAAATAGTGCCTCCCCTCACCTCTGCCTGAGCACTAGAGCGCTCAGCGCGATGGTGCCAAGAGAGATTCTTAGATCCTTTCCAAGATGGCGGCAAAATACGAGGAGATCTGCCGATTGAGCCCGCTAAAACAGCGGTGAGGGCACAGATTATAGTGCAAGAGTGTGGCCAGTATGTAAAGTTAAAAACAGGGGAAGAACTAAATTAACCTAACTAAAATACCAAAATAGGGAACAATTAAAAAATACGCTTCAAATTCACAAACAGAGCTCGCTTAAGCGCAGGCTAAGTACAAGACGCCGCGATCAGTGAGTCTACCTTTCTCTCCGGACACAGTGACCCAATGCTCGTCTTAAATAGTGCCTCCCCTCACCTCCGCCTGAGCACTAGAGCGCTCAGCGCGATGGCGCCAAGAGAGATTCTTAGATCCTTTCCAAGATGGCGGCAAAATACGAGGAGATCTGCCGATTGAGCCCGCTAAAACAGCGGTGAGGGCACAGATTATAGTGCAAGAGTGTGGCCAGTATGTAAAGTTAAAAACAGGGGAAGAACTAAATTAACCTAACTAAAATACCAAAATAGGGAACAATTAAAAAATACGCTTCAAATTCACAAACAGAGCTCGCTTAAGCGCAGGCTAAGTACAAGACGCCGCGATCAGTGAGTCTACCTTTCTCTCCGGACACAGTGACCCAATGCTCGTCTTAAATAGTGCCTCCCCTCACCTCCGCCTGAGCACTACAGCGCTCAGCGCGATGGCGCCAAGAGAGATTCTTAGATCCTTTCCAAGATGGCGGCAAAATACGAGGAGATCTGCCGATTGAGCCCGCTAAAACAGCGGTGAGGGCACAGATTATAGTGCAAGAGTGTGGCCAGTATGTAAAGTTAAAAACAGGAGAAGAACTAAATTAACCTAACTAAAATACCAAAATAGGGAACAATTAAAAAATACGCTTCAAATTCACAAACAGAGCTCGCTTAAGCACAGGCTAAGTACAAGACGCCGCGATCAGTGAGTCTACCTTTTGCTCCACCCACTAAGTTATATATTTCATGGCACTTCTACAGGTGGACTCCTACTCTCACTCAAATACATAGGCAAGTACTGACACAACCTAGTCACCCATCCAGAGAAGTAGTCCTTTAAACATGGCTAGATACACAGGAACTCAGTAATGAATATGGTAGTATACCCAGTGAGAGACTAATGCATCCAGTGGCACATAGTAAGACACAGAGACATAAATATGAAAGTGAATAGAGTAATGTTACCTATGTTCTAATAACAGAACTGTTTACCATGGCAGTTAACTTCTTAAAATATGTAATGTGCTAGTAGATAATGAAAAGGTAAATGCAATTTGTAGCTAACTAAAGAGGGGTAAACAGACATAATATCGAATTCAAAATATCGATAGGACAGAATATCGAGTTTTTAATATAGAATGGACAGAATATCGAATTGCCAAAATATAGTGGTGAAGAATATCGAAAATCAGGTAAGAAATAAAATATCGATTTAAATAATATAGAAGTAAGTAATATCGACAGTCATAATATAGTTGTTAAAAATATCGAATTTTTTTATAGTGTTTTAAGTGTTAGTATATGTGTTAAAAGTATGTATACATTTTGGAATGTATGTTTGAATATTTTTAAAGTAATTAATTGTATGTTATTTAATTTTTGTGTAATTTAATTCCGTAGCGGGTTGTGGGTTTATAGGGGATTAGGGTGGGAAGTAATTTAATTATAGAACAGTAAATAATAATTTTTAGGAATTATTAATTATTTTTAATTTAATTTTGCGTCTTACTTCTGTAGCGGGTTGTGGGTTTATAGGGGAATAGGGTGGGAAGTAATGTAATTGTTATTAGGTAATTAATAATTGGTATTGAAAATTAATTGGTTGTTGATTAATTATTAATTGGTAAATAATTAGTATTAATTGGTAATTAATTAGTATTAATTGGTTAATTGATAATTATGTGAATTGCATTAATTTATTATTTGTAGCAGGTTGTGGGTTTATAGGGGAATATGGTGGGAATTAATTTAATTGTAAATAATTAATTATTGAAATAATTTTTGCATATTGCTAATTAATTTATTCTTAATTAATTATTAATTGGTATTAATTTTATTTATTAATTTTTGGTATTGAAAATTAATTGGTTGATAATTAATTATTAATAGGTTATTAAGAAAAAAATACATTGGTATTTATAATAAATTAATTATTAAATATTGTGTGATTGGTAATTAATTGTAATATTTTTATGTGGTATTAATAATTTATTTATTTTTAATAAAATATTAAATTATTATTTTCCCTACTATTGCACTCACTGGAGTGGGAATAGTCATTTTTACCTCTACGCTATGCAACGCTTTCCCTACTATTGCACTCACTGGAGTGGGAATAATAATTTTTACCCCTACGGTATCCAACGTTTACCCTAGAGTTGCACTCACTGGAGTGGGAATAGTAAATTTTACCCTCCCGCTATCCAATGCTTTCCCTACTGTTGCACTCTCTGGAGTGGGAATAGTAATTTTTACCCCTACGCTATCCAACGCTTTCCCTACTGTTGCACTCTTTGGAATGGGAATAGTAATTTTTACCCTCCCGCTATCCAACGCTTTCCCTACAGTTGCACTCACTGGAGTGGGAATAGTAATTTTTACCCCTACGCTGTCCAACGCTTTCCCTACTGTTGCACTCTTTGGAGTGGGAATAGTAATTTTTACCCCTACGCTATCCAACGCTTTCCCTACTGTTGCACTCTTTGGAGTGGGAATAGTAATTTTTACCCTCCCGCTATCCAACACTTTCCCTACTGTTGCACTCTCTGGAGTGGGAATAGTAATTTTTACCCCTACGCTATCCAACGCTTTCCCTACAGTTGCACTCACTGGAGTGGGAATAGTAATTTTTACCCCTACGCTATCCATCACTTTCCCTACTGTTGCACTCTTTGGAGTGGGAATAGTAATTTTTACCCCTACGCTATCTAACGCTTTCCCTACTGTTGCACTCTCTGGAGTGGGAATAGTAATTTTTACCCCTACGCTATCCAACTCTTTCCCTACTGTTGCACTCTTTGGAGTGGGAATAGTCATTTTTACCCCTACGCCATCTGACGTTTTCCCTACTGTTGCACTCACTGGAGTGGGAATAGTAAATTTTGCCCTCACGCTATCCAACGCTTTCCCTACTGTTGCACTCTCTGAAGTGGGAACAGTAATTTTTACCCCTACGCTATCCAACGTTTTCCCTAGTGTTGCACTCTCTGGAGTGGGAATAGTAATTTGTAGCCCTACTCTATCCAACTGTTACGAAGTAACTTCTCACCACGAAGAAAGATGCAGATACTTGGGATGTAGATTCAAATAGGTTTATTCCAAGTTGTAGGTTAACAGCTCATCCACCCAACTGTCAGCAGGTTCATCACCACACTGACTTCAATATTCTTACCTCTAGCATACAGTGACTTGACATTCTAGAACACTAGAGATCCCACAGTGAGATGCAATGACATGTTTAAAAGAAAAGGAGAAAACCTTTACAACATATCTCCCTCCTTTACACAACACAGAAGAGAAATACCCTAAAACGCAAAGAAAAATAAACATACAATATATTCATTCCAATTACATAAAACATTACATAACATAATCATTCAAGTAAGACGGAATGCGTGAAACCTTGTTGGGCCTTATAATCGCTTCAGGAGCAACTTTCCCCTCCGGGATATTACGAGAGAAGCTTAAAACCTTTGCATTACATAGAGCAACACGACCCAGATTCCACACCCTGTGATCAGAGGTTCTTATAGCATTGTCAAACACTCTTGTAACTCTTATAGGCTTTGAGAATTTTGAACCAGAGACGCAAAACCCAGGTCTTTTGATCCGAACAAAATCACCAACCTTTACCTTTGTGGACTTAACAGCGTGTCGCCTGTCATAGTTCTCTTTACTCTTTGAACATTTCAAATCTTCTTTCTCTTGCCACGATGTAGAATCCAATATTACACCTTTGTCAGAAAGAAACTTGTTCACCCAGGGAGGTTCTAAGAAAGTATCAGGATCCCTTCCCCGAAACAACAGAAAAGGAGACTTCCCTGTAGTGGTATGGGATGCAAAACGATACACACAGACTCTTTTAGAAACTTCATCCTTCCAATTGAGCCCATTCAATTTTGCTAGAGACACAGTTTCTTTTAAAAGCCTATTGAAGCGCTCAACAGTGCCATTGGATTCAGGGTGATACAAAGCACACTTTTTATGAGTAATGCCACAATTACTGAGAAAAGATTGCATGTCACTTGAGACAAGTTGTACACCATTATCTGTGAGTAAGGTTTCAGAAACCCTTCCCTAGCAATGAGATCTTTCAAACAATTAATAACAGTGTTGGTGTTAACATTCCTTACAACAAAAAAATTCCGGCCACCTTGAAAATAGATCAATGACAACAACAATAAAGATGTCGGAACCATCCCCATGAATGGGACCTAAGATGTCAAGGGCTATAATCTTCCAGGGACCAGTGGGACGAGATCTCTTCTCCATGGGTTGTGTCCTAGTCTTCAAACTCCTTTCGCTAAGAGAACACTGAACACACTCCCTAACTAAATGTTCTATCTGGGAGTCAAGTCCTGGCCACCAGTAACTGGAGCGCACCCTCTCTTTGGTTTTAGAGATGCCCAAATGTGCCTCATGTGCTAGATCCAATATTTATTTTCTTAGGGATACTGGAGGAACTAGCCTATGACCTCTCAGCAATAATCCTTCACAACAGGAGAGTTGGTCCTTAACCAACCAAAACCCCACCTTGTTCTCTATAATTCCAACCATCACAAATAAGTTTTAAGACTTCTTGAATTATCGTATCATTCTTGCAAGCATCCAACCAACGCTCTTGAGAGATTACCTTGTAATCTACCCCACAAACAAAATCATGAGGATTACCAAATGATGGATCAATATTCTCATCAGATACATCGGATTGGTTAGCAGGAACTAGCCTTGACAGAGTATCAGCTACAAAATTATCGGAGCCAGGAACATGTTTGACAATAAAGTCGAACCCCTGCAGGCCAACAACCCATTTTGAGATTCTAGGAGATATGGAGTCAATGCCCTTGTTAGTCAACACCTCACAAAGAGGTTTGTGATCAGTTCTCACAACAAAGAAAGTGCCCCACAAGAACTTTTTTAATTTCTTAATAGCCCAGTATACCGCAAGAGCTTCACGTTCAATCACTGAGTATCGACATTCTGCACCCTTCAAACATCTTGAAATGAACATGATGGTGTTGTCAGGGGATGTACCACCTTGATACAGGACTGCACCAATTTCCTTTAAACTTGCATCGGTTGAAATAATAGAGCTTTTGGTGGGATCAAAATTCAGGAGATTTGGTGCATTCTGTAATCTGAGCTTTATGTCATTGAATTCTTTGTTACAAAGTTCATCCCACATAAACTTTTCTCCCTTTTTTAACAGACCTCTCATGTTAAAAGTGACTTCAGCAAAATTCTTAATGAACTTGTTGTAGTTTTCAGCCATCCCAAGAAAACGCATGAGTTCCTCTTTAGAAGAGGGAGCTATTAGGTCTTTCATGGTGTTCACAAGATCAGCTTTAGGAACCACACCGTCAGCACTGATGGTATGTCCTAAGTAATCAATTTTGCTAAAACCAAATTAAAATTTCTCCCGTTTAATAGTCAAGTTATGTATAGTGAGTCTGTCTAACTGTCACGAAGCGATCCCGGTAAACACTGACGGCCTCATGCAGCCGGCAACAACAGGAATTGTCGCGCTCCTTGCCTGAACTACCTTTCCCGGCATGTGTAGCGTCAGCACGTCCCACGTGAGCTACGCGCAAACCCGGATATAGGAGATCCTCGCCGATACAGCGGGGCCGTTGATTCCAGTTCCGGATGGTGTTGGGATCCTGCAGCCGTTAGAGATCCTTCCGTGGGCCAAGGCTTCCTGGTATCGAGTGGTACCGTGAGTACTTGTTCCTGTAGGCTTTGCCATCAGGAGGTCTGGTCGTTCTGAGAGTTCCTCTGTTGGAGAGACAGCAGGCTTGCATCTCGTGCAGAGGGACTATAAAGTATCATAGCCTTTACCGTTGTTTCAAGCCTGTGGTTAGCTTCTGGTTTCTCCGTTGGTGAGATTGCTGTCGGGCATCTCGTGCGGAGAGACCTAGTCGTGTACAAGGGGCCTTAGCTGGAGTGGCCAGCCCGCTCCATATCTGCTTTTGCTGAATCGCCCCTCTGTTGGTGAGACTGCCGGCTGGCGTCTCGTGCAGGGGAGCGAGTTGTGAAGTAAACTAACAGGTTTACTAGCCTTTGTTCTCTGTTGCGGAGCCAGTACTTGAAAGGCTCTGACAGAGAAAGATTCCTGCTCTGTAGCGATTCTTATACTCTCTACCACCACATTCCAAGGCCTTAGGATGGGAACCTCCTGCTAATCCTGGAAGGTGTCATTTGGGACAAATGTGTTAAAATCGTGAACTGATGGCATCTAGAGCTGATTCGCTCCGTATTTCTGTGTTCTTGGGGAGACTCATGAGGCCAACAATGATAATGCATGTCTGGTGATCAGACCCTGTTTTACGTTATTTGTTGTGTTTTCATTAGGAGAGAGAGTCGTGTGAGGGGGTGGCGATAGCCGATCGTCTGCACATCACTGCTAACCATCCTTACTCAGGGGTAGGTGTCGGGAGAGGGGCACTAGGGCACTGACTAGTAGATTCTACCCTGTAGAGCTAGAGGGGTAATGCCAGTTTATTTTTCTCTTCCATTTCCTAGCCGTTGGGTTGAACGTGTGCTTCCATCCTCACCTCTCTTCCTGTGCCAGCCCTCCACCTTTTTCTTTCAGGTAGGGAGAAGGATCCCCAAAGGTGGAGCTGGAGGTCACCAAGTAAGGCGGGTGTGGTAGTTAGGCAGTTAGGACTAATTACTGTTCTTGTGTATCCTCAGGTCTCCCTCCCTGCAGTTCCCATCCTTTCCTTCCCCCACTTAACTATCTCACTAGTCCGAGTTTGTTGCTCTTCGGACTTGAGGTGGACCCCTTTGAGCATCGGCACGATCCCGAGGACTTCGTCTGGCAGAACCTGACAGAATCAACGGCCCACGAATATGCCTGTCCTCTTGATTGTGCCGATCGCAGGGATGACCACCCTGGACGACGTAATGGCCGCTTTGGCTCAAGTTCAAATAGAGCTCACGGTGTCTCGTCAAGAGACCGCAGCTCTTCAAGCAAGAGTAGAAAGGCTGCAAAGGAATCCCTTTGATGCCGGTGCGATGTCTACCCCTCCTCCGATACCAGTGGTACTAGAAATGCCATCCCAGATACCCCTAGCCCCTCCTGAACGGTTTCACGGAGACAATAAGAAAGTTCAGGTATTTATGACACAGGCCTTGCTTCATTTCAATTGTAAACCGAAGCTCTTTTCCACCAACCAGGCGAGAGTAGCTTTCGTGATCTCGTATTTAGCTGGGGAGGCAGCGCAGTGGGCAGTTCCGTTAGTGAAAAGAGACGACCACTTGCTCTATGATTGGGAGGCCTTCAGACACGAATTCGAGAAGACCTTCGATCGAAGGGCAGAAACCTTTTCCGCTGATAAAGATTTGTTGGAGCTGCGCCAGGGGACCATGGAGCTTATTACCTACCTCAACACGTTCCGCAGACTGGTGGCCGAGACAGAGTGGCCTGAATCCAAACAAGCCGCTGTCTTTTTTCAGGGGCTTAGGGATGAATTGAAGGACGTGCTCGCCCAAGTAGATCCCCAACCTCAGACCTGTGCCGCCCTCATAGACCTAACCCTGAGACTGGATCACCGGTTGAGTGAGCGAAAAGGGGATCACAGGCGGAAGGAGCGGTATACCCCGCCGTCGGAGAGGTCATCTCCTCCAGAGCCAGGAGCCTCTCGACCAGAACCCATGGAAATCGGGGCAGTACGAGCCTCTTTGACTCTCAGCGAAAGGGACCACCGCCGCAAACAAGGGTTGTGTCTGTACTGCGGGAGGAAGGGCCATTACCTTCGTTAATGCCCCGTAAAACCTAAGTTTGGACGACCTCGGCCAGGACAAGTCGCTACAGTAGCCGCCAAGAAAGAGGCGGAAAACACCTTAGCTTTAAGGCCCATGAAGGGGAGCCCTCAAGCAGAGTCATGATCCCTTCAGTGAACCGGTCGAACTTTCTGCAAGCGGAACACTTCTTTGTGGGAGTGGACATTGTTATTGATCAGGAGCATAAACCAACACACGCTATGATCGACTCTGGTGCCACTGGCTGTTTGATCGACAAAGAGGAGGCACAGAGGATGGAGATCCCTCTCCTCTTAAAAGACCCCCGGAGCATGTGTATGCGGTGGACGGGAAGGAACTGGAAGCCGGTCCCATCAAATACGTAACACCCGAGTTGATTATGGAGTATGAGGGGTATCATCGCGAATTCATCCAGTTCAACGTTATACAAGCCCCACAATACGGAATGATCCTGGGTCTCCCTTGGTTACGACAACATGAGCCTACTATCGATTGGTCGAACGCCTCTATGTCTTTGCAGTCCCGGTACTGTCAAAGTCATTGTAACCAAAAGTCACTTACTCCGTCAGTGGTGTTGGCACGAAGACAACACATCGCTACAGCGGCAGAAAAGAAGGTCATCCTGCCTACCTGCTATCGGGAGTACGCTGATGTATTCAGCGACGTCAAAGCCGAAAAACTACCACCGCACAGGGACTATGACTGTCCCATAGACTTGGTACCTGGGGCGGTGGTACCTTGTGGAAGGATTTACGCACTTACCGCTCCTGAGACCCTCCATCTTCGGGAATACTTAGACAAGCTCCTACAGTTGGGGTTCATACGCCCGTCCCGATCACCTGCTGCATCGCCGCTCTTCTTCATCCCGAAAGCCAATGGAGAATTGAGGTGTTGCATAGACTACCGCGCATTGAACGCTATCACAGTAAAAAACCAATATCCACTCCCACTGATTCCGGTCCTGTTGGAGCAGGTCAAATCGGCAGTTATTTACACAAAGTTGGATCTTCGTGGGGCATACCATCTGGTCAGAATGAGAAGCGGCGATGAATGGAAGACGGCGTTTAAAACGCGGTACGGTCTTTTCGAGTACTTGGTGATGCCCTTTGGGCTGTGTAACGCCCCCGCCGCTTTTCAGTTCTTCCTGAACGATGTTCTGAGAGAATTCCTGGACCACTTCGTTGTGGTATACATCGACGATATCCTGATTTCTTCGGCTCAGGAAGAAGACCATAGGGGCCATGTACGTCGCGTGTTACACGCCCTACAGGAACACCATCTATTCTGCAAAATCACAAAGTGTGAATTTCACGTGACATCCGTGGAATTCCTGGGGGTCATACTTACCCCTTCGGGTCAGATCATGGCCGATAGGAAAATTAAAGCGATCCTTGAATGGCCCCAACCACAGAACGTGAAAGACATCCAAAGCTTCCTGGTGTTCGCCAATTTTTACAGGCGTTTCATAGGTGGGTTCTCAGAGAAGGTGGCACCCCTTACTCGGTTGACCCGGAAGAAAACCCCGTTTGTATGGTCTCCTGAAGTACAAACAGCCTTCGATACTCTGAAACAAGCTTTCACCACTGCTCCCGTCTTGGTCCATGCCAACCCGGAGATCCCGTTCATCTTAGAAGCCGACGCCTCTGACATAGCGGTAGGAGCTGTCCTGTCGCAAAGACATGCAACAACAGGACAACTGCATCCCATCGCTTTTATGTCCAGGAAGCTCAACCCCGCAGAGCTCAATTATACGATAGCAGAGAAGGAACTCCTAGCTATCAGAGACTCTTTTCTGGAATGGAGACACTGGATAATGGGGGCCGCCCACCCGGTGACTGTGTATTCCGACCACCGCAATCTGCAGTACATGCGTGCGGCGCGGCATCTCACCCCCAGACAACTCCGGTGGATGTTGTTTTTTGCCGAATACCGGTTCACCATAACCTTCCGTCCCGGTACAGAGAACCGGAAAGCAGATGCCTTGTCACGACAGGAGACATCGACCCAACGAATCCCGGGGGACGTCAGAGCCATCATCGAACCTAGCCGAGTGGTATGCACCCTTCAAACGGACGACTTTTTACGGAAAACCCGACAGCAAGTGCATTCCTTTGCTTGGAAAATGTGGTTGAAACACCACCCCGAATGGCAACTACGACAAGGCCTCCCTATGAGAAACCGCCAATTGTTGGTTCCTACACAAACCCTAAGAAGGGAGGTGTTCTCATGGTGCCATGAACTTCCCTGTGCAGGGCATGTTGGGGGCCAAAAGACACTCGACAATGTATTGCGCCAATTCTGGTGGCCTACAGTGCGTCCCGATGTCTTGACTTGGGTACGGATGTGTCTCGTCTGTGCCCAGATGCAATCCGATCACAGAGCGGCACAGGGTCTCCTTCAGCCACTTCCCACGCCCGAAGCCCCTTGGGAAAGAGTATCGGTAGACTTCATCGTGGGGTTGCCCAAAGATCAGAGTTGTACCGCGATCATGGTGGTGGTGGACTACCTCTCCAAGATGGGCCATTTCATCGCTTGCCCTCAAGTCCCAACAGCAAGTCAAATGGCGAAACTGTTTTTGCAGCATGTGGTACGATTGCATGGCCTTCCGAAAGTCATAGTGTCGGACCGGGGTACCCAGTTCACCGCTCGCTTCTGGAGAGCTTGGTGTTCTGCCCTCAAGATCGAGTCATCTCTATCAACCAGCTTCCATCCCCAAACCGACAGCCAGACGGAAAGATTAAATCAAACATTAAAACAGTACTTGCGTTGCTACATCGATAGCAATACAGAGGCGTGGGTGGAGTGGCTATGGGTGGCGGAGATAGCTTATAACAGCTCCAAACACTCCTCAACACAACATACACCCTATTACTGCACTTATGGGTTTCATCCTCGGTTTACACCCTTGATTCTTCCTAGTCACACTGCAACCCTTCCGAATCTACAACAACGCTTGTCCCACATTCGCTCCGCATTGACTGAAGCACGGACCAACTTGCTTCAGGCCAAACACAGGTACAAAGCTCAGGCGGATAAGCATCGCAGACAGGGTCCCGTATACAAGAAAGGGGAGAGGGTGTGGTTGTCCACGAAACATATACGTTTTAAACGACACAGCGTTTTTAATCCTAGGTATATAGGGCCATACCCTGTGATTAAACACGTCAACCCAGTAGCAGTGAAACTAAAATTACCAGATCACCTCCGTATACATCCGGTATTTCATGTATCCCTCTTGAAGCCCTCACACTGCCCAGTGAGGAAGCCACCCATGCCCATCTGGGTACAACAGGACCGAGAATATGAGATCAAGGGGAATTTGGACTCTAAGTGGGTAAGGCGAAAACTATGGTACCTCCTGTCCTGGAAGGGGTACGGCCCAGAGGAAAACTCTTGGGAACCAGCTGAAGCCGTACATGCGGCACGGTTGGTCTCTGCTTTCTTTAAACGCCATCCTTCCAAGCCTGGTGCCGATCAGTGTCTTCGAAAGAGGGGACGTACTGTCACGAAGCGATCCCGGTAAACACTGACGGCCTCATGCAGCCGGCAACAACAGGAATTGTCGCGCTCCTTGCCTGAACTACCTTTCCCGGCATGCGTAGCGTCAGCACGTCCCACGTGAGCTACGCGCAAACCCGGATATAGGAGATCCTCGCCGATACAGCGGGCCGTTGATTCCAGTTCCGGACGGTGTTGGGATCCTGCAGCCGTTAGAGATCCTTCCGCGGGCCAAGGCTTCCTGGTATCGAGCGGTACCGTGAGTACTTGTTCCTGTAGGCTTTGCCATCAGGAGGTCTGGTCGTTCTGAGAGTTCCTCTGTTGGAGAGACAGCAGGCTTGCGTCTCGTGCAGAGGGACTATAAAGTATCATAGCCTTTACCGTTGTTTCAAGCCTGTGGTTAGCTTCCGGTTTCTCCGTTGGTGAGATTGCTGTCGGGCATCTCGTGCGGAGAGACCTAGTCGTGTACAAGGGGCCTTAGCTGGAGTGGCCAGCCCGCTCCATATCTGCTTTTGCTGAATCGCCCCTCTGTTGGTGAGACTGCTGGCTGGCGTCTCGTGCAGGGGAGCGAGTTGTGAAGTAAACTAACAGGTTTACTAGCCTTTGTTCTCTGTTGCGGAGCCAGTACTTGAAAGGCTCTGACAGAGAAAGATTCCTGCTCTGTAGCGATTCTTATACTCTCTACCACCACATTCCAAGGCCTTAGGATGGGAACCTCCTGCTAATCCTGGAAGGTGTCATTTGGGACAAATGTGTTAAAATCGTGAACTGATGGCATCTAGAGCTGATTCGCTCCGTATTTCTGTGTTCTTGGGGAGACTCATGAGGCCAACGATGATAATGCATGTCTGGTGATCAGACCCTGTTTTACGTTATTTGTTGTGTTTTCATTAGGAGAGAGAGTCGTGTGAGGGGGTGGCGATAGCCGATCGTCTGCACATCACTGCTAACCATCCTTACTCAGGGGTAGGTGTCGGGAGAGGGGCACTAGGGCACTGACTAGTAGATTCTACCCTGCAGAGCTAGAGGGGTAATGCCAGTATATTTTTCTCTTCCATTTCCTAGCCGTTGGGTTGAACGTGTGCTTCCATCCTCACCTCTCTTCCTGTGCCAGCCCTCCGCCTTTTTCTTTCAGGTAGGGAGAAGGATCCCCAAAGGTGGAGCTGGAGGTCACCAAGTAAGGCGGGTGTGGTAGTTAGGCAGTTAGGACTAATTACTGTTCTTGTGTCTCCTCAGGTCTCCCTCCCTGCAGTTCCCATCCTTTCCTTCCCCCACTTAACTATCTCACTAGTCCGAGTTTGTTGCTCTTCGGACTTGGGGCAGTTTAGAGGTGGACCCCTTTGAGCATCGGCACAATCCCGAGGACTTCGTCTGGCAGAACCTGACACTAACACTTGCCTAACCCTCTTACCATGTTCTGCTACATCTGAACCACATACCAAAATGTCATCCTGGTACACACAGACCCCAGGAATGTTAACTAAGACTTTTCCCATAACACATTGGAAGACTGAGGCAGCAGAAACTAAGCCAAACTGGAGTCTTATGAACCTAAATGTTCCAAAGGGTGTGACAAACGCAGTCAAATCCCTTGAAGATTCATCAAGTAAGATCTGGTGGTATGCTGAAGTTAGATTGATAGTACTGAATATCTTTGGATCACCTACCATGCTCAACAACTCAGATATGTTTGGAAAAGGATACCTGTCCACAAGGACACACTTATTAAGTTGTCTGAGATCAATACACAGTCTCAGGGATCCGTCAGCCTTCCTGGCGGCCACTACCGGAGCTAGCCATGATGTCCCCTCTACTTCCTCAATGATGCCCAGGGACTTAAGTTTGTTCAGTTCTTTAAGCATGTCATCTTTAACAGTAAAAGGGACATTACGCACTTTACTAGCTACTGGAACTGAACCTGGAGATAGTTTAATCTTGTGACAGTAACCCTTAAGACAGCCCAATTTGTCCCCGAACACATGTGGATATTCTCTTATTAAAAGAGTTTGCAAAGAAGAATCATCAACAGACTCGATAGCCTTCCACTCTTTGACAATGATGGGAGGAGTATTATTTGGGTCTAACATGACCCCTAGATCTTTTTGATGCCACCTGCTGATGATACTATCTCCTTTCTTTGAGACATAAACCCTTCCTGCAGTGCAACGACCCTCATATTCTATCAGACCATCAAAATACCCTCTTAGTTCAATGGGATCACCACCATGCGCGGTTGGACGAATGTCAGGCTTTAGTAATTTAACTTTCCCACTCAAATTGTCATTAAAGAATTTACTTGAGACAATGGTAATCTTTGCCCCTGAATCAAACAACACTTTAATTTTGTGGCCTTCTACTGAAATGAAATCCAGTGGTCCATCACCACCAACTTGGACTACAATTTGCCCACACTCGAAATCATGCTGGTCAGACATGTTTCCATCAGAAACTTCACTGACACTCTTTTTGGAAGCTTTGATCCTACAAGCATTGACAAATGACCCTTCTTTTTGCAATAAGAGCACAAAGCATTTAGAGCAGGACAAGACTTCGTCATTGGCCCAGTGAGAAGTGCTGTTGCACCTATAACACTTGTTTTCTTTATTAAGACTGGCTCGAGACTTATTAATAGTTTTTTGTCTGAATTGTGATTTTGTTTGAGAGTCTTTCTTTTTTGAGTCTACATCAGTATTGACCACTGAAACCTCTTTGTTGAGTTCCTTGTTGAGATCTTTTTTAATCTCCGTTACACATTGAAGGGAGTGTTCTATCCTCTTTGCCACTACTAAAACTTCATCTAGAGATGTTTCGTTCTTCATCCAAAGTTCATCACGCACTTTCTCAGAAACACAACCAAGCATGAACTGATCTCGTATCCTTTCCTCCGTGTGAACATCAAATAAAATGATAGCGCTCTAAAATGGTACTGACCTTTGGTAAATAATGTGCATCAAGCTTATAAATACACTGTTCAAATTCATTCAAACCAGATGCAGTACTGTCAGGGACATCTGGAAGATGATCAAACACATCTTGCCCCTCCGAACCAAGACAGTGCATGTGCAAAGCCGTCTTCCTTTCAACACTGAGAGAAGTGCCGCACACACGAGCATATCGCTCAAAGACCTTCTTCCATTTAGGCCATTTAATGGGTGGGTCACCTGGTGACTGCAGGAAGAATGGAGCCGCTGTAACATTCTGCATGATTAGGTGTTTGTATAATGAAGAATGAGAACAGAGAAAAGAAAATGTGAAATAAAATAAATAATATTAAAAGCTTTGAACGTAACTAAATTGAGGTGTTTAAATTGAACAATTGTAAGTTGATCAAGTTTAGAAAAATATATATATTTTGTATTTCAGTAGTATGTCATTATTAATAATAAGGAATACACATAAAACTCTGTGTGATTCACTCTAACTGTGCTTGTTGAGAATATACATATGCGTGGATCTAGCTCCTAAAATAAGCGAAGACACATTTACCACATTACATCATAAAAATATGGGGTGAGTATTAGCACAATGAAACGCCATAAGTACTGACTTCTGAAGAAGCAATGCAGGGTGATGATCAGATACGTTTTCTCAACAGTATATTATGGAGTAGGCTGTGCGTGTCCGCGCTGTACCTTTAAAATTGCTTGACACGCTTAAATCATTGAACTTGAAACTGTGCGTGTCAGTGTAGTTGTATGTCGGATCCGCTACAAGAATTGATTAGCATATAGCTGTGCGTGTCAGCGCTGCAACAAAGGAGTTATTTGACACGCTTAAGTCATTCAAATTGAAACTGTGCATGTCAGAGTAGTCGTACAGTAGATCCGCTACCAGCCAGCTGGTCAACAACCAGAAATACTATGCGTTGTTCTGCCTTTAGCACCGGATTGGTGAGACGATAGAGCATTAGCGAAAAGCTTGTTGAGTGGAGATTGCTAAGCAACAAACAATTGGCAACCAATTGCAGACGCGAAGAAAGACCACGGCGTGACGTTGTAGAAAAACTAACGTTGCGTTCCAAGCCTCCGATTATCCTACGTTGCGCTGCGCTCCAGATATGATGTGTCTTCGCGTGTGACAAAAGGCACGTCAGACGTCACAGTCTCCAAGATGAAGGAGCGAGAGACTTCGCTTGAACAAAGAGAACACGAAGAGTTCTGGAGATGGAGCAGCGCGTGGCAGCGCGAGTGTCAAAGTGAGTAATGTTCAAATATAAATAGGCAGACAAAACAACGTACGAGCAGAATTTTAAAATGGATTTAGCCCTTGTATTGTTTTGTCATCAGACGCTAATGTTTAAATTGGCAAGCCAGCACAACCAGACGAATTTAAAGCTATGAGCGTCACACTAAGGTTGAAGATCGCCGAAAATGTAGCGTTTTGAAAAAAAAATTTAAAGTCATTAAATTAAAGCGCGGTGAGAACACGATGCAAAGTTGAAACTGGGTAAATTATCACCTTCCTTGTGATAAATATTAAATAAGGAACGTTCTTACTTGAGAGTTTAGTCCTCTTCACAGTAGTATGAAGCAGATTGACCTTATAGATGTAGTTGAGAGTTGGAGTTGAGCTGATGATGATCCCAGTCGTCGCCAGTGTTACGAAGTAACTTCTCACCACGAAGAAAGATGCAGATACTTGGGATGTAGATTCAAATAGGTTTATTCCAAGTTGTAGGTTAACAGCTCATCCACCCAACCGTCAGCAGGTTCATCACCACACTGACTTCAACATTCTTACCTCTAGCATACAGTGACTTGACATTCTAGAACACTAGAGATCCCACAGTGAGATGCAATGACATGTTTAAAAGAAAAGGAGAAAACCTTTACAACACCAACGCTTTCCCTACTGTTGCACTCTTTGGAGTGGGAATAGTAATTTTCACCCCTACGTTATCCAATGCTTTCCCTACTGTTGAACTCACTGGAGTGGGAATAGTAAATTTTACCCTCCCGCTTTCCCTATTATTACACTGTCCGGAGTAGGAATACTATTTTTTACCCTCCCGCTATCCAATGCTTTCCCTACTGTTGCACTCTCTGGAGTGGGAATAGTAATTTTTACCCTCCCGCTATCCAACGTTTTCCCTACTATTGCACTTACTGGAGTGGTAATAGTAAATTTTACCCGCCCGCTATCCTACGCAAAAAATATTGCATTTTTTTAAATAAATATTACGTTAATATATATGTATTATTATTATTTTTTTTTTCCTTACATTACTTATTTATTAATTTTAAAGTAATATAAGTATTTTTAAGTATGTTTCAGTTAATTATATGTTTTATTTAATTAATTTTACATTAATTTTAAGACATTTAAAAAAAATCGATATTGTGACTAACTATATTTTTTACAACGATATTTAGGATTCTATATTTGTGTACTTACCTGTTTGGAGATAGGGCTTCGATATTTTGGCATTCTATATTTTTCCTTCGATATTTTGGCAATTCGATATTCTTCTTCTCGATATTTTGTCAGTGATCCTAAAGAGGGTTACAATGCCATAAAAAAGTCAAAGAAGAAAGAAACAGAAGCACGAATACTATCTACTCACAAGTGAGAAACAAAAAAGGGGCAAAATGCAGAGAAAGTGGTGAAAGAGAAAAGAGCTGCTGGTAAAAGAACTAAAACATTTCTTAAAATAATCTGTGGACAACTTGAAAGACAGCCAAATCAAGTAAATACAAAACAAACTTTGAGAACAACTAAGAAAGGATTACAACTCCATAATATAAACAGTACAAAATCATACAAATAAGTACATGGTTTAACCAGAAGGCAGAGGCAGTTTAACAAAATCAGAGTTAGAATGTTCTGTCGTAGAGTAATTAAGAATCTGATAGGAATTATGAAGAAGTATAAATGAGGGAGAGAAGCTGTCAGACAAAAGGAACGTGTTAGGTGTATAGTCGATGAAGTCTTTGCTCTCAAAAGAAAGCTATTTATTTTGATTCTAAATAGAATGAAGACACTGAATAAAATAGTGTTGTGTATGAGGAGAAAAACCAAAAGAAAAGATTTGTCACTAGGACTAACTTTTGCAAAGTTTTCAGTGGTGAATGGATACATAGTTCTAGCACCAAGCCTTTCTTTAATGAAGAAAGCTACTTCCAAGAGAACACATTAGTGCATGTAGTTGAAGAATTTGGACAATGTTATGAGATAAAAGATGGTTCTCCTATTCCAAAAAATAGGTAATAGTACCTACACATGCAGAGGAAGTCATAGCTGCAGAGGCACGCACACGGAAGGTGTAGACAGGCCCCTGTATATAAATGGAACTGTAGCAGTATGTGTATTGTTAGGCAAGAATCAATTGATATATTGAAAAGCTTCCTACTTCACTTTCGATGCAAAAGTGTGGAACAGGAGATAGGGATTTTGCAAGGATTAGGTCCATGCAAACTAAGAAAGTATAATAGTTTACAAGATCATTCACTAGCATGGCTATCGAAGAAAGTGTGCAGAAACACCTTTCATTACTTTAGAATGTTAGCTGTTCTCCACTCTGAAATGCGGAAATTAGTTAGGAGGCTTTACTATGTTTAAACTCCTGTACCATGTTTGAAATGACTAGAGCTGGTTGTGCTTGTAATAATAGAAGAGGTGGAAAACAAGTTGGAATTAGTTCCAATCGCACAAGAAATTGAAGATTTAAATGTTTATGAATCAATTCTAATACAATGTATATAGCCTTTCTAAGCTATAGCTCGTATGGAGCCAAAGACAGCGATGTTACCTCCAACTGAGCTCCAGAAAGGTCTTGGAGGTAGAGTTGTGCACTTGCCATTAGATTTCAAGCAGAATATTGAAACAGTAGGGCTGCAGAGAGATTTGGAAGGTGCACTTCTTATTCTAGTCAATGGTGTTCTTATCAAGAGCAAATAAATATGGCAATAGTTAGAGGATATTAGTAAAGTAAAATAAAGCAACATTATATCTGGTAAAAAATATTATTTATTCTAAAAATATTATTTATTCTAAAAATATAGATATTTGTCTTCAAGATATAAGACACATCATCAAGAGGTCAGATTGAAAAGGTGGATCCAGAAATGTATGCACACTACAGTATTCATCCTATGCATTCTAAAGAGGAAGTTTATTGGTGATGCTATTGATCTCTTTCAAATGAAGGAACTGAAAGGAGCTTCCTTGAGTGTATGGGAGAAATATTTAGACGCTCATTGTTTTCTGCATCTGTTCCCTACAGGAGTAGGCAGAAGATATGATGACAAGCCTGTACTACCAGCAGCCGAGTACAGATCAACTAGACTATATTCCGAAAAGCTCAGATTTTGCCAGTGTAATGCCTATATATTTTGTCTACTATTTGAGATAAACTTATCACAGCTGTCTTTTGCAGTAAATCACATTTTCAAAACAGGAGTGAATCTGCAAAAAGTCACAGCAAGGGAATTTATTGAAGAAGTGCCAGGAAAAGACACAAACTTGGAATACAACTTCAATAATTTGATGGCTTGCAAATGTGGCACCAATGATTATTGTTATTGTCTACATGGTGAACTGAAATGCATATTGTTAAACCTAGGAGCAGCTACTTGGTTTCTAACACTCAGTTGTGCTGAATACGCATGGGATGACCCGCTTAAATTCTTGCAAGGAGCAATAAAGGACATCAAGGTGAAGACAGCTTGAGAACTTTGCTCACAGGATCCTGCAAATGTTTGCAGATATTTCAACCATAGGTTTCAAGCCATTATTATTTCATCTGAAACAAAAGTAATCCCTCTCTTGGTGAAGTAACTGATTTCTTTTGCCATAAAGAGGACCAAGCTAGAGGTGCTCCATATGTACACATGCTGTTATGGATAAAAGATTCACTGAAATTTGGAACAGACACTCATGAGTCTGTCTTGTCTTTCAAACAACAGTATGTGACATGTGCCATCCCAAAAGATGGTGCTGGTAAGGGCTTGAGATAACTAGTTCTGTTGTTTTGAATTCTCACGACCTGTCATCTCAGAAGGAAAAGTCAACAGCAATTTGTCTGCAGTCAGACATATACTGACATGGAAATCACTAAAAAATACATAGAACCTCAGAAGAACAGACACTTCCAAGTAAATCAATGACTACAACCCTGATGATGTGGAATACAAATATTGATCTAGAATTTGATGCAGACAACTCTATCACTGTTGCTCGAGACATGGCTTCATATATAATAAAATCAGAGAAGACAGAGATGAAAGAGATGTGGGAGGAGATTTCTGCAGAAAAGTGTCTTGCCAAGAAATTGTGCAGTTTCAGTTTGAAAATGCTTTTCCACAGAGAAATAAGATCCTATAATTACTCGGACTGGTTGAGCTTGCTAGTTTGTTCTCCAAGTCAAGAGGAATTGTATGGGTCAGCCTAGGCCTTGCAAGCAGTTGAAATTGAGAACTAAATTCTTACCCGGAAATACAATACCTAGCAGAATTTGATCCAGAAAGAAGAGACATTCTGAACTAATATGTTGGATACATACAACCCAAGAAATAGTCCCCATCTTCAAAACACGTATCTGTATGAAGTATTTCAGCAAAATACATATAAAAGTAATCTAACTAATAACATAGAAGAAGGAAGATATATAGTACTTGGATGTGGTGGTTGTTTGGTGAGATATAACAAAGGAAATCTAATTAATCACAGAAAGCTTAGTTGTCAAACTCAAGAGAGAAGAGAGTTTTTCTACTTGGCACTTTTGCAGTTGTCGAACCCATGGTGTGCTGAATCAAACTTTCTTTGTCAGGGACTGTCTGGGACTGTCTGGGACACAGTCAGGGACTTGGGCAAGGACTGGGACCTGGATAGAAACGTACACAGAAAGAGGAGTACAGCACTGACCAGGATCACACAGGGAGTGGGAGGAGAAAAAGGGATCCAAAGGGGAAGCCTGTACAAGTGAACACGATGACTAAGACTCAAAGGATGGGCACTCAAGAGGCAATTTAGCATTCAGAATAACTATACCCAGGATGGACGTGCAGCCATATATACATATGTATACACACACAACAACATTAACAATAAAGGGAATGTGGGGTACGCACCGTACATACACGGGTGGGGGTACGACTCGTACGTACACGGGTGTACATACACGGGTGGGGGTACGACTCGTACATACACGGGTATACATACACGGGGGGGTACAACTCGTACGTACACGGGTGTACATACACGGGGAGTACGACTTGTACGTACACGGGTGTACATACACGGGTGGGGGTACGACTCGTACGTACACGGGTGTACATACACGGGTGGGGGGTATAACTCGTACGTACACGGGTGTACATACACGGGTGGGGTACGACTCGTACGTACACGGGTGTACATACACGGGTGGGGGTACGACTCGTATGTACACGGGTGTACATACACGGGTGGTACGACTCGTACGTACACAGGTGTACATACACGGGTGGGGGTACGACTCGTACGTACACGGGTGTACATACACGGGGGGTACGACTCGTACGTACACGGGTGAACATACAAGGGGGTACGACTCGTACGTACACGGGTGTACATACATGGGTGGGGGTACGACTCGTACGTACACGGGTGTACATACACGGGTGGGGGTACGACTCGTACGTACACGGGTGTACATACACGGGGGGTATGACTCGTACATACATGGGTGTACATACACGGGGGGTACGACTCGTACGTACACGGGTGTACATACACGGTGGGGGTACGACTCGTACGTACACGGGTGTACATACACGGGGGTACGACTCATATGTACATGGGTGTACATACACGGGGGTACGACTCATACGTACACGGGTGTACATACACGGGTGGGGGTATGACTCGTACATACACGGGTGTACATACACGGGGGGTACGACTCATACGTACACGGGTGTACATACACGGGTGGGGGTACGACTCGTACATACACGGGTGTACATACACGGGGGGTACGACTCGTACGTACACGGGTGTACATACACGGGTGGGGGTACGACTCGTACGTACATGGGTGTACATGCACGGGTGGGGTTTGGCACGTACTCACGGGGGCTGGGGGGGGTACGGCGCGTACCGGGCCCCCTAATCTGGTCGTTTCGCGGCGTACTTCGCTTTTCCAGGACTTTTTGGGTGCCGTAAAAATATTGCCGTCCGGACTGCTGTCGGTTCGATTCGTACTTCCTGGTTCGTGAAACGCTGCCTGAATGCGTCCCGACGTCACGTCGGAGCATTCCCGGATCACATTCGTATGTATATTTTCGTCGGTCGGTGTTTTTTACGATTCATACGGAAATGGTGTTTCCGTGCGAATCGTACTTCCATGTTTGTAATTTTTTTTTCCCAGGTACGAGTCGGACGGAGAAAACGCTCCGACCGACGGTTCATACCCAGTTTTTCCAGGATCGGAATCGGCACATAAGACTGTTATGAAGCTGTGAAAGACACTATTGAGTGTTCAGTATTCCAACCTACAGATGTTGCAAGATGAGTCTGAAAGGAAAAAAAGCATTGCTGCTGAGATAGCCAGGGAGAGTGATCAAAGCAGCCAAATGTCTGCACCAGCAAGTTAAGATCAACTTGAAGAATCAATCATTCAAAATGAAGCTGCTATATCAATGAATAGGGGGAGAATGCAATACAAGACAGGAAACTGTGGATTTTGAACAGTTGGTAGAACAACTGAACAAAAACAAATTTACAATGATGTTAAAGATAAAATTCAGCATGGATTGCTCCATAAAAAGACAGAGGGTGAATGTTCTTCATTTAAACTAATTCTACTATATCTGTGGTCAAGCTGACACTGGAAAAAGCTTTCAAATTAATGTCCTCACGGGTTAGCTACAGAAGACAACAGATTCAAATTTGTCATCGGTAGTTACTGCACCAACAGGTTTAGTTGCACATAACATTAAAGGAATTACTCTACATCGACTATTAATGTTACCTGTTGATCATGACAATAAACTGGAATACCAGAAATTATCTGGTGAAGCTTGTCATGAGGTATCAAGAGTATTAAAAAAACTGAAACCTAATTAAGTGAGCTTGGTATAAAACATAATGCTTGCCTTCATACACTTAAGAATGCAGCATATTTTAAGAACAAACTATGATGTACTCTTTGGAGGAGAACATTTAATTGTGCTTGGTGACCTACTTCATCTTACCCCTGTAAAAGGACAACCTATTTTCAAAGCACTTGTGCATAATGAAATGAGAAATTCTTGGGAAGTATTTGGAATTTAGGGTCAGATGTACGACCATTTTTTGCAGTCACCAACGGGAAATCCGCCCGTTTGCGAATGCAAAAAAGGGTCCTGGCATGTATAAACACTAATTTGCGAGTAGGTGACTCGTAAAATAGCGTTTGAGACTCTTGCTATTAGGAAGGGGCGACCCTTCCTAATAGCAAGTCACAATAGAATGTACCATTGTTTTGTGACCTCATTTGAGGGCTAAAACACACGCAGTTTACCACCTACTTCAAGTAGGAGGTAAGCCACTCGCAAACGGAACAGGGTCCCCAGGGGACACCTTCCCCTCTGTGAGTGTGCACAAAACTATTTTTTAAGAGAAGGCAGTGTTTCCAGAGACCACCACCTACTTTTAAAAAATGAAACAGAAACGTTTAATTTATATAAAAATTGCATCCTGTTTTCCTTCATAGAAAAGAGGCTGCATTAAAAAAAATATAACTGCTTTATTTAGAAAGCAGTCACAGACATGGTGGTCTGCTGACCCAAGCAAGCCACCATCCCTGGGAGTGCTAGCCATTCCTAATAGGGTCGCAAATAGCACATGACTCATAAATATTAATGAGGCAGGCAATTTGCAACCCCATTAGGAATCGCTAACAGTGTCTGAAACACTGTTATAAATTGCATTTTGCGAGTCGCAAATTGTGAGCCGCAAAGCAATGCAATTTGCGAGTCACAAAATGTAAGGGTCGTACATCTAGCCCTTAAATATTTGGTTAAAATTTGAATACCAGAAACTAGTGTAAAATATGTGTCCAGCATCTGTTGTGGACTATTGAGATATACTTTAGGACTTTAGAGTAGGGGTGTTCTGACAAAAGAGTGGAAATGTGCTTTGGAAAGTCACCTTATCAAGAGACTATTTCCAACTAATATTACAGAAGCAGAACTAATGTGCAATTTCATTGAATAATGGAAATTTATAGTTTATTTAATGCCAACACTTCAAGGGAGCTCCAACTTTAATGATCAATTACTACAACTGGAGAAAGCTGATATATTGGAAATTACAGCTATTGATAAAAGAGAACATCTGGGAGTCATAATACTACCCACAAATAAAGTACAAACAACATTGGATTCTTTGGAGAAGTCTGTACTGAAAACTGCAGGTTTAAAAGGCGTGTACCCATGAGTAAAAACTGTAGAGTAATTTTGTGTCATAATTTAAATGTTGAGGAAGGGTTAAAAGATGGTGAAATGAGTAAAGTTATTGATTTCATTAATCTTCCAAACAGAAATGAAGTTTAATACTTGACCATAAAATTTGATCAGATTGATAGTAACAAACAGCTTGGCTGATGCGTTGTACATTTTTTGTTGTGAAAGACTTCTATGTGCAGCACCAGCAGTTCCCACTCTCTCTAGTGTATGCTGTAAGAATCCATAAATCAGAAGGTTTATGTGTAAAGGCAGCTTTTATTAATATTGGAACTACTGTAATTGAAGTAGGAATGTCATATGTAGCATTGTCACAAATTAGATCATTGTCCGGTTTGTTTTTGATTGACTGATGATAAGAAAGTTAGTGCTGATGCAGGCTGTGTAGGAGAGTACAATTGGTTAAGAAGTCTATATGCTCCTCATTCAGGCCAGTACCCTGTTTATGAGAAATTGATAAACTGCCCGAAGTGGCACACAACCACTCATATACCCACTCACATACTCATATAACTACTCACACACCCACTCACTGATCCATAGAGCCACTCACCTATACAGCCACTGACACACTCACTCACTTTTTATACACCTACTCACACTGCCACTCACTCACTCACCCATACAGTCACTCACACAGACACTCACCCAACAGCTACTCACACTCCCACTTATTATACCCACTCACACCTAATCACTCATCCATACAACCTTGCAACAGACAAACTCCCTCTCCAATATAACCACTCATGCAACCAATCAGTTAACCAAACACCCACTCAAACAGCTACTCAGCCACCCATACAGACACTCAAACACACAGTCACTTACCTTTATCCCTACTTAGTTACAGATACAGCCCCTGACATATCTACTCACAGATCCAGAGATCCACTCACATAGCCACTCACTCACCATTACAAACACTCACACATTCACTGCCCGTCACATACCCACTCCCAAACCCATACCATTCACCCATTCAGCCACTCACACAACTACTCTCAAACCTATACAGCCAGGAAGACATCAACTCACACACAGATACATGTCACACAACCACTCAAATAATATGTTTTTTCAGTACATTTTGAAGGTTTTTAAATTCTGTTTCCTAACTATAACCTCCCTGTAACCTTTGTTTTTTTCAGTGAATATAAGTATATGTATATACATATATATATATATATATATATATATATATATATATATTTATATATATATATATATATATATATATATATATAATCTACTGGCGGTCGCCAGTAGATAGTTATAGTTAGGACCGTGTTTCCATAGGAAATCAGCAACATTCTATTTGGAATAACGTTGGCGCCGGTTGACGAATCCTCGCGAAATATTCAAAATAGGTGGGGCGCTCCGCTCCGCTCCTACCCTGAAAGTCTCGGGGGGATTCGTCAAGCGGGGGCTGAGAAAAAAGGGTGGTCCCAAAACGTGTTTTCCCCCATGCAATTTTCCATAGGGACCTTTAGTCCAAGGTACAGCCCGAACGGCTGAACAGAATTACTTGAAATTTGGCAGAGAGGTAGTCCTCAGCTCAGGGAAGTGCCTTTTGCAGTTCTGGTGTCAATCTGTTCAGTAGTTCCTGAGAAAATCAAAAGTAAAATCATATATATATGTGGGCGGAGCCTAACCACACATCTCATCCTGAGATCTGATTGGCTGTCAGCACTTCATCCAAGAAGTGTTGGCAGCCATCTTGGGACCAATATACATGATAGCACCTCATTAAAAAGCATTGAAGTTAATAGAAGGTTTTAAGACTTTAGTTACATTATAAATCATTTGTTGATGGTACCATGCTCATTTTAGGAATTGTGGTATGTTCTAAGGTGATTTCACCATGTGAAAAAGCTTTCTGCTAGGATATCATGATTGAGAGAAAAATATTTTCTCATGCTTTTCCCACAGAGGTTTGGAAGGTGATCTATATGCTAAACTGAGAGCTTATTTTCTGTAAATTCACATTATCTTTCTCAGTCATGTGAGAATGATGTCTGACATTCTCAGTAAAACATGTACATCCAACAAGGGCAGAGACTGTCAGTTGATTCCTTTGTGTTCTACTGCAGCTTCCCAGAGTGTTCCAAAGAACAACTAGAGCACTAACAGTCCTACTTATGATAAACGTATGGCACACCTGAAGCCATCTTGCTTGGATTAAAGTGGTAACTCTTAAAACATTTAATTTAAAAAGGAACAAAATGAGGGTGTTCATTTTTCCATAACAAGTATGATTAGTGCTGCAGAAAGAAAAACTAGGGCACATTTTGACTTCTGAAATCCTCTTTTATTTCATTAAAAAATTCTGACATGCAGACGGAAACATGCACTTTCAATACCAGCAACAGTTTTCCCTGGTGAGCAGGAGCTTTACTACAGTGATCTAATGAGCAAAAAGAGTGCTAACATTCTGAATTTATGGCAAATGTGTGACACATCTGAATGCCTTCTTGATGGAATCAAAGTAAAAAACTGAAAGTATTTCCTACTGAGGAGACTGCAGTAAATTAGGAAACTTCATAACAAATAAGTCTCCCAAGATGGCCACCAGAGACAAAAGAGCCCAAATGTAGCCCAAATATCACCCAGATGTAGCCCAAGTATAGCCCAATAACAGAATGTCCCAGAGTGTTCTTAAAAACAACTAGAGCGCTTACTGTCTTCATTATGACAAAAGTATGGCACACCTGAAGCCATCTTGATTGGAATAAACTGGTAACACTTAAAACATTTAATTTAAAAAGGAACACAATGAGGGGGTTCATTTTGCCATAGAAATTATGATTAATGCTGAAGAAAGAAAATGAGGGCACATTTTGAGTGACTTCTCAAATCCTCTTCTATTTCATTAAAAAATTCTGACATGCAGACTGAAACATGCACTTTTAATACCAGGAGCAGACTTCCATGGTGAACAGTAGTTTTACTACAGTGATCTAATGAGCAACTAGAGTGCTAACATTCTGAATTTATGGCAAATGTGTGACATATCTGAATACCTTCATCATCATCATCATCATTTAAGCTTTATTTCGGATGAGTTTACCATAAAAGCACATAAAAAATACAGAGTTAACAAAACAAACAATCCATTTCATACATATAACCTCTGATAATTGCATGGTTGTTAGACATTTGTTCCTTTAAAAATTTAAATAAGTCCGAAATTTAAAATTGGCATAACAATAATATTCATAAAAGTTAAAATATTATGGTCTCTCAGAATTCATCTTGCTGAATCTTAGATCAAAACAGCATTATTGATCAAGTTCCTTCGTGCAATCCACATTGAATGTAAAAACTGAGTTACTGCAGAGACAATCAGTGGGTCAGTATCTGTTTTTAGTATCCTAAAAAAAGCCAAATAGTGATTTGTCCCCAGGTTCTTACACAGCTGAATTATCCATATCTTCCTAATATAGGCATAAGCAGGACAGAATAGGATAACATGAACCGGGGTTTCATCCTCAATAAGGCAACCTGGACAGGGGCGTACTAGTCCCCCCTTCCACCTGTCAGAAAAATTAAAAAGGGGCAAAGTGCCATATCTGAACTGTAAATAAAGCTTTTTTGCTAGTGTTGGTTGGATTAAATCAATCGCAGGCTCAAAGCTATAAATGGACTTTACATCCAAAAAAGCATCTGTTAAGCTTGAGGATTTTACTAAGCGAAAGAGATTCCTTAAATTCATTTGCTTGGCAGCCCTCGCCACTGCTTTCTTAGAAATAACTGGGCAGGAAACTTCAGGTGTGAACCAGAGTTCCTCAAGACCAGTCAATGCAAGTGAGTGTTTGACGAATGCTAGCCAAGGAATCCCACCAGAACCAGTTAGAGCCATGACAACTTTAAGCTCCTCCTTGTAAGTCACCAGCTCAGGAGTACTCCAAAGACGCTTCCAGTAGAGTAACGGTCGAATAGTGATAGCGTCAACAATTGGACAGACATTTAAGTCAAGTCTTAGCGGGATTAAAGTAGTGCTTTTTGGAAGATCCAATAGTTGTCTTATAAAATTATTTTCAGTTATGGTTAAGTTACTTACTGATATATGGCCCCAGAGTTCTGCCCCATAGAGCGATGAAGCCCTAGCTTGCACTTTAAACATTTCAAGTGGGGGACTAATAAGTTTAAGAGAACAGCTCTTCTGAACTTTCAGGATACCCCCTGCTGCTTGAGTTAGTCTTAAGTTAGCCTTAGCCACTTGAGGACCCCAACCCATTTTGTCATTCAAGGTCAGACCCAGGTATTCAAAGGTTGAAACCCTTTCAAGGGGTTTACCATCCATCATTGGATGGGGGCAATTAACTGTCTTTGCATTGAAAACCATATACTTAGTCTTATTTATGTTAACCACCAGGTTTCTTTTAGAGCAAAAGTTGGAGAATTGGTCTAACACGCGCTGCAACCCCATTGGTGATTTTGAAAGCAGAAGCGTGTCATCCGCAAACATTAATACCTTCATGATTGAATCAAAGTAAAAAACTGAAAGCATTTCCTACTGAGGAGACTGCAGTACATGAGGAAATTAGGAAACTTCATAACAAATAAATCTCCCAAGATGGCCACCGGAGACAAAAGAGCCCAAATGTAGCCCAAAATCACCCAGATGTAGCCCAAATATAGCCCAATGACAGAAGTGTGCAAAACACTTATTATTTTGTGTTTTTGCAGTGTTATATAGTGCAGACTTGTCAGGTATTGGAGTGCTTTACATGAGCATTGGTTACATCACACAAGAACAAATTTATTTTGGTTGTAGACATGGGGAGACTAAGTGATTTGACCAGAATCACAGAATGTCGAGCTGAAGCAGAAACTCCAACCTGGTTCCCCAGTTGCAAAGTCTGCAGTTCTGGAAGTAACACCACATCCTCTCCCCTAAGTGCAACATTTAATCAAGTGGTCAACTGGATAAAAAAACATAAAGATAACAAATAATTTAAAAGTGCTTTGTCGCTATTTGAAAACTCAGAAAATATGTCCTTATTTTAGTCTTTTAGAGCACTAACCATAATTTTGATGCCAATAAGACCCTCTCATATATGTAATTTCTAAAGGAAATGCTCTAGGTATTACAGTTTTGATTACATCAAGATGACGTCAGGCGTTCCACACTTTTGTAATAAATATAGAATGTTAGCAATCTAGTTGTTCATTAGGATACTGTTGAGAGGCAGAGGCCAGGGGCACGGACTCTGAAAATTGAAGGCAGGTGGGAGGGTGCAAAGGCAACAATTTAACCACACTGAGCAGACAGGAAGGGCCGTGGCAGCACAACAGACTATGGAGGGCAGTGGAAAGGGGGGCAGGGGCAACAAACCAACAATACAGGACTTGCAAGAGAGGCTGTGGCAATGTAATGGACCATTGTGGGCAGAAGGAAGAGGCAATGGTAGTACAACCATACATGCCAACAGACCCGATTCAGCCAGGAAACGTCCAATGTTTTTAAGCTCAAATGGGCTTTATTTGATCTGTCTCCTGTCTACAATCTCCTCTTTTTCAATGTAACTCAAAGGGGAAAATCAATACCCCAGTTTTTTTTCAAAATCTCCCTCTTACCAAGTTCAAAATGTTCGCAAGTATGGTACATTGGATCATGGAAGGAAATGGGGTAGGGACATGGACTTGGATAACAGAGGACAGGAGGGACATGGAGAGGTGCACCAAACTGACCCTGCAGGGCAGGCATCAGGGTTTGCAGCAGCACAATACACCACACAGGACATGCGGGACGGGAGTGCAGCACAACAATCCATAGAAAGCAAGAGGGAGGGGACAGGACCATGCACATGGACAACAGAGAACAGAGGGGCAAGAGGCAATGGTAGCTAGCTGACCATAATGGACAGACAGGAGAGAAAGCTGCAGCATAACAGACCATAAAGGGCAGGAGGAACGGATCAGGGGCATTACAATGGAACAGACAAGCCAGGAGGGAGGGAGTAGGGGTCTGCACATGTAAACAGAGGGCTGGGGGCAAGGGGGCAGGGCAGGAGCAGCAAGATAGCCATGGAGATCAGGCAGGATGGGCACTAGAAGCAAGACACACCATGAAGAGCAACAGTGAGACTGTGATGGCATACACACAGACCATGGAGGGAAGGTGGGAGGGGGTCAGGGGAAGCTAACTGACCACACAGGGAAGGTGGGAGGGGCCATGGCAGCACAGAAGACCATGCATGGCAAGTGGGAGGGTTAGTGGCAGCACAATGGCTATGATGGGCAAGAAGGAGGGTGCAGGGGCATGCACAAAGGACGATGGAGGATAGAAGGGAGGGTCAGGACCTGTGCACAGACAAGAAAGTTCAGGGGAAGGGGCCTCACAACAGACCGCACGGGGCAGGCAGGAGGAGCAGTTGCAGCACAACAAACCAGGGAGGGCAGAAGGGTGTGGCAGTACAATAGACCATGTAGGACAGGAGGAAGAGGATAGGGGCATGGCATGTGGACAGGCAGGGTGGAGGTGGCAGGGACAGGTTACAGTCATCTGACAATGCTAGGCAGGTGGGAGGGGAGTGGCAGCTCAACAGAACACTCAGAGTAGATAGGAGTGGCAGGTCCATGGAACATGGTGGGCAAAAAGGATGGATCAGGGGCATGCACAAAGACATCAGAGGGCAGGGGGAAGGAGAATAGGGGCAGCAAGCTAAGCACAGAGTTTAAGCAGGAGGTCAATGATGGGGCATAGAATTGGGCAATGGAGGGCAGGAGGAGGGGACTGGTACATCATAACTAATTGAGGGCAGTGGCAGCACATCAGACCATGCATGGCAGGAGGGAGGAGGCTACTCCATGGATTCACACAACAGAGGATAGGGAGGAGGGGGATGGGGCAGCAAGCTAACTGTTCAGAGAAGGCGGGTATTAGGAACTTTATTGTTTTTAAAATGTGTGTCTGTGCGAACTACTTAAAATATGAACAAGTATGCAGCATAATCTCACTTTTATTCAGGAAGAAGAGGACATTTGTGACTGTGACTCCGGGCTCACTTGGCAGAAAAAAACCCTGACCCTCCACCCCCTATCGCAAAATGTAATGCCCGTGAAAAGGGTAGGTGAACACAGTGTTATATAGAACATAGTCCTGAGAGCACGATTGAAAATGAAAACTAGATATAGTGTATGGTATAAACTATGCACCAAAAAGTGTGATATAAGATGAATCGGGCGTGAAATATCATATGCAATACATTGTGCGCAATGTTAGATTCATTGGAGAGCGCGAGATAGCACAGGCACTAGCGCGTGCTATGCGATGTGCGCCTTGGAGTGTAATATGCACAGGGCAGTGTTGTGTAACCTAACTAGTCTCTAAAGTTGTAATATAAAATATGTGCTGGGGAGTGTAAAATTGCATATGCACTGTGACAAAGATATGGATCCCAGATTGTAATATGTATGGCATAGCACTGTGCGTTATAACATAGGCATAGAGGAAGGCACGTTAGATGGGGCAATATAACCCGTGCGAAGACAAGTGTGGCATGACATATTCACGGGGTGGTGTTACAGTGCACATGGGCTAGAGAGTGTCATAGCATATGCACTACCTGGTGGAATACAACACAGAGGTGTGTGGCACTCGGCAGACAATGGTGGGTGTAACACAGCATTGGGCTCTGCCAGGAGCGCGCTGTGACTCTCAAGTGATGTTCGTCCCCTTTCCAGAGAGTAAAATAAAAAGTATTACACATCCGGCAGTAGATGTGTGTTTTATTAACCGTGAGGGGGGTTTCTTACATACTTTTGGTCGAATTTTTGTCGAAACCCCTTTGAATGGCTTGGTGTGCATGTGTATTAAATGTGCCCGTCAATAGCTACCCATGTTTGTATAAATAAACGACAAGGGTGTCTACCGGGATTAGGCACGGTAGGGCATCAGACATGTCAGAGCTTCACTAGTGGTGTAAATACATTCCACGTGGATTCATTGTATGCATAGTCGACTTTTAATGAATATCACTCAAATCGTCATGGTGATAGGTACGTACGGTTTGTCCAGCATGTCCTAGGTGTGTCTATAAATATATATTTTTTAAAAATAATAAAAAACAGTGGCCGGCCCTGGGGATTGGGGTCAATAAAATATAATTAGGAGACAGGCCCTGGGGGATGGGGTCATCAGGGCCAATAAATTAGAATAAAAAGGGGAATCACACAGCACCCTTTCTTAAAAAATTAAAATAAATAAAAGACTGGCATTGTGCCGGAGGCCACGCCCCCTCCTTGCAGCACTCTGCAAACGCGCCCCCTGGTGAGTTGTAAGTTGGGGAATTAATTCCTCTTCAATACTGAGGGTCCCTGAGGGCCAACTAGCCCAACAGGCATCTCCAGTATGCGCCAGGGAGCTGCACTGCAGACAGGTGTTCTGAGGCCAAGCCCCTTTTTACACCTCTCTGCAACGCAGCTCTGTGGCGCTTACTGGAGGTACCTAGTGGTCTAGTTTGACCCTAGGGACCCTTAGGATTCAAGGGGACTTAATCTCTCAACTTAGAACAGCCACAGGGCGCGTTTACACAGTGGTGAAGGGAGGGGACGGGGCCTGAGGTGACGTGTGCAAGCACGCACTATGGCACGTTTTAAATTCGGGATATAATTTCCCTTCAATACTGAGGGCCCCTGGGGGCTAACTAGCCCACCAAGTGCTTCCAGTAAGCGCCACTGAGCTGCATTGCAGAGAGGTGTAAAAAGGGGTTGTGACTCACAATTTGCGACTCGCAAAATGCAATTTATAACAGTGTTTCAGACACTGTTAGCGATTCCTAATGGGGTTGCAAATTGCCTGCCTCATTAATATTTATGAGTCATGTGCTATTTGCGACCCTATTAGGAATGGCTAGCACTCCCAGGGATGGTGGCTTGCTTGGGTCAGCAGACCACCATGTCTGTGACTGCTTTCTAAATAAAGCAGTTATATTTTTTTTAATGCAGCCTCTTTTCTATGAAGGAAAACAGGATGCAATTTTTATATAAATTAAACGTTTCTGTTTCATTTTTTAAAAGTAGGTGGTGGTCTCTGGAAACACTGCCTTCTCTTAAAAAATAGTTTTGTGCACACTCACAGAGGGGAAGGTGTCCCCTGGGGACCCCGTTCCGTTTGCGAGTGGCTTACCTCCTACTTGAAGTAGGTGGTAAACTGCGTATGTTTTAGCCCTCAAATGAGGTCACAAAACAATGGTACATTCTATTGTGACTTGCTATTAGGAAGGGTCGCCCCTTCCTAATAGCAAGAGTCTCAAACGCTATTTTACGAGTCACCTACTCGCAAATTAGTGTTTATACATGCCAGGACCCTTTTTTGCATTCGCAAACGGGCGGATTTCCCGTTGGTGACTGCAAAAAATGGTCGTACATCTGACCCTAAATTCCAAATACTTCCCAAGAATTTCTCATTTCATTATGCACAAGTGCTTTGAAAATAGGTTGTCCTTTTACAGGGGTAAGATGAAGTAGGTCACCAAGCACAATTAAATGTTCTCCTCCAAAGAGTACATCATAGTTTGTTCTTAAAATATGCTGCATTCTTAAGTGTATGAAGGCAAGCATTATGTTTTATACCATGCTCACTTAATTAGGTTTCAGTTTTTTTAATACTCTTGATACCTCATGACAAGCTTCACCAGATAATTTCTGGTATTCCAGTTTATTGTCATGATCAACAGGTAACATTAATAGTCGATGTAGAGTAATTCCTTTAATGTTATGTGCAACTAAACCTGTTGGTGCAGTAACTACCGATGACAAATTTGAATCTGTTGTCTTCTGTAGCTAAACCGTGAGGACAATAATTTGAAAGCTTTTTCCAGTGTCAGCTTGACCACAGATATAGTAGAATTAGTTTAAATGAAGAACATTCACCCTCTGTCTTTTTATGGAGCAATCCATGCTGAATTTTATCTTTAACATCATTGTAAATTGGTTTTTGTTCAGTTGTTCTACCAACTGTTCAAAATCCACAGTTTCCTGTCTTGTATTGCATTCTCCCCCTATTCATTGATATAGCAGCTTCATTTTGAATGATTGATTCTTCAAGTTGATCTTAACTTGCTGGTGCAGACATTTGGCTGCTTTGATCACTCTCCCTGGCTATCTCAGCAGCAATGCTTTTTTTCCTTTCAGACTCATCTTGCAACATCTGTAGGTTGGAATACTGAACACTCAATAGTGTCTTTCACAGCTTTGAAAGAGTCTTCATAACAGTCTTATGTGCCGATTCCGATCCTGGAAAAACTGGGTATGAACCGTCGGTCGGAGCGTTTTCTCCGTCCGACTTGTACCCGGGAAAAAAAAATTACAAACATGGAAGTACGATTCGCACGGAAACACCATTTCCGTATGAATCGTAAAAAACACCGACCGACGAAAATATACATACGAATGTGATCCGGGAATGCTCCGACGTGACGTCGGGACGCATTCAGGCAGCGTTTCACGAACCAGGAAGTACGAATCGAACCGACAGCAGTCCGGACGGCAATATTTTTACGGCACCCAAAAAGTGCCGGAAAAGCGAAGTATGCCGCGAAACGACCAGATTAGGGGGCCCGGTACGCGCCGTACCCCCCCCAGCCCCCGTGAGTACGTGCCAAACCCCACCCGTGCATGTACACCCATGTACGTACGAGTCGTACCCCCACCCGTGTATGTACACCCGTGTACGTACGAGTCGTACCCCCCCGTGTATGTACACCCGTGTATGTACGAGTCGTACCCCCACCCGTGTATGTACACCCGTGTATGTATGAGTCGTACCCCCCGTGTATGTACACCCGTGTACGTACGAGTCATACCCCCACCCGTGTATGTACACCCGTGTACGTATGAGTCGTACCCCCGTGTATGTACACCCATGTACATATGATTCGTACCCCCGTGTATGTACACCCGTGTACGTACGAGTCGTACCCCCACCCGTGTATGTACACCCGTGTACGTACGAGTCGTACCCCCCGTGTATGTACACCCATGTATGTACAAGTCATACCCCCCCGTGTATGTACACCCGTGTACGTACGAGTCGTACCCCCACCCGTGTATGTACACCCGTGTACGTACGAGTCGTACCCCCACCCATGTATGTACACCCGTGTACGTACGAGTCGTACCCCCTTGTATGTTCACCCGTGTACGTATGAGTCGTACCCCCCGTGTATGTACACCCGTGTACGTACGAGTCGTACCCCCACCCGTGTATGTACACCTGTGTACGTACGAGTCGTACCACCCGTGTATGTACACCCGTGTACATACGAGTCGTACCCCCACACGTGTATGTACACCCGTGTACGTACGAGTCGTACCCCACCCGTGTATGTACACCCGTGTACGTACGAGTCATACCCCCCACCCGTGTATGTACACCCGTGTACGTACGAGTCGTACCCCCACCCGTGTATGTACACCCGTGTACGTACAAGTCGTACCCCCCGTGTATGTACACCCGTGTACGTACGAGTTGTACCCCCCGTGTATGTACATCCGTGTATGTACGAGTCGTACCCCCACCCGTGTATGTACACCCGTGTACGTACGAGTCGTACCCCCACCCGTGTATGTACGGTGCGTACCCCACATTCCCTTTATTGTTAATGTTGTTGTGTGTGTATACATATGTATATATGGCTGCACGTCCATCCTGGGTATAGTTATTCTGAATGCTAAATTGCCTCTTGAGTGCCCATCCTTTGAGTCTTAGTCATCGTGTTCACTTGTACAGGCTTCCCCTTTGGATCCCTTTTTCTCCTCCCACTCCCTGTGTGATCCTGGTCAGTGCTGTACTCCTCTTTCTGTGTACGTTTCTATCCAGGTCCCAGTCCTTGCCCAAGTCCCTGACTGTGTCCCAGACAGTCCCAGACAGTCCCTGACAAAGAAAGTTTGATTCAGCACACCATGGGTTCAACAACTGCAAAAGTGCCAAGTAGAAAAACTCTCTTCTCTCTTGAGTTTGACAACTAAGCTTTCTGTGATTAATTAGATTTCCTTTGTTATATCTCACCAAACAACCACCACATCCAAGTACTATATATCCTTCTTCTTCTATGTTATTAGTTAGATTACTTTTATATGTATTTTGCTGAAATACTTCATACAGATACGTGTTTTGAAGATGGGGACTATTTCTTGGGTTGTATGTATCCAACATATTAGTTCAGAATGTCTCTTCTTTCTGGATCAAATTCTGCTAGGTATTGTATTTCCGGGTAAGAATTTAGTTCTCAATTTCAACTGCTTGCAAGGCCTAGGCTGACCCATACAATTCCTCTTGACTTGGAGAACAAACTAGCAAGCTCAACCAGTCCGAGTAATTATAGGATCTTATTTCTCTGTGGAAAAGCATTTTCAAACTGAAACTGCACAATTTCTTGGCAAGACACTTTTCTGCAGAAATCTCCTCCCACATCTCTTTCATCTCTGTCTTCTCTGATTTTATTATATATGAAGCCATGTCTCGAGCAACAGTGATAGAGTTGTCTGCATCAAATTCTAGATCAATATTTGTATTCCACATCATCAGGGTTGTAGTCATTGATTTACTTGGAAGTGTCTGTTCTTCTGAGGTTCTATGTATTTTTTAGTGATTTCCATGTCAGTATATGTCTGACTGCAGACAAATTGCTGTTGACTTTTCCTTCTGAGATGACAGGTCGTGAGAATTCAAAACAACAGAACTAGTTATCTCAAGCCCTTACCAGCACCATCTTTTGGGATGGCACATGTCACATACTGTTGTTTGAAAGACAAGACAGACTCATGAGTGTCTGTTCCAAATTTCAGTGAATCTTTTATCCATAACAGCATGTGTACATATGGAGCACCTCTAGCTTGGTACTCTTTATGGCAAAAGAAATCAGTTACTTCACCAAGAGAGGGATTACTTTTGTTTCAGATGAAATAATAATGGCTTGAAACCTATGGTTGAAATATCTGCAAACATTTGCAGGACCCTGTGAGCAAAGTTCTCAAGCTGTCTTCACCTTGATGTCCTTTATTGCTCCTTGCAAGAATTCAAGCGGGTCATCCCATGCGTATTCAGCACAACTGAGTGTTAGAAACCAAGTAGCTGCTCCTAGGTTTAACAATATGCATTTCAGTTCACCATGTAGACGATAACAATAATCATTGGTGCCACATTTGCAAGCCATCAAATTATTGAAGTTGTATTCCAAGTTTGTGTCTTTACCTGGCACTTCTTCAATAAATTCCCTTGCTGTGACTTTTTGCAGATTCACTCCTGTTTTGAAAATGTGATTTACTGCAAAAGACAGCTGTGATAAGTTTATCTCAAATAGTAGACAAAATATATAGGCATTACACTGGCAAAATCTGAGCTTTTCGGAATATAGTCTAGTTGATCTGTACTCGGCTGCTGGTAGTACAGGCTTGTCATCATATCTTCTGCCTACTCCTGTAGGGAACAGATGCAGAAAACAATGAGCGTCTAAATATTTCTCCCAGACACTCAAGGAAGCTCCTTTCAGTTCCTTCATTTGAAAGAGATCAATAGCATCACCAATAAACTTCCTCTTTAGAATGCATAGGATGAATACTGTAGTGTGCATACATTTCTTCTGATCTGGATCCACCTTTTCAATCTGACCTCTTGATGATGTGTCTTATATCTTGAAGACAAATATCTATATTTTTAGAATAAATAATATTTTTTACCAGATATAATGTTGCTTTATTTTACTTTACTAATATCCTCTAACTATTGCCATATTTATTTGCTCTTGATAAGAACACCATTGACTAGAATAAGAAGTGCACCTTCCAAATCTCTCTGCAGCCCTACTGTTTCAATATTCTGCTTGAAATCTAATGGCAAGTGCACAACTCTACCTCCAAGACCTTTCTGGAGCTCAGTTGAAGGTAACATCGCTGTCTTTGGCTCCATACGAGCTATAGCTTGGAAAGGCTATATACATTGTATTAGAATTGATTCATAAACATTTAAATCTTCAATTTCTTGTGCGATTGGAACTAATTCCAACTTGTTTTCCACCTCTTCTATTATTACAAGCACAACCAGCTCTAGTCATTTCAAACATGGTACAGGAGTTTAAACATAGTAAAGCCTCCTAACTAATTTCCGCATTTCAGAGTGGAGAACAGCTAACATTCTAAAGTAATGAAAGGTGTTTCTGCACACTTTCTTCGATAGCCATGCTAGTGAATGATCTTGTAAACTATTATACTTTCTTAGTTTGCATGGACCTAATCCTTGCAAAATCCCTATCTCCTGTTTCACACTTTTGCATCGAAAGTGAAGTAGGAAGCTTTTCAATATATCAATTGTTTCTTGCCTAACAATACACATACTGCTACAGTTCCATTTATATACAGGGGCCTGTCTATACCTTCCGTGTGCGTGCCTCTGCAGCTATGACTTCCTCTGCATGTGTAGGTACTATTACCTATTTTTTGGAATAGGAGAACCATCTTTTATCTCATAACATTGTCCAAATTCTTCAACTACATGCACTAATGTGTTCTCTTGGAAGTAGCTTTCTTCATTAAAGAAAGGCTTGGTGCTATAACTATGTATCCATTCACCACTGAAAACTTTGCAAAAGTTAGTCCTAGTGACAAATCTTTTCTTTTGGTTTTTCTCCTCATACACAACACTATTTTATTCAGTGTCTTCATTCTATTTAGAATCAAAATAAATAGCTTCCTTTTGAGAGCAAAGACTTCATCGACTATACACGTAACACGTTCCTTTTGTCTGACAGCTTCTCTCCCTCATTTATACTTCTTCATAATTCCTATCAGATTCTTAATTACTCTACGACAGAACATTCTAACTCTGATTTCGTTAAACTGCCTCTGCCTTCTGGTTAAACCATGTACTTATTTGTATGATTTTGTACTGTTTATATTATGGAGTTGTAATCCTTTCTTAGTTGTTCTCAAAGTTTGTTTTGTATTTACTTGATTTGGCTGTCTTTCAAGTTGTCCACAGATTATTTTAAGAAATGTTTTAGTTCTTTTACCAGCAGCTCTTTTCTCTTTCACCACTTTCTCTGCATTTTGCCCCTTTTTTGTTTCTCATTTGTGAGTAGATAGTATTTGTGCTTCTGTTTCTTTCTTCTTTCACTTTTTTATGGCATTGTAACCCTCTTTAGGATCACTGACAAAATATCGAGAAGAAGAATATCGAATTGCCAAAATATCGAAGGAAAAATATAGAATGCCAAAATATCGAAGCCCTATCTCCAAACAGGTAAGTACACAAATATAGAATCCTAAATATCGTTGTAAAAAATATAGTTAGTCACAATATCGATTTTTTTTAAATGTCTTAAAATTAATTAAATAAAACATATAATTAACTGAAACATACTTAAAAATACTTATATTACTTTAAAATTAATAAATAAGTAATGTAAGGAAAAAATAATAATAATAATACATATATATTAACGTAATATTTATTTAAAAAAATGCAATATTTTTTGCGTAGGATAGCGGGCGGGTAAAATTTACTATTACCACTCCATTAATGCAATAGTAGGGAAAACGTTGGATAGCGGGAGGGTAAAAATTACTATTCCCACTCCAGAGAGTGCAACAGTAGGGAAAGCATTGGATAGCGGGAGGGTAAAAAATAGTATTCCTACTCCAGACAGTGTAATAATAGGGAAAGCGGGAGGGTAAAATTTACTATTCCCACTCCAGTGAGTTCAACAGTAGGGAAAGCATTGGATAACGTAGGGGTGAAAATTACTATTCCCACTCCAAAGAGTGCAACAGTAGGGAAAGCGTTGGTGTTGTAAAGGTTTTCTCCTTTTCTTTTAAACATGTCATTGCATCTCACTGTGGGATCTCTAGTGTTCTAGAATGTCAAGTCACTGTATGCTAGAGGTAAGAATGTTGAAGTCAGTGTGGTGATGAACCTGCTGACGGTTGGGTGGATGAGCTGTTAACCTACAACTTGGAATAAACCTATTTGAATCTACATCCCAAGTATCTGCATCTTTCTTCGTGGTGAGAAGTTACTTCGTAACACTGGCGACGACTGGGATCATCATCAGCTCAACTCCAACTCTCAACTACATCTAGAAGGTCAATCTGCTTCATACTACTGTGAAGAGGACTAAACTCTCAAGTAAGAACGTTCCTTATTTAATATTTATCACAAGGAAGGTGATAATTTACCCAGTTTCAACTTTGCATCGTGTTCTCACCGCGCTTTAATTTAATGACTTTAAATTTTTTTTTCAAAACGCTACATTTTCGGCGATCTTCAACCTTAGTGTGACGCTCAAAGCTTTAAATTCGTCTGGTTGTGCTGGCTTGCCAATTTAAACATTAGCGTCTGATGACAAAACAATACAAGGGCTAAATCCATTTTAAAATTCTGCTCGTACGTTGTTTTGTCTGCCTATTTATATTTGAACATTACTCACTTTGACACTCGCGCTGCCACGCGCTGCTCCATCTCCAGAACTCTTCGTGTTCTCTTTGTTCAAGCGAAGTCTCTCGCTCCTTCATCTTGGAGACTGTGACGTCTGACGTCTGACGTGCCTTTTGTCACACGCGAAGACACATCATATCTGGAGCGCAGCGCAACGTAGGATAATCGGAGGCTTGGAACGCAACGTTAGTTTTTCTACAACGTCACGCCGTGGTCTTTCTTCGCGTCTGCAATTGGTTGCCAATTGTTTGTTGCTTAGCAATCTCCACTCAACAAGCTTTTCGCTAATGCTCTATCGTCTCACCAATCCGGTGCTAAAGGCAGAACAACGCATAGTATTTCTGGTTGTTGACCAGCTGGCTGGTAGCGGATCTACTGTACGACTACACTGACACGCACAGTTTCAATTTGAATGACTTAAGCGTGTCAAATAACTCCTTTGTTGCAGCGCTGACACGCACAGCTATATGCTAATCAATTCTTGTAGCGGATCCGACATACAACTACACTGACACGCACAGTTTCAAGTTCAATGATTTAAGCGTGTCAAGCAATTTTAAAGGTACAGCGCGGACACGCACAGCCTACTCCATAATATACTGTTGAGAAAACGTATCTGATCATCACCCTGCATTGCTTCTTCAGAAGTCAGTACTTATGGCGTTTCATTGTGCTAATACTCACCACATATTTTTATGATGTAATGTGGTAAATGTGTCTTCGCTTATTTTAGAAGCTAGATCCACGCATATGTATATTCTCAACAAGCACAGTTAAAGTGAATCACACAGAGTTTTATGTGTATTCCTTATTATTAATAATGACATACTACTGAAATACAAAATATATATATTTTTCTAAACTTGATCAACTTACAATTGTTCAATTTAAACACCTCAATTTAGTTACGTTCAAAGCTTTTAATCTTATTTATTTTATTTCACATTTTCTTTTCTCTGTTCTCATTCTTCATTATACAAACACCTAATCATGCAGAATGTTACAGCGGCTCCATTCTTCCTGCAGTCACCAGGTGACCCACCCATTAAATGGCCTAAATGGAAGAAGGTCTTTGAGCGATATGCTCGTGTGTGCGGCACTTCTCTCAGTGTTGAAAGGAAGACGGCTTTGCACATGCACTGTCTTGGTTCGGAGGGGCAAGATGTGTTTGATCATCTTCCAGATGTCCCTGACAGTACTGCATCTGGTTTGAATGAATTTGAACAGTGTATTTATAAGCTTGATGCACATTATTTACCAAAGGTCAGTACCATTTTAGAGCGCTATCATTTTATTTGATGTTCACACGGAGGAAAGGATACGAGATCAGTTCATGCTTGGTTGTGTTTCTGAGAAAGTGCGTGATGAACTTTGGATGAAGAACGAAACATCTCTAGATGAAGTTTTAGTAGTGGCAAAGAGGATAGAACACTCCCTTCAATGTGTAACGGAGATTAAAAAAGATCTCAACAAGGAACTCAACAAAGAGGTTTCAGTGGTCAATACTGATGTAGACTCAAAAAAGAAAGACTCTCAAACAAAATCACAATTCAGACAAAAAACTATTAATAAGTCTCGAGCCAGTCTTAATAAAGAAAACAAGTGTTATAGGTGCAACAGCACTTCTCACTGGGCCAATGACGAAGTCTTGTCCTGCTCTAAATGCTTTGTGCTCTTATTGCAAAAAGAAGGGTCATTTGTCAATGCTTGTAGGATCAAAGCTTCCAAAAAGAGTGTCAGTGAAGTTTCTGATGGAAACATGTCTGACCAGCATGATTTCGAGTGTGGGCAAATTGTAGTCCAAGTTGGTGGTGATGGACCACTGGATTTCATTTCAGTAGAAGGCCACAAAATTAAAGTGTTGTTTGATTCAGGGGCAAAGATTACCATTGTCTCAAGTAAATTCTTTAATGACAATTTGAGTGGGAAAGTTAAATTACTAAAGCCTGACATTCGTCCAACCGCGCATGGTGGTGATCCCATTGAACTAAGAGGGTATTTTGATGGTCTGATAGAATATGAGGGTCGTTGCACTGCAGGAAGGGTTTATGTCTCAAAGAAAGGAGATAGTATCATCAGCAGGTGGCATCAAAAAGATCTAGGGGTCATGTTAGACCCAAATAATACTCCTCCCATCATTGTCAAAGAGTGGAAGGCTATCGAGTCTGTTGATGATTCTTCTTTGCAAACTCTTTTAATAAGAGAATATCCACATGTGTTCGGGGACAAATTGGGCTGTCTTAAGGGTTACTGTCACAAGATTAAACTATGTCCAGGTTCAGTTCCAGTAGCTAGTAAAGTGCGTAATGTCCCTTTTACTGTTAAAGATGACATGCTTAAAGAACTGAACAAACTTAAGTCCCTGGGCATCATTGAGGAAGTAGAGGGGACATCATGGCTAGCTCCGGTAGTGGCCGCCAGGAAGGCTGACGGATCCCTGAGACTGTGTATTGATCTCAGACAACTTAATAAGTGTGTCCTTGTGGACAGGTATCCTTTTCCAAACATATCTGAGTTGTTGAGCATGGTAGGTGATCCAAAGATATTCAGTACTATCAATCTAACTTCAGCATACCACCAGATCTTACTTGATGAATCTTCAAGGGATTTGACTGCGTTTGTCACACCCTTTGGAACATTTAGGTTCATAAGACTCCCGTTTGGCTTAGTTTCTGCTGCCTCAGTCTTCCAATGTGTTATGGGAAAAGTCTTAGTTAACATTCCTGGGGTCTGTGTGTACCAGGATGACATTTTGGTATGTGGTTCAGATGTAGCAGAACATGGTAAGAGGGTTAGGCAAGTGTTAGTGTCAGGTTCTGCCAGACGAAGTCCTCGGGATTGTGCCGATGCTCAAAGGGGTCCACCTCTAAACTGCCCCAAGTCCGAAGAGCAACAAACTCGGACTAGTGAGATAGTTAAGTGGGGGAAGGAAAGGATGGGAACTGCAGGGAGGGAGACCTGAGGAGACACAAGAACAGTAATTAGTCCTAACTGCCTAACTACCACACCCGCCTTACTTGGTGACCTCCAGCTCCACCTTTGGGGATCCTTCTCCCTACCTGAAAGAAAAAGGCGGAGGGCTGGCACAGGAAGAGAGGTGAGGATGGAAGCACACGTTCAACCCAACGGCTAGGAAATGGAAGAGAAAAATATACTGGCATTACCCCTCTAGCTCTGCAGGGTAGAATCTACTAGTCAGTGCCCTAGTGCCCCTCTCCCGACACCTACCCCTGAGTAAGGATGGTTAGCAGTGATGTGCAGACGATCGGCTATCGCCACCCCCTCACACGACTCTCTCTCCTAATGAAAACACAACAAATAACGTAAAACAGGGTCTGATCATCAGACATGCATTATCATCGTTGGCCTCATGAGTCTCCCCAAGAACACAGAAATACGGAGCGAATCAGCTCTAGATGCCATCAGTTCACGATTTTAACACATTTGTCCCAAATGACACCTTCCAGGATTAGCAGGAGGTTCCCATCCTAAGGCCTTGGAATGTGGTGGTAGAGAGTATAAGAATCGCTACAGAGCAGGAATCTTTCTCTGTCAGAGCCTTTCAAGTACTGGCTCCGCAACAGAGAACAAAGGCTAGTAAACCTGTTAGTTTACTTCACAACTCGCTCCCCTGCACGAGACGCCAGCCGGCAGTCTCACCAACAGAGGGGCGATTCAGCAAAAGCAGATATGGAGCGGGCTGGCCACTCCAGCTAAGGCCCCTTGTACACGACTAGGTCTCTCCGCACGAGATGCCCGACAGCAATCTCACCAACGGAGAAACCGGAAGCTAACCACAGGCTTGAAACAACGGTAAAGGCTATGATACTTTATAGTCCCTCTGCACGAGACGCAAGCCTGCTGTCTCTCCAACAGAGGAACTCTCAGAACGACCAGACCTCCTGATGGCAAAGCCTACAGGAACAAGTACTCACGGTACCGCTCGATACCAGGAAGCCTTGGCCCGCGGAAGGATCTCTAACGGCTGCAGGATCCCAACACCGTCCGGAACTGGAATCAACGGCCCCGCTGTATCGGCGAGGATCTCCTATATCCGGGTTTGCGCGTAGCTCACGTGGGACGTGCTGACGCTACGCATGCCGGGAAAGGTAGTTCAGGCAAGGAGCGCGACAATTCCTGTTGTTGCCGGCTGCATGAGGCCGTCAGTGTTTACCGGGATCGCTTCGTGACAGTACGTCCCCTTTTTCGAAGACACTGATCGGCACCAGGCTTGGAAGGATGGCGTTTAAAGAAAGCAGAGACCAACCGTGCCGCATGTACGGCTTCAGCTGGTTCCCAAGAGTTTTCCTCTGGGCCGTACCCCTTCCAGGACAGGAGGTACCATAGTTTTCACCTTACCCACTTAGAGTCCAAATTCCCCTTGATCTCATATTCTCGGTCCTGTTGTACCCAGATGGGCATGGGTGGCTTCCTCACTGGGCAGTGTGAGGGCTTCAAGAGGGATACATGAAATACCGGATGTATACGGAGGTGATCTGGTAATTTTAGTTTCACTGCTACTGGGTTGACGTGTTTAATCACAGGGTATGGCCCTATATACCTAGGATTAAAAACGCTGTGTCGTTTAAAACGTATATGTTTCGTGGACAACCACACCCTCTCCCCTTTCTTGTATACGGGACCCTGTCTGCGATGCTTATCCGCCTGAGCTTTGTACCTGTGTTTGGCCTGAAGCAAGTTGGTCCGTGCTTCAGTCAATGCGGAGCGAATGTGGGACAAGCGTTGTTGTAGATTCGGAAGGGTTGCAGTGTGACTAGGAAGAATCAAGGGTGTAAACCGAGGATGAAACCCATAAGTGCAGTAATAGGGTGTATGTTGTGTTGAGGAGTGTTTGGAGCTGTTATAAGCTATCTCCGCCACCCATAGCCACTCCACCCACGCCTCTGTATTGCTATCGATGTAGCAACGCAAGTACTGTTATAATGTTTGATTTAATCTTTCCGTCTGGCTGTCGGTTTGGGGATGGAAGCTGGTTGATAGAGATGACTCGATCTTGAGGGCAGAACACCAAGCTCTCCAGAAGCGAGCGGTGAACTGGGTACCCCGGTCCGACACTATGACTTTCGGAAGGCCATGCAATCGTACCACATGCTGCAAAAACAGTTTCGCCGTTTGACTTGCTGTTGGGACTTGAGGGCAAGCGATGAAATGGCCCATCTTGGAGAGGTAGTCCACCACCACCATGATCGCGGTACAACTCTGATCTTTGGGCAACCCCACGATGAAGTCTACCGATACTCTTTCCCAAGGGGCTTCGGGCGTGGGAAGTGGCTGAAGGAGACCCTGTGCCGCTCTGTGATCGGATTTCATCTGGGCACAGACGGGACACATCCGTACCCAAATCAAGACATCGGGACGCACTGTAGGCCACCAGAATTGGCGCAATACATTGTCGAGTGTCTTTTGGCCCCCAACATGCCCTGCACAGGGAAGTTCATGGCACCATGAGAACACCTCCCTTCTTAGGGTAATCAGCCTAATCAGATTTGAACAAAACAAGCCTTGTTTCTAGCTCAAACGGCTCAAATGTACCCAAAAATGCAGAGTCACGTGTTACAGCGTGGTGGAAGGCCCTTTGCAAAGCTGGAATAGTCATGTTTTACGTTTTGCTAAATGTGGGTGTTAAATTGGTACTAATGGTGCACAAACCTCTCTTCTTTCTTTGTCTTTCTACAGTTCTCTTGCTTCTTTCTGTACCTTTCTTCCTCTTTCTGCACCTCACTGTCTTCTTTCTGCACTTCACTTGCCTCTTTCTGCACTTCACTTGCCCCTGTCTGCACCTCACTTGCTTCTTTCAGCACCTCTGTTGCTTTTTTCTGTAGATCTCTTGCCTCTTTCTGCACCTCTCTTGCCTCTTTCTGCACCTCATATGCCTCTTTCTGCACCTCACTAGCCTCTTTCTGAACTTCTCTTGCTTCTTTCTTCACCCCTCTTGCCTCTTTCTGCTCCTCTGTTGCCTCTTTGTGCATTTCTCTTGCCTGTTTCTGCAATTCCCTTGCCTCTTTCTGTACCTCTCTTGCCTCTTTCTGCACCTCACTTGCCTCTTTCTGCACCTCACTCTCTTCCTTCTCCATCTCTTTTGCCTCTTTCTGCACTTCTCTTTCTTCTTTCTGCACTTCTCGAGCCTCTTTCTGTACCTCTCTTGCCTATTACTACAGCTCAAATGCCTCTTTCTGCAATTCTCTTGCCTCTTTCTACACTTATCTTGCCTCTTTCTATACCTCTCTTGCCTCTTTCTGTACCTCTTGTGCTTCTTTCTGCACCCCTGTTGCCTCTTTCTGCACCCCTCTTTCTGCACCTCTCTTGCCTTTATCTGTACACCCTTCCTTCTTTCTGCACCTTTCCTGCCTGTTTCTGTACCTCTGTTGCTTCTTTATGCACTTCTCTTGCTTCTCTCTGCACCTCTCTTGCCTCTTTCTGTACCCCTTTTGAATCTTTGTGCACCTCTCCTGCCTCTTTCTGCCCCTCTCTTGTTGTTTACTGCAGTTCTCTTGCCTCTTTCTGCACCTCTTTTGCTTCTTTCTGCACTTGTCTTGCCTCTTTCTGGATCCCTTTTGAGTCTTTGTGCACCTCTCCTGCCTCTTTCTGCACCTCTCTTGTTGGTTCTTTTTGCACTGCTCTTGCTTCTTTCTGCACCTCTGACTTAGAGGGAGTTTTAATCCCCCTAGGGCCTTACAATGGGGGTCATGCCAATCACAGGGGTAACCCAACCCACAGTGTACCCTAGTGTATGTAGGTATTTTGACTGTATTCTAAGTGTCTTTCAGCATAGTAATGGCTCAGGGCCTGGTTAGTCAGTCAGTTACCACCAGTACCAGTCAGCAAAAAAGTTGGGGGCACAGAATGACTTCGCAACAAGGCCTCTTTCTGCATATCTCTTGCTTCTTTCTGCACCTTTCTTTGTCTTTCTGGACTTCAATTGCCTCTTTCTGCATTTCTCTTGCATCTTTCTGTGCCTTTCTTCCTCTTTCTGCACATGCCCTAACTATGTAGGCATAGTTAGAAATTTGCATTTAAAAAACCTTAGAAATTCACTGAAAAAAACAGGTTTCAGGGACGTTATAGTCAGAAATTAGCATTTGAAAAAACATAGGTTTCATGGATGGTATAGTTAGAAATTAGCATTTAAAAAACCATAGAAATTCGCTGAAAAAACCATAGGTTTCAGGGATGTAATAGTTAGAAATTAGCATTTAAAAAACCTTAGAAATTCACTGAAAAAACCACAGGTTTCAGGAATGTTATAGTTAGTTGGACATTTCACTCGTGCAAAACCAGAGAAATTCTGCTGCTTTAGTTAGTTGAGCTAACTATAACTCGCACCCCTGCAATGCACTGCTGATGACATCAAATATTACATCATTCATGACATGGTCAGTGGCATCACTAATCCCATCTCAACTGATATCACCTTTACAACGCAAGTCAGAACAACGACTTGCTGTAGGAGGAAGAAGGTGTTGGATTTAAAATCCAACACCTTCCCTACTGTTGCACAGACTGGAGTTGGAATGGGAAATTATACTATTTGAACATCCAGCCCCCCTACAGCAAGTCGTTGTTCTGACTTACGTTGTAAAGGTATGCGATGTAACAACACGGTTGTTGTAACAACCGCATTGTAATGGCATGTGTTTTAAACGCATGCAAACTAACGTGTCACATTCCCCCTGGCATGAGTCGGGGCTTTATTATGAGTTTAGGGGGAGGTCACTCTACCAACACCTACGGACATAGCATCGTAAAGATCCAGTAAGAGGTCTGCCACAACGAGGGGTGTTTGGAGTGGAGAGGTGAACAATTGCTTAGGGCCAAACATCAATGGAGGGCTGTGAAAACAGTGACTTTTTTGTGCAATTTGTGCCGGAATTAACCCCTTGGATGCCCGCCCCTTTCCCCGCCCAGTGCCGCGCCTTGCATTAGCGGGCGGAGTTCATGACGAGCTGGACTCGTCATGGGCACAGCGCCACCGCAGCCCATGACGAGTCCAGCTCGTCATGGGCACTGAAGGGGTTAACATCTATCATAGAAATAATTGGAGTATTTCAAATGACATGCATGAACATTTTATACAAATGTACTGTGGTATACAGACAATTTGATGTACACAAAGTCTAAAGTTTTGTAATTTTGTATTTATAGAGACAATGACAGTCCTCTCTCTATGGTCCAATAAATCTTCCAATGAGATCCACTTGAAAGCAAAAGCCCTGAATACTAATTCTTGTTCTTTGCCCATAGGGTTCTTTTGTTTTTGACAACGCTTGTTGCAAGGGCTTGCCCAGTCTCCAGGGTTAGCCAAGCCGAAGACACCTACACTGGGCTGAGGCAAGAGATCTCCTGTCTTGTACCCCAAACCCACTTTACCTCTGGGATTACCTGCCAACTACTTGTATTGGCAGTGAGTATTGAGGGGTTGTCTTAGGGAGCTTGGGTTCTCTTTTTTCTAGCAGAGGCCAGAGATATTAGGTGAGTGAAGCCTTTACAGAGACAAAGAGGGGATAGGTGTTGCCAGTACGGACCATCTCTGACTTGATAGGGGGTGGAGCTGTCACCTACCACACTTGCATATCATTTAATTTATTAAAATGTATCCTATATTTCTCGTTGTTTTGGGAGTTCTCTTGTTTTGTGATTTTACTTTATTGTTGTTTGAGTGCTGCATAAATACCATACAGATCGCCTCTAAGCTAGGCCTGACTGCTTTCATGCCAAGATATCGGAGGGTTAAGCATAGGTTAATTTAGTCATGTTGTTGTTTCCCCAGACAAGGATTGAGGTTGTTTCCTAATTAGGGCTTTTAACCCCCTTCAGCCAATAACCCAATTTATTACAATAGGAATCAGGTAGCAGTATGATAAATGTAATGCATTATTTCCTAGATTTCCTATCATGAGCTTTTCTTTTATTTTATAATACAATAAAGCCTGCAATCCCAGTGCAAAATCCTTTCTCTAATTTACTTGTTGTGTATGGATCTAAATGAGAGCCACTAGCATGAATACCATATTTTACATCTAGTTATTCACTGTTTAGCCATAGCAATAGAAGGAAACAAGAGTGATGTCTCCCTTATGCAACTTAAAGTGATTCCATGCTTCTCCTACAAGATCTCAGTTATTTGTAAGTCGATGCTTAGCTCTGATGAAAAGAAGACATCACTGCTTTGGATGGTGTTTGGGAGTAAGGGATAAAAGGTCACTACTTTGGTGTGCAGGAGACTAACTGTATTTTTTATTTATTTGGGTGGGAGCTGAATGAGTGGGGTGGATGGCAGGGTGAAGAAGGGTTGGTAAAAGCAGATGGTGATGATATCATGTGGAAAGGCCCTTGCTTAGTATTTTAGCAGGTAGGTAATGTGTGAGCTGTGGAAGAGTGTCAGGATTTCATATTTATTCTTGTGGAGGGTGGGCGTTTTTTTCAGATTTATATAGCACAAACTCGGCCTGAAGGTAGTGGAGCGCTTTACATGAGCACCACTTACGTTACACAAGGACACATTAATGTCCAGAGGATGTTGAGAGTGTATGGCAGGACACCAGGAGTTACAGAGAGAGGGGATATGAAGCAGGTTAGGCCATGTTCTGTATGACTCCACCAGAACTACCCTACCCCTATGTAGCTGCGGGAGCAGGTGCAGATGATTTGGGTTGACCATACATGATGTAACATTGTAGATGTGTAACCGTGAATTATAGGGCTGAGAGTGACCTAGACAACTTGAGCAGTTCTCTCACTGTCTATTTAGTATCACTTAGCCCCTCAATGAAAAATATACCTTTTATTCACTGTTCCTCATCTATAATTCTATATACAGTAGTTAAGTTGTGATATCTATAGTTACCTGTAATAAGAACATTATACAGCTGCTTAACTGCAATATGCTATATGCTATTACAATTCGATTATGACGTCGAATTACCAGCTCCAGGAACAACATTGATAGGCAGGCCAGAGAGCATCATTGTAGTTGCGGTACAATAGCAAAAACGCAAACTGCATTCTCATTATCGATTTTTCTAAAATGAACCATGATCAGCAGCAAGGAGACAATTATGGCAATGAGTTTATATTTTGTATGTAGGTTAGTTGCGGGAAAGAAAGAATCTTTGTGCATCTGTAAATTACTACATAGGCCAGGCCTATCTTTTTATGTGCTGAATTCTCTGCTCAACAGCACAGCCTTCGCAATCATAAAGTTAGTATTAAATCGGTGTTTATGAATATTGAAAAAGAGTAAACTTACACAAAAGTCTAAGTTTACCTTTGTGAATCAGGTCGATATGTCTTTCTTTATGATGCATAAAGCCAAGGTCATTAACCGAACCCATCAATTATTCTTGAAGACACAGTTGTTGCTAACAACATTAGGAATTTTGGTCACTATTTTTTAAGGTAACCTGCTAATGCCTTTTGTGAGGCTACGTTTTGTGAGGGACTCAATCATTAGCCTACTTAATATGTCTTCATTTCACTAATCTGTAACCAATTTACTAATGCATTTATTAAATATTTGTGCTCAAGACTTTAGTGCTTATTTATGAGCACTGCCTTACTTTTACCACCAGTGATCTACAGTTCTTTCCTATAAGACCAAACCATTCAACAGAATTCCAAACATTCGCCATATCTTCAACATTGAGGCAAAACAACCCTGAAATAAGGGTGCCCTAAAATGAGACTAATCATGGCAGATAAGAACATTCAGAGAACAGTTAATCACCCATCTCAGTCAAATGGTTCTCTCCTGAAACTATAATATTGTATGCCAAAGATCAAAGACATATGCAGTTGCACCCTTGCAAATGACTCAAAGATTACAATTCTTTCCAATACACTCACACAGCAAGAGGTGATCCTGTGAATGCTCTCTACAGCAAATGGCAAGTATGGCTAACCATAAAGATCGAACCGAGACATGTGATTCCCTAGGATGCGAAGTTTGCAACCAGAATGTGCATAATTGAGTGAAGTGTGGTAGCATACTACTTTGTAGCTGGGTGTTAGCAGAATAATCACTCAAAAATCCTGGGAAGAACCTACACGTGTGCACTCTTGTGACATGTACGACCCTGCTGACCAATATTTTAGACCAGAGCATAGTCAACCAATCACTGGGGCTCTCTGTGACTCTCAACTTTTAAAGTATTATACAGCACTGACTGTTTCTCCAGGGTACTTTTCACTGCACTTTAGTTTCCAAAGGTTTATATTACCCCGAATTACTTCAGCCACCTATTTTCTTCATAGTGAAGAGCCTTAGTAATTTCTCATCTTTGTTACCAATTATTTGTTTTTTCATTTTCACTTCTCCTTTCTTACACATATGCCTGCTCGCTGACTGTCTAGTCAAATTGAAATGTGTTCTCTGCTGATCCTGGGTACATTTTTTTAAACCTGAAAATATTTTTGGGAGCCACACATCAATCATTCAAGAATTATTGATAAGCAGAACATCTCAGTTGAAAAAACTGATATGTCCTAATGTACATCAAAATTATACATAGGTATTCAGCTTCTTTTGTTCAGAGACATTTGTCACATCATTGGCCTATCGATTCATATTTAAATCTCAATATATTAAGCTGCATATTAGAACTTTGTGGGAAAATGGGAGTATATGTACAGCTCTTGCTTTACGACAGAAGACTCTAGCAGTTATTTAGACCTTGGTGAAGTTCACCAGCCAAGCCACAGCCATGATTCCTCTCTCCATTAAGAGGTGGGTCAACCACATGTTTTGCACAGCAACCTCAGCTGGCTTAACTAGCGCAAAACTCTGACCAAGTGGTCCTTTCACCACAGGTCATAGTGGGGATTGCCCCACCTTAATTTGGGCAGGTGATCATACCTTGCATGGAGGCCCTTCAGATAAATCAATTCATGGCCCAACACACAGGGAGAAAACTCCGTGTGCTATATGCCCATTTTTTTTCACTAACAAACTTCTACTGTTGGAGTTTACTTGTGAAAAGCAAACAGAAATGCTGAGTTACACCATAACAGAGCACCCATTCACCATTTCACTGAACCATCACTGCAGCATACCCATTGTAGGCTCAGAAATACCCTGAGGTAGACTGGGATCTCTAAATTGGAAGGGTGGACCTCTGGCGAGGGACCACTGGAGAGTTATGTGGGAGTTTGAAGGCAGTCCACCAATCTTTACATTTAATATTTGAGAAACCTTTGAGCAATTTATATATTCTGTACCTGGGCGTTACCTGGAAATATGCCTCTGAAGTGTATTTTGTGTTTTGCTTCATACTTGTCCTCCATACTTCTAAAAGGCGCTCTAATATATTTTGTAAATCATTATGCCAGCATAATGTGCTGATGTTGTGAAAAGTAGCTGACGTGATAAAGAGAAAATATGATAACACGATTTAATTATTCAAATTTAAAAGTATATCACCCAAAATGTCATAAGTATAACAGAATGGTGTACGCTATGAATAAAACCTTTCAATACGGGACAGTGTAAAGAATGTGAGAGACACGGTTGACCAAATTACTGCAGTAATGAAGTTATTGTAGATGACTAAAATAAAAGTTTGTTAAAAGTAAGTTGAAATGAGAGTGCCACACAGCACTAAGGCTGACATGTTGCTTCTTTTTTCTTTTTTTAATCTAACTAGCTTCATTTTAACTGAAGATTGAATAAGCGGACATGATAAATTATATTATCCTAAAGTATATTCAACATATATGCATCTTATAATTAACTCCAGATTAAATGTTTTAAAAACAAAGAATAGATTCACTGGCTTTGCTCTACAGCAGACTTTATAATTCAAGATTTGAATAAGGGCCAAGTGGTTCAGATGTTGAGGGGTCTGTATTCCTTTCAATTGTGTGTCTTGATTAAAAAAAAAGAAAAACAGATAATGTTATTTTATTAAGCCTTCACCATCTGCTTCTGATATTCCAGATATCCAGCAGCAGTTCTTGAAGCCATCCTGTCAGGATTACTGGACTGGCACTGATATCCCTCTGAGTGGTTTCTCCTGAACTGACAACTCGAATTGTGTCAATCCTCTCATAACTGTTTTCCTATTGAAGAGTGTTGTTGTGGCAGACAAGTGGCTCGCAGGTTGAATGATTTACAACTTGGTCGTGTGTCAGTGTACATGCCTTCACATTTGATATATTTCTTTGTATAATGCATTCATGAGGGAAAAAAACATTATCTGGATTCGATCACTAAATATTCACTCAGTAACACCGCCAGAAACTTGTATTCATAATACGTGGTAAAAGGTATTTACACTAAGCACTGCCTTAACTTACTAGCTAAGACATAAACATGTACCCGTCAAAAGTGCTTTGCGATCCGGTCGCATGCCTCTAATTTGCACTTGCAGCTCTTAGGTTAAGGGTATTACCTGCTGGGTCTTAGCTGCATTCTTCCTCACATAACTGATTCCTCGAGCCAGGCTAATGTATTAAGTTGTCTTAAGTTTATAAACAGCTGCTGTCAGAGGAATCTAGTGAAGAAAAATAATTCAGGGTTAGTTATTCAGGTGCTTGATCTGATCAAAATAAAGGCAAAAAAGCAAACTATTAAATTGGGTCTAAAATTCAAGGATCATTAAAAAATGTTTTTTTATATATAGACCAAAACAAGGAAAGTACAATGGATAATTGAGAATTATTTTTCATTACGCACTTTAGATCAGGTGTCTTTGTATGCACTTCGAGAATCAAATGGAGAGTGAAGCAGAAATCAATCTGCCAAACAAAGTACTTAAGCTCTCAAAGATAGTCCAAATTATTTTAATTCATGTGTTTATTTGCATATAGCTTACACATTGTCATCATAACATAGAAAACTACCATAAACTGACCAACGAGTTACATAAAAGAGGGTTTAATCTGCAAATGTTAACCAAACCAATTTAAGATTATAAAAATTATGTCCCACTCCCTTTCTGTAACTTATTTAGAGCAAATTAACTATTATACAAAACCAGTGGTTATGTAACAAAATACACACCACTGAGCTATAATTCGGGTCTTTTACCAAATTCAGGCATTTCCCTTCATTGTTTCTGACGTCCAAAATCTTTGCTCTAATTATTGACCTTTATGGTGCCATATAGCACGCAGGTCACTCAATCAGTATTTCTAAAGCGCTGCTAATCACTTGTGAGGGTATCCATGTGCTGAGAGTCAAGGTGCTCAAGAGTAATCAGTTGAATAGAAAGATCTTCTGAATTCCTTATGAGAGGGTAAGGTCCGAAGGTGGAGGGGAAGGATGTTCCAGAAATTTCTGGCAAGGTAGGAGAAGGAGAGAAATCCACTTTAGCTTCGGCAGGTGCAGGGGGTATGAGCAAGGGAAAGGGAGGTGGAGCGCATGTATTTCGATGGTTGGTGGTAGCTCAGGCGGTGGATGATGTATGCAGGTCCTTGGTTGTGCAGCGCTTTGTAGGTGTGGGTGAGCATTTTGAACTTACATCTCATGTGGACAGGGAGCCAGTGGAGTTTTTTTAGGTGAGGGGTGATGTGGGTTCATTTAGGGAGGTTGAGGATGAATCTGGCCACTGAGTTCTGTGTGGTCTGCAGTCTCTTCAGTAGGTGAGTGGTGATTTCAGTGTAGAGTGAGTTGCCGTAGTCCAGGCGGCTGGTGGCGAGGGCTTGAGTGGTGGTGTGTCTGGTGGTGACTGGGAGCTACTTGAATATCTTTTGGAGCATGCAAAGGGTGAGAAAGCAGGAGGAGGAGACTGTTGATCTGGTTTTTCATAGTGAGTTTTCCATCCAAGATGATGCTGAGGTTCTGCGTGTGGACTGTCGGGGTGGGTAAAGCCCCCAGTTCAGCAGACTACAAGGAGTTATTCCATAGGGAGAGGTTGTGCCAGAAGAACAGAACTTTTGTTTTGTCCATGTTGAGTTTTAGGCAGTTATCCTGCATCAGATAGAGCGAAGATGAGCTGTGTGTCATCTGCGTAGAAGATGATGGGTTCTGACAATGTTGGCGAGGAGGTTTATGTAGGTATTTAACAGGGTAGGGCTGAGGAATGAGCCTTGAGGGATGCCACAGATGATGTTCTTGGGTTCTGAGGTGAAGGGTGAAAGGCGAAAGGCGGATTTTCTGAGTTCTTTCTGTGAAGAAGGATGCATTCCATTTCAGGGTGTACACTTGGATTCGGATCTGTTGAAGACTCTTGATCATGGTGTGGTGGGAGAAAGTGTTGAAGGCTGCTGAGAGGTCGAGGAGGATTGAGGGGCACTAATCCCCACCTAGGAGGGTTCTAATGTCCTCAATGGCTTCGATCTGGGTGGTTTTGGTGCAGTAGTTTGTGCAGAATCCAGCCTGGGATGAGTCCAGAAGATCGTTGTTCTTCAGGTATTCTGTGAGTTGGTGGTTGATGGCCTTCTCAAAGACTTTTGCAGAAAAGAGGAGCAGAGATATGGGCCAGTAGTTATTAAGCTTGCTAGGGTCTGCAGATGGTTTCTTGATGAGGGGCTTGATGTCAGCCTGTTTCAGTTCTTTCGGGAAGGTGGCCGAAGTGATGGATGTGTTGAAGATGGCTTTGAGTGTTTTGCTGATAGTAGGCCTGGGCAAAAATTTCGTTCCGTTCGCGGAAATTGCGATAATTTGACATTTTCGCGTTCCGCGGAGAGCGCGAAAATGTCAAAAATTCCGGTTTCCGCAGCTTGGCGATAATTTGTTTCTTGCTCGCGCTGTAAAATAATACATTCTCGCGCGCGCGCGATCGCCTTACCTGAATCCCTGCGTTCGCCGACAAGTTTTCTTGATCCGGTCGCGTTCTCCATGAGATGTTGTATTGTTTTTAGCCATTTGCGCTGTCTCGCGACAGTTCGCGCCCGCAGTGACGTCATGCGTCGCGCGATCACGTCTTTCTTCCTGCGATCATGCACCGCGAGAACAACTCAAAACAAGATGGCCGCGCCCGCAAGCAACCACATGGGTAAGTTGGCGACCCGCAACCATGCAGAAAATCTCGCGAACATGCCGGAAAAAAACTTCTGCATCTTCGCGATATTTCCGCTTGTTTGCGATAATTTTAAACATTTTCGCGATAATTTGCTAAGGTTAATTCCGCAAATTCCGCCCACCCCTGTGGTGTGGACAGGGGAAGGAGGGTGCTCTGAGAGGACGGAGTGTACGATGGCTGTGGTGCTACGTTTCAAAAGCTGGGTCCAGGCGTTGATCTGGTGGTCAGAATTGGTGTCTGCAGGAGCGAGAAGGCTGAGGATGTCAGAGGGAGAAGAGTCGGGGTTTGAAGTGTTTGTAGATGGTTGAGGTCTTGTCATGGAAGAAGATTTCCAGGGTATCGCAGAGGTCTTGGGAGAGGGTGATGATGTTTGTGGTAGCTGAGGGCTTGGAGAACTCCTTGACAATGCTGAACAGTGCCTTGCTGTGGTTGGAGCTGGCTTTGATGCGGTCAGCTAGGGTGTTCTTTTTCATTTCTTTCAGGAGTCGGTGGTAGTGGTTAAGCCAACGCTTAACCACTACCACCGACTCCTGAAAGAAATGAAAAAGAACACCCTAGCTGAACGCATGAAGCATGAAGGTGGTAATGTCTGTGGTCTCCTCACTGGTGCGGCATTTCCTTTCTATCCACTTGCAGTTTCGTTTTGCAGTTCTCAGTCACGTGGTGTACCAATTAGCATGACTGTTGGATTTTTTGAGGTCTGGGATGTCTGTAGGTGAGGGTGCCTCTGTTGGTGATTCTGCAATCTGTCTTTAGTTGGAAGTTGAGGTATTCCATCATTAGGGTGGTGTTGTCTGTAGTGGTGGTGAAGTGAATGGCTTCTTTACGGATGATGGCAATGGTGTACTATTTTGTAGTTGCTGGGTGTGGCCATGGTGATGTTGCATGCTGAAACAGGGTTGAGCCAGGTCTCAGTGAGGAAGATGACGTGGCGGTGAGGGAGCTAATGGTGTCTCAGATCTCGGTGGATTGCTTGCAGAGTGAATGGGTGTTGAGCAGGAGGCAGTAGTCCAGGGGCAGTCGCAGTAGGCATGGTGGTTTCGTATTTGGGTGCTCCGGTGTTGCAGGAGAAAATACAGTGATGGCAAACAAAAGTCTGATGGTGTCAGTATGCTTTTCAGTCAAAGCAATTAGATTAAAGCCTACCTGCAATACACACCAATTCTACTGCTCTAATTCCTTAAAACAGTAAACAATAATTCTATGGTGGTGCCAATACTTTGAATCTTTGGTGTCAGACCATCATATTACATGGAAATATGTCATTCTACCAAAATGCGATGATTGAAGTCAGTGCTTGTAAATCAATGAGAATTCTTTTGGGCATGAAAACGTTCCATTTCATTTTTTGTGTCATCTGTTGCATAGGTGTCAGTTGTGTTTCTGCTGTGAGGGGATCAGCGATAGAATTTATCAAGCTGGGCAAGGAGCAGGAAGGCAAACTCTGGATAAGGATGAATTGATGGATTGGGAGAGTCCTTGGTAGTTTTCTTAAGGCTGGTAGGTAAATGGTGATTCTAAAACATTTTGTTGAGGCATGTCAAGTGTACACTGAGAGACTATATGCCTTCAAATCAGGTGAGCTGAAATGTGCACAATGCAAGCAGGAAGGCGAGGGTGAATTTTTAAGAGAAAACTGCCTCAGAATAGTCAGATGCTTGAAAGAAAATGTGGGTATCCGGCTTCTTTTGGCACTTGCTACATCTTTTGTATGGTCTGAATTAAATTTTACACCTTCAAAGGTTTACAACTACAGTATATAGAGAGGTATTAGAACTGCTTCAAAAAGTTAATCATGAGCAAATGGTGTGGAATAAATGTAGCCAAGGTATAGTACAAACTCCAGAGGTCGCTGATTAACCTCATTGCTGCATTTTAGGTTATTAGTGATGATTAGATGTTTTGAGGCCAACAAAGCAAGTGTCATACTAGTTTAATTTTTACAAACACTGATCTAAGATGTCAACTGTAACCTGGTCCCAGCCATGAAGAAGGTAGATGAATAATATTTTGTGTTCTAGGCTACTATGATGTAGTCCTGTAATCACTTTTATGAGAAGGCAGTCCAGGTGAAGGTGAATATTTTACTCTGACAATTAGTTTGAATTCTGATTTCTATGAACAGAGTCAATTGAGGGTTGTTGTGAAGCAAGACTGTGGATTAGTATATTTTGACAGGCCTTTTTCCATAGATATAGGCATAGGTAATATCACTGTATCGTCAGAGAAGTGGTTGTAAAAGATGAAAATGGGGAAGGGTTTGGGTGAGTGTTAGCAAAGTTGTAAGGTTGAAAGAAATATGGATAAAGAAGGGTTCAGCCTCTGGCAGGAAACCATTTTCTTGATCCTCATGTTGTATATTTTTGTGTTGCAGAGAGATAGTAACTAGTTGTAGCACAATTTGAATGAGGGCTCTAGGCCTTTGTTCAGCCCATGGGGACTGTTGGCTACAAATCCTTCTTATCTTGATTTTGGCATCCTAATACTTTACACACGACACCCATTAAGCAATAGTTGTACATATGCATCTTTGGAACTTTGGTTATTCCTGTTTATTCACAGTGATAGTTACATTCATGGTTAAAATGGTGCCCTTGTAAGCTATTGACTTTTGGGGACATTCAGCACTTTTCATTTTTCCTATCTGTATCAGTTACAAGATGGCCCTCATATAGTATGCTGATATTTCACGCCCTACGATTTTTCACACCCAGAGATAGGTATGTTGAATATGTTAATCTTTTGCCCTTTGGAATATGAATTGTGTTTTTTGAATGTGTAATGGGTGTGTGAACAAATTGGTGATAGGATTTTAACTGATTAACTCTCTTTTATAGAGATACCACGGTTTATACCAATCTGTTATAAATTGGTAATGAGTCTTATGTTGTGAGGGTAAGTTCCCAATGAGTTCTTACAAGATTTTGACAACTCTTGTTTCGTTATTTATTGACATGGCGCATACCAAAATAATATATGGTATTTGCTTATATTAGTGTGGCTCTATAACTTTATTGGGGGAGTATGATCTTGCTCAATAATAGCTATGTTTGTATTGGTAACTTTAGGATTTCTGATGGGGCCATAAACAAGGTTTGGTGGGTGAGCAATTTGATCTACACCCAGCTTGCTTGGATGTACTTTGATAGTCCTCTGAATATTGTGTGCTTGATTTTAGGTATTTTCTTGCATTTATGCTCTACTTACTGGGAAAGGGAAAATTGACTATACTCTTGTGCTGAGATCATGCATTTGTGTTTTTTGATGTGAATTTGAATATCAAACCCACAGGATATGTAACTTTTATATGTGGAAGGCACTCTTTTTTAAATATATTTACGGGCACAGGTGACTAATATGGGATATCTTTTTTGGGCAGAGTTATGTTGCACCAGTAGCGTCTGACTCGGAATGGGAGTGGTGGGGCGGCAATGGATAAAAAAAAATCTTACCTTCGCCACCACACACCTCTTCTCCGTCCTCTTCATCTGATGGAAAGCACCAGAACTACCCAGGCTCCCATATTATCCCAACCAATCATGATGCATGAGCAGCTTAGTGATTGGTCTGTGCGGCCTGTTTGCCACTGAGGCAGTCCCAGAGAGCCTGGGCATATTATCCATGGGGCTGTGCAACACATCCCTGTGGAGAACATGCTAAGTGCGCATGTCAGTTTGGCCGGTTCAAGAGGGTCATGTGCACTTAGAGGAGTGCAAACCACTCCTCACTCTGCTCTGGTCAGAGTCCAGCCCCGCCCCGCCCCAACCTGGCTCAGAGTCCTGCATATGCATAGAAAAATGAAATGATAATAGTGTTTGCACTGCTGATATAGCAGTGGGGTGACGTTCCTCTGCCTTAGGGGAGGAGCCGCCACTGTGTTGCACTTATGGAAGATGTTGCTTAATCGGTTATGTGCTTTTGGGTATTTCACTCCTATATTCCTCCTTCTTGAGGTCAGTGCACTTAGTTAATGATGCAAACTTTACACCAATATCAGGTGGAGATTGTTCTTTTGGTTATTCACTTTATTTCTCTATCAGTTGTCTTTCCGGACATATTGTGCCTTCTTAATATCTGAACAGTGTGTTGGTCAATAAAGGGAACTTTTTATCATTGTGATTATTTTTATGTACACATGTATTTGGTTAACATATCAGAGTTAATTTATAAATTGTATTATTTTTTAACCATGATGAAGTCTTTTAATAAGATGAAATATGTGTTGGCTACAGTTCTGAACCTATGAAATAAACAAGAATCAACATCGACGAATACTTGGACTGTTGTCTTGGGCACTCAAGGGTTTGTTTCTGTTAATAAATTTGGAAGATTTCCATCCATGGGGTGTTTGATGGCCACCCATTCCCTTTAGAAGCACCTAACTACATCAAGAAGGTTACACAGTGCTTTGCTACATTACAAATGGGGATGTGCACCTGCAGTCTATTTGCCTATCCATCATATTAATAATGTTGTTCTGTGTTCAGAGAGGTTCAATATAGTCACAAGTTAGACTTGGGAGCGGTTGGACAAGATGAAAAGTTTGAGTCAATATGTGGCTTTTCCTAGAAAATAAGGTAGTTGTATTTTTTTCAGGATCAGTATTTATCATGGTAAGGTTTAATATTGTAAACAAAGGAGGGACGGGAACTGGGTTTATAAGGTCCTGCTCACTGGCTCCCAAAGGTGATCAGTGGCAAAGAGGTGAGCAGTTCCTGGGGCAAAACAGGGACAGGCAGGTCATGCACCCAATGGCTTCTTCACAAGATCCCCGAAAAAGAGCCCCGTTTCCGGGATCCCGTCAGGCATTGCAGCGCCAGCCCGACGAGGGGCAAATGCCCAAATGATGAAGCATGACATCCCTTGGGGTGTGTGAGGGCATTACGAAGAAAGACCTGCCTGTCCCTGTTTTGCCCCAGGAACTGCTCACCTCTTTGTCACAAGGTTTAATATTGCAAATTTTTTTAGATTATTTCAGGTTCATGGAAAGGGAGTTTGAATACGTTCAGATTTTAAGTGTACTGCATGATTGAACTTCTTGTTCTGTCTTGAATTCCTAGATGGATTAAGCAAACTCAAGTCGGCAACTATAAAAGAGAGACAAAGTGAGAGAGTTAGGGGATCCAGACCTTGGGTTTCTCAACCTGGATTTTCACTGTGGGAAAAGGTTTTAGATTCTGGTGCAACAATGGTTGGGGAGAGGCTCCTGTTGTGGGGGTTGTCAGGACAGGAGACAATGGGAATTATTAAGGACAATAGATGAAAGAGAAATGTTATTAAGCAGCATTCTGTTAAGATTGGGTTTGTAAAGTATTTCAAGTATATCAGTGGTAAAATACTATGTTTCATTGCAAACTCTGGCATTACAGAATGCAGGTTATTAAAGGGTGTTACCAGATAAGTAAGAGTAGTGATGCACACAAGAAGTCCAAGTAGGGATGGATTAAATGCAAGACTGGTAGTTTATACATTTATTGCAAATGGAATCAAACGATAATATGCTTAAAAATGAGGATGCAGAGAATTCAGGAAAGGCTAAGGAATGAAGATGGGTTTTGTGGGGGAAGAAACAGTTCCTTACATTTTATTATTTTACATTATCATAAAGGTGCAAATGAATTAATAATGTGTTAAAACAAAAAATATAACGCTTAGTATAAAATACAGGAACATGATTATTATACGGTTAATTTACTCTTTATAATACATACCAGTAGGCTTATATATGAAAAATTAAATATATTTCCAAAAAGAGCTGTACATGATTCGACCTATTATTCCACAGCTACACTGTTCTCTTATGCCCTAAACTTTGTAAAAAGCTTTGACTACTAATACCTATTCAATCTTTCACCATTGTACTACATTTTACATCAACCCATGTCACAAGACGTTTTCCAACAGATTAACTTACCATGTCACCATAGTGCGTAACACCATACCAGGACAACAACAAATACATTCAACTATCTGACTCACAACACAGCTTAAATCCACATTATAATTTTCCCACATGCCTTCTGACCATGCAATTCAGACTATCTCATTGCTCACTATACTCACTAAACAATAGAAAAACTTTCACCCAACACCAATAACAGCATGTGAGACATTGGGTTGTTGGTTGAGTGGGGTGTTAGCTAAACAGTCACTAAATTAACTTGTGCTTAACCCTTTGGTAGCTTGGCACAAAGGCAATCAGTCTTAACTTAGAGGTAATGTTTAAAGCTTTATATCAGCACACAAACAATAATAAAGTGAAAATACAAAACAAGAAATATCCCAAACCAATTTAGAATAATGAGATACATTTTAGGAAACAAAATGACACCAAATTCAATTAAATACAATCAGTAGAACTAGTGTTATGAATTTTTTAATTTTTTAGAGAAAATTAGGAAGAAGGAATACATGTGAATACATTATTTGACACTAAAATAACAAAAATCCTATCAGTAAACCCGGAAGTATATTTTTTTAAGGTTTAAAGTAAGAAATAGCCCTTAACATATCAAAGCACCAACCACTGACAGCTATTAACATGATACCAGGTCAAAGTTGAAAAGTATGGCTAATGGCGATGGAGCATGTCAGATGCAAGAGGTGAATTGGGTCCGGTTGGCACTTAAAGAAATTGCAACAAAAATGCTCTGTGAAGGTAGAAGTTCAGCGTCGAAAGGCTGCAGGTGGTGTCTGAGGAGGAGGATATGTTGTTAGAGAGCGGCTAGTAAAAATGAAGATCACCACCTTTGGACTTAGTCTCTTTTTTGAAGTTGAAAATCTCCAGCAGGATGAGGCTGCAAGCTGTAGCAGATGAGGGCTGCGTGAGGACGGATACCCCTTCTGTGAAGGACTGCTGAACAAGATTTGCTGCTGCTAAGCAGAATGCAGAGGGAACTGCCGCAAAGTCAGGCCAACCGACGATGCACCTTGGGCAGACAAGCAAGTTGGTCTCAGTCTCCTCTTGGTTCTCTGAGCAGTTTTTAGTCAAAATTTTGTAAGTCCCAGGTTTTGAATTTCGCCTACCTGGGCACCTTTAACCCATTGCCATTGGTCCAGGATTGAAGAGGCAGCACTTGGGGTGTTAAAACACACTCAGGATGGGTCCAGGTGAAGGTTCTAGATGGTTGAAGCCTTTTCTGTCCCAAAGGCTCTGATCAGGAGGCGAGCCAACCAGCCCTTGGAGTCACTCTGGTAGACCTGGGTTTAAGAAGTGCTAAAGGGCTCACACAGCTGCGCAGGCTCTGAGGGTTCAAAGCAGGCTTCCGGCAGCATAGCAGTCCTTCCAGGTAGAATAGAGAAGTCTTCTAAAGTACACAGCAGGCCACAGCAGCAGGCAATTCTTTGAGAGTCATTCTGAACTTCCAGAAAGTGAACTGAAGAGTTGGTCTGGGGGTCCTATTTTCATACCTGGTGCATTCATTGAAGTAGGAGAAATTTAAAGAGAATTTTGTTTGAAGTGCTTGGATTTCCTGCCCCCACTTCCCTGATTCAAGTCTGGCTGCCTGAACAATGAAGTGGTGTGAAGTCCTTTGTGTGAAGGCAGGGCATAGCCTATTGATTCACAACTGTGGCTGCACCCAACCCTGCCACTCATCATGCCAATGATGGCCCATACAAGCACATCTAATATCTCTATTGTGTGGCTGCTTGAGAGGAATAAACAAAGTCCATCTGCCAACTACACCCAGCCATGTGACCCCAGAACGGGCTGCAGGTACAAAAAACCCAAGGAATTAAAATGTGGACTTTCTAAAAGTGGCATTTTCAAAATTGACACTGAAAATCCAATTTTATCATTAAAGAGAATATTAAACTACATTTTTTAGACACCCAGCATTAACTCTTCATCTGTTCCCAATCAAAAGTTAGCACTTATTAAATGTAATAATGCAACCCTATGCTATCCTATTGGAGAGGTAGGCCTCACAGTAGCCATGACCTGGAAATGTAAAACTTAAAAGTACATGTCTAAGTTTTAACGTACAATGTACCCTTCCCTATATGCTGCCTAGTGCCTACCTTAGAGGTGACTTATTTGTAATAAAAGGGGAGTTTAATGCTTGGCAAAAGGGTTATTTTGTTACCTTAGACTAGCAATTTAAAACTGCATTCAGGCTGCAATGGCAGACCTGGGACAAATATTAAGGGGCCGCTTAAGTGGAAGGCATAATGAGTGCTGCAGCTCCACTAGTGCAAAAACAATAATTGATGAACAGAATGCAGAACAATGTCATACATTCACCTCAGTACAAAGATCTGGGCCTAAATCCATCTTTTTTTTCTCACATGCCATTCCAGTTTGGACCCAGCCATATGCAAATCAGTCTTGACCCTGCGCCCAATGGGAACAGTCCAGCCCGAACTGCCAGGCCAGGTCCTCCCTGGACTGGAAGCAAGCAGAAACACTTTAGCACTAAATCCAGCAAAAACTATTTCAATAAAATAAGAGGGTGAAGGCAATACATTTTAGACAAAGACCACCTTAAGTTGACAGCTCTAGTGTTTAGAAGACTTTATTGAGGATCTATAAATACCATATTACAGCACAAAAACTATATTGAATAACCATCAATTTACATATGGTAATAAAAACATGGGAGCAAAACACATTAATGTCTTTATCAATTTGCAATAAGGGGAAGAAGGAAGGGGGAGGGGTGAAATAAAAAGGGGCTAAAAATAAACTGTAATAGTCAACACCTTAAATATAATCATCTAGGAAAGAATGTTCTGATTTACAACTTAATACTGAAAAAGTGAAACAAAAATCATATATTAAACCTAAGCGAATCAATTTATATACAATTACAATAGAAAGGAAGGAGAAGGAATATTTATGGGGGATAAAAAAAATCAGATAATACAGAATTAGTATTAAACACAGCATGACCAACTTGACTAAGAAAAGTAGTGAGAGGCAACCATATCAGTAAAGCATTATTAGCGGATAAACATTTGGTAGTATATACAGTATCCAATGTATGATATAAGCATACCGAATCCCACCACATCTTATATGATAATTTAGTTGATGATTTCCAATTAAAGATGATTTTTTGAAAGAAGTCGCTAACAAAATATCCCATAACTTATTTTTTGTGACAGATGGTACAAGACAATTAGTTAAAGAGCCAAGAACAATGTAAAGTATATTAAGAGGATGTTCTAGTTTAAAAATCTTTCTAATCCTGGGACCAGACCCTATGCCAAAAATAAAGTGTGCTTGGATATCTAAACAGCATATGCATATGATCTGCTTTAGGAGAACCACAGGACCAGCAGCTAACAGAGGAGAATCTGGACAACTTAAAGGGGAAAAATGTACTCTATGATAAATAATAAATAAGGATTGAGTAACACTTACTGACCTAGAAATGTTGCATATACATACCCATATTGTATTCCAGAAATTGACTTCCCAAGTAATGCCAAGGTGCTGTTCCCATAAGGATTCCAACGTAGATTTGGTTCAAGAGCAGTCTGGAAGAGACAGAGTTTTATAGATAAATTAAGCTTTAGGGCCAGTTTTCAGGTAATCCGTAAGTCCAGAAGCCAAGGGGATTGAAAGACTAAACTGTTGTAATGACATATAAAGATCAAGAATGACATTCATAAATAATGAATAACGCGGATATAAAGAATTGGGGCAATGATAATCAAGACAGAATTGAGGGAAAGAGATGGGATAATTACTATAAAAAAGCTGAGATATCCATATAAGACCCTTATCCCTCCATGTGCACCAAAAAATAGGGCAGTTATTGAGTTTAATCAACGAGTTATACCATAATGTCATTCATTTTCAGAAAAAGAGAGGGAGTCAAAGTAATAGGGAGAAATGTAGATTTGATTAATTACACTGTATTTTGTAAAATGTCAGCAACTTTGTGGAGGAAAAAGAAAGTATCTATTTGAAAGTAAAAGGAGCTGTATAGGCTTTTTCAAGCTCTAGCCACAATGGAGTGAAAGGTGTAGACAATTTAGACGTCCAGAGAGCTACTTGGCATAGGGTAAAGGCTTTATGGTACTGACAAAAATTCAGAAAATTCACCCCTCCCACCAATTTGAGTCTCTGTAAAGTAACAAAGGCTACTCTTCATTTTTTATTGTTCCATAAAAATCTAATAAGAATAGAGTTCATTTTCTTAAAGAAATAATTTGGAATATGAACTGGCACCATAGCAAGGAGATACGGTAAGAGAGGCGAGATCCTCATTTTAATAGAGTCTAAGCGACCCCATCATGATAAACATAAAGGATATCAAGAAGATATTATATTCTCTATTCTAGAATTAATTTTTCTAAAGTTAATTTTGAAGGTTTCCGGAATAGAGCTGGTAAAACAAACTCCTAAATATTTAATCCTGGCCAAAGTAGACCATTTTTCCTAGTATAATTATAAGAGTGACTAAAAATATAATTATTAAGTGGAAGAATTTCCGTTTTATCTTTATTTATTTTATATCCTGATAGCTGCAAAAAATAAGAAATTTCCTGTGAGAGCGAGGGCCAGGAACTTTCAGAAGAGGAAACAAATAAAAAAATATCATCTCCATATGCAGCATACTTCAAATGACAGTTTCCGTAAGGAAAACTGAAAATAGATGAATTGTTATGAATACGAGCAAGAAAGGGTTAACGTTCTAAAAGAAATAATAAAGGAGAAAGTGGGCATCCTTGTCTAACTCCTCTATGAAGGGAAAAATAAGAAGACACTTTACCATTAACTAATACTGATGCATGAAGAGCACAATATAAAAGAGAGCTAAGTGCTGTAAAGTTAGGTGTACAATAACATGCTGGAAGAGAGCCAAAGGCATCTCTGTTGAGATCCTGACATAGCCTCAAGTTGCATCATATAAATACTGGTTGAAGGCCTGTACCCTGGGAGACCGAGATAACACTACCATGTTTGCCAAAACGGAGGAAGGCCTAGGTTCTCAATGAGTAATGTACTTTCAGCTGCAAGAAACACTGCTCATGGAGAATGAAGGTGTGTCTTGCTGCAGTTACTGCACTTGTGCCTGAACACCTGGACACCATGACATTACTAATCTGCTCCCTAAGAAGGGGGCTGGAAAGGCTTTTAATTGAATACCATGCCACATGGTACACCCTTTGCTTTCCCACAAGTTGTCTTTAGTTCAAGAAAAGAAGTCAATTTGATTCATGTTACACACATCCCAATTGTAAAATATGTACATAAAACAGCTTTAGGGTGCACAGGCAACATTGTTGTCTAAACCCGCTCCAGAGTGTAACTAGTATCTATCTATTGTGAAATGGAAACCAAACACGCATCTCTCTAGAGGGCAAGAGCGTATGTCATGTTGGCACCTGTAAATATTGCACTTGTGCATGTATGTGTGGGCACCATCATAAAATTAATATGATCACTTATCATTGTCACAAATCTATAGGATTTATATCCTAGGTGGCTTAAGGGATATTGAGCCTCTGATTCCTTGCACCTTAGAAAATCGTAAAATATCACCATTCTTGATATTGAGATAGATGCATCTGTAATTACCCCCATACCCCTGGTTCTGGGTATAGTTGAATTGGGCAGATTTGCACTATCTAAAGGTCGGAGCACTTTAAGATGGAATTTTTGCATAATAGAGGGGAGATGTTGGGGGATTTATTTAAGAAAAAGAAGGGCAATACTGATAATCCCCAAACAGTCAATAGTAAAACTGAGGGCCTTAAGGACAAGTTCTTCTGTTTAGAGAAACTGATGAAGCAGGAACTAGGAAAATGGTGGGATGGAGCCACCTTGGAAAAATATATAGAAAATAAACATATACCACGGGGTCTGAGAATATTAATCTTCCCAAGCTATGAGGATTTGGAGAGCGATCTGTTAGAAGAGTGGGAGGCAGGTCTTTATGACGCCTCCTACAGGATGATGAGGATCTTGATAACTAACACGCAAACGAAAGTGAAAACGATCAGGGACGAAATAATGAAACTTGAAAAGGAAATTTTAGACATGAATTTAATGGAATCTACTATGAAAAAGTATGAAATCCTAAAAAAAGAACTTGCTGCTGAACAAATTTATTTAAAAAGTAAGATTCAGAAAAAAATCTTACGGGATGAAACCGATTACGATCAGGGAAGGATTTTTACTTTCTCTAGAAAGTATTATGATATAACTCCAAAGCCAATGATTGAAACTGGAAATATTGTAAAACCAGCGAGTGTGTCATCTAGTAGCACTTCCCTATCTTCTCTAGATAGTGACCTGGGAGAGGTGCCAAGTAACACTGAGGGAGCCCCAACACCCTCTCTTTTTTACGTGAAGTCCAGCGGTACAGGCTAGGGAACAAAAAGAGAAACCCAAATGTAGAACAAGGAGGGGAGGGAAGAAACACAGAGAATGTATCTCCTGACTTTGACATTGAAATTTAATCTCTAATGAATTGTGCATTGTAAACTTATCATCTAAAAGTCTAACTGAAAAAGAATTGCATGTCTTGTGAAAAGGCCTGAGCTTCTGTATTACGGAAAATTTTAACTTTGTGGACATGCATATTGATGTGTATAAGTTTGTATGAAAATTGAGATAAAAAAAACATTCGGAACATCTGTCTGCTCCTAATGTTGTATCAAGAAATGATGAAAGTTTTTCTGATTTAACAATTGCTGAACTTGGGGATGCACACTTATTGGCAACATTGGATGATTTTGACTTAGACATCAATATTGTAGAGATGGCAGGGTTGATAAACATCACTGAAGATACAACAATTGATAGCGGGTTACATAACAGGTCCAGATTTGTGCCCTCTAATGTTCAAGACACAGACATTGATGAGTTTTTTAACAAAGTCAATCAATAATTACATCAGTTAGAGGACAAACATGGGAGAGGCACACACTGCCAACATAGTTACAATCTCACCAAGGAGGAAAAGGCCATTTTAAAATCATTACAGGAAGATCCCCAACTCATCATACGTGAGGCAGACAAGGAGGGGAATATTGTCCTCATGGACCGTAAGGACTACTTTGGGGAGAAAGAGAGACAGTTAAGCAATGTTAGCTGTTATGTACAACTTAAAGAAAAGCCCATCCCTGCTATAGAGAGAACCATTAATGCCAGATTGCAAGACTGGCATGAATCTGGACTGATTTCAGATCAAGAATATTGGTACCTACAGACTCATAATTCTATGCACCCCTGTATATATATACTTCCTAAAATCCACAAGGGGAGGGCCTTCCCTCCTGGGAGGCCCATCATCTCAGAAACTGGGGGTCCCATGGAACGTTTGTCTGAGTATGTGGATGGCTTTTGCAGCCATTTGTAAAAATTATGCCCTCATATCTTCAGGATAGTAGGGATGTACTCTGCAAACTTGAGGACTTTGAATGGAATAGTGACGACCTAACGTTCGTCACTATGCACGTAGAGAGCCTATATACTTGCATCCAGATGGAGTGTGGTTTGGATGCTCTAAAACACTTCCTGTATAAAAGGAATGTAAAACATCTGGAGCACACAATTATGCTCTTAGAAATGGCTCGAATGATTCTAACTTTGAATGTCTTCCTGCATAATGGGACATGGTTTCTGCAAAAACAAGGTTCAGCCATTGGAACCAGGTTTGCTCCGTACTATGCAAACCTTTTTATGGGCGTGTATGAGACAGAGCATGCCTGGCGACCTGGCTCGCAAAAGTGGAATAATAACATCATCTTCTATGGAAGATATATAGTTGACGTGATACTCATCTGGAATGGAGGTGAGGAAGAACTCTTTGCAAACCACAGCTATTTGAACAACAATAGATTGCATTGAATTTCTTGATCTGAAACTTTACATATTTACCAACACAATTCACCGCGAAATCTTTAGAAAGCAGACATCCTGCAACAGCGTGCTTCACGCTGAAAGTGCACACCCACGCACAACCATCAATGCCATTCCATATGGCGAGATGGTCCATGCAAGACGGAATTGTAGTCAGGAGCATCAGTTTGACACGAATCTCAAGATTATAAAACACAATTTTCACAGCAGGGGTTATACAGACAAATGTCTCAGGCAGGCTGAGACGAGAATCAGGAAAGTGGACAGGAAAGAAACCCTGGAATCTAAAAAAACATTGAGTAACAATAGAAAATATCAGGAAACTGTGGTCTTTATAACATTATATAATGCGTACAGTGACCACATCTATAACATTCTAAGGAAGAACTGGCACTTATTAACATCTGGCCAGTTGCCTACAGGTACTGTTCTAGACAAACCAAAAGTAGTTTGCAAGAAAGGCAAAACACTTAAAAATATGCTATGCCCCAGCTATGTAAAAGATCAGAAACCAAATGTGACATCATGGCTGCCCAACAAGCCAATAGGTTTTCATGTATGTGGGATGTGCAACATCTGTAAATTTGGACTAAACAAGAAATGTAAGTTCAAATACAACACAGAGAGGGAATTTAAAATCAATTCCTTCATTAATTGTAATATTACATATACGGTATATGTCATTGGCTGCCACTGCAATAAGATCTATGTAGGGGGCAGCATACGCAGTTTAAAAATATGAATTCAAGAACACATGAGAGCTATCAAGAATAAGGATGACAGGTACCCAGTCTCAGTTAACATACATGAAACACAGCCAGGGGAATAAACTATCTGGTTTCATGCAATTGAGAGTGTAACAGCCCTTGAGAGGGGCGAGGATAGGGAGAGAGCCTTACGCCAGACAGAAGAGGGTTGGATTTGCCACTTAAGAACCATCTCTATGGGTTTAAACATCAATAATGAAATGTATCATTTTCTGCAGAACAACCAGAAGAAGTTTGTTGTAACCAGTCAAAATTCATAAAGTATGGTTCTGAAAAATAACCCTGTAGAACTGTCTGTGAAAGGTTTATGGGACTTTGTAAGACTCATGAAGTGATATTGAGTTTATATGTTTTGAAAAATAATTGAGACCACGTTTTTATGTGGCCTTGTTGGAGAATGTTTTATAGTATTCTCCAGAGACTTTTCCGGCATGTTTGCACGCAATCCAAAAATATTCCAATCTTATTAATACCATTGGGCTGTTCATTAGTAGTAGCCTCATTATATCTTTTGCTCACAAATAATGCCCGTAGATATAGGACCCTCACCCTGAAAGTCTATTCTAAGACAAACACCATAGAATGCAATTTATGTAAAGTTATATTTATAAATGACAATTTTAAGTACACATACATTTGGGCACTTTGAATATTCTGTGGATATACCATACCCATCATATCCACTTTTAAGGTTCTCCTAGCAATCTTGTGTTTACAATTCCATTGTAAAATGGTGCTCGCGGACACAGTACTGCTGACGTGTCACATTTTATTAGACATTTGGAACATTGCAGATTCTGGAATACTCTGTCGTTTCAAAATGGCGGCCCGAAAAATGGCGAGCATAGCACCCTCTGTGTATAATGGCTTGTGACATTTCTACCTGGGTATTTGCAACGTGGATTTTCTTTTCCACAATTGCCACAGAATACTCTGCATTATTTTTTCATTTCCGGGGTTCTTTGAACACAGTTTATGGTTTTATAAAACATTGCTCATACATAATATTATGTCAATGATCACTACAAAATGGCGGCCGTGAAAACAGCGCGTCAAGCACCTTTCTGTTTTCAATTGCCTATTGAACAATGGCAATGTGGACTTGTTGTTTCCACAACTGCCACGAAGTACTTAGTAGCATTATTAAAGCACTCTTTGGGCTCTCAAAATAGTCTCAGCTCGATTTGGACTTTACGTTTAAATTAATATTGCCTATCATTGAAACGGATCTTATGACTACTATAAAATGGCGGCTGTGAAATTGACCTACCAAACACTTCTGTTTTCAATTACTCAGAGGTGACTCACAAAGCGGGCTATTGAAACGCCACATTTATGACTTTAAAATGTTACGATTTTGGCTATGCCGCAAGGGCAGTTCTCACATATAACAAGTAAGTCTGGGAGGGAGAGGGCTCTCTTTTTACCACTTCTATGGCATAGTTTATGGTATAACTGTACCACATATTCCACAGGACTCTTAACATGTTGGATGATTGTCTTTGCCCATGTTCATATGTACCTCTCATGTGGGGTATTGTGCTATAAACTTTTAAGCTACCATTTGCACGCCTTTTGATCTATTATGGGTGTTCAAGACTCGTTGGGTATTTTGTTTGATAAAAGGCTTCTGTCTCTGCCGTAACATGCAGTATTTGGGTTTGTGTCATGCACTCAAATATAAAAACTTTCTTTTTTCCTGCCCGTCCCTTTAAATTAATTGGATATTTTTTATGTGTGGCCCTGACTTTGGGCCATGCACCTAAATTTGAATATACCTTTTGTGCTGGCTGTTTTATCAAGCCTTTTGCCTCTGTCTTGATATGGGCACCGCATATGTCTTTGATTCTTTGAGCAAGTATTCATATGTAACTCATTGGGCAGCGGATATCTGACAATGACATCATCTGAGTTTTCCCTCAATATAGGATTGAGAGGGGGGGTCTTATCACGTTATCAACATTCATTTCCCCAAAAGAATAATAACTGTAGATTGACTTTATGATTATTTGATACTTTGTCCACTACTTATGAGCCTGAAAAATCTCTGTCTTATTCGCAATTCTTTTTGAATTGCAGAAAGACATGGGCTAAAAACCCATGTCCATACTGAAATGAATTATTTGTAACAGTTCACTAAGAAGTCACCCAACAAGCCATATTTACTTTGTTGGTGTATTTAAGGAATAATAGGTATGTCCAACTATGTATTCCTCTTTTAAGTGGTTTGCGTTGGGTATTAGCACACTTGCAATGTTTTGTCCATTATCTTTCCTTCTTCACTTAGGTCCAACTGGCACTCCATTTAGAGTGAGGGACCAAGTTGAACTCCAGAAAAAGAGAAACTTTAATGAATTAAGAGATACTACTGTTATTGTTATTGGTAAGCCTTTCTGATGTATTTCAGAGCACCTTGAGTTCTCTCTTGTTGCTTATGTTGCATATGTATTGTATAACTATGTATACATTTTTCCACATGAGTTGAATGATTGTGGTCCCATTCCACGTGATTGTATCTTAGAGGAAAATGGTTACATTTTGAAATATTCTCTGTGGTCAATGTCCCCCGTTTCTGTAAGGTTTCAGCAGGTTCAAATTGTGTAAAATATGGAAAAAATCTAAAAATGATACTGTTAAAATGTAAATATTTGTATATATTGCCTTTTCATGATGAATTGTGGATGCCTTGTTTGTTTTTCACTTTTTCTTTGTGGGTTAATCATGAGCACCTGTTTTAAACTGTACATTTTTTGTGTATCTGTCCAAGTTTTAATGTAAATATTGTACAGTTATTTGTAGCCTTGAAGAAGACCTTTGGGTCGAAACGCGTTGGCTATGGTTGTTTTTAAGAAGATTTTTTTGACAAAGAAACAAGAACCTGCTGAATTGATGTGCTTCTTCTTACTTTTTCTGTACTTGTAAAATATATTACTCTCTTCATATGTTGGAGAGCTGAATCACTTTTTTTGTCGCAAATCTATAGGATTTATATCCTAGGAGGCTTAAGGGGTATTGAGCCTCCGATTCCTTGCACCCTAGAATATGGTAAAATATCACAATTTTTGACATTGAGATAGGTGCATCTGTAACGACCCCATACCCCTTGTTCTGTGTCACATCCGCCTCTGACATCTCACATTCTGGAACTTATGCCATCATAAATTCTACTTCGCTGCCTTGATCCAGCAGTACCAGAATAAAGATATTGTAGCTCATAGAAAACATATTTTCCAGGTCAAATGGCATGACTTCAACCATTTTGACCAAGGATAATGCAAGTATTATCATAGCAATGCCAGAGATTATGCATTTGAGCAAATCGATCCAAGGTTAATGGATTATTATTAGGCAATATTAACCCCATAAATAATAGGAATGAACCTAATCCACCATTGGCAACTAAAGGAGAAGCAGTATGATTGCTGCAATAAATGTATTTATAAATACGTGTACTCAAATACTTATCGAAACATTACTACAGCATGTCAATTAAATAGAATATAATAAACGTTTTCAGGAGACCAGACCAAAAAAGTTTCTTAAACTATTGGCAAAACAATCTTATTGACAAATATATGTAGAAACTAAATGATGATGTTTCAAAGTAGCAACAAGTAATACTTAAGCATCCGCTGCTCCAATGGAGAAAACCACTTTGTCAAATGTGTCAGTTTTTACTTTATAAACAAGAGAGAAGAAATGGTGCTTTAGATGTCAATGTTTGTTTTGGGCAATAAGGACTTCAGTCTTTCAGTGTTTGAAATTAAAAATGGGGGTTGTTATTCATCACTGGGTAAGTGTTTTTCAGCCTGATATCCAAAGTCCCCATGTATTGAAAAAAAGCAGTTAATAAACTATGACTTAAGAAGCTGTCCCTATGCAATACACGTGAAATGGGACAATTCGTCTACAATCTGTCTCTCTGCTAGATACTCTTTGTCCAATTAAGTGATACAAAAGAGACTGAGTTTACCTTAAACCAACTATACATGAGTCTTATGTCAGTAAAAGCATCTCAATAAGGGCATTGGATGAAGGCAAACTACAAACCTGAATCATATAAACTGACCCTAAGATATTCATCTGTTGTTGTTGCCTGTCAAGGTTTCTGATTCACCTAGAAGGAGAGTGTGCACACAGTCTATTCCAAAAGATTGGACCTATACAACCTTGGTCCAATGAGGAGAAACCAATAGAGATCACTTTTGCCTGAGACAGTCCTTCTCATGACTGGCTCTGACTAGGTCAGCTAGTGGAGCGGTCCTATTCGATGGCAGATCTACTGCATAAGCAGAGGTACCTGCTATTTAGCTGCTTAGCCCCAGCAGCCAGCACACCTAACATTGTTCCAGGCATTTAGATTCTCTACTGACAGGTTCACATGTACTCAGGAGCCTTTTCAAGATTTAGCAATATACTGTTCCTGTTTATATTTCTACTCTCCAGATGTATTCTCTATTTCATGGACCATATCTTGCCTAATGTAACTGTGATACAAATACTACACCTCCAAGTCACGTATATTACACATTTGCCTAAGCACTTTCCTCACTTGTTTAATTTCAGATTAATTCACACACCACTGCAGTACTTGTTTTTGAACTTTGATATATCAATAAATAGCTATACATTAATATATGTTTCAATATATCATTTGATGTTCCTTTTATTCTCACCTCCCAACACAAACCCACAGGCTCCCTGATATTTCTGAGATGTATATCTATGTAAAAATATGTATGCGACTAAAGCGCAGGAAGAAATAACATTTTCCTCTCCTGCAGATATTCTATAAAGGACAAGAGCACCCACGCAGAATTGCACTTGTATTCGATGGGGCTGCCTTGGAGCACTGATAAACTCCCATAAGTACCATTGTACAGGATGAAATGCTAAAACTTCTCCTCCATTATGGTGGAGGAGTGTCACCCCCCCCCCCCGCCAGGAGAGACAAATTTGAAAAATAAAATGATAATTAACCTGTTTTATTATTATTTTATTGTTCTTCACAGACCCAAGTCTTGGGGTTGGGGCCATACGTACCAGAACACTGCAGGAAGCATGAGGAGGAGTGGTGGGCATTGCTGTCAATGCAGATGTCGGTTTGGCCGGCTGTTTGAGGACGGCCAAACCAACATGTGCACTGACATCTCTCCAACCTGAGCTACTTTGCTGGGTGGAAAATAGCAGGCACAGGCTCCCAGTCCCTGTTGGAGCGCAAAACCAGCTAGCTCAGGCAAATACCAGAACTCATCTCCTGTGGGTTAATAGTTTTACCAGCATGAGAGCAGTCTGGATTAGCTGTAGGGGAGTTTGGGAGCTTTAGCCTGTGGAGTAGCAGAGGAGCAGAAAAGCGGTGAGCAGCAGGTAACTTCTTTTTTTGTTTTCTGTTTTGTTACTGTTCCCCGTGCTGCTTACCAATTTCACTTGATACCAGCCGCTACTCTGCTAAAACCTATTTCTCCCAAGACGGACTGTGCAAGTGCCCAGGAGTAGAAGGGCTTTCACTTTAAGCCACACACCAGAGCCTAGCATTTGTAAAGGATATTGGAATGCGTGACTGCTTGTGTTGATGATATGATGGGACAAGGAAAACCTTGTTTAAAAGTAAACATTTCTGTGTCCAAGGATATTGTTCTTATTTTTAGCTGTTAAAATCTACGTTAAAGATTATGACGCACATTTATCAAAGGATTGCATTGCCCTTGTCGTCTGGCTCATACTTTCTCAGTAAAACTGTGCAATTTGTGGACAACATAAATGTCAAAACTGTGCGATACTGAGTCCAATCATACCATAAGGATATGTTGGCGTGAGTCCAGGCTAGCTCACAGTGCAACATCTGTACCGCTAACCTGACAAAGTAACAAGTGATATGTGCAACCTCAGAACATGACAACCCTGAAAGTAAATTGTGTAAACAGATCTAGAACCCTTTTCGTTTATTAACTCATGCATGCCCAAAGAAAAACACAAGAAATTCTTGAATTGGCATTTCAATATGTATTGGAGCAATAAGATTCTTGTGTAGAATATGTGTGCTGCAATTATGAATAGAAGGAAACAAAACACAGTAATCAGCATCACGAGTAGGGTAAAGAAGATGAACAATTCAACCACTGTGTTATTACATAGAATACATGCTTGCATATGAGTACAGTTATATTTGTGCTCCTACCTAGTGCTCCCTACCTAGTGTGTCTAGGGTGGGTGAATCAGCCAGAATATGATCAATGCACATTAAACAGAACGAGCTGTAATAGCTACAAATGTCTCAGCGGGGGCTGAGTTTTTTCCAACTTCTAAGCTTGACTTGACCCAGATCCACATAGATGTGTTTAAATTTGTGCATCACTTAAAATTAAAGAACATTTTGGATGATACACACGTGTTTGTTCCACCTTTGACTGTACCAACACAAAAATGTAACAGAATGATCAAAGACATACAAGACTTACATACGTTATTTTCTCTTGACGTGATTGAACGGGCTACTCCCAATATGCTTAATCTACTCTCTGACTTAGACATAGCCTCAAACTTGAACATTGCCAGTTGCTTGAAAACTAAGTCCACTTTTGTACCCACACTACCACCCAACAACTTAATGGACTCCTTTTGCAGGGCCGTTACACATGACCTATGTACATTGGAAGACAAATCTTTCAAGAAACACAAAAAGTATAGGGACAACTTAAAGAGATGAATGTCTTGCACTAGATGAACTCTCTAACATGTCACACATTACCATCAGGGTGGCTGACATGGGGAGCAATATAGTGTTGAAGTGTAACAAAGATTACACAAATAAAATTGACAGACAACTATCGGATAAGTATGCATATACCAAATTATCTGGTAACACACTCCAAGAAGTCAAAACTTTGATTGAAAAGAGGCTTACATATCGGCATGGCCAATGGCTCATGACAGATGTTGAATATAAATATTTATTCAATCCATCATACAAGGCACCCTGTAGCGATTTACTACCCAAGATACACAAAAACCAAGACTTCCCGCCAGGCAGACCTATTATTTCAGGAATAGGCTCGCCCATGGAACACATATCTGAATTCATTGATGGTTTTCTACAACCTAAGAGACATGAAAGACCTTCTGAATAAGCTAGAAGATCTGGAGTGGATGGATGATTTCAAATTGTCACATTGGATGTATGCTCATTGTATACCTGTATTCCTCTTGAAAAGGGCATGTATTATTATTATTAATATTATGGAATTTTGTAAAGCGCATGGTTACGCACCCCGGCGTGTCCCCGCGCTGAGAGGAGAATATAGGCGAATAAAGCAAGAGGTCAAATCAGTGCGGAGCGGTAGAGGTGAGTTTTTAGTGCTTTACGAAATTTAGTCTCTGAGGGTTCGAGGCGCAGCTCTATCGGGAGCAAGTTCCAATTTTTGGCCGCAAGAAATCTGAAAGATCTCCCCCCCATTCGAGCTTTACGAATTTTGGGGATGGCAACTAGTCCCATGCCCGAAGATCTTAGCATCCGCTCCGATCTATAGGGGGTAATGAGATTACAAAGGGGTATAGGCGCCCTGCTCATAATGATGCGATGGCACAAGCAGAGTGCCTTGAAGATGATCCTCTCCCTGACCGGCAGCCAGTGGAGGGCCTTCAAGGCAGCTTTAGATGGCGTTCTTCTAGGAAGCCTCAATACCAGTCGGGCTGTGGCGTTTTGAAGTACCTGGAGACGATTAAGGCATTTTACTGTCACGCCCAGATACAAGAGATTAGAATAATCAAGTCTAGATGTGACCAAGGCATGAACCAGGGTCTGCCTAGCACTGACTGGTAGTAGGTCAAGAATCTTCCTTAGGCTCTTAAGCATGCCAAAGCAAATTCCAACCACCCGATTAATCTGGGCAGTGAAGGAAAGGTCGATATCAAACAACACTCCCAGATTTTTTGCCTGCTGACAAGGCACGGGAGTGGGTCCCAGGCAGTCTGGCCACCATGCCGATGACCACACATTCGGTGCACCTCCTACCACGAGGACTTCCGTTTTGGACCCATTCAGCTTCAGGCAGTTATTAGACATCCAGGATGCAAGCTCCTGCATGCAGGCACTGAAGCTGGATGCCGCAACATCAGGTGCTCGTGACAGCGAGATGACCAGCTGTGTGTCATCGGCATATGACACTAGTTGGAGATCGTGACTTTCCACAATGGTGGCAACAGGGGAGACATAAAGGTTAAACAGGGTGGGGTTCAGGGCAGAGCCCTGGGGAACCCCTTGATCAAGAGAGAACATACGAGAGTAATGTTCTCCCTGTCTAACCTGAAAGCCCCTGTCAGTAAGAAAAGATTGGATCCACCTAAGTGCTGAGCCCGTGACTCCTCCTTTGTTAAGACACTGTAGCAAGGTGAAATGTGCTACAGTGTCAAAGGCAGCACTAAGGTCCAATAGAATGAGGGCCATAGTATGCCCCTCATCAGCCCCTTTCCTAATGGTCTCAGTGGCCAAGAGTAATGCAGACTCCGTAGAGTGGTGGGCCCGAAAGCCAAACTGAGTAGTATGAAGTAAGTTGGCTTTCTCCACAAAGGCCATAAGTTGAAGATTAGCCACCTTTTCTGCCACTTTAGCCATATAGGGGAGGAGTGAGATGGGTCGGAGATTATCCATCCGGTCCCAACTAAGGTTGGGTTTTTTTTGGAGCGGGAGTACTACAGCCTGTTTCCAGCTTTGGGGTACGCTACCGGAACTAAAGGAGAGATCCAGGACATCTCTTATATAAGGTTCAAGGGTCTCAACGCTCTCTGCCAGAAGCTTGGGAGATGCAGGGTCTCGTGGGGATCCTGACTTAATCGAACGGCAGATCCGCTGGAGCTCGTTCGAGGAAGGAACAAGGAAGTTAGTCAGGCAATTCGTGCCTAAATCGACTGATCTACTCTCATTGAAAGCTGTTCCCTTATCCTTCCCTCCCGAGAAAGTGGAATAGATGGTAGCCACTTTATCCGAAAAGAAGGCAGCGATGCGATTGCAGGAATCTTCTGAGACCAGGGACGGGTCAGCCGAAGAACCACAAAGGGCAATTTCCTTATAGATTTTAAAAAGCTCCTTAGTAGAGTTATTAGCTTCACCTATCCTACCGGAAAAATAATTAGTTTTGGCACGCCTGATCTGGGTATGGTATTCTCTGCGTTTATCTATATATCTTTGTTTTGCTAGATCAAGATAGGTCAGTCTCCACTGCCTTTCAAGTTGTTTACATTCTGCTTTCACTAATTGTAGTTCTTTACTGTACCAAGGGGCGGATTTCTGATGCCTACTATGCGGATTTTTGTGGCAAAGAGGGGCAGTATCATCTAACGCCTTGTTTATGCGAGCTTCTAATCTCTCAGATGCAGCTGTCGCATCCTCACCTCCAGGTTTGCCACCTGTAGTAAGAGCAATATCAAACTTAGATTTAGAAAAGGCAGTCCATTTACGACTCATATATTTAGAATTGGTGCTCTTATGACTGTTACCAAGAGGGATGGTTAATGTAAAAGGCACAAGAAAGTGGTCAGACCAGGAAACAGGAACGGGAGCCTTAATTTCAATATCTTCCCAATTCGCAAAAATAGGATCCAGTAAGTGTCCCTTTTGATGGGTGGGGGCTTTGGATTTGATCTCTAATTGGAGGGAGTGTAGTTGCTGACAGAGATCAGTTGCTCCTTTGTCCAATAGGTCATCCCAATGGATGTTAAGATCGCCTAGGAGCATAAATTTATCTCTGCGTAGAGCGGCCTCAGTTAGGCCATCAATAAGGCTGTTGGAGAAATGAGTAAAAGGACCCGGAGCACGATAAATCAAAAGGCCCTTCAGTATGTTTCCATCATTGACTTTGATGGCGAAGGCACCCGTCTCACTATCAGCAACAGCAAGTGGTTCGAGTTGGCAGTATAGTGGCTGTTTGTAAACTATAGCTATTCCACCACCTCTGCCCACAGTTCTATCTAAACGTGCCATAGCGTAACCAGTGGGGAGAGAGGCCACTATGTCAGGCTCAGAGTCAGGATCAAGCCAAGTCTCAGTAAGAAATAACAGATCCAATTTCATATCGGTAAGCAGCTCATATATATCAAGACTATGCTTCCGCATAGACCTAGTATTGAGCAGTCCGCATATGAGCCTGCTATTTTTAGCCATATACACAGGTTCAATGCGCCAGTTGTATTGACACTCTTTACAATTAAAAGTATCTTCCGCCCTTGCATCCTCCTTTTCATGTAGAGATCCTACCTTGTATCTGTACACACAAATGATTTTAGACCTAACACATCTGACAGTAGAGAATAATATATTCTTGCATAACGGCAATTGGTTACGGCAGGCTTTGGTAGATGCCATGGGATCCAAGATTTCGTCCTCGTATGCCAATATTTACATGAGCCACTTTGAGAACCATGTCTGGACTGCTTGCCCCCCTGATATTTTAGAACACATTATATATTGAGGGCAACACATAGATGAAATGTTTATGATTTGGACTGGCGATGCGAATCAGCTGGATCTATTTCTTATTCATTTGAACAACAACACCTACAATCTAGTTTACACATCACACAAATGAGAAGGAAATAGAATTTCTGGATGCAGTCATTTATACAACTGGTAAAAAGATTGCTACGCACTTGTATCGGAAACGCACCGCATGTAACTCTATCCTACATGCTTCTAGTGCACATCCCATAAGCCAAATCAACGCAATACCTTTGGCTGAAATGACACAACTAAGACATAATTGCAGTGATGATAACATTTTCTTAGAGGAATTAGAACTACTCGAGGCTTGTTTCTCAAGGAGGGGATATTCTGACAATACCCTAGCTCAGGCGAAAAATAGGATTTTGACCAAAAAACATCAGTCCCTTCTGGAAAATATAAGAAGTAAAAAATAGGGTGACCCCCCCAAACTAGCTATCTTCACTAGATACAATACTTCTAGCCAGTACCTATATATAATCTTGAATATTCATTCGTACCTTCTCACATTGGACAAGGCTGTGTCCAAGAACATCGGGAACAAACCCAGTATTACATTTAGTAGAGGTACCACTCTAAGAAACACAATATGTCCCAGTTACACCTTACCCAAATTACAACATCATGAGAACATCTGGCTATATGACAAACCTAAAGGATGTTTCAAATGTACACAATGTAACATATGCCAGTATGCTGCCAATAGTACTACTAGCTTTTTTACAACACATCATCAGCACATGAAATAAAACAGTTTATGAACTGTAATACCAAATTCGTCATATACTGCATCATCTGCCACTGTACTCTTATCTATGTAGGCAGCACGATCAGGCCACTCAAGGAACTCATCCAAGAACACATAAGAGCAATCAAAAACAACAATTAAAACTACCCTCTTGCAGTACATTTCAATTTCGTCCATTCAACCGCAGAACTCATTAACATCAAATTTCATGGCATAACACAGGTGGGGACCAACCCCTGGGGTGGAGATAGGACATTGATCCTGCGAAGGATGGAAAACGGGGATGACCAGATTGCATGCAGTAGACAGCAGTCTGAATGTTGATAGAGAACTACATGTCTTTCTTACTGATTGAGAATAAAATTATTCATAGCTCTGTGTCTGCTTCTAATACTGTTTTGTCTGCAATCGTCCATATTCAGTACACAATATCTTACTAATTGTATGATGATGAAACTATGCATGTACATTTTACAGCATTCCACATTGTGTATATGGTTTATACCAAGATAACCAACTGTTCCCCATATAATTATTTGTTTGGGAATAATTTCTGGACATGATGCAACAAGTGAAAGCATCGAATTACTAGCATTATCTTAGTTTCAGGCTATGCATAACGAGACTTCATCACATTATATACATGTTTCATAAAATATTGTTGTAACATTACGATAGGGTTCATGTTTTACGCTATGTATAAAATATACTTCTCTTGACTCTTCTGCCGTAATGTAACTTGATAAGTGGCACATTGTATGTCTTTTTGTACACAACATGTTACATATCTCTTTCCTATTTTCTATGAAACATTTGCCTTTTTATGTTTCCTTTGTTTCTGCATATTGTCTGTGCTTTATATTGGAAACATTTCTTAGGGAAGACCGGATTTCCGCTATCTTTAAATATGTCCCACCTCTCTGACTAGAATTCTTTTTCAAAATGGCTGCCACACACCCAGACTTTTTAATGACTTTCCCCGATTTCTCTCCTCTACTTTAACTGAAAAAGTGTCTCTTTTCGATGCCTCACCACTCTAGACATAGGGCGTTACATATTTCTGTCCTTTTTTTCGTGAGATGTAATTTTGAATTTACTTCCTCTATAATATTTCACATTAGTTTTACCTTTTGGAAACATCCCTCTATTCGAACTATAGGCCTTTCCAACATGGCCGCTGCCCTCCCGGATTACTATGACCAGGACATACGCAATACACCAGACTGTCTCTTTCCCAACATATTTGATTTTTATATTTGTGGCATGGCAAGTGCTCTCATGGTCATATTGGTAAATATCTCGTAAGTGGACCACCCCCTGTTTTGTCTTTATATATAGTCTTGGAATATATTTCGACCTAGTGTAATAGTAGCCTTTCCAACATGGCTGCTACACTCCTAGACGATTTATATTTGGACGTTTGACTCTTTATGTCCTTCTTCTATATCCTATTATTCTCGTACTCAAGGGTGTATATGATGCCATTGCATCCACTGGACTTCTCTCTATTTACCTAAGGAGGAGCTGAGCGACACAGGGACCCGGCCCAGTCGCCTTTTTCTTACGGGTACGTTCTCATACTTTTCTTTGTTCATGATAGGAAATGGACTCCTTAGGCAAATAGTTTTTTGGTTAATGTTAAGGAGGGTTTTCATTACCTTGAGCTTTTTGTGTATCTGTCCTTTATTGATATGCCTTTGTGCTTGTCTAGTACGAGCATTTTTACTACGTTTTAGAATTATTTTGGAGTCTAACTGGCAGCTTAGTCGGAACACGTTTTTGACCCAGTTCAGCTTCATTACTGGGTGTACATTGAGTCTTGGTTCACTAATGGCTTTTTCGTCTTTTGGCTTGTGTAGAACAAGCTTCCATTACTATGCTTCGGAATTACTCTATATTATATTGGACACTTTAGTTATAACATATATTCAACTGAGTTTTGTTATAGTACTGGGGGTACATCACGTTTGAATCTAGAAACAACTTCTTTCTCTGTTTTAATAGGCTTACCATGGACTCCTGGCACTTAATGTGAACAATTTTACTTTGAGTATCACCAGACCTATTCTCGTCTCTTTACTACATGTTTATCAAGTCAAAGGCTTTATTTCGATAAATCAAATCATAAAAGCATCACATTGACACAAAAAGAAATTTATACATAAACAAATTTAAATTAACCGTTAGTTTTAGACATTTTTTCCAAAACATATCAAAGAGAATAAAAACAAAGTTAACAATTTAAGATTTGAAGTTGATCCTTCAATTAAAAAGCAAATTAAACATTAGATGCTAGCCTTTTGGCTCTAATGGACCATGTCCACGATAAAAATTTTGAAAGACCACAAACGTACAATGTCCGGGTGTCCGATGTTAGAATACGGATTGCCCCACTTGAGTGCCTAGTGCCACCGACATGTAGGTTTGAGCCACGCTTGCCTTGGGCGCACATAGGCCGGACAGGCAAACAGAATATGCGGTACAGTCTCTACATTAATTTGACAAAAGGGACAAAAAGGACTTGTCTGGGACGGGGGCTTCCAATGGGCAGTTAAGGCGCGCACTGGAAGAGACCCTACCCTAAATCTAAAATATAGGGCCCTATCATAAGATTTCCATACCAGATCTAGGTAGAGTTCCCGAGATGGAACATCCTTATGTCTTAGGAACCCTTCCGTTAGCCTGCCAAGATTTGGGTCAGTACTGACTCTATTGGTAACCCAGTTCCAATAGAGAGTCTTTATAGTCACTTTCGGGGGAGAGGACCGACTATCCCAGGCTTCACTAAGACCTAGCTTACCAAGGAGATGTTTAACATCTTTAAGCCATTTTATTTTATGCCATCCCACCATTGACATTACTTCCGCTAGGCCCTTCGCATACTTGACAAGTTCTGGGACTCGCCACAGTCTAGCCCAGAGAAGCAACAGCCGGAGTTTTTCCAGATCATTAATGGGTTGGCAACCTAGGTCAAGCAACAGGGGTATCATTGGGGTACTCTGCGGAAGTGACATAATGCCCCTCAAAAATTTATTCTCAGACCTTGTCAGTAGATCTGTGTTAGATGTGCCCCAAAGCTCTGCACCGTAGAGGGCAGAACTAACACCCTTAGCCTTATAAATGTCAATAACAGGTGCAATAGGTCGGGTCGTGGCAGATCGCTGCTCCATATACAGCGCCCCTGTAACCCTCTTATGTTTTAGCAGCATTTTATGGAGATGAGGGGTCCACTGCATGGTATCTGAGATACGGATACCTAAATAATCGAATACAGTGACCCTCTCCAGGGATACATTGTTAAGTACCGGGGATCGCCCAAGTTTTTTTGGGGGATTTAGCACTAGAAACTTGGTCTTGTCAGTATTTATAACAAGGCCACGTTGGTCACAAAAGGCCTGAAAATTATCTAGGGGGCCTTGGAGGCCTACCGGAGTCTTTGATATTAGGAGCGTGTCATCGGCGAATAAGAGGGTGGGGATTCGCTCCCCTGCCAGGGATGGGGCATCTGATGGTTTTTCGAGTAGATGCTCAACAACCCCATTCACATATAGTGAGAAAAGGGTTGGAGCAGGAACACATCCCTGGCGGACCCCTCTCCCCACCGGTATCCTGTTCGTTTTCTGCCCCTCGGTGCCCCACCTCACTTGCGTGAAGTTACCTTCATGTAGCCTCACTAGAATAGACAAGACATTCGGCGGAATCCCCATATCTGCCAGTACACTCCATAGTTGTCCTCTGGGCACAAGGTCAAAGGCAGTCTTTAAGTCGATGAATGCAAGATAAAGACTGCCTTTGCCTATGACAACCACTTTCCAATAAATCAACAATAACCTGAAAGCCTGCTCTGTAGTGCCGGTGCCAGCCCTAAAACCCGCTTGATAATCAGAGAGAACCTCATTATCATTAGCCCATTGAAGGATTCTGTCAAGCAGCACCTTCCCCACAACCTTCTGGGTCGAGTCTAATAAGCTTATAGGGCGATAATTGGCTGGGTCCTCCCTCTGGCCCTTTTTAAAAATGGGGACGACCTCAGCCCCCTTCCAGGATTCGGGGATAGCGGCACCTTTATCAATTGCAGTGAGTAGGGTATGAATAAGCTTCCCCCATTCCGGCAGATTAGACCGAAGCAACTCCCCAGGGATGCCATCAGGGCCAGCTGCCTTTTGGGGGACAATGCAGCTAATCGCGTATTCAACCTCCTTAACTGTAAATAGGAATAAGGTGTTTTCTTCAGGTAGTATTAGGGAGCTGCAAGGAGCGGAAGTAATAGCGATTCCTAGCTGACAAGAATACAGGCTTGAAAAATGATCAAACCAGGTCTGCCCAGTAATATTACAAGTAATAAGCTCGCTATCGGGCCTGTTCCTTGCCCTTATAGTGCTCCAAAAGCGACCAGCATCCCGCCCAGCACTGGCCTCTCTAAGTGCATGCCAATATGCATCCTCCCACTCTTTTTTGGCTTTTGCAACCACCCAATTATATTCTTTCCTGGCTTGCTGGATCAGAGGTTGTGACTTCGCCGTGACAGCCTCAATTAGGGCAGATTTCTTCTGTCTACATTTGAATGTATACCATCCCTGCTTCACATTGGGCCTCTGGCACCCTGTTGCCCTACCCCCATGTATATGCGCCACAAATTGATTACCTACCGATTTTAGGGTCTCCTGGAACAGTGACGTAACTCTAGAGGGATCAGAATGTTCTAAAGAGTACATCTCCATCTCACTTAGCGAGGCATCCACAAGTTGTCCTATAACCCAAACTTTTGCCTCATCTAGGGCAACTTTGCGCCATTTGAGGCACCTTCCAGAATTAGATGGAATATGTGGACTTTAGGTTGCATGGTGAAGCTAAGCTATTTTGTTTTACCCAAAGATGCTTTAGGGTTAAAGACAGGAAGTTGTGATCGCTGTCTACAGTGGGTATTACTACCATATCTAGGACAAATCGCCAAAGAGATAAGTCAAGGAGAATGTAATCAATCCTAGACGTATGATTCGCCCTATTGTATGTGTGGGCGCCCAAAGGATCTGAAGTAGTTCTGCCATTTAGTGCTCGTAAGCCATACTCCAGAGTCATAGCGTTCAACTGAATCGCCCTCTGTGTCCATCTTTTAATTGGTTGGATCGCTAGTATAGGTATACCCGTCTTGGAATTATCCTCAGTGACATTTAGGATGTCTTCAGCCGCAAGGGGCTCAAACGTACAGTTAAAGTCCCCCGCGATCAATACTTGTGTACCATCACAGGTATCACCAAGAGATTTTTCCAGCAGTGCTACTGTGGGGGATAAAGAGCTACCTTTGGTGCCCCTGGCATATACATTAAATATGTCAAGAGACCTCCTGCTGCCTAATCCTCTCAGTGAAATCCTAAGGATATCAGGTGAGATACTATGTTTTTGGGTGATGCTGCAGCCCAAGGAAATGATCACCCATATGAGGAGGCCCCCCGAAGGCCGACCCCTCCCCGATGGTGGCAAAACTGCAGGTAAAAAATACGTTGAATAGCCGACCTTATAGTTAGGTTCAAGGTTCCATGTTTCCTGAAAAATGCATATAGTGTAAGACTCCACCAGGGTATTCCAGTCTAGAAGAGCTGTTTTCCTGGCAATTCCTGCTATGTTCCAGCTCATAATCCTCAGATCGGGCCCAACAGCCTCCACCTTATTCTGCAGACAGATAAAGTGATCACTAAGTGGTGTTGGTGATTCACCTCCAGAATCAGTTGCCATAAATAATGGCGGAAGAGCATGCGATGGAGAAGCCTTGCTCTTCCGGACAGAAGTAACTGCTGGAAAGATGGAAGTCCCCAGGTTGGTAACAGATATATTGTTACAATGCGATAAACCAAATCCGGAGGGAGAATTATTAGCACGCTCCCCCACAATTGCTATGCAATAACTGGTTGCCGCCACTCGAGGTGCTAACTCGAGTCTATCCTCCCTATAAGTTACCTCAGGTTGGGCTGAAAACAGGTGTTTAGGAGAAATCCCATGAGAAGTAATTGGGGACCTGCACCCTTTGGGCCTTCTGCTATCATCTGGGGCTGACAAGAGATTCAAAGGCAAGTAGTCTCTGCGTCAATCCCTGGTATTGTTTCCGAGGTGAATATCTCCTCTAGCAAAAGCAGGGTTTGGGTAGAATCCAAAGTTATCAACTTGCCCACCCCACAGTTGGTTGCCAATGCTCTGTCTCTGATACCAGCTTAGTGGCCGCGGGTAAAAGTACCCCAAATCACGGGTGCTAATTCCACCCTTACCATGCATGTTCTGCTGGCTACAAATAGTCCTTGCTATTCTACTGTCTTTAAAATTAACTAGGATACAATCCCCTTGGATGTCCTTGGTCCTTCTTCCCACCCAGCTAACTCGTCTAACAAGAATAATCCTGCCAACTAAGCCCCTCGGAAGTGGCCTATTATTGTTTAGCCAAAATGTAACTTTATTTTTAAGTTCAGTGTATGATTTCGTTTTTCCCTGCTTTAAACAAGGGACTCCTACCAATATAGCTGTATAGGGCATACAAGCTGGAGGCAAATTAGTGCATGGAGGGTTAATTTCTCTACTATGAGCTAGGTCAAGATTTAAAGATTGATCATTGCCTTGTCTCTCTATATTACTGCAATTCTGATTGTCCTTCTGCACCTGGGTAGGTGCGCTATCATGTGTCCCCTTATCCCCTTTGGATGGTAACTGGAGCGTTGGATTACTAGCCTTATTTGATTTTATGGCTATCGCTGGAGCTTTGCTCGTTGGCGCCGTTCCCTTCGGGGGATTAGTTCCACTTGGGGTCTCTAAGGCGCCATCCAGCTTTATGGATAAGCATCTGTCCACTTCAGAAGTGGCTACCAGTGAAGATTGTTTCTGAGCATCTACTCCTGGGCTATTTTTAGAATGTAGCTTGATTAAGGCCTTTATGGAAAAAAAGTTGTCCAAGGTTCCCTGTTCAAAGCGGTCAAGTCTTGCTGTTAGCTCTTTCAACCTCTCAGTCAAAGGCAAGATAAAAGACTTCAGAATATGCTCAATGCAAGCAATCGGGGGCATGTCCCTCTCAGAAATGGGGGGGCACGGCAAGATGGTATTACCACTAACAAGATCGTTGCATTCCTGGATATCAATGGATTTATCCAGGGGAGTCTCTATTCTTTCCTGAAAGCATGCATCAGGAAATAGACCTTGGGCCTCAGTAACAGCCGCAGCATCCCTAGCTGCATTGTTCTCAGTAATCTTGCCCCTTATAGCACAATTTCTAACGGGCGCTTTCTTTTTCTTGGTTCCCTCCGTTAGCCCCTTACAGCTTCTTGCAGTTGGACAATCTTTAGCAGCGTATTTAGACTTACGCCTAGCCATCTGCCCTCTAGTTCTTACACTAGGACTATCACTGCTTACACTTGACTGCGAATCAGAAGCTGAACTAGTATTAACAGGCGTATTACAACTCCCATTATCGGTAGGAAGCCCAACCTGAGACGAGGAATCAACAGTAGCCTGGATTTGTAAAATGGGAGGGGTCAACGATAGTCTAACAAAGGAAGGGGATGAGTTGACCGCCGTGGGGGATACATTTTGTAACAGCAGGGGATAACCACCACCTGAAAGAGCAACAAAGGACGGTGCCAGTAGAGAGTCCTGGGAATTGGTAGAGAACAACAATACATTTGCAGGGAGTAAGGGGGGCACAGAGCCAACAGGAAGCGAGAGACGACGCTCAGTGCTTTCGATGGCATTGACCACCACCCCTATAGTTTTTTAAAATTAAATGTTTATCATGTATGTCTTGTATATAGGTAATGTTACCTAAACTTTGCACTTGTAGTTTGTGCTGCTGAGTGTGGCGTTGTGTATGTGAAATGCCCTGCTCACTATATCATGGTACTTATCTGCCTTACCAGGTCTAGTCCTGTTATCCTGTGCTAGGCAATGCCACCTATAACATGAAATCTAATGTCTGTGATGTTCTGCCATCACTATCTGGCCCTCAATAAATTTAATACCACCTTCACTCAATATTGTATAGTGTGTCTGACAAGTCTTTGAACTCAAATGTTTTCTGGTCTGGTATTTACTCCCTGCACCAAAGTTGTAGAATATACATTGCTAATCTCTATTATATTGAGGTAACCTAACTATAAAAATTATACTTTACAGCATTCTTTCTACTCTTCCGAACCAGTGGATTACTTTATTTCTGGTTTTACCTTTGCCAATGTTTGGCTACCGTCTCATACTTATAGAGAGTAAGTGTTTGAAATCCTTTTATAGCATCCAACTTTTTAAAGAATTATCTACTCTTACGTATAGATGACACGATATTTTTATTGTTTTCTATTTTACTTTTTTTACCCGCCCTCAACAAGTACACTCTTCTTGTGTACCGACGGTAACCATCCCACGACTTATTCCTGGATTATGCCATCTACATAGGAACAGCTCACCTCTTGAATCTTTCAAAGGTGGGGCCATATTGTGATGGTGGTTTGGAATCTTTGACACTTTATAGTTAGAAATCCGTTTCTTTTCACTCACTAGACTAGGATTTGTCACAGAACTAACTACCAGGATTTTTGCAGGTCTTTCCACCGCACCGCATTTGGTTACATATGGTAACCATGGAATCAAATCACTTTTTGATTCTGCATGGGTGTTTCAATATAATGCTTCTTAGTCACCTCTTTTTCTGTCTTACTGAACTAAGCGCCTTCTTGGATTCATCTAAAGCTGTCCCTTCTCATCATCTTTTCTCTCGTCTCATTTCTTTGCTGAAATGGTTAGTTACTGTCTTATTTTGGTCTTCTTTGTTAAATATTTTGCAGTCTTTAAAAAGTCACAAAGTGATGAAACACGTTTTAGCTGTTCATCGACAAAAAATATAAAGTTGTACATCATCTGTATGAGAAGACTATCTGTTGGTTCGTACGTAATAATAAATGGCAACAGTGCTTCTTACCTGTCCTTACTGCTTGGACAGTGTATTTTAGATACAATACTATTTTGAGTGCTTTGGTTTATAAATATTACATGATTCGACTGACTGGATCTTTCCAGTCTGTCATTAGACACCTTTGATAGCAAGGTGCCCAAACCATCATCGCACCACCAAACTATCTGTATGCTTTGAATTTGAAATACCTTATTCAACCTATGTTTTGTTTTGCCAGAATCCCTGTAGGGTATCAAACTCCCCAGTTACCTGTGGGCATCTTTCATCTGAGTGCCAGTCTTGATATAGAACTGGGCATCATCCTTCTCAGGAGGTAAACGGGATTCAGCTGGGCTGGAAATCCAAAATGGGCGGCCTCGACAGTGTCAGTAAAATGCTCCTCTAACCATACCAAGGAGTGATGTCATTTATATAATAAACTTCAGTCATGTAGCCATTCCGAAGTCCCAGTCAGGCTGTCATTATTGATTCTATCCTGACAAAATTGTTGGCAAGTGAACAGTAGCAAACAACAATGTTTTGTGCAGTGAACTTTAGCGGTTGTACAGAATGTTTAAGGCTCTAATAATATGCACACGAAGATGTGTAAATGTAAGCAAAGTAGAACATTATCCATGCAAGCACGCAAGAAAATGTGTGTCAAATGTCAATGTTAATTTAAAGTTGTCAACTTTAAACATGAGCATGTAAATGGTGGTGTTCCTGCTCAGGCCTAATGTGACCACATGACACCCTTGCATCATGCTAGATGATACAAGGGCAATGTAATTCTAAATCAGATTTACCAAGCCATGGAAGGCAACCTTGCATGGCTCTGCGTGGCTTGGTAAATACAGAGTAACTAAGGCAGCGCAAGTTGCTGCCTTGCATTACTCTGTGCATGGGTGAAGTGTGTGTGTTCCCATACATCCACCCATGCGATTTGGTGCATTCCCAGAATTATCAAGACTGGTAAACCTGAGAAAGCACCAAAATCATATGCCTTCCAGATAGAAGCACAACGAGGATAAATATCTTTATTTCTCTTTGTTTCTTCTTCCTAAGTGTGTTGCATTCTTCAGCACACTTAGAAAGAGGAAAATGCATCTAAGGATTGTTTTTATGCAGGAAGGTGTCCATTCCTGCGTGAAAACAATCCTGACTGAAACACAGGCACCCTTGTACCATGGTGCTAGGCAGGACACTGTGCACCAGAGCAGGGAGTGAGCAGGAATGCACCATATCATGATAAATATGGCACATTCCTTCCCTATCTATGGGCGCAGTGCAACAAGTTGTCTTGCAGTATTGCACTGCATCAAATAATGATAAATCTGTCCCATTATGTTTGGATTATCTATAGTTGAAAAAATATGTTGAATGTGCTGTGATAAAGTTTGGACTAAAAAATGATTTAGTGAGTGCTTTTTATGAGTTGCTGAGTTCTACATTTCAAGCCCACAGCACTGATGAGCCAGCCTTGGACTGCTGTGCCTCACTACCCAGAGAGTCAAGTGCCAAATTAATATTTTTTTACCCAGTATGAGGATTTGTAGTACAACAATCTCATGATACCAGAAGTTTAAGACCCTTGTTGACCCTCCTGTGGCCCTAGTAACACATGGTATTACAAAAGATACCTAATACAGGTAACAGTGCACCATTACTGCATACAATTATGCAGCTGTACCTCCCAAGCAAGGGAGGGTGGTGGGCACTTCAAAGTGTGGTCAATCTTGTGAGTTTGTGAAAGCTCACAATCATGTATGTTTATGAGCATTCACAAACCCTTTCCTCCCAGCTTCCTCCATAAAAATAGCCGTAAATGTACACCAGTCAAGAACGGGAACAAACCTATTTCTAGTTTGCAAAGGGGAACATATAACCATCAAATTTCCTGAGGGTGTATGGAAAAGACTTCCTCCACAGGTCACATGTTTTCAAGAAAGAAATTATGACTTTCCAGGGAGTGTACTTGGAAAACAGACTGGTGCATCTTTCTAAATGTGCCTTTGAAAGTTATTCTAAAGCAGGAGATCAAATCTCTGAGTGTATTTTTACTCTTTTTTTTGTGGTGTAGGCCCATCTTCAGTGTACACGGGTAGCACTAGAACTAGATTGCATGGTGATATCTTTCATATTGCCTTTTCCAAAGCAGTTGACCTGGGTTCTGGAAGAAAATGGAGATGATTGTTGTAGACCAAGACCTTTTGCTGAACGAGACATGTTCCTGATGAAAAAGGAATAACAATCTTAGGGGCATATTATCAAGACAGGCAATAAAATTATCGCCGCTTTAGCGGCAGAAAACTGCCGCTAAAACGGCAATAATGGGCTTGATAATATGCTCTATGGAATTCCAATTGAAGCTCAGGTTGGATGTGAAGGACATCTAACCTGGGCTTCAATTGGAATTCCATAGAGCATATTATCAAGACCATTATCACCGTTTTAGTGGCAGTTTTCTGCCGCTAAAAAGGCGGTAATTTTATCGCCTGTCTTGACAATATGTCCCTAAATAGTTTCAAGTTAAGGGTAATAGCTGTGGGCCTGACAAAAAAGCATGTATGTGACTTATATCCTCAAGCATGAATGTGATTTGTCTGTCTTCCTTTTCACTACTTGTATGTCAATGTAGCCATTGGCACCTCACATGGTGCAGCCTTTCCCTCTAGCCATGGAAGTCTCTCACCTCTAGATGCCATCTTTCACCTTGCTGTCTTGATTTGCAAAGCTGGCACAGGTGTTTTAAAAGGCATTATTGAGACGTTTTGAAGAAAATATATCTGAGAGAAAGAAGGCGAAATCAAACTGGATATCAGTGCAGAGGACTTTTGAACAGGTCAAGTTTACAAATGGCTTGACAGCATGAAATATCTGAGCCAGCTGCAGCACTTGGTCACATCTATAAACAAGGCAAAGGCCTTAATGATTGTCACTTTCTTTTGCTTAAAATCTGGTAGTGAAGGTATTCGATATACACCATCTGAAACATTCGCAGAAAACCTCAAATCTGGTTAAATATAGGTTTCCAATGTGAGGTAAGTGGGTGATTCTGCATGACCAATGAAACAAAACCACAGCACAGAAACAGCACTCGTCGCAGCCACCCTGGCATTGTGACACAGTTTCCCACAACACACTTATCAGAAGTCACTCTCACTCACACACTATCCTCCAGTCACAAAAGCAGAGCATTTCTTTCTCCTACACCATGCCCAAAATATGGTACAACCTCCCACAACACATCAGAGCATTCTCCTCAATTCTGGAGTTTTGCAGGAAGGTGAAGACTTGGGGCCATATTATCAAGAACAGGCGTAACATTATCGCCAAGTTAGCGGCAGGAAAATGCAGCTAAAGTGGCAATAAGTGGCTTGATAATATGCCCTAGAGAATTCCAATAGAAGCCCAGGTTTGATGTCCTTCCCACCAGAACCTGGGCTTCTATTGGAATTTTCTAGGGCATATTATCAAGCTCCTTATCGCCGCTTTAGCAGCAGTTTCCTGCCGCTAAAGCGGCGAAAATGTTATCACCCGTTCTTGATAATATGGCCCTAGGCTCTTCTAATAACTAGATAAGGACCATATGCCTACACACCTGCTCAAGTGCCTGGATACCCTCACTGGTGATTACTGCCCTATTCAAATTGACATATAACAAAATGTAGGGCAATCTTTTTAAAGCCTGCTTTTTTACCAGAAAATTGAGGGCCAGTGTCTTGAATTAGGTTTAGTTCTGCTACGAGTGTCGCCAGAGAACCATAGCCTCTAAATTCAGATTACAATATGTCAATGTGAAGAGATCTTCTTTTTTGTTTATTTTTTTATGAAGATGCCTTACAATGAGCAAGGACTCTGGGTATGCGCACACTGAAAAGAGAGATGTTCTTATAGACGGAGGGCCTGATTCACAATCATAAAGTTACAATTCACAGTAAATTTAAATTTGTTGGTATTCACAAACTACTATTTAATTTTAAGTTTACGACGGCAGAAACTTCGCAGTTGGGGTGGAGAACTGCACACATAAAAGGATAGGGCAGGTCTAGGAGCCTACGCAAATATAAACTTACTATTAACTTTCAATTTGTGAATGCCAAAAAAACGTAAACTTACACAAAAGAGTAAGTTTACCTTTTTTAATCATGCCCTTTGGCTTCATTATACTGAGATCTGAAAGGGTCGTCCAAGTAGGGTTCAACTAATTGGCTGCTGGAAAAAAATCTTTGTTCGTGTGGGAGGCTAACCAGAATTCAGCTATCCAATAATTGTCTTTGAATACCGTCTTCTAAAGGAGAAATTTTACGGCAGGAATAGTATTAGTGTATGTTTTTTCTGGGTTTTTTTCCACTGGAATTATGGAAGCAGTGATTTACAGTGCAAATTTTTAACTGTTCCACTGATGTGAACAGCAGCTACAATTTCACCAGGGAGTCTTAAAATCTTTTCCCACATCGTGTAAATCGGCATAAATTATATCGCCCTCAAAAAAAGGTTAATGGAGTCAGTAGTGTTTGGTGCTGTTGGAGAGAAATTACAGGAATTAATGGAAACTAATAAAATGATTTCACAGGAAAATATTTTAAGTAATAAAATGTAAATGTTTATTGAGATATCCACAAGATTGTTTCAATGAAACAGTTCTTTTTTATTGATCTTTTGTGAAACACATACACCTGTCTACAACCATAGCCCGGCAGAGAGTTTATCAAAACACAAGAAAATTATCTCTCTCCCCCCACCCTCTTGTCTGCCACACCCAGTAAATAGTATGTAAGCTGGTAGTCGGAGCAGTTTTGTGTCTGATATAAAATCAATATTATCTTCTACTTCCTCCCAATATCTCGATAGTTTGCGACAGTTTCATAGCAAGTGTGAGAGTGTGCCAATGTTCCCGCGACCCCTGCGACAAACACTCTGTGGGCCTCGAGCTATACCAAGCATGGAGTTTTTTGGGTTTGTATTACCAGAATGTAGTTATCTTACAGACTGTTTCTTTAAGAGCAGTATCTGTCCTTGAAATTTTAGCAAAGTGAAACACTGAGGACCATTCCTTGGGAGTAAATGTTTGATCCAGTTCAGTTTTCAATTGCCTCTTTCCTGTATTTCTCTCCACTGTACTCTTCGAGGGGATTTCCAAAAGTGATGCAAAACGGCTCAAAATCTTTTTTTTTAATTTGCTTTCTAGCGCTAAACTTATTTAGCACTGCAAATAAGGTAAAAGTAATGCGAAGCAGTGCATTACTTTGGACCATGGAGGCGTACCAAGGGTGGTGCATGGGCGTTCCATGCAACCACCCAAGGTTTCTCACGCTAAACCCAATTTACTAAATATAGTAGATTGGGTTTAGCGTGAGAAAACTGTATCCTTTTAAACTATGCGAAAGGAAGGAGAAATGCTTTGATTTCTCCTTCCTTTTCCAACTTTGCATACGTACTGCACTGTGCAGCATGTATACAAAGTGGGAAAAGCTTTTACTGGTGTCTAGGCATGGTATTTTCTACAGGAAGGGCACCCTTCCTGTATAAAGCTTATGCTAGACTCACACACCCTAGCACAATGGCGCTAAGGTGGTGTGTGGCGCAAGGCAGCTGTAATCAGTGCCAGTGCAAGGGAAAGGGGAAGAGAGAGCCATCTCTTTGAAAATAAGGTGCCCTCCTGCTCCTTCCCTGTCGCGCAATGCAGTGCAGCCTCGCGGGAGGCTGCTCTGCATTGCGTGGAGACTTGGTAAATCTCCCCCTTCCTGTGCAAGAATGTATAGGCTGCGGAAAGTGTGCGCTTGTCCCTGGTTTTATTTATGAGCCATTTCTCTCTCCTTTTTTTATTTTATCTTTATTGATGAAGCAAGAAATACATAGGCTTGAAAATATTACAATCATGATTTAAAGTCCAAATTCAATCATGATGCTAAAAGAGAACCAAGCATTAGACAAACAAAAAAGAACATGAAGGAAGCAGGCCAATTCATTCATCCCAGCATTTCCAAATTTCCAAAAATCTAATTAAGGATCCACTACTTATTGCATTCAAGTTTTCATATGTTTTTTCTCTCCGCATGTTTGCGAACTATTGCCTGAGTGTAGGAACTTTCCAAGATTTCCTATTAGCTAAAATCAAAGATCTTGCAACCGGGGTAGCAACAAAAAAAATTAACGTTCCCCAACCGAGATCTTGAGATGCTGTGACATTATACCAAATAGAGCGCCTTAGCCATTGGGAACTAACTTCAAATTTAATTTATGACTAATTACCAAAAATATAGCCTTACAGAAATTTTAAAAAAAAGGACAAGTAAAACCCACATGGAGCCAGTTGCCCTTTTCATCTCTGCACCTAAAACAAGCAGTTGTGACTCTCGGATACATTTTGTTAATGGATAGTGGGCTACGGTACAGCATCCATCTGCTGAAGAAGGGCATTCTCTCATAATTAGCTGCATGAATGGCCTTGGAGCTGAAAAGGTTGTTAAATCTCCATTGGGACACCTAGATCCCGCACCCAGTTGTGGATGTGACTTTATTCAGAAAAACAAGCACCACCTCCTACTATATTTTCTGGTGTAATAGACAATACCCGTTTCCTGTACCTTTTAGGAATTACGCTAACAAGCTTTTCTAATACTTCAGCTACCACCTTGTCTCCTACTTTAAATGCTGCCTCAAAAGTGTCTAATTTGGATAAAGCTAAAGTGCAAGTTAGAGCTCAGATGGCGATAAGTGTCTACCACTTGATGCCGATGTATCAATGTATTATTTTGATAGAAATCTTTTAGCTTATGTAACCTAAGGCTATCCCACTGATTAATAGTGAAGGTGCTTAGAGGTAAATGTAAATGTAAATGTCAAGGTACTTATAGAGCGCACTGTCACCAGACGGCCACCTTGCGGTGTCGCCTTTGCGGTTTCCTGGCGCTTATACTCATACCGCTGTGGAACCCCTCCTGGCTTTCCCTGTGAAGTGTCCACTCCTGGGCACCCCCAGGGTGAAGCCAGGCATCCTTAGCGCTGTTGGGGCCGGTGTGGAGGCTAAGCAAGCTATTGCCCAGAGTTGCAGCGTGGGGCCCGTGATTAGAATAGGCACCGAGGCGAGAATAGACAAGTCCGAGGAAATTGAGCCCGAGTCGCAATTAAGGAATGTCTTCCAATTCATTCCTATGGACCTCCATGCCCATAGGAATGAATTGGAGATTGCGGGAGCAATTTGCGAGTACCAGTAGGTACTCGCAAATTGCCCCCGCAATTTCTATGGTGCAAGGGTGTATGTATGTGAACTCTGCACAAATGTTGCATACACACATGCTCTAAGGGCATGTGTGTGTGCAATATGAAACTTAGAAAAAAGCAAAAAGTTGCTTTTTTCTAAGTTTTAGCAAATTACCATGAAGTCCAGCTTCATGGCAATTTGCTCCCGCTAGTAGCGAAATCGCTATTTTTTACACTTTAATGCATTGCATTTAAGGAATCTCAATTTGAGATTCCTTAAATGCAATCGCAATTTAAGGAATCGCTATTTTGAGATTCCTTAAATTGCGATTTTTGCATTTGGCATGATGCATCCCAAATGCAAAAATACCGGTAGCAAAGGGGCAGATTCTGAGAATCTGCCCGTTTGCGACCGGTTTTGTGGTTGATGCATGTGCCTGATGGAGTTTAGAAGCAGTGGTTATTTGCACATCTCTGAATTTGTGTGTACCCATACCAGTAAATGAATTAGAATTGACTTCTCTTTAAAACAGTATTACATTTGGGAGGCAGATATGCAGAGAAAGACAATTGTTAATAACACTTGTTCTACTATTCTGTATTCCCCTAAGTCTTCCAATAAAAATGGTACCTCACTTGTGTGGATAGCCCTAGTGCCTGCGACTGGTATTGGCCCAAAACGCAATGTGGACACATCACATTTTTCCACTGAAAACTGATCCTTTTATTTTTGCAATGTGCCTAGCGTGGGTTTTGGGCCCTAGCTCAGCCAGCACCTAGGGAAACCTAGCAAACGTGTAAATTGTTTAAAACTATGTACACAGGGGACTCCAGGATGGGGTGAATTGTGTGGCTCTCACCTGATTCTGTTTCTGAGAATGCCTTGCAAACTTGAAACTTTGTAAAAAAAACAAATTTTCCTCACATTTCTGTCATTGAAAGTTTTGGAATCTGTGGGGAGCCACAAACTTCTACCCACCCAGCATTCCTCCAAGTCTCTCATTAAAAATGGTGCCTCACTTGTGTGGGTAGGACTAGTGCCTATGACAGGAAATGGCCCAAGATATACTCTGGAGACTTCTAAATTATCGATCACAAATCAACCTGGTTATGCGAGGCAGTAACCTGTGTTTCTGGTCCCGTGCTCGGCGGCCAGCTAGGGAAACCTACCAAACCCAGACAATTCTGAAAACTAGACACCCGGGTGAGTCTTGGTGCTGCGTATCATTCGTCTTTTGACTTCTGTCTCTTTTTCCTTTTTGTTGATGTTCCTGTCACCGTGGCTTGTGGTTTGTGTGCCGATCATTGCATAAGAAATTAAACTCCTCTTGTAAGGATGTACATGCCTTGTTGCCTCCTCCTTATCCTGATCTTTCTCCTTCCCATTCCGATCCTGTAATTGAGCTGAAATCTCTGAGAGAGACTTCTTTTCTCTATTGATTAATCTTGCTGTATCATTGTCTTCGCATGTTCTCAAAGCGTCTTGCAAAAGTAAATGTTTGGCCTATTTGGTAGTCTAATTTATCTCTAACAAATGTGTGTGCTTTTCTTTGCTTCAAACCTTCTTCCTGTTTATTAACTTTGCTTTTCATTTCAAGTTTGAACTGTTCTATACGCTCTTTATTTTCTTCTTTTTCAATCAGTTCATTACTTTCTTTTACTTGACTCAATTTAATAATATTTTCCACTTGATCAGCGCCTCAAGGACCAAAAATCTCATGAATCCAGACATTCTCAGGAGTTAGACTGAAGCAAAACTGAGAGCTTTGATAAGCTGCAGTTGAAGAAGGAAAAAATGTCTTGTGGAAGCCAGTGATCAATGCATGATTGCTGTATTGCGACTGTGGCTGCTCTTGCACCATTGCTTTGGGTTTAATATTTAAGGGCCCGATTTATATCTTGGTGTTATGTGTACTCAATCGCAATATAGATACCACCAAGATAAAGATCTGCCTGCCAAATTTAAAAGTGGGCAGAGCTTAGGTTTAATCATGATGGAAATTGCTCCCCTGTAGAGTAAGGGCCGTCAGGAGTAGACCTCTAAGTGGGTGGAATTAGCAATATGTTTTTACTGTCTTTTACCGCCAGGAAAACTCTGGCAGTATGGGGCAGTGAAAACTCCTAAATGCTCCCCTTGACATGGGAGAGGACTTCCATGGTGAGTGGACCATTTATTTTTCAAAAAGAACACAGTTTGGTGCAGGGCTCTGTCATGTTAATGGAGCCCTGCACCAAACTGGAAACAGCATTGACAGTGACAGCTGTGGAGGTCATTTTTAAATTTGGTGGGCAGAGTATTTTTGGCCTGGTGGACTTTAAGTTCTCCACCAGACCAACGGAGATTACTCTCTCTGCCAACTCTTAAATTGGGCCCTAATGTTTCATGGTAGGCCAGACCTTTGTAGGGATATCCCTTCTGGGCCAACATTAGTTCTCCCTTAGTTTTGCATCTTACACGTTTTAGGCTGCCTCTGCTCTGCTTAGTCACATATAATACATTTGTTTTTGCAACATTGTTCTGGGAAGACGCTTGTCATGCTGTTTGTTATTCAGGGACTCTTGTTGGGATTTAGTCTACACATCCTGAACTAGGTTGCTTGGAATACAGAACAGCATAGTGTACTGTTTTCTTTGCTTGTTCAGCAACAGCTCCTAATGTTTTAGACATGACATGGTCACACAGCTGCATCTCAAGCACAATAATTGTTATTATATAAACTGTGTTCTGTCCCCTTGGGGGGAGAAAGGAACATTTTGGCAGAAAAGACTGGTCTGGAACCACATCAGTGCCTGACATACAGACCTGCATAAACATTTACACTTATGATGCAGACCACCTGACTACATACACCAGTTATGAGGTCTAAAGCCAATCCCAGAGATCCTCAGACTTAGACCGATATATAATTTGCCATGGGTAGTATCTTAGTCCTGCACACCCTGTTAGTAATGCTAAGTGCTTTGTTTAGCTGCATCTGCCGAATGATCACAGCACATTTGCTTCATAATTGACTACAATACTGACCGGGGCATTGCCTGCTATCCTAAAAATATACAAAACTCAATGCGTCCCGGTTGCTACTTATGGCGCTGAGGTTTGGGGTACTGCCAGTTGCTCAGACATAATTACAGAGGAACATAGATTTTGTAGGAAACTTCTCTGTGTTCCCATTACTTCCCCACATTTTATATGCCATAGGGCATTGGGTTTGCATTTTATAGGGGATTTTATCCGTGCTCGTCCAGCCCTTTTTGGCTGTCGATCTGGAAAAATCCCGCTGCCAAATTGACTAGGGACATCATTGAGGATTGCCTCCGCTGCGACAGGGGTATGACCATTCCCTGGCTATCAGGAGTGCATAGCATTTTTCGCAGCGTGAACTCTGAAGACATTTTTCTTAAACCCTCCACCACTAAGCACCCCACTAAATGTGAACTTAAAAAAGCACTTTATACGTTATTTGATGTTGAAAGGGTAGCAAGGGAGTCCTTGAAATCTAGTGTTTCTGGTTATTTAGCCTGTAATTTTATAATATATCCTACACCCAGATATTTAACCCTTCCGTTGAGTCATTGGGAGCGAGGCCTCATATTTCGCCTTAGGGCAGGCACCATTAAACATGCACTTAGCTTCCCTCTATGGAATTTTAATGACCAATGTGTTGAGCCATGCCCCTGTGATTCCCAGAGTAGGCAAACAACTCTACATTTTTTATTCTTCTGTAAATTTTATATGAAGTATATTAAATGGTTTTTAACTCCGTATTTTAAAAAAACAAAACCTATTAGCCTGGAACTTGCATTTTCAATGATTTTGGCCCTGGACGATGATGAACTTGTCTTTCGTGTGAGCTCTTTTTTAAAAACTGCGGTTCGTGCCCGGTCTACTATGTCTTAAAGTTTAGATGGACTATTTCTCATGTGCAAACAGTATTTTATTTTATTGTATGATTTTATCATTGTCTTTTTGTACTTTTATGGATTCTCAACGATCCGAATAAAGTTTTCATTGATTGATTGATTGATTGACTACAATAGCTTCAATAAAGATATGATGAACTTTCTCTGTGTCTTTCTTATGTTACTACAGGCATGCATGAGGGAGGAAGTGAGTAATGAAAGGAAAGTATCTGTTTCCATGGTTCCCTTTGGGACAAGAGGGTCATGTTCGAGGTTGCCAAAATCACCTTTTACTCTGCGAAGGTTAGGAGTTTAGGTGAGGTACTTTGAGCTATCCATGATTGGGCCAACAGTTACTGATGTTGTACAGAGACTCAGTCCCTACATCCTGCTGTCCTAACACACAGTTCTGCTTTCCCAGCAGAATTTGTGCAACACGTTGTGGTCTAAGGTTTGCAACTCAACTAAGCTGAATGAGGCTAGATCCCAGGTGAGGGTTGGCTATAAACAATCCATAGGCAGGAAGCATTGTATTTAAAAATTAAAACATGTACTTTTAAGTTTTATATGTTCTGGTAGTGAAAAACATGTTATTTTTCCCTACTGTTGGGTCTACCTCTACCATAGGATAGCATTGGGTTATGTTATTACATTTAATACGTGATATCATTTGTTTGGGAGCAGATAGAAACATCATATTTGGTGTCTAAGGAATTGTAAGTTAAAATCTTCTATAATGATAAAGTGGGATTTTACTTCAGAATTCTGAAACTTCCACTGTTAGAAAGGTGTAATTTGCTTGTCCTAACCATTTGGTTCATGCAACCGGTTCCCTGGTTTACTTGGCTTGGTGTAGTTGGCAGTTGGGCTTTGTGTATTCCTCCCAGACAGCCACACAATCGAGGGACTGGGTGTTGGCAGGATGTGCCATCATGGCAAGATCGGGCAGAGCTGTTCACAGCACCACTTGCACTTCAAAGGCACTGCCTCACCTCACACACAGAAACTTCACACTAGCCTATTGTGACTGCAGACAGTCTGGGAACAGGGCAGGGAGGCAAGAAATTCCAGACAATTCTGTGGGTGGAAGATCCAGAAGTTTCTTCCACATAATACCTAGCACCAGGAATAAAATGAGGACCCTCATACCCACTCTTCAGTTCATGGCTGGACCTGTGGAGGACTCTGAGGACTGCCCTGCTGCCTGTGGCCAGCTGTGTACTTCAGAGTATTAGCCTGCTACACCAAGATAACTGCTGCTTAAAACCTGCTTTTTGGTTTAGCAAAGGACTTCTAGAGTGTCTCCTAGGGATAGTTGGCTGACCTTCTGACCAGAGCCTCAGAGATAGAAAAAGGCTCCAATCATCTTGAACCCACACCTGGACCCAGCCCGAGTGAGTCCTGACCCTTCAAGTGGTGCCCCTTAAGTCCATGGCACCTGGAAGTGGTGCTAAAGGTGCCCAGATAGACCAAATACAGACTTTGGGACTTTTAAAATGTTCAGCCCAAAAGTGCTCTAAGAATAGAGAGGAGACCAGTACCTACCTGTTCACTAAGCCAACCAAAGTGGATTGCCAGTCAGCCTGACTTTGCAGTAGCTTCTGCTATGTTCTTCTCTGCAGCAGCAAATTCTGTTCTGTGGCTCCCCGCAGAAGGCGTAGCTGACCTCGTATAGTCCTCCTCGGCTACAGCCCACAGTTTTATCCTGCTTGAGATTTTAGACAACCATAAAAGACACTAAGACCGAACATAGAAATCGCCTAGTGGCATCCCAACCATGACACTTCCTCCTCGGACTCCACCAGCTGCCTTGCCCTGCTGAACTTTACCATCTCAGACATTTTTTTTTACAAAAGTGTAAAGGTATACGAGGACTCGAGTAGTTAATTCCGGTTTGAACCCTTGGAACCACAGTATAACACCCTGTGTTGTGTTGTTTACTGCAGTCCCAACTATTTTAGTATTTCCAATCACTAGGTCTATGAGCTACACAAGCATAATGTTTCTTGAAGTAGCATGACTATCCAAATATACTGAAAGAAAAAGAGGGAATTTTTCAACTCATCAAGCACAAGGACTTAATCAATGCAACAATATCTATTAGAAATCCAATTTCAACCATACTGCGTAGTAAGTGTTTACTGGTAAGTATCAGTGCCATAAGATGAATTCAGAGACGCATGGGTCTCCAGACCATCTTTTGTAATTGAATACAACACTCACAATAGCTCTAAGAAACAGGTTTTGTATTTTAAAATGTTTCTTTTAAAATCCTAATCTAGGGCCCGATTCACAAAAGTAATCTGAGACAAAATCCTAACTTTACGACTTTTTGTATTCTCAATGGGCATTTAGGAGTGGTAAAGTTAGGATTGAGTCTCAGTTAAACTGAAGTATTGGTCTTAATTTTAACAAACACAGCTATGCACTGCCTTAAGAACGATTAAGATCTCAGTAGAAAGCTTGTATGAGTGTAGAAAATTTTCTGCCAGCTGTCGCTTTCTACAGTTCTATTGCATGTTTCAGTCTTTTGGCTACTCAAAAGTGTTGGAGGCCAGACTCATAAAAGCAAGCTCTCCTCATATTAAGCTCACACCCCAGTAATAGAGATCCCTTACTGCTGGCAATACCTATGTATTGCACTTTCAATATTTTGTACCATTCATCCTAACCATTTTCCCCAGAGATCCTCCATGCAATCGAAGTTTGGCAATGCAAGTGCCAAGCTTCTCAGAGTCTGCAGAAGCCACCTGGGCACTGCCTGCTGTTGTGACCAGTGTTCATTTATTCATGGAGGCGATGAGGCCTAATGGCCACAGCTGCCACCCATATACCTCTACTTATGTAATCCTTCTCTCCTCCCTTTGTGCTCCCATGGTCTGTCATCTTTCTACTATCATTTATAATTTGTTTTGTCCATCATCGTCATTCTATTCACTCTTATACGGTTCTCTTCATGCCCTCATTCCTCTCCCCTCTAACACAGCTCTTTAATGTCTATACTGTACTCATTATCAGCTCCCTCTCCACTTTACCTCTGCTCTGCTGATTTATCTCTCTACCCTTTCTTAGCCGTTTTGTTTCTCTCCTCTCAATCCCTGCTTTCGTTACCCTATTGTCCAGCCTATCTCTTTCCCTCTCCTTCACACCTAGTGTGCCTTCTCTCCCCCTTCTCTCACTTATTCCCTGTTCCCTTTCATCTTTCTTTTATCTTGTTGACATTCCTTTCAGCTCTTTCACTTCTGGGCCTGCTTTCTTTCATCTCTCACCTTGACCACTGCTCTCTCTCCCTCCTTCCTCAGCTGGTTCAATAGGCTAACACTTTGAGGGATTGAATACATTAAGAAAGGAAGAGGCCCACAGACATGTTGATCTCTTCCCTCAACATTTAATTTATTTTAGGGTGATTCATATAACCCTATACTGTTAGGTGCTTTAGCTCCCAAGGTTGGAATCGAAGAAATGGAGGCACGAAATAATGTACCAGAAAGTGAGAAACACAATAAGAACTATCCTCTGATAGCCCCCAGAGGAAAAAATAGTAACAAGAATTTAATCGTTGTTATTTACCACAAGTACATTTCCAACTCTACAAAATCCACATAATCATGACATTAAAGGTTTTCCCTTGAAATGGTAAAGACTTTAAAATGAACTTTAATTTTACGTATAGTGAATTTTGAATGCATTATTTCATTTTTAATAAATGCAGAATTTAAAATGTGTCAAAATCGCAAATATTTATTTAAAAATGCCCAGAAGTATTTAAGAACTCACACACTCCATACTTTTAAAACGTGTTTTATAAAACTATTCCAGATTTCACAGATCAGAGTACAGTAACTTACGGTCTTGTGTAATGCCTGGTCAGAACTGGTGTCCCTTTATTTGATTTCTGGATTTAAGAAAGTACCATCGGTACTGGAGGTAGAAACACTGACTCGGCACAACCCCCCCAGGGTCAGGCCGAGGCTGGACAACATTTCCTTTTCATTATGGCAGATTTTATTTGGCCATACCAGAGCATGAATGGAGGCATGCACTAGCAAAATCACTCTTTCCATACATGAGTCCTGTGACTGCTTGCGGTGCAGACCCCTCCAGAGTCCCTTCTGTGCTGTCTGCCGTGCTGCCAGTGCACAGCCAGGGACAGTCTGAGTCTCTGGGAGACACCATTGTAAAGAATGAATTCCAGGGCAGCTAGCACAATACTTTCCTTGCACTGCACAGTACTGTCTGTGCCCGTGCTGTATGACAATACACCCTGAGCTGAGGTTTAAAATGGTAGTACTGCTGTGTGGTTCTGTCCGCTGGCACAACACAAATGCTAAACCTATGTATGCACCCTTCTCGTCCTCTACAGATCGAAGGGTGGCTCCTGGCGATAGACCTTGCATTTCTTGGGATGCAATATATTTTTCATTACTCTACATGTAGGAACTTACAAGCACACAAAATAACCTTTTCAAAGGAAATATACAATTTATCTCCTTGCTTGAGCAGTTCTGCCATGGTCCTTTTCCCTCGAGCAAATTATCGTTCGGTTTGAACCCAAAAAAATTATAACTTGGTCCACGAATTCTTAGAACACGTACATCAAATGAATAGGACAATTATGAGGAAAGACGCATATTTTTATAGATAAAATAGGCAAATATCTATGAGCTAAGCAGTTGTATATTTTTGCTTATAAATATCAGAAGCACACGGAGTACAGAAAGCTCTCACGCAGTACATTCTTTGGAGTTTTCTAAGCATAACTTTAGGGCCTGGGTAGACTGATCTCTAAACTTGAACAAGAGTTGTCCTGCAGTCCAGGGTGTCAATCAGTCCGGACAATTAAAGGAAACTCCATCATGAGAATACAGACCCACATGGGGAGAAAACATGTCAGGACAAGACTCGGTGTGCTTTTCCTGGCAGCGTAAAGTGCTCAATCATTCCCAGCAGCCTTGCAGTTACCCTGTGTGATCCTACAGATCCAAGCCACTCTTGCCCATGGACACTTTCAAGCTAGGCCAAAGGTACTGTGATATAGGAGTACAGTGGTAAATGCACACTTTTAAAAGTTCACAACATCTGATCTATTAAGTCGAAAAACTTCTGTGTGATAAAGAAATACAGAGTTTTTAATTTCAAAGAGACCTTTTCATATTCCAACCTGATATTTGTTGCATGATTTCCCCCCTCTATAAAACAAAAGTTAGAAAAGTATGTTGATGTTTCTGACCTGATGCATGCTTCAGGCTGGAAGGCTGGTATCTGTCGCAGGCAGATTAAACAGATCAATGTGCCTCCCGGTGATCAATGTGTGTCAAAATCTGTTATATTGTCCACAGTCGGTTCATTCTGGGCCTCTGTTGTAAGAAACGAGATGAGGCACCCTCCGAAGCGACAGGTTCAGGCTGCTATCATAACGTTTTCAAAAGCGAAAACATGCCGTTTGAAGCACGTTACAGCAAATCATTCATTAGAAAGTCACCCCTCTTACACCCCGCCCCCTCTCATGATGACCAATCCACTACCTCTTTGTCTCCGCGGCCGCTGCCTGGCACACCCCCCTTGAAATTAATGGAGTTTGTTAACTCCTTCCAGGGCCACTGTGTTGTGCGCCCCAACGGGATCCTTGTAGATGTTAATGTAATTCACCACTCCCTCTAAAATGATGTCACAGCTGCAGCTTGTGCCTGCAGGTAGATCAATACCTCGCCCTTCTGGCACATGTGCAGCAGGACATATCCACAATGACAATTCAACTTGTTTATTAATCGTTTTTATTTTTTTTTAGCTACTGGGCGCTTTGCTCATCTTGCCTCTCCCTCAGGGTAGCAGGGCAACGCCCCCTACGCCCATTAACACCAGCCGCCCCAGATTTTGTCTCAGTTAAAGTTAAGTTTAAAAACTTAAGTTTAACTGAGACAAAATCCTAACTTTACTACTCATGAATGCCCTTTATGAATACCGAAAGTTGTGAAGTCAGGAATTTCTAAGATTACTTTTGTGAATCGGGCCCCTAGTGCTTAAGCTATGTATGGTAATTACACAAAATGCAAAAATGAATGCAACTAAGCTTGTTATTGTCAGCAAAAAAGATGAACCAATTCTAATATGGTTATTGAATTTTTAGCATCTGAACACGTACTCTACCTATTTCCAAGGTCTCTGCTATTTCTAGCTAATGCAGTAAACTGCAAGCATTTGTTCAAGTTTCTCAAAAAGAATCACGCATAATGCCTGTGTTTTCTTTTTGAAATAGCAAGTCTGCTACCCTCTACCACAGCTCATTTAAGGCTACAAAACAAACAGCAACAGGCTGAAAACCACCTCTGCTTGCTGTCCCCGAAGTCATCTCTGAATGAGGCTGGTTGGCTGGCGTAATGGTCCTAGTATAAAGTCCCTCTCTGGCTATCATTTAATACCTGAGTTTTATAGCATTTTATTGCCAAGTTGTCTTATATTATAAAAACAAATGTAGAACGTGCAGAGCCTAAAGATCAACAAGACTAAACAATCATGGCGACAAATGCGTCATCTCGATTATCATATTGATTATGTTATGGAGTTTGTTATGTTATGGAGTTTGTAAAGCGCATCTGTTACCCGTAGGTGTCCTGGCGCTACGGAGTCATCCTCTTTCGGCAGAGTCGGTTGTCGTAGATACCTACTTGGATGCACATAAGCAGGTTTTTAGGGCCCTCCTGAAACTGAAATGGTTAGAGATTTCTCTAAGGTGACGTGGCAACGTGTTCCAGGCTTTTGTTGCTCCAACCAGAAAACTCCGGCCACCCCAATTACTGGGGCAACAATGGCCAATTTGGCCTCAGCCGAGCGTAATGCTCTTCTGGGTGTATACCAACGGATGTGCTTGGTCAGGTGAGAGGGTCCCTCACCATAAAGTGACCTATGCACAATACACATGGCTTTAAACAAGATACGTTTTTTTACTGTGAGCCAGTGCAGTTTTTTGATTTCGGGTGATATGGCAGCGTACTTAGGAATCCCTGAAATGAGTCGGGCGGCTGCATTTTGAAGTAGCTGAAGTTTATTCAATAGCCCTTCCCGAATATTTAGGTAAAGGCTATTGCAGTAGTCCAGTTTTGAGAGGGCAAGCGCTGAAACCACTGTTCTTAGACTCTCTTTGGGAAGTAGTGGCAGAATTTTTTTGCAGGATTTTAAGGTAAATGAGGTGGCTGACACCACCGCATTAACTTGTTTATAATGCTTATTAATAACTAGCATTATAAACAACAAAAACAGGTCAATTTAGACTGTAGACAAAGATAATGCAAACATTTCTATGCATGTCTAAAATGTCAAACGTTCTATGAAAGAGATAAAAGAGCAGCTAGGCAAAGAAAAGTACTATTGATAAATGTCACCTTGCCGTTGACCAGCACCTAGAAGCTATTTCGAGCTGACCACAATGCAGATGTCAGACACACCAAGAGGGTCATATTGGTCAAAGATTTTACTTTAGATGTAGAAAAATACATGAGCCTCACTTTTGTCTATCTGCTAGAAAAGTTACTTCTAGTGAGTGTAGCTCATCAGGGCATGCTCTAGGCATTAGGGCTGTTTTCAGCCATTTCGCCTGTAGGGTCTAGTCCTCTGGGGTCATCTGGACCCTCTTGAAGTCAGGAGTCCTTCAGATTTGTGTGGTTCTGAAGAAAACAAACAGGAGGCTAACCACTTGATACATGCAAAGATGTTCTAGTCCATTGGTGCCAATAGGAATCAGCAGACTTTGAGTGAGTCATTCTCTTCCAGCAGGAGTCTTCTTTCCTCCAGCAGGGACTTCTTTCTCAGGTGTAGTCCTACAACATCCAGAAATGCTATGAGGAGGTGGTGGTGAGGTACAAGTGTTATCCTGTGCATTATCCAGTAACTGGACAATTTTCCCTACCCACTCCAGACTACTTTCTTTCCCTGTGCCCACCTCCTCTTGCAGCACTTCTTCTTTACCTTACTCTAAAATTATCAAACTGCCCCTGTGTCATAATGGCAGAACCCTTCGACCACCAGACAGGCCTCATTTCAGCTTTCGAGTCACTCCACTTAGAGGACCTTTCGTTCCACCTGACAGGGTCGAGACTTTTTGTCTCTCCTACTATGAGTCTGGTCATGCATTGCTTTTTCAATGCTTCCCATTGGTCAATTAGTCATCAACCCATTTTTGGATTTGGAAACACTTTACTGAAACGCAAAATGGGTTTAATGAATTTCAACACACATCTTTTCGGTCAGAGACCCTATGATTCTGTAATATGCAGGGTTTGCATTTTCACTTCTACTGTGAGTGAGACTCACTAACTGAGTCTCATTGTAAGCTCTTATAAAATGGATTTGGAGTGCTAGCCTCCATTGTACTCCTTTTTAAAAAAGGGGCTGGGTCGACTTCATATAGAGGCATGTGCAAGCATGAGTGGCTGAGCAAGTAGGACTACCAACCTGCTCTGCCTAGTATCTACACATAGGGAGCTTGTAACAGAAGGTGAACTTCATGAATGGGTGCTGACCTGTACAGGTCTTATAATTAGGTCTGGGCTAAAATTCTGTTCCGCTCGCGGAAATTGCGATAATTTGACATTTTCATTTCAAGTTCCGCGGAAAGCGCGAAAATGTCAAAAAAAAATGTTCTTGCTTGCGCTGTAAAAAAATACATTCTCGCGTGCGCGCAATTGCCTTACCTGAATCCGCGCGTTCACCGACAAGTTTTCCCGATCCGGTCGCGTTCTCCACGAGATGTTGGATTGTTGGTAGCCATTTGCACTGTCTTGCGACAGTTCGCGCCCGCATTAACGTCATTTGTCGCGCGATCACATCATTCGTCGCGCGATCAAGTCTTTCTTCTCGCGATCATGCACCGCGAGAGTATGAGAAGATTGAGATCTCGAACACGTCATTCTCCACCGCGAGCAAGAGCGTGAGGACGCAGGCACGTCATATCGAATGCGTAAAGGAGCAAGAGACCCCGAACACATCATATCCAACGAGACAGTGAGCGAGAGAACGCAATCAAGTAATTTTGGACACGCCATCGACATCCGGCGGAAGTAATGTGAAGCTCGAGAACTCGAACATGTAAAATTTTCAATTTGGAGAAGAATATCAGCTCTAGCAGCATGAAACCTTCTGCAAATGATGATTTGGATGAAAACAACTCCTCAGATTGACATTTGGCTGTCCTTTTTTGTGCAAGAAGTCCTTTTTTAAAAAGGTGGGGAGAGGGAGGAAGTGCCACAGAATCTCCAACTTCCTGTTCCTGTCCAGCAGGCTCCTCCCAGTGCTTTCTCCATCTCCTGCTCATTCTGCCTATGGATTTTGAGCTGGAAAGATCACTCTTTTTGTCTGCTGCATCATTGCAATTGTATTTGAGGATGTTTTAATTGGATATTTTACAAGTAAGTGGTTGAGGTGTCTGTTTGATTGGGGGCATTGCAGTTGTTGTAACTACAATTTATTTTTGGTAACTATCATTCCTTTTTTTTTAAATGTTGTGGGTAGTAGTAGTCAGTAGTAGGCCCGAGCTAGTCATGGCCTCATGGGTGTGTGCATGATGAAGCAACTGTTCCTTTGGTGTTTTTTGAATTTTTTTCATTTTCAAGCATCATTTAGGGCCTGGATGGCATTGGATTGAGTTGGGAAATGTGTTTTTTGGGGGTGGGCTTTCTGTTGTTGGGCCTGGCCTTGTGGCTGGTGGCCATTTAGAAGCCTAGGCCTGCAAGCTTGTCTGGCCTTGTCAGCCAACAGGCCTGCTTTCATCCAGTAGGATCAGAGCAGGTAGCCACAGCTTTATTAATCAAGTGTTTCTGTGTGGGCTGTTGAATTTAGACATCATTTAGGGCATGGATGGCATTGGATTGAGTTGGGAAGTGTCTTTTTTTGGGGTGGGTTTTCTGATGTTGTTGGGCATGCCCATGTGGCTGGTGGCCATTTTGAAGCCTAGGCCTGCAAGCATGTCTGGCCTTGTCTGCCAACAGGCTTGCTTTCATCCAGTAGGTTCAGAGCAGGTAGCAACAGCTTTATTAATCAAGTGTTTCTGTGTGGTCTGTTGAATTTAGACATCATTTAGGGCATGGATGGCATTGGATTGAGTTGGGAAGTGTGTTTTTTTGGGGTGGGCTTTCTGATGTTGTTGGGCCTGGCCATGTGGCTGGTGGCCATTTTGAAGCCTAGGCCTGCAAGCTTATTGTCTCTTGTCTGGCCTTGTTGTCTGCCAACAGGCCTGCTTTCATCCAGCAGGCTCAGAGCAGGTAGCCACAGTTGTATTAATCAAAGGTTTCTGTGTGGTCTGTTGAATTTAGACATCATTTAGGGCATGGATGGCATTGGATTGAGTTGGGAAGTGTGTTTCTTTGGGGTGGGCTTTCTGGTGTTGTTGGGCCTGCCCATGTGGCTGGTGGCCATTTTGAAGCCTAGGCCTGCAAGCTTGTCTGGCCTTGTCTGCCAACAGGCCTGCTTTCATCCAGTAGGATCAGAGCAGGTAGCCACAGCTGTATTAATCAAGTGTTTCTGTGTGGTCTGTTGAATTTAGATATCATTTTGGGCATGGATGGCATTGGATTGAGTTGGCAAGTGTGTTTTTTTTGGGGTGGGCTTTCTGATGTTGGTTGTCTTAAAGACATGCTATTGTTGTGTGTTTCTGGCGTGTGTTGGTGTGCAATGCATGCACCCTGCAGACCTTTTTTGGGCCTGTGAATTTTCGTATTTGCATTTTGTTGCATTAAAACGGCAGAGCAGTGTGCTTTAGCATGCATCCTTTGCCTGGCTTTTATAGGCCTTTTGTCAGCTCCTGGTGTTTCCCAGGCCCCCTCCTTGTTTGTGATTTGTGAGTGTCCATGTGGCTGGTGGCCGTTTTTTGTGTTGGGAGTTATTAGTGTCCTGCTTTTGCCATATAGGCCTGCATGGTTTTCCTATTGGCGTACTGCTTCCATCCATCCACCCCCTTTGCCAGCAGCAGCTCCATGGATGATGAGATGCTCAAATAACTTAATGGCAAATAGGGTCCACCCCACTTCCATTACATTTTTATTTTGGCGGTTATTATTATCTTTCCTATCCTTCCTGAGAGTGTAGTGTGTGTACACAGCAGTATAACATAGCCCTTGTTGAAAAAAAGTCAGAAATGGCTAGACTATATCTTTTGTTTGCACTAGTACAGTAGTAAGTAACTGAACCACAACAACAAATGCAACATTTCATTGATGTTCTTCTCCTGGCTTATTTGCTTTTAGGTACACAAAAAGCCAGAGGAGGAGGCGTCATCATCATCACCCGTTGTACTGCCAGCCAGAGAGAAGTCCTGCTGCGCATCACGTCCACGTGTGACCAGAACTTGTTGTGCATCTGCGTCCTGCCTGACATCTGAAGAAGATGGCCCCAAAGAAAGGTACCAGGTCCAGTACCAAGAACGTTGCTGGTGAGAAGAAGGAACAGAAAAAGGAAGTGCCATTAACCACGACTGGTGTGCCGGCCAATGTTTTTTTTGGCACCAAAAAAGTTACGCCTGCAGCAGCGTTGTCTGGGAACCAAGCTGGGAGCAGCACTTCAGCACCAGCGGTCCAACCCCACCAACCTAGGCCCAAGGCCTTGAGTGTCGCAGAGGTTACCACTCTACTAAGAAGCAGCGATGTTGAAATGTCATTATCGCAAAGTAGTACACAATCAACGCAGGCGGAAACTCAGCAGATAAGTGTGCAGCCGCAACAAGAACAGCAGCAGCCGCAACAACAGCCCACCATAGTAGTTGTTGCTCCTGACGTAGGGGCATTTCAGGAAATCGAGCTTCCTGCAGACAAAGTGGAGCAAACCACTGTTTCGGAAGATCTATTGTCTTCCAGACCACCAGCAAGAAAAAGGAGGCTTAGTCCATCATCTTCTTCTTCAAGCCCCGCTTCTGATGATCGTGATGCCACTTGGCAGCCACCAGCTCAATCTGAGAGTGATGTACACCACAAGACAATGCTTCTGAAAAGGAAGGTCCAAGAAAAACTTAGAGTTATGGAGGTAGATGTAGAAGAGGGGGGTGATGTTGATGAAGACGAGCCAGTCATCACGCACATTACTCCTGCCCCAAAGGAATTGGAGACCAACATTCTCACCCTATCCAGAAAGGCTGCTACTGAGCGGGATGTAGTATGGATATCACCAACACAGGTTACACCACCACTACCTCCAGCTGCCATATTTTCCAAGGCTGGCAGGAACCTACATCCAGCTCAACCATCTCAGTAGGTAGTGGTAGTAAAAGTCACCGTGTAGCTGCACAGGGTCACATTCCAAGCACACCCTCCAGTTCATCTGGTATTGAAAGTGGCACATCCAGCAGTGCCAGAAAGTTCTCCTCCCCAGTTTGGGACTTCTTTTCTGTTAGCACCAATGAGGAGAACGTTGCTATATGCTCAATTTGTCGACAAGGTGGTCGGCGGGGTAAGCTTGGTACAAAATATGGTACCGGAGGCCAAGCAAGTAATCTCAGAATACACCACACTATCGTGTGGGAGAATCACCTACCTCAGTTAAAAGAAAGTAGAAAAACTCAACCCATTGAAGTTGGTCAGGAAGAATCAGGGGCGATATTATTGCGGTGGAAGGTGAAGAAGAGGGAGGCATTTCTAGCCCTGTCCCCAGGAGTGTAGTGGTACCGCCCACATCCTCCTCAGTAACATCTGAGTGGTACCGCAGTAAGAGCCATACTCAGAGTCAAGCTGAGACACCAAGGCGACCAAGTACCGCAATGAGACAAACTGCGTCGTTGAGCCTCAGTGGGTTAATGAAAACAACAGCACCACAAAGGGAAGTAATCCAGCCTACCATTGAGAGCATGCTTAGGTTGGAGGGGCAGTTCCAACGCAACCACCCAACGGCACGGTTGTACAATGCGAAGCTGGCTAAAATGTTAGGGCTGGACCTTCTCCCTTTTTCATTTCTGGAAGGGGTGGGTTTCCTTGAATTTGTGTCAGCCATCTGCCCTAAATGGAAGGTTCCCAGCCGGTCCTATTTTGCAAGAATTGCTGTTCTGACACTACATCATGATGTGCTGGAATTGGTTGGACAAGCTTTGCAGCAGAGTGCTGTTCACAATATCCACCTGACAACAGAAATGTGGACCAGTTGCCAAGCCACAGATTACATGTGCATCACTGCACACTGGGTCTCTTTTGTGGGGGTTAGAGATAAGCTATCTGAACGCGGTGCTGTTGACACAACTGCGATTTTTAAAGGTACTCAAAACATGCAACTGTAGCCATGTTCGCCATGGAGAAATCTCATACTGCTGTAAACATTTTGCAAGAGTTTCGCAGCAAGGTTTTTGAATGGCTGCACTCAAGAGGGCTTAGTATTGGTTTTGTTGCCACAGACAATGGCAGTAATCTACTTAAGGCCATGGATCTTGGTTCCTATTTCAGGGTTCCGTGTTTGGCGCACTGCATAAACATTATAGTTCAAGACTTTCTGAAAAAAGAACACATAGTCAGCAACTTACTGGCCATCTGCCGAAGAATATGCACTCATTTCAGCCATTCTTTTAAAGCTCGGAAGCAGCTGAGGATGATTCAACGTGAATATAGGATGCCAGTCAAAGCACTCATCCAGGAGGTGGCAACATGTTGGAACTCAACGTATTACATGCTTGATCATCTGTTTAAGCAGTACAGGCCACTCAATGAATATGTCTGGCAAAGAGGGGATGCTACTATGAAAGGCATGACCCTTCAGATGGAGCAATGGAGCCTAGTTAAATGCCTGACTGAGATGCTTCGTCCTTTTGAGGTCTTCACACGTGAAGTCAGCAAGGAGGACTGTACAATGGGCCAAGCTATCCCAATAATTGCAAATGCTAGAGCATCAGCTGAAGAAGGTGTCTGAATCATACAAAGGTGTACAGGACAAAAAGGGAGCCTATGACTTGGTGGAGAGCTTAGCCCGTCGCTTAGCTGAAAATACAAGGATAGAAAATACAATTTTGTCACAAGAACATTACATTTGTGCCACAATTCTGGATCCACAGGCAAAATTTGGACTGAAGACATGCTTTCTTTTTCAGAGATTGATGTTGCCCGCTTCAAAACTTGGATAGCTGAGGCAGCGAGTAAGTTGGAAAATGAAAGGCTGCTAATTAAAATCCTGCATGATCAACCCACAAGAAGTACTGCAGCAGGGCATGCAGCATCAAGTGCTATGGAGGCTGAGGGCAGTGTGTTTGGATCACAACACTCACCATCACTATCGACAACAGCAACAATAACTGGATCATTAGGCCCAGTAGAATCGTTAGACGATTGGTATGTACAGTTAGGCAGTAATAAGCACAGTGCTGATGCACAGAGAAAAGAGCCCGAAAGCTTAGCAGCAGCACCCCTGAACATTGAGCGGATGGTCCAGGCCTATCTGGACGACCCAACAGAGGTGTACATTGATCAAAACCCATTGCAGTATTGGTATAGGAAAAGGTCTGAATGGCCACTGCTCAGCAGGCTGCCGATAAGCTATCTGGATTGCCCTGTCGCAAGTGTCTCTTCCGAACGTGTTTTCAGTGCTGCTGATTCCATTGTAACAGTGAGAAGGACCAGTCTCTCACCCAAAAACGTGGAGAGGTTAACAATGATCAAAATGAATCAGCACTTCATACCACCGAATTACACAATACATGAAGCAAGGGAGGAAGATGAGGACAGCGGCTCAGGTGACGGAAGTACTGTGTCACATGATTACCTACTACTGGCTGAACCCCCAGAGTTTGAGGACGAGCTATACTTCCCTGACAATTAGCCTTGCACTTACTGTCTTCCTCCCTTTTTTCCCCCTTTATTTGGGTGTCTGTCGTTCCGGTTACAAACTTGTGAATCACAACAAATCCATTACCACCGTCTTCTACTCTTCTTATTTAATATACAAGTTTCAGGTGTCTGCAATTTGACAGTACAGTCCTCCGAATCCAGCTCCTCCGCTCCATCATACTGAATCTCCCGCCTAAATCCATTGCCCTCATGAATGATGATTGGATGATGGAAAATATAAGTAAAAATAAAAACTTTCCTAGTCCCGCCAAAAGAAGTGGAGCATGAATCAGATGACTACTATAGCTATCCTCCTTTCAGAACAGGTAATGATTGATGCCATGCATTGGACGCAGAGTCGCAGACTGAGTGATTTTGTTGTTGTTTGTTGTGCATGAAGTTATGTCATTGTGCATTAATCATCTTTCTACAGTACACACTAAACGTAACTCAAGGTGAATTTTCCCCTTCTTGCAAATAAGAAATTTGCACTTCTCCTGCAGCTTGATACATTGCTTTTGATTGAATACAGGAAGGGGACTCAAGCTGCGCACTGAGTATTATTAACAACAGCACCGTCCATGATGATGATGGCGAAAAAGACGGCCCGTTATCTTAAGATGAGAAGGAACAGGTAATGACAATTAATGGAATGCATTGGACACCTGACTCTGAGCGATTGGTGTTTGTGTTTTTGTTGTTTGTTTGTTGTGCATGAAGTGAAGTCAAAGTGTACTAGTAGTCTTACTGTACACACTAAAGAGTGACTCAAGTCCATAATATTTCTACTCTTGTTGTGTAATAACAAAATTTTACTTCTACTGCAGGCCGTCCTTCACAGTCAGACAGTACAAGTATCGGAGATGATTGATGGAATAATAACAAGTCAGGGGGACGTTTCATGAGTGGCATAAAAGCCTAAAGGTAAACACGTCAACAACAACCACAGCAGACCCCGAGTCGAGTGTAGCGGTGGGATGACTGTGGTGCATTGATTTACTAACTTAAATTGCAAAATGCTATGTTTGGAATGGATATGTGCTTTGCCTTTGTCCAACTTAAAAAAAAAAAAGTACTCTAAACGGAGAATGTGCCAAGCAACGTGCCGTCAGGCCTGTCACTGTGGGCCTGCTCTGTCCTGTTGTTGAAGGTCAATACTGCAAACAGACTAGAGTAGAGAAGTTGCATACATGCCGCCTCGGAAAGTGTTCTTGTTGCACTACACCATAATGTGTGCATTTGTTTCAACTTTGTTTCTCAATATCCCCTTTGTTTTTCCATCTACAATTACAGGCCGGGACTTGCCCTATACTTGGGAAAACATTGCAATGCACATTTACCTTACCAATAAATCTACATTTTTTTCCAGCCGGGCAGTGGCGAGTGGCGACACCCAAGATTGATGGACGAGAGGACCAAGAGGAATGGCGAGATGCAAATCCAGTCCACATTTTTTACCAGGATAACACAGTAACAGTATCAACTTTCATCTTCTTTTAAATAATTTGATTCATTTTTTTGTCTACAATCGTTACAACAGTTTGTTCTTCTTGTTGTTGTTATTATCATCATTAGGTTTGCTCTCTGTTTATGATTCATCCCTACCAATATTTAAAATTTCTATTTGCTATCTGTAAAAGTATTAAGGCCGGAACAACAGAACAAGAAGTGTATGTAATCCGGGTCTCCTTATCAATCATCCTCATGCATGCATTTCCTTTTTCTCCCTTAACATATTGATATGGATATGGTAGTCTTCAAAGATTGTCGTTTGTTTGTCCATGCGTACTATTTTTCTCTGTCAAACCTTTCCCCAAACCCCCTTCCCATCCATTCAACACACCCTAACCCTTTTCCCCTGGGCTGTGTGACTTATTGTCAAGGTGTGACTAAATTAAATGTACACCAATACTTAATCACACGCTTGCTGGGGCGGATGTGGCGAAAGCAACAGTACTTCAATTTCAAGGCAGAGCGATGATCTTGTTCTGCTTTCCCACCCATGAGCAGTATATTTTAGAGGTGATTTTTATTTAACAAAGGAACATATGCCTCAGCATTAATTGTCGGCATTGATTGGATTTGTTGTCATTCCTCATACACAGCACTAACTGTTACACTGTAGGCCTAGTCAAGTGACTCAACACAACTATAGTTTGTACTCTGTCTAGTAGGCTATCCTCACCACCATTATGTTTTGTTGTAAAATATTTTAGCATATTATTGTTGCTCGGTAAGTTCTGTACTGTACTTCATTCTATACTCCTCGAACAGTCTCTCAAAGGGAACTGACTGTCTCATTTTCTTTTTTTGCAAATCCTGCTGCCCTGCCAGTGTCTACTACTACTACTATACTACCACCACTACCCCAATTATGGCATGTTAGAAAAAGGAAACCATCTTCACCATGCAGCCATCGCTGTGCCTAAGTTAAACATCAAGCAAAGGTAAGAGAAGTTTGGGGGAGGCATAATTAAAAATGGACATGTTTTCAATGAATTCAATTTCACACACCCCTTTGAGTCCAGATAAAGAATGCATAGACTAGAACAGAGACTGAAAGTACTAGTAGGACAACTCAATCAGTGAGGGGTGTCGCATCTATCTGTTTGGGTCTTACACAGTCAGCCAATTATTTAAATCAAACACTGACTATGGGCAGACCTGCACCAGAAAGGAAACAGTGTGATGTAAAACAGTAACCCCACCTACAAAACATTAACAACATTGCATGTAACGAACAAATATAGATTTAATGTAACCTAACTAAAATAAACTAAAAACCCACAAAAGCTGACCCACCCCCCTCCCTAACCCCAACCAATGTCCATAAGAAAGTCCAGAAAATAGTCCAAAACACCAACGCCCAATTCCCACCCACCCAAACAAGAATTAAAAAAGGGGCAGAAGACAGGGACTAAGGTGTGGGGCGGGATTGCAGGACGACACGCATCTGCTCCTCTAGACAGGCGACGTGGCGCCTGAGAGCGCGGCAGTTGCAGCCACAGTGGGGGGGGCACCAGAGATGGTATTGTGGTAGCGGCGGGAAGCCGCCAGACGGTGGTGCCCTACCGCTGGAGGGCGGTGGCTGGGGCCCAGGGCACTGGAGGAGGCTTGAAGTGCTGCAGTCTCCTCCTCCTCTGCCAAGACCACCAGCCGCCAATATTCCTGCTGGATTGCCTCCATCTTCCGGCGCCGTGCCTTGGCGGCCAACTCCTTCCGATTAACTTTGGAAGGAGTAGCTGTATATCAAAAAGAAAAAAACAAGGCAATTGTAAAATATACTCTTAGAAAAACAGTAAGACAAGTTAATTATACACATAGTGGCATGGTAGCACTATAAAGCACAGTACATAACATTTATTAAATCTCGCCTGTCCTTCTTCCTTCCACCCGTCTTTCACTTGACTTTTAGTCTTCTCCATAAAACTTTCAAAGCGGAGTTGAAATCAGATAAATGAGGCCATTGGTTACTCAATACTCCCGCCCCTATGCCAATTAAAGGGTGTCTTCACTCTTCAAACGTTCACAACAACTCTTACTTACTTAGGATTTTGTCCGCCCGCCATCCTCACGCTAAAAAGGGCGGGGGTCCCATGGGGACAATTAGGATGCGCCCGCCACAGTGGCTGGCGCATCCAGCTTTTTTTACATTGTGGTGGGCGGTGCCGAAAGCAATGCTAAAAACTACATGTTGTGCTTTTCCAAGCACAACGTGACAGGCCCCGTGTGGAGCCTGCCACGTTGTGCTTTGAAAGGCAGGGGAGTACCATAGCATAGGTACCCTCCATGGGGGCCCCCAAGCATACTCCGCATGCCTTTCCGTGGCGGCAATGTCGCCATGGAAAGGCATTCCAAAATGCAGATTATATGGCTGGCGGTGTGTTCAGGAACCGCCACCATATTGAACTCTTTTTCGCCTGGTCGACATGTCGACTGTGCGGAAAATCGGCGGACGGTTTCTATCCGCCGCGGACCCCCCAGCATTTGTAATATCTATGGCGAGGGGTCTTTTCTACAGGGATGGCCGGAGGTTTGGCAGTGACTACCGTCGGCCCGGCGGGGGCAATCCGCCCGCCATCATAATAGGGCCCTAAGTCTCAGCAGTACAGTATACATACAGTACACCATTGCAGTGAGTGTAGTGTCAACAATAGTTAAGGTTTATGAATCTAACTTACCACTGCCCGCCACTGGTGCTGGCACTCCCCCTACCGCTCCATCGTCGGTATCAGCAACTGCCGCATCCTCTCCCTCCACGTCGCCTTCGTTGGCCTTGGCAATGGTGGTCATGGTCGGTAGTGCACCTAGCAAACATTACACATTTTAGGCGTCATATACACCTCCCCCTATTGGTCAGTAGCAAGATTGAAAAATGAGTAAATAGTATATAACATACATCACTAGTACAAATCAGGTAGTAGTAGAGTAGACACTAGTAGTTATATATGGTCCCCCCTAGGGTCATTCTAGCCTTTGCTTAGTTAGTGTGTCTTTTATTTTTGCACATGTGACGTTACCTTGCAGCTTGCTGTATAAGACACCTTTGAGCCCACATGACCTCACACTGCTACTGTCTACGCGCTGCATACAAGCGGTCAACCAAAACATTAACAAGCCACTTTTTTATGAAGTACTGGTGTACTGTTAGTCCATATTGCTTATCCATAAATGCTACACTTTCTGGCATGGTTGCAAGTTGCAATATACTAACGTGTACCATTCCCAACTGTAAGTATGTGTAACAATGTTTATTGTTTTAATGTTATTGATTTTCCTGTTAGTGCTGCATTATAATAGAACAACGTACAGAGCTTCTCAATTCACAAGAAACATTTTGAACTTACATAGACTTGGTGGTATTTGGTGTGGACTTACATGAGTGACCAAATTAAAGGAAGGGTGTGCATGTGCATTGTTTCCACGACTGAGAGGTTGGGTGTGTTATGTTCTGAGTTGTCTACTTGTTGGGTATCTTGTGGGGAGGGTTCGAAGACCTAATAGTTATGACAAGACACTACTATAACTAGTTGGGCAGGGGATTGTGGTGGGTTCTGAATTTCTGATTGAGGTGTGTGAGGAAGGTCCAACCTACCATCACCAACATCCAATTTTCTTGTGCAAAGGTCTGTATGTGCAAAATCCCTACAACAGTAGTAGTATGTCCTATCATATAAAAATAGTAATAAATCTGGTTGGGCATTTGTTGGTGTGAATTGTCAAAGCCTCAAGATTAATAAAGACTCAAGATCAATAAGACTAGAAGTAGTACAAGAGAACGACCCAAAGGACTGGACTCAATGGCTAGAGCTACTGGTGAATCTGAGTTTTATTTACAACCTTTCAAATAAAGAGTGGCCAACTGGGCAAGCTTAGCTACTACAGTACAGACAGACTGATAGAAGTAGTAGTACAGAGAGTCATCATAGCAGAGGCAGGAATAACAAGATTTTTGAAACCGTACAGATCGAAGGATAATTGTTGGTAGAAAATAGCATTGGGAAACTGGGAAAAATATGGTGCAGTAAAAGTTATGGAATAAGAATTCTTATTAAAAAACAAGAAGACTTACTAGGGCCAGCAGAGTAGCGCTCGTTGGTGTCCTCCTGGTAGTGTTGTTTTCCCGCCGACTGCCCCCTCCCTGTCTGCCTGCCCCTGGGTGCTGAACAGGAAAGATATAAGAAAGAGACAAACATTGATGGATGGTGTCAAACAAATAAAATATTTTTAAAGAACGGTCAAAAAACACTTATATAAACAGCAATTGCAATAACTAAATTGACCGATCTCATCTGGTCAACAAGTAGTATCGGGGGATTCGCGAAATGACTACTTACTATTTGTCAACAGTAATCCAGTCTTCCATTCTGATTCCAGAATACTAACTAAGCCTAAGTACGACGTACCACCCGACCTAGCCCACCTATTCCAGGCGTGCCAATTGTACATTAAGTATGCATTTCCACTTCTTTTAGTCCTCAACAATGCATATAGTCAAATGGAGGACACATGACTACATATTTTGTATACACCAAATTTTGGGTTGATTGATTGACGCTGATGTTCTGCTAGTGCTTAGCCTATTACCACCACTCATTGAACAAACTAGAAAAGGTTCTAATAAAGACTGGCGTACTAGCAGCACGTGACGTAACTGAGGGGGCATCACGCATACCACTAAAAAATGACAAACTCATACAAAGTAACTAAACCTAAGTATCAATCCGCCCCTATCTCTTAGTGACAGGACAAAGTAAGGACTAGAGTCACTATAGCATTACGTAACTTAATTTCTCTAAAATAAACTCTTACATAATCACGCTAAGCGAGTGCAAACGCAAAGTTGCAAACAAGTAAGATTAGTAGTAGCGCAGAGGAGCACCTGTGTCATAACAATCACAGGAGACTTTTAAATGTAATTAACCTGGAGCAGCAAAATTCTAGCTGGTTGGAAGAAAAAAAGATATTCACAATATATAACAGAGAGCAGAAGAACAGACACAAAGTAGTAATGATTAAATAGTTACTCACCAAGACCCGGGACCTCCACTCCTAGCAGGTCCAGCAGGTCCTGCTCACGGTCCAGGATGTCGGACCACTGGTGCGTCAACTGCACCTAGGTGCGCCGGACCCCAGAGCAGCACAACACTGCCCGGCGCACCTTCCCCCACTGCTGTCGACGCTCCCGGAGCCCATACCCGGACCCAGGATTGCCACCTGCTGCCAGGGTTGAGGGGAGGTGGCGCTGCACAAAGAAGATGAGTACAGCCAACTCTACCTCCCCAAATAATGCCCGTGTCTGCACCCCTTGTGGGCGCTGCCTTCAACAAGGAAGGCGGTTGAGGCTCTGGCTGCGGCGAGCCCTACCCTTTGCCATGGTTCTGGGGATGAGAGACAGGGCGGGAAAGAAAAGGTAATAAAATTAAAAAAGTAAGTAAAGGAAATAAATAGCAGGCAATAGAAAGAGTGAAAAAGTAGACAAAAACCAAAAATATAGAAGCAGGAAAATAGTTAGAGAAATAATAAATAAAAAAGATTAAAAAAAAGTGGCTTCAAACAAAGGATTGGAAAGATACAGGGAGGATTGAAAATCAGGCCCCAGAACCATGCAATGGAGTGAAAAACAAGATGGCCGCGCCTGTTGTAAATTGAAACTACGATGTGATTAAGCATTCACTAAAGACATGATTTCTCCTTCCTTACACATGTCTCTTTCGTTATGTTGACTGAAGTTTGGACTCCATTTTGTATTGTCATGTCTCCACGTGCTCAACACGAGGAGAGTCCTATCTTCGTGTTAGTTGCTCTTGTAATCTGCCTAGTAACAGTCTATAAATAGTTCCTTTGTCCGCCTGGCGCATGCCCAGACTTGACCACATCTGTTATCAGTTAGTCCTTGCTTGACCATGTTTTCGCGGGCTCAAGGAGTATGTCAGCTCCGCCCACATATTGATCTTGTATCGAAAATGTCCATAAAAGGTAACATTCCTCGCCTCATGTTGTATCCTCCCACTTATGAGCCCCTCTGTTGTGTATAAAAGGGGACCGTGTACGCAAGTTCTTTGTGCTACTCTATGCAATACTGAAGGGTATTGTATGGATTGTAGGACCACCCTTAAGGGTTAATAAACTTTGTCTTTGTACTTTGCAGTTTCCGTGCCAACTTCCTTATAGATTCCATTACAGGAGAGCGAACCCTTGTGTCCTGCGGGCCTAGCTGGGGCCTGTATTCATCAATTGGCGCCCGTCACGTGGGGCTCATCGGCGACTCGGATGCTCGAAGGATTGGTCGCGACGAAGGTGAGGAATTTGGCCGGGGATGTGATCACTGCCAGAGGCATTTTAGTCCTGGCATCCCGAGGTTTTTCTTCCTTCCCTTCCGACCTGACCATCTGGGTGGCGCCGGTCCTCGACTGAGACCTCTTCTGTCGGTCCTGCCGTGACAGCCGTTTGGGCGAATTTTGGAGCTTGGCAGTTGGAATCTGGACTCTTGATTGGTAAGAACCGTTGTACGGTACTTGCTCCGAGTTTTTGAAGCCTGGTTTGGCTATTTGAGTTTGATTTGTGATGACCGGTCATATCTTGTATTGATTATTGTGAGAATATATGCGTTGCAACACATATAGGCAGGTAATGTGGAGATATTTCTCCGGAACTGTGTAACTTTGAACGGCACAACGTTTAAGTGCAATTTTTTTGATAATACTGCATATTCTGCATTATTTTTGAGCATGCCTGCTTTTAGCGCACTCCGTAAGTGGTGCTGCTGCTTTGGAAACCGGTTAAACCTCGAGGAATCTGCTCCAGCTCCCCCAGAGGGGACTCCTAATAGGGATATGTATGTGAAGCATGGTCTTTCCTCCATAATGTACAGCACAGTATGGAGGAAATATACCAGAAAGGATCCTGAGTTACGGTGGCCGTTGTATGGGTCGTTTGATATGCGTAAGATTGAGTATGTGGAACAGTGTATGTGTAAACGGCGTGCTCGTCAAGACATGTTTGAATGTGTGCGATTATGGGTGAAGGAAGTGCGTGAGCGAGAGAAACGTGAGAAAGCACTGTTTGATAAAGAGCAACGAAAGAATGATCATGTGAGAGCGCAGGAAGCAAAGCGTCGGGAGGAAAGAGAACAGACGGAGAGGCAAGAGAAAGAACGTAGGTTACAAGTCTCGGGTCAATATGCTGTTCGTCAGCCACTCTATCCTGTCCTTAATAATCATGACGATGATTTTTATTTATTAGATCGTTCTCCGCCTCCTTATGTCGGCGCGTCTGCCCCGAGGCCACAAGATTCTGGATCGGGTTCGGGTAAGGTAGACACGCGGTCCATGTTATCGGCTGAGCGAATGGGTGAGCTTCGGCAGGTTTCCTATCGTGCATGTAAGGGCAAGTTATCCCTTGCTGAGTTGTTGGATTCTTGGGAGTCGTGGCAGGATAGAGAAAGGTTGTATTTCTTGGGACACTTTTCTGATGAAGTGATTGCTGCCTTTCGGAAATATTCCAGTGTCTTTGAACCTGACGATGTGGTATCAGATGCTAAAGCATTGCGTAATGGTGTTTTCTCTCCCTCTAAGGCGCCTGAGGCGGTTCGGCGACTGTTTGCGTTGCGGGATGCGGCGAAAGACCTTAAAGAGAAAGCACGCCAACAATTCGAGGAGGAGAAGCGGTCGGATTTGCGTATCGGAGATGGCCATTCATCCACCTCTCAATCAGATAAGAGCGATCTAGTGCATGCTAAACCAATGCGAGAGGCGGCGCCTTTGTATGTTCCTCCTAAAGGAACGGGGACTAGCTCGGATATTACCTCCGCCGATGCTAGGGGATATTTCGTGTATAATTGGGTTTATACTCCCTGGCACAGGGCTGACGTCATGGCATTAAAGAATGCGTTGCCTGATCCCCGCAAGAATCCAGCGGCCTTTTACGAAGAAGTCGAGGGGGCCTTGAATTCTTGTATTATGACCTTAGCAGATATAGATTTGTTCTTTGGGCTTATTCTACCACCAGATATGTGGCGATCTGTGCGGAAGGTGGATGATGCTGCCGCTTTAAAGGCTCGATGGTCTGAGCTTGAGGATGAGGATAGGGAGAGAAAGCCCGCGCAGAAACCACCTCAGATTATCTTAGATCTCCCTGCTGCTATTCTGACTAAGTTGAAGACAATCATTCCCCCTAAAAAGATTGATTGGAATATGCTAGCCTCGTGCAAGCAGAAAGTCGATGAATCAGTTGCAGATTTCTTTACGCGCTTTGAGGAGACGTTTCATGATTTTAGTGGTCAGTCACTTACGGATGACACGGGTCGACACCTTTTTGCTGATAAATATGTGGCGAATTTATTACCGGCGATCGCAGCCCGCCTAAAAGCGAGTGAAAGTTCTTGGTCCACTGCGACCCCGACAGCCCTCCTGACTATAGCTCAGTACTATGAGCGCCAGGAGCAAGAAGCGAAGGGGCAGGAGGAGAAGAAATCGAAGGATTTAAAAACAAAGGTGATGTTAGCACAAGTATATGGTCCGCCCCGACGGGGTGTAAATAGAGGTAGGGGAGGATTTTATGGTCCTCCCTCGGGCCGATCTGATCTGAACAGGAATCAATGTGCGTATTGTAAGCAATCGGGACACTGGGCCAGAGATTGCCCAGCGTTGCATGCTTCGCGTCAGGGACACAATCAGGGTGGCCCGAGAAGTAGAGGGGGTTTCTCGAATTTTAGAGGGAATTCTAATGATCACGCTCGTTTTGACCCTGCCGGGCAGCAACGAGATAGGTCTAATGTTTTCGATCGACAAAACCAGTATCAAGTGTCGGGGATTGACCGTTCTGGGTACCATGATTCTCAGCATGCATAGGAATGCGTTGGATGGGGGTTAGAATCAGTTGAGGTGCCGGTTGATCAGAAGGGTCCTTACGTATCAGCTGAGGTTTTGGGTTCTACTGATCAGTTCCTAGTGGATACAGGAGCGACTCGTAGTGCGCTGTCTAAACAATTGGTTCCGAGGGCTCCCCCATCTGGCTTAATGGTTACATCGGTAGGGTTTGATGGTACACTCTCCCGAAGCCCTCTTTCGCGGCCCCTCACATTTCAGGTTGATTCCTTTTCTGCACCCTGTCCGTTCTTACTTGCCCCGAACACGCCGGACAATATTATGGGCCTTGATATGCTGAAGCACTTCAGAGCTACGATCCGCTGTTCCCCTGCTGGAGTGCGGGTGATATTGAATGACAACTACCCCCTGTCTGAACGGATGTGTGTGGTTACAGAAGATGCTGTGTTAGCTACCCTCCCTTGTGCTCTGTGGGCCACCTCGGATACTGATGTGGGACAGATGGTGATTCCGCCTGTTCACATTAGTGTCCAGGAGGGGGCGGTGTTACCACGCCTTCCACAGTATCGTATTTCGCAGGAGGGGGAAGAGGCTCTTATACAGATTGTGCAGGATTTGATTAAGGTGGGAGTAGTGGAAGAAGTTCCCTATAACGTTTGTAATAGCCCGATTCTACCCATTTTGAAAAAGGATACGGATGCCAAAGTCTATCGGTTTATCATTGATTTGAGAGAAGTAAACAAGATCGTGATACCTAAGTACCCAGTGGTTTCTGTTATCACGACGTTGCTTACTTTGGTCCCGCCTACGGCGACCATGTTTTCAGTTATTGATTGAAAAAATGCCTTCTTTTCAATTCCCATTCATCCCGATAGTCGATACCTCTTTGGTTTCACTCTAAATAATAGGTCTTACCGATTTTGTAGAATCCCTCAGGGCTACACAGAAAGCCCTAGCATTTACAGTCAAGCTTTGAAAAGACAATTGGACTCCTTTGTCCTGCCTGAGGGTGTCGCCCTCATTCAATATGTCGATGACATCTTGTTGGCGGCCGACACTTCGGAGTTGTGTGAAAGGAGTACGTTGTCCTTGCTTTCCTTTTTGGCATCCCACAATCACAAAGTATCTCGGAAAAAGTTGCAATTCTGTAGACCGAAGGTGACTTATCTGGGTCACCTTTTGTCTAAGGAGGGGCGTGCACTCACACCAGATCGTGTCCAAGTGATTCTGGACACGCCGACGCCGTCCACGCAGAAGGACGTGCGTGCATTTTTGGGTCTCGTGTCGTTTTGTAGGCAATGGATACTAGGGTTTTCACACATAGCTAAGCCATTGTTAGCCCTTTTGACAAAGGACACACCTATCCCGCTTCCTTGGACGAATGAGTGTGACACTGCCTTTCAGAAATTGCGACAGGCTCTCTGTTCAGCACCAGTGTTAGGGACTCCTGATTATACCAAACCTTTTTCGCTGTATGTGCATGAGAAAGATGGATGTGCATTATCAGTTTTAGTGCAGATGCACGGCGACAAGCAGCGCCCTTGTGCATATTTTTCGGCTGTACTTGATCCTGTTGCCCGAGCATTGCCTGGTTGTTTTCGCTCGGTTGCGGCAACAGCTGTGTCAATACGCCAAAGCGAGGGAATTGTGTTATCTCATAAGCTGTTGGTGTTAGTCCCCCATGCTGTTGACGCCTTGCTTAATCAGACAAAAACGCAGCATTTGACCAGTGCCCGTTTAACGGGATATGAGCTGACGCTTTTGGCTCCTCATATTACGTTAAAGAGGTGCGTGACGTTAAATCCGGCCACATTGTTGCCATACCCCGAGACTCGGTCTGAGGCACGGAAAGCACATGATTGTATCCTTGTGACCGAGGAACAAACAAAGGGTCGTATTGATCTCCAGCATACGCCCTTTTCAGATGTAGATGGAGAACTGTGGGTGGACGGGTCATGCCTGAAGCTACCAGATGGTACGACTTCAGCAGCGTATGCAATTACCACATTGCAAACAATAGTGGAGACAGCACGCATACCACAGAAATCAGCTCAAGCAGCGGAACTGATAGCATTAACACGAGCATGTGAGCTCAGTACAGGATTGTGTGTGAATGTTTATACAGATAGCCGCTATGCCTTCGGAGTAGCGCACGATTTCGGCCTGCTCTGGAAGGAGAGAGGGTTTTTAACGTCACATGGAGTACAAATAATGCATGGGGAGTTAGTTCATAATCTTTTAACTGCATTGACATATCCGAAGAAAATTGCCATCGTTAAATGTAGCGCCCATAGGAAAGTAGTCGATAAAGTTGGAGAAGGGAATGCGTTAGCAGACCGGGTGGCACGGGAGACTGCGATGCAGCCCGGTGCTACTGCCATGTATGTAGTGAAGTCACAAGTAGAAAGATGGCATGATGCGAAGGAAGAAGTGCGAGAAATACAGAGGACCGCTTCTGACAAAGAACGGGAGCAATGGTCCAGTGAGGGAGAATTGGATGATGAGGGTTGCTGGAGAAATAAGCAGATGGATAGATGGAAATTACCCACGGCTTTTGTACAACCTATGGTTCAGATGGCACATGGGCTAGCACATGTTGGAGCTTCCGCAATTGTAAAATTGCTTACCCAAGTCTGGGAGCATCCAGAGATTGCTAGCACGGCAAAGAGGGTGGTGCAGACCTGTATGATCTGCCTGAGGTACAACCCAGGAAAGGGTACTCGAACCCCAGCAGGAGGTTTTGTAACACCTACTGCACCCTTTGAGGTTCTGCAGATGGATTACATCCAGCTTGAGCGTTGTAACAATTTGAAGTATGTTCTAGTAGTGGTGTGTGCCTTTAGCAAATGGGTTGAGGCATACCCTACGAAGGACAATACTGCAATGACTACCGCCAAGATGCTGTTGAAGGAGTTCTTCCCTCGATATGGCGTTTGTAGACTTCTGTGGAGTGATAACGGACCCCACTTTATAGCGGATGTTATAAAGTATGTTTTGAAGGGTCTAGGCATCACCCAGAAGTTCCACGCAGTATTCCACCCTCAATCTGCAGGGCTAGTCGAGAAGTATAATGGTACACTGAAGCTCAAGATCGCTAAAATTCAAGCTTCGACGTCTTTGACTTGGCCAGATGCTTTACCGCTGGCGTTGTTGTCAATTAGGTCGGTACCGCACTCTCGAATCGGTCTTACACCGTACGAGATTGTCTTTGGACGTCCAATGAATATTTGGGGTCCACCAAAACCTAAGACTGTGTATGATGTACCTTGTGTAATGATGAATGATTATCTGGCACAGTTAACGGATAACTTGGTTTCTATTCATCAACAGGTCCGGGAGGCGCTCCCTGATCGGTCCACCGGCGAAGGACATAGTCTCCGGCCTGGAGACTATGTCATGGTGAAAATCTTTGACAGGACGAACAGCCTGGAGCCGAGATGGGTTGGTCCTGAGCAAGTCTTACTGGCAACGAGGACGGCTGTGCGAGTTTCCAACAGAAAGAATTGGATCCATTCCCTGCACTGCCGCAAAGTACCGCCCGGATTGGTGGAGCCTGCTGTATTGACCGATCAACGAGAAATTCTGACCACAGAGAAAGACCGTGCTGTGGAATCGAACGACGCTGAGGAGCTCTTTCCGGACCACGCGGCTCCTGGAGGAAAACGATATCATCTGAGGCCAAGAAAGTGAATCCTTCAGTATCGGGACATGTTGTCAGAACGGCCCTTGGGTTAGTGAAACGGAGGGCCAATGAGGCAAGGGGGGGGGATCAGCCCTGCATTAGTGTAGCGACACCCGTCTTGGCCCGTTGGTGAAGAAATCGACCGCTGCCCAAGGGGAAGAGTTCTGACAAACCTTTTAGTTTCAGGAAGATATTGATTCTCTATTCTGACATGGAGAAAAAGAAGATCCTTTGTGCAACAGGTTTTATGCTCACAGTAGCTATTGTTGGGATAACCGCATGGTTTGTGGAGGAAGTGACTCCTGCTCGAGAGTTACTTGTGTTGACCACTCCAGCGCCTGAGGAGCACTACTTCTATACCCTTCCGTATCAAGAATTGAAGCATCGTCAGTCTTATTTGAATAACACTTTCATCCAGATGTTGCATCATACCCACGTTGCCACGAATGCTACGAACTGTTGGATATGTGGTATGATGCCAGCTCACCAGAAGAAAGGAGGGACGCCATTCATACCTCTTCCTTTCTCTCATAATGGCTCTTGTAGAGCATTGTACACTTTGCTTTTTGCCACTCGGAAACCCACAGTGGGACGATTACTCTTCAGACTCAATAAAGAATGTCATCAGGATAAAGATGGATATCCGCAAGCGAATGGGACAATTTGGGAATGGGAAGAGTATCGACCAGACAATGAATCGATTCCTTATGTTTTCACGAACACCAGAGACACTGTGGGAAAAGACAAATTTGTGATTCAAGTGGCACAAGCTCAAGCGGACCTGTGTGTCCAAAGTGTGGGTTATATTCCTGTTGGTGTTAGCGATTGTATTACCATATTAAACATCGACGGGTTGAATAACAGTACCTTCTTAGCATCCCATAATACATACTTCGTATGCGGAAATAAAGGTTATTACCGTTTGCCAGCCGGTTGGTCCGGAGTATGTTATGTAGCATTTTTGTTGCCTCCTGTATTTTTGGCACCTGCATCCTATCATAAGGATTTGAAGTTGTTAAATAATGTGACTGTAAATAGGTATAAACGTACTCTATCAATTGATGACGTGGATCAGACTGACACCAGTCTGCAGCAGTATATTGATTTTAATTTAGGATTGTTTTTCTTCGTTGGAGCTGCTCTAAATAGTAGGAAGGTTCGAAGATTAACAAGAGTGGTAGAGGCTGTGACAAACCAAACCGCTGCTGCTCTTGGGAATCTTACGGAAGAATTACAGATTACCAGAATTGTTGCATTGCAGAATCGTATGGTGTTAGATGTTATGTTAGCTGATCGAGGTGGAGCTTGTAAAATTATCGGAAGTAGTTGCTGTGTGTTTATCCCTGACCACACACCGTCAGTCTATAATGCAATCAACAGGTTGCATAAAATTGCAGCGGAAATCCATACAGAAAACGGCACTTGGTCCTTTTCTGGATGGTTTTGGGCATTGATCACTGCTTGGGGTTGGAAGGTTTTAACTGGTCTCTGTATAATTATAGCAGTTCTGTTTTCTTGCTGCATCTGTGTCCAATGTGGTCCCTTGCTCTGTTCCTTATGTGTATCATTCTGTATCCCCGATAAGAAAGCTATTGCCAATGTCACTTATCAGAAACGTTTAGCTAAAGAAGTAGAGGAAATGATGACAATTGACATATACGATGATTATCCTAACAAACCGGATGTCTTCAGTAAATGCTGAAAGGGTCGTCTGTTGTAAATTGAAACTACGATGTGATTAAGCATTCACTAAAGACATGATTTCTCCTTCCTTACACATGTCTCTTTCGTTATGTTGACTGAAGTTTGGACTTCATTTTGTATTGTTATGTCTCCACGTGCTCAACACGAGGAGAGTCCTATCTTCGTGTTAGTTGCTCTTGTAATCTGCCTAGTAACAGTCTATAAATAGTTCCTTTGTCCGCCTGGCGCATGCCCAGACTTGACCACATCTGTTATCAGTTAGTCCTTGCTTGACCATGTTTTCGCGGGCTCAAGGAGTATGTCAGCTCCGCCCACATATTGATCTTGTATCGAAAATGTCCATAAAAGGTAACATTCCTCGCCTCATGTTGTATCCTCCCACTTATGAGCCCCTCTGTTGTGTATAAAAGGGGACCGTGTACGCAAGTTCTTTGTGCTACTCTATGCAATACTGAAGGGTATTGTATGGATTGTAGGACCACCCTTAAGGGTTAATAAACTCTGTCTTTGTACTTTGCAGTTTCCGTGCCAACTTCCTTATAGATTCCATTACAGGAGAGCGAACCCTTGTGTCCTGCGGGCCTAGCTGGGGCCTGTATTCATCACGCCCATTGCGACCACGTGCTCAAGTTCGCGCGATATTTTCTCCCCGAGCACGCAAAAAGCAACGCAAACAAGTAAAAGCATTCCCGAACAGGAAATACGTACCGCGAACGGGTGCGAGCATGCATTGCACGACCCGGAACAGGAAGTAAGCATCGCGGGCAGGCGGGACAAGTGAAAACAAGATGGCCGCGCCCGTGACCAACCGCATGGGTAAGTTGGCGAGCCGCGATCACGCAGAAAATACAGCAAATGGGCGGGAAAAAAACTTCAGCGTCTTCGCGATATTTCCGGCGTGTTTGCGGAGATTTTCAACATTTTCGCGATAGTTTGCGAAAGTGAATTTCGCAAATTCCGCCCACCCCTACTTATAATGTGTTTGGGCATTCAATATGCAAGTCTGCAGTGCTTCACTGCAAATTGTGCCTGTTGCACTGCATTGTACATCATGGGTGAAATCTGCACCAAAGTACAGTTTCTCCCTAGTTAGACCTAGAGGCTAGGGTGATGTACCAATTTTAGGGTAAACATGGATCATAAGTGAAGGTTTAATGATACTTTTATCATGTCTGCACTCCTGGTACTTGAGCATTTCTCATCCTGCTCTTACTTCTCTCCTAATTAGGTTCTCACATTTGTTAACATTGCTAGGCCAAGTTAAGTACCATGCTGACCAGCAGAAGACTCAAAAGCTTTATTACTCATCGGGCCATTACACCTGATTTGGCCTATTTCTGGTAGAGGACAGGCTGAAGACAGAATCTGCAAGTGATAATTACTTTTTTAGTGCATCAGGCATGGGAAGCCACATCTCAAAACAGAACAAAGGGGAGAGGGACATACCTCTAGAGCCAGTTCCAGAAAGTACTCCTTTTGATGTTTTGGAGGGAAGACACAAGGTATCTGTGAAAGGATGTGATGGCAGGCTTCCAAAGAATCCTTTCAAGAAACCACTTCAAGTTGGCACATTGAAATGTCCCAAGATGCGGTGTAATACTGTTGGGGTAGGGGTAAAGTTATGATGTGTAATCCTAGGATAGAGCAGAGATGTCTATCTTCTGCAACCTTCCTCCCCACTTAAAAACCTCTGTATAGGGGAGAAGAGGGGCCCCTGTTTGGTGTACTGAGAAACACTGGACCTAAACTCTGATGGGACTCTTTGTATTTATCCTGCCAGGATCAGAGACTCTGATCCACTTACACCCTCTAAGGGACACTAAAGTGATGGACCTGTTGTGTGACTATGGAGTATAAGGCTTCTCCCTGGACTGCTGAGGACTAAGTCTGAAAATGGGTAAACCTCATCAGAGGCAGCACCCTGACCTCTGCCACCACACAGGTTTCTTGTGAGTGGCCAAGGGAGCCTGTGGGGGTGGAAGAGTGCAAGCATGGAGGGTACTCTGCCTTGAAGGCTCTGGAGTGCGGCTGTAGGTGACTACAGGCTGCGGAGACACCAGGAGCTGGATCAGGCTAGTTTCTTGGCCAGGAGCTGAAATGGAAGGAGGGTAATCCCTGAGCTATCCCTCAATGGAGGGGGACCAAACAAGGAAAAGTTAACCTAAAGGGAAGGGAGAATATAGAAGGCAGTAAGCTGATAATGGGCACTCCTGGTGGCTAATTGTCCTAGCCACAAGGAGCAAAAGGAATCCAAGAACATTAAAAATGGCTCAAAGGGCCCAACGAAAACAAAGGTAGAAGAATGATTCCCCCGGGAGGATTGGCTAACACTGCATGTGCATGGCATCCCTCTTGTTAAGCTCTCAAAAGTCCCCAGGAAGGGGCAAAGCCCATGCAAGATAAATTGCCTAGGGTATTTACTTGGTGACACCACACCCCTGTATCAGCTAATAATCTGTCCATGGGGGCACCATGTCCCCAGGGACTGAGGCAGCAGTGATGAAGTAGAATAAAGAAAATGAATGCCATCATGCTCACCTTCAGGGTATATCACAGAGACCACCAATTCCTCTGGGACCAATGCAAAAGGCAGGATTTCGTGAAGAGGGAGGCCACATGAGGCATCCCTGTTTCTTAAAGTTTTTCCTGGGGGCCCACATCTCTCCAGACACCGAATACAGAGCACTGATACACCCCCATCTGGAGTCTGCTCTGGCTGCGTCACCTTCTCCTCGCCCATGCCTGAATACAGTGAAGAGGTACTGCCCATTAGAGATACGCCCATGCTGACCGTGGGTGGGAAGCAGACTGCCTGCTCACATACCTACCCAAGTTTAGTATCCTGATTGGGACATCCCTGGTGACTGCATTTTTGAGGGATAAAGATCAAATACTGTTGAGTCCAGCCCATCAGGGCTGTCTTCCGGTGGGATGAATATTGGCACCAGGTATACTTCCTCCTGGAGGCCTAGCAGATTTTTGGCAAGGAGGATTTTAGAGAATGACCTATTTCCTCACAATATTAGTCACAGAAATGAGAGGACAAAGACTGTTGATCCTTCATGAGGAGAACCATACAGTGCAAGAAGAGCAAAGAAAAGCCTATGGCAGAGATGCTGGTGTGAGAGAGGATAGTAGTTCTGTCACCACTCCAGGGGTTTGGCTCAGTGTTCTCATCACAGGAAGACTGGTATCATTTATATTCTTTGTCGTGAGAAGTTTGATTGTTCCTAGGTATGCTTTGGTGGAGATAGGGTTAAAGCTCAGTTAAACAGAGGTAGGGTTTTGGGTGAGGATAGAGTGTGATAGAGATAGAGATACATCAAACAAGTCAATTAACTTTTAGTAAAGGGGGATTGTTGTTTGGTAATTTTAGTGCATTTGATGCATTGTTAAGGAAGAGGTGCAAGCTAGAACTGGGAAAGCTAGATAGCAAAGCATCTCAAGATCAAAGGTTGCCCTGCCGGCCTTTGGATGTAGGGATGAGTATGTGAACATGCCGAAAACAAACAAGATTTTCTATTGGTATTACTGTTACTATTAGAAGAAAAAGGGATTCCTAAAAACCAAATTGTAAGAAATCAGTATTGGAAAATAGCTATTTCTTATGTAAATATCCACTCCCATTCCAATTAGCGATTCTGGAAAAATACAGGTTGCAAAATACCAAACCATCATTAAAGAATTGGTCTGATGCGCAAATACAAAAGTAGCTATAAAAAGGATACTTTTTTTCTGAAATTATAATAAATATTTTAATACTGGAATGTGTTGCTAATAATGATAGACTTTTTCATGTTATCCTTGTCAGTGCCAGAGGCCCAAAAAAATGGGTGGTCAAGCAAGAAAAATGAAATGCTGCTGGAGTGACCAGGTGCAGGATTAAGGTAATCCAAAAAAGTTTGCAGACAAAGAAAGGAAGCCTCTGATACTGGAAGAGGATCCTCCACTCTGTCATCACCAACATCCTGCGCCACTGCCAGGAGTCAATGTCATAGATACTTCTTCCTCACAACCAATACCTAGAATTAAGTTTAAAATACCTTCACCCTACACCTCACAGCAGAAAGAAAGATTGATAAGCAATATCGGGCCTGGGAGAACTACTTGCCGAGTGAAGAGCGGAAAGAGTTCTGGCAAGTATCTATAGACATGCTTTACCCTGTGATTAAATCTGCTGCACTCAGAAGAAACCACTTTTTGACACTCCACAGAAGATACTGGACCCCTCTTAAAATTTCCAGAATGACGGGTGGAGGAGATCCAAGATGCTGGAGGTGTGGATCTCAGAATGCTGATGACGTTCATGTATTTGCTTCTTGCCCTAAGATACAATAATTTTGGAGTGATGTGGGTAAAACTATCTCCAGGGTCATGGGTGCTCATGTGAAGGTAAGCCCAACTCTAATCTTATTTGACATTGCACCTATGTTGGGAGGGGCACGAGTCCAGACTGGGACACAACATAAATTGGTGTTTTACCTGATACTGTTGGCAAGTAGAGAGATTTGTAAGCTGTGGCAACAGGAAGCTCCTCCTAGTTGGAATGCCTGGTGGAACTCTGTCAATTATTTTAGAGCTGTAGATCAGAGGGTAAATGTTTCTAGAGGAAGGCCAGATACTGGGTTGTTTTGGAACTGGTTGGATGACAATCTGTGAGATTGCTTTATTTTATTTTATTTTACTTTATAATAAAATATAATTGATTAAGGTATAGGATATGTTCCTATGATTAAAACCTCTGGGTCAGCTCAAGTTGTGTATAAACGGGCATTCCCTGTAAAGAAAATACCAGCTGAGAGTAAGAACCACCAAAGTTATTTGCGCCAGAGGTGCTCCAGGTCGAGAGGCGGCAGTAGCTACGGAGGTCATCTGAGAAAAAAAAAATACCTTCACCTTAACAACTTAAGTAAAAGAAAAAAATGATTTAATATTTGTAAATACTTTTCACATATGTAAGAATTATTATCTAAAATCACACAATTATTATTATTTGTTTTATTTTGTTATTGGCATTTTGATATAAGCATTGCAAAAAAGAACCAACGAGCCAGTACATACTCATGACATAAATGTCTACATCCCGCATATCATGTCAATAACAAATGTTATGTTTGCGTGCTCAGTCCACTGTGCAATACAGAAGAGAAATGAGATTAGTCATAGTACAAATGATCACAACCATTAGCAAAAGTACAGGTGACATCATGTCAGGAAATCCATACCCACCTCTCCAAGATTACGCGTAACTATATTAATTCTTGTGCATGGAAATGACCACATCCTCCTCTCTCCGATCTACCCTCCCCACGCCATCATATACCTTTCCGGGCACTAGCTCCGCCCAGGCCGCCCACCTCAGATCACAAAGCCATGGGGGTCGTCGGTGCATCTCCTTCCTCCTCTCTACGCTCACGAGCTCATGTAGCAAATGGTTCCCATATGTCTCTAGGTCGGGATTTGAAGGGCATTAACTCCCAGAAGGTGGACAGCTGTGAGTGGCCAAACGTGATGTCTCTAATCCATTCATTTAGAGAAGGAATCCCCTTCCGCCCCCAATGTATGGCAATGTGGCGTTTTGCAAATAGAAGGAGCACAGCATGCAATTTACAGACCTTAACCGGGGTGTCCCTCACATATCCCAGCAGACCCAGCAAGGGATTAGGGTTGGCAGGAGTGGCAATTAGCAGTGAAAACACTGGACCAAAATAACGCCAGTCATGGACGACTGCATGCCATGTGTAAAAAGGTTGCTGCAGTGAAACCACATCTCCAACAGCTGTCGTCATCTTTCAGTCCCATACGGTGCAGCCCAGTAGGTGTCCTGTAAAATATATGTAAAAACTTAAAATGTATTACCCGAAGTTTATAGTTAGGGGACAGCGCCATGAGTTGACCACAACAGTAGGCCCACTGGTCGTCCGTGAGCGGACAAGGAAGTTCCTCATTCCATGCCTTTAATGCCTGGGGCTGTGTTACAGATGCCGAGGTCTGCATGTGAGTATAAATCCGTGTGATTAGTCTGCAAGAAGTGCCTGTTTTGAGCACGTTTTCTAGTGCAGGCAAGTCTTGCGGAGGGCTCGGGAAAGTGTCATGTAAGGACCGGCAAGTGTCCCGGAGTTTGTAATATATAAAAAGTTTGGAGAATGGCACTTTCTGACCCTCCTCCGGGACCGTGGGCAGTCGGAAAGTCTCCCCAGGATATGTCTGCAAAAACGTGCAGACTCAATTTTTGTGCTACAGTTTTGCTTATGCTGTCGCCTATATTGGGTATCATTGTTCTGCACCAGGGGTATGGAAGGGGCATACAATATAGGGGCACCAGCTCTTTTCTGCAACTCATTCCACGCCCACTGCAAGGTCTCTATTGTGTCTACACCATCTCTGGGACACCTATAGGGTTGATATAATGCTACTTGCAAAGGGACAGGCGCCGCAGCATCTGTTTCTACAGCCACATGAGGCTGAAATGGAGTTGGGTGTACCCAGTGATAGAGAAATTGAGCCTGAGCGCTCCACGCATACAATTTCATATCTGGGGCACCCTGCCCACCCTGTCGCAGTGATAGCGTTAACAGGTCCCACGAGACGCGCGCCTGTCCGCCCATACTAGTGATACCAGCAGGGATCTGATAGATTTCAAAAAGGCTTGCGTGAGGGGAATGGGGATGCTGGCAAATAAATAAAGAAATTTCGGGAGCACCACCATTTTGACAAACGCAATGCTCCCGGCTAGGGAGAGCGTGAGCTTAGCCCACGCTGTGGCTTTCTCTTCCAGCCAAGTTATGGCGCTGCCGTAAGTCATATCCCATATTTCTTGCATATTTCTGCTGAGCCAAACGCTCAGATATTTAACAGGTTCGTCCACCCATTTTAGGGGGAACTCGGAAGGGGCCGGAACAGTGGCATCAGTTAAGGGAAAGATAACTGATTTAGCCCAGTTAATGGAAATGCCAGAGAGCCCTCCAAATTTAATAAACTCACGGAGTAATGTATCGAGGTGCGACGCCGGGTCTATGACATACAGTGTGATGTTGTCTGCGTACAATGAAATTAAGAGGCTCCTAGAGCTAAACCCAATCCCTGTGGCGGTGTGATGTTGCCGAACACGCGCAGCCAGTGGCTCTATCGCTATCGCAAACAGCAATAGGGACAATGGGCATCCCTGCCTCATACCGCGCAAAATTGCAAAAGTTGCCGATACGAGGCCATTCACCCGAAGTCGGGACACTGGCCGCTTGTACAGCAGTCGAGTCAAATTAATAATCTGCGGGCTAAACCCCATTCGGCCTACAATGGCAAATAAATATGACCATTCAAGCGTATCAAACACTTTTGTAGCGTCAAGAAAGACTGCGGCAGCTTGCAAATCAGGGTGGAGATAGTGTAGCACTGAAAAGACAGTCCTGAGATTGTGGGAGGTCGATCTCCCTGGGATAAAGCCTGATTGGTCCGGGCGGGCGACCAAAGGAAGCAGAGGCTGTAGTCGGTTCGCAATCAACTTTGCCAAAAATTTTACATCCACATTTATTAACGAAAGCTGCCTATATGAGCCTAATTCTTTTTCATGCTTTCCAGGTTTCAGCAAGGTTATGATTATTGCTTCACGCACAGATGGCGGCAACACATCTGAAGTCTGGGTCTCTTCAAATAGCGCTAATAAGTGCGGTGCTAGCTCCGCCACGTACGTCTTGTAGAAGGCGGTGGTCAAACCATCCGACCCCGGAGCCTTGTCCAGTGGCAAGCTCTTGATCACCTGAGTAATATCCTCCACTGAAAAGGGGAAGTCCAGATAGTCCCTATACCTCTGACTCAACCATAGCAATTCCAGAGAGTCGAGAAAGGGCAGCAGACCCTCCGGAGTCGACTCCTGGGCGGGGGTGTATAATTTAAAGTAGAAACGGTGGAACTCATCTAAAATCCCTGTCTGGCCTCTGATGACAGATCCCTGAGTGCCTTTCAATTCAGGGATGTCAGAGGTAGATCGGGGGGTTGAATCATTGCCGCTAGAGTACTCCCCGGCCTGTCTCCCTCCCCATATCTCCTGGCTTGAGAGTGTTTCCCCAAAGGTTTTACTTCACGCTGCGCTACCTCCTCAAATTCAAGGAGCTTCTCCTTCAGGGGGCCAGTGACTGGGGATCTTTAGAAGAGAAGAATTTGGTTTCCAGCTTCTTGATTTGTGTTTGCAGAGACGCAAGCGTACCATGAATTGCCTTAAGCACCCCTGCTTGCCTGGTTTTGCATTTGCCCCTGATAACTGTCTTAAATGCCTCCCAGAGAGAGGCCTCAGTGTCGACTGATCTGATATTAAGCGTGAAATAGTCAGTAATGTCTAACCTGATCTCTTCCTTGAATGCCTCATCTAATAGGACATTCAGGGGTAACCTCCAGGTGAACAGTCGTGGAGCCGAGTCGGGAAGTACTATCCGCAAGAGGCATGGTGCATGGTCTGATAGGGACCTGGGAAGGTGTGTGACCTTGCTCGTACAGCTGGCCGCATCCTTGGACACTAATCAAAAATCCAATTGTGACCATGTCCTGTGATATTCAGATATGCATGTCTCCTTTTTAGTCGTTGGGTGACTACTTCTCCAAATGTCCACCAAATTCCCATCTGTGATAATGGCATGTAATGCAGTACTGGTGGAGGGGTGTAACATATGTAAGGTCCCTTTCCTGTCTAACTCATCATGTAATATGACGTTAAAGTCTCCCCCCCAGATAATAGTGTCGCAGTTCAACACCTTGACTCTGGCTCAGATATCCTGGAAAAAACTAGGAGAGTCAACATTAGGGCCATAGATTGCTCCTATCACCACCGGGATACCACCCAGAGTGCCCATGAGAATAATAAATCTACCCTCCAAATCGTTTTGCAACTCCCCCTCCCTCCAATCAAGGGCTCTTCTGATCAGCACAGCATCTCTTCAGGAGTAATTTGAGTAGATGGATGAGTACACCGTTCCCCACCTACTATGTTTCAGCCTGGGGAGGGAACAACATTGAGATGCGTTTCCTGTAGTACACAAACATCTACTTGATGCCTTAACAGGTATGCATGAACAAGCCTGGATTTCCTCCCATCATTTAGCCCACGAATGTTCCAGGTTAAAATATTTAGACTAGAGATCCAGCGACCGATTCACTAAAATGTACAAATACAGTAGGATCAAAGCGATGCATCACAATCAATGACATCCAGTTGCGGACAGCAAATCCATGTAGTTGTAGCCTGGCACTAAACATATAAACAAACCCCCCCACCAACCCACCTCCCACACCAACCCCCCAATCAAGTTGTAGAAATACCGCTCCCAACAATGGAAAGAAAGTGAGAACATTTGGGAATCCTCCCATAGGGGCGCAGTACCACCAGCTTACTCCCCTGCAAATACAGGGTGGCCAACAGAACTGCAAAGAGCTATGCCTAGTAATTAACAAATTGGAATGATAGCACCCTATCACATTGAATATCCTGGTTAATCAATCCGTTTATACATCACAACATTGTGTAAAATCGGCCTGTCCCAATACGTCCCCACCCACTGTGTGTTCAGTGGCATCAAACCGATCAGCTCCCAAAGGTATTATACCCACCCGAACAGGGGAAATCAGAATAACAGCCACATGAAACAACCACCCCCAGCCCCACGTTGCAAACATCACATGGGTCCTCTCCACAATATAGGGCACATCAGCACAAGGCAGAGAAAATATCTAGGCTGTAATGGGTTAGTCATTGTCACTCAGCCTTTCTTCCGCCAGGCCCGCAGAAGTGGAACCTTGTTTGGACTTCTTGCCCCCAATGTGTTTTGCAAATTTTAGGGCGGACTTACCATCTGTGAAAAAATGTGCAGTTCCATCGTAGGTGAGTTTTGCAGGATATAAAAGTGAGTAGGGGATTTGGGCCTGCAGGAGGAGACATTTAGCAGGCAGGAACTCACATCTCGCAGACTGCACTGCAGGCGTAAAGTCAGGGTAGAATGAGATCTGGTTACCCTTCTGTGTAATAGTCCCCTTCTCCCATGCCAGGCGTAGGATAAGATCTCAGTCTTGGTAGTTTAAGATCTTGGCCAGGATGGGTCTGGGTGTCGCTCCAACTGGGGGTTTGTGACCCAGGGTGCGATGTGCCCTCTCCACGGCAAATACCATAGAGAGGTGGGTGTTGAAGAGTACACGAAGGAGGTCTCCATCTTGGCAATGGCTGTCGTCTCCGGTATGCCCAAGATTCGCAGGTTGTTGCGGCGTGACATGGCCTCCAAATCCTCATTCTTGGTACGGATTATGCCCAACACCTTGTCCATATGTAAGAGCTGTTCCTTGGTTTCAACTTGGAACTCATGGAAGTCTGAGGCCCTATTTTCGAGCTCGTCCAGCCGGGTCTCGTGCGAACCCACCTGTGTATTGACGACATCCAGTTGGGCAGTCACTGTGTCTAGCTTGGTGTCTATATTCCATCTGGGACTCCAATGACCTCTCCGTGCCCACTTCTGGATCGGACTCCGTTAGCCTCATGGTCCGCCTCTGACCAAAGGTCAACTTCGGCTGTTTCGCATCTTGCTTCCCCATGATGTAGGCAGGTATCGCGGTTAGTGCCTGCACGGCCCACTGATTGGACGTGAAATGGCCAGCGTACGCGATTCAGGGCCTCTACCACACTTGCAGTCCGATAAATGGTACAGCCACGGCCCAGCTGGTCCCAATGCTCCTCTGCCTCATACAAATTCGCAAAAGTGAGCTCTCTGACCCAGCGCTCACACTCCTGATGTGCAAGGAGGGGGTTGTGCTCAAACTCCAGAAAGCGAACCCCACCAGCTAGCGCAATTGGCCTATAAGGCCCAACAGAAGCAAGACAGGGGTCGCAGGTGCACCTGGGCCTGTGCTCCACACTCTCCTACCAGTTTTGCAGGGTATTCTGGCGGCAGGACTTTCAGCATCCAAATAACCTCGCCGCTATCTGAGCCTCTACTCACACCATGTAAGGGGTGCAAGATGGCGCTTAGAGGACACTTTCAACTGCCACAGTGCACTCCCCGGCTGCCGACCACTGCAGTGTTTTCTGCTTCTCGGGCGGCGCAGGACTACACCTGCCTTCTTCCTCACCACGGTGCCGAGTCCACGCAACACAAACGGGGCCAAAGCAGTGCCGCTCGATATATAGTAGCGACGCGCACCTCACCTCCTTAGTCCTGGGCATCCGGCATCCAGTTCCATGGCCAGCGAGGCCGGAAGCTTTCGCCTGCTCCAGGTGCGGCCCTTAGCATGTGGTGCGCCGCAGACTGAAGTCACCAATCAGGCCGCCCGTCCACCAGGGGATCTCGGCTCGTGACACAGGTGCCGAGCGCAGGGACACAAAGCAGCCCACGTGATGCACCAGTGCGCTGGGCTATGATTAGCTCGGCAGCAGCTCTTTAGATGCCAGGATTAATGCAGGATTAGGTTTTAGCTGGTGGAGCTTGCTCAAAGAGTGTCCATTTCGCAGCTCAGCAGGCCACGCCCCCACACAATTACATTAACGGAGATATTGCATCATGTGTTTGACTTTCCGAAATTTAACAAAGGGTTAGATATTTAATACACCTGCTAATTACTGGAGAGGTAAATACCACCCAACTTGGATTTCCAATCCCAGCACAAACAATGGTTTATGCCTGGGTTGGTTAATTCCAACCAATTTGTAATCAGGGCCTTAGTCTGACACAGTTTGCAACCTGCTAAAGAATTTTGAAAAAAGACTAAGGGCTCAATTTATATCTTGGCGGTAATGGTCCCACCATCTATTTTGTTTTGGATTTCCCGTCCATTGACTTGGAGGTACGCTCGCCCAATTTAGATGTTGGCGATCACATGGACGAAATACCGTTGATGAACCGCCATCACTACCATGAGTCACACCTGCGTCGATGGCACCATAGAAAAAATGCGGCTGATGGCAGAACTGCAGCACCTTTTACCAGCAAGCCAATCACAATGTGTATTCCCACCAACCTAACTTTGGTGGCTAAGCTGTAAAATTAAGTTGGCAGATTGTGAGAGAAAGAAGCACAAAACCTACCTTTTCAGTAATTTTTCCATTTCTGCCACCATGAATCCAAATTTAGAAGTCCTATCATTGCTGCTGCTACTGGACCAAGAGGAAAATCAACCCCGTTGTTGCTGGCACAGAAGGTAAGTCACTGTTTAACCTGTCAACCTCAGAATTGTATCTGTACATTAGCACTGGACCCAAGCATGTTTAAGAAAAACTTACAAGCAAAACTATCTAGATGTGCAATGCATATGTCTGTAATGTTGTACTTAGAAAAATCTGTAAAAACACACCTCAAGATATTAGCAACACACATCAAACTGGTACTAACTGCTAGCATGACAATGGACACCTACACAAAATGTCACAGCAATCTAAAATAAAAATGTGTGCAAAACAATAGAAACTACTCAAATGCATGATAATGCAGCAATTGCACTACAAAATGCTACAAGTGGGTGTACATAGAATGTACAAACAATATGACCTCTAAACTGCAAACATGTCAGAGATGTATGAACGTCACATGTCTGCTTGGTCTGTGCAATTAATGTCAAACATTAGGGGGCACATGCATCAAAGTTACAATTTGCGATTACCAAATAGCGATTTTTAAGGAATCGCTATTTGTAACTCGCAAATGCCCATGCATGTAGGAATCGGAAAAAATAAATGCGATTCCTGAACATTAGCTGAGGTGATTCGGAAGTTGCGAATCGCTATTAGCTAATATGACTCCATTCATTCCTATGGGCCTACAGGCCCATAGGAATGAATGGCATTGCATTCGCTAATTGTGATTACCATATTGGTTATCGCAAATAGCAAGTGCAAATCCAAGGGTGCCCGGGGGCCTAAGGCCCACCTGAAACACCCCATAATAAAAATTAAGTGTGCACATGTAAAGCCCACACATGCCCTAAGGGCATGTATGCGCTACATGGCACTTTAAAAAAATGCATTTTGTGCATTTTTCAAAGCATGCACATATTACCATCAACTTGAAGTTGAAGGTAATTAGCGTTTCCTAAATGCACAGTTCTCCTTTAGGAAAGGCTACATGAATCTGCATTAGGGAATCACAAATTGTGTTTCCCTAAATGCATTCACAATTTAGGTAATTGCAAAAAATTGCGATTACCTAAATTGCGAATGACAAAACCTACATGCATTAGAAAAGGCTTTTTTACATTTGCAAATGGGCCGATTCAGTGAATCAGCCCGTATGCGAACAGGAAGAGGCTTGATGCATGTGCCCCTAGATGTCTTTTAACTGTAAAGTGTCAAGTCCCCTGTGTAATGCCTCTGTGCATTTTATGGATCCAGCATGTTAAAATAAACACAAATGCATTCTCCAGTCACAATAACAGAAATAGATATACATTTCATGTAAGTGTCCAGTAACATGATGAATGCTTGCACCAAGATTAACATGTACATCACAAATGCGCAACATTAATGTATGCCTCTTAAAAATATCTAAAATATCCAACCTGTGCTTGTCAGTGTCACAAATGAGAATACGTGCATGGCACACACATTAGCAGAAATAACAGACAATCTTTAAAAATCCAAAAATAAGGCTAGGACTAAGGTATTCTCAAATTAAAATGTTTTTATCAGTATGAGATAACTCCCTCATATATTGTGTAAGATAAACTAAAAAAAAACAAAGAATAACATCAAAGGCACTAGGTCAGAAAGTTCAAAGTCTGGGTTGCACGGCCATAACTTTGCCTCCTATTTACACTGCCAAAACAAATCTCCTCTGGAAGGGGCATCTATGGGACAGGGAGCAGGCACCTCAATGATCTTACTTGGGTGGGGGGTACTTGGGTTTGGGAGGGGTGGGTCTGTCTTTGGAATTGGGTGAGTTGGGATGGGGAAGGAGTGGTTTGGGGTGTGGAAGGGGTGGTAAGACATTTGGGTGTGGTGTATTTACATTTGGAAGTGGTAGTCTGAGATGAGGAAGGGATCAGGGCCAGGCCAAACAAAGCATCTTCCTTTTAAAAAGGGGTAGGATGTTTGGGAGGTATTTGGGCTTGGGAAGTAGAGGGAGCAGTAGGGTCTGCTGTACATATGTCTGTTGATGGTGTGGGTGCATGAGGGTCTGGTGTAAGTGGTATACATTCTGGTTTGTGTTTTTCAGTGGCTGTCTGTTATGTGGGCGAGTGTGGGCTTTGTGTATAGTAGGTCTGTGTGTGTGTGTGCATGTGTCTGCTAAGGAGGTACTGTGTGTGTGTGTGGTGCCTGTGAATGTGCTGGTGCATGTGTGTGTTGTGTTAGGTGTGGTGTCTGTGGTTGTGCTGGTGGTGGGTGTTGGTGTTTGTGTTGTGCTGGATGTGGTGTCTGTGGGTGTGCTAGTGGTGGGTGTGGGTGTTTGGGTGTGGTGTCTGTGGGTGTGCTTGTGGTTGTGGTGGTGGGGGTGTGGTGTTTGCATGTGTGTGTGTCTGTGTTTCTTACTGTGTTTGTATTTATGTGTGGATGTGCTGCTTCTGTGTGTCTGAGTGGGTGCATGGAAAGGTGTGTTTGTGTGCTCAGGATAGGGCTGGGAAGAGGGATTTGGGATGGAGATGGGGTTGGAGTTGGTGGCACATGGTTAGAGTGGATGGGAGACTGTGGTCAATGAGGAAGCCAGAACCTGGAATACCTGCTGTAGTGTCTGACCAGTCACAAGTAAGTCATTTACTTCCACACCTGTCACCTCAAATTGATTCGGTGGTGGTATCTAATCTATTCCTTTCTTCCTTTCTTGACCCTCTGGGCTAAGGTTCTAGTTGCACTTACTGGTCCTATTTGAAATGATGCAATTTTTCTGTTCTTTCCACATGGGTTTGTCCTTTTTTTCTCAAGTTCTGACATTACAGGCCATGTATATATTTACATGTTATGTTTATGCAGGGGACCACTGTAACATCCTACTCTTCATCCTGAAGATGGTCTAACGGACAACTTTGCCAAGAAAGTTCGAAACATCGACAAGTTAATCTAATTCCGTAGCACCCTTTGCGTTTAAGAACTGTTTTCTGTAGTTCTCAGATTCATTTCCTATATGTTAGATCATTTGGAATAGATGTTTACACTTATGATTTGAAGGTTTTTTTTTTTGTACAAAATTTGATACCCTCTATCATGGTGTTTTGTATCACCTTATGTACCTGCTCTTGATTTGTTAATATTAAAACTGTTTATAGTTTGAAAAATACACACCCATGTTGTGAAATTGTTCATTACAGAATATTCATACTCCAAATAACTGTACTAATGTATAGATTACTCAATAGTCAGCCACCATTTGGGGTTTGATCAATAAGTAATTGATTGGAATAATTCAACTGAGTGATTTTTAACGAAATTCCTTGTAGGCACTGTGACCTGTTAGTAGAGCAGACATGGCATTGTGAATGCCGTCTAAGTAAGCCAGCATCTGGTTCATATGACAACTAACCCCCCGGATTGAATTCAGTACTGCAGTCAGGCCTACAGCAATAGTCCACACTAGATCAATAGCTTCTTCATTGAGCTCATCCTGGGAGCCAGTGAGGGGGGGTGCCTGCAACAAAGGTTATACCACCCTTATTAGTGGAGCACCTATGGCCAACTGGGGGAAGCAGGAGGAAGGGTAAAAATGGAATCGTGGGTGGCAGACAACGATGCAGGTAGAACTGTGGCAGTAGGGTGCACCACCACTGGGGACTGGTAATCTATGGAGACCTCCGAAGATGGTGTTGAGCCGCACGTGGCCTCTATGCCAGTCCCCTCACCCCCGTGGCACTGGGACCCTCTGTGTCAGTGGTCTCTGCACCAGGACCACAATGCCCAGTTTCTTCCACTTGCCCAGATGATGCTGTAAAGATAGATAGAACAGTTTGAGGGTATCTAGGTAAAGAGATTTGAGCATGAACTTTGCTCACAAAGCTTTTGCCACTTCTACATAGTAAACTAGCTTCAAGGCACTCAAACCTGTCTTTTTATTCATCAGTATCTCATGCCTGTAGGGGAGAATTCCAAAAAACATTTGCCCAGTCTAGAAAATGCCCATTTTTGTTCCCATATCATGCATGCCATTTGTCTCTTAACCACTTTTATTTCTCTGCATGACAAATGGCTTTGACAGAATTATTAAATGCATACAGCTGGATAGATTCCTAAACCAGTATAGAGCACAGACATTTCCACATTTCCAAAAGGGACATATTTTGGCCCTGATATTGACTTATCCAGATGGGATACTCCAACATATATGTGATGGAAACTTCCATCTGCATTTGTCCTTTTAAGTATCACTTTTCTCAACATCATTGTTTCCTCATCTGGACATAACTAAAGACACCTAAATGTCATTTGGGGTACGTGTGACTCTCTCACCAATGTAGACACCATCCTGTCTGTTCCAATCAATAATGTCTGCCATGAAAATTCATGTTGGTTGACACAGACTGGCTTACATACACATTAGGGAAAGGCTGACACTTCATGACAATCTGCTACTGTCTACATGAAACAAACTGAAGTTAGCTATTGAAACATATTTCAAAGAAGGAATGATGTCATTGTCAACATTTCCAGTCCTTTTGGTACAGATGCTCATGATCATATTTTCATTATACCAACTTACTAATGTAAAGTCTGAAACTTGAACTGTCATGTTAGTGGGAATAGAGAATATATTACATACTTACATTTACGATGAAGCTTCACACCTGATCTAATCCTCAAAAGGGGCAGGTTTGAGACAAATGTCCCTCATAACATGGAGAACATGCAGGTACACCTGTTTTTGCATGCAGCCATGTGTCTGCTCAAAACAGTACTTGACTTGAGATGAGGAATCTAGTGACAACCGTTAGCACAAAAACAATACACAAGACACAGCATTACCCCATCTGAAACATGTACACCTCCAGAAATCCTTGTCTGCATGCGATGTGTGTCGACCGTCATTTTGATGCCAACCAACATTGCTGTAAATTGTAGAGGTTAAACAACAATATTATATACATAGAATAACTCACCTCCTTGATGCTGCTGTTGCGCCCTGAACTGCCCATCAAACTCTGGGTAGGCCACAGCAAGTGCTTGCCTCGTAGGGAGAACTGGCCAAGGTGGACTTCTGCTGACCTCCTGGTCCAGCTTCGATTGTCCTCTCACCTCTTCCTGCAATGCAGGCAGCACCACCTAAAGACCCCCAGGGTCAGCACCTTCTTCCGGATGGCCTTCCACAAATCCCACTTCTGATGGGCATTGACCTGCATGGATTAAAACAAAATACAACAAAAGATGTTCTGTAGGTCAGTGACACGATTTTTTGCCATCTCTCACTTGCATTCCCAGAACAGTCAGTACAGATTATTTGCAAACATTTCAAATTTCCTAAGTAGCCCTAATTTACAGTGATCTGTGGAGTAGCCTCAACATTTTTCTTCTCCTCATGTTGCCAATCCAACACACAAACATCTATTCCAGGGATTGGGAACTTTTCATGTAGTGATATCCACTCCAGATTAGTCCAACTCATTGTTACCTGCTAAAGTCTGAAAAACCTATATATTATTTGCATATAACCACATGCACATCCTAACCTTCTATGAGTCAGATACTATGCTGTGCACCACATACAGTGACTAACAGCAATATGGGAGGGCTATCATGTGTCTATGAGAGTGTGGGTTTGGGTGATGTATGAACAAGTATGTGTTGTAATGGGGCATACTTGCCTGGCTGATTGAGAGGCTGGGTCATTTAAACTGCCAGCACAGGAAATACCTTTCCCTATCTGTTACACCATTACATGTTTAACATATGACGATACTCATATTCCAAAATATGAGCTGTACATACGCTTGGAAGGACAGCATCAGACAACTCCATAACTTTAGAGATTCTTCTTGGACTTTACATTTCTCTCAGTTCAAGCGCGGCTGTATGGTTCCAGTTAAACTAGTTACGCAGTGGCTATTGGCCACTGGAAATAAAGTGCCTGCAACTTGCCTAATTGAACCTGGAATTTTCTGTAAAATGCACTGAAAACCCAGCTAACACTTTGAGGTGAATGTTCATTTCAACGCACAGACATTTCTAACATTCTTAAACAACACCCTGTACCTAGCTAAATCATTCAATTCACTACACTCCAATCACAACACTTCACTCATGAACAGAAAAGGAGCAAATAGCCTGTGGACAAAGAGGGAAAAAGTTACTTTGGCAAACATTTCCCATTCAAATATGTATCTGTTCCTCTAGGTTCCAATACAGCTGGCTGTACTGGAACAGGAGCTCCCTGGTGAGGGCCTCCAACTCCTCATGGGAGAAGGCAGGAGCCCTCCCACTTGCTTTGCCCAGCATCCTGGCTCCCAGAGGTCAGTAGCAGCAGCAAAAACTATGAGGAAGCCTTATTGACTGCAGTGTTAGGAGGCAAGAGAGCTTTTTCAATATGTAGCGTACAAGTACATGGTGTACGCGATCCACAACAGAGACAGACACAGCCATTGTCTTTCATTCATAGCCGTCACTCACGTTAGCCTGTGACAGGGTCTGGCCTGGAGGGTTCCACCTACTATGCAGTTAACATCCAGCAGCAGCTGTCAGATAGCCAATGTCCTGACAGAAAGGTCAGACACCTGCTATTTTAGGATGTGTAGCTCTCTATTTTTTAATAGTTTGTGTGTCCCCAGCACTCAAAATGGTGGCTACTTTGTATACGTATCTCAGATACGTACAATACTGTTTGTGGCAAGATATGACACATAAAACAGTATGTTTGTAATACTTCCCTTGACAGCAATTTTCCAAAAACCAAATAAAAAAATAAAAAATTTGCAAATTATGCATTTCAATTGTATTATTCACACATTATGTCAGAAATGTAAAGAATATCGATTCACAGTATAAAAGATGTTTGAAAATTGTATTATCTTATATAGCTCAATAAGATCACTATTCTATCATAGACATGAGATGTGTATTGATGGTGAAAGCCTTATGGGACAATTTTTATTGATAGTTTGTTTGCCTTACATGCAGACAAATGAAGCCAGGAATGGGTAGAAGAAGGTGTACTCAAGTCTTCAGACTGTTTCCAGACCTTGCCACAATGGAGGAAAGGGACATAATCAAAAAGTTCAGATTATACAGTCACACTAGGCGTTTCAGTATCCAAGGAATCTGGCTGCCAACTCCTATACGTTTCTGAGTTGCATACAACAATAGCAAACAAGCAAGTCACATCTCTCTATTTTCTATAACCAAACCTGTACTCGGTACAACTTCTGTAAGTCTCTAATGTGCTGGCACGAGTATAGAATAATTAAATAGAGATTGCAAAGTAAGTGCTTAAAACAAAAGTTAGATCAATATCTACAAAAATCGCGACTGAAGAGGTAATGTAGCTGCTGAGATCAACCAAGAAATAACTACTATCGAGTGTGATAAATTTCATCCTTTCTTTACTTGAGATACATTATTAGACTGCCTCATGAATAAAAAAAATAAAAAAAGGGCAAGTGTCTCCAGAACTTACCCGAGTGCCAGCCAGCGTTTCCGATTCCTCAGCACGGCGTATCAGTCCATGTCAGTCGATTGAAGTCAAACACCATGTCGGACGGTTTATGTAGTTACATGTATAATACATGTAAAGTTAATGTGATCCACCATTTTGGACAGGTGAATAATGTTCTTGTGAAATTACATTATTACTATTGTGCTCCTTCTGAAAAGCCCGATCCTATTTCAAATTAGGGTAATGTTCATAGTTTGGGACAAAATCTTCCCGTGTGTGTATAGATATTGACCCTGCCCCCTCATTCGATCAGATCAAGGTGCCATTTTGAGGAAGCAGCGTGTCATGATGCGTCATAGTGCATGTGACATGTGCGGGATCTAAATCAGACCCAACCTCTTTGAATAGCAATCCCTAATTGTGTGAATTTAATTATTACTATTGTACTCAGTACTAAAGAGACGGTTCACTTTCCAAACTGACTAAAATCAAAATTAAGCAACAATCCTCCCCTTATCTGTATAAATACTCATATTACTCCAAAAAGGAAAAGTTTACCTTATGGTAACAATCCGACCTGGCAAGTAGAATATATAGTTTCGTAAGTACTGTAATTGAGACAGCCGCCACCGTAACACGAAATGGTGATTCTAACATCAGTACTGAACCAATAATAGTGCGTACTTAATCCCAAAGTGTCTTATCATCCTGGATGAGCAGTGGCAATCGAGTACAACATCAATAAATAAATGGTATGATCTACAATACATATATTCATCATCACATTAAAGGATCGACAGGATGACACTAGGTGTCACACAAATCATGTATGTTCTTATACAATACTAACTCTCTTGAGAGAAAAAAACATTCAAATCTGAGGTAACTAATGTAGGTATCACAGATATCTAAGCACAAAATATTAAATCAGTGACTACCTTACATTAGTATAATCTTGAGGTCAGAAACCTTGGTACGTCTATAGCCACATCACTACTTCATGTTATCTAATCTACCTGTCTCCTAAGAAAGAATGAAGTTCCTGGTCTGGTTTAAGGCCAGTTTCACCTGTCTGTAGATGTAAAATCAACTTAGCCTTACATCTTCTGAGCATTAATTCTCTATTACCTCCCCTAGGGTCCCGTAATATATGGTCTATACCAAAATAAAGTCCCTGTGTTCTACACTCTCTTATATGGACCACTGCAGGGTATTTGGGATCCAACATTTTCACTGCTCTCATTTGTTCACTTATTCTGTCCTGGAGAGCCCTTATCATACTCCCAACGTACATGAGTATACATTTGCACATTATAACATAAACTACAAACTTAATATAACATGTGATATTGCAGCGTATGGCGTAATTCCTTTTTCTTGTATCTGTAAAACTTTTCATATTGGGCTTAGCCCATCTGCACATTGTGCAGCATCCACATTTAGGAAAGCCCAATGTATGTCTTGTGAGCCATTTATCTTGTAATCCTTGTCTAAGGTAGCTAAGACATAGTAAAGTCCGTAAGGTTCGACCTCTACGGTATGTGACCAATGGACGTTCTGATAAAGACTCTTCCAGCATTTTATCACTTTTTAACACATGCCAATATTTATTCAGACATTTCATGTTATAATCCGCAATATGATGTACTCGCTTAGAGTCATGTCTCTCTTTAATATGAGTATCTAATGTATGTTGCCCGTCTGTACTAGTCATTCTGCTTCTTGTTGTTCTCACCACATGTGCACTATATCCTCTTTCTATGAAGCACCTCTCCATATCCTGTATACATTGTTGATATCCATGGTCCTTGCTACAGTTCATTTTCATTCTCAACATCTCTCTGAAAGGTATTGCATTGATCTGACTTTTAGGGTGAGAGCTAGAGGTGTGTAGGGTTGCGTTGCATGAAGTGGGTTTCCGAAAAAGTCTACTATGTTGTTTGTTTTCCTTAACATAGAGTTCTAAGTCTAGAAACTTGATACGGTCCTTGCTATACCTGGTAATAAATCTTTATATTAGCATTATTGGTATTAAGGTAGACAAAGAAATCATTCAGCTGTGTCTCATTGCCTGTCCAGATCAACATTCAATCATCCATGTGCCTCCGCCAAGATAAGATGTGATCAATCCAATGTGATCCACCAGAGACCCAGATAAGCACTTCCTCTATACCCCCATAAAGAGGTTTGCATAAGAAGGGGCAAATCTGGAGCCCATTACAGTCCCTTGCAGTTGCCAATACCAGGAATGGTCAAATATAAACACATTATTATCCAAAATAATCCTGGTCATTGACAATAACATCTGTGTATGTGCATAGTAAGTCACCAATCTTGTGTTTAGGATTCGATTCAATGCTGATATGCCTTTTTCTCAAATGAGATGCTAGTGTAAATAGATGTCACATCCAGTGTGACCAACCACATTCCTGACTCCCACTGTACATCCAGTAATATGATCAATATATGTTTGGTGTCCTAATAATATGTGAGGGAAACTTTTCCACACATGGTTGTAAAAACAAGTCAACATATTAAGAGATCTTTTCTGTAGGTCCCCCAATACCTTATAGAATTGGCTTCCCATGTGGGAAGGCAGCCTCTTTATGAATTTTAGGGATTATACTGACATGGGTATCTTGGTTGATCAATACGTAGATAGCAATATTCATCCATAATCAACCAAGACTCTGTCCCCTCTGCTTTCAGGTACTCTTCAACAAGAATCCACCTTTGTCCATCGGACACTATTTCCTTCTCAGCAGTGGCTCTTCTTTGAAGTCCTCCATAGAGATCGATGGCGGTTTCCGATGCTATCTCAGAGCTATGCACCCAGCTTCCCTGGGAAAGGTAACTCTGGTACTACAGTATCCAAGGGTGGGGTGGCTCTCCAATCTTCTAACTTCCATGGGAAGGGTCTTTAAACTTTAAAACTTCAACCGCAACTTCCCCATATGTGGTTGTCTTCCCACACTGTACCCGTCCTCCGTGGGGTCCCTACTTACTCACCTTGGGTGGTTTCTTGTGGTCCCATCAATTCTACATCCTCTGGACATTGTCTTGACTCAAGTCGTGGTTCTTATACCACTATTTTAGTATATGGTCTGGTCTCCCCCTGGAGCGCACTGTGTATTAGTGCTATTTACTATTGTTTCTATGCTACATTATTGTGTGTTTTGTGATTATCTGCATGTAGCAGATACTGTGTTGTACTAGAGAGTGTTATGTTAATAAATATATATTTTTAAAATGATTGTGTGGTTCTCCTTTCATTTAACCAATACTATAAGGTTGCATTCTGGTAAAACAAGCTGCTTAACATTCCTTCAAGACTAAGCCTGAAGGCTGCTCTCCACAACTACCACTAGGATAGCTTTCTAAGGTTATCTTTGACCTCTTAAATCACCATAAGGGATGTTTGGACTGGTGCAAGGTGCCCACTTAAATTAGTGGACAGCATATACCAGGCCAACTTTTCACAAGCAGTGATGTTGAACTTGACTTATCTCTTTCACAAAGTAGTACCCAATCATTGCGGAAAATGCAGATAAGTGGACAACAACAGCTGCAGCCACCAATAGTAAATCACCCAAAGTAGGAGCAGTTCAGGAAATTGAGCTCCATGCTAAGGAAGTAAAGGAATCTGTTCTTTCAGAAGATCTATTGTCTTCCAGATCTCCAGCAAGAAAAACGAAGGTTACTCCACCATCTTCTTCTCCAAGCCCCCCTTACGATGATCTAGACACCACTAGGATCCCGCCTCAGTCTGAGAGAGAGACAAGCCACGATATGCTAGGTAAAAGGAAGGTTCCTGAAAGCCTTAGATATATGGATTTAGAGGAGGAGCATGATGACGAGTCAGTCAACATAGATGTTAGCCCAGCCCCAGTGGAGACCGAAGTTACCCTATCCCACCCTGCTGTGAGGGATGTGGCACCACAGATATCACTATCACTACCGCCAGCTGCCACATTTCCAAAGTCCTGGCAGCGACCTACATCCACAACCACCTCAGTAAAAGTAGGTATTGCAGAGAGTCAAACGTCAAAAAGCCCACCTATCCCCAGTTCAACATTGGGAGTTGCACCAGAGCCAGAAATTAGACCTCCCCAGTTTGGGACCTTTTACAGTTACCAAGAAGGAGCAAAACATTGCCATATGCTCCATTTGTAGAGCAAGGGTTAGTCGAGGTAAGCTTGGTACAAACTATGGTACCAGAGGCCAAACAACCCTTTTCAGAAAACACCACACGTTCCAGTGGGAGGTGCTCCTTACTGGCCAAAAAACAGCACATGTTGGTGAATGGGGTGACAGGCTGAGCAGGGAATCTGATCTCGGGGGAAGGTGACGCAGAGGAAGAGATTTTCGTTACACATAGCAGCCATCTCCCCAGCAGTGCTGCAGTATCGCCCACATCAGCAACACCGCAATGACACAAGAAGACTCAGGTCGAGACACCAAGGCAAGAGAGTACAGTGACTGCCCCACTGAAATGCACATTGAGCCTACCACTGTCTGCTCTCAAGAAGACACCTTCACCTGCATCAGTGGCACCAGAAAAGAAAAACATCCAGGCTACTATACTATGCATGTTTAGGCAGGAGGGGCAGTACGAACACAACCACCTAATGGGCTGTTTGTACAATGGAAAGCTAGCTAAAATGTTAGTGCTGGACCTCCTCCCTTTTTCCTATGTGGAAGGGGTGAGTTTTCTGGAATTAGTGGAAGCCATCTGCCCTAAATGGAAGGTTCCCATCAGGTCCTATTTCGCCAGAGTTGATGTTCCAGCGTTACATCACAATGTGCTGGAATTGGTTGGACAAGCTTTGCCTCACAGTGCTGTTGACACTATCCACCTGACAGACATGTGGACCAGTTGCCAAGCCACTGATTCCATGTGCACCACTGCACACTGGATCTTTGTGGGGGTTAGAGAAAAGATATCTGCAGGTGTTGACACTGCTGAGATTTCTAATGGTGCTCGGAAGCATGCGACAGTAGCCATGGTCACCATGGAGAAATCCCAGACTGCTGCAAACATTTTGCAAGACTTTAACAACAAGGTCTTTGACTGGCTGCGACCAATAGGGCTTAACATTGGATTTGTTGCCGCAGACAATGGCAGTAATATAGTTAAGACCATGGGCGATGGTGGCTATTTCAGGGTCTTGTGTTTGGCGCACTGCATCAACATCATTGTACAGGACTTTCTCAAAAAAGAAAACTAAGTAAGCAAATTTCGGCCATTCATTTAAAGGCCACAAGCAGCTGAGAGTCATTCAGCATGATAATAGAATGCTAGTTAGAGCACTCATACAGGAGCTGCCAACACATTGGAAGTCAACATATTACATGTTGCAACATCTCAGCAGTACAGATGATCAATAAATATGTCATGCAAATTGGGGATGCAACTGTGAAAGGCATGATCATTGAGATGGACCAATGGGGCCTAGTCAAATTCCTGACAGAGATGCTGATTCCTTTTGAGGTGTTCACACAGGAAGTCAACAAGGAGGATAGTACCATGGGCCAAGCTATCCCATTGTTGTACATGCTTCAGGAACAGATAAAGGGGTGTCTGAAATGTACACAAGTGTGGAGGGAAAAAAGATGCATATGAGTTGGTGGAGAGCTTAATCCTTTGCTTATCTGTTAATACAAGTGATGGAGCATGATTATTTGAAAATAATCTTGTTTGATCAAGTCTGCTCATGAAGTGTGTGCTAATATTTATTTCATATATTACTAACAATGTGGTGGTTTCCAAAACAGGTGAGAGTTTTAAAAAATAGTACAACGTGAAAACGTGCAAGGGTAAAACAACCCATTCAGAGACAAAAACAACTGCAATGAAAAGCATGCAGAAGGGTTGCAAACTGGTGTTATGAGGAGTTGTTTATGTCACGAGAGGGAAAATTATTAAATGTACTAAAGAATATAGTGCAAAAGTAACTTGCAAATAGAATTATGGAAATATGCTAATGAAAATGCTAAAAGTAAAATAATTCTTCCTTATGTTTTCGCTGATCATAAAAATCATATTAGAAAAGTGATAGCTTATATTTTGTTAATTCAAAATCAGACAATGCTTGAGTTTAATTGAAATGATGTTTTTCATAGATCCTTTCTTATGCATTCTCTATTTTTCTTATTTATTATTAATAATGGTGTGTTTTATTCTATAGAAAATGATGACTTTTAGTTCTTCCATGTAGGCCTCAAACCTGTTATTTTCTTTTCTAACGTAGGCCTCAGAAGAATGTATTTTGTCCTTCATTATTTCAAAAATACTGGTCTCTTTACTTCAGTCATGAAAGTTTATCATATCACTATAGTTTTCTTCCTATGGTAAGAGTATTTCTTTCTATGACTAACTTGTGTCGACTATGTTGCAAGCTGATGTGGAAGCGAGCGCGTGGATATGAAAAAGTTTGGATGTGTTTCCTACTTCAGAGGTTACATGATGTTTTGCGAATGAACAAAAACCATCTTCATCTGGCTGAAGTAGGCTGGGGAACGATTACACCATGGATCCTAACCAATGGAATGATGTAAAACTGTGAAATAGTAACACTTGGGGGCTGGAATAGTGAAAAATTTGAGGTACTCTGTGGGAAAATAACTTTTCATTGTTGAGCCTGTTCTGCTCATGCTCATGCTTCTCATTAATCGCACATGCTACTGACACTACTCTGGCTGCCTGGCTAGTATCTTTGCAATTTTGGGCATGACATGCTGTTGGTCGGAACTTTGATTTTCCCTGAACTGAACTATCCTGATTACTTTGCACTTCATCAGCTGGTGAAGTTGCACAAGCTATACCTTTTCGGCTGAAGGGTTGGCTATTTCATACGATTACACGCCGTGCATTAGCTCATTGATCTTAGGTTCGTATGAATCTTGACTTGCATATTGAAATTGCAATGTATATTTTTCTTTTGTCTCTTTCTCTCTCTCTCTTCTCATCGCTAGTTATTGGTTTTGATGTTTTTTACCATAATCTGTATTTTGTGTTGTGATTGTACCTGTAATCATTGAAATAACGAAAGTACTGACATTCTAACGTGTTTTGTGTATTGACCATTCATATTTGATGATTTAGATAAAAGGCCCTTGATAAATATACAGAGTTTGTCTTTATTGATGTGTTTATTTGCCATGATACGTATCTTGACTATTATTGTTGGTTAGGCATTTTCTTAATCACAGGTCCTCATGAAGGAAATAGCATCTGTCACTAATTATCTGAGTACCTATTAGCTCTTACAAAGATCTATCGGAGGACCTCATGATATTGTGAGTGGTTATAGTGTTTCTAATGGGCCCAAACTCTTGGTTATAGAAAATGATTGCATATTTGGTTCATGATATATTGGAGATATTGTGAATGATTATAAAATTTACACCGCTTCCGCTGGATCAGTTTTCTGGTAGCGTTATCAGATGGTTTCTTTGGCTAAATATACTAGGTAATGGAGAGACGAAATTAAGAGACATAGACTGACTATAAAAACGTACCTTTATGGTATATGTTGTGGTCCATCGTTGGCCTAAGATCCCGGGATAAAGCCTGAGGGCAATCTTAGTGTGGCAGACACTCAGGGGTCTATTACTATGTCTGGCGGATCACCACTGCCTGCATGGGGTGGTGATCCGCCCGACAGAATCTCCCGCCTGCCTCCCATTTACCCCCGACATATCATGATGGCGGGGGGTACCGCGGCAGACGGGAAGACCGTCTGCCGCTTTTCCGCCCGGTCGACCAGTCGACCGGGCGGGAAAGGGTTGAATATGGTGGCGGTGTCTACTAGACACCACCATCCATATTACAATGGCTGCGGCAACCAGCCTTTCTGTGGTGGCATACGTTTGCATGCACGACGTGGCAGGCACCACGCGGTGCCTGCCACGTTGTGCATGCAAAAGCACAGATGCCTTTTTTGCATTGCGGCGGGTGCTGCTGACAGCACCGCCCGCCGCAATACAAAAAATGCGGGATGCGACTGTCAGTGTGGTGGGCACATCCTAATGGTACATGCGGAACCGCCGCACACATGGCGGGAGGTCCCATCTTCCGATCCGCCCGCCATCGTAATAGACCCCTAAGTGTTTGTCTGCTGTTGATGCAGTACTGAGCAATGGTCTTTTCGGTACTTGCACAGGGAATCTTGTGAATATTGAAGATTTTTAAGATTGCTACAGAAAGCGCATCTGGAAGGATCCTGAGAGTTTTTACACGAGTGAGAGTAAAATCACTCTGGTCGAGATTTTGTTGGAATTAAAAGAATTTATAGAGTGTATGGTTCTATTCTTTTTCTTTTAGCGGGGCAGACAAGTTGTTTTCCTGTAGTTTTTGTCTCGTCAAAGACTTCGTAAAGATACTGACGCTGATTTTGTAAAGGGAGGGTCAGTCACTGGAGTGAAGCTGACATCACTAGGCACACTGGTATTGGTCGGTTGCTGAGAAATCGTCACTAGGTGCCGCACTGGTATAGGTTGGTTAGTATGAGTCGAGCCGATACTTATTAGGAAGGGGATTCCTGTGGCTCCTGAAGCAACACCTGCTTCATTTATGCCATAGAAAAAGGGGTTATCATACGTGTACATGGTTAGAAAATTGGATGAAGTATACTGAGAGAGATGACAATTTAGCATTTCCAGAGAATGGGACTTTTAATGCTAGAATTTTAGAAGATTTAAGGAAACAAATGAATAATTTGAGACCTAATCCTAGACCTATGTAGTGTGAAGCTCTTGAAGAATGTGAACATGAGGCATACAAAAGAGAAAGAGAAAAGTATCAGACTACATACAAGAATATTGTGAGTAGATATTCAGAAGCAAAGTGGGATACTCAGAAGGAAATGTGGAGAAGAGATATAGATGAAGGAGCACAAATGTTTCCAGTTATGGTAGCTAAGACTGTTGAGGGAGAAAATTGTAAGGAGATAAGGAAGAATGTTGAGGAACAAAAATCTAAAATATTTAATTTGCTGTGGGAACTGATGACATAGATGATGAATATTTATGTGTGTTAGTGATGAATAGATCTCCGCCTTATCATGAGAAACAGATTCCAGATGAGACAAATCCTTTACCAAGTGCTCCATTAGTTCATGTAGAAACGACACAAGAAAAACCACCCTTAAAACAGAATCAGATTCCAGCTAGAGAGGAATTATAGAGAATAGTAACATCGATGAACCCAGATGTTTTGTCAGTCCCAGCGACTATTGGTCAATTTGTTCAATTATACAATGATGGACACGGAGTTTCTCGAGTCCATGCTTTAACAATACCGATAGAAATACGAGTGGAGTTCATACAGTTTTGAGAAAAATAAATGAGGATTCATTTAGAATAGTGGAGCAAATGTAAGTGTAGTAACAAGAGAAGAATCAGAACCATTATTTTGTATTTCAGAAAAATCAGTTGATACCCCAAAGAGAGGTGCATATGTAGATTCAAGAAGGATGTTGCAGATTGAGAAAAGAGTGACGCCTTCATCAGGAGCGTCAAGAACAGGTGAAACTGGTGAAGATACTCAAAGATCATTAGGTCCTTCTCTGGAAGAACTAGATGAATGGATATAAGAAATAGCGCCTGGTTGCAGCTTACAGAATAATAACTCAAGCATAGATGTGAGCAAGTTAAAAGCAGATTTGGAAGAAACGATCTTGGGAACGATTAATCCAGAGAGATTAGGTAAATATCAGGATGAAGAATTGCTTTTCATGTGTAAGAATATTACACGGAAAGTGAGGAATTTACATGAGAAGTTTGCTGAAGTTGCACAAACACATGGAGTTGACATAGAGAAGTCCAAGGTTTTATAAATGACATATAGATTAGACTTTAGTGACAAAGATTTTGAGAGTTTGAATGTTTCAGGAAAGCGCTTGCAGATCAAATAGTTAATTAACACTCTAAAGTGTTGGGGTGAATTAGATCGTTGGGAACACAGATGGGCAAAAAAGAAGGAAGATACAATAGTGACTTCAGTGGCTTTACCACTGTATCCTGTGAGCGAGACAGGAGCTGAAACAGCTGATGTGACAGTATATCCTATGAGAGAAGTACCAGGAGGTGGGTTTGTTCACGCCCCTTGGTCAAATCAGGATATATATACATTTACAAATGATTTTCTTAGGTTGGGAGAAAAACCAATGGAATGGTACAAACAAGTGGAGAGGTTTGTCAAGGTTTCAAAGGTTTTGTGGAAAGATTTGGATGGCTTGTTTGATATTGTAGTGGGTTGATTGTAAATTTGGTGTAGAAGAATATCCAAGAGATCCAAAGACAGGAGCACCATCTGCAGAAGTCATGAACAAGTATAATCAGGTCATTACGTGTTTAAAGGGAAAAAGTCACCAAAGGAATCAGATTGGGTGAGAATAGACAGGACTACTCAGGAAATGAAAGAGTCAGTGCATGCATACTATGAAAAGATATTACAAGTGTTTAAACAGTACTGTGGCATTGAGAATATCACTGAGAAAGATATGGGACATTTTGTGTATAGGTTTATGTATGGATTGAGACCAGAAATAAGTGCTATGATTCATCAGCATTTAATTTGTTGGCAGAGTAAATCGATCGATGAGATTCTTTGTAATGCAAGATATTGTGGTGATGATATTGAGTCACGACATTAAAAGGTAAAGGAGAAACTGATGTTGGCTCAGATGAAAGTAGCAAAGAAAGGAGGATTTTTAAATATGAATACAGAATTTACAGAGTCATATCGGGGAAATGGTCAGACTACTACTGGTATGAGAGGTGTAGTGTCAAATGGAAATACTGCAACACAAATGATTCCGATTCCACAGGGGAAAGGTTGAAGAGATAATATAGAGGAGATGGAAAAGAAGTTTCCTGTCACGCATGGGGCAAGTTGAGGCATTGGAAGCGCAAGTGGAAAAGTATTGTAGCAAATACAGGAGATACAGGAGTAAATGGAATGAATCAGATGCAAATGAATCAACAGAATCAACAGATGTCGGTTGGCAGATGACAGGGTCAGCAGATACCTCAAGCTCCTATGCAGAATATGGAAATACAATGTGGATATGGGTTTTCATACAAATTAACAATTAAATTCAAATGTGCAGCTGTGTTTGCAATATTTTGTGCAGTTGGATGGAAATGATTCAGATACATCTCAAAGACGGTGCCTGAGGGGGAAGGAGGAGTGCATGCTAGGCGCATCCGTAGAGGTCGATCAGTGTGGTCCCTATGTGGATGGTGAGTTTAACGGAAACGTAATTATGTTCCTCGTAAATACTGGTGCTACCTGTTCCACTGTGAGAACCGTGGAAATTTCCAACCTACCCCTCTCTGGAGAAAGTAAAAAAGTTGCAGGAGTTTCTAACAAATTTATCAAGACCCCAGTGACTAAACCTATGAAACTACAGATTGGAGGATTTCAGGATTTACACAAATTTGTGGTGTGTGACACAAGTCCAGTTAATCTATTAGGAAGGGACTTGCTGTGCAAGATGAATTGCTCCATTTATTGTACACCAGATGGAATAGCATTTCATACAAAAGAAGAAGCCATAGTGTTTAAAATGGCAAGACAGAAAACAGAGGTAAAAGATTTGTATCCTTTATTTACAGCGAATGATTTGCCTGTTGAATTGAGAGATACAGTGCTGTCTGATGTGTGGGACTTTTCAGGGAAAGACATTGGTTTGATGAAAGGAGTAGCTCCAATTTGGATTCCGGTTAAATCAGATTCAGAATTTTCGGGAACATCAGCTTATAAAATGAGTCCTGAATCAATTGCAGGAGTAACACCTGTGATTGAAATGTTATTTGAACAAGGTATTCTAAAGGAGATTCTAGGCAGTCCATGCAATTCACATATTATGGGAATTCGCAAAATTAACGGGAAATATAGAAAAGTGTAGAATCTTAGGAAAATAAATCAGATTGTAATACCTTGTTGTACAGTAGTGCCAAATCTAGCTGCAATTCTTTAACAAATTCCATGCGAAGCAGAATGGTTTTCAGTGATTGATGTATGTCAAGCCTTTTTCTCGATACTTTTGCATCTGAATAGTCAATATTTATTTGTGTTCTGGTGTGGAAACCATGTCTTGGCATGGTGCCGAGTTCCTCAAGGGTATGCAGAGAGCCCCTCAATCTTCAATCAGATATTAAAGAAATATTTGGAGACATTGGTAAATGCCTAATGTTTCGGTTTTAGTGCAATAAATGCAACGATGTTGGTTGGGTCAAGAACAAAAGAATCATGTGTTGCTGATACGATTGCTCTACTGAACCATTTGGCAGTAGCTGGGCAAAAAGTGTCACTGGCAAAACTACACTTGTGTTGGAAAGAAGTTCTTTATTTGGGTCACAACTTTGAGAAAGGAATCAGGAAAGTGTCTCAAAATCGGACCAATGCTATTTTGCAAATGAATCCGCCGGTACACAGAAGGAAGTTTGAATGTTCTTGGGAATGTTTGGATATTGCAGGCAGTGGATCCCATATTTTTTACTGATCAGCAAGCCACTGCAAAGACTGACACACAAAGATTTGTGAGATCCTGTACATCTTGATGATGAACGCAAGAAAGCATTTATTGAGCTGCGAGACAGTTTGTGTCGAGCACCTGCATTTGGGGATGCTGGACTTCAATAAGAATTTTGCACTGTTTTGCAGCAAACGTGATGGCTGTGCACTTTCAGTTCTGACGCAAATGCATGGAACAGCACACCATCCAGTGGCATATTTTTAAGCCACATTGGATCCTGTGGCTGCTGCCTTATCTGGTTGTTTGAAAGCAGTTGCTGCTACTTGTATGAGTTTGGAACAGAGTGAAACGATTGTAATGGGACATCCATTGAAAGTGTATTTGCCACATTCAGTTGGGATCTTGCTAACATGAACTCGCACACAGCATCTTACAAGCAGTCGGTGAAGAAAATATAAGCAGGTGATTTTGGGTGCGAAAAATGTGTCTGTGACAAGATGCACAAAAAATGAATCCAGCTACCTTGTTACCAATTCCCAGTTGTGAAGTGGTGGTGGATGAAGCAGATCATGATTGCTTGAATGTGACTGAATTATGTACAATACCAAGACCTGATATACAGGATACCCCATTACCTGAATCTGATTTTGTTTTGTTTTTGGATAGATCATGCTTGAGAGATCTTGAGGGTACCTTGAGCGCTGCATATGCGATTTGTATAGTGATAAATGTTGTTGAAGCATCATGGTTGAAAGGAGTGAGTTCAGCACAAGTGTCAGAGTTGATTGTGCTGACAAGAGCATGTTGTATAGCAAAGCAAATGCGAGTAACCATATTTACGGATAGTCAATATGGTTTTGGGGTGGTGCATGACTTTGGACAGTTGTGGTCCCAACGTGGCTTTATGTCCTCTTCAGTTTCACCTATACGAAATGGAGAGTGTGTGAAAGACCTATTGATGGCACTACAATTGCCAACCCAAATTGGGGTGGTGAAATATCCAGCACATAAATCTGGTTGTGACTACATCACCATTGGCAACAGATATGTTGACAAAATTGCGCGCTTTTGTGCTCAAACCTCATTTACAATCAATGGGGATCATTTGAAAGAACAATCAGATCAAGCAGAATGCAAGTTAATGTTCTCAACTGTTGAAACATGGGAGGAAATTAGAGAATTACAAGATGCAGCTAGCGAAAAAGAAAGAGAAGGGTGTATCAAAGCAGGATGTACATGAAGAGCAGATGATGAAGTGTGGGTTTACAGAGATGGTAGACCAATATTGCCGGATAGTTTATTATCACAAATGGCAAGAGTTTGTCATGGTCTGACACATGTAGGCAGAGATGCTATGATTAGACTTTTCAAACAAACATGGTTTAAACAGAGTCTGTGTCAAAGATGCGTAACATGTCAACAGCAAAATGCAGGGAGAAAGACAGTTGTTAGTTTGGCTCGAATTGGAAAAGCAGCAGGTCCATTTATGCATATGCAGATGGATATTATTGAGATGCCTCCTTGCCATGGTTTAAAGTATGTTTTGGTTATTATGTGTCTGTTTTCATGCTGGGTTGAGGCATACCCAACAAGGCATAATGACAGCCTAACTGTTGCTAAATTGCTACTTAGAGAGATCATACCAAGATTTGGATTTCCAGTCTTGTTAGAATCAGATAGAAGAACTCATTTTAATAATGAAGTGATTCAAATGATTTGTGCTGCCTTGTAAATTGAGGAAAAATTGCATTGTGCTTATCGGCCTGAAGCATCTCGTGTGGTCGAGCAAGTAAATGGCATAATACAATCCCAACTACCAAAGGTTTGTGCATCCACATCACTGAAATTGCCTGATGCGTTACCATTGGTATTGATTAGTTGGAGAAGTATTCCAGACAGAAGAACTGGTCTGTCCCCACATGAAATCGTTATGGGGAGGGCTATGAGACAGCCAACAGTCCCAGCAAACCAACTTCTAAACATATCTGATGAGTTAGTGCTCGATTATAGTAAAGGATTGGCTGACTTAGTGCATTCTGTGTCTCACCAGGTTGGAGAAGTTGCAACTACTGTCAAGCAAGAACAGGCACATGATTTGAGTCCCAGAGACTAGGTGCTTGTCAAGAAACATGTGAGGAAGTCTTGTTTAGAACCTCAATGGTGTGGGTCATATCAAGTGATTCTTGTGACAACAATAACAGTTAAATGTGGTGGTGTGCCTAACTGGATTCATGCAGCCCACACTCGTCGAGTCCCATGTCCACTTGGAAGTACAGAGTCAATTGAAGGTGAACAAAGAGAACAAAGAGAGCCTGAACAGACTGAGAATCAAGTAGAGTGGGCGCAAGCTTCTCGGTCTCGCAACACTGTCACTGTCAAAGCTGAAAGAGAGTTGGTGCCTGAAAGAGACAGAGAAAAAAAAAAGGTAATCAGCTAAGCAGAGCCTTGAAACAAGAGGAACAGACAGCGTTCCTGGAAAACAAGTAAGAAAAGGTGATACATGGCTTGTTGAATTATACTTTGAATGAAAAGATTCCAGCAACTGTAATTGAATCTCTAGCCAATCTGAACCAAGTGATATAGACAGAGAAGAAAACACAGTCTGCAGAACAAAAAGAGCACAAATTCCAAATAGAAAGTACACAGCACCTGACTGGGCATATTTGGCTGCTTCAACAAATGAATGGGATAAATAATGTATTGTGTTTTGTTTCAAAGACAACTCGTCATATAAGCCACCATAAATGAAGTGTGCATGAGAAAAGTGGGTGGGATAAAAAAAAAGAGAGGAGATTTGAAAATAAGGCCGTGACCTGAAGCTCTGAAAGTGTGTGATACAGAAACCTTGCTACTCTAGAAAAGAAAAAACTTTGCTGATATACAAAACTATTGCTAATCCAAACTGATTGAAAAATATTTTTGAATTTTTGGAAATAAATGTTTCCTTTTCTTTATAAAATGGATAGAACTGAGACTTGTAATCAAAATCAAAGCTTAGTTAGGCAAAGGTGTTCTCGTTATTTTGTTTGTCTGGTTAGTGTTAGTACTAATCGTGCCTTATTTTATGTATCCTGTCAATCCTACTAATGATTATGTAAATACAATAACCGAAGTAGCAAAAGTCCTTAAAGAGTATCCAGAGAAAAATATTAAAAAACAAACAGGAAATGACTTACACCAAGATAATTCTATTAATGACTTTTCATTAAATGTTTTTACTAAACTTTTGTATGAGTATGTTGATACTATGGATGCAAGCGATTGTTATGTGTGTATGCAATTACTCTCGCCTGTGTCAGAAGGGGTGACCTATCACCACCTTCCTTCAATGTATGGAATTTCATGTAGTGAACTAACAAGTTTATTTAATGGCAAGGAGCAGTTTCAATACTTCTACTCAAATTTTGATTTAGTTTTTTCAGAAGTTCCTATTAAGAAGAATATGAATATAGTGGCTAGTGCAAAAGATGCAGAGTATATGGGTAATTTCTGTCATACTACTAAGCCAATAGATACTGTACACACACACAGAATAATCTGATATGTAGTTTACGCAGTGTAGAAATAGACAGGCGTTTAAGAGAAAAGCTGCAGCATAAAAGACTAATATACCTCCATGGGCTCATAGGGAGGGTGATTATAAGAAAGGTGAGACATATGCTGCATTGACTCTGGATTGCTATCACAAAGGGAGCTTTGCTTACTTTGAGAGAATATGACAATTATTTCTTTGGTTTTAGTGAATGTGAACATTCCTTACTAATTAGAGGTGGTACTGATCCACTTTATCCTGGAGTTTATTATGTGTTTGTTGAAAATGCTCACTATAGACATTGATATGTATTTTGTTATGTGGTGATTGTTTTCCCACATCTACCATGTGAATGAAAATTATGGAACCAATGAAAAGAAACTAATACAAAATAAAAGAGGAATAAGTGCTGCAGAAATTGTGGGTGATATTTTGGTGAATTAATGGTAAAGAGCATTAACAACGCATGCAAAACAACGCATAGCATTACAACGACCGCGTTATTAGTTCGCATACCGTTACAACGCAAGTCCGAACAACGACTTGCGTTGTAAGGGGCAGAAGGTGTTGGATTTAAAATAAAACACCTTCCCTACTGTCCGCATCGACTGGAGTTGAAATTGTAAAGGATACTATCCGTTACAACGCAAGTCGGAACAAAGACTTGTGTTATAAGGGGCAGAAGGTGTTGGATTTAAAATCCAACACCTTCCCTACTGTCCGCACCGACTGGAGTTGGAATAGTAAATTATACTATTCCAACATCCAGCGCCCCTTACAACGCAAGTCGTTGTTACGACTTGCGTTGTAACTTATGCGAACTAACAACGCGGTCCTTTTAACCACCGCATTGTAACGCCAGGCGTTGTAAACGCATGCGAAATTAGATGGCATATTCACATTATGGAACCAATGAAAAGAAACTAACACGAAATAAAAGAGGGATAAGTGCTGCAGAAATTGTGGGTTATTTTGGTGAATTAATACCTTTAGTGGGAGTGATTTTTAACTCATATAAAATTAGAAAATTATCTACAGCCGTTTATTGTTTAGCAACGGATAGTGCTGGTGGGTTCTTAATGATTGATACTGAAATGGTTGCTATGAGATCAATGGTTTTGCAAAATAGGCTTGCCCTAGGTGTATTACTGGCAAAAGAGTACAGAGTCTGTAGTATGCTGAAAATTCAACAATGTTTCACTTATATCCCTGACAAAGGCTCTCTGGAGGGGTATATAAACAACATTACTCATTTGTGTAATGATTTGACAGAACTAAAAGTTGATGGTGCATGGGAAAAACTTGGTAAGGGTTTTTCCCTGGTAAGTAATTTGTTTACAGTACTAAGTAACAGCTTGTTAGGACAAATACTAACACTAATAATTGCTATTGGCATATTAATCGTAAAAATGAGATATAGATGTTGTAAGTGCAAAGCAGAAGAGACAAAGCGAAGATCAAGAAAAAGGAATAGAGACGAAATAGAGTTGGAAGACAAAAAGGGTGCTTATTTTGAAGTATTAAAAGACATAGAAGGTGTTAGGCTTAAGCAGATGAGAACAAGTGCATTCTGAGATAATCAGATCGTCAACAGATTGTGGATTGTGTGATGGCTTGATTCGCCATCAGATGGGGGATTGATGGAGCATGATTAGTTGAGAATAATCTTGTTTGATCAAGTCTGCTCATTAAGTGTGTACCAATATTTATTTTATATATTACTAACAATTAGGTGGTTTTCAAAACACACGAGAGTGTTTAAAAATAGTGCAATGTGAAAACACAGCACATTTAGATTCAAAAACAACTCCAATGAAAAGCATGCAGAAGGGTTGCAAACTGGTGTTATGAGGAGATGTTTATGTCACAAGAGAGAAACTTATTAAATGTACTAAAGAATATAGTGCAAAAGTAACTTGCAAATAGATTTATAGAAATATGATAATGAAAATGCTTAAAGTATAATTGTTATTGCTTATGTTTTCTCTGATCATAAAAATCATATTAGAAAAGTGATTGCTTATATTTTGTTAATTCAAAATCAGACGATGCATATGAGTTTAATTGACATTATGTTTTTCTTATATAGTTTCGTATGCATTCTCTATTTTTCTTATATATTATTATGATGCATGCATAATTACTAGTTACTTCACATCACTGGGAAATTGCTTGGGATTGGTAGTTGGGACTGTACGAGCTACAACAAATAAAGGCACAGAGGAGTGAAAGACGTACTTGCTCACTAATACCAATAACTACCACTATCTCAGTGACATGACACAGAAGTCTCTGCATTACTTCTTAAATAAACAGTCCATGCAGACACCAACAACATGAGTACGATTAGGTAGCACTGCCTAGTACATGTCTACTCTAGGATGATCATCACATAATATTTGTAACATACACTTAAATTACCTGAGTGTGAGCAGCATGCATGCTATTTGGGAAAAAATATTAGCATAGATAGAACACAATAAAGGAATAATTATTATGCACCATGGCCCGCACCCTCCACTCCCAGCAGGTCTTATAAGTCCTAGTCCCAATACAGTATGTCCGCCCACCATGTGTGTCAGGTGTTGTTGGGTGCGCCGGATCCTAGAACACTGGCGGAAAGCCCAACGCACCCTCTCCTATTGTTGCTTCCACTCTCGGAGGGTGTAGCCGCTACCAGGACTGCTACCTTCTGCCAGGGTGGAGGGGAGGCGGTGTTGCACATAAAAAACCAGTGCTGCCACCTCCACCTCTGTGAATAGTGCCCAGTGCTGCACACCTTGAGGTGCAGCCTACCGCAAGGTAGGCAGCGATGGCTGGTGGTTCAGAGGGGGCCTGGTGTTGTATCTTCCCTGCTCTGCCATGGTACTGGGTGGGGGCCGGGAAAGTACAAAAGTCACACCAAAAAACACAATAAAATTAGAAAAACGTAAAATACAAAAACAGGAAGACACAGAATAAGTTTATAATACAAAATGAAGGGCAGATAGGTTTTAGAGGGGTAGGATTGAGAAGATTTAGGTGGAAAAATATGCCCAGTACAATAAAACAGAGCAAAAACAAGATGTCTGCACCCATGTGAACAATGTGGTACTGTTGGCAAATGATTTCCGGGTGGAAAATTCATGTCGCATTACGTATGACTAAAAACATAACGCAAACGGGTGCGGCAACCAACTCTGCCTGCTTGAGGAACTCTGCGTAGCTCACTGAGTTTTTTTTACCACTTAGCGGAGTTCCACATAGTGGAACTTTGCCCAGGCCTAGTCATTGTTAAATAGATTGTAAGAAACATGATACTACTGATTTGGATAACACAAGGTATTTGGGAACTGAAGTTTAAATATATATGGTTTGATTGGTGTCTACAAACATTCTGAACAGCCAAATGATGGGCAAGGACTCCATTTGTAATTACTGAGACATACATAGGTATAACTTACAACTCTCCACTCTACCACGGATTCCTGTCAAGCCTTCAGGATGTAGGATCTGAAAGACCTTCTCCTTCGAGGGAAATAGTTGTAATGGAGGCCTGGGAGAACCACCACCAGTCCTCTGGCCTCTAGGTGATGCTTGGATTCCAGGGAATGGACTCTCCCCCTCAGGTCATTCCACCTCTTCCTAATTTCCTCCTGTGTGTGCAGATTCTTAGGGTAAACATTTAATCTGTTGCCTATTCTGTCCCACATTTGCCTTTTCTGACATATGGAAGTATTTTGTACTTTTGCTCCAAACAATTGTGGCTCTACTCTAATAATTCCATCCACCATGACAGACAATTCTCACTCTGTAAAACGTGGGTTCCTCCTCCCTGCCATTGTGATAACAAAAAAATATCTATACTATTGTTCCTACAGCGATTTGAAAAGAAATGAGAAAAATATTAGGAAAAAAGAGGGAGGATAGGAAAACAAAAAATAACCTGGATGTTCAGTAGCAAGGTGGCCCTCAGATTGGTGGTCAGCAGTGGCATGGCAAAGGATCCTGGTCTGAAATGGTGTGTGTTTTATAGTATGTTCTGCAGGTGTTCACAATTGTCCAATATACATCAGGTGGGGGCTGCTAACATCCATCCAATAGCCGCAGCCATAGTCCAAGGCTGAAATCTAACACCAAAGGACTCCCGTTGTCATGGGATCACCGCTGGTACATTGTCAGCTCAACTGTGTTATCTAAATATGGTCAACCTTGCCGCCGCCCCGACTGCAATGGATTGCTCATCGCCAGCATTGGAGCCCACTAAGTTGGATCTGGGTGACAGCTAGCATGACAGCGTACACTCCATCGATGTGGACGGCGGCTTTATACCCACAGATCTAAATACGGTGGTCAGAACACCCTCGGCTTGATGGAGTACTTGGTACCACCATGGATTGGCGGTAATACCATCAAGATCTAACTCAGTCCATAAGTCTCCTCAAAGTCGGCTACTTCTTGGGTGAGGTACCACAGCATCCATTGCTTTTGGAAAGAAAATCTCTAAGCTGGGAAATTCAAAGCTCATAGCTGCAGAAGTTGTCCAATCAGCATGCTATTGTTCATGCCTTCATTTGTTCATGATTTCTACGTACAAAAGTAGTATCTTTTTTGGTGCTCAAATCACTCTCCCGTACAAGGTCCTGCTGAACCTCAATAGGTCTGTAAGTTTAATATGTTTCCAAGTCCCAATCTTTTCCTTCTTTGGAAAATAAGTCCACCCGGTCACTTCTTATGGTCTGAGAATCTCAGGGACAGACATTAGGGTGCAGAACGCACCCCAGCAGAGGACAGAAAAAGGGTCCAATCAGGGTCTAGGTGTTTCCGGTTAACTGATCACTCCGGTAAAAAGGCCTTTAGCAGTTTTGCTATCCCTTTAGCAACACAGGAGATCAGCCACCTAATTGCTGGAGTCCTTTTCTTAGTCCTGGTGTTGCAAGTCCAGTCCTTCAAGTCTCCACACAGGTTACAGAGAGCAGGTTTCTTCCTCTTTTGTTCATCCAGAGATCCAAATGTGGGCTGAGGAGCTAGGGGTACATTGTCCTTTCATATAATTCTCTAGCCAATGGCTGTTGGTGTCTCCTGGATACTCCCTAACCACAGGGCACAAAATTCCCTTGAGCAACCCAATCCTCTTTTGCAACACATCGCATTTACTGCACACCATGCCTAGTGAAATACAACATAGTAGATATATTCTGCGTCTAGAGGTGGCTGGGGGCCAAACCAGAATTGTGTAGGAATTGTGCAGTATCCCCCTCTTCAACAATTGCAAACTGATTCTGGGACCAGCTCCCCCTTCCACTGGTAGTCAGGATGGCAATAGTGTGTGCTGACATCAAAACTCCCCTCATCCCCAGGTGTCACTTAACACTTACCTATGTATGGCTAGGCTTCTCCCCGATCACTTTCAAGTTAATAAAGTTTCTTAACCCTCTCTGACTATCCTTCCTGAGAGAGGATGAGTGTTATACCCGACACCCAGACCTTCCTACTAAAACATCCAGGCCATTTTCTGTGCCCTGGGAGTAGTTTTCATACTGCATTCAGGGAAAAACACTGACAGGGAGGGCAGGTAATGGCATTTAACTTACTAAAGGTGCAGGCAGGAAAAGTATAACTTTATCAAAGTCAACGTTGCAGTGTATTTGCAAAAAATCAACTTCTCCATTTAACACAATTTTAATAAATTAGACAAACATTAGTTGAATGAGTTGTTTTTCTTATTATAAACCACAATTACAAAAGTAGCATTTGAATTGTGCTTTAGTTTTTCTCATAGAAACAGCCACATCTGTACACATTTTAGATGCTAGTCACAGTAGGAATGAGACAACCTTAAATTCTTACATGTCCCACTTTTTAAATACGAGGCACCCTACCTTGTGGGCCACTTAGGGCTGATTTACATAATTTATAAACATCGAATGCATTCATTTCAAACAGGATTATTTTGACAGGTCTGCCTCAAGGTTTAAAAGCTGCAGGAGTTAGGCTACGCAGATAGGCCTGAAACCATGCGCTACTGGTCAGCCTAGTGAATTGCATAATACATTTTAAAGCTTATAGATGACTTTAACTTCCATGCCACTGGAGTTCTTCCTGCGAAAAATATTATTACCTTATTGGACTGTTAAATATGCCAAATGGGGTGTAGACAATTGTACAATGTTTTAGGGGGTCAACATACATTCTTTTGAGACTAAAGAGCAATGTCTCAGTGCACTGAATTGAAAAACCAGCAGTTTCAGTACAAACAAAATGGGGTGACTATGCAAAAAGAGGCATCCCTCTCACAACACCAATCATTTTTCAAAATTGTTCAACTTTATCTTTTTGGCAGCTCCACTAATAACCACATGGTGAGCAGGTGTTCTACAAATTTCAGTGTAGTTAACTACACAACACTATGTATAAATACACTGAATGTCTGCCTCTTTATATGGTACCAAATTTTGCTAAATTGTACTTTGGATGCATCAGTATTGACAAACACAACAGATATAAGGTATCTTTAAATCGCCACTGCTTTTTCAACCCACAACTCATAAGTGTCGCAAAATAACTTTGAATACCACCGGTAACTAAAATTACAAATAGATGGTAAAAATGTGTGTCATCTCCTGGTATGGTTACTCATAAATGCAGTCTGTTGTTACACAAAAGTTTGACAACTTTTTTAAAAACACAAATATAACAGCATGTAAAAAAACAACTCAAAGAAATATTATACATTTTGGAATACTATGAATAAACCTAGATCGGCATCTTAAATGCCAAGAGAATGGGCCCAGAGGGATGAGAGAGATGTGCATCAGACTCACTGTAAGATGAAACTGATTTTTACCACTTAATTTCTTTTTACTACATGTCATGTTTCAAGTAGGTGTCATACAAGCATAAATAAAAACATTTCTTTAGTTGTTTTTTGTGTACTCAATTTTATACAGTATTATTAATAATGCTTTTTGTAGCTTCATTAAATTATAATTGCAAGTATGTATTATTTTGCTTTATTCTTATGTTAAATGTATGTGTTTACCACCTTTCCCCTTTACTTAAATATATATGGCACAGGGCCTTGCAATCGATAGTTCTTTTATATCATGGAGTTTAATAGTGATTCAATATTTAAGTGTAATTCTATAATGTCTTTTTATGCTTTTCAGATAACTACGAAATACTTATATCAGTTCACAGTAACACTGAAAACAAGGCTTTGGTAGGCAGGCCACATCTTGAGTGTGTGCTTTCAGAAATAAAGTGAAAAGGCTTACATTTTTGTTTTCTAATTGAGGCAATGCCTCTCCTGACCCTGAGATTTCATGTACATTGATTTATGACTCCACTCCAGAGTTTTTTAAATCTCTGTTAGTTGTGGTGTTTCATGGTCAAGAAACAAAACTGCGCCGAACTTCGACCTTTAGACACAAGGTCGCTTTCCAGCCTTGTGGGACCATCCCATGGTGTGGCATTCATGTTGAACTAGATGTTTTAGCAATAGGAACCTTGCTATTAGAGGCTATCATTTTTGAGAGGCCATCATATATGCCTCTTATATCAATTGTCGTACACTGATTATTTCTTATATTTGCTCTTGACCCCTGTTCCCATCTCCCCCACCACTTCCATGCATTGATATATTCCTGGTAGAATATTAGTGTGTTATGACTGTTGAAGTTATCAGCAGCTGGGGGGAGATCTAAGTGTATTAAAACTATAAAAAACATTGTCCACACCTCACAAGCATATTGCGGTTTACTACACTCCAAATAATTGGTGATGAGGAACAGGATCTAAGCCTTCTCCTTCACAACCATCTTGAAGTGGTGAGATGCCTTGCAGTGCAGCCATCCATAGCAGAGAGCTATGGTGCACATACACTGTCTATGAGGCGAAAATCAATCCGGAGCTAGGAAGGTTGCAGACCGCCACTTTTTTCTATGGAGGTGAGTCAAGCCGACACTTGCCCTGCTTCAGACTCGTCATCCCCGCTCCACCCACAGGGCGTTTCACAATCCTCCCAATTGTTGGGTGGACACATGGCTGTGTCACATTGGAAAAGCACGGCAAGTCCCTATCGTAGTGTCAGCAGGCTGCCCTGTTAATGGAAGTGGGAACTGACACGTTTACCACTATGTCTAAGGAGTGCAGTCTTGTTGAAGGACAATGATTCCAGTCATAAATAGAACCCTTCTCAATACCGCTTGCCTCCATTTGCCTCAGGCCTATCACCACTGTACCTGACAATTCCTATTACCACAAACTTCTGTTTCACATCTTCTTCTCAATTACCTTTAAAGTTTCGAAGATACCTCAGGATTCATGACTTTGCGTATCATTCCACTACTTCGCTGTCTTGACTCACACTAAAAAGCTATGCAGTTTGAACTGCCGCAAATAATTTTATCAAACAAAGGGGCACCTCCTTATCCGTGGAAACATTAGAAGGAGTTACAGACATATCTAATAGCCATAGATGTGAACAGACTGCCTGTAGAGCAACAGAAAGGCATTCATTTACACAGCCTGGGCTCCGAGGGACAAGACATTTTCCGCAAACTACCTAAAGCAGAAGCACCAGAAGGAGAAAAGGAATATGATGATTTTGAGGAGGCTTTGGAAAGATTGGAGAGAAGATTTAAACCTACCATTAGTATCATACTGGAATGCTATCATTTCTATAACAGGAGGCAAAAAAGGAGAGTTATTTTATGTGATCATAACCGTGCTTAGAGGGCTAGCTACAAACTACAACTTTGGTGCTTCCACAGATGAAATGATTTGTGACCAGCTGATGTCAACACAAACAGTAAACATATTCATGAAAGACTATGGGTCATTGGTGATCCTACATTTGAGGAAGAGATCAAGTGTGCTAAGGTACTTGAGCAATCTGTCTCATGGGTACGAGAAGAAAATAACAATCGATCTTCATCTAACACCAATATAGTCTTCAGTCTGTTGGGCAAGCATAAAAAACAAGAACCAACCAAGCAAGGGAGGGGTGAAATAAAACATTCTTGTTTTAGATGAGGAAGTTTTTCGTACCTAGTGTCTTACAAGCATTGTCCAGTATTGAATAAAGAATGTAACATGTGTGAGTGCACAGGACATTTTAGTCGAGTTTGTAAGAAAGGATGGTGACCTACATTTCCCACAATTCCAATGACTGCTTTCTTACTAACAATGATACTGAGGATCAAGAGTCAAAACCTGAGCAGAGTTTATTTTTGGTTGTCAATGAAGCAAATGGAAGCTCCAGTGGATATGCAGATAAACCTCCAATGATATGATCCTAGGAGTACTGGGCAAGGCATTAGAGGTCATGGTGGATTCTGGATCACCCTACACTATCATCACTTCAGCTGAGTATGAAATGCCGTTTGTCTCTTTGATTGAGACTCTAAAGGACCCCAACATCAGGCCAGTTGCATTGGAAGGGTGATAGAATTGCTGGGCTATTTTTATACTAAGGTCGTGTTCAAAGAGAGGCATGGAGTCATCAAAATAAATGTGCCATGAAAGGAGTGTGTTCTGGGATAGAAGGAGCAAAGGCTGTTACAAACTGTTTTGAATCCCAAGGCTCCTTATCCTGTTCTCTCAATTCAATGAGAGGATTTAAGTTCCCGAATCATCAGCAAGCTCCCCAAAACATTCTCTGTGGGTTTTGGAAAGCTTGTTGGTTTTTTTCTTCATATACAATGGAGACCCAAGTCCACACCTGTCAAACAAAAAGTGAAAGGTGTGCCTCTGACCATAAGAAAATATATTCACAAGGGGCTACAGGAGCTCTTGCATCAAGGAATAATTGAGGAATCTGAAGACCTCCTTTACAAAGATATTGTGCTGCCGGTGCATAACTTTGTGTGACTCTGCAGGGGTGCAGTATGCCTACACATATTTACAAGGCCATGTAAATTCACCCTGTGTGACATTTCATGGTCTTGTACTTATGTGCCCCTTTCACTCTTTACTCTGCCGTCATGTCTTCCATCCACTCCGGGGCACCCACTGACCCCTGCCACCACCACCACCACCTCTACAACCTCAAAACGAACCCTGTCAGCACACAACTCACCTGCATCCTCAACACCTCTATCTATACAGCAACCTTCCTGTACAGATGGAAACAAGCAGATCTCAGACCCCTCCTAAAGAAAGTCTCCACTGACCCCAATGATATAAAAAATTATCGTCCGATCTCCCTGTTCCCCTACCCGGCCAAAGTACTCAAGAATGCCATCAACCAGCAGCTCACTGAATTCCTGGAACAGAGCAATCTACTGAACACCTCGCAAACAGCATTTTGACAACCACTGCACTGGGACATGCTGATTGACGCCACAGATGACATCAGAACACTCCTTCACTGTGGAGAAACCATGGCCCTGATCCTCCTCAACCTCTTCTCTGCTTTTAACAGTCTCCCACAACACCCTCTTCAATAGACTCTACAACATAGACATACAGCAAGAAGCCCTCAAGTGGAGAGCCTCCTTCCTTACAGGATGCACACAGAGCACCCTACTGCATCTTTTCACCTCCGCACCCAAAGACATCATACACAAGGATCATCCCTCATCCTCATCCTGTTCAACATCTACACGACCCCCATCGCAGACGTCATCAAATTCCATGGACTCAACATAATCCCCTACCCAGACAACACCCAACTGATCCTCTCGCTCACGAGGACACCTCTAATGCCAAACCAACTTCAGCAACGCCATGACCAATGTCACCAAATGGATGAGAGACAACAGTGTCCAACTCAACTCTAACAAATCAGAAGTGCTGATCTTCGGGAAGAACACCTCCACATGGTGCCACAGCTGGTGGCCAGCGGAACTCAGACCCACACCCACACCAACTGACCATGCTCTCAACCTGAGTATCATCCTCAAGACAAAGTCACCTTCTCCTGCTTCCACACACTTCGCATGTTCCGCAGAATATTCAGATGGATCCCAACCAACACCAGAAAGACCATCAGACAGGCCCTCGTCACCAGCCGTATCGACTATGACAACGCCCTCTATGACGGCATCCCCACCTAGCTCCTCCAAAGACTCCAGACTATACAGAACGCACCAGCCAGACTCATCCTGAACCTCCCCACATCAACCCTCACCTGAGAAAACTCCACTGGCTACACATCCAGAAAAGATACCAGTTCACGATCCTCACCCATGCCTACAAAACCCTCCATGCCCTAGGACCTGCCTACCTCAACCATCGACTGAACTTCCATCAACCAGCTAGACGCCTGCACTCTTCTTCATTCACCCTCGCACACATCCCCTGCTAATGTCACAGCTGCAGCGGTGGCCGCTCCTTCTCCTACATTGCTGCCAAGACTTGGAATGACCTTCCCCTCTAGCTTCGCACACCCCCCTCGCTAGCTCTTTGCAGAAAGAGACTCAGGATCTGGATCTTCAATGGAGACACAGCACCCAGATACCCCTGGGGGTGACAGTATCATGGTTTAAAAATGCTGTTTGATTGATGGTTTGAACAATTGGTCTCACCAGGCATACTACCAAGTTGAGCTAGTTGAAGATTCTACACAACTGACTTCCTTCATTGCACTCTTCAATACCGGAGAATGCCATTTGGGCTAGAATATTCAAAGATATGGAGTGTAACGTAAGGTGCTTCTAAGATCACATTTTGGTATTCTCCAAAGCTACTCAACAAAATTGAGAAGAATTATGGAAAGCTTGATCGAGAGTTGAAAGCAATGGTCTCATTCTGTCCGCAAGGTTGTGCCATTTGTTCAAGGAAGAAGTTGAATAGCTCGGACATAAATTGATGGCTGAAGGCGTAGTTCCAAAGGAATCCTTTGATAAAGCTATCAATACAGTGCAAGCCCCCAACAACAAGGAACATAAACTTTCCTTTTGTGGGCTGTGTGAATACTACTCCCAGTTCATTAAGAACTGTGCATCCATCATGGAACTGCTCAGGGCTCTGCTCCAGAAGGGACAAGATTTTCTTTGGGGGCAGGAACAAGAAAATACATTTATCCGGATTAGGTCAAGCATAACCAATGTACCTGTGCTAAGACCATTCACCATTGGCAAAGAATGCACCATTTTAGTGGATGCCAGTGCCAATGGTGTGAGAACATTTCTGTTTCAGCAGTGTGACCATGAGGAATGGTAGGTGGGTTATGCTTCCTGTACTTTGAATGATACAGAACGATGCTATTCTGTAATTGAGTGGGAGCTGTTAGCTTGTGTCTTGGCTGTGAACACTTGCTTCACATTTTGTCCCCTGCAGGAGGCCTCAAACCTACTGCATGCATAGCTAAATTATACTCCAAATTGCAGGAATACTGTTTCAAAAGTGTTTATGTTCCAGGTAGAAGAAATAAGTGTGCTGACTTTTCATCACATTCACCTATGGTTAATACAGATGATGAAGCAGTGGAAGAAAGTGATGTTTGAGTGAAATGTTTGAAATTCAGAGTACACCATTAACAGAAGAAAAGTGTGTTGAGGAGTACATTCGGGTGGCATACCCTCCTCTCAAGCAATTGTGTGGTGAAGTGCATTAATTAGGGCAAGTAGCTAATAAATTTAGTGTGATGAATGACAACGTGTTCTGGAATGACAAATGTGTACCTCCTGAGGTCAGGGAACTCATCATGAGGGCTAGTTATCATGGACACATGGAAATGTCAGCTCTTAAAAATGCTTTGAGAACATATTTATGGTGGCCCAATATGGGCCAGGTGGTGGATCTCTTTATAAGACTTCATGACAAATTTCCAAATGCAACTTGTGCAATGACCCCATTCCCCTTGGCAAAAACTGGCTTTTGTAACTGCAGAACCTTTCAAGGTATGACCTGTCCATATGTAGTATGCTATTGTGATGATCAATGTTTAAACAATGACCTGAAGTATCCTTTGAAGAGAAGGTGACGACAGAAGCAGTTTTGAGATTAATGAGAGACATACTCCATAGAGAAAGTTACCCTGAATCTATTATCACTGATAATGGTGTACAGTTTGTGTTTCATGAGATGATGGCATTCCATAAATCCCATGGCATCACACATATAAGGATGGCCCTATATGATCTAAGAGTCAATGGTCTTGTGGAGCGGTTTAACGGTTATCTTAAGGATTCAGTTCACATGGTTTAGCAAAACAATATTCCTGTGCAGTAAATGGTCAGTAAAAGATTATGGGCTTCCCGTATGAATTCTCATTCCACCATTAGGGTCAGCCCTTTCAGGCTGTTGAGGGGAAGGGTTCTTTCTTCTGAATTATGCCCACTGGGGCTATTAAAAAAACAACCCCTAGGCCAACCACTTGAGGAGAAATTAGATTTGAGTCAAGTGAGGAAGAGAGTTGAGAGCAACCAGTTGAAGGCTAAACAGAGATATAACATCAGTCATAAGACTAAATTACCTGAGTCGAGGGTGGGAGACATGTTTCACATCAGACTGCCAGCAAGGGTGGAGAAGGGTAGATCAAAGTTTTCTAAGCCACTCAAAATAGTTAAGTTAAACAAAAGGAGTATTGTTACCAGAGTGGCAGGAGTTGGAGTGCCAGAGGAGTGGCCAAGTGTGTAAATGTAGGAGGAAGTTCTGAGGGGCAAGAACATTCTTGCTTTGATGATGTGCAGTTGTATCCAGACCATGCGTTGAAATCCTTAGCTAACTCCCTTTGGGTACGGATGAGAATGTTGGAAATAAGAAGGTCCCTTAACCCACGGGAGTTTTTTTTAAAAACTTTATTTACCGTTTTATCACAGTTCTTCAATACAAACACGATTGCTCACTGTCATTGTTACATTGGCATAGTAGTACAAAGGTGCAAGGCCATGTTGCCATGACGTCAAGACTTCTATAAACAAGAAATAGCGTTACAGTATGCAGGTAAAGTCCAGATGGCATGCATGCTCCATACCTAGGTTGTCCCCAACTGCCCGCCGCAAATCCCTCCCAACAACCAATCTAATCCAGGCACATGCATGCATTGTTATGTTATGTTAATTCCACTTGTAGCGCGCTCGGCTACTCGAGAGTGTCCCGGCGCGAACCCAAGCGGAGATGGAGAGACAATCAAATGAAGAGATGTGTTTTGAGCTTTCTTTTGAAGGCTGCGAGCTCCTGAGTAAGACGAAGATCGAGGGGGAGAGCATTCCAGGCCAAGCTGGCTTTGACCACCAGAGAACAGCCCCCAGCCCTCTGGAGTCTATAGCGCGGGACCGAGGCCAGACGTAAGGACGACGAGTGCAAGGCCCGCGTGGGGACATAGAAAGAGAAGCGCCTCTGAAGATAAAGGGGACCCAGACCGTGAAGAGCACGATAGGCCATGACCAAGTATTTAAACTTGATCCTGGCCACAACAGGTAGCCAATGAAGAGAGTGCAGATGAGAAGTAACACTCTTCCTAGATGAAATACCCAGAAGCAGTCTGGCCGCCGTGTTCTGGACCACCTGCAATTTCTTGATCATATACCCAGGGGACCCCACATAAAGAGAGTTGGCGTAGTCTAGCCGAGAGAGAATCAACGCACAGGTGACTGTTACTCTGGCTGCCTGCGGGAGTAGAGGAAAAAAATTCCTAAGGGTTTTAATAAGACCAAAGCAGCAGCCAGCAGTCTTCCTGATATGGGTGGAAAAAGAGAGATTCTCCTCGAACAAGACACCCAAGTTCTTGGCGGGCTGACCCTCCGAGAGGTGAAGTGGAAGCTCCTGTGGCCACAGTTGTTCACGGTAATCGGTAGGGAAAGTGCCAAAAAGCAAGATCTCTGATTTCTGCTCATTACACTTGAGCTGGGCATCCGCCAGCCAAGTGAAGATGGAGCGAAGGCACTGTTGGGCCGCCAGGACCGAACTGGAAGCCTTATCCGAAGTGAAGAGCAGCTGGGTGTCGTCAGCATAGGCCAAAACCTTAGCCCCAAGCGCTTCAGCCAGATGGATCAGAGGCGTAACATAAATGTTAAAAAGCAAAGGGCTAAGGGACACCCGTGGTGACCGAGTGGAGGGAGGAATAGAAGGGAGGGAGCCAGATCTGCTCAACTCTTTCCTCCAAAAAGGACCTAAGCCAGCCCCAAACGGCCCCTGACACACCAATCTCCGCGAGGCGGGTGAACAGAAGGACTTGCGGGACCGTATCAAAGGCTGCCGAGAGGTCAAGCGGAATCAGAGCAGCCCTACCCCCGGCATCCAGGCACGTCCGAATGGCCTCCACAACCTCAACCTGGACCGTCTTGGTGCAGTGACCCGCCCGAAACCCTGATTGAGCTGAGTGTAAAAGAGCCTCAGTCTCCACAAAATCTGACAATTGCTTGTGCACCACCTTCTCGCAAACCTTGGCAATGGCTGGCAGGAGAGAGATGGGACGATAATTGCCTGGATTGAGTGGGTCCAGGGATGGCTTTTTAAGCAAGGGGAGAATCTTAGCCTGCTTCCAGTCCTGGGGTACCAACATTGACTGTAGGGAGAGATTAATAATCAAATTGACCTCAAGATGGATGCTCTCCGCTACATCGGCCAGAAGCCTGGCCGGACAAGCATCTGCCGGAGACCCCGATTTAAGCCCTCTAAGAATTTTAAGAGTTTCCAGCGGGTAAACTGGGCAGAAAGCAGACAACAAGGCAGGGGGGGCACTGCAAGGTGAGTCCGCATCCCTCCCAGAACTCTCTTGTCTGTGGAGAAAGAAGCCTGAATGGCCGTGATTTTATCTCTGAAAAACCCAGACAAGGTATTGCACCAGTCAAACGAAGAAGGAGTCACACTCGCTTGGGCCAGGGGGGAGGTGAAGCTCTGAACTATGGAAAATATTTCTTTAGAGTTATTCCTGGCCGCGTCAATGCGGGCCGCATAGAAATGACCTTTAGCTGAAGCAATGGCGGCATAATAGGTTCTTTGCCTAGCTCTAAGTCTAGATTTAGCCACGGGATAGTAATCACTCCTACGCCACGCACGCTCCAAAATTTTACAATCGTGTTTGATTACTTTGAGAGCGGGTGTAAACCAGGGTTTGGAGGGGGTAGCTCTGGCCGGTCTGATGGGGCGACAGGAGGTGATCGAGCTCACTGCTCTAGACACCCACCCCGTGAACCCCAGCAAATACTCCTCCAGACCCCCAGACAGAACAGGTCTGGCTAGGTCCAAAGCTTGAGCAATTTCCAGGGGATCCACTTTCCCCAGAACAGGCTTCAGGGAGCCAATCACCCGAGTCTTCACCCTAGAGACGGACCAAGAGAAGTAAGATATGTAGTGGTCTGACCATGTCACTGGGAGAGGATCCTTAACGAAAATAGGGAAATTGGAACAAATCGGGTCCAATATATGTCCAGTCCGATGAGTGGGAAGGCCGACGTGCTGGCTAAGTTGAGCCATATGAAGAGTATCCAACAAGTCAGTCACCTCCCTGTCCTCAGGTACATCCATATGAAGGTTCAGATCGCCCAACACCAAATAGTGGGAGAACCTGACCGCCCTAGATTTAATGGCATCTCCCCAAGCCTGAAGGAAAGAACCAGCAGGTCCCGGTGGCTGATAAATCAGGGAGACCCCCAGAGTGAAATGGGCTGACAATCGGGCGCAAAAATCGAGCACCTCACAGCCTGCCCAAGTCTCGGAGTCACCCAGACGAAGATCCCAAAGATCTGAGGGGCTTACCTGGTTTGCCCAGTGAGACTTTTACTGAGATAGCTTGCATTCAAGAAAGCAATTCACAAGTGTTCCCCCCGTAGGCGGTTGTGAAATAGGTGAGTGTGGTGCAAAGAGTATTCATCCCACCCCGGTCGGAACAATGCCCTGTTCAACTTGAGAGTTGGCAGTCAAGCGGCTAGCCAGAGTTTCAGCCCTGAAAGGCCCCCAAATATCTTTCGGCCGGGAGGATCGAGGCAATGTGGTGGAGTAGAGTTCACCATTGGTGTTGCAGACGGCTAGGCTGTGAAGCCATCCCTGTAGTGTGGGAACTGTTCTCCGGCCTCAGTGTAGTGCAATTTCTCTTTTAGCGAATAGCAAACTAAGAGCGCCGAACATACGTGTACTCTTGGGGAAGTTTGCTACACAGCCCAATAATGCAATCTCAGGAGTGGGGGTGAGGGTCAGCTCAATCATATCTCCCACTGTTTTGTGCACCGCCTCCCAAAATGGTAGTAGTTTGGGACATGTCCACGAAAGGTGGGCAAAGTCAGAGTAAGGAGCTTTACACTTATGACAATAGTGTGGTCTGGAAGGATCAAGTCTATGGGATCTGGCAGGGGTGATGTAATTCTACGCAGAAACTTAAAATGTTGCAGCTTGTGCCGACTATTTAGAGAAACTTCCCTTGTTACTGTGCAACATCTGGCCCATTGGTCATCTGTGATTTGGTGACCTAAATCCGCCTCCCAGTACTTGCGAATTTTGTCATCCTGTACTGGAATGATCTCGGAGCAGGCCTTGTACAGTTTGGATATAAGATGTATCCTCCTGGGCTCTCAATGACTGCGGATAAAGGGGTAAACAAGTCTGGTACAATGGGAAAACCAGGCAGAGCTGCCCGAAGCGCCGAGTGGATTCGCCCCAGAACAAAGCGATCCATGAAGGTGGCATCATGGAAGCAGTCTTCGTCCACAACAGAAAAGGCGTGTCCACCGGGGTATTAGTCCCCAAGTATGGTAATGAAAACTTTTGCCAAGGTGCGCTGCACCAGTCTCTCTCCCGTGGTTGGTAGCCAGCGGTAATTGAGAAGCGGGAGGGCTGAGGATTAAAGAGTAGGCGTGCCGGTGATCCGCTTCAGCTTCTCCCATGTCCAGCTGGTGGTTGAGACCGTTTGTATGTCGTTGGGGTCTCTGGGTACGCCTCTGGGCAATACCGTTGAGAGCATGTCAGGCAGTACCAATTCTGCCTCAGGGCAGAGATATGGGATCCTAGCATCGGGGTGGAACCAAGAGAAGGTGTAACTAGAATGGGCCTCTAAATAGTACAGCTGAAGATCAGGCACCCCAGACCCCCCTCTCTCATACGGAAGGGTCAGAATCTGCCAGCGCAACCAGGGCTGTTTACCTCCCCAAACTAATTTTATAAGATGTGAGCGCAATGTAAAGAAAAAACTGTTAGGGAGGGGGATGGGGATGTTGTTGAAGAGGTATAAGAATTTAGGGAGCACGTCCATCTTGATGAGAGCCACTCTACCAGTGATCAAAAGAGGTAAACGCAACCATCACTCCACCTGCGTCTCCAGGGCGTTGATAGCTTGGCCATAGTTTAAGTGGATAATGTGAGCTGTGTCCAGGTGTATATGGATTCCCAGATATTTAACGGAGTCCGTGCACCACTCAAGGGGGAATTCACAGTCCCATCGCAGTGTGCTAGGGGTTAAAGGAAAAATAACTGACTTATGCCAGTTGATGCCCAGGCCAGAGAGCTGTCCAAATCAAGTTATTTCCCTGATAAGGGGTTCCAGGTTAAAGTCAGGCTCTTGAACATGAAAGATAGTGTCATCTGCATAGAGGGAGACCAACAAGGGGCCAGTGTTAAATTGGAGGCCCCTCTGTAGATGTTTCTCCTGGAAGTGCCGGATTAGGGCGTCCATTGCAAGTATAAACAATAGTGGGGACATGGGGCAACCTTGACGAGTGCCGCGGGATAAAGAAAAGGTTTGTGAGAGGGTGCCATTTAGGTGGAGTCTCGCTATGGGGTGTCTGTACAATAACTCTGTAGTGGCAATGAATCCCATCGGCATCCCCATTCGGCGCATGATCGACACAAAAAAGGGCCACTCAAGAGATTCAAACGCTTTCTCCGTGTCTAATAAAATGGCAGCTGCTGGGACCTCTGGGTTGATCCTGTGAAGGACCGAGAACAGCGTTCTAAGATTCAGGGAGGTGGAACGATGGGGGACAAAGCTGGATTGGGCCAGAGAAATAATGAATTCCATCAACAGAGATAAACGCATGGCGAGAATTTTGGCTAGAATTTTATAGTCTAAATTCAATAAGGACAGGGGGAGATACGACCCACATAAGGACGGGTCTCTGCCCGGTTTGGGGAGGAGGATAATGACAGCCTCGCGTAAGGCAGGGGGTAGGATTTGTCTCTCAAGTGCTTCGGCATATACATTGATCAGCTGAGGCACCAGGAGGTCTTTGAATGTCTTGTAAAAATCCCCAGTAAAGCCGTCCAGGCCAGGGGCCGAGGATCCACGAAGGGCCTCTATGATCGAGATTAGTTCAGCGAGGAAGTCTTGCATATGTTTCTCTAAGTATACCAAAGCAATTTCTGAAAGGTAATCTTCCTGTGCTGTGGGATCCTGCCCTAGTTGTGAGGTGTATAATGAGTTGTAATAATCAAGGAATTCGTCACGTATCTGAGAGGTGGACATAAGCGTCTGACCAGCGGAAGAGGTCAGTTCGATGATGTAGGCTTTGTTGAATGGGGGGCGGAGCAACTGTGCTAGGACTCGGCCTGGTTGTTCTCCTTCGCCATATCGCCGTGTGGTAGTATATTTGCTTAGAAACAGTATATCCCGGTCAGCAGTCTCTTTGTATTTGGCAATGAGGGTGAGCTGGCGATTTGTCGACTCGGTGGTAGGCCTGCTAGTTGTGTAGCTGTCTATGCCCTTTAAGTCACGCTCAAGGCAAGAGAGTGTAGAACGGAGAGCCTTGAGGCCCCGGCGCCTTTAGCAATACAAATACCCCTAATGTATGCCTTAAAATCTTGCCATAGAACTGCCCAAGAGTCTACCGAACCCGTATTGATGGTAAAATATTCTTCAATAGCCCCGTGTACCTTCGACAGAAAGAGGTAATCGCTAAGGGCCCGACAATAACTAAGTCCAAATTTCTGCAGAAGAACAGCTTCCCCCCCATCCCTCCACCCAACCTCACCCTTAAAGAAGTGAGGCATAACCCAAATCGAACAATGAAGCATGATATACCAATAGAGTTTAAGCTGGAATGAAATAACCCTAACTCGGTACATCCGTATCCCTAGAAACAAACCAAAGGTGTACACCATGAGGGGTGGCAACGCCATGCCAGTCGGTCAGTCATTAGAAACTTTGTGAAGTGATGAACGCTAATATCCCAAACTAGTTATGTTCTCATCATGTCGCCATGTAGGATGGGACAGTCAGCCAGTGCCCGCACTGGAGAACAGTTCCATGCTCGCGTTGGATCCGCTGCCCTGAGGAGAAGATCTGGCCTCGTCCGCAATCGCCTGGTTGTTGGTCTGTTTGCATGTGTGGCAGAATTTCTGCACCTCCGTCGGGGAATCGAAAATGCGAGACCGGCCATTGATGTCGACACGCAGCCTGGCCGGGTAAAGCATACCATATTTCAAAGTTCCTGAGGGTGGCCTTGACCCCGTTGTATTTGCGGTGGGCTTCTTGCACCATGATCGTAAAATCAGGATAGAGCGCTATTTTGGAGCCTTGCCATACAGTATCCCCTTTTCCTCTGGTGATGCGCAATGCAGTATCCCAGTCGCGGAAGTTCATAATACGGGCGATGATAGGCCTTGGTGGGAGGCCTGGGCTGGGTCGGGTGCCCAGAGTGCGGTGTGCGCGCTCCACCACGATACCTGGGGTGAAGGACTCCCTCCCATACATGTCTGCAAGCAAGGTCTCAACAAAGAGGTCCAGGCGGCCCATTGCAGTGGTCTCCGGCACCCCTAAAATGCGAATGTTGTTGCACCAACTGTGCACTTCAAGGTCTTCGTTTTTAATCGCAACGTCTTTAAGGATGCGCTCCACGTGCTCTAGCCTCATGAGGGATTGTGCCATTCCATCTTCAATGTCAGATATCTGCGACTCAGCAATATTCAGGCACCTGTCGTGCGTTTGGATTTTAGCCCCCATGTATTCCAGGCGCTTGTCCAGCGTGTCAAAGCACCCATCCAGGGCCCGAAAACCCGCCCTCATCTCCTGGAGCAGTGTTGAAGTCTGAGCAATGGGGTCATCTGCACTATCTGCACCCTGGCCGCTCTCTGCCATGGTGGGGCTGTCGTCACGATTCTCCTCTGCAACCTTTTCAAATGGGAGGGTCCTTTGTTTAGGGTCTTACGGCCTATGCTGCTGTGGGACCAGGCTTCGGAAGAGGCAGTAGTGTCGTGCCTGCGCCACTGGCAAGGAGAAGGCCTGACAGACGAGCTGGCAATTCGGCGAGTAAAGAAGGCGGGTGAGTGCGTGCAAAGTCCCAGGTGTTTGTGAATCCGGTGAGCCGCTGCCCTGAGCAATCAGACAGGGGGAAGGGAGTCACCCCAAGAAGTGAACCAGGTGCTGGGTGCTCGAGTGATGTTCAGGCCCTGGAGGGAGCGTATTGGTGAATCAGTGCTTCTCCCAGTATGAGGCAACGTCCTGTAGAGAATGAGGATTAGGCGCAGGCAGTATGATGGCGACTCACGTCCATAGTGGTCTGCTGTGGCTCTGCAGGTTAATGAGGTGGAATAGTAGGCAAGGCTCTGGATTCTTGGGCTGTGGCAGGTTTCCGCTCAGGAGCCACCGGGAGCCAGGTACAGCAGCTCAGTCCTCCTCGCCCCCCAGTCTGCACCCACTAAGGATTGCGTGATCGCCTCCTGGACCCCGCGTGGGCCCCGTCTCTGCAGGGCCTATGAGGGGGGAGGGTCGGGCGGTGCAGGCCTCGTGCAGCCAAGCAGGTCATGAACCAGAGGTGTTGGGGCATGAGCGGGGGGGAGAGCATGGAATGCAACCTGCGCCCGGCGGACTTACCACAGCCCTTGTCATCCTCTCAAGTCGCGAGACAGCCCTCGCCCGTGTCCGCATCTCAGACGTGCTGCGCCACTGGAAGGAGCGGCGCTGGCCGATATTCACTCCTCCCTGCAGGCCGCTGATCGCTGGGAGGCCTGTGCAATCACCATCTGGGCCCGATCTGGTCACATCTGAGTGTTCGCCCTGATGACAGCAGTCCTCCGGTGCCAAGCTGAAGTGTGTAAGTGCTGCTTTATGGGGGATAGCACTGCTGGACTGAGGACGGCTGGCGGAGCTTCAGTGCTGCACGGCCATGGTGGTCAGCAGCTTGGCCACGCTCCCAACCCAGTGGGAGTTGTGGAGTGGAAGAAGAAACCCACCCATAATGATCAGGCCTGAAGAACACACCTTAGCAGGAAGGGTCAACAAAACTTCTTGGAGACCCAGAGCCCCCTCACTGAGAATTCTTCAAGAGTGATGTTTCCTTTTTGTAAGGGGAAGGATATGTCATGTCTATTGACTATCCTCTGCATTGGTATGTTCCTGGTAGAATGTTGGTGTGGAACAACTGTTGAAATGAACGGAAGTTTGGCTTGGTCTCTCCGTGTATAAAGAAAAATATTGTCCATGCCTTACATGCTTGAAGCGTTTTACTACACTTCAATGCCATCTTGGGATTGCTGCTTTGACTCACAGATGTATTATTTACTTTGACTGCGATGAAGCCGCTTCTGTTTTTATGTTCACTCATTATGCAAATTCGTGCTGAATTCGATTGGTATGTTTTGGTTTTTCTCTCTTCTGTAAAACAGACATTTTTCATAAATGTTTTCTCTTTGTCTTCGTTTCTCTTTTCATGAATCCTCTGTTCTAACGCCTCTCCTCGTTCAATGGTCAATCTCAATATCACCTGCTTGTCTTTTTGTAACCTCTTCCCTTGTTCTACCTTTTTTTCATTTTCACATTGTTTACTTTGATTCCTTATTTCTAGCTTATCTCGTCTTTGTTATTTTGATTCTGTCTTTGTTTCTTGCTTTCGTACTTTTTTCTCTTCTTTTTTTTCTTCTTCTTGTTTTTCTTTATTCCATTCATTCTTCCTTTATTCTCTTATTTATGTCCTTTATCCTTTCTTCTGTTCCTCCTTCCTTTCTTTCTTTCCTCTCCATTATTTTCTAAAGTTAAGGTGCTGGGGTAGAGTGTAGGAAGGGCATACCACTACACCCACTCTATCTCAAAACCCATCCCACCTATCAACAAAAGAAATAGCTGAAGAGGTGAGAATTTGAGGAGGATGGGGGAGGGGGCTAAGATTATGCTTAATTCTTCCACTATTAAGTTAGTTTTATGGAGCACCTTTGTATCATAGTGCTTCTCTGTCCAAGAAGACAAATGAGCAGTGTCTGTGCTCCAGCAAGGAGCCAGACAATGTTTGGATCTTTTTTTTTTGCCTAAGAAAATATCCTAATCTTGTCTAGGTCATCTCTGGTGTATAGACACACAATTCCGTACCCCGGAAAGGAGGCAGACATAGTTTGGATTTTTCTTTTATTACGTAAAAATCTACATTTTTGCTGGGGCACTGACAAGAAAATACTTCCACACATAATGCTTCTCTCTCCGATAGAAGCACTGTGAGTGGAAGGAGATGTGCTCTCTTCCCAAGACAAGCCAGTGCCCTAACAAGACGCCAGAGGTTTCTGGATTTTTTTTTGGTCCAAGAAGTAATCCAAAAAGCCTCTGGCTCCCTTTTGGGGCGCAAAAACAAATCTGTGACACAGAAAAGAGCCAGGTGCCATTTGCATTTTTGCCCAGAAGTGGGTGCCGTGCTCACTATTCCACTGGATTAAAGCTAGTTTGACTGATGAGGGATGGAACGCTTAAACCAGTCCCAGGAAGCTTGTTTTCTGGTCCAGGGAGGACCTGGCCTGGCAGTTTGAGCTGGATTGTTCCCATTTTGTTTGCACCTTTGATACATACATTAAATTGAAAAGAATTCAGAATTTATGAATCTTTTGCTGACCACCGAATGCAGAAATGCAAAGCTGCAATTTACTGGACTATGTGTCTGAGCTCTGCTATCTGCAGTGAATGCACTAACTCTGAATTTTTTGTAATTTTTTTTTAGAATTAATGTATGCATTGAAAACACAGAAAAGACACACCCAAAAACCCATTTGAGCTGCTGCAGCGTAGGAGGAGAGGATGAGGTGTTATCAGGGGCGACTCCTCCACGTTGGCGGACAAGGGTCACCCCACAGCTTTCTCGCAGTGCGAGAAGCAGAAACATAAAATGGTATTATGAATGATTTGGGGGTGGTCCTGCTGCAGGCAGGGTAGGAGTGGCTTGCCCACTGTTGTGGGCGCTGACTGTTTGGTCGGCCTGCATGGAGAAAACAGTCTCCCCATAGACTCCTGTAAGGGTGGCGTCCCAGCAAATTACAACGCTGCCATTGCAGCATTGTGATTGGCTTAGGGGAGGCGAGGGAGGCTGCCTGCTTCCTGTGAGGAGCAGAGAGAGGAGACGCAATGCGGGACCAGAGGCGAAGGTAAATTTTAGCTATTTTTTTTTAATTAACACCCCCACCTCCCCACACAACCCCCCCGCATGACCCACCACCCCACCAGCCGCGAATCATGCCTGCAGTGAATGGGCGTTATGGCAACAGGTGCTCACTATGAAACTGGAGAACCAGGTTCAAATCTCAGCATCAGCTCAGCATCCAGTAAATCTTGACAAATTACTTAGTCTCTGCGTGCCTAGAAAATAAATGTACCCATGTGAAATTTAACTATTGCTCATGAAAAGTGTTCCATTACCTTTGGGTCAAGTTTGCGCTATATATACCTGCAAAATTAAAACAAAAAAAGAAACAATACCATGATCCCGCCACTGGAGTACTTAATCGCTGAATCCCTTTATACAATATCATTAATTCACAATTCACCTTGCTAAAAATTAAAACAATCGGACTACCGTACTATCTAGATCGCACTTCCACAATATGTCCACAAAAGCACCATATTGCTCAACATTAATTATTTTCTATTCTTTAATGCCAGCTTACTATACATAGCTTTTCAATTAATTTGTTATCATTTTCTGTAATTTTCAAAACATTTCCATCCCGAACAGTCTTTTCTCTGCATGCCAACTTGTTTCTGTACTGTAGTAAAACAAACCTAATCTAATGCTTTTGGTTGTAGGTTTTTTTGCAGGACGAACCTGATCCCAGGGAATTAGGGTATTTTACAACATAACTAGACTAATGCAAAGCTTTTTTTTCCTATTTGAGGGCCAACAAGTTGAGTTAGTGACTTGCCCAGAATCACAGGCTATTGAGCGGAGGATTTGACCCTGGATCCTCATGGTCTAAAGTCACAGTTTTAATAACTAGGCTTTGTGGACATTCTCAGGATACAACTAGACTCGGGGACGTAGCTCAGGTACCTTGAGGCCTAATGGAAGCAGGGAATCCGGCTCCTGGTCCCCTAGCTTGAATGTAAAAAGGCTCTATTTCTGTCGCAGTGGCCACAGCACGTCTGTACCTGCTGCCTTATGGATGGTTCCATCTCCGACTAAAATACATGACTATGTTTATCTCCTCTTCAGTGCCACCCATTATATCAATATAGCATAGAATTCCTTGAACGTAATTCATGTACAGTACATTTCTACAGCATTGTGTATGAGTAAATATTTTTCAAGATAAAATACGCAGAACATGCTTTGTCACACTCACGGGTGTCAAAACACACGAACAGAGGCAAAACAATGTAACTTGTTAATGCTATGGCAATGCAGGGAATGCGCACAGACACCGGCGCTTTGAAGAAAGGGTTTTGCAACATAATGCGCTCACACAATGCTCTCCTCCAGAGTCTGGAGAATAACTACAGCAACCGCTGTTGCCCTGTCACTAACGCTCAGTGTTTAACGCTGACAAAGGGAATAAACAAGCATTAGAACAGACGCTTTTTCCAGCAGCGCTCTAAACACCCAGTGCAGAAAGCAAAATCCAGCAGGAAAACTACGCTCCGAAACACACATTATGCATCGCTTCTGATGGAAACAAAAACACCGCTTTTCCCTAACAAGTTGTATTTGCTGATACAAGCATGCAATATTTATAATGTAATCTGCCTCAAACTCTAAGCGGTGAGAGACTGCCAGACTTCTTCCGAGTGGAAAGAATGGAATTACACTGAGACGTGAGGCACTGATGCCGCTGCCCGGAGATGATCGTGAAAAAATAGCGCACCGCAGTTTACCACAGAATGCCTCTGTGCAAAATACGTGGGTTCCACAGGTCTCTCTCCCTCTTTAACAAAGAATGTCTTCTTGTTTGCAGAAACGTGTTCTATTTGACTATTTGACGATGAGCCTTGGCCAGTACCTGGATTCAGCTACACTACATGAATGATGTGAACTAATACTGAATGGACTGACGCACGCATCTTCTCCTGCACTTAAAGGGGTACAAGGTGTCATGCGCATGCATAAGTAACACACTGCCAACTCATATATAAGGAGCTACAGATATCTAGCCCTGGCGTTGGTATGTGCTCCTTTGAATAGTCCATGAGTCTTTTACGTGTGCGATCTTGCAAATGAAGGGGCAGATTTACAAGCCACTCTTGTGTCACTTTTAACATGGGAAAAGTGGCGCAAGGGGCTTGTAAATCTGCCCCTGAGACTTTAGGGGCACATGCATGAAGCATTTTTGAATTCGCAAACGGGCCGATTCGCTGAATCGACACATTTGCGACCCGATTGCAAATACAAAAAAGGCTTTTCACATGCATCAAACCCAAATTGCGATTCGGTAACCCTCTGAGGCTGACAGGTCTAACAGACACATACTATCATAAGCCATAGTTCAGTCCATCCTGAGTGCAGAGGTGCCACAGAATATGATACTGCGATGATGTTTATTTTTATATGTTCAGTATTGAAATTGGGCTGCTGTGGCTGTTTTAATTACAGATGTTTTCATCCTCAGGGAGTTGACGTGCACCCAGAGGTTTCTGGCTGAGGATGTTGCAGTCCAAATGCTTTGTGGATGTGTATAAGTTAGGGTATAGAGGCTAGTGCCAATTTGGCAAAAAAGTGCATCATTTCTGTTTTAGATTAAATCAGTGCAAGTGAGGGTGTATGATTAAGTGATGGATGGCTGTGAGACACTTTGAGCTCTGTGGATAGCCATAAAAGTTGTTAGTTTAAGTCAGATTTGGGAAAAGTCTGCTTAGAAACGAAATGAAAAACTAAAGTCATAAAGAAATGATAACTCCAAAGGATGAAGTTTAAATCGATAAGATGGAAGGGGCCAAGGACTGAGGATAACAGCACACCAACTGGCTGAGGTGTAAGGGTGGAGAACAGAAAGCACCAATAGCTGAGAAAGTGATTGCTTGCCATACCATTACAACTGAAAGGGCTCAGACAGGCCTACCCACACTATATCAGAGATATAGGGGACATAATAATTCATCCTAATGCAATTTCATGCACATTAATATATTTCTATAGCCAAATCCTTGTCAGAAGAAATAGTAGAAGTAGGAATAACTTCACAACAGTGCTGTGAGACAGAATTGATTAAAGCAACGTCTGTAGCAAGATTCTCGAACTCGAGACAGTTCTGCCAATGCAATATGCTTATTCAAGCCTTTATTGAATCATCAACAAAAAAATGGTATGAAAATGTGTGACTAGGCACTTCACATCTGCAATTTTTATACATTCAACATGCAGACTTTATTCATCAAGTTGGTTTTTATACTGACTTTTAAATTAACAAAACCGCATGTAACATTCATGTGAATCAATCACGTGTCAACATGCAAAAATGGGGAAAATTTATAAGGACACAGAGAGACCCCAGGCAGAGTGAAGCCAAGAAAATTCTTATAAACTTTCAGACATATGCATTAAAAGAAAAAAATATTGTGTCTGCACTAAAACTAAAATCCTTGAAAGGCCCTGATTTCTCATTTGAAATTAGATCAGACCTATCGCGAGCCACCTTAGACAGACAGTGGGAGCTGGGTAAACGTATGGATGACTTTAAAAAAACAGGGGCAACTGTCCAACTTAAATTCCCTGCATCTCTACGAATAATGCATAACAATAAAATGCATATGATAAGAAGCACAAGGGAAGCAGATGAGCTGTTATAAAACATCAAGGGAGGTGGAGGGGGTAGTTGAGGAGGTAGATGTTGTAAGGTAATGAGTTGGTATGAGTTGGTACTCACTACACATACATACAGAACCATATAGTTATCTCTTAGTGGGTCTGGGAGCTAGCGGAGCAAAGAAATAATTTTGACTAACATTTGGTCCAAGAAGAAGAAGCAGGGGTGGTTTCTCCAGGGTGGGTTGGGGGGGGGAAGGTGGAAGGGTGTCACGGGGTGGGGAGCATATAGGAAAAAAGAATCCTCAAATACCTCAGAAATATTAAGTAAACTGAGCATAATAAAGAAATGTCCATTTGGATCCTAACTTGGAATGTTAATGGGCTATGGGTGAAGGGGCGTAGGGATAGGCTATTACAATGTATTAGAGATTCTCCTGTTCATATTTTGATCCTACATGAGACGCATTTATTAAAAAAGGAATGTATCGATCTTTTTGAAAAACAAAGATGTGTACAAGTTCTATGTACGGACCAGAGTGGGAATGGAAGAGGAGTTGCTATAATAGTGAAAAAGGAAGCAAAAATATGGATGTCACAGATGAGAGTGGATAAAGGGGGTAGGTGGATTATAGTCGACACCAAAGTAGAGGTTAGGTCATTAACATTAGTAGGCTACTATGGTCCAAACCATGACAATTGTGAACCACTAAAAATCTGTTCGCAAATCTCTTAGAATTTTATGGTCCATTAATTATGGCAGGAGATTTCAATATTGTATTAGATCTAAAATTAGTTAAATCAAGTAGAACCAGAGCAATACTGACGCCTAACTCACAAGCACTCCTAAAGGCCATGATGACTCAGCACACTCTGTGTGATCTCTGGAGAGAAAGAGCAGGAAATCTACAGGGCACATCCTTTCATAATAAGAAATACGGGAGTAGATCTAGAATAGATTACTTCTTTGTAGATTGGAGTCTTAGAGAGGACATCTTGGATATCGAATATAAGCTGGCTCACCTCTCAGACCACTCGGCAGTTATGTTAACACTTAAAAACAGCATTGCGTGTGAAGAAAGAAGGTGGACTCTAGACCGTACCATACTGGCAGATAGCAAGGTAATGGATAACCAGAAGGAAGAGGTTAGAGAGTTTATTGAGGTCAACAGTGGCTCAGCTACAAATAGAATAGTTTGGGATACCCCAAAAGTATTTATTAGAGGTAAGATCACGAGTGTAACCTGCCATAGGAATAAGCTGTATAAGAAATCTCTCGGTTAGAGGATGAAATGGTGCGAATAGATACGGAGATAAAAAGATCAGAATTAGAGGGGAGTATAGAAGAACTAGAAAAGAAACAGCTTCTATTGAAGAACCAATTATCAGAGATCCTTCATACAAGGATTAGAAAGAGGTGGGACGCCAGTAAATTAGCGCATTTTGAGTATGGAGAGGGGGCAGGAACACTCCTAGCCTGGAAGGTTAAGACAGATCTGAACAGAAATCGGATTATGGAGATCAAGGAGGATCACTCCGGGATTACTCTGAATATTGAGACTGAGATCAAATAGGCCTTTAAGGAGTTCTTCCGAACAATATCTATGGAGGAGGAGAAGAATCCGGTAGACGCAGAGATTGAAGGCTGGTTAGCTGAATCTATTCAATCTATAGATGCTAATCAGCAAAAAATTTAAATCAAGGGATCACTCATGAGGAAGTGGTTAGGGCTTTTCAGTTTAGTAAAGGGGGCAAAGCGGCCGGGCCTGATGGCATTCCAATGGAGCTGTATATAATCTTGGCAGAGGTGTTATCCCCTCCTTTGACATCAGTGTTGGGTGAGATATTAGATGATGGAGTTCAAATACCAAAATCATGGAATGAGGCTACAGTTATCCTTATTCTGAAATCGGGTAAAGATCGGGCAGTATGTGAGTCATACAGACCGATTTCTCTCTTGAACTCAGACTATAAAATCTTTACAAAAATATTAGCTAGCAGACCTGATAAGATTGCAGGCCATACAATTCACAAAGATCAGAGAGGCTTTGTGAAAGGGAGGTATCTGCACAAGCTCACCTATGAGCTAATCGAGGCTATTGATTTTGCAACAACGTTTAACACCCCTCTAGCAATAACAACATTGGATGCCTCTAAGGCATTTGATAAGGTGAGGTGGTCTTACCTATTTTCGGTACTGAAAAGATACAATCTAGGGGATAAATTCTGTAGAGCCATACAGCTAATGTACAAGAAACCTGTAGCAAGGGTCTTGGTGAATGGGAAGTTATCCTCACCATTTAAAATACTTAGGGGTACAAGAAAGGCTGCCCTCTCTCCCTTCTTCTGTTTAACTTTTATATGGAGCCCTTGGCTTTTAGACTTAGAAGTACAATCGACATTCCCCCCTTCTATCAGGGAGACTGGGTCAGGAAGGTTGCGCTGTACACAGACGACCTTATGGAATATTCATCTGATCTGGATGCTGCCTTGCTCACCATCTTACATATAGCATTAGAATTCGGAGAGGTGTCGGAGTATTCAGTGAATGAACATAAAACAGAAGTAATGGTATGGAATCAAACAAGCAATAATCCGCTGATCAAAAGGGAAATGCGATATCTTGGTTTAAAAATAATACAAGACGTATAAACACAATTGCAGAAACTAACTTGGGGAGAGTGTTCAACTAATGAAGGGCTGGGCACACCTCCCGCTAACAATTCTGGGAAGAGTGAGCTTGGTCAAAATGACTATACTGCGAAAGATCACTTTCATATTTAATTTCATACCATTGCATTTTGATAAAGTTACCATGCATAAAATCCAGCAGGCAATAAACTCGTTTATTTGGGCTTACAATGGGATTAGGATCTCACGGAAAAAACTACGGAGGAGGAGGGAGAAGGGAGGATTATCCTTACCAGATATACAATACTATGCATGGGCTTTCCAGCTAAATAACTCAAGAATGCTTGTAAAGACGCCAGATGGATCTATATTAGGCTTAATGATCTCAGCAAAGTTAAAAGAATGTAAAGCAGATGCAGACGGTTTTCTCTTTAAATTTGGAGACCCAAATAAAAATCAAAAATCAAACTGAAGGTATTACAGTCGATAGCAAAAATGTAGTATCCCATTAGACGTCCCTCGAAATTGGGCTACTACTCCCATTTTGCCCCGATCTGGGATTCGCCAGGGTCTCCAGAGTGCCTCAATGACAAACTGGCGGTACCCATCATAAATGCTGACCTGAAGATCTTGGGAGACCTGACCCTAGAGGGAAATCTGTTACCCTGGCAAGATCTAAACGGGCTGATGAAGGGTACCCTCTCAAAGTTTAAATTTCTACAACTAAAAAGCTGGGTCAAAGAAAGAAATCGACATTGGGCATAGGCAATATTTTAGAAGAACAACTGGTAATAAAACCACCAGGGAATATGGAAGTTGAACTCTGGTACTGGCATATTCAGGACATTATGGACGGAGAGTTGACGCTGGCTGAAGAATTGTGGGGAAGCTACTTGCTGAGGGAGCAGCTGCAGAATATTTGGCAAGTATCTATGCGCACACTTTACCTCACTGTCAAACCTGCTTTTGTTAAGAAGAAACCACCTCTTTTCACTCGACAGGGCATATATATCACCAGAAATACTATCAAAGATGGGAAAAGGAAGCCGAACCAGCTGTGCTAAATGTGGTCTGGAAAAAGCAACGGACGTTCATATGTTCTATCAATGCCCAGCAATCAGAATGTTTTGGGACAAAGTGGAAACATCTATGTCAGGTATTTTGGGTCAGCAAATGAAGGTAAGCCATTCACTGGTTATATTTAGAATGGTGGATGGCCTTATGGGAGCCCTTAGAGATTTACTGTTTTATGCAATATTACTTGCCAGAAGAGAAATTTGTATCAAGTGGGTGGGTAGCATACCGCCACAGCACTCTGAATGGTTGGAGTCCCTGGTATATATGTCTAAGATGGACTTGTTAGGAAAATAGTCTAAGAAGAAAGCCTTCTGGAATTTGTCGTTAGTACGGATGGAGAGCCCAGAAGGGTTCGTGTAAAATTCGGGGGGTAATGTTGATATGAGACCGCAATTCTGTCCAATGATTACACCGGCAAATCCTCTGGACTGCTATAGGGCCTTCCCCACATTCCAAATATTAAAGCAGTTGCCGATGTAAGTTCACACAGTGAGAGAGAGACAGCCGCAGGAAGGATAATGTTCATTGTGGTATGCCCGTCAATGGTTGATATCTCTCTCGATGTAAGGGTGGAAAGAATGGACATTGGTTTCTGGGGTGAATGAGGACAAAAAAAAAGATTTATAATCAAACAAACAGAAACTTTGACAAATCATAATTTATGTACCAGATATTTAGATATGATTCTTCAGTCATTTTCAGACATCTACAATCAGTTAGAAAATGCCTCCTTTAATGAAATCCCATATATTACATATAGTTTATTTAACAACAGTAATGTTGTCCACACAAATGCTGGAAGGTGTAAATGTAAAAATAATTTTTCCTTTATAAGCAAACGTAAAAGAAAAAACATGATGAATAAAGTCTGCATGTTGAGTATAAGAAATTGCAGAACTGAAACTATGGTTAGGGAGGGTATCTTGATGATGGGATGGGACTGCCTCCTCCTCCTCACCCCTCTTTTCTCTACATGTAGGGTTTCTTGCTAATCAATACAGTGAATTGTTTTCTTCTAACCCAAACACTTTATTGTTTCAGGTATGCCTGTGCCTTCAATGCTATGACAATTTTCTCAGAATTATATTGAAATATGTAGCTATAGATCAGTTGTGCTACATTGGATCAGCTATTAAATTTTTTTCACTTATGAAATGCACTGAGAACAAGCAATAATAAAATAACAATATATTGACATAAGTAGAAACAAAGCACAGGATAGAGGCAACCAATTCATGAATACTTGCCCTTATTTGTATACCTACCATATCCCGCAGACTTTAAATATGTTTCAAAAGCTTTTACAGTTTGTTCTTGAAAATATCAGTGGGCAAGGAGCTAGACAATCTGATCAGTTAACAATAAGTGTTTGATTATACTGGGCTGTTTTTGACCATATAGAGAGAAGAATGTTAATTGAAATATTTGTTGAACAATGCATGTACATGAGGATCTTGTGTTACTGGGTAACAGAAAAAAAAACATTTCACAATTGTAAACAGCAAACAATCGTTTTCACTGGCCAATACCATAAATTATTCACATAAGAAAAGAATGCATTAAATATAGGTATTTGATAGCGGCATTAAAGTAGACATCACTCAAAATATTATCATAGACTGAAATTCATGTTGGAAAGAAGATCAGGGGTCTCCTCCAGTAGTCAAAGTATGTTGAAAAGAGTAAGACCTTTTCATTTTGTTCATCTCATCCAGTCATTTTCAGTTTGGGCAGTGAAGCCTGTGTGTGTGCAGTTTTCAACTTCCATTTCAATACAGCATAATGATTTTTTTGCCAGGCCCACAACTTCCTTTTTAATACATATAACTTATAAGTCACCCCTAGGGTATGCCCTGGACAGACAGACAGGATGGTGCAATGTACTTAAAAAGTTGGACATGTACTTTTAAGTTTTATGTGCCTTAAATGGGGTTTTCACTATTGAAAGGCCTGTCTCTCCATAGGATAACATTGGAGTTACCTTATTACATTTAATAAGCTGTAACTTCCAAATGGGAACAGCATAGCCGGTCATGTTTGGTATCTCTGACATTTTAATGAAAAGTTCTCTCTGATGGTGAAGTCAGATTTGAAGAACACATTTGAAAATTCCACTTTTAGAAATTTAGCATTTTTCTGTCTTAGCTATATAGAGCCTGCAGCCTGTCTCTGGGTCACATGACTGTAGGACTTTGACTCTGCTGGACTGCTTCACTGCTGGACTGTTGCAATGCTGACCTGCTGAACTTTTGCCTGCGTGAGAAGACTGGACCAGCATCTGTTACACCCAGGACCCCAAAGTGACTCCAAGGGCTAGTTGGCTGGCCTCCTGAATAGAGTCTCCAGGACAGAAGACTCCAACAACCTTCAATCCAGTACATGAACGCTGCCACCTGCGAGTCCTACCCAGCTAAGTGGTGCCACCTGAGTCCTGGGCCCTTGGAAGTGGGCCCGAAGGTGCTCTGCCAGCCCATCTGTGGATCCAGCAGAACTGAAGCATCTCCTCTGCTGTGCAGTACAGTCTGAGCAGAACTGACTCATCGCTTCTGCTGTGAAGATTCTTTTAGAGCAAGAACTCCACATTGACCTTGGAGCCTGCATCAGCACCACCACTGTGTGATGTTTCCCCAACACGGGCCCTCACAATGCAAGTCTCTTGTTGACAGCAGCCTTAATGATAACGCAGGTTCTCACATCGCAGCCTCGCAACTCCTCAGAAGCGACTCATCACCTCGACTGCGCAATGCATCATCAACACCAGACTTCGCATATCAACCTCTCGATGGGTTCCTCAATGACTCAGGGCCTCGCATCTTCCCTCAAACTGACTCATCACCTCATCTGTGAGACACATCCTTGATGCAGCACCTCACAAGCCTCTAAAACCAGGGTTTAAGGTACTCTTATCCAGCCAGCTTAACTGGGTCCCTGGGGCTGGCCCGCACTCCATCAAGGCCGGCCTGAACTTGTGACTTTGTTCAGGTCCAGTGTGACCTTATATCCACACTTGGAGCTTTGCGCTTTTTGGTGCTATTTTCACTGAGATCTTTAAAATTCATATCTCTAGTTATACTGATTGGATTGTTGTCATTTTGCTGTTTTTTATTTATTAAATATTGCTCTATTTCTCTAATCTGGCGTGGGATTCCTTTTGTGATATGTTTTCATTTTTTTACTCTTTGAGGTGTTCCACAAATACTTTGCACCTTGCCTCTAAACTAAGCCTGGCTGCCCTGTGCCAATATCCCAGAGGGTTGAGCACAGGTTAATTTAGGGATTTCTTGTGACTTCACCCTGACCAGGATTGGGGTTGCTGCTAGAACAGCAGGGTTTCAATCCCTCAACCAGTAACCCAATTGCTTACAATAGTGCTCCCAGAATGCATTCTTGGGCTCATGTAAGAAGTTACCTCAGTGGAGCTGACCAAGGTGTGATGGGTGGCTTGGTTCTTATAGAAGTCTTCAGCACTCAAGAAAGATCTCATTCCTGAGTGATTCAGATCATTGTACAAAAGAAATGCTACTCTACTCCTCGAAGTTTCAGTAGACCACAATAGCTGCTTCAAGCTCCACTGATGCTGGAGCACCTCAAACTGATAGCTCAGGCCTCCAAATAGAGAACGTAAGATTGTTTCCCTGAGTGCATCAAGACATCTGAAGGCTATAACATGAAATGAATGTTTAAAGAAAAATCATATTAAAGTTGATGTTCAACTTTTGCTGCAAATTTAGATGAACATGGGTTTGATTGCCAAAGACTATAACTTTCTAGATTCTCAATATTTCATATGGCTAATCAAATTTTGTCAAAATATGTCCTTCTTATATCAAAGACTCCAATTGTTAGACCTATTAGCCTAGGAGTGGTCTTCCCCCAAACATTTTGCCTTTGCCTTCCACTTTTTGCTGACCTCATTTTTGTTGGCTCTAGGACTATGTGCACTTTACCACTGCTAACCAGTGCTAAAGTACTTGTGCTTTATCCCTCAAACATGATAAAGTTGGCACATTACGTTTACTTACAAGTCCCTTTTAAAATGGTATACCATGTAACTTGATCCTGTAAATTAAATGCTACTAGTGGGCATGTGTCACTTATTGTGCTACCCAATTAAGTAGCTCCATAAAACATATCCCAGGCTGGCCATTGTACCCTGAATGCAGTTTTAAACTGCCATTTCAACTTCGCATATATCCCATTGCCAAGTTTTAAACTTCTCTATTTCTGTGTGTAAGTCGCCTGTAAGGTACCCCTTCAGTAGCTGATAGGGCAGGGTGCAAAGTAAGTAAAGGGTTGCACATGTACTTTTTAGTATTGCATGTCATGGTAGTGAAAAAAAATGACTTTTGATTTTCACTACTGTGAGTCTTAACTCTCCCATAGGATATCATTGGGTTGACTTTTTACATTTAAAAAGTGCTAACTTTTCATTGGAAATAGGTGAGCATTTTGTGTTTGGTGTCTGAGAAATTGTAATAAAAAATCTTTAATGATAAAGTTGGATTTTAGGTTACAATTGTGAAACTGCCTCTTTTAGAAAGTTGGCATTTTCCTGCCCTAACTATTCAGGGCCTGCAGCCTGTTACTGAGTCACATGATCGGGTGTAGTTGGCAGTTGGACTTTGTTTACTCCTCCTTGATAACCGTAAAATAGAGAGATTAGGTGCCCCTCGTTAGGCCATCAACTCGTAGGATGGAGGGGTGGATGCTGGCACAGCCCTATTTGGAACTGAATAGGCTGTGCTCTGTCTCCTGTTAAAAATGGGGTCTCTGCTTGGCAGTGGTTTGCACACTGTCCAAGCAGGGACCCTCACTCTAGTAGGGGTAAGTAAGTTACACACTAAGAATATCCCCTGCTTACCTTGATAGCTTGGCACAGAGCACTCAGGCTTATCCCTAGAGGAAATGTGTACAGTATTTGTACAAACACACAGTGAAAACACCACAAAAGTACTTCACACCAGTTTAGAAAAATAGCCAATATTTAGCTGAATAAAACAAGACCAAAACAACAAAAATCTAACAGACACATATCAAAATACTATTTCTTAAAGGTTAAATACAGTTAAAGTGCTTAAAAACACCCCAATTGGGGCTTTAATGATGTGGTTGATGAAGTTGAGTCTGAAAGTTCGGGGCTGACCACAATGGAACGTGGGCCAGCAACAGAGTCATACAGACCCCGGTCACAGTACCTCAGAAACAATGACAAAATAAAGACATTGCGAGGTGCCAGGGATGTGAGGCATCACTGGTGCGATGTCGGTTCCTTACTGTCAGAGCAGGCCGTTGGCACATTGGTGCTCGGCACGACGTATTACACAACGGATGTGAATCTTCACTGTGGTAAGTGAGGCATCAGTTGCTGGAGATGGTGGGATTCGGTGATGCCCAGGATATTGCAAGGTACAGGAGAGGTGATGTGGCATTGGCGGTGAGGCTGCAGTGCCGCTAGCGGTGCAGGGTTGATAAAGTGTTGAGAATCAAGCAATGCGGCATCAATTTTGCAGTGTTGATGCCACACCATGAGGCCACCGGTGTGGCGGTGGAGTCAAAGTCATGCACCACGTTCTTTGGTGACACAGTACCCAGGACTCCCTCTGTGGTGGTTCTTCAGAGGTGCTGTGGCAGCGTAAGGACATGCATTGTAAGTCGCAGGTTTTGCGCTGAGCTACTCTCCAGTCACACTCAAAGTCAACGTGCTGGTTTCTTCTTTCTTAGCACATCAAACTCACTTCCAAGGGTCCAGGAACTAGATTTGACACCACTCAACAGAGTGAGGCTCTCAGCAAGAAAGCCCAGGTGCTGCAGGTGAAATCTCTGAAGACCTTGAGACTTCCAACAGGAGGCAAGCTCAACTCAAGCCCTTGGAGAACCTTAGAAAGTAGGATATAGAAAGCAAAGTCCAGTCCTTTCAGTTCCATGATAAAAGCAGCTAACAGCAGTCCAACACAACAAAGCAAACAGCAAAGTGGGAGTTCGTCCTGTCCTCTTCTTCTTAGCAGAATGTCCTCAATCCAGAAGTGTTCTGAGTATATGGTGTCAGAGGTCTGGTACTTATACCCATTTCAGTCTTTAAAGTAGGTAAAACTTCAAACAAAGGTCTTTGTAGTATATAAGACCTTGCCCTTCCCTGGCTCCAGACACACTACAGGGGGTGGAGACTTCTTTGTGTGGTGACAGGTACAATCCTATTCAGGTGTCAGTGTCAATTCCTCCCACCACTCTAGCTTAGGAAGACCCCTGAGTCTGGTGATGGACCATCAGGATATGCAGGGCACACCCTGGCGCCCTTTGTGTGTGACTCTCTAGTGTAAATTCACAAAGCCCAACTGTCATCCAACCCAAACATGGATTCAGAGACAGGCAGAGGCACAAAATGGTTAAAGCAAGAAAATGACAACTTTCTAAAAGTGGCATTTTCAGACCTGCTATTTAAAAACCAACTTTACTAAAATATGTATTTTTAAATTGTGAGCCCAGAGACACTAAACTCCAATTTTCTATCAGGTCCCAATTGGAAGATACAGTTGTAAAATGTTACAAGACAGCTCCAAAGAGAATCTATGGGAGAGCTAGGCCTTGCTGTAGTGAAAAACAAATCTAGCAGCTTTTCACTACTAGGACATGTAAAACGTAACCATGTCTTACCTTTTAAATACACTACACCTACCTACATGTAATAAAAGGGAAGGTTTGGGCCTGGCAAGTAGGGGTACTTGCATAGTCAATCTGATAATTAATAACCTGCACACACACAGGCTCTGCAGTGGCAAGCCTGAGACACGTTTGAAGTGCTACTTATGTGGGTGGCACAATCAGTGCTGTTGTCCCACTAGCAGCATTTGATCTGCAGGCCTTGGGTGCACCTGGTGCACTATTGTAGGGACGTATTGGTAAATCAAATAGGCCAATCATGGAGAAACCAAACATATCATGTTTTAGAGGAGAGAGCATATGCACTTTTGCACTAATTAGTTGTAGTAAAGTGCCCAGAGTCATAAAGACAACAGAAAGATGGTCAGAAAAATAGCCAGAGGAAGGCAACATGTTTGGAGATAACCCTGCCTTTGGTGGAAGGTCCTACACCTCCAAACTAAGGATTTGTCACTTCTGTATTGTTGCCAGGACAGCGAGTCAGGAAACTTCAAGCACTACAAAAGGAAATCCCTAGAAACTCCTCTACTTCAAAGAGGGCAGCAGGTATAAAAAATAGGACCCTCAGACCCATTCTTCAGTTCACTTTCTGGACCTATGGAAAGATTCTCAGAGGGGTACCTGCTGCTGTGGCCTGCTGTGTACTCTATAAGTTTGGCCTAGAAGGTCTGCTTTCCTGCCTGTAGCCTGCCTTGAACCCTCAGAGGCCTGCACTGTCGTTTGAGCCCTGTTTCATCCTTTGCACCCAGGACTACCATAATGAATTCAAGGGCTAGTTGCTGGCCTCCTGATCAAAGCGTCAGGGACAGAAAAGGCTCCAACCACCTTGAACCCACAACTGGACACAGCCTGAGTAAGTCTTAACCCGCAAGGGGTGCCTTTCCAGTCCTGGACCCTTTATGGCAGTGCCAAAGGTGCCCAGATAGCCTAAAGCCAAAAGCTGGGACCTAGACATTTTTTGGCTAAAAACTGCTCTGAGAACTGAGCGGAGACTGGAAAAAACCTACTGGTCTTTCTGGCTAAGTCACAAAGCTGGTTGGCCTGACTTTGCGGCAGCTTCCTCAACATTCCTTCCTGCAGCAGCAATCCTGTTCAGCTGTGTTTTGTCAGATGGGTATTCGGCCTCTTAGAACTCTATTCGGTTACAGTCTCCAGCTTCCTCCCACTGGAGATATTCGGCTTCCAAAAAAAAGACTAAGTCTGAGCATAGAAATCTTCACTGCAACTTTGTCTAGCAGCTCCCCGATGATGTCTCTCTCTCCTCAGACACCGCCTTCAGCCTTGCCCTGCTGAACTTTACCTCCTCAGAACATTTTTCTTCAAATTCTGAAGGGAAGTGCAGACGGAGCTCAGTCTACTCTTTGTATTCGTCTTGCGCTCCATTGTGGTTGGTCATATTTTTCATCTTTGATCTGGTCTCATGCGACTATATGTCTGCGGTTAGCACTTTGATCTCTTAGGTGCTAGTTTTCTCCTTGAAATTTAAAGATTCTTAACTCTGGCTCTACTGATTTGATTTTTGCAGCTTTGGTGTGAAATAAATTATTAAACTTTACACTATTTTTCTAAATTGGTGTGGGATTTTTCTTGCTCTGTGTTTTCACTTTATTACTGTTTGTGTTCTGCATAAATACATTACACACTGCCTAAGTTAAGCTTGACTGCTTTTGTGCCTAGATATCAGGTTAATTTAGTGACATTTGGGATTCACCCTGAAAGGGATTGTGGCTGCTGCTTGAACAGCGATCACACCCCTTTCACCCAACAATCCAGTTTCTCACTCCAAATATTTGCTAAATAGAATGTGTAACCTTGGAATTTCAATGAATATTCAGATTCCAAAGATTTCAAGTTTATAGACACAAGCATTGAATATTTGAAAAGCTTTTTATGAGACATAAATATTTTCTGGGCTCATACCACCTACTACCCTATGACACAGTAGTAGGTTAAAATATAATTGAATACAAAGTGAATTCACCAAATATTGAAGATATAACTTAATTAAATATATGTTAATATGGCACATTGTGGTCGTAAAGAAAGTGTGTACTTTCCTGCCGATGTTGAACCCAATTGATGCAGTCAAGAAGGAAAGTATTTTGTAATGAAGCAATCACATGTATGTATGAAAAGTTATGAAGGCTCTAACTTTGTTCCTTTACAAGAATCCTCAAATGAATACTTCCTTACAATTAAAAAATTACAGCAAGTTAGACAGTTGAAATAATGATGACCGGAGGGCTTGAATTGATTCTCAGCCATTGTTAATTATTCTGGCTCATATTGCAGTCCATAATCTTTAGATAGCCAGTGCCATTGCAGACAGTGTTCCCACCATATGTAAACCAGAACTCCTCCACTGAGAGCAGTACACCTCAAATTGACAGGACAAGCTTACTCTGATTGATCTGCACAAGTATCCTCAGAAAGGTTTCAGACTTGTTGGCTTCCTTGGGTGGGTGTAGCTTAACTCCTATACAATTGCAAGTTTGTCACCACCTCTGGGCACACCCCCTCCTATTCAATGACACGCACTCAAACAATGATGGATGGAAAGCCCAGGTATGTGCTCATGCCCACTTTGCCATTGGATTCAAGCCATACCTCACTGAAGGCTGAAACAGGGCTAGTGATCCTTTAGTTCCCGTGCAGATAGGAAAGGCCTGTCTGTTTAGGCTGGGCTGATCATATTGAAGCTTGATCAATGATGGAAACTTGCTCACAATCTCAGACTGAATGTGAAGGTTGTAATAGAGTAATATCAGTCTCGTGCCAGCAGCGGTGGCAAAACTGAGTAGTCACTGGATGAAGTTCCTTGAAGTACAAGGATTGATGCTTGTACTGACGTTGTTTTGTGTTGTATGGTTGCTGGAAATTATCCTTGGCTTTGCAGTGGTTGAGAAGCAGCCCACGTGTACACCTTTGTGCCTGATGAAGTGAGGCAAGGCACAGGTGACAGGCTTTTAAACTTTTCCATAGGCGTGATGTTAATTGAAGCACTGCTGTCTATGATGAAAGTTATTACTTGATCATTCACTTTTCTTGTGATTTTGGGATAGTGTCATTTCATTAGGTAAGATTTTTCTTTAATGGTGGCTTTCTCTGCAGGCAACTATTCCTGCATGTGCACGTTGTTCCTTGATAGCTACCATTAACGCACAGCCATCTTCTTCATCAGCACTCAATAGTGATGTTGAAGAGTCCCTGCATGCTGAGCTTGACGACGATTGGTTTGGTCTTTTTCCCATTTGTCGTAGCTGATGTTGCTTTTTGGTTTTGTGGGCGAGGTGAGAATGCTTCTGGAATGTTTGGGTGCCCATTTTGTACTTCCCTCGTGAAGCCTTTAAATTGTCTTTTGCTTTGCAGACCATTACGAAGTGGTTTTCTTTCCCGCAACCTTTACAAGTCTGTCCTATAGCTGGACATTTATCTTCAGGGTAAAATAAAAATCAACATCGGAAGTATAATTTTGATTTCATAAAATATGTCAACTTACTTGCATCTTGTTTTCGCTGGTGCTTGCTTTTCACGGTCAGGGCTGATTCAAGTTGGGCCGTTCCTGCTTTCATTTCCGATCAGCGATCTGCTCACTCTTTGGCTCTCGCAGCCATTCGCATTTACTCCAGACTGTGTGTTTCTCTCAACATGTGTCTTCTAAGTGAGTCGCAAAGGCAGACATTGATAATTCTGAGTCGCATGGCTTCTTCATTGACAAAACCACAGAACTTGCAACGTGTTTCAAATCTTTCAACAAACTCATCCATCATTTCACCAACCTATTGTCGTGCTTGGCTGAAGATGTATGTTTCATAGTCGATGTTTGCCATTGGTTTGAACTTGGCTTCCAATGCTTCTTTTTCCTTTTGGTGCAATTTTACTTCAATTTGTGAAATGTTCTTTAATGCTTCTTTCAATTAGTCACCTGCAAGGTTTATTAAGTATTTGAGGGTTGGGGGAGGAGCCTAGCGCTTGACCAAGATGGCCACGTGAGCTTAGAGCTCCCGAGACCCTCGCGCCCTCCACCGACTATCCTGTCTCTAATCCTGATGGTATGCATGGCACTGTGTTGCTGAGTTGTCAGGGAGGCGATTGATGCTACCCACGGTCGGATCGCCCATCGGGAACCGGACTTACGACTGGAGGAAGATTGCGGCCTAACTCCCGGGGATGCCAGGGGCTAGAGTTGGCAGGATGCCCGACTCCTAGTTGATCAACAACGGCCTGGCGAGGTGTGAACTGTCGGACGGAGGTCCTCGCTCTTTCACTTTCGGTTTCGTTCCCTTTGTCTGCCCGGACACTGTAGAGCTCTGGGTGGCTTTATTACCCCAAGGACGCTCGGCGGGCTATTCTGGCAGCACAAGGCAAACCTGTTCACTCCTTATTCCTCTCTCTGAGAGGGAACAGTCTTAACTGCATTGGACTGCCTGGAGTCCATTATGTCGGGCAAAGCAGAAGGGGATCGGCTGAAGACTAAGTCCACCAGGCGGGGAACGTATTCCCAAGTCAACAGTATGGACCGCTACGCCCTCCTGAAAGCATCGCCGAGTGGATCGAGCCAGGCGCCGGATGCCCAGAAGGAGGACTCGCCTGGGACACCGGAGCTCTCCCTACAGGATGTCATGGGTGCGCTCGACGGGATGCAGTCCTCGATGGGGAGACAGTTCGAGGCCCTGGCGCATAAGGTGGATGCCATCCTGGTAGATGTCAATCTGATCCGCTCGGACCTGGGCAAGACGAACGAACGCGTTAAGAACCTGGACCACAAGACCACGGGCCTCACTGATGATGTAGCGGATCTGCAGACCGAGGTTCGGAAGTTGAGGGCCGAGAGTGACCTCGCCGCCCGCCGGCTGGAGGACTTCGAGAGCCGGGCCAGGCGCAACAACGTGCGCGTCATCGGGGTCCCGGAGTCCTCGGATGAGGCTTCGGTGGACCTGCTGGTGGAGGATTTGGTCCTCAATCATCTGAAGCCTAAGGGCCTTGGAAAGTTTTTTGCGGTGGAAAGGGCCCATAGGGTGCCGGGCGGGCGGCCCAAGGCGGGTGCCCCGCCGCGGCCGATTGTCGCCCGGCTCTTTCATTTTCGAGATCGGGACGCTATCCTGCAAGCTTCGAGGGTGACAGGCCCAGTCCCCTTCCAGAATGCGTCGGTGAATTTTTATCCGGATTTCACCCAGCAGGTGCAGAGACAGAGACAGAGCTTCCTGGGGGTGAAGCGGAGACTTCGGGAACTGGATCTGAAGTATGCCATGCTTTTCCCTGCCAGACTACGGGTGGTGCATGAAGATCGGACATTCTTTTTTGACTCTCCTGTTATGGCCGACGAATGGCTGGACGCTTTGCCCCGGCGACGGACCGGGGACGACACAGCCGAGCATGGAGACAGTGGCCGGGATGGACAGGGCTGATATCCCAGAGCCGGCCTGATTTGATTTGACCATCCTTGAAGATTTGAACAGAGTGCAGTAACTTTGGAGGGTTGCAGGAGGGCGAGGGGTGCTCTTTTCCTCCCTTAGGGTACTTTTTGTAGATTTTTTGTTTTTGTAGGGCGACAGGCACACTGCAAGTTGGGGGGGCTTTGTAAGCTGCAGCAGGGGTGCAGGGTGGGGGGAGTTTTGGGGATTTTGAGTTTGTTGTTGGGGGGTTTATTTCTGCAAGGCATGATGATTATCCTCAGGGCTGTTCCATGGTGGCTCCTCGGGTGTGGGGTGGGCCTCTTTCCGTTTGAGGATGGGGGGTAGAGGCTTAAGTGTTATAAGCTGGAATGTTAATGGTTTGGGGGATCGCATCAAGAGGGGGATTGTTTTGCAATTTTTGAAACGCTCAATGCCAGATGTTGTCCTGCTGCAGGAAACGCATCTCATAGGTAATACGTGCTATGCCCTGAATAGGAAGGGGTATAAATTCATTGCACACTCGGGATTCTCTTCTGGGTCCAGGGGTGTGGGCATCCTCGTTAGAGCATCGTTGCCTTTTGAGGTGGACTCCACCATTGTTGACGATAGGGGGAGGTTTGTGGCGGTGGCGGGGCGGTGGGAAGGAAGGACTTTGGTTTTGGTTTCGGTTTATGTCCCGCCGGCCCTGCAGGCCTCCACATTTGCTGAACTGGGCAGGGCTTTGTTGACTCTCCCGGGGGGAATGCTGGTAGTGGGAGGGGATTTCAACGCTGTGGGCTCCGGACTGTTGGATAGATACCCGCCCAGGGACACAGGGGGGGCTCAGAAATGGCTTCCAGACTTCCTGGATACGTTTGGTCTGATAGACTGCTGGAGGCTCCGGCACCCCACACAGAGTCAATACACGTTTCACTCCGGGGCGCATGGTAGCCTCTCCAGGATTGATTACCTGCTCACTCTGGCCGCACATGCCTCGTTGATATCCGAGGCGAGGCACATGGCACGCGGTATCTCTGACCATTCGCCAGTGTGGATCCGGCTGGATCTAGGTCGGGAGGGAGGAGGGAGGGTGGCCCCCATCAACCCATGGTATTTCCGAGACCCCAAGATGCGCAGTGCCCTGGTAAAGAAGGTAGATAATTACTTTAAGGACAATCTGGGAACCGTGGACTCGGCGGTGTCGCTGTGGGAAGCTTTTAAGACCGTCCTTCGGGGGGAAGCCCTCTCCCTGGTGGTGGCTGCCAAGAATCGGAGGGATGGCGAGGTGCGGCAAGTGGAGGAGGAGATCGCGGCCCTTGAGGGGGCTATGGAGGAGGAGGTTACAGAGTCCTCACTGCATGAGCTTTGCTTGAAGCAGGCGGAGTATAGGGACCTGGTGACGAACGCCGCTAAGACCCTCAGTAGGGAACAACAGGGCCGCCTGTATGACGTTGGTGATAAGGCAGGGAAACTCCTGGCGTTGTTGGACAGGAAAGAACGGGTCAATAGAGTGGTGCCAGAGTTGACGGGAGAGTGGGGAGAGGCGATTGTGGAACCTGAGGGGATTGTGAAGTGTTTCGCGGAGTATTTTCGTAGGGTTTATTCCTCGGTGTCGGACAGGCCGCCCGAGGACTCGTCTGATCTCCTCCGTGATATCGAGTTGCCCTGCCTCTCTGACATAGATAGGGACGATTTGGATGGTGACATAACGGTTGATGAGGTGGCGGGGGCGATTCGCGCTTTAAACTCGGGTAAGGCCTCTGGACCGAATGGACTGCCGATCGACCTGTACAAACTGTTCCCGGATAGGGTCGCCCCTCACCTGCGCGCCATGTTTTTGGAGGCGCGGGGGGATGGGATCCTTCCGTTGGATCAGCGGCTGGCGTCGATCGTGGTCATACATAAAGAGGGTAGACCCCGAGATAGGTGCGCCTCCTATCGGCCCATTTCACTCCTCAACGCTGAGCCGAAAATTCTGGCCAAACTCCTGGCTACCCGTTTGATTAGGGTACTTGGCGATTTGGTCCACCCGGATCAATCTGGCTTCATCCCGCACCGAAACACAGCATTAAACCTTAGGCGTCTTCATGGAGTCATCGCCAGGGCGGGCACGCTGCGTGAACCGGCTATTGTGGCATCTCTTGATGCCACGATGGCCTTTGACACGGTGGAGTGGGCATACTTATGGGCCGTGCTGGCCAAGTTTGGTTTCGGTCGCGGTTTTGTGAGTTGGGTTCGGTTGCTGTACGAGGGGCCGCTAGCGAATGTTGTGGTGAATGGTCGGGCATCTACTCCGTTTCAGCTTGGTAGGGGTACCCGGCAGGGTTGCCCCCTGTCGCCTCTGTTGTTCGCCCTCGCCCTTGAACCGTTGGCTGCGTGGATACGTTGGCACCCGGATATACGGGGCCTTCGGTGGTCGCCTGATCACGAGGACCGTATTTCGCTTTATGCCGATGATATCCTGCTGTATCTTGCCTCACCTACGAAGTCACTTATAGTGGTCTGTGACGTACTCGCATCGTTCGGCAGGAACTCGGGGCTTGTGATTAATTGGGGCAAATCGTACTTGTACGTTCTTAGTGGCGAGGTCCCACCGATCCCTAGAACATGTTCGATACAGGTTGCCCAGCAGGGCTTCGTGTATTTGGGGATTTTTATATCCATGGTTCCTGCTGTGCGCTATGAGAGGAATCTGCTCCCCCCCTTGGCACGCTTGAGGCGAGATGTTGAAGGTTGGCGGAGGCTGCCGCTCTCCCTTGTTGGGCGTGCGGCCCTGTTCAAAATGATGTCTCTCCCCCGCTTCCTCTACGCCCTCCAGAACACCTTGGACTGGGTACCGGCCAAATACTTTCGGGAGGTCGAAGGCCTCCAACGGACGTTGCTGTGGGATGGGCGACCGCGAATAGCCATTTCAAAGTTGACGCTCCCATGGTACGATGGGGGCATTGCGCTCCCAGACATCCGACGGTACTATTGGGCCACGCAGCTGAGCGCGATCAACCATGGGTTTTATGGCCCTGCTCTCAGCCCTGGGTATGCCATGGATAGGTGGCTGCTGCGTGGCGGCAACTACTACAGGGCGTTGTATTCGCGGTCCTTAGACTCGTCCCTCACGGGGCCCACAGGTGTGGCGGTGCGTGTATGGAAGATGGCGACTGACTCGTTGGGCTGGAAGGATAGGCTCACCCTCGCTACCCCATTGTTTGAATCGGAAAGATTGGGAAGACTCTGGCATACGAAGGGCTTTGATAAGTGGGACCTGATAGGTATATCCAAGGTGGGAGATGTGCTGAATAAGGGGAGGGTGAAGTCCTTCGAGGAGTTGCAGACTGAGTATGAGCTAGGGCCCTCAGAGTACTTTAGGTATATCCAGCTGCGTCACGCCCTCCGATCAGTCCTCGTGGAGGGTGAGAAGGTGCCGGAGTCCTCTCCCCTTGAGGACCGAGTCCTTGATGGTCATATGCCCGAGAGCACGATCTCGCTCATATATAAGAAGTTGATTAATGTCCGGGCAGACATGCTTTTGGGGCTGAAAGAACAGTGGACTAGGGATGGCCTTGAGTTGGATAATGAGGACTGGCAGTCAGCGGTTTCTTCTCCTAAGGAGGTTGCGATCCCGTCGCGTCTGAGGCTGGTGCAGCTTAAAATACTGCACCGGGTGTATGTGACGGGGCCACGGCTGGTCCACATGGGATTCTCGGAGGACGGCCTGTGCAGAAGGGGATGTGGTATGGTGGGTACTTTCCTGCACATCATTTGGGAATGTTGTGTCATTGTGGAGTTCTGGAGGAGAGTCCATGCAGTTATGGGGGAGGTGACGGGCACTGCGGTACAGCCGGAGGCGCGGTGTTGCCTCCTGAACGTCTGGGGGCCCACTGACCTCGATGAGGCGCAGACCCAATGGGTGACTCTGGGTAACATGGTTGCTAAAAGGGACATCGCGCGATTGTGGGGCTCCTCGGGACCCCCTACCCTGACCGCGTGGAAGGAGAACATGGACTGGAGCATGTTTAGGGAGAAGACGGTCTACTGCTCTAGAGGTCGCCCCCGGAAGTGGCACGCCATCTGGGGGCGGTGGAACCAATACAGGGGGGGAATATGTCTTGCCCCGGATCTGGAACCTCCCGAGGAACAGCTTTCCCCCTGACCTACTTTCCAGCACAGTTGGGTTCTAGGAACCGTTTTGGGCCTCTGCTGTCCCCCTTCTTCCTTCGTACACAGTCTTGTAACTAGTAGATGAGTGGGGTCCGGCCTCCCCTGGGGGCTTTCGCCATGGGCTTTCAATGTCCTTGCCTTGCTGGGGTTTGTTGTGAGTTTTTTCTGTATTTATTTAAAATTGGACCTTTGCATTACTCTTTGAACTGTATTGGGGACACATCACTGTATCCAACTCTCAATGCTGCCGAACCTCCGGGCTGTCGGCTGAATAGCTGTGTCCTGAATTTTGAAATAAAGGTTTTCAAAAAAAAAAAAAAAAGTATTTGAGGGTTATGTTTTCATGTTCTTCCTCTATTGCATCTGTGAAGTCATCAAATGTTTTGATCCACGCACCCCATCTGGCACCAGTGTTCTGTTTTCTTAGCCAGGCCAAGTAGGAGTGGTGGTTTCTGGAATTTGGCAGCTGTGTATTCTGTGTTCCCCTTGGATGACATTGTGTTGGCACATGCCGTTCAGTCAATTACGATGGGGACGCCACTTGCAGCTTCTGTAAACACAATCTGTGTGTTTGAGCTTGGGTTTCCACACCCGATCAGAGGTTGTATGGCACTTCAGTTATTTTTGCCGGTAAGCAGGTTTCAGATTTTATACCTGGTGTCACTGTCTTTTGTGTTTGCTTTGCTTGGATGATGGCTCTGTGTTCTGCTACAGCATAGTATCTCTTCCTTTGGCCTTACCAGCGGATTCTGGTGGGCTTTTCTATAGTGCTCCTCTGTCAGACTTTCTCCAGGCTTTCTCCAAGGGCCGTGTATTGGCTGTTGTAGTGCATTGACTTTGCAAACGCCGACCTCAGACTGCTTCAAATAGATCTTGTGCAAACGTGGCATGCACAAGCAGTTTGGTATATATGGTCATAAACTCTCAGGATGAGTAGTCCTGTTCCTTCAAGGCATGTATCCCATCCTCATCACCAGTTGTTGCATCCTTCACAGCCCAGGAACACACACATGTAACATACCACACACGGACTCTGTAACAGCATATGATCACACAACTCCCTAAGGCTGCGCCGCTGGCGCGCCTAAGGCGCTCCTAAGGCAAGCCCGTCTGCGCCCATCCACGGCCGGACGGCAGCCAGGGCCAGAGATGCTCCCCGTTTTATTAACGATCGAAAATACACATATAGCTGCTCAGAGCTGATCTCCTTTAGGCCCACACCCCGTCTCCATTTGCCTGGCTCGACATTCTGGGATCCTGAGGAGGATTATCTATGCTCGTGTTGTGGGTTTTCTTAAAGTGCTGTTAGTGTAACCAGTTGCAATAAGAACTGTAACTCTAACGCATTTTCAGCACCCGTGGTAGTGAAACTAAAAGCCGGGTTGTTAAACTGTAGATCCATGCCTAAACATGCGCTGGATATTTTTCAGTCCATCGAAGACAATAACTGGGACTTTTTGTTTCTGACGGAGACGTGGCTTCGGGATGACACCAACCCCGCTCTGTCCTTAGCTATCCCTGAAAACTATGGTATAGTTTGTGCTAACAAGTCAAATGGGAAACTGGCTGATGGAGTAGCCATTATCTTTAAATCGAGATGGGAGATAGCAGCCTCTAACTTTGATCAGTTAGATCCCATCGAGGGTTTATCTCGGCATCCTCCTCTTGTTCTGGTCTGCTGCTTTATAGGCCCTCTAATTCTAGCCTTAATCAAATTCCCATTTTGGCAGATTATATTTCCCAGGCTAGTATACGTTACTCTAATTTTATTATGCTGGGGGATTTGAATCTGCATGTGGAGGATCCTTCCCGTCCTCATAGCTCCAATTTTATTTCCACATTAGCTGGGTGCAATCTGATACAACAGGTATTCCAGCCCACCCACAAAGCAGGTCATATACTGGACTCGATTTGTACTAATCATCCTGAGATCATTGTTCATTCTCCGCTGCCAGTAGCATGGTCAGATCATTTGGTGATCTCTTTTTTATTCCAGCTAACTAGCACTGGCAGTGTCAGCGCCATTCCTAAAGAGTCCAGTAGAAATTGGAGGAGAACTACTCCAGAGCACCTTACACAACACCTAGGGGACTCCACGCCCTTCCTCTCTAGCGATCTTGATGACAGTATTCTAAATCTTAATAAGTGGGTTGTTGATGCGCTTGATTCCCTTGAAAGCAATAAAGTCACTTAGAGCTCTCCCCTCGGCTCCATGGTATTCGGAGGAGCTCAGATCAAAGAAATCTGAATGCAAAAAATTAGAGCGCTGCTGGAGACTTACTTACTCTGCGGCTAGTAAAGCAAGCTATCGTGCGGTGCTTAAAGAATACCGCAAATTCCTTATTGGAAACAAAATAGATTTCCTTTCCGTCCAAATTAATAATGTTAAAAATTCCTCTAATCTTTCACTGACCCCCAGCGCTTACCATCACCCATCTCCCCTCGCAGAAGTTATGCAATCAACTCTCTGAGTTTTTCGAGGAAAAAATCGCGCTGATCTATGCTTCCTTTCCTGAACCACCTGATGCAACTCAGATCTCTAAGGATGATCATTCGAAACTGACCCCCAGTATTGTGCTCTCAGATTTTGCTGATGTTTCCGTCGAAGCTTCCCTCCTTGAGTTGCAAAAGTGCAAATCTGGTTCCCCAGGTGACCCTTGGCCTGCTAAACAATATAGCGCTTTGGCAGAACTCCTCAATCCCCATTTGAATTTCATTTGGAACTCTTCACTTAGACAGGGTATCTACCCTGCAGTTTGGAAAAATGCTTTTCTTTTGCCCATTCTAAAAAAAAGCGAATGCGGATCCAGATATTACTAGCAACTACAGACCTATTTCGCTGTTACCTGCCCCTGCTAAGGTCTTAGAAAAACTGGTGTATCAGCAATTGACCAGCTATATTGAGACCAATGACCTTCTTCATGACTCTCAATCTGGCTTTCGCCCCGGCTATAGTACGGAATCAGCACTTATTGAAATGGATGATTCAATACGCTGGGCAGTCGATGGAGAATCGAAGGCGGTGCTGGTGCTGCTGGACTTGTCGGCAGCATTCGACACGTCTCCCATTCTATCCTCTTAAATCGACTTAGGGATATTGGCATTCAGGGCACAGTGCTGAACTGGATATCATCTTTTTTATCTGACCGTAAACAACAGGTCCGGACCCACCCTTTTATCTCCCCTGTCAAACCCCTTAAATGGGGCGTGCCTCAGGGCTCGGCCCTAAGTCCACTTCTTTTTAATGTTTATCAGACCCCTTTGGCAGACTTGATCTCAAAAACTGGGATTAAAATTATATCATATGCGGACGATACCCAGTTATTGTTTACCTTTCAGGATGTGTCCGCCTCCACCTTCGAGCCGCTAAAAGAATGCCTTAAGAATACCGCGGCCTGGATGGACTGTAATCTTTTAAAACTCAACGCGGATAAAACTGAGATCTTATTTTTTAACCAACCGTCTCCCCTTTCTTCAATACTGTGGTGGCCTGATGCGTTAGGTACTGCACCCCTACCCAAGGATTCTGGTTATTTAGCCGAACCGACTAGTTTGCTCTTTACCTCCCCTGCTCTCTGTCTGCTATAGCACCGGGACACCCCGTTGGGGGTAGCTGTGCGCTGAATAAAACTCTTTTTTTTTTTACGCATTACGTCACGATTTTAATAACCATACCTTAACACCTCCCAGCAGCTTGCGAAATACCTGTATGAGGTGCTCTCCGAGCAGCAAGGGTCCTAATGCTCATAATATCAAGACTCTACATCATGCACCACATACTGATTAAGGAACACTTCCATTTATTTTTGCTGGCATTTGTTGCTTCTTATACTAGTTGGCGATCTCCCAAAAAAACACTCAGTAACTAATGCTATATGTTTTTACAATAACTGTTGGCTATGCAACCAAGTTACACCTAAGGTTACTATAATTTGTAATTATTTTGCATGCCCATGCTGAAATGTATCAATTTTGTACAACTATGTAATTCACAGCGTTCTGTGTAGTGTTCTTATATTCTCTGCGGTGCAGGAACACTATACAAAACCTTTGAATTAAGAAATAATCTTCACATAGTTCCACAGGGATCCTCTTTGAGACCCCTCCCTTTTAACATCAATGTTACTCCCTTGGTTCAACTGGCGGAGGACTTAGGGGCCAAAATGATTGGATATGCCGATGATACCGAGCTCTTGCTTTACTTGGGGGAAATGTGAGTGTTCCACCTTCTCCGCAAAAAATTGCCTGACAGCAGTTTTTCATTGGCTGGCCTCTGCCCAACTCAAATGCAATGAGGACACATCTGAAATCCTCCTTTATGAGAGCTTCCCCTCCTCAGTTTAGAGAAACACTTTGACCGGCTGATTTCTCTATGCCGGCCTCAGTGGGGCAACCCGCCAAGAATCTGGGGATCTGGTTTGAGGAGAATCTCTCTATCTCTACTCCGATCAAGAGTCTTGCTGGGAACTGTTTCGAGTTACTCAAATCTCTCAGGACATTTTTACCACTTCTCCCTAGGGCTGGTAAAGAAACGGTCACCCGAGCCCTAATTTTATCATGTATTGATTATGCCAATGCCCTGTACATTGGCCTCCCGGGCTACCTGCTTAACAAAGTACAAGTAGTCCAGAATGCGGCTGCCAGGCTTCTCTTTAACATCCCTATCAGAAGCAATGTGAGACAGCATCTAAGCATACTTCACTGGTTGTCCGTGGCCGAAAGAGTTAAGTTCAAAGCTCTGATCATGGCACAACATGCCCTGCATGCTTCCGGTCCAATCTATTTGCAGAAGCGTTTTATTTTCTACACTCCTACTAGACAACTGTGCTCTGCTTCTCAACTCCTGGCTCTTGTCCCCCGCTTTCGACTGCAAAGGATGGGCGGCAGTTCCCTTGCCTTGAAGGGTGCTCTGTGAAGGGTGCTCTGGCTTGGAATTTGCTGCCTTTCGCTCTCCGTTGCATTCAGGATCCCATTCTTTTGAAAAAAAATCTGAAACGTTCCGCTTTATCTAATCAGCTTTCCCTTACTCCTCAAGGTTCGGCCGGGACACTTCTCGGAGTATCTGTGCGTGTTACAAATACAAATAACATAACATACCATAATTGTTTCAGATCAACGAAGTGTCATGCAATTTTTAAGACCCCCTGAATTTCGTAAACTAGACCAGACAATGTTGTCTGTCTTCGAAAGACTGAACCAGTGGGGTAATGAATTAATGTGCAACCTAAAATAGTGTTTTCTTCCTAATAACAACCACATGGGAGGAAGTGCATTTTAGGAAATGATGGGTCTCTAACCAAAATGTGGCCTGATGTGTAGACTTCAATTAAGAGACAATAGAAACTCCTTGTTCAGTATATGCCCATCTACACCCTGATATATAGGCAATGGTTGTTTCAATGCTGCATTTTATAATGAACATGGTTGCTCCATATCAAGGCTTCTAGTAAGAGGCTAGGTATTCCACAGATTTGGGAGACCCCTGAGCTGTCTTTTTCGGGGATGACGAAATTAGATCTTCAAATTCAGACGAGGCAGCAGAATCTGTCACATCTGCAGAGATCGGCAACATTGGGTAGGTTGTCTGCTGAGTTCCTCTTAGTAAAAATGGAACCCCGATTTGAGGAACTTCTAGACGTAATACAACCGCCTCTTGCGAGGAAGCTGTACCTCCAACTAAGGCATGGTAGCCTACCCATTAGGCATTTTACCTCTAAATGGGCCAAATCAGAAGGGGAAGCCTGTCCTACATGTAACTAAAAAAGCGAAGATGTTCCTCATGTTTTGTTTTTTTGCCCCGCATATGCTCGAATTAGGAAATGCTGGTTAATCCCGATATGCAGGAATCTTGGATTTTGCCATTTTGCACAGGCCTGTCGGGTTTTGATCTATGATACCCATCCTCCTATTGTCTTTGCCGTATCTCGTTTTCTACTTAGTATGTGGCGCAGAAAACAAATCTTTTTGTAAATATGTGATAGATAAAGTTTTTCTCCTTTAAATTTGACTTTTGATAACCTCTGAATTTAATGTCTTTTTAACACTCTATTTTTATCTTGTTTTTATTCTTTCGTGCTTTGTATGTATTTTATCTGCACTTTTATGGTCTTTGACGCAAATAAAGTTATCAATGATGATAATGAACAGAGAGGTATGGAATTATTAGAGATAAAGATATGTTTTCAACATTTATGCAGATACTTGTTGCATGCATTTGAGTAACAATGTTAACTATTAGTTTCTTACACAACTAAGCACTCGGTGGTGATATACAAGTACTGAGTCAGAGGTCATTATTGACAAATAAAATGATTTTCAAGCAGCAAAATAATGTCATTTCTATTGTATATAGGACTTGAAAGATGCAAACTATGTCTTCTCATACTTGGTGGCCATACTTTGCTATATGGGTGTTTGTTACTCAGTGCTTAAATACTGTTAAAACCTATGTAGATAAATGTAACCAAACCATTCCAAACGTATATAATAAGTTAGTTCAGGTGGCAACTATTAAACCGAGAATTGTGGTATGTGACTAGAGCAAATGAATGGAGTGCGGTTAACGAAATCGGCGCGAAAACTGTATCTGAAGCAATTTCTAAACATTGGGGCAATTCAAAACATCACTGACTATAAATGATATACTAAGTGAAGGAGATCCCAATTACCAATGATTGGGGAAGCTGTAAAATACAGCTACTGAAAAGGAGAAAATCCACACGTATATGTGCAGGTGAAACACGGTAAACATGATTAGACATGTGAGTAATGACTACAGATATTTAAAAATACAGACGTAGGACATTTTTACTTCATCTCTGTAGAAAAATACTAAAAGGTAAGACTATCGTATTAGTATACAGGATGGGTAATTGATTCCCCTTCACCAACATTTTTAGATATAAACCAATGTAGTAACTATAAATAAACACACAAAATATGGCACACATCATAAAAAATGATGGGGATGTTGAGATTCACTACAATAAAAATTATTATCAGATGGTCATTTTTGTTTTCTGTAATTGGTTTCTGCTGATTAGAATTAAATTGTATTCCGAATATGTTAAAATTATTAAAGAGTGGGAGATGTGTGTAAAATGTGCAACAGTGATTTTAAGAGTCAGTGTCCGTTTTTTATACTTTGTTTAATTTTTTTCTAACTGTATATTTTTATTGTATTTAGTGAAATGTTACCGGGCACTCCATCAGTAGTCGTGTAAGGTTCTCTTTGTACTACAAAACAAACATAACATATTTATGTGTAATTCTCAGACCGATATATGGAATACGATCCTTTAAAACACACCTTTCCATCTCTCTTCATGAATATAAAGAGGTCCTGCTCTTCAACAGGGGGGACCCGAATGGAGGAGTTGAGCAGCAGTGGGGCCTAATAGCTGCAATGGATGACAGACCCAATGGCAGTAGACGCACACATGATTGGGTCTCCATGCCCCAGCATGAACTCTCCTTCACTAGCACCACCATCTCAGGCACTAGGGAGGCTGAGCCATAGCTTGGAGAGGAGGAGGCGGGGTATCAGGAGAACCACGGATCCGTAGGAGGAGGGGCATTTCTTAGGCGGTATGTCTGACCGGAACAGAAACAGACCCAAACTCCAAAGCTTAAGTGGACGGTTCTGATGAAATCGGCCTTACTTCACGAGCAACAGTCACAATATCCTGGGGATGCTGGCGAGGAAGGAAGCTAACTCTCTTGGACAACTCGGAACCTGTACTAAAGGGCTAGTGGAGTTGTGTGTCCTGGAAGTTTCCATCCCATGTCTATACAATTTAATGTGGGCTGGAGGTGAGGGGGAGAGGGGTGCACGTACACTCACCACTCAATTCTAAGAATTCTCGTGCATTCATTTATCCTCGATTGGTTTATTCATCCTCACATTCATGCATACATCTATGTATCTAACATAACACCATACACAAACTCTCATTCATATATCTTTATACTCATCATTAATCCTACCTCATTGTCAGGTATACTTCCATCATAATCATTATGTTATTCATACAGTCATTCTTATACTTTTCCAAACTTGCATCCAGTCAACCATTCACCTCATACTCTTCATACTCATTCATCCACTTAGTCATTGAGGCATCCATCCATACTCGCATCAAATCCACCTGCCCCTTCTCTCGGTCTTTTCATTCTTTCCATTTCATCCACCGTCATAACTTGATTAATTCTTCACCACATTCTCCTTCATCACCCAAAACATCCATCTTTACACTCTCATATATCCACACTCACAACAACACATATACATGTTGATCAACTAAGAAATGTACATCCACAAATGCCAGAGCTACTGGCTTTATCAACTGTGTTTATCTGCCTCGGCCACCACTGTCCTGCCATTCTGCACTTGAAGGTAGTTTCCGATTTCTTCTCTTCTCACGTGTGCCTGGCACTTCATGAAAAATGAAAAGGTTCTCAGATTCTATATCAAAGATGCGTGCAGAAAAAGAATCTGGCAAACTCCTTTCACATGCTAGTATTTTAAGCACTCTGCGCAGGTTTCCAAGGTGAGTTGCCGTGAATAAAAGAATCTTTTGTTGTGGGTCGTGGCCTTTTGTCAAGATGTGTCAATATCTACCTAATTGGGTCTTTCTTGCTAGAGCATGTGGAAATGTGAAGAAGCACAAACCTTTAAACATAGCACCTTGTTAGCCGGGAAACCTTTTCTTTTTAGATTTATCATTCCAACAGGTATTTCACTTGATGTGAAGAAAATGTATTCTTTGGTAAGTCAATAGTTACAGCAATTATAGCAGGCATAAACTGGTTTATTCCTTCAGTCGGTATTTGGTTAGGTGGCCTCTGTAGAACTGCAGTGAAATGGCATCCTTTTCCCTGGAGTAAATGAGCTGATTTGCTATGTCCTAAGCAAGGATCTAGTCAAATACTAAACAGCGTCTTGGGAGCGATGTGACAATATATACATTTGGTTCAATATACTTATTTAGCTGCACTGATAAGTCACGGAAGAGTAACAGCATATTTTATTTTCCTAAGCTCGTTTTTCTTTTACTCCACAATGCACTCAATATTACTTTTATGTTTCTAAAGCATTTGAGTGTATCCCCATAGCGTAATTGGCAGTGTTTTTGTTTGTAATATTTGAAAGAAAATCCAACCCAACGTAGAATTCCCAACACGTGTTCTTATTTAGATTTGTACAACATTTATTAAGGGGATGTATCATTTTTACTCAAGTCCATGGATTACTTTTGGTGAACATTTGGACAATGAAAAGCTGGGTGAGCCCTTTCTGTCTCAGAATCTCTGACATGGAAGGTGCACACAGATTCATCTGCAAGTACTTAACTGAGTTGTCCTGTTGAGATGGAATAATGTACCCCTTTTGCAATTCACTCGAAGCCTGATGAGACCATTTTCCTAAGCTTCCTTTATGCTAGACGCTGTCAAATTTAAAGCATCTTCACCTTTATGGATATAAAGATAATGCAGACCAAAATATACAGTTATACATTGTGTTCGTATGCTATGCTGATGTCCACAAAACAGCATTCCCATGTTTTTTTTAGATCCTCCACGCCACGGTGTGTTGTAGTAGAAGTCATTTCACATAGTCTTTGCAAACATACATGAGTCACAGAGACTGGGTAATAGCTGGAACCATTCTTGATGTAAGAACCCTCCCCTGACACCAGCGAACTAAAGAACTGCCATCCCATCCCACTGCTTCCTTTCCCACCAAAGCCCTCGAAAAGGCCTACTCACAGAACACCTGGAGATCAACATGCTTCTGGATCCCTTTCAATCTGGATTCCACACCAACCACAGGACCAAAAGTGCCCTGATCGCTGCCGCGGATGACATCGGAAACCTCCTTGACATGGGAGAAATGGCAAACCTGATCTTCTTCGACCTGTCAGCAGCTTTCGAGACTGTATCCCACTGCACCCTTATCAAGAGGCTTCATCACATTAGAATCTAAGGGAACACTCTCAAATGGATCGCCTCCTTCCTCACTAGAAAAACTCTGGAAGAAAAAACTGGAGAATCTGCCTACCACCTTTCCCCGCGGAACCCAAGAACATCAGCTACAGCATCCCTGGAGGATTGTTCCTGAGCCCTACATTTTTCATCATCTATGTTAGACCTGACATTTTTGGCGTGTTTTCCCCTGCCTTTTTTGTTTCTAACATCCTGTTTTGATTGTGTGCTACATTTAAGTTTTGCTGATTTTAGATCTCTGGGCACTTTACCACAGCTGACCAGTGCTAAAGTGCAAGTGCTCCCTGTGTAAACTCTATCTGTAATAGGTTATAGAGGGCCTGTAAATCAAATGATTCTAGTGGACCCGCAGCACTGATTGTGCCACCCACCCGTGCTGATTGTGCTGCTCCCTGCAACGATGTCTCAGACCTGCAACTGCAGTGTCTGTTGGTGCAGTTTTGATCTGCCATATCAACCTACTTCAATCTTCAATCTTCAACCCGCCCGCCACCCTAGCAGTGCACCACCAATTAGGATGCAACCGCCACCCTGGCGGTCGCATTCCGCATCTTCAACATTGCGGTGGGTGCTTCTATAAGCAGCACCTGCCCCAATGCCAAAGAGGCATGCTGTGCATTGCCATGCACAACATCGCAGGCACCTTGTGCATGGCAATGAAGGGGGTACCATAGGTACCCCCCAAGTGCAGCTCCCTACCCCGAACCCCCGGGGGCCCACAACAGACCCCCAAATAAATTCCTGCCTGCCTTTCCATGGCGGCATCGCCGCCATGGAAAGGTCTTGTTAACCCGTCAACATAATATGGTTGGCACCGCCACCATGTTATGCCCCAGCTCCGCTCGGCCGGCAATAGTAACGATTGCCAACCAGCGGAAAAGCAGCAGACAGACTTCCCGTTCGCCACGGTACCCCCCTCCATGATAATATGGCGGGCTAAATTATGTTGTGATGGCGGGCATATCGCCACCGCCGGCCGGGCAGTGGCGATCTGCCCGCCATCATAATGACCCCGTTAGTTCTTTTACATATAAAAAATCCCTAATGGATACATCAAAATATAAAATTCAATATCAGAACTCATCCAAGTTAAAGACTCAAATTGTCAATGCAGCGTTTCAGTGGTCTTTTTCATTTTCTGCTACTTCTTCAGAACAAGCAAAAATAATAAAAAGACATGGATTTATCTGTAGGTTCTTAGGATAGAGGGCTCTCTCCTCTTATGTTTTTCTTGAGTTATTCCTTATACAAATGTCAACTTTCAATGTTTAACCAATCTTATTATGTTCCATCTCCATTTTTTGTGGGTATAGAATATGTCACGTTTGATCATCTGTCCGTTACTCCCCACCTCAATTGTTAATACTCTAGATACAGTATATTCAGTCCTTCTATTTGGGATGTAAATATACATAGAGCCTTTATTATTTTGCTCACTGCACCAGGGGAATTTCATTCAACCCTCCCTTATAATCTTGTGATTTAATGAACAACTCTTATCTTATTTGTTGCATTCTTCAATGTCGGTGTGCAACCACTTGCTGGGCCCAAACCTTCCCTTTTACTACATATCAGGCACCCCTAAGGTAGGCCCATGGGTAGGGTGCAGTATATTTGAAAGGTAGGACATGTACTGGTGTGTTTGACATGTCCTTATAATGAAATACTCCTAATTTCATTTTCACTACTGCAAGGACTATCTCTCCCATAGGTTATCATTGGAGCTGTCTTGTACCTTCCTATGAGTGTAACTTCCAATAGGAAAGAGATATAGAGTTGGAATTTGTGGTCCCTGAACTCACAATTTAAAAATACATCTTTGAGTGAAGTTGGTTTTTCAACTGCTGGTCTGAAAATGCCACTTTAAGAAAGTGGGCATTTAGCTGCTTTACCATTGTGTGCCTCTGTCTGTGAAATCCATGTCTGAGGGAGGGTTGCAGTTGGGCTGTTTGTGCATTCGCTCTAGACAGTGACACCAAGGGATCTGAGGTTTGCCCTGCATTTCCTGATGGCCCATCACCACAACCCCTCTCACCGGCACCCATGGCGCACGCTCCGACTCTGATCCGGGCCCTGCTTTGAGGCTGAAGAATCAGGCGCACCACCTGCTTCACAGCTGTGAAATCAACACAGCACCTGCTCCGCAGCAGCGACACAGTGCCTGGATTTTCAACACATCGTCCCTGGGCACCAGGCTTTTCATCGATATTGCCCAGCAGTAAGGAAGCATAGCCACATGTCCGTGGATCAGCGCATCACCTCCACTGACAGTAAGGAACTGAAGTATCACCTCCCCTGTGCTGCAGTAAGGAACCAACACTTCACCTCCCCTGGCAGTAAGGAAACAACGCATCACCTCCCCTGAGAGTAAGGAACGACTGCATCGATTTGTTTTTCCAGTGCCTCACCTCCCTTGCATCTGTTTTCATGTTTGATTTTGACACATCTCAGGTACTTTGTGAGAACAGTAACGCATCCATAGTTTTCTATGGACTGAACTATTTTGATTCTTTTTAAAGTGATAACTTTACTTGTGTATGTTGGATTTTCGTCATTTTGGTCTTGTTTGATTCAGATAAAGATTGTCTATTCCGCATTTTCCATTTCTTACATTTTCTAAAATACTTTTTGTAACCTTTTGAGACTTTTCTCAACCAGGACTTTGTTAACCCGTAGTAATTGCTTGCACAATTGACTTTCTCATTAGGCTCTGCGAGTTATTTGGTGCACTTTTCATTTTCATTTTCTATATCGTGCCATACTGACCTCCGCTCTCACCATGCAAGGTTATAACCTTTTGAAAACCAACATTCACCACTACAATTCCCACTCCCTATCGTCTCAACCATAAACCTTCATCAGTTGACCATTGGTCTGTTACATTTTGAAGTTGTTTGTTCTCACAACCGCACTAACATTAATTAGTCTTCACTAAGATACGGGCACTGTTATGAACATGCCACCGCTACAAGATGGTGACAACGGTCACCTTCCTTCAACCCATTATCTCACTTGAGCCCATTGTTGATGTTTTTTTTTAAATCTTATTTTTATTAAATTTTGAAAAGGCATTCAAACATACTTCAGTTACAAAAATGCATTTCCATCATAATAAAGTCGCCACCATACTCCTAAATATAATAACAGAATACAATGGAAAGACATAATCGCCTATCGAGGGACAGGGTGTCACCCTTTCATTTAGCACAGGATCCACTCTTCAATGCTCGTGCAATCTTTATCTATATCTATCGATCATATGCATAATCAATTCTTACATCTCTCCTATGCCGCATGTCAAATCTGCGCGCTCTGGTCTGATACCCTACATGAGGTGCAAGTCCAGTTCCATGCACACATAAGCAGTTACCAGCCTAATGGTACTATTAATTGACCAAATCAAATGACAGGCTATAAGTGACCTCTCTGGGACTCCCAAATGAAAGAAGCCATATAATCTGAATAGTAAGGAAAGGACCCCGAGCCGCAGCCGGCCTTCTTCACACACGAAGATTCCTTTCGCACATGAACAAAAAAAGGAAACTTATCCAAATAACCTAAAAAACCAATAAGTAAGAACTAACTGCCAGGAGTGAGTCAATGCGGTTCAGCCGCAAAGAATGAGCCAACTGTCAACAGTATAGGCGGATGGGGCGAAGGGGCAGTGGCCCCAATAAGAGGGCCCGAGAAGGGGGCCAATCCCGCCACATCCCAGAGCAAGCAGGGTAATTGCTTAAGACAGCTTCCCCTCACCCAACTACTCTGAAGCTTCAGTCCCCCTGTCCTCTGAGTCCCACTCCACTCCATGACGAGTGTCCCACGATTTGGCGATGTCACCCCATGGCTACGCGTATGGTTTATGCCGCTTGGTGATCTTATCTTCAGTGATTAGCACCCGTTCCTCAGCTCGTACCCAGCAGGTTACGTCCGCCTCCCACCTGGTAACCAGTGGCAGATTCCCTGCTTTCCAATGAAGCGCGATTCTCCTTTTGACCAGGAGGAAGGCCAGATCTACAAATCTGTGACCCAACTTATTGGCTTTGGGTCTCGGGAAGAGGCCCAAAAGTCAAACCTCAGGGCTGCACTGCTAGGTGCGATCCAATATTTTATTGAGCCCATTGTTGATGTTTAGTCACGGAGCTCCCAAACACACTCACAGGTTTGTTTTAAGGGTCCATACTGTGAAGTTCACGACCCATCGAACATCGGTAAGAGATGCTCCGCCATGGTTTCTAGTGGCTCTACCAGCACTTGAGCACTGTTTGTTTACTCCGCATGACTAAATGTTCAATTATTTTGACATCGGTTCGCGTACTCAGTATAACTTCTCACTCTGTGCTGCTCAAGATACTACTAATATCGGCAAGTCAACGTTCCACATTACCGGCACTGTTTGTTTATCCCACACAACTTATGTTAATTCTTTTCACATTCGTTTGCACACTCAGCACAGCACCTCACCTTTTCAAACTCATTTTTATTGACATTATTTTTATTTGTACTGTTATGGTTATTTTAATCCATGTTTCAGGAAGGCATATGAGCATTGTGATCCCACATCAATTGCTTTTAGCATGACCTAATTTAGCATGTTTTCTTCACTAACCATTTTTGGACTTTTTCTGCTACACCACGATTTATGTTCACCATTTAGGGTGCCAACAGGCTCTTTTCAAATGTAAATTCTCATGTTGGGTTCACAGGCTTTCTGAAAACACTGATCTACATTTTTAAATTCTGTTACACATCAGATGCAAAGGATATTTCCACAGTTACTTTGTAACTCAGAGCCTTTCTCACTTCATTCATTTAGGTGTTGAATATTCCCCCGATGAAGGGCTCCCATGAGCCCGGAATGCATCAGGACTAATAAGCTGAATTATAATTCCTACTTCATTTGAAAATGTACATTTCTGAGACCATGTGAAAAAATACATACAAAGAGGAACTTATGAAATAGAATAAATTCAATCTCTGCAATCAACTTGCCTAACATTTTGATTAAATGTAGATTGTTCCAGTTATAGGATAGAAAGCAGTGCACTGAGAAGAAGCCACCCCTGGGGTGGTGTTTACCACAGCATTTCTTCCATGCAATCCAAGAATGTGGTGCCCTGGCCAACGCATGGAGGGAAAGAGTATACCAAAGGGGATGACATCCAGAGATGGTTTCAGGGCTATGACTCAGTGCTTCACATGAATGGGGTCGCTGAGAGAAACTGGGGGGCAAGGATATGGAATCAATTCCCAGTAGAGGGAAGGGATACATTGCTGGCCCTAGGGGACATATTATACTCATCTACCCAGAGATGAAGACAGCCCTCCTTACCTGGTAAGGTCTTATCCCTGAGAAGTACAGGTATTAGTGAAGACAGAGTAAGAAGCTTGAGTCCCAGAAATGGCTTGAGTGGCAGATTATTTTTGCAGAGCCCTGGATGGTTGGGTGAAGGCCAGTGAGGTAACAGATTATCGGGAGCTGTACAACTTGATTGTATAGGAGCACTTGTCTCGTTTGATTTTTCCAGAGGTGGGCCAGCACTTAATGGAGAGCAAGCTTACTGATTCCAGAAAGCTTACTCAGGAGGTGGATCGCGGGGTGATTACCAGGGTCTACAAGAAGGTGTATAGGGAGACTCCTCCAAAGGTGAGCAAGGTCCCCAGCAGCAGAAGGGAGGGGACAAGGGTAAATAGAAGAAGTTCTCTAAAGGGCCCCAATCTAGTTCCCAGGGTAAGAATACCCACCCCTCAGAAGATAAGAAACCATGGCTCTCTTTAGGTAAACCTGCAGAGAGGGGATCCCAGAAATGTTTTGCTTGTGATCAGGAGGGTCACTTGAGAGGGGATCCCAAGTGTTCCAAGCGGGCACAGCCTCCCACTAGTGGGCACACACCAGGGATGGCCAGTGTAGCATAGCACTCGGGAAAGAGTTTATTCCAGGAGGGTGTTGGGACCCAGCTGACATGATCCTTGTCCACTAGTCCAGAGAAACCTAATGCCTGATAACACTAAGAAATACAGGCATTGAGCGACCATCAAGGGACAGAGGGTATAGGCTCTGGAGCAAGGTAAAATGCTGTCAGGGGTCACCTGGTGTCTGAAGAGCAAGTTGTCCCTAATGTACTTCACCAAGTTGTGGCAGTAGACAACAGTGAGCACTTGTGTAAAGTGGCTCAGTTTCCCTTTCAGTGGTGGGGTCTCAGATTCCTTGTAAGTAGCTGTGAGACCATCCATGCCTGTGGACTGTCTGCTGCGAAATGACCTGGAACACACCACAAGGAAGAAGGTGGAGATTTTGTGATTGCCTGTGTAGGCGTGCTTGAACACATGGTCCATGGCAGTTCAAGGTAATCAGAAGGTTCTGGAGCCTGAAACAGTGGCCAGGTGTCTGCCAAGAAGAGGAGTGGCAAGGTGTGTTAGAAACCCACTGCAGAGATTCCCATGGTCCAGGGGGAGGCTGAGCCTGATGTGGACACCCCAGAGCCTACAGGGGAAGATGTGGCTGAACTGGGAGACTTGCCTGAGCTGACCCATCGGCGGCAAGAAGAGGGTCCCACCATGGAAGAGTTCTGCACAGAGCAGAAGACATGCCCTACTCTTGTGGGTCTTAGGCAGCAGGACGAGGACCAAGCAGCAGGCAGGGAGTTGAAATCACATGTGATCTACTGGTAGAAGGTCTCCTTTATAGTGAGCCTAAGGTTGCTGAGCTGGGGGACACCTGTGCGCTGGTTGTACTCCTGCATTTTAGAACTACCCTACTGGATTTGGCTCATGATGTGCCTTGGGCAGGACATTTTGGGCAGGGCAAGACCTTTGACAGGCTTGTATTCCACTTTTATTGGCTCCAAATGCAAAGGCAATCAGATGCATGTTGTAGGTCTTGTATGACTTTCCAGGAAAGTGGCAAGAGTGGGGGGGAAATGTAAGGCACCCTGCAACCGTTCCCTGTCATGAGAACCCCTTTTGAGTGAGTGGGCATTGACATTGGTTCATCATGATCTTGGTGGACCATACCACCTGGTACGTGGAAGCTAACCCTCTGAGGACAGTCACGGCTCCCATTGTGGCCTGGGCACTGATAAGGATATTTAGTTGTGTGGGTTTCCCCAAGGAGGTGGTATCGAACAGGGGCACCAATGTCTTGTCGCTGTACATGAAGGCCAGTGGCAGGAGTGGAGGGTGAATTCCAAATTCACCACTCCTTACCACCCTCAAAGTAATGGGTTGGTAGCGAGATTCAACCGCACCCTGAAAGGCATCATTGGAAGTCTGTCAGAACCCATAAGGTGTAAGTGGGTCATCCTCTTGCTATGCCTTCTCTTCGCTTATAGGGAGGGACTTCAGAAGGGGTTGTTTTCAGCCCCTTTGAGCTGTTGTACACAGGGTACCTGTGAGAGGACCTCTTAGTTTGGTCAAGGAGGGCTGGAAGGAAGCTCCTAGGAAGCCACACCAAGACGTACTCAATTGCATGCTGGCCTTCCAAAACAAGACAGCCCACTTCAGGAAACTCACTCAGGCCAACCTGGAAGCAAGCCAGGAGGACATGAAATGCTGGTACGACCAGAATACCACTCTGGTAGAGTTTCAGTCTGATCAGAAGTGTTTGTGATGGAGCCAGTAGAACCCTGTGCTCTGCAAGACAAGTGGTCTGGCCTATACGAGGTGAAGGAGTGCTAGAGTGAAGTCACTACCTGGTGGACTTGCAGACTAAAAGGAACCCCTTGATGGTTCTGCACATGAACCGCCTCAAACCCCTCTTCGAGAGATCTGAGTTGACCATGCTTTTGGCTACTGATGATAGGGCGGAAGAGGAGAGTGAACCTCTCCCGACCTCCTGTCTGCCAAGGAGCAGGATGGGTCAGTCTAAGGTGTGATCCTCTCCGCTACACTGACCGTGGAGCAGCAGAGTGACTGTTGCCTGTTGCTGGGGCAGTTTGCCACTATGTTCTCAATCTTCCCAGGAGAGACCCATTGGTTAACTCACGATATTGACACTGCAGATAGTCCGTCTGTGAAGCAAAAGATTTACAGGTTGACAGGCAGAGTGAAATTAGAACATGGGAGAAAACCTTAATAGCAAATGTCATTTTGCCCAAGGCACTGTGAGTCCTTGTGCCAGAGGTGGAAGCCTGGGATGATCATCACCTTTCTCACCTACCTTATACCAATGATAGTGTGCTCCTACAACTGACCTCAGGGCTCCAGTGCATTTTAACACGGCTGGAATATTTCACCCATGTAAAATGCCATCTTCACACTGTTTAAAAAATAATGGTTAAGAGATTTTGTAATAACGTGGGTGACCAGCTATGATGTGTGAATGTGGCAATGTTAACAATTGTGTCAGGTAATACTTACTTGGGCAAACAGTTGAGGATAAATTGAATGAGAAAGAGTATGTAGAACTAAGCTGAAATGAAATGGTTTAATATGAATGTGCTGCTGAGATTAAGTTGGCAATTTGAAGCATATTATTTATACCAATTATTGAGATACAGAACACAAAAATATTTTGGTACACACTTGCAGTGTCCATGTTTGAGAAGGTGCCATTAGAAGACAGGTGATATATCAGAAGGTAGATACTGAATTTGTGCATTTTAAAATTTTTATACCACTCAAGTGGAAGCTATTTGTGCAGTGCTTGATTAGTAAAGTGGGAATTTCGCTATCATCATTCACACTTGCTATCTTTTGTTTTACTTTAATGTTGACCCATTTAATTATTTGTTTCCCTTGCTTTGATGAGTTAGGGTCTCATTACAAGTTTGGAGGAGCGGGACCATCGCACTCCCGTACCGCCAAACCTGTGGTTAAACCACTTGCAAGATTAGGAATTTTCTCCTTTCTGGCGGGCGGTTCTTAGGCGTTCCCACTGCATTGCTTAGGAAATAGGGACGGCCCTGATCATAATAGGGTGGAGAAGAAGACCACCTCCACCGGGCCCCCGTAACTCTGGTGGTCTGTGGATCACCAGACTCGTAATGAGGCCCTTACCCTAGAGTACAGACAGTGGAATTCACCCTTGTTATGAAAATTGGGAGAGTTCCTTGAAAGTTCGACATCTTTACTGGTGTAAAGGCTCATGGTAATATAAGCCTAATAGGGACCATGATTTACTGGTCTCTCCTTCAACTGCTGCTGATGTGGTGATAACTGCCAGAAGGAGAAAACCAGGGAATACTAAAAAAAAGTGTTGGTGCAATCCGAGATTGCAAATATCATTGCTTACATTATTGTACGATGGGAATCTGAGAGAGCATCATGGAGGATGCTGCCAGTAGGAGACAATGAAATGACAACAGGTGCCAGGAGTGGTTTTCTAAAATGGCCTCGAAATAACAGCACGACCAGAGCGGATGGTTGCCCTCATATGACACGAGAAAATGTCACATGCACTTAAATATACCATACTGCAGCTTTGTTGTATTTTCATTTTGTTATCTCATATTATCCCACCCACAACTTCATCAAGAACAGCATGTCGGAAGGCATATTTCTGTAACTCCCTTTCATGCTTTGTGGTCTTATACCATTTAGCTTTCACTTATCCTATCTACTTCATGTTTTGGTACATTGATGAACACATGCTAATTCTAATCAGTATATAGACTTGATTGCTGTATTTGTGGGATTTACTACCTTTTACATCTATCGTTGATTGATTTATTGACCCACCCACATATGATAGTAAATTCACCATCCATTGGCACTGATGAATTCATCAACCGCAAACTGTTGCTTCCATTGAACTTTCCAACTACTCAATTCCATTCATTCATGAATCCTGCTATTCATGCATATCCATTTATCTACTCACCAGCACTCAATTCCTCCTTCCATCTACTCTTCGATCAAAACACATGCATTTATCCATTTCCCCAACTCACTTTCATGGCTCCATCCATCAGTTAATCCATTTTCTCCAGTTAATCATACAGGTCTTTAAAAACATCCGTCAATGAGTGTAGAAGCACTGGAGAAGAGGGGTGAGACACCAGAGCCACATAGAGGGTCAACCCCAACTAAGGGGCAACCCCCACTAAAGGCTTGGGGGGAGGGGCCCAGGCAAGATGGCTGCACACTAGTGCTGCTACTCCATCAAAAATGCTGTTCCGCTCAATATCAGCAGATATAGCAGGCATCCTTGCGTGATATCACCGAAATCTGCCATCGGAACAAATAAGCAGCGCATTACTGCTAGCAGAAGTGAGCCACATCGACAACAAGAGGCAGTACTGGTTCGTATCGGGACAGGGCCCACAAGACAAGAAGGCGGCGCTCACTGTGATCGAAGCATAGCCGCGGGTATGAGGGACATGTGAGGGTACGAGCTCCCAATCACTGTGTTGAGCTCCAGCCTGCTGTTACCGGCATAAGCAGCCAGAAGAAGCCAAACAGGGTACAAGCCCACCAGGTACCATTACTGGCAAGTGCTGCGCAGCCCGGACTGATTGCCCCAGTGGCTGTATGCTGGACGAGCGCCTGGGTTGTGTGGCCGCGAATGACGGCTGCGGATCTCTGCGGACAACAGCCCTGAGCTGGACGGGCGTATGCTGGGTCAAATGCGGAAATAAGCTAATGTGGCCTGTCTGGAGGTAGATCTGCGCCCTATGTGAGATGAGGTGGTGAGAGCACACCATAACCAGGTGTGTGATGGAGAGTACCAGCTCGGTAAATAAATAAACTGGACCGTACCTCCTCGAATGACACAAAATAAAACAAATAAGGTGTTCTGCAGACCGGGAACGCTTTCCCTGTGCCCTTCTCCAGTGCGACAGGCTGACTGGCTGTGCATGCTGCCCCCGGAAACAGCTGAGCAGAACCGCACCTCAGCGCTCTATACTGGGGGCATAGTGAGACCTGCATATTCGAAGAAAGGTTAGGCCCGGGTTTGCCTGACTCTAAAATGGCGCCCAGAATCAAATCTGTAATATCGCTGTGGGGGCTGTAGAGGACTAAAGTCTGATGAGGAACAGGTCTCTCTGCTCAACTCCTCTTCAGCTTCACTCCCGCCAAGAGGATTGAAGGTAAGAACGATGGATTGTCTTACAATCTGCCGACTTTGGTATCTGTCCCTTCCACCTCTCCTCTCACCATTTTTGTCCTGGGGGCGGGCTGGAGAACGTAGCGAACGGCACTTCCCAGTAACACCAGGACCAGTACCTTTCAATGGAACTTTGACGATGCCCCCGGACGGATACCATAACTGTTTTGTACTTACTGCGGAGCCGGAGCAACATTGGCCAATGCCCGGTGGAGCTGCCCTATGCAGCTATAGAGGAGTTTGGCTCTGGTTCACCCCCTCGGCCATCACCTACCCAGCCGGACATCTGACATTGTTTTCCTCGTCGAACCCCTTTATGTTTCCTTCCCTCCCCCGCATCTCATGTTTCTGTTTTCTCCTATGTCTTTACTTGAAGTCTGTAATTGATGTAATTATGCAACCTGTAACGCTCTGATCCTCATGTAAAGCGCTCTGATATCTCCGGGTCTAGACAGCGCTATATAAAACTTTGCAAATAAATAAATAAATAAAAATAACTTCAGACCACTTAAAGTATTTCCCACTGACTTCTCAAAAGAACCTTACCTCACCTCCTCTAGAACAACTCATACAGCGCTCAAACAATACAATTCTGACTTAAGGTGTCCCATTTAAGTAACCCCGGGCGGAGACCTCCCCTCTGCTCCGCCCGCGGTGTGTGCAGAGATTTGCCTCCTCCGTGTTACACGTAGAACGCGGAGAAGGCAAATCTATGCAACCTCCGCAACGGAGCGGAGTTGGCCAGCCCACCTCCCCTATATTATTAACTAAATCTACATTACCTATTAGTAAATTTAAACCATGTACCTGGCATGCGGCGTCCCAGGGCAGCAATCCTCGTCTTCTTCGCAGTACCGATAATCCTTGAGAAAACTGCACATGGGCGTGCATCCGCACATGCACATTTCTCGCAAGAAATGCACGGGCGCTCCTGCGTGGAAGAGGAGGAGGGCAGCGCGGGGACACTACATGATAGGTTAGTGGTTTAAATTTACTAGCAGGTAATATATATTTAATTGATAATATAGGGGGTGGAGGCGGGTGGCGTTGCATAGCAGAGTTCCGCAGAGTTTGTTTGCAACTCCGTGGACCTCCGTGTAGCCCCACTACTCCCACTACGCCCGGGGTTACATTTAAGCCAACGCAAAATGTCTGGTATAGGAATTCATAGTCAGCCTATAGAAGCCTTCCGTACAAGACACCTCAAACAATTCATCCTGAGATCCCCTGAAAGGTACCAATATCATCCTGTACTGATGAAACCAAACACCACTTAAGGCCCTTTCAAACTATCCTAAGGCTGCGCTATCACACCTGCAAATAATAAAGATACTGTTAGCCTCATAATAGGTGGCATCTAAATTATAATTTGGTTTTGACTTGTAGATTTTTGCTGCTGAAGTAAAAAAAAACATGCAGCTATTGGTGCAAAAAGGAGGATTTTCAAAGTGACAGTCTTTTGTGGAAACATCATCCATTACTATATTCCCCCTACATTATTGAAGAACAAACCTCAGTATTTACCTACTCTGTATTAACTATCCTTGAACACCATGCACAGTATTTAGTTGTACTTATCATTGATTTTAAACAATATCTATTCCATGAAATTAACTCTTCTGTAACAGAAGGTTTAGCTGACATGTGCTTTGGAATACAATCTCTAGTACATAAACACTGCCAATATCCCTCAAATTATGTGTGTGCCAATAAGAAATCACATATATTGTAGAGTCTTGTAAATAATGATCACTGAAACTCTTTTAGTTCCCACTGTACACACCAGGCCTTTGATATAAGCGTTGGAGGGATGAGTTGGAGGCAGGCTTACAATGTCGAGGTCTGAATTACACGCAGCAGAATAACGCCACATACAATTACTCTCCATGTGGGGGATAGGCATTTGCGAGTATCTGGGCTGGTAGGATGCTACAACTGGTAATGAGATAGGGGATATGAAGGCTGTACACTGAAAGCGCTCTTCCAGAGAGTTTGCCGTGGTCCAACAAACTGCTCATGTGTGACAAATGTGCCACAGTCAAAGTGCAGAATCGACGCTGGCACCAGTGGAGTATCAGCACAACGCCAGCCTGTGTGAAACGCTTGAAGGTAAAGGAAGTCACATTGAAAGTCTACATGTTGGTGGCCAGGAAATTAATGAAACAGCTGCCAATAAAAGGTACAGTGCCATTGCGAAAATTTATGCCAGAAGGTATACGGAGTAAGAACGCTATAGGTGGATGGACCCAGGTTACGAAAGCAGTGCAAAGCAGTAGTTTAGTACAGATTAAACTGAAATTCATGTGCTATAAAACAGAGATTAGCCAGGTGTTTGTGAAGAAACATTTAAACACAAAGTCGAACAAATATCATAATGCTATCTGCTTTCATGGACTAGTAGTGTACAAGGTTTATCTACTTACCGAAACCATTAATAAATCATCGTGCCACAATGTGCTGCAAAGCAGACCCAGAAAGAGGGTCAGGGGGTTGTGCTTGAGGAGCTGTCCTCAGATGAAGCTGCCCACAGATTAAGCTGCTCTGCAGGGGTTCCGAACAACTCACTAGAGAATTATCACATAAAGAGCTCCAATGGAGAGCCACGGCGAGCTTCAAACTGCAAACGTTATTAAGGCTGACCCTGAAGCCAGGACGTCATAAGGTGCTAGAGTAGCTTTGTGTGAACAAGTTCCAAAAGAAGCGCTTGAGATCCTTACTGATCACCATTTTGTATATGGCTGCTGCATTCTTAAAACATTCATCAGCATTTGAGACTGCCAAAATGCACAATTTTTGCAATAGATAGACTGCATGGATAGAGACCTTTGAAGGTATCATAGATGCAATAGATGAAAAGGACGATAAAATATTATAAAGTATCTGAGGAACATGACTGGTGAAAAACTGAAAGAAACCATAAAAAAGATACCACAAGAAGGTGATGCGATGTACAATCAAATCAAAACAGCCTTGAATGTCAAGTTTAATCCAGTATCAAATGTAGATAATGAAAGATACATATTCCGTCAAGAATGCCAGAGATCAGGTGAGACAATCAATTAATTTGTTAAGAGACTGGATGTTCTGGTGAAGCACCTTAAATTCAATTAATTTAATGATGAGGAAGCTAACCTCAGAGTTATCAATAGATGTCTATCAGATTTCTTTCGACGATGAATGCTGAAGGAAACTCTGAGCTTAGAACAAGTCCTCAAGGATGATCGCACTAAAGAGCGTGTTAGTCAAGGGACTAACATCTAGGCTGGAAGTGCCCAAAGTGTGTCAGTCATGAGTATGAAAAGTAATGCAGAGTACAAGGAAGAGAGACATAAAGTGATGTCTCCATAGAAAAAGAAATTCTGTTACAGTTGTTGACTGTCAATTCCATACAAAGGTAAATGGCCCACCTTTGGACAGATATGCATCGGCTGTGGTAAAGCAAATCCTTTTGTGATGACTTGCAAGGTGAAGAAAAAAGTGAGAGCATCATTGCGTGAAGACAAATTGGCCAACCAAACGCTACCTCAGCAACTTTCAACAAGCTCCCACAAGACCAAGCTGTCACATCAACTGAGACAAATCAACACCATTGGTCATCATCCGAATCATTGACAAAGAGTTCCTCAGTATCAGTTTCCAGCGAAAGTCAAAATGACAATTATGCAATGTCAATGTTTACTTAAAAAAGGCATGCACATGTGGCACTAGTCGAATGTTAGGAAAAATTCAAAGTGAGAAAAATCGACATGAAAAAGCACCATAGATATTCACACATTTTCCAAAGATTACCATAATGATAAATGGGTGTCTGATACCATTCAAAATTGACAGCAGTGCATCGATAAAAATCATGCTTGAGGAGAAATATCAAGAATTGCCTCCATTACCACAACTAGTGAAGTTAAAAACTACAGTCTACACATGGTCTGCCCCAACGACCTTATAAATCAGGCCTGGCAGTTCGGTCTGGACTATTCCCATGGGGCACAGGGTCAAGACTGATTTGCATATGGCTGGGTCCAAACTGGGGTGGCGTAGTGGGCAAAAGAACATTCTCCCCCAGATCTTTTGACTGGGGGAGAATGTTTGCATTGTCAGCATCACGTCCATCATTTGTTTGCTGTAACACTTTTCGCCCTAAGTGGGATGGGTATGCCCAGACGTGGGTCCCTTGCTCACTGCGCCACTGGATTCAAGCTAGCCTGGCTAAAGAAGGGTGACATACCCTGAAACCGGTCCCAGGATGCTTGTTTCCTGTCCAGGGAGGACCTGGCCTGACAGTTCGGTCTGAACTGTTCCCATGGGGCACAGGGTCAAGATTGATTTGCATATGGCTGGGTCTAAACTGGGGTGGCGTTGTGGGCAAAAGAATGATGGATTTAACCCAGATCTTTTGACTGGGGGAGAATGTTTGCATTGTCAGCATTCCGTCCATCATTTGTTTGCTGTAACACTTATAAAAACACTTATAAAATCAAGGCGCATTTGTAGAAACATACAAGCCCCCATTCATGTACTCCAAGTAACAGCTTCAAGTGCCTGTTTGCTCAGTTTCAGCACAGCGGCTGATATTGCAATGAACTACAATATAAATGCTCATCATGAAAGTCAATTTCCTTCATTATTTCATGGGTTAGGAAAACTCAAAATAATGTTAGAGCAATTGAACCTGAAGAATGTGTTGCTTCTACCTTATTTTTTTTTTATCATCTCTTTAATGGTGTACAAGGACAGCTCACTGGTTGGGAGGTTATGTTTATCAAGGTTTTGCCAATTGATTTTCCCATTCTTCTCATTTCTTTTTTAAGTTTGAGTTTATTAAGCAATGACAAAAATTAGCTATATAACAAAAAGAGAAAAAACAATAAATCTAGAATACAATCATAGCAGATAATTTGTTATATGTATAATCATTCTTCTCATTTCTGAGCTTAATATAATAGCATAGATTTCCTTATGTATCATGCCATCCTTAGAAAATTAATATATCAAGGGCCATATAAATTATGCAGCACTGTAGGGCCAAGTAACGTAGCAGGGGTGACTGAATTTTACACCTAGAAAAGGCAAACTATGCAACACATTCTGCAGCAGGATGTACCATCGATGCCAAAAAGCTTCACAGAATTGGTGCCGCGTGTACTGCTCAGTTAGTCAGCCAGTGTTTTGTAGGTATAGTGTAGGTATAGCTGGGGTCTGTGCATTCTGGACAACGCTGGTGTTTCAACAGTTAGAGTCGCACCGAGGAGTGTATTCTGTGATCAGTGTGGAGGGAGGGGGGTAAAGAAAGGAAGGGCAGCTATGGGATTGTGGAGTTCTGTGCTGGGTAAAGTATGTCAAACTTGGGCAACTTTTAAGATGTAGGTAGGGGCATGTGAAATTTACGTAGCTTGCCTTTTTTGGCAGATATGTGAAATGATGTGTAATTACGTAGAATGCAAAGTTTCCATTTAGTGCTATATTTTAGTTGAATTTTTTTGACGGGATGGCACATTTCATGATTAAAAAAATAGTGTGATTAACACAACCGTTGTGAACAGTCACTCGCATTCTGATTGTTCTGGTTGTTTTTGCGCTCCCAAACTATACTTTTCGTGCACACAGTGGTGTAATTATGTAATGTACTGTAATGGCATAATTTTGAGATTTTTTTGCCGAACAAATGTAACACAGAATAACCCAAATGACGCAAATTATGCTGCAATAATATAAACTCTGCCTGGACCTTCTTTCAAGCTGATTCATTAGGTTACAACAAAGAGGTACTGACAAGCAATAGGAACTGCCTTTCCAAGACGATGACCTGTGTATGAAACTCAGCCTGAGGTTATCAATCTAAAATTAAGTTTAGTCATTTCCAGTGATTACCATTCCTGTTTTAATCCGATATAAAGAAGGCCGCTCCTTGCCCTCGTGCAGCTATTTTTGTCCTAGATTGTTGCACGTTGGAATTTCTTTTGGATCATCTGCTGGATGTCTTTGCCTAATTCGTGCTTTTTTGCTGATTTTAAGAAAAGATGAGTGCCTTTTTAATTACTTGTGCTTTAATCTTAACTTTAAATTGCCGAAGTTTTTTTTCCTCCTGTGTGGCTTTTTTCACCTATCAGGGTACATCTTGAGGAAACACGTGACACCTTTCTGGGCAAAGGTTTCACCTCATTAGTCCCAGGTTAATAATAACTAGCATCAGCATTCGTCAACCAAAAGATTCCCCTATTCAAACGCTCTTCAAAGGCACAACATGATGGATGCATTTTTTAAATATCTCTCATATGTTTGAACTAGAAACATTTTTTTATTAAGAATCGTCGAAGAGTGCAATAGATGGTGGATTGCATGGAAAATCCATAAGTATGCAAAAAATGCAGCTGCTGCATAAACTCTTAATCCCAGTTTCCATTAATATAGCTGAAGGGTAGATTGGTCTCATGGACTGCAGATGTTTGGTATTAAACACCTTCAGTACTAACATTTCTCCATGGAAGGGGATGGGGGTCTCTTGATCTCCTACTTCCCTGCATTCACTGTTGTGCATAATTGATTCCAAATGATATGCCCAGATAAGATGCTATGAAATGGACTTGCTAACCATTTAAGTACAAGAGCTTGAAAAAGGGTCTTCTCTGAGCTCAAAAAGGACATGCCGTGCGCTGTTGGCCCCACAGTCGGAAAATAATCTAAATCAAACACTGAATTCAAGTCATCACTGGCACCTTTATCACATCATACGCATATTTGATCAGTGTATCGGGTGTTTCTATGCTCTATGTGCAGGTTTTGGATGTATTTCACTTCCCAACCAGTTTGATAGCCCACTTCACTTCCCGTCTCACTCTTTGCTTCGGGTGGCCAATTTCCATCCAGAGGCAAGTGATATTTTGATTATTTACTGTTTGATCTATAAGTTACTTTGTGCCGAGCCAATTTATTGAATGCTTATATGCACTAACCAGAGGTCAAACAGACGCAGCACCGGATATAAACTCAGATTTGAGGAAAAACATATTGCAAGTTTATTGGAGAAAGATAGACGACTGGAGATAAGATTGAGTTGAGGCAAAAGATGAATCCAAAGAGTGGTGGCCAACACTAAAAATTATGATCTGCCCTTGCATTGTTTCTGGAAACTGGCAATAATGATCAGACAACAATCCTGGTATTTGCTTATTCTAAATGAAAGATGTGTGCAGTCCATGCAAGAAATATCACACCATAGAAGGGATTTTGAACTACATATGTGAGGAGACACATAGCTCCTGGCGTGTTTTAATTCAGGGCCATGTTAAGTCAAATCTGCAGATAGTACCTTTATGATACATTTTGCACTAATTTATGGATACATAGGGGCAGATTTACAAGAAAGTATTGCATCTATACAGATGCGTCACTTTCCCTGCGCCACCCTTAGAAACCCTTGCGCCACCATAGATGCGCCGTATTTTCAATACGGAGCACTATGGCGCAAGGACTGACAGATGCGTCAGAAATTCTGACGCATCTGTTGGCGGAAAAGTCATGCATTTGCTGGAGTCATGTTGCAAGCACAACGCAACTCCAGCAATGCGTGTTGAGGCCTATTCCCGCTACACTGCATCACTACTTATGCCTGCTTGAAGCAGGCGTAAGGTTTTAACGCAGTGGCGTCCTAAAAGTGGTGCAGTTAATCTTGTAGAGTATCACTTTTACGAGGACTTCCAGCGTGGGAACGCCCACCCTGCATACATTATACCTGACGCAGGTATAATGTGGCGCAGGGCTTTACAACGTGACGCATCTCCCTAGATGCGTCACGTTGTAAATAGGCTGCATTGTTTGCTCCGCTGTTGCGTCAAAAAAGTGATGCAACTGCAGCGCAAAAGTCACGCAAGGGGCTTGTAAATTTGCCCCAAAGTTTGCATGACTGAGATTGGAAACAATCAGAGCTGACTTCGACGATATCTTTTAGAGAGAATTAAGGCAGGCGTACAATCTAAGCAGAACTTTAAAGTCTAACAGCAACATGAGAAAACAGATTTCATTCACCAAGAGATTATGAAGAGTCAGTTCAGAAACGGAATATTTTCTCTACTTTCACGGCAGTCAAATGACAACAAGGTCTCTGTTCCATAAGGTACTACCCTACACCTTCTTCCTGCCAACCACTAGAACCACATCGTTCTAGTACGTGCTAAGCATGTGACACTAGACACCCATGTAGTCTGGATCTACACAGCATACTGACAGATGCAGAAGCAGCAGTCCAATGAACAAGGAGAACTTTGCTATCATTTGCATTCATATGAAGTGGAAGCCTGAAAGGCTCAAAACAGTCTGAATAAAATTATTAGCAATGAGGACCCCTGAGAAGTCTCACAAGAGACATGTTTGGCGGAAGGAGATGAAGGCGTGGCAATCAGCTGGAACCTAAAGGTTAAGAAATTAATGGAACCTAAATCAGTCTCTGACCAAGCAGTGTGTACATATCATTATATGGGATAAGTTTGCTGTGTGACAGGCTCCCTACTAACCACACCCAGAAGATTTCTCTTGGCCATAGGGAAGACCACGTAACATCATTCATACTTGGGAAAACAGGCAGGCTGTGCCTCAGAAAACACCAATCAACTTTCGCATGGGGTCGGGGGGTGGTTTGAGTTCGGAACATACCATTACCGGTCACAGAAACAAGGGGCCTATCATGATCACAGGCGGATCGACACCGCCGGGCCGGCAGTGCCCACCGCCATCCCGGCGGTGGCGATCCGCCCGCCAAATAAGTATGGCGAGGGGCACCGCGGAGGACAGAAAGACCGTCTGCCGCTTTTCCGCCGGTTGGATTGCTGGCAGGGCGGAAAATGCAGTTAATATGGTGCCATCCATATTAGGATGCATGCGGAAAAAGGCCTTTCCATGGCGAGACTCCGCCATGGAAAGGCAGAAGGTCTTTGACATTGGGGGCCCGTTGCGGGCCCACAGGGTGTTGGTGGGTGGGGGGTGCACTTGGGGGGTTATCTATGGTACCCCCCTTCTTCAGCATGCACAAGGTGGCAGGCACTGCATGGTGCCTGTCACGTTGTGCATGCCAATGCACAACAAGCATATTGTGCATTGCAGCGGGTGCTGCTGACAGCACCACCCGCCGCAATGCATAATACACAGGATACGACCGCCGGGGTGGCGGGTGCATCCTAATTGGCATAGCGGGACCGCAGCACCTCTGGCAGTCGGTCCCGTTCACCGCTACAGTGCCGCCCGCCATCGTAATGGGCCCCTTAGTATTTAAGAAGGTTCTCTTCACCTTTTCTCTCATGAGAACACACACAAGAAATCTAAAAGAGCATTTTATATAGTTTTATTAGAAACAGTTCTAACGTAGAGTATATTTAAAAATATTACAACAGGCATTAAAATCAGTGCTACAATTATAAATGAACAAAGAATGTGTTATATAAAAACAGACAGCATTTTAACATATATGAATTCCCTTCTTACTAAATCCTAGCTGATAATCATTAGCACTGAAAGGTCTGCCATACTGAGGGGGTGCATTATGTTTATTGCATATATCAAGCCAAAGGCAGCCGGGCACCAGCAAGAACAAAACATGTTTTTGCGAATCCAATGTGTTCTCAGTCTGCAGGCTTAATGAAAAAGAGGTAGGCTCCCTGAGAGTTGAGAAAGGAGCTGAATTTGCTGATTTTCCAGTGATGTAATTTGAGATGTCATCAGTGATGTCATCAGTGATGCCACTGACCATGTCATGAGTGATGTAATATGTGACGTCATCAGCAGTGCATTGCGGGGGCGCAAGTTATAGTTAGCTGAACTAACTATAATGGGTGAATTTCTAGGGTTTTGTACGAGGGAAATGTCCAGCTAACTATAATGCCCCTGAAACCTATGTTTTTTTTCGTGAAATTTCTAAGGTTTTTTAAATGCCAATTCCTAACTATAACGTGCATGAAACCTATGGTTTTTTCAGTGAATTCCAAAAGTTTTTTAAATGCTAATTCCTATCTATAACTTATCTCTAAAGCTATGATGTTTAATGAATTTCATTGGATTTCTAAATTTTTCTATTTCAGTGTGTCAATTCTTTTTATTACGTTTTTTAAATATTTTTTTTCACCATTTTTTAAACTTATTTTTTCAATTAATTCTTTTAAAAATTAAAAAATATTATTTGTTTTTAATATTTTTTAAAAATCATTAATTAAAAAAAATATTGTGTATATTTTTTAGGTTTTTTTAAACTATATTTTCAATACTTTATTATTTTTTTATTTCTACTTTTTTGGGGGATTCGCGCACCCTATGCGCACCTTTCTCGATCCCTGCGCGTAAGCATCCGCGTACGGTATGCGTTGGGTACGGATTTTTGTGTGCGATTGCAATGCGACCGGGACGCGACTCGAAGCCTATACGCGACACGTACGATGCACGTTACGCAACGCTTGTGCACTTCCACGATACGTCATATGCGTGTATGACGCGGTGGGTGCGCGAATCCCGCAAAATATTTTACATTTAAAAAAACATATATATATGTATTTCATGTGAATATTAATTGAAGACAAACTCTAAACTACTCATAAAAGTAATATATTTTTTCTTCTAATCCTATATTTTTTTTAAATTCAATTTCGTGGATGTGCGCTGGGTGCGTGCTGCGTATGCGCACTGTGCGCGGATCCCATGTGGCCTGAAAAAAAGAGATTTGATTGGTTCACTACACTTCCTATACTAACTATTGTAAGACCCCACCCATTTTAATCATTCTTCTTTGACCTTCTTTGGAGGAGCATCTCTCTGCAGAGAAGAACTTTTTTTGGGAGATTTTCACAGCTGCCATTCTTTTCATTCTAAAGAAATTGGCTTCTGGACAGCAAGCACCATCTGATTCAGAACATTCTTCAGATGATGGGTTTCTTCCAGAAGCTCCTCGCCCTCAACGATATACTTCAGTGGTATGAACATTTTTTACCTTTCCTGATGGAGAAACAAAGACAAATGCAACTAAGGTGACATGCAAAATTTGCCAGAGAGTCCTATCAAGAGGAGATCCAACAAAAAAATACTCGTGCGGGACCGCAAGCATGATGAAACACCTCAGGACTCTCCACCCCATCAACCTGGCAAGGGAAGACTGCAGAAGAATGCGTCACAACCCTCCGCCAGCAGTGACAAGTACATCTACAGCACCGCCAACTGTTGTTCACCCAGACATACGTCCCGAATTTGGACAACTTAAAATTAGTTGCATTAAATGCAACAAACTGCTGTGTTACGGTGAGAAGTCCGTTGAGCTTATCTGCAGGGCGCAGAGAAACCATCACTCTTAATTAAATTTTTTTTTTTTCCTAAAGTTCACTTTTTTTATCTTCATGTTCCCTTTTTTTGTTTTAAAAAAACAAAAAAAATCACTAAATCGTTGAAAAAAAACCCCCAAAAAATAAAAGAAAAAAGAAGAAAAAAAGAGTTCTTCTTAGAACTAACTTTCCTGGTTTAAAAAAGAGCTATATTTGTTTGTTAGTGTGTGAAAGTATAGATGAATGTATGTGTAGTACATAATTGACTGAACAAATGCATTAGTAGTGTATGGTGAATGTATAAGTGCAGAACTATGAGGAAGTGCTGCAGCATCACACAGTAAGCTCTTTAACTGCAGTGTGCCGTGGTACTTCCGAACCACAGGGATGCAACATATGTACGTAAATATGTTGCAAATCTATGCTTCTCTCTGCACGGCTCCTTAAACTGCAGCCATGTGGTGACACAGGCACCCTTGCACCATATCTGTGTCATGTGCTGTTTGTTTTTGTGCAGGAAGACACACCTTCCTGCACAAAAACAATCAGGAAACACATTTTTCTCATTCAATGTATGCTGAACATTTTAGCATCCATTGAAGATTAAAAAATTAGGAGAAATGAAAACAATTCTCCTTGTTGTGCTTTCCTACACCAATTGGAGAATGGTGGAGCATTCGCACACATATTGAGATTTATGATTTCTGATAAATCTGGAGACGTGTCTTGTTCTATGAGTATTCAGTGCAATCACGCACAACAACACTTATAGAACACCCTTTCAACGCAAAGTGGTGTGTATGATAAGGTTGTATTTACATGGAGTAGACAAAGTACACAGAGTGCCTTTTCCTCTCTTTGTAAATATGAAAGAGTGTCTTGCGCAATAACTATGTTACAAAAAGTGACATATTTCAGTTTTTAAAATTGCTTGCGAATAATAGAAGGTAAGCACAGAGTTTTGTCTGCAAAGATGCTCAAAGAAGAATGATTGAAATGATTGCAGTCCTGTAATAGGTACAATGGGAAATATTATGAACCACTCAAATCTGTTTTTTTGGAGGTCAGATGATATCCGATAACAGAGAGATTTCAAAACTACATAGGTATAAATAGAGTGTTTTTAAAAACGTGTTGAAACTTTGTAGCTTCTTGCAGATCTGCCCTTTCTGCATATTAATACTTAGTTAAACTTACCTTCAGAGTAATAGAAATTAAAAATGGCACACATTTTTTTCAGATTTTTTTTGTAATATATTTTTAGATAAATTGCTTATTTTAGAATTAGGTTCTGTGAAAGAAAAAATAGTTATAACATGTAATAATACATTTTTTACAACACATCATAATTTCAACAAAGTAATTTGTTTGCCTTTTTTGCTGTTCTCAGAATATATTGAATTTCATTAGAAATAGTGATTTCAATCGTACTTATCACTTAACAGTGGGCAAAAAAAAACAATCAAAAAAATTGTTTAAAAAAGAACCAATATGCTATTCTCAGTAAAATACCAGAAAATACAAATCACACATATATGAAATGCTTATGGCTAACAACATTTTACAACTTTAACTTATAAAAACTGTAAATGTTGTCTCTTTAAAATATTCACCGAGTCAATGAGCACAAAAAAGTCCATAATTCAAACATATACCTTTCCTTGAGGCCAAATGGTATTTTTGCACTCCTGTTTATGTATATTGTCCAATGGTAGTCCTAATAAATTATAATAATAAATTCCTCAGAGAGTGAATTAGCTTCCTAAAACTTTGACTTTAAAAATATTAGGTAGGAATTTGGTAATTCCCTAGGCAAACGTTGTTTGAAAACCAACTGGGAATCATTACAAAGTGTCCAGCCTTTGTCACATTTTAGATAGACAGTGTAATGTCCAGCTGTTGTGGAAGGACCATCAAGGAAAATTATTGCAATTGCTACAAAAGTCCTTCCTGATATTGATAGTTGTGTTGCTACAAATTGCTTTGTTAAAGTATCCAATTTTCTTCCATCAGCTGTACAATGTTGCATCATTAAAATTATGTATTGTCCATATTTTGTTAAAAATATTATGGATTACATTTCCGATTTACATTGGCTACACTCCATGTTTTGATTTGCACCTTTAACTAATTTATTGAAAGACACTGATTTACGGTCTGGTAATGTTAAATACAGAAATCTTTCAGTGTCTACATTAGTGGTACATGTATACATGCAATTTTCACAATGATGTTCCCATTTGTAAGAAAGGCCAAAAATATTTTCTATTTCTACACCTTCATTTTCAAAAATGGTAAGCATATACATTAAAAATTCCTGAGCTTCTTGTTGGATATTTTGTGTAAATTTTGTAGAACCAGAACACACATTCAAAAGATAACGAACATCTGAAACAGATTGTATTTTACTTGTATCTTTTGTCAATTTTTCATAAACAGAATGCAACAGAGAACAAAATCTTTTTTGCAGATTCTGCATAATTTGTTCTTGCAAACCTTCAAGATAAAAAACAACATTGACCGCTACATTAGCATAGCAGTTAACACCTGAACTATTTTCAAGCTGATAACCAACAATCTCTTCAATAGTGTCCTTTTTCTTTTTACTTGCAATCACAACATTATCTTGTTCTTTTCCCTTCTCTACACCTTCAGAACAGATATTCTCAAACCTTCTTTTTCGACCAACCACACGCTTTTCAAATACAGAATATTGACCTAAATTTGGAGCATACACCCTTCTTTACCTATTATACTCTTTTACACAGTTTGCATCTGCAGTAACCTTTGTCTCATCAAAATCAATCAAAAACAAACCAGATAATGTTCTGACTCGCGACGAAGCAACATATGCCATACCCTCTTTGAATACGGTAGATCCAATGTTCACCAATGCACTGTCTACACTTAATCCTTGAGATTTATGAATAGTCACTGCATATGCCAGAGAAAATGGAAATTGTTTCCTACGGACATATAAATCTTTAACAAGCAAAAAACGAACTGAACAACAACCAATTTCTTTAACTTCTTCAATCTGATCAAATTTTATTTTTAAAACTTCAATTCCTTCTTTTTTCTGATAATTAACAAAATCCACCACTTTACCCATTGCTCCATTAACGAAACCTTTTTCTACATCCAAATTACGCCTTAAAATTACCCGACAGTTTACACATGCATATAGTGTCTTTTCTAAACCAGCTGTTTTAGATATATTTTTTTTCTAAAGAATCCAGTTTTGTTTTCAACTTTCCCGTCAAAATAATAGTGATTCCTTCATGCTCTATTTTATCGATGGCTTCCATTTTTATAATTTCTTCATTTTCCAGTTTCAATAGTTCTTCATTGAATATGGAACACTCGCACTTTGTTGGCATTAAGCAGATCACTGATTTATTTTCTGCAATTTTCATGCACACTTTCTCAGGAACTACATTTTCATTTGGAAACAAATTGCAAAGTAATCAACTCTCCAAAGCTTGCTTGCCATGTTCTGTCAGAATTCCAATTCTTATATCTTGAAGAATACTTCCATATTCAGCATCATTTGCCTGTCGCATATTTGTTGTCAGTACTTTGTATTCAAAATATGTCCAAATGTTCACGTTACCAACACTACCGAGAGACTTTCTGGTATCTTCATGTGCAAGTGTTTTAAATACCGGTTGTCCTTTTACCGGAGTCAGTTGCAGTAGATCTCCAAAAACTATGATGTGTTTTCCTCCAAATAACACGTCATACTCTGTTTTAAGAATTTGCTGCATTCTTAAATGCACAAAGGCAAGCATCAAGTTTGAGACCATGCTTACCTCATCAATAATGAGAAGTTTTATTTTCTTCAGGACTCTTGAAACTTCACAACAAGCTTCTCCAGATAGCTTGTGGTATTCCAATTTGTTCTCATGCTCTACTGGTAGCATTAGTAAACGATGTAAAGTAATTCCTTTAATGTTATGTGCTGCCAACCCAGTTGGAGCAGTGACAACACAAGACAAATGCGACTCAGTTGTTTTCTGCAGATAATTTGTAATTACTTTAATTAAGAAACTTTTTCCTGTTCCAGCTTGACCACTCACATACATTCGGATAGGTTGAAATGATGTACATGAGCACCCTTTCTTTTCATGAAGTAATTCATGGTCAATCTGCTCTTTCACTTGTTGATATATTTGATTCTGTTCAACATTTAGTTGTTCTTCCAAGTTTCCTAACTGTATTACATCTTCTTGAGCTTGATACATTACTGTTTCCACCTCATTCATGGCAGTCGCTGCTTCATTTTCAACAATTGGTTGTCCTAGTGGATCTTGACTCAGTGCAGCAGAACTTTGACTGTCTTGAGAACTGTCTCTAGCAATCTCAGCTGCAATTGTAGCTTCTTGATCAATTTCATCATTTAACATTTTCACATAATTTGCAAAAGCACTGCATTGTATGGTATCTTTACAAGCATTAAATGGATCTTCATAGCTCTGAAAATCTCCAAGCAATTCCAGTTCTGAACGCCACGGTTTGAACATTTGCAAAAGGGCTAAATAGTAAAATTCCCTTTTGTCAACAGTGTTGCAACTCAGTTTCCTGTAATTAATTAAATTTCCTTTCCTTTGTTTCACCAGACATCCTTCGGAACCAATCACTTCATATTTTCCATCATTGATTTTCTCTGTAGTATTTCGTTTAAAACTGTAGTTTTGCAGCACTTCATAGAGACACATGTTCTCAAGATGATGACTTCTGTTTGGGTAATATGTGTCCAACATATTCATTTTCAAAATATCTGTACTTTCTGGTTCTTTTTCTGCTAAATATTCAATTTCTTGAACAGATTTCAGTACCCGATTTCGTATTCCTGCAAGACCTAGACTCACCCAAATGATTCTTCTACTTTTGGAATATAGACTTGCAGATGATAAACGATATGAACATTCATATGCTCCAATTGCTCGATGCGATAACATCTTCAAACTGAAACTGTATAATTTCTTACTTATAGTCTTCTCATGAGAAATCTCTTCCCACATTTATCTCAATTCCGTCTTTTCTGATTTAGTAATGTAGGACGTCACATATCGAGCAACAGCAATAGAACTGTCCGCAACATACTGAAAATCCATGTTAGCGTTCCACATGGATAAAATAACTGGATTGTAGTCATTTATGTATTTTGATTCTTCGCTTCTTCTTAAGTTGTAGGTATTTTTCGCAGACTTTGTTGTGATGGTATGTCGCATAGCTGACATAAAACTGTTCACTCTTCCTTTGGATAATACAGGACGTGGAAATCCAAAACGACATTTGGTATAGAACTTATCCTTTGACTTGTACTTTCGTCGACAGTATTTTCCACACCTATGGCTTTGGAATCGTAAGACTTGTTGTTTTAAGTTTTTATCTTCTCTGCTATTGGGTACAGCACATGTGGCATAATCTTCAATGAAAGACAAAACAGTTTCATCTGAATCTGTTCCAAATTTGGGGGCGTCCTTTATCCATAACAACATATGTATATGAGGAGCACCTCTTGCTTGATACTCCTTTCTCCAAAAGAAATCTACAACTTCTCCAAGAGGAGGATTCTTTTTATTGCAGATGAAAGACATCATAGCTTCAAATCTATGATTGAAATATCTGCATACATTAACAGGATCCAAAGAGCACAATTCTCCAGGTGTCTTGTATTCAATATTTTTTATATTGGAATTTGCCTCTCGAAGAAATTCAAGTAAATCATCCCAAGCATACTCAGCACAGCTTAGTCTAACAAACCATGTAGGAGTTCCCAAGTTCCGTAGCATACATTTCAGTTCTCCATGACGACGGTACCAATATTCATTAGTCCCACGCTGACATGCCATCAGATTAATCAACTGAGATTCTAAATGATCATCTCTCTGATGCACTTTATCCATAAAATCCTTTGCAGTTACATTTTGCAGATGCATTCCAGTTTTTAAAATGTGATTTACTGCATATGAAAGTCCAAACAAGTCACTTTCAAACAGAAGATGAAACATATAAGGGATACATTGTCGAAATCTTGGATCTTCTGCATATAATCTTGTTGCCCGATATTCAGATGCAGGAATCTGCACAGGACGTTCATCATATCGTCCACCTTTTCCTGTTGGAAACAACTGCGGGAATTAACGAGCTTCCAAGCTCTCTTTCCATACACTCATGGGACTTCCTCTTGCCTTTTTCATTTGGAACAACTCAATCGTATTCCCCATCACCTCTTTGGAATGAAGTGGATGTACACTGTAATGTTCATAGATTTCTTCACATCTGGACATGTCCACTTTTTCAATCTGTCCACTTAATGTTTCAGTATCTTCTGCTAAATCTATTTCTTCTTCTCCTACAAACACATTTATATAGCACTCATAATTTTTTATCAGATACAATGATGCCTTTTGCACTTTTCTAACATCCGCTAACTCTTGCCTGATTTTCTTATTCTTAGTAGGAACACCATTAACTAGAATGACTAGTGCTTCATTTTCTGCATGGTCTACACCAATAGTTTCAATATTTTTCTTTAAATCTAACGGTAAATACACAACTCTTCCTTTCAATCCTCTTTGTAACTCTGATGAAGGTAATTTACCTGTTTTAGGCTCCATACGAACAATAGCCTGGAACGGGTGCACACATTGAATGAGAATAGACTCATACATATTTAAATCTATCAGCTCTGGAGAAATAGCAACCAACTCTAGATTATTATGAACAGCTCTAGCAGGCATTTTATTCTCATCTAATTTGTTATAACAATATTTGCAAATACGCTGCTCAGATCCCAAATCAAAACAATCCTCTACAAACAAATAAGTTGCAAATTCCATCCACTTATCATTATCTTCTATTTCACTTTTTAAATACAGATTGACACCCCTAGTCTGATTTTTATAGTGACTTCGCCAACAACAAATACAAGAAACATTTGGTCTTTCACCTGAAATTACCTTAAACTTTGTGATTTCATCCTCACATTTTTTTGTAATCACGGGTTCTACATTGTCTTCAATATTTTGTTCTACTAATGTGTCAGTTTCTGTACTCTCTTGCTGAGGACCAAAGTAACAAAACTCAATATCATCACAAACCTTCTTCACATCTGATACTGACCCACGCAAAAGAGCACTGTTCAACTCATTTAACTTTAGTGCTGGACTTTTTGCATAATACAATCTTCTCACTAACTTCCGCATTTGAGTATGATGTACTGCCAGCATCCTGAAATGGTGAATAACACTTTGACAAACTTTCCTAGAAAGACAAGCCAGTGAATGACCTTGCAAACCAGTATTTTTTCTCACTCTGCAAGGGTCTAGTCCTTGCAACACCTTAATCTTTTGTTTAACACTTTTTTTTACTATATGCTTGTAAAAAATGACATAATTTATCAATAGATTCGTACACTGCAAATACTACTGCAATCCCAAGTGTACACAGGGTGTTTAGGACGTCTCCCTAGAACTTCATCAGCTATCACTTCTTCTGCATTTCTTTCAACCATTTTCTCTTTTTCAATTGGACAACCATCTCTAACCTCATTATCTCTACCACTGGTGTCAACTGCATACAATAAGTTTTTGCTCTGTAAATAACTCTCTTTATTAAAGAAAGGCTCTGAACTGGAACTGTGTTTCCATTCTCCCAAAAAAACATCACAAATGTTTTTTCTATTAATTACTCTTTTCCTCCTACTTTTGGCCTTCATTAAATGGATTGGTTTATCTAGTGATCGAATTCTGTTTAATACTAAAACGAATAGTTTCCTTTTTACTTCAAAAGCCTTTTCAACAATGGTTTCAATATGCTTCTTCTTTTTATAAAATAGAGCTCTCTTTTTATATTTCTTCACATCTTTCAGCAAATTCCGTACTACTCTCCTGTAAAATATTTTTTTGCGTAATTCCTAATACTGATTTTGCCTTCTTTTACCACACTTTGTCTCCATTGACTGTTCATTTGCTTTTTTGCTTTTCCTCCTATTTTGAATTTTTTTCTAGTTGAAGCATTCTCAGAGGTTTCAGCATTCTGTACATTCTGTTTGGTCCTACAAACATTTTTTATGAATTGCTTTGTGATCTTAGCAGAAGCTTTTTTCTTTTTAGCCACATTATCTGGTTCATTCAATACTTGTGGTAGATGTTTCTTTAAGTAATTGTCCTGTCTCTGTTCTTTTCTTTTTCTTTTTTTTTCTGGCATGATTTCTCTATTTTAACGTTGAAAAACAGTGTCTGTAAAAAAGAATCACAAATAAATGTGTATTAATAACTTTCAAATTTATACTATTCTATTACTGTAGAAACACATTTTAAATAAATACTGACTAAGAAACTATAGCCCAGAAGCACAAGTGTGACGATGGTTAAAATACTACATGCATATTGCATACTACTTTGAAGCAGTTCATGCCCTAAAGCCTACCTCACTAAAAGACTACATGCTAACTGACTGAATGATTACAGTACTATAAGGAGATACACTGGGTGAGTGACAGGGTGTTTGCTAGAAGTGTATGAATACTGACATGGATATTGATGGTGTGAAAGACAAGTGTGTAGGTGATTAGAGACCTACATGCATAGTGGATACTTGTTTGAATCCATCCATATGTTAAGGCCTGTCTCAGTCCAATAGTACTTGGATACTGACTGAATGTTTTCAGTATTGCAAGGAGAGTGCCAGAATGAATTTATAAGTATTTGTATTTTGGTGCAGTAAATACATTACTACATGATGCTGAATAAGTCACTGGAGAAGTATAAGGGGAGTGACAGGGTGTTTGCGGAAACTGTATGAATTCTGTCTGGGATATTGAAGGTGTGAAAAACAAGTGTGTAGCTGGCTACAGACCTACATGCATAGTGGATAGACGTTTGAAACAGTCCATAGAGCAACACTTGGAACACTGCAAAACTACCTGAGTACTGACTGAATCATTAGAGTACTACAAACAGAGTGACTGGGTGAATCTTTTTAAGGTTTTGGGTTCTAGTGCAGTGAATAGATTTGTACTTAGTGCCAAATGAGTCAGTGGAGGTGTGCAATTGAAGTGACAGAGTGTTTATTGGAGTTTATAGATACTGACAGAGAAATTGAAGGTCTGAGAGACAATTGTGTTGGTACTTAGAGACCTCCATGCATAGTAGAAACACGTTTGAATCAATCCATGTGCTAAGGCGTGCCTCACTCCATTAGTACTTAGGTACTGACTGAATGATTAGACTATTGCAAGAAGCGTACCTGGGTGAATTTATAAGTGTTTCAGTTGTGGCGCAGTGAATGCATTACTACATGGTACTGAATAAGTCACTGGAACAGTGCAAGGGGAGTGACAGGGTGTTTGCTGGAAGTACATGGATACTGACTGGGGAATTGAAGCTGTTAAAGACAAGTATATAGTATGATAGAAGAATGCATGCATACTGCACAGACATTTGAAGCAGTGCATGGTAATGCATGGTTCACTACATGAGTAGTGAAGAGATTAGTACATGGTACTGGATCAGTCACTGGATGAGAGCAAGATGAGTGACAGGGTGTTTATTGAAGTATATAGATACTGACTAGTTAATTAAAGAAGTGAAAAAAAAGTTTGTAGCTGACTAGAGGTCTGTATGCATACTGGATAGACGTTTAAACAGTCCATGAGCTAAAACCTCAGACACTGCATGATTACTTCGGTACTGACTGAATCATTACACTACTGCAAGGAGAGTGCCTAAGTTTTTGTGTTTTGGTTCAGTGAATAGATTACTACATAGTGTCAGATGAGTCAGTAGAGGTGTGCAAGTGGACTGAAAGAGTGTTTACTGGAGTTTATAGATACTGAGTAGGTAATTGAACAAGTGAAAGACAAGTGTGTAGGTGACTAGAGGCCTGCATGCATACTGGACAGACGTTTGAAGCACTCCATGGGCTAAAGCGTAGGTCTCTGCATGAGTACCTGGTTACTGACTGAATCATTAGAGTACTGCAAGGAGAGTGCCTGGATAAATCTTTTAAATTTTGGGGTTTTGGCGCTTGTATATTTTAGTACATGCTACTGAATGAGTCACTGGAGGTGTGCAAGGGGAATGACAGGGTGTTTATTGGAGTATATAGATACTGACTGGGCAAATGAAGGTGTGAAAGACAATTGTGTAGGTGGTTAGAGGCCTGCATGCATAGTGGATAGTCATTTGAAGTAGTCCATGTGCTAAAACCGGGTTCACTACATAAGTACCTGGGTACTCACTGAATCATTAGAGAACTAATTCACTACTGTGGAAGGGGTAAGGGGACTGCACACAATCTACATATTTCAGTACTGCACTTTAGTGTCAAAGCCTGACTCACTTTATCAATGCATAAGCAAAGACTGGCTTGTAATGCTACTAAAATTTGACAACATGACCGGTTTTAAAACAGTTATCTGTCAGCAAATACATGATGTTACCAAATATTTCTCTCACAATGGTTACCCAAATGCACACAGACTCACAGTGTGATTCTAGACAAGCAGCACTATCCTTAGGAGTGTATCAAAACTCATTCACTACTGTGGAAGAGGTAAGAGGACTGCACACAATCTATATATTTCAGTACTGCACTTTAGTGTCAAACCCTGACTCATTTTATCAATGCATAAGCAAAGACTGGCTTCTAATGCTACTAAAACTTGACAACATGACCGGTTTTAAAACAGTTATCTGTCAGCAAATACACGATGTTACCAAATTCTTCTCTCACAATCCTTACAAATGCACACAGACTCACAGTATGATTTTAGACAAGAAACAATATACTAGGAGTTTACCAAAACTCATTCACTAGTCTGGAAGGGGGAAGGGTACTGCACACAATCTACATATTTCAGTACTGCACTTTAGTGTCAAAGCCTGACTCCTTTCATCAATGCATAAGCAAAGACTGGCTTCTAATGCTACTAAAACTTGTCAACAAGACAGGTTTTAAAACAGTTATCTGTCAGCAAATACATGATGTTACCAAATGCTTCTCTCACAGTGGTTCCCAAATGCACACAGACTCACAGTGTGGTTCTAGACAGGCAACACTATCACTAGGAGTTTACCAAAACTCATTGACTACTGTGGAAGGGGTAAGGGGACTGCACACAATCTACATATTTAAGTACTGCACTTTAGTGTCAAAGCCTGACTTATTTTATCAATGCTTAAGCAAAGACTGGCTTTTAATGCTACTAAAACTTGGCAACATGACAGGTTTTAAAACAGTTATCTGTCAGCAAAAACATGATGTTACCAAATGCTTATCTCACAATGGTTACCCAAATGCACACAAACTCACAGTGTGATTCTAGACAAGCAACACAATCCCTAGGAGTTTACCAAAACTCATTCACTACTCTGGAAGGGGTAAGGGTACTGCGCACAATCTACATATTTATGTACTACACTTTAGTGTCAAAGCCTGACTCATTTTATCAATGCATAAGCAAATACTGGCTTCTAATGCTACTACAACTTGACAACATGACCGATTTTAAAACAGTTATCTGTCAGCATATATACAATGTTACCAAATACTTCTCTCACAAGCCTTACCCAAATGCACACAGACTCACAGTGTAATTTTAGACAAGCAACATTATCCTAGGAGTTTACCAAAACTCATTCACTAGTCTGGAAGGGGTAAGGGTACTGCAGACAATCTACATATTTCAGTACTGCACTTTAGTGTCAAAGCCTGACTCATTTTATCAATACATAAGCAATGACTGGCTTCTAATGCTACTAAAACTTGACAACATGACAGGTTTTAAAACAGTTATCTGTCAGCAAATACATGATGTTACCAAATGCTTCTCTCACAGTCGTTCCCAAATGCACACAGACTCGCAGTGTGATTCTAGACAAGCAACACTATCACTAGGAGTTTACCAAAACTCATTCACTACTGTGGAAGGGGTAAGGGAACTGCACACAATCTACATATTTAAGTTCTGCACTTTATTGTCAAAGCCTGACTCATTTTATCAATGCATAAGCAAAGACTGGCTTTTAATGCTACTAAAACTTGACAACATGACCGATTTTAAAACATTTATCTGTCAGCAAATACACGATGTTACCAAATACTTCTCTCACAATCCTTACCCAAATGCACACAGACTCACAGTGTAATTTTAGACAAGCAACATTATCCTAGGAGTTTACCAAAACTCATTCACTAGTCTGGACGGGGTAAGGGTACTGCAGACAATCTACATATTTCAGTACTGCACTTTAGTGTCAAAGCCTGACTCATTTTATCAATACATAAGCAATGACTGGCTTCTAATGCTACTAAAACTTGACAACATGACAGGTTTTAAAACAGTTATCTTTCAGCAAATACATGATGTTACCAAATGCTTCTCTCACAGTGGTTCCAAAATGCACACAGACTCACAGTGTGATTCTAGACAAGCAACACTATCACTAGGAGTTTACCAAAACTAATTCACTACTGTGGAAGGGGTAAGGGGACTGCCCACAATCTACATATTTAAGTACTGCACTTTATTGTCAAAGCCTGACTCATTTTATCAATGCACAACAAAGACTGGCTTTTAATGCTACTAAAACTTCACAGGTTTTAAAACAATTATCTGCAAACAGATACATGAATTTACCAAATGCTTTTCTCACAATGCTTACCCAAATAAACACAGACTCACAGTGTGATTGTAGACAGCCAACTATCCCTTGTAGAAAATACGTTTACTAGTATACAAGATCTAAGGTGACTGCACACATTGCAGAAAATCTTCTACTACAGATTAGTACCAAAATGTTTCTCTCAAAATGATTCCTAAATGCATACAGACTCACTGTGTGATTCTAGACAAACAACACTATCCCTTGCACTATACCAAAACACATTTCTTAATCTACAAATACTACATTTTAGTGTAGAAACATGACTCATTTTGCAAATTCATAAACAATGACTGGTTTCTAATTGTACCAAAATATAAAAACAGCACAGTTATCTGTGTGCAAACACATGAAAAACACAAATGCTTATCACAGAATGGTTTCTACATGCACACACACTGTCAATAAGATGGTAGACAAAAAAAGTACTCTCTGCACTTTAGCAGGAGAAACACATTAGTTTGATTAAAATCAAAATAGACCACATAAATACCCTCACAATTAAATAACTCACCTTTCATGTTGTTTTGTAGATTAAGAAGTATATCAGTCACACACCAGATTTTCTTATACAGAATCTCTGCACTGTGCACCTGTCAGCAAAACCAAAGAATGGCAAAGTTTCCCTCTCATTTTCCACACATATACATGTAAACATCAAATCACATTCGTTCCCACATTAATTCAAAAGCTAACACACATTTCTATTGGTTGAACACTTCAACCCTTACCAAATAACATAAATTTGAACCCTAGCCCCAATCTGCCTTCTGCCTGTTACCATAGAAACAGGTCATGGAACACTGAACTGAGCACACAGATCACAAGTTAAAGCACACAATGCTGCTAATCAAATCAGCAAATGTGCTTGACTTTTCAACATATCAGTTTATCATATATAATGTTCCTTTCAATCAGTTTTTGTTAACCAATAAGAAACATGTGTTTAAAAAACAGAAACATTCACCCTACCTTTCAGTGTAGAAGGTTATCAAACAACCAATGATTTCTTGCCTTTTTATCAAAACTGCATCTTAGCCACCATTTTAGAAAAATCTTACTTTTCAAACTGCCATTTCATTTACAGAAACCATCTGAGTGCATCCAGACCTCCCTTCAAGATGCTTAGAGTGTGGATTGTGGGACACAGCTATATTTTCTGGAGCCAAAGGTATGCAGAAAACAAAGGCATTCACATAGACCTAGGTTTGCCAAATGTAGACATTAAATGGATTGGACAGAGAGGTTTAAAGTGGCACCAATTGATGCCATTGGTAAAATCCTTTATCCATATCCAACACCCTGACCTCATAATAATGCACTGTGGTGGCAATGACATAGGCACTTTGACTGGGGTAGGTCTGGAAATGCTTATGAAGGACACCTTTGCAGAATTGATTTCACTTTTTTCCCAAAACTGCCTTTGTGTATTCTAACCTATGCCAAAGGCAGAAATGGAACTGGTCCAATTATTTTTGTCCACAAATTGAGAAAGCTAGGAAACATGTGAATACATCTGTTTCTGCTTTTCTCCGAGACTATAGAATGGGGTCCATTTACAATAACAATCTGTGCTTTCATATGCAAGAGATTTATAGGAGAGATGGAGTACACTTTACTGATGAAGGAAACAGAGTCTTCCTCAACAACTTTAGACTCTGTTTAGGTACTTACTTACAAGTACCAAAAACTCTCAATGAAAACAACGGCTCTTTTTAGAGCCACTGAAGAACAAAACACTTAAGCTTGATGTTTATCTCCCAAAAATGTCAGTTTTTTTTCCTTGGATCCGCGCACCCAACGCACTAGGAACCATGCACCCAACGCGAGAGAAACCGTGCACCCAACGCGTTAGGATGTGCGACTCCTAATTTTACCGTAAAAAAAAAAATAGCCCCTATCACTAATTTTTATTATCCCCGGGGACCCCATCCCCCGGGGTTTATTAAAAAACGTTGGGGACTGTGGGGGGAGCCCCAATGCTCCCACGGTCCCAGCCGGCATTGGTTTTCCACATGGGGAGCTGCTAACATGCAGGTCCCCGTGTGGAAAAGCAATATCATTTGGATTTTGAAAGAGAGAGCAGGTTTCCCTGCCCTCTCATAGCAAACAACAGTGTCCTAGGGGTGGGCACCCCAGGATACTGTAGGAGGTGGGGTGGCGGTCCCCAGGGCCATGCAGCCCCCCTCCTCCATTCATTTGTAAAGATTTTGCCCCCGGGATTTGCCCACCCAGGGGCTAATTATTAACGAAGTGCGGAAGCCCGCACTTATGGTTGTTTTTTTTTCTGGCCGGATCCGCGCACCCTGCGCACATTTCACCGTTTAAAAAAAAAAGAAGGGGGCCCCAGGGATCCTTCTGGGACCCCCTAAGCAACACTACAGGGTCAGAGTATTTATACCCTGCCCCCTTTACATCTTTCACACACTTATTTCCCTTACTTGATCAGCCTCGCTTCTACGTAGTCACAAAATGGCTGCCAACAGTTCCTGGTTTCGAATGTAGACAGACACTTGACAGCCAATTAGCATTCAGTGCGTGATCGAGAGGGTGCGCGCTCGGTTCGCAGAGAGTGCGCTTTGTGTGCGCATAGGGTGCGCGGATTCTCCGAGGCCATAGATATATCTATCTTTTTACTCTAATTTTCTCAGGAACTACTGAACGGATTTACACCATTTATGCAAAAGGCATGAGTCTGAACTGAGGACTACCACTTTGCCAAATTTGGTGTAATTCCGTTCTGCAGTTCGGGCTGCAGCTGCGTCAACAGGTCCTATGGGAAATTGTATGGGGAAAACGCGTTTTGGGACCCCCCTTTTTTCTCAGCCTCCGCTTGACGAATCACCACAAAACTTTCAGGATAGGAGCGGACCGGAGCTGGCCAAAAGTTTGGAAACTTTTGCGAAGATTTGTCAACCGGCGCCAGACTTATTGGAAACAGAATGTTGAGGATTTCCTATGGAAAATAGGTCCTAACTATAACTACCTACTGGCGATATATATAATATGTGTGTGTGTGTGTGTGTGTGTGTGTGTGTATATATATATGTATGTGTATATATATATATATATATATATATATATATATATATATATATATATATATATATATATATATATATATATATATATATATATATATGTATGTATGTGTATATATATATATATATTATTTTTAAATGTGTGCTGCTAAAAAAGGGTATTTGCTTCTAATTATGAGTATTTTATATATCTCTACATATTTCCTACCGAAGCATTAGATCGTATATGTTTTTCATAGTTAGGAGAGGCGAGTTCATGAGGTGACTGGCACGTAAACATAAAAGTTTTCTGATTATTAATAAATTATCTTAGTTAGCAGTAGTACAATTCTCACTCTAACACCAGAGGACTTGAATAAGCCATAACAGTTCATTACAGTTAAGTTTTCAGTAACTATGATTGTCATGTGACATCATTAGACTGATGCAACCCGACATGACAAGTGACAGAGGAGCACCACACAGAGAAGCGCTGTATAAATGCAAATGGATGCTTATGGTAGAATCATTAGGGAAATATGATGATGACACAGGGTATAAGGAAACAAAAGAAGGTTATTTTAAAGGCAGTTATTATTGACTAATTCTTTCTATTAAATGTATTGTAGATCCAAATGTAGTAAAATATTTGGAAATGGTATTTCACAATTGAATGTCTTATTTTTAAGATCCGTGGTTAACAGCATAGGGAAAATTAAAAATAGTGTGAGCTATAACAACAAAGTTGTATGTTTTACATAAAGCATAATTTTTATTTTATTTCTTCTCTGTATTCTATTTATTGTTTGTCCTGTTTTATATTGCGCTATTCTGTTACATTTGCAATAAATTCTACCAGTTTTCAGCTATTAAGTTATTTTTTGTCCTGCCTTCTATACATATTTTGAAAACACACAGCTGCTGCACAGTATTTCATTTTGATTTCCATAAACCAAAGGTAGTTTGATGATAAATAATAATTCAATCAATTTTCATTTGATTGCAGTAGTTTACTAACAAATTAACAAAATCAAATATGTCCCTCGATGGTGTACGTTGAGCAGTGTTTGATGAAGTCACATCTATCATGGCTTGTAACAATTATACTGACTATGTTCCAGTAACCTGTACACTTGTACCCCTGTACACTTTCATTTTAGGAAGGACGAATGTACTATAGATTTTTGGAGTTCCACATAAAAATGATTACTCTTTAACATTATTTACGCTAAAATAACATCTTGTGAAACCTAGCAATACTCAGCCCTGCCTTAAATGACAGCCACACTTGCCCCACTTGTAGGCTGCATCGCAAAGAGAAAGTCCAGCCTGCAGAAGGCAGGAAATGGTAACACTGTTATTTGTTCCATGTCAATCACTGGTGAAGATGGAGCTGATCGACCCCACACGTGTCCCAACTCCTTATGATTGCCAGCCCAGTATTCTACTCTTGAGTGAGCTTTCCAATCCAACTATATATAGATGTGCACTTTATATATACTGGGTGTAAGAAATTGGGTTGTTGATTGACTGGGAGTGAGCACTGGTCAAGCAGCAACCACAATCCTTGTCTGGGTGAGGCACAAACCAACCATAAATTAATCTGTGTTCAACCCTCTAGTAGCTTGACAAAGATAAATCTAAGAGGCAATGTGTAAAGTATTTGTGCTACAATTCAAACAGTAATAAAGTGAAAACACCACACAAAATGGATCCCATACCAAGTTAGAAAATATAAAAGCCTTCAATAAATAAAAGGAGATGAAAATGACAAAATCGAATCAGTAAAATGGGAGATACGCAGTTTTAAAGATTATAGTGAAAATGGCTCCAAAAAGCACCAACTGTGGACATCTGTTGCACTGGACTGGAACAAAGTCATAAGGTCAGGCTCACCGTGATGGAGAACAAGCCTGCTACAGGCACCCAGTTAGGCCCCCTAGGCAAAGTACCATAAATCTTGGTTTCGGGAGCGTTGCAAGGATCCTAATCACCCAGGCAGGAAGGCAGTTGGTTAGCTCAGCAGGGCAGCAGTCCTTCATAGCAGTGGCAATCCTTTCAGCAGAACAGCAGTCCTTCTTCTTGGCAGAGTATTTACAGGTCCAGAAGTGTACTGAAAAGTTGGTATCTGAGGTCCAGTTTCTATACCCAATTGCACCTTTGAAGTGGGGAAGAAACTTCTAGTCAGGTCTCTGAAGTGCATCTGTGCCTTGCCTTCCTGGCACTGACTCCAGGCTAACTACCAGGGAAATGCAGCCTTTTTTGTGGAGACATGACACTGTCACAACCCATGCCTCCTGCGTCCTCTGCCAAGGACACTTGACTCTCATACCCCTAGGCCTATAGCGCCAGCGCCTTTCTGCCAACAACTCTTGACATTCATGTTGCAGAATTACCATACCTATGTCCTTGAACTGGTAATATGATTGAGCCATTTTCATTTTATTTTGAGAGTTATGCATACATGCCACTTCCTCACATTTTAAAGGTATTAATGTTACCCATTGTGACCCCCTCTCTCATTTCCACCTCACCTACCAGGCTTGGCCTCCTTCCAGCCTGGTCTTTCTCCCTCATAGTGAGGCTCCCGATCTCATGAGATCTTCGTGCTCACGAGATTTGGCGACCATCTTGGATGAGTGCGGTCTAAATACTGCAACCATGGAGATGGCAGTACGCAAATCAAGATGGCCACCACTGTTTGAGCTCCGTATTCACCTGCTTAATTGATGTATTTTTTCCTCCGATAGAGGAGCTTTCGATGAGCGGTTTGCAGTGGCAGACCTTTTCTTTTCCAGGGACAAGCTTCAGGAGCATTTTTGTGGCAATTCCTGAGGGTGTGTGAAGCACAGTAGGCTCTTTTCTAATCCCCTCAGCTCAGGGTCCTTCCATCAGCTGGGCTCTATGTGAGGTGAGGTGGATGCGGGTATTTCTCCCTCAATACCTCCCCTTCTGAGAAGCTTACCCCCCCCTTAAAGGGATTTTATTCAAACTGGATTCCCGAATCCCTTACTTATTAACCTTGTAAGGGAATTTTTCCTTTTTCAATACTGGAACTTTATTTAAACTATTTTTGCTGTACATTTCCACAGCTTATGTTGATAAATGTTATAAAAGCCATAACTATCTCAATTTTGGTCTATTGTTAACTATTTCAACATTCAATTCACTTATTACTTTTGTATATCTCTCTGTACTACAAAATGGATTCCAAATTGATATCTAACCATTCAAATAAACGAAAGCAAGCTGTTTCTACGGCTCCTGCAAAGTGTAAAGCTAAAGACTAACAAGACACCTCAATATCAAAAATATTGGAAGAAATTTAAGCTATTCATACAAATACTGACACCATATGCTCAGATATTAAAAACATTCAGAGAGACATTGCCTCCTTATCTTTGAAAGTTGCAGACAAGATTAAGATTTGTGACAATACTAGGGCTATTACAAATAGTGGTCCACTTACCCCCCAGGTTGCTTCTCTTCAATGCTCATTACTAGATTTGGAAAACAGAAATAGGCAACACAACTTACGTATACCTAATGTTCTTGAAGGAGTTGAGGAACAAGTGGTCGTCTTTTCTTAGAAAATGTATTATCCAAGCTTTTAAGCATCAAATTTTCAGACCGGTTTGAAATTGATAAAGCTCATCGAATCCCCTCTATTCGGAAACCCCGTCAGGTTAAACCATGACAAATCATATTTAAAGTTCTGAGGCGTCATCACCTACTTCTTATAAGAAAAGTTGCACAAGAGATCCCATCTCTTTTGATAGAAGGAAACAAAGTGTGTATACATCAAGTCTTTGCAAAAGAGACAGTTCAAATCAGATGTCAGTTTTCTGATCTGAGACAGCGTCTGCATGAAGCTGGATACAAGTATGGCGTCTTTAACCCTTCTGTTATACGCATTTGGAAGAATGATGTCTCCAAATCTTTCTCATCGCCTTCAGATTTGATCCAGTTTCTGGACCAGCACAACCCTATTCTCATGGACTCTCAGTCTCAACCCTCCCGATCTGCAGGCTTATGTGTTTTCCTCTTATTAAAGGATGTTGCCTTGTTTATCATAGCAGGTGTGCACGAGGTGGCTACTCTTGCTTAGTACCTCCGTCTCTACTGCTCTACTTGATATGAGGTCCTAGAGGCTGACCTCCTTATATGTTGTCTGTCTTGTTTTGTCTTTTTTATATGAGCTACTCTATCTGCTCTCTTTTTTTCTCTATCTATCTTCTCTTTCAACGACTTGTTATGGCCACATCACATAAGTTAGTTGTTGTTTCTTTTCATGTAAGGGGCTGAGGCATCCTGTTAAAAGATGTCAAATTTTAGAATATTCAAAGAAGTTTAACGTTGATATTTGTTTCTTGCAAGAAACACATTTGGACGATAAAATGGTAAACACTATGTCTAAGGAATGATTGGGAAGCATGGTTTAATCTCCTGCTGCAAAATGTAAAAACAGTGTAGCTATATTTTTGTCCCACAAAGCACAAATACAGCTAATGTCTGATTACAAAGCCTCAGATGGTAGGTTAGTTTATGCTCAAGTCAAGGTTCACAAACATATTTTAAACATTGTCAATAAATATGCCCCTACATCAGATGACCCTTCTTTTTGGTCATACCGTTCTACTGAAATGTTAAAATTAGGTAACTTGTCCATTATTGTGGGTGGTGATTTTAATCTCATCAGAGACCCATTACTTGACCGTTCCTCTGCATTTAAATTTTGACCTAACATATAGTGAAACCTTGCTTAAACCAATTCTACGTAGTAATAGTGACCTCTTAATTGCATCTCATTTCATTTTTCAAATACCCTGACCATGGGGCTGTCTGTTCTATATCACATTTAGGACAAAATTAAATCCAAACTTTTACATCATCATATGAAACATTTATTACCACACAATTTGAGTAGCTTAGAAAAAATATCCTATGGTCATTATTAAAGTTATAAGTGCATAACATACAATATCGAATCCATCCAGTTTTGTAGGCAGCAAATATTTTCACTTCAAGGTCATTGTTTAAGTGTGTAAATTTCAAAGGGACTAAAACGCAATACAAATTATGCAGCCCTAGCATTATAGAAGTATGAGATGGACATCTGACCCAAATGGAAACACTGTACCTTCTTGAGCACTGAGCAAAAAGTTTGAAACAGAGCACTTTATAACATCCACAATTAGGTAGAATATTTGCCCACAGTGAGGTAGAAGCCTAAAACCTAACTGGACTCTGAGCAAGTTTAGCAGGATGAGAGCAGTGACACCACCTGTGTCTGAGAAATGAGTTAATTCACCAAAAGTCTAAAATCATAAAAACTTTCCTCTGTCTAGCCTAAGGACTTCCTGTAACGGTTTAAGGAAAATATGAATCTGTAAACATGTGGGTCTGTTGTCAAGTGTTTATTTGGGATATAAGACATAAAATAAACTTTCTAAATATTGTGGAAAGATCAAAATAGCGCAGGAAAATACAGGGAGTGTGTTTTATGTCTTGAATCGTGTGAGGCATAATGCAGAAGTGGGAGAGGTTAGCAATTCTTCAGCTTTCTAGCAAAGCCAAGCTAAATTGGTGTAGAAAAGTCAGCAGTGATATGGAAAGTAAATGTTATATGCTGTGCTGAGCATTTACAGCACCCACATAAATGAATTAAGTGTAGAACTCCAGAGTGCACCATCGTACTCTGTCTCGATTGAAGTTTAAATGCACTGCAGTGTTGCATAGCAATGAAAATGCTTTTCCATGTAGGTAATATGTTGGCTAAGTAATCTGTAAAGTGTCCCTTGTGATCCCACTGTTAAGGTTGCTTAACATATAAAAGTGAAACATTCTATATGTTAATAAAATGATGTCCGCACAGTGCAAAATTGAATTTTGAACTGTGTGATAAAAGCTGCATTATGTATAAAAGACTATAGGGCTGATTACAATGGCGGAAGGCCCGCCACCGCCAGCCTTCCGGGGGCGAGCCCTCCGCCATCGAACGATGATTCTCCACCCACCGAATTATGATGGCAGGGGATCTGGACTGCGACCATGCTGGGCCCAAAGACCGCCTGCCTTGGATCCGCCACAGGCAATCTTTCCAATTGCCTGGCGGATCGGTCACGCTGCGCAAAATTGTGGCAGTGCCTAGCAGGCACCATCCGTCAAATTACAATACCGCCTGTAACCAGACTTTCCATGGTGGCAAAACCACCATGGAAAGGCTGGCGAGGATTGGTTTCAGGGGCATGTTGCGGCCCCCCTTATATTGGGGAGGTGTTGGTTAACTGGGGGGTACCCATGGTACCCCCCTACATTTCACTGCACTCTGTGGCAGGCACTGTGTGGTGCCTGCCACGTAGTGCAGTGAAATGCACAACATGCATTTTTGGCATTGTGGTGGCTGCTGCAGCCAGCAGCATCTGCTGCAATGTTAAAGTGCAAGATGCGACCACCATGGTGGTGGTTGCACCGTAATTTGGCGTGCAGGACCGCCACATGACTGCCAGGCAGTCCAAATCCCCACTACGATGGCGGTGTAGTAAGGACTCCCTTAATACGTACATACATTGTTAAGTTAGCATAACCGCGTTAGAAGTTAGAAAGCCATCTTGCTGCTTTTGCACACGACACTGCATTTACATGTTATTGCTTAAACGAACTGCTGACTCGAGTTTTGCCTCACACGAGAGCAATCTGTTGTTACCATCCCGAGCTCTGCGAAGCGACCTTGGTCTGCACACGATGTGACAAACAGTCTGAGTTGTTAGACAATGCATGTTTTCCACTCTAGGTTGATCGACCCACTATTTAGCCATAACACACGAGCAGCTGCACATACCTGAAAGTTGGTGCTTTTAATATCACGGACATCATGTTTATTATTCAGACCGAAGACGAGCCTTCCTGCGAGAAGTCTCCTGATGCTCCTGTGATGTGATTTCACTAAGCTGATCTTTGAGGTATGGGGTCCCCTATTCAAGCCTAAGAGACCTTCTGTTAGACTAATAATAATATTAGCTTCTTAGTAAAGGGAAAGTGGTAGTATCCACTGTCATTATAACATGATCACCCCTTTTATATTCTATGGAATTGTAACTATGTTAATGGTTTTGATTTTAATCATTTGTCTGCTTGTATTAGCCAAAGTACTGCATATTAGGACACGTGGTCTATAAAAATAAACTCTTTTTATTTTCACCGTGTCTCTGTGGATTCTTGTTGTGGACTGATGTGAGAATAATATACGAACAGGTATTTCCGATTCCCACCATTCCTGAGTATGTACTGAGTCGCGTGTTCTGGGTTGTCTTTTCATTGGGACCGCCGAGCTAAATCTCGGATAACGAATGGGACACTTATGCTAGCCGGATACTGGGTTCTGGGTTCTGAGGTGAGTTTCTGGTACACCACAACTTACTGAGGTCCTGGGGTTCTACGCATAGTTCTGTGTATAAGCAGAATCCCTGCAACATGGCGCACCTAACGTTTGGTCTATGAGTTGAAACGCCTTAGTAGTGCTCGCGTTTGTCCACAACACCCTCATTCTTGTTTCCGGATAACAAGTCTGACGGATTTAAACCTACCTAGGTCTATTGATATAGGTTCTTTCAAGCTTGATAATTAAAAAGGTTAGTGAACCCTTGTGCTACTGATAGTTTCACGTGTGTTGTCCTGATGTCGGTGGATATTGCGGCGCATAGCCGAGCGGCTCTAAAACGTCATTTGACGCAGTATGGGGTACCGGACACTGGTATGAACGTCATCTTTGTGGTGGGAGCCGATGCGGCTCATCCTTATGAGTTGTTCTACTCTTGGGTGACGATTCCAGCGGTGGGGGATGATGACACCTTTCATTCTTATACTGCCGCTGCAGTGCCGGCGAACTATACGCCGTATAGGACACAGGAAATACCAATATCTGCTTGGCAGCATCTTATTTGGTTTAATGGCGCCCTTCCCCATGTGGTTATACCGCCGAGAATGGGCCCTTTGTCAATTGCAGGGGCCACTTGGCCGGTACTAGCCGGATTTACGCCTCATCCCCGTTACCTCACGGTGACGGTGGCTGAGCTGCGTGTACTACACACCGCCCTAATTACGGTATATAGGGCGTTGGTGCAGTATGTGTCGCGCAATATGCAGGCGGGGGCGCCTGCTGTTGCGGGACAGCCTACTGGTCATCACGCGGTGGTCATTAGTCCTGTTATGGTCAATTCTGTTATGGGCAAGCGCCCCCTTACTAGGGATGATTTCCCCTTTTGGCTTGCTGAGAAATTTGACCAAATAGAAGCGGTTTACCCGAATACTTCACCTGTGGAGAAACACAGGATCCTCACCATTAGTTTGCCTAAGGACTCGGTCCCACACATTGACGATTGTACAAATTGGGGCAAGGTCTTTGCAGCGACGTACGCGCAGTGCTATGGCACTCCGTCTATGTTGCAGCTGCCCTCCGTAATCAAAAGAGTTCAAGAGAACCATGGTGCGGAGTCTGCGATAGAGTTAGGGATGCGGCTCCTCGGGCAATTTGACCTGGTGGCTACCATGATAATTGGTAACCTGAAGGGTGATGCTTTGCATTTCCAGGTTCGTAATGAACTGAAACGAATTCCTGAGGAGGACAAACCGCAGGAATTTGCGAAAATAATCGCAGAGGCATATCGGGATTTGGGTCGTAGCTCTTTAGGAGTTAAGCCTGTCATAAAAAATCCCGATCTAAAGCAGCAGGGTAAGGCAGAAACGTCTGGTAAGGACGACCGGCCCTTTTTTCCTAAACAAAAATGGCAGGTTAAACAACAGGGGAAGCAGCAGCAGCAGAAACAGGGCTCTCGGCCTGCCTCTCCCGTACAGTCTAGTAGTGAACGCACTTATGATCTGCGCGATCGTGCTGCTATAAAGTCTCCTGATAGATTTCAGGTTTCTGAACAGCGCTCTCCTCGTTCTTCACAGGAAACATCGGCTACACAGTCCGGTGTCGGAGGCGGTGGCAAAGGTCGGGGTGCTCCACAACAGCGTGACCAGCCCCGACAGACTGAGGGTAAAGGCAAGCAGGACGAATTTGCACGACAAAGACCCCCGTTTCAGAAGAAGAAAGTGGCGGCTCTGACGGCAAGGTATGCCTCAGATAGTGCGGACACAGCTTCGGAACCGGACATGGGCGCTGACGCTCCTGGACAGCGCAGCAGAAATTACCATAGTCCGTCAAGCTCTGCGTCCATTTCTGGCGGTGACAGCAACTGATATATCGGTTACTGTGGAAACAGCTGACACCAGAGTGGCTCCCCCTGATAGACTTTATGAAATAGTCTTATTAATTGAGGGTGACATACAACGTACAATAAAAGGGATTTTTTGGGATAATCTGACCACCACCTATGATATCCTCCTAGCGGAGGCAGATTGGCCCCCAGCTTTCATTTTAGAGGCTCCTAGAGGGGAGGAAGTAATCCTCCCGTCCTTTGCGCACACAGTGCCTAAGGACCAAGCTGAAGTGTATGCTGAGGAGTGGGCGCTTGCGCTTGCGCCGGCGGTGTATCGCACTCAGGTGGGATGGGACAGATTGTCCCCCTGCCATGAAATTCCATTGCGGTCTATGCCCCAGCCTCAACCCCAATATCCTATGCGTCGTGAAGCGAGACCCCACGTCGCGGCAATCCTTGAACAATTGGAATATCAGGGTGTTATTGAAACATGTGTGTCCCCTATGAATAACCCTTTATTCACTGTAACGAAGCCTGACGGCTCGTACCGTTTAGTTTTGGATTACCGGCACCTAAACTCCCACTGCCGGACCTGCGCGGTACAAAATACACATAGCTCGGCTTTGGTCGACAGTCTCGTGCGTAAAAGATTTAAAACGACACTTGACATTTCCAATGGCTTTTTTAGCCACAACCTGTCCACACTGAGTAGCCAGTGGACAGCGTTTACTTCGGGCGGAAAACAAAAACAGTTTACAAGATTAGCCATGGGTTACAAAAATAGCCCTGGCGTCTTTTCTGCTCGCGTGGTTTCTCTTTTAGAAAGAATAGACCCCGAAGCATACTCATATGTTGACGATATCTATCTTACGGATGATGAGCTGTTGCCGCATCTGTCTCGCGTTGACAATATTATCGTGAGTTTTGCAGACTATGGCTACAAATTCAATTTTGCGAAGTCACACATCGCAGAATATACAGTGTTGTTTTTGGGCTACGAGCTCAACAATGAAGGTAAGGGGTTAGCCCCCCACTTTCTGGAAAAGTGTGCACGCTTGAGTGCTCCTACGACACTGAAGAAATTACAATCTCTGCTGGGTTTTCTGAATTTCGGCCGAACGTATATTCCTGATTATGCCCAGCGTATCAAGCCGCTTTACGCCTTGGTACAGCCTTCATTTTCGAAGTCTAGCTGGCAGCTAGAACACTCTGCTATTTTACAGTCTTTACAGGCTGACCTTCTTGCTTCACATTACTTGCTGACACGTGATAACCGCACTAACCTGGTGATAAGAATAGTACCAGGCGCCGTGGGGTTCACGTATTTGACGTTTAATGAGGGCGACACAGTCCCCATTGCGTACAAATCCCACTTGTACACCTCTGCTGAATTACGTTTTTCCACAGTCGAAAAAGTTCTGACTGCTGTGCAGATGGCGATCCTCAAGGAACGCGCACTGTCGCATGGGAAACAGATTCTGGTTGTAACACCATATCCTGCTTTAGAGGCAGTGACAAAAGCAAGTGTACCAAATTCTAAAGCTTTGCATCCACGGTGGATACAATGGGCTACAACACTGACGTCGCCAGACGTCACTTACATCTTTGATGCCTCATTACAGACTCAAGAGTTCTTGCAGTATGAATTCGTTCATCCGGCACCTCTGTCTTTGCGCCCGCTCGAAGAATACCATTGTGTCATATACACTGACGGGTCTGCGCAACCCGCAATTGGATCGAAGCACGCTTATTCAGCGGCTTGCGCAATTGTCGTAGGTACATTCGTAAATGGTGAATTCCAATCTGATGCAGTGCATACGCAGTCATTGGGTGATTGTACCGCGCAATTGGCGGAGCTCCGGGCTCTAGTGCTTGCACTGGAGTTTGCTGATCCCCGAGTCACTACTCTTATAGTGAGTGATTCCTTCTACTGTGTCCAGTCCTACAATGACAATTTACACTCCTGGTCTCAGAATGATTACCGCGACACTAAAGGTAGCACAATTAAGCATAAAACGCTTTGGGTTCGAGTGGCAGACTTTAAAGAACGTCTCCCACTCGTAAGTGTTATACACACTCTTGGTCACCAGCGGCTTGGTGTCCATGCTGTCGGCAACAGCTTAGCTGACGAGGCAGCGAAAACAGCAGTGGCTACATACTTAGTGGCAGCAGTTACAAGATCCAAAAGTAAGATTGATGATGACATCTTGGCAGCTATAGCCGCTACAGAGAAGGGAGGAGATTACCCGAAGGGTTTTCCCTCTCGGTATATTTACCATTTAAGTCCTGATAATGTCCCGTTAGTGAGGATTAACGACGTTGGTGATAGAATAATTCCCAACGCGGACTGCAGACCAGCACTGATCTTGGCTGCACATGAGGGGTTGGCGTCTGCCCACGCCGGTGTGTCAGCTACAATATCTCTGCTACAACAACGTTACTGGTGGTTTGGTTTATATAAACAAGCGCGCTCTTATGTTCTTGATTGTGACATTTGCCAACAGATTAAACCTTCTACTGTTGCGCGCCCACCACAGACACAGCTGCACATCTCTAATAAGCCATTTGGTTGTGTTTATTTAGATCACTGCGGTCCTTTTTCTTCTGATACTGCGTACAAGTACATCTTGGTTGCAGTGGATTCGTGCACACGTTTTCTATGGGTGTGGCCACAAAGGAGTGCTGACTCGCGGACTGTCATCAGGGATTTGCGTGTCTTTGTGGGAACTTTTGCGTGTGGTACCTTCCATTCTGATCAGAGCCCTGCGTTCGCCTCTAAGGCTTACAAGGAGGCTATGAAAAATTTGGGGGTCCTTGTCAAATTTTCGTCTCCCTACCGACCTGAGGGTAATAGTGTGGTGGAGCGAATGAACCGTGACTTAAAGCAATCATTGACAGCACGTGTTTTAGGCACAGGCCGGAACTGGCTAGCCCATTTGTATAACGTTCAACGTGCACTAAATAATCTCCCTAGAAGGTCTCTGGGTGGGCGGACCCCGTACATGATGCTCTTCGGAATCAGAATGTTTGTTCCAGACCTTGATGGTCTAGACATTGCGGCGTCGACCGCACCCTTTGACGTAGATGATCACTGTGCTGTTTTGCAGACTCTACAAGAAGCCAGAGACTCTCTTTCGAAAGAACATTTGCCCTCCACGTCTGAAGCTGAGGTTCAGATTCCGGTAGTCGGCTGGCTACCCCGAGTTGGTGATCTGGTCCGTGAGAAGGTGGAGAACAAGAAGGAGTTCGGCCCCTCTTATCGTGCACCAGTTCCAGTGCTTGGAGTGCAGGGTACAAGAACAGTCATTTTACCTCCACTTCCTGGTCGCAAAGAAAACAGGTACATCTCTATTGACAATGTCAAACTTCAGCGAGTGGCCGATACTTCTTAGTATGACTCCGGCAGTTTCATGCCAGACAATGCAAAGAACTTCAATGATAGTTCCTGCTTCTACCACCTTGTCTGATGTTGCAATCGAGATGCATTCAGTTACTGATCCCTTGCTGATACCACCGGCTGGTGGTTTGTCCGATGAGACTGAGTATGCTTATCCTACACGTGGACCTTCGCCTGTTTTACAATCTACAGCGCTTGGCCAGTCCCGTTTTTCCTTTGACACTAACTCTTTGCCCTCACATCCGCCATCAAACATTGTTGTTTTTGTGAGCTGGTTTAAGAAGCATTTTTTGATAGCTCCTTGGACATACATCTGGTTGATGCTTTTTGGTATTTTTTTGTTCATTCCATTGGATTTGTTGTAGTGTTCTTCCGTTTGGTGGATGGACATTATCTCAAAGAGAGATCGACAATTAGACTTATCAATGGAACTTTGGCCCCCCACTCCTCATCCCACATCATGAAAAGGGACCAGACTTTTGTGAATATTACTGCCTGGCCCGTCCTGGATGGAATCGCATGGGATGCTGTTAAATTTCAAATTCATGGGCCTACAGAGGTCATTAATGTGCCTAATGTATTTCGTGTTTCTATGGGCGATGTGGTTAAACAGAACATACGTTCTGATGATTGGGATGTACACGCCATTGAAGCACTATTTTCAGATTTGAAATATTATGCCGCCTTTGATGCAGAGGATTTGTATGACAATGCGGCTAATTATGCGGAACAGTTTTGTTTTCAACATTATGGCAATCACTTCTTGCATAAATCAAATTCGTTTAGGAATTTTGTAAATTTTACCCAGTGGGAACATTGTCCCACCCCCTCGTTTGGCAGTTCACACACGTTAGTTGATAAGTTTACTTATTTTACTGATTTCGGTGTTTCAGCCCCGGCTTCCTTTTATTTTAAAGTTAAGCCTGAGTCTGCCTCCAAGGTTAGACTGACACACACCAAATTGCTATATTCTAAGTCCTTTATGGATGAGTTGTCAATCAAAGGTTATGATCTATGGAAGGCTACTATTGATCTTAAGTCGGTTTGGGGTTCCAAACCGTGGCAGGTTCAGGGAACTGAAGCTTTACACCGTGCCTGTCTAGTACCAAATCATATGTTGTTTTTAAATGCAACCATCTTCCAAACCACCTGTTTCGGATTGGCCACTTCTAAAAAACTAAATTCGCCTTCTGTGCCGGATCTGGGTGCTTACCCAAATTGGGATAATCACACAGATCTGTCCCTTCCTGCTTTGCAGTTATTGGTTTCCAATTCGTCCTTCAACATTTCGAAATTTAATAGTGAGGGAGGGTTAATTTGGCAAAGCAGTTCTGATACCTGTCAACGTCGTTTTCTAGGACTGAAACCGGGGTATACTCAAGATCGAGTGGACCCCCGGTTTGAGTCGTCACATACAGTAACTACATACTCTGTAGGGAAATTATGTCAGTCCTGGCTGCGACATTCCACCTTGGCATCTGTCAAAGTTCATTTATCGAAGTTACATGACAAAATAGATTTGAATGATTTTGTTAAAGGTCCTGTGGGTGGCAGATCCAAGAGATGGGCGTATGCTATTTACAACGAAGTATGGAAACTGTCGCAAATTGAGGCAGCTTCAAGATTGAGAGCTATTGATCAGGCTAATATGGAAAAAGTATTAGCAGTTATTGATAACAGCATTAACACTCTTTCTTCTCGCATTTATACATTAGATAATATTGTATCTTCAATTGTTGATATTGTGCAGGATGATATGTCTGTTTTGTATCATGGTCAAAACCAGTTACGTTCTGTTATGCAGTTTGCATGGACATTACAAACTTTGAAGGCAGGGAAGGTCCCTTGGGACTATCTGAATACAACATCGTTATTTCTTCCCTTTAACCTTACTGACAAACAGCAGTTCATGTCCATGAAAGATGCTACATATTCCCTGCTCCATATTGAGAAATTGGAGCCGTTACCTTTTTCTGTTGCGGAAGTCCATTCCGCTGTGTGGCTCCTACACGGATTGATAAGTCTACCGTTTGCGCTTTTTAAGTTTACCTCTTGTATGAAACACTATGCTCTGGGTAGATATGAACAGCTGGGTACCGCTTTCATACATGAAGTCTGGTCCCTCCCCTTTACGTATAGATGTACAAGGGACGGTACTGAGGTTTATCTGAAGGGTGAAGAATGTACAACGTCACCTGATCATTCTGTTGTATGTCGGCACATTCAATTACACGGTGCATGTAATGTACACGCTCCGAATTTGGCCTGCGTCCTCAAAGGTATCCCGGTACCAGTGATTACGCCATCTTTCACGCTGCTTGCAAACGGTAGTTATTTGATTTTAAACAATGAAGCTTGCTGCGGGATGTTAGTAGGGATCCCGTATATAGTAACTGTAACACAGAGGGTTGTCTGCTGCAATAACGTCCTGTTTCCACCCCCGCATGGGAGGCTGGATGCTTCTATCTGGCCTTCAATTCCAACCTTGAAAGCAGAGTTCGACAAAATGAGCAGAATAAGAGCGCTATTGTCCCAAAAGGAGGTGCCATTGACTTCCTCCCGGGAAACATTTGTCCTTCACGTAGCAAATACGCGCACCGAGGTACAGGCGCTTTTGAATACTGACCTCCCCCTGTATTTTGGTGCTTTGATCCAAACAATTTTCAATGCCTCGTCCACGACTGGCCTGGCTCATTTTTTTAAACTTGTGGGCTCGGGCCTCGTGACCTCTTTCCAAACTATTTTTGGTGTGATTCCGGCATTTTTTCATTCTATTTTCTCCAGCGTCTTTGGAGGTATCCCGTTAATTCTGGCTCTAGTGGCAGGTGTGCTACTTTTACTTTTCATCTTGCGGAATGGCTGCTCTTTCTGTGCCACACATCAGCCTGTCCCGTCTGCAGCTTCTTCGTGACAGGATGCTTGATTACTATGGTGTCCTGCCGTTGGCGACTTTGAGCCTGGCATATGGATTATCCTTCCGGTATTCCTACTTCACCTGTGTGCAACCTGTCTTCCACTGCCTAGATTGTCCCTTTGAATGGCCTATGGATTTATGTTTAACCAACATGGTGTCTCCGGACCCGGATTTTGATCGGCTGATGAGGCCCTTAGTGTCTCACGAGTTTGCCTGTTCTGGAGTTCGGATTATGGCCTGCGGTGCGGCACATGGTATCCTGGGTAATTGGGACATCGTGAGAGCGGCATATGACTTCTTGAATATGAGTTACTTGGAAGTACACGCTGGTTGCCCTCTGATGGTGCTAGAGGCTCCGCTGATAGAAGAACACGTATGTTCCTTTTCTTTACTTAACTGGATGGCTGAAACCTTCAGTGGCCGTGCCAATGATTTTCTGCTGGAGGCAGTGGCCACATATGCTGCATATACTTTTATGGATTAAGTGAACTTTCGTCCACAGTGTTTTCCTCACGTGTCTTGAACTGGCCCTGTACGTCTGCACTTCTGCCCGGTGAGGCGTTTTTTCATTTTTTCACCTCCCCGATTCCAGTTTGAATTTTTTTGTTTTTCCTCTCTATTTTTGAGGTTTTTTCCTGTTCGAACTTTGCCTGAACTGACCAGTTCCTTTTTCAATTGGATACGCCTTGGTCTGCTCTGTCGCGCTTGAACTCTGCGTTCTCTCTCTTTTCTTGCATACTAAGTAGTGCTTCGATCAAGGGGGCATGTAGTAAGGACTCCCTTAATACGTACATACATTGTTAAGTTAGCATAACCGCGTTAGAAGTTAGAAAGCCATCTTGCTGCTTTTGCACACGACACTGCATTTACATGTTATTGCTTAAACGAACTGCTGACTCGAGTTTTGCCTCACACAAGAGCAATCTGTTGTTACCATCCCGAGCTCTGCGAAGCGACCTTGGTCTGCACACGATGTGACAAACAGTCTGAGTTGTTAGACAATGCATGTTTTCCACTCTAGGTTGATCGACCCACTATTTAGCCATAACACACGAGCAGCTGCACATACCTGAAAGTTGGTGCTTTTAATATCACGGACATCATGTTTATTATTCAGACCGAAGACGAGCCTTCCTGCGAGAAGTCTCCTGATGCTCCTGTGATGTGATTTCACTAAGCTGATCTTTGAGGTATGGGGTCCCCTATTCAAGCCTAAGAGACCTTCTGTTAGACTAATAATAATATTAGCTTCTTAGTAAAGGGAAAGTGGTAGTATCCACTGTCATTATAACATGATCACCCCTTTTATATTCTATGGAATTGTAACTATGTTAATGGTTTTGATTTTAATCATTTGTCTGCTTGTATTAGCCAAAGTACTGCATATTAGGACACGTGGTCTATAAAAATAAACTCTTTTTATTTTCACCGTGTCTCTGTGGATTCTTGTTGTGGACTGATGTGAGAATAATATACGAACAGGTATTTCCGATTCCCACCATTCCTGAGTATGTACTGAGTCGCGTGTTCTGGGTTGTCTTTTCATTGGGACCGCCGAGCTAAATCTCGGATAACGAATGGGACACTTATGCTAGCCGGATACTGGGTTCTGGGTTCTGAGGTGAGTTTCTGGTACACCACAACTTACTGATGTCCTGGGGTTCTACGCATAGTTCTGTGTATAAGCAGAATCCCTGCAACAGCGGGAGTACTCAAGTCAGCCCGCCATCGTAACCAGCCCCTATTTTCTGTAACTTTGACAGGATAAAAATAGAACTTTCAATCAAAGGTATTTCCCACTTGTTATTAAAATGAAATTCAATGGTGAAAGTGATTTGATAAGTTTAATGGAAAAGTAACTTTGTAAAAGTTTATTTCGTGCGGCCTGAGAACAAACTAGTGTAGAAGTGAACTTGTTTGTCAAGTAACTCTGCTCTGGAGAATGAAAACACATCCCAGACTAACTTGTAATGACTGCCCTGCTGCAAGACAATGAAATTGACTCTGGAAGCATGAAGGCTGTAATGGTGGCAACAGTGGCAAGCAGATAGTACATGGATTGCTGACACAATTTTGAAAACAAAAATATTAAGATACGATAATATCATGTCAAAAACATAGATTACAAAATTTTTATTTCCCTGTCCTTATGATGGTAAGTACAAAAATATTGAGAAAAATATATCTTATTGCACTAATATTGTTAAAGTCATGAATATTTCATTCTAATATATATTTGTATATATATATGGATAGATAGATAGATAGATAGATAGATAGATAGATAGATAGATAGATAGATAGATAGATAGATAGATAGATAGATAGATAGATAGATAGATAGATAGATAGATAGATAGATAGATAGATAGATAGATAGATAGATAGATAGATAGATAGATAGATAGATAGATAGATAGATAGATAGATAGATAGATGTCCTTCGGCAAAAACTCCTTCGAATCTCCTTGCCTGTTTATATGTGGTGTGCTATGCCGGCGGAGCGCACCAGACTGAATAATGAGCCGTGAAACCTGAAGTAAAGAGCACACTCGGGGGGGGGTAAGCTTGGCAGATGAAATGTTTTTTCAGTTTCACATTTTGACTCCGAAGAGTCTTGATCACACACTGTATCAATGCAGGCAACTCATTTGCATAGAAAGCCTCAAACATAGGCACTGGACTAATGCAGTAATGAATGTTATATCATGTACATCTGCTATCAGCAAGGTGCCTGATTGCCTGTTATGTTGCTTTTCTTGCATTTGAAATATAATCGAAACCGGTGTCCTATATGTTCTGCACATTTATGTGGAGGCCATCTTGGAATCTCCATAAACCTGTATGATGTAAACTAATAAATGCCAAGTGGTTTAAAAGTACATCCTCAATTGCGGTAATATTGCCGCAATCTGTAAATGTATACGTTGCCATGTACATGCCTAGTAGCTTGTAAGAGGAGAGAGAGAGAAAAAAGGGAACTTAATTTTCCTCAACACAGCCTTCCTTATAATACATGAATGCATAAGCATGTACCATTTTAGGTGCTGAGTGGTCATATGTATGCTCCTATTATGTTGGCATTTCTATTATGGGTTGTCTGTTTGTACCAACTGGTTTTAGTTCCACACCTCAAAATACATCATAATAAAAGATAACATAATAATCTCGAACTGAAATCAAAAAAGAAAATCAAACAGTCTTAACTGCTGTGAACCTTTCACCAAGGAGACATGATTCTGAAGAAAAGGGTAGGGACCCCTGTTGACGCCTCCAACCAAGAGTGGGCCCCTTCCTTGCCTGTTGGCAAGCCGGCCTGCGGTGGGTAGTTGGGTATTGCATATGTTTATTGCAATCTCTCTGTTCCGTTCCACCACATACTATGTGCAGCACACGCACAATAACTCTAACAAAAATCAGGATTTGGACACTAGGGAGACGATCTGGCTGACGTGGGAAGCAGTCTGGTGCAGGCATACTTTCTTGCTCTTAGCCTCTAGCAAAGAAGATGCAAGTAATAACAACCTCCTACTAACTTGGAATGTAAGGGGATTAGCCAGATATGTTAAACAGCACACGATATATCAATACCTACGCAGGCATAAGATCTCAGTGACATTGTTCCAGGAGACACATTCCACTGAGCAAACCCTCACATCATTGCACAAGAGTTGGAGGGGCACAGTGATAGGAACAACATACTCAGGATATCATTCAAAAATATGCTACAGGGCCTGAAGTTGATTGATCCCTGGAGGGAGAGACACCCAGTATTGAGGGTGTACTCCTGCTGTACGGCAAAGACATACACTTACTTAGACTACTGATTTGTATCGAATGGACTGGCTCAGGGAGTGAAGGATATTTCCTAATTAGCCCACTACCTATTGGGCCATTCCCCAATGCTAATGTGTTTAGGGAGGAGATGTAGCTGTCCGGCAGTACCTGTTTGGCGACTCAGGGCAGAGGCCTCCCGTTCACGGCAGAGGTGGGAGAGGTGCTCTAGCATTATTTTACCATAAATTGGGGAAGTGCAGGAAGTAGGGCCCTTGATTGGGATGCGATGAAGGTGTTCCTTGGAGGAGTTTGCCTTAAGAAAATATATGTCATCAGATGTCAGCTGGAGCAAGACTTAGGCCACTAAGAGAAGTGCCTGGGTGACTTAGGAATGATGCTTCCTACCCAGCCCAACAGACTCTGGGAATGGCAACAGTGCCATAAGGAATTGCTAGACGACTGGCATAGGCTTGAGAAACACACATGTACGATTCACCGTCAGAGACTGCATGCCGAAAGGGGATAGAGTGGGAGCAATATTGGCCCGACAGGTTAGATAGCATGAATCATGAGCCAACATGTTTGCGCTTAGAGAGGACAAGGGGGTCCCAGTCAATACACAGCTGGCCACCAATGGAGTATTTAGGGTCCATCTTTGTAAAGCACATATAGTGCACAGAAGGGAACCGAGAACTCATGGTACTGCCTTTCTAGTCAGGAAAGAGCTCCTATATCTAGCGGAAGAGAACCAGGCCTCCTTGGATGAGCCTATTCGTCATGAAGAGGTCCTTGCTGCAATTGGAGGACTGAGAGCTGCGAAAACACCGGGTGGTGAGGGTCTCTATGCTGAGTTTTACCACTGATACGCAGGCACTGTGGAAGATAAACTTCTTGAAGTTTACCATAAGGCTCTCCAGAGGTGACGATTGGCCAATACTATGCATGAGGTTCTAATAGCGCTATTGTAAAAACCATGCAAGAATCCGGTAGACGCATCTTCATATAGGCCGCTCTAACTTTTAAAAGTGGATGTTAAAATACTTAGCGGCATACTAGCGCCGCAAATGTTGCCCCATCCCCTGGCTTTAATATAGGCTGACCAGTATAGATTTATTCCACAGAGTACTATGTACAATCTGAGGCAGTTGTCACATGCTTACCATGCACCACAGCTAAGTGTGCATGCCTTTGCCCTGGCATGTCCGGATATTGAACAAGAGTTTGATTCTGTGGATTGGGAATAACTTTGGCATGTGTTGGAGAAAGTGGACCTAGGCCCTAAGTACATAACCTGGGCCATGCTACTCTATGTGTACCTGAGAGCTATGGGTCCGACAGGTGATGAGGTCTAAAGCAGATTTCAACTGCTAGGGGTCGCCGGGTAGGGCTCTCTGTCATCCCTCGTATTTGCCTATGGTGGAACTACTGCATTGTTGCTGGGTTCATGGGGGATCACGGTTGGTGATACCACCCATGTGGTTTTATTGTGCATGGACAATGCCCTGGTCTATTTGCGAATCCCAGAGTACTCTGTCCCCATACTCCTTAATGCACTTAGAGTCTTCAGGGAGGTATTGGAGGTTTGTGTTAACCTTCAAAAGTTCCAGCTGTTCCCCATGGAAGAGATGGATAGAGCTTCGGCTGAGGCAATCCCATGGGTTGGTTTCCCTTGGGGGTCAGGGTGGGTGAGATATCTGAGAGTCACTATTGCCCACATTGGGCAGAACTTCCTGAACCCTAACATAGGCAGGGTACTGGAAGGATTATGAGACTCAGTTCGATTTTAGAGGGACCTCTCTTTGTCCTTGATGGGCAGGGCTGCAACAGTGTAGAGGATAATGCTCCCCCAGTGATTATTTTTCTTAAAATATTTTTTATTGATTTTCAACAATTTGTACAAGTATGTTATATCAATGGTAATATGCACATTATTACACATGTGGTTACAAGAGCAGCTTTGGTGGGGTGCCAAGCCATAGTATTGACAGTGATCATAAGCCAATATTGACATGTTATGCCACAATTCAATCATTTTCTAATGTCATTAACATTAGTAATGGTATCTGTCCGAAGCTGTCAATTCCTATCTGCCATAGATCTAAAGTTTGTATCTGGCCGTATGCAATCAGGTATATGTAGGCTATCTAGCTTTTGGTTTAAACCTATAATAACTGATAAAACCTCATCAAAAGGAAAATAGCCATCACCGTTGTAAACATATAAACAATAAAAAAACACCTTTGCAACCACAAACTAAGTGCCATTCAAAGAAAGGAAAAGATGAGTAAAAGAGTAATTTTTATTTCTTCCTGAAGGGGCCAATACAATGTAACTTTGTTATACAAAGGCAGCAGCAAGAAAGACTGCGCTAACATTGTTCTGTTTGAGTTTTGTTGATTAGGGATGTCACTAAAATATTGTCTCTTCTTCCTTTTGCTTTTTTCAGTTTTGTGGTCTTTGGTCTAAAGATACTGTGTTTAGAAGCATGTTTTAGGACTTAATTAGTTATTTTATAAACTGTAAAGGATTAGGAAATATCAAAATCATATTTGATATTTGGCTACATTTGATTTCACTGATAGGTAAAATAGATGGTTTCATAAGAATCCTTCCCAATACGTACCATCACATTTACCCACAGACAGAGAATGGGTGAAATCATTTGATACATCAGCCCCCTTTTTTAGAGTGCCAGTATTGATTGTAGGTGAATTGCCAAACATCCCGGGATTTAAACATTCAATGCATGGTGTAGTGACAGGTATATGTGAAAAGAATGTTGTCACCAAGCATCTGAGATAGTGGTGAAAACATGACACAAGACGTTGGTAAACATGGAACGTAGAGTCACTTGGAATGCTGCTGAAAAAAGTTCCTACTAAATTCAATAAAGATTGGAGTGATATTGTTTGTATTTGCAGTAATTCAGCTACATCTTTGAAAAAGTCAATACCTGAGCTGAAGGGCTTCCCTGTAAGAGATCCTTGCCACTTGCTAGACGGCATGCTTCATTATGCCCGGGAACTAAAATGCAAATATTTCTCATTTTGTGGCATCAAAGAAAGAGTCATCCTAACTGTGGTTCTCAGTCCTAGAGGCTGTGAATGCCATATTATCCATGTGGTGACCGTTTACAGACTTTTTGCTTAGTGATGATGCCAAAGGCAGGAAATGTGATAATCTTTTGTCACATATTGATAGTGATGTGAAAAAAGTACAGTCTACTGCATGCTTAGTTTTTTACAGGAAAACATGACTGCTGTAGTGGACATAATCAAAAAACTAGAGTCTGAAAATGCCTTTGTCTACCAAGTGTTCAGCGTAATTGGTGTAGAGGTGAAACATTCCTTGAGAGTAGGCTGGGCGACACTTTTAGTGACTTTGGCACTGCAACATGCTCAATGTTAGAATTCTTGCCACTTGGTAAGCAAAGAAATGATTAGGAGCAATTCAGGAAATTTTATTTTACAGTCTATGGGAAATGGCTTGCAATGATGCATAGAAATGGCACTTCATCAACCATGGCATTTGAAGTTAATGAAGCATCACTAAGGTACTCTGCACAAGTTCTAGATCCCTTCTTTTTTTCTTCTCCAGACTTTAAAAAGTACTGCTTCATTTTTAACTGCTTCAATAACTGAGGGCATATATATGTGCCCAATTGAACGCATATGTTGTAGAACATGGGTACCTGAAGATTGTGATTTTCCAGATACACCAGAATTGGCATGGAAAGCTATGCCATTAGCCAGAGTTAGCAATTTGTGTACTGGCTGTTTTGGCGTTGCACGTCTCAAGTGCCAATGTTGAGAGTACCTTTTCACAGATAAACGTTTACATAGGAAGGAAAGAACGAGCGTGCATGACCAAAGACTCATTAAAGAAGTATTGTATGGTATACTACAAAAAGTTTGATTTGTAAAAATGTATTTGGACCTCATATACCCTGTACACACGCTATCTAGGCACATGCCCTATCAGCACAGAAAGCAAGCAATAATTAAAAGCAAATAATTCCACTAACACCGGAAAAACACTTGTTGTTATTTTTAATGGCGCAAAAATATGAAACCAGTGATAACCACTGTTTTTTTAAAGTATTGAAAAAAACCCACCAGCATTTACCAAAAATAGACACTGAAAACAGGAAAGCCTAGGTATATGTATCTCTGTATATGTTTAGCTAAGCTAAGGGGAGATCTGTGCTCTGTGCGATTATATTTTTGATTCCACCAATCCCAACCCTGACTTCTCGAGTGTGCCTGGACATAATTTGCGGAGTTTTACTAAGGGGAACTCCGCGAAGTTACAAAAAAACTCTGCGAAGTTCCGCAAGTGGCGGACTGCAGTGCGAACTGCAGTTTGTGCTGGTATTCCTGCTGCTCGGGTAGAAATTCTACCCTAGCAGCAGCTCGCGCTTGCAAACTTACCGTTCACGATCAAAAACTTACCGTTCGCGAGTGGGGAAAAACTCCACTCTGCGAGCTCCGCGGAGTGCAGAAAACTCCGCAAACTCCACGAATGGAGCGAAGTTCTCCACCCAGGCCTAGTGTGATCAATAAGCGATCGTATTATGTACAGCACATTTGTGGCATGTTGTTCTAGAGGTGTAGGGCGGTGGTGTGTTTTATGATGAAACTGGGTTTGTGGTGCTCAATGTAGATTCTATGGTGGTTACATAATCTCACCATTGCATGGGGTTAGCCGGTGGGGGCATTTGCAAGGCGTTAGTCAATTGGGTTTCGTGCTCCGCCAGTAGTGCCTTATGGAGGTCTAGGAGCCATGATTGCATGTTGGGGCCTGCTTGTGACTTCCAAGCCATGGCTAATCTGCATTTTGCCAGACCCAGTGCCAGATCCAGAAACGTATTAAGGTTCTTACATCGGGCGTTGCATTTCATAATTCCGAATATAGAGTGTGAGCCCTAGGCTACTATCAGGGTGCCACTGTTTCTGTCAGTGTCCCAGCTACATCATTCCAAAATATCCTGAGTCGGAGGCATGTCCCGACCATATGAGGGAATGTAGCATCCGTGGCTTGGCACCTAGGGCAGATGTCGTTGGAAGTAGGGTACATGCGTGCCAGTGAATGCAGTGTTAAATAAGTGGGGTGGAGCTAGTTAAAATGCTTATATTTCAGCCTAGCATTTGTGGATATATTTTTAGGGTAGCTTATGCACTGAATCCACTGCTTATCAGTGACAGTGGTTGTCAGTGCCAGGTCCCAGTGTTCATGTAGTGGCGCCAGCAGGAGTGTCCAGTCGGGTCTGAGGGAATTGTAAATTGTTGTGATTGCCTTTTTGCCCCAACCATGCATTAGCAGAGTTTGCAGTACCGTAGATGTAGTGGGTTCAGTGCAAGTGTTACCTCATATCTGGAGGAGTTGCTGTGTCAGTGTTGCATGGAGTAAGAATGTCTCCGGCGGTACCCCATAATCATCCAATAGACTCTCGAAAAGTCTCATAAGTTTGAATCTACAAATAGGTCGCCCCATGTATTAAGGCCTGCCGCCCACCACATTTCCAGTTCTGGGTGCTTATGGCAAGTATAATGGCACTTTGAGAGGCAGATTTGGAGCATATGGTGAGGGCTGGAAACTAGGCAGTACATATTTCAACCAGCCATGTCTAGCCACTGACATCAGGAGATTGCCCTGCGTTTACTGTAATGGTGTTTTAGAGCCATTCTATCATGGCTGGCTGTTGCAGTTAGCATGAGCATGCTTTATATTGTCCACTGCTTTGTACACGTTACTACATGACTTTATTTTTCGCAAATGTCTCATTTGCCATTTTCACATGAGAACCTATCACTGTGTTCACACTCTGCAGGTTCCTGGGATTTAGTCTGAACATTTTGAGCAAGTTCGAACAACAATGCCCCTTGTTACTCTGTTCTGGCCAGGCCTTAGCACCTAGACAAAACATACTGATGCAGATGTAGTTTGAGACAACGTACTTTGGTCTTATTGGAATACATGAAAAGGTAGCACACACTAGGAGAGGGAGCTTTCCAGGTAGAGGAGCGAGACAGCTACTATGATGTAGATCTAACATCTATAGGCTAAGGTATGGGGTCTGCAGACAAAACCCAGAGACCTTCTAATATAATACAGCTACTATGCACAGGGAAGGGAGGTTACGCTATATTGTCTTTTCATAATAACATCTCCTTTCATGATTTATGGACTAACTGTTATACTGACCGTATTTGTATTAAGCATTTTTCTGCTTGTTGTGGCACGTATACTGCATATTAGAGCACGTTAGAAAAAATAAATATTTTAAACATGTTTGTGTCTTCGGTCAGATGTTATTGGGAACAAGTACAAAAGTGCAAGTGAAAGGGTGTGTCTTGCAACCATGAATCCTGAGAGATTCAGGAGTGTTGTGTTCTGGGGTGTCTAACCACTGGTTTCTATATGAGTGGATAGGAGAGCAAGTGAGAGACTATAGCTAGTCGGTCCTGGGCTCATGGGTACTAAGGTGGTAGGATGACTCAGTCCCTATGCACTAAGGTGCCATAATCCTACGCATAGTTCTGTTTTTGGGCACAATCCCTGCAACAGTCATTTTGTGATAGATCATTTTGATGTGTCCACAATAATACATTTTTGGTCCTTCCCTGCAGGCACTTTGCCCACCCACAGAAGTGTGGTACCATTTTTATCGGGTGACCTGGGGGAAGAACTCTGGTTGGTAGGAAATTTGTGTTGGCCCGGTGATCGCACAACTTTCTCACACAGAAATTTGATTTTATTAGCTAAATCTGAGGTTTGCAGGGGATTCAGAGTAGAACAACATTGGGGGATCCATGCAAGCAACACCTCTCCCAGATGTCTACTTTTCGGAAATGTCTGGGTTTGGTGGGTTTCCCTAGATGGCAACCGGACCAAAAATGCAGGTGCCTCCTTTCAAAACCAGGTTTTTTTGTGAGAGATAGGGTGCACCTGCGTTTTTGGTCATTGGCTCGGCAGCCATCTTACAAAACCTACCAAACGCAGACATTTCTGAAAACTAGACACATGTGGGAGTCCAGAGATGTGTGGCTGGTGTGGATCCCACAATGTTTTCTTACCCAGAATCCCCTGCAAACCACAAATTTAGCTAACAAGTCACATTTCAGTGTGGAAAGGTAGTAATAATTGTTTTCCTTCTGATCAATGGCCACTACCTTCCTGAACGCTTTGCTGTTAAACTGGTTGATGGAACTTTGGCTCCACACTCTTCTTCTCACATCATGAAAAGAGACCAGACTTTTGTCAACATCACTGCCTGGCCAGTTATAGATGGCATAGTTTGGGATGCTGTAGATTTTCAAATCCATGGCCCTACAGAAATAATTAATGTGCCAAATGTGCTTCGTGTTTCAATGGGTGATGTAGTGAAACATAACATAAGGTCCGATTATTGGGACGTACAAGCCGTACAATCCTTGTTTTCAGATTTAAAATACTATGCCGCTAATGATGCTGAAGATTTGTATTTGAATACTGCAAATAATGCAGATTTGTTTTTGCTATCAGCACTATGGTCATCATTATCTGCATAAGGCAAACACATTCAGAAATGTTTTTAATTATACACACTGGGAACATTGCCCGGCTCCTTTGGCAGGCAGCTCTAAAATGTTTTGGAAAAAATTCACATATTTTACCGATTTTGATAAATCACTCCCCGGGCCACCCTGTTTGAAATTAAACTCTCCATCTACTTCTAAAGTAATGCTCACCCACACTAAATTATTATATTCAAAATCCTTAATTGATAAATTGGCAGTGGGTGGCTATGATCTGTGGAAGTCCACAATTGATCTCAAATCAGTTTGGGGTTCTAAATCCTGGCAAGTGTGAGGCACAGAAGTGTTACACCGCGCGTGCCTCATCCCAACACAGATTCTATTTTTAAATGAATCGATTTATCAAACTACTTGTTTTGGATTGGCAACTTCTTTTTTAAGTTCAAATACTTTTATTGAAAAGAAATTGAAGTGACTAAACACATATTGTGACAGGCGACCACAAGTCAGCACGTTTTGTAGCCATGCGAGGAGGGTAAACAAAGGCAGTATCTAACCTGTGATTATGGCAAACAGTATACCACCAAGCCCAATAAGAACTTTTCAAAAAGTCTTTCCAATTGACAGTAATTTTTTGAAAGGCAACCGCCACTACTACATCCATAATCTTAAAGTTAAGTGAAACGTCGTCCCAAATGGAAGAAAGACTGAGCAAAAAAAATGTGAATAAAAGAAAAAGTAAACTTAGTGTCGTGAATTAAGTTAATTTGAGACCATACTTGTTTCCAAAAGCTGTGTACATGTGGGCAAGTAAATAACATATGAAATAAGTCAGCGTTGGGAGAAGAACATGTCCAGCATGTATCTGGAGTGGATGAGAAACTTTTACATAGGGTAGCTGGTGTGAATAAAAGTCTATTGTAAACAAAAAATAATGTTTGGGTGATATTTGCTGCTCTAGAGGCCGTGCGTAATTTGGTCCACATGCCTTCCCAAAGTAATAATGGCCAGCATGTAATAAAGTCTCGTTCCGATGCCTCTTCAATTTTTGTCTTCTGTCTATTGGTGCCGGTGCCTTGTAGAAATCTGTAAATAATAGAAGCTTTGGGTATGGTAGTTAACAAGGCGTGAAGACTGGTGAGGGGTTCTGGATTATTAGAGGTGTCGAGTATGGTGGGAAGGTGGGAGAGAGTTTACAGCACAGTTTTTTTGAGTAAGTTATATTTATTGATAAAGGAGGTCGGTAAATTGAATGACTGCGTGAGTGTAGCGAAAGGTATGAATTGTGAGTCTGAGAATAATTGATAGATCCATATTAAACCTCTTTGTCTCCAAGTCTTCCAGTAAAAAAGTTTATTTTGGATCAACAACTTTTAATTATGCCAAATCATTGAGTTTAAAAAGGAATCTCTAGAATCATGAGTAGAGTGCAAAGGTAAATCAAGTAATTTGGAAGTGTGCTTTATTATGGGAGTTGAAATGGATTGTGGTTAGCGAGAAAAGGAGAGATTTTCACGAAATGAGTAAGGAGCTAAGAAGAGGCGCTCCGTTGAAGTCCAGAGAGGACAATCATCTGTAGAATAAAGCAACCAAAGAGAAGCCTGACGCAATAGGAAAGCTTTCTGATAAGCCTGAAAATCTGGGAAATTAACTCCTCCTTCTGATTTTGGGCGAATTAATTTTAGCAAGGACATTCTGGGTTTTTTATTGCTCCACAAAAAAGAGGATAAAATGGAATTAACTTTTTAAAATAATTTAGTTGTGATTGGGACCGGGATGTTTGAAATAGTGTATAAAACTATGGGCGATAACATCATCCTTATGGTGTCCAAACGACCCCACCACGACAGATACAGAGGATGCCATTTAGAGGTCAATTCTGAGATCTTTTGAGTACACTTATTCATACATAATGTTACCATTTCCGAGATTGAAGATGTAAAGTGTAGGCTTAGATATTTAATGTTATTCGGGCTCCATTTGAAATGGGAGGCTTGAAATTCTGAGCTAAAAATATATTTTGTTAAAGGCAATATTTCGCATTGATCGTTGTTTAACTTGTATCCAGAAATAAGAGAGTAAGATATCACCTCCGCTAAAAAAGCAGGAATTGATTCTTCTGGTCTGGACATAAAGAGTAAAATATCATCTGCATATGCTACAAGTTTGATGTGAACACTCGATGTTTGAAACCCATAAATACTGGGGTTTTGACGTAATTTGGATAAAAATGGTTCAAGGGCTAATTTAAAGAGGAAAGGCGAAAGAGGGCATCCTTGGCGTACTCCTCTGCCTAAGTTTAAAAATGGGGAAACTAAGCCATTAGCACATACTGCTGCACGAGGGTTAGAATAGAGGAGAGATAATAAATTTACAAAATTTGGGCCAAATCCAAACCATTTAAGAGTATAAAATAAGTATTTCCATTCAACTCTATCAAAAGCCTTTTCGGCATCCAACGCTATTGCCGCCAAAGAATGATTAAGATGCGATGATTTGGATAAAACATCGAAAAAGAGCTGTGTATTGTCTGTAATGACTCGACCCTTAACAAAGCCAGATTGTTCTTTCCCTAGTAAATTTGGTAAATAGGAATCTAGACGTATGGCTAAGGCTTTAGTACAGATTTTATAATCAATATTAACCAGCGAGATAGGTCTATAATTTTTGCAGTATTTGGAGTCTTTACCTTCCTTGGGGATAAGACAAATATGGGCTTTCGAGAAAGAGCCGGAAGAACTATTGGAGGAAGAAAAAAAACGTATAAGTGAGTGTAATTTGGGTATTAAAAGCTTAAAAAAATGGGTATAAAATTCAACAGTAAAGCCATCCGTGTCGGGTGCTTTGTCTTTTTTAAGGTTTGGAAGAGCATTTAGGAGTTCCTGTTGGGAGAGATCAGATTCTAAGTGAGACAAATCGGGAGGAGCTTGTTGAGGTTTTTGGATATTAGAGAAAAATTGCGATAATGAGTGATCCGTAGGCTGAATTTCTGAAGAATATAAGGATTTGTAGAAAAGAGAAAACTCGTTTAAAATTTCGACATCTTTAAACTTTAAGACTGAATGATCATCGAAGACAGAGTCAATGTTTAATTTGTTTTGGCGAATCTTTAAATAGTTGGTTAAGATTTTCCCTGCTTTATTTTCACCTCCATAGAATTTTGCACTGGATTTTAATAAGTGAAGCAAGGCATCATCTGTTGACTTTTTATTAAATTTCAATTTAGCGTTGATTAGGGCTTTAAGCATTCTTCCGAGAGAGACGTATAATATGAATGTTCTAATGCCTTAATATCTTGGAGGAGGTCTGTGGTAATCTTACGTGCAGATTTTCGTTTCTTTGCAACAAAGCCTATGATAAACTCTCTTGCTGACGCCTTAAAGGCATCGCAGATAGTTGTGAGTGATAGAGACTCTGTTTGGTTTCTCTCAAAGTAATCAGTAGAGAAGGATATGAAAGATGCTGAGAATTTGGGATCTAAGAGGAGAGCGTTGTTAAAACGCCATCTTCTGGGGGCGTTATTCATGGGCAATATATCAAAGCCAGTGGAAACGGGTGCGTGATCTGATAAGAGAATGGAACCATTATCTGAAAAAGTGAGGGATTGCGAAATGTTATGGGAAACAAAGACATAGTCAGTTCTAGATTGAGTATGATGTGTTGAGGAATAAAAGGAGTACTCTCTAGTGGTTGGATTACAAAGGCACCAAGCGTCAAGGAATTTATGTTGAGATATAGTGTGAGTAAAACATTTATGTGTTTTATTGGGAATAAAAGGCACTTTAGATTTCCTATCTACAAAGGGATCCAACAGTTGATTACAGTCTCCGGCCATAATAAAATTATCCTCAATGCAATTGGAAAATCGTTTGGTTAAGGCAGACCAAAAGGAGGCCTCTCCACCTGTAGATGCATAAACATTAAGAAGAGAAACTGGAACACCTTTTAGTGACAGTTTAACAATAAGCCATCTCCCTTCAACATCTGTTTCCTGTGACAATAATGTAACTGGAAGAGATTTACGGCACAATATCACAACTCCATTTCGCTTACCAACTCCTGGAGAAAAGTAAGCCTCACACACCCAACCCCTTATTAATTTCATAGTCTAAATATCCGTAAGGTGTGTTTCTTGTAAGAAAACAATATCAGCGTTTAACTTGGCTAAGTGTGATAAAATCCTTTGTCTCTTAATAGGATAATGTAACCCCCTAATGTTCCATGAGACTGACTTCAGTGGCATAACAAATTGAAACAAAGTGCAAATAACAGTTTAAAACAGCAGTCCAATACAATAAAGTAGATTAATTAACAATAAAAGAGTCCGAGCTTGTAATACTAAAGTCCAATTATATACAAAAACACTGTAAAGCATTAAAAGGGAGATGAGAAAATAGGAGGAATGAAGTGAGCTTAGAACAGTGAGAATCAAAGAAAATAAATGAACACAGCCAAGAATGAAGAGAAAGTAAAGTCACATGAGAAAGAATTAGTGTAGAAGTCAGAAGATAAAGGAAAAAGAAAAAAGAATGTGTTGCAAACACAAACCAAAAGACAAAACAAATAACATACCAACAGATAACATACCTACAAAGGTAAACTCAGGGAAATACGTGAGGGGGAATGGAACCACATGGAGTAAGCAACACGTCTGGGATCAGCTAAAGGGGGATCCAGGAGAAACCACGGTACAGGGGTGAAAAATCTGTGAAGACGATGAATGATAAGGATTAGAATAAGCATTAAAATATACAAATATAATCTATATTGGATCAATCAATAACAGGAACATCAACAACAAACTGGTGAACTAGACTGAGTAAATTATCAACATGTAATCTGTGGAGACGAAGGGCAACAATTAAATAATAAAACATAATATAAACAAGAGAATAATGAGAGCACAACAGACCATCAAAACAAACAAAATTCAGGTCAGGGAGAGAATAGGAAACATAGCTTAGGGAAACTAAGCAAACTACTAGTATATAAAAACTCCGCACAGGAGAAATTGGAACCAGAATAACTTGAGAATGGTGTGCAGAAAATCAAAATTAAGTGAATAAGGGATCAAGGGGGAGAATTAACCATCAACCCATGAGGGGTTAGGCACAATATTGTTTCAATAAATTCATAGATTAAATAAAATGTAAATTTGATACTTGTATAGCGCACTACTCACCCGCAAGGGTCTCAAGGCGCTTTTACGAATACCGCTGTGGAACCCATCCTGGCTTTCCCTGTGAGGCGTCCACTCCTGGGCACCCCCAAGGTGGAGGCCAGGCATCCTTAGCATTGTGGGGGCCGTTGTGGAGATTAAGCAAGCTATTGCCCAGAGTTGCAGAGTGGGACTCCATGATTGGAATAGGCACCGAGGCGAGAATTATCAGGTCTGTGGAATATTTTTTAGCCCAAGACCCGCCGAGGCGGGGAATTGAACCCTGGTCCCGGGCTTGACCTCTGCATCAGGGTCTGCCGATCTAATCATTGAGCCACACTTCTCAGTTCTTGTTTTTGTTTGATGAAGAAGGTCATTGAGTGTCCATAGCACCTGGATTGCATGAATTAATCAAACTTTGTAACCTTACTGGGTCTTCATAAGTTGTTGTTCTGTTGTTGTATGTAAACTTAAACAGGCAGGGATGGAAGAGGCCATAGCGGGCACCCAATGATCGGAGAGCTGGCCGCATATTAAGAAAAGCTTTTCGCCTGTTAGCAGTGGTCTTGGCATAATCCTGCGCGAAAAATAAAGTTGAACCAGACCAAGTGATACGTTGAGCGGATTTAACCGCAGATAACACCAATATTAGATCCGTGTACTCCAGAAAGTATATGATTACTCCTCTTGGCCGTTGTAAGGGCGACATGTTGGAGGAGGAACGACCTAATCGAAGTGCTCTTTGAATGTTGAGTGCTGTGCCCTCTCCTAGGTGGAGCACTTTGGGGAGAAAGGATGTAAAGAAGTGAGAGGGTCTGACCCCTCAACTCCCTCCGCCAGCCCATAAATTTGTAGATTATTTCTCCTGTTGTGATTTTCAAGGTCTTCAATCTGCTTTTGGAGCGTCGAAACTTGAGACTGAAGCTGGGATATGTTCGCATTTGTATCCCTGAAGGAGGAGATGCTCTGTTCAACTGCAGTGACTCTTGTGTCAAGTTGAGACCAGTTATCTGTGAGAACTTATAGCTTAGAGTTGGTTTCCTCCATAAAGGGCCGGAGGGCTCTTATTTCGTCCAACAACATTTCCATGGAAACCGGTGAGGCTGACTTAGGAGGGGAAGGGGGATTGTGCTTTAGGCATTTAGTGAGCGTCTTCCCAGGTGGTGCCGGCACGGGATCCATGTCTGTCACCGGAATGCGTAGTGTAGACTGCAGAGAATCATCCAGCTTAGAATATGCAGTAAAAATCTTAGAGTTTTTAACAAAAACGTGCTTTTGTTGCAGCTTCGTAGATAGAGCACCTTTCGTTCTGCCCATAGAAACACCAGCGCAGCCACCAAACAAAAATAGGCACGAAATGTATCACTATGATGTAGAATTCAAAAGAAGAAAGGGAACTATGAGAGTATCATACCAAATATGTAGATATGGCATCCAGGTCAGATACGAAACGCCCAATGAAAAACAGGCAGGATAGACAAAATCCACAATCACAGTATTACATAGTCAAAAACATGAGAGAAACGAGACAATGTAATTCAAACATTGACAATTGGTGCTGTAATGCGTGGGTCACATGAGCATCAAACAGTTGCAGTAGACTGAGAAGATAATTGCGCCATAAGTATTCAGAAGGATATACAAAATGGCCACCAAAGTTTTCTTTCAGTCAAACAACTTCTTATTCAAAATAATCCATAGTATTTGCAGTAGAATGGATTCATATGAAATATTCCAAAGGAAACATTCAGGAGTGTTCAAGCGGCATATGAGGCAACAGCGTAGTAGTTTTGAAGAATGCTGCCGATCACGAGCAACGCAAAATGGCGGCCGCAATATCGCGCCTCCGCTGGAAGGACTCACTTGAAAATAAAAGTGTTGCCTTGATGCTTACACGAGCGCCAAAGTGTTCAAGGTGTGCAGCGCATTCTTCTGTATCCTGTGCGCGTCTTAAATTTGACAGATACTGCCTTGAAATGCGGAAACTCCCTGCTCCGCCGGAGCGCCTCACTCAAACGCCGCCATTCTCCGCAGGCTCCAAGACACGCCCCCCGTATTGGCAACTTCTAAGCAAATGAATGCCCCTGCAAATCCTGCTCTAGCTGCATATCAGAACTGAAGCAGTTATACTAATTATTACATGGCTGTATTACAATCACTTTTTAACAATGACACCTTTAATTTTTCTAGTTTGAACCCTCTAGGTTGGTTAATTTGGCAAACTAGTTTGGATTCTTGCTAACTTTGTTTGCATTAAAAGGCTCCTGGTTACACACAGGATAGGCCTGATCCTCGTTTTGCTAACTCCCATTCAGTTACTACATATTCCGTTGGAAAGTTATGTCAAAATTGGTTGCAACACTCGACTCTACCTTCAGTGAAACAACATTTGTCGTTATTATCAGGTGACATTGATTTGACAGATTTTATAAAAGGACCTGCTGGTCCAAGATGAAAAAGAATTCTTTATGCAGCTTACAATGAAATCTGGAAGCTATCCCAAAGTAAAGCAGCTTCATGTTTAAGGGCAATTGATCAGGTTAATCTTGAAAAAGTGCTTGCTGTTGTTGATAATAGTATTAACACACTTTCTTCTCGCATTTACACATTGGACAATATTGTTTCATCTGTTGTTGACATTGTGCATGAGGATGTTTCTGTTTTGTATCATGGTCAAAATCAATTGCGGTCAGTTATGCAATTTGCGTGGACTCTACAGACTCTAAAGATGGGGAAAGTTCCATAGGATTACTTGAACGCCTCATCGTTATTTTTGCCCTTTAACTTGACAACAAAACAGCAGTTTATGTCCATGAAAGATGCTATGTATTCTCTTTTGCATATTGAGAAGTTAGATCCGTTACCATTCTCTGTGGCAGAAACAGACTCAGCTGTCTGGCTCATCCATGGGGTGATAACTCCCCCATTTTCCTTGTATAAATTTACCTCATGCATGAAACACTATCCACTAGGCCGCTTCAAACCCTTAGGCAGTGCATTTCTACATGAAGTTTGGTCATTACCATTCACATACAGATGCCTAAGGGATGACAGAGAGGTATACCTAACTGGGGAATCATGTGATACCACGAGAGGTTATTCTCTTGTTTGTAAGAACATCCAGTTGCATGGCACCTGTAACCTTACGGCCATGAATCTTGCATGTGTTTTAAAAGGTATACCCGTGCCAGCTATTACACCTACTTTCACTCTGCTTGCGAACGGTAGTTATTTGCTTTTAAGTAATGAAGAATTCTGCGGCATGCTGGCCGGCATCCCTTACATTATAATGGTTCCACAGTGTGTGGTTTGCTGTAAAAATTTGCTTTTCTCACCCCCACACAGGAGGCTCGATAACTCGATTTGGCCTTCCATTCCTGCCCTGAAGGCAGATTTCAACAAGTTGAGCAGAGTAAGAGCATTGATATCCCAAAAAGAGGTTTCACTCACATCTGTCCGTGAGACATTCGTCCTTCACATGGCTAACACCCGTACAGAAGTAATACTGACCTCCCACTACATTTTGTTGCATTGATTCACACTATCTTTAATGCTTCTAACACAACAGGCATTGCTCATTTTTTTCTAAAGCTGTGGGCTCTGGCCTTGTGACCTCTTTCCAAACTATATTTGGGGTGATCCCAGCATTTATCCATTCTATTTTTTCCAGCGTCTTTGGTGGCTTGCCACTATTACTTGTCATAGCCGCTGGGATTTTGCTGTTAATTTGCCTGCTACGAAATGGATGCTCTTCCTGTGGCCCTGCACAGCCAAGACCGGCTGCAGATGCTCTGTAGCCATATGCTTGAATGCTATGGTACTCTGCCCCTGGCCACACTCAGCATGGCTTATGGATTATCTTTTCACTTTGCCTATTACACTTGCGTGCAACCTGTCTTCAACTGCTTGGATTGTTCCTTTCAATGGACATTGTATCTTCGCCTCTCCAATACGGCATTTCGTCCACCTGATTTTGAACTGCTAATGAGTCCCTTAGTGGCCCATGATCAAGAATGTTCCGGTGTTGGAATTATGGCCTGCTCAGCTGCGCTGGGAGTTCAGGCTGAATGGGATATCTGTGCAGCGGCACACGATTTCCTACAACGGAGTTACATCGAGTATCAAGCAAGTTGTCCTTTGATGGTACTGGAAGCGCCCATTGTTAAGGAACATATATGTTCATTCATTCTGCTTGATTGGGTGGCACCACTTTTTTCTGCCGATAACAATGACTTCCTCTTGGAGGCTCTTGCAACCTACTGTTCATACACCTTGCTGGATTAACTCAGACACCTTATCCTTGCAGGATTTATTTTTTATTTTTTGTGTGCCTTTTTGGACACAAATATTTTTTTTTCTTTCTCTTCTCACATTCCCTGCAAATCAGAGGTATCATTGATAAAAATGCTCTTGATTCTTGCTCAGACTTGCTTGAAAGCTGTGTTCTCTTTAAGACCACTGTCCAATGGACTGACCAAGGAGAGGGTGTAGTGAGGATATGGACACACCTGCAGACATTGCTAAGTTAGTATATGCTTGGACGCCATTTTGTCGCTTTTGCTCACGTTACTATATGCCACATTTGTCGTAAACACTTTGCTTGCTTGCTTTCACATGAGGACTGTCTTGCATTTCACATATTTAGTTGAACACTCTGCTCCTCGTCTGTACAGCGTGTTCAAGGTCAAAAAACAATGAGCTCTGTTGATTTGCTTTGGTCAATCTCACGTCCCTAGCCATAACTTAGAACACAGCTGCAAACCTGGAAATCGGGTGCTTTTAATATTGCCTAGCATGAATGTTAACACACTTGGAGAAACGCTTTCCAGGATAGAAGAGCTGTACTTGTCCGGAGATGTAAATTCCTGCATCTGAACTCGGAGGTATGGGGTCCCCCTGACAAAGCCTGGAGGTCTTCTATAAATAAAATAAACTAGCTTCTAGCACGGGAGTGTGGCAAGGCACTATAGTACTGTTTCCACCATCATTATAATATGATTTCCCCTTTTTTTCTATATGGAATTGTAACAATGCTGATTTGTTTGATCTTATGAATATTGCTGCTATTATTGGCTCGTGTACTTCATTATAGAGCAAGTTAGTTAAAATAAACATTTTAAACTATTCCTTGACTCTATTTTTCTCATGTTGTGGACAAGTACGAGACTTTGAACGAAAGAGTGTTCTTGTTCCCACGTATCCTGAGAGGGACGGAGTAGCCTGTTCTAGGATGTCTAATCATTCGTAGCTTCGCTGTAGCACGGAGAATGAATGTGACACTATAGCTAGTCAGATTGGGGTTCTGGGCACTGAGGTGGGTATTTCGGTACACCACTACACACTGAGGTCCTGGTCTCCTGCGCATAGTTCTGTGTATGTGCAGAATCCCTGCAACAAGACAAGTTGGCGAGGTCATCCAAACATAACATAATTTCCACATTTTTTAATAGACCTATTATAGATATTAGATCACTCTCATTACCTCTATTCCATTACAAGGTATATCCACTTTTCCTGGTTAAGGTAGGCTTAGGGAAGATCTGCTTCCCTTGTTTGAAATTTCCTTTTCAACACAGATCGCAGGTCAGAGGGGCATGATCACTAAAATCCATAGTTTGCACTTGCATGCTATTGATACTATGTAACATGTTTTCTGTTATGTTAATATAATCAATAGTGGAGCTCCTGCCTGACCTTTCAAATGTTCTCTACATTGTACCTGTCTAAGGATTTTTTTTAGTACCAATTGCAAAGCTCCTTGTTACCAATAATCTGTGTAGGGCATTCCCGTAAGGATTGTGGATAAAATGTGTAACAGTATCTCCTGCGCCATCTTTGGCCCCACAGCCTGGAGCTTCTAGTATCTGAAAGTACATAATATTAAAATCACCTATCCAGATGATTTTTAATGGTTTGCGATGCTGCTGACTGGTTTTATTCACCACTCTTTCAAGATCTTCAGCCACTTGTGCCATATTGCTGAAACTGCTAGGTTCCAATAACCTTGGCCTTTGCAGATCACAATATGAAAACTGGGGGAACAATTATCAAGTTGTAACACAGGAAAACTTCGCATTATTTGCTACTAAAGTTAGTATCCCTCCCTCAGCCCTTCCTGCTCTAGATGACAGTGCTAGTGTTTGATAAGGTCAATGGGCATTAAAGAAAATGAGCCCCACCTCCCATGATTTCTGGAGGCATATAATATCAAATTGTTTGATATTGTCCACTAACACTGTGATTTTACCACATTCTTTTACCCCTTCCCATTGATGAATAGGGATTCTCGTTCTTCCATTACCTCTAGACCAACTGGTCAGTCAATCAAACTCCTCTAGGTTCTCCAAGAAAGCAAATTGATTCCTAGTTTGAATTTTAGGGAGTAGTTTTGGTCATACAGTACCAAAACAGGGATAAAGGCAAAGTACAACACAAGCAAAATCCCCAAAAATGTAAAAAACATGATAACATTTTACAAATAGCCATATCAAAGTGACAAGAATCTAATAAGGGAAACCAGAGTTATGAACGTATATAATTTAAAATATGAAAATAGCATCAAAAAGCATTAAGCACCAAATGCGGTCATCTAGCTACACTTGACAGGTAGCTAAACAAAACTTAAGACTAACCACAGCAAATTGTGAGTCAGATATAGAAACCAGGTTCAACCCAGTTGAAAGTGTTACCTTGGGATGTAGTCTCTGAAATGGAAGTCAAATATCCTCGGCTGGACAAGGCAGCAGGCAGTGGTCAAAGAGGGCTACATAATGTCTGATAGATGCTGGATGAGATCCCAATCAAGCTGTTGCCTTTTGGCAGGAAAGCATTGAGTGGGAGAACATTGTATTAAAGAAAAGACCATTGCAGTAAAATACTTTTGTCACCTACTCCCGGTGAATATTTGTGCGTATAGACTTAGTAACTTTTATGGAGCTTCCACCAGAGCAATGCTGCAGGCAGTAGACATAGAACTCTCAATGAGGCCAGATACCTTCTGTCAGAGGTTCCACTGAATCATATTTGCTGCTATTGAAAAGCTTTAAGTGGGAGCAACTTGACTCTTTGCCCCATCGGCAAAGCACCTTCATCGGATTGGCTTGGCATGTTGGTCCCGGTCCTCCAAAGAATCTTTAAGGTGGTAGGAGTACATTTTAATACCAGCCAAGGATCCAGGGCCTTGGGAACAACACTTGGGGGTCAAGACTCAGTCAAGACTCACTCCAGCACAGGGTAGCAGCGGGGTACAGGGTATATTTAGTTGGAACTGATATGTTGAGCAGTTGCAGGAAAAAAACCTCTTGCAGCTTGTTGTGACCCTTAAGCTTGAACAGAAGGTCAGACATATGATCCTCAGTGTCAGTGTAAGGATGCTCCATTGAGTGACAATGCGCTTTATATGTTTGAAATTCACACATTTCTTCATTCATTGTCTCGGATACGAGAGAGACAGCAAATCCAGGGCTCTGGGCTCGACCATTCTTCCACAGGAGTGATCTGAGGAAGGTGCTCTGGAGGCCACATTTATGTTGTGTTACAGTCTGTGGGTGGGGTTACTCCTTATTCCTCCCTAACCAATGGGGCATGTTCCTAGAGAGAAACCTATCCACTTTTGCAGCATTTCCTATGTGCCCTAGTACTAACAATGCCACTGTGGCCCGCTCCAGAAACAAAATGGCAGAACCCTCTTGACCCTGTGCAGAGTTTGTGTGCTCACCTCAAAGGTGTAGTCATGGAAATGAGAAACCCCTTCTCTGTGGTCACTCTACACCAGTTCCAGGGCCAACACCTCCCCAATGGAATTGGCACCTGCCTCACTGGGGAAACAAAGGAGGACCCTGCTCAAATGTCAGCTAACATTTGCCAGTGACAGGATAGGCCTCTTTGTAGTTAAGCATGTTCCTAGGCAGAGCCCTGATTATCATTCTGCTAGAGGAACAAACACATCCCAACACCCAGTGCTTTTGCCCTGCTCTGGGAGCAGTTCTCACACCTACTCAAGGGGACTATGTAGCTGCCAGGTGACAGTCAGAGCTCATGCAAATATAGGACTTCATAGGCTTTAGGCAAGGAAAAGGCAACCATCTAAAAGTACATTTCCGAAACTTGTATTAAAATTCTGACTTCACCAGTGAGTTGGACTTTTAATACATAGCTCAAAAAGCCCCAAAAATTATTTTTAAGTTGTTTCCTAGATTGATATAACATTGTTAAATGTAATATTGAATCCCAATGCTTTCCTTGGTAACGTAAGGCAATCAAACGATGGATGGAAACACCAGTCAAGAGATGTAGGTTAAATCAATCATTCTTTTGCTCACCATGCCACCTCAATTTATGTCCAGCCATATGCAAATCAGTCTTGACCCTGCTCCTCATGGGAACAATCCAGCCCTAACTGCCAAACCTAGCCCTCCTTGGACTGGAAACAAGCATCGTAGGACTGGTTTCGGAGTATGACTCCTCATCAGCCAGGATAGCTTGAATCCAGTGTCAGTGAGCCCTGGATCCAGATCTGTGCTTACCCAGCATGCTTAGGGTGAGAAAGCAAAGGATACACAAATGATGGACGGAATGCCGAACAAATCAAACGTCCACCCACAGTGATAAGACCTGGGCTAAATCCATTGTTGTTTTGCACCCCATGCAAGTCTTCCTACATTGAAAAAAGTTTTTGGGGCTTTTTCACTGTCAGGATATGTGTAACACTGGCATGTCTTACTTTTAAATACCATGCACCCTGCTTTATGAGCACTAAATCCTTTTTGGCAGGTCTCATTAGCAGTTTAAAATTGTTCAACCAGGCTTCAAATGGTAGGCCTTTAGTCATAGTTACACTGTTAGTGCAGAGGGTGCCTTACTAGGGGATCCAGCCCACTAGCGACTTAAAATACAGGCCCTGGGTACCCTTCATACCATATACTAGGGAATTATAAGCAGGTTAAACATACCAGTCAGGGGTGTGTCAAAATAAATATGTTGAAAGAGTAAGCACAGGAACTTTACCTCTGGTTAGAAGGGGTAAAGTGCTGAGAGTTCTACTGCCAGCAAAAGCAGCCAAAGCAAAACTCTGAAGGTGTAACACACAAAAAGGCAATCATTTTCAAAAGTAAGAAAGAGATTATTTAGGGTGGGTGGTTAACCCCTTGGTAGCTACGGCACAGAGCAGAAAAACATAACTTGTGCAATGTGTAAAATATTTATTCAGTACGAAGACAGTACTAAAATCAAAACAACAAATAATAAAACTCCCACACTAACACTGAAAAAAAGAGTAAATTTTTACAAACAAAATGACACTAAAATTGCAAAAATCCAATAAGAGGAACAGTCTATATGAATATTCAATTAAAGTAGCACCAAAAAGGACTAAGCATCAATGATAACCTATAGAAGTGGTAGACTGGGATCTCTATGCAATTTCAGGCCATCTGCAATGGACCCTGGGTCAGATATATCAAGCAGGTTCCCCCAGTCAAAGATTTTACCTTCTAACTTAGTCTTTGTTATGAAAGTCAAAACACTCCGGCAGGGGAAGCATGAAGCTATGTCAGAGGAAGGTGCATAGAATCCGGACACCTTTCCCAAGGGGTCTCTCTGGTTGCTCTGGAGGTTTTGGAAGTCCAAAAAATGTGTAAAACCACACTTTTCAGGGCTTCTAAAACAGTTCCTCTGGGGCAATTCTACAGTTCCTAGGATATTGGGATAGCTCTTATGGGCCAGGACTCACTTCAGCTGCGGCCAATTCAGGTTCAGTTGTTGATGTTCGCAAATAACAGGAATTTGTCCTGACTGAGGTGAACTTCAGGTAGGCATTGGACATGCAGGCAGTGTTTGAGGCGCTGAATACTTGCAAGCAGAGCTGTGTATCATTGGCATATTGCTGAATCTTGATGCTTTTTTCTGTGAGTAGAAGACCAATCGGTTCCATTGAGAGGCTGAAAATGATAGGGGACAGTCTGAAACGATTGGAGACCCTGCAGGTGATAGGAAACTTTTGGGGCCTCAAGGTGCCCATGTGAACAAAGTGGTGTCAACTGGAAATGTAGTAGGAGAACCACTAAAGCCAGAGAATCTCATTTGGGACTTAAGGGTGTGTATGAGGGTGGTATGTTCAACTGTGTCAAAAGCAACTGAGAATTCCAGTAATATCAGGAGGCAAGAGTTATCTTCATCTGTGGTCAGGAAGATATCATTTACAATGTGTAAGGTAGAGGTCTCCGTGCTGCAGCATGATCGACATACAGTTTGGTAGTTGTGCAGCAGCTGGATGCATTAATGTGATCTTGGAGATAAATATTGGCTTTTTTTCAAATTATCTTGCCAATGATTGCTAAGTGAGTAATGGGCTGGTAGTTGGCGAGGTCATCAGGGTCTAGTGTAAGTTTAGTGAAAGATGGACTGGTAGCTTGAAGTTTTTTACCACTTTTTGCCATGAAGGTGGCAACTCAGTCTGCATTTGAAAGAGGAACATGGTTCTCCTGCAGGTGGGTAAAGTCAGTAACTGTGCCTGCCAGCAAGGGGATGGCAGGGAGCTGGTCCCTGCAACATCCTCTCCACCCTTCCAAAGGGTGAACTAGGGGGCCACATTGACTGTGCTCTCCTTTTTCTTGGCATACAGCCAGTGACAGCCTATTTGCCTGCATCTATAATATGGCATGGATGTAAAGGATTAATTCACTTGCATGGGCCCCTGCTCCTATGCAACTAAGGAAACACTGCATTGTGACTGAGATTTGCGCTGGTGCATATTTAGCACCAGCAAAATATGTATTACTCAAAGGTCTGCACAAGTGTCCTCATCTGTAAAACCAAGGAGCGCAGTGGGTACAAAAAGTGGGCAAATATGCTAGTTGTACCCCAATGAACTTTTAATAAAACAGCCCTACATGTACAGACTATTGCACATACTGCTCAACTTGCTTTTTTTAAAAATATCCATTCCAACTGATTATTTATTTATAATTTCAAATAATTAGCTTTTAGTGAAAAACATTTGTAATGCTGTATGCCAGATTAAATGAGTTCCAATTTTGCCAGCTATCATTTTTACAAGATCCCTTAAAAATAAATCAACTATTTCTGTTTTTATGTGTCTGAAGAATAGACAAATAAGGTTTGTTAAAGCACAATAAATCACATCCAGTTCTTGAAAGAAAAATGACCTGAAAACCACTTGCTGTCTTTATTGGCAGTAAGCAGAAAGGCTAACGATGTAAATAGATTTCCTGCTGTTATGGGAAATACAATATTTATGTCAGCCCCTGTCTGATTAAACTGTTGACCTGTCTCAGAAAGCAATAATACAGGCAGTTAAACTATTGAGCTATTTACAAAGGCGTCTCTGTTTTTAAAACACGACAGCAATAGGCTTTACTATTAGCCTTCATTTTTTTTAATAAGCACTATAACTAAACAGTATACATCACTCATAGATGGCATACTTAAAGACAAAGGTGCAGATTTACTATTCCTTCACGCAAAGCAACAAGGCAACTTGCTACGCTGCGTTGCTTGAATGGAAACGTGCCATATCTAAAAAAACATGTGGCGCAATTCTGCTCTCTCGCAGTGCTGGCACTTGAGCAAACACTTACCACTATAAGGTGGTGAAATACCGCTGCTTCAGCTCTTCAACTACTGAAGACACCAGTAAGCCCAAAAGTGTGGCAGATTCCATATCTTAAATTAGCACTTGCAATGATCACTTAATGTGATATGGCCCACAATATTGTTTATGTCACTCATGGTTGATATCCATGATACTCTAGCGGAGATTGGAGACCAGCTTATTGGGGAAGAAAAATAATGGAACCCATAGATTTTGGCAAACATTGTGGCATTCTGATACCTTCCACCCATGCATAATAAATACGATAAAGACATACCTGGCACCTTAACTCACCTCTGCAGTATTTCTGTTACACATCACTTTAATTTATATGAAACAAAATTATAAAAAAATACCGGGAATCCTTCTACCCTACTGATCCTCCTCAGGACTTCTCACCTCTTACTATATGTCTGACAAAATAACTGTGAGCATGCCAACTACCTCCATCTCAAGAAGGCTCTTCCTACTTTATTTGTAATGAGTTGGTGAACGGCCACCCTCCCATCTGATTTTTCCATCCTTGTGGATAAGCAGTTATAGGTGCTATCCTTAGAACTACTGAGCATGGCTTAGAAATGCTGAACCTAGTGGTTTCTTCAGACCTAGGGGTTGCAGGGAGGAGGGTGGAAGGTGACACAACATCACCCACTTTGGCACCACTACCATTAAGCCACTGAAGACCCATGGGAAACAGGGGAAAGGCTGAGGGAGATGGCAGGATCACATCCACTATTTTACATCTGCCTTAATGTTTCTCGGGAGATGGAAATCCCACTTTCTAGTATGTATGTCACACCCCACTTTCTAGCATGTATGTCACAGCATAGAAAAACTATCAGTAGATTCACTGACTCATGAAATATATATATGTGTGTGTTTGTATATATATATATATATATATTCACTGAAAAAACAATAGGTTTCAGGCACGTTATAGTTAGAAATTAGCATTTAAAAAACCTTAGAAATTCACTGAAAAAACCATAGGTTTCAGGGGCGTTATAGTTAGTTGGACATTTCACTCATACAAAACCCATGAAATTCCCCCGTTATAGTTAGTTCAGGTAACTATAACTCGCGCCCCCGTAATGCACTGCTGATGACGTCACATATTATATCACTCATGACATGGTCAGTTACATCACTCATGACATCACTGTAACATCTCAAATGACATCACTGATGACATCACTGATGACATCATCCAGTGAATGTGTGTTTCTCTAAAGTTTAAATATGTTTAATATATATATAGGGAAACACGTATTGAAGAATGAGTGGGTGTATAAGTGTCTGAATGGATGATTTACTAGGTGCGTGACTGACTCTATAAGTGAGTGATTAAACATATCTTACTGAATGCATGGGTTAGTGACTAAACTGTTTGAATCTCTGTATCCATCTGTTTGTTGGTGTCTAAGCGGCTGCATGGGTTTGTGAATAACTACATGAGTGTCTATTTGAGTTATTGATTGGTTGTCTGAGTATCTGTATGGGTGGCTAAGTGTTTGTGTGGGTGGGGTGTGTGTGACTCTGTGCATAGATGTGTGAGTGGGTGATTCACTGGGTGCAAGGTTTCAAGAGTGCATCTGTGATGGACTGTATGGGTGGGTGAGTGTGTGTATGGGTGTGTTAGTGAGTGAATGTATATCTCAGTAGTACATGTGTGAGTAACTACATATGTGAAAGGCAGTATATATGTGTGTTAGAGTATAGAATTGGCTATAAGTGAGAGTGTGTGATTATGAGAGTAGCTGTATGGATGAGTGTGTGCTTGTATCAGTGATTGTATAAGAGCGTAAGAATGTGCTAGTATTTGTATGAGTAAGTGAGCTGGTATGTGTATAACTGTATAGGTGAGTAAATGGGAGTGTGATTAATTATTTGCATGACTGTCTAGGTGTGTGAGCACCTCTATTGATGAGTGGCGGTGTGTGAGTGTCTATATAGGTGTATGAGTATATATGATAGTCCTGTACTGAGTGACAGTAAGTATGAGTAACGGTACAGGTGAGTGAGTGGATGTGTGTGTAGACCTAAGAATCAGTGAGTGGGTATGTAGTTATTGATGTTGGAGTGTCTATGGTTTTGAGAATGGCAGTCTGTAATTTATAGTAGGTGTATCAAAAGTTATATTAGGGTGTGAAAAGATGCATGAAATTATCACATGGATGATGTCATCAGTGATGTTATCAGTGATGTCATTTGAGATGTCATCAGTGATGTCATGAGTGATGTCACTGACCATGTCATGAGTGATGTAATATGTGACGTCATCAGCAGTGGATTGTGGTCGCGCGAGTTATAGTTAGCTGAACTAACTATAACGGGGGAATTTCAATGGTTTTGTACGAGTGAAATGTCCAGCTAACTATAACATGTGTGAATCCCATGGTTTTTTCAGTGAATTTGCAAGGTTGTTTAAATGCTAATTCCTAACTATAACGTGTGTGAAACCTATGGTTTTTTCAGTGAATTTGCAAGGTTTTTTAAATGCTAATTCCTAACTATAACGTGTGTGAAACCTATGGTTTTTCCACTGAATTTGCAAGGTTTTTTAAATGCTAATTCCTAACTATAACGTGTGTGAAACCTATGCTTTTTTAAGTGATTTTGCAAGGTTTTTTAAATGCTAATTTCTAACTATAACGTGTGTGAAACCTATCTTTTTTTAGTGAATTTGTAAGGTTTTTTAAATGCTAATTTATCTATGTATTAATATATTTTTTATATATTTATTTTACAATAAACTACCTATGTACATAGTTATAGATTGACTGTATCCTGTAATATGGAATGGCTCAGCTCTTTATTTTTGAATTTGGATAAAGTTAAACAGCATAGTTAATATCTTCTATAACAGTTTTAAATGTTTTTTTTTTTTTAAGGTTTTTTCACGGTGCGCGCACCTGCAATTTTTTCTATTAAAGGAAATGTTTTTTCTTTTTATTTACGAGGTCCTTTAGGGACCCCCTGAGAAGGTCTAGGGGGTCAGGGAGTGTCTTCCCTGCCTCCTTTTCATCTTTTAGAAATCAGGTTAAAAGTAATTCATTTCTGATGCGTGCGTGCACCGTGCGCGCATGCGTGCGGGCACCGTGCGCGCACCGGCAATTTTTTTTATTAAACGAAATGGGTTTTTTTGATTTACGAGGTCCTTTAGGGACACCCTGAGAAGGTCTAGGGGGTCAGGGAGTGTCTTCCCTGCCTCCTTTTCATGTTTTAGAAATCGGGTTAAAAGTAATTCATTTCTGATCCGTGCATGCACCGTGCGCGCACGCGTGCGAGCACTGTGCGCGCATGCGTGTGATCACCGTTCGCGCACGGCAAGTCATGTGATTACGAAACAACACTTTTCATTGGTTCATAGTAGTTTCTGTTCCAGAATCTTCAAACACCACACCCTCTCCCCTCACTATTTCTTCTTATTTCCTGGGAGAAGGAGCTGAACAGCTACTCTAGTAAAATCTTACTGGAAAATGGCAGAACAGCAGTCAACTTCAGGGAGTGAGGAGGAGACCACTCTTTCATCTGGAATTACTTCACCTTTCCAGAGGGCCAAAAGAAGGTGAATGCGCCGAAGGTGACATGCACTATTTGTGGAAGTGTCTTATCCAGAGGAGATCCCAGCAAGAAATACTCCTTTAGTAGTTATTCAATGCTGAGACACTTCAAGACAGTTCATCCTGTACGTTATGCTCGAGAAACAACTAGAGCCCTAAGGGACAACCCTCCACCTGCTCAGCAGAGCACATCATCTGCGGCTGCAGATTCACTGTGTACCAGGCCACTGGACATCAGCCCCCTTTTCCAGAAGGTGCACATACATTGCAATGTGTGCAATGCTGTTCTTTGCTACGGTGAGAGCAGTATAAACTTGATTGAAAACAGAATACAGCAGCACACATGCTCCAGCCCATAATTTTTTTCATTTTTTTTTTGTTCCTGTTGATAAGTTTTTCATTACCTTTTTTTTTTTTGGTGCTCTAAAGAAATTAAAAAAAATACAAAATTGTTAAAAAACTAAAAAAAAAATACAAAACAAAAAAGACACAAAAAACAGTTCTTTTCAGAACTCACTTCACTTCTCCAAGAAGAGCTATATTCCTACTATACTGTGTTGTAATTGTATTGAATGAATGTGTAGTGTATACATGAATGATTGAAATGATTGAAATGACTGAGTGAAGAGGAGGAAAGGACAGACAGAATGAGTGGGAAAAGGAAAGTATGATCAGTCATGAAAGGGAAGTGAAAGACTGACTGCAACAAAAGGACTAAGGGTAGAGGATACAGGTAAGAAGAGTGAATGAGTAAGGGAATGGCAGTGAGTAATGGAGAGTGATGGAGGGGGAGTGAGAAAAGGGGAGTAAGGGACGGAGATAGGAAAAGGGAGTAACAGATGAAGCGGATGAAGTACAGCAGGGTAAAGGGATTGAAAGTAAGAGAAGTGGAGTGATGGTGAGATAAGGGGAATGAGGATTAGAAAAGGGGGTAAGGGAAAGTGACAGATGGGGAGTGAGGGGATGGAGGGATTTAGGAAACTGGAGTGAGAGAAAGGGAGTCAGGATTTCAATTAGTAAAAGAGAGTGAGGGAGCGTGAAGGAAATAATGCGAAAAGATGAAGGGGTGTGAGATACAGACAGGAGGAAGTGAAGTAGGAGAATAGGAGTGACTATGAGTAAAGGATAGTGACAGTTAGGGAAGGTGAGGGAAGGAGAATGACGGAGAAGGTTAAAAAATTAACAGATGGAAAATGAGTGATGGAGAGAGGAGGAGTGGTAGAAACAGAGATGTTAAGGAAATTAAGGGTAAGACAGACAAAGGGAGAGAGACAGAAACAGAGACAGAGAGCAAGGAACTGAGAAGGAGTAAGGCAGTTAGAATGACTGAGACATATGGAGACAGGGAGAGAAACATGGTTGAAAAAATAGTGATGGAGGCAGTAAACCTAGGGGAGTAGTAGAGAAGGAGTGAGGGAGTTACGAAAGAGCAGTAAAGGAAGAAAAGAGAGGGAAGGGGAATGAGAAAAGCAGAGTGAGAAGTGAAGAAAAGGGAGCATGAAAGTGAAGGGGTGAGAAATACAGATATTTTAAACGTACCTGACCAACAAAATAATTTAATTAGAAATAAATGGGTTTTCATTAATTACAAGAAAAATGGATTCAATTTTCTAAATTTTCTTTCTAGATCTGAAAAAAAAGAAAAAAAAGTAGTAATATTTAACAATACATTTTAGAATAGAGTACACATATTTTCATATTTAACAAAGTAATTTTTTGCCTTTTTTTTGCTGTTTTCAGAATATATTGAATTTCACTGAAAATAGTGATATCAATTGTATTCATCAGTTAACAGCGGGCAAAAAAATAAACAATCTGAAAGAGTGTTTAAAAAAGCCCTGAATCTATCCTCAGTAAAACATACCTTGATAGAAATGTAACATGTATAATAAAAATATCTTCTAAGAACAATAACTATTTGCAATAAATAACGTCTGTAAATCTTTTTGCTTAAGCACATACACCAAAATAATATCTGTCAAAGAAGTCCACAATAGAAACATTTACCTTTCCATGAGGCCAAATGGTAATTTTTAAATCCTTTTTAGGTGAAATATCCAATGGTAATCCTATAAAATCGAATAATGGTTTCTTCAGATGCTGCAATTTGTATCTAAAATTTTGGTTTTAGAAAAATTAAGTAGGAATTTGGTAATTCTGCATGCAAACGTTGCTTGAAAATCAATTGAGAATCATTACACAGCGTCCAGCCTTTTTCACATTTTAGATAAACTGTGTAATGACCAGAAGTTATAGAAGGTCCATCATGGAAAATTATTGCAACTGCAACAAAAGTCTTCCCTGATATTGATAATTGATTTCCTACAAACTTCTTTATTAAAGTGTCCAATTTTGTTCCATCAGCTCTACAAAGTTGCATCATTAAAATTATATACTGTCCATATTTCTTTAAAAATAACGTTGATAACATTTCTGATTTACATTGAGAACATTCCATGTTGTGATTTGCATCTTTAACTAGTTTACTAAAAGTCACTGATTTACTCTCTGGTAATGTTAAATGTATGAACCTTTCAGAATCAACATTAGTGCTGCATGTGTTCATACAGTTTTCACAACAATGTTCCCATTTATAAGAGAGACCAAACATATTTTCTATTTCTACCCCTTCATCTTCCAGAACCATAAGCATATACATTAAGAATTCCTGTGCATCTTGCTGGACATTTTGTGTAAACTGTGTACATCCAGAACCTACATCTAAAAGATTTCTAACATCAGAAGCACTTTCTATTTTAGTTTTATCATTACTCAACTTCTCATAAAGGAAACTCAGCAGAGAACAAAATCTTTTTTCATTATTTAGTATTATCTGCTCTTGCAAACTTTCAAGATAAAATACAACATTCAGCACTACATTAGCGTAGCAGTTGACACCAGAGCTATTTTCAAAATGACAACCAACAACCTCTTCAACATTGTCCTTTTTCTTTTTGCTTGCAATCACATCACTCTCCTTTTGTTTTCTCTTCTGTACATCCTCATTACAGATGTTCTCAATTCTCCTTTTCAGACAAATGACACGTTTTTCAAACACAGGATACTGACCTAAATGAGGAGCATAGCTTCTTCTTAATCTATTATACTCCTTTACACAATTTGCATCAGCACTAACTTTTGAGTCATCAAAGTCTATCATGAATAAACCAGATAATTTTTTCACTCTTGACAAAGCAACATATGCCATACCTTCTTTAAACACACTAGATCCAATGTTTACAAAAGCACTATCTACAGTTAATCCTTGAGATTTGTGAATAGTTACAGCATATGCTAAAGAAAACGGAAACAGCTTCCTACGTACATATAAGTCTTTCACAAGCAAAAAACGAACTGAACAACGACTAATGTCTTTAACCTCTTCAATCTGATCAAATTTTATTTTTAAAAATTCAATTCCATCTTTTTTCTGGTAGTTAACAAAACCCACAACTTTACCCATAGCTCCATTCACTAAACCCTTTTCTACATTCAAATTACGTCTTAAAATTACTCGACAGTTCATACATACATAAAGATTCTTTTCTAAACCAGCTGTTTTCGATATGTTTTTCTCTAGAGAATCCAATTTAGTTTTCAATTTGCCTGTCAATGTAATAGTTATTCCTTCATGCTGTATTTTATCCACGGCTTCCATTTTCATAATCTCTTCATTTTCCAATTTCAAAAGTTCTTCATTGAATATAGAGCATTCATGTAGTGTTGGCATTAAGCAGATTACAGTATCTTTTTCTGCAATTTTCTTGTATATTTTCTCTGGAACTATTTGTTCTGTTGGAAACAAATTACATAGCAATCGACTCTGTAAAGCTTTTCTGACATGTTCTATGAGTAGTCCAATTCTGATATCTTTGAGAATACTTGCATAATCATCATCATTTGCTTGCCGCATATTGGTAATGAGTTCTTTGTACTCAAAGTATGACCAAATATTCACATTACCTATACTTCCAAATGACTTTTTCGTGTCTTCATGTGCAAGAGTATTAAATACTGGTTGTCCTTTAACTGGAGTGAGCTGCAGTAGATCCCCAAAAACTATAACATGTTTTCCTCCAACTAACACGTCATAGTCTGTCTTTAGAATTTGCTGCATTCTTAAATGCACAAAGGCAAGCATTAAGTTTGATACCATGCTTACCTCATCAATAATGAGAACTTTCATTTTCTTCTACACTCTTGAAACTTCAAAACATGCTTCTCCTGTTAGCTTGTGGTATTCTATTTTGTTCTCATGCTCTACTGGTAACATTAGCAAACGATGTAAGGTAATTCCTTTTATGTTATATGCTGCTAACCCAGTTGGAGCAGTAACAACACAAGACAAAGTTGAATCAGTTTTTTTCTGTAGGTAGCTTCTTTACTTTAATTAAGAAACTTTTTCCAGTTCCAGCTTGTCCACTCACATACATTCTGATTGGTTTAAATGATGTGCATGAGCACTCTTTATTTTCATGTAGTAATCCATGATCAATTTGTTTTGTGACTTCTTCATAAATTTGTTGTTGTTCATCATTCAGTTGTTGTTCCAAATTTGGTAAATCTTCCTGAGCTTGATTCATAGCTGTTTCCACTTCAGTCATGGCTATTGCAGCTTCATTTTCTACGATTGGTTGTCCTAGGGGATCTTGACTGTGCGTACCAGAACTTTGACTGTCTTGAGAACTGTCTCTAGCTACTTCAGCTGCAAATGTAACTTCTTGTTCAATTTTTTCATTTAACATTTGTACATAATTTGTGAAAGTACTGCATTCTATGCTATCTTTACATGCATTAAAGGAATCTTCATAGCTCTGAAAATCTCCAAGTAATTCATCCTATGAACGCCATGGTTTAAACAGCTGTAAAAGTGCTAAGTAGTAAAATTCCTTTTTGTCAGAAGTGTCGCAACTCAGCTTCCTGTGATTAATCGACCTTCCTTTTGTTTGTTTCACCAAACATCCTTCCTCACCAATGACTTTATATTTTCCATTGTTGATGTCTTCTGTGGCATTCCGTGTAAAAATGTAGTTCTGCAGCACTTCATAGAGACACATGTTCTCAAGATGATGACTTCTGTTTGGGTAATATGTGTCCAACATATTTGTTTTCAAAATGTCTGTACTTTCTGGTTCGTTCTCTGCTAAATTTTCAATTTCTCGAATAGATTTCAGTACCCGATTTCGCATTCCTGCAAGGCCTAAACTTACCCAAATTATTCTTCTGGATTTGGAGTACAGACTTGCAGATGATAACCTATCTGAGCATTCGTATGATCCATTTTCTCGATGCGATAACATCTTTAAACTGAAACTGTATAGCTTTTTACTGACGGTCTTCTCATGAGAAATCTCTTCCCACATTTCTTTCAATTCTGTTTTCTCAGATTTAGTGATGTAAGATGTGACATACCGAGCAACAGCAATAGAATTGTCAGCTACATACTGAATATCCATGTTAGCATTCCACATGGATAAAATGACTGGGTTGTAGTCATTTATATATTTTGACTCTTCTTTTCTTCTTAGGTTGTAGGTATTTTTCGGAGATTTTCTTGTAATGGTATGTCGCACAGCTGACATAAAACTGTTTACTCTTCCTTTTGAAAGAACAGGTCGTGGAAATCCAAATCGACATTTTGTGTAGAATTTATCTTTACTCTTGTACTTTCGTTGACAGTATTTTCCACACCGATGACTTTGGAAACGTAAAACTTGCTCTTTTAAGTTTTTTTCTTCTGTGCTTTTAGGTATAGCACATGCTGCATATTCTTCAATGAAAGATAAAACTGCATCATCAGAATCTGTTCCAAATTTCGGGGCATCCTTGATCCACAACAGCATATGAATATGAGGAGCACCTCTTGCTTGGTACTCTTTTCTCCAAAAGAAATCCACAACTTCTCCAAGAGGTGGATTTTTTTTATTGCAGATGAAGGACATCATAGCCTCAAATCTATGATTGAAATATCTGCAAACATTAACCGGATCCAATGAGCACAATTCTCCTGCTGTCTTGTATTGGATGTTTTCAATATTTGAATTTGCCTCTCGAAGAAAATCCAGTAAATCATCCCACGCGCACTCAGCACAGCTTAGGGTAAGGAACCATGTAGGAGTTCCTAAATTCCGTAACATTCATTTCAATTCTCCATGGCGTCGGTACCAATATTCATTAGTTCCACGCTGACAAGCCATCAGATTAATCAATTGAGATTCCAAATGATCATCTCGCTGTTGCACTTTGTTCATAAAATCCTTTGCAGACACATTATGTAGATGTACTCCAGTTTTTAAAATGTGATTTACTGCATAAGATAGTGCAGACAAGTCACTTTCAAATAATAGATGGAACAAATAAGGAATACTTTGACGAAATCTTGGATCTTCTGCATATAATCTTGTAGTCCGATACTCAGAAGCAGGAATCTGTACTGGACGTTCATCATATCGTCCACCTTTTCCTGTAGGAAACAGCTGGGGAAAACAACGAGCTTCCAAGCTCTCCTCCCATACACTCACGGGAGTTCCTTTAGCTTTTTTCATCTGAAACAGCTCAATAGTGTTTCCCATAACTTCTTTAGAATGAAAGAGGATGTATGCTGAAATGTTCATAAATTTCTTCTTCTTTTGACTTATCCACTTTTTCAATTTGCCCACTTGGTATTCCTGTGTCTGCTAGTAAAACTTCTTCATCTTCATCCATATAAATTGATTCATAGTACTTATTATTTCTTTTCAAATAGAAATTTGCTCTTTGTACTTTTCGAACATCTACTAGCTCCTGCCAAATTTTCTTATTCTTTGTAGGTACACCATTAACCAGAATAACTAATGGTTAAGTTTCCAAACTATCTGCATCAATTGTTTCAATATTTTTTTTCAAATCTAATGGCAAATACACAACTCTTCCTTTTAAACCTCTTTGTAAATCTGAAGGAGGTAATTTACCTGTTTTGGGCTCCATACAAAGTATAGTCTGAAACGGATGGACACATTGAATGAGTATAGACTCATACGTATTTAAATCACTAAGTTCTGCAGGAATATCAACCAATTCTAAATTATTATGTACAGCTCTAGCTGGCATTTTATTTTCTTCTAACTTGTTATAACAGTATTTACAAATACGCTGATCTTCACCCAAATCAAAACAATTTTCCAGAAACAAATATGTAGCAAAATCCTTCCACTCATAATTATTTTCTTTTTCACTTTTTTTATAGAGATCAACATTCCTTGTTTGAGTTTTATAATGGCTTCTACGGCAACAAATACAAGTAATATTTGGTCTTTCATTAGAGATGATAGTAAATTTTGTCATTTGATCTTCAACATTTTTACTAACAGTGGGTTCTACATTCTCTTCCACATTTTCTTCAATAACTGTGTCATTTCCTGCACTTTCTTGTTCTGGACCAAAGTAACAAAACTGAATATCATCAGTAACCTTCTCTACATCTGATACAGATCCACGCAACAGAGCACTATTCAACTCATTTAACTTTAGTGCTGGACTTTTAGCAAAATACAATCTTCTCACAAACTTTCTCATTTCAGTATGATGTACTGCCAGCATCCTAAAATGGTGAAAAACACTTTGACAAACTTTCCTAGAAAGACAAGCTAGAGAAGGTCCTTGCAAACCAGTATTCTTTCTCACTCTGCATGGATCTAGTCTTTGAAGCACCTTAATCTTCTGTTTAACACTTGTTTTACTATATTCTCTTAGAAAGTCACGTAATTTATCAATAGATTCTTGTCGTACAGTACAAATACTACTACAATTCCAAGTGTACACTGGGGCTTTAGGATGTTTAACCATAACCTCATCAGCTAACACTTCTTCCTCATTTCTTGGAACTATTTTCTCCTTTTCCATTACACAACCATCTTTAACTTCATAAGTTCGACCACTGGTGTCAACTGCATACAGCAAACGATTACTTTGAAGATAACTCTCTTCATTAAAAAATGGTTCAGTACTTGAACTATGCTTCCATTCTCCTAAGAACACATTACAAAAGTTATTTTTTTCACTACTCTTTTCCTTTTGCTTTTTGACTTCATTACATTGACTATTTTATCTAATGTACGGATCCTGTTCAAAATTAAAATGAATAGTTTTGTTATTAAATCCAAAGCCTTTTCAACAATTGATTCAATATGTTTCTTTTTCTTATAAAATATTGCTTTCTTCCTATTTTTTTCACATCCTTTAGCAAATTGAACACCACTCTTCTCTGAAATTCTGTTTTCCTTTTAAGTCATTCTTTCTTGCTTCTGATTCTACATTAGCATTTAGTATTTCCTTTCTATTGTCTTGTTGTTTTCTTCTTAAAACACTATTTGCAGAGGATATACTTTCTACATTTTTTCTATGTTTGAGGATATTTAAAAAAAAATCCTTAGTCTGCTTACCAGAAGACTTTTTCTTTTTTCCAACATGAGAATGTTGTCCAGTTGTCTTTGAATATAGATGTTTTTGCTGTTCTTTTCTCTTTCTTGATTTTATAGGCATGTTTAATTTATTTCAGTGTTGTTCAGCAATACCTAAAGGAAACAAAAAAAAATACCTTTATGTAATTTAAATATATTACTATATTTTTTTGAGCTTTTCAAATCCTATCATATGAGCTTATGAGCTGCCCCTTTCCTACGACTGCAAGTCTTACAGAACCAGAGCAACACGAATGAAATCTCTGACAATAATTCCTGTGTGCACACAGACTCATGGTGTGATTCTAGGCAGAAAACGATATTTGATTGGCAATTTCAAAGCACATTTACTACTGTGGTAGAGCAAGTGATAATTACTGTAACAGCCTGACACATTTTCCTTATAGTTTAGAGAGGCAGAAAAGAGCACATGTCCTAACAGCTACTTGAGACCATGAGCATGTGGAACCTGGGTGAGTGATTAGACTAGAGCAAAGGAAATGAGTCTTGGTGATGTTGAATATGTTAGCGTTACACACTGCTATCTGAAATACCACACAGTGCTGAATAGTAAGCATGGGAGTGCAGGATAAGCAGCTGGCTGTGTGCTAAGAGTGTGTTTCTGGAGATTGTGTATTTTCAGGTGCAAGAGAGATCTGCATGGACACTTGCACAACTGCATGAACACTGATTGGAGTTTTGAACATGTAGGAACTACCTCACCCATTGCAGGAGTGGAAGGAAAATCTACCCTGTTGTTTTCAAATGTGTTAGCATTTGCCTCGCATCTGTGAGATAGTGATTTCTGCGGAATGCTAACCATCACAGTTCAAGAAAACAAGCTGCCCCTTTCCTACGAGTGCAAGTCTTACAGAACCAGAGCAACACGAATGAAATCTCTGACAACAATTCCTGTGTGTACACAGACTCATGGTGTGATTCTAGGCAAAAAACGATTTTTGATTGGCAATTTCAAAGCACATTTTCTACTGTGGTAGAGCAAGTGATAATTACTGTAATAGCCTGACACATTTTCCTTATAGTTTACAGAGGCAGAAAAGAGCACATGTCCTAACAGCTACTTGAGACCATGAGCATGTGGAACCTGGGTGAGTGATTAGACTGGAGCAAAGGAAATGAGCCTTGGTGATTTTGAATGTGTTAGCGTTACACACTGCTATCGAAATACCACACACTGCTGAATAGTAAGCATGGGACTGCAGGAGAAGCAGCTGGCTGTGTGCTAAGAGTGTGTTTCTGGAGACTGTGCATTGTCAGGTGCAAGAGAGATCTGCATGGACGCTTGCACAACTGCATGAAGACTGCATAGATGTATGTAAGATCACCTGTGCTAAGGGTTAATTGGAGTTTTGAACATGTAGGAACTACCTCACCCATTGCAGGAGTGGAAGGAAAATCTACCCTGTTGTTTTCAAATGTGTTAGCATTTGCCTCGCATCTGTGAGATAGTGATTTCTGCTGAATGCTAACCATCACAGTTCAAGAAAACAAGCTGCCCCTTTCCTACGAGTGCAAGTCTTACAGAACCAGAGCAACACAAATTAAATCTCTGACAACAATTCCTGTGTGCACACAGACTCATGGTGTGATTCTAGGTAGAAAACGATTTTTGATTGGCAATTTCAAAGCACATTTTCTACTGTGGTAGAGCAAGTGATAATTACTGTAATAGCCTGACACATTTTCCTTATAGTTTACAGAGGCAGAAAAGAGCACATGTCCTAACAGCTACTTGAGACCATGAGCATGTGGAACCTGGGTGAGTGATTAGACTGGGGCAAAGGAAATGAGCCTTGGTGATTTTGAATGTGTTAGCGTTACACACTGCTATCTGAAATACCACACACTGCTGAATAGTAAGCATGGGAGTGCAGGAGAAGCAGCTGGCTGTGTGCTAAGAGTGTGTTTCTGGAGACTGTGTATTGTCAGGTGCAAGAGAGATCTGCATGGACGCTTGCACAACTGCATGAAGACTGCATAGATGTATGTAAGATCACCTGTGCTAAGGGTTAATTGGAGTTTTGAACATGTAGGAACTACCTCACCCATTGCAGGAGTGGAAGGAAAATCTACCCTGTTGTTTTCAAATGTGTTAGCATTTGCCTCGCATCTGTGAGATAGTCATTTCTGCTGAATGCTAACCATCACGGTTCAAGAAAACAAGCTGCCCTTTTCCTCCGAGTGCAAGTCTTACAGAACCAGAGCAACACAAATTAAATCTCTGGCAACAATTCCTGTGTGCACACAGACTCATGGTGTGATTCTAGGCAGAAAACGATATTTGATTGGCAATTTCAAAGCACATTTACTACTGTGGTAGAGCAAGTGATAATTAATGTAACAGCCTGACACATTTTCCTTATAGTTTAGAGAGGCAGAAAAGAGCACATGTCCTAACAGCTATTTGAGACCATGAGCATGTGGAACCTGGGTGAGTGATTAGACTACAGCAAAGGAAATGAGCCTTGGTGATGTTGAATGTGTTAGCGTTACACACTGCTATCTGAAATACCACACAGTGCTGAATAGTAAGCATGGGAGTGCAGGAGAAGCAGCTGGCTGTGTGCTAAGAGTATGTTTCTGGAGACTGTGTATTGTCAGGTGCAAGAGAGATCTGCATGGACGCTGGCAGAACTGCATGAAGACTGCATAGATGTATGTAAGATCACCTGTGCTAAGGGTTAATTGGAGTTTTGAACATATAGGAACTACCTCACCCATTGCAGGAGTGGAAGGAAAATCTACCCTGTTGTTTTCAAATGTGTTAGCATTTGCCTCGCATCTGTGAGATAGGGATTTCTGCTGAATGCTAACCATCACAGTTCAAGAAAACAAGCTGCCCCTTTCCTACGAGTGCAAGTCTTACAGAACCAGAGCAACACAAATTAAATCTCTGACAACAATTCCTGTGTGCACACAGTCTCATGGTGTGATTCTAGGCAGAAAACGATATTTGATTGGCAATTTCAAAGCACATTTACTACTGTGGTAGAGCAAGTGATAATTACTGTAACAGGCTGACACATTTTCCTTATAGTTTACAGAGGTAGAAAAGAGCACATGTCCTAACAGCTACTTGAGACCATGAGCATGTGGAACCTGGGTGAGTGGTTAGACTACAGCAAAGGAAATGAGCCTTGGTGATGTTGAATGTGTTAGTGTTACACACTGCTATCTGAAATACCACACAGTGCTGAATAGTAAGCATGGGAGTGCAGGAGAAGCAGCTGGCTGAGTGCTAAGAGTGTGTTTCTGGAGACTGTGTATTGTCAGGTGCAAGAGAGATCTGCATGGACGCTTGCACAACTGCATGAAGACTGTATAGATGTATGTAAGATCACCTGTGCTAAGGGTTAATTAGAGTTTTGAACATGTAGGAACTACCTCACCCATTGCAGGAGTGGAAGGAAAATCTACCCTGTTGTTTTCAAATGTGTTAGCATTTGCCTTGCATCTGTGAGATAGTGATTTCTGCTGAATGCTAACCATCACAGTTCAAGAAAACAAGCTGTCCCTTTCCTACGAGTGCAAGTCTTACAGAACCAGAGCAACACAAATTAAATCTCTGACAACAATTCCTGTGTGCACACAGACTCATGGTGTGATTCTAGGCAGAAAACGATTTTTGATTGGCAATTTCAAAGCACATTTTCTACTGTGGTAGAGCAAGTGATAATTACTGTAATAGCCTGACACATTTTCCTTATAGTTTAGAGAGGCAGATAAGAGCACATGTCCTAACAGCTACTTGAGACCATGAGCATGTGGAACCTGGGTGAGTGATTAGACTACAGCAAAGGAAATGAGCCTTGGTGATGTTGAATGTGTTAGTGTTACACACTGCTATCTGAAATACCACACAGTGCTGAATAGTAAGCATGGGAGTGCAGGAGAAGCAGCTGGCTGAGTGCTAAGAGTGTGTTTCTGGAGACTGTGTATTGTCAGGTGCAAGAGAGATCTGCATGGACGCTTGCACAACTGCATGAAGACTGTATAGATGTATGTAAGATCACCTGTGCTAAGGGTTAATTAGAGTTTTGAACATGTAGGAACTACCTCACCCATTGCAGGAGTGGAAGGAAAATCTACCCTGTTGTTTTCAAATGTGTTAGCATTTGCCTTGCATCTGTGAGATAGTGATTTCTGCTGAATGCTAACCATCACAGTTCAAGAAAACAAGCTGTCCCTTTCCTACGAGTGCAAGTCTTACAGAACCAGAGCAACACAAATTAAATCTCTGACAACAATTCCTGTGTGCACACAGACTCATGGTGTGATTCTAGGCAGAAAACGATTTTTGATTGGCAATTTCAAAGCACATTTTCTACTGTGGTAGAGCAAGTGATAATTACTGTAATAGCCTGACACATTTTCCTTATAGTTTAGAGAGGCAGATAAGAGCACATGTCCTAACAGCTACTTGAGACCATGAGCATGTGGAACCTGGGTGAGTGATTAGACTACAGCAAAGGAAATGAGCCTTGGTGATGTTGAATGTGTTAGCGTTACACACTGCTATCTGAAATACCACACAGTGCTGAATAGTAAGCCAGGGAGGGCAGTAGAAGCAGCTGGCTATGTGCTAAGAGTATGTTTCTGGAGACTGTGTATTGTCAGGTGCAAGAGAGATCTGCATGGACGCTTGCACAACTGCATGAAGACTGCGTAGATGTATGTAAGATCACCTGTGCTAAGGGTTAATTGGAGTTTTGAACATGTTGGAACTACCTCACCCATTGCAGGAGTGGAAGGAAAATCTACCCTGTTGTATTCAAATGTGTTAGCATTTGCCTCGCATCTGTGAGATAGTGATTTCTGCTGAATGCTAACCATCACAGTTCAAGAAAACAAGCTGCCCCTTTCCTACGAGTGCAAGTCTTACAGAACCAGAGCAACACGAATTAGATCTCTGACAACAATTCCTGTGTGCACACAGACTCATGGTGTGATTCTAGGCAGAAAACGATTTTTGATTGGCAATTTCAAAGCACATTTTCTACTGTGGTAGAGCAAGTGATAATTACTGTAATAGCCTGACACATTTTCCTTATAGTTTAGAGAGGCAAATAAGAGCACATGTCCTAACAGCTACTTGAGACCATGAGCATGTGGAACATGGGTGAGTGATTAGACTACACCAAAGGAAATGAGCCTTGGTGATGTTGAATGTGTTAGCGTTACACACTGCTATCTGAAATACCACAAAGTGCTGAATAGTAAGCATGGGAGTGCAGGAGAAGCAGCTGGCTGTGTGCTAAGAGTGTGTTTCTGGAGACTGTGTATTGTCAGGTGCAAGAGAGATCTGCATGGACGCTTGCACAACTGCATGAAGACTGCATAGATGTATGTAAGATCACCTGTGCTAAGGGTTAATTGGAGTTTTGAACATGTAGGAACTACCTCACCCATTGCAGGAGTGGAAGGAAAATCTACCCTGTTGTTTTCAAATGTGTTAGCATTTGCCTCGCATCTGTGAGATAGTGATTTCTGCTGAATGCTAACCATCACAGTTCAAGAAAACAAGCTGCCCCTTTCCTACGAGTGCAAGTCTTACAGAACCAGAGCAACACGAATTAAATCTCTGACAACAATTCCTGTGTGCACACAGACTCATGGTGTGATTCTAGGCAGAAAACGATTTTTGATTGGCAATTTCAAAGCACATTTTCTACTGTGGTAGAGCAAGTGATAATTACTGTAATAGCCTGACACATTTTCCTTATAGTTTAGAGAGGCAAATAAGAGCACATGTCCTAACAGCTACTTGAGACCATGAGCATGTGGAACATGGGTGAGTGATTAGACTACACCAAAGGAAATGAGCCTTGGTGATGTTGAATGTGTTAGCGTTACACACTGCTATCTGAAATACCACAAAGTGCTGAATAGTAAGCATGGGAGTGCAGGAGAAGCAGCTGGCTGTGTGCTAAGAGTGTGTTTCTGGAGACTGTGTATTGTCAGGTGCAAGAGAGATCTGCATGGACGCTTGCACAACTGCATGAAGACTGCATAGATGTATGTAAGATCACCTGTGCTAAGGGTTAATTGGAGTTTTGAACATGTAGGAACTACCTCACCCATTGCAGGAGTGGAAGGAAAATCTACCCTGTTGTTTTCAAATGTGTTAGCATTTGCCTCGCATCTGTGAGATAGTGATTTCTGCTGAATGCTAACCATCACAGTTCAAGAAAACAAGCTGCCCCTTTCCTACGAGTGCAAGTCTTACAAAACCAGAGCAACACGAATTAAATCTCTGACAACAATTCCTGTGTGCACACAGACTCATGGTGTGATTCTAGGCAGAAAACGATTTTTGATTGGCAATTTCAAAGCACATTTACTACTGTGGTAGAGCAAGTGATAATTACTGTAACAGCCTAACACATTTTCCTTATAGTTTACAGAGGCAGAAAAGAGCAAATGTCCTAACAGCTACTTGAGACCATGAGCATGTGGAACCTGGGTGAGTGATTAGACTACAGCAAAGGAAATGAGCCTTGATGATGTTGAATGTGTTAGTGTTACACACTGCTATCTGAAATACCACACAGTGCTGAATAGTAAGCATGGGAGTGCAGGAGAAGCAGCTGGCTGTGTGCTAAGAGTGTGTTTCTGGAGACTGTGTATTGTCAGGTGCAAGAGAGATCTGCATGGACGCTTGCACAACTACATGAAGACTGCAGAGATGTATGTAAGATCACCTGTGGTAAGGGTTAAGTGGAGTTTTGAACATGTAGGAACTACCTCACCCATTGCAGGAGTGGAAGGAAAATCTACCCTGTTGTTTTCAAATGTGTTAGCATTTGCCTCGCATCTGTGAGATAGTGATTTCTGCTGAATGCTAACCATCACAGTTCAAGAAAACAAGCTTCCCCTTTCCTACGAGTGCAAGTCTTACAGAACCAGAGCAACACGAATTAAATCTCTGACAACAATTCCTGTGTGCACACAGACTCATGGTGTGATTCTAGGCACACAACAGTATTCCTGGGTGATACCAGTACACCTTAACTTATGGTGAAGACATACTCCATAATATCTTACAAGTTTAAGGCAGTTAAATATCTTCCAAAACATAAAATGTTAAACACAACTTTAAAAGAAGAAACACATTTCTATTATTTATATCAAAATACACCACATACATCCCCTCTCAAATTCATAACTCACCTTTAAAAGTAGTTAGTTGAGAAAGAAATGTGCCACTCACACAGCAGATTATCAGAGCCAGAATCTCTGAGCTGTACTCCTCATACCAGAACCACTAAATGGCAAACTTTCCCTCTCTTTTTTCACACATATACATGTTAACTTCAAATCACATTGATTCCCACATTTCTTTAAATGGAAACACACATTTTAATTGGTTGCAAATTTCAATCCTTTCCAAATGATTCCTATCCCCAACATGACTTCTGCCCGCTAGCATAGCAACAGATCATGGAACGATGGTGTGAGCAGAGAGGTCAGAAGTTCAGCACACAAAGTTTCTAATCCAAAGAGCAAGAGTGCTTGACTTTTCAAACCTAACAGCATATCCAAAGTAATGTTCTGTGGGAACACATTTTTCTGAACCAATACAAAACATGCTTTTAAAAATTTAAACATACAGCCTAGTTTTTAGTGTTGAATGGTCTGAAACAGCCAATGAGTTCTTTTTATTAAAAAAAAGTATGTAAGGCTCCTTTTTACAACTGTCTTTCTTTTCATATTGCCATTCTACTGAAAGACACCTTCTGAGTGCATCCAGATCTCCTTGAAAGATGTTCACAGTGTGGATTGTAGGTCATAGCTATGTCTACTGGAGTAAAAAATATGCAGAAAAAAGTGGTATTGTGAAAGACCTTGCTTTGCCAAATGTAGACATTAAATGGATTGGTCAGAGAGGCTTAAAGTGGCACCAATTAATGCCTTTGGTGAAATCCTAACCTTATAATTGTGCACTGTGGTGGAAATGACCTAGGCACTTTAACTGGGGTAGGTCTGGTAATGCTTGTTAAGGACACCTTTGTGCAATTGATGTCACTTTTTCCACAAACTACCTTTGTATATTCTAATATATGCCAAAGGCAAAAGTGGAACTGGTCCAACCAATATTGTCCGCAGATTGAGAAAGGAAGAAAGCACGTCAATAAGTCTGTTTCTGCTTTCCTCAGAGACTATGGTATGGGTTCTATATACCACAACAACTTGCGTTACAACATGCAAGGCATTTATAGAGGAGACGGTGTACATTTCACAGATGAAGGGAACAGAGTCTTCCTCTTGAACTTTAGACTCTGCATCTGTACTTACTTGTAGGTACAAAAAAACACTCAATGAACACAACGGATCTTTTTAGAGCCAACCAACATCTAAACACTTAAAATTGATTTTTAATTCTATTTTTTTTATGAATTAATGGCCGCCGTGCGCGCACCGTGCGCGCACCTCGCGATTGTTTGAAAAAAAATAAAATGGTTTTTTCACCCTTCGGGATCCTTCAGGGACCCCCTGACAAAGGCTAGGGGGTCAGGAACTCTCTACTCTGACCCCTTTTCACGTTCTCCACCTTTCTTTTAAATGGAAACTCACATTTCTATTGGTTGCAAAATTCAACCCTTTCCAAATGATTCCTACCCCCAACATGACTTCTGCCTGCTACCATAGCAACAGATCATGGAACACTGATGTGAGCAGAGAGGTCAGAAGTTCAGCACACAATGTTTCTAATCCAAAGAGCAAGAGTGCTTGACTTTTCAAACCTAACAGCAAATCCAAAGTAATGTTCTGTGGGAACACATTTTTCTGAACCAATACAAAACATGCTTTTAAAAATGTAAACATACAGCCTAGTTTTTAGTGTTGAATGGTCTGAAACAGGCAATGAGTTCTTTTTATTAAAAAAAAGTATGTAAGCCTCCATTTTACAACTATCTTTCTTTTCATATTGCCATTCTACTGAAAGACACCTTCTGAGTGCATCCAGGTCTCCTCCTCACTCCCTGAAGTAGACTGCTGTTCTGCCATTTTCAAGTAAAATTGATAGCTGTTCAGCTCCTTGTCCCAGGAAATAAGAAGAAATAGTGAGGGGAGTGGGTGTGGTGTTTGAAGATTCTGGAACAGAAACTTCTATGAACCAATGCTTCTGAGTGGCATTTATAGAGGAGATGGTGTACATTTCACTGATGAAGGGAACAGAGTCTTCCTCTTGATCTTTAGACTCTGCATCGGTACTTACTTGTAGGTACAAAAAAACACTCAATGAACACAACGGCTCTTTTTAGAGCCAACCAACATCTAAACACTTAAACTTGATTTTTAATTCTATTTTTTTATGAATTTTTTGCCGCCGTGCGCGCACTGCGCGCATCCAGCGATTTAAAAAAATGTTTTTTTCACCCTTCAGGGTCCTTCAGGGACCCACTGACAAAGGCTAGGGGGTCAGGAACTCTCTACCCTGCCCCCTTTTCATGTTCTCCACCTTTGTTTTTCACTGCCACACACAAAATGGCATCCGTCACTTCCTGATTTCGACCGATTCGAATGTTGACTGACATCTAACCACCAATCATAATTACGCTCGCGCACGGCATTGTGCGCGCACGGTGCGTGCATATTGATATTTATGTACTTTTAACTGCAATTTTCTCAGGAACTACTGAACAGATTGACACCATATATGCAAAAGGCACATCCCTGACCTGAGGACTACCTCTTTGCCAAATTTCAAGTAATTCTGTTCAGCCGTTCCGGCTGTACCTTCGACTAAAGGTCCTATGGAAAATGCATGGGGAAAACGTGTTTTGTGACCCTCCTTTTTTCTCAGCCCCCGCTTGACAAATCACCCCGAGACTTTCAGGGTAGGAGCTGAGCGGAGCGCCCCATTAGTTTTGAAAATTTCACGAGGATTCGTCAACCAGCACCAAAGTTATTCAAAATAGAATTTTCAGATTTCCTATGGGAACTCGGTCCTAACTATAAGTATCTACTGGCGACCGCCAGTAGATAAAATATATATATATATATATATATATATATATATATATATTACCTACTGGCGGTCGCCAGTAGGTAGTTATAGTTAGGACCACGTTTCCATAGGAAAACCTCAACATTCTATTTTGAATAACTTTGGCGCCGGTCGACGAATCCTCGCAAATTTCTCAAAATAGGTGGGGCGCTACGCTCCGCTCCTACCCTGAAAGTCTCGGGGGGATCCGTCAAGCGGGGGCTGAGATAAAAGGGGGGTCCCAAAACGCGTTTTTCCCATGCATTTTTCCATAGGACCTTTAGAACGAGCTACAGCCCGAACGGCTGAACAGAATTACTCAAAATTTGGCAGAGAGGTAGTCCCTAGGTCAAGGAAGTGCCTTTTGTAGGTTTGGTGTAAATCTGTTCAGTAGATTCTGAGAAAATAGCCTTTAAATCAATATATATATCTGAGCCCGCTTACGGTACGCTTACCGTACGCTTACGGTAAGCGTACGGTGGCGTGCGCGAGCGCGATTCTGATTGGCTCTTAGATCTTAGTAAACATTCGAATCGGCCGAAACCAGGAAGCGGCGGCCGCCATTTTGTGTATTTCACTCTGAAAAAAAAGAGTGAAAACAAGGAAAGGGGGCAATGAGGAGAGTTACAGACCCCCTAACAATTGTAAGGGGGTCAAAGAAGGACAGAAAAGTACAAAAAAAACATTTATTGATTTTAAAAAAAATCACGGGGTACGCGTACGGTAAGCTTACGGTAAGCGTACGGTAAAAAAAATAAAAATAAATAAATGAAAAGCAGATTTAAGAGTTTAGAAATTAGGGAGCTCTAAAAAGAGCTGTTGTGTTTATGAAGTCATTTTTTTAGTGGTACCTACAAGTAAGTACCGATGCAGAGTCTAAGGTTCAAGAGGAAGACTCTGTTCCCTTCATCATTGAAGTGCACACCATCTCCTCTATAAATGTCTTGCATGTCATAACGCAAGTTGTTGTGGTAAATGGCACCCATACCATAGTCACGGAGGAAAGCAGAAACAGATTTGTTGACGTGCTTTCTTGCTTTGTCAATCTGCGGACAGAAATGATTGGACCAGTTCCATTTTTGCCTTTGGCATATGTTGGAAAACACAAAGGCAGTTTTAGGGAAAAGTGTAAACAGTTGTGCAAAGGTGTCCTTCATAAGCATTTCCAGACCTACCCCAGTCAAAGTGCCTAGGTCATTGCCACCACAGTGCACTATTATGAGGTCAGGGTGTTGGATTTGAATGAAGGATTTCACCAATGGCATCAATTGGTGCCACTTTAACCCTCTCTGACCAATCCATTTAATGTCTACATTTGGCAAAGCAAGGTCTCTCACCATATCTGTTTTCTCTGCAAACTTTTCACTCCAGAAGACATAGCTGTGCCCTACAATCCACACTGTGAACATCTTCAAAGGAGAACTGGATGCACTCAGGAGGTGTCTTTCAGTAGAATGGCAATATGAAAAGAAAGACAGTTTGGAAATGGAGGCATACATATTTTTTTTAAACAAAAAGAACTGATTGGCTGTTTCATACCATTCCAGAATAAAAACTAGGCTGTATGTGAAAATTAATAGAAGCATGTTTTGTATTGGTACAAAAAAATGTGTAACCAAAGAACAGTACTATGGATTTGCTGTTAGGTTTGAAAAGTCAAGCACTCTTGCTCTGTGGAATTGAAACATTGTGTGTCGAACTTCTGACCTAACTGCACACAGCAGTGTTCCATGAGCTGTTGCTATGGTAGCAGGCAGAAGTCAAGTTGGGGGAAGGGTACTAGGCAGAAGTCAAGTTGGGGGCAGGGTACTTTTGGAAAAGGGTTGGTTTTCAACCAATAGAAATGTGTGATTACATTTGAAAAAAAGGGGGAAGCACTGAGATTTGAAACTTACATGTATATGTGTGGAAAAATAGAGGGAAAGTTTGCCATTATCTGGTTCTGCTGAGAGGAGAGAGGTGAACACAACAGAGATCCTGGCTCTGATAATCTGCTGTTTGAGTGTCACATTTCTTTCACAACTAACTAATTTTAAAGGTGAGTTTACAGTTTGAGAGGGGATGTATGTGGTAACTTAAGAAATGAATAATAGAAATGGGAATTGTTTTTGTTGTAGTTACACATGGTGGTTTCATAATGTGTCAGTGTGTAAAAGTGATTTACACTTGCCCCGAAAAAAAAAAAGAGCAGTAAGTGTGCTTTCAAATTGGCAAAGAAATTTCGTTTTGGGACTAATGTGAAAACATGACTCTGTGTGCATAGAAGAATTATAGGCAGAGATTTATTGCGTCTTGCTCTGGTGATTTCACAGTAGCATTAGATGGAAAGGGGGAGCGAATTATTGGGGGAAGAAGCAGAGGCTTAGCACACACCCATGTCCTTGCCGTGTATAGTCATGCACAGTATTTACAAGCCAGTGGGGTTTTCAGGTTTAAGTCTGTAAAGCAAATACATTCAGCATCACTAAGGCTGGTTGCCCTTGCTGGAGTGTAGGCAGTCACAGAGAATGCACATGGTGGTGGTCTGAAAAAAAAACAGCTTGGACACGTGCAATTAAATAAATCAAAAATAGTGGTTTCATAATGTGTCAGTCTGTAAAAGTGATTTCAAATTGTAAAAAGAGATTTTCACTTGGCCCGAAAAAAAAAAAGAGCAGTAAGTGTGCTTTCAAATTGGCAAAGAAATTTCGTTTTGGGACTAATGTGAAAACATGACTCTGTGTGCATAGAAGAATTATAGGCAGAGATTTATTGCGTCTTGCTCTGGTGATTTCACAGTAGCATTAGATGGAAAGGGGGAGCGAATTATTGGGGGAAGAAGCAGAGGCTTAGCACACACCCATGTCCTTGCCGTGTATAGTCATGCACAGTATTTACAAGCCAGTGGGGTTTTCAGGTTTAAGTCTGTAAAGCAACTACATTCAGCATCACTAAGGCTGGTTGCCCTTGCTGGAGTGTAGGCAGTCACAGAGAATGCACATGGTGGTGGTCTGAAAAAAAAACAGCTTGGACACGTGCAATTAAATAAATCAAAAATAGTGGTTTCATAATGTGTCAGTCTGTAAAAGTGATTTCAAATTGTAAAAAGAGATTTTCACTTGGCCCGAAAAAAAAAAGAGCAGTAAGTGTGCTTTGAAATTGGCAAAGAAATTTCGTTTTGGGACTAATGTGAAAACATGACTCTGTGTGCATAGAAGAATTATAGGCAGAGATTTATTGCGTCTTGCTCTGGTGATTTCACAGTTGCATTAGATGGAAAGGGGGAGCGAATTATTGGGGGAAGAAGCAGAGGCTTAGCACACACCCATGTCCTTGCCGTGTATAGTCATGCACAGTATTTACAAGCCAGTGGGGTTTTCAGGTTTAAGTCTGTAATGCAAATACATTCAGCATCACTAAGGCTGGTTGCCCTTGGTGGAGTGTAGGCAGTCACAGAGAATGCACATGGTGGTGGTCTGAAAAAAAAACAGCTTGGACACGTGCAATTAAATAAATCAAAAATAGTGGTTTCATAATGTGTCAGTCTGTAAAAGTGATTTCAAATTGTAAAAAGAGATTTTCACTTGGCCCGAAAAAAAAAAGAGCAGTAAGTGTGCTTTGAAATTGGCAAAGAAATTTCGTTTTGGCACTAATGTGAAAACATGACTCTGTGTGCATAGAAGAATTATAGGCAGAGATTTATTGCGTCTTGCTCTGGTGATTTCACAGTTGCATTAGATGGAAAGGGGGAGCGAATTATTGGGGGAAGAAGCAGAGGCTTAGCACACACCCATGTCCTTGCCGTGTATAGTCATGCACAGTATTTACAAGCCAGTGGGGTTTTCAGGTTTAAGTCTGTAATGCAAATACATTCAGCATCACTAAGGCTGGTTGCCCTTGGTGGAGTGTAGGCAGTCACAGAGAATGCACATGGTGGTGGTCTGAAAAAAAAACAGCTTGGACACGTGCAATTAAATAAATCAAAAATAGTGGTTTCATAATGTGTCAGTCTGTAAAAGTGATTTCAAATTGTAAAAAGAGATTTTCACTTGGCCCAAAAAAAAAAGAGCAGTAAGTGTGCTTTGAAATTGGCAAAGAAATTTCGTTTTGGGACTAATGTGAAAACATGACTCTGTGTGCATAGAAGAATTATAGGCAGAGATTTATTGCGTCTTGCTCTGGTGATTTCACAGTTGCATTAGATGGAAAGGGGGAGCGAATTATTGGGGGAAGAAGCAGAGGCTTAGCACACACCCATGTCCTTGCCGTGTATAGTCATGCACAGTATTTACAAGCCAGTGGGGTTTTCAGGTTTAAGTCTGTAATGCAAATACATTCAGCATCACTAAGGCTGGTTGCCCTTGGTGGAGTGTAGGCAGTCACAGAGAATGCACATGGTGGTGGTCTGAAAAAAAAACAGCTTGGACACGTGCAATTAAATAAATCAAAAATAGTGGTTTCATAATGTGTCAGTCTGTAAAAGTGATTTCAAATTGTAAAAAGAGATTTTCACTTGGCCCAAAAAAAAAAGAGCAGTAAGTGTGCTTTCAAATTGGCAAAGAAATTTCGTTTTGGCACTAATGTGAAAACATGACTCTGTGTGCATAGAAGAATTATAGGCAGAGATTTATTGCGTCTTGCTCTGGTGATTTCACAGTTGCATTAGATGGAAAGGGGGAGCGAATTATTGGGGGAAGATGCAGAGGCTTAGCACACACCCATGTCCTTGCCGTGTATAGTCATGCACAGTATTTACAAGCCAGTGGGGTTTTCAGGTTTAAGTCTGTAATGCAAATACATTCAGCATCACTAAGGTTGGTTGCCCTTGGTGGAGTGTAGGCAGTCACAGAGAATGCACATGGTGGTGGTCTGAAAAAAAAACAGCTTGAACACGTGCAATTAAATAAATCAAAAATAGTGGTTTCATAATGTGTCAGTCTGTAAAAGTGATTTCAAATTGTAAAAAGAGATTTTCACTTGGCCCGAAAAAAAAAGAGCAGTAAGTGTGCTTTGAAATTGGCAAAGAAATTTCGTTTTGGCACTAATGTGAAAACATGACTCTGTGTGCATAGAAGAATTATAGGCAGAGATTTATTGCGTCTTGCTCTGGTGATTTCACAGTTGCATTAGATGGAAAGGGGGAGCGAATTATTGGGGGAAGAAGCAGAGGCTTAGCACACACCCATGTCCTTGCCGTGTATAGTCATGCACAGTATTTACAAGCCAGTGGGGTTTTCAGGTTTAAGTCTCTAATGCAAATACATTCAGCATCACTAAGGCTGGTTGCCCTTGGTGGAGTGTAGGCAGTCACAGAGAATGCACATGGTGGTGGTCTGAAAAAAAAACAGCTTGGACACGTGCAATTAAATAAATCAAAAATAGTGGTTTCATAATGTGTCAGTCTGTAAAAGTGATTTCAAATTGTAAAAAGAGATTTTCACTTGGCCCGGAAAAAAAAGAGCAGTAAGTGTGCTTTGAAATTGGCAAAGAAATTTCATTTTGGGACTAATGTGAAAACATGACTCTGTGTGCATAGAAGAATTATAGGCAGAGATTTATTGCGTCTTGCTCTGGTGATTTCACAGTTGCATTAGATGGAAAGGGGGAGCGAATTATTGGGGGAAGAAGCAGAGGCTTAGCACACACCCATGTCATTGCCGTGTATAGTCATGCACAGTATTTACAAGCCAGTGGGGTTTTCAGGTTTAAGTCTGTAATGCAAATACATTCAGCATCACTAAGGCTGGTTGCCCTTGGTGGAGTGTAGGCAGTCACAGAGAACGCACATGGTGGTGGTCTGAAAAAAAAACAGCTTGGACACGTGCAATTAAATAAATCAAAAATAGTGGTTTCATAATGTGTCAGTCTGTAAAAGTGATTTCAAATTGTAAAAAGAGATTTTCACTTGGCCCAAAAAAAAAAGAGCAGTAAGTGTGCTTTCAAATTGGCAAAGAAATTTCGTTTTGGCACTAATGTGAAAACATGACTCTGTGTGCATAGAAGAATTATAGGCAGAGATTTATTGCGTCTTGCTCTGGTGATTTCACAGTTGCATTAGATGGAAAGGGGGAGCGAATTATTGGGGGAAGATGCAGAGGCTTAGCACACACCCATGTCCTTGCCGTGTATAGTCATGCACAGTATTTACAAGCCAGTGGGGTTTTCAGGTTTAAGTCTGTAATGCAAATACATTCAGCATCACTAAGGTTGGTTGCCCTTGGTGGAGTGTAGGCAGTCACAGAGAATGCACATGGTGGTGGTCTGAAAAAAAAACAGCTTGAACACGTGCAATTAAATAAATCAAAAATAGTGGTTTCATAATGTGTCAGTCTGTAAAAGTGATTTCAAATTGTAAAAAGAGATTTTCACTTGGCCCGAAAAAAAAAGAGCAGTAAGTGTGCTTTGAAATTGGCAAAGAAATTTCATTTTGGGACTAATGTGAAAACATGACTCTGTGTGCATAGAAGAATTATAGGCAGAGATTTATTGCGTCTTGCTCTGGTGATTTCACAGTTGCATTAGATGGAAAGGGGGAGCGAATTATTGGGGGAAGAAGCAGAGGCTTAGCACACACCCATGTCCTTGCCGTGTATAGTCATGCACAGTATTTACAAGCCAGTGGGGTTTTCAGGTTTAAGTCTGTAATGCAAATACATTCAGCATCACTAAGGCTGGTTGCCCTTGGTGGAGTGTAGGCAGTCACAGAGAATGCACATGGTGGTGGTCTGAAAAAAAAACAGCTTGGACACGTGCAATTAAATAAATCAAAAATAGTGGTTTCATAATGTGTCAGTCTGTAAAAGTGATTTCAAATTGTAAAAAGAGATTTTCACTTGGCCCAAAAAAAAAAGAGCAGTAAGTGTGCTTTCAAATTGGCAAAGAAATTTCGTTTTGGCACTAATGTGAAAACATGACTCTGTGTGCATAGAAGAATTATAGGCAGAGATTTATTGCGTCTTGCTCTGGTGATTTCACAGTTGCATTAGATGGAAAGGGGGAGCGAATTATTGGGGGAAGATGCAGAGGCTTAGCACACACCCATGTCCTTGCCGTGTATAGTCATGCACAGTATTTACAAGCCAGTGGGGTTTTCAGGTTTAAGTCTGTAATGCAAATACATTCAGCATCACTAAGGTTGGTTGCCCTTGGTGGAGTGTAGGCAGTCACAGAGAATGCACATGGTGGTGGTCTGAAAAAAAAACAGCTTGAACACGTGCAATTAAATAAATCAAAAATAGTGGTTTCATAATGTGTCAGTCTGTAAAAGTGATTTCAAATTGTAAAAAGAGATTTTCACTTGGCCCGAAAAAAAAAGAGCAGTAAGTGTGCTTTGAAATTGGCAAAGAAATTTCATTTTGGGACTAATGTGAAAACATGACTCTGTGTGCATAGAAGAATTATAGGCAGAGATTTATTGCGTCTTGCTCTGGTGATTTCACAGTTGCATTAGATGGAAAGGGGGAGCGAATTATTGGGGGAAGAAGCAGAGGCTTAGCACACACCCATGTCCTTGCCGTGTATAGTCATGCACAGTATTTACAAGCCAGTGGGGTTTTCAGGTTTAAGTCTGTAATGCAAATACATTCAGCATCACTAAGGCTGGTTGCCCTTGGTGGAGTGTAGGCAGTCACAGAGAATGCACATGGTGGTGGTCTGAAAAAAAAACAGCTTGGACACGTGCAATTAAATAAATCAAAAATAGTGGTTTCATAATGTGTCAGTCTGTAAAAGTGATTTCAAATTGTAAAAAGAGATTTTCACTTGGCCCAAAAAAAAAAGAGCAGTAAGTGTGCTTTCAAATTGGCAAAGAAATTTCGTTTTGGCACTAATGTGAAAACATGACTCTGTGTGCATAGAAGAATTATAGGCAGAGATTTATTGCGTCTTGCTCTGGTGATTTCACAGTTGCATTAGATGGAAAGGGGGAGCGAATTATTGGGGGAAGATGCAGAGGCTTAGCACACACCCATGTCCTTGCCGTGTATAGTCATGCACAGTATTTACAAGCCAGTGGGGTTTTCAGGTTTAAGTCTGTAATGCAAATACATTCAGCATCACTAAGGTTGGTTGCCCTTGGTGGAGTGTAGGCAGTCACAGAGAATGCACATGGTGGTGGTCTGAAAAAAAAACAGCTTGAACACGTGCAATTAAATAAATCAAAAATAGTGGTTTCATAATGTGTCAGTCTGTAAAAGTGATTTCAAATTGTAAAAAGAGATTTTCACTTGGCCCGAAAAAAAAAGAGCAGTAAGTGTGCTTTGAAATTGGCAAAGAAATTTCATTTTGGGACTAATGTGAAAACATGACTCTGTGTGCATAGAAGAATTATAGGCAGAGATTTATTGCGTCTTGCTCTGGTGATTTCACAGTTGCATTAGATGGAAAGGGGGAGCGAATTATTGGGGGAAGAAGCAGAGGCTTAGCACACACCCATGTCCTTGCCGTGTATAGTCATGCACAGTATTTACAAGCCAGTGGGGTTTTCAGGTTTAAGTCTGTAATGCAAATACATTCAGCATCACTAAGGCTGGTTGCCCTTGGTGGAGTGTAGGCAGTCACAGAGAATGCACATGGTGGTGGTCTGAAAAAAAAACAGCTTGGACACGTGCAATTAAATAAATCAAAAATAGTGGTTTCATAATGTGTCAGTCTGTACAAGTGATTTCAAATTGTAAAAAGAGATTTTCACTTGGCCCGAAAAAAAAAAGAGCAGTAAGTGTGCTTTCAAATTGGCAAAGAAATTTCGTTTTGGGACTAATGTGAAAACATGACTCTGTGTGCATAGAAGAATTATAGGCAGAGATTTATTGCGTCTTGCTCTGGTGATTTCACAGTTGCATTAGATGGAAAGGGGGAGCGAATTATTGGGGGAAGAAGCAGAGGCTTAGCACACACCCATGTCCTTGCCGTGTATAGTCATGCACAGTATTTACAAGCCAGTGGGGTTTTCAGGTTTAAGTCTGTAATGCAAATACATTCAGCATCACTAAGGCTGGTTGCCCTTGGTGGAGTGTAGGCAGTCACAGAGAATGCACATGGTGGTGGTCTGAAAAAAAAACAGCTTGGACACGTGCAATTAAATAAATCAAAAATAGTGGTTTCATAATGTGTCAGTCTGTAAAAGTGATTTCAAATTGTAAAAAGAGATTTTCACTTGGCCCGAAAAAAAAAGAGCAGTAAGTGTGCTTTGAAATTGGCAAAGAAATTTCATTTTGGGACTAATGTGAAAACATGACTCTGTGTGCATAGAAGAATTATAGGCAGAGATTTATTGCGTCTTGCTCTGGTGATTTCACAGTTGCATTAGATGGAAAGGGGGAGCGAATTATTGGGGGAAGAAGCAGAGGCTTAGCACACACCCATGTCCTTGCCGTGTATAGTCATGCACAGTATTTACAAGCCAGTGGGGTTTTCAGGTTTAAGTCTGTAATGCAAATACATTCAGCATCACTAAGGCTGGTTGCCCTTGGTGGAGTGTAGGCAGTCACAGAGAATGCACATGGTGGTGGTCTGAAAAAAAAACAGCTTGGACACGTGCAATTAAATAAATCAAAAATAGTGGTTTCATAATGTGTCAGTCTGTACAAGTGATTTCAAATTGTAAAAAGAGATTTTCACTTGGCCCGAAAAAAAAAAGAGCAGTAAGTGTGCTTTCAAATTGGCAAAGAAATTTCGTTTTGGGACTAATGTGAAAACATGACTCTGTGTGCATAGAAGAATTATAGGCAGAGATTTATTGCGTCTTGCTCTGGTGATTTCACAGTTGCATTAGATGGAAAGGGGGAGCGAATTATTGGCGGAAGAAGCAGAGGCTTAGCACACACCCATGTCCTTGCCGTGTATAGTCATGCACAGTATTTACAAGCCAGTGGGGTTTTCAGGTTTAAGTCTGTAATGCAAATACATTCAGCATCACTAAGGCTGGTTGCCCTTGGTGGAGTGTAGCACTGTGGACATGGGCTTTTTAAAAAATCTGAAAAGTGGTTTCATAATGTGACAGTTTGTAAAAGAGATTTTCACTTGCCCAAAAAAAAGAGCAGTTTGTGTGCATTCAAATTGGCAAAGAAATTTCGTTTTGTGACTATTGTGAAAAGAAATGTAGTAATATATTTAAATACAATAACAGATTTTTTTTTTAGTTTTTTTCAGGTATTGCTGAAGAACAGTGAACAAAATTTAAGATGCCTACAAAATCTCGAGTTCAAAAAACGCTAAAAAAAAAACTATATTTGAAGACAACTGGAGGACCAAAGTTAGTAGAAGATGCTGATGTTGGGAAAAAGAAAAAATCTTCTGGTAAGCAAAAAAAACAATTTCTAAACAAAATATTCAAAACAAAGAAAAATGTACAAAATGTCTGTTCTCGGAAAAATGTAACAAAACATAGAGAACAGCAAAAAATTGAGAATTTAGTTAATGCAAATATACCTTCTGCAATTGAAAAGTTTAACATAAACAGAAAAACAGCATTTAAAGAGATACGTAGAAAAATGTTTCAGAGAAGAGTTATGTCCAATTTGATAAAGGATATAAAGAAATATAAGCAAAAGGCTAAATATTACAAGAGAAAAAAAGAAATTGAAGCCATTGCAGCAAAAGCATTAGAATTAAAAAGGAAACTATTCATATTAATTTTGAATAGGATGCGTACATTAGATAAAATGGTTAATGTACTGAAATCACAAAGCAAAAGCAAAAGAGTAGTGAACAGAACAAACTTTTGTAAAGTGTTTTTAGGAAAGTGGATGCATAGTTCAAGTAGTGAACCTTTTTTTAATGAAGAGAGCTATTTTCAAAGTAATAGTTTGCTGCATGCAGTTGACACCAGAGGTCGTTCATACGAAGTAAAAAATGGTTGCATAATGGAGAAGGAGATAATGGTTCCAAGAGATGAGGTACAAGTGATGGCAGATGAGGCAATGGGGAGACGTCCTAAAGCCCCAGTGTACACTTGGAATTGTAGTAGTATTTGCACTGTGCGTCAGGAATCTATTGACAGATTTCGAGAGTTTCTAAGAGAATATAGTAAAAAAAGTGTAAAACAAAAGATTAAGGTGCTTCAAAGTCTGGATCCATGCAGAGTGAGAGAGAATACTGGTTTGCAGGGTCATTCTCTTGCTTGTCTATCTAGAAAAGTGTGCAATAGTGTTTTCCATCATTTTAGGATGCTGGCTGTTCATCATACTGAAATGAGAAAGTTTGTGAGACGGTTGTATTTTGCCAAAAGTCCAGCAATAAAGTTAAATGAATTGAATAGGGCTCTGTTCCGAGGAACGGTATCAGATGTAGAGAAGGTTGTTGATGAAATTCAGTTTTGTTACTTTGGTCCTGAACAAAACAGTGCAGAGAAGGACACAGTAAATGAGGCAGAAGTGGAAGACAATGTAGAACCCTCTGTAAGTAAGACATTTAATGATCATATAACAAAATTTGCAATAGTCTCTAATGAAAGACCAAATTTTACTTGTATTTGTTGCCGCAGAACTCATTATAGAAAACAAACTAGGAATGTTGATCTCTACAGAAAGAGTGAAAATGAAGATAATTATAAGTGGAAGGAATTTGCCACATATATATTTCTAGAAAATTGTTTTGAATTGGGTGAAGATCAGCGTATTTGTAAATACTGTTATAACAAGTTAGAGGAAAATAGAATGCCGACCAGAGCTGTACATAATAATTTAGAATTGGATGCTATTCCTGCTGAACTTTCTGAATTAAATACATATGAGTCTATACTCATTCAATGTGTTCATCCGTTCCAGACCATAGTACGTATGGAGCCCAAAACTGGTAAATTACCTCCTTCAGATTTACTGAGAGGTTTAAAAGGTAGAGTGGTGTATTTGCCCTTGGATTTGAAAAAAAATATGGAAACTATTGATGCGGATACTTTGGAAACTGAACCATTAATTATTCTGGTTAATGGTGTACCTACAAAGAATAAGAAGATTTGGCAGGAGCTGGTAGATGTGCGGAAAGTACAAAGAGCAAATTTGTATTTGAAAAAAAATAACAAATGGTATGAATCAATTTATATAGAAGAAGAAGAAGAAGAAGAAGATTTACAAGGAGACACAGAAACACCAACTGGACAAATTGAAAAAGTGGACAAGTCAAAGGAAGAAGAAATTTATGAACATTTTAGCATACATCCTCTCCATTCGAAAGAAGTTATGGGAGACAATATTGATCTCTTTCAGATGAAGAAAGCAAAAGGAAATCCCGTGAGTGTATGGGAGGAGAGCTTGGAAGCTCGATGTTTTCCCCAGCTGTTTCCTAAAGGAAAAGGAGGACGATACGATGAACGTCCAGAACAGATTCCAGCTTCAGAGTATCGAACTACAAGACTATATGCTGAAGATCCCAGATTTCGACAAAGTATTCCTTATTTGTTCCATCTTTTATTTGAAAGCGACTTGTCTGCACTGTCTTATGCAGTAAATCACATTTTAAAAAGTGGAGTACATTTACAAAATGTGTCTGCTAAGGATTTTATGGAGAAAGTGCAGCACCGAGATGATCATTTGGAAACACAACTGATCAATCTGATGGCTTGTCAGCGTGGGACAAATGAATATTGGTACCGACGCCATGGTGAACTAAAATGCATGTTACGCAATTTAGGAACACCAACATGGTTCCTTACCCTAAGCTGTGCCGAGTACGCTTGGGATGATTTACTGGATTTTCTACGAGAGGCCAATTCAAACATTAAAAACATCGAATACAAGACAGCAGGAGAACTGTGCTCATTGGATCCGGTTAATGTTTGCAGATATTTCAATCATAGATTTGAGGCTATGATGTCCTTCATCTGCAATAAAAAAAATCCACCCCTTGGAGAAGTAGTGGATTTCTTTTGGAGAAAAGAGTACCAGGCAAGAGGTGCTCCTCATATTCATATGCTGCTGTGGATCAAGGATGCCCCAAAGTTTGGAACAGATACTGATGAAGCAGTGTTATCTTACATTGAAGAATATGCAACATGTGCTATACCAAAAAGCACAGAAGAGAACAAGTTAAAGGAGCAAGTTCTACGTTTCCAAAGTCATCGGTGTGGAAAATACTGTCGACGGAAATACAAGAGCAAAGAAAAATACTACACTAAATGTCGATTTGGATTTCCTAGACCTGTTCTTTCAAATGGAAGAGTCAACAGTTTTATGTCAGCTGTGAGACATACTATCACAAGAAAATCACCTAAGAATACCTACAACCTTAAAAGAAAAGAAGAATCTAAAAATATAAATGACTACAACCCAGTCATTTTATCCATGTGGAACGCTAACATGGATATACAGTATGTTGCTGACAATTCCATTGCTGTTGCTCGATATGTAACGTCTTCCATTACGAAATCAGAAAAAACAGAATTGAAGGAAATGTGGGAAGAGATTTCTCACGAGAAGACTGTCAGTAAGAAGCTGTACAGTTTCAGTTTGAAGATGTTATCGCATCGAGAAATTGGATCCTACGAATGTTCAGATAGGTTATCTTCTGCAAGTCTCTACTCGAAGTCAAGAAGAATAATTTGGGCAAGTTTAGGCCTTGCAGCAATGAGAAATCGGGTACTGAAATCTGTTGGAGAAATTGAATATTTGGCTGAGAATGACCCAGAAAGTACAGATATATTGAAAACAAACATGTTGGACACATATTATCCCAAGAGAAGTCATCATCTGGAGAACATGTGTCTCTATGAAGTGTTACAGAACTACATTTATTCACGGAAAGCTGCAGAAGACATCAACAGTGGAAAATATAAAGTTGTTGGTGAAGAAGGATGTTTGGTGAAGCAAACCAAAGGAAGTTTGATAAATCACCGGAAGCTGAGTTGCGACACTACCGACAAGAAAGAATTTTACTACTTGGCTCTTTTACAGTTGTTTAAACCATGGCGTACAGAGGATGAACTACTGGGAGAATTCCAGAGCTATGAAGATTCTTTTAATGCTTGCAAAGACAGCATACAATGCAGTACATTCTCAACTTATCTGCAAATGTTAAATGAAGAAATTGAACAGGAAACTACAATTGCAGCAGAAATAGCTAGAGACAGTTCTCAGGACAGCCAAAGTTCAGGAACATACAGTCAAGATCCCCTAGGACAACCAATCGTTGAAAATGAAGCATCAATAGCCATGAATGAAGTGGAAACGGCTATGAATCAAGGTCAAGAAGAATTTATAGACTTAGAAAATTTGGAAAGACAACTGAATCAAGAGCAGCAACAAATTTATGAAGAGATCAAAAACAAAATTGATCACGGATTTCTACATATCAAAAAAGAGTGCTCATGCACATCATTTCATCCAATCAGGATGTATGTAAGCGGACAAGCTGGCACTGGAAAAAGTTTCCTAATTAAAGTCATCAGAAGCTACCTAAAGCAAAAAACGGATTCTACTTTGTCTTGTGTGGTTACTGCTCCAACTGGGTTAGCAGCATATAACATAAAAGGAATCACCTTACATCGTTTGCTAATGTTACCAGTGGAGCATGAGAACAAAATACAATTCAAAAAGCTAACTGGAGAAGCATCCTTGGAAGTTTCAAGAGTATTGAAGAAGATGCAAGTTCTCATTATTGATGAGGTGAGCATGGTATCAAACTTAATGCTTGCCTTTGTGCATTTAAGAATGCAGCAAATTTTGAAGACAGACTATGACGTGTTATTTGGTGGAAAACACGTCATAGTTTTTGGGGATCTTTTGCAACTTACTCCAGTTAAAGGACAACCAGTGTTTAATACTGTGACACATGAAGACACGAAGAAGTCATTGGGAAGCATTGGAAATACAAATATTTGGTCCTTCTTTGAGTACAAGGAACTTACAACTAATATGAGGCAAGCAAACGATGAAGAATATGGAAGTATTCTGAAAGATATCAGGATTGGAATACTCACAGAAGTTGGGAAAAAAGCATTACAGAGTCGGCTGCTACATAATTTATTTCCAAAGGAAGAAATAGTTGCAGAGAAAATATACAAGAATATTGCAGAAAACAAAAGTGTCATCTGCTTAATGCCAACTCTACGTGAATGCTCAATATTCAATGAGGAGCTTTTGAAATTGGAAAAGGAAGAGATCAGGAAATTGGAAGCAGTGGACAAAATTGAGGATGGAAGAATTACTGTCACAGTAACAGGCAAAATGAAAAATAAATTGGTTCTCACTAGAGAAGAACATCTCCAAAACAGCTGGATTAGAAAAAAATCTATATGTTTGCATGAACTGTAGAGTATTTTTAAGAAGAAATTTGGATGTTGAAAAAGGTTTAGTTAATGGAGCGATGGGAAGAGTTGTGGGTTTTATTAATTATCAGAAAAAAGAAGGAGTTGAATGTTTAAAAATAAAATTTGATCAGATAGAAGAAGTTAAAGATATTTGTCGTTGTTCAGTTCGTTTCATGCTTGTGAAAGACTTGTATGTACGTAGGAAGCAGTTTCCGTTTTCTCTAGCATATGCTGTAACTATTCACAAGTCTCAAGGATTGACTGTAGATTGTGCTTTTGTGAACATTGGTTCAACTGTGTTCAAAGAAGGTATGGCATATGTAGCTTTGTCACGAGTGAAAACATTATCTGGTTTATTCATGATAGACTTTGATGACTCAAAAGTTAGTGCTGATACAAACTGTGTAAAGGAGTATAATAGATTAAGAAGAAGCTATGCTCCTCATTTAGGTCAGTATCCTGTGTTGGAGAAACGTGTAGTTTCTCGTAAAAGGAGAAATGAGAATATCTGTAATGAAGATGTAGAGAGGAGGAAAAAAAAGAGGAGTGATGTAATTGCAAGCAAAAAGAATAAGGAAAATGAAGAACAGGTTGTAGGATGTTATTTTGAAAATACCTCTGGTGTCAACTGCTACGCAAATGTAGTGCTGAATGTTGCATTTTATCTGGAAAGTTTGCAAGAGCAGATAATAGTAAATCAGGGAAAAAGATTCTGTTCAGAGCTGAGTCTCCTTTTTCAAAAGCTGAGTAAAGATAAAACTCAAATAGAAAGTGCTACTGACATTAGAAAACTTTTAGATGTATGTTCAGGACGAACACAGTTTTCTCAAAATGAACAGCAAGATGCACACGAATTTTTGATGTATTTTCTTCAGGTAGTGGAAGAAGAAGGAGTTCCCATTGACATTTTTTTTGGTCTCTCTTATAAATGGGAACATAGTTGTGATAATTGTTATAATATATGTGGCTCTATTGTTGATAATGAAAGGTTTATTTATTTGACATTGCCAGAGAGTAAAACAGTCACTTTTGCAAAATTAGTTAAAGATGCTAATCATAGCATGAAATGTGGTGAGTGTAATTCTGACATGTTATCAACATTAATTTTAAGGGAATACGGACAGTATGTAATTTTAATGATGCAACGATGTAGAGCTGATGGATCAAAATTGGATACTTTAATAAAGAAGTTTACAGGACAGCAATTATCAATTTCAGGAAAAACTTTTGTAACTGTTGCAATAATTTTCCATGATGGACCTACTGTTACTTCTGGACATTACACAGTTTATCTAAAATGTGAAAAAGGCTGGACACTGTGTAATGATTCCCAATTGATTTTCAAACAACGTTTGCCTTTTGATTTAGCAAATTCCTATCTAATCTTCCTGAAACCTAAATTTTAGAGAGACTTGGCAAGATCTGGACAAAATAATTTTACCATTTTACTGGATTACCATTGCAATTTTGTAAAAAAAATATTTTTTAAATTATCATTTGGCCTAATGGAAAGATAACCAATTGTAATGTGGACTTTTTTAATTTTTAATGCAATTTTGAAAAACCAATAATTTAGAGATAATCGGTAACTTCTGCACATTTTAAATTTTGGAATGCTATTGAACTGCCATTGGAAATTTTTTCAAAAATGATTTAAAAAATTACTATTTGGCCATGTGGAAAAGTAAGCAATTCTATTGTGGACTAAATAAATTATTCAAAAATTTTTCGTGAACCAAAATGTTACAGAGAATCGGTGAGATCTGGACAGATTAAACTTTAGAATTTTAATGGATTTCCCTTGGAAATTTATTCCAGGAAAAAAAAAAAAATACTATTTGGCCTAAAGGAAATAAAATCAGATGTATTTTGGAGTTATTTGAGATATAATATTGTGATTATACTTCTCAAACAAACATATCAGACGGTATTTTAAAGAAAAAAGTATTGTTTTTAGATGATATTTTTTTAGAATAATATGCATTTCTGTAATGATAAGTTTAAGTGAGAAGAGATTCTGGGCTTTTTTAATACAATCTTTGAGATTGTTAATTTTTTTTGCCCGCTGTAAAATGATGAATGCAATTGCTTTCACAATTTATAGTGAAATGCAATATATTCTGAAAACAGCAAAAATAAGGCAAAAATATTTTTGGGTAAAAAATGTAAATATGTGTACTGTATTATAAAATGGTTTAAAAATATTAATACTTTTTTCTTTATTTTCAGATCGATATAGAAAATTTTCGGAAACTACAACCATTTTAAAAACTATTTTTTAAAAAAACAAATGAATAAATATTTTTTTGAGTGAGTATGGTAAGTCATTAATAATAATTGTAGTCTCTCAAGGACCTTGTAATGTGATAAATGATTTTTAGTGTTTTTTTTAAAAAATAAAAAAAAAGGTACGCTTACCGTACGCGTACGGTAAAAAAAAAAAAAAAAAAGTTTTTAAAAACATGTAAAAAAAAGATGAAAGATAAGGTTGGCTCTTAAAAGAACCGTTGTGTTCATGCAGGGACAGAGGAAAGGAAGCATGGGAAAATCATTCATAGCTACAAATGTGCTGATCTATTTTGTTGTTCACTAGGGAAACACTGGTCTCCCTATGACAAATTAGACCTTTACAAAATGTGCAATGAATATCAACCTTCCGAAATCGAAGGTTCATTTCCAGAGGGCCAGCAAAAGGAGATTCTCCCCCCACAGATGAAGGGCTCACCTGACCTGCAGAAGAAGGAGTCAGCCCTGCAGGTGATGGTCCAGGCTGAGCTGCTGTGGATGTACTGGCTCGTCTTTCTGAAGAGTTACCTCCAAAAAGATGACCATGTGTCCTTCTGTGTACATCCTGGAGGTGTCTCTTCATGGTGTGATTCCCAAAGGAATACTTCCTGTTAGGATTACCTCTAGAAAGTACACGCTGACACAGCTTGCAAGTAACTAAGGGTGCATTCACCTTTTGCTGGCCTTCTGGAAAAGTAAAATAATCCCAAACATAAGAAGGCTTTTGTTTCCTCGATCTCTGCCTCAAGACAGTGCTGCTGGTGCTAGCCTCACTCTCAGAAGAGCTCTGCTGTTCTGCCATCGTATCCCAAAGACAAACCAGCTCCTTCTCCCAAGGGATCACAAGCAGAAATGAGGGGAATGGGTGTGGTGTAGGAGAGTTCTAGAACTGAAAGTAGTTTCAACCAATCAAAAGTTGTGTTTCAAGATCACATGACCTACCGTACGCTTACGGTACGCTTACGGTACGCTTACGGCAAAAAGTACGCGTGCGCGTAAAAAAGACACGCGCTTCCGCGCATGCGCATAACAGTCACTCCCCGGCACTTCCGCGTAACGTGCGCGTGTGTCATCAGTGATGTCATTTGAGATGTCATCAGTGATGTCATGAGTGATGTCACTGACCATGTCATGAGTAATATGTGACGTCATCAGCAGTGCATTGCGGGCGCGCGAGTTATAGTTAGCTGAACTAACTATAACGGGGCAATTTCATTGGTTTTTTACGAGTAAAATGTCCAGCTAACTATAACATGTGTGAAACCTATGGTTTTTTCACTGAATATATATATATATATATATATATATATATATATATATATATATATATATATATATATATATATATATATATTACCTACTGGCGGTCGCCAGTAGGTAGTTATAGTTAGGACCCCTTTTCCATAGGAAATCCGCAACATTCTATTTTGAATAACTTTGGCGCCGGTCGACGAATCCTCGCGAATTTCTCAAAATAGGTGGGGCGCTACGCTCCGCTCCTACCCTGAAAGTCTCGGGGGGATTCGTCAAGCGGGGGCTGAGATAAAAGGGGGGTCCCAAAACGCGTTTTTCCCATGCATTTTTCCATAGGACCTTTAGACAGGGCTACAGCCCGAACGGCTGAACAGAATTACTAGAAATTTGGCAGAGAGGTAGTCCTCAGGTCAAGGAAGTGCCTTTTGTAGGTTTGGTGTAAATCTGTTCAGTAGATTCTGAGAAAATAGCCTTTAAATCAATATATATATCTGAGCCAGCTTACGGTACGCTTACCGTAAGCTTACCGTACGCGTACGGTGGCGTGCGCGAGCACGATTCTGATTGGCTCTTAGATCTTAGTAAACATTCCAAACAGCCGAAACCAGGAAGCGGCGGCCGCCATTTTCTCTCTCGCACTGAGAGCTAGGTTGTTAAATAAAACCAATAAACATGTAAAGGGGCTGTTTAGACAGCTCCCACACACATAGCCATGTTGAGGGAGTCCCCAAAGACCCCCCAAGGCCAAAAATGCAATTTTTATTTTTTCGCTAATTTCGCCGATTACGCTTACCGTACGCGTACGGTAAAAAATGTTTAAAAAAAACACTATCCACACTCACCCCACCCCCTGTGCTTTTGGTGGCCGCAGGCCACCAAATGTGCATGGCTTATTAAAGGTGTGAAAAACCACAATATTTTAAACAAAAATAATAAAAGAAAAAATTAACAACACTCTCTCCACCCCACTTATAAAAATTACGAAAAATTAAAATATTACCTTTCAAAACGAAGTGCATCATATGTCCTCCATGTGCACACGGTGCGCGAAGTGCATCGTGCGTACATGGCCCATCTAGCGTAACGTGGGCACGCGGTGCGCGTAGCGCACCGCGTGCCCACCGTGCGTGCACGGCACTAACTGCGTAAAGTGGGCGCGCGGTGCGCAAAGCGCACCGCGTGCTTACTGTGCGCGCACGGTGCGCGAAGCGCACCGTGCGCGCACGGAACGAACTGCGTTAAGTGGGCGCGCACGCCACGAATGGCGTAAAGTAACTTAGCATTTAAAAAAACGTACAAATTCACTGAAAAAACCATAGGTTTCACACACGTTATAGTTAGGAATTAGCATTTAAAAAACCTTGCAAATTCACTGAAAAAACCATAGGTTTCACACATGTTATAGTTAGCGGAAATTTTACTGATAAAAAACCAGTGAAATTCCCCCATTATAGTTAGTGTAGGCAACTATAACTCACGCGACCGCAATCTTCTGCTGATGACATATGTGTCTTTATGAAAAAAAAAATATTTGAAATATATGTATAGCTAAAAATGTATGGAAGAAGACATGGGCAAATAAGTGTCTAAATACAGGATTAGCATCAGCAGAGGATTGCGGTCGCGTGAGTTATAGTTGCCTACACTAACTATAACGGGGGAATTTCACTGGTTTTTTATCAGTAAAATTTCCGCTAACTATAACATGTGTGAAACCTATGGTTTTTTCAGTGAATATATATATATATCAACACCAAGTGCTCACTTACTTAGTAAGAAGTGGGCAGGATACATGCTCCGGGGTTAAAACGATTTATTTGAGCAATCGAAGCGTGCAAAAAAGTTCATGAAACGCTGGGGCAGACGCGTTTCTAGCCGGGACACGGCTTTCATCAGTGCCAGAATGACAGGTATGATTGTTTCACCTGAAGTTCTTAAATCTTTAAGAGACCACTCCCAATGTTCCAGTCTCTTAACTCCTCCTACTTTGACCAGGTTTGTACCTCCTCTCTCAGCGTTTCAAAACAGGCTGCATGCTGGTTCATGTAGTCACTCGTGGAAACTTAATCAAGTGATCAAGAAAATCCCAAAACACACAGTGGTGTCTCCAACCTTGGCGAGATTCCACATGATTTCGCCACAGCTTTCAAAGAACAGAAGTTTGTCCGATTCATGCCATACGTTTCCCCTTCTCAGGCTGTACAGTTACGCCTCCTCTCTCCCCTTGCAGTGAAGTGATGCTCCGTGGCAATAACCCGCATGGGGGGGCTCTGCGTATGCAATTTCATTGCGAAGTCCAAAAGAGATCGTTGACTGTCGCAGAGCGCCTGATCGAGAGGGCGTGTCCCATGCCGGTGTCAACAACCGGCTATACATCAACACCAAGTGCTCACTTACTTAGTAAGAAGTGGGCAGGACACATGCTCCGGGGTTAAAACGATTTATTTGAGCAATCGAAGCGTGCAAAAAAGTTAATGAAACGCTGGGGCAGACGCGTTTCTAGCCGGGACACGGCTTTCATCAGTGCCAGAATGACAGGAATGATTGTTTCACCTGAAGTTCTTAAATCCTTAAGAGACCACTCCCAATGTTCCAGTCTCTTAACTCCTCCTACTTTGACCAGGTTTGTACCTCCTCTCTCAGCGTTTCAAAACAGGCTGCATGCTGGTTCATGTAGTCACTCGTGGAAACTTAATCAAGTGATCAAGAAAATCCCAAAACACACAGTGGTGTCTCCATCCTTGGCGAGATTCCACATGATTTCGCCACAGCTTTAAAAGAACAGAAGTTTGTCCGATTCATGCCATACGTTTCCCCTTCTCAGGCTGTACAGTTACGCCTCCTCTCTCCCTATATATATATATGTATATATATATATATATATATATTTTTTTTTTTTTATATTTCTATTTTACTTATCATGCTATAAAACTCCTGCAATGTTTAATTACTTATGTAGACCATGCTTTTGCACGGAAAAATACATTTATTATTTTAGGCATGTTAGGAACTATTAAAATAGGATTTAGCATTTTTATATTTGATATAAACTGGAAACGAGAGCCATTTGTAGACTTCCTTAACTGTTATTTGATCTTGGTAGTAGCACTTTGCAAGTGGTAAATCTATTAACCTATGGTTTATCTCCCGCTAACAATCAAAAGATAACATGAACTATAAGTGTCGCCTAGTGCCAAGAAGTTGTAAGGGTTTTACCCTTACCTTTGTAAAGGTTTTACCCTTACCTTTTCGGGTACTGGGATGGCACAGCTGCAGAGGTCTCTGACAAAATCTCTCTTCCATGCCAATGACAAGAGTGGGCCAGATGATTCATCATGGCTCTTCAGTGGTACCGGCACCCTGCTATGCATCAGTGTTTCTCAGCCTCTTGGTATTGGGTTCATCCTCTGATGCCTTTCTTTCTCATCTTGCACTTCTTGGCTCTGTTGAGCTATGAAAAGCATTATGGGGCAACTTCCTTCAGCGGGTTGGTGGCTTAGTTATGCCACATGCTGAGGAATTATTGTTTATACACAGTCTTTGTGGCACACAAGCATCTTGTATTGCTACACCTTAGCATTTTATTCACCATGTATCTCTGAGTTTTGGAATGTTGTTTAACAAGGAGTTATTGAGTTTAAAGAAATGTTAGTAGATTTCAATGCAAGATGGATGAACTACTTGGGATTATGTACTTTGATATAAAAGGAAGTACAGGTTGAGTCCAGTTGCCTTACAATTGTTTCTGTTTAATTGCTCGCTCACTGGACTTCAAGGATTCCCTGCTTTCTCCAGATCCTGCTGGTCAGTTGGAAGGATTTCTAGGCTTCACTTTTCTCCTTCCTGCTAGATATTTTCTGGAGCAATCACTATATTCCAAGTTTTTTTTCTGGAGCAATATCTAGACTTCCAATTACTTTCTGGCATCCGGCTTTGTGTCCGAAGCTAGAAGGTAATTTCTGTATCTGCCCCAAAACAACGTATTCTGGACAAGTTGCAATGCAAATGGAAAGTAAATTAGGATCAGGCCGAAGTACTATTGACAGCAGTCAACAAATGTGGCTCTCCAAGTCCAAAGTCTAACCACAGAAAAGGCCTTTTTACACCAATCTCTTTCAGGTGTACAGCATGGTTCTTTGGATCCTCCTCTGGCTGGCTTGGCAGAATTCAAATTTGATGGGAACCCCTGGAAATTAAAGGTTTTTCTGGACAAATGCCAGGGGCATCTCAGCTTTATGTCCGATATCTATGCCACTGAGAGATCCGAGGTGGACTTTATAGTCAACAGTACCAAAGCTAATGCCTTGGCCTGGGTTTTGCGTTTAGTTTCGTATCCCACTCCTTTTCTGAATAATGTTCTTCCTTCCTTGTGGAATTTAAGCGGATGATTAACAGACAAGATCTTAAATATTCTGCTCAAGGGGAGATTTTGGAACTCAACCAAGGGTTAATTGACCTCCTCACCTTTATCTCCAAATTCGAGAGCTTAGCTATGGAGATCGACTAGCTTGACTCCGCTCTATTCACCTTCTCAATACAGTTGCTAGGCCAGCCTCCTCATTCAACTCTCCATCCAGATCGACAGTCTTCTGCATGAAAGACGAATGGAACTTTGCAAACAATTCCATTCTAAGCCCCTTTCCAAATCTTCATTCAGAACACCATCCAATGTGTCTGACCAGGAAGATGACCCCATGCAAGTGGGAGTTACAAGAGGTCCTCTGACTGACAAAGAAAGATCAAGGTGGTATAAACCAGGGCTCTGCAAATGCTGCAGGGAGAAAGGTAGTATTATGAGTGCTTGCCATGTATGCTTCCTAAAGCGTTGGATAATGAGAACGTTCACTTCTAGTGCACGGGATAGAGGCGACTATCAATCAGACACCCCTGCCTTTTCCACTGAAGTATTCTAGTTTTGACATGCTGCAAGGGAAACTATTAATTCAGCCTTAACATCTTCTAGTGCCCGTTCTCGTATACTGTGGAGCATCCAATTTCTATATGTACAAAGGAAAGACATTTAAATTGCAGTAGAAGCTGTTGATGGAACTTGTGTGACTTTGGGGTAGTCACTGAAGAAACTCAACCCTAGCTGATTGCTGCCCATTATAAGAAACTCACCTTTGATTTGATTTCCTCCCCTCGTTATCCTATTATTTTAGGTATCAAACAGCTAGCTAGACACAATCCTTATATAAACTGGTCCGCAAAAACATTGTAGTTGTACTCGGAGCTCCATGTATCTTATTGTAATGCTCATCACCTTTCTTCTAATGAAAATTCTAAGGTTCTTCATAAAAGTCAATTGCACAACTAGATGAAATTCCGTACATCTATCATGAATACCATAATGTGTTCTAAGAGACAACCACCAAGCAGTTACCTCCTCACCACTCTTTTATTGTGTCATAGAAATCCTTCCTGATACCAGAGGTCCGTATGGGCCTATTCTTTCCTTTTCTCAATACGGAACGACAAGCCCTAAGGGACTACCTTGACACTAACCCAGAGATTGGACTGATTACTCATTCTAAATCAGATGCCAGAGCCTCTTTATTTTTTGTACCAAAGAATGGTACTTCTAAACTTCAGGTTGCATTGAACATAGTGGTCATTTGTGATATTCCATAGGCTGTTCAAGGGGCTAAAACATAAATCAAGTTGGATTTGTTCCAGGAGTTAGTAGGCTGTTCCTACACCTGGTGCCACAATGATCTGCTCTTGACAGAAGCCCTGGTAATGATCAAGCACTCTTTAACTAAAAAAGCAAATAAAAGATTGTCAGAAAGTCAGTGGTAATCAATAAACATACCGATACTAAAGAACTTGATCCATATAATTTCATGCATTTAAGGTTTTTTTGCAGTTATCTGTTTATTGTTTTTTTCTCTAAACTTAGTATTGCAATTTTTCCAAACTTGCCAAGCTGTCGAGTATTAGAACATGAGGCTTGTTTAAATACCCATCTCTAAGAAAAATACATTGATACACATTAGCCTGAATTTAAGAGAGATGGCAGATGGGTAGACCTACTGAAATCTATTCCTTTAGTGCATTAACACAGTTTTTGCACTACACGTGTTCACCATATAGGCCAATTTCTACCATTTATGATAATCCACAGCTCTAACCATAATTCTTAATCTGTAAACAGCTAACATAAGGTAACCGTATCAGCTCACTAAAAATCATTACATCTAACTAATTGCCATTTTCAATGGTTTAGACATACACCTGCCATGGTTATTATCAAGCCACCATGGCCAAGACAATCATTGGAGGACAACTTAGCATCATAGCAAGAAATCATACGAATGGTCTTTTTTATGGGGATACTTTAATATTGACAGACTTTCCCTCTATCAAGGTTTACTATGGGGCTATCTTGCTTAGCATTATCTGAATGTATTTGTGCAATTTGCAAGACTACTATTCTAGAACGTTAATACAATGTCATGAACATAATATATTGTGACGACAATTGTCTGAACCAATTTCGGGAGCTATGTACTTGTCAGCATGAAATCTTGTTCAAATGGACAGATCACAAATGTATAAACAAATAAGGCCAGTGCAGAACACTTCCTTATTTGACACTGCCCTTAAAGTGGACAAGACCCTTGTTTTTTTCCATCCCACTTCGACCATTGCCCAAGTGTTAATATATATTTACTTAAGATCGTCTGGGCCCCACTGACCACCTGTGCCTGGAGTCTATTCCACAGACTAATTTTTAACATATCCCTCTCCAATGGCAGATTACCTATTGAGAAGAAGAAAGAGATAGTCATGACTGTGTTAAAAAAAAGTACCCAAATAAATATAGGGTAGAGGCCCATGGGCCTTTCACAGTTGGGTAAAATTGTTGAGCAGGATGTAGCCAAGGAATTGGTTCATAATTTAATTTGAAACAGTAAAATGATCTGGGTGTGTGCCCAGACATAGTCACTGACATGGTCCTTGAACTGGCTTTGGATGAGGCAACATCTTTAGTGGTCAAGGAGGCTCTTCTGCACTCCTGTTCCTCAGTCTGTCTATAGCATTTAATAAGGGGGACCATGACATCTTCAGAAATACCTCACTGAATCAGGTCTCATATGGTTGGTGCTAGCATGATTTGTTTACGTCTTAAATATTCATATTCAGATACTAACAATCCTCCCACCTTTTTTCTTTTGTCACATGGTATGCTATCAGGCTCCCAGTGATCTTTCATGTTGTTTAATATTTATATTTGCCCTCTGATACTTATCAATAGATCTTTCAGTCATAAGCAGAGGATGCGGGAGTCAACACCTTTTGTTGATAGTGATAAAAAAGACGTACAATCTCACTTAGCTGCAGGATCATAGTCCAATTTTACGACTATTTCTTTTTACATATTTTATCAAATCCAATGCCTCTAAAGTGTATATTACTAAGTCAATCTATTGTTACCTATACAACTTCTAATGTGCCAACTCACAATGGTCTTAAGCAAGACTGCATGCTGCCTGATCTTCTTTTTAACCGTTAAAAAGCTGATCTGGGCAAAACATTGGAAGGTGCCAGTCTAATAACTTGGAGTTTGGGGAAGGTGCATCTCCAAATTCTACAGTATGCCTGACAATATAGCAATCATGGACCATTCTCAAATTGGTTTACATGCAGCACTCATTGCCTTCTATAGGTATAATCAAGCAAATAAACTCTTAGTGAATCAGAGGAAGGCCAAAATTGCCATCTTTGGGAAATAACCATGCAAGAACCTAGCTCAATGGCCACTCAGGGACCAGAAACAACTACATGCACAAATTACAATTACTTACGTGTCTGGCTTAGTGAAGGGGCTAAACCTCAATTCTCCTTGGCTGGCCAGGAGAGCAAGGCTGACACTAGAGCTGGACCTCAGAAACCCGGATCTTTAATTCCAAGGGGAATTAACAAAATATTGCTTTAGGAGCCCGCGCGCCCCAGCATCCTCTTTAAAAGCACAACTTAAAATAATTTTTGAGGAGGAGGGCTCTCCATGGCAAACACAGCTCGTAGTGGCCACTAGCTTGAAAATTCAGTCCTCCAACCTGAACATCAGAATATTCAATTTTCAGCCTGGAACAAAACAGTGAATGAGCTGGTCATGAAAGCTTCATTTGAATGGGACACAGAAAGGCTTTGCCATAGAACCATCTTCACTGCACAGGATACGGCCTACTTCTTGGGGGAAAGTCCAGTGTTATTTTGAGCAACCATTGTCAGCCCAGGTACAAAGGAAAATACCTTTTATGAGGCTTCTTGCGCTGCCAGTCATGGACTTTAACCCAGCCTGGGCACAGAGGGATGTGTTAACATCCTGCCAACTATGCAATTACCATAGAGAATCATTGTTTCACCTGCTGTGTTGCTGCCCCAATCTGGCCAGCGACCCATGTCAATGGACATTGCAGAGAAGCTTCTCACCTGTGTTTCTCCACCAGCACACCACAGACTTTGGCCAGGTTGGGTAAATTCAAAGTTGTTATACGATTCACACTGCTAAACAGAACAACAGGGTGGGAATTGTCCAGACACTGCAGAGAAGCACCGGTTCAAAGTCTCTCTGCTTCTCAGCCCCAGATGATTCTGGCCCACTGGGGTAACTCGTAGACGTAACTCAAACCATAGGCTGAGTGGTTATGAAGTACAAACACCCATATTCCTACTAACTCAAGCACTTTAAACTTGATACCAAACCAGCAAGCTATAAGACATTTTAAATGTAGTAATACATGGACTGCCCCTAGTCTCTCAAACGTTCCCAGACGGCCAAGCTCATTAACAATAAAGGTCCACAAACCATAGAGCTAGAGTTTACAACTTTTTTCATTAAAAGGAATTGTAAAGCTTTTTCATTAATGCTGCTATAACCTTTTAAAATCTTATAGATTGTATTACTTTATTTTATGTCATTATAAACAATTCCCAGTAAGGCATACAGGAAGCTGCTGTCCTTTGATGTCAACATGCAATGATCTTAAGCATCAAACCAGCAAGGTCACAATGGACAAGTTACAAGACATTTTAAACATTGTAATATATGGACTGCTGCCAGACTCTCAAAGCACCCTTACGGCCAAGGTCAAGAACAATAAGGGTCCGCAAAAAGTAGAGCCAGAGTTTATAATAATACTATCATACGGAATATTAAAGCTGTTTATTTTATTTATGTAATTTACAAACATTTTCTAGTATGGTAGACAGGAAACTGCTTATTTTTGATGTTTACATGTAATGATTTTAAGTAATCGAAAATGAATACAATTACTTACTGACTGCCAGATAGTACTATCATACCATCCATATTTCTATATACACTTCCAACTACCTATGGGCTTCCCTGCTACTACAGCAGTCCCATACTGTAAAACAGAAATCATCTCACCAAATATAATAAGGAGATGCTTGTCATTGGTAGTGATTTGCACAATGCAGGCCCATACATTAAATGCTAGTTCTATTTGCATTACATTCTGTGAAATCATGATGCAATGGGCTGTGCACCCTTGTAACATGTCTTAGCCGTTAAACCTGGTTTCAAAGAAATGTTCCCATTGATATTTCATTCAAATACATTGGAATCATGGTCACCTTCAGTCCTATCCTTTGTAAGATAATTCGATACAAAATGTTTCACATACAACACGTTTGAAATCAATCACTCAATATTGATTATGGTGTGTAGACGCTTCTTTTGGGTAGTACAGGTAAGCAGGGTAAGGATGTATAAAGTTGTAAGGCATTTTAACTTAGTGATATCTGTGGGGACGATAGTTTCATGAAATTTTGCGGTATTCTGCAAAAGTACCGCAGTACATAGCAATGGTAAGGCATTATGTGATGGGCTATTGACTGCCTTTACAAAACTTAAGGCAGCTATGTTGTTCTGTGTTAGGGCCTTAGACATAGGTAACTATACGGTTGTGTATTTTTCCCTACCTATTACCACTTTCTTAAAGTGGTAATATGCAGGGAAAATTATTGAAAATGTTCTATATATTTGAAATAAATGTACAGAGTACAGCGGTACTTCCTAGTAATTAGAGCAGTATGTAAAAATAAAATACAATAGAAAATGTAAAACAGACTGTATTTTACTATGTCATTCCACTATAAGCTAATGCACTGTATGCCACTCCACTCTATGCCACTGCAGTCTACCACACTATACTGCACTCCACACCACTCCACTGTACAACACTGTAATCCACTATGACACTCTTAATTCTACAACACTTTATGACACTCTACAACACATCACTCTACTCGACAACACGTTACTCCAATCTATGCTACGCCAGTCCACTCTACGCTGCAATACTCTAATCCACTCTACTCTATGCCACTGCACTGGACTCCACTCCACAACACTTTACCCCACTCTATGCCACTTTATGATACCTCAATCCTCACCATTCTATTTTACAGCACTCTACTCCACTCTATGCACCTTCACTGTACAAGATCCTATTACACTTTGTGCTACTATACTACACTGTACTCCACTCTATGGCCCTTCACTACACTATATAATTCAACATGTGTAAAGAGCGATGAGTAACTTGTGATGCTTGTTCTTCTCCCCTTACAAAGTACATCAACAATAGGAATGGGCATGAAGAATGTCAACTACATCTTACACAGCATAACGAAAAACAGTTTTCTTAAAAGAACCCTCACCCACCAACCTAGTTGGTGGCATGCTTCATCATAGGGTTTCCACTTTGGATGCCGAATGCATCCCAGGTGTGCTACGATGCCTGATAACAGCAGAGCAGGAATCTGTGTTTTTAATGGTGACAATTTGTGCGCAAAAAGTGAATTTTAAAACTATAACCAGAAAGCCTTTCCTACGTAGGAATTTATTTTATTAGTGGGAACCTGGGATAGGATTAAGAAAGGGGGATGCGGATGTATTTTTAGATATTAGTGATCTTATACATCCTTAAACTGGTCTACATGTTTCAGCCAAAGAAGATGAGAATGGAATGGCTTTCGTCAGGACCATACAGTGCAGGGTGATAAAGGAAATTACGCCTTTGGTGTAGTGAAAAAACACACACGCTAAGGTGTGTTTTCAACATGTGTTGAGGAACTGCCTCTATTGCTAAGGTGAACCTGTCACTTATGGTTTTCACAACATATGTAACACCTGTAAGGAAAAATTGTGTGACAACAATTATTTCAGATATTACTTTGCAGTCAAGTTTTCAAGATGCAGTTTTTTTTAAACAAATTCATCATCACACTTATATGTAAGTGCTTATGCATGCACACAGATCAACCCGGCATGCCAACTGTGAGATTGGCTGGTTACCAGTGCTCACTGAACAAATGTTGACATGATGCCATTCATGTCAGTAGGTAAATTTAATTGTTTTGCATTCGCATTTTCTAATTTTACTTTATCTGAAATATGTTCTCAATTTAAGCATTTATTATTTCCATTTTATAGTTGTCATCCTGCCAATTTTACACGTTACTTCTTAGGTAATTAAAGAACATTTTTAGTGATCACTTCAATGCAAAAAAGAAGATTTTTCTCTGGCAAAGAGGTAAAACAGGCACAAATATCGAAGATAATATGTAGAAAAAAGAGAGGTTAACATTGGAATTATTTTTAAAAAGCTTACTCGATTTGTTTTGTAGATGAGCAACATGGATCCCGGCGGAGGGCGGCCCCTGTAGTCACACTCTAAATCGGAGGTATAGAAAAAATGTGAGTGAATTCTGTCCGACTAAAATTTTGTCTGATTTTTTGTATAGGGAATGCTTCAGGCTCCCCCTGTTCCAACGTACTATGTAAAGGTCCACGATCCGTGTGCATACCTATTTCGGTCCTTGCACAGAATCCCGGAGATGTGTCCCCGGCTGGTTTCAGTATCTAAATACTAATTGCTAGCCCGGGTTTCCGGGTCTGGTGTCGTATTCGAACGTAAGCGCGTTGGCGTTGGAGGAATGCCTAAGATTATTTAACCCTTTGCGCGCAAGTAAAAAGCTCATGGTGCAGTGGCGATTTGAACTGCATCTTTTTGTGTTGATTCTGATCTTTATTTCAATAGGAATGTTGTTGATTAATATGATTTTGAAAGAATGTACTATTGGATTGACATGCCTTAGCAAACAATTAAATATGCACCACGTTTGTTTTATTTATTTTAGTAAAAAGGGGCCTTTCAAATATATTTAATATTATCGGTGGTATACATTTCGTGTGGAGATTATGGGGCTAATTATGATGGTGGGTGGACCTGAGTCCACCCGCCATCGTTGCAGTGTTTGGGACCGCCCGCCAGACATGCGGCAGTACCACCACAGCAATTAGGATGCACCCGCCATACTGGCAGGCGCACCCAGGGCATCTAACATTGCGGTTGGGGCTGCTGGCTGCAGCACCGTACGCAATGTTAAAATTTGATGTTGTGCATTTCCCTGCTCTACGTGCGAGGCACCACGCGGGGGTACAGAGGGGAACCATGGGTACCCCCCCAGTACAGCAACACCTTCCACCTTACGCCATCCTAATCGGCCCAAAACTCAGTATGAATTTGGGAAGAAGTAGTGTCTACCGAATCAACTCTTATTGGTATGAAGTTGCTTCTTTGTATTTGCAAATCTTATGAATTCCCAGAAAGGGAACAAAAAGATATCGTCGAATTAGGCTGTGCATCCATTATTCAGGGCATTCCACGGGATGTTGTCATTTAACCCCTGTTTTTGAGTGGACAGATGGTAAATCAATTTCTGTTCTTTTTCAAATAGTCAGATCTGCAGATTTTGGGAATGTTGTTCTATTTGTTCAATGATTACCCATCTGAGGTAATTGGTGGTGTGTCCTGTTTTTAAGTAATGATCGGTCATTTTTGTAGTGTTTCATTTACACCGTATGTTGCTGCGATGTTTGCAGATTCTTGTTTTCACCTTTTTGCTGGTCATGCCGATATACCTTAGATCACATGGACAGATAATCATGTATACATAACATTTGCTAAGTTGCAGTTGGTATGTTTTTTGAGATACCAAAGTTTTCCAGGTTCCAAATTCAGAGTTTTTGTCGGAGTTGTGAGGTGGCACACACTGCAATTGCTGCATGGGTAATGGTCTGTTATGTTCGGTAGACCCCATGCATTGAGAACTGAATTGGACTTGGGTTCAGGAGGTGTTTTTGGCGAATTGACACTAGGCAGTCTTTTATACTTCTTGCTCTTTTAAAAGAAAAGAGGGGCTTTTCCCATTTAAGTTTCCCTGTTTGTAATATGCGCCAGTGTTTATTAATCACTTTTTTACATGATTGGAGATCGTACTAAAAGTTGTAACAAAAGTAAGATGTTTTTCTGTCTTCTTCCTCGAAGAAGCTTCACCCACGCGTCACTGTTCTGGTTGCATGCTCGCTTCTGAGAAGTCATTATTATTTTTTCAGGGCAACTGTGATCTCTCAGTTTTCTAGATAGGTATTTTGCTTGGGTATGATAGTCTTCTAGGTTGCTGCAGTTCCTTCTGAGACAGAGGAATTGTCCATAAGGCAGATTCTCTTTCAGAGATCTAGGATGGAAACTGTCAAATTTGAGTAAGGTGTTTTTTGTTGTAGGTTTTTAGTAGGTCTTATTTTTTAACTTACCATTTTTAGAGGTGATTGTTAGGTCCAGGAAGGTGATGCTATTCTTGTTTCTGCAGCTAGTGAATTTCAAGTTCCAGTCACAGTTGTTGATCCATTCAAGAAAGGGACCCAGTGTTTCCTCTTGTCCAACACTTTCTGACACTCTACAAAACACCACTCTACTCTACAACACTTTACTCCAATGTATGGTACACCAGTCCACTCCATGTTACAATTCTCTAATCCACTCTACACTATGCCACTGCACTGAACTCCACTGCACAACACTTTACCCCACTCTATGCCACTTTATGATGCTCCAATCCTCACAATTCTATTTTACAAAACTCTACTCCACTCTATGCAACTTCACTGTACAAGGTCCTATTACACTTTGTGCTTCTATACTACACTGTACTCCACTCTATGGCCTTACTCTACACCGTACAACCCTTCACTCGCCTCTATGCCCCTACAATCAAATGTACAACACTCTATTCCACTCTATGGCACTTTACAACACTCTATGACACACCTCTCCACTGTATTGTGCAAGACGCCACTCCAGTTTATGACAGTTTGCTTGAGTCTATGCTACACCTCCCCACTCTACTGCACTCCACTCTAATAAATAACATGCCACTCCACTATATGTTATTTACTTTATTCTACTCTACACCACTTCACTCTACTCCAGTCTATGACACTACACTGTACGACACTCTCCTCTACTCTATGTTACTGCACTTGACAACGATGGACTCTACCATTTGAAACACATTTGTTTTTAAAAAGCATTACAATTCAATAATACACTAATGGTTAAACCATAGTTAGGAATAATTTATTTACTCTTTTTATTCAAATCAAATTTAAACTACACAAAGAATTATAAATTCTTAAGTCATAGTTATACCTTAAATTTATAATCTACGCACAGCCTTTAAATTACTATAACTTTAATTATTATTTCTATAAAACCCAAACTTAAACCACAGAAATGTTAGACATTCTAAAGATGTACTTATACCTTAAATGTATAATTTATGCTACACCTTCTAATTGTTATAACTCATGCTAATCCATACACAATGTACAGAACCCGTAGCCACACTACATTAACTATAATTTGCCATGCTACCATGCACTGTGTTCTCACAAATGATGTGATTTGTAATGTCATAAGTGTTGGTGTAAATGCTTTGATATCAGATGATATAATGATGTAATATGAAAGGGCTTAAATAAAGTATGTAGAATGCTTGAGTTATAGTTCATGTAGTGTGGCTCCAGTGAGAACGCAGCAAAAGTTACTGAGTTTTAATTTTTCTTTTGGCCTGAGGGCTTTCTCTGGGAGCCACACGATGGGCCTAGTGGGCAGGGTATCGCTACCCTACCCCGTTATAATATGTTTTTAAACATTAACACAAAGGACTAAGTGCCTGAGGTCGGCAATGGCTGCCAGCAACATATTCTTGTGTTGCTGGCAGCCAATCAAAGTGCTCACTCCTGCAGGAGTCTGACTTTCACAGGAGTAAATTAGCCCAAGGGAAAAAAGCTCCTGAGTCCAATCAGAATGCTGTGTCTTTTTTTTTAATTGGGTTTGTGGCACTCTTACGAGAGTCCTTCAATCCCAACCGTCCAGACATCTATATTATTTTTAACCTTAATTACTCAAAAACTAGTAAACGGATTTACACCAAATCACAAAAAAGCAGGTGTGTACCAAGAGCTATCTTTCTGCCAAATGTGGTGTAATTATGTTCTGCAGTTTTTGCTGTAGCCCTGTCAAAGAAAGTCTATGGAAAATGGATGGGGATTTTGTGTGTTGGGACTCCCCTTTTTTTCCTCCCCCCTCTTGATGGATCACCCCGAAACTTTCCAAGCACAAACCATCCAAAAGTAGCACCTTTTCGGAAAGTTTTGTGGAGATTCATCAAAGGGGTCCAAAATATTAGCAACACAAAAAACATGTTTCCTTTGGAACAGCCAACCTAACCACTACTACCCAGTGGGGAATGCCACTGTGAAGTGAATGAACATTTCAACTTCAACAACAAAATTAAAAGAAACCACCAGCTTGCCCAGAGGAAAAAAGAACATATATAATTGTTCTCAGCGGCAATATATTTAAATTGCAACTGTTTTTGATAAAGAGATAGGGGCAAATCTGTGTAAAGCAGGTCTTTATTTCTAATGCATTTGCTGATCTACAGCACAGGATATGTGCAAGATTTTTATTATCACACAACCTGCACCTTATATCTGGGCTCTTTGCCTTGCAAACCTGACAAATTCCCCCAGTTCAAATAAATCCAAACATTGTCAGAAACGTTTCATTGTCTCCGTCAATGATATTGTACTGTTCATTAAGGCCTAAAAGTGTTTGCCTTGATATGAGGTAGGCACCAAGCTTTCACATAATGTGATTTATTGGTTTTAATCTTATCATAATTGAGCCTGGTCTTATAACAGAATGCAAAACTTCCCATTAAAGATAGGTAGGCGAAGATTAATGCTCCCTTAATTTTATCCTTTATTTTTTAGACTGATTCTAGAATGGATGTTGGTATACTGCCAGTTTCTGGAAGTATCTCATTGTTCACTTGATGATATTGTTTCATCTGTTGGATGCCACTTGGATGATGTTCTGCAGTTTTCCTCCAAATTAGGTTTATGAACATGCAGATGTAATTACCGTCGGCCATGCTCTCAGGTTGATGGGGCCTTCGTGACATCCGGTGAATGATAAAAAGACGCACAATTGATAGACAGAATGCAGAACAAATCAAAGCATTCACCCCCAATCAAGAGATCTGGGTTGAATCCATCATTCTTTTGCTCATCATGCCACCCCAGTTTAGACCTGGACCTATGCAAATCAGTCATGACCTTGTGCCTCATGGTAACAGTCCAGCCTGAACTGCCAAACCAGGTCTTCCCTGGACCGGAAACAAGAATCCTAGGACCAGTTTCTGGGTTTCACCCCTCATCAGCCAAGAAAGCTTGAATCCATTAGGTCTCAATCATGGAGATTCTATATTAACCCGAGGTCCCCCTTGTCCTCATCCCATTCATCACAATTGAGGTGAATCCAACTCAGCCTACGGAAAAAAGAACAGAAGCATGCTGGTACAATCGCTCCTCTCCCAAGGGCTGCAGCCTATCTAGTCAGTACTCATCCAGCATTTTTCCTGTTCTTTTTTCGGTCATGGCAAAAAAGAAGATCAGAAAAAGGTGACTCCTGCTGGGCTAGAGTTGCCACTTGGTGCAAGATGTCAGCTGGTGATTCAGCAGGGAGGAAGGGCAGGCCGATTCTCCACGCGTCTTCTTGCCTGCAGCGCTTGGAGGGAGGTGCGGTGTTACTTGTTTTTAGGAATGATGGGTTACCAGCACTTCTGCATCTGGGTTGAGCTTGCAGTTCCTTGTTACTGTCAATGCCTGCAGGAACGCAGGAGCATGCACGCTGACAGGGGCTAATCTCTCTTTCACTCGTTATTGAGGAAGTTGAAAAGTGTTTAAACTGTAGCAGGTCAGGTAAGGTCCACATTGTGTGCTTTCTAATTTCAAACACTGTTTGCTGTGCCTATGTTATTGTGCAGATGGTTTCTAGACTGTATTATAGGGAAGCACTCTCGAATGTGAAGGCATGTTATTTCATCCTCCTCTTCAGACTCTTCATCTTCTTGCCCTACTTGCCAAAGACATGCTGAGGGCCAGCAGGATAGGTGGAGGCATTTTATTAAAAAAAAGACTCTGGTGGAGACTGCTCTGGTTAATGGTCCATTGTAGGAAACAAAGACTGTGCAGGCATAGTATTCCTCTACCCTAGAGAGAAGGGGCCCGGACCAGAGGAGCATAAAGGGAAATGTATCCTCAATGATTCCTTGACTGAGTTACTTTCTCATTTTATAGGTAACATGGGATTTCCAGAAAAGGAGATGCCAGAGACTTTCTCGAGTTCACAGCTACGACAGTTTCAGAGTTCTGCTTCATTAAACTTTTCGGCACACCATTACATTTTGGAGGTTCTGGAGCAGGTATAGAAGGACCAAGATAAAATGATCTTGCTGTTTTTTATGGCTAAACTCTGTGCGCTTCAAGATATGCAGCAGGACCTCTCAGATTCAATTAATGTGTGTCCAGTCTGGTAGGGAGAACCTCCCTGGCAGATGATGCTGCTATTAAAGTGTCTACAAATAAAAAGATTGACTGTGCCTTAAGAAAGGTGTACTCTGGATCTCATTGGGCCCTTAGGACAGGGATTTATGGAACATATGTGGCTCAATCTTTATTCTCGAATATTAAGTAGCTGTTTCGCTCACTGGATGATTCTTTGGATTGTTGCAAGCATTTGAAATATATTGAGCGACATGTTAAATACATGTCGCACATTGCCTTCGATGAGGTGAGAGCTATGTCTGTCAGGAGGGGCCTATATTGCAGTTCGGAGACTTTTGGTGCTTAAGGAATGGCACACTTTCTGAGGTTGCCATTTCAGGGTACACAATTATTTGGGGTGGATTTGGAAGAAAAGCCTCACAAGCTTTTTAAATAAAAAAAAGCATGTAATCTTTGAAACAACCCTCATCAGAGACCCAGAGTCAAAAGCCAAAGTCTACTTTTTGTCAGCCCTCACAGCGACAACTACAGCATTTACAGTGAAGGTTTTAGGCCAAGAGGAGTGGTGACAAGAAACTCAAATCACCTCCAAAATGTGGTCCTAACTGCATGCAGATGGTCAGGAGTTTGCAGTTGGAGGCAGGATCCAACATTTTCTGAAGGTGTGGGAGCTATTTACTTCGGAAGAATAGGTTCAGAGTACATTCCTAACCAAATAGGTTAAGAGTATGTTCCTAACCGGTTGCAGCATAGAGTTTGTATCACTCCCAGAGGACCCAGGATTCAGACCAACTCCTTGGCAGGCCAAGGCAGTGAAGAGAATGGCTCTCTGTCAGGGGATCAAGAGCCAACCCCAGAAGAAAGCAATTTTGAAAATGCCTGAAGTGGAGAAGGGCAAAGGTTTTTATTCCATAGTCTTTCTGGTGGAAAAATCAACAGGGGGGGTTTCTGATCGTACTGGATCTCAGGGCCCTCAACAAGTATGTTCAAACCCTTCATTCAAAATGGAGACTTTGCAGAGCGTGATCCCGCTAGTGGTCAGGGATCATTTCATGTGTACACTGGATCTCCAGGATGCTTACTATCATGTACCAATCCATCTAGGGCAGCAGAAGTATCTGAGATTTTGCATAAGAGACAAGCACTCTCAGTTCTGAATGTTACTCTTAGTCGGCATTCTGGGTGTACATGAAAGTGGTGGCTCCTTTGTTGGTGTACTTGCATCTCCAGAGCATTTGACTGTATCTGTACCTTGATGACTAAGTCCTGCATGCTCCTTCCAGGGAACACTTGGTTCAGGATTTGAAGTTTGTCTGTTCTCAGGAAAAGGCGCATGGGTTTCTCTTGAACCCAGAAAAGTGCAAGTTGACACCTTCCAGGTACTTGACGTTCATTGAAGCCTGGTTTGATATGGACCTCAGAGTATTCCTTCTGGAACCCAGAACAGCCACCTTGAGATACCTGGCTTTGAAGGTGATGAACAGTCAGAATCTCCCCGTGTGTCATTGGTTGAAGAATCGGGGACATATGGCTGTGGCTTTGTTCACAGTTCCTTGGCCCAAGTTTTATCTTTACCGTCTCTGGAATCATCTATATTCCTTTTGGGAGGCTCCAGGTTCCAGTTACACAAGAGATTTTGGAGGCTTTGGTATGGTGAAACCTGCCATTCTCTCTGACCTGCAGGGTTGTTCTTTAGCCAAATCCCCAAAGGTTCTGACAACAGATACCAGTGCATTCGGATGGGGAGCTACTCTGGATCCCCTGTCTCTTCAGGAGAGGTGGTCTCTGCAGGACGGCAGGTGATCTTTTGCTTGGAGAAAACCAGCAGTTGTATATACCAAGCAGCAATTGGCTTCCGTCAGTATCTGGTGGGATGTCATCTGGTGGTCAGATTAGGTAGTTTGGTCACTATGGTCTATTTGGGCAATCAGGGGGACCTATGTTGAGCTCCTTGAATGTTGTAGTGACTGTTGTTTCAGATGGTGGAGAGTCACTTGCTGTCATTGGTGGAGGTACATATCAGAGGGGTGGACAACGGGGTAGCAGAGTCCCTCAGTTGGGTTTTTCCCTCCTCCCAGGAAATTTCATTGAACAGGCCAGTCTTGCATCAGCTATGTGGGAGGTATAAGGTTCCTTTCCTTGACCTGCTTTGTGCCAGGGTGCCTCAGGTGGGAGCTTGGGGGAATGGATGCCTTGACACTTCCATTCCCTGATCACCTCTTGTATGCATTCCCACCAATTCCCCTGATTCCCGAGTTATTGGCCAGGCTGTTGATGGCATCCAGGGAGGTAGTGGTGGTCGTCCCGTTTGGCCCAGATGATCGTTGTTTCCTGTGCTCAAATCCCTCGCAATTCAGGGCCAATGGAGGATTCAGTGTCATCCCTTTCCTCTCAGGTCTTTCCCCTTTTCTGCCTTTTCAGGGACCTTGTCTACCGGTTTGGGAGAGGAGGAGGCTGTAGTAAAAAGGCCTTCCCTGCCACTTTGCTATAGCTATTAAGATGTCTGGAAAACAGTCTACTCTGCAATCTTATGACCGTCACAGGAGTAGTTTTCAGAGATGGTGTTTTTAGACCTCAAATTGATTAAACTGCTGCAGATCAATAGCATTCTGTACTAAACAAAAAGGGAGAATACAGTGGCTGCTCTGAGATACTCGATAACGGATTACTGGAAATCATGCAGGAATTTATCACACTCTGGTTTTGACATTCTAGAAATATTGTCACTGGAAAACCACAGTCAAAAAATAGTAGTCACCAAAGAGGCAGGGCTCCAGAACCGGAAGCACCCTAGGAGCTGCCGTCCCTGTCACTTCAGGTGCTGTAATTTAACCAACACGGGGTAAGAGAACGGACTGTAAAGAAAATGCCCAGGGCTTGAGTATTGCAACATTGAGACATGACGCTATCTTGCATTCTAAGAAAGTAGGGATGCAACAGCACCCGTTGTATTCAAAGCTTTGCCAATAAAATTGTAACAAGACTGTATACGTTTATGCTTTATACCTCAACACACAATATCACGTTGCAGCATGAAAAGTTCCGCGTGCTTTATGACACATGGAAAAACCATGGGAAATCAGGCAGTGGGATGAAATGCGAGATAACTGCGGGAGCGAAATAACTGTTTCGTAAGGGCTGCCAATTTCTCATTTGCACTTCCAAATGATTGTAGTTTAGAACTTTAGTCCTATTGGCGTACTGAAGGCAAAGCAGGACTGCAACTTCCAAAATGCACTGGGTTGATAAATGAAGCTCAAGAACTAGGAAAAAGATGCCTAGTTACCTGACGTCATCTGGTAAAATTATAGATCATTTTAAAATAGGATAAAGGTGGGCAACTCTCAGAAAAGGGTGGAATACATACATTATGAGAAAAACAAGTCAATTTTGAGTTCATTACCTTAAAGAAAATGAGACTGAACGTGAAAGGGGATTTGATTATGGTCTTTCATTATATGTCACAAGGTCATGTATAATTATTAACCCTTGAATGACTTGTGCTTCAGTCAGTGTCATAGAAACGGGCTATTTTTGGAGCAGGACTTCATATCCAGCGTTATTTTATTATCGTCTTTAGGCTACGCTGAATGTTTTAAGGCCAGGTTGGTTTTAGAACAATAAATATGTCTTGCTTCTTGGATTCCATTTATCCAGAGACTCAGATCAGGGTTAGTCTGCACCGATGTGTACCAGAAGATCCCATAGCACAGGGCAGCTTGTTTCAAACCCAGGTGAAAGCAGTGATTCGTTAAAGGAAATCCAACGACCAGAATACGTGTCTTCCAGTCGCAACCGCTACAGCAAGCTGGGTTGTGCGGTCTTAACTAAGAGGTAGGTTCAAACAATACAAAACCGCTTTAAAAAAAAAAACACCAACAAAATAATATAATAAAAAAAAGTTTAGGGGCATATTATCGACAAACTTGATATTTGGAGCCCAAGCTGGTTAGTGACTTATAAAGGTTACGCGAAGAAGAACCATTCTGCAAAGAGAATGCTTCTATCTGCCACTCACTTTTAAAACAAGGGCAACATTTATTGGAGATACTCAGATGTAAATTCGGCTTCACTGAAGTGTTCAGAAGATGCTAGTGATATTTATTTATTGGTTTATTTAATTTTAGTAAGGCTCTACATTAGTATGGATGGCACTTTTGTTTCTTTTCCCTGCGAAATCCGTCCTGTACCTATACTGCTGTGCATATGAACTATTTATAACGTTTTGAAAAACGGTCGTTATGTCCGTTTTGAATGGTTGTTGGTATCCAAAACACACCCGAATATAACAGCGGGCCTTACCCTCCCACTGGTGCCCGTTCCTTACCGTGGCAGGTCCGGGTGCGGAGGCAGAACAGGAGGACGCCGGGGACATTGCATTCTTCCCTGCAGCTGCAGCGGGAATAGTCATTCAAGGTCCATGGGTGAGTTGCTCATCAAGAACAAGTGTTTGCTTTAATCTGGAACATGCAGTACTTTTTATCACGTTAATAAACCAGCCCCGCAAGCCACAGAATGAAAATCTGAAAACCTGAATCGGAAATGCAACTTGGGTATGGACCTCGGAAATCTGAGCGCTCTCTACCCAGAGGCATTAGAAGGGAGTAGTAAAGTTAAAGGTGGGTTCTGTCATAAATATTGTTAAAAACCTATTACCTGTGCCTTGATGCCTGATTGTGGCTTTTGGATAGTAAACCGGAGTTTAGACTGTTATTAATGCTAAGAAACTTCCAAGACTTTGCAGAAGGTACAATAACTGCTGCATTGCATGTCAGAAATAAGAACTTCATCCAGAAATAAGAATATTCAAGACCCAATGTGTACCAGTAGCTACCTACGGGGCAGAGGTATGGGGCATTACCAAATGTGTTAGCGTCCAATCTGAGGAAAATAGATTCTGCAGGAAACTTTTGGGCGCTCCAATCTCTACCCCCCTATGCCAAAGTGAATTCAAATTAGGATACATCGAAGACTTTATAAGGGCCTGCCCTGCACTATTCTGGCTAGCGATAATGAAGAACCCTGAAACATCCCTCACAAGGGATATAATAGAGGATTGTCTCCTCTGCAAGGAAGGGATGGATATCTCATGGATTGCTGGTGTAGTTAAGAGTCTGGAAAGCGTTAATCTGGGTAGGCTGTTTTCTAACCCGAACACAGCCGTAGCAATGGATAAAAGAGTTTTTAAAACAGCACTGTATGCACTTTATAGCACAGAAAGATTAGAAAGGAAATCGAAGAAAAAAACTGTTGAAAAATTCATGACTATTGGGTACCCTGAGCATTGTCTTCCAAGCTACATTGCATTACCAATGTCTCAATGGGAAAGAGGCCTCCTATTCCACCTTCGAGCAGGGTCTGTGAGATACCTGCTTTGTTTTCCATACGGGTATAATGCAGATTTAGACTCTTTGCCATGTCCGTGCGATGGGCACAGCGGACAAACACTCTTGCACTTTTTATTTTTTTGTAAATACTACATAAAATATGCACAATGGTTGTTTATCCCATGTTTCAAAAAATTGTCTCCGATTAATTTATCTGATGCTCTTGATTGCATACTTAAATTGGACAATGCTGAACTGATCTTGCGTACCGGCACCTTTTTGAGAGTTTCTACGGGTGCTCGGAAAACAATGTGTGTTCCATGATGTCAATCGTATCTTGCTATTTATCATATGTATTTTAGCCAAGTTTATTGTATTTTGCCACCCTATGAACTTTGACATTGCTATTAATGTGTTTTTATTTGTACATGCTTACTTTTATGGATATGCCTTTATCCGAATAAAGTCTTTGGAAATGGAAATGGAAAATTATAATATATTAGATCCAGACAACAGGATTATGGAATGAAACTTTGTGCTGGCAACTGATAAATGAGATGGTATTGCAGGATTGGAAGGTTGATCTGCAGAACTACATTAACGCATGGAGATTCAGATTCAGATTCAATATACTTTATTCGGTTTGTTAGAACAACCATAAAAGTGTTACATGAGTTAAAATACACATTTAAAGTCAATTATGTGATTTGATCACAGGTTCTATTGCCAAAGAGGACATATCGTATAAAATGAATGCCACAGCATGATGCCTAGTTTCATAACCATTCATAAACCATAGCTGGTCATATCAACATTGTACAGTCTCACATATATCTTAGCTTTAATCAATTAACAGTAACAATACCTTTCCTGACAGTAATTGCTTTTAAAATATATAATGCTACAAGATAGCAAGTTCCCCTGTAATTCAGTGCAAAGAGCAAATTCATAGCAGCATGATACGATCTTACATTGTTGTTTATACAAAGCGGTTTTAGATAAAAACATCTAAAATGCAAATAAAATTTACAAAAAAGCATAAAATGCTCAGTGATTTGTTGAGAAGATTCATCGCAAGGGCAAGGGGTAGAATTCAAAGGGCATATTTTCATAACTGGAAATGCAACTAGGTGATGTACTTTGCCTAATCTCAGTCTAGTCAGCACATAGCGATGCAAGTTTTCATTCACTATAATCAAATAATCTTGAATTTCTTTTCTGGATTCAATTGATTGATCAAATTTAAAACATGATTGTTTCTCTATAGTACTATAGTACTCTTACGAGTTTTTTTTTTTTATAGCAAAAATGAATCCTTAATTTCCTTTTTATTTAATGAGACCACTGTACCTGGGTTAACAAGAATCTGGATGTTAAATAGCTTGCTGTATGTATCCATTATATATTTTAACCAAGGGATATGTGATTTTTTCTCATGGAGTAAATGATCTTTAATAATAGATCTAGTAAAAACTTTCTCATCTTTAGCCCATATCGAACTACATACCAGCCATGGCTGCATAGAGGTCAAATGTGCTAGGTATGTCAAATCGACCTCCCGATGTATTAATGCAGTGGATGCTGAGGGAGGTAGATTTAGGAGACGTTTAAAAAAAGCATTTTCTTGTTGTTGTAGGGCCTCACTGCAATGATATCTCCATACCCCCGCACCATATAAGGCTGTAGTAACACATCGCGCCTTATATATTGTCAGCATTTCCTTTACAGGGTAATTATCTAATTTAGATGCAAATCTAAAAACCCCATGTGCATTCTTAGCCATTTTAGAATGAAGATTAAATAATTCCTGATTCCATTTCCCATTGATGGTATAAGTTACCCCTAGATAGCAAAATGTTTTAACAGTTCGAACTGGGGTGCTATCAATATATTCGAGGTTTTACATTTCATAGTTTTGGTGCCACATATCATGGTAAAAGTTTTAGTTTTATTAATTAGCAGTTTTCTTTTCCCTATAAACATGCTAAATTTGTCCATGAGTCGTTGTAGACCAACCGGGGTCCTAGACAATAATACTGCATCATCTGTGTATAATAGAATCGGTATGGGATTGCCAGATATTAACGGTGCGCATACCTTCACCAGCTGCAAAGCTTTTTCAATTTCATTAATAAAAAGTGAGAAAAGTAGGGGGGCAAGGACGCAGCCTTGGCAAATGCCACGTTTTACTTCAAAAGTTGGGGTACACTCGCCCTGTTATCCATATCTCACTCTGCAAGATAATGTTTCATAAAGCCTTGCAAGAAAATGAAATATACCTTTTGGTGCCCCCAGTTTAAGTAAAGTAGGCCACAAAATTGTATGGTAAAGGCACTACTTAGATCCGCAAAGCATAGGTATATTCTCCCCTCCTTAGCACATGTATATTTGCTTATTAGCAACTTCAGATTAATACATTGTTCTATAGTACCTAATCCTCTACTAAAACCATATAAAGTATATCATTATCATTTGCATATTCCTCCAGTCGCAATAATAAAGCTTTACTCATCACTTTGATGGATGAATCTAGAAGTGAAATGGGACGATAGGTCAGAAGCTAAAAACTATCTCCTTTTTTATAGATGGGGACAATAACTGACCGACGCCATAATGGAGGTATATCACCGCTTGATTAAAAACCCTTGTGAGAATTGGTACCAACAAATCAGGATCAGCTTTATATACATCAACAGGTACTCCATCAGGGCCCAGGGCTTTCCCTCCCCTACTGCCCCTCAGTCCTTCCTGGACTTCTTCCACTGTAATATTTAATGTTATGGCATGCCACTCACTCTGTTTTGGATTGAGTGCCATGGGTGTATCAAAACCTGTTGGATAAAAAATACCCCTAAAATGTGTTACTCAAGCTTTGCTAGTAACGTGGGATAATAATTCCGGGAGTGAATCATCTTTCAAAAACGGCATAGTTACTGTATCCCAAAATAACTTAGTATTTGCCATATTCGCGGCCATGGTGAGTTTGTCCCATGCTATCTCTAAATCTCAGTCACCTTGTGTTGATATATGTTTATATATGTAGAATTTTTGTACTCTTTTATATTGTTGCAATATAAATTTATGTTTTAAGAAGCATACACCTGTTTGAAGTATTTTTTTGCAGATCTGTTCATGTTGAAATAAGTAATTCAGCTTTGGAAATAACTTTCTGTAAGCTACTGTGTAGAGCTTACCACTGATGATTGCTTCAAAACATGAAAATAAGTAGTGAAAAGAATCCCTTGTGGGCATGTTTACCCGTTTATACGTTAATTACCCAAGCCTCTAAGAGTCTATTGGGTTTCCCACTTTTCCCTTGTAGTGAAAGAGCCACTCTTGTGGTTTGGCACCCTATGATGACCTTCGACTACCACCATTTTAACTGACTTTAGTGTTTTATTTTACCTTAGCCTGGATATATGAGACGGTCCTGCATATGCCTGCTTCTCTTTTTCTTGTAATCTTGCTGTCTTTCAGTGGGAGCTGTCATGGAGTAGAATAGTCTTGCCAAGAATAGAAGGTGTGGGATGTGCATTTGAAAGCGTGAGAGGGAGAGAGAGGTGTGGAATGTACACTGTGCCTTGTGTTGTCCATTGGTAAGAATTATGAGCTCTTACTATTGGCTTTGATATGGCCTCATGTCATCCTGTTTTCTGACTTTGACTATTGGCTTTGACATGACATCTTGTTTTCTGACTTTGACTATTGGCTTTGACATGGCCTCATGTCATCTTGTTTTCTGACTTTTCCTTGTTTCTGCGTGCACAGCAGTGCTTGCAAGTTGTTTGGGGTTATGTGAATTGTTAGAACTGCGGTCACCAATTCCGACACGGTAGCTTGGCGCGAGGTAGGAAGGCACCCGAAGGCAATGTGTAAAGCACTGGTGCAGCACTCACTCACACGGACCCAGCCATGCACACACAATGAAAGACGCCACAACAGGTTGTTTTGTAAAAACCAGATTCTTCATCTATTTTCAAGTCGTGGTAAATTAATTAATTTCAGGAATAATGCAGTTAATTTCAAGGCAACAACAACAAAGTCATTCCCATCAATGGAGTAGCTAAAACAGGTAATCACCAGGCAACAATCAGTCCATTCAGTTACATTAAGCAATGCAGGGAAGGGTAACAATTAATTCATTAGAGAAAATCAATCAGGGCATTTCAAAGGAACAATGAATTCATTTTAAGCTCAAAACAGGTATGAATCAAGTGAGTAGCACCAAGAGTCTCATGACAACGGTTAATTCATTCAATTGGTGCGTGCCAGTACTTTCAAGGTAACAGTTAACTCATTTCGATAACCAGGGCCGGTACTTGCAAGGTACAGTTAATTCAGTCGAGCAACCACAGCGTATCTGATTCCCCACTCCACTCTCCTGGTGGAGGCACAATGAGGCACCACCCCTCAGGGGATATGGACCCAGCTGGTATCACTTGGCCCCCTGGCCGGGGGCATTTACCACAAGGGGGAGGTGAATCCGGGCAGGACCCAGCCCCCCTTACACTCACCAGTCAGGCTGCAGGCTCATGGGGCAGGTACCTGGTACTTCGGCGCTAGCGATCACCTTGCGCCTCCCCCAACCCCTAGGCGGCCCGGCTCTCTCCTCACTTGAGGCCTCACCCATGGGAAGGAGCACGCTTCAGGCCGGTGGAGACCTCCTCCGTGTTCCGGCTCCGCCGTCCTGGTTCCCAGAGGGCTCCGGGCTTCCCCTATGGCCCAGGGGCCCAGGAGCCAATCAGGAGCCAGCCTTCGAGGGGCTGGGCAGCGGGAGCCAATCGAGTCGCGGCTCTCCGTAGGCGCGGCCACCAGAGCCAATGGGGCCACGCCCACCTCACGATGCGGTCAACGACGTCACGCCCAGGCCTAGTGCTCCAGCCCCCCTTACACTCACCAGTCACGCTGCAGGCTCATGGGGCAGGTCCCTGGTACTTCGGCGATAGTGATCGCCTCGCGCCTCCCCCAACCCCTAGGCGGCCCGGCTCTCTCCTCACTTGAGGTCTCACCCATGGGAAGGAGCACGCTTCAGGCCGGCGGAGACCTCCTCCGTGTTCCGGCTCCGCTGTCCTGGTTCCCAGAGGGCTCCGGGCTTCCCCTATGGCCCAGGGGCCCAGGAGCCAATCAGGAGCCAGCCTTCGAGGGGCTGGGCAGCGGGAGCCAATCGAGTCGCGGCTCTCCGTAGGCGCGGCCACCAGAGCCAATGGGGCCACGCCCACCTCACGATGCGGTCAACGACGTCACGCCCAGGCCTAGTGCTCCAGCCCCCCTTACACTCACCAGTCACGCTGCAGGCTCATGGGGCAGGTCCCTGGTACTTCGGCGATAGTGATCGCCTCGCGCCTCCCCCAACCCCTAGGCGGCCCGGCTCTCTCCTCACTTGAGGTCTCACCCATGGGAAGGAGCACGCTTCAGGCCGGCGGAGACCTCCTCCGTGTTCCGGCTCCGCTGTCCTGGTTCCCAGAGGGCTCCGGGCTTCCCCTATGGCCCAGGGGCCCAGGAGCCAATCAGGAGCCAGCCTTTGAGGGGCTGGGCAGCGGGAGCCAATCGAGTCGCAGCTCTCCATAGGCGCAACCACCAGAGCCAATAGGGCCATGCCCACCCCACGATGCGGTCAACGACGTCACGCCCAGGCCTAGTGCGATCTTCCTCGCTGCCGCGGCGGCCCTCCCAGGACTCAGGGGCCGCGGCGGTGGCTCTCACTCGGGGCAGCACTGTAGACAACAGGCTCCGGGGCCACGGCGGTGACTCTCAGGCCCACAGCGCTCTCGGCAATGGCGCCCCACCACGGATCCCACGTCAGGGGCGCAGGTGTCGCCTCTGCATCCACAGCGCCCGGGCCGCGGTGGTGATCCTCGGCAGGTGAGCACTCCTCCCTCAGCGGAGCAGGGGCCCACGGTGGCGGCTTTGGCGGTTAGCGCCCCCACCAGCACAGCGCTCAACCACGTGTACCCAGGCGGTGGCGGTGATCGGGGGCCCGCGGCGCTTATAATGCACAGCGCTGGAGGGTCGTCTCATGCGGGGACACGGTGGTAGCTCAGGCCCCTCCCGGGCGGCGGCGGTGATATGTTTGCAGCGTTTATAGGCACAGCGCTGGGCAGCTCCGCCAAATTACTTCCCAGGGGGGCACAATTCCGGCAGTACAGCGCTTGATCAGTCAGCTTCTTCTTCAGGGGCCCAGGTCTGGCAGCATAGCGCTTGGGGGGCACAGTGCATTACCTGCAATTGTGTAGGGCCCACAGCGACAGTCCAGGTCAGCATTTGTCTGAGGGGGAAAGTAGATGGCAGGTTCCCCTGGCAGGCTTATTAGGGGGAGAAGGGGGTTGAGTTGGCAGGCATCAGAGGCAGGGTGGGCCCCGGCAGCACACTGGAGATGGTCCCCTGGGTTGCCCCCTCACCAGGCAAGATCAGCAGTCAGGCAGAGTCCCTCATCTAACTTGGGTACCACAGGGCCTAGACTCAGTCAGTCCCAGTAGTGTAGGTTTCTCCCCTAGGCCCAACCGCTTACGCTCCGGCAGAGGTTCCCCCAGGTCCAGTGGTGCCCCAACTGACTAGTCAGGTTTCCCTCCTTTCCTCTTATACCCCAAGGTCAGGTGACCCTCCTGAAAAGGCAGCAAAGCCTAATCCCTCCCAGGGCTGGAAGGTTCCAGGAGCTTCCACATAATAGTCTATGGGACAAAAAGGCGGGATTGAAAAAGATACTGTATCAGAATGTCCCAGCCTGCTCCTAACCACTAGTGTGCGTATGCAATGGCCACTCCGCAGCAGCAGGGGCCTGTGGCAGCCATGTTGTTAGGAGAGAGCACCTGCACCTCAGCACTGTTTAGCAGTGGTAAGGCGCCCAGAGACCTAGGGCCAACAAAAAGAGGGTGGAAAAAATGAGCCAACAAGGGCAAAAAAAATGGGTAGACCACCCTAGGGCTGACAGGTCTAACATGCGTCCCCCCAGCCAAAAGTGGGGAGAGCTACCCAGCCTCTAGGGAGTTCTCTTCACTAAGGCGGAAGTACCGAGAGAGACCGTCAGCGTTGGCGTGGTCTACTCCGGGCCGATGTTCCACCCGAAAGTCCATCCCCTGGAGGGAAATGGACCACCTCAACAATTTGGGGTTTTCGCCTCTCATTTGCATGAGCCAGTGAAGGGGTCGGTGGTCGGTCTGGATGAGGAAGTGAGAGCCAAAAAGATATGGCCTCAGCTTCTTTAGGGCCCAAACCACGGCAAAAGCTTTGCGTTCTATGGTACTCCACCACTGTTCCCGGGGGAGTAGTCTTCGGGAAATAAAGGCCACTGGCTGGTCTTGGCCTTCCTCATTCATTTGAGAGAGCACAGCTCCAATGCCATGCTCAGAGGCGTCTGTCTGCGAGATGAATTCCCTATTAAAATCAGGAGTTCGTAGCACCGGAGCGGTGCACAACTCGTGCTTCAGGGTTTCAAAGGCCTCTTGACAGGCAGCCGTCCAAATGACTCTACGGGGTTGCTTTTTAGATGTCAGATGGGCCACGATAGTTCCGTACTCCTTAAGAAACCGGCAGTAGTAACCCGTGAGGCCAAGGAAAGTCCGGACCTCCGTTTGGGATTTGGGGGGCTCCCAGGCCAAGATGGTCTCAATATTGGCCTGGAGGGGTTGCACCTTACACCCGCCCACCAGGTGTCCTAGGTAGACGACAGATCCCTGTCCAATCTGGCACTTGCTAGCCTTGACGGTTAGGCCAGCCCGTTGTAGAGCCTGTAGCACCTCCTGGAGGTGCTCCAGATGGTCCTACCAGCTGCTGCTATGTCGTCCAGGTAGGCAGCTGAGAAGGCCTCTAGGCCAGAAAGCCCCTGGTTGACCAACCGCTGGAAAGTGGCCGGAGCATTCTTGAGCCCGAAGGGCATCACCCAAAATTGAAAGTGGCCCTCGGGGGTGGAGAACGCAGTTTTCTCCTTTGCTCCATTGGCCATGGCAATCTGCCAATATCCTGACGTCAGGTCGATGGTTCTCAGATACCGAGCTGCTCCCAGTCGGTCAATCAGCTCATCCGCCCTAGGGATCGGGTGAGCATCTGTCTTGGTCACGGAGTTCAAGCCACGGTAATCCACACAGAACCAAAGTTCCAGTGAGGTGCCCGGTGGGGCCGCTTTCGGCACCAACACCACCGGACTAGCCCAAGGGCTGCTGGGAGGCTCGATCACCCCCAGCTCCAACATCGTGGTCACCTCACTCTGGATGCTGGTCTTGATCTTGTCGGACAGCAGGTAAGACTTGGTTTTCACGGGTGGGCTGTCCCCTGTGTCCACGTCATGGGTACACAGATGCGTGATCCCAGGAGTGAGGGAGAACAACGAGGCGTACTGCTCCAAGACCTGGCGGCAGTCCCTCTGTTGCTCAGGGGTCAAGGACGGGGAGAGGACCACTCCCTTCACCGATCCATCCTTCTCTTGAGTCGCCAGAAGGTCCAGAAGAGGTTCGCTCTCTTCCTCTTCTCTCCCATCCGTCGCCATAAGGAGAGCAAGCTCTGATCACACCTTCTGTCCAACATCCAACTTTACCGTCTGAGCATTGCAGTCATACCACTCCTTCATGACGGCTTGACTAGCCTCCAGGTTGTCTGCGGCTTCCTTCCACAGCTTGGCCATCTGGCTGCGGAATGCCAGCATGTAGCTGACCACGTCACGGGGAAGCTTCGTAAAAGTCTTCTCCCACCCCTCCTTCACAAGACTGAGGGGCCCCCTAACGGGGTGGCCATAGAGCAGCTCAAAGGGGCTGAAACCGACCCCCTTCTGCGGCACCTCTCGGTAGGAGAACAGCAGAAAGGGTAAGAGGACGTCCCACTTCCATCGCAAGTCCTCTGGCAGACTCCGGATCATCCCCTTCAGAGTCTTGTTGAAGCGCTCTACAAGCCTGTTAGTCTGGGGGTGGTAAGGAGTGGAGAACCTGTAGGTCCCTCCACACTCCTTCCACATGGCCTGCATGTAGGCCGACATAAAATGAGTGCCCCTATCTGGCACCACGACCTTGGGGAATCCCACACGGGTAAAAATCCCCATCAAGGCCTGCGCCACCGCAGGTGCAGTTTTGGTCCTCAGAAGGATCGCCTCCGGGGACCGAGTGGCATGGTCCACTAACACCAAAATGAACCGGTTTCCCGAAGAAGTCGGCGGGTCCATCGGCCCGACAAGGTCAATGCCTACTCGCTCAAAAGGGGTACCGACATCGGGGAGCGGCTCCAGAGGGACCTTCAACTTAGTCCCAGTCTTGCCACTCGCTTGACAAGTCTTACAGGTCTTGCAAAAGGTGTCAGAGGCAACTCGCATTCTGGGCCAGTAAAAATGTGGGACCAACCGAGCAAAGGTTTTGTCCTGGCCCAGGTGTCCTGCTAGTGGTATCTCATGTGCCAATTCTAGCAGAAATGCCCGATAGCATTGGAGGACCACTAAGGCCCTAGATGACCCATGCACCGGAGCCTTAGGCTCACTGTAGAGGGGACCATCCTCCCAGTAAATATGGTAATTGCCGGTCTCTTGGTTCGTCGCTTGGGCTTCGGCCTGTCGCCGCATACCTTCAAGCGTGGGGCACTGTCTCTGTGCCCAACAAAATTCCTCCCGGGTAGGCCCTCCTTCCACCTGCCACTCTGCAGGGGTCGGCAAGTCCCCCACGGGAACAACATCCACCTCCGCGGACTCCGGGGTCACCTCCGCGGGCTCCCCATCCATCTCGCAGGGTGGTTCTCCCACAACTTCCTCCTGACCAGCATTGGGCTGGGCCATTGTTCCAGGTTCCAACCCGGGTTGAGTTCCTTGCCGGGCAGCCATGGACCTCGTAACCACGCAGGTCCACCCTGGTAACCCCAGCATCTCAGCATGAGCGTTGAACTCCACCTCCTTCCAGGCGGTATGTTCGAAATCGTTTACGAGCAGACAATCCACTGGCATGGCAGGGCTGACGGCAACTCTCAACTGGCCTGAGACTCCTCCCCACTCAAAGGGAACTTGGGCCACGGGGTAATGACTCAGGCTGTTATCAGCCATTACCACCGGGTGGAATACTTCAGGAATCACCTGCTCTGGGGACACCAGCTGACACCTTACCATCGTCATGCTGGCACCCGTGTCCCTCAGAGCCACCACCTCCTCCCCGTTAACCCGTACCCTCTGCCGGTACTTGGCAGTGTTCGAAGGCAACTGTGTCACTGGGACCATCTCTCTATCCCCCAGTGAAACCAGGGTCAGGCCTTTCCACTCACCCCCCTCATCTAGGGACTACTCCTCCCCCAGCACTACGCTAGCTACCCCGGGGCTCTTACCTCCTGTGGGGGCTGGGGTCCGTTTGCGACACTGGGGAACCTCCCCACATTCGTAACACCGGACAGTTCTGGGCTGCTGACTCTTGTCAGGGTAAGTGGGTTTCGGTGATCCAGATTGGGGTGGGGAACCTACCCCCTTCCCTTGAGGTCTATTTTGGGGGCCTTTGAAGAATTCCTTCTTTTTATCCCCCCTCTCTCTTCTGTGGTGCGCCCTGCCCGCCTTTCGGGGTGTCTCCCCCGGGTCCCTTGTGGGACACCCGGGTGCTGACCCAGGTATCTGCCTCCTCCGCAAGCTTCCGAGGGTCGGACAGCTTGCGGTCCACCAGGTGTTGACGCAGCTCTGGAAAACATTTATCGAGGAGGTGCTCTCTTAAAACAAGTTGTACAGCCCCTCGTAGTCGTTCACTTCGCTGCCACGCACCCAACCCTCTAAGGCCTTACGTGCATAATCACAAAAATCCACCCAGTTCTGTGTGGGAAGCTTATGGCTGTTGCGGAACCTTTGACGATATTTCTCTGGGGTGAGACCAACCTTCCTAAGCAGGGCCTCCTTCATAACAGGGTAATTGGTTCGCTCCTCTCTGTCTAAGGCCAAGAGTGTGTCCCTTACCACGGGAGGCATGTACCGGTATAGGCCACCCCCCAAGTAACTCTCGGGCACCCCATGGGCTACCAAGAACACCTCATACGGCGCCAACCACTTATCTATGTCATCCCCTACACTAAAACTGGCCACCACCTCCCTCGGTAGGTGGAACTTAGGCTCTTGTGGAGCCTCAGTGGGTACGCTGCCACCATTCCTGTTGCCTTGCGCCCCTAGCTGCAATGCTTTCAACTCCAACTCCTTCAGGCTGAGCTCATGCGCAAGCTTCCTTTCCTCCATGGCTAGCCTCTTCTCCTCTCTCTCCTTCTCCATCGTAGCAAGCTCCAACCTCAATTTCCTTCTCCTCCCTCCTGTCCTCATACTCCTCCACTGACACACTCCCTGCTGACACACTACTGCCTGCCCTGGAACGTCTCCCTGGCAACACATTGTCACTAATGTCAACCTGCAGTAGGTCCAACCCTCCTGGAGTGCCCGGTTCCCCTCAAGCGCCCGGCTCCCCCAGAGCGCCCGGCTTCCCCTGTCCCTCGTCCCCTCTCTCTCCCGGGCCAATGTCCATGCCCTCAAGGCTTTCTGAAGCTCCTCTCTCTTGACGCCTCGCCTGACGGACACCCCCATCCCCTGACAGAACTACTTCAGCTGCGCCACCGTGTACACCGTTTCTAGTTTGGCCAGCTCGAACTCCATCCTGACAGGTGGGGCCCCAGACAATTCAAGGGAAAAACAGACACTAGGACGTAGGCAACAGGTCAAAAACAGAAGCCTATACACTCAAGCAGACAATGAAGGGCAATCGATAGGCTTGCGTTAGAATAGGTGTCCAATTGCGGCGCATACTGAATCCCTGTAGGGTGCTGCACAAGCGCAAGTCCAAATCCCACCGCTGAACACCAATGTTAGAACTGGGGTCACCAATTCCGACACGGTAGCTTGGCGCGAGGTAGGAAGGCACCCGAAGGCAATGTGTAAAGCACTGGTGCAGCACTCACTCACACTGACCCAGCCATGCACACACAATGAAGGACGTCACAACAGGTTGTTTTGTAAAAACCAGATTCTTTATCTATTTTCAAGTCATGGTAAATTAATTCATTTCAGGAATAATGCAGTTAATTTCAAGGCAACAACAACAAAGTCATTCCCATCAATGGAGTAGCTAAAACAGGTAATCACCAGGCAACAATCAGTCCATTCAGTTACATTAAGCAATGCAGGGTAGGGTAACAATTAATTAATTGCAGAAAATCAATCAGGGCATTGCAAACCAACAATGAATTCATTTTAAGCTCAAAACAGGTATGAATCAAGTGAGTAGCACCAAGAGTCTCATGACAACGGTTAATTCATTCAATTGGTGGGTGCCAGTACTTTCAAGGTAACAGTTAACTCATTCCGATAACCAGGGCCGGTACTTGCAAGGTAAGTTAATTCAGTCGAGCAACCACAGCGTATCTGATTCCCCACTCCACTCTCCTGGTGGAGGCACAATAAGGCCCCACCCCTCAGGGGGTATGGACCCAGCTGTTATCACTTGGCCCCCTGGTGGGGGCATTTATCACAAGGGGGAGGTGAATTCGGGCAGGTCCCAGCCCCCCTTACACTCACCAGTCACGCTGCCGGCTCGTGGGGCAGGTCCCTGGTACTTCGTCGCTAGCGATCACCTTGCGCCTCCCCCAACCCCTAGGCGGCCCGGCTCTCTCCTCACTTGAGGCCTCACCCAGGGGAAGGAGCACGCTTCAGGCCGGCGGAGACCTCCTCCGTGTTCCGGCTCTGCCGTCCTGGTTCCCAGAGGGCTGCGGGCTTCCCCTACGGCCCGGGGCCCAGGAGCTAGCCTTCGAGGGGCTGGGCAGCGGCAGTCAATCGGGTCGCGGCTCTCCGTAGGCACGACCACCGGAGCCAATGAGGCCGCGCCCACCTCACGATGCGGTCGACGACGTCACGCCCAGGCCTAGTGCGGTCTTCCTCGCTGCTGCGGCGGCCCTCCCAGGACTCAGGGGCCGTGGCGGCAGCTCTCACGCAGGGCAGCGCTGTAGACAACAGGCGCCAGGGCCGCGGCGGTGACTCTCAGGCCCACGGCGCTCTCGGCAATGGCGCCCCACTACGGCTCCCACGTCAGTGGTGCAGGCGGCGCCTCCACATCCACAGCACCTGGGCCGTGGCGGTGATCCTCGGCAGGTGAGCACTCCTCCCTCAGCGGAGCAGGGGCCCACGGTGGCGGTCTTGGCGGTTAGCGCCCCCACCAGCACAGCGCTCAACCACGTGTACCCAGGCGGCGGCGGTGATCAGGGGCTCGCGGTGCTTATAATGCACAGCACTGGAGGGTCATCTCATGCGGGGACACGGTGGTGATCAGGGGCTCGCGGCGCTTATAATGCACAGCACTGGAGGGTCATCTCATGCGGGGACACGGTGGTAGCTCAGCCCCCTCCCGGGCGGCGGCTGTGATAAGTTTGCAGCGTTTATAAGCACAGCGCTGGGCAGCACCAGCAAATTACTTCCCTGGGGGCACAATTCCGTCAGTACAGCGCTAGGTAGGCACAGGGCTTGATCACAGTCAGCTTCTTCTTCAGGGGCCCAGGTCTGGCAGCATAGCGCTTGGGGATCACAGCGCATTACCTGCAATTGTGTAGGGCCCACAGCGACAGTCCAGGTCAGCACTTGTCTGAGGGGGAAAGTAGATGGCAGGTTCCCCTGGCAGGCTTATTAGGGGGAGAAGGGGGTTGAGTTGGCAGGCATCAGAGGCAGGGTGGGCACCAGCAGCACACTGGAGATGGTCCCCTGGGTTGCCCCCTCACCAGGCAAGATCAGCAGGCAGGCAGAGTCCCTCATCTAACTTGGGTACAGCAGGGCCTAGACCCAGTCAGTCCCAGTAGTGTAGGTTTCTCCCCTAGGCCCAACTGTCTACTCTCCGGCAGAGGTTCACCCGGGTCCAGTGGTGCCCCAGCTGACAAGTCAGGTTTCCCTCCTTTCCTCTTATACCCCAAGGTCAGGTGACCCTCCTGCAAAGGCGGCAAAGCATAATCCCTCCCAGGGCTGGAAGGTTCCAGGAGCTTCCACATAATAGTCTATGGGACAAAAAGGCGGGATGGAAAAAGAAACTGCATTAGAATGTCCCAGCCTGCTCCTAACCACTAGTGTGTGTATGCAATGGCCACTCCGCAGTAGCAGGGGCCTGTGGCAGCCATGTTGTTAGGAGAGAGCACCTGCACCTTAGCACTGTTTAGCAGTGGTAAGGCGCCCAGAGACCTAGGGCCAACAAAAAGAGGGCGGAAAAAATTAGGCAACAAGAGCAAAAAAAACAGGTAGACCACCCTAGGGCTAACAGGTCTAACATGAATTATAAGTGCTTACTATTGGCTTTGACAGGGCCTAATGTCATCCTTTTTCTCTGGCTTTGCCTTGCTGCTCGCACGAAGCTGCAAAGTGGGGAGGGCATGTTTCTGCTCCTCACTTATTTTTCGCTCTTCGCTGACCAGAGTGAACTGGATATTATCTGTAGAATGTTCAACTCTGCCTTGAAGTCAAAATACGGGAGCTTGGCCAGCCTCCGTCTTGGCCTTGACGCAGACCGGTACAGCCAGCTCGGTTTTTTCCAATGAGAAGGGGGCGAGGTTTTCTAGAAGCCTCGCCCCACGTTGAGTAATGGCATTATAGCTGAGAACCTACGGGGGCCAGATGGAAGATCACCACAGAATAGACGTATTGCTGTGGAGGTGACGGAACTCCTTCCTGGGCTGTTGAAGGGCTTCCCCAGCTTGAGTTGGCAAGGATGATGCAGATTCAATCGGTGAGGTGTTCCTAACCATTTTGTATATATGTTCTACTCTTTGCTATTTGTATATATACTGCATTTTATTTCAATTGTTCATTTAATTGTTCATTGTAGTTAATTGAGAATCTGCATTCACTGATATATTTGGCCTACCGTTCTCATTAATAAACTTGTGTATGTTATTTTAAATGCATCGGAATTTGTTTTCTTGCCTTGCCTAAAGGGAGTGCTGAGTCCTTTCCTCGTCTTTAGGAAGTGCTGCTCAAAGCATATTATTTAAAGGTGCAGTGGTATATTTGACTTCAGGGTGGGAGTGCAGGGTTTGGGCGTGTCCTTTTTGTGAAAAGCACATTCATTACATCCCTTTACTACAACAACTTTCTAAAAGTGAAAGCTTTAGAATTGTGACTTAAAATCTGACTCTACGGTTAAAAAGGGTTTAACTTACAATTAGTGTGTGTGTAAACTTAATTATCCTATCTGCTCCCAAACATAAGTTATCATTTATTAAGTGTAATAAAGTAACCCAATGTTACCCTATGGGAGTGATAGGCCTTGCAATAGTGAAAAACAACTTTGGGAGTTTTTCACTACCTGGACATGTGAAACTTAAACTCACATATCTTCCTTTTAAATACAATTCACCTGGCCCTAGGAGCCTTTAGGGACTGCCTTAGGGGGTGATATATGTATTGAAAAGGAAAGCTTTGGCCTGGCAAAAGGTTCTTTTTACCAGGATGAAATGGCAGTTTAAAACTGCACTACAGTCTGCAGAGGCAGGCCTGAGACAACATAATTTAAAAGATTACTTTGGAGGGGTGCATAATGAGTGTTGCAGGCCCACAAGTAGCATTTAATTTACAGGCACTGGGTACATGGAGTTCAATTTACTAGGAACTTACCAGTAAATAAATGTGCCTATTGGGTGTTGGCCAATTGTACCATGCTTTAGGATGAGAGCACATAATTAAACCCATGGACTGCTTGTTCTAGGTCCCAGGGCAGTCCAGTATAGTAACCGCAAAGACAGAAATGTGCAACGTGTACCAAACCAATATGTTAATGCACATGTCAGTGGATACTATCCACCCCAGGCAATAGTCTTGTGATTGTAGCACACTGCAACGTCGCAAAATTATCCATAGTCTAAAAAGACCTTTTGAAACTATGGAGACTTAGTGCAGTTCTGATCTATTGTTTGCTAAAGTGCACAGAGTTCTAAATCCAACAAAAACAAATTCACAAAACAGGCAGGGTGCATGCAAAAAGTATGTGGTATTACCACCCAAGGGTGTCAGGTCTAATCTGTGTCCTCCCACTCCAGCTGCAAGTAGCTAAAACTACCTCTCTCCAGAGAGAGGTAGAGTTCTCTCCAGTAAGGCAGAAGAACCTGGAGGGCACATCAGAATTGAAGTGGTCAGTCTTAGAGAGGTATTCCACCATAAAGTCCATTCCCCATTTGGAGTTGGGCCACCTCAATAGTTTGGGATTCTCACTCCTCATTTGTACGCGACACTTGAAGGGTCTCTGGTCTATCTGAACTGGGAAGTGATACCCAAACAAGTATGATCTCAACTTCTTCAGTACCCAGACCACTGTAAAGGTTTCTATTTCTATGGCACTCTACTTCTGCTCCCTGGGAAGTACCCTCCTGCTGATGAAGGCTACAGGTTGGTCTAGGCCCTCTTCATTTAGCTGTGAGAGCACAGACTCTATACCATGCTCTGGTGTGTCTGTTTGGATGATAAATTCCCTAGAGAAGTTGGGTGCCTTCAGCACTGCTGTTGTGCACTTTCTTGGGCTGATTTTAAGAAAACCACTCAGTCAAAGGAGGCAACAATGGTGCCATAACCCTTAAAAAATCTCCTGTATTAGCTGGTGAGGCCTGGGAAGGCTCTAGCTGCGGTCTGGTTCTTTAGGAGTTCCCAAGCCTGGATTGTCTTATTTTTGGGTTAAAGGAGCTTCACCTTGCCCAAACCATCAAGCTTTTAGTGATTTTTTTCGGCTTGTGAATATATTGCAAATTCTGACATGCATTTCAATGGCCATGACATTTAGTGTTTCAAACATGGAAATTAGAAGAAAAAAAAGACAGCACAAACAGGAGAAATATAAAAAGAAAAACAACAGTTGTGCACTCATGTTTTTACTTGACCTTTCTTCTTAAAATAATATCTCATACACAAAATACATCATACCTGCCAATGCTTGCCATTTCTATATTCTCACAGCACACTTTTATGTGGCTCATAGTACAAGTGCGCTGAGAAGCAGTGCTAAAATGACTTAGAACAGAGTGACAGGAACGGAACATAGAGGCCCATGAACAGGTTACAGCGCCCTGCTGTAAAATAGTCAAAGGATGGGGCAGAAAGGCCCAGATTCAGGCTTCAGGGCCACGCACAGTTTAGGTCGGGGCTCAGTGCTGAATGGGTGGCTGGAGAGTAACAGGAGCAGGCTGGAGCGGCCCATTGATGAACTCTGATTCTGAGAGGACTTCTCAGGCACATCAGAATGGTGAATGTCTGATGTCACATTTATCATAAAGTGGGTGAAAGCAGTACTCTAGGGAAGACTCTGCACCCTGGGGAAAGGGAACTGTAGACTGTAGAACTACCCTTAGGACGGAGATGGGTGCAGATGCAAGCACCCTGAAGGGAAAGGACAGTCAGCTGATAGACTATGAGAGAAGAGAAGCATATGGAAAGGAAAGTTGAAACAGTACAGTATGGGGATGGTGCCCCTAGAGGCAGCAGAGAAAGGGCAGCTCACTGAGAGAAAGTAGCACCCTTATGCATGACTAAACCGTGCTGAGAAAGAACAAGGAACAACAACAGTGCGCCAAGGGCTGTCACAGGCATGGAGCAACACACTGAGAATGTGTTGCACCCAGATAGGCATTTCACACACAGAGAGGACATAACAGTGCCCTGAGAAGGAGGCAGATGTTGGCGAGACCCTTTGAGAAGAAGCAAAGAGAGGGTGTCACCTTGAGATGGGCAGGAAGAGAGACAAAACACACCCTGAGAGAGAGCGGCATCCGGAAGGGGGAGACAAAATAGTACCTGAAAGGGTTTTGAGAAGCAAAAGGCAGAGTTTGAGAGACAGCTATAGAGTGAGAAGGCAGCAGCACCCTGAGAGAGTAGCACTAGAAGTGAGAACCAGACACAGAGAGGTATTGCTGGAAAAGGGCAACAGAGGGAGAGCTGCTCCCAGCAAGGGATTTTTCAATAGGTTGGATTCACCCTGTAAAACAGACGCTCCACAGAAATAGAACAGACAGAAAATAGCAACTCACAAGGGGCTACTCTCGAAGGGAACACCAACATGAAAAATGGCAGGACTCTGAGAAAGCTTCCATAAAGAGTGGCCAACATGAGAAGGATATATGACAGCACCAGGAATGGAAAACTGAGGACAGAATACCAGCCGGGTGCAGGGGGGGCATCCTGAGAGAGAGTTGCACACTCAGAGTGGCAGAACACCACAGTAAAATGAGAGATTACTACTTTGGGGTATGTGCCAGAGATTTTCTATACCACAGGATAGAAGGCCAGAAAGATAGAGTGGGCACCAAGGACGGAGGGAGAAAAGAAGAAAAAAAAACACACTCGGTGTAAAAAGAACATCACACTGAGAGGATGAGAGGTTGCAACCTGAGAGAAGGGTAGGTATTACAATGAAGAGAGAGGAGGCAGGACGTGTACCAAGAAGAGGCGAGAAGCATACCAAAGGGAGATAATAGCAGGACAAGAAAAATAGTGAGCAACTCCACAATGGTAAAGTGTTGGTGGTGGCAGATGATGAGACCATGGACTACCTTGAGCAAGGGTAGTGGGAGCCTCAGGACAGAGAGAAGCTCTCCAGAATAAAGATAGGGAGTACTCTGAAGAGAGGTGATGCACCCTAAGGAGAGAAGCACTCTGAGGATAGAGGGGTCAGCATCAATACAGACTACTCATGGGTGACTCCTCTGGCAATACTCTTCTATGGCTTTGCTCAACAAATAGAGTATCTATTTTACCAGCCAAAAAAAGTGTTTTGGGGTCTTACCAAGGAAGTGCTACAATACAATAGATATGGACCAAGACGATTCTGATCCAGTTCAGGACCAACACAATGGCCAGGATCAAGTCGGTATAGTAAAAGTGGTGGTGGAGATAGGGAAGGGTTGACCAAGTCACAGGGCAGCCAAGGGGTGCAGTTTGTGTTATTCAAAATGGTGAGGTGTTGCCAGATAGGAAGCAGTCTGTTAACCCTTTTACAAAAATGTATCCCTTTTTGGTTGCTGTCAGAACTGTGTGAGACTTCTGTTCTCATCAGCAAGTGCATAGTTTTTGTGTTCATGTTGACTGAAACATTTGTTTTTACCTTAAAATGACCAGCAATATACTTTTTGTTGGTGGACGGGGATGCCTCGTAAAAACACTTCATTACAAGGCTGAGAAGTCTGCCCTAGGCAATGCAGGCAGCACTGAGCTACAAAAATGCAGCAGAAATCACAAATTTTAGCTGCAAAATGTATATTTTGATGGCCCAAATTTTGCTAATCAATGCCGCAATATCCTGGTGAGTCTGCTTGCCCCATCAACTTGGTGACCTAGATAGACCGGAGAACCCTGGTCATTCTGGCACTTAACTGGCCTTGATAGTCAGGCCTGCCTTCTGCAGCTCCTAAAGCACTGCCCAGAGGTGATTCAGGTGGTCCTCGCAGCCAGAGCTGAAGATCAAAATGTCATCTAAGTAGGTGGCACTGCATTCCTCCAACCTAACTACAATAGGGTTGACTCGTCTCCAGAAGTTTGCAGGGGCATTCTTTAACTCAAAGGGCATCACCCTGAACTAAAAGTGGCCTCTGGGGTAACGAATGCACAGCTCTTCTTGAACCTCTCAGTTCAGGCAATCTGCAATACCCTGATGTCAAATCAAATGTACTCCAGAACCTGGCAGCTCCCAACCCATATATGAGCTTATCAGCTCTAGAGATGGAGTGTGAGTCAGGCTTGGTGACTAAATTGAGACCTCTATAATCCACACAGAACCAGAATTCTGAGGTGGGGCCGCCTATGGTACCAGCACCACTGGGTTGGACCATGGGCAATTGAAGATCTCAATCACTCCTAGGTCGAGCATCTTTGACACTTCTTCCTGGATGCTAGCCCTCACTTTGTCATATAGCCTGTAGAGCTTATTCTTCACAGGCTTACTGTCCCTTATGTATGTCAATGTCGAGGTACACCAATGGATGAGCCCACAGGTAAGTGATAACAGGGAGAACTGCTCCAATAGCTGGCAGAAGTCTCTTTCCTGTTTGGGGGTCAGAGTTTGTGAGTGGTTCACTCCCTCTACTAAGCAATGGTGCTGTTTTGAGGAAAGGAGATCCGGGAGGGGTAAACTCTCTTCCTCCTTACCTCCATCTGTCAGCAAGAGCATAGTGACCTCTGACCTCTCAAAGTGTGGTTTGAGGCACTTAACATGTAGAACCCTTAAAGGGTTCCTGTGGTCTTAAGTTGACCTCCCGCTTGGGATCCTTAATCTCAAAAGTCCTGCCCACACGTCTTACACAGCCCAAGGCTCCACTGGCCCCATTATACACAGGTTCTGATCAGCTTGAAACTTGACCAGAATGGTCTACTGGTCATACCAGAGATTCATGGCTTCCTGGCTGCCAGCTAAGTTCTCAGTGACAGTCTTCCAGAGCCACTTCATCTGGGCTCATGGAGCCAACATGTATCTGACTACATCTTGGAGGGATTCTTGGGAGCTTGCTCCCACCCCTCCTTCAAAAGGCTGAGAGTCCCTCGGACAAGACATCTATACAGAAGTTCATACGGGCTAGTTTGTGCTTCTTGATCTGAACTGCACCCTCAGGGCAGCAGTGGGCATGGTAGATTCGCGAAGGTCAACATTACTAATCTAACTCCAGCCCTAGAATATGTAGAGAAAGAGCAACTTTCTCCAAAATATTTCAGGTGGCTTATTTATTAATCCAACTCCAGACCTGGAATATGTGGAGAAAGTTATAATTTCCCCAATTATTTTAAGGAATGGTTGAAAAGTAATAGTTTTGAAGTGCTGCACTAAGGGTTGAAGTGACATGAATGCTTCTTCCTATGGAACCCTCCCTTCTTCTGGTCTTGATTGGGCTCGGAATCCTTTACCTGGAAACTCTTTTGGAGGCTTTTGGACAATTCTGTTGTCTGGTGGGGACCCTGTCTACCCTTTGGCTGACCCCCACCACTCCCTTACCTTGTTGTGGACCTTGGTGCTGAACCAGAGGTCTGACCCCTTGGCAAGTTCCCTAGGGTTAGTGACATTGCTGTCTATTGGGTGTTGGAGTAGCTCTGGAAAACAATGACTGCCCATCTGCTCTCTGGAAAACAGATTGTACAGCTCTCCATAAGTGTTTACTTCACTATTCTTCAGCAACCATCCAGTGCATTGCTGAAATACTCCACAAAATCTTCCCAAGACTGGTGGGGTCATTTCTCACTGTCTCTAAACTTAGGGCTATACTTTTCAGGGGTGACCCCATACTTCGTGAGGAGGGCTGTTCAAGCTATTTCATCCTGTCACCCTTCCCTACAGCCTACAAAGAATCCCTCCTTTTTGTAGGTATGTGCCTCCACAGGCTGGCTCCCAAAACTCCTTTAGGGACACTGTGCATTTTAAGGCTACTTAATAGGCCTCAAACCAATTATTTGTCGTCCCACACTGTAAAGCTAGGCACCAGGTCTTTAGGTATGTAGACTCTCCTTCCCTCATGGGATATTCTGGTTTCGCTGCCACCAGTGCTACTGGACTCTGAGATCAGCTTGGCTTTTAGGGCCCTCTCTTGTTTACTCACTTCAAAAGTGAGCGACATTTTCCTCTGCTAGAAGGCTAGTTTATTTTCCTCCAGGTCCCTGTCAGCCTTAGCCTTCTCCATTGCAAGTCTCTCTCTGCCTATGCTTTCCTCTCCTCTGCCTTCTTTTTTAGCTTGGCCAGTTGCATTCTGAACTCTCTCTCTGCCTTCCTGCCTTCCAGCTCTTCCGTGGACAAGTTGCAGGAAGAGATGCTGCTGCCTGCCCTGAATCTGGCAGGATCTCACACCTGTGGTGTCCTCCTCTCTCCTCTGTGCCACAATCTGGGGTTGTCAACCTCCCATTCCATCTCCTCATTCTGTTCCTACTCAAAATCTACATTCTCATCACCCTGTGCTGTAGGCTGCAACTTGTGGGACTCCCCCCAGTGTCTGAAGGCCTTCCGGTGCTCCTGATGTTTGATGGAAGCCCCCTCTTCCTGCAGAATCCCTTGAGCTCAGCCACAGTGTAGCTTTCCAGGTTGTTGAGCACAAACACCATGCTTTCAGCAGGCAGAGTCACAAGTTCACAAAGCCAGGTAGAATAGAAGTGAATTTGGAAAAGCAAACTGGCCAATTAAGGAGAGTTTAAAAAGAGGTTAAATCTGATGTCCAATTATTTATGGGGATTTTAATGTAACACAAATACTGAATGCCACTACTGGCCACCAATGCAAAAATTCTGAATTTTGGTTGAGGAGGGTTAAGACCCTTCTCAAACAACAACCATAATCCTTGTCAGTGTGATCCACCAGACTCACAAAATGTATCTGTGCTTAACGTTCTGATAGCTTGGTGCACAAGCAGTCAGGCTTAACTTTGAGGGCTGCATAACTATTTACACGTTGCTTTTTTTCACCACCAGGACACGTAAAACTAAAACCCACATGTCCTCTTCTTAAATACAATGCACCCTGCCTCAAGAGCCTTTAGGGCCCTTCTTGGGGCTGACTACTATGTATTAAAAAATAAAATGAAAACTGCACAACAGGCAGCAGTGGCAGGCCTGAGACAACATATTTTAAAAGGCTACTTTGCTGGGTTGCAAAATGAGTGCTGCAGGACCACTAGTAGCGTTTAATTTACAGGCCCTGGGTACATGGAGTACCATTTACTAGAGACTTGCAAATAAATTAAATGTGCCAATTAGGTGTAGGCCAATTGAATCATGTTTAGGGAGACAGCACACGCACTTTAGCACTGGTTAGCAATGGTAAAGTATGTAGGGTCCTAAAGCCAACAAAAATCAATTTAGCAAAACAGGCAGCGTGAAAGCAAAACATTTGCCGGACTACCACATAAGGGAGGCAGGTCTATTAGTGATAATGTGCAGCATGGCTAAAACCTCTGGCAAGCCAATAGGTCCCAAATGTGAGACCTATTGGCTTTGCCAATGCTTGTCTAGCTTTGTCTTTGTACACAGTGTAATGACAATGGCTATCTGCACTTCTCTTCTATGTGTAGGGTTTGCTATATTTTTTATGAACTTGAGCAAGTTTGGTAAATCCACATTAGGAGTTTACCTAAGCTGGCAAAAGCTCAGAAGATGACTGTGCAATTAACATTTAGTAAGGCACTATGGCACTGAACTCCACTCTAAGGTTGGCATCTTCGAGACCCATACTACGATAGCAGTCACTGCTGGCGATGCTCCATTACTTATGTAGATCCTCAGCAAGAAAGGGTGGCAGTTTGAGTGCTGAGCCCCGAATTCGAGGAGGGGTGACAAACTTGAGGTTCTTATTGTGCCTTGTTGATATCATGATGTTGGAAGACTTGGCTATGCCTGAGAAAAGTCCTTTCTCAAATGGTTGTTTGTCCATAAATTACAGCCTGAAGTTTGTGAATAAAGATGAGTTAAAGTCTTTTCATGTGATGTCTTGCTTTAAAGTGTTTCAGCGCAATCGTTCCCTTGTTTTTTGTATCGTTCATTACCCACTTGCTACTATTTGTGGCCCTGATATTTGCTCCTTCTCAGCCCAATTCCTTTTCTTTTCTCTGTGGAAAACACAGCTCAACTCTTTTCTCTGCCCTGATTCTAGGGAGGGTTTGGTGCCTACTGCTGCATAAATCTTCATTATCATTCAAGAATTACTACATTGCCAGAGAGTTTTTTTTGGCCCATGTTCACTTTTTCGTCCTCAATGGGACCCTCTTAAGGAGATACTTGAAACATTTTATATGTATTAATAAGTGCAGGGTGGCACTGCAGCTTATGAGAGTAATCATTCTTCCCTCTGGTATTCCAGAAGGAAACAGAAGACTGACCTTCGTAATGTGCAGCCCATGACCCATTTCATGTTTGGCTTATTTCTTGAGCGTATTTTGTTTGGATGATCAGCCATTAAGGCTCTGCACTGTGATCTCTGTATTGCTAGTGTGTGTGTTGTGTCACAGTTGTGACCCATATGTAAGGTGATTTTCCATTATTTTGTAGCTGTAGTGAAGAATTTTTACTTGTATATGCATCCCAGATTGCATGCAATTCAAAGGTGTGTATGGAAGCCAAGTGTGATAGTCATTCCTTGAGGGGTAGCTCTGGGTGCATTATTTCCTTCTTGATGTTTGTTTTTATTGTTGTGGGTAGTTCAGTATCTGTGCACAAAGCTTTTCATTGTTTCTTGCAGTATTCAAATTTACTGTATGTGCTGTCTGTTGCCTGCTTTAAAAATCATGTATTGGGAGCAACAGGTTATGCAAGGGCCTCACACACAGGCGGTCAGGACAATATACATGGACACACTAGATGCTGGTACCGCCGAGTGACCTAGAGTGATCATCCGGCCATTATTTATACCCTTGGGCCGCATGCAGCCCTCTGACTGCGTGCTTGCTACAATGTAGTGTACAGTTCAGATGGCACTCTACATCCCTTTCAACTTTTACTGGTGTGAAAAGTAATAAAACAAAATAACAAAATAATCAGGCATAGAAGCGCAAAAGACAGTCTTTGAGTCTCTGGCATGTGCTGGCAGACTGCGGCACTCTTCCCCCTTTTGGCCATCCAGTGTGCATAGATTTTAACAATTTACAGGCTTAGCCTCTTATGTCCCCTTCCGCCGTGCAGTTGTTAACACGATTTATTGGACCATGTCATTTTATGCAGTTGCACTCTGATAAACTGTCATTTTATTAGGTCGAGCATTCGAGACCTGTTGTAATTTCTCATGTTGGCTTAAAGCCATCCCCCTGCTTTTGATTTGCTTGTTTCAGTGTCCTTTAGAAATCCTTGCTTCCTAGTGGTCAGCCCTGCCTCTTTGTTCCTCCTTTCAATTCAATTGTTCTTTATTTCGGTCACTTGGACCATAAAAGAATTACAGCATAAAAAAAAGTTCATAACATTGGAATACAGTACAATTTGCAGTTAATATAACAATTTGTAAAACCATCATTCGTTCAATAACTTAATACACTGAGTGCGTCTGCGCCACATTGAAGTTAAAAATGTTGCCACCGCAAAAACAATTGGGGCGGACAGATCGCTTTTCAAGATCCTGTAAGCAAGATAATAGCGCCTAAAGCCCAGGTTTCTCAGTATTGGAACAAGCCAGTAATTTCTTGCTTTCCTGTACGCTGGACAGAAGAATATTATATGCAAATCGCATTCCCTCCAGTAGTCACAAGCTGGGCATTGGAGTGAGCTCTCAGCATTTGTCCATCGTGCAGTGTGCGCTTTGAGAGGAAGGGTGCCATACCGCCACTGCAGAAAAAGTTTCCTGGTAATTGGGGGGGCAATATTGTCAAAAACATCCTCCTGGAGATATAAGTCTTTTACCCCCAAGAATTTGCCCGTAAGGGATCTCTCCTCTGCGTTGATTATGTTAGTACGCAGTTGGTATTCATAATAGGCTTTTGAGAGAGACTTTCGTGAAGTTCTAGGGCAGATGTTTTCTGGGTCGGACCATAAATTTTGCCTGCCCAATACCTCGCATATTTGTTTGACATGTCTGAGCCAAGGAAACCGTGCAGGATTGCGCAGTCTCATTATTTCCTGAAGCTCGGCTCTAAAATTAGACAATTCTGGTACCGACCATAGTCTCTGCCAATACAATAGCGGTTTCAGACTTAATTCTTCCAGAATCGGTCTTAGGCCTAAGTCCAGTCTCAGTGGCAAAAGAGGGGTGCTAGACGGGAGCCCTGCTAATTGTCTAATAAAATTATTCTCAGTGACCTGAAGAGTATGGGTGGCAGAATGCCCCCATAATTCAGCACCATAAGTCACTGCCCCTTTTGCTTGCATCCTATAGATCTGTAGCCGAGAGGAAAGTGGCTGGTAAGTCAAACCACGGGACATCCTTGCCAGTCCACCTGACATTTGGGTTAGTTTGAGTCTAGCCTTAGTACAATGTGAGTCCCAAGTCATGGACTCATTTAGTGTTATCCCTAAGTATTCAAATTTGGAGACCCTTTCCAGCCTGGTAGGTCCTAGAGTGGGGTTGGGACGTAATTTCTGGGGGGGTTGAAGATCATATACTTGGTCTTCGAAGCATTGATCTCCAACCCCCGAATCGCGCAGAAATTTGCGAATCCATCAAGGATCCGCTGGATACCCATTGGAGACTTTGAGAGCAACAGGGTGTCATCTGCAAAAAGAATAGCAGGTACCCCTGTGCCTCCGAGTCTAGGAGCATCAATATTTTCCAGTGCATTTAGATGACCGATCACCCCATTGACAAAGAGGCAGAACAGAGTCGGCACCAGCACACAGCCCTGTCTAACCCCCCTGTCAACGGGGAATCGGTCAGTCAAGGTGCCCCCCCTTCCAAACCTCACCCTTGCATAGTTTCCCGAGTGGAGTCTTTTTAAGATGACTAATATATCCTTGGGGACCCCCATGTCGTCCAGGACGCCCCAAAGTTTGTCCCGTGGGACTAAATCAAATGCGGCACGTAAGTCAACGAAAATAGTATACAAAGTGCCACCTTCTATTAAAACAGTTTTCCAATGAATACAGTTTAATCTAAAAATCTGGTCAATGGTGGAGACTTTCCTCCTAAAGCCAGCCTGATATGTACTCATGATGTTTGATTCATCTATCCACTCTTGTAAGTGGTTAAGAATAAGTCTCCCAAATAATTTTTGGGAGACGTCTATGAGACTAATTGGTCTATAGTTGGCTGGGAGCAGAGGCGAACCCTTTTTAAAAATTGGGACGATCTCTGCTCCCAGCCAAGTATCAGGAAGCTTCATGCCCTTTAGAATAGAATTGAATAAAAACACAAAATATGGTGCCCAGACTTCAGGTTCCTGTTTAAACAGGTCTCCCGGGAGGCCATCCAGACCCGGTGCCTTTCCTGACGCCAAACCCATAATAGCTACTTTGACTTCTTTGAGTGAGAGGGATAGGGACGAACCCAAGGGTATACTTGATTGTGCCTGGTCAGGATCCACCACCGTCCCCTCTGATGGCATATATAGGGACTGGAAATGGTCCTGCCAGGTCTTAGCTGAAATGTTGGGTTCGACCGCAGAGACCAGCTCTTCTGAGCCTGTGTTTGCGCAGCACCAAAATTTCCTTGAGTCTCTGCATGCCAGATATTTCGTTAATTTCTCCCACTTTTCCTGTTCCCATTCTAGCTTTGCATTCTTAATTAAGAATTTATATGCCTTTCTTTGTTCGCTGATTTCGCCCCGATCGTGTCCATTCTTTATTAAGAATAGGAGGTCGCTTTTGGCCTTCCTACAGGCGGAATTATACCAGAGGGGGCCAGTGATAGTCCCACGGGCCCTGTGGGATTTGCTAGTTAAAATTTCTGACACAGATGTAGTGAGATCTGCATGTAACTCACCCAACTCCGTAAATAGACCCATCGTACTAGAACTAGTATTTAAGACTTGAGCCTTCTCTAGCAAGGGGGTGACTAAGGCGTATAACTTGGATAGCAACCCTTGTTTCGTTAATATAGTCTCCCATTTTATTCTTCGCCTATTGTTGGAAAGAAGTAACCCAACATCTGGAGACTCTCTGTTCTTTTCCAAGGGTTCAAGTCCAGCGCAATGAAGCTCAAGCTCCAGAGCATTATGGTCGCTATCCTCTCTTAGCAATATGCGAAAGTCACTTAATTTTGCCCATAATGCCAGTGGAACCAAAATGTAATCGAGGTTTGATGTTGTATTTCCCCTGTGAAAAGTACATTTTGGAGGTATATCGGATGGTAACCTTCCGTTGCAGGCCCTAAGTCCGTGTTTGAAAGTAAGTGATGAGATTTGCACCGCCAGAGGAGACCAGGCTCTTGGGGCCGGTAGCTGGGAGGGGGGTATAGACCAGACAAGGTCCTCCTCCTTGGTCAAGCTATCCGATGAGCCCATAAGGGGCTCATAATGGCAGTTGAGATCTCCTCCTATTATATAGGGAACGCCTTCAGGGATTGTATTGAGGGCAAGATCAAGTGGAGAAGTGTGGCTCAGGGGTTAGAGGCGGCAGACCCGGAAGCTGAGATCGGTCCTGGACCAGTGTTCAATTCCCCGCCTCGGCGGGTCTTGGGCTAAAAATTCCATGGACTTGATAATTCTCGCCCCGGTGCCTCCTCAACTCACGGGTTCACACTCTGTGACTCTGGGCAATAGCTTGCTTAATCTCCACAACGGCCCCTCGCGGCGGGATGCCTGACTTTCACCTTGTGGATACCCTGCTATCTCACAGGGGAATACCAGGACAGGTTCCCTAAGCAAGCGCCGGGAAACCCACAGCGGGTAGCTGTGCGCTATATAAGCTCAACTACATTTACATTTACATCAAGCTCATCAATAGTACTTGATTCTTTCGAAAAACGAACTGGCCTTGAATAGACATTTATTACCAAGAAGCGGTACGAGTCTGGCCATTCTAGAAGTACCGCCAAAATATCCTCCGAATTTATTGTCAACGGGGCAGCCCTGCAGCCTAAATCTGTGGCTATCCAAATTGCAAGACCGCCAGAAGGGCGGCCCTTGCCACACCATTTAGCATTCTTCGAAAAAACGGCGAAGCCAGTGCAGGTAAAATCTTCCCTCAGCCAGGTTTCTTGGAACAAACAAATGTTCCTATTCTCTATGAAGGTATTCCAAGCCGGGCAATTAAGTTTATTGGACAAACCTGCCACATTCCAGGATAAAATATTTAAAAGGGGAACTTTGATATTCCCTGGGTTGGGAGATAACGATATAGTGTCCATGGGATTTACATTCAAGTTGACATGGAGTTGATCTTGTGCAAGGCTCCCCTGTACCGCACCACTAGATTCAGTAGGAGACACTTCACAAGATTGCAGATTCGTTTGCGTCTGCTGGAGTCCAATAGTCTGAGTAAGAATGTCTGGTGGGGCAACGTGTAGTGGGGGGCTGTTGCGGTTCTCCGCCTCCCCTGAGTTTTGCCTATCCAGTCAGTCCACTCTATCTAAATAACTAAACCTATTGTATGTTGGAAAATAGTCATCCATCATATTTCTAGGAATAGGGTGAATTTTATGTACAGTAGATCTCCGCCTCCAATTCCTTCTGCTAGACACAAGTTCCCATCCCTCTCCCTCTCCCTCTCCCTCCCCCTCACGTCCCTTTGCGGGATAAAAGAAGGACAGGGGAGGGTTTGAATTGGCGACCCCTGCGTGTTCCGGGGCCAACTACAAATGTACTTGACAGTAGCAGGGTCCCTGAAATTTATCACAACACAGTCTCCCTGAATAGACTTCCTAGTGGAGCCTATCCAGGGGGTTCTTCTCACCATAAGAACCTCGCTGTGTGAGCCCTCAGGCAAGGGTCTGTTAATGGACAACCAGTGAATAATTTTGTTTTTTAGTGCGCCCACTGATTCTCCGGAAGAGGTGGTTAATTCCGGAATACCTGCCAGAATCACCACGTATGGAATAGCCTGAGGTGGGAGGTTAACTATCCTGTGCTGTGGGGCCATCGTTGGTGTCTCTGGAGGGGGAGGAGCCGAGGCTTCTTGTCGATTTGTGTTAGCACTAGTTGGATTGGATGGTAATGGTTTCCCTGATGTGCATGCAGAAGGTTGTTGCGTTGGAATGGGCATGGATAAAGATAGGCCTCTTCTGGGTGGGTGTTCAAAATTATTATCCCTCTCCTTGCTAGTCTTGCCATTGGATGACTCATTCCCCTCTACTGTGGATAATAGATCCGTGTGAATTTGCACTAGAAGTGACTCTATCTTGGAGATGCGAGCCTCCAGGGGATTGAGGATTTCCCTTAGGAGGTTTCGGATATCCAAGAGAGTGGGAACCTCGTTCCCTGTTGTGCAATTAGAAGTGGGGGGTGACACAGGCATATTTGTAACAGATGATACCCCATTTTGACCAGGTTGGCTTGATGACTTAGGTTTTGGGATCTTATGGGACGAATCGTTTTTGGTGTAACGCTTGGGAGCGTTCACCTTACGTCCGCCAAAGGAGCCAACCTTTTTTGGGGTTTTCTTTTTCGGTATTGCCCCTTCCCTCGTCCTCCGTGTTAAGTCTAAGGTGGAGACGGAATTGTCAGTGATTATGTCACCGGAAGGGAGGGTTGAAGTACCCTTTGAGGGAAGTGATGGCGTTCTGGCAGAAGGGAGAGGCATGATGCTTAATTCCGTGATAGCGGACATCTCGCAGTCAGTGGTAGTTGAAATAGGACTGCACTGGTCAGCTGGATCAGGGATAACATTTGATCCTCCTAGGTCTGCCCTGTTTAGGGCGACAGTTTGTTCAGGCGTGGTAGCAAGTGCCAGGGGCCCTAGTGAAGATCTTCTAACCCAGTCGATTTCCTGGGATATTCGCCGTTCAAGAATAGAAATTTCGTCGATGATTAGAGAACCAGCTTTAGCAAAATAAGTGTCTAGGGGGCCTTTTGGCGCTCCAGCGGCCCGAGTAGATCTGCTTCTAGTTTCCCTGGCCGCCATTCTCGTCCAAATCTTCCAATACTAAATGCTGGGATTGTTAACACGGTGGGGCCTTGGCCGTGCCTCGGCCGTCCTCGAACGGCCTCAAACGGCCCGCTCTTTGCCCGGTCTTCGCTCCGCTCTTCGTTCCGCACGCGTTCCGCTAGCGCGGATATTGGTGCGGTATATGTAGAGCTTAGTGACCAAGGGGATGGGCTTGGAAGAGGACCCAGCTGCGCCGCTGCTTCTCCAGGCGCTGTGGGAGCTGGTCCTCGCAGTCCCGCCCTCCTCGATGTACTGGTCGTAATCCGGCGTGGAGCAAGGTATGGGGTGAATCAGGGCACAGAGGAATCAAGTGTCCACACCAATTTATAGGCGCGAGCGGCTCCCGCGAAGCGGGGGCCGTGAGCCGCTGCTTCGTTAGTAAGGGGAGGGGCTTGGAAGAGGACCCAGCTGCACCGCTGCTTCTCCAGGCGCTGTGGGAGCTGGTCCTCGCAGTCCCGCCCTCCTCGATGTACTGGTCGCAATCCGGCGTGGAGCAAGGTATGGGGTGAATCAGGGCACAGAGGAATCAAGTGTCCACACCAATTTATAGGCGCGAGCGGCTCCCGCGAAGCAGGGGCCGCGAGCCGCTGCTTCGTTAGTAAGGGGAGGGGCTTGGAAGAGGACCCAGCTGCGCCGCTGCTTCTCCAGGCGCTGTGGGAGCTGGTCCTCGCAGTCCCGCCCTCCTCGATGTACTGGTCGCAATCCGGCGTGGAGCAAGGTATGGGGTGAATCAGGGCACCTCCTTTCTCCCTTCTGTTCCTCCCATGCAGCAGGGACTAAGTACTGTCTCATCCCGCTATGGCTCTTTATGTGTTATTGGGGGGACTATTTTTGTTTTTATTGGTTTCCTGCTCTGTGACTGTTTGCGTGTGTTCAGCTTTCATGCCATAGCTAAGTGCATGTTAATATTGAATTCCACTCTCCCACCTCCTCTTAATGCTACCGCTGTGTTGGTGCTGCCTCTCACGTCGGAGCTCCAGCTGGTTGCTTGTATTTTTCAGTCATTTATTGCACTTTTCTACGTCCATTGTCACTTAGGCTTTTCTTGGTAGGATTTACATTTGGTTTTGGGCTTGCTTTTGAGGGGGATTGGGCTTGTTGAAGTCTTGTTTGTTATTACTGCTCCTGCCATGTGGTTGTCTAGCTGGAGCATGAAGGCTTTCTGTGGAAATATGGATTTTTCTGGTCAGTTATGTCCCCTATCTTGGACCCCAACGGTTCTATGTGCATGTCACAAGTACATGTATGTTCCCTCCAGTTCCAGTTATGAAGACGCAAACACATGTGCGTCCACCGTCAACATGTCCTCTGTCAGATCCGCCATGAATAGGCCGGATATTCCATTCCTAAATATGAAAGGCCACCGGCTTTATATGGTTCACTTATGCCATTTTACAGTCCAGGCAAGTAGGCCCTGATTCTGTCATCAAAACTCCTCTTGCCTTCTGCCTCTGAAAGCTCCAGTCTGAGCCTGCATCTGTGACCATGAACTTTGTCTCATTCTCTGCGCGGCTCACGAAGCCTGACATCAGCCTATTCTCTGCCAAGAACTGTATTTCACCTTCGAATTATCTGCTTCACTCCTTAGCCGATGCATTCCTGTCTAGCAGCTTAGGTAAACATTCTTCCAGCTACTGAGCAAAGGCTCGGCCTCTCTGTCCTCATGCAAGTAATTCATAGCCCTGTTACCAGGGAATATTCCTACCCCCTCGCATTCAGTGTAGACACTTAGACGCTTGTACACGCACGCACAGTCAGTATAGAATAGATTTTGTCCGAGAGTCCTTCTTTTATGGATAACATAGTTCTTTAAACATAGGATGTTAGATATGATTTGGGATTAGGTTGACTTGACCCCCCAGACTTTTTGTCTCCACATGTAGAGCTAAATGTCAAGTCCCCTTCACCCCCTAGTTACACGTCAGTTACACGTCATGCTGCTGCGCGCGCATCTATGCCAAGTATTATCTTATAGATCCACCTATGTGTGACATCATAACCAATTATGTTCCTTTTTACTCCTTATTACACCCATTTTCGGTTACGCAGGTAAAACGTCAATTTCCTTATCAATTGTTACGCCTACTGCATTCGCTTCATTGTAATGTATGTACTATAAAAGTTACTTCTTGTCAATAAAGTATGTACTTCACTTCCTGAACCCCCGTGGTGATGGAACTTGGAGCATCCGATTATAATCGATCATTGGAATAAAGCCCATTCCGAACCTCTAATATCACGGATTCTGCCTCTCATTTTACTGAGCTATTTTATTATGTTTCTGTATCAAATTAAGTCCAGGTAAAGGAATTTTATTTACCACATGATGGCGCCCGAACAGGGACACTTTCTCATCTCACGCGCCGGCGGTGAGTTGCAGGCCCGGTCTCCTGCCACAGCTGGACGGACAATTACGCGTACCAGCAGGATTTCCTGTATCTCCCTCCGGTCAAGCGGGGGCGACTGAGACTGCGATCAACACCCAGACGAGGCGGTGAGAAGTGCGAAGTATCCCGACCAGAGCCTAGCTGAGAGAGCAAGATCCGAGGTATACAGAGACCCACCAGTTCGAAGTCAAGCCCAGTTTCCGACGAGTCGAGTCGAGTCCAGTCCGGTTCAAGTTCAAGTTACCGAGGCCTTCCGTTTCCGAAGCTACCCGGTGAGTACCATTACTGGGGAGGCATTTCTGACGTGCACATAGGTTGTGCCGGTCAAGACGGGTTTGGGTACACAAATCCGGTCTGCACTGTTTTAGCAGTGTATCTGTACTGTTTAGCAGTATATCAAGTATTCCGAAGTATCTAGTTATTGTCAAGAATTATGCTTGGTGATTAGTTATGCAGACGATCATCATTGTTGTTTATTTTAAAGGTAAAAAATGTTTAATGTTTAATGTTTAATGTGTTAAACGTCCTGCATATTGTGGTATGAATGGTTGTTCATTAGTGTGCTTTTGTATTAAGTGTGTTCAAGATTAAGTATCGGATCAGTTGTCAATATGCCGCTCTTTTCGAAATTAAGACAGATCACTACTAGAAAAGGGGTACTCGAAGAAGCCGTCCCTATTCCTCCTAGGGATACTCCAGGGCACTTCATGTATCACAAACATGGCTTAGACGCTATATTATTTCTTGATTTATGGGTAGACTACACCAAGGGATTACCAGAAAGTCAGAGGTGGCCCGCAGCGGGGACCTGGGATGCAGAGTGCATCATGAAAGTCGAGGAAGAGTTATGGAAAAGGAAAGTCAGACAGTCACAGAAAGACGCCGTTGAGTTATGGCGTAAAGAATCTCATAGACGTACAGAAAAAGCACGAAGACAGGAAGAGAAGAGTAAAGAGAGTTCAAACAAAGTTCGAGAAAATCTATTAATTGAGGAAGGTATCCGAGTGAAATCAGAACAAGTAGATAGGCAAAGAAATGCCCTTATGAATGGTATGTATCCCCTTCTAGCCGAAGGATTACCTAAGGCTACTCCAGAGATACCGAAAGACTTGCCACCCCCATTATTCCCAATTAAGGTACATCCTAAGGGGCATCCTAGAACCGCAGAAGATGTTTTTTTTTCCTCATATTTAGATGACGCAGCTCCCGAGTATGCTAATTCCGCCCCACATAGACCGCATACCAGGGAGGTCCCACGCCAAGATCCAGCACCCGTATCCCTACAGCAACAAATCGAGTCACAAGTTCCGGCAAGCACATCTGTTTCTGCATCTACAGCTACTTCTATAGCTGTGTCCACACCTATAGTTGCTGTGTCACGTTCGACGAATCCTTTCACACCCGACGCCCCAGATGGGGCCACGGGAGGTGCTACCAATATTTTTTCTACGCCACCCAGAATAAATAAACTTACTTTTCAAGAGTCAGCACATTCACGTACACCCAAACTCATAAGTGCCCGTACGCTTAAGGAACTTCTTATAGATTGTAGATATGACCCGGTGCCCGGTAAAGAGGACGAAATGACCCTGGCATCATTGCGTATCAGACGAGCCGCAGTGTATTTAGGGAAGTTACCAGGAATGACTGCGCATCTAGATAAAATATATCATTTTGTCCAAACAGGGCGAGATCCAGAATGTATTAACAGAGCTATGGAATACCAGAAAGTAGAGATACAGGGGGAACTGTTACGTTTCCTCATAAACTGTGTGATCAGAAATCAAGACCGACCGGGGGTAGACCCGGAAGCAATGCAAATTCTTACAAGATGGAGCCAGAATATATCAGAAGGGAGACATGATAAGCAAAATTGTATAATAGCCATGTGCCGAAAGATCCGTAAAGAAATAGAACGCCTACACGAAGAAAGATTAGAGGCAGACGAGTTCGAGCAAAGCGAGGAAGAAGGGTCAGGACTGCCCGCGGGACAGTCGGACACCATAGCCTATGTAGGTAGAGGAAGACCTTGTAATAGAAATCAGACTAGATGTCATACTGACTCAATACGTCCGATATGTCCAGATAATAACAGGAATTTCCAAATACCTATAATTAATATAAGGTCTAACGAGCATTCGTTCCAAACCGCCGACAAACTACTCCGAGAACGAAGGGGTTATCATTTTCTCGATTCTATGGATGAACAAGATTTAGCAAGGGCAGCTGTCCATTGGGTGGACAGTCCCGGAAAATATAGTGATGATACAGTAGTACGCACATTTTTGAATCTCACCCCAGATGAACAGAGGTTAGCTGGGATTTATATGATTCAACAACTCATTATACTATATCGGAGTCAGCATTCGGACCCTGGTCCCTTACCTGACATATTGACTGAATTGCTTATGAATAAATGGAGAGGTGCAGGTACTAAATTAATTAAAGAAATTCTAGAATCAAGAAAGCAGTATATTCTTTTTGTATGCTCAGAGCATGTCTCATTGCCCGTCAAGGAAAGAACCACGTATCACATGGATAGACAGAATCCCTTGCGAGAAGTGCACCCAATAAAAGGCGAGGACAACGAGTTTAGGCGCGTATTTGTATAGACGCCCATATCAAAAATAGAACTGTTACAAATGAAGAAAGTGGTACCCAGTCATGACAAAGATCCAGCGGGTTTTCACCGAGAAATTAAAGACATGTTACTCATGGGAGAGTATACCTATCCCGACATTATGACAATATTAAAGGTATTGATGCCTGCTGGCATTTATGAGAAACTCAAGGAAAAAGAGTGGGAGGTAGGAGACCAAAAGATAGAATGGTCAGTGTTAGAAGCGGAAGAAAAGGCCCGAACTGCAGGAGCAGGACTTGGGGATAAAACTAAAGCATTACCAGGTTTATTAGTACAGGTACTGCCACGTTTATTAACTACGAAAAAGGAAGATTGGGGTACAATTTCAGCCTGTAAACAGAAGCAAGATGAAGACACTAGTGATTACTATGCCCGATTCGAAAAATGTTTTGGTATAAATAGTGGCATAAAAGCAAGTAGCGAATCATACCCACATCTGTTTGTAACAAAATTAGTAGAAAATGCCCTGCCCCCAGTAAAGAATAGAGTATTAAAATTCGAGAGTACCTGGCAAGGTAACACTCCATCACAAATGTTACAAATGTTACAGTATCATCACAATAGAATTAGAGAGGAACAAGAACATGAACACAGACGCATGAAAGACACGAAAATGAAAATGCTAGTTTCCCAGACAGTTCCAGCTGAAGGACATAAAAAGGGTATGACACATTCCGATTCAGCAGGACCTGTAAAAGGGACATGCAATTACTGTAAAAAGCCAGGTCATTACGTACACGATTGTCCAGTTTTAAAACATAATATCGCCATAGGTAAAACACAAGAAAGATCACGGCCACTAAGACAAGATCAGAATGAACAAGGAGCTCTGCAGCATGCACAAGCCATGCCAGCCGCACAACAGCCAATACAGTTTGTGCCAGCTGCACCACCGTTGCCTGTTGCTGCCACCCAGACCACAACACGACAAATGTATCAGACCGCACAGTATGAATATCCTGAGTATCAGCGTTACGCATGAACTAGCCTAGAGAGGGAAGTTGACTTACCCCTTATCGAGATTCCTGTAGATCAAGAAGGACCTTATGTACATAGTGAATTATTAGGTCAAGATAGAAAATTTTTACTCGATACAGGGGCAAGTCGAACAACTATAAAACGTAGTGAAGTTCCAGGGGCACCCCTCTCAGGCTCTCAGAATATTTCCCTTGGTTTTTCAGGAAAACCTATTGTTAATGAAGTATCACAGCCTCTTCCACTTACGATAGGACCTCTGACCCGAACTACAGATTTATTGCTTACTAAATCATGTCCAGAAAACTTGCTAGGAATAAAAACGTTGAAAGCCCTAGGAGCCATAATATGTTGTTCTCCGGAAGGAGTAAGGTTGTTTTTACGTGATTTTAAAGGTCACTATGTGTCTAGAGACATGGATCCCCGACTGCAGACTTTACCTACACATTTATGGGCACAAGGCCCTACTGATGTTGGTTGCATGAATATTACACCATATCGAGTCACCTTAAAGGCAGGAGTGGTGCTACCACGAATGCGACAATACAAGTTACCACCAGATGCTGTAGTGGCTTTACTACAAATCATTGACGAGCTAATTGCCCAAGGAGTAGTTGTGGAAACAGACTCCAATGTATGTAATTCACTGATAATTCCGATTCTTAAACGAACAGATCCTACGGCCCCGCCAGTATATCGATTGGTTATTGATCTGCGCGAGTTAAACAAATGCATTGTGCCACAATTTCCTGTGGTCCCAGATATCTCGTCATTACTGACAGCTATTGATTCCGAAGCAACATTCTTTACTGTAATTGATCTCAAGAATGCCTTTTTCAGCGTCCCAATAGATCCGGAAAGCCAATATTTGTTCGGATTTAGTTTAAATGGGCGCAGCTTTAAATTCTCACGCGCACCTCAAGGATTTACAGAAAGCCCCAGCATCTATAGCCAAGCACTGAAACGAGAACTTGACAGTATCCACATGCCAGTTAACACTGCCCTGCTTCAATATGTCGATGATCTGCTGATCACCGCGAGAAGCGAACCGGAATGTGAAAAAGCATCACTGACAGTTTTACAATTTCTAGCCGACAAGGGGCACAAGGTGTCCCCTTCTAAGCTGCAATTCTGTGTCCAGCGAGTTATTTATCTTGGACACTCGCTGTCCAAGGAGGGAAGGCAGCTTACACCCGACCGCATTCAGTTAATAGCTAACATGCCAATACCCAAGACACAAAAGGAAGTACGAGCTTTCATAGGCCTCACTTCATATTGTAGGCAGTGGATCCCTCAGTATGCATTTCTAGCAAAACCACTCATTCAGTTAACAACACAGGAGGCAGCCACATCGACTGTTCTCCCTTGGACTCAGGAACATGCACAAGCTTTTGAAAGCCTAAAGAAAGCTTTATGTCAAGCACCTGTTTTAGCAACGCCATGTTACAGAAAACAGTTTACACTCTTTGTTACAGAACGCGAAGGTACTGCCTTGTCAGTACTCACACAGGAACAAGCAGGAGCACACAAACCATGTGCTTATTTTTCTAGTACATTAGATCCCGTAGCCCAGGCTTTGCCTGCATGCCTGAAATCAGTAGCAGCAACAGCTTTAGCGATCAGACAAAGCGATGCGATAGTGTTAGGACATCCATTGACAGTTCAAGTACCACATGCAGTAGAGGTTCTTGTAAATAGAACGCAAACACAACACTTGACTATAGCGCGACTTACAGGGTACGAACTTACATTGTTTCAGCCACATATAGAAATCAGACGCTGTAACACATTGAATCCTGCCACACTTTTGCCAGTAACCGGAACAGATCCACTAGCTCATGACTGTATTGAAGTTATTACAATAACGACAAAACCCAGACAAGACTTGACAGATGTCCCATTGTCAGATCCAGACCTGACATTGTATGTAGATGGTTCATGTATGAGAACAAGTACAGGAGAGTTAGTGGCCGCTTACGCAGTCACAACAGATACTGAAGTCATTGAAACTAAGCGTATAAATACCTTGTCAGCTCAAGCCGCAGAACTCATCGCTCTGACACAAGCCTGTATTCAAGCCACGAATAAAAAAGTCAACATATACACTGATTCACGTTATGCATTCGGAGTTGTACATGACTTCGGCGTGCTGTGGCGAGAGAGAGGTTATTTAACTTCCCACGGTGCCCACATTCAGCACGGACCCCTCATTCATGCCTTATTAGATGCAATACACCTACCCACTGCAATATCAATTATGAAATGTAAGGCTCATACGAAGGTTACTGATATCATTTCCCAAGGCAATGATCTAGCCGACAGAACAGCTAAACAGACTGCTCAAACTCAAACCCCCGACATGACAAAGACAATAGTCCCGACACCGACACATTGTATGACAGTTAAAGATCCTACTCTTGACGTAATTGACATACAGTCACATGCTACACCAGACGAAATAAAGAAATGGACTGAATTAGGAGGGATCCAAACGGACCAAGGATGGATGATGAAGGAAAAGTCTGTATGGTTCCTTCCTGATTCAATGGTCCAAGTTATAATTAACACTATACATAGTCCAGCACATCTAGGAGAAAAAGCTATGCTAGACAGCATTCAACACATTTGGTTCAATAAACATTTACGAGCAGCAGCCAAACAAAAGGTCCGTACCTGTATGATCTGTTGTCAGTTTAACCCAGGAAAAAGCGTTCCCGTAGAACAGGGTGGATTTCATCCTCCTAATCACCCTTTTGAAGTACTCCAGATGGACTATATCCAGATGGAACGATGTCGAGGATTCAAATATGTTCTTGTAGTTGTCTGCGCTCTGTCCCGTTGGACAGAGGCATACCCGGTTTCAGATTACACTGCCCCGACTACTGCCAAACAGTTGGTTCGAGAATTCTTCCCACGATACGGTTTACCACGTGTTGTTCACTCAGATAACGGCCAGCCGTTCTCATCCGAATTAATGAAACACGTTTCACTTTTGTTAGGATATCAGTGGAAATTCCACTGTGTCCGACACCCCGAGGCAGCAGGTCTCGTAGAAAGACATAACCAGATACTGAAAATCAGAATGTCCAAAATATGCAGAGAGAAAGGTGTCGACTGGGTAGTAGCGTTACCCGTTGCACTCTTTTACATGAGAATGGTAGCACACTCTCGAACAGGGCTATCCCCGTATGAGGTGATCTTCGGCAGACCACCAAATATGTGGGGGACGCCTATACCCCGCAAGATAACTGATGTTGACTGTAATATGCTGACAGATTACTTGGCTTCCTTGATGTCTGCACTACAATCTTGTCGTTCACAGGTTGCTGCAGCTTTTCCCGACAACACTGAGGTGAAACCCCATGACGTAGTTCCGGGTGATTTTGTATTTGTGAGAAATTTCGACCGAAAGACTCAGCTGGAGCCCAGGTGGAAGACACCCAAGTTGGTTCTGCTCACTACAAGGACAGCCGTGAAGATCGAGGGCCGCAAGGGCTGGATTCATTCAAGTCATATCAAGAAATTTCATGGACTATCCTCGGATATAGACATTGTGCCCTGCACTCCCTCACAGACTGATTCAAAACTTCCTTTTGTTGAACAGAATAACTCTGAAAACTACAAACTAAAGCTTAGGCCCAACAAGTCGAGCAATTTGATTGTTTAAGTCCTCTCCAAGGTGAAGCGGTTGAATTGTCTCTGACATGTATCCCTTGGACCTGAGTAGAGAAAATACCCGGAAAATGTTGAAACGACAGGCGTATTGTAAATCACTGCGTAGCCACTGCATAGTGACATTATTAATTTTGTTTTTCTTGAGTCTTTTAATAATTACTGCAAGTATATTGTTGCACATATATTACCCTATTTCTAGACATGTTTATAATGTTACTGCTGAACATTCTTTTAGTGACTTACCTCCGCATGAATTGTCTTATAGACTTGCGCTGCGCAATAACACTTTCATTAGTATGTTACATCATTCCCATCAGACTAGTAATGCCACCAATTGTTGGGTGTGTGGCCGACTCCCTCCCTATCAGAATTATGAAGGAGTCCTGCCTTTCTTTCCACATCCATTTACACATAATGGCTCCTGTGGAGCATGGTTTAGGTTAATCAATTCCATAGACTCAGACACAGCAGTTTACCAAGATCATTGGGTATGGGGAAACCTGAACCTGGTTTTACTCAAGGTCTGCTACCCTGACAAGGAGGGTCGCCCCAAAAGAACAGGAACTGATCTAGAAAATGAAGTATATGGATTAGGTAATTTTACACCTAATCTCATGATTCTAAATGTCGTATCCGAAGTTGAACTAGTCTTACCCACCATGTCAGTATTCCCAGCGAAGGGTGAATTTTGTGTAAGAAAGGTTGGTTCCATACATATGGGCCATAGTAAATGCACTACTATAGTAGAATTCAGTGATCAAGGCAAATCTTCATTTAGAGCTTCTCGCCACTCCTACTTTATATGTGGTCAGACTGCATATATGCGTCTACCTCTAGATTGGGATGGTACCTGCTACATTGCATTCCTTTTGCCACCTGTTTTCCTAGCTCCTCCTGATTATTACAGAAATATTCATTTAGTACACAACAGAGAGCGGAGAGATCTCCCCATTGTCGATTACACTGAGACGGCATGGGACAAGTATGTAGATTTTAATAAAGGCATCTTTCCCTATATAGGTACTGTTACTAATAGCAAGCTGATACGTAGATTAACTAGAACACTTGAAGCAGTAGTGAATGAGACTATTTCCGCCTTAGGCAATTTAACAGAAGAGCAGTCTGCTATGCGGATTGTTGTGCTTCAAAATCGTCTTGTCCTTGACGTCATCCTGGCTGATAGGGGCGGAGCTTGTAGGGTCATCGGATCAAGCTGCTGCGTATTCATACCAGAAAATTCGCCATCTGTATATAAAGCCATCACTCGCCTTCATAAGATTGTAAACCAGATACACCAGAACCCAGGCACTTGGACTTGGTCCAGTTGGTTTTGGAGTGTGATATCAGCCTGGGGATGGAGAGTTTTATCCTTCCTAGGTATTGGCCTTCTCATACTATTCAGTTGCTGTTTATGTCTACAATGTGGACCAGCGATCTGTGGTCTGTGTACCACATCGTGTATTCCACCATCAAGATTTCATTCGTCACGGAAGAAGAAAGAAGAACAAATGATGCTATATGAACAGATCAATGGATTGATGAAGATTGATATCTCTTAACGGGCAAGTAGGGGACAAGGAGGGAATGTGGAAATATGGATTTTTCTGGTCAGTTATGTCCCCTATCTTGGACCCCAACGGTTCTATGTGCATGTCACAAGTACATGTATGTTCCCTCCAGTTCCAGTTATGAAGACGCAAACACATGTGCGTCCACCGTCAACATGTCCTCTGTCAGATCCGCCATGAATAGGCCGGATATTCCATTCCTAAATATGAAAGGCCACCGGCTTTATATGGTTCACTTATGCCATTTTACAGTCCAGGCAAGTAGGCCCTGATTCTGTCATCAAAACTCCTCTTGCCTTCTGCCTCTGAAAGCTCCAGTCTGAGCCTGCATCTGTGACCATGAACTTTGTCTCATTCTCTGCGCGGCTCACGAAGCCTGACATCAGCCTATTCTCTGCCAAGAACTGTATTTCACCTTCGAATTATCTGCTTCACTCCTTAGCCGATGCATTCCTGTCTAGCAGCTTAGGTAAACATTCTTCCAGCTACTGAGCAAAGGCTCGGCCTCTCTGTCCTCATGCAAGTAATTCATAGCCCTGTTACCAGGGAATATTCCTACCCCCTCGCATTCAGTGTAGACACTTAGACGCTTGTACACGCACGCACAGTCAGTATAGAATAGATTTTGTCCGAGAGTCCTTCTTTTATGGATAACATAGTTCTTTAAACATAGGATGTTAGATATGATTTGGGATTAGGTTGACTTGACCCCCCAGACTTTTTGTCTCCACATGTAGAGCTAAATGTCAAGTCCCCTTCACCCCCTAGTTACACGTCAGTTACACGTCATGCTGCTGCGCGCGCATCTATGCCAAGTATTATCTTATAGATCCACCTATGTGTGACATCATAACCAATTATGTTCCTTTTTACTCCTTATTACACCCATTTTCGGTTACGCAGGTAAAACGTCAATTTCCTTATCAATTGTTACGCCTACTGCATTCGCTTCATTGTAATGTATGTACTATAAAAGTTACTTCTTGTCAATAAAGTATGTACTTCACTTCCTGAACCCCCGTGGTGATGGAACTTGGAGCATCCGATTATAATCGATCATTGGAATAAAGCCCATTCCGAACCTCTAATATCACGGATTCTGCCTCTCATTTTACTGAGCTATTTTATTATGTTTCTGTATCAAATTAAGTCCAGGTAAAGGAATTTTATTTACCACATTTCCACAGATATCATTCCCAACTTGTTTTGGGGCCAACGGCTTTTGCAGAAGCTGATCTCCTAACCAGAAAACAACCAAAACGGACTGCCAGGAAAAGATAGGGAAACTAATATCTGTCTGTGCTGGCTGCTCCATCAAGCCCCTTTCCTCGTACAAAAAAACAGGCTAGTATACGATCATTGCCTAGTACACGATCATTTCTCAAGCCCCTTGCCTGCTACTCTCACTCCATGATCCTGACAGGCAAGGGAAGAAAGAACAGACTATTACCCCAATTGTTTTCCTATCCTCCCTGTTTGCAGCTTTAAAATCTTGAAATGTATGGTATTAGCATCATCTTGTGGTCACTTAAAAGCACCTCCCTGGTTGAGAGTATCAGTTTGCTTCAAAGTCCGCTTGTTGTATAATTACCTCCTTCGGTGCCACTTCTATCTATAGAAAAAAAACGAATCGCGCTAAGGGTTGTTCACACATGGCACTTTATGATTTGTTGACATTTGCTGGAGAGAAGGCTCTGTTATTAGTAAAATGTGTGCATTTTTCTCTGGCAGAGTGATAAGCGCTGCCAAATGTTTCCATGCCTGGGTTGGCTCGAGGCGCTCAATTTTGAGGCAACAACATTGAATTTAGGGATCTGGCTTTCATGTACCCAATTGACAATACTCAATGTACTGCTCTCGCAAGTATGGGATGTTCATTTTCGGTTGCCAGGGTTTACATTCTCGACTTTAAGAGCACCACATTTATCAGCAGCGAGCTAACAGTTCACTGAGCAAGCCTGCCAGTTCTTACAGAGCCCTCACCTGATGCCATATAGAGAGGGTGCAAAAAGAACTATTAATGGATAGAATGCAGAACAATGTCATACATTCACCCCAGTTCAGAGATCTGGGCCTAAATCCATAATTGTTTTGCTCACCATGCCATTCCAGTTTAGAGCCAGCCATATACAATTCAGTCTAGACCCTGTGCCCAATGGGAACAGTCCAGCCCGAACTGCCAGGCGAGGTCCTCCCTGGACTGGAAACAGGCATCCTAGGACCGGTTTCGGGGTTTCACCCCTCTTCAGCCAGGATAGTTTGATTCCAGTGGCATGGAGAGCACGGGACTCACGTCTGAGCATACCCGTCCCACTCGGGGTGACAAATGCAAAAAGAGCTATTGATGGATAGAATGCAGAACAATGTCATACATTCACCCCAGTTCAGAGATCTGGGCCTAAATCCATCATTTTTTTGCTCACCATGCCATTCCAGTTTGGACCCAGCCATATGCAATATAGTCTTGACCCTGTGCCCAATGGGAACAGTCCAGCCCGAACTGCCAGGCCAGGTCCTTCCTGGACTGGAAACAAGCATCCTAGGACCGGTTTCGGGGTTTCACCCCTCTTCAGCCAGGATAAATAGCTTGATTCCAGTGGCATGGAGAGCACGGGACTCACGTCTGAGCATACCCATCTCACTCAGGGTGACAAATGCAAAAAGAACTATTGATGGATAAAATGCAGAACAATGTCAGACATTCACCCCATGTACAGAGATCTGGGCCTAAATCCATCGTTTTTTTGCTCACCATGCCATTCCAGTTTGTACCCAGCCATATGCAAATCAGTCTTGACCCTGTGCCCAATGGGAACAGTCCAGCCCGAACTGCCAGGCCAGGTCCTCCCTGGACTGGAAACAAGCATCCTAGGACCGGTTTCGGGATTTCACCCCTCCTCAGCCAGGATAGCTTGATTCCAGTGGCATGGAGAGCACGGGACTCACGTCTGAGCATACCCGTCCCACTCGGGGTGACAAATGCAAAAAGAACTATTGATGGATAGAATGCAGAACAATGTCATACATTCACCCCAGTACAGAGATCTGGGCCTAAATCCATCGTTTTTTTGCTCACCATGCCATTCCAGCTTGGACCCAGCCATATGCAAATCAGTCTTGACCCTGTGCCCAATGGGAACAGTCCAGCCCGAACTGCCAGGCCAGGTCCTCCCTGGACTGGAAACAAGCATCCTAGGACCGGTTTCGGGGTTTCAACCCTCTTCAGCCAGGATAGCTTGATTCCAGTGGCATGGAGAGCACGTGACTCATGTCTGATCATACCCGTCCCACTCGGGGTGACAAATGCAAAAAGAACTATTGATGGATAGAATGCAGAACAATGTCATACATTCACCCCAGTACAGAGATCTGGGCCTAAATCCATCGTTTTTTTGCTCACCATGCCATTCCAGTTTTGACCCAGCCATATGCAAATCAGTCTTGACCCTGTGCCCAATGGGAACAGTCCAGCCCGAACTGCCGGGCCAGGTCCTCCCTGGACTGGAAACAACCATCCTAGGACCGGTTTCACTGGGCGCAGGTGAATCAACCAGAGCTCGTCAGCTTGTTAGCGCCCACCCCTCTCCTATTTGAAAAGGTTCCCTTGAGCTAACGAGCTCTGGTTGATGCACCTACGCCCAGCGAGTGGTACTGAGACCTGAGAAGACTTTGGGCAGCATCTCCAGCACCCCCCAAAAAAGTGTTGCTCTCTACTGAAGGACAATTATCCTGAAACACGTTTCTAGAGATACACAGCACTTGCTGCAACAACAAGGGTGAAAAACTAAAGCCTGACACCGAAGAAAGTGTTATCATGCACTGCATTTATTATTGATGCATCGGGGCAAACTGAGTGCTGGAGTGTGAGGCAGTTTGCGCCCACCCCACTCCCATGTTACTGTTATGGTCAATTGTGTCCATTGAAAGCAGCCCATCCTACCCTTAGTACAAAGCAGAGTTCTCCCAAAGAAAGAGCAATATATTTCGGAAGCAGTTCTTAATCTGTAATAAAATAAGTGCCAGTTCCCTCATCAGGAGGCCACTGCAGCTTTAACTACCCACTGGCCCTCCAAGCGCTGCCAACGAGTGTACAAACACAACTATTAATCCTAACAGACTATTCCAGGCACCCAAAGCTTCAAGAATGACTTGAGCGGTAGGCATACATTGTTTTTATTGAAAAACAGCTGTTGCTGTGCTCATCTCTAAATTACACAGACATGATCACCATGTGGCAGTCTGTCATAAGTACTACAATAATCAGACTGGAGGGAGAAAGAAGAGCCTCTGATCCACTCAGCTTCCTTATCTCAAGTATCAAAAAATCAATGGGGGAGTGGATCACTAGTCCCAAAAGAACCAGGGAATGCAAAGGTAGTACTAGGTACTGTTAAGGAACCCTCAATCACGTTTTTTAGAGATCGATTTGAGCGGTATATTTTCGTTCTCCGCTTCGTTATTAACAACGTGACAGCATCATCATCGGGTTAATGCAATGCTTCCTCCACCTGGAGGTCGTCCCACTGGTTTTTTAGTAGTGACCGTAGAATAAAAAAGGTGAGTTCTGGTGAAGTGACATGTGGTGAGAAAAATATATAGATTAAAAATCCCGTGGAGCCAGTAAAATATCTTTAATTGCACTGGATGCGGGAAATTATAAAAGGTCTTCGGTGTGCACCTAGAGGTTAATTATGGCCATGTGCACTGTAAAAGAAGTGTCCATAAAAAAGGTCGACATGTTTCAGCCCTTCAAATTCCCCGGAGGGTCAAGTGGGCTTTCTTCAGGACCTAAACAGTGAAGAAGACCCTAGTATTCAGGAGGTCTTCCAGTGAGTGAAGGGAGATTTGTTAATCCCAAGTGTATCTGTTCAATTTGAACCTATAGTCGTCATTTGGAGCAATTAGGGGTAGGGAAGAGGATAGAGGGAATGTCAAATAACAGACCTTGTTAAAAACATATACTCGATAGAGTCCAGACGTTGCTGGTTATTCTCAGATGTATTCACAATTGATAAACTGCTATAACAACTAGAAAATGGCAATTCTTTAAAAAGTGAGTGACTGTAAATATATCCACTATACATGGCAAAATTCGTCCCTCCTTCCCGCAAGAATAAGAGGCAAACCATCCATCTTGTCATATGTTGGAGAATAGTAAATACACTTGTATTAAAGGCATTTCTAAAAGGTTAACAATGTTTTTATAAAGCAGTTGCCCCATTGTTTTGTTACGTATTATGGTTATGAAGCAGTAACAGACATCTTACTTACAGAACATTTCAAATTCTTAATCAATGAGGTACTCAAATCAGAAGCGAAATGTGGTTATTAGCATTGTAAGGTCGTAAGGTTTCGACCTTACGATGCTAATTTTGCTATCCATTTTATTTCATGACCTGATCACAAGCCCAGTTTGTAGTTATGAGGATTTTGACCAAGGAAACACCTTATTTAAATTTGCATTCTTGCTCTTTAAGCTTGCATCAATAATATAGGATTGCTTTGTGGGCTGTAAGCAAGCAGGTCTCTAGTACGAGGCCTGCAGGGCCAGGCATGCCTTTAATCTTTGAGGTTGATGAAAGGTGTACTGTTGAGATGGATATCAGTGACGTTTATTATTTAAGGACCTACAGACAAAGCAATTTATTTGTGCTCTATTGCTGCATTCTGGTAATAAGAAATGAGTGTCAGACAGTTCGTTTTTTGTATGCAATGACACTTTGTATGCTGGAAGCTGTAGGACCATACTTAAAGTGAAACTACAGGTCCCAGAATTCATAGCACAGTTTGCTAAAAGGCAGGATGAGTCGTTAAGTGACTCTCATGACCCAGGGCCAGTTACAAATGATGAGATGTCTATATTAGTGTGCTGAGTAACCTCTAGATGCTGCTTCCTACTTGGACATATCTGTGACCTGACTGGAGACATGTCATGAAGACCTTTAGTCCTAGCTATCCAGTACAAGTTTGACTTGTAGTAACAGCCTGTGATACTGCACCGTCACAACACTGCTTGTTTTAACATGGAGTATTCCTTTGCTGTCTACCCTCACTCCCCTGCACGACAGTGCTTGCCCACCCCTGACATCGGTGCATTTTATTCTTATGTTATTTTTCATTAAACACTTTTCTTTACATAGTTCACATAGCCTTGGGCTTGGGTGAAGTTAAACAATCAGCCCATTATCACAGAATGGTGAGCCGACAGCAGACTCAAACTTGGATCCCCAGCTCACTAGTCAGCAGCTCTCACCGCTGTGCCATATCCATTGCCTAGTCATGTTGCAGTACCATATGTGGCCAAAAGAGGTCCCAAGGGACACCTAGTGACAGCCTACATTACTGCACCCTCACAACACTGCTTGTTTTAACATGGAGTCGGAGCTGCCATTTTCACTCCAACGCTAGCACCATTGCAGGTATACTCCATAAAAAAAAACACACAACAGAGATTTATTTTTTTAAGGTGGGGTGGCTATATCTATTGCATAGGTAAACAATATTGGCATTTATAATGCCAATAATCTAACTCCAACAAATGTGAAACCTATCTATAAGACTTGGAAGAGTGCACCAGGATAATGTGGGCCCAAAGGAGCACAACAGGCAGGCACAGCCATGGAAATGCTGAGTTGCTGGACGCACACACGCCTGCAAGACCAGTACCTGGAGCTCGTGTCCGATGTGAGCGATGCTTCCCAAAACAAGCCTTTCCCAGCCACTTGCATTGGCAGCATTCAGCTCCTCTCCCCGCAGCATCACGGGCTGCCGCTTAGTAGTGCGGCAGATACACATGTGGTCGCTGCAAGATGCAGCACGAGCCGCCGCGTTTCTTTGTTTCCTCAAGCGCCGGAGCGGACACTGCCGGGTTCCAAATCGGTGACACTGGTAACATGCAACATGGCCACTCACCACCAGCAGGCCATCACCCCACGTGACAGGGCTTCCCCTGCCTGGACACCGCCTCAGGGCTGCAGCACCGCACAGTTCTCTCTGCACACTCTGCAGAGAGGTAGGCACTCCTGCACACAGAGTAGACACCGACCTCGGCGCTGAAGTGAAGATCCTGTACACACTGGATGCTGGTACCGCCAAGTAACCTTGAGCAATCACCCAGCCTTTATATATACCAGGCCACGCCTGGCCCTCTAGCTGCATGCTTGCTACAATGTAGGGTAGATGGCAGTTGGCACTGTACACCTGCTACCTTTCCTTGATTAGCTAAATTACAGATCTGTGACTTGCCTACATGGGCGGGGCCTGCAGAAACTGTTGTTTAGAAAATGTATCAGTGTTTACGACCTCTGACCCTGGAGTAACCATTGGTATGTGTGTTCATCATAACATTTTGCGGGACAAATCCTTTGCAGATTTGGTTTTCTGCTACTAAATTGGCGATCTGCAAATGACTTTCGTGCTTTAGTGAGCTTGTTGTGAAAGAGGGTGGGCCCTTCGGGCAATAAGCATGTCCAAGACCCAAATTTGGGGTAAAAGGCCGCTTTATTGGACAGGTAGGCAATACAGTATATATTTGCATACAGATCATAATATAAACATATTCCAAACTAACACCCCACGCCCCTAAGCAATATCCCAGTAGCAACTATTACCCAACCTTGTTCGGCCTAATCCTCCTCTCCAAACCCCTATCTCCATCTCCTGCCTACCTCTTGCCTCCAACTTCTCTCCCTTGCTTTCCTCTGTCCGAAGCTATTCCTAATGCCCCCAACCCTTCCTGCCTGTCTTTATCTCCTCCAACTCTGCCACCAGGAAAAACCCTCCGTCAGGCGTTTTTCCTGTTCCCCCCCCTCCCTTCCTTACTCGATTATTGAAAAGGACAAGAACGTTTATTGTCGATTATAATTAAAAAAATTGAGCACCACAGTCGCCAAAGTGGTGAAAAATGTTATTCAAATATAAAAAAAGCAAGATAAATATGTATCCATAAAACTACCACCATAAACTAACGTAACGAAATATGCGTGGAGAGAGAAAGATGGTATGAGGTGGGAAAAAAGGAAGGAAGGGGGTGGTGGTGACAGAGGCGAGAAGGAAAAGAATGTGCCTTAATAACGCATTGCAAAAACAGTTGTGCACTGATAAATATCCAAATTGACGCTGTCGCTTCAACAGCATAAATTCAACACCATGTGTGTAAATTCAAAATCTTCGAAATCATTTCTTTTATATTTAAAATATAAATTTAATTTCCGATAAAAGACAGATGTACACCATCATGCCTAAAAAACTGAAATCTTCCTTGGTTATTTCATCATGAACCAACCAATGTATATCATTAATGAAACAAAAACGTTGCATTTCACGATTTACTTTCCTTCTTGCTCACTCGACGGCAGTAAATCTGTACGCCCCTCTCTATATTCTGCGAGGCATCAATGCGGTCAATATAAGTTGTGCGTTAGGCCAAGTCTTTGAAAAAAGTATAAATCTGTCTTCATCTCAATTAAAAGCCTCAACCCAGACAACTGCACTAAATAATTTTCCCCTAGATGTAACATGACCACTTCTGGCTTATTGTTAGCAGATAACTCACTTATTAAAGGCATGAACTGCCCCCATTTCATGCCACTTTTTTCCCACCAAGATAACACTGCTTCTTCGGAAGAAAAAACCCACATTTTTCCCGAAATGCCGTTTTTCCGCTTGCTTGGCTGCCCACTTGATGAATGAGGGACCAACAATCCAGACTTGGTGCTGATGCATTGCCAAATCTGCCACCAATCCTGAAAAGAGAAAAAGAATTAATATTCCCAAAATTAACTGTCCTGGTCCAACTTCCTAATATAGCGTAAACAACAATCTGAGGACCAACGCCCCAATTTTTTAACATCATTAACAGAAAACCCCATTCTTGCTGCTTCTGAGGCTGCCCCAATACGAAATGAATGTGTACCAAACTTGGATGGATCCTTTCCCATTCTCATTAATGACTTCCGCAAAAATAATAACAATTGTGAGGCCTTTAGTTGAGATCCATCCCGATGCCTAAAAATAAAGATTGAAGTTGCACCTCCAACTGATACAAAATCTAACCATGCCTGAATAGGGCATAGAAAACCGCCTATAGCCTGCAGAACAACTTTTGAACCTTTGCCCATTTGGTCAGTTTTTGAGTGTTCCAGAAAAATTTCTATATTTGAATGCATCAAAGATATGTTTTGTTTTTTCATGTCATCGTTAACAGCAGTTCCCAACAATTCAGATACCCTGAAGGCACCAAAAAAGAGCCAAATCATGCACAATTTAAACAAATGAAATTCGAATTCAGAAAAACAAACCTCATGAAGGTTGATAATTATCTTATATAACAGCTTTAGTGATATTGGCTCTCTTTTGTATAGGCCTCTCTTTTCAGTCTTAGCCCAGCCTTGCAGAATTCTCCTGCTCATTTCACCTGCCGATGGCTCATAGCCCCAAAAGAACTTTGCATAAAATGATATACCAGCTAGCTTACCGGCTATCGTAGAGGAAGAAATGTTCTTATTGACGCTAGGCATAATGAACGTAACTACATCCTCTCTGCGCTGTTCTAACCCAACTCAGCTTTGTACTTATTGCTAATGAATGTTCGATGAGTCGGTAAGTATTCATATCACCAGATTCCATATCTTGCTGGGTATCTGAGTCTTATGTATATCTGCTCCGCGCGCCAAACCACGGAATCTCTCCCACTGAAAACGAGATAAGGCATCCGCGATGTTATTTGATATTCCAGCAATATGCCTTACCTTGAATATAATGTTAAACTTTAAACAGCCTAACATAAAAATTTGCAGCAACTTCAACATCTGTTTGACTCTAGCCTTCTGACCATTAACTAAGTCAACTACTGTCTTGTTGTCTACATTGAATAGTACTGTTCTGTTAGCCAATTTAGTTCCCCAAACAGCTAGAGCCACTATCAAAGGAAACAATTCTAGGAAAGTTATACTTTTCTTTTCTGCAGCCAACCTAGCCGGCCATTTTTCTGACGACCACTTCCCCTCCCAGAAAAGGCCGAAACCGGTGGCACCAGAAGCATCAGAAAAAATTTGCATTTGCAAATTAAATCTTCGTCCAGTGATCAGAGAGTTACACCATTAAAATCAGACAAAAATGTGGACCAAACCTCGAAATCTGCTTGCATTTGCGCCATAATCCTAATTCTATGGTGAGGAAGCTTCATACCTGACATAGAAAATCCCAGGCGCCTGCAAAAAGACCTGCCTGCTCGTATGACTTTACAGGCAAAATTAAGATGACCTAGTAAGCATTGGGCTTCCAATAATGTCAATTTCTCAACCGTGCGAGCATGTTCCAGAAGCTTAGTTATTTCTATTATTTTCTTCTGAGGTAGCCTGGCCTGCATCTTATTGGTATCTATTTCAATGCCCAGATATGTGAGGCAACAACTGGGGCCTTCCGTTTTGTCCTCTGCTAAAGGCACACCCAAGTCCTGTGCAAAATTTTTGAAATCTTGCAGAGCCCTTCCACATTGCTGTGAGTTGGCTTTACCCATAAACAGAAAATCATCAAGGTAGTGTGTTACCCCAGTATGTCCTGTACGAAAAGAAAAACACCACTGAAGCAAGGAGCTGAAAGATTCGAATAATCTGCATGATATAGCACAGCCCGTGGGAAGAGACTTGTCTACAAAAGAATTTCCATCAAAAAAGATTCCAAGCAAAGAAAAATCAGAGGGATGCACTGGCAATAATCTGAAAGCTGACTTAATATCACATTTTGCCAACTCGGAATTCTCCCCTGAGTTCCTTATCATTGTTAAAGCTGAATCTACTGATGCAAATTGCACCATGGAATCTTCCCATGCTATAAAGTCATTGACTGAATGACCTTGGGGCCATGATAGATGCTGAATCATTCTAAATTCTCCTTCAGCCTTCTTAGGAACTACTCCTAGAGGTGAAACGATGAGATTATCTAGTGGCCAGGAATCAAAAGGCCCTGCCATCCTCCCCTCCTGTACTTCTGTCAGTAGTTTTTTCCTAACTATCTGTGGAAATGCATTTGCAGATTTTAGATTTAGCGCAAATCTGCGACAACGTGGCCCCTGATTAAATCCTTCTTTGAAGCCCCATTCTAACAAAGCTGCTTCTTGTGTGAATCGGGGTAAAATTGTAACCATTTACATAAATTGCCCACCTTGATTAGAGTAGAAGCCCTTGTTTCCAGACTGAAATGCAAAGTCTCTTCCCCTGTTTGGAAAACTGTTTCCCAATTTGCTTGTTCCCCAAAACATTGCATGACTGCGTGTTTTCCCCCGCACCCTGAGCATTCGTGTTTAAATTTGCAGGTGTTTTTTGCACAATACCCTTTATTAAAATTCCAGTATGCTCCGGAGACGATTGTTTGCAGTCTGTTCCAATTACCCACCCCTCCAAGGTGGGTCTGCTCTGAAAGGGCCGATAAGGAACAGCTAAGCCACTAGCTGTGTGCATGGATGGTGGGGGCCGCTGAGGGTACATCCATTGGACCCAAAGCTCGTTGTCAACCTCCCCCCACGGTTTTTCGGGCATTAAAACTAGCCTGGCCCTAAACTCCTCATCCTAGGGCAGCCAAGCGTATCCCCCAAATTCTGTTGCTGCCTTCTGAATCGTGTCCAAATATTTGAACATTGACACTGACCTATCGGGAAAGTTTTCGCAGTATACACTGGAGAAAATGAGAAAAACAGAAGTTCATGTATCTATGTTTGTAGGTACCCTTGGTCTCCTTGATAGTTCCCATGCCTCTTCCTTTGAGCCTTCATTCGCTTGAATTTCCCTATGGAGAAGCTTGAATACATCAATAAAATCCCCTTTCCATATCTTATCCTTTGTTGCTTTATTTAAATGTGCACCCAAGGGCATAGAAAAGCCCATATAAAGAAAGCGTCCAAAATGTAATGTGGACTTGTCTTCGGACTCTGTTTTCTGTGTGGCATCTGAACTAACCGGACTCTTAGCCTTGTCATTCGCGGAAACCACTTCTTCAACACCCTGAACATGCTTATCTAGTATAAATGACTCACTATGTTCAATATCAGTGCCCACGCCCTTATCAACCCGCAAACACTTTTGCAAAAAATGTGTATGCGCCTCACCTGATTGAGTATGAGAATGGTCTTCGGTCTGTTCTTTGTCCCTTTGTTGTGATGCCTTGAACCAAATCCGCACTGAGTACCCTCGCTTACTTTATTCTGTGAAAAATAAAATCTCGAGAAGTCTTTAGTACAACCCCCCTTTCTCCCTGCAAGTTTGTGACAACCTTCCGATATATTTTCATAATCCAATATTTCCCCTTCCTCCAATGACTCATTGCTATCCACTGACTGTTCGCAACCTACCACCCCTTTCCTCCTTACAGTACCACCCCTGCCACTACAGCTTGGCTGTACCCCATCACCTATACCCCAGTCAAATTCCCTCCAATTAACAGCTTTTTAAAAATATGAAGCTCTTGCATCGTCCAACGGTGTGGGAAATTTCGCTGAAAAATCCCCCTCTTCGCCATTTTTAACGCTGCAGGACGTTAAAAGCCTCATTGGAATCTCCCTACTGCCCTTTCTTGTGCCTGGCAGATTTTCGCCCACGTTGGGCTGCAAGACGCTTGAACTTGCAGCTGGTAGAGACCTCTTCCCTTTAAGTTTTAGCAACCTGTGTTCGTCATTTATTTCTTGTGGTATCCATACCCATTGGCCAACTTGGCCAGCTTCTGGAGAACTAATAAACTGACTGACATCGTTTTTACTGTGAACGTCTGATGAAAAAGGGGCAATTTTTTCTTCATCTGAATTTACATTAACCGTACACAAATCATTACGAGCCTTCTGAGGCAAGGAAGGTGAAACATCCCTTTCTTGTGAAGAATTATTTGATAGCAAAATGGTGTCACCTTGTTCACTGGCCACAATAGGTGATAAGCCTCTGTCATTCAAACTTAATTTTGAAATTTCTGCATTTTTTAACATATTTCTGTTAAAGATAAAAATATCTTTATTCCCCATATTATCTTGTTTAACAAAACTGGGCCTATTCTCATTTTGGCCACTTGGTGGTGTATTCTTAACAGGGAAAAATGTTACCGATTCCTTTCCTTTCCCTAGGACTCGTTTTTTGTAGTTTCTTTTCTTTATGAGGGAGACGGAGGGCACAGCGCGTGTGCACGTCCTGCCCCTCCCCTTCTTTCTCTCAGCGGCAAAGGCAGGAGCAGACGGTGACCGTGAGGGCTGCCGGCTTAAAGAAAGTGAGAGATCCTTTAGCGAGTGAATGCCGCTCATGGAGGGCTCTGGCGAACCCTCGCTAGATATACATGCAGCCACAGCAGCAGAAACACCCTTTGAGCCTGACGCCCTCGCTGCTCCATGCCGACCCAAGCTTCGGCAAGCACGCCAGGAACAATCAAATCCTCCCTCCTGAGGAAATATGAATTTTGTGATCAGTTATGTCCCCTATCGTAGACCCCAACGGCTCCATGTGCATGCTATAAGTACATGTATGTTCCCTCCAGCTCCAGTTTTGAAGACGCAAATACATGTGCGTCCACCGTCAACATGTCCTCTTTCAGATCCACCATGAATGGGTCAGATATTCCATTTCTAAGTATGAAAGGCCACCGACTTTATGTGGTTCACTTTCCACATTTTACAGATTCAGGCGAGTAGGCCCTGGATTCTGCCATCAAGCCTTTTCCTGCCTTCTGCCTCTGAAAGCTCCAGTCCGAGCATGCATCTGTATCCATGAACTTTGTCCTACTCCCTGGGCGGCTAACGGTGCCTGATCCAGCCTGTTGCCTGCCAACAAAACTGTATTTCACCTTCAAGATTATCTGCTTCGCTCCTCATCCGATGCATTCCTGTCTAGTAGTTTAGGTAAACATTCTTCCAGCTACCGTGCAAAGGGCCAGGCCTCACTGTCCTCATGCAAGTAATTCATAGCCCCTGTTACCATGGAAGATTCCTGCCCCCTCGCATCTCATGTAGACACTTAGACGCTTGTACACGCACTAACAGTCAGTATAAAATAGATTTCATCCTAGAGACCTTTCCTTTTGGATAATACAGTTCTTTAAACATAAGATATTAGATATGATTTGGGATTAGGTTGACATGACCCCCAGACTTCTGTCTCCACATGTAGAGCTAAATGTCAAGTCCCCTTCACCCTCTAGTTGCACGTCAATCACACGTCATGCGGCTGCGCGCGCATCTCTGCCAAATATTTCTGCTGACATTGCAGAATTCTCTTATGGATCCACCCACTTGTGACATCATGTTTAATGACGTATTTTAGTTACACCCATGTTTACGCCTTTTTTCGTTACGTATGTGTATTATATCTGTATTATCAGCTGTTACGCCTCCTGCATCTGTCTTAATGTAATGCTTTCCATATAAATACCATTACTTGTCAATAATGTATGCCCTTCCTTCCTGAACCCCCATGGTGATGGAGTGTGAAGCCTGCAATTCGAATTGTATTTCCTTTGTAGAGGAATAAAGCCTTTTAGAACCTCTAATACCACGGATTCTGCCTCTTATATTTACTGAGTTATTCTTACTAGACTTTACCGCATAAAAAATAGTACCGGTAATGAAATATTTACCACAGAAATTGGCGCCCGAACAGGGACACTTTCTCATCTCACGCGCCGGAGGTGCGTTGCAGGCCCGGTCTCCTGCCACAGCTGAACGGACAAAAACGCGTACCTGCAGGATTTCCTGTATCTCCCTCCGGCCAAGCGGGGGTGACTGAGGCTGCGATCAACACCCAGACGAGGCGGTGAGAAGTGCGAAGTATCCCGACCAGAGCCTAGCTGAGAGAGCAAGATCCGAGGTATACAGAGGCCCACCAGGTTCCGAAGTTCCGAGTCCAGACGAGTCGAGTCCAGTCCGGTCCAGTTTCAGTTCAGTTCCGAGGCCTTCCGTTCCGAGCTACCCGGTGAGTACCATTGCCGGGGAGGCATTTAAACGTGCACATAGTCTGTGCCGGTCAAGACGGGTTTGGGTACACAAATCCGGTCTGCACTGTTTCAGCAGTGTATCTGTACTGTTTAGCAGTATATCTAGTATGTCTTGCATATAATTAAGTATTATTTAGTGTTAGTATTATGTCAGTAACTAGTTTCTTATTAGTTATCATCGTTCGTTAAATTGTCAAATGTTAAATGTTAAATACGTTCTATACATTGTGGTATGAATGACTGTTCATTATTGTGTTTATTTGTATTAAGTGTGTTTAAGATTAAGTAACCAGATCTAAAAATGCCGCTCTTTTCGAAATTAAGACAGATCAAAACTAGAAAAGGGGTACTCGAAGAAGCTGTTCCCATTCCACCTAGGGACACTCCAGGATATTTTATGTATCATAAGCATGGCCTAGATGCCGTGTTATTTCTTGATTTATGGGTGGACTACACCAAGGATTTACCAGAGAGTCAAAGATGGCCCGCAGCGGGGACCTGGGATGCAGACTGCATCACAAGAGTAGAAGAAGAATTATGGAAAAAGAAAGCCAGACAGTCACAGAAAGATGCCATTGAATTATGGCGTAAAGAATCATATAGACGTACAGAAAAGGCGCTCAGACAGGAAGAGAAAGGTAGGGAGAATTCGAATAAAACCCGAGAAAATTTATTAATAGAGGAAGGTACCCGAGTAAAAACAGAACAAGTAGATAGACAAAGAAATACTCTTATGAATGGTATGTATCCTCTTCTGGCCGAAGGATTACCTAAGGCTACCCCGGAAATACCAAAAGACTTGACTCCTCCATTGCTCCCGATAAAAGCACACCCTAAAACAGCAAAGGACGTTTTCCTTTCCTCCTATTTAGATGACGTAGCTCCCGAGTATGCTAATACCATACCACACACACCGCTTGCCGATGGTGTTTAACCCCAAGAGCATCCGTCTGTATCTCCGCAGCAACAAACTCCTGCACTAGTTCCAACAGGTCCGTCCGTTTCTACTGTTTTTCCCGCATCTACAATTTCTATCTTACGTCCAACGAATCCTTTCTTGCCCAGCACCTCAGACGGTGCTACAGGAGGTACGACAGACATGTTTGCCACGCAGCCGCGAAATAAACAGACCCTTAGAGATTTAGCACTCCAACGTACACCCCAACTAGTGACATCCGACATGTTTAAAGAACATCTTGTGGATTGTAGATACGATCCAGTGCCAGGTAAACAGGACAGATTGCTAATATCATCACTACGTATACGACGAGCTACATTATATCTAATGACGATACCAGGAATGGTTGAACACCTAGACAATATATATCACTTTGTCCAAACAGGGCGAGGCCCAGAAAGTATTAACGAAGCTATGGAATACCAGAAAGTGGATGTCCAAAGACAACTACTACGTTTTTTCATAAACTGCGTGATCAGGAATCAAGACAGGCCTGAGGCAGATCATGATACCATGCAAAAACTTGCCAAATGGGGTCAGAACATATCAGACGAGAAACATGATAAACAGTCATGCATAGTAGTTATGTGCCGAAAGATCCGCAAAGAAGTAGAACGAATACATAAAGAAAGACGAGAAGCAGACAGAATTGAATCAGAGGGAGAGGAGGAGCAAGAATCAGAACAAATAGAAACGATAGCTTATGTAGGTAGAGGAAGACCCCATAATAATACTAGAGGCTTCAATGATCCGATATGTCCGATACGTCCAGAATGTAATAGACATTTTCAAACCCCTATGTTAAATACAAGGTCCCCTGAACACTTATTCCAAGCCGCTGATAAATTACTCCGAGATCGAAGGGGGTACCATATGCTCGATTCTATGGATGAACAGGAATTGGCCAGGTCAGCAGTACAATGGGCTGACAGTCCCAACAAATACAGTGATGATGCACTAGCACACACGTTTCTGAATCTTGTCCCAGACGAACAGCGTTTAGCTAGTATATACATGATTCAACACCTCCTTATATTATATAAAAGTCAACACTCCGATCCTGGACCCTTACCTGACATATTGACCGAATTACTCACGAATAAATGGAGAGGTTCAGGTACTGATTTGATTAAAGAAATTCTAGAATTTCGAAACCAGTATATAACTTTCGTGTGCCCAGAACACGTTCCAGTTCCCACTATGGGAAGAAAAATGTATCACATAGATAGACTGAATCCGTTACGCGAAGTACACCCAATCAGAGGTGAAGGTAATAACTTTACACGCGTGTTTGTGTACACGCCTATAACTAAAATCGAATTATTAGAAATGAAGAAAGTAGTACCCAGCCATGACAAGGATCCAGCAGGTTTCCACCGTGAGATAAAAGACATGCTACTCATGGGAGAGTATACCTACCCCGACATTATGAAAATACTGAAAGTATTAATGCCTGCCGGCGTTTACGAGAAACTCAAAGAAAAGGAATGGGAGGTGGGAGACCAAAAGATAGATTGGACAGCATTAGAAAACGAAGAAAAGGCCCGAGCTGCAGGAGCAGGGCTTGGGGAAAAGACTACAGCATTACCAGGATTATTAGTGCAGGTACTGCCACGTTTATTAACTACGAAAAAGGAGGACTGGGGTGCAATCTCAGCCTGTAAACAAAAGCAAGATGAAGACACTAGTGATTTCTATTCCCGATTTGAAAAATGTTTTGGTATAAATAGTGGCATAAAAGCAAGTAGCGAGTCATATCCACATTTGTTTGTGACAAAATTAGTTGAAAATTCCCTACCGCAAGTTAAGAATAGAGTATTGAAATTTGAGAGTACCTGGCAGGGTAACACCCCGTCACAGATGTTACAGATGTTACAATATCACCACAATAGAACAAGAACACGAACAAAGACGTATGAAAGATACAAAAATGAAAATGCTTGTTGCTCAGTCAGTTCCAGCTGATGGTCACCAAAAGGGTGATTCAACAGGTCCAGTTAAAGGGACATGTAATTATTGCAAACAACAAGGTCATTATATACACGATTGTTCAGTTTTGAAACATAATATCGCCACGGGTAGAACTCAGGAAAGACCACGTCCACCTAGACAGGATCAGAATCAACAACAAATTCCTCAGCATGCACAACATAGGTCAGCTCCGCAACAACTAGCTCCGCAACAGGCAGCTCCACAACAGACCGTAGCACCAACACCAGCGCAGCCTATTGCTGCCACACAAACGACAACGCAACAGATGTACCAGTATGCACAAGCAGACTATCCTGATTATCAGCGATACACATGAAATAGCCTAGAGAGGGAAGTTGGCTTACCCCTTATTGAGGTTCCTGTAGATCAAGAGGGACCTTATGTACATAGTGAACTATTAGGGGAAGACAGAAAGTTTTTACTTGATACAGGGGCAAGCAGAACAACTATACGACGCAGTGAAGTTCCAGGGGCACCCCTCTCAGGCTCACAAAATATTTCCCTTGGATTCTCAGGAAAACCTATAATTAATGACGTAACACAGCCCCTTCCACTTACGGTTGGTCCATTGACACGAACTACAGATTTATTGCTTACTAAATCATGTCCAGAAAACTTGTTAGGTATAAAAACATTGAAAGCTCTAGGAGCTATAATATGTTGTTCTCCGGAAGGAGTACGATTATTTTTACGTGATTTTAAAGGTCACTACGTGTCCAGAGACATGGATCACCGGCTGCAGAGCTTACCTACGCATTTATGGGCACAAGGCCCCACTGATGTTGGTTGCATGAACATTACACCATATCGAGTCACACTAAAAACAGGAGTAGTACTACCACGAATGCGACAATATAGGTTACCACCAGATGCTGTTGCGGCCTTACTGCAAATCATTGACGAACTCATTGCACAAGGAGTGGTTGTCGAAACCGACTCCAATGTATGCAATTCCCCGATAATTCCGATTCTTAAAAGAACGGATCCAAAAGCATCACCAGTATATCGATTAGTTATTGACCTGCGCGAATTAAATAAATGTATTGTACCACAATACCCTGTGGTCCCAGATATCTCTTCATTACTAACTGCTATTGATTCAGAAGCAACGTTCTTCACTGTAATTGATCTCAAGAATGCTTTCTTTAGCGTCCCAATAGATCCGGAAAGTCAATATTTGTTCGGATTCAGTTTGAATGGACGAAGTTTTAAATTCACGCGCGCACCTCAAGGATTTACAGAAAGCCCCAGCATCTATAGCCAAGCACTAAAAAGAGAACTTGACAGTATCCACATGCCAGTCAACACTGCCTTGCTTCAATATGTCGATGATCTGTTGATCACCGCCCGAAGCGAACATGAATGTGAAACAGCGTCACTGACGGTTTTAAAATTTCTGGCCGACAAGGGGCACAAGGTGTCCCCTTCTAAGCTGCAATTCTGTGTCCCGCGAGTTGTCTACCTTGGGCACTCGCTGTCCAAGGAGGGAAGACAGCTTACACCCGACCGCATCCAGTTAATTGCTAAAATGCCACCACCCAAGACACAAAAGGGGGTGCGGGCTTTTATAGGCCTCACTTCATACTGTAGGCAGTGGATCCCTCAATATGCATTTCTAGCAAAACCACTCATTCAGTTGACAACACAGGAGGTCGCCACATCGACTGTCCTCCCTTGGACTCAAGAACATACACATGCTTTTGAAAACTTAAAGAAAGCTTTATGCCAAGCACCTGTTTTAGCAACACCATGTTACAATAAACTGTTTACACTATTTGTTACAGAACGCGAAGGTACTGCCTTGTCAGTACTCACTCAGGAACAAGCAGGATCACACAAACCATGTGCTTATTTCTCTAGTACATTAGATCCAGTAGCTCAGGCTCTTCCTGCGTGCCTGAAATCAGTGGCAGCAACGGCTTTAGCAATCCGACAAAGCGATGCCATAGTGTTAGGACATCAATTGACAGTACAAGTACCACACGCAGTAGAGGTTCTCTTGAACCGCACACAAACACAACACTTGACTATAGCGAGACTCACCGGTTACGAATTGACATTGTTTCAGCCACACATAGAAATCAGACGTTGTAATACGTTAAATCCTGCCACACTTTTGCCAGTAAATGGAACAGATCCATTAGCACATGATTGTATTGAAGTCATTACTATCACGACAAAACCCAGACAAGACTTGACAGATATCCCTTTATTAGATCCAGACTTGACATTGTATGTAGATGGTTCATGTATGAGAACAAGTACAGGAGAGTTAGTGGCCGCTTACGCAGTCACAACAGACACTGAAGTCATTGAAACAAATTGTATTAACATTTTGTCAGCTCAAGCAGCAGAGCTCATCGCTCTGACACAAGCCTGTATTCAAGCCAAAAATAAGAAAGTCAACATATACACAGATTCACGTTATGCATTCGGAGTCGTCCATGACTTCGGCGTGCTGTGGCGAGAGAGAGGTTATTTAACTTCTCACGGTGCCCACATCCAACACGGACCCCTCATTCAAGCCCTATTAGATGCGATTCATTTACCTACTGCAATATCGATTATGAAATGCAAAGCTCATACAAAAGTTACCGATATAATTTCCCAGGGTAATGACCTAGCTGACAGAACAGCTAAACAGACTGCTCAGAACCAGACTCATACAACTGACGCGACAAAGACAATAGTTCCGACACCAACACATTGCATGACAGTTAAGGATCCCGCCCTTGATATAATTGACATACAGACACACGCTACACCAGAAGAAATAAAGAAATGGACTGAATTAGGAGGGATCCAAACGGATCAAGGATGGGTGACGAAGGAAAAATCTATATGGTTTCTTCCCGATTCCATGGTTCAAGTCATCATTAACACAATACACAGTCCAGCGCACCTAGGAGAAAAAGCTATGCTAGACAGTATTCAACACATTTGGTTCAACAAACACTTGCGAGCAGCAGCCAAACAGAAAGTACGTACCTGTATGATATGTTGTCAGTTTAATCCAGGTAAAAGCATCCCCGTAGAGCAGGGTGGATTTCAACCTCCCGATCATGCTTTTGAAGTCCTCCAGATGGATTATATCCAGATGGAACGATGTCGAGGATTCAAATATGTTCTCGTAGTTGTCTGTGCTCTTTCCCGTTGGACAGAAGCCTACCCGGTTTCAGATTACACTGCCCCGACTACTGCCAAACAGTTAGTTCGAGAATTCTTCCCACGGTATGGTTTGCCACGTGTTGTCTACTCAGATAACGGCCAGCCATTCTCATCCGAACTAATGAAACACGTTTCACTTTTGTTAGGCTACCAATGGAAATTCCACTGTGTCCGACATCCCGAGGCAGCAGGTCTCGTGGAACGCCATAATCAAACTCTGAAAATTAGATTGTCCAAAATATGTAGAGAAAAAGGTGTCGATTGGATAGTAGCCTTACCAGTTGCACTCTTTTATATGAGAATGGTAGCACATTCTCGAACAGGGCTATCCCCGTACGAGGTGATCTTTGGTAGACCACCAAATATGTGGGGGACGCCTATACCTCGCAAAATCACTGATGTTGACTGTAATATGCTGACAGATTACCTGGCTTCCTTGATGTCTGCACTACAATCTTGTCGTTCACAGGTAGCTGCAGCTTTTCCCGATAACACTGAGGTAAAGCCCCATGACGTGGTTCCAGGTGATATGGTCCTAGTGCGGAATTTCGACCGGAAGACCCAACTGGAGCCTAGGTGGAAATCGCCAAAGCTTGTTCTACTAACCACAAGGACAGCCGTGAAGATCGAGGGACGTAAAGGGTGGTTGCACTCGAGTCATATCAAGAAATTTTATGGACTACCGTCCAGTGTGGATACTGAGCCCTGCATTTCCTCACAGACAGACTCAAAGCTCCCCTTGGTTGAACCCACGAAAACAGAACTTTATAAACTGAAATTACGGTCTAGCAAGTCAGACAATTTGATTGTTTAAGTCCTCTCCAAGGTGAATCGGTTGAATTTGTCTCTGACATGTATCCTCTAGACCGGAATAGAGAAAGAAATCAACAGATGCAGCTTAAAAAGCATGCGTATTGTAAATCACTTCGTAGTCACTGCACAGTAACATTATTAATTTTGTTTTCTCTAAGTCTTCTGATCATCATTTTTAGTATATTGCTGCATATGTATTTCCCTATTTCTAAACGTGCATACAATGTTACTGCTGAACATTCTTTTAGCGAATTACCTCCGCATGAGTTGTCTTATAGATTTGCGCTACGCAACAACACATTTATTAGTATGTTACATCATTCCCATCAGACCAGCAATGCTACAAATTGTTGGATATGTGGCCGACTCCCTCCTTATCAGAACTATAAGGGAGTTTTGCCCCTCTTTCCGTATCCGTTCACACACAATGGCTCCTGTGGAGCATGGTTTAGTTTGATTAATTCCCTAGATTCAAATTCCGCAGTTTATCAAGACAACTGGGTATGGGGAAACCTGAACCTAGTTTTGCTTAAAGTCTGCTACCCTAACAAGGAGGGACTTCCCAAAAGAACAGGAACTGATCTAGAAAATGAAGTATATGGATTAGGTAATTTTACACTTAACCTCATGATCCTGAATGTTGAATCCGAAGCCACACCAATCTTGCCCGCTATGTCAGTATTCCCAGTTAAAGGGGAATTATGTGTAAGAAAGAATGGTTCCATACACATGGGCCATAGTAAATGCACCACTGTAATAAAATTCAGTGATCAAGGCAAATCTGCATTTAGAGCTTCCCGTCATTCCTACTTCATATGTGGCCAGACCGCATATATACGTCTACCTCTAGATTGGGATGGTACCTGTTACATAGCATTCCTTCTGCCACCTGTTTTCCTAGCTCCTCCTGATTATCACAGAAATACCCATTTAGTACACAATAGACAGCAGAGAGATCTCCCGATCGTCGATTACACTGAAACGGCATGGGAGCAATACACAGATTTCAATAAAGGTTTCTTTCCTTATATAGGAACAGTCACTAATAGTAAACTGATACGTAGATTAACTAGAACCCTTGAAGCAGTAGTAAACGAGACTACTTCCGCCTTAGGCAATTTAACAGAAGAGCAGTCTGCTATGCGGATTGTTGTGCTTCAAAATCGTCTTGTCCTTGACGTCATCCTGGCTGATAGGGGCGGAGCTTGTAGGGTCATCGGATCAAGTTGCTGTGTTTTCATACCAGAAAACTCGCCGTCAGTATATAAAGCCATAACTCGCCTTCATTAGATTATAAGCCAGATACACCAGAGTCCAGGCACCTGGACTTCGTCCGGTTGGTTCTGGAGCGTGTTGTCAGCCTGGGGATGGAGGATCCTATCCTTCCTAGGTATTGGCTTTCTCATACTATTCAGTTGCTGCTTATGTCTACAATGTGGGCCAGCGATTTGTGGCCTATGTGCCACATCGTGCATCCCACCTCCAAGTTTTCGTTCAAAATCCCGGAAGAAGAAAGAAGAACAAATGATGCTATATGAACAGATCGATGGATTGATGAAGATCGATATCTCCTGAGGGTCCGTAGGGGACAAGGAGGGAATGAGGAAATATGAATTTTGTGATCAGTTATGTCCCCTATCGTAGACCCCAACGGCTCCATGTGCATGCTATAAGTACATGTATGTTCCCTCCAGCTCCAGTTTTGAAGACGCAAATACATGTGCGTCCACCGTCAACATGTCCTCTTTCAGATCCACCATGAATGGGTCAGATATTCCATTTCTAAGTATGAAAGGCCACCGACTTTATGTGGTTCACTTTCCACATTTTACAGATTCAGGCGAGTAGGCCCTGGATTCTGCCATCAAGCCTTTTCCTGCCTTCTGCCTCTGAAAGCTCCAGTCCGAGCATGCATCTGTATCCATGAACTTTGTCCTACTCCCTGCGCGGCTAACGGTGCCTGATCCAGCCTGTTGCCTGCCAACAAAACTGTATTTCACCTTCAAGATTATCTGCTTCGCTCCTCATCCGATGCATTCCTGTCTAGTAGTTTAGGTAAACATTCTTCCAGCTACCGTGCAAAGGGCCAGGCCTCACTGTCCTCATGCAAGTAATTCATAGCCCCTGTTACCATGGAAGATTCCTGCCCCCTCGCATCTCATGTAGACACTTAGACGCTTGTACACGCACTAACAGTCAGTATAAAATAGATTTCATCCTAGAGACCTTTCCTTTTGGATAATACAGTTCTTTAAACATAAGATATTAGATATGATTTGGGATTAGGTTGACATGACCCCCAGACTTCTGTCTCCACATGTAGAGCTAAATGTCAAGTCCCCTTCACCCTCTAGTTGCACGTCAATCACACGTCATGCGGCTGCGCGCGCATCTCTGCCAAATATTTCTGCTGACATTGCAGAATTCTCTTATGGATCCACCCACTTGTGACATCATGTTTAATGACGTATTTTAGTTACACCCATGTTTACGCCTTTTTTCGTTACGTATGTGTATTATATCTGTATTATCAGCTGTTACGCCTCCTGCATCTGTCTTAATGTAATGCTTTCCATATAAATACCATTACTTGTCAATAATGTATGCCCTTCCTTCCTGAACCCCCATGGTGATGGAGTGTGAAGCCTGCAATTCGAATTGTATTTCCTTTGTAGAGGAATAAAGCCTTTTAGAACCTCTAATACCACGGATTCTGCCTCTTATATTTACTGAGTTATTCTTACTAGACTTTACCGCATAAAAAATAGTACCGGTAATGAAATATTTACCACACTCCCGGCCTCACATAATATCCGTAACGCTTCCCTGACAGAAGCGGCGGATTCCATAACAGAAAACGGCCCAAAAGTCAATATAAATACGCGCGACAGACAGAGCGCCAAAATTTGTTTCCCTACCTCACCAAGTACAGGAAAAGTGCCCCACATAGAATGTTGATGCCAGAGGCTCGCGCTAACGAACGCCAACCAATCAAATTGCCTAACTGTCCACGGGCCATTCTATGTGCCTGGAGCTACCCGGGGGTGTACACTCTGTGAATGCCACCCCCAGGAGCCCCCATTATGCGAACTGTAGAGTTGAAAATAATTCCGCAGTCGACTAGTGCTGAACTATTTCTGTTTGGGTTCTTCACAAGCCAACCTAAACAAAAAAACTTGTGATCTTATGGCTGTTTCATCACTAGAGCATGGCTTTCAGCAGCAGGATTAGCGCCTCGGTGCTAATTACTCCTTCACGTTGAGAGAGGGTGCAAACAGCACAAGCCACATCTCTTGTGACAGGAAGAATGCAGCGTCACAGGATATGCAGGTAACTGCGTTTGTTTTGTAGTCTGACCAGCTTAGCAATGTAGAACTTCTGCGAGGCAACCTCGTTGAAACAATATCAAAGATAGGACGGTCTAAAACAGAATATCGAATTCTCGAGTATATTCAATTCGGATACAATAAAACCAACATCAAATCTCAACTGGGTTTCTCTTCTGCGAATTGGTTAATTGTTTATATATGCTGGATACCTTTCATAATACAGCTTGTGCATTTCTTGAGGAACAAATCGACTCATCTTTGTGAGAAATATAGATTTAATCAATGCGTGTTTTGTAAAGTTACCATGATGTCGCCAACTCCACAAACTGCCAGGATTACATTCCTATATTACACAGGAGGGTAAAGTATGCATAAATGCACCTGGTACAGAACCGAATACAAGATCTACATTGCAGGCTCAAAGCTGGTGCATTGAATGTGCCCTTCTCTATTTGGAATCAATGCAGGACTGTGTAAAGGCATGAGGTTTTTTTTCGCACACAGTTCTGAAAATAAGTATTCTCTCAACTGATATGTTTGGAGAGGTGACAGACACAATGGGGGGAAAATCGGAGCAATAGGATTTAGGAAAAAAAGGATTTATACCTGGACGGGCCAGCAGTGTATCATTTTATGATAGATCGAGGAAAAATGTAATACTTATGGCGTCTAGGCATTCACTGTGATTAACAGCAATGCAGTACAGAGAAACCCAAAGAGCATGTGAGTTATTCAATAGTTCGAGTACATTTCTATATGGTTGAGGCGAAGTAGACATGAAAGATTACAAACATTAATTGGTACAGAATGTACTTAGATGCAGTAAATGGTGCAAAGTGGATGTGGGGCAGACAGAGGGGTTGCTAATGAAAGGGGAAGATGCCAGTTAGTCTTGTCCCTTCTTTTGTCACTGTAGGAACACTCAGTCAAATCACAAGGATAAAGATACGTTTGTACATTTATTCATGTGTAGATCTACTCCTACAACTAGGCTTAACAAACCACTTTTGTGCTATTCTGCATTTCCATGTGGCAATTTACACATAGGTGTAGACTCCTGTGCCTCCACCCCTTCAAATGAGGCATTAGAGTGTCCTACATAGGTGGGACTTTCCACATATCCAACAATTTAGGAAAATACGGTAAATGTAATAAAGTTTGATTTAAAAAAAAATACTTTATTGCAGCATTTAATTGTAAAATGATTGAAATTTGTATTATTAATGCCGAGCTTACACATTGAAATGTTATATTAGATCAGTTCATCAAATTAACTGATTATTACATAAAATGATAAATATTCATTTTTGAAAGTTAAAAATAAAATGCACTCAACCACACATTTCGTACTGAAATATAGTGCAAAATACAGGTGTTGCAATTTGCATAATTATGTCGAATTTTTCTAGAAATTTCCAATAATTACAAAAATTACAGACATTTTCCTCACCCCTAATTTAAACCTCCTACTGATTTATTTAACATTATTATAGCTTACATGTTTAGTGGCATGGTTTACTTGGTTGATTATAGCGCCAATGTTACCCCCACTGGGAAATAGACTTGTAAAAATTACTAGGACCTGATTGGAAAAAAATAAATCTGCGAATTAGATGCATGGCAGTGAAGACGTAAAGTATTGCCAAAGCTTCTAACCTACTAAACATTTATCATTCGAAGAGTAATGTCCGATTTGAGCATGACATCCCTCATTTGAATATAAATGTTTTAGACATTGGGGGCCTGCATTTTGTTTTTTTAAGTCAAACTAAAAGTAAATTAGACGTACTTATGAAGGACCCTATTTTAAATAAAAGCTACAAATTATCCAACAATACAGAAAGACGACAAATTATGGAGGATTACTAGTAGTCTTATGGTGCAGGGACGACAGGGTGGCATGCAAAAGGGATTTTTGCCAGAGGGAAAAATAGTTTTTAATGAAGGATACCATTTAATAGTGAGCAATCTGTTGTGCAGATAAAAATGGTAACTTATACAGAGGTGACCTCCATTAATCTTAACCTTCCTCTCCTTTTGGGGGCTTAATATATAATTGTTTGAAAAAAGCTACATATATTTACTTCTTTCTTTATATATGTGTTAAAACTGATATAATTCTTAGCTAGTCTATCTTTGACTGCTATTATAAGTAAGCCTATAAATCATATGTTTCCCAATAGGAAACAGAAAAACATATTTAGGTATTTGTTGTCACTTTTAATGTCAAGACATTTTTGGAATGAAACAACTAAAACAAAAGACGTCCATCAAAAAGGTCTATTCTTTTCTTCCATGGCTGATTTTATAAATGAAAGCAATGCATTCTTAATTAATAATTAAAGATTTAGATGGTGTAACATATAGAAAAAGACTTGAGGCTTAATAATATTGGTTGTTAAACTATCACTATTAAAATATGTAAGACTGAGGGGTTGTAAATGCTTATTTCTGTGATATTATCCCTGTTGTATTGGAGAGTAACCAAGTTTTTGATAATACATTAATTAATGCTAAAAAAAGCCCTTTACCTTTGCAATGAGGTGTGCTTATTGAGGCTAAACATTGCAGGAACATGTCAAAATTCAACTTCTCACATATTCCACTTTTGAAAATATTAAGCATCCTACCTGACGCAAATAACCAAGTTGACTTTGTAACTGTTTTTGTAATGCTAAATGATTGACCTAGCCCTTTTGCAGGTTTGACCCCTGACTTTCTGCCTTCTATTTTTCTGACCAGGGTTTTGTTGGTTTTAGGACAAAGGGCACTTTACCACTGCTAATCAGTGCTGAATTGCATATGATCTCTGTGTAAACTGTAATTTTGATTGGTTCTTCATGAGTGGAATATTTGATTTACTGGTAAGTCTCTAGTAAAGTGCACTGTGTGTGCCTAGGGCCTGTAAATCAAATGCTACTAGTGGGCCTGCAGCACTGGTTGTGCCACCCACATGAGTAGCCCTGTAAACGAGTCTCAGGCCTGCCATTGAAGTGTTTGTGAGTGCAGTTATAAACTTCCATATCGACCTGGCAAGTGCGCACACTTGCCAGGCTCAAACCTTCCCTTCTACTACATGTAAGGCACCCCTAAGGTATGTACAAGGTCCCTACATGGGCAGGCAGGGTGCAGTGTATGTGAAAGGTAGGACATGTACTGGTATGTTTTACGTGTACTGATAGTGAAATGCTGCCAATTTCGTTTTTTCACTGTTGCAAGGACTAGCTCTTCGATAAGGTTATCACTGGAGGTGCCTTGTAACATTTTACAAGTGTAACTTTCAATTGGGAACAGCTAGAGATCAGGAGTTTGAGCTTACTGAGATCAGAATAAAAACGCATCTTTTAGTAAAGACAGTTTTTATATTGTGTGTTTGAAAATGCCACTTTTAGAAATATGGCATTTTCTTGTTTACCCATCCTGTGCCTCTGCCTGCCTGTGGAATCAACATCTGGTTTATATTGGCATGGGCTTGCTGTGCACTTTAGACAGTCACACAAAGGGAGTTGAGGTGTACCCTGCATATCCTGATGGCCCCTCACCAGGCTGATGGGCCTTCCTGAGCTAAAGTGGTGGAAGGAGCTTTAACCTGCACCTGGATAGGGCTGTGCCTGGCCTCTCACAATGGTGCTTCAACCCCCTGGAGAATGTCTGGAGTCACGACCAGGAAGAACAAGGACTTTTGCACTTCAAAGACAATTGTATGAAAAAGACCTACTTCAATGGCCAAAAGAGGTATAAGTATTGGACCTAAAACCCCAGACTGGTAGAACACTTCTGGATCAAGAGGAACCTCTGCCAAGGAGAAGAGCTGTGAGGGGGAGAACTGCCCCTTTGCTGTGTGTTGCTTTGCTGGGCTGACCTGCAGTTGCTGCTTCTGCTTTGGAGAGGAAAATGACTGGACCTCTGCTGTGTATCCTACTTATGAAGTTGTCCAAGGGCTTGTGTGTGCTTGCGAAGTCTCAGGGCCAGCAAAAAGGTTATCTGCAGCATCCCTGAACTCCACTCCTGGGAATTCTGACCGGCCTAGAGGTGCCAATTCCAGTTCTGAATTCCTGCTGCAAAGACCTACTTGAAATCATAAAAATTGATGCATCACCCTTCCAGCACCTGTTTTTCCGATGCAGCACCACCATGCGGGAGAAGTTTTCACACTCTGCCGCCGTGCAGCCGAAGAAATCAACGCAGTGCCTGTCAGCAGCTAAAGAATCCACCAAAGCCCAAGTTCAGCGCACAGTGTCTCCGAAGTCTGTGACCCCTGTACTGACTATGACGAAGGTCCTGCTCCTGCTGTGTGGCTAAAAGAATCGACACATTGTGGTACTGACTGGCTCAGCTGATTTGAAATCGAGCGGGAGACTTGTTCCCCGAACGCCGCAGAAGGACTATGGCCGCCGAGTCTAATATCCCATTGTGGATGTACTCTGTACTCTCCTGAATATGCGTCATTGAGCGCTTTCTTCTTAGAGATTGGACCTATTTCAAAAATTACGCCTCTGCATTTGAACCACTATGCGAGTCAAGTCGGATGATCGACGTTTATGCCCACCCTTCAGCTGTATTTATTTAAGGCTCCTGATCTTGTATGTTTGAGCCGTTTGCCAATTGACCCCTTTTTACTGCTACTGGTATGTTTAGATGCCCCCTATTCAGACACACCTATTTCTGAGTCCCACATTTGATTTGACCACCCTGATGAAGGTGTGACCCTTATTGGGTTAGACACCGAAACACGCGTCGGTGCTGGAGAACCTCGTGCCTCCATTTGTTTCCTCCTTCCATAACAAGAAGACACATTATAAACTATAGACTATGTTATGTCTATTCTGTATTTTATATTATGAATGTGAACAATTTTGAACTCTGATTATATTATCAACTGTGAATCTTTCTTGAGTGTGGAGAATGTATGAGTATGTATGTATTTGTGGATGTTGGTTTGTATTGAGTGTGTAAATGTGGGACCGCTTATTTATCCATGTTTGCTGATATGACACCATATCACATTTTTTTATGCATTTTGATAAAATAATAATAATAAATATATTTTCTTTATTCCTTTTTGCTTATTCGTTTGGGGGAACTTATTTGTTTGTATAGCGATTTTTGACAGTACCAGTGACTTTGTTAGCACTTCTGTATCAGTTTTCAGGCACTTCGGGTATTTCTAGACTGTTGTTTTAAGTCCTCTCAAAAAGACAACATCAGCGGGAGCAGTGTTGTTTTTTAGAGGGCACAACATCGCAGGTAAGAGTGGTGAGGCGGTGGGGCGTGGTGGGGGGAGTCGACAGACGACGACCAGGGAAATAAAAAAAAAGAAAAGCACTTGCGCTTGGCACATCGCCGAATCAGCGATGCGATGAGCACCAGGTAAGTGGTTTTCTTTTCCTTTTTTTCTTTTCCTTTGTCATCTGTCGACTCTCCCCACCCACCCCACCCTACTGCACTTACCTGTACGTGCCGCTACTGAACACAAGTAACACCAGAATACTTTGATTTTTGTTGGGTCTCAACATTGAGGTGCAACTTAAGTGTTGTGACCGCCGAGAACTGGAACCATGTTTGGGCACAACCATCAGACTAGGGTGCCACACTGTAAAAAAACAACAAGCATTTTCAATGCAATGAGTCTCGCTTTTGCGAGCGCTTAAGCGATTGGCATTGTAAATGACAATGCCTTTTATTTATGTGTTTTAAACCAAACACATATATAAAAGGCATTGTTATTTTTAATGCCAATAGCTCAAACTCTCGCATATGCGAGAGCACTTTAATGTTGGACACGCCCCCTATTTATTTAGACACTGCTCACGGTATTCAGGTTACAGTGAGCAGTGTCTAAACAAAGGTGCTCTTTCACACAAAGTAAAAATAAATTAATTAAGAAACAATGTGCACGGCCTCTGAAGTGAAAGTGGCCGGCGCTATTAATAAAATAAATAAGTGTAGCCGCTAATATGAAAGTGGCCGCCTGGAAAATATTTAATGAAATAAGCGCGGCTGCTAAACTGAAAGCAGACCGCACCGTAAATTGAATAAGTGCGGCCGCTATAGTTAAAGCGGACCGCATAATAATTTAAATAAATACAGTAGTAGACATGCTGCTATGTAGTGTGTGGAATAGGGGAAGAGCATTAAGGAAAATAGTGCTTACCAACTTATAAAGCAGAGCATGTAACAACACCAGTAAAAGGTCCAATCCTTATGGGCGGTAACTAAAGGAGACAAGGCGGTACCAAAGCGTGACTAACAAGCCTCATAATTAAAGTTCACGAAGGACAATGGTACAAGCCAATTAAAAATATGGGCGGAGAGTGGGGGAAGCTTCTATTGCATACCCCAATACAACATGCCTCGCATAGCGAGCACTGAATGTGAGCTGCCGCTAGGCGCAACCTAAAAATATAATGGCTGCAATGCTTATAAAAGCAGGAGTCACTGTGGATCAGGCTGCATGCCAGCCCATTTCTTTTTGGGCCAGTCTGCCACAGAAATACCACAGATAGGGCCTTTCCTTAAGATGATCCTGCTGCAATAAGAAGAGTCCACATATTGAGCAAGACAAGGATGGACTAGAATGCTACCCGAAATAATTACAAGTGAGAGAGATTTATTCAGCATTTCAATGATTTCCTGATTTGTGTGTTTTCAGATATATCAAGGGGGCCTCATGGAACTCCACAAGAACACATCTTGGCAGTATATTGATAAAGGCATATGACAACCATATCTAATCATGTGGTACCAGAAAATAGCTAATCTCTTTGGGAGTGAGATAATTGGAGCAACTACAGAATAGCAATTCTGTATGCATCTCTATAATGACTACAGCACAGAAGGCAACACCAATCCGAAATTAGCATGTAGATTTCCTGTTGGTGGAACTGACAGCCAGTACCAGACAATAAGAGACAAACACAACACAACACAACGCAAACTGAAAAACACTTCTGATGAGTTTTTCTTTATCCCTTCAAGATTCTCTAAGAAACTAATCTGTGCACTGCTAACCAGAGGATCTCCTAAGTGATAACTAAAACCCCATCCAACACAAAAACTCTCTGCAACTTGCAGGTTTTTGGGATGATTTCGAATTTTGAATTATAATAATTGACAGCTCTCCTTAATTGACAACTCTCCTTAGTTGTTGGTTTTTGTGGTCTATTGGGTGCCCAAAAAATGTTTTTTTTCACTCGATATGTGATATAAAACACTTCTTCTGATCGTCTGTAACAAGCATTTTCCATTATGGTGTGTTTCTTCTCCACAGTTAAAGACTGACACTTTGGCTGTCATGCTGAAATGACAATATCAATACTGTTTCCCATTTCTTATGCCAGATATGTATTTTTCAATTAATTTATTTTGACAAAAAAACAGTTTTTGGCTATGCCACTAAAATAAACTCCTAATTTTTTCAAGAGGAAATTCAGATTTATCTATTGCACATAATTTCTTGATGCAGTAAATCAGGAGTGATTATCAAACTGCACATTTACTGATGAAAGTTAGAGGCCATGGCAAGTCATGGTTTCATGCTTTTGTTATGCAGCGTACAACTCTTATGTACACTGTGAAACCAGGAAAATGCCCTTGTTTGGAAGACATTTTCCAAACATTTGAAATAAAATAAGGGCAAACCAATAAATATCAATTGATGGTGCCTAATTAAGATGCAGTTACACCAACATATTTATATCTTTAACGTGAGTGGGGATACAGCCTATGGCAAATACTAATAGTTAGCACTGCTGCTATAGTCTATTGAATGACATAATGCATCACACCAGTGGTGCTAAAAGTATTTTTACTGGAGAGCAAAATATATCACGGCAAACTTGAGAGTGTAATGATCATCCAGGACCTATTGACTGTGAATCGATGACTATGCATGGTATGTGTGCAGATAAGTTGGTAGCTGTGGCGTCATATGTATGATGAGAAGCTTGCTCTAGTTAGGAGTCATATACACTCCTAACAGAATCTTACTATGTACTACTACCTCAACCTTTCCTTGTCTCACTACTAACATATGTGAGGTGCTTCCACTTCCTACACAGGCAGCATATGAGATGGCTACAATAGAATATTCTCCCCATTTGCCTTCTCCAGTGTCCCTCTTAGCCCCCTCCCCACCCACCACCACAAAGGCCCATAAAGGGGGAGCTGATCCTTAGCACATATTTTATTCTTTGTCTGCTCCCTTATGGTTTGGTATAAGCCAGGCATGACTCCTGGCTTTTCTTTTTTCAAGCTTTTTATTTTCAGAATTTTTTCTGAACCCCAGGGGTGATGAGCTGAGCTCTTTTTTTTGGGAGTAGGCTTACCATATTTTTACATGAGCTGCATAGAGGTGCTCTAGTCTCAAGTTTATTGATGGACATGCAACTGTGCTTTCTAGAGCCCTATACCTGCTCTGTCATGTTGCCTTTTCTGATCTCATATCTTGTTCTCAGGCCACATTAGAGCATGCAGGTCTGAGGTTTGTGCTGCTTATGTGGCTTGTAGACTGCTTCAGGTGCAAGGTAAACACAGATTCTAGGCAGCCTATGTGTGCAGGGTAAGCTGCCCTTCCTAGTCCCATGGATGGTTGTTGGCCTTTTTTGCAGGCGCAGCCGGTGCTGGTAAGAGCGGTGGTGTTGCAGGGCTGGGTGGGGTGGGAGGAAAGTTGAAGGATGATGGAATAGGGAAAATAAAATAACAAATATATAAAACCACTTACCTTGCGCTCGCCGCATCAGCGATGCGGTGAGCACAGGTTTAGTGGTTTTATTTGTTTCATTTTATGTGCAAAATTCCAACATCTGTTGACTTCCCCCCTGCCCTGCCCTCACCCCACAGCTCTTACCTGCACCGGCCGCGACTGCCTTTGTGGTGGACAAAACGAAGACTTGCTGCATTGCTGTTAATCATGGTTCCATCTTGTATCTGGGCTTTGATGCATTGGGTCTGTGTTGAGGAGGTATTTATTTCCTGGCCTAGGTTTGTTGGGCTATCTGCGGTCCCCTCCCATATGCAGGGGTTGAAGGAGATATGTTGCCCTACCTCCCTTACTCTGAGCATTCCACCTGGACTCTGCTGCTAATACTGTCTTTCAGCTGGAATTTTTCCTAATCGCCATCCTCATCAGTAACTGCCTCCTTTTCGATATTGCTGCCTGGGGGTGGAGGAAGACTGCTGCTTATGCCTCTATATCCCTATGATCCATTGAGATTTCCAGTTGGTTTGTTGCCTTCGACACAAGGTTATTACTGTTCCTAGTGCCATCCATCATTCCATCATGGAGCTGTCCCATTGGTTCTAAGGCACTGGTTCCTTGTTTGTCGTGGCCTAGTGGTTTAGAACTCCTGCTCTTATTCAGAGGGTAAAAGTTCTTAATTTCTGTGGCCTGCCCCATCTGTAGATTTTGACTGCTGGTTTATGTTCCTCTTCCTTTCATTATTCCTTGGGGGAGTTGTGGTGCTTGTTCTGTTGTTATATAGGCCTTCTAGATTCCCCTGATGGGGTTGGAGCTGTGGTCGGACATACTTTCTCGTCCAGTCTCTTTCCTGAATTAAGGTTAGGGCTATTGCTCTGTGTGTTTTAGGTGACTCGGCCTGGTGTGTTGTTGCTAAGTGGATGCTACTGATTTTGGGCCGCTTTGATCTTGTCCATTAGTTTGTTGTGGAATCCTAACTCTTAAAATTGTATTTGGGCTTTCATCCTGGTTTTGGAACCCTGGCTGCTGATCTGCTGATGCTAGTTTTGCAACCATATCCTCCGTTCTAGCCATCGCTCAGGTTTTTGGTATGTGGTCTGCAAGCCCCCAGGTTCTAGGTGGATTTGGAACAGTGCCGGTATCTATGTTTTGGCCAGCTTGTTGTGCTTTTTGCAGCTTCCTGTCCGGCATTAGGTTGGTGTTATCCTTATTTAGCTTGGCTTCCTGCAGCCTCATTTGCAAGAATTTGTCTCCTTTTTCTTTCCTTCTAGTTGTCTTTCTGTCAATGTGGAGATGTGCTCTGAGATTTCACTTGTCACACTCCTCTAACCTTTTGAGTGTTCTCTGATGTTTACCACTTCTGGTGTGTTATTTTGTTGCCCTCCATGTTTCATGCACCATGGTTCTGGAGATAGGCTTTTGAGGCTTCAGTAGGGTTCCTTCCTGTTCAGGAGACATTTCCTTTTTCGCTGGCTCAGTCCTGTGTGTGTCAATATGTAGTCCTTTTCTGGGGCTAGTTGGGTGAGGACTGTCTATCTTGGTGCTGGTGGCAGCAAGATTCAAGGTAAATAGCTGTAAATCAGATATTATTGCTATACTCTAACTAATCACCGAAAAGTATGTTTCCACCTGATGTCTGTTTGTCTACACAGACCGTATTAATTTTTCTATTGCGTTTGACTCTGTAGACAGACCAAACTGGTGGAAAAAGTGCAAAGATTGGATGTACCTTATATTTACTTTGGCTAATTATTGAATTGCATACCTCGAGTTGGTGCCATGTTTTAATCCAAAAATTGATTAAAGCAGGATTGTTAATTGTCACAATAAATATTTTCATTCTATATTATTTACTGGCTACATCAACATTGGAGGGCGATATCCCAAGAGTACGGGATTAGAACACCTCATGTCTCCTGTATGCAGAAGACATTTTAATATTAGAATTTAATCAAAAGGAACTTCAGGAAAATCTGAATAGTCTCTACCAATTTGCTGAAGGGCATTACCTCAAGATAAATATGATAAAAAGTTACATTCTTAACTTTGAGGGCAGAATATTTCAGAGGAAAAAAAAATATGAATGATGTATTTGTGTTGAAATGCTGAAATCGTAAAATAGTACCCTTACTTAGGGAAACTATTTTCCTCTCAGGTAAATGATAAGGAGCATGTGCAGCATTTGATTAGATAAACAATGTTTCATGGTAATGGTCTTAGAATGTTGCATAACGCTTAACGGCATAGACATTCACTGAGTCTATTGTATGCTAAAGAAATGATTGATGGTCAGATAAGGTCCTTTATAAATACTTTGGAGGGCAAAGCAATGTGTAATCTGTGTACTTTAATTTCCCTCACCACTACCTAGGCTTGTTTGAAACTTGAGTTGCATAGCACATTTGCACTGGGATTCGTACCTGTTTTACGTTGGTGGGATTGTTTGATATGCAGTGAAAATAATTAAATATGGAAACTATAGTGTTTTGAGATATTCATACAAAGGAGAAAAGACAGTATTTTCCACATAAATTGTATTTATGCTCTGAAACAAGTTAATATCAAGCAAGATGACTTGAAGCTATGTCTTTGTCATAGTTGAAATTCCATCTTAAGCTGCTTTCTAGTTGTGTTTGCATGAACTTGGACATTGATAATTGTTCTAACAAGGAAATGTATAATTCTATTGTTTTTTTCTCATACTGGGGAAAATCGTGGCCCTACTTGACATGGAATTTAGATCAGGAGGTCAGCGGTCTGTTTTCATTATTTGGAATAAATATCTTCCTTTAAGGATTGCTACAGGTGCTGGACAAAACATGAATGTTAAGGACAGGATATGTGAATTATGTAAAAATGGTGTACAAGACCTTGATCATGTATGTTTGCCAATTTCTAAAGCCCCTTTATAAATCTGCTGCATGCTGTTTCAGAAAAGCTTGTCAATTCTTATTTTTTCTGGAAAATTAAATGATGTTTTAATATTTTTTTTAGTTTTTACATCTGTATTGAAATTGCGTTTGTAGATCTCTTTGTAGAGCCAATTCATAAATAATGAAAATAAAATGTTGTTGAAATGTTGGTGCCTCTGGCTGTTTTTGTTAGCTTGTGAAAACATTCTTAGCCTTTGACCTTTTGTGGTTCCTGGTCCTGGGGGGTTGGGTACATCTCTGCATACATGTCTCATGTGTTCCCTAGGCCTGGACAAAGTTTGAATTACACTGGTGAAATTAGAATAATTTTGGTAATTTTGCAGAACAAATTTTACTCTAAATTACTGAGATTACGTCAGCATGCCACATAACATAATCTTAGGGAGAAATTTTTTTATGTTTGAAAGCTTTATTAGAGAAAAATAAGTATTACAATAAGGTGACATCAGCAAATATGAGAAAAAAGGTATAAGATGGGACAAAGAAAATAGAAGCAGCCAATATCACAATGAAAAACAAAGCATTTTAAGTTATGGGGAGGAAGGAGGGGGGGGAAGGGAGGAGAGAAGAAAACAAAAACATGGTATTTATCGTAGAAGATGGGTAAGCAATAATAGGAAATACAGTAAATGGCAATCAAAAAGTACAGTAAAAAACCATCATATGAGTAATTGCATGAATGAAAAAGAAGTATGAAGAAGGTCAATATAAAGCTAAATAATTACCATATTGAGACTGAAAAATATCATGAAAAACTGCAGGCAAGAGTACATGTGTTCAGGGGGGCTTGAAATTATCTGAAGATAGTGGAGAGTAACTCTTTTTGGCGGATTGATCAAGGTATAGAGTAAGAGGTAGCCAGTAAAATTCAACATTTCGGGAGGGTTTACAGGAGGAAGCAAAGGCAACATCAAGTCTGTGTGAGTGACATACAAGATTCCACCAACAATTGAGAGACAATTTGTTCAGAGATTTCCAATTAGAGACAATATGCTGTAATGCTGGCTTGGCAGTTCGGGCTGGACTGTTCCCATGGGGCACAGGGTCAAGACTGATTTGCATATGGCTGGGTTCAAACTGGAATGGCATGGTGAGCAAAAAAACGATGGATTTAGGCCCAGATCTCTGTACTGGGTTGAATGTATGACATTGTTCTGCATTCTGTCCATCAATTGTTGTTTTTGCAATTGTCACCCCGAGTGGGAAGGGTATGCTCAGACGTGAGTCCCGTGCTCTCCATGCCACTGGAATCAAGCTATCCTGGCTGATGAGGGCTGAAAACCCGAAACCGGTCCTAGGATGCTTGTTTCCAGTCCAGGGAGGACCTGGCTTGGCAGTTCGGGCTGGACTGTTCCCATGGGGCACAGGGTCAAGACTGATTTGCATATGGCTGGGTTCAAACTGGAATGGCATGGTGAGCAAAAAAACGATGGATTTAGGCCCAGATCTCTGTACTGGGTTGAATGTATGACATTGTTCTGCATTCTGTCCATCAATTGTTGTTTTTGCAATTGTCACCCCGAGTGGGAAGGGTATGCTCAGACGTGAGTCCCGTGCTCTCCATGCCACTGGAATCAAGCTATCCTGGCTGATGAGGGCTGAAAACCCGAAACCGGTCCTAGGATGCTTGTTTCCAGTCCAGGGAGGACCTGGCTTGGCAGTTCGGGCTGGACTGTTCCCATGGGGCACAGGGTCAAGACTGATTTGCATATGGCTGGGTTCAAACTGGAATGGCATGGTGAGCAAAAAAACGATGGATTTAGGCCCAGATCTCTGTACTGGGTTGAATGTATGACATTGTTCTGCATTCTGTCCATCAATTGTTGTTTTTGCAATTGTCACCCCGAGTGGGAAGGGTATGCTCAGACGTGAGTCCCGTGCTCTCCATGCCACTGGAATCAAGCTATCCTGGCTGATGAGGGCTGAAAACCCGAAACCGGTCCTAGGATGCTTGTTTCCAGTCCAGGGAGGACCTGGCTTGGCAGTTCGGGCTGGACTGTTCCCATGGGGCACAGGGTCAAGACTGATTTGCATATGGCTGGGTTCAAACTGGAATGGCATGGTGAGCAAAAAAACGATGGATTTAGGCCCAGATCTCTGTACTGGGTTGAATGTATGACATTGTTCTGCATTCTGTCCATCAATTGTTGTTTTTGCAATTGTCACCCCGAGTGGGAAGGGTATGCTCAGACGTGAGTCCCGTGCTCTCCATGCCACTGGAATCAAGCTATCCTGGCTGATGAGGGCTGAAAACCCGAAACCGGTCCTAGGATGCTTGTTTCCAGTCCAGGGAGGACCTGGCTTGGCAGTTCGGGCTGGACTGTTCCCATGGGGCACAGGGTCAAGACTGATTTGCATATGGCTGGGTTCAAACTGGAATGGCATGGTGAGCAAAAAAACGATGGATTTAGGCCCAGATCTCTGTACTGGGTTGAATGTATGACATTGTTCTGCATTCTGTCCATCAATTGTTGTTTTTGCAATTGTCACCCCGAGTGGGAAGGGTATGCTCAGACGTGAGTCCCGTGCTCTCCATGCCACTGGAATCAAGCTATCCTGGCTGATGAGGGCTGAAAACCCGAAACCGGTCCTAGGATGCTTGTTTCCAGTCCAGGGAGGACCTGGCTTGGCAGTTCGGGCTGGACTGTTCCCATGGGGCACAGGGTCAAGACTGATTTGCATATGGCTGGGTTCAAACTGGAATGGCATGGTGAGCAAAAAAACGATGGATTTAGGCCCAGATCTCTGTACTGGGTTGAATGTATGACATTGTTCTGCATTCTGTCCATCAATTGTTGTTTTTGCAATTGTCACCCCGAGTGGGAAGGGTATGCTCAGACGTGAGTCCCGTGCTCTCCATGCCACTGGAATCAAGCTATCCTGGCTGATGAGGGCTGAAAACCCGAAACCGGTCCTAGGATGCTTGTTTCCAGTCCAGGGAGGACCTGGCTTGGCAGTTCGGGCTGGACTGTTCCCATGGGGCACAGGGTCAAGACTGATTTGCATATGGCTGGGTTCAAACTGGAATGGCATGGTGAGCAAAAAAACGATGGATTTAGGCCCAGATCTCTGTACTGGGTTGAATGTATGACATTGTTCTGCATTCTGTCCATCAATTGTTGTTTTTGCAATTGTCACCCCGAGTGGGAAGGGTATGCTCAGACGTGAGTCCCGTGCTCTCCATGCCACTGGAATCAAGCTATCCTGGCTGATGAGGGCTGAAAACCCGAAACCGGTCCTAGGATGCTTGTTTCCAGTCCAGGGAGGACCTGGCTTGGCAGTTCGGGCTGGACTGTTCCCATGGGGCACAGGGTCAAGACTGATTTGCATATGGCTGGGTTCAAACTGGAATGGCATGGTGAGCAAAAAAACGATGGATTTAGGCCCAGATCTCTGTACTGGGTTGAATGTATGACATTGTTCTGCATTCTGTCCATCAATTGTTGTTTTTGCAATTGTCACCCCGAGTGGGAAGGGTATGCTCAGACGTGAGTCCCGTGCTCTCCATGCCACTGGAATCAAGCTATCCTGGCTGATGAGGGCTGAAAACCCGAAACCGGTCCTAGGATGCTTGTTTCCAGTCCAGGGAGGACCTGGCTTGGCAGTTCGGGCTGGACTGTTCCCATGGGGCACAGGGTCAAGACTGATTTGCATATGGCTGGGTTCAAACTGGAATGGCATGGTGAGCAAAAAAACGATGGATTTAGGCCCAGATCTCTGTACTGGGTTGAATGTATGACATTGTTCTGCATTCTGTCCATCAATTGTTGTTTTTGCAATTGTCACCCCGAGTGGGAAGGGTATGCTCAGACGTGAGTCCCGTGCTCTCCATGCCACTGGAATCAAGCTATCCTGGCTGATGAGGGCTGAAAACCCGAAACCGGTCCTAGGATGCTTGTTTCCAGTCCAGGGAGGACCTGGCTTGGCAGTTCGGGCTGGACTGTTCCCATGGGGCACAGGGTCAAGACTGATTTGCATATGGCTGGGTTCAAACTGGAATGGCATGGTGAGCAAAAAAACGATGGATTTAGGCCCAGATCTCTGTACTGGGTTGAATGTATGACATTGTTCTGCATTCTGTCCATCAATTGTTGTTTTTGCAATTGTCACCCCGAGTGGGAAGGGTATGCTCAGACGTGAGTCCCGTGCTCTCCATGCCACTGGAATCAAGCTATCCTGGCTGATGAGGGCTGAAAACCCGAAACCGGTCCTAGGATGCTTGTTTCCAGTCCAGGGAGGACCTGGCTTGGCAGTTCGGGCTGGACTGTTCCCATGGGGCACAGGGTCAAGACTGATTTGCATATGGCTGGGTTCAAACTGGAATGGCATGGTGAGCAAAAAAACGATGGATTTAGGCCCAGATCTCTGTACTGGGTTGAATGTATGACATTGTTCTGCATTCTGTCCATCAATTGTTGTTTTTGCAATTGTCACCCCGAGTGGGAAGGGTATGCTCAGACGTGAGTCCCGTGCTCTCCATGCCACTGGAATCAAGCTATCCTGGCTGATGAGGGCTGAAAACCCGAAACCGGTCCTAGGATGCTTGTTTCCAGTCCAGGGAGGACCTGGCTTGGCAGTTCGGGCTGGACTGTTCCCATGGGGCACAGGGTCAAGACTGATTTGCATATGGCTGGGTTCAAACTGGAATGGCATGGTGAGCAAAAAAACGATGGATTTAGGCCCAGATCTCTGTACTGGGTTGAATGTATGACATTGTTCTGCATTCTGTCCATCAATTGTTGTTTTTGCAATTGTCACCCCGAGTGGGAAGGGTATGCTCAGACGTGAGTCCCGTGCTCTCCATGCCACTGGAATCAAGCTATCCTGGCTGATGAGGGCTGAAAACCCGAAACCGGTCCTAGGATGCTTGTTTCCAGTCCAGGGAGGACCTGGCTTGGCAGTTCGGGCTGGACTGTTCCCATGGGGCACAGGGTCAAGACTGATTTGCATATGGCTGGGTTCAAACTGGAATGGCATGGTGAGCAAAAAAACGATGGATTTAGGCCCAGATCTCTGTACTGGGTTGAATGTATGACATTGTTCTGCATTCTGTCCATCAATTGTTGTTTTTGCAATTGTCACCCCGAGTGGGAAGGGTATGCTCAGACGTGAGTCCCGTGCTCTCCATGCCACTGGAATCAAGCTATCCTGGCTGATGAGGGCTGAAAACCCGAAACCGGTCCTAGGATGCTTGTTTCCAGTCCAGGGAGGACCTGGCTTGGCAGTTCGGGCTGGACTGTTCCCATGGGGCACAGGGTCAAGACTGATTTGCATATGGCTGGGTTCAAACTGGAATGGCATGGTGAGCAAAAAAACGATGGATTTAGGCCCAGATCTCTGTACTGGGTTGAATGTATGACATTGTTCTGCATTCTGTCCATCAATTGTTGTTTTTGCAATTGTCACCCCGAGTGGGAAGGGTATGCTCAGACGTGAGTCCCGTGCTCTCCATGCCACTGGAATCAAGCTATCCTGGCTGATGAGGGCTGAAAACCCGAAACCGGTCCTAGGATGCTTGTTTCCAGTCCAGGGAGGACCTGGCTTGGCAGTTCGGGCTGGACTGTTCCCATGGGGCACAGGGTCAAGACTGATTTGCATATGGCTGGGTTCAAACTGGAATGGCATGGTGAGCAAAAAAACGATGGATTTAGGCCCAGATCTCTGTACTGGGTTGAATGTATGACATTGTTCTGCATTCTGTCCATCAATTGTTGTTTTTGCAATTGTCACCCCGAGTGGGAAGGGTATGCTCAGACGTGAGTCCCGTGCTCTCCATGCCACTGGAATCAAGCTATCCTGGCTGATGAGGGCTGAAAACCCGAAACCGGTCCTAGGATGCTTGTTTCCAGTCCAGGGAGGACCTGGCTTGGCAGTTCGGGCTGGACTGTTCCCATGGGGCACAGGGTCAAGACTGATTTGCATATGGCTGGGTTCAAACTGGAATGGCATGGTGAGCAAAAAAACGATGGATTTAGGCCCAGATCTCTGTACTGGGTTGAATGTATGACATTGTTCTGCATTCTGTCCATCAATTGTTGTTTTTGCAATTGTCACCCCGAGTGGGAAGGGTATGCTCAGACGTGAGTCCCGTGCTCTCCATGCCACTGGAATCAAGCTATCCTGGCTGATGAGGGCTGAAAACCCGAAACCGGTCCTAGGATGCTTGTTTCCAGTCCAGGGAGGACCTGGCTTGGCAGTTCGGGCTGGACTGTTCCCATGGGGCACAGGGTCAAGACTGATTTGCATATGGCTGGGTTCAAACTGGAATGGCATGGTGAGCAAAAAAACGATGGATTTAGGCCCAGATCTCTGTACTGGGTTGAATGTATGACATTGTTCTGCATTCTGTCCATCAATTGTTGTTTTTGTAATGCCAGAGCCAGCATAAGGTCAAAAAGACCGCGAGAATGTGGGGGGAGGTCTAAATCCTCTGAAAGGCTACCAAGAAATACTAAAGGAGGAGAAAATTGAATAGAGAGGTTGAAAATGCGAGAAAGGCGAGAGAATAGCTGAGACCAGAAAATACGAGTTGAAGGACAGAAGAAGAAGAGGTGGAAAAGATCCGCAGAAGGGGCATTACAGGTCCAACAATTAGATACAGCATCAGGTTGAAAGCGAGAGATAGAAAGAGGAGAAAGGTATAGTCTGTGGTAAAAGAAAAATAGGGATTGAGTGAGAGAGGCAGTACGGGAAATCTTCAAGGATCGAGCCCATATTTTGTCCCAGAGAGAAGTCGGCCATGAAGAATGTAAGTCTGTCTCCCAGGACAATTCTAATTTTGATTTGAGACGATCTGGATTGGGGGCTGAAAAGTACCGGTAAATGATGGAAGCTTTAGGAGTTGTAGAGAGGACAGTGAGTAGAGAGGAAGATGAGGTAGGTAGATCTTCAGAGGAGAGAGAGTAATAACGATCTAGAATGGTTTCCAAAAGGATAGGGAATTTCTATGCAAAAAGAAGGAGGGCAGTGGAATTGAGACCGAAATGCAGGAAATGAGCAAGGGGATGACCCATCAAAAAGATGACGTATCCAAATGATACCTTTCGCTCTCCATGAGGGCCATGCAATAGGTCGGTTGTTAATTAATAGAAGTGAATTGTACCATATAGGCAATAGTAGGAAGGATTCCTGCGTTACTGAGGAAGGTGAAACTAAAGGGCGCAGAAGAGAAGAAGTATGCTTGAATAAAAGGGGATTAAGGCATGGGGCTTTAGAGGTAAAACGAATTACTTCTTGGAAAGAGTACGGAAGCAGTAGTTCCTGTTCAACAGAAAGCCAGAGGGGAGAAAAAGGGGAGGGTTCCTGAGATAACCAGCGGGAAGCCTGTCGAAGGGAAAAGGACTTATGATAGAGGCGAAAGTCTGGAAAATTGGTACCACCATTAAGGTTAGATTTACGTAAGTTGAAAAGCGATATGCGGGCTTTTTTCTGCTTCCAAAGAAATTTGGACAACGCAGAATCAATGCGACGGAAATAGGAGTTTGGAATACGAAGTGGGAGCATGGATAATAAGTAAATCAAAATAGGGGCAATCATCATTCTGATGGAGTCAAGACGGCCCCACCAGGAAAGAAATAGTGGATTCCAAGAGGTGAGTAATGAGTCTATCCTAGATATGACTGCATTCATGTTGAGTTGAATGGAGGAGGATATAGAGCTAGAAAAAAGAACACCGAGATATTTAATTTTTGTAGAATTCCAAGCAAAGCCAGTAGCCGTGAAAAAGTGGGGGAGACAAAGTTTGGTTAAAGGAAGAATCTCTGTTTTGTCCGAGTTTATTTTGTAACCGGAGACCAAGGAGAATTTCTGAAATTCGTCTAGTAATGCGGGGACTGAGGTAGGCGGGTCAGAAATAAATAAAAGAATATCGTCAGCATATGCAGACAATTTAAGATGACGTTTACCGTACGGGAAGCCAGAGATGGATGGATTATTGCGTATGGAGGTAAGGAAAGGTTCAAGCGCTAAAATAAATAAAAGAGGTGATAAGGGACAGCCCTGACGAACACCACGTTGGAGTGTGAATGGGGAAGTGAGTTGACCGTTAACGAGAACAGATGCTTTGGGCATAGAATATATCAAAGAAATATAAGATATGAATTTGGGGTTAAAGCCGTGCCATTTTAAGGAGGCCAGAAGAAAAGACCAGTCGACCCGGTCAAAGGCTTTCTCAGCATCTACTGAAATGGCTGCAAGGGGAATCGATAGTGAAGGGGCTTTACTTAAAACATTAAGGAAGAGTCTAGAATTATCCGAGGTCAAGCGGCCTTTAACAAAGCCGCATTGTTCTTTCCCTATAAGATGTGGTAGGAGCGGGTCAAGGCGAAGAGCTAATAGTTTCGCAAAAATTTTATAGTCAACATTAACTAGAGATATAGGTCGATAATTTTTACAGAACTTAGGGTCTCTACCATCTTTAGGGATAAGGCATATGGTAGCGTCCTGAAAAGAGCCTTGGGCTGATCCAGTAGAACAAAAAGACTGAAATAGAGATAGAAGGTGGGGTAAAAGAAGGTCTGAGAAATGTAGGTAAAATTCAACTGGGAAGCCGTCAGGTCCTGGGGTTTTCCCCTTAGTGAGGGAGGATAGAGCAGAGGACAGTTCCGAAATCGTAAGATCAGAATCAACGGCCGAAATATTAAGGTGGGAAGTATCTGGTTGAGGTATGTTGTCAAAGTAGGATTGAATAAGCTCTGGGGTGGGAGGGTTTTCCGGAGTATATAAAGTCTCATAAAAAGAGTGGAATTGTTCCAAAATTTCTGCATTGGTATGAAGAAGTACATTAGAGGGGGAATAAATAGAATCAATATTAGTACGTTCTTTACGAGATTTTAAATAGTTAGCTAACAGTTTACCTGATTTATTTCGACCTCCATAAAATCGCGCGCTGCTCCGGAGAAGAAAAGAGGAGGCAGAGTCTGTGGTAAGTTTGTTAAAGGCAATTTTAGCCTTAAGCAATTCAGGAGACATAATCTTATCAGAGGAAGTATAGAATTGATGTTCCAGAGATTTAATATGAGCAAGGGTGACTTTACGTTTTTGAAGGAATTTTTTCTTCTTTTTAGAGACAAAATCAATAATAAAACCTCGGGCTGTGGCCTTGAAGGAATCCCAAAGAATATGAGGTAGGGTATCAGGCGTAGAGTTAAGATGAAAAAATTCAGAAGCAAAAGCACGAAAAGAGGAGGAAAAAAGAGGATCAGTAAGAAGAGAAGGGTTGAAGCGCCAGCGAGAAGATTTAGGAGTAGGAGGAAGAAGGTCAAAAACAGTAATAATAGGAGCATGGTCAGAGATAACAATCGGTTCAATAGAAGAAGAAATAAGGTGTTGAGAAAGAGATGAAGAGATATAGTCTAAGCGGGAGAAGGAAGCATGAGGAGGAGAGAAGAAGGAGAAATCCATAACGTCTGGGTGAGTGAGTCTCCATGAGTCTACAAGATGAGTTTGGGTAATAGTGTCAAGGAATTGTTTATGTGGTTTATGAGGGGAGAAACGAACAGAGGATCTTCGGTCTAAAAATGGGTCAATGATCTGGTTACAATCTCCACCCAATAGAAAAGCATCATCTTTATGTTGAATACATTTTGCTGTAATGGAGGGCCAAAAAGAGGAGTCAAAACATGTGGGACCGTAAACATTGAATATCGTAAGTGGGATATTGTTAATTAGTAGTTTAGCTAAGACCCAGCGTCCCTCGTCATCCTTTTCTTCTAGAACTACTTTACACTGGAGTCGCTTATGAATCAAAATGGCTACTCCATTCTTTTTTTGAGAAGCAGGAGAAAATAAAACAGTTCCAACCCATAGTCGCTTTAGCTTTAAAGATTCGATGTCAGATAGGTGAGTTTCTTGGATAAGGACGATATCTGGATTGTAAGAGGAAAGGTGGGAGAGTACTCTTTGCCTTTTGATAGGGTGATTAAATCCTTTCACATTCCATGAAACAACTTTGAAGGTGAAAGCTTACTAAACTGATCTAAATCAAGAATTGCAAAAGCATACTGTACATGTAATAATAATTCAAACTGTATAGAAGTATTAACCATAAAACTCTTCAAAAAGGAAGAAGGAAGAACAGGTAGAAAAGGAAGAAGAAAAAGGAAAAGGGAGGAGGAGAGGGATGGGAAAAGGGAAGGGAGATCAGTGGGGAAGGAAGAAGGAAGAAAAGAGAGAATGCATAGAAGACAGTACAAATCCAGAAGGATGACTGTATTAAACATACCTGAAAGAGAAAAAATACACATAGGGAAGGTGGGGAGGTGGTGATGCTTTACAAGACGTATGGACCAGGATCAGGAGGAGAACCACATCGAGACCGCACAAAAGGAACATGGAATGGGACAAGGTGTTGAGAGGAGTATCCGATACATATCCGTCTGGGGAGGAAAAAAGGGAAAAAATGTTAACATACATAACATGTAGACGTAAAAACAAAAGTCCAGAAAGTAGAAAAAGAAAATAGAGAGATATATAGGAGATGCCAGAAACAGATAAAGGAGAGAAGAGATACGAAAAGAGAGTGTAAGAACTGAGATGAGAGGTAAGGAGAATACATGAAGTCAAAGACAAGCCATTAGGAAGACAAACAAGTTAAACAATAAAAATCCAATTTCAGCCACTGGTCGAAGCAGAAGAGGAGGCGTCCATCCCTTCTTCACTGTGTAGAAGAAGAAAGTTCCTTAATTCTCCAGGTTCCTGAAATGACCAAGTCTTTTCTCGATAGGTGACTCTGAGAGTACAAGGATGAAACAAGCCATATCTTGCTCCCAAGGCGCGCAGAGAGGGACGCATAGCCAGAAATTCTTTACGTCTGGAGGCAGTGACGTTAGAGACATCCTGAGATAGATATACTCGTTGACCTTGCCAAGACACTTGTTTTTTACTCCTCGCAGCTGAGAGAATCAATAAAAGATCTGTGTATTTCAGAAATAAAATGATGACTCCACGAGGTTTTGAGGAGGAGCCCGTTCTGGCACCTAGTCTATGGGCTCTTTGTATACTAATGGAGGTGGAAGGTGGTAGGTCCAGAAGTTTCGACAAGAAAGTGGTGAAGAAAGTTACTGGATTATCCCCCTCAAGATTTTCCGGCAGATTGTAAATACGGAGGTTATTCCTCCTATTTCGATTTTCCAAATCCTCTGTATGCTTTTGGAGTGAGAGGACCGTTTTTTCTAAAGAGTCTATACGTTGTGTGTTGGACTGAACTTCAGGAAGGTGCTGTTCAACAGTAGAAAGACGGGCATCCATATTTTCCCATTTATCCTTTAAAAGCTGCATATCTGTACTCGTTTTTTCAATAAATGGGCGCAGCGCACGCAATTCCTCTAGAATTTGGTCAGTAGAAGAATGTGAAGGATTGTCTTCTGGCGTAGGAGAATTTTGCTTGAGGCGCTTGCCCGCCGGAGCGGGTGGGGAAGACTTACTGGTGTTAGTATGAGCCAATGATGATTTTGGAGTCGTCATTTTCGCAGATGCAGTGGCTCTATTTGTACCAGATGAAGATGCTCCTGAAGTACTCCCCGATGGTGTGAAGACAAATTTAGGTTTGCGTAAGTTGACCATAGAAAGAAATGAACGTGCGACAATATAGTCTCAATTCCCTGTGAGACGACTAAAGGTGCATGTGAAATGTTCCAGAAATATCTCCAAAGAGAGGGTGAAGCACCCAGACGTAACTCAGTGGAAAAGGCGACAGGGAATTAGAGTGTGCTAAATAACGAGTACAAAAAGGGGAGGATGACTAAAATGGAAGCACAGGAAGGAGCATCCTGAAGTAGCTGAGGCGCAGGAGAAACGGGCAGAAAGTCTCAGAGAACGTTGTTGTCATAGCGCCATGAGGAAGAAATTTAGGATAAAAAGTATTTCAGAGCAGTGAGCATGTTAGGGCGGGAAACATCCAGTTGTCAGGGGTGAAGCGCCGTAAAACTGTGTATTTGGACGTTTCCTCTAATGTGGAGGAGGAGAGAAAAAATGCAGTAAAGGTGTCTTGCACAATATATATAAATCTCACCCCTGAAGTGAAGTCGGTGTCTGAAAGTTCGTTGGTGTCCAGTGGCACGTCGTGTAGTGACAGCTCCTGTCAGCAGAGGCTCCGATGTTCGGAAGAGCTTCAAAATGGCGGCTCCGTGAGGGGCAGGGAATTCATCGCGGAGAGGGGCGAAAACGGCTCCACAAGCGGTGAAAAGCTGCTCCGCTGATTCCGTTAATGTTCCGCCAGCCAAATCCGGCGACGGTGCTCAATAGCGGTCCCGTTTACATCGGGAAAAATACGCCGTGAGGTGATCGATGCGGCGGAGCTCCGTACCTAGCCGGCCATCTTGCGCGGCATCCAAGCCACGCCCCCAGGGAGAAATTTTAACGTGAGGTGCATTCTCCGGGTACATTTTTAACATGAGCAGCATTTTAGGTAGATTTTATATCCAAGGAGGTCCTTTGGGGAATTTTTGAGGGTGAAACTACAAATCAGAACACAAGCAGTAATGTTTTGAATACAAGAAGAAAATCCTTTAACGTGGGTGGTGAACAAATTTTCAGGAAGATTTTTTAATTAAGTGGCCCTCTGGAGGATATTTTGAGTGCAAAACTGTGAATTAGAATGCGAGCAGCAGTGTGTTGAGTGATAGCAGCCGGAAATCAACTAGAAATTACATTTTAAGTTGAAATTTTACCCATATGAACCATTCGGGTAATTTTGTGAGTGTGAGATGCATTTCATGTAGGTATGTGTAATGTTGTGGTACTTTTGTGTATTTATGCCACAACAAGTTACATGAACTTTGCACACCCCTGCTGTTGTCCCACTGTGGCTCTTGTATAGCCCAGTGTTTAGGTTCGTTGTGGTCATATGAGTACTCCATTTGGCTTTAGTGGGTCTGGGTCCCTGATTAGGTCGTACATTCATGACTGAACTATTGGGAGGTGGTGTCACTTTGCTGGGTATTTGTACTAGTTCATTAGTGGACTTTAGGTCTGAATCTCGGACATAGAGGCTGCAATATTCTAGGTTCTCATCTGGCTGGTTGTTCCCATTTTTTCCCCGTTTATTACCTGGGACAACAGTGTTAGGTCAGTTGAGTGAGATTTAGTAGCTTTATTGGCATGGGCTTCTTCATGTGCTCCCTGCTCAATTGGTACTTGTGGTGAGTTGTGCCTAGTTTCCAGTTTGGGTTGGTGGGGTTTTATAACTGTGTCTTCTCCTTAATTGCTTAGATTTGAAAACTGGCATTGTCAGAGAGTTTTTTTTACTTTAAGTATAATTTTGTGCAAAAAATATGATGTATTAATGAGTTTTATGTTTACTCCAATACGTAAATGCTGAAAAAATATGATTACAAATTAAATGTTGAATACAATTAATAGCCGTTGGTTATCTTAACAAGATTTAGTTATGCCACATTTTGGTGAAAACTAATTTATAGATAAAATGGATGCTACTGTTGTCTCTGTTTTCACTTCTGTATTCAACCCCTCTCATCAGGTCCTCTTGCTCATCTTTTCTCCTCACACCTTTTCAGAATGGAGACAAGTGGATGTAATTTTCCTGTGGTGCTCTAAATTAACTTTCCAGTGTTCATAACTGTAACATTTTTCCAAGGCCCTTCCTCTCTGGCTCCGTTGCTATTCATTAGTGTAAAGGTACATGGTCTGAATGTTTCTTATTAGTTTGACCATCTCCGGATGACTGTAACGCTGAAAAGCAGGATGCTTTCTTTGAAATGGGATAGTGTTAGTGCAAAGTGTTATTGATGTATTTATTCGGATTTTATAAAGAATTATTACATTGGATCATGCTCTCTTGAAGCTGTGGTTTTATCTAATTTGCCATGCAAGAATTTTGTATTAAACCCCTGAATATTGGGGGCGAGAGAGAAGATTTTCTCTTAGGGATGTTTCCCATTTTTTTTCATTTCTGAATACAGTTGGGACTTTGAATTATTTCTGATTTTTGACTACTCTATAATAACTCTGCATTTGAGCCTTTATTGCATTATTTCTGTACGGCTTGGATTTGTGATTTCTGTAATAAAACCCTTAACCTTTCCTCCTGACATAGAGCTCAATTATTCAGTGGCCCAAGTTACTTATTTTGCTACTCTGCTAAATTAACATGGGAAAGGGTGCATTACAAAACATCTACCTGGTACAGTACTGCATGAGGTGAATTTTGGAGGGTCCTAAATGTGGAGATATGAGTTAGTCTTCCACAGCATGTAACTGTCTCAGGTGCATTGTTCAGCTTGGTATTGCATTTTCTGGATGCTTGAAGGTGGGTGGGATGATGATTCTGGGGTTTTCTTTAGTCCCCAGCTTGGCCGCTTGTTTTTCATTTTGGTTCACTTGCTCTAGGCATCCCACTAGGCCCGAGTGTTCGCCAGCTCTTTCTTAATCTCCTTACAGGTAGACATCTGGTTGTTCCTCTGTCTCCCTCTTTGCTCCCAGCTGGGTTTGAGGTTTAAGAGTTTGTGTCTGACTCTGTTGTGGTTTGTATATCAAAGAAACAGTGGTTCTGTTGGGTGAAAATAGGCCTCTTTACACAATTCGCACAAGTCATGCGTTATTCAGAATTTGCAATTAGTCATAGGCAACACACAAAACAAGCTGTGGGGTATTCTGAGATTTTTATGTATGGATTGCGTCATTCATATACATACCCAAAAACATTTAATAAGGCCGTCAATGGTACAGAGTGAAATACAATTTGTGACAAGGTGACAAGTGGTGCTCAGTGATATAGTGCGTGATATGAACAAAGTGCTTTAAAAAGTTGATTCTGATGGCCAGAAAACAAGTATTAATAGTAGATCTGCGAACTGTGACAATTAGTTTTTTCGCAGGCTCTGGCAACTGGTCCAGGGGATAGTGTTGACGTTTCAACCCAGATACTGCACTACTATAGGGTCAGTGCTGGTCTTCATCAGGACGGGGACAGGGGGTGACGGCCTGTAAGTAATAAGATGCCAAAGGGATAATTCAGGGTTTGGCGTGGTTAACTTGCACCTTAGCCTTCCTTATGACGGTACACAGTATATTCAGGATATCTGATGCATTTCTCTGGATAATGACATAAGGCGAAGCATTCCAGTCATTAATTCAAGCGCTTCCTGTATTATGTCTTCGTTAGTTTGTCAGTAGTTTGAAATCGAATCACGGTCGGCAGGTGTGAGTCCTGGCTCGTCTGTGTAGAATCTGTTGTTGTATGGCCAGGTTGTCTGGTGCTTTCCCTTCACTTAGAATAGGGGTTTATAGTGTGGCCTGTGGCTAACCAAGAGTCCTGTTTCAACTGGAGAGGTCTTACTGTAGTTCTGATTCTGGCTGATCTTGCTTTGACTATCTGATCATCCTTGTGTGTGATTCTATTAGTTGATCGTTCCCACCAATTCAGTTATCCTTCCCTTTGGCTGGGTAGCAGGTCTTGGTGCCCTTATATTATCCACATTGAGGGCATTAATGGAACTCCTGTGTTCGGCCTCTTCTCCTGGGAAAAAGAAAGAATAAGAATGGAGCTGGTCTTTCCCCTTTGAGCCTTCATTTGTTTTTGCTTTCTTGCGTGTGGTATCTGCTATGCTGGTTGGGAGTGTGGACCCATATTCTAGAGAACTGGTGAGTTACTCCCCTTTCTTGGGGGCCATCTGGTCTTGGGCTTCCTCTGTGCTGTTTGCAAGGTTTTGGGCTTGAGGGCTGTGTGAAGTGTCTTGCTGTGTTTTTTCCAGCATCTCTGCTGGGCTTGCTGGGCTGTTGTTGACAGGCTGAAGCTTTTGCCACGCATGGCGGGTATTGTATTGCTATTCCTCATGTCTGTTTCCCTAGTCTGGGATCACCTGGGCTTTTACTTCCTGTTGCAGTGTTGGTTCATTTTTCATCAGTTCTGTCCAGTTTGTTAGTCTTAAAGGCTGCCTCACTGCTCTTGGGGGGGGGGGGGGGGGAGACTAGACCTGTCTGTCTCTTTCTCGCTATGTTAGCTTTTGTCTTGCTATCTATCGGTTGGTTGGGCATCACTGTGGTGCCAGGGTAGTTGGTATGGATGCCTACATTCCTCCTAAATGTATTACTCTGCTGACGCTATTCTCCTGGTCTCTGGCTTCCCGTGGGGCAGTGATACTCTAAGTATTGCCTGGGGTCACATGCAGCCTGCCTGACCTTTACATGCGGCCCCCTGATCAAGCACAGCACTGAGCTAATGTTTCCGTGACTCAGCGCTAACATAAAGAATTTCTTTAGTAAACCGGCAAACATTTATTTAATGGTTAATGGAAATTACAGAAAGGAAGTAACTAGTGTGTCCTAAACCACTTAACTTTAGGGACACCTTTAATTTATAAATACATCTTGCACTAAAAGTATGATAACGTCTCTTAATAATTCATTAACGTGCAGAATCATTTCACCTTAGCACATTAGATTACCAGTGCATTGGGAAGTATTTTTTTTTAACTTAAGAATGATTTATTAAAGAGAATCCAAAAGACAATACATCAGATAAAATCTATGATAGATAATCCAAGCACTATTAGGGTATGAAAGATATAACAACCAATTTAAGAAGTACACAAATATACACCTATAAACTTGAAACCGCAATGCTTGATTTGAAAGATAGATTTTACAAAAGAAAATAAAACTAACGCATTTTAACATTTCATAAGAACAAAGAGGAAAGAAAAGGCAAGAGAGAGAGAAGAGAAAAAGATCTAAAAATGAAACTGGAGCAAACAAATAACAGCATTGTAATAATCACTCTAACAGCTTACAAATCATATATATTCTTCATGGGGGATCAAAATTAGTATAGGTAGAGAGGTGGCATTAACTTGATTAAGCATGTGATGATAACAGAGTAGATTCCACCAGCCAATAAAAGTAATCTTAGTCATATATTTACAATTTGAGTTGATTATTGGGAAAGCAATTGCAATTAACAGATCAATAAACTTACAACCATACATCGTAATTGACAATTTGGAGAAGAACCTCCTAAACAAAGATGTGAAATATTGAAAGGTATGTTTGTAGGCAGAATTTTGTTCTCTTAATCCCATATAAGTAACCATTTTTTTAAAACCGAAGAATATCCACAAAACATATGTAGAAAGAAGGTCATTCCCCTCATAAGGGCATGACCAATACTTAGCATCATTGAAAAGCTGGATTTCATGGAGACCCTTGGGAGTCGAGTACAATCAATTGTAGAAATAATATAATGGTTGAGTTGTACTTGCTGAACAGGAAGTAGTATACATCTTTGCCCATATGGATCTCAAAATTTGAGGTGAAAGTTATTGGTGCAAATCCACTTCTCACTGTAGTTCTATTGCAGATTTTGCTCTAGGTAGAGAAGAATAAATCAGAATCTTATATATGCACAATGTTTTCATGTGTGAGGAATAATCTAATGTGAAAGAAGAAAGGTGTGTATAGGATACAGAAGTTGCTGATCAAGAGAGAAATTGAGGAAGAGGAATCTTAAGAAGTTGATATTGATTGGCATAATAAAAGGAAATTCCATAGTTTAGCTGAATTACATGGTAGCCTAAGAGGAATCCATTAGATAATATATAACCTATAGTTGTAATTCCTTTGTGTATCCATTCTTTCCAAGAAAGAATTCTATGTTTTTATTTAATATGCTTGTACCAAATAGGAATTTGTGCAATATTTTCTAACTGTGAATTAGAATTAGTAATTAGAGGTGTAGCAATAGAGATAGAGTGAGTAAGTATGGGTGAGATAAAGGCCTTTGCCGTTGAGAGATATAAACTGCTTCCCTTAATGAAAATGGTGTAAACTGAGCCTGCTCTATTTGACCCTTGACAGTGGACAAGTCAGGATGACTAACATGTAATGCCACTATTTTAGCTAAAATCTTGCAATCTGGATTACCGAGTGATATAGGTCTATAACTACTGCATTTAGATAAGCCCTTTCCCATCTTTGGGAGCAAACCAAGCATTGTCACCTGGGGAGAATGCGCCATGTGCATGCCCTTCATTTAAAAAATAGGTACTAAGTAGTAATAATTTTGGAATTAATAGATGCTCAAAATGGGAGTAAAACTGAACAGAGAAGCCATCAGGCCTGGGAGCTTTGTTCTTTAGAAGGTGATTGATCACTATCAATAATTCTTGCTCAGAAATTGAACTATCAAGTGAGGATAAATCAACTTTATAGTATGGCTACTTAGAAATGAATTGGAAAAAAGCATCTAATTGTTCGTCGCTAGGAGAGGACTCTGGAGTATACAGTTTGTTATAATAGTCTGTAAAACATTGTAATATCTTAGAATCACTTACTTGTCTAACCCCGAATTTCTCTCTTTTCGCTACTATCTTAGATTTGTTCTTCTTTATTTTAAGATAACTAGCCATGGACTTTCCTGTTTTTTTGCGACCTGAAAACATTTTAGCATTTAATTTAAGCCGGCTATCGCAAGCATTAGCCAAGGATTGTTTATTATAATGCAATTTTGCTTTAATAGATTTAGATAAAGTGTTGGATCGATTAGAAGAAAAGATGCTCCGAGTCTTTGAGTGCCATTTTTTTTCTTTTTTGCCACATAATCTATTATAAAGCCCCTGGCAATAGCTTTAAATGCATGCCAGACAAAATTCATCTGAGTTTTAGAGGATAGGTTAATCTTAAACTATTTGTGAAAACAAAATTGTAAACTGGTCCATAAATTGTTCATCAAGTAAAAGGGCATTATTGAATGTCCACCTATGAGAATGAGATCTATTGGTAGGAGAATCCATGACAGAAGCATGATCTGAAATAAGTATAAAAACGTTCTCAACATGCGTCATAAAGGGGTAGACAGTATGAGTAAAACAACTATATAAGCTATTCTAGAATGTTAATTGTGAACAGGAGAGAAAAAAGTAAATTCTAATACATCAGGATAAAAGGCTCTCCAAGCATCAACCAAGCCTCTGGAGGTAAAGGCTTTCTGAAAGGTTTTTTACATTTTATTGGAGATAAATCTACTCTGAGACCTACGATCAAGGAAGGGATCCATTAATTGATTACAATCGCCTCAAACTATAAGATTTTCTGACGTGCATGAGGATATAATTGTGGAAAAGTGATTCCAAAATAACAAATATACTCCATTCGGGCTAAACACACTACACAAGGAAAACTGGGTATCATTAATTTTAATATTCAGTAAAATCCATCTTCCAGCATCATCTTTGACCTCACTCAACAATTGCATACATAAAGATTTGTGGAATAGCATTAAGACACCATTTTTATTTACTGCAGAGGAACAAAAACACACTCCCAACTCATCATCTACACAGAGAAGCTATGTCCTGTCCTTTAAGATGCATTTCTTATAATAAAGTAATTTTACAGTTTCATCTTGACAGGTGAGATAACACCCTTTGATTCTTAATGGGATTGCGAGGACCCTTAATATTCCAGGAGACAATACGTAGACTACTCATTGGTAGAATATATAACAATCATTAAAAAACAAGCATTAGTAAAAGTATAATATAAAAGATATGTAAAAAATGTTTAAAAAAGAATAAGAATGAAAAATGAGGAAGGAGGGACAAGGGGAATAGTGGGACTCACCAGTTGTAAATAAAGAAAAACGATGACAAAAAACTGAAAGACATTAGTCATTAGTGAAAGAACAAAAAGAGATCATTTTGGTGAAAATGGGGCTGAGAAGATCAGAGACCACTCCGAAGGAGAACCACTGAGGAGAGAGAGTGAAGAGAACATGTAATGGAGGAATATTAAAATAAAGAAAAGAATGTAACAGAAAAAAGATAAGCTCATTTAACAATATAGAAAAAGGGGTACTTACCGAACATTACATGGGACCATGTTGATAGACATAAAATGAACACTGGAACAAAAGGACACAAGAAGACAGGGCATCTTCATCCAAACTGGGGACCTGCAGGGAAGAAGGAAAATTCAATGTTATAAATTATACAGTAATCATTTTAAGATTTATTGAGTTCCATATCTTCTCCTTTATGTATGTGGTTGAATTTTTTTACATCTGCAGGTCCATCAAAAGTTGTTGACTTTTCTTGGTAGGCAACCTTGAAGAAACAAGTATGATTAAGGCCATAGCGAGTGTTCATAGATCCAAGTATTGGTCTGAGATCCAAGAATTCCTTCGGATGATTATCTGTAGCCCTGGCAACATCCTGACTGAAGAAAATATTCTGGTCAGACCAAAGCATTTGCTTGCGTTGTTTGGCTGCTGTAAGAACCAACATCAGATCCGAATATTGAAGAAAAGAGGCAATTTTCCCTCTTGGTCTTTTAGAATTAGAGAAATGTGAAGGGCCAATCCGGTGAGCCCTCTGGATATTAAGTTTGGTGGAGCTTTTGTGGCCTAGAACTTTAGGAATATGAAGCTTCAAGAAATGAATCATGTCTGGACCCTCACAACTCTCCAGTAGGCAATAGATGCCTAGGTTATTACACCTATTCTGATTTTCTAAATCTTCTGTTAACTTTTTTGATTGAGTCACCTCTTTGGTATGGAGGTCCACTTTAGCAACCACATCTTGCGCATAACTAACTCGCTGTTCAACCATTGCGCGTCTTGTGTCCAGATGAGACCATTCCGCCTATATTCTCTGAAGTGCTGTGCTAATATCCACCATAAATGGTCTAATTTTTCTAAGTTAGTCCATAATATCATCTAATGTCAGAGGCAATGATGATATAGTTGGAGAAGTCGGGTATTATTTGACTCTTTTATTAGAGTTGCTACCTAAAAACCTACAACCATTAGCAATAGAGGTATTAGAAGCCTTATATTTAGACGAATGCACTGACTCCATCTTACCAAGTGGTAGTAACTTAATTTTAACATGTTAAAATTTTTTATAAAAGTCAGCCAGAATAACTAAAGCTATTGAAGACAAGAACTCATGCAATATTCAGAGGTTCACTGTGGCTGAAAAGTTGAATCAAATGACCACAAGAAAAAAATTCCTAGATCACTACGTGTAACTCCTTTTTAATAAAGAGGGCAGTCAAATGATGTCAAAAGCGAGGGTAGAGTTGACTCCTTGGAAATTGGAGCACCAAGCAAATCTGTCCTGAAATAAAACTTAAAGCGCCTGTGAAAAGAAAAAAAAAGAGAAAAAAGATGCTCTGGTATATTTAAAAAAAAAACTGCAGAGACAAAACTGGCATTGAAGACCACTTCCTCAAATCATTTGAGCCCTGTGGGTGATTTAGTAAAATGCACATTTTTTTCTGAGGAAAACCGGGCCGGGAGTCAGCAAAATGGTGGCTTTCAATGAACTTGCGGTGGGAGCGGCAGGAGTTTTATTCTAAAAATAACTAATAGACCATTGCGAGGTCTATAAACTTACCCCGCCGTTCCCTGGAGCTTCTGACGCTTTCCAGCATGACAAGAAAGGCATTGGCCCCGGCAGGACGCTTCTCTGAACTGACTCCTCGGCACCTTAGGAAGAGCACTAAGGAGCAGCCATCTTATCTTGCTGCCGAATCCAAGAAGTATTTTTTTTTTAAGTGATAGTTTGCAAACATGAATTGAAAAACATTCATTCTTCCCTACGCCCTGATAACTATGCCAATAGTGTTCGAAGAGGTAAGTCAGTTGTCATGTGCACTTATTGGGCACCAGGGTTTTTATTATACAGGAACAAAATATTGTTTATTAAATCAAACACTGCAGAAGGGTTTGTACAGGACATATCCTAGAGTCATGTATTTCAAGGACCTCATATGTGATAATGAAGAAAAGAGAGGGAAAGTGAAATAAGATAATTGCCTAGGACGATACAATTTGGTTAAGAGGAGAAGCGGGATTAATCCTGAGTTGTTGATCTAACATTGTACAATTCAGGCAACAGATGTATACGCCTCGCTTCCCTTACAGCCACATTACCACAAACCCCTCCCCAAACCCCATCCGCCACCTTGCTGGTATAAATACGGCCCTCAGTCACATCACAGTTTAAATTTGTGGCCCCTGTTTGCGAGTACCCATGGCCTGGGGTTTTGTCTGCTGGTTGAGATAAGTAAAAAATATTGGGATGCAGAAGGGCTGGGAAGGCATTGTTCCAATTACTCACTGGTAATCTTCATTACTCCGATTACACTCCCTTTTCCCAGTGCTTACATCTATCCCTCTCCCCCTATTGTCACAACATTCATCCCCATAGCTTGGGGTTGTAAGGAAGTGCTATTAGCTGGCTTCCTATTTATTGTGTTTCATGGTGGGGAAGGTCGTAAGATTCGGGAGTATTTTAGAGTTGGGTAGATCAATGCAGCTTGGTGAGGGACACCTCAGATAAGCAAGGGGTTGAGGGAGGGTTCTGGGAGTAATGAAGATTAACAGTGTACGGTGTGTCATGTGGAATGTCGTCTTCTATTAACATCCTTAGCAATTTACAAGACCTTTTACAGACCTTTCCTTGAGTTGTCCTTATGAAATTAATCTTACAAAAACTGTAAAGAAAAAGTGTTCTTATATATGTCATACATTTGGGAAAAAGTAGTTAAACAATAATCTGTTAGGAAATGTTTTCAGTAAGAGACATGCCAATTTATTTGGTTAATGTGCTTTACTTTCTTCTTGTTCACAAGGCAACATGGACAACTTTAGTTACCATCTTTAAGCCGAATGTAACTGGTTACGTTTTAAAAACTTTTTGAGTGCAATTCACCCCTCAAGAACTGCTCGAAAGCGTTCTGTCGTTGACTTTGAATTTGTGCTACTGTAGTACTCAGAAGTGCTCGCAATGCCAAACACTTGTCCTGCGATCAATTTGAGTAAATTGTTATTCTTAACTTTGACACGCAGGCGCATCACGATTGAGAGACCACAGTGGCTGAGCAGTGCAGGCGGGAGGGAAAAGGCAGTGCTCCTGTGCTGCTGGGAAGTGCCAAATAAGTGTGACATATCAAAGTTACAGTAAGTGACTGGAGTCACACCAGCCACCGTCTGAATCTGAAATACCACTCAACAGAGCGTCACGGAGACACGTGACAAAAGGACATGTTACAACTCGCCCTAAAAACGGACTGAAATCGGTTGCCATTTAAGAGTTAAAATGTAAAAAATAAGAAACACATTCCAGGAGTCTCTTCTGAGTAGGTGCTTGTAGAAACTATCTATGAGTGGTATTTCGAAATACTGATATAAGTAATTGATTACTATTTACAAATTGGCTGGAAATGTTTTAGGTGGCGAGTACGTGGCTTTTGCGAGGCACGGTAAAATCGAGGTGATGGAGAAGCATTCCTTAAAGTGAAGGGTAGGTGGGCAAAGGTGAGAAAGGAACACAAAAACCAGAAGAGGTGCCCCTGTGCTCCCTCCCCCCCCCCCCCCCAGAATAGCCTCGGTCCCAAGAAGACGGGCTGCAGGACCCGGAGAGAGCTACTCCCCCAGCTGCCGGTGGGCTCCCAGCCAGTGCTGGATGTTTTCACCATCCGGAAATGATGAAAAACGGGTTTGAGAGAGGAAAAAATCGAAAGAAAAAGTCCCTTCTGCTTTTGTGAGAGAGCGAGGGAAAAGTGCCGAGCCGGACGGGGTGGGAGTTGCCTGGAAGCGGGAGGCAGCGGCTGTAGCAGCGCGTGGGTGCTGCTGCCACCGAGAGACCCGGGGGCAGCCCGTGCCAAAGGTGCAGCCAGCAGTCTTCGTGCGAAACGCGAAGTTCAGCGTCATGCTGTTCCTCCGGCGACCCTCTGGGCCGGAGCAGGAGGGGGGCAAGTAGCTGCCACGGGACTGGCGAGCGATGCCCAGGTACAACCACCGTCGCGACGCCGTTGATTGCTGTTTATTGTTGTCACTGAAGACCGTAACATAAATAACGCAGCCAGCAAGGCTGGTGTTGGGGTGAGCTCAGGACTTAGCTATTTTTTATGGAAGTCGAGAGTGGCAGCCAGTATATGAACGTGATGACTCGTCTGCTCCTGCTTCTTATGTTGTTGCCACGAGCCACTTTCTTCCTCTTTGCTGCAACGTGCGCCGAGACGTACTTTCATGCATGAGTTCGGCTCTTGAGGGGTGGCTTACATGTCCTTTGTTTTTTGTTTTCTCTCCCTGGGTTAGATATTCCTCTTTCTTGGTGAGAGAGCCGGCAGATGTCCCGAGCGAGAGAGCCTCTTCCTCCGGGGCCTGAAGGGCCAGAACACCGAGGTGCCGATGAAACCAGACCTTTGATCTCCCTCCCCCTGGGTAAGTTTGCTTCCAACAAGTTCCCTTGAGTTGGTTGTGATTTATTTGAAGCAGACATGCTGTACGGCGCGTGCCCTCCTCCCCACGTTAGCACGGGGATCCACGCAGACCCGAAGCTCGTTTATAGTTGTCGCATGGTGTTAACGGATCAGAGGTGTCCAATAGCGTGTGCCTTTACACATTTGTCGTTTCTTCTTAAAGGGGAGGAGAGTGGGACTGTCTGTTTTGGCATTTTGCCTTTTGCTCTTATTTGTTTATGCTGTTGGCAAGTATTCTTAAGAAAGACACGAGTCCTTTTGTTCCCTCTTGGATGTGAAAATGCCACTAAGCAAGTGTTACGTAATTTGCACTTTGTGTGGTGGCTTGGCGCTCGCTGTTCAGCGCCCCCCGGAGCGACGCTGTGGGTAAACTACAGTAGTGATGGGAAGATGACACTCTTACAAGTCTGCGCCAGTGCTGCTGCAGGCGACACCTGTAGGACTGTAAGCTGCAACACAAGCTTGTTTCTCAAATATCGCAATAAATGACACGAAACAACGCACAAGTTTTTTCTTTTGACAGCTTTACTCCATTAAACTATTGAAAACATGAACAGAGGAATTTTCTTTACCCTCCAAGTGTTTCTTAATTGAAACCAGATCCCTTGTATTTGTCCCTCCTTCAGTCCTGTTGTTAAAAATGCCTTCAAACTCTTCAGCAGTAGTTTAACCAGAGCTTCTATGTTTGTCGGCTGTTTTGTATCCTCCATTCTGATATGCACAGTGTGTTTTTATATTAAGTACTGTGTGTTGGTAAAACGTGTATTGTATATAGACTGTGAATACATGAGGTGCAATGTTCTAAACATCGTACAATACTTTGTTTAAGGATTGGGACAAATTTGCCCTGTCCCTAATTTTGTACCAGAGGTTGAACTTGTGGGTAATTATTTGAGATAAAATGCACAGAATGGGTATTATCTGATCCCCAGTGTTTCTGTTCATTTGTCATTTAGAGTGTTGTGTGTGTTTGTGAGAGAGAGCGAGAGAGATAGGAGAAGTCTTGGCTAGGCCTCATATTGCGTAGATAGGAGCAGCAAGCTGAACTTCAAAGTGCCACCACGGCAGAACAAGCACTTAACATAGTCTCTCTGGAGCGAATCTGCTAGCAGCTGTGCCTTTATGTCACAAATGAATAGAAAAGAGTATGCAGTTTTTCACAAACACATCAAAGCAGCTCCTGCATAAGTGAAAAATATAAATTCTTCATAATATTTCATGCAGGATAAGTTTTGGTATCACTGTGCATGTTGTTACTAGCATGTGTTTGGTATAGCTACCATTTCTAATAGAAATGCAATGCAGAGCAACAAGAGGCGTATAAGAGCAGTAACAGGCTAAGGAACACAAACTGATAAACGCCATTTTCTTTTATCAAGAATACATGGCTGCATTTCCAACCACTGCACTCCAGCATTGACTGTTTGCCTGCCTATCCCAGACGCAATATCACATTTTATCTGGGGAGACTCCGATTTTCTCCCTACCTCCAACCACTAGTCAGAAAGTAGCATGCTCTATGCAGTACCAAATCACTGAAAAGTACATAAGTACTGAGAAGTTGACACCTATTAGAATTCACCGAATGTTTGTTTATAGCAGTTCAGGAAAAAAACAAAATGCATAGTTCTGATATGCACTATACATTTCCTTTAAGAGTTCCACTCTGGTCCCCATCTACTACACCCGAGTAAGCTTGTAGGCCACTGCACATGCGGGCCAATAAAGTACATGTGCAAAGCTGAAGATGGTTGTACCATCGGTATATGTGGGCTGTATGTTTGACATCACAATTCATGGCTAAAACAATTGCCATATAAATATAGCCTCGTTTGCTTAATTGCAGTTCCAAGTTTTCACAATAAAATGATTTTTGCAAGGCAGTAAACCAATGTTGTTGACCTTTTTAAGAGATGATGTTCAGACGTGTTGTGTCACCTCTTTGTGTCATTGCCACACAAAACAAAATGCATTTTCCCAATTCATAAGTGAATAGCTAGCAAACATGTTTTATTACCAGGTAAATGGCATTTCACCAAACTATCTCTAATGTATTCATTGTGTTTTAAATTGTTCCGAGCCTGTATATATGGGCTATGTTATTCAAGTTTAGTCGTAAATATGTAAAGAAATGTAAGTGTTGATCTTGTTAAGTGGATTAAGAGACTACGCGCTCTGCTTTGTACCATTCAGGGTCATAAAAAGTGATATTGGCTATTGTGGTGTATGCCCAGACTTCCATCTGAAATCTGTGTTATCCACTACATGATGCAAAACTAACCTTAGCATTCATTTTAAACACATTACAGTCATTGTCAAATACTATGCATGCTTCTAACTATATCTAAACGTGCCATAATCAGTAAACAATACAAACACAATATAATTACAACAATATAATACTAAAAAAATTCATACAATTCTACTAAGATATATTTCAAATGCACTATTAGACAAAAATAGCAACAACCAAATCATGAAGTTCATAACTTATGAAAGTGCAAATTCTGATTGAAATTATATTCTTCTAACATGTAAGGAATACGGTAACATAGAAGGGAAACCACAGCTGAAAATAATGAAATGAGTCTCGGAGATAATAGCATTTTTTTCCAACTTGTATCAATAATGATCTTTGGTCAGTTTCCCCTATATACAGTACATTCCTAAGGGTTTGTATCTTTAAAAAAAAGGGCGATATTCATCTATCACAATTTTAGGAAAAGATGGCCCTTTGTGAAAACATATACTGGCACATGCATCAACAAAGACTTTTGCGATTCCTTAATTGCGATTTTTAAGGAATCGCAATTAAGGAATTGCAAAAGCCTATGCATGTAGGAATCGCTATAAAAATAGCGATTTCTACAAATTCCTTAATTGCGACTCGCAAATTGCTCATGCAATTTCAAGGGTGCAAGGGTGTCAAAATGACACCCTATTGCACCCCTGAAATTGATCTGTGCACATATGTTGCACACACACATGCTCTAAGGGCATGTGTGTGCGCAACATGAAACTTTGAAAAATGCACAAAAGTGCATTTTTCAAAGTTTTTGCAAATTACCATGAAGTTCAACTTCATGGTAATTTGCTCCCCCTATTAGCAAAATCGCTAATTTTTTAACTTTAATGCATTGCATTTAAGGAATCTCAATTTGGGATTCCTTAAATGCAATCGCAATTTAAGGAATCGCTATTTAGAGATTCCTTAAATTGCGATTTTTGCATTTGGGATGATGCATTCCAAATGCAAAAATACCGGTTGCAAAGGGGCAGATTCTGCTAATCTGCCCGTTTGCGACCAGTTTTCTCGTTGATGCATGTGGCCCATAGCCAACAAATGTTTCACCATGGGGATTAGCACAGTGGGGCTTTCTTTAGTCAAAGAAAGTATTCAGAAAAATGAATGCACCGTTGTTGTGTCATACCTGGACACCTTTGGTGATATACCTTATTCTGGTGAAAGTAAGTGGGTTCCAAACAGACAGCTTGGCGTGTTCTTGCTTACGGACAAGTAGAATAACACCATTCTTGTTGTGTTGGAGATGAATCTTCAAAATGTCCCAGCCTCTTCCTGTGAGATCCTTCACTTAATATTCTGACACAAGAATAAACCAACCTTATTTTCTGAATTTACAAATGTCTTGGAGAATTTATTGTACATATAGGAGAGAGCTTCAAGACCTTTATAGCTGTAAGTCAAAACCATTTGGACTTCCAGCACCTCGAACTACCAATTCAACTTCTTTAAAAATTGCATTTGCCAACAGGGTATATATAGCCCAGGATCTGTCTTTAGATCTTCCCTCTGAGCATTTTCTTTCAAATTCCTTTTGAAAAATTATACAATGTAAAGCCAAGGGTTGATTATTTCATAAAACAGAGCCAAAACCTGCTTAATATCACTCTTCAAATTGTTTTTATATGTAATGTACAAATAAACAAGAATAACTTGCCCTTGTTCACTAGTATTCCTTAGCAATTGTCTGAAAAATAATCTGGGAACAGAATTGTGTTGTCATTGTTATGTTATGTTATTTAAATTTATAGCGCGCACGGCTACTCCAAGGAGTGTCCCAGCGCGAGAAAAACCTTTATTTCTCCAGACCGTTTAACAGAGAGCCACCACAATAAATCCCTGGCAGGAGCTGTGCACATCAGCTTACACAAGTGTGCAACCCAACGGATTGTGCGTTTTGTTTGGAAGTTTAACTGGAAGGTCCGATGAACATGGATTTAGTCACAATATTTAGGATTAATTAGTTCTGCTCCTTGAGCTCCCCTAAACCAATATTGGCAGTCTGTTAGGGAATGAAGATTCTTCAATTGATAATGAAATTCTTGTGCCACTTTCAGCTAAAGTATATTTTCCTGAAATAGGGTGAATGATAAGTGGATTACTCCCACTTGTATCAATCTTAAAAAATAACATTCTAGGATTTGTTTCAGCTTCTTCAAATTTCAAAAGCTCCCACTTAAGCTTTGGAAATGACTGGATAACAGAATTTGAATACAATCACTTGCCAAGGGTCAACTACCAGCGATATGTTCGGAGTGCTCAAACAACAAACCAATGGGTTTCACATAAATTGCCCTAACTTGCATCAAAAATGTAAATAATTATTGGGACAATAGCAAACATGTCCAATTGGTTTCAGAGTTTTTTTATTTTTAGGTCCTTGCTACAGATATTATTCTGCCTTATTATTGCACTTGTCCCACACTGAGACATTTCGGTTTGACAATGTTGTGAGTCGATGAATTGCGTCCTTCCACTGCTTATTTAAAAGGAATATTTTTACTTTTCTTTTCAGAGCACCATTGGGGTGCATATCTTTTGGTTGGTCTCTCCCCCTCGCTTGTTCATGCCGTCACCTCAGTTTCCCATGTGATCTATATTTTCTCTTCTCACCTGCTCATCCATTGCTCTCTGCTGTTTCTTGTTTCCACTCCCCATGTCATTCCCTTTATTAAGGGACCTGGAAGCAGCAAAATGCCACCACACACATACACATCTGCGCCTATCTTGGAATCACTTCATGTATGTGTCTTGGCACATAAGCATGTCTGCATCACTACTATGTTTACACATTTGTGGTCACCTTGGAATGTCTTTTATATAATTGAAAAGTAGATAGTCTCCCATGGGTCCACATGCACAGGCATTCACAATCATCACGACAAACTGGCGGCCATTTTGGCATTAGCTAATGTCAATGCTGATAAGCATTGAGAAAGCCAATAGATCAGTTCTTCACATTCAAGACCTATCAGATTTTCCAATGTTTGTCTTTTTGGGGCTGAAATATTTTGGTTCAGAACCCATAACAGATCAAAATTCTTTATGATCTTACTATGGATATAAAGTTCTGAATAAAATCTTCAGTATTATACAACATTTGGAAGAACGAAACATACACCTTTCAAATCATTACAGAGGCAGGATAGATTAACAACTTGGATAATGATGGCTGTACAACATCACCTGCAGTTAGCAAATCGGCATAATGAAATGTGTCTATGAAGACCTCTAAATTCTATCTCCAGTATGGTTTCGCTCATTGGCCTGTTCTGGTTCTTCTCTTTTTCTCAACAACACCCATTTCCGTAGCTTATTCAATTTCATCCTTTTGTTCCTCTCTCTTCTACATTGTTGGCACACAAATGTTTAGCTTCTTTGCTTTATTTTAGCTCTACCTTAGTAACTGTCTTGCAAGCTGTCTTTCTGCAATAGAGCACTAGATGCCCAGTTACTCCTTTTACTTCAACCCGTCTAAACAATCTTTTTCCTGTTCCCTCTACTTGTGCCGTTCCTCTTACTCCCTCTTTTCAATTCACCTCTCTCTCCATCTCTCAACCCCAGCTTGTAACATTTCAATTATTATTTGTCCTTCACTCACCTTTTGAAAATATATTTACCTTTACTCACTTCTCACTTTTAAAAGTAATAATATAGCCATCTCTTTACTCATCCAGCCTCGTCATGACTTCTGCTCTTCCCTCTATGTTGAACTCATGCCTACCGTCTTGCTAGGATTATATTTTCTTGATCCATATCCTCTTCTGTCTCCATTCCACAGCCTTTTTCAGCCAAATTTTATTCTATGTTTTGCTATTTTCCTCTCTATCTGCCCACACTTATCCCTAACTCTGCCTCTCAATTTTTCCTTGCTGCTGTTAGCCTTCTCGCTGCCCAGTCCTCGTCTAGGCTATCTCTCTAGTAACCACTACACTCTAGAATGCTTTTCCTCTCCTCACGCACTATCATCCACTGCTTCATTCTTTACTTTCCTTCCTTGTCAGTGGTTCTGCTGCTTAATTATTGTTTCTTATATTTTCTTTTTGACACACTTTATTCACTTTTTTTGTACTGTGTGCTTTCTCTGCAAGATGTTCCTTCGACAGTTCTATATAAATATGATGATGTGAAATAAATAAATGTTATAGCTGGATTTCAGGGACTGCGCCGTCCCAAAAATGCAAAACGATCAGAATTCAAATCCGGACTTCACTTTTAGGCTTGAAATGAATAGCAAATAAGCTTGTAGAAAAGGCAGGGAGTTTGTGATTGCAGAAACAAAATATTCCCGGACTACAAAATACAGAAGGCATGGTATGTGGTAACATTGGTGCAATAGGCAGACTGTACTTCACAGTGACTGACTGTAGGGCCATTTACTCACTTTGTTGTTCTGTGCTACAAGCAGAGAAGCAGGTAGTCCACCATAGCCTCTTTCAGTTCTACCACCTATTAGTAGAGGTGGCTTGGGGATCAGAGCAGTGCCCATGGGTGGGTAAAGCATGTGACAAGAAATGCCTGGTTCTGTATCAGATATTAGATGTATACCCACATCTCAGCCAAGACTGCATATATGTGCACTCGGCTGTCCTGAGTATGCAGCCTTTGAGTAGGCGCCCCTGGCAAATAGTTGTGGGGTGCCCTTAGTTGCTCCTTGAGCAGGAGGCAAAGCAAGGAGTCTCTCTGGAAAAGATTGCCAGCCCAGTGATGTCATTTGGGGGTGCCCGGAGAGGCAACATATAAGGCATTGTGAGGCAAGGGATCAGTCTCTCTTTCTCTCCACTGTGCACCAGTCCACATACTGCATCAACCACACACCCACCCATCCCTGAAGGAAGAAGAAATTGGCACAGTTTCTTGCAGCAGAAAAAGGGCCTACCCAAAATTTGGACTGATTTACTGAACTTGCACCTTGAAGTTGTGTTGTTTTGTGCGGGCACTGGGAGGCAGTGAGTTATACTTTGGAGCGCACTATAGTCATTGACCACACTGAAGTGTGTTGTTGCACTTAATGATGTCCTCCAGCCCTACAGGGACTTGCTGACGGGGGACTTCAATATGCACCTAATGGGGCCACAGAAGAGGGATGAGCTACTTGAAGAATAGTATACCGCCTGGAATATCCCTTGTCGGGAGCCGAGTGCTAAGAAGCGACATTCAGCTCTTGCTAACTTAGTTAACGACCTGGAACATCTAAGCTTCGTGGCACTAAATGGGCGCTTTCCGGGAGACCAGTCTCCGGCGGCAACATTTTCACAGCGCAACCTCAAGTATGCTAATAGACTACACTTTTGTATCATTATCATTCTTCAGCAGGATCACAGCCTTCCAGATAGGGGCCCAAGATTAGAGCGACCATCTCCCACAAGAAAATTCTACAAGTATATTTAGACCATCACTAGATAAGCCAGTCAAGGACCCTGAGTCCATTCATATGGACAACTTTAGGCGGATTAAAATTAAAACTAATCACCCAGAGGAACTACTAGCCTCAGCTAAGTCATTATGGGAGCAACAGGAAGAGAAAGGCGTGAATGTGATAGCACACTGGGAACACCTAACTAAAGCACTAGGAGCAGCGAATATGGTAAATGCTCGCCCAGCTTCTACGACAACCAGCTCATTAGTCCATCAGGAGAACCATATCTCCATTTTCAAAGCTCCAAACCTCCGCATGCCCAAGAAAGCAATAAATAAAACAATACGTAATCTTCGGCGCACAGGGCAGGGCCCTATTTTACAAAGGGAGCTATCACAACTAAAAGCAAAAAAGAAAAAAGAAATCTGGCAGGCAAAAAAGGAATCGGACGAAAATCTGTGGGCGAGACTATTGCACTACTCAAAGTCAAACAACAGCGCAAGATTTTTACGCACAATAAATAGCCCCACCAACCAGAATGTTCAAAGAATAAACTCCCACCTGACAGAGGAAGCTTGGGCCTTGCATCTGCACCAACACTTTAATGCATTACAGAGGCAACCTCTCTCTATTTTAAAGTCCTATCAGGAAACGACCATCTTTCATTTACAACTCTTCAGGTTAAGAACAGGATCGCCAAAGGCAAGAGGGATCCCACCAATTCTATTCAAAATGGACTCGGAGTATTGGGCTTCTGTACTACTATGGCTGTATGGCCAAATCTCAGGAGTCGTCATCATCCCGGACTCCTGGAGGGGTCAATCATATCCCCAATATATAAGAAAAGTAGATAAGAACTCAGTAAAAAGTTATAGGCTTGTGGCCTTAATTGACATCGAGGCGAAATATTATGCTGACCTCCCTCTGGAAGACCTTACTGGCTGGGCCGAAGAACAATCAATTATACCGATCAACCAAACGGGTATCTGCAAGGGCATGGGGACAACTACGAATATACTTGGACTGTCCCTACTGATAGATGGGGCCAAAGTAGCAAAGCAACCCCTATTCATGTGTTTTATTGACTACTCGTCAGCCTTTGATAAAATTGACAGGAGCAAGCTTTGACACAAACTTAAGGAAAAGAAAATACTATTGGCTCTCGTAAGCCAGTTAATACTGCCACACACAAACACATGGGTCCAAGTCAAGCTAGGAGATGGAAAATACCTGTCTAGGAAAATCCCAACAACCATGGGGCTCAAACAGGGGTGTGTCTTGGCGCCGACGCTCTTCAACCTGTTTTTGTCTGACCTCTCGTCAGAATTGGACATTTGCAATTTTCATGTGCCAAAGATGGGAGGGTTACCACAGACAACCTTGTATTGGTCAGTCAGACCCCTATTGGCTTCCAACACTTACTAGATACTACCAGTTGATACTCAGCATTCAACGGGTTAACCATCAACAAAGCTAAAACAAAGGTTATGAGGATACATCCAAAGAAGGGAGCCTCCAAATACTGCTGGCATATGACAGACTCTTCAATTGAAGTAGTACAAGTATTTAGGCGTGATGACAAAGGGACTTTCAACTCACGAAAAGAGGCAATTAAAAGAAGAGGTAACTCCATTGCGGTAGCAATAAAATCGATCAAACATAAAACTGCTGGCCCCAGCCTTATCCCACTGCTACAAGTTTAGCAAGCAAAACTCATCCCGGCAATCACTTACGGGAGTGAGTGCCTGAGGGGAAGAGACTCGGTTACTTTAGACAGTACTGTCTCAAGAACTGCCAGGATGATATTTAACCTGCCAAAGTACATCTCGCCAGCCCAAATAAGGCTAGAATTTGGCCTGCAGAGCCTAGAAATAGCCCGCCAAGGAGCCTACGCCAAGAGTTGGTACAGGATAAAAAAAGCTGAAGCAGGTACACTTTACTCCCATTTATGGATCAAAATACATCTAAAGAGGGAGTGCCCAGCAAGGAGGTACTTGACAGCAGCAATAGATCGTTTGGGACTTGAGGAACTCTGAGCGGCCTCAGGGACCTACCATTGTTTTAAACAAACTGTAAACAAGACAGTGAAAAGATTATCTCTAGTAGAAGATAAGGCGACACTCACAGAAAGAGCCCACAGATGGTTTGTTGTTCACAGCTATGATAAGTCCTCTCCACAACCATACCTAGGCGTGGGATTTAATCGAAGGATGAAAGAAAAATACCTTCACTCCCGTTTGGGCATTTTACTATAATTACCGCATCTTCCCCCTTGGAATTGACCCCCTGGTCAGACTATATGCCGCTTATGTGAAGATGCCAACGAGAGTGTATTGCACCTATTGTGTATCTGCAGGGTTCTACAGGCCGAACGACGACAGTTACTGAAGCCACTTCTTGATGGTAATGGGTTAAGAACCTGTCGACAAACTGTGAAGGCATGCCTTGGAGGTGGAGACGTTCCGCTAGCGTGTCGCTTTGTTCAATTTATGGAAGCGGCAGGGGCAAAAGCTCTGTCGTCAACTGACAGGAATGCTTTATCACTGCATCCAATTGCCTGTTAAAGGGTCACATTACAGCAAAAACCATATTTTCAGGTCGCCCCTGACCGGGATGATTCACGCTTAAGCAGGACAGCCAATAGCAACTTACCATTGTCATTGTTTACAAATCAGCTGACCACTGAACAGACTCTCTCTTAGAACTGAGCTTTGTTTTTTAATTCACAGTCCGTGTTAATAACTAATGACAATTGCTCTACGTATGTTAACATAATTTATGAAAGTTTTATGACATGTTTAAAAAAAAAATCTGTTCTTGAACATGAATTTTAAAGGTTTTAATTAACTTAACAATAAACTATTACTTACTTACAGGGACTGTTCAGTCTCTAAGGAGGGCAGTTCATGGTGAGGCAAGAAAACTGACTGGCGCACTCTATATGCATGTAAACTGCAAATATGATGTCTATGACACTGCACAACCCTGGGCCTCCTTGGCTTTGGGAATGCACATTTGACAGGAGAGTTACAAATAAAAAGAAATAGCCAGTATTCAGCCATGAAGAGGTCCTTCTCTAAGTAAGTAATTGGCTATGCATACCTCACCCAGTAGTTAACCTAGGACAAATGATTTAGCTTTTAAATTCCAATTCCTTTTTAATACCACCGCACCTTAAATGCAACAGGTATTCTTACATAATTCCCCCTCCAAAGGAAAATTCACATAGTGGTAGCTGTGTTTCATATTTGATGCTTCACAGTTCACACATTTTCAAGTGAGGCACTGTATGTTGTATCCCCAGCACACCAACAAACGAAGATCAAATGTTCTCCATCCGCTCGTGGTAGAGAGAGTGAATGTGTACTTCACCCATGCTTTACACCTCACTGGGAAAATTGGATTGGGGACTCAGAGGGATATGCAGTGCACATCGATTGACTTGGGAAACTAATGAAAACTAAAGCACCAAACATCAGCCGCAAAACAATGTGACTGCCCACTGAGAGGCAACACTCCGAGTATGAGGGTTGTATTACATATAGTTTAGGGCTTAAACTGTTAGACTGGATCTCTTTGTCTGTCATTGCCTAGTGGATGAGGTGTCCTTCTCTACTTGATGAGAAAGTATATGTCTCTCTGGCTGCCTACTCACAGGTTCACTTCCATCCGTAATTTCAAATATGAGCCAGTTCTGTCATTGACTACATATGGGCACCTATGGGATATAGTTCTTTACGCCTACTATGGTCTGTTGGCAAGTTGGGCCAGAGTAACACATGCCTACATATTATAAGGGGGCTCAGAATCTGTATTTCACTTGCGGCGCCAAAATACCTTGAGCTCACCTTGACTGTACAGTAGGTCTGATTGGTGTAAATTCTAAACTCTTCCCCACCCCCCACACCCCCAAATCCTACTGACCAGGCTACGCCCTTGCTGTGTATCTTCCATCTGTGTTTGTTTTAGAGCATTCTGTGAGGGCAAATAGAGTTAAGTAGGCTACCTAGTGTGCGGAGAGAGTTAATCTTTCTACAATGATAAATTGAAATATTTTTCTTGGATTTTGACTGAGCAGAAAAGATTTAATTTTAACAACTGACATGACAATGAAAACCTGAATCATGCCAGGAAAATGAGATACAATAAATCCTTAGGAAAATGTGTCAGCTATGGCAGGCGTTTGCAGAGAACTTGAAATTCTGCAAATAAGTTGAAATGACATGCGAATTTTGATTTATATCTTCAGCAGAGCAAACGTGGAATGCTTGTCAGCTAGGCAGATTCCTCTTCTGTTTGAAATCAGCATCTGAATGTTTTCCACTTCTATTTTTTCTTACCTTTAAATAAACTTTGGAGACGCAGGAGAGAGAAGCTGTGAAGGGGAGATGCATTGTATTGTGATGTGTATTTGAATACAAATTTGGATTCATGTGTTGTTTTAAATTATCTTTTTCAGAAAATCTCAAAGACCAACCCTTACTGCTTTTGTTTAAGCCCATGGTGAACACACAATCCTTTTCACAACAGCTAATTTTCTCTTTTTTTGTTAATTGAACTTTGAATTCAGTTTGCATTTTCTAAATGCAAAAACCTTTGAGAATGACACCTTGCCTAGCATAGGTCAAGGGGCCAATAGAGTTCATTGTTTTAGATTAGGCATTTCGTTATCCTTATCGATGAGAGGTGGTTGCGATTGGATGGGATTGTAGAACACAAGTACATGAGATGGGCATGTCTCAGGGTACTGAATTTTTAGGAAAAGGCAAAAAACTTAAAGTGGACAAGGATGTGGCACAGGGAGGACTACAATATAGAGCCCACAGGGTGGACATAGGAGACACTTTATGCAAGGGTTGAAGTAGCCTTAAAAAAACATTGAGGAAATTCTCAATTATTTTTCCTGAGATATGTGAGTGCCTACTCACATGCAAGTCCAAATATAGATGCAAATTAGGAAAGGCAAATTTGAAAGGAAACTGCGAGCCTCCTGGTGTGCAGGTCTAAGGGCTAATACATTAGGGATCAGAGTTAAAGGTGGCAGGCCAGGTGGCATGACCAGTGCATTTGTAAGATCATTACTGATACACAGATGGCTGCTTTTATGCACCACACCCCTTCCTTGCATTATGCCTTGTCATAGCTAACCTCTGCGTGTTTTTCAAGCGCTGCATAGTTAATCTCATATTCTGCATGAGTGTAGCTGTGCATTGTTCCATACTAACTCTTTACTGAGGGTCAGGGTGGAAAAATGCTTTCAGAGGACAGGTTTTCAATGTCTGTACTCTGCATGTAACCATATCGCCCACGGGGGAGGTAGACAAGACTACTAATTTGAGGAGGGCTGTTCCCCTACACCCCCGAACGTGATGGGAATAAACACTTAAGTGAGGTGTGTACATGTGGTATGTGTTTGTCATAAACATGTAGCATCCATGCTGCAGATACCACAGTTGTGATATGCCATTTGTAGAAAAGGTCCTATGTGTTTTAGAGCTTCCTTGAGATGTCTTTCTTTCTAAATTTAAAAAAGGGTGAGCTTTACAGACCAAGAATGTGTTTTATAAAGTGTTTTTCCCAACTTAGTGTGCCAGTGCAAAACAAGTATTTGCAGCTGCTGTTCTTTTGGCTTTAGAAAAGGTCTGCTACAGCCGCTGTAACACAGAAGGTTACTAGAGGTCCCCTCACAGCAGTGTGAATTTCATGGCAATTTAGTTGCTGCTGCAAGTATGGGAATCCTCTATTTCCCTAGTATGTATTGCAGGACAGATAGTCCACTGGCACAGCGATTCTCCTTGATCATTGCAACCGGAAATTCACCATAGGATGGCCTACAATTTGTGCTTACTAGGGGTGGTAGCTATGTGTCTGCATCCGGAGGCAGAGTAGCATCAGACTGAGGACTGTGTGCGAGGTCTTGACACCCTCGCCCTGCAGTCAGGAGGTTATTTTTCTCAGGCACAAACAGCTATTTCTAGAACTGTTAAGTCTATTTATGCCAGTACACTGCACCTGGCCCTGGTGGTGAGGCGTTTAAGGTCCCTTTGAGTGTGCTTGAAGTCAAGGACCAAACACAACTGCATGTCACTTGAGGCTTCTGGTGGAGACACAGTGTAGTGGGCGAGCTTGGCTCTGTGACTTTTGTGATGAACACTTTCAAATGTAAATGTTGCTCGAATTGGACTTCCTTAAAAAACAGAAGACAAGAGGCGTTTGGCAAAACAGGAACAGTTTGTTCAATTAAACAGTTTGGTCGGGAGAACAGTCTCAGGCCCTAGGTCTGAGGACTGTCAATTTACATCAGGATTGTGCTCTTCTTATATACAAAATTACAACAAGCAATAAAAGGTTTCCGTCGTACCATATATGGTGAGGAATATTGGTTACTGCCTTTAGATTCATAAATTAATGGTCAGTGGTTACTACAGATGGGTCCTGGCCTCGCATGGACACAGTTTGACCAGTGGTGAATGTGTCCAGATGTCTGGAATGGGGAGCGCATGATCACTACGTGTGCTAGACCCTGATTGGCTATGTGTTCCTAACTGATGTGGCATCGGACTTGATGGTGTTTTTGGGAGCACGTGTACCGTACCCATTCTGGCCAGTGTGCTTTACTGGGGCAACCTCCCCTGACCATTGTAATGTCGCTGTGCCTGTCTGTGGAACTGATCAAGAGTTTCCCTCACAAGTGTTTGCCTGCCAGATATGCACCCTCCCACCTGTGACACATCAATTAGTAATCCCGAGCCTAGGACGCAGGGCCTGCCTGACGACATATTGCGTGTCAAGTAGATGTGGAGTTCAGATCGGGAAATTCTATTAATAAAGACAATAGTTCATTTGTATCGATAAAGACATTGCTATCCATTTGAACATAAGTACACACAGAACCAGTGTGTTCCTATGCTGTCCACTCTGAAACCCATTTGATAATGTGTAACCGGCAGTCGTCTTTAGTTTATCAAACTGATATGACATCATCTAACGAACACATTATTAAAATATGCTGTTTCGTATGTAGTCTGTCATTAGTAAAATACGTTACTCTGACCCCAAACACATCTGTATCGCTATAAAGCAGTCTGTGTATTTTGTGCTTTGTAAGTAATGTATAACACATTCTATCAACATTGGCACACTCACTTCATACTGCCCTTCTGTATTATTACATCTCAGTATCACTAAAAGTGCATTTGTGTAACGCCATAACTCCCCTTGGAAAAGTAGCATGAATTGCTGTCAGTCAAGTTGGGCGGTATTAATGTGAACCGTGTAAGAAAGGGTGGAGAGGGGGGTTCAAACAAAGCCATGTTTCAACATCCTTAAGAGAACAAGCATTTGCAATGCAATAGGTTTCGCATTTGCGCGAGTTTAAGCTATTGGCATTGTAAATAACAATGCATTTTATTTATGTTTCAAAAATCAAAAGATAAATAAGAGGCCTTGTCATTTACAATGCCAATAGCTGAAACTCGCGTAAATGCGAGACCTGTTGCTTTGTAAATGCTTGTTTTTGCTGGTTCAAAGAGTATGTCTGCTTGCCAAGGCCACCACTCTAGGGCAACTCGCCGTTAATGTGACTATTGTTCATTATGGACCCCCAATAGTGCACTGTGTCTTGATGGAGCAGTCACAGGAGGCTGTCTGGTGATTCTATGTCAGTCCTCTGGGGAACTTTTTTCGATGTTGGGTGCAGCTGAAAACAAAAATGTGAAAGGAGAGAGTAAAACCGAGCTAGACAGAAGATTAATACAGGGTAAGAAAAAATAGCGTAAGAATACTTTCCAAGCTGAAAATCGGGACAGGGCCCTGAAATAAATAAAAGAAACAATACAATTTATAGTTAAAAGACATTGTAGGTAATCACACCCTAAAACATCCAAAGAAAGGAGCAAGGGCAGTTGTCTGAAAGAAGGGAGATCTGATAAGAAGGGAGAAATCAGAGAAAGAGATTGGGAAGCAAGAAAGGACAGAGAAAGAATGGAGACAGAGAAGGTGAGATAAGCGATACGGAAAACAGGTTGGACTAAGTGTGTGAGAGAGGATACAGTAAAAGAAATGCAAAAAAGATAATGCAAGCATGACACTAATGAATTGAGACAAGAGGTAATTAAAAGAAAGAATGACTCAAGTAAGAGAAACAGACACACATTGGAGGAGGAACTAGATGGAAAATAGAGGGGGAATTAAATTATAGACTCGGTTTGAATAGGGGAAAATAAAAGGTGAAAAAGAACGAGAAAGGAAAAATGAAACACAAGATGAGAAGGTGGACACCAAAAACAAAATAGGGAGATGTAAAAGGGACACGAGTAAGGTTGTGAAACAGAGGTTTAGCCGAGAGAGTTTGCGAGGGTGAGAGAGGAGATGGCAGGCTTTGGAGGCAGGATATAAATTGACGGGGGAGGGGCTGACTGGAAGGTAGGAGAGAGAGGGGGCACTAGGTTGTAAAGAAAGGATAGGAAAGTAGCATTAAGATGGCATGACCTATGAGTGAACTCCTTAGCAAACAATGGGCGAGAGAAGAAGGAGGAAAACGGGGTTTGGGAGGTCTGACTTCCGAGAAGCGAGTGACTTCTCCATTTGAGGGGTGACTTTAAGGCCGCGATGGGGGTCAGAGTATCAGAAAGGGAGGACACCGCTTTATCAGGCGCAGTAAAAGGAGGTGGCAGGGCACAGAGAAGTGTGAGAAGGGATAAACAGAGGGCGGGGCAAGAAAGGAGGGGGTGAGAGGGAGTTCAGCTACCAAGGGAAGCCGAGATGAGAGATCCTGGCACCGGAGAGGGGAGCATGTGGACGCCGGGCTGTGGAGGCGGGCTGTGGTACTACAAGAGCAGGCGGCGGGAAGGCTGCACTGGCACACAATGGAAGAAAGAGGGGCCTGACGGTGGAGGGAGGGAAAGCGAAAGCGCGCCATGCATGCATTGTGCTGAAACACCGCAAGCCGTACGCGTGCACATCTCCTGTCCCTACGCGTGCACATCTCCTGTCCCCCTTTTGAAGAAAAATCGATGACAATAGATCTCGCCAAGCGTGCAGCACATGCGCTGCGTCGCTCGGCGAGACCTAAAAAAAACTGCATCTCCTTCTAGTGCTTCTGCTTTAATTTCTTCTGTACAGCAGACCAACAGTGACACAGAGCTAGGTCTTTTGCAGCTATAATGTGACAAAGCTTTTACTTTAAAGATAATAATGCACAGAAGGAAATATTCAGCTAGATATTCTGAGACACTGACTTTTTTGTCATGGTGCAATGGAAAAAAGTCTGATTATTTTTTTGTTGGCCCTTTGCCCAGGTGACAGTTAACTGTTTAGTACATCCTCATTTATTACTGATTATATGATCAGTCCCATATCTTTGTGTTGCTGTTTTCTGCTGTCTAGTGCTTAAACTTTAATTATCTTCTCTCTTAGCTATGCGAATGGTCAGTGGCACAGTAGTTTCTGCTTCCTTTTCTGCATCTTGCTTTGAGACAGACCTTCACTTAGTCCAAGCAATTGTTAAGGCTAGCTCTGAAACTCTGCATTTCCTGTCACGTTGTTTTATAGACAATATGTAATTTTTCTTCTCTCTAATTATCCAGTTAACAAGAAGGAAACACTGTATTTGCAATGAAAATGAGATTAATTGAATGGAACTAAATATATATTTTTTTAAAACATTTTATGATGTAGCTCACACTAACTCCCGTATATGCCAGCTAAGGGCGTAGCAATGCATCACTGAATCCCCAGCAGTGGAGCACCAATCACTCTTGCCTGTTTCACCTAACCTATGACCACGTTTGAGGGAAACAGTACAGGACAACACTGCCATTTAGTTCTCGTAACAATATTTTCACTTTTCGCTACTTCAATAAAGAAATAGGGGAATAACTGTACTTAGTGCAGCTGGTTCAGTACCACCAGTCCCATGGGACTCCATGGGCCTGAGGGACCCTCTACACCCCAGTTAAGGCAGGCTACCACTATCCAGCTAGTCACAGCACCAATTATCTTTTGTTACATAGGGCTACGTGGAATCTTTACCACAACACTGTATTGCAATGTATGTTGCTTGGGGTGAGGGACGCTGATGAGACATTTCTACTGACCACGTAATTAGAAATGAATAGATATGTTACAGCTGTTGAGAGAGTCAAAACAACCTACTTTGTATATGTCTATTTTCCCTGTCAATTTACCCCTCCAGTAGCTGTAAATTGTAACACTGTACTTAAAAATTGCCATATTTTATGCACCATTGCTTAGCTATTCTATAACTTTAGGAAACTGAGGTTTATTTTCAAGCTCCTCTTCTACTAATCAACATTGCAATGTTCGTAGTCCCTGACTGTCCTTTCCAGTCAGGGTCGGATTGGTGAGGCGGGCACTATGGTAATGGGCCGGTGTCTGAGTTTCAGCTGTGGGCTGCATTTGCCGGTGCATGGTGGCTGATTTGGGATCTGTCTGTGCTGTTCAGAGGCCGCCGCTAGCCTAATGGGGTCCTGAGCAGCCTTTTTAGAGGTCTGTAGGATGGACAGGTGGGCCTCTGTTTACCCCTCTTTCATCAACGGGGCCAAAGGTGTCATTCCCAGTCCACAGCTGTGCTAGCCCTTTAATATAAAACGTTGCCTTGGGCCAGCTACAGGCACATTAATGTATGCAGATTGAACAGAGGGTGGCTGCTTGACCAGAAGTGGCCTCACTGATATTCATTCAGGTGTGGTTCACAAGGATGAGCTAATCCGTGCACAAGGAGAGCCGGCCCATATGCATTTTTTTTTTTATCTAAGTAAAGTTAGTTAGGAAAACAAATGTATGCGTCAAAATGTGCTTGAGAGATCTTTACAATTAGACTGGCAGCCCTGCAGGTTAATGTAATCAATGCATGGTTATGTTCTTCATCAAAAGGTCACAGGTTCAGTCCAGTCCCCCTTAATGCCATGGTTATAATCATATTAACTGCAGCAGAAGTGCCAAGGCCTATGTTTAGGCGATGGATATTCTGAGGGTTTTTTTGGGAAAAAAAAATTCTGTTGGGGCTTGGATAATGCATCAGAAGGGTTAAAGGGAGCACTGATTACTGCTCCCTCTCTGCTTATTGCGGCTTCCCTCATTGATGCGTTTTTTCAAGGTTTTCTGCTTATCTTCTAGTGGTGAACTTGGGTACTCTGTCTCAGTGTAGTACCAGAAATCTCACAGTGAAGTACCTAAATACTGATAAGGCACTGAAATGTAGTTCTCATGTTTTGAACTTCATCCTTAATTTCATGGACAATGCTTCTTGGAAATAATTCAGTTTCTTCTTTTTTGGCTATGTCTCTTTTAGAGAAGCCCCCCCCACCCTCCTTCTTTCCATACTAATTGAAAAACTTCAAACCCTGAAGCAGTATTTTGTGAATTGCGGCAATCTGCAAATGTTGGTAACTTTTCGGGGGGTTGCCCGGGCCTACTTGCAACTCCAATCCAACTCTGCTTCCAATCCCTTATACCATTTCCATTACTAAGCCACGAGCTTCGTCATAGATTGTCATAAATTCTTCCCCTTTGCTTCTCAGAATCTCTTTCGGAAAGTACTGAAATTCCCTAACCTCTTGCTTCCAATATCCAATTCTATTCTGTGAGTCATGGAAGAAAACTGAATTAGTGATAAATCAGCGTAGAAAGTAACTTGGTTAGGTAGTAGCCAAAAAAGCATCTGCAAGAGTAGATTGTGCTGGGGAATATTGAATCCTGAATATTGTCGTGATAGAATATTGTTACAACATTGAGGGTAAAAATATTGAAAAGTAACTGCACAGAAGGAGGTAAGAACTATTCTTAACTCCACATCTTCATACATTGAACATATTATCTACTGGCGGTCGCCAGTAGATAGTTATAGTTAAGACCGAGTTCCCATAGGAAATCTGAAAATTCTATTTTGAATAACTTTGGCGCCGGTTGACGAATCCTCGCGAAATTTTCAAAACTAATGGGGCGCTCCGCTCAGCTCCTACCCTGAAAGTCTCGGGGTGATTCGTCAAGCGGGGGCTGAGAAAAAAGGGGGGTCCCAAAACGCGTTTTCCCCATGCATTTTCCCATAGGACCTTTAGTCGAAGGTACAGCCCGAACGGCTGAACAGAATTACTTGAAATTTGGCAAAGAGGTAGTCCTCAGGTCAGGCATGTGCCTTTTGCATATATGGTGTCAATCTGTTCAGTAGTTCCTGAGAAAATTGCAGTTAAAAGTACATAAATATCTATATGCGCGCACGGTGCGCGCACCAAATGTGTGCGAGCGTAATTCTAATTGGTGGTTGATGTCAGTCAACATTCCAATCGGTCGAAATAAGGAAGTGTCGGATGCCATTTTGTGTGTGGCAGTGAAAAAGAAAGGTGGAGAACGTGAAAAGGGGGCAGGGTAGAGAGTTCCTGACCCCCTAGCCTTTGTCAGGGGGTGCCTGAAGGACCCCGAAGGGTGAAAAAAACATTTTATTTTTTTTCAAAAAATCCGGGGTGCGCGCACCTAGCACGCACCGTGCGCACACGGTGAAAAACCTTTAAAAAAAAATAAAGACATTTTAAACTGTTTATACGTTTATAGAAGATATTAACTATGCTGTTCAACTTTATCCAAATTCAAAATAAAAGAGCTGAGCCATTCCATATTAAAGGATACAGTCAATCTATAACTATATACATAGGTAGTTTATTGTAAAATAAATATATGAAAAATATAATAATACATACATAAATTAGCATTTAAAAAAACCTTACAAATTCACTAAAAAAACCATAGGTTTCACACGCGTTATAGTTAGGAATTAGCATTTAAAAAACCTTGCAAATTCACTGAAAAAACCATAGGTTTCACACATGTTATAGGTAGCTGGACATTTCACTCGTAAAACACCATTGAAATTCCCCCGTTATAGTTAGTTCAGCTAACTATAACTCGCGCGACCGCAATCCACTGCTGATGACGTTGCATATTACATCACTCATTCCATGGTCAGTGACATCACTCATGACATCACTGATGACATCTCAAATGACATCACCGATGACATCACTGATGACATCATCCAGTGAATATGTGTCTTTCTGAAAAACAAATATTTTTTATATATGTATATCTAAAGGTTAATGGAAGAATAAATGGGTAAATAAGTGTCTAAATGGATGTTTTTTTTGTAAAATTAATTGTATAACTGACTTATTAACAGTATCTTAGTAAATACAGTGATGTAATATGCGACGTCATCTGCAGTGGATTGCGGTCGCGCGAGTTATAGTTAGCTGAACTAACTATAACGGGGGAATTTCAATGGTTTTTTACGAGTGAAATGTCCAGCTAACTATAACATGTGTGAAACCTATGTTTTTTTCAGTGAATATATATATATTATCTACTGGCGGTCGCCAGTAGATAGTTATAGTTAGGACCTATTTTCCATAGGAAATCCGCAACATTCTATTGGGAATATCTTTGGCGCCGATTGACGAATCTTCGCAAAATTTTCCAAACTTTTGGCCAGCTCCGCTCCTACCCTGAAAGTTTCGCGGTGATTCGTCAAGGGGGGCCGAGAAAAAAGGGGGGTCCCAAAACGCGTTTTCCCCATGCAATTTCCCATAGGATCTGTTGTCGCAGCTACAGCCCGAACCGCTGAACGGAATGACATATATATATATATCACTAAGGTAAGTATCTGTGGAGTTAGTTATAGAAAATGTATAGAAACTTACCTTTCGGTGTTTTGTTCCTTGATAATGTTAGAACCATATTCTATCCCATCGATGTTTGGGAGTCGATATTCCCAGTTTACACCGCAAGGGCAGAATCTAGCAAATGAGTGTTGACAACTGTGCTGCTTCTGCGTACTCTGGTTCCCAAGCAGCACTTACTATTTAGCATGACTATTTTGTCAACATATCTCTGCTTTTTTCCATTTTAAATATGTATTCCGTTTGCTGTTTTGTTTTCATCAGCTGTTGACGTGGCCTCTTGTCACAGGAACGTTGTTACCATCAAATCAGAACATTCCTCCTTTTAGTTCTTCCTTCATGAGAGTTAACATTTCAGCTATACCTATAATGTAATAAATTCTCCTCGTGACAATTGCCAAATAATGTTCAGCACTTATTTTCTGCAAAGTATTTGCAGTTTGTCATTTTTGGGGGAGTTTTATTACTCCTTATTGACTTTCGTTGAATTCAGAGTGCTGCCAATTCCAAATAAACACACAGGATATACGCTTATCTATTATTACACTCTTCCTCTTCCGGGATACTTTTTTTTTTTTAACTTGAACATCTTTTCTGTGTTGCCGGAAGCATTTACCTTTTTTTATCCCGTCTTGCACGGCAGTTATGTCTTCCAGCTGTCTGGTCGTCAGATTGGCGCGCAGCGCGGCCCCCCTGTGTGTTCTGTGTGTGCGGGAGCGCCCGCTGGGAATAACCACGTTTCTATCGCTATGACATGGTGCATCCTGTTATGAAGTAGATAAACAATAGCCCGGGATGACATGAGGGGACCCTTTACTGCTCTGGACGAGTGAGGCTCCCAGGCATATAGAAGCTTTTTGAAAACGGTTGCAATCAGTCAAACATAAAATAATGAATACAAAATATGATTTTTTTACAAAAACTTCTGTAACTTTTTACCTTATGTTTCAAGTGCCAACCAATTAAATTACTAACTACTAGGTTTTACGACGGACTGACTCTGCTACCTACCTGAAATATCGAAGTACTTCCACTCTGCACTGTAATGCACAGAAGGCACAAGGTTGTTGATAATCCCCCGGGTGAAATGATTCTTTTCCGTCAGCACCCATGTCAGTGGGCTCATAATTGCTGCTTGGTATTTGGCAAGCTGAGGCTGCCCTAGACCTGATCAGTATCACTTTGACATGAACTGCTTTCTGGTAAGCAGATCGAGGACGCCAGGACACGAACGGGGAGAGCTGCTAGGGTTGGCAGTCTGCTGGAGTCTTCTTGTGGCAGTGGGGGAGTCCCTGCGGACTCCTGAACCGCTGGATTCGACCCACCTCACAACTTATTCTGCTTTCCATGTACGTCGTCGTCTTACTCTATCTTCTTGAGCATAATTTAAATAAAAGATAGGTGAACTGAAGTTAAATTTAGGTTTTAGGTGCCGCTGAGGTTGTAGGATTGATTGTGAACATCTCAATGCATGCACGTCTGAGCGCGTGCAGTCAGCAGCACCACACACCACTCGGGGTGCGCGTACACAGAGATCAACAGGACAAGAATGCACTCAAAAGCGAATCCACATTCACAGAAGCAGGCAGACTCGCGTCTACTTAATACAGGATAGCACACAGCATTGCGCAACAAAGCTCCTCACTTCCTCCTTCTCAACCCACAGACCTTCCTTCCCTCCTCCTTCCCATCTCGCCCTGGAGTTTAGTATTTCTAAGTCAAACATGTTTTTCCTGAAAGGAGATCAGAGACCCTATTTACATCACCGACAGTAGGGAACAGATGAGATAAGTCGGTGTACTCGGGCCCAGGCTATAGATTTGCATCACTGCTAGAAACACAGACGTGAAGAGCAAGCACACAGCAGCACAGGCTAGCCCTAGAGGCAAGGGTGCCACTGAGGTGGGAAACACTGCGGTATCCTGTTGACCTTTCATTCTACTCATTGACAGCATACATTCAATGGCTCGGTTGTTTCCACAACAAACGCCCTTTAGGTGAACTGCTGTGCAGCCACCCAGCATCACTACCAAACTGCACAGTGAAAGCATGCAAGAACAGAGTGCTGTCCTATACCTCTGCCTTCTCAGAATGCATGACCGAGAGAGCAAGACAGAGCCAAAAAACCGAACTTGTTTGGGAACAAATACGCCCCCTACTGAGTATGCCAGAGATTTACGACAACAAACTGTGGCGATAGTGCTGCAGCATGAATAGTAATGAACAAGGGCTTTGTTAGCAATACTTGAAGCACAAATTGAGGGACTCCAAGGTACTCTGCGCCTTTTAGATTTCCATTCTACCCCAATCCTACCTACATTTTTCTTTTATGCTTGAAACACTTACTCATGCCCAGCAAAGATTGATTGCTTGATAGGTTTCACAAAATGAAATCAAGTTGATACATACAATTAACATACAAGCACTAACATGAACACCCATAGCAAGTTGCAATGTCCACTACAATCACTGCATTATGTACACGAAATCTACTCCAATCAAAAACATTGCCCTCAAGAAAAGCTAATTAGTTCATTGTTTCTGAGTTTCCAATGTCATAATCAATCAAATCAGACAGATTTTGATGCTATTACCAATCATAACTTTAACAACAATGGCAAACAACCTTAAAGAACATCTCATAGTACCTTCATTACTGTGCCAACTTCAAGGCCCCTGTCAACACAAGAGTATGGTGTAAGACCTGTGCAAAGAACAAACCATCTGGCATCTCAACATATACAAACATAGTTGTTGGCCAAAGCTGATAGTGACCAACTCCCCAACCACTTGCAACTAGGGTAGTGTACCATTCTCGTTCAGAGAAGAAGAGCTCAATGAAGGGGGCATGCAAATTCTATTCTTCAAACGACGGAAGGACTTTGACCAGCAAATCAGACCAGCAAATGAGCATCTCTTTATACAAATCTGCCGGCTTAGCACTGGCAGCGCCCTGTGTGACAATGTTTGTTGGCGCCCCTACAATGACCACCTGTACCACGGATTCCCTCACTACCACCATTTAACAGTGCTCCTCAATTCTCTATTCCCACTCTCTCTCAGACTGATTTAGTTTTAGAGCACCACTCATACCAGTGTAGGGTGTCAGCACTTTAAATCACACACACATTGGCTCAGAGAAAATCATGTGTGTGTAAATCAGTGTATAGGAAATGTTACATAAGAGGACTACAAGGTGTAGGAGTCACATGTCATCTATACTAGTAGGCAGTATAGTTTGAGTCCTTGGTCTGGAAAAGCACACATTCAGAATTTAAAACATATCATTGTTAATAATAATTGATTTTTACCCAAATGAACCCTTTTTGCAAGTTTAGGATAATGAAAGACAGGGCAAAAAACATGTATCTCTAATATATATCTTAAGAGTTTGCATGCAGCTCTTTGATGACAGTTAATAGCTCACCATGCTATATTAGGATTTTAATGTATAAACTGCAAGTAACTAAAGGATCCATGGGACACAAGCAGTAACCCACTGACTTATTAACATTATTTGTACTTTGTCATCTGCATGGTACACATTGTTTGCAACAGGCATATTACCCACTGCACTACCTAAACATGAGTTAAAACTTCCACTAGAGAAACCGCCTATCTCTCTCCAGCAGGAACATTAATCAGTGCAGTGATCTTGACATTTTTATTGATAGCTGAAAATTGCTTGAAGCAAGGAACGCGGCTGTGGCAGCAGGTGCTTTCAAAACAAAAATATACTTACAAACAGGGCGCCCCCACCCCAAGTTGGCGCCCGGTGCGGTAGCACGGATCGCACCGCCATAGAGCCGGCCCTGCCAGCAAACAATTACTAACAACCCAACATAATTATTATTTTGGTGCAGCCCAGGGAGATGGTGTTATATTAAGCCAATTTTTAGTACTTAGTTAGGAAGCACAGAAAAACGCATTTACAGATAATAGTTAGTGCTGATGGAGGGTTTTTCTCGTAGGCATATGTTCAAAGGATGGACTTTAGTCAGTCTCATCATTGAACCTTTTGCAGACTAAAACCATTGAAGACAAGGATAAGTAGACAATACAGGGTTTGTCTAAAATTGAGACGATTGTCTTGAGTAAGCAAGAACAACAATCATATCCTTGTTCGTATCATTGGAGCTTACTTGTAGAGATTGGATTTTTGGTTGGAAGAGGTATGCACCCTGTCTAAGCAGGAACCACAATTCTAGTCAGGGTAAGTAAGATACACATCAATAGTTTACCTGTGCTCTCACTTGGGTAGGTTGGCACAAAGCAGTCAGGCTAAACTTAAGAGGCAATGAGTAAAGTATGTGTGCAACACACACAGCACACACAGTAACACAATGAAAACACCACAAAAAGACTCCACACAGGTTTAGAAAAATAAAAAATAGTTTTATAGGTAAATCAAGACCAAAATGACAAAAATCCAATGTGTAACAGTTGAGTTATGCATTTTTAAAGAATGAAAAAGAGTTCTAGCTCTTAGAAGCAATAAGCACCAATAGGGGTTATCTGGTCGAGCTGGCCTAGGGCAAAGTCAAGGTTGGGCCAACCGCGATGGAGCGTAGGCCGGGTACAAGACCCATGCAGGCCTGATGAATAAAGTAACTTATCCTGATCCCAACAGCAAGATGCAGGGCGCAGGCGAGCGATACATCGAGAAATGCGTCAATGTCGATACCAAAGTAGTGGTGATGCGTCGGTTTGGTAGACGAAGCGCCGAGCTGAGATGCGTTGGTTCCGGAATGCGGTGCTCCAGGTTTCTCCACACAGTCGAAGGTTGCTTCGATCTCTCTGCACAGCCACGTAGGGCTTTCAAGGGGATGCATTAGTTCAAGGGCGATGCACTGATTCTACTCCCGCAACTGGGTAGATGTGCTGGTTTTGCTACACACAGACTGGAGATGAATTGATCTCTGTAATGGAAGCATCTGGGTCCACTTCAAGTGAACCAGGAACAGGAGCCGGGATAGAGACTTTGATGTCCCTGAGTCTCAAGCTACCGGAGGCCATCCAACAGGCCTTTGGAAATCACTTTGGTGCCAAAGCAGAGTTCAGCTCTCCTCAGCAGAGTTAGAGAGCAGCAGTGCAGCACAAGAGAAAAGCATACCTTCCAGGTCAGCAGTCCAGCAAAGTGTCATTCCTTGAGGCAGCACAGCAGTTCTTCTGACAGAGTCCAGTTGTAGGTCCAGAAGTGTCTGATTTGGTGAGGTCAGAGACCCAGTACTTATACCGAAATGTTCCTTCGAAGTGGGAGTGAAATCTTTGAAGTGCACAAGTTTCCTTTTTTCCTCAGCCCTGGCGCCAGACTTTATGTGGGGGGAAAAAGCAGTCCTTTGTGTGGGGTCAAGCCCCTACCTATTCAGATGTCAGTCCTTTCCTCCCAAGAAGAGCCATCAGAATGCATATGAACGCAGATGATTACTAAGACAACCCATAACCTTCCTGTGTTTGTGGCTGTCTAGAGGGAACGCACAAACTGTAGCTGTCACCCACCCCAGACATGTATTGGAGACATGCTGCAGGTACAACTTAAGGGCAGAAAAATTTCCACTTTATAAAAGTGGCATTCCTAAAATCGAAATGTTAGATCCAATTCTACCAGTAAAGAGGATTTATTATTACCATTCAAAAAATATAAAATATTCCACAGATTCTCCTTTCTAATCACGAATTGCACCGATAAAGTGTAATACGGAATCCCCAATGTTAACCTATGAGAGGATTAGGCCTCACAGTATAAAACAAATTTAGCTGTTTGTCACTACCAGGACATACAAAACTTAAAAGTACATGCCGTGCCATTTACATACCCAGCACCCTGCCCTATGGGCTACCTAGGGCCTATTTTAGGGGTGACTTGTGTGTAATAAAAGGGGTGTTTAAGTGTTGGCTAGTAGTTTTAAATGCCAAGTCGAAGTGGCAGTAAACTGCAGACAAAAGCCCTGCAAGAGCAGGCCTGAGGCAGGCTAGATAGGCTACTTGTGTTGGTGGCACAATTAGTGCTGCAGGCCCACTAGTAGCATTTAGTTAACATGCCCTGGGTATATGATATACCATTTCACAGGGTATGTTAATTGGCTATACACCAATGTTACCATGTTTAGGGGAGAAACAAATGCACTTTAGCATTGACCATCAGTATTAAAGTGCCCAGAGTCCTAAGGCCAACAAAAAGATAGAGCAAAACGAGCAGGTAAGCAGGCAAAATATTTGGCGGAAGACCACCCTAAGGATGACAGCTCTAACACTTACTCACTAGGTGTACATATTAATGAATTCATTAGCAGGTCACAATGGTAAGTAAATCTGGGCAAAACTGTGCGGTGTATATTTTTGTCAGCTAACCCATTAGAATGAGGCTGAAGTCCATGGTAGACTTACTCAAACAGTAAGTATTCCACTGTATCTTCTTGTGTAAAGATGGAAGCTAAAGTTCATCGCAGCGAATACCTTCCTGTAGAAAAGAAGGAATCTCTGTGTCAAGATGGCAACTTTCATCACATCTGTGCTGAAGAAGCTAGAGCAGTATAAGTGATTTCAGATGTCTGCAGAAGAAGAGGCCATTTATCAAAATGATCCCACGTAGAATGATTGCATACCTTGAAGCTAGAGTACACTGGCGTCACATACACACATCTAAATCAGCATAAAGTGCTATGAATTTGCATGGCTATGGAAGAAGAGTGCAGGGCCACACTGAATATATGAAAACAGCAATATCTGCACTGCAAAAATTATTTGCATGCCATCAATTGCCTGCAACCAAACAATCCTGTTGGGATGTGTTCTTTTCATAGCCATAAAGTCACACAGACCCTCTCTCTCCCATGACTACCTTTCTCTCCAACCCTAAATAGTCTCACCATTCTTATAAGTAACATGTAATAGCCCTTTCATCTGTGAATAGAGTGGCATAGACATAACCATGTCCTACAATTTCATAAGCACCAACTGCACATGCTGTTCACATGGGCCATAGGTATAGCATGGGTAATCGGAAGTCAGATACATAATTTCAGTGAAAATAACAGTATATCTTCTGAACATATACACATGACAGTACAGAGAATGCCATATATATATCACACATGCCATACCCATATATCCACAAAATGCTTGAAATAAAGTAGCCTAATCAGTAAAATTACCGTGATTGTTAATGTGGTAATCTGATTAAACTACATCTGTGACAGGAAGTATCATGCAACAGGTGAGGATGCCTGTTTGAATAATTGTAAATGACCATCTTTTGTGTGGTTTACCCCCAGATTTTTACCTTGACTGTTTTTGCCGGCTGTATAACTCTGGAGGTCGACGATGAGCCTTGCTGCTGTGTTTTGGATGGTCTGTAGTAAGTTTAGTCTCTGAGAGGTGACCCCCACATAAAGGGTATTGCCATTGTCCCGGTGGTATGTCTCGTGCTGATGTGTATCCACTTGAAGATTTTCCGGAGCATTCGTAGAGTGAGGAAGCAAGCAAACACTGCATGTATCTGGTTTTTCATGGTGAGCCTGCTGTCAAGTATGATGCCAAGATTCCTAACGTGTTCTGAGGGTGTGGGGAGGGCTAGTTCTACTGCCCACCAGGTGTCGTTCCAGGGGGAAGTATTGTTCCCGAAGATGAGTACCTCCGTTTTTTCAGTGTTCAATTTGAGGCAGTTGTTTTGCATCCAGCTGGAGACACTGGTCATACACCTATGGAAGTTTGCTTTGGTGTTTGGTGGATAGAGAGAGTATGAGTTGAGTGTTGTCAGCATATGAGATGATCATACCGTGGGCTCTGACCGGAGTGGCCAGGATGGCCATGTAAGCGTTGAACAAGTTGGGTCTCAGTGAGGATACCTGGGGAACACCGCAGATACATTTTTGGGGCCTGAGGTGTAGGGTGGGATGCGGACACTCTGTGTTCTTCCGGTGACGAAAGATGTGATCCATTTAAGGGCTCTCCCTTGGATCGTCATCTGGTGGAGTCTTTTTAGGGGAGTTTGGTGGGACACCATGTAGAATACTGCTGAGAGGTCAAGTAGGATCAGGGCTGCTGTGTCCCACTTGTCTGGGAGAGACCTGATTTAATCGGTGGCCATGATTAGAGTGGTTTTGAGCCATGATTCAAGCAGAACCAAGCTTGGGAAGGGTCAAGGAGGTCATTGTTCTCCAGGTGGTCTATGAATTGGCAGTGGTTTGCTTTTTCCAGAACTTTTGCCTCAATGGGTAGAAGGGGGATGGGCTGATAGTTCTTGAGTTCTTCCGGGTCTGCAGAAGTTTTTTTGAGGAGGGATTTGATATCCACGTGTTTTCATTCTGCTGGGAAGCAGGCAGTGGTGATGGAGGTGCTGAGGATTGAGGTGTGCTCTTTCCTGATGGTGTTGTTTCCCATGTTGAGCATGTGGTGGGAACAGGGGTCCCTGGGTGCTCCTGAGTGAATGGATCGTATGATGGGGGCAGTAGCCTGTGTGGTGAGGGGTCCCATGCTGTGATCCTTGTGGTTGAGATGGAGTCAGTGAGGCTGAGGAGGTTGTGGATGCCAGTGATAGGTGGTTGAGGGTTGAAGTGTTCATAGATGGAGGATATTTTGCTGAAAAATACGTCTGCAAGGGTGTTGCAGAGTTTTTGGGAGGTGGTGACAGTGTTTTCGGATGTTTGGGGTTTGGAGAACTCTTTGACAATGTTGAAGAGTTTGTTGCTGTGGCTGGAGCTGGCTTCAAGGCAGGTGCTCCGGGATCCTTTTTGCTTTTTTAAGGAGTAGGTGATAATGGTTTAGGGCCAGTTTGAAGTAGGCTTGGTCGTTAGACATTTTGTTGGAATGCCAGAACCTTTTCAGTCGTATGCATGTGGGCTTGGAGGATTTTAGTTCAGGGGTAAACCAGCTGGTTTGCTTGGTGAGTCTGTGTGGTCTGGCAGGTTTGAGAGGGGCATTCAGTGATCCAAGTGTTGAAGTTTTTGACAGCCACCTCAAGATTGGGGGTAGTGTCAGGGGTGGAGGCGCTGAGGGCGTCAGTCCAGAGGTCCTCGGTTACCTTGTTCCAGCTTCTTTGGGAGGTGCCGATCTGGTTGACAGGATGTTGGGGGCGGCTGTGATGGGGAAGTGGATAATTGAGTGGCTGGACCAGGTTATTTCAGAGGTGTGGCTGTATCTGATTCTGTTTCTGGCTGTGAAGATGTGGGCCAGTATGTCCCTGCAATGTCCGTGGGGTCGGTGACTAGTTGAGTGAGACCTAGGTTGTTCAGGCTCTCAATTAGGTTGGCTGTGTTAGCGTCATTGGGGTCCTTCATGTGGGAGCTAAGTTCCTGTAGAAGATTAAATTCCTGGATTTGATGGCAAAGGTGATAATAAAGTCATAGGTGACTTTATAGAAGCCAGGCTGAGTGCCAGGTGGTCTGTATGCCAGGGTACCTCTGAAGGATGTTTTTGTATCTGTTTTGAGTTGGACATTTAGGTGTTCCATGATGGAGGTGTTGTCCTCGGTGGATGCTGTGCAGTGGAGGGATTCTCTGTGTGTGTTGATGTGGTTCTGGTGTATGATCTTGTATCTGTTTGGCGTGGCAGGCGTTAGGGAGGTGATGGTGTCCCAGGCCTCAGTGGCGTGTTTGTGGAGGGAGCATGAGTTGATCAGGAGGCATAAGATTGTTTCTGGATCCATAGTGGTAGATGGGGGCCTTAGGATGGCAGTCTGAAGCTGCAGGAGAACTGACATTGTCAGCAGGAGAAGGGTCCTCACAGAAGTGACCACCCGATTGTTGAAACAAAAAATGCCTCAATCCCCTGCTGTTTAAGACGCTGGTCTCTGGGATCACTCAGGCAAGATACTCGGCTGTTTAATGCTGCCCGCAAGCAGTGCAGGTCGGCTATGCAGGTTCTCTCCCCAGGTACCGCTACACCACAGTACCTTATGGAGGTCTGATGAGGGCACCGGCTAGCTCCTGTGCCGGTGCCTATGCAGGAACCGAGCTGAAGGGGTTTCGGCAGAGCTTGGAGGAGGCCCGCTTTGTCATGCATTGTTGTCCTCTGGGAAGGGAGGACAGGGACTGCTACAAACCTTGCATCTCTGGCCTGCCCTTGGTTACCAGGGCGATGCAGCGGAATGAGCGAGAGCCACTCTGGGAGATGCTGCAGTGGTTTCAGGGGAGACGTGCCAGTCTCGGACAACACGGGGCACAGGAACTTCTCTTCTTGGCAATGGGCTGTAGATCAGGCTTGTGTTGAGCATGGAGTGCTGGCGCTTTTTGGGAAGTTGATGAACTGGTGATCAGGCCAGGACTGTTCACTGCCACTTGATCCCTTGAAGCACTGGTTATAGAGCCGTCTGGGCTAACAATTAGACACACTCTGATCCTTGATCAAAGCCAGCTGCTGGACTTACTAATGATGGAGTCTACAGCAGTGCAAATAACGAAGGCTTTGTTGAGTCAATCATAGCATACTGAACCCACGGCAATCGGGTAGTGTGGTAGTTCCCAAAACATGATGATCTTGGCTCTCACAAAGCGGAGTGCTGGTTCTTGCAGAATGGCCTCTACAGTAGTTTAGGCAAAAAGCAAATAATGAGGTCTTTGATGTCCCTGAGACCCCGGGGAGAACAGAGGGCAAACCAGCAAGACCTTGGAGTCACTCTGGGCTTAGTCCTTGGTCCTTTAGCAGGGCAGAGGGCAGCAGGGCAGCTCAGCAAAGCATAAAATAGGTTCCTCAGAACAGTCAGGCACAGCAGAGTGGCAATCCTTCAGGACAGCAGCATTTACTCCAGCAGAGTTCCTTTTAGTTCCAGTGGTGTACTGATTTGACAGGGCCAGAGCCCTGGCACTTATACCCCAAAGTGCCTTTGGTGTAGGGGGTGACCACCAAAGAGTTATCTAAAGTGCAAAAGGATGCTTTTTAACCCAGCCCTGGCTGCAGCCCTGACTCCAGACGACCAATAGGAGGTAAACCAGCACTTTGTGTGAGGGCAGGAAACAACCTATTCAAACGTAAATGTGAACCACCTCTCCCTCTCCCTGCCCAGGAAGGCTATCAGTATTCAAATGAATGCAGATGTATCCCCGGTCACACCCAGCCCTTCCTTTGTTGTGGCTGTCTAGAGAGTATGCACAAAGTGTAGCTGTCACCCAGCCCAGATGTGTATTGGAGGCAAGCTGCAGGCACACAGAGCAAAGTGGCATTTCTAAAATGGTAATGTCAAATCCAACTAAAGAGGATTTATCACCACCATTCCAAAGATATTAAACATGAAGTAGCTACTCCTTTCCAATTAGGAATTACAGCTTAAAAAGTATTCTAAGGAATCCCCAATGCTAGCCTATGGAAGGAGTAGGCCTCACACCAGTGATAAAAGAATTGATCTCTTTGTCACTGCCACGGCATGTAAAACGTAAATGTACACATCCTGCCTTTTAGTTGCACAGCACCCTACCCCTAGGGTCACAAAGTGCTACCTTAGGGGTGACTTATGTGTAATAAAAGGGAGTTTAAGGCTTGGCAAGTGGTTTTAAATTCCAAGTCGAAGTGGCTGTACACATAGGCAATGCAATGGCAGACCTGAGACAGGTTTGAGAGGCTACTTGTGCGGGTGGCACAACCAGTGCTGCAGACCCACTAATAGCATTTAGGTTACGGGCCCTGGGTGCCTGGTATACCACGTTACAAGCGACTCATAAGTAAGCTAAATATGTGAAGTAAGACACAATTGGATGCGATTCAATAGATGATTCCTTTATTATCTGAGGAGCATCTGTAGGCGTAACATCTCCTTGTCCACTCCAGCAATGTTCTGGTTTTGACCACACAGTGGAACCAGAACACCAAATCAATTACAAGCATTCTAAGCAACACGAGGATGCTAAAGCAACCTAGTTGCTAAGCAACACAACACTTCCCCCTTTCTATATATAAATAAAAACAATAATAAAATAATTAAAAGAAAAACAAACAAAAATGAACCTGCAAATAAGGAAACACATTACATATTGTTAATCAGAATCTTTAAACCAGAATTTACACATTGTTAACCACGAAATCCCTAAGCCAAGAGGGAGCTTTCCTCTCACGAGAAACCCTCTGATTAAGAGCAGAAGTGTCAGGAGACGAGATGGTCTCACCGTAATTTGGGCCAGCCAAATTTGAACCATCCGGGACCACCCCATCCCCCTCCTCAACAATGAAAGGCTGTGCACTAGAGCACTGTGCTATTCCAGGAGAAGCAGATGAGTGAGAACAGGCTTCATTGTTAATATCATCTTCCAGCCATTCTGAATTGTGAGGATCATCACTGATTCTTCCAGATTGACACGGATGATCCATAGCAACTCTTTTTAGATTCCAAACCTCACCATTTTTAAGTCTCACAGCATTGTCTAATACTTCAACAACCTCTTCAGCATCGAAGAAGGCACTCTCACCTTTGCATACAAACCTTGGCTTTTTAACTCTAACCCAGTCTCCCACTTCAATCACAACTGATTTGGTAGAGTGTTTGACATTATAATAATCTCTACTTTTCTCATGAATACGTTTCATTCTATTCCACATTTCATCCTTAGACCAATTAACCGTACCAGAAGGACATAACCAACCATGGTTAAATTTAGACCGGGGTTTGCGTCCACGCATAATAATAAATGGAGGTAAACCCGTAGCTTCAGTGGCAGTCACCCGGTAAGCCCAGACAGTCTTACCCACTTGTGAAATCCAATCCTGGGAATCACTAGTAGCAATTTGAATTATGCCCTTTAACACTCGGTTAAATCTCTCATTGGATGCGATTCAATAGATGATTCCTTTATTATCTGAGGAACATCTGTAGGCGTAACATCTCCGTGTCCACTCCAGCAATGTTCTGGTTTAACCACACAGTGGAACCAGAACACCAAATCAATTACAAGCATTCTAAGCAACACGAGAATGCTAAAGCAACCTAGTGGCTAAGCAACACAACACTGTGCCAATCAGGAATAAACCAATGTCAACATGATTAGGGGAGAAGCACATGCACTTTAGGCAAAAAGTTGTGGGAAAGACCACCCTAAGGATGATAGGTTTGACACCGGTCCAATCAGATGGCCCTATTATTCAAATTTGTTGGCACCACAGTGCTCTTGCAGGACCATCCATCCAGAAATACCTGTCTTTTTAACTCCTTCAAGCTCCACCCGAGCACCACTTTAAGTTCTAATTTCTTGAATATGGCTGAACAGAATATTACAATTTCTGAGTAAAGTTCTAACTTTCTGCCAAATTTGGCGTAATTCCATTCTGCTATTTTCTCCCTGTAGCTGAGAGCAAATAATCCTATGGGACTTAACCTGGGAAATCAATGTTTTGGGATCCCCCCAATTTTTCTCAGTCCTCCCTTGAGGCATCAGTGCAAAGTGTTCCATGATGGAGCTAAGATAGATGATCTTCTTTTCTTTCCTTTCTTTTTTTTTTATCGTTTTGTGCAGATTCATCAAACGTTCATGAAACCTTCCAAACAAAAGTCTATCCACCTCTGCTCCTTCCTGATAAATTTCATGGCGATCCCTGAGCAGTAGCTGTGAAAAAAGGGGCTTTCAAAATACTTTTTGGACAAGTAGTTTCTAGGGATTTTTGAACTGTGTGAGGTTCAAATTCAGAATGCTTTTCTTACTGGCTGCATAGACTCTTGCAGAGCAGTATGCCCTGAGTTGCTGGCCTATGCAGTGCATAAGTTACAACTTGAATTCAGTGGGTAAGATTCTTCTGAGTTAAGAGAACCAAGCGTGCCTCTCCCATCTTAGCATCTTTATATTGCTTCCTGTGACACATAGTGTTTTGAATTTTTGTCTGGTCCGTAAAGCGCACTTTCATCCTCCACCTACTCCGTTATCACCACGTTTTTATCTTTTACAAGCCTAAGAGTTGCTTCTGGTCGAAGGATTCTTTTCTTGTGCAAGTGCCTACGTTCAGTTCGTCCTTCATAGGTGGCAGAGCATTCCTGGCAGCAGCTGTTCATTGAAATTCTCTTCTGCTATCGCTGCAGTTTCAGTCTTCTCTTCTAATGTTTTAAAAAACTTTCAAGACATGGCAATTTCCTTCTTCCACACCCGCCCGCAACAACGCGACCGTACCAAAGACCTTGCAATGCATCCTCATCAACGTCCGGTCCCTACACAAACATGCCACCAAAATCTGGGACCTCCTCGACAGCACAACCCCGAACGTCGCACTCTTCACTGAAACCTGGACCAACACCACCTCGGGACCTGACATCGCCATTGCCATTCCCCAAGGATACAAGATCTCCCGGAAAGACCACCCCACCCACCATGGGGGGGAATCGCCATCGCCCACAAATCCACCCTCCGACTGAGCACACTTCCTGACGAGCCTACAGACCTGATGGAACACCTACAGTTCAAGATACAGTCCAGCCCTACCACCACCCTCAGGGTAACCCTCATCTACTGACCCCCCCCCCCCGGACCCTGCAGATCATTCACCAACTCCATCATGGACAGCATCATCCCGCTGGCCAGCGCATTACCCAACTACACCTTGCTGGGAGACCTCAACTTCCACCTCGACAACCAACAAGACCCCAACACCACATCTCTCCTGGACAAGCTCCCCAACATAGGACTCTGCCAGATTGTGACTGAACCCACGCACTCAGCAGAACACACCCTCGAGCCCATCTTCACAACAGGAAACTTCATCACTTTCAGCCACACCACCAAACTCCCGTGGACAGACCTTGGTTGCATCCATTTCACCTTCAGAACACCCACCATCCACAGAACCCAGCACCTACTCCCACCAAGAAATTGGACTAAAATCACCGACGACCAGCTCACCACCTGACTCGGCAACTCCACCCCACCCATCACAGACAATGACCCCAACACCGCAGCCCGAACCCTGCATCTCCGACTCCACCAACACCATAGCCCCCCTCATGAAGAACAACAACACACATGCCAGAAAAGCCAGCTGGTTCACCACCAAACTCTGAGAGTCCAGACGCACATGCCACCACCTCGCAAAGGCCTGCAGAAACTCCAAATCTACAGAAGCCCACAACAACTTCAGAGCCACCACCAATGCCTACCACCAACTCATCAGAAATATAAGAAAGAAAGCGATCAAATACAGAATCTCCACACGCGTGCACACAGCAAAGAACTCTTCAGCATCGTCAAGGAGTTCGCCCAACTCACCAGCGAGTCTACAGACATCCCTCCCTCACAAGACCTCTGCGACAAACTCAGCACCTTCTTCCACCACAAAATCAAGAACATTCATGACAATTTCAACAAAGACAGCCAACATACAGAACCCTCACCAACCACCTTGAAGCCAACGATTGACAGCTGGACAGCCCCCACCACCGAAGATACACTGAAGAGGATGAAGTCAATCCACTCCAGGGCCCCCACGGAACCCTGCCCCCACCGCATCTTCAACAGAGCCGCCGACACTATCGCCCCCATGCTCCACCACACCATCAACCGCTCCCTCGCGAACACCTCCTTCCCCTACGACTGGAAGCACGCAGAGATCAACCCCCTCCTGAAGAAACCCTGGGTGGACCCCACCGACCTCAAGAATTAGAGACCCATCTGCCTGCTCCCGTTCCCAGCGAAAGCCATCGAGAAAGCCATCTACAGCCAACTCGCCACCTTCATCGAAGAGCATAACATCCTCGACTCCTCCCAATCCGGCTTCAGAAAGAACCACAGCACAGAAACCGCCTTCCTCGCCGCAACAGACGACATCCGCTGCCTTCTGGACAGAGGAGAGACAGTAGCCCTCATCCTCCTCGACCTCTCAGTGGCCTTCGACACAGTCTCTCACTGCACCCTAACACTCAGACTTTACGACCCAGGGATCCGGGAAAAGGCCCTCGACTGGATCCGCTCATTCCTCTCCGGCAGAACGCAGCGGGTCAAACTCCCTTCCTTCCTCTCGGACCCTACACCGATCACCTGCAGAGTTCCCCAAGGATCCTCCCTCAGCACCACGCTGTTCAATGTCTACATGGCTCCGCTTGCACCTATTGTCAGAACCCACAGCCTCAACATTGTTCCATACGCAGATGACACCCAACTCATCCTCTCCCTATCCAACGAACCCAACGCAGCCAAACACAACTTTCAAACAGGCATGAAAGCAGTCGCCAAATGGATGAAGAGCAGCTGTCTACAACTCAACACGGACAAAACAGAAGTACTCATTATGGGCCCACACCCCGACTCCTGGAATGACGCCTGGTGGCCCCCCGCCCTCGGAAGCCCTACCCCCTTGGACCACGCACGCAACCTTGGAATCATCCTGGACTCCGAACTCAAAATGGACAGCCAGATCAACTCCATCGCATCCTCCTGCTTCCACACCCTCCACCTCCTACGCAAGACCTTAAAATGGATCCCCCCTCAAACACAGAAAGACCATCACTCACGCCCTCGTCACCAGCAGACTTGACTACGGCAACACAGTCTTTGCCGGAATCAACAAAAACCTTACCCGCAAGCGTCAAAACATCCAGAACGCCGCCACCAGACTAATCCTCAACCTGCCACGACACTGCCACATCTTCCAGCACCTGCGCACTCTCCACTGGCTCCCCATCGAGGCAGGAATCACCTTCAAGATTCTCACCCACGCACACAAAGCCCTCCACAACACCGGACCAGCATACCTAAACAGCCTACTCAAATTCCACGCACCCCAAAGGACCCTACGATCACCCCGGCTCTCCCACGACATGGTCCCCCGCACCAGGAAGTGCAGATCGGGAGGCCGCTCCTTTTCCTTCCTCGCGGCCAGAGCCTGGAACACCCTCCCGTTCCACCTCAGACAGACAACATCACTCCCCATCTTCACGAGGGACCTCAAAACATGGCTCTTCGATAGACCACCTCCTTGATGGACAGGACCATGCGCCTTCCCTCCCTCTCCCCCCAACGCCTTGAGACCCTTACGTGTGAATAGTCGCGCTTAACAAACCCATGATTGATGATTGATTGAATAAATCTTGCTGCTGGATATCCATTTGATCTCAGCACTGGTCTAGCCTCAGCACCATGATAACGTCTTTTGATAAACATTTGAGCTTTATTAAAAAAAAGTTATCTTAACCCACTGCTGTCCTACAATTAGCTTTTTCTGCGGCAAACAATTGAAGCTTAGTGTAATGGTTATCATTTGAAGCAACACATTACTATCACTGGGGCCAGCTGTAGCTCTGATGGCGCCAAGTGCAATTATGTTTTTGGTGCCCCCAATGACCTCCTTTTCCATGAATTCCTTCACTACCACCCTTTAACAGTGACCCTCAAGTCTCAATAACCACTCTGGCATGCTTTTCTTTTATAGCGCTACTCATAACAGTGTCGGGGCACTTTACATCACACACAAGTTACACAGAGACAATGAATCACGTGTGTAAATCAGTGTATAGGAAATGTTACATCAGAAAGAGGACTACAAGGTGTAGTAATCACATGTCATCCCTACTGGTAGGCAGAATACTTTAAGAATGCTTGATCTGGAGAAGCACAAACTCAGAATTTAAAACGTACCACCACGGTTGGGAGTTGTTTTTGCTAACAAGGATTTCTCCCCAATGTACCCTTTTTGCAACATTAGGTTAATGAAAGACTAAGGAAAAAATCATAATGCTTTATCCTATACCTTGCAGTTTCCATGCAGCTCTTTGATGACAGTTAACAGCTCCCTGTTCTATATTGGGGTTTAAATTATAAATTCCAAGTAACAAAAGTGTCTCTCCGTCAAAAACCATAACCCAATGAACTATTTACAATATTTGCATTAATGTGATCCGCCTAAAGTAGGCATAGGGCATATTAGCCCTCTGCCTACTTTATGATGAGTCAAACTTCCACTCGATCTCTCTCCAGCAGGTCCATTAATCGCCGTTATCTTGACATTTGTATTGTTGTCTGAAAACTGCTGGAGGTAAGGAAAGCTGCAGCAGGTGCTTCTAAAACCACAATATATTTGACAACATAGCGCTCTGTGAAGTCAGCGCCCAGTGTGATGGCACCCATCGCACCGTCCTAGAGCCGGCCCAGGCTATCACTTTAAGATCTACCACCTTTTGCAAATTTTGAGCAGATACATGCACACCACACATTGCCAGCAATGGGACTGTCACTCTACAACATGTGCAGAGCCACCACTGATCTGGGTCTGGTGAGGAGGGGGGGGGGGGGGTCGAGGTCGAGGGGAGTCGTTTCCCACTCCAGCATTGTGAACGGTTTCCTGTATCTGTGCGAACTACAAGTTTGCTCTCTTGGTCTCTTCTCCTATCAGCAGACAGTCCATCAACTTCCAGTTGAATTTGAATCGTAACTCACCCGCGCAGGGGCCGTTTGGGCCATTATTAGGAGCTCAGCCTTGCGCAGTCGCACCGTGCAGGTTTAGTGTACGTTCGAAATTAACCAGTCGCCGGGGAATATTTTTTGACAGAGTCCAACCTCAGCACACCACCCCCCACTACCCCTCCCCCGCCCCTTCTACTGGCTCCCCAAGGCATTCACCCAGTGGTACACATAGCATTATCGTGCATTTCCTTCTTTCGTGCAATTCCGTTATGATTTACATAGTCAAAGTTGTGAGAAGGAGAGTCCTCGACAAAAAGAGAATTCAAGAGCCTGTTCCGTTTTAATACAAGTAAATCGTGACAAGAATGCTCTCAATTTCATTTTGAAGTCAGTGAGTTTCTTACTGTTAGACCAGTGGCTTATAGTCATAACCCTGCTTTCAGTTGCACAGATGTTGAGTTCCACTGTGATGACTCATAGCTTCTTGTCTTTTCTGACAGTGGAAAGGTCTTGCCCAAAATTTAACTGATGGTATCATGTGAGCTTGGCGTCTCGGTTAAACACGTGCTAATGAATCCATTCCATGGGAGTGACTATGAGCGAGAGAATATGCCACATGACTAATAGCATTTCCTGTAAGTGAGTCATTATCTGCAGAATTCCTCAGTGAAGTGTGACCGGTTCTTCACATCAAAACAGCAATGGAAATTGCGTTAGGAGACACGGCGTGCTTGTTGTAGTTCAACATTAATTCGAGACTGGCATCATCTGTTTACAGTAAGAATTGGATTTTTGGAGGTTTCTACAGAGGGCACGGGGCGCACAATTTTAAATAAGACTAACACTCAATTTTAGTATCTGCCCCACTTTTTTTCTTGCTTGCGAATCTAGGTTACATTCTATCAAAAGGTGGGCAGGTTAGAGTGATCCCATATATACATCGCCCACATTAGGCAAATAGAGCTTTTGTATATTTTCTGGTAAGATGTGAGGCGATGTTGTTTTGATTTCTAGTTTTAAAACTGCACAGCAGTTGTTTTTCAATGTATCTTCACTCTCACTTCTAGCATGTTTATGCACTCTTCCTCGCAATTAGCTATGTTTGTCTCCCTCTTCTGCTTTACATATAAAGATTCAAAGATGTCAAGCTCACTGCTTTCTTATGGGCTATGTAGGAAAGTGCCTCTTTTGACAGGGTTACACCCCACTTTTTGCATGGAACATCATGTGATTTTGACTGAAAGTGCACTGGATCTCTGCTAACCAGGTTCCCAGTGCCAGAGCTCTTTCTTAAACTGTACTACGATTGGCACAACTTCTGCAACCCTTGTAAGTCCCCAGTAAATTGCTCCCTGGGTACCTGGGGCATTGAGACTGAAGAGAGTCCACTAGGGCTGCATCACAAATTGGGCCACCCTAGGGACCGGTCACTAAGACCATGCAAACTGCCATTGCAGGGTGCAGAATAAACTAAAGAGTCGACATGGCCTACATTCATGTGTGCCATTCCCCCAGACTCTGCATGAGGTAAAGGTAAGTCGCCCAAACTGCTGGCTCTACTGCCCTAAGGCAGGGTGAACTGTATCACATGTCATATCTGCCTAAGCAGATATGATTGAAATATCTAAGTCCAATATTGGTTATTGAGTGGGCAAGGAAGCCATAGAGAGTTCATGGGCTGGACACCCATCATTAAGATTTCCCCAGCACCATGACGGCTTCACTGTATTTAGGGATGTTTGGTACCAAACATCTTGGCGTAATAAATCCACATTGAAGCCAGTGTTTAATTTATTAATAAATGCACACAGAGCAAACCTTAGAGATGCCCCCTGAAAACCTACCAAACACTGGTGTGGTCTCTGATGAGTCTTAGCCACCGCTGCCACCAATGTAGGAAGTTGGCTCTCTATATAGTGCACTAAAATGAAGTACACTGTGCAGAGAGTCCTGTGAGACCCAGATTGGTATACAGAGGCAAAAATAGATAATAATATTTTTGGTACTGTGGGTAAGCAGTTAGGCTTATCAGAGGGAAGTGCTAATCATTTGTTGTACTCAAAGTGGCAATAAATGAGACACACACTCAAGAATAAAACCGAGACCAATTTGCAAAAATAACACTGATTTTTATATAGTTTTTAAGACCAAGAATTTAGTTCACAAGTAGGTACTTTTGAGTTATGAAATTTAAAATTTTAAAAAATAACTCACTGTCTTGAGCAATTACGCACAATGAAAGTCTATAGAGAAACATACATAAATGTATATAAAATTGTACAGTTGGGTCTAGCGGTTCATCTTTGAGGTTTAGGGTAGCAGCAGGCCAATGTCCAATGTTCCACCAGCGGATCGTTGGGGCATCCAGGATTCAGCCGGGAGCAGGGTCCTGAGGTCGTTGGTAGCTGGTACCTTTACGAAGAATGGGGGCCACTTCAAAACAGGCTGCACACAGGGGCTTACAGGTAAGGACGGGGGCCCAAAACAAGGGAACGTGTCACAAGGGTGTTAGGACCACAGGAGCACAGCTGGTTTGTAGGTACCCATGCCGGGCTGGCTGTGTGCAGAGCAGATAGGTCAGATGGGCTCTGTGCGTCAAGATGGTCTTTGCTGTGAGGGGCAGACTGATTGCAGGGACGATTCTGGGACACTCACTGAGTAGGTCCCAGGGTCTCATCGTCACTTGTCGGGGGATTTCTTCCTGGGGAGTTGAAGTCTGGATTGGACTCCATCTAGGTATCAGTTGCAGGTGTTCCGGTACCTCCGGTATTGCTATGGCATGACTCCGGTAGGTCCTGGTGCCCTTTCACTTGGAGGGGGGACAGATCTCAACCTTGACAGCAGTTGTACCACTTCAGGTTTGGTTGCTGCATCGCCGGGGGGCATGAAGTTGGTAAGTCATACCCTTCAGCCACAGGCACCGCACCGCAGAGTCTGACTTACCGATTTGCAGTGATGCTGATGCAGCAACTAAACTAGAAGCAGTACACTAGCTCCCAGGGGTCAGATCTGTCCTCCCATCAAGTGAGAGGACACTTTGACCTACCAGAGCTGTGCCATAGCAATACCCGTAGTATCGACCAACTGCAACTGACACCGAGACAAAGAGTCCAATACAAACTTCAACTGCCCAAGAAGCAAGCACCCGTAGAGGGATTTTGAGACCCCTGAGACTCACTCAGTGAGTGGCCCAGATGTCCCGGAATCGTTCCTGCAAACTGCATGCCCCTGACCACGAAGACCATCTTGATGCAAAGAGCCCGGCTTACATCTCTGCTCTATACCCAGCCCACCCGGCCTGGGTATGGCCGAACCAGCTGTGCTCCTGGGGTACTAAGGGTACTAAGGCCCTTGTGACCCGATCCCTCATTTGGGTCTCCTAGACTTACCTGTAAGTCCCCTTGTGCAGCCTGTTTTGAGGTGGCCCCCTTTTACGTAGGGCATCAGGTACTAAAGACCGATGCACCCTGCTCCCGGCCAAATCCTGGAAGCTTCAGATGATCGGCTGGTGGAACATTGGACTTTGGCCTGCTGCTATCCTAAACCTTAAAGGTAAACCCTTAGAACTGACTGCACAATTTTATATACATGTATGTATTTTTCTCCATAGACTTTTATTGTGCGTAATTGCACAAAACATTGAGTTACTTTCAGAACTTTTAAAATTCGTAACGAAAAAAGTACTTACCTGTAAATGATGTTCTGGGTCTTAAAAATTATATACAAATCTGTGTTATTTTTTGCAAATTTGTCTTTGAATTATTTCTGAGTGTGTCTCATTTATTGCCTCTGTAAGTACAACAAATGCTTTGACACTACCCTCTGATAAGCCTAGCTGCCCGCCCACACTACCACAAATAGAGTGTTGCTATTATTTACTTTTGCCTCTGTATACCATTCTGGGACTCACTGGAATCTCTGAACAGGTTACTTAACTTTAGTACACTATATCGAGAGCCAGCTTCCTATAGGCTACAATTGTCTTCTTACTTAGGCTACGTTTTGTAATTAAATACGAGAAAAAGAGAGGTGAGCTGGTGTTGAATATGTTTTTTGACCATTTTGGATCAATATTTTGTTGTCCTTTACCTTGCAGCCATGAGTATCTATGAGTTGAAGTTCAAACAAACTATGCCTATATGATGGGTCAGAGGGGAAGCAGTGGTTATCCAGATCATTGCAAGACAACTCAGAGCCATACTGCAGAAGATTCCTCTGACAGCAGACTACATGTAGAAGCAAGCTAAATACATCATTGAAATTACAGACTTCCTCCATTCCCTTTATTGAGAAAGGGGTGCACCTTTTAAGGGTACTTACGCTCACTTCTAAAGTCTAAGCCTGCATTGTCAATCAAACCGCTCACCTTCATGGAGTGGTACTGAGAAATTGTACCCCACAAAAGACTGGTTGCACACATTTTGGCAGTGCACCTAAGTGACACTGTACCCTCTTTTAGATATCAGTCTGTGCACATTCCATCTTTTTCTCGGTTCTTTACATAGTTAGCCCTTACACCACTATCCTTGCTCTTGTATGCTAGTAGCAGAAATGCTATGTTTTTATCTCTTGACAAATCAATGAATTGTGTTCACAAATGTGTGTGGAGCATAGTCACATTAAGAATAACAGAGATAAATGGTAAATAAGCTAAAAATGTAATTCTGTCATGGCTAATTTTAACCATGTTCTGGCTCTTTATTTCACTATTTTTAGCAACACATTCTTCAAATTGTTCCTTCAGAGGTCTCATTTCTTCCTTTAATGCCCCTAAATGTTGCTAAATATGTGTTTATCCTTTTCTGATTTCCCTAATTCAATTTCTTTCCTTTTCCTCAATTCCATAGTCACTACCTTAAGTTTTTTGTTGAGTCTACATGTTGGTTTGTAGTAGTGCAAGAGCATTTATTAGCCAGGTGGACAGTGTATTGATGTTAGATCCAATCTCCAATTTATTATTAGCCATGGTAAAGATTTAATTGCCCAATGTTTATAGTCAAGTATTTCTGAATTTCATTGTTTTTTTTTATATCTGAGTTGCACAAATTAAGCTTGGATCTTGGCCTTTGATGTTTATTTAACTTTGTTCTATATTCCTGCTAGAATATACTTACTTCACACTGCTAAATAATTTGCCTTTTTTTATCTAGAAGGATTTTGTAATATTGCTTCTGAGTATGCTTGTTGCTATAGTTTTATATCCTGATCTTTAGTACCAGAAGTACGTGTTCATTACTACTACTTTCATCCTATTACCATGTGTTTCTTTCCTCCACTGTATTCATTGTTGCATCAGTGAGTCCCCAGTTTATAGGACTTGCTGAATAAATCGTATACCATGGATAAATTCACTAGCCATTTACAAAATGGTAGCCCATCTTCCCTTTCTCTACCTTTACTGTCATGCTATGCACTCCAAAATTCATCGAACTCACCCAGCTGCCTAATCACACTGTATTTTTAATGAGATTCTTTTTTCATTTGGTTATCCTACAAAGTAAAATGCTGTGTTTTTGTGAAATAAATACCTGCATTTCGACTTGGCTGACTTGAAACTTCGTTATCAACATCCTCAAAAATCTAAATTGATTTTTTATTTTTAAAAGAGTAACTGTATTCAAGTGCATTTTGAATATCAATATTGTAGAAGATTTTGTCATCTACAAATATCCTTATATTACTAACTGACTTCTATCAATTACCACATATTAATGAATTCTGAAGCAACAGCGAGATCAAACGTCATTGCTGCATGTGATTTTCACCTTCTCCTTGTGAGAATGTACTCCTTTATTAACTCTCATTGGGGTCAAAAGCTAGGGCATTTCTAAACATGGATCACTAGCTACTCTTGAACAAGCTTTTGTCCAATCCTACCCCAGAAATTGTGGCAAACTCAACTTCTGTTGTATGAGCCAGTCAGACTAAAAGAGGTATTAGTGGACGTCATCATGGTGGCAGATCTGTAGGCATGTGAATAGATAAACACCTATTTATAAAGCCTCGCAACAAGATCAGCACATATTTATGGGCTTAATCAGCAACATCTTGAAAACAGCTGTGATTCAGAAAATATATATCATTTAGAATGACATGTGATTATGCACATTAGGAAATCCCTGAACCTTGATATTTTTCCTTGCTCACATTGATACATTCAGAAATGAAAGGTGCAACAAATTATGAGAGTTTCTAGTAAAATTATACCAGAATATCTCATGATGATTTTAAAGTTATGTGAACAAGACAGACTAAAAGAGCCACAGACTTTTGGAGAGACTGCTGTAAGCAGAGATTTAGGATTGACTGAACTCCTAGCACCCAACAGTGCAACTGCCCAATAACAGTTATTCACAGTATGAAGAAGATGCAAATACAATCACCAGCATGTTGTGTGATGTCACAGAGTTTTAATCCTAATAATACAATGTAATTAGATTCTGTTAGAAATTGAGTTTCTGATTGTCAGAGGTTTGCACCCTGTACAAACAGGAATGACGGTCCTGGTCAGGGAAAGTCAGTAATTCACTCTAAATTAACCTGTGCTCACGCTAGCATGGCATAAAGCAGTCAGTCTGAACATAAGAGGCAATGTGAAAAGTGTTTGTGCACACATTACACAGTAACACAGTGAAAACACCACAAAAGAATCCGCATCAGTTTAGAAAAATAGAGAATATTTTTATAACTAAAACCAGACTAAATCAACAAACATCCAACAGTAGAAGTCGAGATATGGATCTTTAAAGATTACATTCAAAAATAGCGCTCAAAGAGTTAATTGGTCACGCTGGGCCAGGACAAGGCCAAGAGTCCAGGCCACCTACGATGAAGCGCAGACCCGCTACAGGACCCATTAGGGCCTGCTGAGCAAAAGTACCTTAATCCTTTTCACAGCACGAGATGCATTGATGATCCCCACACAGTTGTGGTGTTGCGCCAGATTTTTCCATGCAACTGCCGCGATGAGTCAATTTTGTAGACTGAACTGCCGATTCCAAGTGAAGCAGTTCCGAATGCAATGCGCCAGGTTAATCCACACAGGAGGAGTGGTATGTCTATCTTCTTCATGCAGTGGTGGCAATGCTTGGGTTCTGAAGCCCTGTTCCGGAGGCGATGTGGCAGTTCCAAGAATGATGTGCCGACCTGGTTCCTGCAACAGCAGTGATGCGTCAATCCCGATCTCGCAGCAGGAGATGCGTCATTACCGATCAGCGCAGCGGTGTCTATGCGCCGGTTTTGGTCCCTGCAACAGCTGTGATGCGTCAATCCGGACCTCGCAGCAAGATATGTGTTGGTTCTGATCAGCACTATGGCGTTGATGTTCAGGGTCTGCCAGACACAGCACTTTAAACTCACTTCAGAAGGCCCTGGACTGGGTTGGCACCACTTGACAGAGCAATGTTTACAGCAAGTAAAGTCCAGGTGCTGAGTTGCATATGAAAGTGAAGTCTTTGATATCCCTGAGACTTCAGCAACAGGAGGCAAGCCAACAAGCCTTTGAAGATCACTTAGGTTCTGGGATGTAGATGTAAGAGAGTAGTATCTGCTTCTTATAGTTACCCCCACCTTTTGCTGATGTTTCTCTGTTTTTGACTTTAGTCTGGCTGGGGCCCTGCTAACTAGTACCCCAGCCTAGCTGCTTCCTCTCTAAATTGATTACCACTACTTTAGGTACACTCCAGATTGGATTCTGGGGTACCCTTATAAGTCCCTAATATATGGTATACTATGTACCCAGGGCATAGGTACCCCAGAGGCCTACCAGGGGCTGCAGCATGTGTTGTGCCACCCCTGGGAAGCCTTCCAAAATGACATCACAGGTCTCCTACTGCAGCCTGGGTAAGGTGGTGTATGTCCCCTTTACTGGGATATAGGTTACCTATATCTCGCCATATCACTGCACACGTAAACCTATCAGTCACCCCTATGGCAGGCCTTAACAATCCTGAAGGCAAGGTGCTGGGTTTCATGTGAGAGGGTGCCCATGCATGAGCAGAGCCCCTCTGCAGCTTTCGGAACCTTTGTTCCGGGGCTGTTCGTGATGCAGCCAAACCATATACTCTTAAGTGCATTATAACCTCGTGGTAAATGCTAACTTTGGGATGGCTGCATGGAAACATGTCGTGTTTGGTGTCAAACACCTTGGAATCATACCCCCACACCAGTAACTGGTGTGGGAGTATGATCCCACCCTTCTAGAGGGAGAAACATGACAACACCGGTATACCCGGTACCAGCTTAACAGACCCTGGCATCACAAAATGGATGCTGCCAGCCACAGACATGAGTCTGCACTCCTGCTGCTGGAAACAACTCCGGCAGGGGAGGCCTGGACAATAGGTTTCATGTCACAGGGAGGTGTCACCACCTCCCAGTCAGGCTTTAGTGTATTGGGGCTGGGTGGGTGCACTCCAAGAGTGCTTTGAAGTCTGCACTGGGGGCACATTTGGTCTCCCTGTGCATAGTCCAGCTCAAAGCGGTTGCAGGGGCTACCAGCCCCTGCTCTGGCACGAAACTGGACAAAGGAAATGGGTGTAGCCACCCCTCTTTCCTGACCCTCCCATGAATAAGGAGTCTTGTTAACATCAGTGAGGAATGGGGAACGATTTAATGGGCCTCTATGCAAATTGAAAATGAAGAATATAGAGGATGTGTATTGTTAGGGTGAGGTTTCTCGAGTGTTCTGTTGTTAGCGAGAAGTGATGCAATGTAGAGGTAAAACGTGGATGATGTATCTGTTTTTAAAAAAAAGAATAGTTAAAATTGTTGATTTGTTTTTGTTAGTTTGCTCGTAACGGGGTCTGATTACACATTGTTATGGTGTGGTTTTTATAATCTGTAGTGAACTCCTTAAGAAGGGCGACGTAAAAGCCCGAAATGCATTGAGTAACATCGCTGAGGCTGTTTGATGGAGACGACGTACTATAGAAATAGGCCTGGATTGGCACATCTACAGTATTTGAAACTTTTTTGAACACATACACGTCTCCTGTGTGTCAGATTGAATTAGGACTGAACAATTATGGAATCATTGATTAACCCACAATAAATAGGATTTTTTGAACTTGAAAAAACTTGCGATATTTTTGAGAGCCCAAAGGGGATTACGCTGTGCGTCCGATACAGGGGCAAGATGCCGCTCCAACCATGTGTTTATGTTCTCAAATGAGTGGTGGTAGGCAAACCACAATATATCTGGACTGCACGCAAAAAATTGCAATAATCGAGGAACTTTGACACAACGTCGGAAGAAACTGGTGTGCATTTTGTCACTCTTGGTTTAATTCTACTTTTTAAATGCACTGCACCCTTCCCATAGGCTGTTCAGGGCCTTCCATAGGGGTGACCTATATGGAATAAAAAGGAAGGTTTGGGCCTGGCAAATAGGTTAACTTGCCAAGTTGAAATGGCAGTTTCAAACTGCTTAGACAGGTTCTGCAGTGGCAGGCCTTAGAAATGTTTAGGATGCTCCTCAAGTGGTTGGCAGTTTCAGTGCTGTAGGCCCACTAGTAGAATTTGTTTTATAGGCCATGGGATACATGCTGTGCACTCTACTAGGGACTTAGACGTAAATCAAATTTTGCTTGTTGATAGACCAGTGTTATCATGATTTAAGTAAAAAGTACATGCATATTGGCATTGGGTAGCAGTGGTAAAATGCTCAAATTCCTAAAGCCAGCAAAAACGAAGTCAGCAGAAACAGTCAAAAACATGAGGTCAGAAGACAACAAGTCAGAGAAACCACACAACGGATGCCAGGCCTAACGGATTCTAAGAACTCCAGTGCATAGATAATAAGTTGAAGAGTTAAACCTCCATATAATTGTATGTTTTGACATTGTAACGCACAGGTAATACATGGGGTAACGTACATTATAAGGATGTCACAAGATACTAACCAATTTCATGCCATGTAGAGGAATGAGCCCAAAGCCTGAGGTCTTTTATATGGTCATGATAACCCTAGATGACATTTGCTCCCCAATGCAATTCATGAAGTTTAAAAATTGTAGGAACTACCTTTATGCTTGCCAAAAACATGGAATTTGCCATTTACTTATAGTATAATGGCTCTGGTAAGTACTGAAGTGGCCATCTTCAGTCAGAAGCCGAGAAGCTCTTAAAGTCAAAGGGCCCGATTCACAAAGGTAAACTGAGACAAAAGTCTAACTTTACGACTTTTGGTTTTCACAAAGGGCCTTTACGAGTAGTAAACGCCCTTTGTGAATACTGCCCAAATTCTCTACTTTGTAAATTAATTCATCTGCTTTTCTGATTGGGCTGGTAGGGTATGATTTCCCTGCTCTTGAGGCTATGTAGCAGTTACATAAAGCATATCTTTGGAACAAGTGAATCCTGGACCTCTTGTAATTACGGATTACAGAGCCATGATCCCTTGGTACTCATGATTGGATCAGCCACACTAGGAGGAGGTGACATTACAATCTCTCTGTGGTTCTACCGGACATTAACTATCCATTTCACTGCAATGATGGGGTTGTTGTATTCCTGACAGAGGGTAAAAGCCCTCCAGGATCCAGCTTTTGGTATTTAATTTGGAGATATCATTAGAAAAGTTGATTCTCCATTCTTTAATGGAACCTCACTTGTTTATGCTTGGGTAATGTATTGATATTTGTTCTGCCTTACATGCACATGAAAATATCATTGGCACTATAACCCGGTGTAAGTGTCATGGGCTAGTCTCCTGTTATTCCATTAAGCCAACATTGTTATTGTGGGGAAACGGTGCCAAAAGAAACTGGATGAAGGACCTTTTGTTGAAGGTCTACCTCAAGTTTGAGAGTGTATTGTTTTTTTTTGTAAATGTATTATATAGGGCTTACTACCCCGGATGAAGTGTTGATGCACTTAACACCAGGTAGCAGTGCTACTCTGGAATCCAAGGTTAGTGGTTATTCCAGCCTTCATTAATCATTGTTGATTCTTGGGATTAGTTGAGTGCTCTTACGAAACTTTCATGCACTTCATCCTGTTTCTTGGTAGTGGTTTAAGTTAATAGGATTTAGATGAGATCACTACTTTGAGCACATGTAAAAGGAAAGTGGAGTGAACATATTGGCTAGAGGGTATTAGACATTTAGATTGCAAGGAATGGTTACACTTAAGGAGAGTTTGTAGTTTGTGAGGAGAGGTATGGTAAGTTTGCAGATATTGAGGAGAGAGTGAGTTAGAAAGGCATGCAACACAGTAGGCTACAATCATAGACAATCGGGCAGTCAAAGGATAGAGATGTAAAGAGAGGATCATTCGACAGAAAGGAAGGAGAGAGAGCAATCAATATAGGTCAAGGTCAATTTTCATGTAGAAGTTTAGAAATAAAATACGATATTCTCTGGATGCCAAAAGCAGACATTGATACCAAGGTGCATGATGCAGTGCTTATTTTAATAGTGATACGTGTATGCGCATATTTGATCGGCTTGTGACATGTTAATCAGTCGGTGGAGCAGGTCTTATGAATGGACATCATAAGGAAAAGACTCAAGACTTATCATAGTTACTACAACCGCCATGTGTTTCTTTCCAATGAAGAGTAACAATAATGCCTGCCAATTAAAGTCTTTACATTGTATCTTTGTTGTACTGAAAGTGATGTTTTTCATATTTAGAAAAAAAAATCTCCTATTTCACAATTATAAATTGCAATGTTTTGCAGCAAATGCAGTTTCTGTTAAGCAGTTTGCAATTACAGTCTAGTTACACATTTCCTGTCTAGTTGCTAAAAATATGCCATCGACTTGTTTGCCTTTTCAGTTTTGACGTGCTGTTCCTGAGTTTTGTAAGCCAGGTTTCTTTTCACCGAAACCTACTCAGACTTGAGTGTTTTTGATGGAACTTGTCTCCATTGTATTGTTGAGACCAAGTAATAAAGGTCATAGTTAGCACATAGCAGGTTTATGTGTCAGTCGTTTGAAAACTTTATTTCGGTTAATCATGACCATAAAAGTGCATAAAAAGTAATGTGTACGGCAATTCATTAAAAAAAGCAAAATATTAAATCGCATTTCCTGAGTCAAAGGACTATGTGGAAGCAAGCGGAAAAAGTGAGTAGAACTGGGACCAGCCAACAGAAACCTCAATAAGGATCTGCTATAATCACTGGGAGCAGCTGGGGATTATTCAGTACAACTGCTAAAAAGTGCTATTCAATAGAGTATTAGGGATGTTGAGCCAGTTTATACAGTATAATAAAATCGGATGGCAAGCTCCTTGATTAATTGTCGTTCCCACTACATGAGTACATCAACAAGCAAAGTGCAAATGTGTATAGCATCATAACAAAATGGCAGTGTTGACAATCTTAAAAACAATAAAAAACGTTGAGTTGTATACAGTCATTATTTTTCTGAGGTAGCCTACGGGACATACTAACCAAAGCTGACTGCCGAAAAGGCTATACACTAACTTAGAAGGAACACAAAATTAAAACACTGGTTGGCAAATAAGGGCCGTAGAAGAATCTGTTTAAGCAACCCCCTTGCTCAGCAACAGTAAATCTTGGCAAATTCTAGGCTCAACTTTCAGTTGGCCATGCACTTAATTCTTATATAACAGGCTGCTTCAGAAAACTACACACAGGGAGTATGGTTTTTGGATTAGTATTCGTTTGGTAAATTCGGAAGGCCTCCTGGTAGTGCCTGGTTCCCATGTTTAAACATAGTGGTTTTATCCATTTTATTAGCAGGATATTGTACACAAGCAGAAGAAAAAGTCAAGCTGAGAGTTATCACATGCTGTATTGCATTCTGGGCATGTGTCAGTGTTGGACAGAGGGTTAGACCAGGTGTTCATAAAACAGGCTAAGGGAGAGTGTCCAACCTTAGCTGGATATAGAGCTTTAATAAGAGTGAAATTTGTAAAAAGTCAAGAAACTCTTCAAAGATATAGTCCATTTTGGTGTTGAGAAATTAATTGGTTAAAGTGCCGAGTGACAGGGCACCTCAATGGGTTACCTGGACAGTTTATCAAAAGGACGTTTTTACAAGTGAGATTGCACTAGCAGTGATTTTACTGGGATCAGAAAAGAACCTGCCCTGCCTTGTCTGATAAGTGAGCTCTAGATATATATTTAAGCCAAGGGATGTTTAAAGCCTAGGGCCTACTGATTAAATCACTTAGGGCTGCTCTGATATGTGCCAGTTGTTCAGCTGAAAAAAGTATTAATCAGTACAGAATAGGCTTCAGCCTGGCACATTCACTTATCTTGTGATGTTTAGGTCCAGGCTCAGGGGGAGTAAAGTAGAGCTTCGTGGAAGTTTAAGTAGCACTCTCATAAAATAATTCTCAGAAGGAAGTACACCTTTAACTTGCATCTGGCCCCGCAGCTCAGCAACGTAGAACCTGTGCTCTGTATGCCTGCAAAGCGGGGGAGATTTGAAAATATTTGAAACTCCCTAAAAACTTGATAATGGCACTGGATCTGTATTTTAGACAGACCTTGCTCTTGGCTATTTGTTCTCCCAGCTGTCATTCTCAAATTCCTTATCTCTTTCTAGGGGTTTAGAGTCCATAATAATTCTACGCCTGTTTGGCCTCCTTGCATTGAAGGTCCTGAATTTGGTCTTAGAGGCATTAATATGAATGCCTTTTGTATGCAGAACTTGCCAAATCTGTCAACTAGGGTCTGTAGGTCTCTGGGCTTTTTAAGATTAGGAGGGTATCATCAGCGAAAAGTAATGCTGGTATCTTCTTCCCAGCCAGAGTGGGCGAGTCAAGCATCTGTTTTCAGCGGGGCATGTATGCACCCATAGATGAAAAGTAGAAACAGTGTAGGGGCCAGCACTACCCCTGACATACCCCTCTGCTAATGCCTATCTAGTCCATAAAGTGCCCTTCCAGGCCACAAGCCTAGTTATCTGTGTGCAGGTGAATCATAATGGATAAAATGTCAGGGGGCATGTCCAAGGCTGGTAGAACTTTGTAGAGACAACAGGAGACGTCAAAAGAGGTAAGATGATTTATTAACTTTTCAGTAATAATATCCCACAGATAGCGCCGGGTGTGCATGCAAGCACAGTGCTGGCTTCGTTCAACTGTTACTTTCAACTGTCACTAGACTGGAGACCAACTGTCAACCTGGGCTTGGCTCGCGCTCCGACGGGCAGCGCGAGGCAGCTACAAACAGTGTCTACACGCCAGAGGCGCGTGGGGTCAGAACACTACATATATCTCTTTACCTGGCGGGAAGGAAGAAAGCAAGCTGGAGAGGAAGGAGGAGGGAGTGGGGGGAAAGGAGGGAGCGAGGGAAAAGGATTACCTGAACCTTTTAGGCACTCTGATATGTCTGCAACTCCTCCTGGGGGAGACAAGAGGGTTGTTAGCAACATCCAAAACTCTATGATTTTGAGCAGACAAATGCATTGAGACAGTGTCAGACCCATGGACAGGCCTCTTACCACACGAGTTATTGACTTTTACAATTTTGTTGATGTTCCACCAATTACGCTTATTGACCCGAACAGCACTGCCACAGATTTTATCAATGCAGACAGGTTCGCTGAACTTGGAGTCACCTTTTCTGACAAAGCCTTGTTTCTTTATTCTCACCACGTCACCCACCATGAATTTCCGGTTGGAGACATGTTTTCTGGAGTCAAAGTATGTTTTTTGTTTGGTTTGAACTTCGCTGCTTTTGTTTCTAACTAGGTTGTGCAGCTCAACGGCAGGGGTTCTACGTTTGAACCACTTGGACATCCACGCAGGTCTGAAATCAGAGCAGGCTTTTCTACCTCTAAGTAGTTCAATGGGAGACACACCTGTGGACGAGTGGGGTGTGGTTCTGTAGAACCACAGCATGGTTCTAACTGCCATGGCCCACTGTATACAGTCGCCAATGACTGTTGAGTCTCTCTACCACCCTGTTGGTTTGGGGATGATAGAGTGAGCTCTTGATGTGGTTGATGGAAGATTCCTTAAAGAATTCTTCTGCTTCAGCTGAGACAAACTGTACCCCATTATCAGAGTTGACAGTCTTGGGAAATACCTCCCACATGAAGACCTCCTTTTATAAAGTCAAGAATTTCTTTTGAGTCTGCTTTTGCTGCAAATTTAACTTCTGGCCATTTCGAGTAATAGTCCACTAAAACTATGGCGAACTGGGTCAGATGTGGTAGGGTGTGGAATGGACCCAACACGTCGATACCTAGTTTCTCCCAGGGATTGTCTGGCAGGGGAATGGGGGTGAGGGGAGGATTGGATGTGCATATTGTTTTGTCACTGCCAGCACAAATGGTGCATTCTTAGACAAGAGCATCAATGTCTCTGTCCATCTGAGGCCACCAGAAGTATTCAAAACTCTGTTTGGTGAGCGTAGCTCCCAGATGACCCTCATGAGCTTTTGCAAGTAGTGTTTTCTTGAGGTTGAAGGGGGGAACAATCTTATCTGACCTGAAAATGAGACCATCTTCCACAGATAATTCTTCACAGATTTTTATATATGGTTGCACATCAACATTTAAACACTTCTCTTTGGGCCAACCTTCAGTAATGTATATCCTAACACATTTAAGAACTTTATCACAATACATGGCATCATACCAATCACTTTCATTGACAGAGCAAACATGTTGGAGTTCAACACTACCGACTATACAATCTTCGAGTTCATCTTCACTATTGGGTTTAACTTCTTCATCAGTCCTGCTCAGCATGGATGGCAACCGTGAAAGGGCATCTGCACGTACGTTCTTTCCACAAGGGATGTGTACAATTTGAAAGTTGAATTGCAGAAGTTTAGCATCAAGACGAGCTATGCGTGGCATTGTGTTACGATGGCTTGTGTTGCCTAAGATGGCCACTAGGGGTTTGTGGTCTGTTTGTAGAGTGAAGTTCCTGCCCCAAAGGTAACATTTGAACTTTTCGATGGCCCACCAACATGCAAGTAGTTCTTTTTCAATGACCGAATAGTGAGACTCGGTGGTTCTCAGTACCCTAGATGCAAAGCCAATTGTGTGTTCTTGAGCCCCTGCTTGCTGGGTCAGGACAGCACCAAGTCCGTAACAGCTGGCGTCGACGGTTAGGGTGCAGTGCAATGGGTGATCAAAAGGTTTAAGCGCTTTGACGGTGGTGAGTCTGGTTTTAAGCCACTCGAAAGCCTGTCTGCACTCATCATCCCATACACAAACAGTTTGTTTTTTCAACAGGTTAGAAATGGGGCGTACCTTAGTTGCGTAGTCAGGAATGAAACGAGAATAGAACTCAGTCAAACCAAGAAGTGACTTTTTTGTTTTTGGGAGGAGAAGCATCTAGTATAGCTTGAACCAGGCTGGGCTTGGTTGTGACCCCTGCACTCGTGATGGTGTGACCAAGGTATTCAACAGAATCTTTTCAGAACTCACATTTCTCACGTTTGACGACAACAGCTAATTCTTGGAATCTAGAGAGGACTTGACTCAATTTCGTCACGGGTCAATACCGTGAATGAGGACATCAACTTGAAAGATGGTGACGTCCTTAATTCCTTTGAGTAGATTTACCACGAGGCGCTGGAAGACTGAGGCTGCCGAGGCCAGGCCAAAGGACATGCAACAGAATTGGTACATGCCTGAGGGTGAGTTGAACGCAGTGAGGTGGCATGATTCTTTTTTTAGTTCAACCTGGTGGTAAGCGGAGGCAAGGTCGAGTTTTGAAAAGATCTTAGCACCAGACATTATGGTCAACATTTCTGAGATGTTGGGAAAGGGGTGAGAGTCAATCCAAATTTCTTTATTGCGCAAGTCGATGAAGATTCTGAGTTTGTTGTTCTTTTTGCTCGCTATGACCAAAGGAGAAGACCAATTGGAGGATTCGACAGGCTCAATCACCCCTCTTTTACACAGTCAATAGTTCTTTCTCAAAATCTTCTCCGATTCTGAATGGTACACTTCTGCATTTGTGTTTAGTTGGTATGGCACCATCTCTTACTTTTATTCTATTTTTGAAACCTTTTATTCTTCCCAATTCGCCTGAAAAGACTTTGGGGAACTTGTTCAAATGATCTTCTACTTGGGTGGAATCACGGATGGCTAGCTCCTGTTCTGTGGCACCAGGACACAACATCATGTCCAACAAACTTTGGTGGAACCACCCTAGTATGTTCAAACTTTGTATAGTTACATAGATTTTTCCTTCAATGCGCCTTCCCTTAAATTCCATAATGTCTACATAGTACCCAAGGAGGTCGATCTTACGTCCCTCGTAGGACACAGGGGCACGGTCAGCCGGAAATAACTGTCTCTCACCCAGATTGGCTGTAAAAAGTGACTCTGAAGTCATGGTTATGCATGCACCTAAATCCACGAGTAGGCGAAGCATCTTGTCACCTACTAGTATGTTTGCTTAGGGGTCAACACAATCTGAAGGATCCCCTGTTCTTTTCTCACTGTCAGAGACAACAAGAACCATGTCTTTCAAATCAGTCAATAGCTCTTCATTCTCACTGTCACTAGTGTTCTTAATGTGCCCTATTCTGACATTTTCTCTTTTCTGACTCTGACACACTTTTTCAAAGTGCCCCACTTTGCCACAAGACCTGCAAACAACATTTTTAGCAAGACAGAGTTTGCCTTTCTTAGGATGTACTGAGTTACCGCACCTAAAGCATATGTCTGTCCTCCTGAAGAAACTGTTCTGTGAGTTTTCCCTCTTTTTTTTGTAACTAGTGTTACATACAAAGGCAACTGCTTCAACTAGTTCCTTTACTGAAACCTGAGATGTTTCTATGCTTTTAGCAATACAGATGGATTCCTCGAGAGAGGGGTTCTTGAGTGAGAGGAGTTTTTGTCTAATTGTTCTGTCAGAACATTGGCTTATGAACTGATCATGAACCAACTGCTTACTAAAATTTTCAAACTCGCAATCTGCAATCATTTTTCTAAGGGCAGTGATGTATGTATATCTACATCTTCATCGCTCTTTTGCACACGTTTGAAGAATTTGTGCCTTAAAACAACAACACTGGACTGTACATCGTATCTCGATGCTAATTTTCTAATAGTACTTTGATATTCGTCCAGTTCTTCATTTCCTTCACCCACAACGTCTGGTAAATGCTTGAGAGTGGCCCTGCCTTCAAAACCTAGTGAGTGTAGTAACAGGAACTTTTCCCTTTCTGGTCTAAATCTGTGTGCTCCTATAGCGCCCAAGTAGGTCTCGAAGACATCAAGCCAGTGTTGCCATTTAATTGACGGCTCGCCAGGTGCATCTAAAAACAGTGGCGGTGGGTGAACAGCTTTCATGGTGATGAGGGGGGTATACCACCACTAGAATGTATCTTGGAGTGCGCCAAAAGCGATGTAAAATGGCACAAAACCTAAGACTAGTACTTTTTGGGTGTGGGAACCCCCTGCAAAAATATCACAAAATTCTACAATTAAGCAGAATAATTGATCAAGACACACTGCGTGAGAGGCAGTTAGCTGCAAAAAAGTGTTGGACTGAGGGACACAAGGACACAAGTGCACGCTCAATGTCATGTGATTAAGCCTCAAAGGTGTGCGTGTCACCGTGATGATGCAAAATGTGAGTGTAAATGACAAAGTAATTCATGGGTGTGCGAGTCCCCGCGTAGCTGTGCTCACACCATATATCCAAATATGTGTCAAATAGGTAAGGTGTGCGAGCCACCATAAGGAGATACACACGTTGTAGATCTTGAGCAGTAATTTTACCAAATAAGGCACAGTACCGGAAGGTGAGGCGACTGTGGCGATTTGAAGTCAGCAAACATGTGAAAAACAGCAGAGGCAAAGTGAAATCGGCACCTCATAATGGTAAGAAGAGCAGGGACCGCAAACCATGAACCAAACTATGTAGAATGAGATGATGCGGTCACGAAGGGCTTTACTGCAGACTGGCCGAGGACTCTCAGACTGACTTTACCACACAATGTCAGCAAGAGAATGTGTTGAAGGCTGGTGGGCGTATGCTGTGGTCGCTCACATGTTGCGCAGCCCTCCTACGAGCATTGATTCCATCATCAGGCAGGCAGGGCATGATCTGTGTTCGTTCGAGGTGCACCACACTGTAGATCTGCCGGGCAGGAAAATGGGAAGCCTTGAGAGATGAAGCTTATTAAGAGTCGAATGAGGATACTTCAGCGAATATCCCGCAGTAAATTTTTCACTTACTGAAATTCGCCTTAAACTTTTTCTGTGAATATTTTCCCCTCTTCGTTATCATGGGTTCTGTGTGGGATCTTTGTTCTCCTCGCTTGTCGCCAGGAAGAATGTAGAGAAGACAGGAGACATCCAAAGAAGTAAGATGATTTATTAACTGTTCAGTAATAAGATCCCACAGACCTCGCCGGGGGTGCGTGCATGTAACTGTCACCAGACTGGCGACCAGCTGTCAACCTGGGCTTGGCTTGCGCTCTGACGGGCAGCGCGAGGCAGCTACTAACAGAGCGTCCACGCACCAGAGGTGCGCGTGGACAGAACACTACAAACTTGCCACAGCTTAGATGTAGGGACCAGGTCAAATGCAGTGTGTAGATCTAGAAATGTTATGGATAGGCTGCCCTTGCCCAGCAAAATCATTTTCCACCCGATGAGTTCAAATAGAAATATCTTGTTGACAGTGTTTACTTTTAGGTGAAAACCAGCCTGGAGTTCAGTTAGAATGGAATTTTCTGATATCCAGACAATGTGTTTATCCAAAACTTGCTTACAAAAGTTTTTTGCAGGTTGTCGATTAAGCTATTCGGGCGGTAGTTAGGTAGGTCATCAAGGGAGCCCTTCTTGAACATTGGGATAATCTCAGAGCCCCTCCAAGTTTCTGAGAGCCGTCCTCCCTCAGTGATTGCGTTGCTTAGAATATTAGTAAATGCCAACCACAGATTGGGGTTAGAGTGGTACAGTCCTGATGGTATTTTGTTGGGACCAGGGGCTTTCCCAATTTTCGGGTATTTTAAGGCTGCTTTAATATCTGCTAGAGAGAAATGTAGCACTGTGTCAGGGTGGCTCGAATGGAGTGTGTGTAGAGGCTGAGACAGGTACTCCAGTTTACAAGAGTATAATGCTTTGAAGTGGGACTCCCAATCGCTAGATAGCACATGGGATTCAGGTGTATATCCCATTTTCCTCTATGTGTTAGCTGGTGCCAAAAACGCTTAGATTTGTTACCCTAGCCCCTTAAGTAATTTTCCCATGGTATATTTATCCCACACCTTCTTGGCAGCCTGAGTTGCTCTTCTATACTTGCTATGTCTATCCTGGTGTCACCCAATCTTACAGCACTTGAAAGCTCTAATTTCTTAAGATGACAGTTTGTGTCGAACTAGTCATTAGATTTCAGTCTGCTGATCTTGCTACACCTCTATTTGATAAAAAAAACCTCTAATTTTATCAAAGAGTGCATTGTGGGTAGGTTCGAAAAGAGTCAGGAGCTGTTGAGATGTTAGACCTGATGATGTTCAGTGCTGCGTCATTAGATTCAAGGGAGGACCACCTAACAGTCCTCCTCTTGTTGGTTAGAATTAAGGTTGTCGCTCCCCTTGTCCTGTGCTGGGTGTAGGCAATTCGATAACGGCCCATTCAAAAGAAGGGTTCATGGATCGTGATCGCTTTCTGTTTTGTGGGTTATGAAAAATTCAGACAGCTCAGACCAGATAATCTAGGTGGCTGCAATAACGTCCCCTTTTGAACATAGGGGCAGGTCTGCCATTCGAGGTCAAAGTCCATTACATGCCCGGATGCCGTGGGATAGTGTTACATCCAGCACCTGGTAGGCCATCTTTGATAGGTTTTTTATTAATTAAAAGGAGAGTGAACTGCACTGGTATATGGGGCATGGTCCCCTGAGTGTCGACCCAAAACCCTCAACCAGTAATTGCCTCTGGTGGTGTAAGTAATCACCACTATGGTGTTTTATTGGGTGGCATCATCATTGGGTTTCGCACCTGGTTGCTTACTTCCCCAGGTGAGTGGACTCTCCATATGCTTCTACACCCCTCTTTTTGTTATGTTTGCTGGGTTTCTAACTTGGGGAGGGTCAATAGCCGGGATACCCCAGTAAGCATCCTCCTCCCTGTTGATGTCCGTAAGTGAGGAGGGTTCAAAACTAATGTTGAAGTTATCTCTCATTATGATTTATTTATTTTTCTTGGCTGACTTCAGGAGTTGGTTTAGGTCCTAGGACGTGCAGGGTAGGGGAATCTCTGTTGCTGTTGGCAGGTCTATTAGATACATTAACCAGCAGTAGTTTATTGCCATTACATAAGGCTAGATTCAAGATCAGGATATCCGAACGCGAGCAAGGAATTACCTTAACTATGCCCAGGATGGAGGTTTTTACCCAAGTACGCAGCCCACCCGCAGCCCGCCCCACTGAAGCAGGCCTCCCCATTATTTGAAAGCATCTAAGTCCTGGTCTAAATGCATGGTAGGTCATCCACATTTCCTGTGAAAAATATATATCATAGTTTTCAATAGAAGAGTTCCAGTCACACTCGGAGCGCCTGCTTTTGAGACCAGCCTCATTCCAGCAAACAATTTTCAGACTATCTGAGATTTGGAATTCATAGACATTGGGTTGATCAGGTTCATTGACCAGACCAAGAGCCAAGATCCTGTTTGCTATTGAGGCGATAATCAGGGTGATTTTAATGTAGTCCCGGTTGGAACTGGGGTTGTTCTGCGCACGGATGGCCGAATCGCAGTGTCTTACACTCCTGATCCAGTGCGTTACTTTATTAATGAGTGATCCCTTATTTTCAGTGGATTGTTGAGCTTGGGATAGTTTTGGGATGTTCACCATGACTATCTCACTTTTAGTCGTAGCAGCAGGGCAAGGGACTTGCATAGAGGAAGTAGGTGCTTGGAAAGGAAACATCTGCCTAAATGGCTCGCTATCAGGAATCCTCAGAGGGAAAAGTAGTTTGGGGGGGGCAGGTGCTACCTCAGGTGTTTGAGCACATGGTGATGTTTCTAGCTTCTGTCTCTCTTTAGGCTCCGGCAGAGGCTTCTAGTCATGTTAGATTGAGAATCAGGGGTGAAAGCAGACTGAGGGAAAGAAGGGGGGTATGTGTCATAATTGACATGAATTTGGCAAGAGGGTTCAGTGGAGGCACTCAGTTTGAGTTGAACCTCTCTTGGGTAGCGATGGGTGCAGGAAGAAGGGGCTTCCGCCTTGGTCATGTCTCAGCTCCGGGAGGTGTTGCCAGCACACTTTGTGTAGATTCTTTTATTGCTTCACAGAGCTTGATGACCATACACTTTAGATCAGTTACTTCCTGTTGGAGCTGCTCAATAGAAGGTCATTAGAATTGAGAGTGGCAGCAGGAGTGAGCTCTGCCATGTGGCCAGCTGAATTTGCATGTCTCCAGTTGAAAGCTTAACAGAAGAGCAAGATGGGCAGGCTAATTCTCTGAGTGGTGCAAATCTGTTGCTGCATGCTATCCATGGGACTCCTAGCAAAGCAGGGTCAGCAAAACTCGATGGATAAGAACCAGAATCGGAGTCAAGATAGGAATTGTCACGATTTGGAGAGGTATTAGCTGGGGGCAAAGCCTGTGCGGTTCTTTTCGATTCAAGTAAGTTAGGTAGCTTCTGTTTGCCATGCTGCTCCTTAGAGACAGGTGGAATTTTATCTCCCTGTAAAAACTCTACTTCTTCTATTAGATTGACTAGATCAGAAATGACACAGATGTTTAGCTGCCCTCTTATGCCCCCCCTTTCGGGCTAAGTGACACTTTTCTCTTGCCTATCTTCGAGGGATTCCCCCACCGGAATAGCACTTACTATATTTAGATGTTTTGCTGAAGGTCCTCAATCAGACTGGAACAGCACAGGTGTGCGTACAAGATTTTCAGGGGATAGATGGCATAAAAGGTCAAACCTCTTGCCCGTCCCTGGGGAAGATGGCTGGAAATGGTGTTTCAGCGATCAACAGGCCTACAGAGTAGGTCCAGCCCAGCCTCTTTCGTACAATGACGGATAAAGACAGGCCCACCCTTGGCCCAGGCACTGCCCATGCACATTCTGTGCTGGGGAGGAGAGATGGCGCTATATGCATGGTTGGGGGGCTCCTCCCCCTAGCCTCTGCTGATACACCTCCAGGTGCGATGTCAACTGGGAGGTGTGGTCCCCGGCATCCAAAACAAACAGCAGGACAGCAGTCCTGTGCTGCGTGAGGAGATATGGTGCTATATGCACAGTGGGGGGCTTCTCCCCATAGCCTCTGCCGAAGCACCTCCTGGCACAATGTCAACTGGGATGTGGAGTCCTGCAAAGTCCAAACAAGCGGCCGTGTCACAGTCCCATGTTGCAGGATGAGAAATGGCGCTATAAGCTTGGTGGTGGGGGGGGGCTACTCCCCATAGCCTCTGCTGAAGTACCTTCTGGTGCGTTGTCAGTTGGGACGTGGAGTCTCACAAAGCCCTAGTAAACAGCAGTACAGCAGTCCCACAAGGTGGGAGGAAAATTGGCGCTATATTCACAGTGGGGGGTTCCTCCGCTAGCCTCTGCTGAAGTGCCTCCTGGTGTGATGTCAACTGGGACATGGAGTACTGCACAGCCCAAACAAACAGCAGTCTCACAGTCCCACGTTGCAGGAGGAGAGATGGCGCCTTAAGCTTGGTGGTGGGCTCTTCCCCCTAGCCTCTGCTGAAGTACCTTGGTGTGCAATGTCATTTGGGACGTGAAGGCCCACAAAGGCCAAGCAAACAGCAGTCCCGCAATCCCGTGGTGTGGGAAGAGAGATGGCACTATATGTGCAGTGGTGGGCTCCTCCCCCGAGCCTCTGCCGAAGCACCTCCTGCCACGATGTCAACTGGGATGTAGAGTACCGCAAAGCCCAAACAAACAGCAGTCCTGTGCTGTGGGAGGAGGGATGGCGCTTTATGCGCGGTGGTGGACTCCTCCCCTTAGCCTCTGCTAAAGCTCCTCTTGGCGCAATGTCTCCTGGGATGTGGAGTCCCACAAAGCCCAAACATACAGCAGTCCTGCAGTCTCACAGTTTGAGCTTTGTAAACAAGGTTTCTTTTCACAGAAACCAACGCAGACTTCTTCTGTATTTTTGATGGAAATAGTCTCCATTCCATTATCGAACCCATATAGTAAAGGTCATAGTTAGCACAGAGCAGGTTTATGTACCAATCAATATATAGGTTGTCCTTGCCAAATAAAGTAATTGCAGATTGTAAATTATGCTTTAGGTGTTTTGTTTGAACTTATCCAATGATCTTTAAAAAAATATAATACTACTAGCCGCAGAAGATAAAATATATAATGCCGAATGTAAGCTCAGTTTGTTATGTTGTGTACTTGTGGAACCTGTTTCCTGAAGGAGAGTCTTTTTGTGAACATTTGAGCAACCGAATACTGTTGATCTATGGGTTTGCTAAGCCGACCTCCCTCCATGGCCCATATGTGGTGTTTCCTTATCCGGAATTACTGATAGCCCGGTGATATGTAATTGCAGAATGCAATGATACCAAGTACTCCATCCCAGACACTGTGTGAGCCATTAGAAATGGGGAATCATCATGGACATTACTGCAGATTATATTTGTGGTAACTACCCACCGACCGGAATTACGAGGGGGAATAGTACCAACTTTTAGCAGTCTAATGTCCTGGAATGAGTCTGGGTTGGGATGTAATTGGGGAGTTCAGTATTCACACTCCTTTTGAAATTACTGATATGGCTTGAAAGTCAGTTTCCAGCTGAATCGGGATTCCCAACTAACTTGTCGTACAGTCCTTTGAATAATGTTATCGATTGGTTACAGGGTTTGCAAGTGCTTTCTTACAACTACAACTACGTCAGTAAATGCATCTGACTTCTCTCACACAGAGTTACTTCCTTGATCGCTATATCATTGTCTATCAGTGTACATTTGAGATACATGATTTCAGTCTGTTGAGAGAGAGTTAACAATTAACATGACGTAATAAATGACATCTAAACGTTAAAAACAACCAGGAGCGATGTAGATAAATATTATGCTGATGAAAAAAAAAATTGCAGTGGGAAATAGCAAACTGAGTGAGTGATGCCAGGAGGACGAAACATAGGAACGGGATCTGCGCAAGGACAGTGGCAAAATGGAGTAGAGACGAGAAACCTTTAAACCAGCGAAAGTCAGTGTAAAACGCAGAAGTGAAGCAATAAAGATAAAGGAAAGGAGCGTAGTAAGGTAACACATTAGGGGAAAGGGGAACATGTGCAGTGAGGGCCATAGTCACAAAATATCTGACAATGTTGGATGTTGGCTCTGCACTTAAACCACTGAAAATCTTCAAACTCGGTGCGTTTTTTCTACTGTTTTAAGGGTATGGTTAACAGGGCGAGGAACTGTGTGTTGAGGATATATAGTATCTGGACAGTTATGGTATATAATCGCCGCATACTGTTGTTCCAAACTGTTTTAACAGTGCTCATTCTTATGGTCAACCGTTCCAGAAAAATCAAAGTCTTTACAAAGTGCAAAACAGTTTCTATACTGGATACCAATATCTATCACAAGCAAGATACATTTTCAAACAGACAAGAGTAGATGTATCTTTTTTATATACCAAGGGCAACAGACAACCTTCTTATGAATAATTCTTTAATTTTCCCTTATTATTTTCTTTGCTCCTGTACCCTTACTGTTTTGCACTGCGTGTTGAGGGATTAATCAGAAATGTGACTAAAACTGTTTTGATGTACTTAGGCCGTTCCAGCTAGGCTGGGGCTGTTTTCCTTTATGATGTATATGGGTTCTTTGGTGATGTCATGGTTATTGGGGTTTAGGGATTTCTCAAGAGCCTCAACATGTTTCACAGGCTGAGCAGGTTTGGGAGAAGGTTCGCCTTGATTTCATCTTAACTTTTGGATTTCTGCCTGATCATGAGAAATTTGCAGCGGTGTTGGTTGATGCCACATCTAAGTGGGTGGAGGTTGTGTTTTTGAGGTGTGTCACTACTTCCTCTACCATTGGTGTTTTGAGTGATGTGTTCAGGAGGGAAGGTTTTCCATCTCTACTCCTGACTGACCTCTTTAGAGATTAACTGGTTTTTTAATACTGTGGGTGTCAAATACACCTGTTGCTCTTTGTACAACCCACAGGGCAACGGTTTAGTTGAAAGAGTCAACAGTATGGTGAAGGGCACGATGCAATTGGCACATAGTGCGAGTTTGTCAGTGAAAGGCTGTGGGCCTATCTCCTGGAATGCGTCAGAGACTACTTTCAGCTGTCAAGACAAAGGGTGCAAATGCCAGGCAGAACGGGTGTATGCATTTCATTGATGTAGGGGATTGGGTCAAGGTGAAGGCTGGTGGCTGCAGCAAATTTTTGAGAAAGTTCAGGGGGCCGTTCAGATTCAAAGCTGTTCGAGGAAATTGGGTCAAACTGGAAAATGACCAAATGTGGAATTTGAGGCGTTTTGCACTTTATCAGAGACTAGGTGATGTTGGAAGGAAGTCACCAATACAAGGGATAGAAAAGAAAGCTAATAGGCAAGAAAAGAAATGCAAGAAAACATCATTGAACATAGTCACGCAAATAGGCGGGAGCTCTTCTTTCCCTTACATCCCTCGTAACTTGAGATGCACCCGCAGACACATCTCCTCCGGTTGCCACCACATTCTCGCCATCAGACAACATCCTGAGCTCCTCTTGAATTACCATCCAAAGGTGCCCCAGCGAATTCACCATCACTCATCATCAGCCAAGGTGAAAGCAAATCACCCAAGACATCCTGTTTCACCACCTCCTCATGAACACCACCCATTCTCTGATAAAGTGCAACACGCCTCAAATTGACATAGTCATAAAATATCTGACATTATGACTGCAAATGTTGGATGTTGGCTCCGAATTTTTTAAGAAATCTTTTTGAACATTCCTATATTTTAACGGATCAACTGGAAAGGTAATCTATGCATAAATAAATATTTTTTTCCTGTGGAAAATAAGAAGTGTATTTGCTAATTTCTCTAAAAAATATGATCACTCCACCAATGGGAAAACTGAAGGTTTAGTGCCGGCCAGGGGTTGAGAAATCTATGATTTTCATAGATTTATAGACCTTGAAAATAACGTTTTAATGTAGTGCTGAGGGCTAGTGGGCTGGGAAAGCTGGTTAAATGAGCACACAAGGAGTTTTATAGTTATGAATCTAGTATTCTGGTGGAATAGGTATTTAGTCTTTCCCTGTCAGATCATACTCAGTTTTCACAGATATTCTGAATTGTTATTCCAAAGGCTTTGGGTATGCTCTCAAGTACCTGGCGTTTTTAATAAAAATAGTGAGATGTGAACGCTCTGGTAAAATGTCTACTAGCCTTGTATGCTTTGATTGTTCCCCAATAATACATTTATGTGACTCATATTTCTTCAGCAGCAACTCTAAGCATGCCCAGCCCACTGCCTAGTAAGCAGAACACTCTACAGCCTCAAAATAAGTCACCACTTATGACCCCTCCCCATTTCTGTATACTGCTGAACTTGGCAAGATTTATTGGTGAAGTAATATCTTTTATTTGGTATATCAAATAATGAATCATCTGTAGATATTTCTTTAGATCTCTAGATGTTTTCTGTTGGTTACTGTATTGCCCCCTCTTCATTCCAGCATTTCATGAAGGAGTCAACCTTTTAATATATATGTAGCTCCTAAACACTTCTGGTGCATCCTCCTAGACAAAAAGTGTATCATCATTTTCCTGGAACACTGCCCTTCCCCGGTACAATATCAGAATAAGATTGCCCCCCACGCCCCCCGCATCACCAACAGTGACGGTCCAATGTATATATATTCTGCACAAAAGGTGAAGAATCAGTTCTCTTGAATTCTCTCACCTCCTGTATTGAAAGCCTTAAACTTTTTTTAAGATTAATTTTCATGGAAAATAAATGTCGATCAATAATTATTCTAATAATGGATCTAATGCAGTAATATGTAATTACCCTGAATGTAGTTGAAACGAGTTTGAAATAATGTACAGAAGTGTGTTCATTAACGTATTTTAATTAGGTCACATTTTGCTGATAACTCAATTTTGAGTTAACATGGATGCTGTTTTTGTACTGCAATGTCAGTTCACTCTTGCTTGATCATTTTTAGATGATATGAATTTTGGGGTATCTTGGTGTTAAGGGGTGCTGCTTCCGCACAAGATGCCTTTTAAAGGCACATGCTCGCCTCAATATATTAAGGTGTTGAGCCAAATTAGTTCCACCATGCCCCAGAATAGTTGTACATTCTCCCAACCCCTTTCCTCCTTTGTTCTTAAATTCTTTGTTCCATATCCAATTCCCAACAGTGCAGGTCCCTTTACAGGGTCATTTGGTTCTCTAGGCCTATGCTGGCTTCTGCAGTTCTTCTCCTTTCTCTAAGTTTGCTGGTCCACCGATGTCTGGTAATATGACCAACCTCTTCTTGACCACTTGTAAATCATTGGTAGCTGTGCAGCACTGCATCTCCCTTGCATGGCTGGGTATTACTTTACATTAGTTGGAACCTTACTCTGCTACCTAACTGCTTCCCGTAATGCCGACATGCTCTCATTGCCAGTTTTGCAAATGCCTTAGCAAATACCTGTTGAATAATGAAGACGTTCTGGAAGGGCAAACATGCTTATTTGGCACTTTCCAAGGCTGTCTTCGTTTACATGCAGAGGTTTAAGTGCTTAAAGAGTGTGGCAACTGTGATCCTAAATGTCAGCAGGGCTAGGGGAGAGTGAGTGTGGTGGCAGGGTAAAAGAAGTGCTTATAAATAACAAAATATTCTGTATCTGTTTTCTTTTCCTCTCTCGGGTAACGTTTTATAAAATAGCACACGCACATTAGATGAAAAATAAATGTATTTGAAACTTAATTAGTGGGAACTGCACTCTCTTTTGTTATGAAACCTCAATTGGATAATGCAATCACTGTAGATGTCGTTGTGTGTACCACAGAGACACAGATCTGAATCCTGTTTGTTGAAGTGGGAAATAATATGTGTATTTATATTGTTCTGAAGTCCAAGTCTGTGCCTGAAAGCAATGTGAATGTCATTATTTTAAAAAGTATACTACGCACGTATATTTATAGTATAAGATAGGTTGCTGCAAAATGATTTAATATTTAAGATAAAACGTGTTTTCAACGTATATATTATAGTAATAGTAGTCAAACTGCACCTCGGGCCAACGTTTTTATAAGTGCAATTAAAATGCCGCATTGCAGAACTAAGCTGGTAACACCCTTAAATTACCTCTCAGAAAGAATACCTCTTTGTCACCATGAAGCCTCGGATGACTCCATCAATTAAAGCCTTTACTTGTTCTCAAGCAGGCTTTACATTTGCTAGCAGGTACAGTTGTGAGAAGGCCTGTTTATTTTGTAGCTCTCTGCCCCTCCTTAAGCTTCACAGCACAAGATAACTGCGTCCATCCCCTTCACTTTCAACACACAACACCTCAAGAACTGCATTAACCATTCAGGGATGGGGCGGTTGTTTTTTTAACAAAAGTATGGGTAATGTTTTCATAAAATTAAAAAAGCACGGGTACATTGGTGCCCATTGTATTGCATTGTATTGTATTGATATAGTTCTGGCCCTTTTCAAAGTCTGTTTACATGCTGATCTACATTGCTTCTATTAAGGCTCTTGTCATCATTGCTGCACAGGGTCCAAGCAAAAAAGGGATGCCATGTGGGCCTTTTTTCCCTTCGTTTTTTTTTTTTTTTACATAGGGGCAGACAGCCTGCTACGGGACTTTGGCAAATGAGTGATTGTCCAGTGGAGTGGGATAAGGAGACAGCCTGTAGGTGCTACAGATGCAGTGACACTGGGATCCAGAGGTGCGAGGAGCCAACTAAACCCCAAACATTTTACTATCCTTCCTTGCTTGCGTTAGGGCCTAGTGCACCCTTGCCCAATAGAGGAGAAAACTGATGCAGAGGAGAAACCTTGGCCCTCAGAGAAATGACATGGACAGGGATGGGCCAAGATGGGATGCTATATTTTTAACAAAGGGCATGGACTCTGCCCGTACTAATTGCTGTAATTAGTGAAGTAGGTGGCACTAGAGCCCAGGGGTGTGAAGAGTCACTGCTTTACAATTATGACTGTCTTATTTTATAAAAGAAGAATTGGGACTTATATTTCTTGCTAACATTATAACCAAGGGCACGCTTGCTGCAAAGCGGAGGGCAACATGTGGTAGCTAATTTTTGTTTTGTGAAAGGGACAGAGAGCCTGTTTTGATACTAGAGTGATGGCCAGGCATGGTGGGGAAGGGGTGACAGAGCCAGAGGACATAGCCTCATACTGAGGGCTGCAGAAATCATTAGTGCCATAGGTGGAGTTGCAGTAGAGTCCAGGTGTTTAAGGAGCTTACAACATCCCAGTTATGAGGAGCAGTGGTTGTCAATCAATTTCTGTTTTTGTTTGATGCATTTGCCCTTTCATAAGTCTCACATTTAATGTGGATTATGAGCTACAGAAAAATGTACCCCTAAAATGTTACCATAAGCCCCACTCCCTGCGCTCAGTCCTGCGCCTCCCACTTCCCCAGTCCTTGTGATAAAATTTTGGAGGGGGGTTCAACTTTAAAACATTTTGCATTGGGACTTCAGAACAAGAAAGTTTGAAGACCTTTGACTTGAAAGGATTGAAGTGTCCTGAAAATGTATTTTTTTTTTTAATGTGTGGAGTTTCATACCATCCTTGACTACCATATCTAAGGAACTTATTTTCTTTTCTCCCCTTTAGACTATGCCTAACCATCAATGTTGTTTGTAAGAGAAACTCATAATAAACCTTTACTGTTCATAAAACTGGACGCCTAATAAATAATGCAAAGAAGTTAGATACATAAATAATGAATGCAATTAAAAGGGGCACAGAATAACAGTAATCTAAAGTATGCACAAATAATAATTAACACTTCAGTTAACACTATATTAAACCAAAAAAGTATGTTTTTGAATGATGGACTATATGTGATGTAAGGGGAAGTTCGATGTAGCAGTTATAAAAGTTTCCTCTTCATCATTTTCTGTTTCACATAAGGATAGACTAGAAAACCAAATGGCTCACTCATGGGTTGTAATCTGTGAAAGTCTGCACCGGCTTAAAATGTAAGAAATAAATTTATGGCTTATTTTTTCTACAACATGTCCCATCAGTACCCTTGTGCCTTGTATATAGACTATAACCCATCTAACTCAGGGCTTTGTGCAAATTAAAAGGCTTGTTTAATGGCCACTTCATGTTCTTGTCTCTTTCGCAGAGGAGACTGGATTCTGGTCGTATGCTAGTCTTGTTTGCAGAGGAGGCAGGATTATGGGCCCAAGATACTCAATTATTAGTTTTCATTTTACATTGATCAATTTTTATGTCTAGCTATAGACCGCTTCAGCAGTTTGCTAGATCTAATGTCAACACAACTCACAACATAACATTTGGACATGGGAATCAGGTCTACCCCCTTCAACCAAGACTTGATGGGTTATGGGTAAGGTTTTGAGACTGTCTCACAGTATTTTGTAATTTTGGCAGCTGCATTGGTGATGGAGTAAACACAATCAATTATTTAACTACTTGTTGATGCTAGAATCTATTTATATGATAGATGTAATGTCAATATGAATAGGTGGGTTATTTCTGTCTGGGAAAAGCACCGGCAATTAATCAGCAAGGTGCATTGTTTCAGCGCTTTAATCCACTTGAACGATGGTGGAGGCAAACTTGTAAAAGCATACCTTCCCAATCTGCACAGAGGCGTGTAGTTGAATTCTCCTGATTGATTTAGTTTAATATATTCCAGGATGCACATGCACTTTAATATATTGTAAACAAATAAACGTGCATAATATAGTGCATTATTCAGTCTGACAACAGATCGTGGACAGTTCAATGTACATTACTGAATTATTGGTCTATTCAATCAACCTTAGTATTTCCACTAACAACTCTCATTGGTTGCACATTTCAAAACTGCTGACTCAGAAAATTCCAGTTTTACATTTACCACATGTAAAAGAAGGTTAAAAATATGTGCAACTGCAGCTACTCTTTGTTTTGAAAACCTTGCTAGCTAAATTGGTTAGTGGGTGGTGTTAGCTAGTGCAATGGTCACAGGTTTTATCCGGTACAGGCGAAAATATATTTCCCTTTGCTCTTCTGAACACTTTCAAAATAATTATATTTAAGCTTTCATGAGCACAGTGTGCTCATCTTTCTAGTCACACAAATAACATTGGTTTTACATGCTGTGTTCATTGCTTTAAAGAGTAACACAAAGATGAGATCTTAGGTACATGTCAGGGGCCCCGATTACATTTTCCCTTTTAGCTGAAAACTCTATTAAAATGTGTCTACCATTCAGAGACACGCACAAACCCATCAATGTGAACATAACTTTTTTTTGAGTTGCTTTGGAAAGTTTTATGGGGTGTTTCAGACCAGAGCAGTAGAGTAAAAAAACCGCCAAAGCCAGCAAATCTGGCTTTCACGTGCTAAAGCATGCTAACCGCATAGTGTCCTGGCCTGCCAATGTCCTGCCAGGGCCTTTTTTTCAGATAAATATATCCATACTTATACACATTTTCAGAAGAGGTCACTGCCCGTGCTGCTGGCACCACCTGTTACAACCGCCGATGCTGCCTTTCGTGTTCCGTTTCCAAATCTAAAGATGTTTAAATAAATCACCCTATTGCAAGATCATGAAACTAATGCTGATTGCTAAAATTGAGTTTTAAGGTTAGGATCCGAATGCTCAGTGTATTTGCTAGTCACCTTATGTTGGGAATTCCATTACTTCTCTTAAAAAATGTGTGCGAGCATCATTTACAATTACGATACTTTCAGGATACATATTGTATCTGATTATGTACAAATATAGAATTAAACGAGAATTTCAACTCCTTCGAATTCTAAATGCACTTTTAGAAACGAATTTGAAAAAAGGCTGCAGCATGAGTTGATTTTACTTTTTAGACCAACCATTCTTTAAATTATGTCTTTTTATCAATCAAAGAAAGACCATAAACTATACTTGGCCATGTATTGTGAGAGATACCTTGATCTTTTACTTACAACCAAATGCCCAACTTGTTTATTAGTAATGGGGGTACAGCGCATATTGTAGATTACCAATTTATAAGAGCTTCCACTGTCCAGTAGAGGAATTTGGCTACAGGGAAATAAGATATATTTGTTATGTGTTCCACGCTTGCCTGCTAGCTGCCTTGTTATTTCTGTTGGAACTAAGGGCCATATGTATGAACACATTTTCCCATAGACACAGAATGGGTAAAACCCTTTGATACATCTGGCCCTATAACTTACTGCTTTTAGCATAGGTTTGTCTTTAACTTAATACCCATTCTACATTGAGGAAGTGGGGATGCAGATATTTTCCTCTTTGAATGTTCACATGCTGTCAGCCATATGCTGTGCGGCAAGCGAGTGGGCCATATCTTGTCCTGTAGCCATGACTTCCTGACACAAATCCCATGTGTTAACTCCTAGACAAACTTGACATATCAAATCTTAAGAAAAGGTATGTTTTTCAAGATGTGTTTGAGCCCGCACTTAACAAAAATCCTTCTTAGTTTTATCTCTTTTTTAACAAATGGCATTTATATATATTGTCAACATTAGTAATATTTTATATTTATCAATGTTTACCCCATTGTGGGCTGTCAGTGTTTATAAATTTTATTCACATGGATCTTTTTAAACGGGCCTTCCAGTAAATAATTCCGCAATACATTCTGAAATCAAACCAGTGACAACTTAAAGCAAAAAGACTTTAGGGAATCATCATTGTAACTTTATTTTCGATCACAAAGATCTTAAAACGTACATAGATAAGGGACAAGTTGAGATGCATAAAAACATAAAAGCCATAAAAAGGATACAATTCTTCCATGTGTACAAATAAAATTACAATAAAGCTTTTTTATACAATACAATTTGAGCGTTTGATGCATATAGCTTGCCAAAATTGGGCCAAACCAAAGACTATTACTTAACGAGTGTCTGTGGATAAAATTCACAGTACATGAAGGTAGTGGCCAGGGCCGATAAGCCTACACAAGGGAATTTTCCACTTTCCCCTCAAGATCTTATAAAAAGGGCAAAAAAATAACAGATGGACTAGGGATTCAGGGCTTTCTTTACACAAGCTGGACATTTGCCGTTAGAGGGAACATTAGTGTGCCACTTATTACAAAACAGTTTAGTGGGAAGGGACTTGTATCTAAATTGGAGAAATAATTTACTTGCAAGGGGTGGAACAATTTCATTAATGGTTTCCTCAAACAACAGAAGCGGTTTAAAGTTCATAAACTTCTGAGTGCTCACTGACTTTGTCACATTTTTCACCAAGTTGGACTCCCAATAAAGAGTTTTTACACTGCTCTTTGGAATGAAGCACAGCTTCTCAGGGTTAGACCAATAGCCCTCCATACCTAGGTCTCTCAAATTTCTAAACTAAGGGATGGTGGTTACCTGGGACTGAATACGAAGGCCCATAATTGCAACTTGGTAGGGGGCAAGCTCCTCAATAGTCCACAGACTATGGCAGAACATTAAGTGCTTGTAATACAACTTGTGGGACCGTTTTCTTTGGGCCCGGTCCAGATAAATTGGGGTCAGGGGTTACTAATTGGTAGATTGAAAAGTGATCTTAGAAAACAGTGTTCTATGATGGTGAGACAATCGGTGTTGCCGCTACCACACAGCTCAGCTTCATATAATGCGGCCCCTAAGGATTAGATATTATAAATGTCTAGCACTGGGACCACTTTCCTGGACACCGTGTTCTTATGGATCTTACTATGTGAGCGGTCTACTGGATTTGCTACAACTCTGTTTTCTCAATATGGGGTACCCAACATAAGCTTGATGTTAAATGGATGCCCAAATAATCTTAGACAGAAACTAGTTATAATTACTGTTCCCTATGTCCATCGTGTTTTGGATGGCTTGAGATCCCTTTAGAAAAAATAATATATTTTGTTTTAGCCTCATTTTTTTTCCAGGCCACGCTCATTACAAAAAAGTATTAAATCATTTAGTAGCTGTTGGAGACCTTGTGGGAACTTTGATATTAATAGCATATTGTCAGCAAAGAGAAGTGCAGGCACTCTTATCTCCCCAACGTTTGGAACATCGTACCCATCCCTATCGAGGAATCCTACTACCCCTTTGATAAAGAGCGATAATAGGGTGGGCTCTAAGACACATCCATGTCTAACTTTACAATTTATTGAGAATGTTATTGAGAGTTGGCTATCCTCCCCCACCTCACTGGGGCTTTATTTGCTGAGTGCAGGCAAATTAAAATATCAAGCACATTTCAAGGGAGTCTCATCTCTGCCACCATCCTCCAAAGTTTGGCTCAAGGGACCAAGTCAAAGGTGGTGCACAGGTCCACAAAGGCTACATTTAACTACCAACCTTTAATGGCAACCTCTCTCCAGTAAATGCATAAGAAACGGAATACCTGATCCAGGGTACTAATATTGGCATGATAGCCCACCTGAAAATCAGGAAAGATATTAGACTCTAAGATCCAATCCAAGATCCAATCCTGAATCCGAGCCAATAGCTACTTGCAGAACATTTTCTGCAAGGAATCAATTAGACTGCTGGGTCTATAGCTGTCCGGATTTGCCCTATCTCTTTTCTTATACATTGGGATGATCTCAGCTTTATTCCAAGAGGGAGGGATTTCCATACCTGAGAGGATAGCATTAGTTGACAGATTAATATATGGGGCCCAAACTTTTTTTTTTTTTTTTTTTTTGAAACCGTTTATTGCGATCTCAAATATATACAAGTATGGGCCTACAACCTTCCGGCCGGCCGCTAAAGTGACAGAAGCACATGACATACATACTAATAAGGCACTTGGCTTTGCATAGGCGATAAAGCAGGAGGTATCAACAACGTGGGCCACATAACTCTGAACCCACAATACGGTTTCGTTTTCTACAACACAACAACATAAAACCACACCCGCAAGGCAACCCACGATCAAAAATGACGACATGTGCTCCTCAAGTGGGGAACCCCAACCATCTAAAGAAAGCCAGAGGGGGGGAGGGAAACTGATCCAGGACTGGGAGAACAATGTGCCCAGGGCTGAGGGAGGGGGTCAACTATGGGGATGGAGCTGGTGACGCAGGAGGCAACAACGGCGGCTCGCAAATACCCCCGCGGTAAGCGTTCCAGGGGCCCCATATCTTCACCCATGCCCCAGGCTTACCCCGCGCCACATATACCACCTTTTCTCGGAACATGCACCAATCCATATGTTCTTTCCAAGCCGACACCGCCGGGGGCCTCTGAGATCCCCACAGCTGAGCAATGTCACGTTTAGCTATCATATATCCCAGAGTCACCCATCGCGTCTGCGGAACCGAGTAATCAGTCGGTTCCCACACATTCAGCAGGCATCTCCTCGCTTCAGGCAACAGCGCGACATGTGTAACCGCTCGCAGGACCTCATGCACACCACGCCAGAAGCGCTCCACCCTCGGACACTCCCACAGAATATGTAAAAAAGTCGCCAAAGCACCACACCCACGCTTACACAATCCATCCTCGGCATAGCCCATACGCTGAAGCCTTGGCCCCGTCATATACACCCGGTGGAGTATCTTAAGCTGGACGAAGCGAAGGCGAGCCGGGATGGCCACCTCCTTCGGAGAGGCCACCGCGGAAATCCAGTCCTCGTCGTCCAACTCCAGCCCATCGGCAACCCAAGCCTCGCGGAGGCCAGTCAGTAAGCCCGAGCGGTCATTTATCAATTTCTTATAAATGAGGGAGATCGTGCTGTCCGGAACGTGGCCATCTAGCACTCTATCCTCCAGGGGGGAGGACTCCGGGATGGAGGCCACGTCTGGGAAGACGGAACCCAGTGCGTGACGGACCTGCAGGTAGCGAAAGTATTCACTGCCCTGCAGCTGAAACTCCGCCTGCAGCGTCTCGAATGTCTTGAATCCTCCCCTCGTCCAGAGATCTCCCACTGTACTGATGCCTATCATGTCCCACCTCTCGAAGCCCTTCGAGGTCCACAAAGAGCCAAGCCTCTCCGACGCATACAACGGTGACGCCCGGGTCAAACGGTCCTTCCATCCCATAGCTGCATTAGCCGCGTGCCATACTCGCACCATGACACGCGTGGGTCCCGTCAAGCGGGAATCGGGCACGCTAGTGTAGAGCGCTCGATTGTAGTCGCCACCGGGCAGGAGCATTTTGTCCATTTCAAATGCCGGGTTTAGGGCGGGCCCATAGAAGCCGTGATTAATTGCAGCTAACTGGGAGGCCCAGTAATACCGCTTAATATCCGGGAGGGCAATCCCTCCGTCGTACCACGGGAGCGTCAATTTTGCCAGGGCTATACGCGGCCTCCCGTCCCAAAACAGACGGCGCTGTAAGCTTTCCACCTCACGGAAGTAGCGCGCCGGGACCAAGTCCATAGTGTTCTGAAGAGCGTACAAAAAGCGCGGCAATGACATCATCTTGAACAATGCCGCCCGGCCGAGCGGCGAAAGCGGCAAGCGCCGCCAGCGCGCGACGTCCTCCTTCAAGCGCTGGAGGGGGGGAAGCAAGTTTCGCTCGTAGCGGGCCACCGAGTCCAGCGTGATATAGACCCCCAGGTATCGAAATCCCTGCGAGGCAATCTGGATCGGACAGCCCCGAGGGAGGACAGGAGCCTCCCCGGAAAGCACATAGACACAGGATTTAGCCCAGTTGATGACAAGGCCAGAATTTCTGCCAAAGGAGCGCAGAACATCGACCAGGACAGTCAGTGATTTGCGCGGGGAGGCTAGGTACAAAAGGATATCGTCAGCGTAGAGGGACACGCGGTCCTCATATTCGGGGGTCCAACGGAGACCTCGGATAGAAGGGTGCCACCGCAGCCACTCCGCCAGGGGTTCCAGGGCCAATGCAAAAAGGAGCGGCGACAGGGGACAACCCTGTCGTGTGCCCCGTCCCAGCACGAATGGGGCCGAGACTCGACCATTCACCACCACCTGTGCCAATGGGTCCGAGTACAACAATTGGGGCCCAAACTTTTAACTCTCTATATAGATCGTTTGGAATTCGATCGGGCCAGGGGCTCTAGCTGGGATACAGGAGCGAATGGCTGCTTGGGTTTCTTCGAGAGAAAAGTCTAGATCTTCAACAGTTCCAAGTGGGGCTTTCTCTCTCGTGCCTATATACTCCTCTTCCTCCATGTTTCCTAGAGCATATAGGCACCCAAAATGAGCTACCCACACTTATTGCTGGACTGTGAAGTCTAAAGTCAACTTTGGTCCACTCAAACAGTGGGCTGCTTTTCTCCAGAAGGTCTTGTTGTCCTTGGCTGCCAATACCCATTGTAGAAAGGACCATAGGGAACATTCTGATTGTGTCTTAGCAGACTCTAGTGCTTGTCTGTATCTAACGCTACATACCACCATATTAGTGCAGACTTTAGATTTCCCTAATCTGGCTATAGAGCATCTCATGCTGGTTACTCAGCTTCTCTATTATTTCTGCTTTAGGGAGTTTGAACAGCTCTTCCACCTCCGCACGAACTTTGAGTTTAACTACTTTCAAGGCCCCCAAGTTTCCCTCCACCTAGTCCCATCTAATTGTTCTCAAAATATTTGTAATAGACAGCTTACCCAGGTAAATCCGACCCCTAATATCGGTTTCACTCTCTCCCTGGATTATTAAGGAAATAATCAGGGCATTATGATCACTATTGGATCTTTTAGCCACTATAATATCAGATACTATGGGCCATAGGCTAAGGTCATCCAAACAGTAGTCAATTCTACTGGCATAGCCAGGTCTATTAAAAGTCAGTTCACCATTCAGGTCAGATTTTATAATACCATTTGTGGCCCTCAAATCATGTTGCAGTGTATGGGCCAACACCTGTCCTCCTATCTTGAACCATCTGACCGGTGGGAGATCTAACTGCAAAATTTACCAAAGACTGTCCCACTCCATGGGCAAATCTAAGGGGGCAAGGGCAAGTGGTTCAAACGTGCAATTGAAAACCCCAGCTACCAACAAAGGGGCATGTCCGGTACATTTGGACAATACATAGTCTAAGATATGAATAGTATTGGTTTCCTCAGCACCCAAGAGCACTCTATGGTAAACATTAAAGATTCTCATTTTTAGACAAGTTTATAATGCAAGATCAATAGCTAAAATATCCTCAGAGTCAACTGGAACTAACTAGACTTTGGACCTAAGTGCAGATATCACCCAGATTACTAGGTGCAGACTCCAAGTTTCCTGGAATAAAATCACGTCATGGGAATCCATAAAGTTGCCCCAGTCTGGGTTGACTAACAATTTAGCTATCACCACGACGTTCCATACCGGGACCCTTAGCTGTCAGTGGAGTACATCAATATTGGTATAATCAGGCCTATGCTCAGGGGTTTCACCCCTTTCCTCAATTATGGTGGTGTTACCATCACCCTCCCCATTAGGCCTTCAATAGTTGGGGCCAGATCAACATCGATATTAACAAGCGACCCAGACAATGAGGGATACTTTAACTGAGATTTTACCACAGGGGAACTAGGTATTATTTCATTACCATCCTGGGAAGACAATCCTCCTTGCTGTAGTCATCCCTAACTACCCTCTACACCCAAGTTTGCTAAGACCCCTCTCTTCGGGATAAACCCATTGGACCCATGGCCTGTACCCACAGGAAGTCTATATTTAATGGCAATGGTGGTATTAACAAGTGGGATGGTACGGGAGTCAATTGCCATCAAACCATCTACTAAGGCTCTATTTAAAAAGCCAATTTTAACGACTTCTTTTAACATCCCTGGTAATGTTAGTCTTTCAGCTTTCTTAATATATTCTCTTATGATGGAATAACCATGCTGTATTTCCCTGAGCCAGTAGATTACCTTATTCTTTAGCGAGTCCGGGTCCTCACGTTCATCCCTGGGGAGTTTAGGTACCTTCACAAGATAGATTACCGCTTTTTCTTCCCAGGAATGATTTCAGGTGTAAAAACCATCCTTCACAACCCCTCCTTCAGAAGGTCGCCCAAGGCTTGACATACGGGAGCACCCCTTATCTAGTATCAGCTCACCTCTTTCGGTCTCTCTACTCACCCCCTTACCTGGAAATTTCCTCATAAGCAACCAGCTTGTCCCTATGGCCATTATTTCCAAAACAACCTCTTGTGAAGTTAAGAAGAGTATGTCTGTAGCACTGGGGGAAGCACAGTGGGGCGTGTGGGTGATTGCAGGGGCTATGTCAAGATCATGCATCCTTGCTGACCCGGGGTGAGTGGTAGTAGGTGCATCGTAAACACTTAATGATACTTCTATTTGGGTCCCTGGTGAATAGACCTTTTCACTGTTCACCCTCCCTTCTAAATTAGCAAAATCAAAAGGATAGTGATAGAAGGTACTGTAGCACTGGACACGCCCATGGGCTGTTTGTCACAGGCCCTTTCTTCTAAAGACTTTTTAGAAGCATATCAACAGACCGTGGCAAGGGTGGGGAACTTCTTCGAGTTGCACGAAAAGGGGGTCCATAAGCTACCCCCCCCTCCCAAAGACAGAGAACCCTTGGTTTTCACCTGATTGCAGGGAAAAGAGACAGATTTTATCTCAAGCTATCAAATCCAAGGAACAGCCATCCATTGCCAATGCCCGGAAAATCTACTATAAAGCTATAAGGAAGGCGAAGCGATTGTGGGATGAAACCCACTGGCAGGATTTAAAGGCTGCAGCCTTATTGAAAGATTCAACCCCCTTTTGGAATCTTATTAACAATAGTGATAGGGGAGGGGCGGACCCAATCCCGAATCACATTACGGGGAGTCAATGTCACCTACATTTCTCTGATCTCTACTCACACTGGGAAAGTGTGGTTTTAGAAGAGCAGACCCCGGCGGCACAGTATCCTGTATCCTTGGAGACAGGGGCCCAGTTTGGGCTAATAGAGGTCCTCTCTGCGATCAATATGATCGCTCTGGGGAAGGCTGCTGGACCTGACGGTCTCCCTGGCGACCTTCTGCTCCATGAAAAAGATCTTTGGGCAAAGTTCATCCTCCGGACTCTAAATAAACTAGCTTCAGGATACCCAGTCCCAGACTCATGGAAAGGGGCGGAGGTGGTGGCCATCTATAAGAAAGGGGATAGGGAGGACCCTGCCAACTACAGACCGATTAGTTTAATCAACGTGATACAAAAAGTTGTTGGCAGAGTCCTCCTGACCAGGATCAAGGCTTGGGTAGATGAGGAGGGTATTTTGAGTCATTTTCAAGCAGGATTTAGGGAGGGAGTAGGAACTATTGACCAGGTCTTCAGATTCTGTACAATACACTGCAAATCCGTTATTATTGAAAAAGGCAGCCTTTATTTGGCGTTCATTGATTTAAAAACGGCCTTTGACCTGGTCCCACGATTAAAACTGTGGCAGGTGCTCTGTGATCTGGGCATCCCTCCTCTAATCCTGGACCTCTTCAAACGCCTTCATGAAGGCAATTTCTCAAAAGTTAGGTGGGGACATCAGGGACAGCTCACAGAGAGGATAGCTGTTGAGAAAGGGGTCCGCCAGGGTTGTGTGTTAGCCCCGACCCTGTTCTCTCTTTTCATAAATGGGGTGGCAGACCATTTGAGAGACGACATGGCCGATGCCCCAACCCTGTGCGGGGAAAAAACACCTACCCTGCTCTTTGCTGATGACACTCTGTTGATTTAAAAAAGCCCTATGGGCTTACAAAGACTGTTGTCCCGTTTCTCCCAGTTTTGTGACATCAGGGGCTTGAAAATAAATACAACAAAAACCAAGCTGATGACGCTGTCACCCTCAAAAAGCTTTAGCTAAGAATAACATCAAGTTAAATAACACTACACTAGAGTTAGTAGAGGCTTTTGATTATCTAGGAGTGAGGGTCAATAATAAGCTTAAATGGGCTCCCCACTTGTCAAAAATGCTCCTTGTCCATAAAAGAGCCTCAGGGGCAATAGCGAAACATCAGAGGCTCTCATATAGCAGGCCAATAGCTGCGGCAGTCAAGGTCTATGAGGGGAAGGCCATGTCAGCGGCCCTCTACGGGGCGGAATTGTGGGGATTAGAAAATCTAACAGAGCTGCTTAAATCCGAGAATAAGTTCTTTAGGGACCTAGTCTCGCTCCCTCTGTCTACCCCGCTAGTTCCGCTTCGCAGTGATCTGGGTAGACATAACATCAGCAATGTGGCTAGGTTGCGCCCTATATTATATTGGACAAGGCTTAGAAGGTCCCCTGAACTTCATCATTATGCTTCTGCCCTGGACGAGCTGTTAAAACTTGGAGCAGAGCACAAGATTCCTTGGGTATGGAATCTGAAAAAACAGTGGCAGATGATAGGCCAGGAAGAGGCTTGGGAGAGTCAGTTTCCCCCACCCAAATCAACGATAAAAAAGATCTATTGGGAATGGGTCACGACCAATACTCTAAGAAATCAGAGGGGTGCCCTAACTGGGAATTTTTTAGACTGAAACCCGCTCCCAGTATGGAACCCCTTATGGACCTGATTGAATCTCCTGGAGATAGGTTACTATACCTAAAAATGAGATATGGTACCCTCCCACTTCATGAGTTTCAGTCGGGTTGGAGTAAGGTAACTGAGACCCCCAAAGGCTGCCCAGGCTGTGCTTCGCCCACAGAGTCCATTGGCCATCTTATGTTTGCTTGTCAGGCGTACAGGCAGCCAAGATCAAGATGGCTGAAACCGGTTTGCAATAATCTGGGCACTAGGTCGTCCAGGATGGCGCTGCGTATCCTGACCTATGAAAAATCAGTCCCCAGTGTCATCTGTGGGACTGCCAAATACCTGGGCTGGGCCTGGAAGATAAGACGCAAGCTCCTTAAGGCGTATCAACCACAAGTGTAATCATCCACCTTCCTGACCCTGCACGAACACTATTGCTTATCTACACCATGCAATGGAGGAGTGGGAAAATGTTGTACATATATATATATATATATATATATATTTTTATTTTTTATTTTTTATTTTATTGTTTTATCTGTACTAAGAATGAAGCCATTGTTGTAGTGGGTTTTATATTGTTTTTATGCACTGTATTACACTTTTATGATATCTTTTTATAACAAATAAAGTTACTACAACAACAACAAATTAGCAACCACCTTTCTCAGAGATGCAGCCTCATCCCTAAGGGACTCAATAGTGACCTTTAGGCTCTGCAATAAGGAAGACTATTCTTTGCTCTTGTCATTAAGGCAAATATGTACTCGCCCCTCCAGTCCATTTGCCTCCTCTGCAAGGACCTTGTATCTATTATGATATTCAACTTGGACTACCTGTGCTTCTATAGGAATGTCCAATTGCTCAATACAGTCCATTAAAGGTTCTAGTTCTAATTCCGGAGTCCTACAACCTGACCCTTTCCCACTACCCTTACGAATTTTTTTAAAATATCGTGGGATTCGTTTAGCAGCCTTCTTAGCAGGGGAGGGACAGGAGAGAGTTCCAACAAAGCTAAAGGAGAGGTATCATAATTATTGAAGTTAACAGATTTAGGGGAAGGCAAAGTAGCCGCCATATGCTCAATTTCATGACATTCCGTAAGTAGAGTCTCAGTCCTATCCATTGCATCGGAGCAAATAACACCCATGGGCTTTTTTTTTGGAAAGGCTGTGCTCTGGACTTTGTCATGAACTTTCCTTTTTCCAAGCTCCACCGGTACGGCATGGACAGAGGCACGTGGAGTATACTGGGGATAGTTCACAATTTACTTTTGCCTAAGGAAACAGAAGAGTATTTACCCCCTCTGTAAATCACAGCCTCACTACAAGTTCCAGCCAGTAGCAGTTAATGACAGCGGAGAAAAAGGAGAAATGGACAGCCTGTTAGACTCCGGCTATAGCAAAGTAAAGTACTTTTCCGTCGAATGTGATGCCCGGTACTGATCACGGGAGTCAGGATCCACAACCAATGGGGTTGGCCCCGTCCCGCCACCTCCTGTCGCCGAATAACGCAGGGCGAGCCTGCCCTTGGCCACGGCTTTGCTTGGGCACGGCCCGTGTGTTTCTCGCGCTGCGGGACTCCTCCCGTGGATTTATGGCACTCCTGTGCTAGATAGATTGTTGCTGCCCCTCCTTAGGCCAATGGTAGACTGGGAGCTGTAGTCTCCCTCAGGGCAAGTGAGTCAGCTGGAGCACCGCGCTGCGGGACTCCTGTGGATTTACGGCGCCCCTGCACCAGATACAATGTTACGGCCACTTCTTAGGCCCATGGCAGGCTGGGAGCTGTAGTCTCCCACAGGGCAAGTGAGTCAGCGGAAATCAAACATTATGACTGCCAGACTCTCTCCTTATTGCTGCCTAAATGAGATCATTGATAATTAGAACTGATCTGCTAGGCTTATGAGCACACTTTAGGTTACAGCCACGCATTTGTGATTACAATTATAGTAAGTAAACAACACTGTATATTATCCTTTATTGGGGCGAATAACTGTATGTAAAGTTAGTATTCATATTTTTCATTTTGCATCTATTTCCAATAATGATGCAGTTGAAAAAGTTACAATGACTAAACGATCAAGTGATTCTGAAGTTATGGAATACATTTGATGAAATAGAATCAGTAATCTACTTTTCGCTATAAAATTGTGAAGGAGTTTTAAATATGAAATCATGTTCATCTGCATTTATAATACCATTGCTATTGTTAACCAGTTCAATGACAGAGGCACATACGTGATTTTTTACACCTTTTGCAACAGAATATATTTTGCTTCATCTCTCATGAACTCTAGCAAAGAGACTACAATGGTTAGCAAATAGAAGATGCCATCCAAGCATAACCATATGCCATTTACTATTTCACTTTTCCTCATTCTCTCTTTGTTTTATGCTAAGTAATGAATTACCTTAATTACTGTGTAGACGCACACATTTTATTATTACTTATGTAATTGCAAAGATCTTAGTAAATCTTATTAAGTATTAACATGGGTCCTCATGTATATGCATGATTGGTAATTAATCAGTCGAGAATTTCAAATGTGAATTGTATTGTGTCTGTAGGCCGCAGGTCCTATATATGCATTATAAATAATGGCCTTAATGTAAGAACAAGTGATTGAAAACTCTGCTTTGAACATGCAAAGTTACTGGTATCTCAGACCTTGGAGATTCGCTCATCTCTTCTTTGCTTTACTGATTTTTATTCGGATCTGTGTTTTATTTACAGGAAAATAATGCGCACAACTCTGTCTCTTAAAAACCATATCATAATCAACACACATTCATTACCATCTTCTTTTTGTTAATATCCTCAAATATTTATTTCATTTTAAATCTGTACGAACTAATGAAATTAATTTGTAAAGTGTGCTAATAGCCTAAAGGGCATCCTGGCTCTAGTGAGGAAGAGTGCATCTTGGGAGAAAGCAAAAGCAAGCATGCCGGGAAAAGTGAGGTTTTGAGAAGTTTCCTAAAGAGAATTTAGATTAGTAGCTACAGAAATGAGAGGGAAAGGGAGCGCCAAGACATAGAGCCTGATTACGATCTTGGCAGATGGGATACTCCGTTGCAAACTGCAAGTCAGTCATGACCCTGCGCCTCATGGGTACAATCCAGCCCGACTTGCCAAGCCAGGTCTTCCCTGAACCGGAAATAATCATCCTGGGACCGGTTTCTGGGTAACACCCTTCATCAGCTAGGCTAGTTTGAATCCAGTGGCAAAGTGAGCAAGGGACCCATGTCTGGGCGTACCCTGTCAACTTAAGGCGAACAAAGCAAACACAATGAGATGATGGACGGAGCCCTAAAACTTTTCAGACACTCACCCCCAGTCACAGATCTGGGTTGAATCCACCATCATTCTTTAGCTCACGTTGCCACCTCAGTTCACACCCAGCTATATGCAAATCAATCTTGACCCTGTGCCTCATGGGAACAGTCCAGCCCGAGCTGCCACCCCAGGTCTTTTCCTGAACTGTAAACAATCATCCTGGGACCGGTTTCTGGGTAACAGAATCCAGCTTGAATCCAGTGGAAAAGTGAGCAAGGGACCCATGTCCGGGAATACCCTGCCAACTTAGGGCAAACAAAGCAAACACAAAGAGATGATGGGCGGAGCCCTGAAACTTTTCAGACACTCACCCCAGTCACAGATCTGGGTTGAATCCATCATCATTCTTTAGCTCACTTCGCCACCTCAGTTCAGACCCAGCTATATGCAAATCAGTCTTGTGCCTCATGAAGTTCTGCTTTTCCATTCTATCCTATGGGGCAAGATAGCCTTTAAATAGTGAAAAACAAAATTGGGGGTATTTCACTATCAGGACATGAGACACACACCAGTACATGTCCTTACTTTCACATACACTGCACCCTGTCCGGGGGGGTGGGGGGTACCTTGGGCCTACCATAGGGGTGCCCTACATGTAAGAAAAAGGATGGGTATGGGCTGGCAAGTGGGTGCACTTTTCAAGTCGACATGCCAGTTCAAAACTGAGCGCAGACACTGCAGAGGCAGGTCTGAGATACCTTTTTAGGGCTACTCATATGGGTGGCACAATCAGTGCTGCAGGCCCACTAGTACTATTTGACAGACCCTGGCACACTTCAGTGCACTGTACTAGGGTCTTACAAGTAAATCAAATATGCCAATCAGGGAGAACCAGTTGTAACAACAATTTACACAGGGAGAACTTGCACTTTGAAACTGATCAGCAGTGGCAAAGTGCCCAAAGCATCTAATCCAGCAAAAAACGAAATCCAGCACAGCATCAAAAATACAGGTGGTAGAGACAAAAAGTCAGGGGAAACCACGCCAATGATGCCAAGTGTAACACAGTCTAATCATGTAGAGTGGACAGTAGAGTGGTGTGGAATGGTGGGGAGTGGAATTGCATACAGTGGAGTGGTGCAGACTGGAGTGGCATAGAGAGTAGTGAGGTACAGTGAAATAGCTTACATTGGAGTGGGTTAGAATGGAGTGGTATAGATTGTAGTGGCCTAGTGTGGAATAGCTTACAGTAGAACTGGGTACAATCAATGGCATACAGTGGAGTGGCATAGAGTGTTATAGAATGCAGTGTCATAGAGTGGAGTAGCGTACAGTGGATTAGCATACAGTGAAGGGTCGTACAGTCGAGTGGCATGTAGTGGCTTAGAGCCAAAATGGCATAGACTGTAGTTGCATAGAGTGAAGTGCTGCCATGCATAGAGTGGAGTGGAGTGGCATACAGTGGAGTAGTGTATAGTTGAGTGATTTAGAGGTGAATACCGTTGAATGTAGTGGCATACAGTGGAGTGATAAAGAATGGAGTGCCATATAGTGGAATAGCATAGACTGCAGTAGCATATATTTGACTGGAGTACATTGTAGTGGCATAGATATGAAAGCTGTAGAGTGGATTGGTGTAGAAAGTAATACCGTACAGGAGAGTGTTGTAGAGTGGAAGGGCATATACTGAACTTGCATACAGTGGAGTGGCGTACAGTGTAATAGTGTTCAGTGAAGTGATGTACATTAGAGTGGCGTGAAGTCGAATAGCGTTGAGTGTAGTGTTGTAGAGTTGCGTAGAGTGAACTAGAATAGAGTGAACTTATGTATAGTGGAGGGGTACAGTGTAGTGGCATATACTGCAGTGTCATAAAATGGAGTGGATTAGTGTAGAGAAGAGTGTCATGTAGTGTAGTGACATAGAGTGTTATAGTGTAGAAGCATAGAGTGAAGTGGCATAGAGTGAAGTGGCATGGCACGGAGTGTGGTACTTGAAACTGACGTAGTGTGAAAGGGGGCAAATTAATGTAGATGTAATGTACCAGGAATATAGATTATGAAGTGTAAATGTAAATTTTGCGGTAGTAGGTGTAAATAGTATTAAATTAGAAGTGTTTAAATACTTAGTAATATATTGTGTAGCGCTATACGGCAGTTACTTTACAGTGTACCACGTTACATGCCAATAAGAAGGCAGTATCAGATTGGCTAATGGCTCTCTTTACAAATGTTAAAGGCAGCCATGTATTTTTCAAGACACTTTTGCTTCATATATAGGTAAGTTCCCTACCTGTACCACTTTATGTAATTCATAATAGCTAGATAGGAAGACCTTCGCATTTTAAAAAAAGTAGCAATAATTAGCGCAATAATTTGTAGGTATTACCACAATACTCTCGATTTTTCTGAAGATCTAAATATGTTGAAAATTGGAAATACACTGTAGTACACTATATTTGTAAAATAGAGGGTTGTTATGGTGCATTTAAAATTTTTTAATATATATATATTCTTTTTTTTTTTTTGTACCACAGCACACCTGAGGCAGTCCCTTGGTACTGTGTACATTTCCCCCCCAACAAATTATAGACATTTTTGAATATTTTTCCCTACCTATTACAATTTTAAGACCATGTAAAATATAGTGTAGTACAGTATTTTTTTTTAATGTTTTCGTTTTAAGTACTGCAGAACTTCCTTTTACTAAAGTAGGTATATGCAAGCGAAAAATATCAAAGCTAAGACTTAACTATATCTAAAGGCGTAACACAGAACACAGCCTAAGTGTACCTAAAACACATGGCTGCCTTTAGCTTTTGTACAGGCAGTCATCATCCTCATAACTTTATTCGGATACAAACATATCCATAAAAGAGAACACAATATACAATGATAGAACATTTGAAGTAGCAATACATTAAAAGAGAGAAGTGCATAAAATATTCAATGCATTAGAAAGTTTGGAGTTGCAGGCTTGGACACCAGTTTTCAAAACAGCCCCCATACAAATCATCAACTCACCCAATTTAAGAAGAGTCCTATATGCTTCTCTATGATCTACACAAGAACGCCTCTTACAAAAAGGCAGTAAAAAGAGCTTTGTATATTTCATGTAGTACTCACAGAAAAATAAAAAAATGGAATAGGGATTGGCTCGAGTGCCCGTCACAAGGGCAGGGAGAGGAATCCAGGTTAGTATGAAATCCGAGAGGGAAGCATCGTAAATACCTAACAGTGCCTGCTCTGAGACGAAAGAGGAGTCCACGCTCCCAGCGGGCCATGGGTTTGGTCAAATATCCAGCCAGGGATTGGTCGTTCTCAACATAATTACATAATGCCTTGCCATTGCTATGTATTGTGGTACATCTTCGAAATACCCCAAAATGTACAAAAGTACAGCGACAACAGATATCACTAAGTTTAAAATACTTTAAAAATTAAAACATACATACCCTACTTACCTGTAGAACCACAAAGGACCATCTGCACACCATAATGTGTAATCCTGCCAAATGTCATGGAAATCTAATGAGTGTGTGGTTGCTACATGCGAGTATTTGATATGTCATCACTGATGTCATATATGATGTCTTAGAACATGTCAATAGTGATGTAACTTGCGAGGTCATAAGCAGTGCATGGCGGCGGCGCAAGTTACAGTTAGCTCTGCTAAATATAACTTGTGAATTTCTGTTTTTTTTAGTTCAAAACATTATGTTGGCACTGATATGTTCACCCAACTATAACATCACTATAACCTTTGTTTTTTTCATTGAAGATATACCTTTTCATTTGGAGAAGCAATAGGAAAATGAGATATATGAGGAATGCATTCAGAAAATCTACACAGTTGTTAACTGGTTAGGATGTGAATACTTCACAGTCTGTCACATTTACATGATTTTTAAAGAAACATCCATTCAATGCAGTCAATGTGCAACTTGCATTGGAAAAACAGGCTTGTGTTTCTGATCTTCATTCTGGCACTACAGAATAGTATTTGTAGATTTATTGTTATGATTCAGTCACAGTCAACACAGGTTTTTCTGTTGAGCATTGTAGAAGTTGGTTTCATGCAAACACAAGATGGTGGCAACAAATAAAGAGGGCGGGGGTTGGTTATTCTAAAGGAAGATTATACACAGACAAAGGAAAGGAAACAAAATAACATTAAAGACTGAGACTGTGTATGGTACATTGCTTCTTTTTATCTTCCCGATTTTGTACAAGGTTATTGGATTATCTACCTGTCTGTGTTCTCATGCTTATCTACATACTTAACAGTCCAAAAAGAAACGTGTTACAGTGAAATTGTGTTCTTACCTTTGTGGTAGATATATTAGTATGGTTTAAAAAAGCACACAGATTTGACCTTCTGATCACTGCGATATAGTTTGTCATTGCTCAAATGCCATTTTTAATCAAGAAATCTGTTAATAGGTGTTACACCTGGCAGCCGTGGTGTGGTTTCCCTGGTCTTTTTGCTTCTGCCTCCTGTATTTCTGACTGTAAGCTGGACTTTATTTTTGATGTTTTTTTAACTCTGTGCAGTTTACCACTGTTGACCAGTGCTAAAGTGCAAGCGCCCCCTGTCTAAAATATAATGGTGGTTGGTTATCCATGATTGGCATATTTTATTTACTGGTAAGAGCCTAGGAAAGTACACTGTGTGTGCCCAGGGCATGCAAATCAAATGCTGCTAGTGGTCCTGCAGCACTGATTTTGCCACCCACGAGTAGCCCTGCAAACTTGTATTAGGTCTGCCACTGCAGTGTCTGCAAGTGCAGTTTTAAACTGCCATGTTGACCTTGCAAGAGAACCCACTTATCAAAAAATGGGGGGAAATAGAGGTTCACGGTTAGGTTCACCCTCCAGCAGTACATGTATCAAAGAACAACGTGAGCTAGTCAAGTCAAAAGAACCTAACCTAGGGGAATGGGAAGTGTCAGAAATCAACTTGATTCTGAAATTCACCAATTTGAAAGAAAGGAAAAGATTATCTCTTTCTTGAGTCCCCTCACTCACCAGGGTTTCCTCACGGTGACATGCTTCATCATTGGGGTCCTCCCAGTCCTCTACGAACTGGGGCGTGCTGCGACTTACGGAATACGTAGGAGCACTAAAAGTCAGAATATGTGTAGTGCAAGTGAAAAAGTGGAGTGGGATAAGGAAAATTAAAATAACCAGCTAGTGGGCCAAATAAACTTTATTGATGCTCTTAGATGAAATAGGTTTAAAAACGGGGTAATATGCTAAAAGGCCCTAACTATAATGGATAGGTGTGCCTAGCATATAATCTGATCAACTAGTTTCAAGCTTCCCCAGCTCTTCTTCAGGACTACACCGGGACCAGCCCAGTGTAAAAGTGCCACTCCTAGTTAACCTAAATCAGGTGCAAAATGTGAGACGCTGCAACTATAAGGCATGCGTTACAATTAATACATACGTAATGTACGTCAGGCAATATCTGTAGGATACAATAAAACAAATGTTAAAGGGAAAGAAAATGTCATATGTACTGTTATCCATAATAATTGTGAGCACACTACACCCAAGTGTTCATACACTTTAGTCTCTGATGTGCCTCTTTGTGGTTTAAAAACAAGAAAGGAACAATAAATCACTTTCTCCATGCCGGCGTTTGTGCTGAAAAGTGAGTCGACAATGCAAAAAACTAACGTGTCTGACACTACATATAACACACATACAAACATACAAATGACGAAAAAGGACATTACATACTTTTTAAAAGCAACAATGTGCCTCATGGTCAACGGAGGGGGTGTGGCGATCTCGTACATCTAAGAAAAAATGTAAATGAGGCCGTTAAGACTGTGGCGTGCTCCGAGTTAATGGTTCGCCCTTAGGGAGAAAAACGGGAAGAATGGTTGTTCTCCGCGTAGCGGGTAGGTTAGGAGGTCCAACATAGAGCTATCACTTTCTTGTACGTGGACTGCCACACTCAATAACACCTACTGGAGCCAAAACCTACCGGACCGCATTCTGGCGTGTCTCCGGTATGGAGCTGGTTATCAAAGGAAATTCTCGCATGGAAAGCGAGGAGGGCTCGTGATCAGAGACCCTTCGGGGGCGGCCATTTTGGATTGGGTCGACTTTGCAAGAAAATAATGAGACACAATGTTAGTATCTGATTAGACTATACGCTATGGCGTGACGAGATATAAATACTAACTTACAGAAGGCAAATGATGTCTCATGTATGGTGATCATGATCAAGGGGAGCAGTGCGTTGTCACTACGGAGCGGCCTTGACGGATTGGGGGAAAAAAGCATTGGAAAATTTTTTTTTGCTAAAACTTTATTGACCTCATATCAGAAGATAGACTGCAAGGATATAGTGTCTATCATGGGACAAGAATTATTAATAATCAGGGGTAGGGGAGTTATTGTCAACCAAAAACTGGCAAGGTAATGGGCAACGTGTTAGAATCACAAAACTGACATATGGTGTAATAGATGTGAGGAGGTTCAATGGGTGTCTACGATGTTCAGAGTGAGACTGCTTTGGAAGCACAGTAGGGTTAAGGCATATGCAGTGGATGTCAATGTCAGGTAAATTGTCCCCAGGGTATATCATCATTTAAACCCTTGCTGTCGGAGCGTAACTTAAACACCCAGCGTTGTTCTTTTTCGTGTAGTTTTCTTTCAATGTTTGGGTGATTGTTTACGTGTTCCAGAATGACCCAGTTAAGGTCATTAAGTGTGTGTTGTTTTTCCAAAAAATGAGTGGTCATTTTTGTGTTGTTGCGTTTACACCTAAAGTTACTCCGGTGTTCGATTATTCTGGTGTTCACCTTCCTTGTGGTCATCCCCACATATTGTTATTGTTATTGTTAGTTGTATTTGTGAATATAGTGAAGGTTGCAGACGCAGGTAATCAGGTATACCACCCCTGTTGTATTGCAGTTGGTGAAGGATCGAAGGTCCCATGTCATTCCATTGTTGTAGGTTACTGTTTTTGTCACTTTAGTTAAATGACATACACTACAGTTACTACATGGGTAATGGCCCTCAGGTAGTGGATGGAGCAAACGTAGAGGACCCATGGTTTTAGTAGGGTTGGGATGAGTATGAACTAGAAAGTCCCTCAGATTTTTAGCTTTCCGATGGCTAAACATAGGTTTTTGTAAATCTAAACCTCCACTGTTCAGGGTTCGCCAGTGTTTCCTTATTATTTTGATTACTTGGTTAGATGCAATATTGAAGGTGGTAATACAGATTTGTCTTTTGCGATCTGTGTGTCTAGTCTCAGGTATATCTTCCAAAAGTGCCTCTCTGTTATTGTTTGAAGCTCTTTTTCGGGCTCTGGACACAAGATGTTGTGGATATTGTCGTCGTATCAGTTTCTGAGAGAGATCATTGGCTTGAATGTTGTAGTCTTGGCGTGTAGTGCAGTTGCGTCTCAGACGCAAAAATTGTCCAAAAGGAAGATTGTCTTTCAAACTCCTGGGATGGAAGCTGTCATAGACTAGTAGGCAATTTCTTGCTGTGGGCTTAAAATGTGTAGTAGTGATTACACGTCCTTCATGTGCTATTATGTTGAGATCTAGAAAGACCAGATTGGACTTACTCATAGTACAAGTAAATTTCAAGAAAGGGTCTTGTTGGTTTAGCCAGACTAGGAAGAACTCAGCCTCTTCTTCGTTCCCCTCCCAGATCAAGAGCACATCGTCTATATATCTTTTCCATAGTTTTATATGGTCGATGTGCGGGTTATGCTGATGGAGAATCTTTTGTTTCTCTAGGTGATATACGTAGAGTCCTGCTACGCTCGGCGCGAATGTGCTTCCCATGCTGGTACCGTGGGTTTGTTTGTACAAAGAGTCGTTAAATTGGAAGACATTTTCAGTCAAGGCCAGGCGACAACACTCGAGGACCACATGGCTGGGTGTATGGTAATCCCAGTTACTTTGAAAAAGTACCTCCTCCAGGATATCTAAAGTGTCTTTATGCGGGAGACTAGTGTAGAGGCTCTCTACATCTAAACTAATCAGTATACTGGTTGAAGGGTTGAATTCAAGGTCCTTGATTAAACAGAGGACTGCCTTTGTGTCCTGTAGGTATGTTTCAGTTGCTTGGACCAAAGGTCTCAAGAAAGCGTCTGCAAACTTAGATAGTGGTTCCAGGATGGAACCTATTCCTGATACAATTGGTCTGCCAGGGGGCGCTTCCATTGATTTATGTATTTTGGGAATTGTGTAAAAGTAAGGGATTATAGGTTTTTTGTTTTCCAAGAAATCCGCTTCTTTTTTACTTATCCACTCATTTGTCAAGGATTCCTCCACCAGGCTAGCGATCTCTATCCGTAGACGTTCTGTGGGGTCATGTTGTATTGCTAGATAATTGCGTTCATCAGCCAACAGCCGTAGGCATTCTTGGAGCACGCCACAGTCGTAACGGCCTCATTTACATTTTTTCTTAGATGTACGAGATCGCCACGCCCCCTCCGTTGACCATGAGGCACATTGTTGCTTTTTAAAAAGTATGTAATGTCCTTTTTCGTCATTTGTATGTTTGTATGTGTGTTATATGTAGTGTCAGACACGTTAGTTTTTTGTATTGTCGACTCACTTTTCAGCACAAACGCCGGCATGGAGAAAGTGATTTATTGTTCCTTTCTTGTTTTTAAACCACAAAGAGGCACATCAGAGACTAAAGTGTATGAACACTTGGGTGTAGTGTGCTCACAATTATTATGGATAACAGTACATATGACATTTTCTTTCCCTTTAACATTTGTTTTATTGTATCCTACAGATATTGCCTGACGTACATTACGTATGTATTAATTGTAACGCATGCCTTATAGTTGCAGCGTCTCACATTTTGCACCTGATTTAGGTTAACTAGGAGTGGCACTTTTACACTGGGCTGGTCCCGGTGTAGTCCTGAAGAAGAGCTGGGGTTGCTCGAAACTAGTTGACCAGATTATATGCTAGGCACACCTATCCATTATAGTTAGGGCCTTTTAGCACATTACCCCGTTTTTAAACCTATCAGCTAAGAGCATCAATAAAGTTTATTTGGCCCACTAGCTGGTTATTTTAATTTTCCTTATCCCACTCCACTTTTTCACTTGCACTACACATATTCTGACTTTTAGTGCTCCTACGTATTCCGTAAGTCGCAGCACGCCCCAGTTCGTAGAGGACTGGGAGGACCCCAATGATGAAGCATGTCACCGTGAGGAAACCCTGGTGAGTGAGGGGACTCAAGAAAGAGATAATCTTTTCCTTTCTTTCAAATTGGTGAATTTCAGAATCAAGTTGATTTCTGACACCTCCCATTCCCCTAGGTTAGGTTCTTTTGACTTGACTTGACTTGACTAGCTCAGGTTGTTCTTTGATAAGAGTACCCACTTGCCAGGCCCAAACCTTCCCTTTTATTACATGTAAGGAGCCCCTAAGGTAGACCCTAGGTACCCCCATGGGCAGGGTGTTAAGCATGTGAAAGGTAGGACATGTACTGGTGTGTTTTTCATGTCCTGATAGCGAAATACTGCCTATTTAGTTTTTCCCTATTGCAAGGACTATCTCACCCATATGTTATCACTGTAGCTGCCTTGTTACATCTTACAAGTGTAACTTTCAATTGTGAAGAGATTTGGAGTTTGGGTTCTCTGATCTCAGGCTCTAAAGGCACATCTTTCTGTGAAGGTGGTTTATAGATTGTGTGTTTGAAAATGCCACTTTTAGAAAGAGGCTATTTTCTTGCTTCACCATCCTGTGCCTCTGCCTGCCTGTGAAATCCACGTCTGGTCGAGACTGACAGTTGGGCTCTTTGTGCATTCACTCTAGACAGTCACACAAAGGGAGCTGAGGTGTGTCCTGCATATCACGATTGCCAATCACCAGGATGATGGACATTCCTAAGCTAGAGTGTTGAGAGAAGTTGGAATAGGTCTGTGCCTGTCCTCTCATACTGGTGTCTCCACCCCTTGTAGTGTGTCTGGGGCAAGGTAAGATCAATGCACTACAGAGACTATTATTATTATTATTATTATTAAGTGATTTATAGAGCGCCTGGTGACCCGTAGGCATCCCCGCGCTATAAATTTGTGAGAACCAAGAGAAGGGGACCGGGGGAACTATTTGGGAAACAGGAAGGTTTTTAGTTTTTTTCGGAAGAGGGCGTGACAAGGTTCCAGACGCAAATTGCGAGGAAGTGAGTTCCATTCTGCGGAGGCTTGACAGAGAAGCGTCGGCCACCGGTGCGAGCCTTCTTGAACTTAGGAACTGTGGCCAGATGATCGCCATCAGAGCGAAGGAGTCTGGGGGCCTTGTATGGGATGATCATGTTTTTCAGGGCGGCTGGACCAACACCGTTGATAAGTTTATGGGTGGTGCACAGGGCTTTAAACTCTACTCGCTGGCGAACAGGAAGCCAGTGCAGAGCCTTAAGAGCAGGCTTGGCAGAGGCTCTGGGAGGGAGGTTCTTAATGAGCCTTGCCGCCGCGTTTTGGGTCCGTTGGAGTTTGGCCAGGGTAAATTCAGGTGTGCCGAGGTAGACGGCGTTGCTATAGTCGAGCCGGGCTAAAATGAGCCCTTGGACCAATAGTTTCCTGGATAGGGGCGGAAGGAGAGGGAGAATCTTGCGAATTGACCGCAAGAGGCCAAAGCATGTTCCAGCAGTTTTGGCTGCCTGGGTCTTCATGGTGAGGTCAGGTTCCAGCCATACTCCTAGTGTTTTAATTTCTTTTTTTGGTGTAGGGATTTCACCAAAGGCGACCGGCCAAACTGATGGTGGGATGGAGGTCCATTGATTGCCTAAGAGCATGATTTCGGTTTTTGCACCGTTCAGCTTCAGGGAAGATTCGCACATCCATGTGTGAATATCCTGGAGACAGTTCAGCAGGCTGTCTGGGTGTTTATCCAGGTGGGACAGAGAGACGACAAGTTGAGTGTCGTCTGCATAGTTTACTATTTTTATCCCGTAAGGGGTCACGACATCTTCAAGGGGGGCCATGTAGACATTAAACAGGGTGGGACTAAGCGAAGACCCCTGAGGGACACCACATCTAAGTGGGAGTGGGTCTGAACGTGAGTTGCCGTCCCACACCTGAAATGAGCGACCGGATAAGAAGGAGTCAATCCAAGCATGTGCAGAACCCACAATTCCTGCCCTGGCCAGGCGATGGAGAAGGACACGGTGGTCCACAGTATCAAAGGCGGCACTGAGATCCAGGAGGATCACTGCCACTGATCCTCCTGAATCCAGGATGCACCTTGCCTCCTCGATTACGGAGAGGAGGGCAGTGTCCGTGCCATGGCCGGGCCGGAAACCTGTTTGGGATTGACGAAGGAGATTGTTTGTCTCAAGGAATTTGGATAACTGTACGTTCACTAATTTCTCAGCCATCTTGCTGATACAAGGAAGGAGCGATATGGGTCTGTAGTTGGCCATGTCGTCCGGGTTCAGTTGAGGCTTTTTCAACAGAGCCTTGACTATTCTTTGAAATATGCCTACCTCAAAGCGGAAAGGGGTATAAGCATTGGAACTAGAACCCAACATTTTAGAATGCTTCTGGATCAAGAGGAGATTTGCCCAAGAAGAAGAGCTAGAAAAGCTGTAGGAGAACTGCCAGCCTGTTTGTTGCTGTGTTGTGCAGGCCTGCTGCTTGCTGATTCTGTCTTGGGCACAGAAAGGACTGGACTATACTTTCTTATCCTGCTTATCAAGGTACTCCAAGTGCTTGTGTGTGCTTGCCTCCTGTTGGATGTCTCAGGGCCATCAAATACTTCATCTGCATCTCCCCTGAACTCCTCTGCTGGGTGTTCTGACCTCCCAAGTGTTGCCAGTTCCGGGCCCTTGGAGGTGGCTTTGCTGCAGAAAGAAAAAAATCGGCACGATGACCTTCAGTGCCTGTTTTTCCCACCACTCAACTTGTCATGCGGTTGAAAAACCAATGCATCACCGAGCTGCAGCCAAAGAATACACAGCATCTGTTTGCGCAGGTCCAAGATCACTTCAGCCCGAGTCCTGAGCACCATATCTCCGGCGTACGAGACCTCCACTCCAACTTCGACGCAGAACCTGCTATGTGGCTGAAGTAATCGATGCATCACCTGTCCACGGCTGTGGAAATTGACGTAGCGCCTGTTTTGCTGCCGCATTGGCCCAGCGTGGCTGAATATTCCACACTGCAACTGTGCACCAAGTCTCCAGCTATGCCGTAAGTAGCTGAAACTCTGTGGTCGGAATTTGATGCATCGCTTCTCCTCGCAGTAAGGAATCGACCCCACACTGCATGTAGAACTGATGCCTCCATTCCCCTGGGACTCCAGAATCGATGCCTCGCATGTGTTTTCCGCATCTGTTGTTCATCTGATTTTGCCCTATAAATTGTATTTTGTGCTAAAATCGACGCATCCATAGAGTTCAGTGGACAAACTTGCTTAAACCTTTAAAAAGTGATATCTTATGTATGTTGGAATTTTTTCATTTTGGTCTTGTTTGGTTTAGATAAATATTGGCTATTTTTCTAAACTGGTGTGGTGTCCATTTGTAGTGTTTTCACTGTGCTACTGTGTGCTTTATGTACAAATGCTCTACACATTGCTTCTGAGATAAGCCGGACTGCTCTTGCCAAGCTACCAAGGGGGAGAACAGGGGTTATCTAGGGTTTGTAACTCCCTTACCCTGACTAGAAGGAAAGGTCCCTACTTTGACATGCAGCATACCACTGCCAACTAGAGACCCCCATTTCTAGCTATAGGTCTGGTGAAAACAATGTGCACTTCCTTTTAAGTATGAGCTGGCATCATTTCTGTACAGTTCCATTTATGATACCCAAAATATATATTGCCCTGACTGAAATATGCATATAGAGTATGGGTGGGGTGTCGTGTATGTATGGCCACACAGGCAAATTAGGGTAAACTCAAACTTAACAAACAAATATGAACTTTCCCATATTTCCCAAGGCATGCATAGTTTATCTTCACCTATCCCTGCAGCCAGATGTGGTGCAAAGAATTGGTGTATCCTTGTTACCACCTGAGTGGGAGGGGAAAACAGAATGGCTCGGCCATGACATCTCTTTTCTCTGCACCTGGAAGTCATTCTCCTGGCAGTAAGACAAGAAGATGGAGGTCAGCATTAGCAACAGTTAAAAGGTAAGCAAGTGTCAATCCTGGCCCTCATGTCAGTAGGAATATTTCTGCTGCAGCTCAAGACTAACTTTACCCCCAGTTTGTGTTGTAACTTCAATAGCATTGTGGATCACCAGACTAATCTCAGATTTAGATTATGCAGGTGAGTGAGCAGTAGCTCTGAAAGAGCACCCACAGAGCCTGATGTATTGTAGCGGGGTTGCACTCCAACTGGTGTTTTTGCACAACAAACTGACTCTCCTTCATTTTGTGCTTCAGCTAATGCATGGGTACTCACATATATTTTCCCAGGGGCCACAAAGTATGGTCTGTAGTGTGTCCAATGACTACATTGATGCCAGCAGGGTGGGAGTGAAGCTTTGTTGTGGGGGAAGGTGGGCATTGAGGAAATGAAGCATGTACATGGTGTGGTCAGTGATTAAAGGAGTTATTTTGAGGGTTTTAGTCCATATTGCCCTCTTAATTCAGCCCCTAGTCTCTAGAAGAGTCATAGAGTTGACAATATTGTGTTATGCTGAATCTGAATCGCTATCCTTCTAACGCACCTTAGGTTAAGCCTTCCATAATTGCTATCATTACCTTGGGAGAGTTAAGTGTAAAAAGGAAGTATTGATTATTGAATTGGAATGAAATAGAACTGTACAATTTTGAAAACAGGAAACTTACTATCAATCTCAGCATTCCCACGTAACCAAATTGTGTGATCCTAAGCAATTATTTTATTTCACCACGCCTCCTTTTTCTTCATTATCACATATAAGAGCACTTTGAAATACACACGTTTAGGGTCTGCTCTGTATAAAACCTGCTCTTGTTACTGATTCAATGAACTATAATGTGGTAAACAACCAAGGGACCCCCTGAAAAGTCCACTTGACAACTGACTTGCTTCTTAGCACACTATTGGCATTGTTCTCAGAGTAGGTGAGGCATGAATGTTTCTACTGTCATTGTTCAAAACTATCACTTTTAAGCATTACTTCTCAATGCAGTGATATAATCTGATGTACTAAGGTGAAACACTTCTTCCTGTTACTGAAATGCACAATTTTGAAGTGATTTTGTCCTATTTTTACACAATAGTTGCAAGATGTCTTAAAAATGAACGTATTCCTCAAGTAAAGTGATGAAGGATACCTGTTTGTTTTGTGTACTTCAATCAACTTGTAAATAAACACTTGTCTGTTTATTTAGGATTGTTCTGAATTTTAGTTCTCACCAGTGTGGTGGTTCTGCAGGGGGCAGCCTGTGAAGGTCCGGAGGGCTGCAAGCTGCTCTGTCAATGGAGGTATGGAGGCGTAGGTGTAAGGTCAGAGAGATAGCCATCCTCAACCTGTGTTTATATTCACATAGGAGCCGCAATGGAGACGACTCCATTCGATGACCCGTCAAGAACAAGGTCCGACCCACAGTACCGACCGCAGTTTCCCCATCATGCAAATGCCGGTGGGCTCCACTCCATGCTCACCGCAGAGAGCAGGTCCGGTAGAAGTCTCTGCCACATTGATTAGGGGGGAAGCACTTGCCCTAGCTGTAAGCAAATTCTCTTTCAAGCGCTCCTGCCACAGTGTACAGTTCCAGGGGACCTTGCAGTGCCAGGGCAGGGGAGGCAATCCAGCTGGGCCAATGGCAAAGATGTGACTACAATCAAGACCTACGGCAGTGGGTGCCGCTCCTCTGGAGCCCCGGGCTGGAGGCTGTGAGTGTGCGCCCTGGCTGCAGCGTCGAGTCCCCACCGGTGTAGTGTACATAAATAGTCTAGAGTTCCTCCTCTGCATTGCCCCCTGCACTCCCTGTCTGCTCGAGTGTGTCCTGGGCGGGGCTGCAGGGACAGTGAAGTGCTAAGGGCATGCACTGCAATGCGTGTTCCACTGTTGGCCTTCAGTTGGGCAGCGCGGTGGGAACAGGGGACCGCCCCATATCAGCAGCATGTGCCCTCCCCTCTGCCATCTTACTTCACTGGTCCTCCACTCCACTGCCCCTGCTCTCACCTCACCCGCAGGAGGAGGGGGCGTGCCTCCTGACTGCGACGTCAAGGCACCTCCCAGCCGTGTCGTGGTCTTTGCAGGCCTCTCTCACGCCTAGGAACTTGGGGAGTTCAGCGCTTACTTGGAAGCCGTTTGGGCTGTGGCATGAGGGCAGGGGGGAGCGTCTCCATCTGTGGCGCAGGCTACGTCTACCTCCTCCACCCCCAGCGCCCTGTTGCTCACCGCTTGTTGGCCGGCACTGGCCCACAGGCAGCACAGTAGGCCTCTTGGTGATCGCTACCTCCCTGGTGGGTCGGTGCTCGTCCGCACCACGTGATATGGTCAGCTTTGCATACCACTCCAGGTGCCTCCATCGGCGGCGCTACGGTACTGGGTTCCTCCATTCACTGGGGGGGGTCGTTCCACAGTTCCGGGACCCTTCGGCGCTGCATGGGGAACCGGAGGCCTCTCTTTTCTGCAGCTGAATGTTGTCTTAGGAGGGAGGCAGCGTGGGTCATCCCCCCAGCTGCAGTGGGGGGGCTCTGGAGGCAAGGTCCCCAATGCTGAGAGGCTGAGAGTGAGCGGCGTGCCTGAGTGGGTCCAGGCAGCCTCTTTCGCGCCGCCATGTTGTTCACCGGGGCTGCTCAGCCCAGCCGCGCAGCCATCATCTGCAGTAGCCCACGGGCTGCCAGCTGGGAGAGGGAGACTTGAGGAATGTAGCCACGGCCAGGGAGTCACTTGGGTGGTGGTGTATGGTGCTGATGGCTGGCGATTGTCGGGCTGGCCGGTGAAGCTTTACGGATTTGCGTCAGCCATCTTGGCCAGCCAATCCACGCCCGAATTTACAGCTACTGATTAGTTCTAATTTTTCATTCTTATGTTACTTTTATGTTCTGTCATCCTTGTCTTGATTTTTTGCTCACTTTTTCCCACGCAGGCCAGGCCAAGCCACATGGTATTTTACATGTAAACTAAGGGGGTCATTACAATGGCCGACGGACAGGAGTCCGTCCACCATCGTCATGGGAATTGGGAGCATATGGCGGTGGTCCCGACCATGGAATTATAATGCAACCACCACCGTGGTGGTCGCATTGGGCATGTTTACCATTGCGGCGGGTGCTGAAGGCTGCAGCACCCGCCGCAATGGTAAAGATTAAGGTCTTGCATTTCCCTGCACTACTTTGCAGGCACCATGCGGTGCCTGCCACATGGTGCAGGGAAATGAAGGGGGGTACCATGGGTACCCTCTGGTGCACCCACACCCCCCTCCCATTACAATGGGGGCCCGCAACGGGCCCCTAAAGTCAATCTCCGCCAGCCTGTGAATGGCGGTTGAACCGCCATCCACCGCTGGCGGAGATGAAGCGTCCTAATATGGTGGACGGTGCCTGCTAGGCACCGCCACCATTCTGGGTATGCTTTCCGGTTCCGCCAGGCAATCGGAACGATTGCCTGTGGCAGACCCGTGGCGGACGGAATTCCCGTCCACCAGTAGAACGCCTGCTATCATAATTTGGCAGGTGGGAATAGCTGCAATTTGGTGGTGAATCCGCCACCGGCAGGCTGCCGGTGGCTGCTTTACCACTATCGTAATGAGCCCCTAAGTTCTTAGGTTTGCAAGTCACGTTCGTTCTAAGTTTGATTTTGATGCATTTGAACGGATGGTTTATCTCAGATCCCTCGATTATATTATCACAGTTATTGCAATTGGAGAACGCAATTGTGTGCTTATATTCTTTGTTTGATTCACTGTCATCTCTTCCTTCATTGATTGAGTGTAGTATATTTTTTATTTTTAGATCGTTCAAAAGCAAACATTGGTATCTGGCTGAATATATCGTCGGGGTCGGACTGCACCATTGTCCAGTGTTTCAAAATCCTTTTTTTGACAATTGTGCTTCTTGTCGAAAATGTAGATGAGAAAATCATTCTTTTAGTATCTTTCTTTTGTTGTTTGTTTGTCAATAGTTGTTGTCAGCTTCTTTTTTCACTCTGCCCCCTTTTCACTGCTTCTGCTATGATTTCTTGCGGGTATCCTCTGTTGGTGAATTTATCACAAATGATTGATTTTCCAGTCTCATAGGTACTCACATCGGATGATATTATTCTAATCCATAGTAATTGTGAGTAAGTAAATGTTTTTTTAGAGCAAATTGATGAAAACTTGCAACATGCAATAAATGTTCGGATCAGTTGGTTTCACAGAAATATTAGGAAAAATGAACTAGTTCACTTCCAGAAATGTCTCTAAAATCATGTTTTATTTCAACAAAAGTATTGGGAACATGTGCTGTAAAGGTCAACGCGTTATTTGCATTAAGATAATGGTGCAAAATGTGAATGCATTTGCCGCCAGAATTCGTTTGTAGTGATGATAGTTCAGTGCTAGGCAACTGGGTAAATCTATGTTCTCTTATTCTAAATCTCAGAAAAATGTGAAAAGGAAAGTACAACTTTAAATGGGAGAGAATTACAGCAAACCTCTATGAA